>NC_064921.1:323738711-326296211 GCF_023897955.1 Schistocerca gregaria
AATATCCCCTTGTTCCAAGAACTCCTCCACCTTTGCTGTTTGATGCGGTGCCAATTGTCATCCCTAAACATGATGTCGTGGCCGAAAGCATCCCTGAAAAGACGCACATGAGGAAGGACTAGTGTCTTGGACATGCAACCTAATTCCGTAACTCCTGGACCACCAAGACGATCATGTTCGACATTGCTGGATCTACAGTCGTACGGCGAGATGTGACAACACGTAATGTTGTCGAACATAACTGTCTTGGTGGCCCGCTCGGTATTGTGTGGGGAGGCATATGATGAATGAGCGTAATGACTTCAAAATATGTAAGGACCATACACTCAAATGTCAACGTTACTGTTGCTACTACCTCGCTAAGTGCACCTTTTCAGGGACTGATTCGACCCTGACTTCATTTTTAAAGATGACAACGCACGACCGCATTGACGAGCACAGGTGAATGACTCTTGGATCGAGAAGATATTCGGTGAATGAGCTGACCTGCCCTTTTCTCCGACTTAAATCGCAACGAGATCGCTCGGGATGTGTTGGGGAAACGTATTGCACGACTTCGACATGCACCAAAGTCCATGCTGCAGTTGTCAAACCCCACTGGTGGTGGAATGCAGTAGACTACCACAAGAAATCTTTGTCAACTTCGTGTCCAGCATAGGAGTACGTCGCACCGCATGCACTGTCATCCTTGGTGATCACACACCCTATTAAGAACCATGTCCCGTATTTCTAATGTCCAGGGGACCATCATGAATCGTGGTGACTTCAGAATAATTATTGTTTTCGAATTAAAGTGTTATTTTTGTTCGTATCTTTGTGTGTTTCTCTCAGTTAAATTCTATATAACAGTGTAGCAGTTTGTTTCTATGTTTCGTCCAAGCTTATGTTACTTGGCAGTGACATAAAATGCAAAAGTTACTTTCGTCCTTAACTTTTAGACACTATTATACTTTATGAACCCTCTTGTGACTATTCGCTGGTGCAACTAGATTAATGCTACGTTATTTTCAGACGAATAATTTAGTTGTCACGTATTCAAAAAATTAACGAACCATCAAACAAGTCCATAATTTTTTATGCAGGTCCCTGTAGTGCAGTATCCTACTTTGCGACGTCGAGAATCCTGTGCTAACTTGGAGGGGAGGGGGAGGGGGGGGGGAGGGGGCCGGGCGACGGTATTAAAACCGCTGTATTGAAGCATTTCTTTGTGTTTTTTCTATAACTGTTCCACCTCCGTTCCATGAGAAAAGATACTTAAACCTTTCTTGTACTGCGTTAAATTTCCTACAGCTTGCATTGATTAAACGTCTTTTTGTACCACATACCCACCAAGATACGGAGCTTCAATGTCACGGTAAATTTCTCAAATCGTCAAAACACTGTAAAACAAGCATTCTTCAGGATGACAACTTCAATTTTAAAGATTTTTTATAAACATACTCATACCTGTCACTAACTGTTAACGTTAACCAACCCCAAGAAGCCCTTGAAAATAAAGTGATAATTTCTGCTTTGGTTGGACGCCAGGTCCGGCGATGTCCTCGGAAGCCTCAAAGTGGTTGGCATCCTCCACCTTAGAGGTTTCTTAGTATTGCTCGGGATATATTGCCGGTACCATACTATAGACTGTGTGTTTCTATACGTGTACTCTAACGAAGAAATAAATGTTAAGCTTAGGGTCTCGGTTTAGAACCTGCGTGTCGAATGTGTACGAGAAATGAGGTCATTTGAGCTATACTATAAGTGCACATGTGCACTGCCAGGACATCTCAACCTCAAAGAACAAACGTTCCGTCAGGATTTTCCCAAATACATGCCTGAAGGTTACTTAACTATTTGTCATACTCAAAAGTCATGGCCCGGCATCTGATCAGATATTGCGATAGTTCATACCCTACTGATGGCAATGACGAGTTATGAACGGCTGTCCGATGATCACTGCATAGCAGATAGTGTGTTGCTCCGATGAATGTACGCTGTGTCTTCACCAGCGGAAAAATTCATTGACGTATGTTCACGAACATATGAATAACACCTGGACACGAGGCCTTCCCATGTAACTAGGGTTTTCTTAACATTCACCATTCCTTGAGGATACAGAGAGAGTCACTTAGCACAGTAAGAAAAAAAATCCAAATGTGTGTGAATTCCTAAGGGCCCAAACTGCTGAGGTCTTCGGTCCCTAGACTTCAGCACTATGTAAACTAACTTAAACTAAATTAATCTAAGAACAACACACACACACCCATGTTCGAGAGAGGACTCGAACCTTCGGTGGGACGGGCCGCGCAATCCTTGACATGGCGGCTCAAACCGCGCGACAGCACACCAACAATTGGTCACGAAGAATAGCAATACGGCTTTTTATATCCTGATCCATAGTTCAAGTTTCCGCCATTAGTTAGGCCTATTATTGCGGGCCTGCAGTTTCTGAAAGTGTCGAAAAATTTCCAAATCCAAGATGGAAGCAGCCACCATATGCCTCCACCCTCTCAAATGGTTCAAATGCCTCTGAGCACTATGGGACTTAACTTCTGAGGTCATCAGACCCCTAGAACTTAGAACTACTTAAACCTAACTAACCTAAGGACATCACACACATCCATGCCCAAGGCAGGTTTCGAACGTGCGACCGTAGCGGTCACGCGGCTCCAGATTGTAGCGCCTAGAACCGCTCGGCCACTCCGGCACGCCCCACCCTCTCACTTATCTATCAGGTGATAAGCCTTGAACTCCTAATCTATGACACCATCACTATCACACGTGACAGGCTACAATTTGTCTACCCTTCCCCACCTCCACCTTCCTCCCAGCTCTGTAGCCATTAACTGAGTAGTACTTAAAAAAACAACCAATGACAGCGTGTTTTTGTGGTCTTTAAAATGAAACAGGAACCCACAACTACTCTCAGAGCAGCTATCTTGACTGCGCTCAAAAGTATCCCAACGACCTGAACTTTTTCTTTTGCAACATGTTCAAAAGTATTTATCCAAAAACAGTTACATAAAAGGTGTAACTTGCAGTACTTGCAAATTTGTCAATAAAACACGCACACATGAATCGCGATGTTTCCAACGCAAATACATTCTTGGAATAAAAGTGTTATTTCTGATCGGCAGACTATACAGGACTGTAGCAGTTCTTTCTGTATGTGGGCCATGTTTCATCGAGCTGTGCAGCAACAAATTGTGCGAAAGTTTTGCGCACCAGTGTAATAACCAAAGCGTTTCCGCAAGCGAGGCACAAGTTGTGAAGGTTTTGTATCTTAATTATGAACAGCTGCTTCATTGGACTTGGTGCACTAGCGACGCCGCTCCTACAGTTCGAACAGGGAAACAACAAGTATATCAGCATGGATCTGATATACCTGAAGGGCATCGTAGTTAGTGACGAAGAACTGTCAGTTCAGGCTCATAAATGAGCAGCTGGTACGTTCATAAACAAGAGCAGTTTAATGGAGTTAAGTACGGCTTTATAAAAATGCATTATCTTCACGACGTATAGGAGCTGGTCACACTGTAGCAATTAGTACAGCGTGCGAAGTAAAAGCTTTCAGTGGCCACACGCAGGTGCAGTGTTCCGGAGGATAACTTTGTCTTAAGTCCAGATGGGCATTGTGGTGTGAGCGTCCTGTGTCTACCTGTCAAGCGCTTATTTGCAAGTCCAACAGGCGTCAGGCCTTCCCAATCACCTGTTTTAATTATCGCGCATGAGTCTGCCTGTTTGTAACTAGCCTTAACGTCACTCTGATCTGATAAATTGTATTGCATGGTCTGCGACATCATAGCAACGAACTTGTGATGCAGGCAGACGGCTAGCCATGAGTAAGCAGAAATGTCTCTTCCATTCGGGAGTAGTGCCTGCAGTGCGCTGTTGCAGTCAATGAACAACAACTGCACAGGTCGTTTTATACATATGAACAAAAAAAAATATTTACCATAAAACGTATTCTTTATTCTGCACTGCTCTTCACTTGCAGTTTATTTGTTGAAGTAATTTATCTGTGACTCTGTTATTTCAGTTATGGATGCTATGAATACGCAGACGAGAAACCACATCATACGGACACGTTATAAAACCTAACACACGTCGCTTTTGTGTTTTTAGACTTATTAGACAGCTAAAAAAGTCACGCAAGTTCAGTCTTAGCGTCTCTGAGAATGTACTAAATGGTCAGAAAACTTCCAGCTCTGTTTTGGAGGCATCTCAGTATTGACGTATGATGTGACGATACGTTTTATTCATTTGAAAGGTACGACAAGGGTGACGGTGAAAAGTCGCATTAATTCAGGCGATGTTGCGGAAATTAGATCAGCAAGTAGTGTAGGCGTTTTGCTAGTTGAGCAGCTACATGACAAACGATGGACGAAGTAGAGAGGATATAAAGTTAAGGCTGGCTTGAGTCATTCACCACAGTAATCACGGTGCACCCTGGCTTTATTCGCTTGAGTGCGTTAAGGGAAGTGAAGGAGAAATATTCGTGCTTGCTAAAAATGACAGCCTCAGTTGGAAATGGAAACCATACTTTCAACATTTTTTTTTGTCATCCGTCTTCCTACTGGATTGACGCAGTCCGCCACGAATTCCTTTCCTGTGCCAACTTTTTCATCTCAGAGTAGCAATTCCAACCTACGTCCGCAATTATTTGCTTGATGCATTCTAATCTCTGTCTTCCTGTACAGTTTTTACCCTTTGAAAGTGTGAATTCCTAAGGGACCAAACTGCTGAGGTCGTCGGCCCCTAGACTTACACACTACTTAAACTAGCTTATGCCAAGAACAGCACACACACCCAAATATAAAAATAAAGTTTACTGCATGCAGTCAGCTGTGAAATACTTTCCTGTATTCTTAAACTTGTTTTCGAACATCCTCCGGCTTATTTCCAAATGGGCATCAGAAGTTACGTATTTATTGTTGTATCATGGTGCTGGGTGCTGCCTTTGTGACAAGAAGATAGGAAACTCTTAATGTATCACTTCAGTTGCATGGCAAGTTGCAAATATCAATGACGTCGATTCCATTTTCCTTGAATACTGCTGACAGAGTCAATAACTATTTACTAAAGACACTGTCACCATAAATCCGCCAGTACGCAGCATGTGCTGTACAACTTATGTGTGTTACGAAGATCCTTTCTCAAAGACATAACATCTTAGTTTTCGATGTGAACATAAAACAGTTGTTAAGTGCTGAAATACGTTGGTCTTCACTCGTGTTGGTCTTGACTTGTTTTAACGTGAATGTTGAATAAAACAGTAATTGGACGTTCTGATGTTTTCTAAATTCTTTTCGCAGATACAGTATCTAGAATCAATCTACGAAAATAAATAAGTAAATTCTCAATGTCTCATGAGAAGATGAGCCTAAAAAGATTCCAAAATTAACCTGTGGAAATAGATAAATATTGTACTACTAAATGGTCGCATTTAAAATTATTTGTTCACTCTCACAAGCGTCACCCATATATTTATTTATAGCTGTGCCTCCACGCCCATGCCACGCAGTGGTTGGCCTTGTGCTTAATATTTATGGCGGAATATCTCCTGAACTACGTGTCATGCAATGTTGTAATTTCGTAGGTTCATTCAGCGGCATATTCTGCAAAATGTGTCACGAAGAAAATAAGAAAGTGAAAAACTTTTTTCCTTTCGTTATTTTGTAGTGGTTGACAGCAGGGAAAAAATTCTAGATGGTTCAAAATTATGTGAAAAGTTTGTTGCAAGTCACAAAGTGCTCTCATTCTGAAATACTGAATGCATTAAGTCTGGGAATCCACACATCGCTGGTTACGCTTCTTTTCCAGACCCACTCCTATCCCGTTGATAGGTAGGTTGTTCGCGGCCCACACAAAGATTGTTGCGTGACGGCAAGATATAAGCGTAACAAGTTCGGTTGAAATCAGGCCACCGGTTTAGGAGATGAGAAACAAACATTGAAACACGCACACACAGACAATGATGGGAGAAAAATCGCAACACCAAAATATAATTAAGTAGAGTAATCAAATTTCAGGCATATGTATTGAAGTGATTAACATTACAAGATCACAGGTTAATGTCAGCGTAAGATAAGCCGTTGCAAATGTGAAATGATGGAACGTTAACAGCCAGTGTAACCGCCAGAATGTCGAATGCAAGCACGTAAAAGTCCATGCATTGTGTTGCATAGGTATCGGATATCAGTTTGTGGGATGGTATTCCATGTCTGATGCACTTGGACGGTTAATACTGTTTGTGGATGACGCTGAAGTTGCCATCCGCTGATGCCCCATATCAGATCTACTGATCGAGCAGGCTAAGGCAACAAGTAAACAGACTGCAGAGTCTGCTGGCTTAGCGATATGTGGGCGTGAGACATCCTGTCATAGAATTCTTTTGAGGGGTGGCAGCACAACAGGTCGAATGACAAGATTCGCGTACAGATTTGCAGTCATGATGATGTCATAGATTCAGTGTATCTACCACGCAGACAGGTTGGTTGAGGCACTCAACTGGCCTCCTTCTAAACAACACACAACTGTAACTGGATTCGAGACAGAACTAGTTTTCATCAGAAAACACAGCAGTGACCAATTTACAACAGTTCCTTGTGTCACTGTGGTGCAAGTGCTCTTCAAACTGCGGCTGAACGTGCAGTTCTAAGCGCCAGAGCCGTACACCAAACAAGATGGTCCTCCCCCTCGACAGTGTCGCATGGCCGTCCGGAGCCATGTCTTCTTGCGACCGTACGTTATTGTGAGCACCGCTGCCAGCAACATTCCTGCGATGATTTCGGCAACATCGCAGAAGGAACAACCAGCTTCTCGTAGTCCTGCTACACGACTTCCTCCTGAGGTGTTGATAATGGCGTCTTTGTCACACGAAAAGCATTCTCGCCTAACATCAGTCCAGTCTCGAAGGTAACTACCATTCACCACTGTTACAACATGTATTTAAAGAAGACCTGATTTGCATTCTGTTTGTAAACGCTAACTCTTATGTGGAAACATGAACACTAACTTTCCTTCCTCTCCCGCTGAGGTTCTCCCTCGGGCATGTGTGTGTGTGTTGTTCTTAGCATAGTTTAAGTAGTGTGTAAGTGTAGTGACCGATGACCTCAGCAGTTTGATCCCATAGGAATTCACACACACACCAACTTTCCTTAATGTCTCACAACTCCAACTTGCTGTTGCGAATTTTTTCTCTCCAGTATACAGGGTGTTACAAAAAGGTACGGCCAAACTTTCAGGAAACATTCCTCACACGCAAAGACAGAAAATATGTTATGTGGACATGTGTCCGGAAACGCTTACTTTCCATGTTAGAGCTCATTTTATTACTTCTCTTCAAACCACATTAATCATGGAATGGAAACACTCAGCAACAGAACGTACCAGCGTGATTTCAAACACTTTGTTACAGGAAATGTTCAAAATGTCCTCCGTTAGCGAGGATACATGCATCCACCCTCCGTCGCATGGAATCCCTGATGCGCTGATGCAGCCCTGGAAAATTGCGTATTGTATGACGGCCGTCCACAATACGAGCACGAAGAGGTTGCGTAGACAAGAGCTTTCAAATGCCCCCATAAATGAAAGTCAAGAGCGTTGAGGCCAGGAGAGCGTGGGGGCCATGGAATTGGTCCGCCTCTACCAATCCATCGGTCACCGAATCTGGTGTTGAGAAGCGTACGAACACTTCGACTGAAATGTGCAGGAGCTCCATCGTGCATTAACCACATGTTGTGTCGTACTTGTAAAGGCACATGCTGTAGCAGCACAGGTAGAGTATCCCGTATGAAATCATGATAACGTGCTCCATTGAGCGTAGGTGGAAGAACATGGTGCCCAATCAAGACATCACCAACAATGCCTGCCAAAACATTCACAGAAAATCTGTGTTGATGGCGTGTTTGCACAATTGGGTGCGAATTCTCGTCAGCCCACAGATGTTGATTGTGAAAATTTACAATTTGATCACGTTAGAATGAAGCCTCATCCGTAAAGAGAACATTTGCACTGAAATGAGCATTGCCACATATTTGGATGAACCATTCGCAGAAGTGTACCCGTGGAGGTCAATCAGCTGCTGATAGCGCCTGCACAAGCTGTACATGGTAAGGAAACAACTGGTTCTCCCGTAGCACTCTGCATACAGTGAAGTGGTCAACGTTACCTTGTACAGCAGCAACTTCTCTGACGCTGACATTAGAGTTATCGTCAACTGCACGAAGAATTGCCTCGTCCATTGCAGGTGTCCTCGTCGTTCTAGGTCTTCCCCAGTCGCGAGTCATAGGCTGGAATGTTCCGTGCTCCCTAAGACGCCGATCAATTGTTCGAACGTCTTCCTGTCGGGACACCTTCGTTCTGGAAATCTGTCTCGATACAAACGTACAGCGACACGGCTATTGCCCCGTGCTAATCCATACATCAAATGGGCATCTGCCAACTCCGCATTTGTAAACATTGCACTGACTGCAAAACCACGTTCGTGATGAACACTAACCTGCTGATGCTACGTACTGATGATCTTGTTGCTAGTACTGTAGAGCAGTCAACATTACCTTCCTTCAATTGGGTCAACTGGCGGTGAATCGAGGAAGTACAGTACGTACTGATGAAACTAAAATGAGCACTAACATAGAAATTAAGCCTTTCCGGACACATGTCCAGATAACATCTTTTCTTTATTTGTGTGTGAGGAATGTTTCCTGAAATTTTGGCCGTACCTTTTTGTAACACCTTGTATGTACAGATTGATATTATTTATAGGTAACATATTTATCTCTCTTGTTGGTTGTAACAAATGCCTTACTAGTGGTCACAGCGGTTCCCGTCAGATAAGCGGCGTTAAGCGCTGTAGGGCTTGGCGAGCACTTGAGTGGGTCACTGACCGTGTCTGCCGAGTGCTGTTGGCAAGCAGGAAGCACTCAGCCCTTGTGAAGCCAACTGAGGAAATATTTGATTGGGAAGTAGCGGTATCAAGAGAGCGGTGTGCTGACCACATGCCCCCCGTATCCTCATCCGGTGACCCCTAGCGACCGGTCGGAACCATTGGGACTTCAAGGGCTGTTGGGGCGGTGTTTGTTTCTTCTTGTTTCGGCGGCTGAAGATTCTGCTATGGACGTAGAATCCGGGCAGATGTGAAAAACGATGACACATTTCAAGTGAATATGAAAGGAATAAGGAAGAACTTATGTGGTTACATGGGTCCGAAACGGTAGCTCAAGACAAAAGCGTGACCAAAGGCCGTCCGTAGGTTGGCGACTTTAGCGTCTGCACGCGTCGCATGGGCTGGAGCGAGTCTGGGCGACCCCAGCAGGTCGCGGCGGGCAATCGCGACCGTAAAGAGCAGCTGACGATAGCTGCCGGCAGCTGATACAGGCCGCCAACTTAACGGCGGCGCAATTAGGCGGCGCGGCGGCGCGGTCGGGCCGCACTTTGCATATTAACAGGCCTCCGGCGGCAGCCTGCGCCGGCCTCGGCTTCCGGGAGCGGCCATTCGAGCGCTCTGCCCGCGCGCCCGTGCCTACTGATCGCCTAATTTGGCCGCACTCTCAGGTAATGCCGCTAGCGACTGCAACCCTTTACCGCGTTTCTACGTGTACTGGAAACCGTTCGTACTGCACCAGCGACATCTCCTCTTCCGACTAAAACTATGTGCGTCTTCACGATACAGCACCCTGCCACGTCCCACGCCATTCTCTCCAAACGAACACACACGCAAGTACAAACAGACTTGGGACCGCAGACGAAACACTTTCATCGCTAGTGATCACAGATTACACGACGAGAAATCCACACGTCGCAGTGGTGTTCCCTGACAAGCAGACAAGGAATGGAAAATGGAACTGAACACTATGGGACTTAACATCTATGGTCATCAGTCCCCTAGAACTTAGAACTACTTAAACCTAACTAACCTAAGGACATCAAACAACACCCAGCCATCACGAGGCAAAGAAAAGCAGACAAGGCTCTGACGACCAAATTTAACAATAACATCTAGCACAGTTCCCTGCGGTCTTATGTGAATTGCGAATTGGCAGTCCATGACCATTCTCACCTGCGGTAAGCACTTATGGACTCAATAAACGTACTTGCAGTAAATCTAGCTTAGGAAACAGGACGAATTACCGGGATACGACATGGGAAAGAAATAGGAACAAGAGAAAATGATTAACTGAAGCTTGGCAAGTTACCACTTGGAACGACGGGAATCGTGTTGCTAGCAGGTCTCAAGACTCTAGTTTTCAGAGTTCTTCTACAGCACAACGTTTCAAAATATACTGTCCTGTTTTTTCTCAACAGCTTCTAGTTCATATTTCACACCTTACAAGTACATATGCCAGACAAGTACTTTATATTAAATGTTAACAAATTTTTATTTTTCAAAAGTGCTTCTCATGCATTATCAATTTGCATTTTATGTCTTCCCTGCTTTGGCCATCGTCCGTTATTATGCTGTTAAAATAGCAAAACTCATTTACTACTTTTAGTGTTTCATCTCTTAATCTATTTCCATTAGCATCGCCTGATATAATTCTGCTACATTCCATCACCCTCGTTTTACTTTGACTATTGCTAACCTTTCTCGGAGACACTATTCATACCGTTTCAACTGCTCTTCCAAGTCCTCAGCCGTCTCTGAGAGAATTACGATATCTTTGCCAAATCGAAGTTTTTGTTTCTTCTTTTGAACTTCAATTTCCTTTCTGGATTACCTCTATAATTCCTCCAAACTTTCTCAATACATAGATTGAATAGCATCGGAAATATATTAGGGAAGCGAAATGTATGTTGTTTTCAGTAGAATCGTTCTGCATTCACCTTCAAATGCCGGTTTTCTCAATAGGGTTCCTTGAAAAGGACATCATCTTCCATCCAGAGATTACCATTTGAGTTCCTCAAGGATCATCTAGAAATTAATCGGTAACAAATGTGCGGTTCCGTTCCGCCTCCACGCACTGCTTATTTACCACCAGCGCTTCTTTTTCTTTTCTTCCTTTCCCCGTTGTCCCGCCTGCTTCCAAATATTCAGCTTCAGTCTTCCCATTCCCAGTAACATTTTCCTCCTGATCTTGATACTGATGATCTCTTTAGTGTCTGCTCCTCTGACTGCTAAAGATTTCTCAAGGCGTGTGCATGAGCTTTCACATGTTTCTCTCTTATTCAGTTTGCCACTAACGTATGTTGTCAACAGTCCCATATTGTGTTCTTGACGCCAATTAAGCATTTTTCGTTTTTCTCTGTCCTCTGGTTTACTAGGCACTCACCTGTTAATCCCTTATGATTCTCTTATGGTTCTACCATCCAATCTGCGAATTATAATTGCTTATCGGTATCTTCACTAGTCTGTGTAATATGCTTTCCAAACTATCATGTAACTCGTCGCAGAAACTGATACTACTCTTTTGCATTTCCTGTTCTTGTCATTAGTTGGAGGGTGTCCATCTACTGTTGTATACTTTTTGTTCCTTGCTCAGATTATCATCGTTGATATCCTTCTTGATCTACTTTTCACTTCGCTTATGTCATCCATGCATCTAGTGGCTACTATGAAACCCATACCAAAGCTAGTAGGTGTGTGTCACTGCTTTCCCACTATGACTCCTGTTCTTCCTTTCAGTACTATATGCTTTCCCAAAATTTCCATGCGAAGTTTGTTACTTCACAGCTCCTGCAACAATGCTTTGTATTAGCATTCTAATCTAATTAAGGTGTATGCATAAGCCTTGGGTAACTTTGGTTTGCGTAGGAGGAGAAGTTTATCAACAAGTGAAGGCGTTCTTTACGGAAAACGCTTGGAATGGATACAAACTGTACGGGCATTTGAAGTACTACATCAGGAATACACAGACAATGAAACGCATGCGGCCCTCAGTTGATCCGGTAGCGGCCTGCCCCTCACATTCGTTCTTGTAATTTTTTTTTCACTGATCTTTCCTTCCCTCCATGAAAGGAGAGGGCGGGCCTTTGTAGAATATTTTACCAAACAAAAAACGCCACACATCAGTAAGTTTTCAGAAGATATTTTATTTAGACGACTAGTTTCAGCATCTCATTAATGCCATCTTCAGACCCATATGCACTCCATGTATAGACATTCAGTTTTATTAATACTTGCATAACTGGAGAAAAAACGCCAAACAGCAGTAAGTTTTCAGAAGGTATTTTATTTAGACGGCTAATTTCAGCATCTCATTAATGCCATATTATGGCCCATATGCACTCTATGTAGAGACATTCAGTTATATTGATACTTGCATAACCGGAGCCATCAATATCTGTATTCCTGAATTCGTTTTTGGCGTGATTACTTCGAAGACTTGACAACACTGACGTACAACTTAGTTCTTTTAAGAATACATTGTTGCAGCTATATTTGTTAAATTATTTTTAATATTTTGAGTTTTTCCTCATTACAGAGGCTTATCTCCAACATAATAATTAACTTGGAAATTACAATACAAACAATAAACGTTCTTAAACTATATTTTCAAAATATTCCTCCAGGTGTTTCGATCTTGTGTGTACTCTTCCTCTGCGCCCATTCTCCTCATTGTGTGCTGTACATTTTGGAGGCAGGTGGTCAAAGGGCGTCCTCTTCTTCTTCTTCTCCCCTCTGGTTCCCTCTCCAGTATCAATTTTGGTATTCTGGTTTTCTCCATTCGTGGTACACGCCCGTACCTCTGTAATTTCTTCCTATCCATTATGTCATATATTCTTTCTTTTATTTCCATTCTCCTTATTATTTCGGTGTTCGTTATCTTTTCTTTCCTGCAGATTCTTGTTGATCTTCTCCAAAAGTCCATCTCTAGAGCTTGTAATTTTTTAATGTGCTTCATGTTAATTGTCCAGGTCTCCGTTCCATAACAGAACCACACTCTCTAATATGGATTTGTGTATTAATTTTTTTAGTTCTGCTCATTACATTCCTGCTCCATAAGACTGAGTTAAGCATCGCAATGACCTTCCGTCCGCTACTAATTCTTTTATTGACTTATGATTCTGATTTTCCCTCGATTTCTAAAATGGGTCCCAAATAACAGAAAGTGTTTATCTTTTTGATTTTCTTTCCTTCAATGTATAGCTCCTCTGAATCATTAGTCACGTATTCTGTTTTTTGGTAATTAATCTTCAAACCCCAAGTTTTGTATGCTAATGCTAGTTGATTGCATATATAGTTAGCATCCTCCCCATCTTGTGCTACTACTACTTGATCATCAGCAAACAATAAATGATGTAGGTAAACTCCATCTCTTATTTCTAATCCTCTACTATTACATTTACGAGACCATGTTCTAAGGCTAATATCTATATAGATTTTAAATAATTATGGTGACATGGGACAGCCCTGTAAAAGGCCTTTGCTTGTTCTAAATTTCTGTGAAAGTTTATTACCAACCTTCACTGGGAAAATGTTATCTTTATACATCTGCTGTATTACTTTAATCAAGGAAGGGTTTATGTTTGCCATATGTAGTGCTCTCCAAAGTATTTGTTAAATGAAGTTGTAATTTTTTGTACTTTGTATTGTTTTTGTATGTTGTAAACTGGAATAGTTTCTGTTCTAAAACTTTAAAGTATGTCTGTGTTGAAAGTGAACTCGAGCAATGCAAGTGGTGTGATTATGTAAACGATATCTGATAAAAAGAGTCTACAGGACCAACTGAAACTACTTTACCGTACTACAAGGGTGATTCAAATAAAACCTTAAATATTTTTTATTGTGCAGAAGTGGTACAAAGCTGTATCACTTTTCAACATAATCTCCCGCACGCTCAATGCAAGTCCTCCAGTGCTTACAAAGTGCAGAGATTCCTTTAGAAAAACGTTCTTTTGTTTGTCCGCGCAACTACTCGAGCTCGGCGTGGCGTGCCTCTTCATCAGAATGGAACTGCTTTCCTCCCATTGCGTCTTTGAGCGGTCCAAAGATATGGAAATCACTTGGGGCAAGGCCTGGTGAGTATGGTGGATGAGGAAGACACTCAAAATGCAGATCTGTAATTGTTGCAACTGTTATGCGGACAGTGTGGGGCCTTTCATTGCCATGTTGCAAAAGGACGCCTGCTGATAGCAACCCACGTCGCTTTGATTTGATTGCAGGCCACAGATGATTTTTTAGGATATCTGTGTATGATGCACTGGTGACAGTGGTTCCTATAGGCATGTAATGCTCCAAAATGACGCCTTTTCCGTCCCAAAAGAGAATCTGCATAACCTTCACTGCTGATGGTTCTGTTTGAAACTTCTTTGGTTTTGGTGATGAGGAATCGTACAAGGAATGGTGCCATTCCTCATCACCATTCCTTGCTCGCTCTCTTCGTTTCCGGTTGTTGGGAGTGAACCAAGGCTTCGTCCCCAGTAACGATTCTTGCAAGGAATCACCTTCTCGTTCAAAGCGCCGAAGAAATTCTTCACAAGCATCAACATATCGTTCTCTCATTTCAGGAGTCAGCTGGCGTAGCACGCATCTTGTAGACACTTTGTGAAACTGGAGCATATCATGCACAATGTGGTGTGCTGACCCATGACTAATCTGAAACATGCTGCAATGTCATTCAGTGTCACACGGCGGTTTTCCTTTACTATGGCTTCAACTGCTACAATTCTCTGTGGAGTCACAACTCGTTGTGCCAGACCTGGACGAGGAGCGTCTTCCACTGACGTCACACCATTTGCGAACTTCCTACTCCATTCGTAGACCTGCTGCTGTGGCAAACATGCATCACCGCACTGAACCTTCATTCGTCGATGAATGTCAATAGGTTTCACACCTTCACTATGCAAAAACCGAATAACAGAACGCTATTCTTCCGTGGTGCAAGTCGCAAGTGGGGCGGCCATCTTTATACTGATTCTGCGAGGGTATGTGTGCATCTGCACTTTGCTGCCACCTACAGGCCATTCTGCACGCTATTTGTAGCACGCTTACCAACTTACAGGATAACGGCGCGAAAATGTAATCTGAACGTAACTTTACCTAAACTGAACCCGATAAGAATTTTGAAATGTGACGCTTAACTAATTATTGTTAAACTGGCCCAAATTTTCATGACTTACCTTGTGGCAACGGGAACTTGGTACTGCTCGAAAGTGGTGAGTTTTAAAATACAGCGTGGTTGCAAGCCAGCTAAAGTAATGAAAGAGACTTGTCCAAGCTACAATAAGCAAACCAAGCTTCACTTCGGGAGACTGTGTTGCACTCAGTGCAATGGAGGGACACATAATAACAAAACATAATTTGCGCGTAATAACAAAACATAATTTGCGCGAGGAAACATTGGTAGAAACTCGTCCTAATCAATGACTGAAGACAAGACAAGCATTCAAAACCCGTATAATGAACCTGATTCCTTAACAGTTACAATCATCCTTACAAAAATCGCTTCTTATTAAAAAAAATTTACTCTGCCATATAATACGCTACTGAAATGGTAAAGGAGTTGTGAAATTATAACTGTCAGTGCGAGCTATGTGAACAGATTATTTTATTCTATTACGTCTGGATAATCGAACTAACTGACCCTAACAAATAAAATGAAAAATGTGAAGTATGTGTCTTCGTCAAACGCATGCTACATTACACACAAGCAAGGAATACAGTAACATTACTTGAAAAATCTTCACATTTCTCAGATCAACCTTTACCAAATCAAACTTCCGAAAAGCAACGTGCTCTGCTTCTGTGTCTCTGTGTTTTGTTAGTTGTTTCCAGACGCACAGCAATGTGAACCACACCCGAATCCCTCACTTAGATTTTTACTGAATGCTCCTGGTAACGACAATGCAACTGACAACCAAACATCACACTGCCTGTACTCAGATACTCTGTAGAGAAGATGTAGAGTATTAAAGGCTTCTAATTCAAAATTATCCAAGGCACAAATTTAAAGTATGACACATAGAATGATGATAGACTTCACTTTCACTGAACACATTGTGAATATTTGTGAAACAAATGACGTGATTTAATTTTTTTCTTTTATTCAGGCCCTCACACAAGTCACAGTGCAGAGTTTGCGACCAGTGCTACCAACAAGTCTTTATACGTCTGTACTAAAAGATGGATTAGCTTTCTTTATAAGTTATACTCTCTTTCCCTCATTCTCTCTCTCTCTCTTCCTCTTATTAAACGCCAGTGACATTAGCTAGTGTCTCCAGCTAATGAAATATCTTGTCTGGGCTCAGTGGGAAGTTTTTTATTTCAGATCCTCGTTACGTTGTCTTTTACCAGATGCACAAGTAAGATATCTGCCAACAATCAATAATCTTAAACTGGAGCGTTTCACCTCGAGGAGATAGTCAATTGTCACTATCAGTGTTGCCTGTATTAATCGATATGAAGCAACAACCAGCCAGAATTACCTCATGTGCTTCAAAGTATCTCTTCTTATTATTAATGTCACTTTTAAAAAAAGTGAGTGTTGAAAATCATATAGCCTACTTTCAATAAGTGTAGTTGAGACCTAAGTATTCTGCAGTCTAAATTCAAATGTAGTTATTCATTTTTCATTAGTATGCATTCCTATACACACATAAACAATCCTGTTTTTAGTTTAATTTTTCACCCATGTAGAACAGACACAGTTGTTGTTGTTGTTGTCTTCAGTCCTGAGACTGGTTTGATGCAGCTCTCCATGCTACTCTATCCTGTGCAAGCTGCTTCATCTCCCAGTACCTACTGCAACCTACATCCTTCTGAATCTGCTTAGTGTACTCATCTCTCGGTCTCCCTCTACGAATTTTACCCTCCACGCTGCCCTCCAATGCTAAATTTGTGATCCCTTGATGCCTCAAAACATGTCCTACCAACCGATCCCTTCTTCTAGTCAAGTTGTGCCACAAACTTCTCTTCTCCCCAATCCTATTCAATACCTCCTCATTAGTTACGTGATCTATCCACCTTATCTTCAGTATTCTTCTGTAGCACCACATTTCGAAAGCTTCTATTCTCTTCTTGTCCAAACTAGTTATCGTCCATGTTTCACTTCCATACATGGCTACACTCCAAACAAATACTTTCAGAAACGACTTCCTAATACATAAATCTATATTCGATGTTAACAAATTTCTCTTCTTCAGAAACGCTTTCCTTGCCATTGCCAGTCTACATTTTATATCCTCTCTACTTCGACCATCATCAGTTATTTTACTTCCTAAATAGCAAAACTCCTTTACTACTTTAAGTGTCTCATTTCCTAATCTAATTCCCTCAGCATCACCCGATTTAATTTGACTACATTCCATTATCCTCGTTTTGCTTTTGTTAATGTTCATCTTATATCCTCCTTTCAAGACACTGTCCATTCCGTTCAACTGCTCTTCCAAGTCCTTTGCCGTCTCTGACAGAATTACAATGTCATCGGCGAACCTCAAAGTTTTTACTTCGTCTCCATGAATTTTAATACCTACTCCAAATTTTTCTTTTGTTTCCTTTACTGCTTGCTCAATATACAGATTGAATAACATCGGGGAGAGGCTACAACCCTGTCTCACTCCTTTCCCAACCACTGCTTCCCTTTCATGCCCCTCGACTCTTATGACTGCCATCTGGTTTCTGTACACAGTAAAAGGCTGAAATGCGAATACGACCCTTTATCATTACTTTACGGGCAATGTTTGAGGTCACAGGAGGAGGCCATGTTACAAAATTATAAGAGGCGTAAATATTACACTTGAATTTGCTTAATTCACAATTTGGTGATTAAAAATTCCGTAAAAATTTATATACTTATTGGGATATCCATGTAAGTATATAATTCTGGCATACCGGCCTGGACCTTTTTCTTCTGTGCGGATGCACACATATTCCACGAACTCTTACGGGACTTGGTAAGAATGTCTTCCACGAGTAATGAGTGTGTTGGGGTGGGACACTACGAATGTAGTGTGCGGACATACAAGGTGAGAATGTGGGTCTCGCGGGAGGCGTGTGCGAGATAGTCCCTGCAGTCGCACTATTCTCTGTGTCCTCGGTGGCTCAGATGGATAGAGCGTCTGCGATGTAAGCAGGAGATCCCGGGTTCGAGTCCCGATCGGGACACACATATTCACCTGTCCCCGTTGGTATATACCAACGTCCATCAGCAGCTGAAGGTATTAATATAATTCTAATTTCGTTCTAGATGGCTGCAGGTCATCAATGGTGTCTGTTCTTTAGGACATGTGCGAAAGAACAGACACCATAACCATATAAGTATAACGCAGAATATAGTTTGTCCAGCCTTGCTTATACGGTGCTGACTTGCGAGTGCTAGGGCATTGCTTGTTTGTCCCTAGTGAAGCGATAACAGGTAGACAGAAATCTTGCTCGGCTGAATCTCGAACTTTGCGCGCATCGACAACTTTAAACGCTTACTGAGACGAGGGTTGCGAAGCTCTAAAATTTTGGGTCTCAATCTCTGATCTGAGAGATTCTGGATAATAGCATCGCAAAGCATTTCATGCTGATAATTTGCGCCAGAGACACAATTGAATTTACACTCTCTAGTCATGCCCTGCAATTCCGCTGTACATTCTTTATATGACTGATCACTAAGACGTTGGGTGCAGAAATATTTATACTGTGATGCAGCAATGTGTATTTACTCCGAAAAAAGTAAGTCTTTTAGGGCTTACTGAGGAAAACAATTTCATTAGGATGCGATAGGTGTACACTCCTACATATGAAAAGCAAAATGCGCGACATGATTCAGCTGGGACTTTTTAGACGTCTAAATGTTACAGTAGTCCTATATGTTCTTTCCATGTTTCTTTCGTCTCATCGCACTATCAGAAGAGCGGAGACAGCAGCTGAATTCCTTCCTTAGCTTTTGGCACCTTTTGCTGCTTGCACTTGTACGAGGCAGGAAACTGCTGACAGCAGTTTCGTTATTTGTTGATTCTAAAACTAAGCGAGAGGTGTTAGATGCTACCCAGCACTTAGATGTTGCTCTCCCTGCTTTGTCATGATTCCTTACATATTTCAACGTAATTATATCAACTTACATATTTCAACTTAATATACGCTCTCAGACAAAACAGAATTCTGTAGAGAGAAAAATATTGTCCTGTTCCGGTGCCCAGAGCTCCTTGTTCAACTTCCTTGCACGCTATGTAGCTCTTGAATGTTAGCTTTACATGAAGAATACACTCATGGTTGTAAATTTAATAATAGAAATAGAATGTAGTTCATTGCTGCTTGAGTGCAGTATTCCTTAAATAACTTAGTAAATTATATTTTTAGTTTCATACATAGTTTATACATAAAAACATTTGATACATAAATATTAAATAATATAATATTTATATTTATATTACATAACATTTGTTATAAATATTAAATAATATAGAGATATTAATGCATTTATTACAGCTTTACGTAAAAAAAGAATATACGGCAGGCTACATATAACAAGACGTGTGATATATTACTGCTTGTGTATAGTATACTATAAATAATATGCAGCATGTTGTTGGGGAAAAGGAGCCTTAGAATAAAAGTTCTTCGAGCCCTCTTCTCTCAAGCAACGTTAACTTATTACTAGAGTCTTAGTATGTGGTGTCACTGCTCGTGTCGGTGTTTTGTTTGTTTTATGTTTGATAGTGCTTATTGTTCGTGACTGTGTTATGTCATGCAAATGTCAATTGATGTTCGTCTGGTTCGCTTTCGTGTTGATGCCTTCTGAGTCATGTTCACTTAGTTTGTTGGTTCCTTCCCCGGTTTTGGAATCTGTGGTCGAGTTTGTGTCCTCCAATGTTGTTTGTTGTGTTGTTGTGCTTGTCTACGCCTCCTTCTACGTGGGTTTTGGCGCTTGTATTCTTCGTTCAATGTGCTGGATACAATATCGGCTACGCTATTTATTGTGTTACAATGCTCGGGATAAAGTATTATTCTGGCGATGTGTCTGTCATCCTCTATATGTCTCAAATGGGTTAGAATGTTGCATAGTAGTCTGACATGTTCTGGTGTCCCAGCTTCTCCGCAAATGCCTATTTCACTCTTAGTTAGTCTCATACGGTTTAAGTTTACCAGGTATGGCCCGTGGCCGGCCAGGAAGTGGAACATCCCCCAGCTTGGGTCGACATGTTTTAGTGTCGTCTTTCGCATACGTCAGGAGAAAAAGAGTGTAGTCGGCGACCCTTGTCGCAAGTGCCCTACTCTCTCTGCCATGTATGAACCCGCTTTCATTTGTGTTTTATTTACAATGTTGGTTTCTGTAATCCCACTGATGTTATCGAGCCAGTCTATCTTAAGCCAGTAAAGAGCAGTTCTATACCGTATTTTTATGTCTATGGGGCAAGTTCCCATCAGAACGCAAAGTACCTCTAGTAATGCAGTGTTGAAACCTCTGCTCGTTCTCACGAGTACATTACGCTGACCTCGCCTTGCAATTGTCTTGTTAGTCTGTATGTTCAGTCTGTGTGTCCAGGCACTTCCGGAGTAGCATGTATGGATTCAGATATTGCAGTGTGGAAGGTCCATATCGTCTTAATAGATAATTTCTGCTGAGCCATGGTGAGTCTTTCTAGTTTGTCATAATTTTGGAGGCTTTGCCAAACGTCAATTTGATCTGTTAGTTGAAAGTCTACTTTTGTAAAGATGCAGTCCTAGATAGCGTGTTGCCTACTTCCTCTGCATGTTAGCATTGTCCAATTTTAGAATAAGTTCTCTTCGTAGTTTCCCTCTGAGCAGTAAATATGCAGTTTTGTTGGGTGCTATTTTTAGTTTATTTTCTTTGCAGCAGTTGATAATTTTCTGGAGCAGTTGCGTGCCTTTCGCCTCTAGTGCTGCTCTCGAGTTGGCTGACACCACTACGAGCATGTCATCTGCGTACGTCACCACACTTCTTACTCTGTCGTCACCGTGCATGGTGTTCAGCAAGGGCTCGATTGCGATATACCAGAATATTGGTCCGCAGATCAAGCCCTGTGGAGATCCCCTTCGTTATTCTCTTGACAACCTTGCGCGTACGAGCCCTTCGCACCGTCTCTGCAGTTGTCGAGGAGGCTATTGTAGAGGGAAACTGACAGCCGCATTTCCCTTAAACTGGCTAACAGGGACGACCATCACAGCTTGTCAAAAGCCCCGGCTATGTCGATTAGTATGGCGACCCCATATTTGTCGCTGATGCTGTTTGTTATTATCAGTGCTTAGTTGACAGTGTCTTCTATTGCTCTACCTCCCTGAAGCCGAACTGATGGGGTGTTAAGCTGAAGAGGCGTCTGTGCCATTGTAGGCTGTCACAAAGGGGCCTTTCCTGTACCTTGACGAGAGTAGGCTAAGAGGCAGATGGAGTGGTACGTTTTAGGTTATGTTGGCTATTTGTCTTTTGATTTCCTGATTATTGCTGCATTAGCAGTTTTCCAGAGGTTTAGAATTCCGGCTGTTAGTAGTGCCTCCTTGAACATGTTCGTAAGAAAGGGTGTGACTATTGTTACTGTTTGTTTCAATGTTTCAGAAAATATTTAGTCTGGGCAGGGTGCTTTTCGGTTTCTAAGTCTACTAATTGCGGTCAAGACCTCTTCTTGTGAGATGGTATGGTTACACTGTCACTGACGTATGGTTGCCTCATCCTGTCTCTTAGGTCAGTGTGGGGTCACTCGTTTTGTGTGGGGTCGACATCTGGGAGGAGCCTGTTCAGGAGAACTTCTCCTGTGCTTCTCCATCCTTTGGTCATTGTGCCGTAAGCTTGTTTTAGTGTTGACAGAACTTTCGGTTGCTTGACGTGATTCATTTCTGTCTTGTCCCCAGATGTCGTTCTGTAATTGAGTTATGACGAAACTGTTGTCTTTAGTTGTTTTTGGTATTTCTGTTTAGCGTCACGATACAAATCGACTCTTATCTACTTTTCAGGAGCTTCTTTTGTCCCGTGATTTCTCCCTTAAACCTCCCAGTTCTGTCGACCATGGTTGTTTCGGTCCCCACCCAATTTTTATGCGTGGTATAGCTGCTTCCTGTGTTCTTCGTAGCACCTCTCTCAGACCAGACTTTTTGTAATCTTGAACAGTGTGTAGTGACGACACTCAAAAATGACTCGAACTTCATGCCAATTGGCCCTTCCTATGAGTAGATGCTGCTGTTACTGATCCACGGTATATGTATTGACACTCACACATCAAAAAAGGTTTTGCATCATCCCAGTTACGAGAACTGCTGAAGATGGACGTTGACTCTGGTTATTGTATCACAGATACAGTCCCTCTGAGTATTCAGAGATGTCACTAAACCCGTCCAAAGATGTAAACAACCGTGCATGAGAAGCACCTATTAGACGGAGAGGGTCCGACAGCCGATCAGCTCCATTCATTCCACCAGGATGGAGATACATGGCTCGTATAGTTCAACTATGCATTGACGGTCAATACCGCGGTCTGATCGCGTCCGCATTGTTACTTTGTGCCAGGAATGGCTCTCAACAGGGGAAGCGTCCAGGCGTCTCGGAGTGAACCAAAGGGATGTTGTTCAGACATGGAGGAGATACAGAGAGACAGGAACCGTCGATGACATGCCTCACTCAGGCCGCCCAAGGGCTACTACTGCAGTGGATGACCGCTACCTAAGGATTATGGCTCGGAGGACCCTGACAGTGATAACTTGTTCATTGCGTGCGCAGCAATAAGCTAGACATCAGCTGTTAAACTGGTCGTGCACTGATCACAGGTTTGTTACAACATCGTGTAGGAACTCGTTTCTTAGAACACTGAAATTACATTAAACTGTAGACAGTGCATTATGTCAAGTCATGGTCAACAAAAGTAATGATTGTTTTTGTCCATATTTCCTCAGCACTCGGTGGGCAACAGGGGCAAGAGAACCCCACATATTCTCCCCATTTCCTATCTGCCATTTTTTTTCCTGTGCGACAATGTCCAAAACAAGGTTAGTTAATTTCATACAGAGAATCACTTTTCTACGCATTGAATCTTGTCTCTTTGCCGTTTTATTCACAAATCTGGCCGTAGACATTTTTCTTTCTTTCGTACACTCAGTGTTTCCTTCATTTGTAAGCGTCTCCTGCTCTTCCTATCAAATAGATCCTACAGCATTCATTTTTAGATTTTTTAGATTCTGGCAGTGTTTTCCGATGTTAGTAATAAAATTTATTAAATGACTTACGTTTCTTTTTCCGTCAACTACAACATTCTTTATGATTCAGTTTATACTTTTCTCCGTGTGCTGACACTCCACGCAGAACGAGACACTGGGAGCATTTCCTTTCCTTTTACTTTCTGCGTTTTACTTCAAGTCTATTACAAGCTGACAACTGTTTCCCACACGTGTGAAATCTTTTTTTTAATTCTCCCGCTGGACTCAGGCATATAAACTTGCTCTTTTGATACTCACTTTAACAAAAAAGTTTACAATATACTGTTAATTCTGTATTCTAAACATGTGTCCAGATTGTATATCGATTAGGTTCCTTTCAGATTACGCTGTTGCAATAGCTCCCAACTTAGCAATCACATACAACCGCTCGCACACCGATAGATCTGTACTTACAGATTGGAAAATTCCTCAGGTCGCACCAGTATTTAAGAAGGGTAGTAGGAATAATCCATCGAACTACAGACCTATATCATTGACGTCGGTTTGCAGTAGGGTTTTGGCGCATATATCGTGTTCAAACATTACGAATCACCTCGAAGGGAACGATCTATTGAAACGCAATCAGCATGGTTTCAGAAAACATCGTTCTTGTGCGCCGCAGCTAGCTCTTTATTCGCACGAAGTAATTCTAGATTTCCGGGAATCTTTTGACACCGTTCCTCAGAAGTGACTTCTAATCAAGCTGCGGGCCCGTGGGGTATCGTCTCAGTTGTGCGATTGGATTCGTGATTTCCTGTCAGGAAGGTCGTAGTTCATAGTAATAGACGGCAAATCATCGAGTAAAATTGAAGTGGTATCAGGTGTTCCCCAGGGAAGCCTCCTGGGACTTCTCCTGTTTCTGGTCTATATAAATGACCTGGGTGACAATCTGAGCAGTTCTCTTAGGTTGTTCGCAGATGATGCTGTCTAGTAAGGTCATCCGAAGACCCCTATCAGTTGCAAAGCGATTTATAACAGATTTCTTTATGGTGTGGCAGGTGGCAGTTGAAGCTAAATAACGAAAAGCGTGAGGTGATCCACATGAGTTCCAAAAGAAATCCGTTGGAATTCGATTACTCGATAAATAGTACAATTCTCAAGGCCATCAGTTCAAATAAGTACCTGGGTGTTAAAAGTACGAACAACTTCAGTTGGGAAGACCACATAGATAATATTGTGGGTAAGGCGAGCCAAAGGTTGCGTTTCATTGGCAGGACACTTTGAAGATGCAACAAGTCCACTAAAGAGACAGCTTACACTACACTCGTTCGTCCTCTGTTAGAATATTGCTGCGCAGTGTGGGATCCTTACCAGGTGGGATTGACGGAGGACATCGAAAGGGTGCAAAAAAGGGCAGCTCGTTTTGTATTATCACGTAATAGGGGAGAGAGTGTGGCAGATATGATACGCGAGTTGGGATGGAAGTCATTAAAGCAAAGACGTTTTTCGTCGCGGCGAGATCTATTTACGAAATTTCAGACACCAACTTTCTCTTCCGAATGCGAAAATATTTTGTTGAGCCCAACCCACATAGGTAGGAATGATAATCAAAATAAAATAAGAGACATCAAAGCTCGAACAGAAAGGTTTAGGTGTTCGTTTTCATCGCGCGCTGTTCGCGAGTGAAATGGTAGAGAGATAGTATGATTGTGGTTCGATGAACCCTGAGCCAAGCACTTAAATGTGAATTGCAGAGTAATCATGTAGATGTAGATGTAGATATAGATGCAGATGTTGATGTGTTGTCTTATGCGATACGTTTTAAGGACGTTTTTCTTCGGCAGACAGTCAAAATGAATTTAGCCCCTGATGGTAACAGTTTTCTTGAGGACATGTCGTATTACACCGAAACACGAAATTATATTTAGCATTATATTTCAGTTTTATCAAGGACTCGGTTATCTCAAGTTGTTGACTTCTTAGTAAATCCATTGCCGGTCGTTGTGGCCGAGCGGTTCTAGGCGCTTCAGTCCGGAACCGCGCTGCTGCTACTGTCGCAGGTTCGAATCGTGCCTCGGGCATAGATGTGTGTGATGCCCTTGTCTCTTGTTTTACAATTAACTTCTGATGTTTGTTAAAATCGAAAGAAACGATTGTGCGTAGACATCCTGCCATCACATATGTAACAGACTCATTGTTTGTAATTATCATCTCACAACGTGGACGCAGGTAACTGCAACGGAACCGACAGCGATTTAGTTTCTCGTCGATACAAGCAACTACACTGAGGTAACAAAGTCATAGGATAACAATACGCACATCTACTGGTGCCGGTACTGTCGCGTACACAGGGACAGGACATTGGTGGAGCTGTCTTTGTACTCAGGTGTTTTATGTGAATCGGTTCCAGGCGTTCTTATTGTCGCACTACGAGGATTAACAGACTTTCAACTCAAAATGGTGGTTGGATCAAGACGCAGGAGACATTCCATTCCGGAAATAGTAAAGGACTTCAGTACTCAGAGATTCGCAAACTCAAGAATACGCCGATAATACTAAATCTTAGGCATTATCTCCCAACACGGAAAACGCATTGGCCAAAATAACACCCGACAGCGGCGGTGTTTGCGTGGAGTTGTCAGAGCTAACAGACACCAACGCTGTGGGAAATACCTGCAGAAATCAATGTTGGACGTACGACGAATGTATCTGTTAGGAGAATGGGGGGAAATTTGGCGTTAATGGGCTATGGCAGCAGACGAGCGAGGCGAGTGCCTTTCCTAACAGCACAAAATCGCCTGTAGAGCCTTTGCTGGGCTCATGGCTATACCTGTTGCGCCCTAGACGACTGGAAAACAGTGGATTGGCGAGGTGAGTAGCGACTTCAGTTGATAAGAGGTAATGGACGGGTTCGAGTGTGCCGCTCACCCTGCGAAGCCATGGACACAAGTTGTCAATAAGGCACTGTGCAAGGTGGTGGCGGCTCTGTAACGGTGTGGTCTGTGTTACGTTGCATGTACTGTGTTCTCTGGTCAAACTAAACCGATCACCGACTGGAAATGATTACGTTCGGCTACTTGGAGTCCATTTCCTGCAGTTCGTGGACTTCATGCGGCCAAATAACGATGGAATGTTGTAGGATGACAACGTGGTATGTCACCGAGAAATAATTGCTCGCAATTGTTGCGAAGAACTTTCTCGACAGTTGGAGCAAATGATTCGGCCACGGACATTTGTGGGACAAAATCGAGAGGTCAGTTCTTGCACAAAATCGCCCACCGACAACACTTTTGCCGTTATGGACGGCTAAAGAAGCAGCAAACCTCAGTATTTCTACAGGAGATTTACAACGACAGGTTGAGTGCATGCCACGACGAGTTTCTGCACTACCCCGCGAAAAACAGGTCCGACACGATATTACCGTCCCAATTCTTTTGTTACCTCATTGTATATTAATGTACACTCCTCTCTACAGCTGATATGTTATCAAGGGCGATCAAAAAGTTTTCTTTCGAAAGCCGTGCATTCCTGAATCGGGAAGCTAATCAAGGAAGATCGCCGCAAACACTGAGGCAATCAGCCTAACCACTCACCAACTTGAAGATATCGGACTGGTAGAATGCCGTACCGTACCACCTGAAAAAGTCGATAACTGTCTGCTGTACATACTCGTCCAGCAGGAACCGTCGCCATTCTTTTTTTTAATAAAGACAGAGAGACCGAAGGTTGATAATCACATGGGGAGACATCAGGTATGTACGTGGCATGTTCGAATATCTCCCACTTCAGTTAGCTAAACTTCTGCATTACGAAATTTGCGACAAGGGAATGTACATTGTCATGAAGCACCAGCACGGGAATTGACGCAACCATTCCCTAGTGGCGGTTTTCGTCAGACATACTGTCCCATACACGTTCTTCATTCTCCCATGGATGTCTTCTCGTGTTTGTCCTTCGGCAGCGAAGAAAAGAGTAAGAACACGTTGGTCCTCTTCATTTGGTAATATTTGGTAATAACGACACAATAGTTTGCGTTTCCCTACTCTTACCGCACGCACGTTGGAAAGACACGTATGCCACACTAATCACTTGTTTACGTACCGATGATTATGTACCGGCTCGGAGTACCGCTACGTTGCGTATACGCTGTAGCAACGCCCTTAAACGGGAACTTTTCGATCACCCCTTACAGTCACTTTCACATTGTAACTATGCAGAACTTTGATGATTTTCCTACGCGATCTGGTTATGAAGAAGCAGTTTCGTGAGTGAAACGTGTTCACTTAAGGAATTTCATTTACCAAGATAAGACTAAATGACTTTTTCGAATTTTTACTTTTAGTGTTAAAAGTACTCTGAAGCGTATTTAAAAGTTGCCTTTAAATACCTTCCATTTAATATTTTACATCCAATCTATGTAAGAATCCTTCAGACTTCAATGCACTGATAATTCTCGTCGTCTTACATCGTGATAATTCTCACTATCACTGTGCCAGTTTATTGCAAAAAAGACAATAATCAAAATATAGTCCACTATCAGAAATTAGCCCACGAGAGTGACTGTCCCCGGTACTCCTGACGACGTTGTCCGCAGGAAGACGTAAAGATTTGTGTCAGAGCGTGAACGCTTGCTCGATCGCGAAGAAAAATCTACATCTAGATTTATACGTCGCAAGCCATCCAGCGGTGTGTGGCGGAGGGCACTTTACGTGCCACTGCCATTACCTCCCTTTTCTGTTCCAGTCGCTTATGGATCACGGGAAGAACGACTGCCGGAACGCCTCCGTGCGCGCTCGAATCTCTCTAATTTTACATTCGTGATCTCCTCGGGAGGTACAAGTAGGGGGAAGCAATATATTCGATACCTCATCCAGAAACGCACCCTCTCGAAACCTGGACAGCAAGCTACACCGTGTGTGAAAACTTTTCTCTTTATGAAGTGCACGTGTTCTTGCGTTCGTTCTTGGAGCAACAGCTGCACAGTAAACTCTATAACTTGTTGCGCTTACTTGAAACTTAATAGCGTACTATTACAATTTTCTCCTTACATTAAAAATTACTGCACGAAGACAGAAACGGAGAACAACGACGGTTACAATTGCATGCAACGTGAAACGACATTTGCCTGAGATCAATCGATAAAACACAGGCAAAGCTTACCGCTAGCGAATATATCATGCTGCACGCTAGCGATTATCCTCGGAGTTAATCTGAACACAGCTACAAGGTACTGACACGTGGAGGTTTTACCCACGGACGTAATACTCTGCTTGCCTAACGGAATGACTTTGCCAATCTTACAGACATGGATGTAATGACTTTCAGGAACACTCTGCAGTTGAATTCAGACTGCGACAGTTAAAAGATCATTAATTCGTCTCTAATTTGACCCGTAGAAGACTGTAATATTTTTGAATATGGGATAGCCAGTGCTCAGTTACTGTGAATGGCTGCAGAAAATTTGCGGCTGTATATCGAGGTGCTCGAGAATTTGGGAGTACTGCTGAAGGATCTGTTGTCTTCGAACAGTCTGGTAGAATTGAGTTCCTGACTCCATTTATTCGTATCGGCAGCCAAGGCCCACGAGAAGACCAGGCCATTGCTAGAGCACTGTATACTACTAGCTGGACAATCCGCCATTTTGAATCCCAAGTCGAAGGCGCTCATTTAAACTCCACGGAACCCTTACACTTTTTAATATGCTCTTAAGGCCGTCAAGAGTACATTCCTTGTTCAGACAATATTACAGCGTAGTAAATGCTTTGACCTACTCTTGACTTTAAGAGGAAATCTAGTTAAAGTAGGTGATTAGACGAGTATTTAGAGATGTAATACATCAACTTACGTTCTGTGTAAGTCAAGTCAAGCTGTTCTAAATATCGACCAAATACAGTTAAAATTTGTCACCAGTATTTTATTTTTCTGGTTCATACAAATATCAAAAAACGTATTGCATGACCCTGGTTGCCAGACCTCCTGTCGATAGACGTTGAGGTTGAGGTTGAAATGTTGCATCAGTCCCTTTCACTGTTCAGAGATGTCACTAAGCCCGCCCAAAGATGTAAACAAGCAAGCACGAGCAGCACCTATTAGACAGAGAGGGTCTGACACCCAATAGTTCCAGGAAGGAGGTACACAGCTCGTATTGTCTGTAGTTCAACTATGCCTAGACGGTCAATACCGCCGTTCGATCGCGTCCGCATTGTTACTTTTCGTCAGAAAGTTCTCTCAGCAGGGGAAGTGTCCAGGCCTCTCGGGCTGAACCAAAGTGATGTTTGGACATGGAGGAGATACGGAAAGCCAGGAACTTTCGATGACGTGCCTCGCTCAGGCCACCCAAGGGCTACTACTGCTACTCTATTCAAGAATCACAAGAGGAGGAGGTATACATGCAAAAGGTCGGTTGTTACGGGAAGATTTCAGTTAGAATAAACATGGTCAGACAGAGATTCCGATATCAGATTCTGGATTGTAAGGCTTACCCAGGAGCAGATATAGACTCAGACCACAATGCAGTAGTGATGAAGAGTAGGCTGAAGTTTAAGAGATTATACAGGAAGAATCAATACGTAAAGAAGTGAGATACAGAAGTACTAAGGAATGATGAGAAAGGCTTTAAGTTCTCTAAGGCTATAGATACAGAAATAAGGAATAGCTCAGCATGCAGTACTTGAAGAGGAATGGATATCTCTAAAAAGAGCAATCACAGAATTTGGAAATAAAAACATACGCACAAGAGGTAACTATGAAGAAACCGCGGGTAACAGAAGAAATACTTTAGTTGATCGACGAAGGAAGGAAGTACAAAATCGTTCAGTGAAATTCAGGAACACAGAAATACAAGTCGCTGAGAACTGAAATAAATAGGAAGTGCAGGAAAGCTAAGACAAAATGGCTGCATGAAAAATGTAAGGAAATTGAAAAAGAAATGATTGTCGGAGTGACTGATTCAGCATATAGGAAAGTAAAAACAGCCTTCGGTGAATTTAAAAGCAAGGATAGGAACATTAAGAGTGCAACAGGAATTCCGTTGTTAAATACAGAGGAGAGAGCGGATGGGTGGAAAAAGTTCACTGAAAGTCTCTATGAGGGGGAAGATTTATCTGATGTGACAGAAGGAGAAACAGAAGTCGATTTAGAAGAGATGGGGGATCCAGTATTGGAATCAGAATTTAAGAGAGCTTTGGTAGGCTTAAAATCAAATAAGGCAGAAGGGATAGCTAACATCCCATCTGAATTTCGAACATCATTGGGGGAAGTGGCAACAAAATGACTATTCACGTCGGTGTGCAGAATGTACGAGTCTGGCTACATACCATCTGACTTTCGGAAAAATGTCATCCACACAATTTCCAAGGTGCAAGAGCTGACAAATGCGAGAATTATCGCACACTCAGCTTAACACCTCATGCATCCAAATTACTGACAAGGATAATATACAGAAGAATGGAAGGTACCAGAGAGGCCATTCTGACGTTGCGATTGGTAATGGAAAAATCAAGACACATTCATAGGATTTGTCGCATGGAAAAGGCGTTTGACGATGGCCAATGATGCAAGATGTTCGAAATTCTGAGAAAAACAAGGCTAAGGAATAGATAGAGACGGGTAATATACAATATGTACAAGAGCCAAGAAGGAATAATAAGAGTGGACAATCAAGATATATTCTTTCGCCTCTACTGTTCAATATGTACACTGAAGAAGCAATGATGGAAATGAAACATTCAGAAGTGGAATTAAAATTCAAGGTGATAGGATATCAACGATGCGATTCGCTGGTGACATATCTATCCTGGGTGAAAGTGAAGAATTACATGATCTACTATATGGAATTTACAGTTTAATGAGTACAGAATATGGATTGAGAATAAATCTAAGAATGACAAAAGTAATAAGAAGTAGCAGAAACGAGAAAAGCAAGAAACTTAAATCACGATTAATGGGTCACGAAGTAAATGAAGGTAAGGAATTCTACTACCTAGTCAGCAAAATAACCATTGACGGACGGAGCAAGGAGGGCATGAAAAACAGACTAGCACTGGCAAAAAGGGCATTTCTGGCCAAGAGAAGTCTGCTAGTATCAAACATAGGTCTCAATTTGAGGAAAAAATTTCTGAGAATGTATGTTTGGAGCACAGCTTTGTATGACAGTGAAACATCGAGTGTGGGAAAACGGTAAAAGAAGAGCCATATTTGTAATTTTTCCTTTAGGAGTGGTCAGTTTCCTGAACGATTAAAGTACTCAGCTGTAAAGCAGCTATGTAAACATGGAGAAAGGGATAATGGAGATAATTTTAGACCTAATTCTAAGCCAACAGTGTTTGCTAAGGTTATTGAAAAGCCTCTGTTTGTAAAGACAATTGATCATTTTATATCGCACGATTTGTTATCAAATGTACAGTTCGGCTTTAGAAGTCGTTTAACAACTGAAAACGTGTTCGATTCCCGGCGGGGTCAGGGATTTTCTCTGCCTCGTGATGACTGGGTGTTGTGTGATGTCCTTAGGTTAGTTAGGTTTAAGTAGTTCTAAGTTCTAGGGGACTGATGACCATAGATGTTAAGTCCCATGGTGCTCAGAGCCATTTCAACCATTTTTTGAACAACTGGAAACGCTATATTCTCATTTCTCTGTGATGTACTGGGTGGGTTAACCAAAAGGCCTCGTGCGCTAGGCAAATATTTTTATTTAACTAAGGATGTTGATTGTGTTGATCAGAAAATATTGCTCTAGAAGTTGGATCATAAGGAATACAGGGAGTAGCTCACTATTGGTTCACCTCTTACTTTAGCAACAGACAGCAAAAGGTCATTATTCACAATGTTGAGGATCGCTGTGATGTGGGGTCTGAGTGGGATACTGTCAAGTGGGAGGTGCCCCAGGGATCGGTGTTGGCGCCACTCTTGTTTCTTATTTATGTAAATGATATGCCCTCTGTTTTTATGAGTAACTGTAAAATATTTCTGTTTCCTGATGACACTTGGTAGTAAAGGATGCTGTGTGAAACATTAGCTCGGTTTCAGACAGTGCAGTTCATGAACTAAGTTCATGACTTGTAGAAAATAAACTAATGCTAAATCACAGTAAGACTCAGTTTATACACATTCTAACAGACAATTCAACAAAACCTGACGTTTTAATTTCACAGAACGGGCATACCATTAGTGAAACTGAACCGTTCAAATTTCTAGGTGTTCAGACAGACAGTAAACTGTCGTGGAAAGCCAACGTTCAGGATCGTCTTCAAAGACTTAATGCTGCCACTTTCACGGTTCGAACGATATCCGAAGTCAGTGATTGTTCGACACGAAAATTAGTCTGCTTTGCTTATTTTCATTCGCTTATGTCACATGGTATTATACACTCCTGGAAATTGAAACAAGAACACCGTGAATTCATTGTCCCAGGAAGGGGAAACTTTATTGACACATTCCTGGGGTCAGATACATCACATGATCACACTGACAGAACCACAGGCACATAGAAACAGGCAACAGAGCATGCACAATGTCGGCACTAGTACAGTGTATATCCACCTTTCGCAGCAATGCAGGCTGCTATTCTCCCATGGAGACGATCGTAGAGATACTGGATGTAGTCCTGTGGAACGGCTTGCCATGCCATTTCCACCTGGCGCCTCAGTTGGACCAGCGTTCGTGCTGGACGTGCAGACCGCGTGAGACGACGCTTCATCCAGTCCCAAACATGCTCAATGGGGGACAGATCCGGAGATATTGCTGGCCAGGGTAGTTGACTTACACCTTCTAGAGCACGTTGGGTGGCACGGGATACATGCGGACGTGCATTGTCCTGTTGGAACAGCAAGTTCCCTTGCAGGTCTAGGAATGGTAGAACGATGGGTTCGATGACGGTTTGGATGTACCGTGCACTATTCAGTGTCCCCTCGACGATCACCAGAGGTGTTCAGCCAGTGTAGGAGATCGCTCCCCACACCATGATGCCGGGTGTTGGCCCCTGTGTGCCTCGGTCGTATGCAGTCCTGATTGTGGCGCTCACCTGCACGGCGCCAAACACGCATACGACCATCACTGGCACCAAGGCAGAAGCGACTCTCATCGCTGAAGACGACACGTCTCCATTCGTCCCTCCATTCACGCCTGTCGCGACACCACTGGAGGCGGGCTGCACGATGTTGGGGCGTGAGCGGAAGACGGCCTAACGGTGTGCGGGACCGTAGCCCAGCTTCATGGAGACGGTTGCGAATGGTCCTCGCCGATACCCCAGGAGCAACAGTGTCCCTAATTTGCTGGGAAGTGGCGGTGCGGTCCCCTACGGCACTGCGTATGATCATACGGTCTTGGCGTGCATCCTTGCGTCGCTGCGGTCCGGTCCCAGGTCGACGGGCACCTGCACATTCCGCCGACCACTGGCGACAACATCGATGTACTGTGGAGACCTCACGCCCCACGTGTTGAGCAATTCGGCGGTACGTCCACCCGGCCTCCCGCATGCCCACTATACGCCCTCGCTCAAAGTCCGTCAACTGCACGTACGGTTCACGTCCACGCTGTCGCGGCATGCTACCAGTGTTAAAGACTGCGATGGAGCTCCGTATGCCACGGCAAACTGGCTGACACTGACGGCGGCGGTGCACAAATGCTGCGCAGCTAGCGCCATTCGACGGCCAACACCGCGGTTCCTGGTGTGTCCGCTGTGCCGTGCGGGTGATCATTGCTTGTACAGCCCTCTCGCAGTGTCCGGAGCAAGTATGGTGGGTCTGACACACCGGTGTCAATGTGTTCTTTTTTCCATTTCCAGGAGTGTATTTTGGGATAACTCTTTCCATTCTAATCCAATATTTTTGGCTCAGAAACTGGCGGTTCGGGGAATAAGTGGTGTAAGTTCACGAACTCTTGTCGACCCCTGTTCACGAGTCTGAGTATTTTGACATTAGCTCTCAATATATATATATATATATTCCTTACTGTCATTTCTTGTTAACAATATTAGATTATTCCCAAGAATAAGCAGCTTTCACTGAGTTAATACTCGGCAGAAATGAGACATGCATTTGGATCGGACTTTCTTAAATCGTGTGCAGTATACTGCTGCATCCATTTTAAATAAGCTGCCACTCGAATTCAAAAATCTTAGCAGTAATCCACGCGCATTCAAATCGAAATTGAAGAGTTTCCCCTTGGATCATTCCTTCCATTCTGTCGAGGAGTCCCTTGAAAAATTAATCTGATTCTTGTTGTATTGTTGATTGCGTTTATTTATGGCTTGACTTTTTTGGGGTTCACAAACATTTTATTTTTATCTGTTATTACTTTTATGCTGTAATTTCATGTACTGACACGTCCCATAACCTTGGAGATTTGCTCCTCAATTTGATCCTACGACACTTGACGTGTAAATAAAAAAACCATAAAGAGAATCGAAGCTTTTGAGATGTGGTGCTACAGACGAATGGTGAAAATTAGGTGGACCGATAAGGTAAGGAATGAGGAATTCTGTGCAGTATCGGAGAGGAAACGAACATGTGGGAAACACTGACAAGGAGAAGGGACAGGATGATAGGACATTTGTTAAGACATCGGGGAATGACTTCCATGGTACTAGAGGGAAAGGTAGAGGGCAAAACTGTAGGGGACGACAGAGATTGGAATACATCGAACAAATAATTGAGGACATAGGTTGCAAGTGCTAATCTGGGATGACGAAGTTGACATAGGAGAGGAATTCGTGGCGAGCTCAAAAAAAAAAAAAATAGAAAAAATTCTCGCCGAGGCTACTCACTGTCACCAGCAGCGACACGAGGAGGTCGTCGGGTGTTGGGAACCACGTGAGCAACTAGACGGTGCCGTATCGCAATATGAATCTCGTTTGGCAGAAAGTGGCAAAGTTTCTAGAAATGTTTTATTGCAACATTCTATGAGAATAGTGAAGAATCAGACGATAATATTTCTGAGGAAGTGCACTGTATCTGCTAATAAGTGAAAAGTGTTGATGCTCGCAGTGTTTACATACGAGCGAATATGAATTATTATCAATATATTTGTGACTGTAGCACTGAGAAACGTCAATAACATTACGAAACTGAGCTCTGCTTCTTGCTCTATAGATTTAGATAAAGCGTTTGGAAATAGTGGCTGCATTAGAATGCTTGACATGATGAAATTGTCAGGGACAAAATACAGAGCGTGAAAGATTATCCCACAACCTCTACAGAAAGTAGACTACAGTTCCAAAAATCTGAGAACATGAACGGGAGATATTAAGTGAGAAGAGTATGAAAATTGTAACCTATCCTCACGTTATTTAATTTGCACATTAAATTATCAGCAAAGCAAACTATGGAGTACTTTGGAAACAAAATTAACAATAAGAGGAAATAAAAACTTTAAGATTTTTCCCGATGACATCGTAATTCTGTCAAGCAACGCAAACGATGTTTTATTATCAGTTCAACGGAATAGATACAGCTTGAAAAAATGATTTGGGATGGAAATGAATAAAACGAAAACAAAAGCAATGAAGAGCAGTGGAAGAAAGTCAAGTGATGCAAAGGACATTAAATAAGGCACTTTGTGTTAGAAAGTCTTCGATGAATATCAAAATAAATCAATATGTGATCATGCCAGGGGAACTAATCAATAGGTCATTATACAATTTCCCATACGCAGAAAAAACTGTCCTGCTATGAGTGATACACGATAAACGAAATGCCGAGTGGTTGGTCTCATTGAACTTACACGAATTTCAAATTTCCAAACAGAAATTCCAGAACCATAATTTTTTTTAAGTTTTGCTGGCTTCCCGAATGTCAGTAATAAGTCTTTATGCTTAATCGCTTTCCTTCCTAATAGATAAAAACTATAGAAATTTGCAGGCATAAATATACTTATTTTGCTGTAAATTCGTATAGGCTTGGTTAAGAAATGAGATACCAGCTATTGACAATGTAATTATTACACAATACGTAACAGAGAAAAACCGAGAATATAGCTTGGATGCTCGAGCAATAAAAAGAAACACGTCAAAACCTAATAAATAAATAGGTTTGACTACGGTGTCGAATTCTAGCTTATCCAATTTTCATTAGCTACACTAAAGCGTAAGCGCAAAATTGAAACTAACGTGTTCACGAAAGTAACAATAGCTAATGTTTTAAATATTTTACTTTTTAGAGAATACGCCATAATACTCAAATAAAAAGGTGGGTTACAATGTGCAGTTCATCATGTGAATCATCTATGTAAACAGTATTTTACTGTTATGCGTAAAACTGAAGGGAAGGCTTACTAGGCCAAATATCTGTTCGAAAACTAAACACTACGGACAGCACATCAGGACAAATTACATGGTCCTACTGTTCAGCCAGCCAAACTCGCCTACACAATAACGATAATCATCTAGCTGTAAAACCCACTTGCTTTGGAATCAGTTGGTCCAATCCGGAACATTTTAAAATTCAATTATAGGCAAGATACAAGAGTAAACTTTAATATAACACTTGCAGAAGGAACATTAGGTCCTTTAAATTTTTCAGAACAAAACTCCTGAGATGAACGAAAGATTACTCAATAACAAACCACTTAATATACGTAATAGAGCGAGAAGAAGCAGATCGTTACGAACGAGTCCAGATGATGCAGGAAATACTCTTTCCCAAATTAGCATAGGAGGCTATACCTGCAACTGGAAGGAATGTGCAGTCCCTTTTAAAGTAGCAGGACTTTGACAGCCAGCGGACTGAGCAGCTGCAACCAACAATACCCTATTGGGAGTCTGCTCCTGTCAGCGGCCACTGTGTGCCCACTTCCTCTTTTACACATTTCTTCAGAAGATAGGGCAAAAAAAATTAATATCTGTTAAGTTGAATACTGAACAAATTTCCAAGAAACACTGTACGCCGTGCTTTTTTTCCCCACACTGGTTTGATGATGTTGTCCGCAACGAATTTCTCTCCTGCGTCAACCTCAACACATCAGAGTAGCACCTGTGCGGCCCAACTTCCTCAATTATTTGTTAGGTGTATTTCAATCTGTGTCATCGTCTGCAGTTTTCACCCTTTACAGTTCCTCTTGTAACATGGAAGTCCATGGAAATTATTCCCTTATATCTTAACGGATGTCCTATCTTCCTGTTCCTTCTTCTTGTACATGTCTTCCGCATTCTCCTTTCTTCGCCATATCAACAGAAAGCCTCTTCATTCCCTAACAGCACACCTAATTGCAATTATCCTTCTGTAGCACCACATCTCAAATGCTTCGATTTTCTTCTTTTCCAGTTTTCCCACAGTTCATGAACAACATTCAAGAAGTGCTCTAGACATACGTTTGTAGAATTTTCTCCCTCAAATTGAGGCCAACATTTTATACTAGCATACTTCTTTTGCCTGAGAAAGCACTTTCTACTTGTGGTTGTAATCTTTTCATGTCCTCCTTGTTTCACTGGCCGTTGTGGTCGAGCGGTTCTAGGCGCTTCAGTCCCGAACCGCGCTGCGTTGCTGCTACGGTCGCAGGTTAGAATACGGCCTTGGTCATGAATGTGTGTGGCTGTCCTTAGATTAGTTACGTTTAAGTAGTTATAAGTCTAGGGGACTCATGACCTCAGATGTTAAGACCCATAGCGCTCAGAGCCATTTGAACCATTTTAACCTCCTCTTCGTATATCCGTAATTGAAACGGACGATTTGGGACGTCAGCTAGTATAATATATGTTAGAAATGACGAAAAAGTCAGCTGGCTCTGAGCACTATGGTACTTAATTTCTGAGGTCATCATCAGCCCCTAGAACTTAGAAATACTTTAACCTAAGGACATCACGCACATCCATGCCCGAGGCAGGATTCGAACCTGCGACCGCAGCGGTCGCGCGGTTCCAGACTGTAGCACCTAGAACCGCTCGGCCACTTCGGCAGGCTTTACACTACAGTTTTTACCCTATACACCTCCCTATAGTACAGTGGTTCCCAAACTTAGACCATTACTCCTGAGTGCAGTCAGACATTAGTTAGTGCCTCTCCCCTCCCCCTTCCCACATTATCACCAACTTTAACACTTAAGTAAACTGTAGAATGAATTACTGTTCTTGGAACAGATGATTTGTGTATGTGTGTGTGTGTGTGTGTGTGTGTGTGTGTGTGTGTGTGTGTGTGTGTGATCCCCAGTGAAGGTACACACCTGTTACAAAACATTCTTCCTCTGCACTGCGGCACTTGTTTGACCTGCACACTGCAACCCCATTTAAAATAAAACACGTTCAGATGGGTGCACTATACTTACTGCTCGTACATCATTTCATTGCTGCACTTCTGAACTAGCAGAAATTGGAGGACATCAGGCCCTTAATACTTTGTGTCTGACCGTAGTAATAATAATAATAATAATAATAATAATACTGTGTCCAGCACTATAGTAGCCCTTACGTAGTTTACACTGTGTAGCGCTGTCAGTTCATTTGTTTCGAAGCGAGAAATCAAGCAATTTCTGGACTACTGCAGGAATTATCTACAACTTCGAGAAGACATTTTCTTGCGGTATTTAGCATTTCTTGCGTATATGTCTCTCTTTTATCATCAGCGATGTATGGAGCACAGCGCAACATATGTGTTTACTGGGTGGACTATGTGAGCAACTTGTAACCTCCATCGCCCTAATTCTACTAATTGAGAAAAAGTAATTATTTGTAACTCACATAATCAATATAGTCTTACAAAATTTTGATGGTAGTAAGGATCTTTTGAAAATAATTTAGTTTCGTGAATGAAACAGAATCGAATCGTTTAGTTTTTTCCCCTCAAAAAACTTCATTTTACCCCTCAGGGGGTCATTACCGAAGTTCGGAATCACTGCTCTAGTACCATGGAAATTATTCTGTGGTATCTTAACAGATATTCTACCGTCTTGTCCCTTTTCCTTGTCAATGTTTTTCGAATATTCCTTTCCTCACAGTACCTGCAGTATCCACGCGGATATGAAAAAAAAAAGTAATTACTGGAAATCTCGGTCGTCCACCAGGATCACGTCCTATGTTCTGCGCGATATTTCAACAAAGGCTCTTTGCCGCTTGTAAAGAAACTTATAATTTTTTCTTATTGTTAAATGTATACATACTTATTCGACTCTCATACTACAGATTCATGTGAAAAATGTTTAACTGTGACAGACAAAAAAAGATATACCCTCTTCGTTAGTTAGCTTTAGTAATAGTTACCCTTCGTTGTTTTGATGTCCTGGTGACAAGACGTATAAACGAAGTGCTCTGTAATTTCAAGTGAAATTGAGCTAAATAATGAAAGCAACTTCTGAAACAATACAATTTCCTCATTTACGATACCATAAAGGTACGTGAATGTATTCATCTCTTTCCCTTCGTGGCCGACAACGTCGATTTAAATATCTAGGTCATTTTGTCGCGACATTCAGAATCTGCAATCTTTCTTTTCATTTAATTACAAAGTCCGATTATTTTGTTTGTCAGATGAATCAAATTTTAAACACTTTTTTACCGCGGCCACGGCGAATGACAGTTCTTTTGAACGTACGTACCTCCCGATCGTAGGTTCGCCTACAACTGAGTGTCTGCTGGAGTGATCTCCGTTGCAGTATTATTTCTCATTTTGAACCATTCACTAGCGTAAGTACGCGCCCTCTTATTACCCAGTGCTACAATCTCGGATTCCTTCACAGCCGTGGTTCATGAGGGCACATCTGGACCGATCCACGATTTCTACCATTATAAGACTCCACTTCAATCATGCCTCTTTCCCACAACATCTACATCGGATCAACGTTTACAGTTCACCAGCATGTGAGTGTGATCCTAAGTCGGAAGCTGATAATCACATCTTATTTTTGTGCCCCAAATTTTGACCGTGAACGGTTGGTCTTTCTGAAGACATTGCTGAGTATGGGCTACCATCTTCCTCAATCAGCTTCTTCTCTTTTGTGTACTACAGACGTTCGTCTATATAAAGTGATAGTTAACTTGATCAAGAGTACTGGTTACAATCTGTAGCTTTCAATGGTGTACGTAAATTATAAATAGGTCTTGTTGATGAAGGTATTTCAGAATTGGTGTGAATTGTAAGCCAAGACACTTTTGATTATTTTCCAATTCAATTCAATTCAATTTTTAAAACATTATGTACAACACTGTAACAGTTAAGTTTTTCATTCTTGTAAATATGGATTTCTGTATTTGTTTATTCAATTATATGTACATTGTCACTATGTGTTGCCGATGGCTAAATTGAGTACACACTCAAAGGTCAAATAAACAAAACAAAACAAAAAACAAAAAATAGTTTCGACAATGGACCTTTGCCTCTGTCGCAACGGAGCTTCACGCGAAATATTTATTACGCGACATTCATACTAACTCTCATTTCAAAATTACGAAAACGGCTGACAGAGTTTTTAACAGTTTAAAAGGATGGCTAGAGTGGCGACCGAGTGCCATGACATTTGTTTCAGAAAAAAAGTACAAATTTTAAGTTCAATAAAAGTTCAAATGTGTGTGAAATCTCAAGGGACTTAACTGCTAAGGTCATCAGTCCCTAAGCGTACACACTACTTAACCTAAATTATCCTAAGGACAAACACACACACCCATGCCCGAGGGAGGACTCGAACCTCCGCCGGGAACAGCCGCACAGTCTATGACTGCAGCGCCTAAGACCGCTGGGCTAATCCCGCGCGGCTAAAATTTTTAATTGAAATATTTAAGTAATTTCTTCCATCCATTAATGTGACTATAACAAATAATTTCTGTTACATGTTATGCCAACTGCGTAGCAGACAAGAAAATTATTACCGAAATCAGTCCATAAAATTGACAATTATTTATCCTAAAAATGTGTAAAAGAAGTAAGTTTTGGAACATTAATCCTACTACCAAGAAAACCGGCCGCCAAAATAAAATATGCATTTTTTTCAAAATTACTTTTCCAATTATTTTTGTAAGTATATTATACGTGAAAGTATCACAAGATGGCGGAAAATATTTAGTAGTTGCGTGCGGGATTCTGGATCGCCAGTCAATTGTTTGAGCAGAGATATTTTACTGCGTTAATTTAAACGAACAGCGCTACGTCATAATGATGGTGATACTTAAATCTCTAACTAACACAATGTGTAGTTCATCGGACTACGAATCTACTGCTCAACCTTTAATAAATCCTGAGGTAGAAACTGTACACGATAGCGATACCACGGTCGCAGTGATTAATGGTACTGTGTCGCATGCGGCAGGCGATAATACGCCTTCGCTACAAATCGTACCAGGCTCTGCACTTACGCAGGCTGCAGCAGGGCCAAACTTATTAAAATTGCTCAAAGCTAAGCAAACTGAACTGTTGACACAGTGTGCAAAACAGATAACCACACAAATTACTGGATGGATGTGCAGTTTACAAACTAACATACACAGATGAGTAGTTTAGAAAATGATGTAAAGAGTCTTACAGAAATGCAAAACAATATGACAGCACAAATAACACAGTTAAAAACCGAAGTGGCTGATCAGGTGATTGAAGTAATACGGGATGTTTTAAATAATATGAATCAGGGCATTGACAAAAGCCGGCCGGAGTGACCGAGCGGCTCTAGGCGCTGCAGTCTGGAACCGCGCGACTGCTACGGTCGTACAGGGTGTTTCAAAAATGACCGGTATATTTGAAACGGCAATACAAACTAAACGAGCAGCGATAGAAATACACCGTTTGTTGCAATATGCTTGGGACAACAGTACATTTTCAGGCAGACAAACTTTCGAAATTACAGTAGTTACAATTGTCAACAACAGATGGCGCTGCGGTTTGGGAAACTCTATAGTACGATACTTTCCACATATCCACCATGCGTAGCAATAATACGGCGTAGTCTCTGAATGAAATTACCCGAAACCTTTGACAACGTGTCTGGCGGAATGGTTTCACATGCAGATGAGATGTACTGCTTCAGCTGTTCAATTGTTTCTGGATTCTGGCGGTACACCTGGTCTTTCAAGTGTCCCCACAGAAAGAAGTCACAGGGGCTCATGTCTGGCGAATAGGGAGGCCAATCCACGCCGCCTCCCGTATATTTCGGATAGCCCAAAGCAATCACACGATCATCGGAATATTCATTCAGGAAATTAAAGACGTCGGCCGTGCGATGTGGCCGGGCACCATCTTACATAAACCACGAGGTGTTCGCAGTGTCGTCTAAGTTTGTACCGCCACAAATTCACGAAGAATGTCCAGATAGCGTGATGCAGTAATCGTTTCGGATCTGAAAATGGGCCAATGATTCCTTTGGTAGAAATGGCGGCCCAGACCAGTACTTTTTCAGGATGCAGGGACGATGGGACTGCAACATGGGGCTTTTAGGTTCCCCATATGCGCCAGTTCTGTTCATTGACGAAGCCGTCCAGGTAAAAATAAGCTTCGTCAGTAAACCAAATGCTGCCCACATGCATATCGCCGTCATCAATCCTGTGCACTGTATCGTAAGCGAATGTCTGTCGTGCAGCAATGGTAGCGGCGCTGAGGGCTTGCCGCGTTTGAATTTTGTATGGATACAAGTGTAAACTCTGGCGCATGAGACGATACATGGACGTTGGCGTCATTTGGACCGCAGCTGCAACACGACGAACGGAAACCCGAGGCCGCTGTTGGATCACCTGCTGCACTAGCTGCGCGTTGCCCTCTGTGGTTGCCGTACGCGGTCGCCCTACCTTTCCAGCACGTTCATCCGTCACGTTCCCAGTCCGTTGAAATTTTTCATACAGATCCTTTACTGTATCGCTTTTCAGTCATTTGGTTACATTAAACCTCTGTTGAAAACTTCGTCTTGTTGCAACAACACTGTGTTCTAGGCGGTGGAATTCCAACACCAGAAAAATTCTCTGTTCTAAGGAATAAACCATGTTGTCCACAGCACACTTGCACGTTGTGAACATCACACGCTTACAGCAGAAAGACGACGTACAGAATGGCGCACCCACAGACTGCGTTGTCTTCTATATCTTTCACATCACTTGCAGCGCCATCTGTTGTTGAAAATTGTAACCACTGTAATTTCGAAAGTTTGTCCGCCTGAAAATGTACTGTTGTCCCAAGCAAATTACAACAAACGGTGTATTTCTATCGCTGCTCGTTTAGTTTTGTTGCCGTTTCAAATATACCGGTCATTTTTGAAATACCCTGTAGGTTCGAATCCTGCCTCGGGCAAGGATGTGTGTGATGTCCTTAGGTTAGTTAGGTTTAACTATTTCCAAGTTCTAAGGGCCTGATAACCTCAGAAGCTAAGTTCCATAGTGCTCACAGCCATTTGAACCAACAAATTAAAATCAACGATGAAATATGTACCTGACCAAATAAGAACACTAACTGAAGACTTTAATGCTATGCACTTAACAACAAATGACATTTAACACAAAAATGCAGCAAGCTGTCACTCAAGTTGAAAAGGTAACTAACAAATAGGAGTGGCAGTTTAATGAATTTTTGCAGGAGGAAGACGTTCATTGCAACCGCACTCTAGAAACAGAATTGCTGAAAGCTGTAAATAACACAACGGAACAAGTTTACACTACACAGAACACATCTGTTACAAAATTACAGACGGACATAGAGCAAATTAACGGGCAACGCCATGACATGAAGGCGCAACGTAGAGACGCAGAAGAAGAGGGAGAATCTGAAAACATGCATGCAGGTAATGACGACAGAGCCCACGGTGACTTTCTTGGTACCAATGTTAATATGTATTCGCCTAACTGCGAGGGGCATAGCAATCAACGATACCAGAATGTGAACAGGAAACAGACAACAGTAGAACCTACTTTGTCGACTGCATTGCTCGGAGAGCAACATCGACAGTTTCAAATGTTTATCCCTGAACGCAAGTCAGTATATCCCGTTATTTTTATCAACTCATTCAGGAATGTGTTGTACAAGACATCGTCCTAACAGCAAAAGATTCAGTATGTTACCGGATACATTCAAGGCGATGCTGCGATGTGGGCGACCGCGCCTGAAACTTGCCAAACATTACAGCAATTCGAAAATGCTTTTCTTTCTAAGTAATGGTCGCGTTGTGTACAGGAAATATTGAGGAAATTGGTGTTCGCTACTGAAATATACAATCCAAAATCTGGAACTTTACGAAAATATTTCTAAAAGTATCTAAACAAAACGCGTTTCTAGGATGAACCAGTTCCACACTCTGCTGAAAGGCCATTAACATTAGAGAAAAACTTGTACAGGTACCTGACAGCAATTTGGAGTACTTCTTATCGACCCTAGATTCCATAGATATGATCTATGAAAACAAGGGGCACATCGGTGACAGCCAAAATAGTTATCGTAACGGTAGCGGAAATCAGTCTCCGCTGCACCAAGAGCAATACGGCTTCAACAATGCCGAGTGCGCGGCTGGGCTACGACCGGTTTTTGTCGATCCAGCCTCTACAGCGCAAATACATCACCAGAATTCGAGAGGCAATTTTGATTCCAATTACAATCAATGCTTTAAAAGAAAGAGAAAGAATGGTGACAGGAATTATTCTGGCAACGTAAATCGAAACTGGAATAGACAGGATGGTTATCGAAGTGATGAATGAGAAACCAACCGACGATAATGTGGCGTTAAACTAAACGTGGCCACCTTATGCCCTCCAATGTTGCCCATGGATATTCGTGGGGCGATCCATGCAATCAGGATACCGATTTACTGAGATACCAAGATGAAGCTGACATACGTGATGTGTTGACAAACGATGAAATACCCTGTTTGTACGAGGACAGCATAGTTCAAGCAAGTATACTGGCGATAGTAGGAAAAATACCGACCAATATCTTGCTAGAAGACCGGTGCCAAGATTAGTGCGATATCGAAAGTCCTTTTCAAGGAGCTTGGCAGTCACAAGGCCCACCAATCTACCCAGTACAAAATTGTAGGATACTTGGTGCCATAGGTGGCAAATCCGAGCTGATTAAAGTGCAAAGCATGATCAAAATGCAGATCGAGGACATCGTATTCCAGTCGGTTTTCCTGGTAGTCTAAGGGTTGACAGAAGGATGCATTTTCGGACTGGATTTCTAGAGGGAAATGTTCTAAAATTTATTTATAATCTGGGGAATGTCATCTGTTCATCAATGGTCAAAACTGTGCAATAGATTTAATAAAGGTTAAAGGTAGGATTTGTGCACCTTTAGAAACAAACAAATTCAAATTCTGAAGGTCAACAGAACAGTGGTGCCAACAGTTGGGGCGTGATGAAATCGAAAATTAGGTAGAAGAATGCACAGAGTTTTCTCCGTCGAATATGCGCGTTATGTTCGATAAAAGACCCAGCGTTATTAGAACGTATCAGTACCACATGGATATTCGTCCCCACGACACGTTTTGCAAGAACACATATTCCATAGCACGGTCGCAAAAAGAGGCGATAGCTTAGGAGATAAAAACGATGTTGTCATGGAATATTATTGAGAACTCGTTGTCACCATACTGCAGCCCGCTACTCGCGATAAAAAGGATGTTGTCTTGGAATATTTTTGAGAACTCGTTGTCACCATACTACAGCCCACTGCTACTCGTGATAAAAAGGATGTTGTCTTGGAATATTATTGAGAACTCGTTGTCACCATACTGCAGCCTGCTACTCGCGATAAAAAGGATGTTGTCTTGGAATATTATTGAGAACTCGTTGTCACCATACTGCAGCCCGCTACTCGCGATGAAAAGGATGTTGTCTTGGAATATTTTTGAGAACTCGTTGTCACCATACTGCAGCCCACTACTCGCGATAAAAAGGATGTTGTCTTGGAATATTATTGAGAACTCGTTGTCACCATACTGCAGCCTGCTACTCGCGATAAAAAGGATGTTGTCTTGGAATATTATTGAGAACTCGTTGTCACCATACTGCAGCCCATTACTCGCGATAAAAAGGATGTTGTCTTGGAATATTATTGAGAACTCGTTGTCACCATACTGCAGCCCGCTACTCGCGATAAAAAGTATGTTGTCTTGGAATATTATTGAGAACTCGTTGTCACCATACTGCAGCCCGCTACTCGCGATAAAAAGGATGTTGTCTTGGAATATTATTGAGAACTCGTTGTCACCATACTGCAGCCCGCTACTCGCGATAATAAGGATGTTGTCTTGGAATATTTTTGAGAACTCGTTGTCACCATACTGCAGCCCGCTACTCGCGATAAAAAGGATGTTGTCTTGGAATATTATTGAGAACTCGCTGTCACCATACTGCAGCCCGCTACTCGTGATAAAAAGGATGTTGTCTTGGAATATTATTGAGAACTCGTTGTCACCATACTGCAGCCCGCTACTCGCGATAAAAAGGATGTTGTCTTGGAATATTATAGAGAACTCGTTGTCACCATACTGCAGCCCGCTACTCGCGATAAAAAGTATGTTGTCTTGGAATATTATTGAGAACTCGTTGTCACCATACTGCAGCCCGCTACTCGCGATGAAAAGGATGTTGTCTTGGAATATTTTTGAGAACTCGTTGTCACCATACTGCAGCCCGCTACTCACGATAAAAAGGATGTTGTCTTGGAATATTATTGACAACTCGTTGTCACCATACTGCAGCCTGCTACTCGCGATAAAAAGGATGTTGTCTTGGAATATTATTGAGAACTCGTTGTCACCATACTGCAGCCCGCTACTCGCGATAAAAAGGATGTTGTCTTGGAATATTTTTGAGAACTCGTTGTCACCATACTGCAGCCCGCTACTCGCGATGAAAAGGATGTTGTCTTGGAATATTTTTGAGAACTCGTTGTCACCATACTGCAGCCCGCTACTCGCGATAAAAAGGATGTCGTCTTGGAATATTATTGAGAACTCGTTGTCACCATACTGCAGCCCGCTACTCGCGATAAAAAGCATGTTGTCTTGGAATATTATTGAGAACTCGTTGTCACCATACTGCAGCCCGCTACTCGCGATAAAAAGGATTTTGTCTTGGAATATTATTGAGAACTCGCTGTCACCATACTGCAGCCCGCTACTCGCGATAAAAAGGATGTTGTCTTGGAATATTATTGAGAACTCGTTGTCACCATACTGCAGCCCGCTACTCGCGATAAAAAGGATGTTGTCTTGGAATATTATTGAGAACTCGTTGTCACCATACTGCAGCCCGCTACTCGCGATAAAAAGGATGTTGTCTTGGAATATTATTGAGAACTCGTTGTCACCATACTGCAGCCCGCTACTCGCGATGAAAAGGATGTTGTCTTGGAATATTATTGAGAACTCGTTGTCACCATACTGCAGCCCGCTACTCGCGATAAAAAGGATGTTGTCTTGGAATATTATTGAGAACTCGTTGTCACCGTACTGCAGCCCGCTACTCGCGATAAAAGGGATGTTGTCTTGGAATATTATTGAGAACTCGTTGTCACCATACTGCAGCCCGCTACTCGCGATAAAAAGGATGTTGTCTTGGAATATTATTGAGAACTCGTTGTCACCATACTGCAGCCTGCTACTCGCGATAAAAAGGATGTTGTCTTGGAATATTATTGAGAACTCGTTGTCACCATACTGCAGCCTGCTACTCGCGATAAAAAGGATGTTGTCTTGGAATATTTTTGAGAACTCGTTGTCACCATACTGCAGCCCGCTACTCGCGATAAAAAGGATGTTGTCTTGGAATATTATTGAGAACTCGCTGTCACCATACTGCAGCCCGCTACTCGCGATAAAAAGGATGTTGTCTTGGAATATTATTGAGAACTCGTTGTCACCATACTGCAGCCCGCTACTCGCGATAAAAAGGATGTTGTCTTGGAATATTATTGAGAACTCGATGTCACCATACTGCAGCCCGCTACTCGCGATAAAAAGGATGTTGTCTTGGAATATTATTGAGAACTCGTTGTCACCATATTGCAGCCCGCTACTCGCGATCAAAGGATGTTGTCTTGGAATATTATTGAGAACTCGTTGTCACCATACTGCAGCCCGCTACTCGCGATAAAAAGGATGTTGTCTTGGAATATTTTTGAGAACTCGTTGTCACCATACTGCAGCCGCTACTCGCGATAAAAAGGATGTTGTCTTGGAATATTATTGAGAACTCGCTGTCACCATACTGCAGCCCGCTACTCGCGATAAAAAGGATGTTGTCTTGGAATATTATTGAGAACTCGTTGTCACCATACTGCAGCCCGCTACTCGCGATAAAAAGGATGTTGTCTTGGAATATTATTGAGAACTCGTTGTCACCATACTGCAGCCCGCTACTCGCGATAAAAAGGATGTTGTCTTGGAATATTATTGAGAACTCGTTGTCACCATACTGCAGCCCGCTACTCGCGATGAAAAGGATGTTGTCTTGGAATATTTTTGAGAACTCGTTGTCACCATACTGCAGCCCGCTACTCGCGATAAAAAGGATGTTGTCTTGGAATATTATTGAGAACTCGTTGTCACCATACTGCAGCCTGCTACTCGCGATAAAAAGGATGTTGTCTTGGAATATTATTGAGAACTCGTTGTCACCATACTGCAGCCCGCTACTCGCGATAAAAAGGATGTTGTCTTGGAATATTATTGAGAACTCGTTGTCACCATACTGCAGCCCGCTACTCGCGATAAAAAGGATGTTGTCTTGGAATATTTTTGAGAACTCGTTGTCACCATACTGCAGCCCGCTACTCGCGATAAAAAGGATGTTGTCTTGGAATATTATTGAGAACTCGTTGTCACCATACTGCAGCCCGCTACTCGCGATAAAAAGGATGTTGTCTTGGAATATTATTGAGAACTCGCTGTCACCATACTGCAGCCCGCTACTCGCGATAAAAAGGATGTTGTCTTGGAATATTATTGAGAACTCGTTGTCACCATACTGCAGCCCGCTACTCGCGATAATAAGGATGTTGTCTTGGAATATTATTGAGAACTCGTTGTCACCATACTGCAGCCTGCTACTCGCGATAAAAAGGATGTTGTCTTGGAATATTATTGAGAACTCGTTGCCACCATACTGCAGCCCGCTACTCGCGATAAAAAGGATGTTGTCTTGGAATATTTTTGAGAACTCGTTGTCACCATACTGCAGCCCGCTACTCGCGATAAAAAGGATGTTGTCTTGGAATATTATTGAGAACTCGTTGTCACCATACTGCAGCCCGCTACTCGCGATAAAAAGGATGTTGTCTTGGAATATTATTGAGAACTCGCTGTCACCATACTGCAGCCCGCTACTCGCGATAGAAAGGATGCTGTCTTGGAATATTATTGAGAACTCGCTGTCACCATACTGCAGCCCGCTACTCGCGATAGAAAGGATGCTGTCTTGGAATATTATTGAGAACTCGCTGTCACCATACTGCAGCCCGCTACTCGCGATAAAAAGGATGTTGTCTTGGAATATTATTGAGAACTCGCTGTCACCATACTGCAGCCCGCTACTCGCGATAAAAAGGATGTTGTCTTGGAATATTATTGAGAACTCGTTGTCACCATACTGCAGCCCGCTACTCGCGATAAAAAGGATGTTGTGTTGGAATATTATTGAGAACTCGCTGTCACCATACTGCAGCCCGCTACTCGCGATAAAAAGGATGTTGTCTTGGAATATTATTGAGAACTCGCTGTCACCATACTGCAGCCCGCTACTCGCGATAAAAAGGATGTTGTGTTGGAATATTATTGAGAACTCGCTGTCACCATACTGCAGCCCGCTACTCGCGATAAAAAGGATGTTGTCTTGGAATATTATTGAGAACTCGTTGTCACCATACTGCAGCCCGCTACTCGCGATAAAAAGGATGTTGTCTTGGAATATTATTGAGAACTCGCTGTCACCATACTGCAGCCCGCTACTCGCGATAAAAAGGATGTTGTCTTGGAATATTATTGAGAACTCGTTGTCACCATACTGCAGCCCGCTACTCGCGATAAAAAGGATGTTGTCTTGGAATATTATTGAGAACTCGTTGTCACCATACTGCAGCCCGCTACTCGCGATAAAAAGGATGTTGTCTTGGAATATTATTGAGAACTCGCTGTCACCATACTGCAGCCCGCTACTCGCGATAAAAAGGATGTTGTCTTGGAATATTATTGAGAACTCGTTGTCACCATACTGCAGCCCGCTACTCGCGATAAAAAGGATGTTGTGTTGGAATATTATTGAGAACTCGCTGTCACCATACTGCAGCCCGCTACTCGCGATAAAAAGGATGTTGTCTTGGAATATTATTGAGAACTCGTTGTCACCATACTGCAGCCCGCTACTCGCGATAAAAAGGATGTTGTCTTGGAATATTATTGAGAAATCGTTGTCACCATACTGCAGCCCGCTACTCGCGATAAAAAGGATGTTGTCTTGGAATATTATTGAGAACTCGTTGTCACCATACTGCAGCCCGCTACTCGCGATAAAAAGGATGTTGTCTTGGAATATTATTGAGAACTCGTTGTCACCATTCTGCAGCCCGCTACTCGCGATAAAAAGGATGTTGTCTTGGAATATTATTGAGAACTCGTTGTCACCATACTGCAGCCCGCTACTCGCGATAAAAAGGATGTTGTCTTGGAATATTATTGAGAACTCGTTGTCACCATACTGCAGCCCGCTACTCGCGATAAAAAGGATGTTGTCTTGGAATATTTTTGAGAACTCGTTGTCACCATACTGCAGCCCGCTACTCGCGATAAAAAGGATGTTGTCTTGGAATATTATTGAGAACTCGTTGTCACCATACTGCAGCCCGCTACTCGCGATAAAAAGGATGTTGTCTTGGAATATTATTGAGAACTCGCTGTCACCATACTGCAGCCCGCTACTCGCGATAAAAAGGATGTTGTTTTGGAATATTATTGAGAACTCGTTGTCACCATACTGCAGCCCGCTACTCGCGATAAAAAGGATGTTGTCTTGGAATATTATTGAGAACTCGCTGTCACCATACTGCAGCCCGCTACTCGCGATAAAAAGGATGTTGTCTTGGAATATTATTGAGAACTCGTTGTCACCATACTGCAGCCCGCTACTCGCGATAAAAAGGATGTTGTGTTGGAATATTATTGAGAACTCGCTGTCACCATACTGCAGCCCGCTACTCGCGATAAAAAGGATGTTGTCTTGGAATATTATTGAGAACTCGTTGTCACCATACTGCAGCCCGCTACTCGCGATGAAAAGGATGTTGTCTTGGAATATTTTTGAGAACTCGTTGTCACCATACTGCAGCCCGCTACTCGCGATAAAAAGGATGTTGTCTTGGAATATTATTGAGAACTCGTTGTCACCATACTGCAGCCCGCTACTCGCGATAAAAAGGATGTTGTCTTGGAATATTATTGAGAACTCGTATTCACCATACTGCAGCCTGCTACTCGCGATAAAAAGGATGTTGTCTTGGAATATTATTGAGAAATCGTTGTCACCATACTGCAGCCCGCTACTCGCGATAAAAAGGATGTTGTCTTGGAATATTATTGAGAACTCGTTGTCACCATACTGCAGCCCGCTACTCGCGATAAAAAGGATGTTGTCTTGGAATATTTTTGAGAAATCGTTGTCACCATACTGCAGCCCGCTACTCGCGATAAAAAGGATGTTGTCTTGGAATATTATTGAGAACTCGTTGTCACCATACTGCAGCCCGCTACTCGCGATAAAAAGGATGTTGTCTTGGAATATTATTGAGAACTCGTTGTCACCATACTGCAGCCTGCTACTCGCGATAAAAAGGATGTTGTCTTGGAATATTATTGAGAACTCGTTGTCACCATACTGCAGCCCGCTACTCGCGATAAAAAGGATGTTGTCTTGGAATATTATTGAGAACTCGTTGTCACCATACTGCAGCCCGCTACTCGCGATAAAAAAGATGTTGTGTTGGAATATTATTGAGAACTCGCTGTCACCATACTGCAGCCCGCTACTCGCGATAAAAAGGATGTTGTCTTGGAATATTATTGAGAACTCGTTGTCACCATACTGCAGCCCGCTACTCGCGATAAAAAGTATGTTGTCTTGGAATATTATTGAGAACTCGCTGTCACCATACTGCAGCCCGCTACTCGCGATAAAAAGGATGTTGTCTTGGAATATTATTGAGAACTCGTTGTCACCATACTGCAGCCCGCTACTCGCGATAAAAAGGATGTTGTCTTGGAATATTATTGAGAACTCGTTGTCACCATACTGCAGCCCGCTACTCGCGATAAAAAGGATGTTGTCTTGGAATATTATTGAGAACTCGTTGTCACCATACTGCAGCCCGCTACTCGCGATAAAAAGGATGTTGTCTTGGAATATTTTTGAGAACTCGTTGTCACCATACTGCAGCCCGCTACTCGCGATAAAAAGCATGTTGTCTTGGAATATTTTTGAGAACTCGTTGTCACCATACTGCAGCCCGCTACTCGCGATAAAAAGGATGTTGTCTTGGAATATTATTGAGAAATCGTTGTCACCATACTGCAGCCCGCTACTCGCGATAAAAAGGATGTTGTCTTGGAATATTATTGAGAACTCGCTGTCACCATACTGCAGCCCGCTACTCGCGATAAAAAGGATGTTGTCTTGGAATATTATTGAGAACTCGTTGTCACCATACTGCAGCCCGCTACTCGCGATGAAAAGGATGTTGTCTTGGAATATTTTTGAGAACTCGTTGTCACCATACTGCAGCCCGCTACTCGCGATAAAAAGGATGTTGTCTTGGAATATTATTGAGAACTCGTTGTCACCATACTGCAGCCTGCTACTCGCGATAAAAAGGATGTTGTCTTGGAATATTATTGAGAACTCGTTGTCACCATACTGCAGCCCGCTACTCGCGATAAAAAGGATGTTGTCTTGGAATATTATTGAGAACTCGTATTCACCATACTGCAGCCTGCTACTCGCGATAAAAAGGATGTTGTCTTGGAATATTATTGAGAAATCGTTGTCACCATACTGCAGCCCGCTACTCGCGATAAAAAGGATGTTGTCTTGGAATATTATTGAGAACTCGTTGTCACCATACTGCAGCCCGCTACTCGCGATAAAAAGGATGTTGTCTTGGAATATTTTTGAGAAATCGTTGTCACCATACTGCAGCCCGCTACTCGCGATAAAAAGGATGTTGTCTTGGAATATTATTGAGAACTCGTTGTCACCATACTGCAGCCCGCTACTCGCGATAAAAAGGATGTTGTCTTGGAATATTATTGAGAACTCGTTGTCACCATACTGCAGCCTGCTACTCGCGATAAAAAGGATGTTGTCTTGGAATATTATTGAGAACTCGTTGTCACCATACTGCAGCCCGCTACTCGCGATAAAAAGGATGTTGTCTTGGAATATTATTGAGAACTCGTTGTCACCATACTGCAGCCCGCTACTCGCGATAAAAAAGATGTTGTGTTGGAATATTATTGAGAACTCGCTGTCACCATACTGCAGCCCGCTACTCGCGATAAAAAGGATGTTGTCTTGGAATATTATTGAGAACTCGTTGTCACCATACTGCAGCCCGCTACTCGCGATAAAAAGTATGTTGTCTTGGAATATTATTGAGAACTCGCTGTCACCATACTGCAGCCCGCTACTCGCGATAAAAAGGATGTTGTCTTGGAATATTATTGAGAACTCGTTGTCACCATACTGCAGCCCGCTACTCGCGATAAAAAGGATGTTGTCTTGGAATATTATTGAGAACTCGTTGTCACCATACTGCAGCCCGCTACTCGCGATAAAAAGGATGTTGTCTTGGAATATTATTGAGAACTCGTTGTCACCATACTGCAGCCCGCTACTCGTGATAAAAAGGATGTTGTCTTGGAATATTTTTGAGAACTCGTTGTCACCATACTGCAGCCCGCTACTCGCGATAAAAAGCATGTTGTCTTGGAATATTTTTGAGAACTCGTTGTCACCATACTGCAGCCCGCTACTCGCGATAAAAAGGATGTTGTCTTGGAATATTATTGAGAACTCGTATTCACCATACTGCAGCCTGCTACTCGCGATAAAAAGGATGTTGTCTTGGAATATTATTGAGAAATCGTTGTCACCATACTGCAGCCCGCTACTCGCGATAAAAAGGATGTTGTCTTGGAATATTATTGAGAACTCGTTGTCACCATACTGCAGCCCGCTACGCGCGATAAAAAGGATGTTGTCTTGGAATATTTTTGAGAACTCGTTGTCACCATACTGCAGCCCGCTACTCGCGATAAAAAGGATGTTGTCTTGGAATATTATTGAGAACTCGTTGTCACCATACTGCAGCCCGCTACCCGCGATAAAAAGGATGTTGTCTTGGAATATTATTGAGAACTCGTTGTCACCATACTGCAGCCCGCTACTCGCGATAAAAAGGATGTTGTGTTGGAATATTATTGAGAACTCGCTGTCACCATACTGCAGCCCGCTACTCGCGATAAAAAGGATGTTGTCTTGGAATATTATTGAGAACTCGTTGTCACCATACTGCAGCCCGCTACTCGCGATAAAAAGGATGTTGTATTGGAATATTATTGAGAACTCGTTGTCACCATACTGCAGCCCGCTACTCGCGATGAAAAGGATGTTGTCTTGGAATATTATTGAGAACTCGTTGTCACCATACTGCAGCCCGCTACTCGCGATAAAAAGGATGTTGTCTTGGAATATTATTGAGAACTCGTTGTCACCATACTGCAGCCTGCTACTCGCGATAAAAAGGATGTTGTCTTGGAATATTATTGAGAACTCGTTGTCACCATACTGCAGCCCGCTACTCGCGATAAAAAGGATGTTGTCTTGGAATATTATTGAGAACTCGTATTCACCATACTGCAGCCTGCTACTCGCGATAAAAAGGATGTTGTCTTGGAATATTATTGGGAAATCGTTGTCACCATACTGCAGCCCGCTACTCGCGATAAAAAGGATGTTGTCTTGGAATATTATTGAGAACTCGTTGTCACCATACTGCAGCCCGCTACTCGCGATAAAAAGGATGTTGTCTTGGAATATTTTTGAGAACTCGTTGTCACCATACTGCAGCCCGCTACTCGCGATAAAAATGATGTTGTCTTGGAATATTATTGAGAACTCATTGTCACCATACTGCAGCCCGCTACTCGCGATAAAAAGGATGTTGTCTTGGAATATTATTGAGAACTCGTTGTCACCATACTGCAGCCTGCTACTCGCGATAAAAAGGATGTTGTCTTGGAATATTATTGAGAACTCGTTGTCACCATACTGCAGCTCGCTACTCGCGATAAAAAGGATGTTGTCTTGGAATATTATTGAGAACTCGTTGTCACCATACTGCAGCCCGCTACTCGCGATAAAAAGGATGTTGTGTTGGAATATTATTGAGAACTCGTTGTCACCATACTGCAGCCCGCTACTCGCGATAAAAAGGATGTTGTCTTGGAATATTATTGAGAACTCGTTGTCACCATACTGCAGCCCGCTACTCGCGATAAAAAGGATGTTGTATTGGAATATTATTGAGAACTCGCTGTCACCATACTGCAGCCTGCTACTCGCGATAAAAAGGATGTTGTCTTGGAATATTATTGAGAACTCGTTGTCACTATACTGCAGCCCGCTACTCGCGATAAAAAGGATGTTGTCTTGGAATATTTTTGAGAACTCGTTGTCACCATACTGCAGCCCGCTGCTCGCGATAAAAAGGATGTTGTCTTGGAATATTATTGAGAACTCGTTGTCACCATACTGCAGCCCCCTACTCGCGATAAAAATGATGTTGTCTTGGAATATTATTGAGAACTCGTTGTCACCATACTGCAGCCCGCTACTCGCGATAAAAAGGATGTTGTCTTGGAATATTATTGAGAACTCGCTGTCACCATACTGCAGCCCGCTACTCGCGATAAAAAGGATGTTGTCTTGGAATATTATTGAGAACTCGTTGTCACCATACTGCAGCCCGCTACTCGCGATAAAAAGTATGTTGTCTTGGAATATTATTGAGAACTCGCTGTCACCATACTGCAGCCCGCTACTCGCGATAAAAAGGATGTTGTCTTGGAATATTATTGAGAACTCGTTGTCACCATACTGCAGCCCGCTACTCGCGATAAAAAGGATGTTGTCTTGGAATATTATTGAGAACTCGTTGTCACCATACTGCAGCCCGCTACTCGCGATAAAAAGGATGTTGTCTTGGAATATTATTGAGAACTCGTTGTCACCATACTGCAGCCCGCTACTCGCGATAAAAAGGATGTTGTCTTGGAATATTTTTGAGAACTCGTTGTCACCATACTGCAGCCCGCTACTCGCGATAAAAAGGATGTTGTCTTGGAATATTATTGAGAACTCGTTGTCACCATACTGCAGCCCGCTACTCGCGATAAAAAGGATGTTGTCTTGGAATATTATTGAGAACTCGCTGTCACCATACTGCAGCCCGCTACTCGCGATAAAAAGGATGTTGTCTTGGAATATTATTGAGAACTCGTTGTCACCATACTGCAGCCCGCTACTCGCGATAAAAAGGATGTTGTCTTGGAATATTATTGAGAACTCGCTGTCACCATACTGCAGCCCGCTACCCGCGATAAAAAGGATGTTGTCTTGGAATATTATTGAGAACTCGTTGTCACCATACTGCAGCCCGCTACTCGCGATAAAAAGGATGTTGTCTTGGAATATTATTGAGAACTCGTTGTCACCATACTGCAGCCCGCTACTCGCGATAAAAAGGATGTTGTCTTGGAATATTATTGAGAACTCGTTGTCACCATACTGCAGCCCGCTACTCGCGATGAAAAGGATGTTGTCTTGGAATATTTTTGAGAACTCGTTGTCACCATACTGCAGCCCGCTACTCGCGATAAAAAGGATGTTGTCTTGGAATATTATTGAGAACTCGTTGTCACCATACTGCAGCCTGCTACTCGCGATAAAAAGGATGTTGTCTTGGAATATTATTGAGAACTCGTTGTCACCATACTGCAGCCCGCTACTCGCGATAAAAAGGATGTTGTCTTGGAATATTATTGAGAACTCGTATTCACCATACTGCAGCCTGCTACTCGCGATAAAAAGGATGTAGTCTTGGAATATTATTGAGAAATCGTTGTCACCATACTGCAGCCCGCTACTCGCGATAAAAAGGATGTTGTCTTGGAATATTATTGAGAACTCGTTGTCACCATACTGCAGCCCGCTACGCGCGATAAAAAGGATGTTGTCTTGGAATATTTTTGAGAACTCGTTGTCACCATACTGCAGCCCGCTACTCGCGATAAAAAGGATGTTGTCTTGGAATATTATTGAGAACTCGTTGTCACCATACTGCAGCCCGCTACTCGCGATAAAAAGGATGTTGTCTTGGAATATTATTGAGAACTCGTTGTCACCATACTGCAGCCTGCTACTCGCGATAAAAAGGATGTTGTCTTGGAATATTATTGAGAACTCGTTGTCACCATACTGCAGCCCGCTACTCGCGATAAAAAGGATGTCGTCTTGGAATATTATTGAGAACTCGTTGTCACCATACTGCAGCCCGCTACTCGCGATAAAAAGGATGTTGTCTTGGAATATTATTGAGAACTCGCTGTCACCATACTGCAGCCTGCTACTCGCGATAAAAAGGATGTTGTCTTGGAATATTATTGAGAACTCGTTGTCACCATACTGCAGCCCGCTACTCGCGATAAAAAGGATGTTGTCTTGGAATATTTTTGAGAACTCGTTGTCACCATACTGCAGCCCGCTGCTCGCGATAAAAAGGATGTTGTCTTGGAATATTATTGAGAACTCGTTGTCACCATACTGCAGCCCCCTACTCGCGATAAAAATGATGTTGTCTTGGAATATTATTGAGAACTCGTTGTCACCATACTGCAGCCCGCTACTCGCGATAAAAAGGATGTTGTCTTGGAATATTATTGAGAACTCGCTGTCACCATACTGCAGCCCGCTACTTGCGATAAAAAGGATGTTGTCTTGGAATATTATTGAGAACTCGTTGTCACCATACTGCAGCCCGCTACTCGCGATAAAAAGGATGTTGTCTTGGAATATTTTTGAGAACTCGTTGTCACCATACTGCAGCCCGCTACTCGCGATAAAAATGATGTTGTCTTGGAATATTATTGAGAACTCGTTGTCACCATACTGCAGCCCCCTACTCGCGATAAAAATGATGTTGTCTTGGAATATTATTGAGAACTCTTTGTCACCATACTGCAGCCCGCTACTCGCGATAAAAAGGATGTTGTCTTGGAATATTATTGAGAACTCGCTGTCACCATACTGCAGCCCGCTACTCGCGATAAAAAGGATGTTGTCTTGGAATATTATTGAGAACTCGTTGTCACCATACTGCAGCCCGCTACTCGCGATAAAAAGGATGTTGTCTTGGAATATTATTGAGAACTCGCTGTCACCATACTGCAGCCCGCTACCCGCGATAAAAAGGATGTTGTCTTGGAATATTATTGAGAACTCGTTGTCACCATACTGCAGCCCGCTACTCGCGATAAAAAGGATGTTGTCTTGGAATATTATTGAGAACTCGTTGTCACCATACTGCAGCCCGCTACTCGCGATAAAAAGGATGTTGTATTGGAATATTATTGAGAACTCGTTGTCACCATACTGCAGCCCGCTACTCGCGATGAAAAGGATGTTGTCTTGGAATATTTTTGAGAACTCGTTGTCACCATACTGCAGCCCGCTACTCGCGATAAAAAGGATGTTGTCTTGGAATATTATTGAAAACTCGTTGTCACCATACTGCAGCCTGCTACTCGCGATAAAAAGGATGTTGTCTTGGAATATTATTGAGAACTCGTTGTCACCATACTGCAGCCCGCTACTCGCGATAAAAAGGATGTTGTCTTGGAATATTATTGAGAACTCGCTGTCACCATACTGCAGCCCGCTACTCGCGATAAAAAGGATGTTGTCTTGGAATATTATTGAGAACTCGTTGTCACCATACTGCAGCCCGCTACTCGCGATAAAAAGGATGTTGTCTTGGAATATTATTGAGAACTCGTTGTCACCATACTGCAGCCCGCTACTCGCGATGAAAAGGATGTTGTCTTGGAATATTTTTGAGAACTCGTTGTCACCATACTGCAGCCCGCTACTCGCGATAAAAAGGATGTTGTCTTGGAATATTATTGAGAACTCTTTGTCACCATACTGCAGCCCGCTACTCGCGATAAAAAGGATGTTGTCTTGGAATATTATTGAGAACTCGCTGTCACCATACTGCAGCCCGCTACTCGCGATAAAAAGGATGTTGTCTTGGAATATTATTGAGAACTCGTTGTCACCATACTGCAGCCCGCTACTCGCGATAAAAAGGATGTTGTCTTGGAATATTATTGAGAACTCGCTGTCACCATACTGCAGCCCGCTACCCGCGATAAAAAGGATGTTGTCTTGGAATATTATTGAGAACTCGTTGTCACCATACTGCAGCCCGCTACTCGCGATGAAAAGGATGTTGTCTTGGAATATTATTGAGAACTCGTTGTCACCATACTGCAGCCCGCTACTCGCGATAAAAAGGATGTTGTCTTGGAATATTATTGAGAACTCGTTGTCACCATACTGCAGCCTGCTACTCGCAATAAAAAGGATGTTGTCTTGGAATATTATTGAGAACTCGTTGTCACCATACTGCAGCCCGCTACTCGCGATAAAAAGGATGTTGTCTTGGAATATTATTGAGAACTCGTATTCACCATACTGCAGCCTGCTACTCGCGATAAAAAGGATGTTGTCTTGGAATATTATTGGGAAATCGTTGTCACCATACTGCAGCCCGCTACTCGCGATAAAAAGGATGTTGTCTTGGAATATTATTGAGAACTCGTTGTCACCATACTGCAGCCCGCTACTCGCGATAAAAAGGATGTTGTCTTGGAATATTTTTGAGAACTCGTTGTCACCATACTGCAGCCCGCTACTCGCGATAAAAAGGATGTTGTCTTGGAATATTATTGAGAACTCGTTGTCACCATACTGCAGCCCGCTACTCGCGATAAAAAGGATGTTGTCTTGGAATATTATTGAGAACTCGTTGTCACCATACTGCAGCCTGCTACTCGCGATAAAAAGGATGTTGTCTTGGAATATTATTGAGAACTCGTTGTCACCATACTGCAGCCCGCTACTCGCGATAAAAAGGATGTTGTCTTGGAATATTATTGAGAACTCGTTGTCACCATACTGCAGCCCGCTACTCGCGATAAAAAGGATGTTGTCTTGGAATATTATTGAGAACTCGTTGTCACCATACTGCAGCCCGCTACTCGCGATAAAAAGGATGTTGTGTTGGAATATTATTGAGAACTCGCTGTCACCATACTGCAGCCTGCTACTCGCGATAAAAAGGATGTTGTCTTGGAATATTATTGAGAACTCGTTGTCACCATACTGCAGCCCGCTACTCGCGATAAAAAGGATGTTGTCTTGGAATATTTTTGAGAACTCGTTGTCACCATACTGCAGCCCGCTGCTCGCGATAAAAAGGATGTTGTCTTGGAATATTATTGAGAACTCGTTGTCACCATACTGCAGCCCCCTACTCGCGATAAAAATGATGTTGTCTTGGAATATTATTGAGAACTCGTTGTCACCATACTGCAGCCCGCTACTCGCGATAAAAAGGATGTTGTCTTGGAATATTATTGAGAACTCGCTGTCACCATACTGCAGCCCGCTACTCGCGATAAAAAGGATGTTGTCTTGGAATATTATTGAGAACTCGTTGTCACCATACTGCAGCCCGATACTCGCGATAAAAAGGATGTTGTCTTGGAATATTTTTGAGAACTCGTTGTCACCATACTGCAGCCCGCTACTCGCGATAAAAATGATGTTGTCTTGGAATATTATTGAGAACTCGTTGTCACCATACTGCAGCCCCCTACTCGCGATAAAAATGATGTTGTCTTGGAATATTATTGAGAACTCGTTGTCACCATACTGCAGCCCGCTACTCGCGATAAAAAGGATGTTGTCTTGGAATATTATTGAGAACTCGCTGTCACCATACTGCAGCCCGCTACTCGCGATAAAAAGGATGTTGTCTTGGAATATTATTGAGAACTCGTTGTCACCATACTGCAGCCCGCTACTCGCGATAAAAAGGATGTTGTCTTGGAATATTATTGAGAACTCGTTGTCACCATACTGCAGCCCGCTACTCGCGATAAAAAGGATGTTGTATTGGAATATTATTGAGAACTCGTTGTCACCATACTGCAGCCCGCTACTCGCGATGAAAAGGATGTTGTCTTGGAATATTTTTGAGAACTCGTTGTCACCATACTGCAGCCCGCTACTCGCGATAAAAAGGATGTTGTCTTGGAATATTATTGAAAACTCGTTGTCACCATACTGCAGCCTGCTACTCGCGATAAAAAGGATGTTGTCTTGGAATATTATTGAGAACTCGTTGTCACCATACTGCAGCCCGCTACTCGCGATAAAAAGGATGTTGTCTTGGAATATTATTGAGAACTCGCTGTCACCATACTGCAGCCCGCTACTCGCGATAAAAAGGATGTTGTCTTGGAATATTATTGAGAACTCGTTGTCACCATACTGCAGCCCGCTACTCGCGATAAAAAGGATGTTGTCTTGGAATATTATTGAGAACTCGTTGTCACCATACTGCAGCCCGCTACTCGCGATGAAAAGGATGTTGTCTTGGAATATTTTTGAGAACTCGTTGTCACCATACTGCAGCCCGCTACTCGCGATAAAAAGGATGTTGTCTTGGAATATTATTGAGAACTCTTTGTCACCATACTGCAGCCCGCTACTCGCGATAAAAAGGATGTTGTCTTGGAATATTATTGAGAACTCGCTGTCACCATACTGCAGCCCGCTACTCGCGATAAAAAGGATGTTGTCTTGGAATATTATTGAGAACTCGTTGTCACCATACTGCAGCCCGCTACTCGCGATAAAAAGGATGTTGTCTTGGAATATTATTGAGAACTCGCTGTCACCATACTGCAGCCCGCTACCCGCGATAAAAAGGATGTTGTCTTGGAATATTATTGAGAACTCGTTGTCACCATACTGCAGCCCGCTACTCGCGATGAAAAGGATGTTGTCTTGGAATATTATTGAGAACTCGTTGTCACCATACTGCAGCCCGCTACTCGCGATAAAAAGGATGTTGTCTTGGAATATTATTGAGAACTCGTTGTCACCATACTGCAGCCTGCTACTCGCAATAAAAAGGATGTTGTCTTGGAATATTATTGAGAACTCGTTGTCACCATACTGCAGCCCGCTACTCGCGATAAAAAGGATGTTGTCTTGGAATATTATTGAGAACTCGTATTCACCATACTGCAGCCTGCTACTCGCGATAAAAAGGATGTTGTCTTGGAATATTATTGGGAAATCGTTGTCACCATACTGCAGCCCGCTACTCGCGATAAAAAGGATGTTGTCTTGGAATATTATTGAGAACTCGTTGTCACCATACTGCAGCCCGCTACTCGCGATAAAAAGGATGTTGTCTTGGAATATTTTTGAGAACTCGTTGTCACCATACTGCAGCCCGCTACTCGCGATAAAAAGGATGTTGTCTTGGAATATTATTGAGAACTCGTTGTCACCATACTGCAGCCCGCTACTCGCGATAAAAAGGATGTTGTCTTGGAATATTATTGAGAACTCGTTGTCACCATACTGCAGCCTGCTACTCGCGATAAAAAGGATGTTGTCTTGGAATATTATTGAGAACTCGTTGTCACCATACTGCAGCTCGCTACTCGCGATAAAAAGGATGTTGTCTTGGAATATTATTGAGAACTCGTTGTCACCATACTGCAGCCCGCTACTCGCGATAAAAAGGATGTTGTGTTGGAATATTATTGAGAACTCGTTGTCACCATACTGCAGCCCGCTACTCGCGATAAAAAGGATGTTGTCTTGGAATATTATTGAGAACTCGTTGTCACCATACTGCAGCCCGCTACTCGCGATAAAAAGGATGTTGTCTTGGAATATTATTGAGAACTCGTTGTCACCATACTGCAGCCCGCTACTCGCGATAAAAAGGATGTTGTGTTGGAATATTATTGAGAACTCGCTGTCACCATACTGCAGCCTGCTACTCGCGATAAAAAGGATGTTGTCTTGGAATATTATTGAGAACTCGTTGTCACCATACTGCAGCCCGCTACTCGCGATAAAAAGGATGTTGTCTTGGAATATTTTTGAGAACTCGTTGTCACCATACTGCAGCCCGCTGCTCGCGATAAAAAGGATGTTGTCTTGGAATATTATTGAGAACTCGTTGTCACCATACTGCAGCCCCCTACTCGCGATAAAAATGATGTTGTCTTGGAATATTATTGAGAACTCGTTGTCACCATACTGCAGCCCGCTACTCGCGATAAAAAGGATGTTGTCTTGGAATATTATTGAGAACTCGCTGTCACCATACTGCAGCCCGCTACTCGCGATAAAAAGGATGTTGTCTTGGAATATTATTGAGAACTCGTTGTCACCATACTGCAGCCCGATACTCGCGATAAAAAGGATGTTGTCTTGGAATATTTTTGAGAACTCGTTGTCACCATACTGCAGCCCGCTACTCGCGATAAAAATGATGTTGTCTTGGAATATTATTGAGAACTCGTTGTCACCATACTGCAGCCCCCTACTCGCGATAAAAATGATGTTGTCTTGGAATATTATTGAGAACTCGTTGTCACCATACTGCAGCCCGCTACTCGCGATAAAAAGGATGTTGTCTTGGAATATTATTGAGAACTCGCTGTCACCATACTGCAGCCCGCTACTCGCGATAAAAAGGATGTTGTCTTGGAATATTATTGAGAACTCGTTGTCACCATACTGCAGCCCGCTACTCGCGATAAAAAGGATGTTGTCTTGGAATATTATTGAGAACTCGTTGTCACCATACTGCAGCCCGCTACTCGCGATAAAAAACGCAGGTAACACAGTGAGGCTCGTTCCCGACGCCCAGAACGTTAGCAACATTTTTGCCCCAGTAACCAAATTTAGAGGAACAATTATAACGGTTTTATCGTGTGCAGTAACTGTCCAGTGTTGACCTCCGGAGTTCTTACTGGCAGATCGTTCCCGACGCCCAGAACGTTAGCAACATTTTTGCCCCAGTAACCAAATTTAGAGGAACAATTATAACGGTTTTATCGTGTGCAGTAACTGTCCAGTGGTGACCGGAGTTCTTACTGGCAGATCGTTCCCGACGCCCAGAACGTTAGCAACATTTTTGCCCCAGTAACCAAATTTAGAGGAACAATTATAACGGTTTTATCGTGTGCAGTAACTGTCCAGTGTTGACCTCCGGAGTTCTTACTGGCAGATCGTTCCCGACGCCCAGAACGTTAGCAACATTTTTGCCCCAGTAACCAAATTTAGAGGAACAATTATAACGGTTTTATCGTGTGCAGTAACTGTCCAGTGTTGACCTCCGGAGTTCTTACTGGCAGATCGCACTGTCACCTAAAAGCAGAAAGTTCACAGCCTTTATTTCTCCAGGCAGATTCTACCAGTACTGCGTTTTACCCTTTGGGTTGAACGTTAGCGCTGGTATCTTTATAACTGCACTTGACGCGCTGTATTAGGCCCTGACGTCCTAGACAACTCACTGTGTACATTCATGTATTAATCACAACATCTACCTGGGATGAGAATTCAGAACTATTAGAGAGAATGCTACAGAGATTTTCGGCTTCTGGGGTAACGACGAATCTTAAGAAATCAAAGTTTGTTAGAAAAAACATTAAATGTTTATGTCACATAATTTCACCTGCTGGAATAAGGCCTGACCCTGAAAAATTGCTGGCGATTGAGATTTTTCCTGTACCTTGGGCACAACGGCATCTAAAAGCGTTGTTGGGTTTGTGTTCTTTCTTCCACCGTTCTGTACCTAATCAACTGCTACATAGTACCACCTTGTTAAGATTGTTAAAGAAGGGCAGGCCTACTTCGAGGGCATAAAACATGTTCTGGTAAACTCTAACGTCTTGGCCACCCCACCCAGACATGAGCCAAAACTTTTGTGTCTCCAATCAATCATTTTCAGGTGTAGCTGCCTGCCTCTTTCAGGTAACCGAAGGTGGTGGGGGGCCCCGAAGATTTGAAAGTGTTCAGTTTCGCTAGCAAGACCCTTACTGAATGTGAAGGTAGATACTCAACAACAAAGTAGGAGCCTCTCTCTTGTGTAGGCATTTAACGAAGTCCATTATTATCTGTTTGGTAAGTATGTGCGAGTATACAGCGATAATCAAGCACTAGGTTTTCTATTCACTTGTAGGTTGTAGCACAATCGGCTTGCAAGATGGACGCTGTTCTTAAAAGCCTACAATTTTGAAATTATACGTGTGGACGATGATGATAACGTAATTGCTGATGTCTTATCACTATTGCCTCAACGTTTACCTGAATTCGAGGAATTGGTAGGGCAGGATACCGAGTTTAAGATTATGCTTATAAAGGACATTAAGTGCAGAAAATATTTTTTTGGTTATGAGTAATAACGTGGCTAAACTGCAAGAGGAGGAACGACGTTGAAAAAAAGGAAGGTTTCAGTTAAGCAACAATCCACAGGTACCCGTGCGGCAGCACTACCACCTGTGTCTCGATGTGTTATTTTACAGGAGAAACCCAGACAGCGACTACTAATGTGTTTGTATTCACGAAGCGTGTGAAGAGAAATTAATTTGCCACACCCATTTCACTGGGGGTCAGTACAGTGCTCGTAAGTGCTGTAAGAAGTTAAATGTTCAATGCTATTTTCCTAATTTGCTCAGACACACCCAGCAGGTTTAAAAACCTTGTATTGTATGCCAGAAGGCTAGACCTTCCGACCAGAACTGTGAAACAGTACTACGTCCTATACTGCCAAAGAATCCACTAGAACAAGTTTGTATTAATGCTACACGACCCTTGCCCTCTGCACGAGGTAGCGTTAAGTACATAATAGGAGTATATGATGTATTTTTCAAATGTGCGAAACCTTGTGCCACAAAATCTACGGCAGCTAAGCCTATCATCAAACGTATGCTAAATGACTACTTTCCTTCTCTTAGGAAACATCAAGTGATTTTATCCGACAGTACAATTAATTTTACTTGACAGGCTTGGAAACAATTTTTAAGGCAGCAGCAGATACAGTAAATTTTCGTATCAAAGTATACACCGCAATCGAATCCCACTAAAAGAATATTCCAAGAAGGAGTGGGTAAATCCATCTCATCTGGTCCAAGAGTACAAGTAAATCTATATGATAAGGTGAGGCAACTACTAGTTTCTATTACAGAGAATGCCAATCGCAGGAAGAAACATTTTGACAGGAAATTACGTGGTATAACCAGATTTGATATTGGGGAGAAGATCTTCCTTAACACTCATGTGAATTCATCTTTATTAGCTAAGAGAAATGATACATGGCAAATTAAATATACTGGCCCTTACATGATTGTACATAAAATCACATGACGGATGTTACCTGATTGCATACCCTCACAACGGCAACGTCAAAGGACTTAACGCAACCGAGGCTTACAAAAGTTTTACCACGTTTAGAATCACACGTTACACTTGTTTATGCACGTAGCTATACTATGTACTCTATGATAAGAGAAAGAAAATCTGGTCAACGTAAGTTAAGTTTATACTGTGCAGCAAAGCGAACAATCAGAGCAATGCCAATTTTATTTTCATCGCAACTGAATGTGGACACGATATGTAGTTAAACTAGAACACATAGATAGGAATTAGTGACAGAACGTACTTGTAAGGTTTTGATTGAGTGATTTTTTTGATAACGGTGGTTTTATTTTTGAGTTTATGAATACAGACACCTGGAGCGAACAATTAGCACAGACCTGGGATTAAAATAAAGTAATGGTAAGTTTTTCTTCACCACTTGTGTGTCAGGATAATAAGCATCTGGGTAAGTTACGTAAAGCACGGTATTAGTATGTGGTTACACAAGTACATGCCATAGTGCATAGAAACTTTAAAGATGTATGCAATTTCGACGCAACTTTGATTAGAACTGAATTAATTATAGTATGTTTTACGAGGATGAATTGATTTCGAGCTGCTGAAGAAAGTCTCTCGCATCATCTACTATCTACTCCAGAACCTAGGCTAAGTTATGTGTATCAAGTGATGCACTTATGATAGAGAGTTAGTGTGAACTGACGAGGATACATTTATCTTTATCTGTATACGTGAGAGGATAACTACGCTAATGTAGTACGATTTGTAAACATGAAATAAGGTAAATACGACACCGTCTACAAATAAGTGCAAGTTAAGTTGCAAACGCAAATCTCTGGAGAAATACTAGTTAACACCTAGTCATTCGTAATTGTTTTCAGGTGGTGCGCGTCGAAATTCCACAAGATTTCATCCGGCGACAAAAAACAGTCGAGTTATACAGACGTCACAACTATTTCAGGCAATGTAAATTTTATCACTAGCGTTGGCTGCACATAACATGCCGCTCAGGAGCGCCAGCGGAAACATGAGTTTTACGTCATGAAAACGTGATAAGATCACTATCAAAAACAAACACGCAATATGTAAATACTTTGAATTTTGTTATAGTTATAATATTTTACTCGACATAAGTGGGAGATATTTTATGTGTGATGACAGTTCAGAGGTGACAGAGGTCACGACGATTATGAATCCATGCGTATACTAGTGCAGCGAAGAAGCAAACACCCATGTGACCGAGCGGTTCTAAGCGCTTCAGCCTGGAACCGCGCGACCGCACGTTCGAATCCTGCCTCGGGCATGGATGTGTGTGATGTCCTTCGGTTAGTTAGGTTTAAGTGGTGCTAAGTTGTAGGGGACTGATGACCTAAAATGTTAAGTCCCATAGTGCTCAGAGCCATTTGAACCAGGCACAGGTACAGCACAATGACACACACTCAGAAGCAGTCTAATGCACAGCGACCAAGTTTCATTATTACTAATGTTATTTGTATTACTTGTCAGGTTATTCTTGTTTCTTTTGTATTTATATGTAATTTTAGGTATAGAGATCTGTTCTGTTTGTGTGTCAATTATTATTTTCTTTCATTGGTGCTCGTAGCATGCGCTGTTACGTAGGTTTGGGTGACGTAAACTTGAGATTCTTCCCCCCACAGTTACTAGAGTGTAGCTAAAGCACAGACAATTTATAGAAGCACTTTCGGCGCATTCATTTTTTGTGTAGTCGTTCGATGTATAAGTGCATTTGTAGCACCATCCTAAGTTAGGGAAGTGCTGTTGTTCCCGAAAACGTGTAGAGATATAAGATAGTATCGCGATCGCAAAGTGTAGCAGTAGTGGCACGTATATTCTGAGAAAACGTTCACCTACCAACTTGTGTAATGAAATATCTGGAGCAGTATGTACATAGATAAAGTTTTGAAAGTGGATGCAGGAGCAAATAACGAACGTGGGCATAAAATAGCCAGTGGTCCCATGAGCTATAATTTTTGAAATGGTAAAAATGAACAGTATAGTGATTTTTTCAGTAACATGTAAGATATACATGAAGAGGCAAGTGAGAACAAGTTTTATACCGCGAGCCTTCTACTTCCAAATAAATGAGACATGGTGAATCGAGAAATCCTGCTACGGTACGGGTGTTCGTGCATTAGGGCAGTGTGCCGTTGACAAGTACAGTGCACCACATACCTTCGAGCAGTGAACGTAGGACGTGGCCTGTGGTCCCTTCACACAGTCAAGGTGTACGACGAGTTGAAACAGGTGCAGCAGTTTCGTAAATGCTGCGAAAGCTGCACAGAACACTTCATAAAGACGTATTAACCGGCACGCGCTGCATCGCTACCCGACGGTTCGTGCGCGGCCACTGGACTTCAGACGGTGCGAAGCGTGCTGCCATACTTATTGTTGTATGTGAGGTTACTCGTAACTGACGCATTATTGACTGGCGGCGACATGCAGGAGGACAATTTGAATGGAAAGCAAAATCGACTTTCAAATGGACACTCATTATAGTTCAAAGACATGTAGAGATCCGATTTCCTGGTCCATTAGTGGTCTTATCACTACAGCTGTCCGCCCCCGGTAGCTGAGTGGTCAGCGCGACAGACTGTCAATCTTAAGGGCCCGGGCTCGATTCCCGGCTGGGTCGGAGATTTTCTCTGCTCAGGGACTGGGTGTTGTGTTATCATAATGGTCGTCATTTCATCCCCATCGACGCGCAAGTCGCAGAAGTGGCGTCAAATCGAAAGACTTGCACCAGGCGAGCGGTCTACCCGACGGGAGGCTCTCGTCACACGACATTTCATTTCACTACAGCTCACGATCTCCGTACCATATTACGAAATAAAAACGACATCCTTGTTAAGTGAACAGCGCCTATGTTTATGTATATGTTAGTGTTAACCTTTAACTCGAAACATCTCTTCAATGTGCGTAACTAGAAACATGCGGTCTCTCAGACCACCTAGTATTTTATATCACAGAACTCCACGTAAGTTGACAGAAATCAAGTGAAGAGACATTTATTTCATGTTGTAAGTAAATTTAATTCTTTTCAGCCCATATATAAAATAAACATGGAATATCACAAGTACGTGCAGTCATTCAGTGTCACATTTCGCAGGAATTTCACCACTGTTATACCAGACAATATATTCCTAAATATAAATAAAGTATAGCAGAAAATTTAAAGAAGGATAATGAAATTAAGTGAAATGAAATATTAAATCACATCTGTTTCGCAAAGTCGACACACATCTTTCTGCTGCATTTCAGGCAAACTGGGTGGCCACATTTGATGCACTTATACGCCGTTTTCCTTTTCTTGGACGCAGGACACTTCATACACGTCTTCCTTTTCTTCATTCTATCACTTAGTATGCCTTCGCTTGATTGTTGAGTGTCTCCCAGAACTTTCTCGATCATTTCCTTGATGTTTGTAGGTAAATTTTGAATTTCCAGGCGTCTTCTGAGACGTGGCTCTCAGCTCCATGGCCAGACTTTTGGTGAATTTGAGACGAGTTAGCATGGGGTTTCCTCTGTAGCACAAATACAGAACAAAACTTTTCAGGCAACTGATGTTTACAAGTGTGTAAAAGACTGCCATTGTCCAGCGCCTTGTACGCCTGTTTGACGAATAATTGGCACATTTCATGTCGAGCAAATCTACTCCAGATTTCGTTGCACTGCAGTAACAAATAATTTCTGGCTTATTTTTTATGGTATCATTTTCAGTGGAATGATACTTTAAAGACACAACAATTACTGCCTTGTTTCTCTTAGGAACAAATGAAACCAGTATTGTATTATCAGAGAATCCATATAATGCTGACCCAACTGGCCTACTGTTATCAGCCAAAAACTCTTAGTTAATTTCGTGTTTGTCCTATCTGACCATTCCTACGAATGTTAGTCCTCTCCTTCTCAGCTCACGAATGAGTTCTAAAGATGTAAACCAGTTGTCACCGGTAATGTTTCTGTTACTTCCTTCTAATGGTTTGCACAGACGTAAAACGGCGTGAGTTGGTTTGTCAAGCTTTTTCTCTTCTTCTGTCAGGCCACATCCATCACTATCTTTCCCTGAATATATGTAGGCATTGAAGAGGTAAGCGCTTCCAGAGTCTGCGAGGCACATAATTTTTAAAGCGTATTTGACTGGTTTGCTAGGCATATAAATGCGGAAAGGACATATTCCTCTGAATGGTACTAACATTTCTTCCACTGTAAAATGTTTGCTATTGCAGCTGCGCGATCTGGCTTTCTTCTTTCGTCTATGGTAGTCGCATCGTCAAGTCTCATGTTGCTTAGAAGTATTTTAAAGGGCTTTGCCGACATTGTCACCACAGATATAGGATGACCTGTCACATCCTTTTCGAAAAGAGACAACCTATCTTCATGAGACGATTTGAATACTGATGTCATCAGTGGAAGGCCTATGAAATCTTTGATTTCAACGTTGTCAGTATCTCTGTAATTGGACGGATTAGTTGTTTCCTGCAACTTTACCCTTATTGTATTCAGCTTCACGTTTGTATGGAAAACTATTTGGTCTATCATGTTTTCATCAAATTCTGCCACATTTTAGACTTAGTATGACTTTGTCCCAAACTTCGACTTTTGGCTGTTAGGCCAGGCATTTCTCCTTTCAGAATGTTGCGCTCTGGTGTTCTTCTCGTTGTAACAGGCTCAGAACGTTCCCACTAGGAATTATTTTTGCCATAAAAGTACTGTGTTTTCTGTGAGGTATTATTTGTAGTATAGACCGCTCTAGGCTCTTCTTCCAATAAAACATTTTCTTCACTAGTATCACTTTCTGGTGACTATCACCTATCACGAAATCTGGATCATCAGAATCGTCAAACGTGTCGTAATCGATCTCATTTTCCTCTTCCGTAACCGCGCTTGCACCAAGCTTCCGAATCTGAATTAGCTGCAGATATGTTACTCTTCTTAGAAAGTCGATCCATGTTATACCTGAAATATGATATAAATTCACGCATAGAGGAAGACCCTATAAGATAACAGCGACTGAAAGGAGAATAGTGTCGTAATGAGAAACATGCCGTTTATTGGGTCTACCAAATTCTTGTACGTAATACGAAAAATGCGGTATCTCAGGCACACATATTCGCGTACTCCTCTGTATGTCTTCACTGAGGAAGTGAAACTGATTGTTGATCGCCGCTTTACACGCGACAAGTATTACGGCGAACGTACTTGGAAAGTGAAGCCACGCTTTTCTGCAGTGCTGCCACACTCGTCTTTTAAAATAAACGAGGGGTCTGAGAGACCGATGTTTCGGGATAAGGGTTAAGTTAGACGAAGTACTAATCTTTGTGAATTTATTTGTTATATGTTTATCTTGCCCAAGATGAGACAACCGTAAAACCCAGAAAGGAGATATCCTGGACGTTATCAAGTAGATCCAGGTATAAAAGAGGGAGGCAGTGGAGAGCATAAGCAACTATAGGGAAGAATTTATCATACTTACTACTCCAGATACCCTTGCTAAACCTACAGTCTGCATAGCCAACTGAAGTATACGACATTCTTGTGAATACTTTATTTTTATTTTCAGGAAAATGTGATTGTAGAATCAAAGGATGGTGAAATGTAATGTTGTTGTCAACTTGCTACTTAAAATCTTATTTGTTTGCAGGAACAATGACGCTACAAACCAATCATAAAGCACTGAACTATGGACTTGTATAAAATGTAATGTAATATTCATGTATTTCATGTAAATAACGGTGCAGTAATTTTTGTGTGTAGTATGTAAGATAATGTATTTTTTGTGTACCCTAGTGTATATGTTTACACTGCTAAAAAACCAGAAGTATACAGAATACGAGAAAAACGAATCTTACAACAAGTGATTAGCCAAGTGCTACGGCCGGCACCAGACCTATATACACAAAGTGATGATGAGACACCTCTTAATAGACACGAGCAGTGCCTTTCAAGTACGTGTGTGAAGCAGTGAAAGACCTACCAGTATGTAAAGTGGTTAGGCTCATTACCCGGAATTTGACATTTATTCGGTTATTTGGCCCAAGGGGGCAAGTAAAGAAACTTAGTTTCTTACTGATAAATGCATAGATAATTATTCGACTCTCATACCAAGGATTCATTTGAAAAGTATTTAACGCTGGCGGACAAAAGAAGATTTACGCTCCTCGTTTATTAGTTTTAGTAATAGTTGCCTTTCGTTGTTCTCATGTCCTGGTGATAAGAAGTATAAAGGAAGTGCTCTGTAATTTTTAGTGAAACTGTGCTAAAAAATAAACGCAACTTCTGAAACAGTACGATTTTCTCATTTACGACGGCAAGAATTCCAGCTCCCCTAACTCTCGAAGATTATTATTATTTTTATTTTGTAAGGAGAATTTAGAAGGAGGTGACGATCTTCAAAACGGCGCTACTCAACAATAGAGAGGTACGTGAATGTGTTCATGTCTTTCCCTTCGTGGCCACCAACGTCAATTTCAATATCTAGGTCATATTTGCCGCGGCATTCAGAACCTCCAATCTTTCTTTTCATTTAATTACGAAGTCCGGTTATTTTCTTTGTCAGATGAATAAAGAATTTTAACCACACGTCTTTTCACCTATGTCACGGTGAATGACAGCACTCAGAACCTACGTGCGTCTACCCCCATCGTACGTTCGCATACACCTGGTTGTGTACCGACGTAACTTTGCTTATGACCCATTTCCCTTACAGCATTAATTCTTATTTTGAAGCACTCACTCACGAATGTACGTGCCCTCTTATTTTCTGTAGGCAGTCGGGTGTTCAAATGGCTCTGAGCACTATGGGACTTAACTTCTGAGGTCATCAGTCCCCTAGAACTCAAAACTACTTAAACCTAACTAACCTAAGGACATCACACACAGCCATACCCGAGGCAGGATTCGAACCTGCTACCGTAGGGGTCGCTCGGTTCCAGACAGTAGTGCCTAGAACCGCTCGGCCACCCCGGCTGGCCGGTGTATCCTTAATAACGTTACTTTTAATAAGCAGTGGTTTGGTTTCCACAATTGACCATTGCCTCTGCTGCAACGGCACTTTACGCGAAATATTTATTACGCGACATTCAAGAAGGTTCATATGGCTCTGAGCACTATGGGACTTAACATCTATGGTCATCAGTCCCCTAGAACTTAGAACTACTTAAACCTAACTAACCTAAGGACATCACACAACACCCAGTCATCACGAGGCAGAGAAAATCCCTGACCCCGCCGGGGATCGAACTCGGGAACCCAGGCGCGCGAAGCGAGAACGCTACCCCACGACCATGAGCTGCGGACGGCGAAAATGCATCTGACAGTACATGTAATGGCTTGTTTGCACTGACGGTGCAGCGAACTAACAGCAACTGTAGTTCGTCTAGAATTTTGTTCCGATATCTTCAACAATTTCAAAAGTACGTAGGGTTAGGGGCGTAGGTAAACTATCGAGTATAATGATGAGCACACGCAGTTTAAGTTCCACCTACCAGGAGGAAAAAATACTGCAGTAATGGTGGCTTATGTACTTATGCGGAAGTAAGAACACTTCTAATTTAAGCGAGACCTTGAGAACGCATCGTGACGCGTGACAAGCAATAAAACACTCGGGAGATTTGTTATAATTGGCTGCGGCCACAATAAAGCACTCTTCCTCTAAAATATATAGAAATACTAACAAACACCTTCCGACTTCGTAAATTATGTTAATCAGGTCCTGCACGGTAATAACTGTCGTAAACTTGAGTTATTCTGGTCATTAGGAAATTTCCAGTTGGTCGATCTACAGCTGCGCAGTGGTCGCTCAGCGGACGGCAGACGAAAAGGACTACAATGTAAGGAAGGCTCCAGTTAGCGAGAAACAGCGGCAGTGAGGCAGCAAATCGGCGCATCGACCCCGCCCGGGAACAAAGCTAGCAGCCGCCCCTAATGGACCCCCGCTCCGCGCCCCTGCGCGCCGCAGCCACGCGCCGTGGCTATCTTAATTTAGTGCGCCCGTTTTAAAAGCAGCCCTACCGCCGCCCCTCGGCCGATACACACACAGACACCACGGGCGCGATAAGCGGCCTCGCCGGGACCCTCTCGCCGGCTCTGCCCTGCTCTCCAGAACCGGCCGGCGGCAGCGGCGCGGGCGCATGCGCAGTAAAAAGCCCGTTTATTACGGGAAAACGCCGGCCGGCTTGTTCGACAAGCGGCGCCTTATCTGCAGCCCATCTCCTCGCGCCGAGCCGCCTTCGAATTTACATCGCAGCCAGTCGCGGCCGCAGTCGGACAAATTCGTTTCAGGTGGCCGGCCCTCGCAGCTGCAGCCCCAGCCGCCGCTGCACCTGTTGGTGGCGGTCCAGGCCTCCTTGTACTGACGGACGGCTCTCTCGTTAGGACGCCACGGTGGTGAGAGCGCTGACTGTACACAAGGGCTCCGTCAGCTTCGTAACAAAACAGGTGCTACCCTACCTTATCTCCTGTAGAAGCGACGCTAACTCGTGGGGTGGAGATCACAATTTCCATCCCCCACCTTCGGCATAGGTTTGGGTGTGAATCTACTGATGCTGTGTTTATAGCCACAGTCGTTGGCGAAACAACGACAGAAACAATCATACATGTGCGTACGATGATATGACATACCCTACTGGCCACTAAAACTGCTACACCAAGAAGAATTGCAGATAATAAACCGGTATTCATTAGACAAATACATTATACTAGAACTGACATGTGATTACATTTTCACGCAATTTGGGTGCATAGGTCCTGTGACATCAGTACCCATAACAACCACCTCTGGCCGCAATTACGCCTGAGCATTGAGTCAAACAGAGCTTGGATGGCGTGTACAGGTACAGCTGCCCATGCATCTTCAACACGATACCACAGTTCATCAAGAGTAGTGACTGGCGTATTGTGACGAGCCAGTTGCTCGGCCACCATTGACCAGATGTTTTCAATTGGTGAGAGATCTGGAGAATGTGCTGGCCAGGGCAGCAGTCGAACATTTTCTGTATCCAGAAAGGCCCGTACAGGACCTGCAACATGAGGTCGTGCATTATCCTGCTTAAATGTAGCGTTTCGCAAGGATCGAATGAAGGGTAGAGCCACGGGTCGTAACACATCTGAAATGTAACGTCCACTGTTCAAAGTGCCGTCAAGGCGAACAAGAGGTAACCGAGACGTGTAACCAATGGCACCCCATACCATTGCGCCGTGTGATACGCCAGTATGGCGATGACGAATACACTATTAAAATGCGCGTTCACCTCGATGTCGCCAAACACGGATGCGACCATGATGATGCTGTAAACAGAACCTGGATTCGCCCGAAAACATGACGTTTTGCCATTCGTGCTGCCAGGTTCGTCGTTGAGTACACCATCGCAGGCGCTCCTGTCTGTGATGCGGCGCAGCCATGGTCTCCGAGCTGATCGTCCATGTTGCTGCAAACGTCGTTGAATTGTTATTACAGATGGTTGTTGTCTTGCAAACGTCCCCATCTGTTGACTCAGGGATCGACACGTGGCTGCACGATCCGTTACAGCCATGCGGATAAGATGCCTGTCATCTCGACTGCTAGTGATACGAGGCCGTTGGGATCCAGCACGGCGTTCCGTATTACCCTCCTCAACCACCCGATTCCATATTCTGCTAACAGTCATTGGATCTCGACCAACGCTAGCAGCAATGTCGCGATACGATAAACCGCAATCGCGATAGTCTACAGTCCGACCATTATCAAAGTCGGAAACGTGATGGTACGCACTTCTCCCCCTTACACGAGACATCACAACAACGTTTCACCAAGCAACGCCAGTCACCTGCTGTTTGTGTATGAGAAATCGATTGGAAACTATCCTCATGTCAGCACGTTGTAGGTGTCGCCACCGGCGCCAACCTTGTATGAATGCTCTGAAAAGCTAATCATTTGCATATCACAGCATCTTCTTCCTGTCGGTTAAAGGTCGCATCTGTAGCTCGTAATCTTCGTGATGTAGAAATGTTAATGGCCAGTAGTGTAATATTAGTAGGGTCATAAGTCAGAGTGAAAGAACAACAAATTTCATTTTTCGAGAGAAAAAGTAAAAAGAAAAAATAGGAAAACACAAGGCATTGCGTAGGAATTACTCGAATGGAACGGAAATCGGTACATGTGATGTACACGTACAAGCAAACAAATCATTTTAATTTCAGTGAGTTTGGAAGATTAATTGCATAGAAAGAACTTCACAAAATGAGCAAAGCAGTAATAATTTTATCCACCTCTGGCCCTCATACGAGTAATTATTTGGCTTAGGATCGATTGATTCAGTTGTAGGACGTGCTCCTGAGAGATATTGTGCCAAGTTCTGTCCAGTCGTCAAAATCCTGAAATGTCTGGAGGGCCCTACTCATAATGCTCCAAATATTCTCAATTGGGGAGAGATCCGTCGACCTTGCTAACCACAGTATTTCTTGGCAGGCACGAAGACACACAGTAGAAACTCACACTGTGTACGGATGTGCATTATTTTGCTAAAAAGTTACTCCACTATGAGATGTCATAAAGAGCAAGGAAAGAAGTAGGGTAATGTTGGTAATGGCGTACTTTTGATGCCAAATTGATATCCAAATGAATTAAATTGTGACAGCTGATCGACTTTTGATTTTAACTTACGACAACTTGAGGGTCGATTTATGGCCTTCTGGGGATAATCCATCCTTATGAGAAATCCCCCACCTGATTCCCCTCTCTATCCTCCAACCCTCACCAGTGTGGGAAATACCCAGACCTACCCCCTCCCCTTGAGCGATACAAGCACATTTTTGATGTCAAATTAATTGACTAATTATTTAAACTGATCAATTAATTAACCCTTCTCTTCTGGAAAAACCCCAGACCCCTCTCCCACTCCCCTCCTCTCCCCCACCTGGAAACTAGCAGGAAAAAGACACGGTTTGTGCTGGAAAGGAAGAGGTTGTTACAGGAGAGGAATTTGTGGAGAGCTTCATCAAAACAATGAAAAAAATAGTGAAATTTAACAATACCAATACTATCACACTTTCATAATGCACACTGCTAAGTGAGGAAGAGGTATTTTGTGCCTATCCTATAAAAGGTTTTAAAAATTTCCTTAATTGTTGTTGAGTTATATTAACAACATACTTTTAAAGGGATTCTGATAAGTAAATGGATCCAGAACCTGAAAATGGCTGCTAGCACTTTGTTAGCAATGTTGTTGTTGAGGTCTTCAGTCCCGAGACTGGTTTGATGCAGCTCTCCACGCCATTCTATCCTGTGCAAGCTTCTTCATCTCCAAGTACCTATTGCAGCCTACATCCTTCTGAATCTCCTTAGTGTATTCATCTCTTTGTCTCCCTCTACGATTTTTACCCTCCACGCTGCCCTACAATACTAAACTGGTGATCCCTCGATGTCTCAGAACATGTCCTACCAACCGATCCCTTCTTCTAGTCCAGTTGTGCCACAAGCTCCTATTCCCCCCAGCTCTATTCAATACCTCCTCATTAGTTATGTGATCTACCCATCTAATCTTCAGCATTCTTCTGTAGCACCACATTTCGAAAGCTTCTATTCTCTTCTCGTCTAATCTATTTATCGTCCACGTTTCACTTCCATACATGGCTACACTCCATACAAATACTTTCAGAAACGACTTCCTGACACTTAAATCTGTACTCGATGTTTACAAATACTTTCAGAAAAGACTTCGTGACACTTAAATCTATACTCGATGTTAACAAATTTTTCTTCTTCAGAAACGCTTTCCTTGCCATAGCCAGTCTATATTTTATATCCTCTCTACTTCGACCATCGTTAGTTATTTTGCTCCCCAAATAACAAAACTCCTTTACTACTTTAAGTGTCTTATTTCCTAATCTAATTCCCTGAGAATAACCCGACTTAATTCGACTATATTCCATTATCCTCGTTTTGCTGTGTCTGACAGATTTACAATGTCATCAGCGAACCTCATAGTTTTTATTTCTTCTCCATGCATTTTAATACCTACTCCGAACTTTTCTTTTGTTTCCTTTAGTGCTTGCTCAATATACAGATTGAATAACATCGGGGAGAGATTAAAACCCTGTCTCACTCCCTTCCCAACCACTGCTTCCCTTTCATGTCCCTCGACGCTTATAACTGCCACCTGCTTTCTGTACAAATTGTAAATAGCCTTTCACTCCCTGTATTTTACCCCTGCGACCTTCAGAATTTGAAAGAGAGTATTACAATCAACATTGTCAAAAGCTTTCTCTACGTCTACAAATGCTAGAAACGTACGTTTGCCTTTCCTTAATCTTTCTTCTAAGGTAAGTCGTAGGGTCAGTATTGCCTCACGTGTTCCAATAATTCTACGGAATCCAAACTGATCTTCCCCGAGGTCGGCTTCTATCAGTTTTTCCATTCGTCTGTAAAGAATTCGCGTTAGTATTTTGCAGCTGTGACTTATTAAATTAATAGTTCGGTAATTTTCACATCTGTCAACACCTGCTTTCTTTGGTATTGGAATTATTATATTCTTCTTGAAGTCTGAGGGTATTTCGCCTGTCTCATACATCTTGCTCACCAGATGGTAGTGTTTTGTCAGGACTGGCTCTCCCAAGGCTGTCAGTAGTTCTAATGGAATGTTGTCTACTCCGGGGGCCTTGTTTCGACTCAGGTCTTTCAGTGCTCTGTCAAACTCTTTACGCAGTATCGTATCTCCCATTTCATCTTCATCTTTATCCTCTTCCATTTCCATAATATTGTCCTCAAGTACATCGCCCTTGCGCAGACCCTCTTTATACTCCTTCCACCTTTTTGCTTTCCCTTCTTTGCTTAGAACTGTGTTTCCATCAAAGCTCTTGATATTCATGCAAGTGGTTCTCCTTTCTCGAAAGGTCTCTTTAATTTTCCTGTAAGAAGTATCTATTTTACCCCTAGCCTTGTTAGCAATAGCAATGCGTTTTGAATAACGTGTACTGTTAAGCTGGGGGTACTTGCTGACTACCAAATTTTTTTTAAAAAAAAATGCTTATTTCTTTAATTGTTGTTGGCTTCTACTCACAACAGATGTTTTTAAAGACGTGTGTAAGGAACGTCCTAACTTTGAAAATATTGTGGGAAGTGGCATATTCTACCCCGACTTAAATTTTTGGCTGAAGTTTAACTGAAAATATTATATCATTTATGGAATCCAGTTACTTAAAAACAACAACAACATGAAAAATTGTAAAATGTTAATAACTGGCAAGATTACAATTTTTTCAAAAAGGTGGACAAAATGTACGTCATCCCCCTTGGCACTGCTAGGATTAAGCCCATTTCAGTTCAGACGTCATCGGAAAGTTTACATTTCAAACACATTTCTACTAATTACATTTCATACAGTGGAAGAAGTGACGTAACAGTTGGCGGTGCTGTCTCCAGTTCTCAACAGCGAAGCGCAGGTGGCTGCTGGCGGAAAAGCGTTCGCTTATAGAACAGCGACAATACCGAGGCGCTCTCATAGAGACTCATACGATTACTGGAATGTTTTTGCTTTTACTGACTTATTCTTTCATCAGAGTCAGTGTGCGTTCCCTGTATGTCACAGTACACACATGTGTGATTATTTGCTGTGACATTTAATGGAACAGTGCAGTGGTAACGACACTTCTAGGAGAACTGGAATTTCTGTTTGTTCTGGTAAACTTATCAACATCTAGTACACCTGCATCTGTGAAGGCATGTTGTAGTGTGAAGAACGGTGTTTAGTTACATTAGAGATGTGGGTATTTTTTGAGTAAGCCTCCTTTTCGGTGTGCCTGTTCGTATTTTCCCACAGAGTACATCCCCTTCCTATCAACGGTTTTGCCACAGCAGTACCACAGATCCCCGTCAGATTTCTGAAGTTAAGCGCTGTCAGGCTTGGCTAGCACGTAGGTGATGGGGGGCCGTCCAGGTCTGCATATCGCTGTTGGTAAGAGGGGTGCACTCAGCCCGTCTGACGCCAATTGAGAAGCTGCTTAGCTGAAAAGTGGCGGCCCCAGTCACGAAAGCTGACAATGACCGAGAAAGAGGTGTGCTGACCACATTCCCGCTTATCCACATCCAGCGACGCCTATCGATTGAGGATGACATGGAGGTCGGTCGGTACCGTAGGGCCTTCAAAAGCCTATTAGGATGGAGCTCATTACACATTTCCTTGCTGTAGGGTGAGTGTGGTGCGACTTCTAAGCAGCCATCATCTGAGAGTGAGGAGGAAAGAGGAATAATGGATGACAAGTTGACCCTTTGATATGGTAGTGGGGCAGTGTTTTCAAGGCATACGTGGTGACTCACTGTTCACAAAATGGCGTATTTCCGGGCTCGAATCTAAGTTTAGCACACAGTTTTAACTTGTCATATACAATCACCCATCTGCTATTAACATAATCTCTTCAGTGAACTAAAGCAGTTTTCTCTATGTGTATTTTAGCTTATGAAGTGTTAATATGAAACTAACTCTGGCCAAAAATGGGTAGTCCGTCATTTAACAATTTAAATAACTCTCTGTTCCCGCTGACGAAAGTTTGTAGGCAAATACAACGCATATATAAAAGCTTATTTTTCTTAGTCCAGTTTCTTTCTCGGGTCTATTTTCATGTGTTTGGTCCAGCAGATGTGTAGTATTCGCGAGTCATTGTTTTATTCTTTAATAAGAACCTTTGCCTGCCGGGAAAATTGAGCAGTAACGTTTTCGATTTCAACAATCTACAAAGCCTACTCTATGTAGAAACAGCAGCCTCCACTCATCCCCTTTACTACTGTTTTCTTTCTGTTACGAAGTACTGGAGCCGCGTCATACCTATAGTAATAATTCGGAGAAAAAAATCAGCTGCAGTGGGTTTTAAACAATAAACGTTGTTTCGAAATTTGCTTTCCCATTTGCTCTTGGTCAGTGTTGGACAGATATGCCACCCACCTTGACCAAGAGCTTTCTAGAAGTCAGTACTTCACGCAGCTTGACTAACTGTCTTTTTGGGAGGCTACAGCTGTAGCTATGTAATGCAAAATTAACAGTCGATCGCTAGTTACCATATTATGCAGCTCTCACACAGCTTGTGTATACACTGCTGGTCATTAAGATTGCAAAGACACGAAGGCAAACTACTATGAAGCGCCCGGCGTACTCGCATACGCCAATTATTAGCATTTCAGAGCTTTCCCACAAAGCGGTTATTACTAACGTCAAGATTGTACGGTAGGTTCCTGATTGAGAAATCACATTTAAACGTTGGCTGATTGTGATAAGATCGTGTTATGCCACATGTACTATTCAACCACGATATAACTGCACTTGGCCTTTATTTGCTCTTGGCCTATATCGGAAAAATGCCCTGAAGTTACAGTAAACAAGAACATCGGTGAGAAACGAAAATGCGTCGCAATATCACTCGTTTCAGGTCAGTTGTGCATATACTATCAACCTGATTACGTGCTGACTCAAGATGAGCGCACAGAATCGCCATTATTCCCATCTGCAGTAATATTGTGGTCAGCCAGTAAGAAGGTGAAACGGCTAACAGCAAGTGTCGCAGCGCGACAGCATTGGGTTAGTGACCTCTCGAAACTAGTTTATCACAACATGGCATTGCTGTACGAATTGACAGGTACCGCACGACCGCCATGCAGAGATGAAATCGATGGTTTCAGGAGGGCCATGCTCAACACCATTCAGAATCTCAAAAGCTCTACACAGCTAGTGCCTGAGGGTGTAAGTAGGCTGTTTAGGTTTTCTTATTGGTAACGCCGCTTAGCGCTCTGTATGAAAAATCACTGGCTGTGCTGTGCGCAGTCTGTGTTTAGTTGGCATTGTTGTCTGGCATTGTAGTGTTGGGCAGCGGCAGCTGGATGCTAACAGCGCGTAGCGTTGCGCAGTTGGAGGTGAGCCGCCAGCAGTGGTGGACGTGGGGAGAGAGATGGCGGTGTTTTGTAATTTGTAAGACTGGATGTCATGAACTACCATATATATTTTGACTATTAAGATGTGTAACGCAAATTCTTGACCTGTGGAATTTTTTATATGAGACTGCCACTGTAGCGGAAACTGGTGTCGTAAATATTTCGGTAAGAAAGTTAAGTGACCACCTGCACGTAATGCGTCGTGGGCACCCAGCTGGGCGACAACAACCTGGAAATAAGCCATTAGTGTGTGCCTTTCAGAGGCACAGGTGGAGAAAAAACAAGAGGCCATTATCCTCGCTATTGACATTCCTTTGTGGAAAGCACCGCAAATACGACACGCTCATTACTTGGAAACATTCTTACATCTGCACACCTGATTATGACAAGTGTCTTTCTACGAGAGTTGAGAGAATTTCTACTAACTTATGAAATGTCACATGACTATTGTATGATATTTTTATGCTTTGCCTTTCATAGTTGCTTATTTCATTTGATATCTGGTTTCCAGCTGTGTTTCAGCATTGGTTTTATAAGTTAAAATTAAATGCATTTGATAATGGAACACTTTCTGTCAACAGATCTATTAAATAATCATTTTATGATCCACGTTCTTCGAAAAAGGAGCACTTGGAAAGGAAAGAACAATAAGAAGGGATTAATAACAGTTAATGCATACTTAATTTTCTTTTCAACTGCTTGGTAATATCTTTTGTAAAATTAGTTTTTTGTGGTGCACCACTTTAATTATATAGACATTAAGATGTGAATATGCATTTCCCTTATCTGCGTTGTTGTCTTTAGTGTACTATTTTTTCTGCTTGTGGGCTTGTCATGTTTAGTTATAAGTTATGACATTTATTGCTGCTTGCTTTGCTTACTTGCATTTTTTTTGTCATTGCTGTTTGTGTTAATTGTTTTGTGCTGCTGCATTGCCTCGTCCCTTAGTTTAGCATCTGAGCTCAGTAGCTTTAAGTTAGCTTCAGAGGGGGTAGACTATATAAGAAACTAACTATGATGAATTGGAAGAAAAGCATTGAGAAGCTGTAAGAAAATGGTTTGGCCAAAAAAGTGGTGTACAGTGGAGAAAAACTATTTTTGAAAGAGGATGTGATCAGAATACAGAAAGCATGCTTGGATAGAATTTTTTTTTTGGCTGGAGCAAATGTTGAAATAAGAGGGACGATCTATGGTATGAAGTTTTGGGTTGGACTGCAGTACCAAATGTACTCTGAAAACAAACACTGTCCTTTCCTTTTGTGTTATCCCACTATGTGTTTGTGTACCCTTGTGTATTTATTTTCTTCCTGTCTCTGTGTACTGTTTCATAGAATTTTTTCTCATCTAATACTAAGCTACATTCACTATGATGAGGAATACTGCTATCCTCAAATATAATTTGCATTAATAACATGTTATTTACTTTGTAAAGATGTTTGGACATTATTTATTCTATTTTGTTTTAATGCTCATGTGTGAAGTTGATGTTTCGAAATTTATTCTGATTTTTTATGTATGTGCTCCTGTCATAATTCCTGTAACACTGATCTATTTGTTATTTCGATTCTTTTGTAAAGCCTGTATTACTGCAAATGTTATCTGTACTATTATGTTCTTTAATGATATATTTTGTGCCTTTGTTATTGTATTCTTATGTTATAAATTTGTAATTGACACCAGTTGATCAAATGAAGTAATTTGTAAGTTACATTTCACTGCACACGTTTCTGTTGGTCATAGTATATGGACAATATGTGAGAAGTAGGGACTGATAGTGTTTGCACGTGTGTTAATAATTCAGCAAGGGACTGGATAACAGCATTCCTGGTTCTAAGGACATTTCAAACAAATTCTTTGTGATTGGACAAGTGGTGGTTTATGGACTTGATATATTTTCTGCAAGACTCTTCGAGGGTGATTGTGCACCTGCACAGTCGCAACAGATGGCTGTTGGCCATCTCTACAAGGACTGAAGTGGGTCTACACCTTCGATGGCCCACCAATACCATTATTTCTACATGGACTGCAGTGGGTCTGTCCCTCTGGTGGCCCACCAATTTCCTAAACTCTACAAGGACTACAGTGGGTCTGCTCTGTGATGACCTACCTACCAATAGTCTTCAAAACTTCGACTGACTCTTCTGTGGGTTTTCTCTGTTGTTGCCCATTACCTGTCAGCATGTCAAGAGTCAGCACTGTCTTTTCGTTGGAAGGACAACACTACTTCTTCAAGACTGCTTAGAAATCCACTACTTCCAAGTGCAATTTCTTTTATTGCTCAGACTCTGAGAAAAACACTGCAATTTTACTGTGATGAACGATCAGGACTGTCTTTATGGACTGTGAGAAAATTTTAGCTTTTGACCAACATCGTATCAATAAGTGTGTGCATTTGATATCTTTGTTATTGTAATTATGAAAAAATTTTTCAAATCTGTATTGGCCACTGCCCAAAACAATTTGTAAATTTTTTTGTGGGGAGCATGGGGGCTATGTAAGTAGGCTGTTTAGGTTTTCTTATTGGTAACGCCGCTTAGCGCTCTGTATGAAAAATCACTGGCTGTGCTGTGCGCAGTCTGTGTTTAGTTGGCATTGTTGTCTGCCATTGTAGTGTTGGGCAGCGGCAGCTGGATGCTAACAGCACGTAGCGTTGCGCAGTTGGAGGTGAGCCGCCAGCAGTGGTGGACGTGGGGAGAGAGATGGCGGAGTTTTAAAATTTGTAAGAATTGGTGTCACGAACTGATTTATATATTATGACTATTAAGGTAAATACATTGTCTGTTCTGTATTAAAATCTTTCATTTGCTAACTATGCCTGTCAGTAGTTAGTGCCTTCAGTACTTTGAATCTTTTATTTAGCTGGCAGTAGTGGCGCTCGCTGTATTGCAGTAGCTCGAGTAACGAAGATTTTTGTGAGGTAAGTGATTTGTGAAAGGTATAGGTTAATGTTAGTCAGGGCCATTCTTTTGTAGGGATTTTTGATAGTCAGATTGCGTTGCGCCAAAAATTATTGTGTGTCAGTTTAAGCACAGTCGTGTATAAATTGTTCAAAGGGGACGTTTCAAGGGGATGCACCTACTGTTCACTCTGCCATATAAGACCATAACAGACAATAGGCGTAACTTTAGAAAGGAATTTGAAGAACTGCATCTCTGAGCCATCAGCCGTACAAATGTACCTTTATTCTCTACCGATTTCGGTTAAATAATAATCTTCACAGGAGGAAACGTCGTAAAGTGATGAGTCTCCAACTCAAATTGGCTTGTTTGCAGCAAGACAATTGTCTACAAGGACAGTGCGACGATGCCTGGCGTAGCGTAGGGTGTATGCATGGCAAGCACTAACGTGACTTACCTTGACGTTCCTACGCGGAAAGAAACGTGGACATCCAAATTAGCAGCCGTACGAGCTGGAGGTGATAAAGTTGTTTACCTAATGGCTTTTCGTGCCATCATATGCACTGCTGAGCTCATATGACGATGACTGCATTAATCTGATAACACATGTTCCTCTTGGAGCCTTCAAGCATAAGTACGCCCATTATGATGCTGTATGGAGAACCAACTCCCGTCCCCCCAGGGGCTCAGCATTCATTTGCTCAGTACGGGCTTGGCGACCCCGGGGTCGTGAGCTGAGGACTGGTTAGCGCCGCCAGTCTCCTGTCACCGTAACCCCCGGACATGCTTCAGTGACCACCGCATGGCGTGGCGGTGGAATTTTGTGTGCTGCGGGGAATGGTAATCTTGGCTTGACCGTCTGGATTGCGAGGAAGGTAAACCACTATAAAAACCCCTCAATCTTACTGTGTGCTGCGCGCTCTAAGATGCATGGCTGTTGGGTTGGAACAGTCGCAAGCGTTGTTGAATGTGCCGTTCCCCTCCATGCTGTTACCCCCCTTTTGCGTTTTCGTGTTATGCGTGAATGGGAAGAGGAGTGGCTGGCAGTCGATGAAAATAAGCTGCGTCTGGTCAAGGCCACTACGCGACCATGGCGTACGTCCTACCAGTCATGCAGGTGGGATGAGGTTCTCCTGACTCGCCTCCGCATCGGGCACAGTCGCTTAACGCACGGTTTTTTTCTCCGGCGGGAGGACCCCCCAATCTGCAGTGCTTGTGGCGTCCAGATTACTGTCCGCCACATTTTACTTGACTGTCCTTTATTCTCTGACCAGAGGGCAGTGGTTTCCTTAGCACCGGATTTGCCCTCTATTTTGCAAGGCGACGCAACGACTGTGGTTAAGGTCTTACGGTTTTGTGTCCTGTCCAATTTGTTGCCTCGGATTTTAGGGAGAGGATTTTAATGTGCTGCTGAGTGACTGGCTCACCCAGGTTTTAGGTAAGAGGTCCGCCAGTCACGATTACCTACTTGTTTCACTTCGATTTCTGTTCTCTTTTCCTTGTGTTTCCTTTCCTTTTTAGTGCGTTTCTTCTCCTCTTGTTTTGCCTCTGTATGTGAGGATTTGGAACTGCGTCAGGTCTGTGTCTTCTAGCCGTTCTCCTTGTTCGGTGTCCGCCTTCGCCCCTTCACCGCACGTGTTCCTGTTTCTATGCGTTTGGGCGCTGATGACCAAGCTGTTTAGCGCCCGAAAACCTCAAACCACACACACACACACACACACACACACACACACACACACACACACACACATACCAACTCTCGTTTGAAAAGATGTTGTGGTCCCACTCTTTTGTCGAGTGTTGTCCTGGTCGCACCACTGTCCACGTTTCTCTCGCATGTATTACATAGGGTTAAATGGATATAACTGCAGATACTTTTCTGTTCGGATCCCTAATCTGTATATGCAACAGTGCGCTGTTTTCATTTTTATCTGCATTGAACATGCTGTACGGTGTACGGTCTTAACTGCATCACTAAGTAAACTACGCCTGCAATATAGACCAAATATTTTGCATAAATGCATCCACACTTCGTCATTTATGTGCTGCCCAGGGGAAAATAAGTATTACTGTCTTTGCTCTTGTCACACATACTTCGATGTACTAACAAATCTAAAAAATACTTCTCCTAATAGCTATAATTATTATTCTGAAATGACATGAATACTTAAATAATGTAGTTCAGCATACTGTGCTGAGTCACCAATAAAAATATCTACACTTATATCCGTTACAATATGTATTTCTGGTGTGCTAAGGCCCAGTGACTGCCCTATTTTTGAGGTATCTGTGAGATTGTCTTTCAAAAAGATAAAGTAAGGCCACATGTCGCTCATGCTGTCCTGCCCTATCCCGATACAAATACCCATTGAAAACGTTTGGTAGTTAATTGCTGCCACCAGTCTCCAGTCACTACAACTGATGAACTGTGGCACAGAAGTGAAGCAATACAGAAGCACATTTCGACTCCACACATAGTTGGGATAGAGCCATTGTCTGTTCCACGTACGACAGCTCTATGTATTGAATTTCCCGCCCTCCATACCCGCAACTCATCTAAAAATTTACTACAGCATTATATTCGTCCTCCTATACTGTATATGCACAACAACTAGAAAATTAATAGTCCTCGTAATCCTTATGTTTTCAAGCCACTTCACTCAGAATAAAACAATCGGGCTTCCGACATCTGCCTCCGCCATTAAAAATCCCTGACTGTCGATGCTGCTCCTCTGTCCTGCGTAGAGAGACGTGATACCATCATCTTTGCTAGTCAAATGCCAGTCGTGAAGCTGAATGTGTATCTTCTGTTATCTTCTCCACGATTATTTTTCTAGAAGGTGGTCATACGGCTAAAAGAAGCATTTAGTCTTTCCTTAGTGTTTTATCTTACTACAGACCTAATTTCTTCAGGACGCTGCACATGATCAGAGCAAACTACAGAACATACCCATCTGCCCTACACGTAGAAACTGTTACTTTGCTCAGGCAATGTACATTACTGAGACGTGAAGAGAAGAGACTAACATAGTTCCAAATAAAAGTTTCATGATTATTTTGCGGTACTGAAACTAGTAGTGTCTCTCCATTATCTGTTATTACCCGATTTACGAGATGCCGCCGTTCGTTTATATTAATAAACATAAGCTCATAAATTAAGGATAATTGCAGAATGTGGTGCCACACATATTGTGTGGCACCACATTCTGCACATATACGGGACTACGCAAAACTGGCGCTAACAGCGTAGTAATATAGGGATCACACACGACACAGATCTGTAAGTCCACGGTATTAGTGATAAGTTGAGAAAACCGTCCCGAAACACATGTGCTACAAAACGCCACTGTTTCCTATGAATGTACCCCGACATCACTATGGGATATGATCACCAAACACACGTACACAGGCAGCACAACAGGTTGGAATACTCTGGATCAGGTGGTCGAGCAGCTGCCGGGGTATAGCCTCCCATTCTTACACCAGTGCCTATTGGAGCTCCTGAAGTGTCGTAGGGGTTTGAAGACGTGCAGCGATACGTCGACCGAGAGCATCCCAGAAGTGCTCGATGGGGTTTAGGTCTGGAGAACAGGCAGGCCAAACCATTCGCCTGATATCTTCTGTTTCAAGGTACTCCTCCACGATGGCAGCTCGGTGGGGACGTGCGTTATCATCCATCAGGAGGAAGGTGGACCCCTGAAAAAGCGGACATACTGGTGCAAAATGACGTCCCGATACACCTGATCTCTTACAGTTCCTCTGTCAAAGCCATGCAGGGGTGTACGTGCACCAATCATAATCCCATTCCACACCATCAAACCACGACCTCCATACAGGTCCCTTTCAAGGACATTAAGGGGTTGGTATCTGGTTCCTGGTTCGCACCAGATGAACACCCGGCAAGAATCACTGTTCAGACTATACCTGGACTTGTCCGTGAACATAACCTGCTACCACTGTTACAATGACCATCTACTCTGCACAGGCTCTCCTGTGACCAGGGGCGAGTGAAATGCACCTTGCAGGTCTCCGGGCGAATAAACCACTTCTGTTCTGTTGTCTGAAGACTGTGTGTCTGGAGACAACTGTTCCAGTGGCTGTGGTAAGGTCTCGAGCAAGGCTACCAGCAGTAATCCGTGGCAGTTTGCGGGCACTGATGGTGAGATATCGGTCTTCTTGTGGTGTTTTACATTAAGGACGTCCCGTACTGTAGCGCCTGGACACGTTTCCTGTCTGCTGGAATCGTTGCCATATCGTGAGACCACACTTTGTGGCACACGGAGGGCCCTGCTGTGTTTGACCAGCCTCCAGTCGCCCTGGTATTCTATCCCTTATAACGTCATCAACATGTGTTCTTCGAGCCATTTTCAACACACACTCACCATTAGCACGTCTGAAAGCGTCTGCAAACTTACTCGCTGCACCGTACTCTGACATGCACCAACACACCTCTGCGTATGTGGAGTGCTGCCAGCGCCACTGTGCGACAACCGCAGGTCAAATGCACCGCATGGCCATACTACGAAGTGATTTAAACCCGCAAACCGCCCACCAGAGCGTTGTTTCACCAGGTATCAGCATTATCATTAATTTATGAGCATGAGTGTAGTTATATTTTCACGAAGTTGCACGTAAAGGGATGAGAGCTGCAGTAGAGATTTGCGTCGAGTTTATAGCTGCGCGGGAAAATACACGACTGCTGCTTCTCTGAGAATCCGGAGCTTCGTTCGCTGGCAGTGCTGCATTAGCTGGACGCTTTATTGACGCCGTATGTCAGTGGCGAGGTGTCTGTGATGACGGTCACGGGATTGAGATCGACACCATGAAGTACTCCACGAAATTATACATCTGTTCGGCACTTCACACAATAAATCGCTTCTGTTCTTGCGGCTCGAGTGCCAAGAGATGGGCCGGCCAGATAACGGCGTCGTTTTCGGTGCTCACAGCTTTGTCATTCCGCCGGCTATCGCCGCTCAGATCTCACGTCGCCGAACCCTGTCTGTTTTCTTCTGCTGCAAAGCGTCGGTCGCCGACCCCGCTTCCGAGTATTTTTGGTGCTCAATAAAACATAAGTTCATGTTTTCTCCTCTATATTATATTTGGAGAAATGATTCTCTATGTGTTGTCGACTTCCAGCGTGTCGATGTTAAGAGATAGCACGGATGGTATGTCAAGCTCGCTAGGGAAACGAACACAACAGAAGAACACAAAGCAAAACCCTGAAAGTGCGAAAGTCTTCGAACAGCGAACTTCGTTCTCCATTTCTGTGTTGTGAGGGTAACTTATACAATTTGAATCATTTTCAGTAACGATGTGTTTCAGGATTTTTATTTTTTTTTTTCCAGAAAGAATGAAGGGTTAAAGTTAATCGTCCCATAGACGTAGAGATCATTAGGAACGAAGCAGGAGTTTCAGTTGGGATTTTAGATTTTCGATTCCGGAGAACCATCATAGCGCGAAATTACGAACTATGTTATGGGAAGATTATAGAAACAATAATCTTCTGTTTCCCTTCGCACAAGAAGAAATTAGGCAAGTAATCCTCAGGCTGAAGAGGAAAATATCTCTTGGGTCATGTGGGGGTCCCTGTCAAAGTAATACAAACCTTAAGTGACCAAACAAGTACCTACTTGTGTGAATTGTACAACGAGCGTCTCTTGCGAGGAAGGATCCCTGCACTGTGAAAGAATGCCGGGATATGATTCGATGATACCAAAATCCTACGGACCAATTTTTCTTGCGAAAGTTCTTGGGAAAATATTTGAAAAACTGTTATGCATATGACATGATCACAGACCACAGCAGAGGATGAACCCTCTCCAATACGGGTTTTAGAAGAGGTAAGTCAGCTGAAGACGCATTTAGTAAGGCTATCTCGTTAGCGGCATATACTGCTTTTATGTATGGTCTAGCGGTGATGATCGGTATAACTGACGCTTTCCATATGTATGGTGATCTTCTTTCTCCGGTCGGCTTAGGGAGTTGGGGTGTCTAGAGGTGCTTTACAATTGCCTAAGAGACTGTTTGCGTGTGAGAGTTGCAGCTTTAATACGCCCAGCAGAGGGAATAACGAAGAACGTAGCAAAAGCTTATCCACAGCCACCAATGTGTGGTAACGTAATCCAGGGCTTCATGAGCTTGAAGGATAGTGTTGAAGTGTCAGGTTGTCACTGGCACCTCAAAAATCCTCGTATTTCTTGCTGAGAGAGAATTTAGCAAGAAATCCTAAGGTAACATTAAGGTTGAAATGGCTCTGAACACTATGGGACTTAACAACTCAGGTCATCAGTCCCCTAGAATTTAGAACTACTTAAACCTAACTAACCTAAGGACATCACACACATCCTTGCCCGAGGCAGGATTCGAACCTGCGACCGTAGCGGTCGCGCGGTTCCAGACTGTAGCGCCTAAAATTAATGGAAATAACTGTTTGGTAACGAGGTATCTAGGGGTATTCATAGACGAACGTAAAAATTTTCACATCTTGTAGACTAGACAGGCAGAAAAGATACTAATATAAGGAAAAAAGTAACTACAATCATCGCAAATAGGCAATTTCAGCTTCCTTTGACACAGTCAGAGCATACCAAGAACATACAATAGCGTGAGACGTAAGAGACGGCGCGAGCGTTTGTGCTAATGGAAGGCAGTTGGTGAAGCCTTCTTCATTAGTCAAAAGAGTTCAACGAAGAGTGCTACCCCGAAAGGGGGGATTTGGAAATTACAAAAAAAGGGGAGCACATTATTGTGAAGAAACGCAAGTAAATGGTACGAAGGATATTTGAAACTGAGGACAGTGTAAAAAAGTTAATACCAGACCGTATATTGTAGCTGTGCCAAAATGAATGGAACTGTTCACGCATGGAGAGGAGGACATACGATTTTCACCCTAGCATTAGGGAGGGGCTGAAAATAAGATTTCTTCAGCCTTCGAGTGAACTGATACAGTACCTGACTGGTCATGGCTCGTATACTGAGTACCAATACAAGATAAGAAGGCGGATTAATGATAGTTGCGACTGCGTCAATGTGAACACTACAGAACACACGTTGTGGGACTGTGTGCTCTACGAAGATGTAGCGACTAATGATAGTCAGGCATTAAGGACGTTGAAGCCGAAAGCACCACTGAGGAATAAGTCGACCTGGCGCTTCTTGGACGATACTGCCACCACGGCATCCGTGAAGGCCAAGGAAGACTTCACAAACACTAAACGGCACAGCAGTATGCTGGCATCCCAGCTGGAGGAGGGCAACAGATATTCTACGGAAGGAGGAAAGGCAGCTGAGGTCGGCGACCACTGAATGAAATAGTTTTTCAAGAACCTACACTGCACTGGTGCAAGCGGTCATAGAAGTGTGGATTTTGAGAAGTAATAGCGAAGCGTGTAATCCCTTCCGAAGGGGAAACGCTGCCTAAGCCCAATGAGTCTAGGAAACGATGGCTGTTGATAGGGGCAGTATTAGGTGGACCCAGCAGCAGAAATAGCTACACTCATGCTCAAAAAATTAAAGATAATTGCAGAATGTGGTGCTACACAAAGTGGCAATATGTGGTATGATCACCATACACACATACACAGGCCGCACAACGGGTTGGCATAGTCTGGATCAGGTGGTCGAGCAGCTGCTGGTTTATAGCCTCCAATTCTTGAACCACTGCCTGTCGCAGCTTCTGAAGTGCCCTATGGGTTTGAAGACGTGCAGCGATACGTCGACCGAGAGCATCCCAGACGTTCTCGATGGGGCTTAGGTCTGGAGAACAGGCAGGACACTCCATTCGCCTGATACCTTCTGTTTCAATGTATTCCTCCACGATGGCAGCTCGGTGGGCCGTCTGTTATCATCCGAGGAAGATGGAACCATGCCCGAGGCAGGATTCGAACCTGCGACCGTAGCGGTCGCTCGGCTCCAGACTGTAGCGCCTAGAACCGCACAGCCACTCCGGCAGGCTCAGACTGCTTCCCTGGAATTATGAATTTCTTCTTAAGCAGAAATAAAGAAAGAAATGTAGAGTGCCCTCGAGACATCTATCACTTGCCATACGTTAACAGTAGTTGACACTTGGAACTGTGACTTTGAGCGTAATGAGTAACTGTTCACGATGCTCTAGATTCGGAGACACTCACGATCAGTAAAAATGAATATACGAGTAATTAAAAATACAACAAAGTTATTAACGTCGATGTTTTATACCTTTTTGGTCTATTTCATTAAAATTTCCCAATACAAACAAAATATATTATGTATAAAAAAATCCGCTTCACTTTGCAAATCCCGCTATCGTCAGGTGAAGGAGACACAGCGATCCGTTTGCTAATTTGCATAGTCTTGAACAAGACTATTAAAAGTTAAAGTATTGTATTCTGTCTGCCTTCATAGCTGAGAGCTGAGTGTCTGACTACAAAGCTTAGGAACGGGAATTTTCGTTGCTGCCGGCGATGTTAACGTGATTTGAGGACTGAAACGGTGTACACCAAACCATACAAAATAAACAGGATTTCCATCACTAAGTAGTGGTTCCAAGATCTGGAAAGCCGACAGTGGCTCAGAGTGCAGTGTGCTAACTCCACGTTCCTCCATACCGCATCTGGAAGACATCAGTTGTCAGAGGACGACAGGATGGCCGGTCAGAATTGTGGAGCCTCTGGGTCTGATCGCAGAGTTACTGTATTCTAGTATATCAAATGATTTCTTGATAAAAGAGGAAAATGGGGATGAACATCTATCAACGACAGTATTGCTACAGACGGAACACAATCTCATGTTGGCCTTTCAAAGCAACCATCCTGGCAAGTACATGGTCTTAGCAGCTGCGCTATTTTGCCACCATCACCTTTACTTTGAACACGTTTTCTCCATTATTATGCATGTTGTTGTTGTTGTGGTCTTCAGTCCTGAGACTGGTTTGATGCAGCTCTCCATGCTACTCTATCCTGTACAAGCTTCTTCAACTCTCAGTAGCTTTTGCAGCCTACATCCTTCTGAAACTGCATAGTGTATTCATCTCTTGGTCTTCCTCTACGATTTTTACCCTCCACACTGCCCTCCAGTACCAAATTGGTGATCCCTTGATACCTCAGGACATGTCCTACCAACCGATCCCTTCTTCTAGTCAAGTTGTGCCACAAACTCCTCCCCAATTCTATTCAATACCTCCTCATTAGTTATGTGATCTACACATCTAATCTTCAGGATTCTTCTGTAGCACCAAATTTCGAAAGCTGCTACTCTCTTCTTGCCTAAATTATTTATCGACCATGTTTCACTTCCATACATGGCTACACACCATACAAATACTTTGAGATACGACTTCCCGACACTTAAATCAATATTCGACGTTAACAATTTTCTCTTCTGCAGAAACGCTTTTCTTGCCATTACCAGTCTACATTTTATATCCTCTCTACTTCGACCATCATCAATTATTTAGCTCCCCAAATAGCAAAACACCTTTACTACTTTAAGTGTCTCATTTCCCAATTTAATTCCCTCAGCATCATCGACTACATTCCTTTATCCTGGTTTTGCTTTTGTTGATGTTCATCTCATACCCTCCTTTCAAGGCAATGTCCATTCCGTTCAACTGCTCTTCCAAGTCCTTTGCTGTCTCTGATCGAATTACAATGTCAGCCGCGAACCTCAAAGTTTTTATTTCTTCTCCATGGATTTTAATACCTACTCCGAATTTTTCTTTCGTTTTCTTCACTGCTTGCTGAATATGCAGATTTAATAGCATCGGGGAGAGGCTACAACCCTGTCTCACTCCCTTCCCAACTACTGCTTCCCTTTCATGTCCCTCGACTCTTATAACTGCCATATGGTTTCTGTACAAGTTGTAAATAGCCTTTCGCTCCCTGTATTTTACCCCTGCCACCTTCAGAATTTGAAAGAGAGTATTTTAGTTAATTGTTATGCATAGTGCTGACAATAGTCGAGTTACATTCCATTCTGAATGAAAATGAGTTTTCATTTACACGGTAATAAGAACTGGAACATGTTTGGCTTGGTGCTGAAACAACTGTCCAAACAGGCCTATGGTTTGTATGCTGCGCAAAAGTCATCGAAGAATCTCTGTTACTTAGGAACAAAAGTGTACCTATAGCAACAAATACAACCAGTAGCAAGTGAAAAAATGATGAAATATCACATGTAAAAAAAGTGTTTTCTTACTTTTTTTAGCTTTCGCTGCTGTGAGTATGAATCCTGAATCCTTCCTGGTCCTGCTGTTAACGTTTTATGAATTTATTTGTAAAAGTGTAGACAGTGGAAATTTAAATGTCCTGTGGTGCCTCTCCTCCTCCAAGTCGGCCCGTTTGACGTCCTACCCCCCTTAAGAACACCACCTCCAAATTTCACGTAAACTTCTGAGCAGAACTAATACACGTCACATACTCGCTCCCATCTTCCTCGATAAAGTGAAAGAATAAACCAATGATATTGTCTAAAACAATTTGAGTGCCAATACCTTAGAAAGGCGACACATGCTTTCTGATGCAATATCGTGGCCTTCAGGATGTATTATTGTGATTCAAGGTATCTTCATAATATACTGATTATGAGGCACAAAAAGAGATCGGTTTGGCATTGTTGCCCTTTTGAGACTGAGGGGTTACTTAGATGCCTAATTTAAAAGGATTTTTTTCCTTTTCATCCCTTTTCATGACAATTTGTGAACCTGTGTTAGGCGTATCGTTTATTGTGGGTACTGTGACCATTACGTGTAGAATTCATTGTCGTGTTAGCCTAGTTCAATTATTGGCAAACCCGTGAGTCGGCCGCGCCACGTCGCTGCGAGGTCCACGACTCCTTGTCACGGTTCGCGTGGCTTTCCCCGACGGACGTTCGAATCCTCCCTAGGGGTGGGAGTGTGTGTTATCCGTGGCGCAGGTTACTTTAAGTTGGATTAAGTAGTGTGTAAGCCTAGGGACCGATGACCTCAGCAGTTTGATCCCATAGGAACTTCCCATAAGTTTTTTTTAAACTCATGAGTCAGCAGAACCAAATCTGAACAGTATAAAGATTGAAATTTGGTAGGCGAGCACAAGTTTTTCAACTTTTACCTTAGAGATAAAAACATTCTTAATTACTTAAGTGGGGTACTCCTAAGTTGGTCTTTGCTAGAAACGTCCTCCACCTAATTGAGGAACGTTCGATGAGGTCGACCTCTTCCAACTCTCCCATCCATTCTCGTCTACATCTATATCTATATGATTACTCTGCAATTCACATTTAAGTACTTGGCAGAGGGGTCATTGAACCACAATCATACTATCTCTCTACCATTCCAATCCCGAACAGTGCGCGGGAAAAACGAACACCTAAACCTTTCTGTTCAAGCTCTGATTTCTCTTATTTTATTTTGATGATCATTCCTACCTATGTAAGTTGGGCTCAACAAAATATTTTCGCATTCGGAAGAGAAAGTTGGTGACTGAAATTTCGTAAATAGATCTCGCCGCGACGAAAAACGTCTTTGCTTTAATGACTTCCATCCCAACTCGCGTATCATATCTGACACTCTCTCTCCCCTATTACGTGATAATACAAAACGAGCTGCCCTTCTTGACACCCTTTCGATGTCCTCCGTCAATCCCACCTCGTAAGGATCCCACACTACGCAGCAATATTCTAACGGAGGACGAACGAGTGTAGTGATGGCTAGCTCTTTAGTGGACTTGTTGCATCTTCAAAGTGCCCTGCCAACGAAACGCAACCTTTGGCTCGCCTTCCCCACATTATTATCTATGTGGTCTTCCCAAATGAAGTTGTTAGTAATTTTAACACCCAGGTACTTATTTGAATTGACAGCCTTGAGAATTGTACTATTTATCGAGTAATCGAATTCCAACGAATTTCTTTGGATCTCATGTGGATCACCCCACGCTTTTCGTTATTTAGCTTCAACTGCCAGCTGCCACACCATACGGCAATCTTTTATAAATCGCTTTGCAACTGATACTGGTCTTCGGATGACCTTACTAGACGGTAAATTACAGCATCATCTGCGAACAACCTAAGAGAACTGCTCAGATTGTCACCCAGGTCATTTATATAGATCAGGAACAGCAGAGGTCCCAGGACGCTTCCCTGGGGTACACCTGATATCACTTCAGTTTTACTCAATGATTTGCCGTCTATTACTACGAACTGCGACCTTCCTGACAGGAAATCACGAATCCAGTCGCACAGCTGAGACGATACCCCGTAGGCCCGCAGCTTGATTAGAAGTCGCTTGTGAGGAACGGTGTCAAAAGCTTTCCGGAAATATAGAAATACGGAATCAACTTGAGATCCCCTGTCGATAGCGGCAATTACTTCGTGCGAATAAAGAGCTAGCTGCGTTGCACAAGAACGATGTTTTCTGAAACCATGCTGATTACGTATCAATAGATCGTTCCCTTCGAGGTGATTCATAATGTTTGAATACAGTATATGCTCCAAAACCCTACTGCAAACCGACGTCAATGATATAGGTGTGTAGTTCTATGGATTACTCCTATTACCCTTCTTAAACACTGGTGCGACCTGCGCAATTTTCCAATCTGTAAGTACAGATCTATCGGTGAGCGAGCGGTTGTATATGATTGCAAAGTAGGGAGCTATTGTATCAGCGTAATCTGAAAGGAACCTAAGCGGTATACAATCTGGACCTGGAGACTTGCCCGTATCAAGCGATCTGAGTTGCTTGGCAACCCTCAGGTATCTACTTCTAAGAAACTCATGCTAGCAGCTGTTCGTGTTTCAATTTCTGGAATATTCCATTCGTCCTACGTGGTGAAGGAATTTCGGAAAACTGCCTTCAATGACTGCGCTTTAGCGGCACAGTCGTCGGTAACAGTACCATCGGCACTACGCAGCGAAGGTGTTCACTGTGTCTTGCCGCTTGTGTACTTTACATACGACCAGAATTTTTTCGGATTTTCTATCAAATTTCGAGACAATATTTCGTTGTGGAACGTATTAAAGGCATCTGGCGCTTGTGTACTTTACATACGACCAGAATTTTTTCGGATTTTCTATCAAATTTCGAGACAATATTTCGTTGTGGAAAGTATTAAAGGCATCTCGCATTGAAGTCCGTGCCAAATTTTGCGCGTCTGTAAATTTTAGCCAATCTTGGGGGTTTCGCGTTCTTCTGAACTTTGCATGCTTTTTCCTTTGCCTCTGCAACAGCGTTTGGACCTGTTTTGTGTACCATGGGGGATGAGTTCCAACTCTTACAAGTTTATGAGGTATGAATCTCTCAATTGCTGTTACTACTATATCTTTGAATTTGAGCCACATCTCGTTACATTTGCATAGTCAGTTCCGAAGGCTTCTAGTGACACTTTATCCGCTTTATTGAATAAAATTATTTTGCGTTTGTCTTTCGTGGATTTGGAAGAAACGGTATTGTGCCTAGCTACAATGACCTTGTGATCACTAATCCCTGTATCAGTCATGATGCTCTCTATTAGCTCTGGATTGTTTGTAATTAAGAAGTCAAGTGTGTTTTCGCAACCATTTACAATTCGCGTGGGTTCGTGGACCAACTGCTCGAAATAATTTTCAGAGAAAGCATTTAGGACAATCTCGGAAGGTGTTTCTGCCTACCACCGGTTTTGAACAAGAATTTTTGCCAACGAATCGAGGGAAGGTTGAAGTCCCCACCAACTATAATCGTATGAGTGGGGTATTTATTTGTTACGAGACTCAAATTTTCTCTGAACTGTTCAGCAACTATATCATCGAAGTATGGCGTTCGGTAGAAGAAGCCAGTTATTAACTTAGTTCGGCTGTTAAGTATAACCTCCACCCACAGCAATTCGCACGGTGTATCTACTTCGACTTCACTACAAGATGAACCACTGCTGACAGACACAAACACTCCACCACCAATTCTATCTTTCCTGAACACCGTCTGAGACTTCGTAAAAATTTCTGCAGAACGTATTTCAGGTTTTAGCCAGCTTTCTGTACCTATAACGATTTCAGCTTCTGTGCTTGAAGCTCAGGGACTTTCCCAGCACAACTACAATTCCGACTGTTCCTTGATCCAAGCACGTCCTGTAGTTGCCATGAACCCTTTGAGATTGCATCACACCCCGTACTTTCCCGAGGCCTTCTAACCTAAAAAACCGCCCAGTCCATGCCACACAGCCTCCGCTACCCGTGTAGCCGTCAGCTGAGTATATCACCCCTCCGATGATACCTGCAGGGTGTTTGCTTCACGCCGTACTCGCCAACGGCCATCGGTCGTCTGAAAGGCTCCCTGCCTCCACATAGTAGATGTCGAGTGCAGAATCCAGCCGATGAACAAGAGCCAGCATGCGCGGATGAACGAGGCGCCTGCTGCGGAGACTCATTAGCAGCAACGTTCGCTGAACTGTCATTGATGGAACACTGTTGGTAGCTAGTATGTTCATCTGGGCGTTCAGTGGTTCAAAAGCTGCACGTCTATTCGCCAGCTCACATTTCCGCAGCTGCGGTTCACCCCTGTGAGGTATTGCCCGTGATGCAACACAGTTGCCTCGGTGGCAGGTTTGGACAGCACGATTTTGCCATGCACAGTATACTTCAAGCTTGGCGGCATGCGAACAGTCCACAAACTTAGCCGTTTCGGAAATGCTTGATCGAAAGTGGATACATTGCATCCCTCCCTGACACGCTTTGTACCCATCCCAACGCTAATAGAGCCACTTGCCTTCTGTGAGTGGTTATTGCACGTTGACGTCCAGCACAAGTGGTGGTCAGGTTAATGTTAGTGAACAGTGAGGTTTAAACCGCATTGACATATATTACGTATTTACAGCATAATAAAATTAGTTGAAATGGAGAAATAACACAGCCAACCGGTTACAAATAATTGTTTAATACACTGACATTGGTTTAGTCACCTGTAAGGGTGTCTTTATTAGATTGATGCTGTCCCTTGCAAGGTGTGCTTATGTACTTATCAAAGGCGGGAAAGTATTCAATTTTTATTTTTCGGCTTGAGCATGCCTGCTCTAAAATTTGAATGTTCTCTTCTCGCACTGTCACTTTACGGCTTTTCATTCTGATGAAGCGGTGTCGAAATGTAGGTCATTGTACTAAACAATTATTTGCAAACGGTTGGTTGTGTTGTTTCTCCATGCAAACTTATATATGGTTGGTGCAAGAAAGATATGTTTAAAACTGTAAAATTAGTTAAGGCACAAATGTTATTTACTTAAATTAATGAACAATGTATGTTAAATATGCCATTTCTCCTGGAACTTCTTTCTGCGTGTTGTTGCATTAATTAATCAATATGATGCTCTTCAAAAATGGCAGCTAGACAGGTTATTAAACTTGTTAATGTAATTACATCCGATCTAGACAGCTGACGAGACGAGTGACAGCGAGGAATAATAGGTTACGGGTGCTACAGGTGTGAAATTACTTTCTTTTTCTCAGCTGTGACTCCGGTTCTGGTTGTCCTTGTTGATGTTATCCACGTGCATACGCAGCTGTGGTTCCTTTAGAAATGCAGTTTTCACACACGCACAGCGGAGAAGTTTCCCTGACCGCGAAGGCAAGGAGCCTGAAATACACTTCCTGACTACAACAGTGAAAGATCCAGAAGACATGGTCGGATGTAACTTCGTGCACAACAATATCGGTGGGTATGTAAGTGATTAGAATTGTAATTCTCCGTGACATGTAGAATGGCCGCCAGAGTGCGTTAATGTTGTCCGTTTCTAGTGTTATAATCAGGCCTGCCGTGGTATAAGAGCTGTAATCACTGTGAAGGACACGAAAAGTTTTAGAGGGGCCCTATTGAGATCTCCGTTGGACCGGCAGATTGAATCGTGCAATATCCAGATCTGTGGGGCATCCGGATGTGACAGTGGTGCGTTGATGAACTGGACTGGGACGTAAAGGTAGGTACACCCGTCGTTAAAGATCTTATTGACCATATCTGACCAGCACAAGAGATCATCACCGTATTGTGCACCAAGCACATCGTAACTCCTTCAAATCTACCCCTGCCACTTCTACAGCGAGTAATGTACTAGCTGCATCGGTCTGTGTCATCCCGCACGACTGACTGGAAATTTGTAGTAAGGTCTCATGGGACCAAATTGCTGAGGTCATCGGCCCCTAAGCTTAGACACTACTTAATCTAACTTAAACTAACTTACGCTAAGGACGACACACACACCATGTAAGGTGTCAGGCAAATCCAACACCTTCCATGAAAACCCTGACATGATAAGCAAATCCAGTAGTATGTCACATAGCTCCGAATAAATCGTGGCATTAAATTAACCAAAGTAATACGAGTAACGAGTGAGCAAATAGAATACCACAGACTAACACCATAATGCCTAAATGCATGTCGTACCTTCCCACCATGAGACCGACACAGTTCCGAGGGGAGAAACGAGAACAGAAGCCGAGAGCAGAACCGTGTTAAGCTAGAAGGCCCTACGATAAGGGACGGACTGGACACCCACGTCGCCAGCCTACCGCTAAAAGGACCACTACCACCCGCAAGTTTTAGGGTACGACTTTTTCGCGTCTCTGTTACGTTAGGACCACCTCCCAGCCCATGTTAAAAGATAGAGCCCTCCAGAAGAACAGTATAGACCTTACGACAACGCTAAAAGGACCACACCACCCGCTAGTTTTAGCGTGAGACTTTTTCGCGTCTCTGTTACGTTGCTAACTTTTGAAAACATTGCCCCACCACGAAAAGTATAACGTTTCTCATTGGATAGACAGAAGTTTTGTAGGCAGAGCTTAAGGTTAACACTGAGACCCTGATTGGTCAGATGAAAACACAGCCAGATAGTTTTTTTTAAACCAACTTCGGTAAATTGTGGTAAGGAGAAGTTAGGAGAGAGGTGAGTTCCGAGACGGCGACCTGGATGGCTGCTGCGCCGGCCGCTGCCACCCTGACGCTGCCTAAACACCGGCAAGTTAATGAACGCACGCGATGCCGCATTTTTGAGCGCATAAGGCTTCACTCAGAACTGCAGAAGTCTCAATTGTTACACCTCCTTTTTGCGTAATACTAGTGTCAATCGTTAATTAAAACTCATGGTGTTCACATTTGCCACTTGAAGTAAAGATCTGAAACGCGATGATTTTTCTGTTATATAGTTATTGAGAAGCCACTGTAATTTACGACAAGTTAGATAAGTAATTAAAGATAATTGAGGGTCACTGTAGACCATTTTGATAGTTTTCTCTATTGTGAAACTTAATTTAAACCTAGATTATAGACGTGATATGGCATAGGTCATCCTTTGATCCATTGTAGAACTTGGAAACCCATTCAGGGAATCGTCGTTCACATTTTTGTTGAACGGAGTTGGTTTTTACCATCCTGTATTAAAACACTTCCTTTTATCAATAGTGCAATTTATAAACGATGTTTTGTGAATAGAATAAAATTTCCAATGGTAAACTTAACTGCTTTTTCGACGTTATTTTACCAGCTAACTAAAAATAGGAAAGCCTTGAATCCCTTCCAATAAATTTAGTTAGTATTAAGATTCTTTTACAGGGAGTGCAGTGGAGCTGACGCTGAGATCATTTAGTATTTGGTTATATCATCGCTAGTCTAACTGAACTCTTCTGAATTCTACATGTCATGTGTGGTCTGGCGTCTCCTTACCAGCAACAGGTCCCAGGTTCAAACTAGTCAATTCCCAAAAAAACACGCCCAGAGCGTCGTTGCGCGAAAGTGGTAGGGAGACACGATATAGAACAAACAGACACCACCATGAATGTTTAGAACCCATGCCCGAGGGACGACTCGAACCTCCGACAGGGGGGAGTCGCGCGGACCGTGACAAGATACCTGAAGCCGCGCTGTGACTGACCGGAGACTAGCAGCAGACAGAGTAAGGAATTACTGTCCCATGTGTAGACCGCCGTCAGCACCGCATCACAAGCGGCTGCCTCTGGAGTAGTGCTGTGACTGGAAGTATAAACAATTGATGAACTGCACCGAACTGGGTTTACGGATGAACCACGGTTATGCATTACGTAGGATGGCCATTGTCGGCGAGTAGGGTGGCGACCTGGGGAGAGGTCTGCTTTTGTTCATGTTTTGGAGAGCCACAGAGGTATCATTGTTCGAGGAGCCTTTGGGTACGTCTATATATGCATACATACTCCGGAAACCATCGTATGCATGTTGGAGAATACCTTCCACCACCACTAGTCATTTCATTTCCTATTCAGTTCGCAAATTGAGCGAGGGAAGAACGAATTTCTGTATGCCTTCGGACGAGCCAAAATTTTTCTGCTGATTTTCTTTTGTGTTCGCAGTCTTCACGCGAACTAAACGTTGGTGGTAGCACAATCTTTCCGCACTCAGCTGCAAATGCCGGTTCTCTATATTTTGTCTGTAATATTACGCGAAAAGAACGTCATCTTCCCAACAGGCATTCCCATTCGCTTTTACGAAGCATCTCTATAAAACCCACTCTCGTGCTGATCGAACTTACCATTATCAAATCTAGCAACACGCCATTGAATTACTTTCTTTCATCCGACGTGATGGGACCCCAAATACTTGAGCAGTAATGAAGAGTGAGTCGCACTTGTGTTCTCGTATAACTTCAGGTCACGGCTAATAGTGACTGACGGGATTGTGACGACGCGACGGTACCTTTCGGACGTCTCGAGTTCTCATGTCTTATCTCTCATGGGACGAGATCACGGTGCCATTTTTCCAGAGGAAAATACTCGTCCACACATGGCACATGTGTCTACGAACCGTCTGCGTGATGCTAAAGCACTCCCGTGGCTAGCTCGATCCCCAGATCGGTACCCCGTACGACGTGTATGGGACAAGCTCTTAATGTCAACTCCGCGTCAGTGGCAGTTTACAGGATGTAATGTACTACTTACAGCAGTTGTGGGCCAGCTAGACACAGGGCACGATACTACGCCTTTATGACACCGTTCCCAAACCAATAAGTGCGTGCATCAAGCCAGAGAGGCTAGTATGCAATACTGCTAAATGGACTCGTACTGCGAATTACTTTCTAAATTTCATACGATTTTTTAATCACTGAAATAACATCACAGACCCTTCAACGCGTGAAGATTCATTTCGTTTGCACTTCCCTTATTCTTGGGTCGTGTGTAACACAGAGGGTATCCCAGGAGAAATGGTCAATATTGATGTCGGATGTGACAATATTGATTTGGGATATGACAGTAACGATCACTGGAAGCTAAATATTTCATCTAAGCATATGCCCTATTCCGAATGGTCTCAGGGACAGAACCTATTGGCTGGCTCTGAGCACTATGCGACTTAACTCCTGAGGTCATCAGTCGCCTAGAACTTAGAACTAATTAAACCTAACTAGCCTAAGGCCATCACACACATCCATAGCCGAGGCAGGATTCGAACCTGCGACCGTAGCGGTCGCTCGGTTCCAGACTGCAGCGCCCAGAGCAGCACGGCCACTCTGGCCGGCCAGAATCTATTGTTTTCATGTACACTGTTTTTTATTTTCTGTATTATTCAGTATATTGTCCTTATTTACAACGTGCCACAGTAGTGTAGAGGAAGGAGAGGCAAACAGTTTGATATGGGACACGTGTGGTCTGTCACGTCGGAAAATTACCTCAAACTGGCCTACAAAAACTACACAATGTGAACCAAAGTATCCGGACACCCTCACAATCATGCGTTTTACATATTAGGTGTATTGTGCAGCCACATACTGGCAGGTACTCCATATCAACGACCTCAGCAGTCATTAGACATCGTGAGAGAACAGAATGGGACGCTCCGGGGAACTCACGGACTTCGAACGTGGTCAGCTGGTTTGATGTCACTTGTGTCATACGTCTGTACGCGACATGTCCACACTCCTTCGTCAGCTGTTTCCGATGTGATAGTGAAGTGGAAACGTGAAAGGACACGTGCAACGCAAAAGCGTACAGGCTGACCTCGTCGGTTGACTGACAGAGACCGCCGACAGTAGAAGAGACCATCACACAGGAATTCCTGACTGCATCGGGATCCACTCCAAGTACAATGACAGTTAGGCGGGAGGTGAGAAAAATTGAATTTCATGGTCGAGTGGCCTCTCATAAGCCACACATCGCGCCGGTAAATGCCTCGCTTGGTGTAAGGAGCGTAAACATTGGACGATTGAAAAGTGGAAACACGTTGTGTGAGGTGACGAATCACGGTACACAATGTGCCGATCCGATGGCAGGGTGTGGGTATGGTGAATGTCCAGTGAACATCATCTGCCAGCGTGTGTAGTGCCAACAGTATAATTTGGAGGCGGTAGTGTTATGGTATGGTCGTGTTTTTCATGGAGGGGGCTTGCACTCCTTGTTGTTTTGCGTGGCACTATCACAGCATAGGCTTACATTGATCTTGTAAGCACCTTCTTGCTTCCCACTGTTGAAGAGCAATTATGGCATGGGGACTAAATCAACACAATCGAGTACCTGTTCATAATGCACGGCCTGTGTGTCGGAGTGGTTACACGACAATAACATCCCTGCAATGGACTGGCCTGCACAGAGTCCTGACCTGAATCCTATAGAACACCTTTCAGATGGTTTGGAACGCCGAGTTAGTGCCGGGCCTCACCGACCGACATCGATACATCTCCTCAGTGCAGCACTCCGTGAAGAATGGGCTGCCATTCCCCAGAAAACCTTCCACCTGCAAGAGTGGAAGCTGTCATCAAGGCTAAGGGTGGGCCAACACCATATCGAATTCCAGCACTACCGATGTAGGGCGCCACGAACCTTTAAGTCACTTTCAGCCAGGTGTCCGGATACTTTTGAGCACATGGCGTACCTAATCTACAGCACATGCGTGTGGCCCGAGATTTTCAGTATTCTCTAGCTTTCTTTAGCAAACTATTAGCCCGATAAATAATGAGTAACACCTCTTTTGTAATAAATTTAATGTAGTTTAACTTCCTGCTGTGACATGTTTCGCTAGAGAGCACGGTTTTAGAGTTATTCAAGAACGTACAAAACTAACATTAAATGTGTTACATCTCAGAAACCATTCAGCAATAGGGAATTTGCCCATATAAAGTTTTTTGCTTCAAATGAGCGTTCCTGTCCTCCTCGGGCACGATATAGAAGCAAACTCTTAACTTTTTTGTAGACAATTACGTTTCCAGGATAATATTACCTATTCGACAACATTAGGGTGTAAGCTACCGCTGAAGTCTACTATAGGGCTATTGAGCTACTTCGAAATTCTATTCAGCACATTCTATGCTTCAATAAAAGGCTGTTAGTCAATCTTAACGAACTTACTGTTCACTAAATTATAAATATTCTATTTAGAAAAGAAGATCTTGTAAGGCAATGTTTTTCAACCGGTGGGTCGTGACCCCTGCGGGGTCGCAAAGCCTTTCTCAGAGGGCCGTGGTCGCAGGAGAAAGCAGTTGCAGCGTGGCTGGTAACGTATATTTCCTGACGATCATCTGCTATGGTATAAATGTCACATGGAAGTGACAACATAATGTGAAAGCACCTTACAAATTCGCTCACATTCAGATCTGGTACTTATTTATAATAATGAATACGAATTTAATTTAAACCTGTTGACGATTTCAAATACACTACCACTTGCGGCAGTGAGAAGCAACACGATGTCTATCGACCTCTTCCCATTTCTGCGGAATGGAACTAGGGCGGCGAGAGTCACTAAGTCTTGTACAGATAGTATTTAGCTCCTACAGATTTACAGGGAGAGAGAAAGGACCACATCCACTTCCGGGCTGGAACGGCGATACAGTGGCAGTGTCTTGTGTGTTACAGACAATTTAGTTTACGTGCCAATCATCCGCTGTGATAAAAATATCCGCCCCCTCTCGCAGGAGGTTCGAGTCCTTCCTCGGCCATGGGTGTGTGTTTTGTTCTTAGCATAGGTTAGTTTAAGTTCGTTTAAGTAGTGTCTAAGTCTAGGAACCGATGACCTATGCAGTTTGGTCCCTTAAATCTCACTCACATGTGAACATCTGATAAAAGTATCACACGGAACGAGATCAAACTATGAAAGCGTATTTAAAAGATGCTCAACTTTAAATGCGATACAAAATAGCTGCAACAACACGCACACAGCTCACGTGAATGATTTGGCACGACGGTTACTTGAATGCATTTCAATTACGAGCTTCGAACCAAATAATAGATCACTAAGATTGGAAACAGTGAGACAAGGCACGAAGTACAGCAATTTCCACCGAGCAGATCCAGGATGTCTGATGCCAACTCAGACTGTAATTCACACACTGCACGTTGACGTTGTTTCTCTTTTCCTAGTTGGGTGGCTTCATCGCGATTCCCACAAAATCGCCGTTGCTGGTCACCTGGTTAATTTCTCATTTCTTTCGTGGCGCTAACTGTTGCGATTACCGTGAAGGGAATCGTTGATTTTTTGATAGTGCTTTATAAAAGAGTTGAAAAATACCTAACAAAAAACTAGTACCATTGTTTGTAATAATATATACTACATATTCTCGGATTTAATTAAAATAAATGTCTTCATTTGAAACTGAATGGAGGTAAATGAAATAACCTTCCTGCTACATGTCCGAAAACTAGGGGCCCTGTAATACAAAAACATAGGCCTATGCAAAAGGTATTTATTTTTTATTAAAACTAAGTAATTCTTTGTTTAACTAAAAAAAACTAAATTCCTCCCGATCAGGCCATGAAGACCCTACGGTACTGACCGACCGCCATCTCATCCTCAGCCCACAGGCGCCACCTGATGCGGATACGGAGGGGCATGCGGTGAGCACACCGCTCTCTCGGTCGTGTGTCACTTTTCCATACTTTTCAGTTAAGTAGCTCCTCAGATTGCCTCACAAGGGCTGAGTGCACCCCTCTTGCCAACAGCGCTCAGCAGACCAGATGCTCATCCATCCAAGACCTACAGCGCTTAACTTCAGTGATGTGACGGGAATCGGTGTTAGCACTGCGGCAAGGCCGTTGTCTCTTTGTCTGAAATTAATTCTGAAACTTGTCCATTTTATGCTCGCTTAGAGCGAAGGGTGAAGACAATTATCACGTCCGCACTTGCTGACGTACTCGGACAACTGAGTGACCGAAAAATCGCGAATATACCCCAACTGACCCCTTCTCACTGCCAAGCCTCTATCGCAGCAAAGAATATAATTATATCTCTTCCCGCAGAGCACTGCGACCTCTTTTCACATTGCACTTGATTTCTCTATCAGTATAGTAGCAATAAAAAGAAAATTAAATACGTTGTCTTTGAAATCACTGACATTTATTATGGTTCTGGGGATCTAGCATTTTTACTTGTAAAGGAGTCGCGTATTCAAAAAGGTTGAAAAACACTGTTGTGAGGAATAACTTCTGCTTGTAGTGTAAGTAGGATGTTTAGGTTTTTTTTAATTGGTAACGCCGCCGCCACGTAGCACTCTATATGAATATCACTGGCTGTGCCGTGTGCAGTCTATGGCTGGTTGGTATTGTTGTAATACTCGCCATTGTAGTGTTGGGCAGCGGCAGCTGGATGCTAACAGCGCGTAGCGTTGCGCAGTTGGAGGTGAGCCGCCAGCAGTGGTGGACGTGGGGAGAGAGATGGCGGAGTTTTGAAATTTGTAAGAATTGGTGTCACGAACTGATATATATATATATATATATATATATATATATATATATATATATATATATATATATATATATATATAATGACTAGTGAGGTAAATACATTGTTTGTTCTCTATTAAAATCTTTCATTTGCTAACTATGCCTATCAGTAGTTAGTGCCTTCAGTAGTTTGAATCTTTTATTGAGCTGGCAGTAGTGGCGCTCGCTGTATTGCAGTAGCTTGAGCAACGAAGATTTTTGTGAGGTAAGTGATTTGTGAAACGTATAGGTTAATGATAGTCAGGGCCATTCTTTCGTAGGGATTTTTGGAAGTCAGATTGCGTTGCGCTAAGGATATTGTGTGTCAGTTTAAGCACATTCGTGTATAATTGTTCAAAGAGGACGTTTCACATAGACCAGTCGTGTATAAATTGTTCTAAGGGGACGTTTCATAGTACCTATAAGACGTAGTAAGTATGTATCTTTCATGATTTTATTTTATAACCAACTTGTCCGTACCCGATTACATTTCTGATGTGTTACTGCTATAGTGCCCGGCGTGACACCGCCACAGAGCCGTCCTAACGGCACAAATGTAACTGCTTTAACCAGCGGAGGTTCGGCTACGAAGGTCAGGGAGCTGCATCCCCGTTAGAGGAAAAAAAAAAATCGATCGGCGGCTCAGTGAATGGGGCAGAGAGTCCGAACACCACGTAGAGAACGGCTCAAAGAAGAGCACAAAATGTGACCAGCGTGAATCTCTAAACAGGTACCACAGAGAACTAGGAGCACGGCACGATGCGAAGGATAGGTCTAAGTTAGTCGATGTCAGCGCAAAACTGAAGGGAGCGTCTGATCGCCCTCTGCAGGTACCCATCCGGGTAGCGGTACCGCCCGTGCAATACTCTGCAAATGCCATCTATGACAGCTTGCCACACGGGTTGTGACACCGTGTGAGCCATATTTGGTTCACGTATACATTGTACTGTGGGCCGCTTGAGTAATAACTGGCTCACATGCAGAGTTGTGTTTAGAGGTCTCATGAGCCTCATAGGACTTATAGATAATTCGTTCCAACTATTCCTTTAAAAGTGGTGGCACCGCTGAACATTCTCATGTTTGTAGCACTCATAATTTTGGAAGTTGGTAGCCATAATGATTCCTAACTGCAACCGTCAGAGATATAATTAACAACGACTCAACTATAGTACTCTTTTGTTAGTTTTGCTGATTCGTAGTGTGTTAGTTGAAGTTACGTTTGTGTATTTGATTAGTTTCCTAGTTTATTAATTTAGGCCAAAAGAAGACAGACTTTTGAAGAACTTGAACAGCTACTGAATGAGACTACGCAAGATGGCTTATTAAGTAGCGAAAGTGGTATTTTCGATAACACAGACAGCGACACTTGAAACGTCCCCTTAGAAAAATATATTAATTACAGTGGTGATAAACCTCTTACGTCATTGGATTTTCAAACAGCTGAGCAGAACTGAACGCACTCAGACATTTCTCTCTTTACTTATTCTGATCAACACTAATCTGACACACAATATTTTTGGCGCAAAGCAATCTGACTTTCAATAATCCCTACAAAAGAATGGCTCTGACTAACAATAACCTATACCTTTCATGAATCACTTACCTCACAAAAATCTTCGTTACTCGAACTACTGCAATACAGCGAGCGCCAATACTGCTAGCTAAATAAAAGATTCGAAGTACTGAAGGCACTAACTACTGATAGGTATAGTTAGCAAATGAAAGATTTTGATAGAGAACAACCAATGTATTTACCTTAATAACATTCACCTCCAACTGCGCAGCGCTAAGCGCTGTTCACATCCAACTGCCCAACACTACAATAGCGAATATTCCAACAATGCCAACCAGCCACAGACTACACACAGCACAGGCAGTGATTTTCATACAGAGCGTTATGTGGCGTTACCAACATAAAAACCTAAACAGCCTACTTACACCCTGATTACCAGCCTGATAATGAACATTGTGTTAGAGACCGTACAAAGCAACAGAAGTTTATTGAAAGTGATGATGAAGAGAGTGACTTTGAGAAACTGAATATCTCTGTGATACGCCAAACCCAGGTAATGCTTTTCTTATCAGGTCTAGCTCTTCACAAAATACATTAGGTCCATAAGACCCTTCCTGCTCTACAGTTCATAATTATTTAAAACATCCATTGTTGCAAAATGATGTAGATGTACATGCTATACATGACGGCTATAATTCCGAAAATGACGCAGATTAAACACCAGATGGGAATATTACCAATGTCACAGATCTAATAAGGGTAGATGCTACTGAAGAGCAAAAGATATTTCCTACGTGCTTTCCCCCTGCTTTATCAAATGATTTTAGGATATGTTGAGCAACTGTTCATCACAGGAAGCGTATTTTCATTTCATTGATAATGAGGTGTTTGAGTTTCTTGTGGCTAAAACAAATCGATATGCAAAACAAAAAATTGATTCTCAACAATTCAGTAGCAATTCTAGGCTAACGAAGTGGAAAGAAACAAATAAAGCACAGATGAAACGTTTCTGTGTCATTATAACGTGGATGGGCTTGGTAAAAATGCCAAATTTTGCTTACTATTGGAGCAAGTCGATGCTATACTCTTAACAAGGTTAGCTCCATAAGTAACGTAATCGGCCTGAAATACTCCTCAGATTATTTCATGCTTCTAATAATGAAAGTCCAACCTCTCTTAGACTTGATAGTACCAAAATTCGAGGACACGATTTTTCCTCAAGAGGAAATTTGTATAAATGAGACTATTATCCCGTTTAGAGGACGTTTGTCATTTCAGCAACATTTACGCAACAAAAGGCATAGGTATGGCGTAAAAGTCTTCAAATCTTTTCTTCCATCTAGCTATATATGGAACCTCAAAGATTATGCTGGTAAGGAAGCAACTACAGGTGTTTATGTTCCACAAAAAGTAGTTATGGAGTTACTTGACCCTTTACTGCACAATGGGAGGACATTATATCGTGACAATTGGTACAGTAGTGTATCATTTGCTACAGAACTAATGAATACCTCTACCCACCTTGTCGGCACACTTAGGAGTAACAGAAAAGGTAACCCACAAACCGTTATATCTGCAAAACTGAAAAGAGGGCAAAAAGTATGTTCACAGAGCAACACAAAAATCTCCGTGATCAAATGGAAAGATAAATGGGATGTTTTGATGATTTCTACCAATAATAACGATGATATGATGCCTGTAAAACGTGAAAATGGCGTGAAAGTTTTGAAACCCAAAGCAGTCGTGGACTACAATGCCGCCAAGTCATTTGTTGATGTATGCGATCAGATGAGCTCATGCTCAACGACACTTCGGTGTACGGTTAAATGGTACACAAAGGTTCTAAGAACATCTGTTGTAAGTGCTCCTGTGCTGTGAAACTTGGCAAACAAAGAATCCAATTCTCGCATACAAATAATTCTTTTCAGGGAGCGCTTGACTCTGCTGCTATTGAATGCCAAAGCTCCACAACCACGAGCAACACTATAATCGTTCCATGAAGGTAACAGCCATCGCCTTGTGTCGGTAGAGGACCAAAACAGAGCAGTCGAAGAAGATGTTTCTGCTGTTATAAGCGCCTGCGAAGAACAGAAGAGCGGACGCTATGTGCTGGTTGATCTAACACACCGACGCAAGTCAGACTGAGTAATCCTGCTGTGCCCTATTTAAAAAATCGGGACCAGCATAAAAACAGCAGACCGTCAGGGTAGACACCATTTTCTTATACCACCCCCAACGGCCGTTCCTAGAAAAAGTGAAATCCGTCTTAAAAGCGAGTTCTGAAGAAGCTCTCCAAATACGATAGTTTGCTGTTACTACGCTGGTCCTAATTACTACCTATCTCTCAGGAATATACTCCTGCGCTTCTCAGGCCCTTCCCAAAACAAAAGAGCCTATCTGGGTCTCTCTGCCACTGCTTCTTGATGATCAAAAATAACTAAAGTTTGAAAGACGTTACGTTCAAACTAGCCTGGCCCAGAATACTCCTGTACGGAGGGAATGATGACATGTCATTTCCAACTGAGTCTCATCTCGGGGGTCAACAGAATATCGAGAGGCAAGGATTTTTTATGTTAATTTGTGACTTAATCGTTGTTAATAGCATCACAGTGTTACTTAGAATCTTTCTGTCTCTTGTGTTAACCCTAGTTTGCAAGGGTACCAGAAGGACGAACAATATTCACGAATTGGTATTTCATCCGAGAACTCCATTTCCTTACATTTCTCACTATTCGTGAGGGTATTTTTGTTCCGTCGTTATAACTACAATAAAGAGCGTGTTTTTCTCGTTTATCCGATTCTGGCATCTACTTTCCCCACCGTTCAGTTTGTGAGTTCAAAGCACGTTAAATCGCTTAGGAATCTTGAAGAACGTGTATGTCACCATTTGTTCCGTCAAACGATATGGGACCCTCTCACTTATTTTTCTGCCACTATTCAGCAGCTATTTTATCGAGAGTACTCAACGTATGGGCCTGAGAGGAAGGTTTTGCATTTTTCGTGCTGGAAGGTGTGTGATTTCACGATCTAGTAGTCGGCAGAAAGCAGTTACTGAATCTCATTAGGAGAGACGAACTTTCACAGGGAGACTGGCAGTTTTGTGAGGCTGCTTCTGGGTTTTGTCGCCTGATCTAACTGGAGGCAGAGAGCACCGTGCCGCCACTGCTGCCCCAGAAAATAATTGAGTTTGGCATTTTTGCCTTTTTGCACGAAAATCAAAGGTCGAGATGCCACAGTGGCTCCCGGCCAGAGTGAGAAAAAACGGTTGCTCTTTCTCCAAAATTTTTGTCGTCCGTTCGAACTAAGGCGCCCGGCCACAGTGCTTGGTACAAAGAAATCTTCCTACCGAGAAGACATTGCTACAGCCGGTACCAACCTCACATTTATTATTTTGCGTTTTGTATACCAAGCGTGTGAAATTTCTACTCCATTCCCCGGTTTTTCCATGAAATAAGCGATATCCTCGTCCCTGAACGTCATCTACAGCTCAGTTTAGGTACTAGACTTGGAAATGCCTAGGACACATCAGACTCTGTGTAACGACTAATTTTACTGCGGTTTTAGCCCCTATAAATGCGTCTTCGTCGCATTGCCCTACTGTACTTCCATATCCCATGACTTGTCCAATGTAAAGACTACAACTTTTCAGATCTCAGCGGATCGATAGGTCAGTTTCTCATTTATTAGTAGGTGTAGTAGTGATCCTATTCCTTAGTCCATTCGGCGAAGGATTTAATGTGGAAGTTGCTGCATAACCTTTCCTTATGTACAAAATACATCTGGCGCTTCTCCTAGCAACTGTCGGCAGTTACACTGAAAGATCACTTGCATATTCTAGCATCTCGTGGACATAATGTCCATTTGACTTCGATTGCTTGCCAACTTCTCACAGTGTTGCAGTTCTGAAGAGCAGCAGTGTACTTACATTCCAGTAACCTTTGTAGTTCTTTAACAGTTTTCACTCACCACAGTACCAATTTCTGAGGTACGTCCCCGCCTCCGAAGTTGTCTCTGGATTCCTGTGAGGACATGCGCTGCCATTAATAGTGAGTGTTCAGTCATCTTGTGTCCTTGACCTCCGCTGCCCCCACCGATTATAACTTTGTAACTCCACCGTGTGCATCTGAACTCGTAATTAGGCAACCATCTTCGGTACATTTATACAACTGACTGTTTAATGCGGCTCAGTGATATTCCTCTCTTTATTTTCAAAGTAAATCTCCTACCTTCTTCTAGAAGTCTTCCTAGGCATTTTTCATTAACCCTCGCCAGTTTTATTCAACTCGTACGACGTAGCGTGCTGTTGAAGCCTCTGTTTCAGTTCTTTCGCCTTCTGTGACGCCTCTCCTATTGCTGCGCAGGTTGTGGGTGGAGTACTGTTGGGGCTGGGCTTTGTGCGAGAGTGCTCAAGAGCGTTCTCCTTTTTAAACATCCTTTACTTATGTCCATATATTATAACATGGAAGGTAATAATAACTGCAGCACAAAACCCTTCCTTCGTGAAAATCATCTACAAACCGTGTTCTTCTCAGGAATAATTTTTAGTAGAACTGGGCACAGCAGAAAGAGAATAAAACCATATTCTGAACAGATCTAAATGTTCCTAAACAGTACTCTATGTCGGCCCAGGTGATATTACAGGTGGGCACCAACAAGCAATAAATATCACATCTCAGCCCGAAGCTTTACAATCAGGCACCCACAACCAGACGGTAAAACTAAGAAGAGCAACTGCATCAACTTCCTCCGACTCCCCAACCAATACCAACGGACAACACTACTACACCGAGCTGCCTAACATGGACAAGGAAAAGCAGTACAACACAGAAAAACTAATGTCTGTGTACAATTGTTGAATCATGATCTATGGATGAGTATAATAATAACAGTACAATAAAATATCGCTCTCAGAAGCACCATCACCACCAGATACAGTACTGTATTTCACTTTACATCACCTATAACGGTTTCGCTGTGTTTGAAAACATAACTCCAAACACTAGCAGACTACACCACTTTGGCTCCTACCACACGGCAATTTACTCCGACAAATCCTAACTGGTCCAACGGTAGACGATGTCAGCGTTCAGCTTGGTCATTCCCAGCGTAGACCGTTGAGGCTCTGCAAACACGGTTCCCACATACGCGATTCTCAACATTCCAATCTCACTTGCGCACTTACTGGCCGTCAAAGAGCCACTCGCTTCACCATGCTGACCGCGGTCGGCCCGACAGCCGCTAGCATCGATGTCCGAGCTAGCGAGCCTGTATACAGAAAGAGTGGCCATAGGTAAAGTTGCCCGTGATTGGTTGATTAGTTTTGGAGCCATTTTTCTGCAAAACGTCTCTCGCGCCTCCTAAGTTCACCGTGCTTTTGAGTTGAATTTAAGTTCAGAGGACTTTTGGAAATGATTAAAAGGTATCTGAATTTTTGAGAAACCTGTTATGCATTGTGCGTGCATGTTCGATTTAGTTGTATATCGTTTTTAGTACGTAATTAGCGTTTGAAATCTTAAAAACGAGTTGAAATAATGAAGCGTTTTGTGATGAAGTCGGTAGGCCTACATGTTTGAAGTAGACACGTTAGTAATTGTACAGTATTGTTTTTGACATTTGTAATTCGTTCTGCAGACGTTCGTAAACGATGCCAGGTTGTGCTGCAGTTGGCTGTTCCAATAGAGGGGAAGGTGGATTTCGCATGTTAGCAGTGGGCAATGGCAGTCAACAGGGCTGACATAAATGTGATACAAAACAAATTCAATACACTATATTTTTTATTTAGGTTACTTTCATTGCAATATGTCTAGTAAATGAACTTCAAAGGAGATAAACGCAAGTAACGAATAATTTTTACAGCCACTGTATCAAATTTTCCTGTGCTGTACGTATTAGGCTACTATGAGTATATTATAGCTGTAAAGAAAGGCATTTAACGAATGATTTCGCCATATTTTCTTGTGCTTTTGATTCGGTGAGTGTGTACTCCACTACTGGTCATTCAAAAGTCCCGCCCGCAGTTTGGCAGAAAAATTGCCGCCGTATCGTGCGGTTGGCCACTCTCTCCCTGTGCAGTGTGTAAACTTTTAGATGGCAGAACTCCCCCTAGTCCTGAATCGGTAGAAGTCGGTAAACGTCGGGAGGCTTCGGTAGGCACGCAGTTTCGACTGCTGCCAACATTACGTAGCTGACTGTGTCGTACAAGGTAGTCATTGTCGTCTGCTTCGTTATTGTTTTGCGCTGTACTGTTCTACGTGTTTTTATTGTGCAGTTGTGCTAAACATTATAAAAATGAGTGAAGAGGCAGTTGCTGACCCATCCCGGGAGTCGCCAACAACCCCTACCGGTAGGCCTAGGGTTAGAAGGAAACCAGTATTACGTAGCGATGCTCGCAAAATTTTCGGATGAATAGTTTGTGAGCGCATAGTAGACAAACATACATATATTCATTTATATATATATATATATATATATATATATATATATATATATATATATATATATATATTTTAATGTACATGACGATTTCAGTTTCGTTTACGTACAACGTTTAAAGCGAGTTTTACTTCCAAGCCTTTCGACTGCTTTCGTGTAAGCATGACGCGCAATTTGTAGTGCCAGCACTGCAACTGGTAGGAGTGCCTTGTCCCCCCGCAACGGCCCCATTCCCCTCGCCAGCCAATGCTTACTTCCTCCTCTCCCCGCTCCCCTCGCAACTCTGCCGTCTTACAGTTAACACACTGTACAGGCTCTCTATGTGCGAGCTAACCACGCGCCCTCTTGCGCAGCGCGCCGTGGCAAACCGCCAGAAATTTCGTCACCGACGGCGGAAAGTGCAAATGTACCACTTCGCAAGACACGCAACGAATGCAGTGCCAAAAATATGGTCTGGCGTCCAAGCTACTTCAAAGTTACAGGTCCGTTCAGTCGACGTCCTATTCTGTCCAAACCGTAGTCAACACCTGGAGACGCCTCCTTCAGTGTGCGGCACAGGACGACGACGGCAGCTCGGCGCAGCGTACGCGTCGCAGAGTACGGCGCAAACCCCGGGTACTGACAGTCTCGGCAGCCGCGAGGGCTGAGGTGAGATGCGCCGTTTGTATGCAGGGCGCGGCGCGCTGCGACAGGGCCGACATAGTTACGTGTGAACACGGATGGCCGGCCAGGCATCACTCATTGTTCCGCGTCACGTCGCCGGCGGCCGGCCGGGAACAAAGAAACAAGGGAAAAAGGACCGGCCGGCCGGCAAAAAGAACACGCCGCACAGCCACGCCACGCTCCGGCCGTCACCACATTCCGCCGGCCGCTGGCGGGCTGTTAATTTTCTTGTAGCGACCGCCGTTTTAGCAGTTCTTGTTCCTTCGACATCCCGTCGGCTTTCTAGGAAACTCGGTTTCTGCGTAGCCCGAGACAATGGCGTCTTCATCGCAAGCGGTCCGCGCAGACTCGCCGCGGCGCAGCTAAGGACCTTCATCAACGCTCACTTTCTTATCCCGGCAGGAGGGAACTGCGTGTATCTCGTGCCGTATGTCCCGCTGCCCGGTCTTTCGCTTCCGTCACTTCGCCATCAAAGGCGCAGATCAAGCTAATGAGGCGGCAACAAGGACAGCGCGGCGCCGGCCGGAACCGAAGTCGCGTAAATCACGTGGCGTTTTTAGGCTTCTGACGCGCTTCCACGTATTAGCTACCGGTGTTCAGCGTCAGCGTTCAAGTAATGTCGTTACGCTCCAGCGCACTGGATTCTACAGGCAATCTGTAACGCCGGAAATGCATATCCTCTTATTTCCATCTATTGTACTATAAATTTTTTTCCTGTTACCTGCAGATATGACATTTCTGTGTCTATATATATAGCACCAAAGTGTTTAGGATCTTTGGTAATGTTAACTCTGCCGCATAGAGCGCGGGCAGCGAGAGTCTGGCTGGAGTAGGGCGGTGGAGCAGTGGAGCAGCTGTGTTGTGTGACGCTCCCGCGAATTGCCGCGCTTTCAGGGTTTGGCAGCATGTAATTGCACTCGACTTGCTATGATAGTTTCTGACACGGTGTCGCGGACGGGAAGCATTAGCTGGTGCACATCAAGAGCCCGCTTCGGCAGGTGACAGTGTCGAGAAGAAGGCGCGCCAACATCCATCTTCTACAACAGCTACGGCCGACAATGAGTGATTGTCGCCACCTCCCCGGTCGACGACTGCAAACTTTCAATCAACCAACAAGGAAGACTATAAGCACGTAAAGTTTTAGAACTGTATGGAAGACCTCAACTTTTGAAACTGTTGCATCACAAAAATACAGCAACTTATCATGAACCTTTGTTGCTCATTGTCCCAATTGCATTACCAAGCAGGGTCCCTTCCTTTTCTGGAATGAACCCGAGTGTCGTTGAAATTCATACGCCAGCATTAAAGTAATATCATTCCATTTCACTGCTTTAATTTCAAAGTTCAGTTAAAGTATTCATAGCTGGCTACAATATTTAGATTACACAAGCAGAAATTAAGAGTGCGAGTTTTGTTACCATATTTTAGCTTACCTGTGACTGCAGCTCCGCTTGGTACGTACTAAATTTTGCTATTGTTAATTGTTCAGAATCATTTAATTCAAGTTCAAAGTTAAATCTCTTATTTCTAAATTGCGTAAATTCAAGTAGCTTTTGAAATTATTGCTGAGGTAGCCCAAGACTAACCTTATTTTAATGAATTTCGTAGAGCTTCAGAAACATAGTTCACTATTAATTTCAGTCTCTGAATTAACTTTCAATTTTCCGATTTTATTAATTCTTTTGCTACATTAAGTCAGAGTGTAGCGAAATTTATTACTTCTGACAAACATTCAGTTTTCACACAACACGTGTCAACCTTCAGTTGTCACGCTTTTAGTGCTAATTATATGTGTATTAATCTTTCATTTTCAGTTATTATAGTAGTTGTCCATAGGACTGGCGACCGTAATTTTCCCAAATCTCAAATATCTAATTAACGCCAATTAATTGTTAACGCAACGACCGCACATTTACTTTCTTTATTAATTTTACCCTTTTCTCACAATTAATTTCCACCAATTTCTTCTGCATTTTTCCTTTCATTTAGATGTAACCCTTTCCTCCCTCCTTACCGACAAATTAACTTCGGTGACGATTGCTTTTTTCCAAATTTCCATTAGGTGCACGCGGTTTAATTTTTCACTGGCATTAAGGTCGATAAGTGAGGGGGAGGTTACAAATCCATGAAATGTTCACTGGATTTTGTAATGCAGAAACAGTGCAATATCCGTTCAGTAGCACGTGACAAATCAAGTAAAAACATCGACATGAATGACAGCCAGTTAAAAAAAAAGAAGCCAGATGTGAGCAGGACTTGTGCTCGAAGGGTTCGTTACAAATCTATGTATATAGACACTTCATCCATCACTGGAATGCCGGCCGGTGTGGCCGAGCGGTTCTAAGCACTTCAGTCTGGAACCGCGCGACCGCTACGGTCGCAGGTTCGAATCCTGCCTCTGGCATGGATATTTGTGATGTCCTTAGGTTAGTTAGGTTTAAGTAGTTCTAAGTTCTAGGGGACTGATGACCTCAGAAGTTAAGTCCCATAGTGCTCAGAGCCATTTGAACCATCACTGGAATAGAAAATCTTCACTATTTCTGCCTGTTATCGACATTGATACTGCCAAGGGATTTGCTAGATTTTAGAGAATGTTTTAATTTCAAGTTTGAAGTCAGATAACAAATTGAAAAATAAATATTTTTTATATGATGTAGTTACAAGTAAAAAATTTATGATCCTTCCCTTTACTTGTACTGTTTATCTTGCTTCTTGTGACGTTTTATGAAAAAACTGGAAATGAGCGTTTGGCGTCATTGCCTGGGAGGCCTCTTACGGGGCAGGTCCGGCCGCCTCTGTGCAGGTCGACCTGCGCGCCGGATTACAGGTCAACGGGAAATACCCTACAGGGTGTGCTTAGTGACTTTGCGAGTAACGAAATACGTCACGTAAATCGGAGTAGCTTTACATCGCAGTGACTTAGAAGCTTACGTTTACTACAGTTCCAAGGAACTATAGACACTAGTATTTGACATAAATTTTACGTTAATGCATCTCTCCTTTCCTTAGCTGAAGAGGTCTTAAGAGATGTCAGACGGACAGACAGATAGTCGGATAAGAAATGACGACTTTTTTTCCTGTGACATAATTACCCATTAAAAAAAATTTTTGTTAATTCCGGGGAGGGGGGAGGGCGATGGGTTCTGACGCTTCATTCAATCACACGCCAGATGCGTTACATCGGGTTCAGATGCGGCGAGTTGGGAGATCAGCACATCAACTGTAACTCGCCATTGTGTTTCTAGAACCACCCCATGACCTTGTTGGCCTTGTAAAATGCATTATCTTGCTGAAAAATAAGAACGACGTCGGGAAACATGAACGTCATGAAGGGCTGTACGTGGTCTGCACCCATTATATGGCAGTCTACTTCTTTGCCGTCATGGTTCCTTGAGAGAGCTCCAGTGGACCTGTGGATGACCACGTGAACGTCCTCCAGGGCGTAATGCAGCCGCCGCCAGCCTGTCTCCATCCTGCAGTACAGATATCAAGGACTGTTTGCCTGGAAGACGAACAATTCGCGTCAACCCATCAGCATGACGAAGAAGCTATCCGAATTCATCAGACCCTGTTACGCTCTGCCACAGCGCCAAAGTCCAGTGCCGATCTTCACATCCCAATTTCAGTTGTAGTTGACGAGGTCATGGTGTTAACATGAGTGACGACTCATAGTTAGGACTGTTCGGTGGACTGTGTGTTCACACGCAGTTGTACTCTGCCCAGCATTCAAGTCTGATGTTAGTTTCACCACATTTGGCCGCCTGTCCTGCTTTACCAGACTCCCAGCCCACGACACCCAACATCTGTAAGAGGGACGGCCGTTCGGCATCACGATGTCTGGACGCGACTTCATCTTGGTTTCACTAAGTGATGAAGACACTCCCCACATTACACCTTTAACGCCCGACAGGTGAAGTTTTCGAAATGCTCGTGCCGGGCCATCGCCATCTGCCACGCGCCCAATCTGACTGACTGCGCGTCTACCCCATTCCACACCGGACAGCACGCTTACTGATACTACATGCACCGTGCGTGTCTGATTAGCAGTCATTCCTCGCCTGGTGACGCTGCTATTGCCTGGACCTGTTTGTATCGATACTACATCAGTGGTCATAATCTTCTCTCTGATCGGTGTATATGGCGGTACCTTTTGACTTACAAGCTTACATTTATAACTCTGCCAAGAGAAATTACTTACTAGTACGTGGCAAATTTATTCTTGATATGATGACCCTTTCCTGGGAAAGAACGGTCTCAACACACTTGCGAAGAAACATACTGTCGGATAACAAATGACAAATCTTTTTCGTGTGATGTAATTACGAACAGTTTTCGGATTTCTTCCTTTAGTTGCACTGTGAGACCTTGCTTCGTGTCAAATCTCATGATTCCTATAGGTTTTGATGAATTAGTTTTAAAGTATAGGAATATGTGGCATAAATGGCCGCATCTTTTGATTGCACTGAATTAGAAGGCTCATTTCAATTTGATACGTTCACCTGTTCTTGAAAAATAGTTTTCAACATTCGGACAGACACACAGACGGAAAACTAAGTGACCTTAAAGAATTCCGTTTTTACTGATTGAGGAACTGGATCCTAAAACCTGAGGTATTGGCGCATTAATAATTGAAGATCTTATAATAACAAGAGTTCAAAGATTGAGATAGGATAAGGAGGCCCCGGATGTCATGATCGAGTTTGCTAGTTCTCACACCATCCATCCGCAGATGCCTGCCATGAGGACATTTTCATCTACGTCTATAAAAAAAAATCCAGTGTGTACATAAGGACTCTGTATCAGCTTAAGTCAAAACTTGTCTGGTGGCTTGTGTGTCAGTTGCGGCATTTATCTTATAAATCGGCTTCCAGTTTGGTCATTTTTACTCTTTCTAGATATTTCCACGGCAGATAAATCTGAGGTGCTCACTGGGAATCGGAACCAGAACCTCAGCAGTGCAACCAGCAACGCTAACCACTAATCCACCTTTTGCTACGAATTAAAAGAGGGGCTCCATCTACATCTCTACCATTCCCTCCTTAATCTCTTCGTTGTACAGCTTTGTCTGATCAAATAATTTTAACTCGGGGAATTGGTCCTGCAATGATGTTAGCAACGTTTAAGGCACGCGTTCTAGAAAGTCAGCCCCTGTCTGTAAATGGTCGGAGAGGAAATAAAGAGTTAAGCGATGTTCTTCTGATTGTTTACAAGACTGTTACTTGGAGAAGATTTAATTACTTACCAGACTACCAGGATTTCTTGTAGAACAAAGATATAAATATCAACACTGCAAATAAAACTGACTGTGTTTCCACGAAGTATGTGGACAAAGACTAGTAGCTGTTACAAATAATGAATTGTCCTTGTGACCATAGACACAGCCGAGGTAAAAACGACAGAGAGCCATCATGTTCATGATACTCTTTTTTTTTTTTTTTTTTTTTTTTTTGCCCAGTTGTTATATTCCGTCCACGACGTATGCGACGATGCTGTCATAAATGTCGCACAGCTTACGTCGAATATCGGTTCTCTATACTTGCGCAACTGAGTGTCATTACTACAACACCGCCCTTGTTCCATAGCTTCTCTGGGCATCTCGGTCATTATTTCTCGTTGGCTGTACAACGTATTACGACCTGGCATAACGTTACTGAATTCATCGGAAACCTGCTGATAAGTCTAGTTACTGCTTCATAATAGGTCGCATTGGCGGCCGAAGACCTCCGGCATAAGAAATCACCGTCATTGTGCCAACGGCCTTATCAAAGAGGACGAAGGACCGAACGAAGGTTCAGGGTACTCTCTTGTCCTTGGGGTGGGAAACTCCCCATAAAGGCGGAAGAATCAGCAATGATCAACGTCTTGAGGATGCAGAAGGCAATGGAAACTGCGTTAAAGATGCATAAAGGACATGTGGCCTGTAATTGAAAAAGTGTCATGATGATCTCTCCATTGGCCAAAGATCCCACAATAGTCCCCCATTCGTATTTTTGGGAGCGGACTGCCAAGGGGGAGGTGACCAACAGAAAAAGATTGAATAATCAACGAAAGGATAACGTTCTACGAGTCGGGGCGTGGAATGTCAGAAGTATGAACGTAGTACGAAAGCTAGAAAATCTGAAAAGGGAAATCCAAAGGTTCAATCTAGATATGGTAGGGGTCAGTGAAGTGAAATGGAAACAAGACAAGGATTTCTGGTCAGATGAGTATAGGGTAATATCTACAGCAGCAGAAAATGGTATAACGGGAGCAGGATTCGTTGTAATTAAGAAGATAGGACAGAGAGAGTATGTTATTGTGAAAAATCCAGTGATAGGTTGTTCTGATCACAATCGACAGCAAACCAACACCGACAACGATAGTTCAGGTACACATGCCGACGTCCCAACCTGAAGACGAAGAGATAGAGAAAATACACAAGGATATTGAAAGAATAATACAGAACGAAAAGGGAGATGAAAATCTAAAAGTTATGGGGCTGGAATTCAGTAGGGAAGGAGTAGAAGAAAAGGTTACAGGAGAATATGGGCTTTAATAGCGAATATTCTGCTCAAGAATAACAAGAGGAAGAGGTATACTTGGAAAAGGCCTGGTGATACGGGAAGAGTTCAGTTAGATTACATCATGGTCAGACAGAGATTCCGAAATCAGATACTGGATTGTAAGGCGTAACCAGGAGCTGATATAGACCCAGATCACATGTAGTAATGGTGAGGAGTTGGCTGAAGTTTAAGGGATTAGTCAGAAAGAATCAATACGCAAAGCAGGGAGATACCGAAGTACTAAGGAATAACGACATACGCTTGGAAATCTCTAAGCCTATAGATACAGCAATAAGGAATAGCACAGTAGACAGTACAGTTGAAAAGGAATGTACATCTCTAAAAAGGGCAACAACAGATGCTGCAAAAGGAAAACATAGGTACAATGAAAGTAATTGCGAAGAAACCATGGGTAGCAGAAGAAATACTTCAGCTTATCGTAGAAAGAAGGAAGTACAAAAATGTTCAGGGAAATTCACGAATACAGAAGTATAAGTAGCTGAGGAAAGAAATAAATAGAAAGTGCAAGGAATCCAAAACGAAAAGGCTGCATGGAAAATGTGAAGGTATCGAAAGGAAATGGTTGTCGAAAGGACTGACTCAGCATATTGGAAACGAAAAACAACCTTCGGTGAAACTGAAAGGAAAGGTGGTAACATTAAGAGTGCAACGGGAACTCCACTGTTTAATGCAGAGGAGAGAGAGGATATATGAAAAGGGTACATTGAAGGCCTCTATGAGGGATTATGTTTGTCTGATGTGATAGAAGAAGAAACAGGAGATGATTTAGAAGAGATAGAGGATCCAGTATTAGACTCCGAATTTCAGAGAGCTTTGGAGGACTTAAGGTCAAATAAGGCAGAAGGGATAGATAACATTCCATCAGAATTTCTAAAATCATTGTGGAAAGTGGCAATAAAATGACTACTCACGTTGGTGTGTAGAATGTATGACTCTGGCGACATAGCATCTAACTTTCAGAAAAATATCATCCACACAATTCTGAAGACTGCAAGAGCTGAAGAGTTGGAGAATTATCGCACATTCCGCTTAACAGCTCACGCATCAGAGTAACTTGCAAGAATAGTGTACAGAACAACGGAAAATAAAATCGAGGATGTTTAGATGATGGTTAGTTTGGCTTTAGGAAAGACAAAGGCACCAGAGAGGCAATTTTGACGTTGCGGTTTATAAAGAAAGGGTACAGTACCACCCGTCATTGAAAATAGGTACAAGATACTTCATTATTCTTGTCAGAACAACATATTTTTTGTAAAAATATTTCAATTAATACAGTGAAGCCAGATACCAGTGTGGGAAAGAATGACAATTTATTTACTTAATTGATCACATGTGCACTCCCACAAAATAAATCCCTACATCCAGATTTGTGAGATCTGTGAAATGAATGAATGTACGGTCGTCTGCTAACCGCAGATAGTGAATGTGAATATGTGATCATCTTTGAGATGATCCTTTGGTGGAACGAAAGAGATGAAATTTACCGGGGCTTTGAGCGCCTGAAATGTGGCTGACCAATACAGTAGCAAGGTGGTCCCCTACTTCGGCAGAGGTGCGAGAGGACCTGAAGAACGGCCATGTTTCAGCACTCTGCCGCTGGATCTAGTGTTGGTAAGACCTGTCTTACGTGTGCTCCGTAAAGACAGAAGAGTGGAGACAAAAGAGTGGAGAAATACTTAAGAGTAGTTTGGAATAATAATTTCTCTATTTCAGAAACTTTTGTGGGGGAATTAAATGTCAGGCAGGTAATATTAAGGGGATCGCAGTAATCTTCGGAAGTGACCAACGGTCACAAGAAATCACGTGTAGCAATAAGCTGAAATACTTCCAAGTGCGTAAGTTAAGCTGAATTACTAGCGTGTTTACTATAAGTCGGAAATATTTAAGAAATGGGGTGTGCAGGACTTGAAATTAGAGACGAGTACTTCCACGTGGTGAGTCCTGTGTGAATCTCAATCTGTGTACGTGACAAAGAATAAAGGGAAGTACTCGTCCATGGTATCAGTTGAGGATTCGCCTGTGTGATGAATATGTTCTTAATATTACTTTGCGTGTTATGTTTCTGTGTGACACTTGATTCAAACTATAATACACTGAGAGAGAAGTAAGGTGAGTCAGCCGTCTATCCAGCAACGCCACTTGGATTGCATTGCACAGGAAGACGTGCATATATCCTCCAGAGTTCGTAGTAGGAAAGAAAAGTTACGAAGTGGGGCAGTGTCATGTGAAACTGGGATGAATACTAATTGAAGTGGGAAAGCTGAAAGTGATAATGTTGTGACTATTCCTCATGTAATTTAAGTATGTGTGGTTGGCATGGGAGAGTAACAAGATAGTTTCAGAGGCAGTGGGTTATGCATGTTCCTTTTTGTACCACTCGATCTGGAGGAAATTTTCGTGATGATGGGTGTGAGAGTCAAAGTGTGAGATACAGCAAAAGATCCACCATCCTATCCAGAAAGTGCACTGTAGCATTAAATAATTACGAGACCATAAGATAGAGAATCACCAATGTAAAGCCATGCCCACTGGGCGGAATTTCTCATGTGTTATTGTTGTAGGTTATAGAATTTGTGTGTTTAGGTTATAGAATTTATCGGAATAAATAAGATAGTGAAAAGAAATAGATTGGTGGCCTTTTCCTTCGAATAGTATGTTGTCATGATACCCAAAATTTATGTGTGCGCCTTTCATATTCAGTGCGATGGCCACGTGTTGTTCAAAGCCGTTAAATAAAAAAGAAAATGTGGTATTGCCAGTGCGTAGTGAACAGTCAGAGTTGTGTAAATTACTAATAGTCAGATGTGCGTGTCCGTTGCGTAGTATTCATAAAGGAAGATAATTTGTAACTTAATTGTGAGTACGAGAGTTCATGTTACTCGGTAAATAAGAATGAATCCAATCGCTTGGCAGGCCGCTCATCTTGCAGGCCTGACTGCTTGATGCCACAGTATGAGCAAGGCATGTGGATGCCTCTCAATAACGGTGGGAGGACTAAAGAAAAATTAATACACGTTTATCTGATTTGTCAACCTGGTAAAAGCATTCGCAAAGTGAAATGGTACTAGATGTTCGAAATTCTGAGAAAAACAAGAGAAATCTATAGGGGGAGACTGATAATATACAATATGTGCAAGAGCCAAGAGGGAATAATGGGAGTGGACTACCAACAACGAAGTGCTGGGTGAAAAAGGGTGTAAGACGCGGATGTAGTCTTTCGCTCCTACTATTCAGTCTGTACATCGAAGAAGCATCGATGTAAATAAAAGAAAGGTTCAGGAGTGGAATTAAAATTCAACGTGAATGGATAGCAATGAGATGATTCGCTGATGACATTGGTATCCTGAAAGAAAGTGAAGAACAGTCCAGTAAGCATAGAATATGGATTGAGAGTAAATGGAAGAAAGACGAAAGTAATGAGAAGTAGCAAAAATGGAAACAGCGGGGTTCTTGGAGGTTCTGCTCAGAATCCGAGTGGAAAGGAATATCGGTAAACAGCACGATATGAAGTCTGTTAAGGCAGCAGGGAATGGCATCCATGGTGCTAGGGGCAGCTGTGGAGGGTAAAAACTTTGTAGGAGCACACAGATTGGAATACATTCAGAGAATACTTGAGGACGTAGGTTGCAAGTGTTACTCTGAGATGAAGAGGATGGCGCAAGGCCGTATGAAACCAGTCAGAAGACTGATGAAAAAAAAAAAAAAAAAATGAAACAACCATCTACGTTTTCCTTAGCCTTTACTACTGTTTATTTCAGCAGTTCGCTTGATTTCTCGGTTTTATAATATTATCACCAGGTAATCGAATGATATGACCAGCTACCTAAGTTTACTACTTCATTTGCTTAATTTGTCACTGGATAGCCCACTGTTAGGTTCTCTCTACCTTTTAAGAACACTGTCATTCAATGTACCATTGGAAATGCTATATCGTTCACCGCTTCTTTACAGTCATCCAGCTGTCTTGTTAGCACAGGAGTGTCTTAAATCATTATGATAGTGCTGTCGGCGCTTAGAAATAAATATAACGAAGAACAGTCTTATGACACTTCTTTGGACTTAGTCGATGGTACTTTCGTTTCTGTTAAACTTCCACTGGTCACTACAATATACTTAATCGAAACCTCATACATTTTTGATTCAATTACATGTTTCAGAAGATATGTTAGTTGTAAGTCGACACTGTGGCACAGTGTTGAACTTCTTTGGGAAAAGTAGGAACACGGAGTTTATCCATCAACATGTGACTCCACTTTGGAGATTATTGGTTTAAATTGTCAGACGAAAACAGAAGAGGTTGTGACTTACAGCTACTAATCATCACATTACCGACAGTATTTTATAACAAATTCTAACCCCTCCATTTTACCTACTGAAATGATACCGTGGGCGGTTGGAATGGTTTGTCTTTGCCAACTGGGTATGGTTCAAATGGCTCTGAGCACTATGGGACTCAACTTCTAAGCTCATCAGTTCCCTAGAACTTAGAACTACTTAAACCTAACTAACCTAAGGACAGCACACACATCCATGCCCGAGGCAGGATTCGAACCTGCGACCGTAGCGGTCGCGCGGTTGCAGACTGAAGCGCCTAGAACCACTCGGCCACCCTGGCCGGCCAAGTGGGTATGTTAAGCTTAGCAGATTAAGTGGAGTAAATTAGTTTAGGAAGTGTCAGCGATATCAAGAACCTTTCTCTAGCTGAACAGAGTCAGATTCTGCTGATAATTCACGAACTTAATCACTAATAAGGGGATTTAACTGAGTGTCCTTTTGGTGTGAGAACAACGTGAAACTTCTTGAAGACAAGTGGGGCTTTGGGTAGACCGAACAACGGTCCCCCAGTATAATGAGAGAATCCCTTTATCGGTGATCGGCCACAACTTGTCGTGATACGGGAAGGATACCGTTTGTTCCCTCAGCATAACTCCATCATTCTAGCGAAACGTGCAGCGACATTTGTGGAACCTCTTAAACACAACGCTCACCGTCCTTTTGTAAACTTCGCTTATGGAATTTCGTGTCAGAATGAATGGCTGTTATGCCAGAAAACACACTTTTGTCATATAAATAGAAATGACACTTCATTCGCCTGCCGATGTGACCGAGCGGTTCTAGGCGCTTCAGTCTGGAACCGAGCGACCGCTACGGTCGCAGGTTCGAATCCTGCCTCGGGCATGGATGTGTGTGATGTCCTTAGTTTAGTTACGTTTAAGTAGTTCTAAGTTCTAGGGGACTGATGACAGATATTAAGTCCCACAGTGCTCAGAGCCATTTGAACACATTATTCATCAACACAATACTCTGTACAAACTTTATACCTTGTTGCTGGTACATGTATGTAGTTCATCACATATTCATAGTTGTTGAACCGATTTTACAGTTCTCTTTCAATAATTAGTCTACTTTCGTCACTAGACAGTTAACGTGGCTGACTACCACGCGGAGGAGTCGTTTTCTGGTACTTCTAAGGCGTTGGTGATACTGAGAAAGCTGTACTCAGTCTCGTGAGTGTATCTTAGGATTCATTTGAGGGAAAACCATCAGCGAAGCAGGTCAACAGCTGAAATGTTTGCCCAAGAGAGTGGTGCGCTGCCCACGTTCTGCTACCTAGCGACGTTCGATGAACCCGCTAACAGAGGACGGCTCGAAGACTAGTGGTTGTTTGGGTATGTTATTTGGCTTAAGGTAGGTCTGATCCTCCAGTCTGAATGATTTCTGATCCATGGGTAACGGATATTATAACATTACTGAAATATACTCAGAATCGTGTAGCTCACAGAAACATCGTACGTATCGTAAGTACCGCAACACAGATATGGGTAGTGCAGCGCTATCTGATGCTGATACCTCGGTTTCGTAGACCGTCTACTGAATTTCAATTGCAGCCACAGTTTTTGTATGACTGGAAGAGCAGCCACACATGACGTCTTCTTCTGGAGACACGTGAAGAGCCTAGTTTACGAGAATCTGGTCGAAACTCAAATGGATCTGCTTCCTAGGTCTGTCGCAGCCGCGGACGTACTATGCCCAGCGTTCTTGAACGTGTAAGGGAGTCGACGGTACTTCGCTGTATCCGCCGTCGTGATCATGGTGGTCAACGTTTTGAACAGTATCTGAGAGGGAAGAGTTCCGCATTTGTCTCAAGTTGAACACTGTACTCTGACAAGAATGACTGAGCACACACCGATAAAAGTAGGGGGCAAAGTGTCACGGATGTGATAATCGAGTTGGGGTGGCTGACATGAAAACAAAGGCGTTTTGCTTTGTGGTGAGAACTTTTCACGAAATTTCATTCACCACGTTTCTCCTCTGAATCTGGAAATATTTTACTGCCGCCAATGTATATAGAGAGAAATGTTTATCGTAATAAAATAAGAAAATAACAGCTCGTGCAGAAAGATTTAAGTGTTCGTTTTTCCCACGCGCTGTTAGAGAGTGGTACAGTTGGTAAATAGTCTGAAGGTGGTTCGAAAAACCCTCTTCCAGGCACTCAGAATGAACTGCTGAGTAGTGACGTAAGTGTAGACGCAGATGTACAGGTTTCGCCTGAGGGTTGTTGAAATTCTCAGAGTTTTCTGCTGTACGTCAGGGTAACTGCATGTTATCTGCACAACAACCAAGGCAATTAGAGTAACCAGTCGAATAAATCGTGATTACATCATTAATCTGTATTGAGCCATCGGAGACCGAAGCTTCCTTACATCAAAATAATCAGAAAACGTCCCTGAATAAACTCCCAAATATTTTCCATTGTTTTCGATTTCACCGTGAATGTTCTCAGCTATACCTCGCAAGAGGGCGGAGCTACTTCTGGCTGCACTACCATTTTACACCTAGCCTGGTGCATTTGCGAATGCTACTTGGGAAGATGGGAAGTATGACTGTCTGTGTGAAGTCTAATTTCTTTGATGTTTCCGTCGTGATTTTTTCACGAGATATTTATGGTAAGATTTAATATATTCTCCGAAACTTCTATCGCACAAATCTCTGCGATATGCTCGCACAACGTCTCTTTGTCACGTCTTCCATAGGAATATAATGAGCGTCTCGTAGCGCTCTAGCGCCTTCTGCTGAAAGCGTAATGAAACACGCCACTCTTCGTTGGATATTCTGTACTTCTTCGAATAATTCTACCTGTTAAGCAATTCATTGATAAGCATTATTCGTGAATGAACTAAATTTATTTCATATTCTTTCGAAGAATCTCCATTGGGATCTGAAATTAGTTTTCTTTGGTCATTCTACTTCATGCTGCTCCGGGCGGTTCCTCACAGGTATTTTAGGTTAGTGTTTCCATTGTTTTGTCGTCTTTAGTGTCACCAAACAGCAATTGATTTCTCCATATATTTATGGGGAACAAATATGTACGCTGCAAATTTTGCAACGAATAACCAATCAAGTATAGCTTTTGGAAGTTCGGCTAGTGAAATTTTCAATGGCGTTAGTAAATAGCTCCTCGCCAATTCTTTGTCATTAAACTGAAGAAAAAAAAAACACTGTGGTCATTTCAGAATTAGTAAGAGGGTTGTTCCCCGTATACGTTAAAAATTTGACGACAAGTACATAGTAGAGCCTCATGGTTTTAAATTACAATTTAACAATTAATTCGGCTGGGATGGTCGCACGACAGAACTGCTCAAGAGGCTAAACAATGCCATTATTTGCAATGTCAATGCTGTCAAAAATACATTATATAAAAATAAGGAATATGACCTACTTCCGCTACTTTTATTCCGTAATGGTATGTGGGATAACTTTTAGTGGTAACTAATCAAACTAACGTAACAATTTCCGAGACCAGAAACTTGTAACACAAATTATTTGTGCTGGAAACTCAAGGAATGCCTGCAGAGCCCTGTTCAAGGAACTGGGGATACTATGTACTGCTACACAGTATATGTATTCCTTAATGACATTCGTCATTAATCATGTACCTCTTTTTCCAACCAAGAGTTCAGTTCTTGGAATCAGTACTAAAGGTAAATCTTCACTAAGATTTTCAGCCTCTAACTTTGACGGCCGCTGTGACCGAGCGGTTCTAGGCGCTACAGTCTGGAACCGTGCGACCGCTGCCGTCGCAGGTTGGAATCCTGCCTCGGGCCTGGATGCGTGTGATGTCCTTAGGTTAGTTAGGTTTAAGTAGTTCTAAGTTCTAGGGGACTAATGACCTCAGAAGTTAAGTCCCATAGTGCTCAGAGCCATTTGAACCATTTGAACCTCTTACTTTGATCTAGAAAAGTGTCCATTGTGCAAGAACATATATTTTCACTAACTTGCCATCCACCATAAAGGGATTAATTACTTATAAAACTTAGTTTAGCATTGGTGACCAATGCCTCCTGCTTCATTGACGAATAGAACTAACTGATGTATGTATATATCATTGATAGTATCAGGTAACCTGTGTGTTACAGAAAATCAGAAAATCTATCCAATACGTCTGCAGTGCAATCATGTGATCAATGTAAATGACTGTTGTAAACTAAATTTTCTCTGTGATGACTCGTGGCTACAGAACCTAGAAGTTACCATATTCACCATAGTGTATTCTATATTTACATGTTTTGCGACAAAGTTGTTATTAGCACTTAAATGAATCTTGCAGATTTTTTTATTGATCTCACATCCATAAGGAACATTCCACTAAACCTCGATGGAATTACTGTTAACCTGGAATAACGGAGCACAGAGGAAAAGCAGGTACACACTCTCATGAAATATAAGCTGGACGAGGCTGAAATGCAGAAGTAAGGGATGAAAACGAGCAACAGAATGGAGTGACGAAAAAGAACGGGGAAGCTGTATGTTGATGCTGTACTGAACAGCCAGTAAAACAGAAAAACAATACCAGAATTAAGGAAGAAACGCCAAGCATCGGAGGTACCAGACTTTTCTAGACTTTGTGATGATGTTGATAATGACGATGATTATGACAGTTTAGTGGAGCTTTCAAGATGCACCCTACACAGTACAAAATGTAATGAGTTATTTCGCGTCTGTGGAGAGGTAGGTAAGACAAAGAATAAATATTTACAAAATAAAAAGACATCTGCTAACATTAATTCCATCGATGTTAAATGGAATGGTCCCCATGGACATAAAATAACTGAAAACTCTGAAACATTCATTTAAGGATTAATAACACTTTTTGCTGAGCTTGCAATCACGTTTCCTGTGCTAGAGAAGAGACACCCCAATACGTGATGACAGCTTATCTGAGAGATGGGCATTCCAAAAACTATTCAAATGTGAAAGCAAAAATGACTACACACTCCACGTTACTGTTTAAAAACATTTCAATATTCTGAGTTCCTAACAGAAATTGAGAGGTAATTTAAGTGACGTTTATTTTCGTTCATGTAAGCTTCCCCTCTGAAGCACACACTTCCTGAACCATTGAGAGTAATTACACCATGGAGGAGGGAATTGTGCGCCATGGCATGTTTAATTTTTTTTGTCAGCAGTCTCATGGTTTGATGACATTTTCAGCTAAATTTCATTTAAGCATTTCTTACATTTCTTACTATTTATTACTGTTACTACTTTTACATTTACACTTATTTAGTGTAGTAAATATAGAGACACTATAACAATCTTTCATACAGTTGGTTTTAGCTTGAAACGTCCCCTTAGAAAAATTAATGAATTACTGTGCTGATAAACCTCTACGTTATTTGATTTTCAAACAGGTGAGCAAAACTGAACGTACTCAGACATTTCTCTCTTTACTTATTCTGATCATCACTAAACTGACGCACAATATTTTTAGCGCAACGCAATCTGACTTTCAATAATCCCTACAAAAGAATGGCCCTCACTAACAATAACCTATACCTTTCATGAATCACTTACCTCACAAAAATCTTCGTTACTCGAACTACTGCAATACAGTGAGCGCCAATACTGCAAGCTAAATAAAAGATTCAAGCTACGGAAGGCACTATCTACGGATAGACATAGTTAGCAAAAGAAAGATTTCGATAGAGAACAAACAATGTATTTACCTTAATAATGTTCAAAAATTCATGAGATCCATTCTTACAAATTTACTCTCTCTGATGGACACACGTTCAGATCATCCGCTCTCAAAACTCCGCCATCTCTCTTCCCACATCCACCACTGCTGGCGGCTCACCTCCAACTGCGCAACGCTACGCGCTGTTCACATCCAACTGCTAATATTACAATGCCAAAGAGCCACAGACTGCACACAGCACAGCCAGCGATTTTTATACAGAGCGCTACGTGACGTTACCAACATAAAAACCTTAACAGTCCACTTACTAGCTACTCGTTATGATACCTAATAGATGGACCAATTCATATAGTACATCAGGTGCATATATACAGGTGTTAAAATATTAAAATATCGAACTGAATGAACAGTCCAGTAGTCTGCAGTGGCTGTTTTTATTGAAGTCTATTAGAGACACACTCAACCATTTTTGCAACTTTTAAGTTGTATCTTTATTCTGGTGTACGTAATACTGTACAGAGATCTATTAAAGAATGTCACAGTGTAGCGGCGTGGCTAGGGAAAGTTCTCAGGCTTCATTTCGTAAAACCATCATTAATGATGAATGTGCAGTATTTGTTAAAGTCATGAACCAGCATCACTTCACTGATTAAAATATGTTTTTGTGAACCTATTGTAAGATGGCAAGAACTATGTTCCTTACATGAAGTCATTAAAGATCACCTAACTCACGTTGAGCGAACAGTAGGGCTGAACAAAAATGACTGACAAGGCACAATGCATCTTGTAGAGGGTATAGTATGGACGTATTGGAATAATTAATGTCGGACGATGTAAAGTAATTCACACGACATGAAAACTTTGTGGAAAGGTGTCGATTTACTGGAGGCTAGTTTATCCCAGGGAAGTATTCAGAGTTGAACGTGGCCGGCTGGGGAGCAGTGAAGGGAAGCAACAATAGGCAGCTTAGGGTGGCTCAAGCTCTGAGAAAGCGCTAACGGGGTCGCGGCCTCCAGCTGCCTTAAGATGAATGACAGTGAATAGCTGGTTGACCCCATGCTGGTGTTCCGGGAAGCAGACGGAGAACTTGTACGCCTGTTGATAATTGTTCGGCATGCCATTGTCAGTGAAACATGCGAGAAAGCTGTGCAAAGCTTTGGTGGAGCGCTCAACAGAGACCAAAATACACGTGTTCATGACTATAACAACTTCACGCTGAATTCATGGTCCGCAGAGTCTGAAGTAAATCAGCTGAAGAGCAATAGAATGAAATAAGCTGGCCTATGATTGGAACGTAGGACCACGGAATTTCAAGTACTCTCCTGGGAGTCCGAATTCCGGAAAAATTGGTGTTTTGTGCAGATGCTAATCTTAATGGGTGGCCTTGGAGGAGATAAATAGCAGAAGTTGACAGGAAGGGAAATTTTGTGGGAATTTGTTCACTTCCCAGAGCAGCCTCTGGTCAGCACTGGAAGTGATGCATAATTAACGCGACTCGTGCTGCAATTGGCATAACTGATTTTGCTGGAGGGGAAACCGAGGCGAAGAGCGGAATGGGAGAAGTCTACATAGGGGTCTTCCGTTCCCAGCTTGCCTAGAGTGCAGATGTGAAGTTCTTGACTCAGCTTGCCTGAGAATGAGTGAGCATCTCTGCAGTTTAGGACTTAGCAAATGGAACAATGGAGCTTGAAGATAGAAAGTTTTGGTTTAGCTATGTACTGAGCCAGATAGCTAGGAGTGAATAGACGAGTGCAGCTTTGCAGCACCACAAGGCCCGCAAACGTCATCACAACGACGCTGAATTCGGTGATATTGCACCCACTCCGGCTTGAATTAGGCCACATTAATTTGTTGGATCACGTTGGCAAAGTTTTCATGAGGATTTCATGGGGCATGTATTGAAGAATTCTTCTCGCACTTTGTGTTACGCCTGGGTCTGTCGATAGGAATTAATTTTGATTTATCGCGCTCTACTCCATGTAAACGCAATTTATTACCAGTGCCTGATAGGAGTCATGTAATGTGATGATGGAAGGTTGGGAATTAAAATAAATTTGTACTAATCAACTGCATCTGTTTTCAATCAAGTAGTTGAAATCCCAAGTCATTTTCTTAATTAATTTTATATTCAACATTTGCATCCAGTGTTCAATTGCTGAATATAAATTAATGTGCACCCCCTTTTAATTAAAAATGATCAATTCTGAATCAATTAATGTCAACACTGCCACCCCAGTTCAAACAGGAGTCCCAGAGCCTTATTACTTTCTTTGTGTTATCCGATATTGTGGCAGTTTTGCACTCTCTGTTGATCTGTTAGTCAGTTAGCTGGGTTGAACACATGCATAAACCAGATAAGTCACGGGTGGGGTGTTACACTATGTCAAGCAATGGACATTGCCCTTCATAACTGTAAAGTTGTTATGAATATGTCAAATCTATCTGTGTGTACACTTATTGATTCACTCTCCCTTATTATATATATTTTATTTTGTATCCTACATCGTTGGGCATATCCTCACTTTGATCTACAGAGCAAGAAGTATGCTGAATCTATTCAACTGCCAGTCCCCACACAAGTCTTCGCTTCTCTGCAGGTCATCCCGCACTTCGCTAGTCTTCTGACGCTGCAACCTGCCAGTTAGAACAGAGAGCAACACATAGCATCGCGTATGCAGGAGCCGGCCTTCTAGTGGTGACGTCACGAGGCCGGCCAGCGGCACAGGTGCTGCCGCCTGCGGTCAGCAAACGTCTCCGCCCCTGGGTGGCCCGGCAGATCGCGTGACGCGCAATCGGCCGTGTAATTACGGCTGCGGCCACCGCGGGCCTCGGTGCCACCTTCTCGCCCGGAATTACCTGTTGTTCCAGCGGGCCTAAATTACGAGTATTCCGTCTCCCGTGACAGAACAATGAGCGGCGCACAATGAGGGGCCGGCCTTGTCTCCGAGTGGCCGCCGCCGCTGGCCCGACACTTGTCGGTCAACGAGATTCGTTTCTCTGCCTCCGCTAGGGACAACAGCACGACGACACGGCGGACGCATTTAGTTCAGAAGGTAAGTAGCAGTTATTTGGAGAACTAATGACGTTCAACTGCTTCCTCTGTCGGCTTAAATTATAAGGCGCTCCCCACAGCCATTCAGCGCCGCATTACTTTTTGTATTGCCCGTGGACGTAGCATGCCGCGTTGACATTAACAGCTGGGGTGCAGCTACGCCGGGGGGACAAAGATTAGAACTCGAGATGTGCCTGCCGTCAAAAGGGACGACCACCGTGGGAAAACTTCCGAAGCTGTGCTAATGCCGTGCAATTGCAGCCCAGATGTACTGCCGGGTCTCCGGAGATGTCAACGTCCCATTCTTGCGCCGAGGGCCAGCTGTGAAATACGTCTTTAGATAGAGCAGAAAATTACACACAGCGTGACACTGCAGCTTTTCATTAAGGAGACTATCGCTCTGTTATAACGATTTTTGAGGGAAAATAGAACTGTCGCATGCGACGTTCTGTCATCTGGGTCGTGCACAGTGTATCTGGGAAAGTTTCACTCCGTCCTCGTTTTCTCTTTATTAAATCTGGTCCGCATAATAACGGGACAGACAACACGCACACTCTGTCCATTCTTTACCTGAGATATTCACCTGTTCCCAGTATGTTTCATTCTGGAAACGTACTCATTATCCGCACTATACTTTGTCCCAGCAGCACCTGTTCTGTAAGGTATGCAGGGAAGTTTCTAAACAGTTTGGAAAGTAAGGAAGAGTCGCTGGCAGATTGGTAGCATGAGAACTGGGTGGTGCCTGCGTAATTTATACCGCAAGAACGGAAAGAGTTGGGCTATGGTAAAACACTGGATCCGTATTCAGAAGGACGACGGTTCAAATGTCCATCCAGCCACATAGTAAAGGGATCAAAGCAATCTTTTCAGACACTCTGTAACCGTAATGGCACCGGAACGGAGGTTGAAAGACGAAGGTTGTAACACTAAACGCCTCTTTACAAAACGGTATCGTTGAGAGAGCTCGCACTGCAGTTCCCCCTTTAACTGGCTTCACGAAGTCGTAATGACAAGTATCGAAATAATAAATGTAAGCATGGACCTTAGTTGGCTGTAATGTTATTTATATTTAATCGAGCGTTTAGCTAATTTCGACTCCTTGTCATTGTCAAGTAATCGAAATTAGCTAATCGCACGATTAAATAAAAAAAACACATTACAGCCTGCTACGGACAATGTTTACGTTTATTAAGCATCTGGAGGCTGTGGATCTCCACATACCCAAAATTTTAAGATACCGAAATAAATGGCCGTAGGGTAGAAAAGCACTTTAAATTCTTCTCGAAGGAAATGCCGTTCGACCTGATGGGATATGAGTACGATTTGACGTAGAGTATGCAAAAGAACTCGTTCATCATCTAGCGGCACCGTACCGTATACTGAAGGAGCAGCAAAATGTTCATAGTGATTGAGAACAAAAGAAGAAAAAAATCGCAGGTTATTTCCACTTCCAAGGAGGCTCGTCGAACAGACGCAGCAAGCTATACGCCTATATCTGTGACTTTGGTCTGTCATAGAGTAATGGAACATTTTTGTTCTGGCGTATTGTGAAACTCTCGGAGAATGAAACTCTCTTTTGTAAGTCTCCTTTGTACGAAGGAAGATAAGTTAAAAAAAAAAAGACGATTGCGTTTGACCCAGAAGCATCAGATATCAGCTTCCAGATTGATGCTGTGCTCTTTGACTTCCGGGAGGCTTTCCATACGGTTCGACACTTCCGCCTAACGAACAAAACACGAGGTTATGGACTGGACTGAAGAGTTTCTAGCAAACATAACACACCATGTCATTCTCAACGAAGAGAAATCTTCGGATATGAAAGTAACTTCGGGCGTACCTCAATAGACTGTTACAGGACCATTACTTCTCACAATATGTATACGTGATCTAGCGGGTAACGTCTGATATTTCATGAGACTTTTCGTAGATGGTGTTGTATGCGGAGAAGTCGTAAAGCTAGAAAATCGTGGTGGAATGCCGGAAGACCTGCAGAGGTTCGGCGCCTGTTGCTGTGTTTGACAGTTTACTGTGAACATAAACCAGTGAAGCGTATTGCTCATAAATAGGCAGAAAGACCTGTTACTGTATGATTTCACGTTTGCAAAATAATCACTGGAAGGAGTCACATCAATGAAATATCTGGGAATATGTGCACTGAGGGATTCAGAGTGGAGCGGTCACATAAAACTAATCGCAGATAAGGCCGGTGCCAGACAATTTCATCCAAAGAATCCTAGGGAACTTTAGTTTGCCTACTAAGGAGGTAGCTTATAAAACCCTCGTCTGGGGTTCCATACCAGATGGGATGGACAGAAGAAATAGACAAGAACCAAACAATAGCAAGACGTTTACTTTCAGGCGCATTTAGTAAGCACGAGACGAAAAGTGTCACATATATGCCCAGCCATCTCCAGTGTCGGACGATGCAATGGAGACGTTCTGCACCACGGTATGATCTGATCTTCAAGATCCAAGAGGGCCGGCCGCGGTGGCCGTGCGGTCCTAGGCACGTCAGTCCGAAACCGCGCTGCTGCTACGGTCGAAGGTTCTAATCCCGCCTCGGGCACTGATGTGTGTGATGTCCTTAGGTTTAAGTAGCTCTAAGTCTAGGGGACTGATGACCTCAGATGTTAAGTCCCATAGTGCTCAGAGCCATTTGAAGATCCAAGAGCGTACGTTCCTAGAAGGGTCGACCAATATATTGTTTCCACCTGTGTACATCTCGCAAAAAGCTCATGAAGGAGACATTCGAGTTCGCACGTAGGTTTACGATCAATCGTTCTTCCTGCGAACCACTCGCGACTGTAAAAGGAAAGGCCGACGGGGAGACAGGTACTGATAGTATGTAAATTTAGATTTTGGGTTTCCGTGATTTTCCCAAATCACTTACAGCGAATACTTGGTGGTTCCTCTGAGAGTCATTGCAGATTGCCTTTTGCCTTTGGCATCCTTCCCCAGCGTTTCCTCGTTCGGCAACAGTACTCTCCGCGAAAATCGAGTCACTTAACCAGCTCGATTGTTCACCAATAAGTCTTTATTCACTGAAAACTAGAGCCGTTTCGTGAAATTGCTAACTAAAATAACATTTAGTTTTATCTTCACAATCTGTTCAGACATAGAGCAGTTTTCTTCACCCGGTTCGGCCACTGGAAACATTTTCAGTTTCGTCGCAACATAGTTGGCATCTCTGTGGTTTTCTTTAAGAATCTGGTGCGAAGACCACCCGTATTTTACTTTTTCTGCAGACCTAATTGATTTATGACATTTAATCACGGATGTGGCATACTTGTTTTGTCTGACGTTCTGTCAGTTTCCGTGAGAGACTCAGAATGCCGTACCGTATCATCTGTTTTACGCTCTTGGAACTGCTAATTTCAGTAAACACATCTCAATCTATTGTAGAAAGTATCAAAAATTACTTCTTAAACTGTTAGCATTTCCAGTTCCTCTTCTGTTCGTGCATGAACGGAGAAGAGTGGCAGACTGCATGACTTATGGATCATTACTTTCCGCTGCTGTCAGTGTTACAATGCAACACCTACGATGCTAGCATGGTCTTCTTCAAATAATAATTTTACAAAAAAAGTATTTCACAAGAACAACATTTCCTTCTTCCAGTGATTCCATTGACGTTTCCCAACCATTATTACATCGATTCAGTAACGCCATCTTGCACGATGCTCCAAATTATTTATTTTGCTTCAAAATACAGACTTTGTTTCAGAAATATCATCTGATTCTAACTGTCTCTGCTGCAGACGTAAAAATGTGGATCTTATGCTTCAGTTACAGTGGCTGGACATAAACATGGGATCACCACGAGGAATGCATACTTTGAACATAAATGAAAGATGCTAGCCAGGCCAGCAATTTTTGCGGTTATATTTGTCCTTAGTAAGTCGGAAGTGTCAATCGTGGTGAAAACAGTGTTCTGTGTAGTTGTGAACGCATCATGTCGGAGCTAAATGAATTCGTACGTGGGCAAATTGTTGGTGCTCGTGTGGCAGTTCCTTCCGTAAGCAACGCAGCCAAAGTGTCTGGCGTTTCAATATGCACCACATCGAAGATTTATACCGCATACAGGGAAAGCGGAATAGCATCATCAGGTAAGTCACAACGCGAACGAAACTGCCTTTTGAGTGATCGTGACAGACGGTTATTAAGTGGACTGTAATGAAAAATAAGAGGGTGGCACTTGCAAAAGTCACTGCAGAACACAATGTTGCCATCACAAACCCTGTCAGCACTAAAACAACACGGAAGAGGTCGACCAGCAGGGAAATGCGGTGCGAGCTGGAATTGCTAAACCAACCACAACTGATGTAAACGCCCGTGACAGAAAAACAAGGTGCCATAGCAATAAAACCTGGATTTTGATCAATGGAAGGATGTCATTGGCTCGAATGAGTCTTGCACACTGTTTCCAACTTTTAGCCGACCTCAGGTGACAAGAGCGAAACATGGGTGGGAAGGGGTGAGGGGGGGGGGGGGAAGGGGGAAGGTTCAGTAACGATTAGGATAGCCGTACAGTGATCTTCCACGGGCTTCGTGGCTACTCTGCAAGCTCGGATTACTGCCAAGGGTTGTGTTACCATTTTTGGTTATCAGGTCCATCCCATGTCTCAATGTTGGTTTCCTAATGGTAATGCTGAGTTCCAAGACGACACGGCCCTCGTTCACACAGCTCTCAGCGTCCCGAATTGTTTTTGTGAGCACGAGACAGAATTGTCGCATCTCCCGCGTTTCCCCTGGCTACCGCGGTCACCAGATCTCAATGTTGTCGAACCTTTGTGACCTACTTTGGATAGAAGGGTGCGCGATCGCTACCCACCTCCATCATCGTTACCTGAACTTACCACTATGATGCAACCATAATGGTATTACATCCCCTTTAAATCCATACAGGACCCATATTAATCCATTCCGAGACGACTGGAAGCTGTATCGAACGCCAATGGTTTTCCTACGTTGTTTTAGGAATGGGAAAGTGTTGGGTTTTTGGTGTTCTCATTTTTTTCCCTGTCCATCGATATGCCAGAACGTACTTGAATACACCGCTGTATATCACCTTCTGCTCATCGTAGTGTAAATAAAGAGAGTATGGCGAACATCGTTCACACAGATACAGGTGTATAAGACCACTGCAGCGTTCTTCTTCAATGTGGCAACAATAGATTTGAAGACGAAAATGTAAGCCCACTTGGTACCAATCCTATTGTCGACGTCGTAGCCTACATCTTGCTGCGTCAGTAACCTCCCCGACCTTCATTGGGCCAAGCCTATGAAGGTCAGAAGGTGCGAGATCCGGCCTGTAGGGTGGATAAGGAAGAACTGTCCAATGAAGTTTTGTGAACTCCTCTCGGGTGCGCAGAATTGTGTGAATCCTTACGTTGTGATGGTGAAGGAGAAGTTCGTTTACGTTTTTTTCTTCATAAAGTGGCCGTCGCGCCTCATTACTGAATTCACATTGTTGTTCTTCTTATAGTGCCTGTTGTGTCAATGAAGTTCAAATTTTCTAGTATTTGGTCAAGGTGACCGTTGGACCTAATCACTGAATTAAAATTTTAAGAGTTTTTCATAAGGTGGTCGCTGGCCTTAGTTGTCGAATTCAAATTGATGCTTGTTACTTGCACCCTTTTTTAATTTATTTGTTTAAAAAAATGTAATTTTTGAAAGAATGGCCGCTACGCATGACTATTCCAGATGTGTCTCTTTTATTGTGCTCACTGGAGGTGATTAAGTGTTGTTCTAATTTTTTTCTTTCCATAAATGTTGTTAAGAATAATTCACTTACCCATCAGACCTACTCTCCTGTCACTCCATTACAATTATCAGTTATCACCACAAAGGTGGTTACTGCTGGTTAGGTTTCTCAGTATGAAGGAGGATATTGCGAGATTAAGAACGTCTTTACTTTTACTTGAGACAAGCCAGATAATAGCAACCATACAAAGCAGAATTGTGTAGCGAAGCAAACAACATTCAAATACTGCATTTTTGATGACTAAAACTAATCATCGGCTGCACTTCGTCCTAACACCACAACTACTCCTTAAAACGTAAAACCTGCGCAGTCAGTATCAAATTTTCGTCCTCAGTAATTAAGTTCTTCAGTTTTGTGTGAGCTGCGATACACCGTTTGGATTAAAATCACATGAATGTTTATTTCTTCCACTGTCTACGTATCTGTAACATGAGTGTAGTATCTTTTAATGTCTTTTTACAGAAATAAATTGGGACAAATAACAGGAATGATATGTGACCTGAGGCTTTCCTGGCGAATGTGCAGTATCCAAGGTTCTCGGGTGTCCAGCCGGATCCGATCGTCGGAGTTCCACGATATTTCGACGAATAACCGTTCCGCCATCATCAGGTGGTGCTGATGGAATGGTCTGTCTACGCTGTGTCCGTGGTATTAAATACCACACACAGTGCAGACAGATCATTCCGTGGTATTAAATACCACACACAGCGCAGACAGATCATTCCGTGGTATTAAATACCACAGACACAGCGCAGACAGACCATTCCATCAGCACCACCTGATGATGGCGGAACGGTTGTTCGCCGAAATATCGTGGAACTTCGACGATCGGATCTGGCTGGACACCCGAGAACTTGGAAACAACAGGAATGATCTATTAATGCAACATTTCCGAAGATAGCCAGAAATCAAAATTGTGCTAAAAGCGCTGGTTGGTGAGGGCATCCATATTGTAGTTTCTGAAAAAACAATGACACACGTCAGTGGAAATGTTCTGTTACGATTAGACAAAATATCTTATTCTACAAACGTATAAAAAGTGAAAAGAAAAAAACGCAAATATAATTTCAACCAGCCATCGTGATCTTCAGAGAAAAGTTTTGGTGGGGAGACGCACTACTTCACAGGTAAAATGGTAGCTTCATCAAGAATTACGCTATTGGGCTGTCGAGCGTACTCTCCGTAACGAAACAGTCTATCCTTCCGTGCCAAATGCGCACTCGGGGTAAACGCTAACGTTGGCACCATCTGTTGGTTTCGTGGAACCGATGGGCACGTGGAGCGGTTCCTGCTCAGTTTTTTCGGACAGGAATAATAGCGACAAATGAGCCGTAAGTCTCGACTGCCACAAGGCGATACGCATTAGTGCGCGACTAACAACAAAAACGCGGCCATGATCATCCTTCATAATTCTGTTTTTGTTGGAGCCGGTTATTAGGTCGCAGCAAACGTGGAAATGTTGGCGCCGCGGGCTGGCGCTGGGCCGGAAACAGCAGTTGCGCTGCCACCGGTGGGCTCGGAAAAAGCGTCGCCAGGGGAGCATCGCGATGTCGGGACGTCTGGCGTGTGGGCCGTAGCCGGCCCGAGTGGCCGAGCGGTTCTAGGCGCTACAGTCAGTTATTTTTTTAAGGCCACATTCAGGTGTCATGCCGGCGTACCCACTGTCGCTACTATGAACGGTGCCGATCTCCATTTCTCGTATACTAACTCGCTCCAGATACTACACAGTCCATTCAAATTAATCTGAGCGCCGCGTTCGACGTCAACGTATGAGTTCTGACAGGCGGCTGGTGGCAGTTCTAGCAGTGGAGAGCATACAAAGCGCGTCGCGAGAACGCGGCAAACAGTGCAGTCGTTGTCCTAATGTAGAAACGGAGCGATTTATCTGCCTTAGAAAAGGGGATGATCATAAGCTTTCGGAATAGGCTGGAAGCTATTTCCGAAACTGCTAAGCTTGTAAACGGCTCGCGTGGCGTCGTGTTTAAAGTACCGGGTGATCAAAAAGTCAGTATAAATTTGGAAACTTTATAAACCACGGAACAATGTAAACAGAGAGATAAAAATTGACACACATGCTTGGAATGACATGGGGTTTTATTAGAACCACGCCATATTGCTAGACGCGTAAAAAAGATGTCTTGCGCGCGTCGTTTGGTGATGATCGTGTGCTCAGCCGCCACTTTCGTCATGCTTGGCCTCCCTGGACCCCAGACCTCAGTCCGTGCGATTATTGGCTTTGGGGTTACCTGAAATCGCAAGTGTATCGTGATCGAGGCTGAAAGACAACATCCGACGCCAATCCCTCACCATAACTCCGGACATGCTTTACAGTGCTGTTCACAACTTTATTCCTCGACTACAGCTATTGTTGAGGAATGATGGTGGACATATTGAGCATTTCCTGTAAAGAACATCATGTTTGCTTTGTCTTACTTTGTTATGCTAATTATTGCTATTCTGATCAGATGAAGCGCCATCTGTCCGACATTTTTGGAACTTTTGTATTTTTTTGGTTCTAATAAATACTCCATTTCATTCCAGGCATGTGTGTCAATTTGTACCTCTCTATCTACATTATTCCGTGATTTATTCAGTTTTCAAATTTATACTGACTTTGTGATCACCCGGTATACAGTGCATTGCAAAATGACGCTATCCAAAACCGGTGCCGAGGTAACAACTGCCCGTCCTGATGAACCAAGGGGCTACCAACAGTGTCTGCTCAATGACCGTTCAGCGAACATTGCCGCGTATGGGCCTCCATAGTAGGCACCAGGTCCGTGTAATCATCGTGACTGCTGTTAATCGGCGACGCAGGCTGGCATTTTCACGCCCAGTATCGCAACTGGACGTCCAATGAGTATCGACAGATGGTCTTTTCATTTGAGAGATGGCCGTTGGCGCGTATGGCGTCTGAAAGCAAAGTCCCTTCGACAAACTTCGGAAGGATCCAGGCCACAGGACGGAGCGTTATGTTCTGGGGAATGCTTTTGTGGCATTCCCTGGGTGACGTCATCACTTTGAGAGGCACAGTGCATTAGCTCAAGTGTGCATCTATCCTTGGGGCCCATGTCCACCCCTACATACAGTTTGTTTTACCTCAGCACGATGTCATCTACCAGCTGGACCACCACACACACCTGGCCACCAAACTCCCCAAATTTGAAGCCAATGGAGAATGTGTGGGACCACGTCGATCGGGCTGTTCGCGGCATGGGTCCTCTACCGAGAATCCTAACGCAAGTGCCTGTGGCTGTAGTAGCGGCGCGAATACAACTGAACAATTCCTGCTTCCCTCTCTCTTCGTGGTCGCGGATTTGCGTATCCGCAGTCGGCCTATTTTTCATTCATGCTGCCTTGGTTATTAATGCTGTGCAGTCGGTATTTACTTACGGCCAAACTTTGACGTGTCAAGGAAATGGCTAACATCTTTGTTATATTTAAGACTGCGTCCTAGCCTATACTGCTGCGTAGCTTTGGCCAGCGAGAATTATAGTTGTCTTCATTTGGATCAGTATCCCGTGTTTATAGTATTAGCCCACGTTACTTTGTGCCTATTTGCAAAGAGGAAATGGAAATTACATTTCAATATTGACTGCTCTGTAATATTTTTATGCCTGTACTTCCCTTTCCTATAAATCAGTTTTTTTACTATGTTTTAACTATGTGATTTCGTCTGGTGATCCAGACGTTAAAACTGGCAGTCGTTTTACTTTGTTTGTTCTTTCTAACTTACTAAAGTACTTGTCTTTACTGTAAGATTACTGTGCCGACGTATGCAGCTTTCGTTTCTTGAGTCGAAGTTGTAAACGCCTTGCAAAATATTCTGGTGTGACGCTTGTGGTTATGCCACTATAATGTTTACTACCTCTCTCTTTGTGTCCCATTGAGTGTGTGTGTGTGTGTGTGTGTGTGTGTGTGTGTGTGTGCCTGTCTCTGCGTGTGTGTTTCAGATTTGGAGGGATCGAGGCATGTTTGAGACAAGCTGGTAGCCTGATGTTAACGCAACATTTGTAACCAAATGCATTTGTTCTCAGCTCTTTTGAGAACTTGTTGACACTGATTCTCTTACTGTTTATCGCATCTGTTTGAATTATTGATGACTTTGTAATGGATGTCCTGACACCCGCCGGCCGGTATGGCCGAGCGGTTCTAGGCGCTTCAGCACCTTACCACTCCCAAGCCCAAGCTCTCTATTACTTCAATGCTATCAACGTCCGAGATCAGTGGACCACAGTGGTAAGATATTGAAGTCGATTTCATGGTCAGGTTCTGCAATACCTAACAATTCCATTGGTTCATTTCCCCCGTGAACACGAACGCTGAACTAGTTGAATTTATTGGTCCTGCAAACTGACTAAAACTGAGAGTATACGATCAGAAGTATTCCGACTCCGTGTGTAATGTTTAATTGACCACTACATGTCATTAGAAGCGCACCTGCCATTATGACAGAAGATCACGCTTTAACGTCTCGTCACATCGAGGCCATAAGAGGTGCAGAACAAGATCAAAGTGTGTCAAAGATGGGGGAGGAATTCAGCCGTGCCATGTCAAAGGAACCACCTCGGCATTTGACTTGATCGATTCAGGTGAATCATGCAGAACCTAAAACTGGATGACCGAACGCGGATCTTTGCCCTCCCGATTCCACGTCCAGTGTGCTAATCACTGCTTCACTTCACTCGGCCTTCCAGTATAAAAGGGGGCCGGGAGAGAAGCAGTAACGACAGAATGGGTAGGTCGGGAGAGCTCACTCACTTCGAATGTGGACTACTCACTGGATTTCACCTGAGTAACAAATGCTTCATAACATTTCAACCCTTCTAAAGTTGCCCAATTCAACTGTTGGCCGCTTATGCACTTCCTATTCCGTACGAACGAAATCGCAACAGCACCAAGCGGCATTCCGCAGTGATAATAATTTTTAGGTTTTTTAATTTAGGATCTAGTTGGCTTTGGCTCATCTAAAACCGAGTAAATTTGTTATTTCCTTATCTCTGAAGGATTTCTACTATTCTCGTGTTACCTTTTCTAAAACACAATTGGAGCATATCTGACTTTTGTTTCTGTATTGCGTCTTTCTCAGCTTTTCCCTAGCACCCAATTTTTTTATTCCTAAGAGCAGTTCCCAACACGAGAACGGCGGTGCACAGAGGTGCAACCAACTTCAAAGTTCGTTCCAGAAAACAGTATCAGATTTGCAGATTTATACCATGTTTAATAACTCCTGTTCATGTGCTACATTATTTGTAGGTGTGACTCCATTAGTTGTACATAACTGAATAAATTGTATTTTCTCAACATTTAGGGCCAGTCAGTTTTAAGAGAACCACTTAACAACTTACTGAAAAGCATCATAAACAATCTCTTCTGTCGTTTTCACTCTAATTGTATTTATTATGACACTATAACAGATTTAACAGTAAGCTTGCGGGTGTTCAGCAGAGTTGTTTTTTCCATTCACGCACAATATCTCGACCACTCAGCTAATCGCGCGGCAATTTCCAAATTTGATGGATGTTATGGTCGTCCAGATTTTAGTAAATTGAGTGCTGGAAGCCATGCGTAATTTAAATTGAAACCACCATCCCAGCTTATTTGGTTTTCTTACCGTCTCTGTTTCGATAGACTCTTTTATTATTCTGTCCCAAAAACTTGGCGTTTGCTCCACCTTGCTGGCCTCATCGTGTTTCTTTTCGTGATTATATTCGATGCAGTGCTAAGCGACAGCCTGCCGAACTTAAGACACGAATCATTCGCGTGGAATGCGATACAGACTCGGCTTTCGAACACCTAGACCGTCTTTAAAATCACAAAGAACTATTTTTATTTTAGTTGGAGGGGGCGTCTACTGGTCGTTGCAGAAACTGGGCCAGCATAAGGAGGTTAGAGATTTTTGCTTCTCTTCCTCGGTTTCAGTCTCAACCTCTTTCTCCGGCGTTCTTGATTTTTCTGCATGGCCCTCCCAGTTTAATGCGCTTGAGTACCTATTCCTTTGTAACACCAGTTTTAGGTGTTGTTAATCTCCGCCGAGGCTCTCTTCGTCTGAAGGCTTTAGAGTTGTTTTTGTCGGACTCTTTAGCGCCACATATCTTTGTGACGGGTGATGGTGTCTCCAGGTGTGGAGATAGAGATCAGTGTGTGTACTTTTTCTGTATACACTATGACCCAGGGATCCCTCCGATCTTCTCTGAACTAACACATCTAGCAAGGATAATCGGCCCTCTTTTTCTAGTCCTATCGTGAATTTTATATTGCAATGGATAGAGTTTAAATGCTCCAGGAACTCTTGAAACTTTTCTTTTCCATGTGGAAGACATGTCGTCCACATTACTATAGAAACATGTGGGTTTGAAATTCGTACATTCCAGTGGCTTCGCTTCATAGTGTTCCTGTATAAACTCGCCACGACAGGTGATAATGGACGACCCATCGCCACGCCATCACTTTGTTCATAATATTTGCCGTCGAGCAAGGACTGAGTTGATTCCAGAATGCGCCTAAAGAGTTCTGTGAAACAACCGTCTAGCTTTTCCGCGATTAGTTCCAACGAAACAGAAAATGGAGCTCTCGGAAAGAGGGAGACTATATCGAAACTAACAAGAATATCCGTATTCAGCATGCACAGTAACTGAGGCAACGTACAAAGCATGCGGGATTATGAATGTGGCGTGCGCATTTCACCACATATTCTCTAAGAATGGGATGCACGTATTTTGCTCACTAGTATTACTAACTATGGGGTTACAGGAGTACCGGTCTACCTTAGGAAGTCCACACTGTCGTGGTGGCGCAGCTCCTCGTATTTTAAGACCCTTAATATTGTACATGACAAGCCTGGCTCACTGAGAAGACTCAACGTCTTCCTCTCAATTTTATTTGTAGGATCGATAGCTATCTACCTGACTGCAACGTCATTCAAAAGATCGAATGTCTTCCCATTGTAGTCCACACGTGACGTCAGAACAGTAACGTCGCCTTTTTCAGCTGATGGAACTACACTTAACCTCGCCCTCCCGCAGCTTTTTCAGTGTTACTCGTTCTCCCTTGGAGATGTTTGATCATAGCACTGGCGACCTGCTAATTACTCTACAAGTTTCGCAGCGAAATTCTGCTGCTTGCAGTGGATGAGAAGCTACGACAGAATGCTCAAATGTGTGTGAATTCCTAAGTGATCAAACTGCTGAGGTCATCGGTCCCTAGATTCATACATTACTTACACTAACTTAGGCTAAGAACAACACACACAGACCCAAGCCCGTTGGAGGACTCGAACCTCCGGCGGGAGCGGTCGCGCAATCCGTGACACTGCGCCTCAAACCGCGCGGCCACAACGCGCGGCTGGAGAAGCTACAACACACTCCACGAAGCTGATGTAATCTGCCATTGGTAACATTTTTGAAATAGATGCGAAATGTAGCTCTTTAGTATGGGTCTCCACCGTATCCTTGTCGAGATGTTTCTCAGTGAGATTAGTTACAGTACGGCTTACTGCACCTTGGTTTGGCCTCAATGTGCAAGCCATCGAATTTTACTTTTCGGCATGCAGTGTTTTCAACTGCATTGATTCCGCTTGCGACCATATTGTACTGTCGACACAATCCCAATAATCTGCAGGGAGTTTAGCGGAAGAGTTTAGCGAACGGGTAGAAATGGAGATGAAGAAACACTTTTGAAACGACATCTACCAACCGTCGAGCGACACGCTTTGCAATCCACGTGTTTCTATTTGTATGTGGACGACAAGTCTGTGTTGTGGCAACTTGGAGCGGAAAAGTTCGTGGTACAGTTAATCTCTGACTACACATCAAAAATAGTTTTGCATCACCCCAGTTTCCAGAACTCGTGAAGACAGACGTTGACTGTGGATATTAACTGTTCAGAGACGTCACTAGACCCGCCCTAAGGCGTAAACAACCACGCAGGAAGGAGGTACTCGGCTCGTGTACTTCAACCATGGCTAGACGGCCAAACAGCGGTTCGATCACGTCCACATTGTTACTTTGTGCCAGGAAGACCTCTCAACAAGGAAGTTTCCAGACGTCTCAGAGTGAACCAATGCGATTTTGTACGGACGTGGAGGAGATACAGACAGACTGGAACGTCGATGACAGGCCTCGCTCACGCCGCTCAAGGGCTACTACTGCATTGCATGACCGCTACCTACGGATTATGGCTCGGAGGAACCCTGACAGCAAAGCCTCCATGTTGAATGATGCTTTTCGTGCAGCATCAGGGCGTCGTGTTACGACTCAAACTGTGCGCAATAGGCTGCATAATGCGCAACATCTCTCCCGGTGTCCATGGCGAGGTCCATTTTTGCAAGCACGACACCTTGCAGCGCGGTACAGACGGGCCCAACAACATGCCGAATGGCACAGCTGCAATCGGCGCTGACTTCGGTCGCGCAGCTTGAGGCTGTTGCCAATGGGCACCACTGTGGGGAGCCGGACTCGGGTATCACGGGGATGTCAACCTCATCCCGTCTGTCCCCAGATCGGTCTGCCGCTGTGGTTGCCCCGGTTGCTGCCCGCAGTGAGCTGAGCCCCCGCCTGTGGTTGATTGGGAGGTCGTTCCAAGGCGTGGCAGGCAGCGAAAGGTGTCCCCGGAGGCTGATCAGAAAGCCTCCCCGGTGCGTCTGACAAACCGGTTTCAGGCACTGTCTCTGGCTGAGCCAGATGCAGCCGCCTGCCCTGTTTCAGAGGATCATTCTCAGCCTTCAAGGTCCGGGCAATCGCAGAGGGTGGGCTTACTGGTAGTTGGGAGCTCCAATGTTAGGCGCGTAATGGGGCCCCTTAGGGATATGGCGGCTAAGGAGGGGAAGAAATCCAGTGTGCACTCCGTGTGCATTCCGGGAGGAGTCATTCCTGATGTGGAAAGGGTCCTTCCGGATGCCATGAAGAGCACAGGGTGCAGCCAGCTGCAGGTGGTGGCACATGTCGGCACTAATGACGTGTGTCGCTTTGGATCTGAGGAAATTCTCTCTGGATTCCAGCGGCTATCTGATTTGGTGAAGGCTGCCGGTCTTGCTTACGAGATGAAGGCAGAGCTCACCATCTGCAGCATCGTTGACAGAACCGACTGCGGACCTTTGGTGCAGAGCCGGGTGGAGGGTCTGAATCAGAGGCTCAGACGGTTTTGCGACCGTATTGGCTGCAGATTCCTTGACTTGCGCCATAGGGTGGTGGGGTTTCGGGTTCCGCTGAATAGGTCAGGAGTTCACTACACTCAGCTGGCGGCTACACGGGTAGCCGAGGCTGTGTGGCATGGACTGGGCGGTTTTTTAGGTTAGAAGGCCTCGGGAAAGTGCGGGATGGGCTGCAATGTCAAAGGGTGCTTGGCAATTACAGGACATGCTTGGATCAAGGAACAGTCGGAATTATAGTTGTAAACTGTTGTAGTTGCGCTGGAAAAGTCCCTGAGCTTCAAGCGCTAATAGAAAGCACAGAAGCTGATATCGTTATAGGTACAGAAAGCTGGCTAAAGCCTGAAATAAGTTCTGCAGAAATTTTTACGAAGTCTCAGACGGTGTTCAGGAAAGATAGATTAGGCAGAATTGGTGGTGGAGTGTTGGTGTCTGTCAGTAGTGGTTTATCTTGTAGTGAAGTCGAAGTAGATACTCCGTGCGAATTGGTGTGGGTGGAGGTTATACTTAACAGCCGAATTAAGTTAATAATTGGCTCCTTCTACCGACCCCCAGACTCCGATGATACAGTTGCGGAACAGTTCAGAGAAAGTTTGAGTCTCGTAACAAATAAATACCCCACTCATACGGTTATAGTTGGTGGGGACTTCAACCTACCCTCGGTATGTTGGCAAAAATACTTGTTCAAAACCGGTGGTAGGCAGAAAACGTCTTCCGAGATTGTCCTAAATGCATTCTCCGAAAATTATTTCGAGCAGTTAGTCCACGAACCCACGCGAATTGTAAATGGTTGCGAAAACACACTTGACCTCTTGGCCACAAACAATCCAGAGCTGATAGAGAGCATCATGACTGATACAGGGATTAGTGATCACAAGGTCATTGTAGCTAGGCTCAATACCATTTCTTCCAAATCCATCAGAAACAAACGCAAAATAATTTTATTTAAAAAAGCGGATAAAGTGCCACTAGAAGCCTTCCTAAAAGACAATTTCCATTCCTTCCGAACTGACTATGCGAATGTAGACGAGATGTGGCTCAAATTCAAAGATATAGTAGCAACAGCAATTGAGATATTCATACCTCATAAATTGGTAAGAGATGGAACGGATCCCCCGTGGTACACAAAAAAGGTCCGAACGCTGTTGCAGAGGCAACGGAAAAAGCATGCGAAGTTCAGAAGAACGCGAAATCCTGAAGATGGGCTAAAATTCACAGACGCGCGAAATTTGGCACGTACTTCGATGCGAGATGCCTTTAATAGGTTCCACATCGAAACATTGTCTCGAAATTTGGTAGAAAATCCGAAGAAATTCTGGTCGTATGTAAAGTACACAAGCGGCAAGACGCAGTCAATACCTTCGCTGCGCAGTGCCGATGGTACTGTTATCGACGACTGTGCCGCTAAAGCGGAGTTATTGAACGCAGTTTTCCGAAATTCCTTCACCAGGGAAGACGAATGGAATATTCCAGAATTTGAAACACGAACATCTGCTAGCATGAGTTTCTTAGAAGTAGATACCTTAGGGGTTGCGAAGCAACTCAAATCGCTTGATACGGGCAAGTCTTCAGGTCCAGATTGTATACCGATTAGGTTCCTTTCAGATTACGCTGATACTATAGCTCCCTACTTAGCACTCATATACAACCGGTCGCTCACCGATAGATCTGTACCTACAGATTGGAAAATTGCGCAGGTCGCACCAGTGTTCAGGAAGGGTAGTAGGAGTAATCCATTTAACTACAGACCTATATCATTGACGTCGGTTTGCGGTAGGGTTTTGGAGCATCTACTGTATTCAAACATTATGAATCACCTCGAAGAGAACGATCTATTGACACGTAATCAGCATGGCTTCAGAAAACATCGCTATTGTGCAACGCAGCTAGCTCTTTATTCGCACGAAGTAATGGCCGCTATCGACAGGGGATCTCAAGTTGATTCCGTATTTCTAGATTTCCGGAAAGCTTTTGACACCGTTCCTCACAAGCGACTTCTAATCAAGCTGCGGAGCTATGGGGTATCGTCTCAGTTGTGAGACTGGATTCGTGATTTCCTGTCAGGAAGGTCGCAGTTCGTAGTAATAGACGGCAAATCATCGAGTAAAACTGAAGTGATATCAGGTGTTCCCCAGGGAAGCGTCCTGGGACCTCTACTGTTCCTGATCTATATAAATGACCTGGGTGACAATCTGAGCAGTTCTCTTAGACTGTTCGCAGATGATGCTGTAATTTACCGTCTAGTAAGGTCATCCGAAGACCAGTATCAGCTGCAAAGCGATTTAGAAAAGATTGCTGTATGGTGTGTCAGGTGGCAGTTGACGCTAAATAACGAAAAGTGTGAGATGATCCACATGAGTTCCAAAAGAACTCCGTTGGAATTCGATTACTCGATAAATAGTACAATTCTCAAGGCTGTCAATTCAACTAAGTACCTGGGTGTTAAAATTACGAACAACTTCAGTTGGAAGGACCACATAGATAATATTGTCGGGAAGGCGAGCCAAAGGTTGCGTTTCATTGGCAGGACACTTAGAAGATGCAACAAGTCCACTAAAGAGACAGCTTACACTACACTCGTTCGTCCTCTGTTAGAATATTGCTGCGCGGTGTGGGATCCTTACCAGGTGGGATTGACGGAGGACATCGAGAGGGTGCAAAGAAGGGCAGCTCGTTTTGTATTATCGCGTTATAGAGGAGAGAGTGTGGCAGATATGATACACGAGTTGGGATGGAAGTCATTACAGCATAGACGTTTTTCGTCGCGGCGAGAGCTTTTTACGAAATTTCAGTCACCAACTTTCTCTTCCGAATGCGAAAATATTTTGTTGAGCCCAACCTACATAGGTAGGAATGATCATCAAAATAAAATAAGAGAAATCAGAGCTCGAACAAAAAGGTTTAGGTGTTCGTTTTTCCCGCTCGCTGTTCGGGAGTGGAATAGTAGAGAGATAGTATGATTGTGGTTCGATGAACCCTCTGCCAAGCACTTAAATGTGAATTGCAGAGTAGTCATGTAGATGTAGATGTAGATGTAGATGTAGACAGCTCAGGACTGGCATCACGGTCTCTTCACCGATGAGTGTCGCATATGCCTTCAATCAGATAATCGTCGGAGACGTATTTGGAGGCAACGCCTTTGTCACACTGCTCGGCGAGTGCAGCAAGGTGGAGATCCTCTGATGTATTGAGGTGGTATTGTGTGCGGCCGACTTACGCCGGTGGTGGTCATGGAAGGCTCCGTAACGGCTGTACGATACGTGAATGGCATCCTCCGACCGATAGTGCAACCATATTGTTAGCATAGTGGCGAGGCATTCGTCTTCATGAACGACAATTAGTGTCCCCCTAGTGCACATGTTGTGAATTACTTTCTTCAGGATAACGACATCGATCGACTAGAGTGGCCAGCATGTTCTCCAGACATGAAGCCTATCGAACACGCCTGGGATAGACTGAAAGGGGCTGCTTATGGACGTCGTCTCCCACCAACCACTCTGACGGATTTACGCCGAATCGCCGTCGAGGAGTGGGACAATCTCGACCAACAGTGTCTTGTTCTACATCTGCATCTACATCCATACTCCGCAGGCCACCTGATGGTGTGTGGCGGAGGGTACCCTGAGTACCTCTATCGGTTCTCCCTTCTATTCCAGTCTCGTATTGTACGTGGAAAGAAGGATTGTCGGTATGCTTCTGTGTGGGCTCTAATCTCTCTGATTTTATCCTCATGGTCTCTTCGCGAGATATACGTAGGAGGGAGCAATATACTGCTTGAATCTTCGGTGAAGGTATGTTCTCGAAACTTTAACAAAAGCCCGTACCGAGCTACTGAGCGTCTCTCCTGCAGAGTCTTCCACTGGAGTTTATCTGTCATCTCCGTAACGCTTTCGCGATTACTAAATGATCCTGTAACGAAGCGCGCTGCTCTCCGTTGGATCTTCTCTGTCTCTTCTATCAACCCTACCTGGTGCGGATCCCACACTGCTGAGCAGTATTCAAGCATTGGGCGAACAAGCGTACTGTAACCTACTTCCTTTGTCGTCGGATTGCATTTCCTTAGGATTCTTCCAATGAATCTCAGTCTGGCATCTGCTTTACCGACGATCAACTTTATATGATCATTCCATTTTAAATCACTCCTAATGAGTACTCCCAGATAATTTGTGGAATTAACTGCTTCCAGTTGCTGACCTGCTATTTTGTAGCTAAATGATAAGGGACCTATCTTTCTATGTATTCGCATCACATTACACTTGTCTACATTGAGATTCAATTGCCATTCCGTGCACTATGCGTCAATTCGCTGCAGATCCTCCTGCATTTCAGTACAATTTTCCATTGTTGCAACCTCTCGATACACCACAGCATCATCTGCAAAAAGCCTCAGTGAACTTCCGATGTCATCCACCAGGTCATTTATGTATATTGTGAATAGCAACGGTCCTATGACACTTCCCTGAGGCACACCTGAAATGACTCTTACTTCGGAAGACTTCTCTCCATTGAGTATGACATGCTGCGTTCTGTTATCTAGGAACTCCTCAATCCAATCACACAATTGATCTGATAGTCCGTATGCTCTTACTTTGTTCATTAAACGACTGTGGGGAACTGTGTCAAACGCCTTGCGGAAGTCAAGAAACACGGCATCTACCTGTGAACCCGTGTCTAAGGCCCTCTGAGTCTCGTGGACGAATAGCGCGAGCTGGGTTTCACACGACCGTCTTTTTCGAAACCCATGCTGATTCCTACAGAGTAGATTTCTAGTCTCCAGAAAAGACATTATACTCGAACATAATACGTGTTCCAAAATTCTACAACTGATCGACGTTAGAGATATAGGTCTATAGTTCTGCACATCTGTTCGACGTCCCTTCTTGAAAACGGGGATGACCTGTGCCCTTTTCCAATCCTTTGGAACGCTTCTAGAGACCTACGGTACACCGCTGCAAGAGGTTGACGTTGTGGATAGTATTCCACGACGAGTACAGGCATGCTACTGGCTATTAGAGGTGCTCGTGTGTACAGCAGTCTGGACCACCACGTCTGAAGGTCTCGCTGTATAGTGGTACAACATGCAATGTGTGGTTTTCATGTGCAATAAAAAGTGGAGAAATGACGTTTATGTTGATCTCTTTTCCAATTTTCTCTAAGTGAACTTTCGGAACCGAGGAGTTGCAAAGCTTTTTTTTGACGTGTGTAAAATTCACAGTGGAACTTGAGAAAGACGACCAGCTACCTTTCCTCGACGTGTTGGTTAAGAGAACACCGGCCATATCCCTGAGTCATAGTGCATGCACAATACCTGTACACACTATCGCCACACCTCTGAGCATCACTATTCGCCACAATGAAGGTTCTGGTCCATACAGATCGAACACTTCGTAACGAGTGAGCCTCGCCGGATAAACACTACATCAACACCTGGTGGTCCGAAGGAATAGGTACTCAAATCATCAGATTCAGTGGGCGATGCAGTCAAAATCAAGAAGACTGTCAGCTCACGTTACATATTCATCTAACAACGCGTGTATCCTGTGATCCTCTGTGCTCTTGGATATTTGATGATGGAAAAATAAGTCCTAAAAGCGTCAGATGAGCAGTATGAGTGATGAATTCATTTTTGACCGAATCTATTGCTTTTTTGTTGCGACCTATTAATCTCCAACATAATATTAGATTATAAAATAATCATGATGGCTTGCCTCTTACGAGATTTCATGACCCACTCACATGAAATAAAGAACGCCTGAGAAAGGGGTTGAAATACTGAGAAGAGAGTTCAAGAATCACTTTTCTGGCCTTTTGTTCGGAAAGAGCAGTAGACTCATACAGAAAAGTGGCATTCAGTGTATTTACATCCCTTCACCTATGATAAAAATATTATTTAATGTCTCCGAAAGTCGAGTGTGTATCGCAGTCCATGTGAATGTGGCGTGTGTTACGTTGGGCACACTATGAAGCAGTCGAGGACAGATGGCAGGACCATCAGCGACACTCCTGACTAAAACAACCAAGCAAGTCAGCTGTCGCCGACCACTCCCTCGAATAAAATGATGAAATGAAACACGGAGAGAAACCGCGAAGCGCAAATTTACTCAGCGTTTTCCGACTCTGATGAATTTCATCGCAGGCGAGATTTTAATAAACTGAGTATCGGACCCCTGGGGTTATTTAAACTGAAACCTCTAAGCTCCTGGGACAGCATGGGGGTTTCAATTTAACAAGACCCTTCGGGCCCGACACACAATTTCATAAAATCTCGTCAGTGATCACATCCATCAGAGTTGGGAAACGCTGAGTATCAGAGCGTGTTCTGTAAGACAAAAGGGCATCGGAGGGCGCAGTGGACGTCGGGAACTCAACTCGGCTGTAAATAGCGGCTTGAGACCGACAATAGTTCAGAGTCTGATTGGAGTCCAGGCGACGAGTAGACGTAACAGCAAAAGTCCCAGCACCTGAAGAAAATTTCCAGGTCGGTCGTCAAAATAAAGGGCAGGAAATGAAATTAACAACTCAGCTGAAATTCGGGAAACTCACTATTAATCAACCCCACCTAGAAAACTTCAGACGACACTGAAATAGAAACTTTCCTTTTGTCACTGATTATCTCTAATTCTATTCGCTACGGTTAATTTCCACTGAAATAAAACAAGACAGGGGGTGAAAGATGACGTGTTACAGCGACGAATCCTTATACGCTGTGGAAGAACACAAACGGAAGGTGACGTTTTGCTCTTTAATCAACCAGGCTTTCCTTACCCGCCATGGACCTCAACTACGAGTCCTAGCCGAGGGGAAGGCACCGGTGCACGGGGGCAGAAGCCGCTAGGACGCAACTGATACACAGTCCTCTTGATTTATCGGTGGGGGCGCTGCGATATTTACAGCGGCTGACTCGTATTTTGTCATTCCCTCCCCACGGCCCGCGGTCACGTGCCGCAACAATTGAGAGAAGCGTTTCGCCCGCGGCGTGAAATCAATCAGCCGCGACGCGCAAATTACGCGGCGCCTCGGTATTCGCTGACGCAGCGCGCATGCGCCGTCCGCGCCTAATGACGACGCAGCGCCGCTTTATCTGAGCGCGAGGCGCGCCGCGGCCGTGCAGAATCGCGTTGGACGCGGACCGCACGAGGCCGGACCGGACCGGGCGCGCGCCCGCCGGATCATCCGCTAAGCCGCTCAGCGATTCCACACGGCTCCGGCTTATCTTCGCTTTAAACGGGCCATTTATCAGTGGTGCAAAGGGACCTCCAAATGTGCCACGAAACGTTTTGCTCTTCTTGCTTCTTTGTTTTCGTAGCGATTATCTGTCCGCCAAATACGTCCTAGTCACGAGCAATTTAATGAAGAAACAAGTAAGAAGAATACCTGTTCTCTCTAAGACATATATCTGTATAAACAATAATAAATGTTCTAGATTACGTCAATCTCAGATTCATCCGTTGCCGGTTACTATATTCTCTTGTATGCACGGAAATGATACCCAAGTCTTAAACGCTGACAACAAGGGAAAGCTTCACAATCGTAACAAGGCAAAAAGTTACCAGAACACAACAAATGTCTTACATAAAGCTTCAGATGCTTCAAGTCATGTAAGAGGAATGTTTCCAGCCTGTGGCGCCAGACAGATGCCAGGTGCACGTAAGAATTTATTTAATAAAATTGCAGGCAAACAGCCACATACAGTTACACTACCGGCCACTAAAATTGCTACACCACGAAGATGACGTGCTACAGACGCGAAATTTAACCGACAGGAAGAAGATGCTGTGATAAGAAAATGATTAGCCTTTCAGAGCATTCACACAAGGTTGGCGCCGGTGGCGACACCTACAACGTGCTGACATAAGGATAGTTTCCAACCGATTTCTCATACACAAACAGCAGCTGACCGACGTTGCCTGGTGAAACGTTGTGATGCCTCGTATAAGGAGGAGAAATGCGTACCATCACGTTTCCAACTTTGATAAAGGTCGGATTGTAGCTTATCGCGATTGCGGTTTCTCGTATCGCGACCAGGAGGGTAATACGGAACGCCGTGCTGGATCCCAACGGCCTCGTATCACTAGCACTCGAGATGACAGGCATCTTATCCGCATGGTTGTAACGGATTGTGCAGCCACGTCTCAATCCCTGCGTCAGCAGAAGGGGACGTTTGCGAGACAACAACCATCTGCACGAACAGTTCGACGACGTTTGCAGCAGAATGGACTATCAGCTCGGAAACCATGGCTGCGGTTACCCTTGACGCTGCATCACAGACAGGAGCGCCTGCGATGGTGTACTCAGCGACGAACCTGGGTGAACGAATGGCAAAACGTCATTTTTTCGGATGAATCCAGGTTCTGTTTACAGCATCATGATGGTCGCATCCGTGTTTGGCGACATCGCGGTGAACGCACATTGGAAGCGTGTATTCGACATCGCCATACTGGCGTATCAGCCGCAGTGACGGTTTGGGGTGCCATTGGTTACACGTCTCAGTCATCTCTTGTGACAGCACTTTGAACAGTGGACGTTACATTTAAGATGTGTTACGACCCGTGGTTCTACCCTTCATTCGATCCCTACGAAACCCTACATTTCAGGAGGATAATACACGACCGCATGTTGCAGGTCCTGCACGGGCCTTTCTGGATACAGAAAATGTTCGACTGCTCCCCTGGCCAGCACATTCTCCAGATCTCTCACCAATTGAAAACGTCTGGTCAATGGTGGCCGAGCAACTGGCTCGTCACAATACGCCCGTCACTACTCTTGATGAACTGTGGTATCGTGTTGAAGCTGCATAGGCAGCTGTACGTGTAGACGCCATTCAAGCTCTGTTTGACTTCATGTCCAGGCGTATCAAGGCCGTTATTACGGCCAGAGGTAGTTGTTCTGGGTACTGATTTCTCAGGATCTATGCACCCAAATTGCTTGAAAATGTATTCACATAGTGTAATATATTTGTCTAATGAATACCCGTTTATCATGTGCATTTCTTCTTGGTGTAGCAATTTTAATGGCCAGTAGTGTACTTTTCTGAACATTTCACATTATAGATTTTTCCATATTCATTTATAGATTTCACTCTTCTACTGCTCTGTTCTGTGCGATATCGTTCAAGGTTTCGTTACACGGTTCACACACACATGTTGTGGTTGGGTCGTGATAATTTTGGTTTTTGCAAATTAGGTAATAAAAGCCGTGAATAGATAATCTGGTTACGACATTTCGCAGTTCGAAGTGTGATGCTGTCCATGAGTGGTTCGTCACTGCTTCGGTGTCAAAGAACTCCGGCCATACTGTTTCTCGTTTATCGTACATGATCTTCAGTTGTTTTCTGGAAACCTTGGTGTGTGGCATCATATTATCGAAGTTTGATGTCTTCGGTTAGGAATGTCTCTCTCGCTAGCAGGTACACTTGTCTAGATCTTGTTGCCTTTGAGAGACCTAGTGTTCTTTTTAGATAAGTCGATTTTACCTTTTCTAGTGTTCCCTGATTTTTTTTTGTTAGGTGGTCCCATATAACCTCTATTCCGTAGAGCAGGGTTGGCAAGATTTTTGCGTTGAATAATTTCATGGCCGTTTCTAGACTGAGAAGGAGGATGTTTTTGATGTCACGCATTGCTATTATTGCTTGGGCTACAGGTTCTGTTGTATGTTTTGTGAAGGTGAACGTAATAAATAACACTGTAAACCTTAAACATCACTTCAGAGAGAGATTATGAGAGTGTAAATGGGGAGCGTCTCTGGAAGGAGCACACATACGTCATGAAGAGCCTATTGCAGGTCCAGAACACGAATTTACAACAGACGCCTCTTCTCCTCAATTCAGCTTGTGGAAAACAGGGCATAGTTGGAACCAATGCGATGCCTAGGGCTCTTCAACGTCACACCAAGACAGAGACTGGTGGGGGCGAAGGGGAAGTTGATTAATACTCGGATGCAGATGCTCCGAAGAGAGAGTCACGGCAGTAGGAGCTGAGAGGAGTAGAGGGACAGATAGGGCAGGCGGGTCCTAGTGGAAGTAAAGAGATAGCAGTATTGGCAGAAACAGCCGAAGTTTGTAGCCGAGCCGGGCTGAGCAGATTTATTTTCAGTATTTCGGAACAAGAGATGGACTTCTAGCTGGGTACCATGTGTGCCATGTCGTTGGTGCAGACACAGTTAATACTGACGGGTTCTTGTAATAGACGGAATGGAGCCAGTCAGTCACTGTCTGTGTGTAAATACTTGATCTTTCGCGGATACGGATCACACAGGGCAAATTTACACTAGGTTGAGAATATTTCCTGAGTAAAGCCAGAAATCGTAAAACACTCAGTGTGTGTCATTCAGTACTGATTCCAATCCTTACCTTTTGTAGTATGCGAATTTTAACAACGTAGTCAGGTTAAGACTCCCTGTAACCTAGGCCACCAACTACTCCCCTTTCTCTCCGCACCTGTTACCCAAACGCAGGCAAAGCTCACTTTTGGGACTTATATTATAAGCTCACAAGAGAAAATATTAGCTACACCCTTAAATGAGCCGGCCATTGTGGCCTAGAGGTTCTAGGCGTTAGAGTCTGGAACCACGCGACCGCCATACCGACAACCTGCCATCAGATCGCCGCATTGTGTAGCGTGATTGGCCACTTCAGTCAATGTTTTTCCACTGTTTAATCGTCTAATGTTTACGCTCGTTACACCAAGCGAAGCGTTGTTTGCTATTTACCATCGTGATGTGTTTTTGGGGTTGTCCGAATACTTTTGGTCTCACAGTGTAGCAGTTCTCAACCACGGCACGTCAAGAAAGACAAACAGTTGGCTGTGTCACTATCAAAACTTATAGTTTCAGCGTACTTTTGTAGCTACGACTTCTCTTATTTCGTGCAAGAATCATCGTTCGTTCTGCAAAGAGGAGACCAATCCAGGGCACAATAGGTAAAAAAAAAAAAAAAAAAAAAAAAAAAAAAAAAAAAAAAAAACTTGGTGACTTGAAGGCTGTTGTAACAAATGTGTTTTACAAGATGCTGTGCTATTGGAGGCGCTAAGCACTTCTATCTTTCTAGCTGAAGATTTACTCACGACAGTCACTTAGGCGACCTCAAAATTTAGGCCATCAGACAGACAGCGTTGTTTGATGTGTTTTCTATAGACAAAGCAGTGAAAGAGGTGAATATCATATTAGACGAAAAATTCTAGAAAGTTTCAGAGGTAGATTTTCGAACCTTACATTGTGATGTTGCGGTCTACAAGTCAGAGACTAGTTCGAAGAATCTCTCTGCTCTATCGGTCTGCATTTGTAATTTCGCAGCAATGCTTTTATACCATAATCAAAAGTACCTCGCTGAAACTATTGATTCGAAAGATGGTTGCACCAGCTATCTGTCGAGCCATAAAAGACAGTTAAATTTGTGAACCAAAAGAACAGAAGCTCATAAGATGAATATGTTGCCAGTTTTATAGGTATGACACCTGAACCTAGCTTAACACCACCTAACAGCTTAATCAGACGAACCTAATTCTGAAAGACAGAAGAAGTTTGAAAGGAAAAACGCCACATTCATTTAATAGAATTTCTGATTATCAAAAACATGTAGTACATGAAATGAAATGTTCACAAAGGCTCAGTCGTAGTGGAAACAGGTGCTATACTTCAGTTCATTGGTTGGATACTGACAAAATGCAGTTAGTCCATAAAGGAGACACATTAAAAGACAGTTTTGCCTCCCGTCATACAAAACTGCTCAAGTGTACGTGACGTATGCTAAACAGGACTAACAGCAGATACTCTACACAGAAATTCAGCATGGGTGATTATAGTTTTGTTTGATTCGCAAAGGAAGGTCACGAAAATGTTGAAAATCATCACTGGCCGGCATCTGGACACCAGTTATCTCTTAAGCTGACTTAGAAAATTTTTAGAACAAGAGTTAATTGAGGAATCTTGGAATGTGCTTCATACCCCTAGATACCTCTCCCGTACGGAGCGCGAAGACAGAATTGGACTACAGAAAGAGTGACGTCTGTTCTGTCGGCCAGACCGAGACTCGAACGCGGACGATCGCTTGTCTAGAATGGTTGCCTTAACCACATCGGCCACCAGGACCAGCTTCAGACCCAAAAATCCAGCTTTCCGCCCGCCATACTCCAACGAAACCCGCTCGTTTCCTGTAGGCGTCCAGACGTTAGCGCAGCTGCATAGCGGCGAGTGGGAAATTGTGGATTGGGATCTCATGGAAACTACTGTGAATGGCCGAGGCGGTAACGGCAGCGTATTTACCGAAACGGAGCTTTCGGGTTCGAGTCCTGCTCCGGCACAAGTTTTCAGCTCTCGACGTTCTACATCTACATCTACATCTATACTTCGCAAGACACCTGGCGGTGTGTGGCAGAGGGTACCCTGAGTACCTCTATCGGTTCTCCCTTCTATTCCAGTTTCGTATTGTTCGCGGAAAGAAGGATTGTCGGTATGCTTCTGTGTGGGTTCTAATCTCTCTGATTTTATCCTCATGGTCTCTTCGCGAGATATAGCAATATACTGCTTGACTCTTCGGTGAAGGTATGTTCTCGAAACTTTAACAAAAGCCCGTACCGAGCTACTGAGCGTCTCTCCTGCAGAGTCTGCCACTGGAGTTTATCTATCATCTCCGTAACGCTTTCGCGATTACTAAATGATCCTGTAACGAAGCGCGCTGCTCTCCGTTGGATCTTGTCTATCTCTTCTATCAACCCTATCTGGTACGGATCCCACACTGTTGAGCAGTATTCAAGCAGTGGGCGAACAAGCGTACTGTAACCTACTTCCTTTGTTTTCGGGTTGCATTTCCTTAGGTTTCTTCCACTGAATCTCAGTCTGGCATCTGCTTTACCGACGATCAACTTTATATGATCATTCCATTTTAAATCACTCCTAATGCGCACTCCCAAATAATTTATTCAATTAACTGCTTCCAGTTGCTTACCTGCTATTTTGTAGCTAAATGATAAGGGATCTATCTTTCTATGTATTCGCAGCACATTACACTTGTCTACATTGAGATTCAATTGCCATTCCCTACACCATGCGTCAATTCGCTGCAGATCCTCCTGCATTTCAGTACAATTTTTCATTGTTGCAACCTCTCGATACACCACAGCATCATCTGCAAAAAGCCTCAGTGAACTTCCGATGTCATACACCAGGTCATTTATGTATATTGTGCACAGCCGTAATGCCCTAAGCGGCTGGAAGTCAGTATTTCCATCCTTTCTCTTTCGTATCTCGTCTCCTTTCCGTTCCTTTCACCCCAGTTACTCAAGGATTAGACTAATTACATCGCACACAAAGGCATTTAAGCATTTAATATTCTCGTGCCTCATACACAAATGCAACGACAAAACACACTAACATGTGGTACAATAGGAAGTACCATCTGCCGTGTACTTCCCAGTGGTTTGAAGACTATATACGTGTACACAGATGTAATCTAACGAGCATCGGTTGACAGCGAAAAACAGTTGAAGACGATAAGCTGCTGACAATAACGGTTTAGTTTTAACCTTAATATGCTGTAGTTTCGAGTCCAGGTTAAACTGCAGCTCTCCTATAACTGGCTAAGTAGATCCAGATGTTGGACGAAGGCAAATGCTTCCAACCTCCTTTAGCTCTATTGCTAGTAACGCAGTAAAACCAACATTCTGGTTGTGAACAGCTTTACACATTAACCATAATACACTCTAAGGCAAAAAGAAAGAAGAATATCGACGCTGTACGAAAGAATCCGAATTGGACAGAAATCACTAAATGTGATGTTCATGTACAGACAAATGAATGATCACAGTTTCAAAAAAGTGAATGATATATTCAATATAAAGAGCTTCACAAACTGAGCAAGTCAACAGCTCTTTTGCCCACCTTTGGCCCTCATCCAAGCAGTTACTCAGCTTTGCATTGATTGCTAAAGATATTGGATGTCTTCCTCAGGAATATCGCGTCAAATTCTGTCTAATTGGTGGGTTACATCCGAGCTGGTTGGAGGGCTCTGTCCATAATGCTCCAAACCTTCTTAACTGGGGAGAGATACAGCAACGTTGCTAGCCAAGACAGGGTTAACAAAGCAGTAGAAACACTCATCGCATATGGAAGAGCATTATCATACTGACATTTAATGGATTGAGATGCAGCGAAACAAAAATGGGCATATAATTTCGTCGACGTACCTTTGTGCTGTAAAGGCGATGCGGATGGTAACCAAATGGGTTTTGCTATGAAATGAAATGGCATGCCAGACTATCACTCTTGCCTGTCGGGTGATATGACGGGCGACATCAAGGTTGGTATCCCATCGCTGTCCCGGACGTCTGCAGACATATCTTCGGCATGGAATCTAATTTATTGGAGCGGAATTGGCTTCCGCCATGTGTTCAGTTAGAACTGAGCCACGATGAAATATCTGGAAACCCCCAGACAGCAATGGAATACCAGCCTGAATGTCGTCCGCCATACGTCCCGACAATCAGGAGTGTTGATCTAGGGTGCCATTTCATATGAAGGCGTTTGGTTGTCATCCGTGGCGCCCTTGCAGCACTGTGACACGTTGACGATATCCTACACCATGTTTTGTTGCCCTTTATGGTAAGCAATGTTGAGCTTGTACTTCAACAATATAATGCACGATCATGTCATCGTGCTTGCCAAACCGCACCGTGGCCACAAGGTTGCTGGATCTCTCCAAAATTGAGAAAGTTTAGAGCATTATGAGCAGGGCCCTTTACCCACTTCGAGATTTTTCCGATTCAACACGCCAATTGGACATAAGTTGGCACAATATACCTCAGGAGTACATTGAACAACTTTATCAATCCATGCCAAGCCGAATATCTGCTTGCATTAGGGCCAAAAGTGAACCAACATGTTTTCGAGTTTCTCAATCTATGAAGCTCTTTCTCTTGAATAAATCATACAAATTTTCTTATATTACAATTATTTTTTTGCCTCTACATGTACATCATATGAACCGATTTCCGTCTCTTTCGGCTAATTCCTTCTTGATGGGACTTCTTATTCATTTATTTATTTATTTACAGTGACAATGATTGCAGCTGTAACACACTGAAAATGGAATGTACTAAAAGTCAGATCGGCATGGTTACACAAATGAATGCGTTTTGTTTCTGACGAGGTCGCATTACGACCCGTTTCAGAAGGAGAAATTAACAGCGAGTGATGAAATTCGACAGTGGCAACACAGTGACCTGGTAAAATTAATGCAGTATTTCTAGTAGCATTGGTCGTGATTGCACAATTGTCGTGCAAATCTGGAAACAGTGGATATAGGAAGGCCCTATGAAACATCGTGCCAAATCTAAACATCCCCACGAAACTAGCGACCGAGAGGAAAGACATACTGTTCTCTTGGTTATGCAGGACTGTACCTTGAATCAGGAAATGGGCTTGTTAGCAGTATGATAGATATCCATCTGTACACAGTGACGCCTTTTGGAGCACTGTTGACTTTGGTGCAGGGAGACCATTGTTGGAGCGCCCTTGGTGGAAGCAACAGAAAGAAGTGCGTTCCCAGCGATCCACTCATCAACGACACTAGTTGGGTGAGAGTGTCTACATTTTGAACTATCTTAAGTAACTTCGATGTTCAATACAGAACAAGCAACATGGAAATCTGACCTCTGGAGTTTTGTTGTTGAATGACAGTGCCAGAAGCCAGTCTGCCATTCATACCCATAATCCGATCAGATCTTTTCGACAGAACAGCTTGTCCACTCACTTTACAGTCCAGACTTGGTGCTGCATGATTTTCACTTCTTCCACTACCTACAGAAGTAAGGCCTTCGCAACTGATGACAACTTGAAAGGTGCAATTAAATACAGATTATCCTCACAGGTGGCAGATGTTTATGACTTATGAGTCGTAAGTAGGTATATTGAGTATAATTGGCATGTTTTTATTGGAAACCTTCTTTGACAAATTAATAAAACGTTAAATTAATTAAAAATAAAAATAAAATTAATTAATTTAATATTTATTAAATAAAATTAATTTAATTACATGGTCAAAACAGGGTGTGCAATAAAAACATGCCAACTGTCCTCAGCATACCCACTGACTACTTATATAAAAAATCCATATCAATTTTGAGAGTGCTAGAATTTATTTTTTAAAACAATTTGACACCCAAAATTAAATCAAAGGTATAAAAGCAATTAACTTTACTCTGAACTAATATTTGAAAAACAGTTTAATTTTTTGAATGTTTCTCATCTCTGATTCTAACTACAGAGTGGGTGTGTTTGGTGCAAGTGCAATTTCGTCAACATTCTTCTCAAGCTCCCAAAGACTAAAAAATCAGATAATATACATGTAAAAGACTGAAAAATGAATTAAAGTGGAAGTTCTACATCATGATATGCATTGTCATATTTTTTAAGTTCCTTCATTTCTTTATATCTACGTCTAATTGTCCCTCCTTCAAGAAACTGAAAATCCCAAACATTAATTAATTTCAAATATCTATTTGGTAAAATAATATTAAATTCATTATTCACTTCTGAACATATATTCTTTCCATGGATAGTAATCAAATATAAAATATTTTCCTGGGGCTACCTAATTTTTTTAAATTAATTAGAATTGTGCTGTTGATCTTCCATTTAAATAGAATAATAATTCAATAAAGTTTCATTTCCATATGATACTGTATTATAATTTTCTGGAACTACTCTACTTGCTTGTTGATTAAATTTGTAGTATTTACATCTCTGATTTTTGATTGTAGCCTAATTGTATCTTCTCCATTTCACACTCTATTAAGTTTATCATAGATTTACCATTCAACTTTTGAAAGTTTTTATTGTTAAAAGTGAAGCCCTTTATTTACACTTCTAGACATTTATCGTTTTTCTCAAAATAACAAAATTTTGGCATAGTGGAAGATCAGTTTGTAATCCTTTTAGTATTTCCTAATTCATCAGTCCATTCAGCAAACATATGTACTTTTCAAACGCTGTTGTTTCTCTCATCTGTATATATGACACTGTCCATGTCAAAACATATAATATTTTTTCCTAGTTTATCTAACCCGTCATACAACATAAGCCTTGAATTTGATGTAGTGAATGCTGCTATATAAATATCTGTAGCTGTATTACTTGGTACATAATAATCCTTGAAATTATGCTTCATTTCAACAATATTCTCATTAATTAAATTAGTATCTATAGTATCTGATCGATCATCCAATAGTGTCTGGAGAAAATGTTGTAAATCTGTCACATTCTCTGATTTACTCATATTTTGACATTGTTCAGATTTTCCCCATTATTGATTAAGATATATCTTAGCAAGATCTAAGTCAATACCTTTCTTTTCTTTCACATGTTTTATATACATACTAGTTTCATGATTATAAGGACTGGTCTGTAATTTTATACCCTTCTGCTATAGATGTATTTATTATAAGTTGCTCAAGTTCCAATAAAACTTCTCTTGTCATCATTGTGATAACACTTATTTTTTCTTTCTTCCTCCCACATTTGACACACTAAGAAAACAACAGTATTTCATTCTTTTTGATGTCTGTTTGTACTGGCATAAGTGGATGATAGAATCCTCTTGGTGCTAACATTTTGCATTTTATAAACCCTTTCTATTTTTTAGTATTATTTAATGCCTTATACAATGTATAAATTGTATAAAATATTTTTGGATTGCCCGGTGTGATATTCAGTTTATCTTCTTTTCTGAAATTAGTTATATTTTAGTTACTGTGACAATAGAATTGCTTTCATTGCATTATCTATCTTCTCACTAATGGTACCTAGTTTACTAATATTAGCATTGTTAAAGACCATTTTATAGGCAACAGACTTAGTTACAAATTTTTTATTTAATTTACATTTTGTATCTTTAATCTCAATTATAATATTATTTACACGTTTTTGTCTTGTTTTAGTCTTTTGGAGTAGTACAATTTTTTGTGAGTTATTGGTCTCAGTCTGTTCATCATTTAACACTGATAGCAGTATTTTCAAATGTTCTTCATACAGAATTTGTTATGAACGATTTTTATAACAATATACACTATTATTTTTCCACATACACAATGAATTCGACTACTGTCGATACTCTTATATGCTATTGTTTGTACATGACCTACATATAGTTCCCCAAAATTTGTACATTTCTGTGAAGTAATATTATCAATTAATTTCTGAGTTTTGCGGAATTTAGGCAGTTTAGACTGAACCTGCTCCATCTGTACAGAAAAAATTATAGGAAAAAGTAGAAATTTCTAATTTTATCAATGAACCTGGATAATATTATGTAATTATAAAGAATTCAAATGAAAACTATTTTTATTACATGTAGAAGATCATAGATATCTTCAAAAATAACATTACATTCAAACAGAAGCAAGTATTTGTTTTTACTGATGAAAAAATGAGCTGTGGTTTAAGGAAATAGATGTGACTGAAGTAATGGAATGTGAAAGAAAATACTAGGTAAACTGTTGCACAATATGTTACATGAAAAAGATAAATTAAAATATACAAATTTCTCAGTAGTCGCAAAATGCGACTATTGATATTAAAATCAAATATACCTGTAGCTGAAAAGTCTTCAAAATCGATAAGAAAAATAGTTTTGCCATAAATTCATCAGCATGGAGAGTATAAATGAAAAGAAATGTATTAAGACCAAAGAACTCAGTTGGAAAATTTTAATAAAATTCGACAAGTACACACAAAAAACTTAAATGCAATAACTGATACTGCTGTGTGAATAACACAAGAAAGAAACACAGACATAAAAAGAATTTAACCACATATAGTGTACAACAAACTGAAGAAGGTAATTTAAAAATAAAATGCATTCTTTTAAAATTATTTGATGTTGTTGTTGAGGTCTTCAGTCGTGAGACTGGTTTGATGCAGCTCTCCATGCTACTCTATCCTGTGCAAGTTTCTTCATCTCCCAGTACCTACTGCAACCTACATCCCTCTGAATCTGCTTAATGTATTCTTCTCTTGGTCTCCCTCCACGATTTTTACCCTCTACACTGCCCTGACACTTAAATCTGTACTCGATGTTAACAAATTTCTCTTTTTCAGAAACGCATTCCTTGCTATTGCCAGTCCACATTTTATATACCATCATCAGTTATTTTGCTCCCCAAATAGCAAAACTTCTTTACTACTTTAAGTGTCTCATTTCCTAATCTAACTCCCTCAGCATCACCCGACTTAATTCGACTACATTCCATTATCCTCGTTTTGCTTTTGTTATTGACCATCTTATATCCTCCTTTCAAGATCCTAACCATTCCGTTCAACTGCTCTTCCAAGTCCTTTGCTGTCTCTGAAGAATTACAATGTCATCGGCGAACCTCAAAGTTTTTATTTCTTCTCCATGGATTTTAATACCTACTCTGAATATTTCTTTTGTTTCCTTCACTGCTTGCTCAATATACAGACTGAATAACATTGGGGAGAGACTACAACCCCGTCATACTCCCTTCCCAACCACTGCTTCCCCTTTCATGCCCCTCGACTCTTATAACTGCCATCTGGTTTCTGTACAAATTGTAAATAGCCTTTCGCTCCCTGTATTTTACCCCTGCCACCTTCAGAATTTGAAAGAGCGTATTCGAGTCAACATTGTCAAAAGGTTTCTCTAAGTCTACAAATGTTAGAAACGTAGGTTTGCCCTTCCTTAATCTAGCTTCTAAGGTAAGTCGTAGGGTCAGTATTGCCTCACATGTTCCAACATTTCTACGGAATCCAAACTGATCTTCCCCGAGGTCGGTTACTACTAGTTTTTCCATTCGTCTGTAAAGAATTCGCGTTAGTATTTTGCAGCTGTGACTTATTAAACTGATAGCTCGGTAATTTTCACATCTGTCAACGACTCCTTTCTTTGGGATTGGAATTGATATATTCTTCTTGAAGTCTGAGGGTATTTCACATGTTTCATAAATCTTGCTCACCAGACGGTAGAGTTTTGTCAGGACTGGCTCTCCCAAGGCTGTCAGTAGTTTTAATGGAATCTTGTCTACTCTGGGGGCCTTGTTTCGACTCAGGTCTTTCAGTGCTCTGTCAGACTCTTCACGCAGTATCGTATCTCTCATTTCATCTTCATCTACATCCTCTTCCATTTCCATAATATTGTCCCCAAAAACATCGCCCTTGTATAGACCCTCTGCTTAATTCTTCCACCTTTCTGCTTTACCTTCTTTGCTTAGACTGGGTTTCCATCTGAGCTCTTGATATTCATACAAATGGTTCTCTTTTCTCCAAACATCTCTTTAATTTTCGTGTAGGCAGTATCTATCTTACCCCTACTGATGATGAAAGAGAATATAATTATTGTGTCATTAGAGCACAATGAAAAAGTAACACAGAATCGAAGATAGACAGTGCTGTGAAGAAATGTTAAAATTATAATCCAGCAACAGCAGAAGCAGCCCTTGGGTTGCACCCTAATTCAATAAATTTATACCAAATATTGAAAGAAACTTAGAAATTGTTTGTAGGCACACTTACTTTAATGTTTTGCACAGATGCAGACAAGAACAACTGGTTAATGATATTTTCATATGTTATCAAAAATGAATCAAACAACAAATTTATTAACAACAGTTCTACACACTGAACAAGAAGAATCACTTACTAATCTTTTTTCAACACATTCTTTACAAAATACATAATTACATTTTGACCAATTAAGCAAACAGAACAAGTGGCTGCTAAGGAGCCATTAGGATATACAAGGAGATACCTTCTGTCTGCGCTGTTCTTTCATAAAGTTCTATTACTCTTTGAGACCTTCAATATTTTCTCATTTAACTTTATCTTTAAATTGTATTTTAAAATTTTTGAACAATAAGTGATCAGTTGGTACACTATCTCAATTAATTTTATTTTTTGATTCTCCAATTAATTCTCCAATGTAATCTATTTAGAAATTCACTCCTAAAATTTTCAAAGCCTTCTGCCTGATAACTCATGCCAATCTACTTTGTCTTCAAATTCTCTCATAAAATCTTCTGAAGTTACTTTATCGTTAAATTCCCTTATACAATCTTAGGGTTATTTTTGATAGTTTGATATATTATTCCAATTTGATTTATCTCCAAACTTTCTGACATAATCTTCAGATAATTTTTTTCTTGCTTTCACATGTAAGTCCAATTAATTTCAGGTAATGTATTTTACTTTCTTGTGTATTCAACAACTATATTATATGTTTCATTTGTTAAATACTGTTCACATAATTGTCCAAAATTTAAAAGATGAATCATTTGAATATTTTGTTCTTGGGTGTTAGTCCATTATTATTGTTATTTTTAATATCATAACTTATTGTTGTTAAGAAGTTTAATAAGTTGTTGTTTTATCATTTTAGAATTACCTTTTATTACTGTTTGTTTTGTCTACATTCAAATTTGCTCACTTGTAGGCTCTCCATTAACAAGATTTATTTTCATAAGAAAATTATAAAACTATTTATTTTGTGTTTCACTGAAATAATTAACAAGATTTTTGAAAACCTAATAAAATTATTTTCATTAAAATAGAACTGCTCCCAAGTACCTCTAATACTGAATTGTCTATAGTGAATATATTTGAATTTGTTTGAGAAAAACAGATATCATTTAAATTTGGTTATTTGATTTAAGGATATTTGGTTTCCTTTACTTGAAGAGAAAAATGTGTTGCTTATAAATGATAACCATGATTTATTCGTTATGGATTAGTCAATAATACAGGTCATGTAATTAAAATGTCTTAAAAATTAATAAAATAAAGTCAACTCTAATTAAATCCTTAAATAATTGTAACATGGATTACATTGATATAAAATACAATACTACATTAAATTCAGAATACATATAAATTCAAAATGAAGCACTAGTTTCCAATAATTTTGTGCATAAAATTTCTAAAACTAATTATGGCTTTAACAGCCAGGTTACTGGTGAATTTAAAAATCATTACATATTATATGATATACATTTCATGATTATATATGTTATCCAAAAGAACATATTGCCATCCAATCTCAAAAAATTATTGAATGACAAGCTACAGAATTTGAAAATAATTTAAAACTAGAAGAACAACTTGCTGTACACTAGGAAAAGAGAAATCTAAAACTAAAAACTGGGGCAGGTCAAATACAAAATATTTAAATAAGAATTGAATAATATTTCCTATAGTATCACCACTGATTCAAAATAGACGGTTTATTTTTTAAAGTTGGCGAAACAACAATCAAGTTTTTCATCCTTACTAAGTAATATTTGTTTGCTGCTGTCTGTAGCACTTTATCTACTTCATATCTTTTCTCTAAATCTTCAAGATCTCTATAAGCTATATCATGTTGCTTACAAGCTTCATATAGTGGATTTTTGCCTTGAACTCCTCCAGGAATTTGTTTTCCTATTGGATTTCCTGGACCACAGAATTTATAGGTTGGAAATCACAAATCAATGTCACCCTTTGAGTTTGATTAATCATTCAGTTTACTAAGCATTTTCCATGCTTTTCACTTTGCCAAAATGTGTGGAAAAGATTATTGAGAAATCTAGTCATACATGGACTTCCTTTTGGATTGTTCACAATGAAAGCATTAAATTTATTCTTTAACATGTGTGTTACTTTAACATTTTCATTGTGATATTTCCTATTTCCAGCTAATTCCTCACCATGCATTACTGCTAATCTGTCGATTAAGTCTCTAACATCATTATCAAAACATTTTCATTCAGTTTTTCTGTCTATTTTATTATGTAATTTTCACCTAGTTACTTATTTACTTCAGAAGAATATGTCTCTGTTTGTAATGGGCTTAATTTTGGGAATTTATCATCAATAATGTCTTTATTAAATTATTATAATTAATACTTTTATCTGATTTCAATTTGTTGGGATTCTTCTCAGAACATAATACATATGAATGAAGTAACATATCTACATAATCTGATAAACCAAAACAACCAAATTTTTCAGCCTTATCATCTATAGTAATGCTTTTTAGATAACATATTAGCCCATCTGCAACTTTGTCATCTTTCAGTTGATCACTAACTTATCTCTATAAAATTTTGCTGATTTATCACCAGTATATTTATATTTACTGAAAGGTCTTAACCCAAAATCTGTGCCTTCTCTGTGGTTTACATACAGAACTTTAACATTCTTTTGCTTATATTTATTTCTCTAACATACTCTCCTTTATTCTTTAACAGCACCCTGTGCTTGAACTGTCTTTTTTCTAGCTTTACCCTCTTTTTCATATTCACTTAACACACTATTTATTTCTGATTCACTTAAAATATAGTCCTGTTGAAGCCTATCATATTGTTCAATTTGTGGCTTATCTCTAAATTCTTCTTGATGATATGATGAGCACAAGAAACAATTTTCCAACTTTATTGTTTCCATCAATAGTTTCCAGCACATTTTCGCCTAATCTTTCAATTACTTCTTTAATTTTTCGATTGCATTAATAACAGCTTGATCTTCATTTTCCATTTGTGTTTTTGGTTGTTTTGACTGCTTTTGAAATTTCTTTTTTTAATTCTTAAATTATTATCTGTTTTGGTTAGTTTTTCTAACAAAGCCTGGGTCACATTCCAAAAGTATTTCTTAGAATAAAAATATAGTAACCATAATTTATTTTTAAATATTAACATTTATATTGTTAAGAAAGTTGGATTTATAACAATAAAATAATGCATTCAGCTTCTGCACTTACCAAAAAAATAGTAACCATATGTATCTTACTTTTTTACTATCTCATCAATAGTTGATACAATGTAGACCAATTTTTTCTAATGTTTCATATTGTTTTATATAGGCAAGAATTTCTGTAAATTTATTTTTGTGTTCAGGTAAAACACCATCACGAAATTTCAGTATTCAAATAGGTCATTTAATATGTATAAAGAAACATTAGGTTAGGATTTCTTTTAATTGACATCTGTATTTCCTATCATTAGGTTAGCTAGTCATGTCTATCATTAAAAAATCATACTAATCATTCCAACATTTACCACACATTTTTAAACCCATGAAACATTAAATCTCCACCAAAAAATTCATGGCAAGTATGACTTAAATTTTTAACATCCTGTCTACAATATTTAAAAAGTTAGATCATCTCTGACTAATTCTTAATAGATTGTAGAATACATCTGAGCTAATTAAAAACAATGTCCACCTCCAGTAAAATATTCTCTAACTACATCCTGATTTTCAAGAATGACATCATCAAATACTACATGTAATTTAATTTGGTATTGGTATAATTTCATCATTATTCTCAATAGAAGTAGTAATCTACTCATTATTTTTATCTTCTACTTTTTATACATTTTTATAAAATTTTGAAATTTAAGTAGATTTGAACTTTTTGAATAAATTTATAACGGTTTACCTTAGTCCACTTTAACCATCCTGGAGCTAGAATATAATTGTTAATCAATAATATCATTTTCCCATATTCATATTCACTTTGTCTTATTGTTACATATTGGAGAGGATTTGATAATAGCTTAACATGTCTATTTTTTGATTTCTTCTCTGGAATTCTTATTTTTATTTACCACTCAGTATTCATTTCATTAAATAAATTTTAATTAATGTTAAATTAGTTGCCTTGTTCAGTTGAATGTTAAGTCATCTGTTCTCAAAAATGTTGACTGTGCCTATAAGGAAATTTTTTCTAACTCCAAATATTACACAATAAATAATAAATTATACTGTGATGGAGAAATGATAGAATCCCTAATATATAAATTGAATAATGTTTACAACAACAAATTTAGAAATTTCCAAATTACAAACAAAATACGGAGAAATCAACAGAGTACCATACTTCAAATATCTTGGAGAAATTATCTCGGAAAAATTTGCACAACAAGAAAGAATACAAAAAGCTCATAATGGTTTAGGATTAGTGCAAAACCCATAATATAAAATGTTTATCTTTAAATGCAAAAATTAGGCTTTACAATACAGTCATTAAACCATCAATGTTATATGCCAGCGAAACCTTGGCACTAAACAGGAAAACTGATCTAGAAAATCTAAAGAAAGAAGAAAGAAAAATAATTAGAAAAATTTTGGGACCAAGATGGACCGAGAATGGATATAGATTACAGAAAACATCAAAAATTGAAGAATATTCTAACATAGAGATAGACATGAGGAAAAGACGCCTTAAATTCTATGGCCCCATAATGAGACTTCCTGAACACAGATTAACAAAAAGAATTGTAAAATACGTAGATTCTCTTGTTAATGGAGGAGAATGGATCCAAAAAGTTAAAAAAGATTTGGAATTAGCAAAAATTACTAAAGAAGAAATAGCTGCAAGGAACCATTTTAGAATAAAAGTTTAAAAGTGGGAGGTTAAATCAGAGACAAAAGCACCGAGAACCAGAACAAAATAGAGCAAAGAAAGAAGAACTAAATTTTCGCAAACAATGAAAAACTGGTGGGCAAATAAAAAGAACCAGAAGACCAAGAAGAACGGAAAGTGAACCAGCTTTACTTAGCGTCTTCCACATGGGAGCTATACGACTAAAAAATAATAATAATAATAAATTGAATAAGATGAGATTTAAAATAGTATTATTATTGAGAGTGATGTTAAAAAGAGGTCTCTTTCACCAGGATATTGCACCATCCTACACATCAGTAGTAAAAAAAGCGACATTGCAAGAACTGAGCTTTGAACTGGTTCTTTAACTACACTGTTCACCATGCTTTGCCTCGAGTGACATCATCCTGCACCATAATTGAACTTTGGTTTGCTGGGATGAAATTTTTATCAAATGAGGAAGTGGTAGTCGTAGTCTTCAAGTATTTGCATAAGAAAACCCATTTTTCCGATTGGATGAAAAACTTGAAGGTTAACTGGACCATTTGTATATCCCTTGAAGGACACTGTGTCGAGATGTAAACTGAGTTGTTTACAAAAGAAACATTATCCTTCCTTTTCCTACCAAATCACCCTAGAACTTCAATGGGTGTGATATCTGCAGAGCTTGCTGCCTGGGCCAACATCTGCTATAAGTCAGGACAGCACAGACAAGTTGTGGCCATGCTTTAATCTTGCTGAATTATAACATCATGGAGACCTTGCATATACACTGCTGACCTTACCACTTGACAGCTGCGACATTTGATGTGTAAATTACAGGCCATACATAACTTTTCAGTTGCTTGCCCACTGGCTCCCCGTATGACTATTTGATATTGGCTGTTGTGATGATGACGAGCGCAATCTGTCAACATTCATTCTCCTGGATACTGAGGTCATTGTGGGGTAGACATCACCACAATTTCAAATTGAAGGCATAGATTGGGATTTTCCTATCCCTCACCCCAATCACTGCTTTGTCTAGTTATAAGAGAAATTTACAGTTTCTTAAATAATGAAATGGTGGGGTTTTACACCACAAAATGGTGTAAAGTTCCACTGTGTGGGCCTAGGCCCCATTTGAACTAAACAGGGTTTAAGAGTGTTGACTGTATAACAAGCACACGTTAGCACAATGAGATTCTCGTTTCTCCATCCACTTTTATTGCATGCAAAGTTATTGAATGGTACAGAAATCTGTTCCTCCCTTGATGTTGTAGGTTCTTATTCATATTTTCTTCTTCTTTTCTTCTTCTCTGGATACTTCTTCGCTAAATAGTAAGTCCATAGCTAATCTGAGCTACTATCATGACATGAGAAGTCTGAAACTGACTCTAAACGATAATCAGCTGGCTTTATCATATATTTTAATCCTTTTCTGGCATTGATATAACGAAATCTAGTTTCAATTATTTTGTTTCTATAGAATATTCTTTTCTTTCTTTGGCAGGTTTTTCCTTCTCAGTAGCAAGGTTTCCTTTTCCCATGAATTCTTCTCTGATTCGTTCTTTACTATGTGCTGAAGTATAGATTTCAACGCTTTGTCAAAACATTTCTGCTAAATCTGTATTTTAGAATGATATTTTGAGATGAGTTAATTTCACACAATATGGGTTGAATGTCATCTTTTGCTGGAGTCACCATTGAAGAATTGTCGTCACGTCATTGGACCAGTGGGGATTTGCATCAAAACACCTGTATGGATTTGTTGCATTTCGCCATTTTCTGATAAATCCGCCATATTTATTTTGAGGACCGATTGGACCAAGCATTTCCTTGTGAAAGCGAAGTTTAGATGCATTAGTGGCAATGAATAATTCTTCTTTTCAAACCCTGCATTACACTGTGTATAAGTAAAGCATCAGAAAACTTACATTTCATTAGAAGAAAACAAACTTACCTCATTTCCTCACCGCTGGAGCGACCTGCTGGTCAGACTTTTGTGGAACAATAACTTACAATAAGGCAGTATTAGACAGTGGATTGTTTTGGACATGAGCTGTTTCTGAACACTAGCACTAGCGGAATTACTTAAGGCAACACTTCAGTGTGACTTATAGAAGAGCAAAACGGCTTATACGATTTTGTTTGAAAACAACAGTACCCTTTGGACAGGTAGCAGGTTATCAGTTTACAGTAAGCCTTAAGCTGCACTAACTTAACATTCGAAAGTTGTGTTTTGTGTCCATATAAGTAATGTTATGGTTTTATTCTCTGTATGTTAAAATTCAAATGACATTATAGGCTGTGATAATGTCTAACCCAATAATTAAAAATGGAATGTTGAACAGTCAAAGTGATACATTCAGGCTGCATCGGAAAAAAAAATTACAGATTGCACCAGACAAAAGAAGATACCAAGAAAAATAAAAACGAGGTTCATTCGCAAAAAAAGGTCTGATTTCCATAAGCCACAAAAGATTTTTTTAAAAATCTGTTTTTGACAAATTTCTTACACATTTTTCTATGTTTTTAGATTGTTTATCATCATGTTTATGCATTTTCCCTCTTGTTCTAGAAGCTATTGTATCATTAAGAGCAGAAAGTGGGTATGTTGAGCACATTTGGTATTTTTTTACTCCCTACCATTCTTGCCAAATTAATTTTATTTTTATATAAATTAATTAAATTAAATTATTTTTAATTTTTGATTAATTTTATTTTAATTTTTAATTAATTTTATTTATAAAGATTGCAATATCATTGTCACACAAGCTCCATTGGACACAATTAAATTTTCATTTTCATCATAATACTAATTCATAAATCCTGTATAGTATCGAATGTTGGATTATAAACAGGATAACATGGTTCATGAATTGCAGGTCCAGCAAATTAAGCATTAGGTTTGAGTGAAGCAATAATATTAGTTCCTCAATAAAAATGATCGGTATCCTACACAAACATTCCATCAGCTAATGAAACTTAGTATTAATTAACTCAAATGCAATAATTTTAGGAAAATCTTTAGCAACAGATTTTTATCAGCTTCAATAAGTTGGTTAAACCTCCAGTACTACCTTTTTAATCAGTATATAATTTAATATTACTCTCAATACTAGTTCTATTTTAAATTTCATATGTTTTAATATGTATAATAGGGTTTTTTGAATGATAAATTTTACAAAACTCTTCTAGCTATATTGACCTACAGGAATTTCTGTTGTATGATGGATCCGAGTTTTATTAAAATTTTGCAGCTTTCGATAAAACATCATGAGACATTGTGTTAGAATCTTGTGCCAGATGCGCTTTTGACAGACTATGAACAATCGTGGCATCTACGTCACACACCGCTCCTGTGCAGCCAATTCACTGTGCAAGATTTCATGCAACCGCTCATTTGAGATGCCTGATGTCTCAGAAATCTCACGTTTGTTTAGTTGGGGTCTTACTTTAGTATATAATACACTCCTGGAAATTGAAATAAGAACACCGAGAATTCATTGTCCCAGGAAGGGGAAACTTTATTGACACATTCCTGGGGTCAGATACATCACATGATCACACTGACAGAACCACAGGCACATAGACACCGGCAACAGAGCATGCACAATGTCGGTACTAGTACAGTGTATATCCACCTTTCGCAGCAATGCAGGCTGCTATTCTCCCATGGACACGATCGTAGAGATGCTGGATGTAGTCCTGTGGAACGGCTTGCCATGCCATTTCCACCTGGCGCCTCAGTTGAACCAGCGTTCGTGCTGGACGTGCAGACTGCGTGAGATGACGCTTCATCCAGTCCCAAACATGCTCAATGGGGGGCAGATCCGGAGATCTTGCTGGCCAGGGTAGTTGACTTACACCTTCTAGAGCGCGTTGGGTGGCACGGGATACATGCGGACGTGCATTGTCCTGTTGGAACAGCAAGTTCCCTTGCCGGTCTAGGAATGGTAGAACGATGGGTTCGATGACGGTTTGGATGTACCGTGCACTATTCAGTGTCCCCTCGACGATCACCAGAGGTGTACGGCCAGTGTAGGAGATCGCTCCCCACACCATGATGCCGGGTGTTGGCCCTGTGTGCCTCGGTCGTATGCAGTCCTGATTGTGGCGCTCACCTGCACGGCGCCAAACACGCATACGACCATCATTGGCACCAAGGCAGAAGCGACTCTCATCGCTGAAGACGACACATCTCCATTCGTCCCTGCATTCACGCCTGTCGCGACACCACTGGAGGCAGGCTGCACGATGTTGGGGCGTGAGCGGAAGACGGCCTAACGGTGTGCGGGACCGTAACCCAGCTTCATGGAGACGGTTGCGAATGGTCCTCGCCGATACCCCAGGAGCAACAGTGTCCCTAATTTGCTGTGAAGTGGCGGTGCGGTCCCCTACGGCACTGCGTAGGATCCTACGGTCTTGGCGTGCATCAGTGCGTCGCTGCGGTCCGGTCCCACGTCGACGGGCACGTGCACCTTCCGCCGACCACTGGCGACAACATCGATGTATTGTGGAGACCTCACGCTCCACGTGTTGAGCAATTCGGCGGTACGTCCACCCGGCCTCCCGCATGCCCACTATATGCCCTCGCTCAAAGTCCATCAACTGCACATACGGTTCACGTCCACGCTGTCGCGGCATGCTACCAGTGTTAAAGACTGCGATGGAGCTCCGTATGCCACGGCAAACTGGCTGACACTGACGGCGGCGGTGCACAAATGCTGCGCTGCTAGCGCCATTCGACGGCCAACACCGCGGTTCCTGGTGTGTCCGCTGTGCCGTGCGTGTGATCATTGCTTGTACAGCCCTCTCGCAGTGTCCGGAGCAAGTATGGTGGGTCTGACACACCGGTGTCAATATGTTCTTTTTTCCATTTCCAGGAGTGTAGATTTTGTCAATGATTCCTTTGTGGTGCTCTCAGCTGAGCGGCTGGAACGTCCTTTGTCTTCGGTGCTTGTCCGACCGCATTTAAATTCATCATCCCGAAAATAAATGTTCTTCAGCGATGGTGCAGGGTCCGCGTGAACTTCATCGAATCAGTTTTGATTTATGCTGCAGTCCAGCACTTCAAATGAAAATGTTTATTAATAGAACGAAACGGTTTCCTCCATTTTCAGTTACAGACGACACTCTGGCCAATTCAAACGATTGTTAACAATGGAACGTAGGCTGAACACAGTTGAAATTGTTTATACCATCTTTGAAATAAGCAGGCTTACCAACCATCAACTTGACCAGAAGAAGGGATCGGTTGGTAGGACATGTTCTGAGGCATCAAGGGATCACCAATTTAGTATTGGAGGGCAGTGCGGAGGGTAAAAATTGTAGAGGGAGACCAAGAGATGAATACACCAAGCAGATTCAGAGGGATGTAGGTTGCAGTAGGTACTGGGAGATGAAGAAGCTTGCACAGGATAGAGTAGCATGGAGAGCTGCATCAAACCAGTCTCAGGACTGAAGACCACAACAACAACAACAACCAACCATCAAGGCATAACAAATAAAAATGATCGATTCTTTCATGGAAATGTACCAGGTTTATCAAATCATCATCTCACCTCGTCGTGGTATGGCGAAGTACAGATACGCCGCCACTCGCCACTCTTGCACTGAGCTGAAGCAGACTGAAATGATATAACCGGATATGACATCCGTACTCAGCTCGAATTACTGGCCAGCAGAGTTAGAACCGTGTTTACTACTAGTGGTAATAGCTGCATGTACCAAAGATTTCGCTCTATATACTTATACACCCAAATCATTTGCAAATTTGATCATACACTCTTTCTACGTACAATAAGCAGAATATAATTATTTCCTATCCTTGCTCGCGTCGGATTGTGTAATGGCTAGCAGTGTAGTAGCTGCCTGAGTAAGCCCTTGGACCGTCCCAGTTTTTCCACGCAGTCTTGAGTGGGCAGCAATATAACCGGCCTTATGCGACGCTAAGTGGCGACGAATGGTGGCCTGGAGCGGCGGCGTCCGTGATGAATGGCGGCGGCTCGTCTTTCCTGGAACTCGTCTCCGGATGCGGCTGGCGTGATTTCAGGCACTCGCCGTTGCTGCCTGCTGTGGTGCTCGGCGACTCTGCGCGCTTTGCACCTGCGCGAGAACAATGGCCTGTTAACACGCCGGCCGCCGTGTCGGATCTTCGCGGACGCTGAGCAGCGCCGCCACGGTCGACCAGTGGGGCTACCTCAGGTAAACAGAGCCGGGCGGTAGTTCATCCTAACAGCCATGTTGCCTGACGTATGCTTCCCCAGTGTGACTGACCGTCTGCTTGTGTGGCCTTTCATACTCTGTGCAACATAGCTGGCCAGTGCAGTGTAATGGAATTTTCATTAATTTATGCAGTTACAAAAGAATGAAACAATTTTTGGCGCAGTTACCTTAGTCGTGTTATCTAGGGGTACGTATTCGACTAGTAATCAAAACTTCGTACTTCCCCGGTTCGAATCTCGGCGCTGCTCATAATTTGAAAAAAAAGTCATCAGCAATGACGACCGAAAACTTTCGGCATAAGAAGTCACCCTTGTTCTGCTAACGGCCTTGTCAAAGAGGTCAGAGAAGCAGACACGGATTCAGTGCACTTTCTTGCCCTTAGTGCGGGAAACTGCCTCTCAGAGACGGAAGAATGAGGTATGATCAAAGGCGTCAGGGTGCAGAACGCAATGTAAATCATTGCATTGAAGACAAATTAAGTATACCCAAAGATATGTGACCTGTAACTGAAAATCTGCGCACATCATCCCTCTGTTGACAAAAGATTACACACTAGTCCTCCTTGAGATCTCCAGGAGAGGACAGCTGAAGGGGAGATAACTGAACAACCAGCGAAAGGGCATAGATCAACTAGTCTATGAGTGGCATGTCAGAAGTCTGAAATTGCTAGGAAACTAGAAAATCTGAAAAGGGATGTGCCGAGGCTCGATCTAGATATGAAATGAAATGGAAAGACGACAAGGATTACTGTTAAGACGAGTATAGGGTAATATCAGCAGGAGCAGAAAATGGTGTAATTCAAGAAGGGATCGGTATGAATAGGATAGGGCAGAGATTGAGTTCCTGTGACAGTTCAGTGACAGGGTTGTTCTCGTCAGGATCGATAGCACATCATCACTGGCAATAGTTGTTAATACATAACGACTTCGCAAGCAGAAGATGAAGAGAGAGCGAAAGTGTATCAGGATATTGAAGAGACAATTTATTACTTTAAGAGAGATGAAAATCTAATAGTCATGAAAAATTTGTATCCGATTGTAGGCGAAGGAGCAGAAGAAAGGGTTACGGAAGAATGTGGACTTGGTACAGAGAATGAGAGAGCAGCAGACTAATTGAGTTCTGCAATAAGTTTCAGTTACTAATAGCGAATACTCTGTTCAGTAACGAAAAGAGGTGGAGGTGTATATGGAAAAGGCCAAGAGATACGACAAGCTTTCAATTAGATCACATTATGGTCAAACAGAGATCCCAGAATCAGTTATTGGGCTGTAAGTTGTACAGAGGAAAAGCTATAGTCTCAGATCACAATGAAATCTTCACCCTGCAGCAGAGTGTGCGCTGATACCAAACTTCCTGGTGGATTAAAGCTGTGTGCCAGGGGGAATCGAACTCGGGACCTTTGCCTTTCTCAGGAAAACGCCCTACCATCTGAGCTACCCAAGCACGACTCATGACCCCTTCTCACAGCTGTAGTTCCGCCAATACCTCGTCTCATACCTTCCAGACTTCACAGAAGCTCTCATGCAGACCTTGCAGAACTAGCACTCCTGGATGTTTTCAGAATGAAGGCTTCACTCTGCAACGGAGTATGCGCTAATATCAAACTTACCTGACAGGAAGAATTTTATCCTTCTTAGGGCTGGTAAGCTTCTTTCAGCTGAGGCACTGGATGTAGAAATGGTTTAAATGAGTCCAAAAAGTTTTACTATTTAACAGTAGGCAGTGTGACCTCCATTTAACAATAAACTTTAACACATCACCAGCACTCTGATGACACATTTCTCCCGAAATTTAGAATTCCTTACCTGTCTTTTAGTGACTGTAGCGCACGTTCAGATTAAAGCTGCTTAAATTAATGGAAATAATGTTAATATAGTTCCAAAAATAACAGTCAAAGTTGCTGAATCTCTCTTGTAATTGATCCATCACTTGTTTCCGAGTCGTTTGCTTCATTATGCTTAAGATATTTAGTTTGTTGTTCATCCATATGCTGGTCACAAATGACTTTTTCCTAAATTCTTTCAAATCTGTCGCGTTTCGTTTTCAACATTTCTTGGCATTCATTAATTTTTGTTACACAGTAGCCAAGATCGTAAGCTCGGACTTGCAATAAATCAAACAAAGTTTGAGAAGGAAAATACTTGCAAAAGAATGTGAAGGAAACTGAAACTAATGTCTTGCCTAGTGTTGTCCAATGCACGAGTATAGGTTCGTTTCAGAGGTTTATTCTATCGTAGATATCTCGAAAAAAAAAGGTGCTCAGTCTTTGGAAGTCACAAGTTACATCCCTATGTAAGCAGAGCAGCAGAAGTGATCCACAAAACTACCGTCTACTATCCTTGACATCCGTTTCCTGCAGAATCTTAGAACATATTCAGATATCAAATGTAGTGAGGTATTTCGAACAGAACGTTGACCTTGTTCATGCTAACCAGAACGGATTTCGCAAGCACCGATCACGTGACACCAAACATGCACATATCCCACATGTTATACAAAAGCCATAGATCAAGGCAATCAGGTAGCTGGAGTATTTCTCGATTTCTGAAAACCATTTTACTCAGTACCACACCTACGCTCCTTATCAAAAGTTCGTCCGGGAAATTTGTGACTGGATTGATTAATTCCTGGTAGAGAGAGTACAGCAAGTTATCGTGGATGGAGAGCCATGTACAAGTGTAGAGGTAGATTCGAGTATACTCCAGGAAAGTATGCTGGGTCGTTTGCTATTCTTTTCATATATTAATGACACTGCGGACAATATTAAAATTAACCTCAGAGTTCTCGCAAACTATACAGTTATGTGTACTGAAGCACGGTCTGAAAGAAAAGGCACAAATATTCTGTCGGATCTTGATAAGATAACAAAGTAGGCAAAGATTGGCAACTTCCTTTAAATGTTCAGCAACGAAAAATAGTGCATTTCACGCAACGGAAAAATGTAGTACCCTTTGACTGTTTGTCATTACGCATTACCACATGCAGTAGTTTCAACATGTATTTAGAAACAGATATATAGCTTGGCCGTTGCCTGTTTGTTTTTTTCTATTGTGCTTTCGAGAAATTTGCGACAATGTTGTCAAGACGCGAGGTAGGTGTTAATTGTTTCACTTCAGCTGCGCATTTAAGATAAAGACAAGTTGCATTCAGATCAGTTTCAGTTCAGTCCATATGAGGTTCTGTTTAGTCAAAGGCTCAAACGAGTTTAAGTCGGATTACAGTTTGTGGGGACATAGTTTTGGTAATACGTAGACTTCTATAGAGTGAGAGCTAAAGTTGAGCTGGATTTCAGACAGAAACATAGTGAGGAGGTTATGCACTTTGTTGGGATACGAAACAGAATGAGCACATACGATTAATTGTAAATAAAACAGGTGAGTGACAGACTTCACTTTGTTCGCAGAATATTGGGGAAATGCATTCAGTTGACAAAGGAGATAGCTTGCAAATTACTAGAACGACCCATCCTAGAATATTCGTCAAGTGTATGGGACTCGTACCAGATAGAAGTGAAGGGAATATTGAACGTAAGCAGAGAAGGTCAGCACGAATGGTCACAGGTCTGTTTATTTGCCGTAGAGTGTAACAGAGATGTTGAAAGAACTGAACTAACAGTCTGTTGAAGATGACGTAAACTACCCAGAGAAAGCCTACTTAAAAAGTTTTAGGAACAGACTGTGAATGATGACTCTAAGAATATAGCACGTCCCTTACATATCGCTCACAAACGGACCGTGAGAAAAGCGTCAGAGTAATTACAACACGCTCCGAGGCATTTAAACATCATTCTTCCCACGCTCCATACGGGGAAAGAACGGAAGAAGCCCTAATAAATAGTACAACAGGACGGGACGGGGCGTAAGCTTCGCTTTTCACTTGCCAGTGGATGTAGATGCGGATGCAGATTTGTTAATCTACGTAAGGAGTGGTATTAAAGTTAATGTTTCTATTAGTTAAGACGTTAATTCCAGTTTGTGCTTGGTAAGCAGAGCTTATCTAGCGTCCATCGAATTAACACCACTTTACCCACCTTACCTGTGTTATTTATGATTTAGAATGACTTCTTCCTGCCTTTTTAAGTGAAATTTGATATAATCTCATTCATTCTAACTTAACTAATCAGGAATTCGTAATAATGTGAATGATTTTCTTTCACTTGCACTTGTAGCAGACATCATTCAAGGCAGGCACATTTTTTGTATGGAATAATCTTCTGTGCAATAAATAAACAAAGTTAAACCTTGAAGGAATAGAGCATTCAGATTGCCAGAGCGCAACCGTGGAGGATGTCCGTGACTGCATGGTTAAAGATGAATATTTTGACAATCAAATTGAGAATGAGGACGAAGTAATGAACCGGGCACAAGGAGATTTCAGCAAAGGAGAGGAAATTTACTACCTCAGACCAGTGTGTAAACTGTCAAAAGTAAAAAAATTTGGACACACTTACCAAATTTACTGACTTTATTTCGAGTTATCAAAATTATTACCATCCACTGAAAAAGATAAGACTATTGATAAGATGGCAGTGTATAACAGAGTCTCAACCAAAGCTATTCCTTTCTTAACCCATTATCAACAGATACTGGCGATGAAAATTTTGCCATGCCATTAATATTTGGCAGAAGTTCCTCTTTTTTTGTTGTGGACCATATTGCGGCATGTAGAGAAAAAGTAGCAAAAAACTTGTAAAGTAGGTAATATTCAATAGTAAATGTAGTTAATAATTTTCGAGAACAGTGTAGATTTTCATTACAGTAATGTATACCTATGGTAGGGTATTTATTGAACTTGTTTATGTAACCTTTGAATATGTATTGTCACTTAAATTTACTTCTGTTGCAGTTTGTTATACTAGTTGCTTTTAAATTAAATATACTTTACTGTAGTTCACATACTATAACACTTTATCTAGTTTTCATTCGTTAAACATGCTACACAGGGTGATCAGCTGCCCCTATTGAAGTGTTTTTGGAGCCCATAATGCCTTCAAATAGTATGTGCCAGATTTTCATATCCACTATCTCGCTTCGTGGAGACTACTAGCCTTACATAAAAATGAAGAGGACTTTTTGAAGGAAATATGATGTAGTTAAGTTTTTTACTGGAGTATGTGTTCGCTAGAGGTATTATTCTTCGAATTATTCAACAAAAACGAACAAAAGTGGACTTCAAACGCGTATTTCTTGAATAATTCGAAAATCGTGGATTTGAGAGTAAACAAATCCCATCGCAAAGTTTAACTACATTAAATTCCCTACAAAAACTCCTGATGCAGTGCGAGAATATGAAAATGTCGTGTATGGTGGTTGAAAGCATTGTGTGTTGCATAAAACCCATCCGTAGGGGCAGATGAATAACCCTCTATGTTATATACTTCCTAAGCACAACTTTGTAATCTACAAGTTTGCCCCTGGGAAATAATATACCTTCAGAAAGCCACCGTGTTAAGATGTAAATGTTCTCGTGCTATATTGTGTGCCAAATCAGTGTGGTGCGTTTTAAGGCACTGGAAAGCATTGCCACTGTTCATCCACAATGCGCCCTGCAAGAAGCAGCATCAACTGTGTTCCGGAAAGAACGACAATATCCTGGTAGATAAAACAATGGCGTGAGATGGGTTATGTGAGCAGCATGAAGCATGAGTAACTTGAAATGACGGTTCGAACTTCGGAAAAAGGTGATGAATTCGTGTAGCTCATTCAGAGACTACGCCATATTATTGCTACGCATGGTGGATATGTGGAAAATATCGTACTATAGAGTTTCCCAGACCGCAGCGCCATCTGTTGTTGACAGTTGTAACTACTGTAATTTCGAAAATCTGTGTGCCTGAAAATGTACTGTTGTCCCAAGCATATAGCAGCAAACTGTGTATTTCTATCGCTGCTCGTTTAGTTTGTATTGCCGTTTCAAATAGACCGGTCATTTTTTAAACACCCTGTGAAAATGTGCAGGGTAGCCTAAAGGTCGTGCTCTGGTATGCTTTTGGACAGTCCTTTGGGGCCAGATTTCTTTTTAAAGAAAATAGCTGGCCAGTGTCTGTGGCCATGATTAAGAATTTCTTCATTCCACAGGCAGATTTTCATCTGAACTGGTAGTAGAGGGGCTACCTTCGTTCTGGGCCATCTTGTGAGTTGCCTACATCAGGGGAAGGTATGCACTCAGGGATAAACGTATTGTTCTCTTATGTGCTTTTCCATGTCAACCTATTCTTCTCCTTTGATGGTGGTGGTGGTGGTTAGTGTTTAACGTCCCGTCGACAACGAGGTCATTAGAGACGGAGCGCAAGTTCGGGTTAGGGAAGGATTGGGAAGGAAATCGGCCGTGCCCTTTCAAAGGAACCATCCCGGCATTTGCCTGAAACGATTTAGGGAAATCATGGAAAACCTAAATCAGGATGGCTGGAGACGGGATTGAACCGTCGTCCTCCTGAATGCGAGTCCAGTGTGCTAACCACTGTGCCACCTCGCTCGGTTTTTCTCTCCTGTGAGTGCCAGGTACTTAATGTATTGTTTTGTTAAGTGCTTTTCCATGCTGTTTCACTTAACCTATTGTCCGGCACCCCCTTCCAGCCCCCTTCCCCCTCAGGAAGGGGATGATGGCGCATTTTGTTAGTACAGGTTGCATACCTCAGGGGCAGGTATGCACTCAGGAGTGAAGCTGTTGTTCTCCTTTGAATGCCAGGTACTTAACCTATTGTTCTGTTAAGTGCTTCTTCATGTCTAGGTGCTTCAGTCTGGAGCCACACAGCTGCTACAATTGCAGGTTTGAATCCAGCTTCAGACATGGATGTATGTGATGTCCTTAGGTTAGTTAGGTATAAGTAAAGTCTAGGGGACTCATGAGCTCAGATGTTAAGTCCAATGGTTCTCAGAGCCATTTTGACCATTTGAACATTAACCTATTGTTCCCCTGCCCCCTCCCTCTCCCCCTCACCCCAAACCCCTCCTCCTTCGCTGCTACAGGTACCCTTTCAGGTCTGAGTTACTGAAATAGCCCCCTCTCACTCTCATCAATTTGATTGACCACTTAATTAAATTGATCAATTAATTAACCTCTCTGTTGGGAAAGTGCCATGCCCCCCTGCCACACCCCCTGGGTGGGAAGTTCAAATTCCATCAGAACAATGCGACTTCTACTAACCTAAGAACACAGGTGGAAGATAGGTCACATTGACTATTTAATGAAGTTGATCAATTAACCTCTCTGGCGGGAAAGTGCCACGTCCCCCCCCCCCCTCTTGCCACGCCCTCTCCCAGGTGGGAAATTCAAATTTTGTCAGATTTTCACGAGTGCCATTCCTACCAGGACTTAGAATGAAATAGTTAAAGTCTCCACCATGGTGGGCTAAGGTGTACTAAGGTGTACTAAAGTGCACAGAGCACGACCTCATCCAAGAGGGGAACTGTAACATCAGTTGATGATGCAAGTGCCACACCCCCCTGGCTGGAAGTTCAAATTCCGTCAGAACAATGCAACCTCAAGTAACCTAAGAAAATGGGGGGGGGGGGGGGAAGGGCACTTTCATTAACCTAAGTCATCCAACCGCCACCTCATCCTAGGAACTGGAAAAAGAATCAGGTGATTGATCATTTGGAGGGAATTCGACTGTTCTGTGTGGAATATTGTTTAAACAACTTAGACAATGTATGGAATATATGGAAATGGTATAATGTTTATTTATAAAAAATGGTCAGTTTCTGAGGGCTGGATTTCTTCTGCTCTTCGTTCTCTGCAGTCTGGAAGCATTTAGGTCTTGCAAACGTGTTGCATAACCTAATGTTAGGCACTGTACTCTGGATGTCTTAACCTAATGTTTGGACCCTTGTTGGACTTAACCTATTGTTCTGTTAACTAGTTTTCCATGTCACCACCATTTCCTTAAACTATTGTACGCCTTTGATACCAAATTAAGTAATCAGTTATGTCCTCTCACCATTTTCTGGTGCACGTTTCGAATTTCACATGCTTTTCTACGCAATTTCTGACGCGTTCTCCTTTGTCACACACTCCCTTAAAGTATGGTACTGCTTTTACTAAAAAATTATACAAATTAACGTAGTGTTCAGCACATAACCTGCTGTTCTGCTCCATGTCATCCACTCACGCACTCCCTCCTATTAGTTGCTGTACCACTAGCACCACATTGATATAAAAATTTTGTGCCAATTAATGAAATCAGTATTATTCACATGTATGGTGTAGTTTTTCTTAATTCACAGCATCCTATTGGTTGGTGAAATCGATGGAATATAGTTTAAACAAAAGATCGTTAATGAAAAACACATCCCGCCACTCGATGCCCGATGCCGACGCCACCTCCTCCGCAGCCGCCGCCGCGAGCCACCACCGGAGGCAAGCCAACGCCAGCCATCTCCATCACACCGCTGCAGGTGAAATCTGGGTCTATTTTCGTCTACACCGTTAGAGCTGTTGTTTTCTATCTACATAAAAGATCTTTTGGATAGGGTGGATAGCAATATGCGGCTGTTTGCTGATGATGCTGTGGTGTACGGGAAGGTGTCGTCGTTGAGTGACTGTAGGAGGATACAAAATGACTTGGACAGGATTTGTGATTGGTGTAGAGAATGGCAGCTAACTCTAAATATAGATAAATGTAAATTAAAGCAGATGAATAGGAAAAAGAATCCCACAATGTTTGAATACTCCATAAGTAGTGCAGCGCTTGACACAGTCACTTTGATTAAATATTTGGGCGTAACATTGCAGAGCGATATGAAGTGGGACAAGCATGTAATGGCAGTTGTGGGGGAAGCGGATGGTCGTCTTCGGTTCATTGGTAGAAATTTGGGAAGATGTGGTTCATCTGTAAAGGAGACCGCTTATAAAACACTAATATGACCAATTCTTGAGTACTGCTCGAGCGTTTGGGATCCCTATCAGGTCGGATTGAGGGAGGACAGAGAAGCAATTCAGAGGCGGGCAACTAGATTTGTTACTGATAGGTTTGATCATCACGCGAGTGTTACGGAAATGCTTCAGGAACTCGGGTGGGAGTCTCTAGAGGAAAGGAGGCATTCTTCTCGTGAATCGCTACTGAGGGCATTTAGAGAACCAGCATTTGAGGCTGATTGCAGTACAATTTTACTGCCGCCAACTTATATTTCGCGGAATGACCACAAGGATAAGGTAAGACAGATCAAGGCTCGTTAGGGAGTGGAACAGGGAGAGAAGATGCTAGTTGTGGTACGAGGTACCCTCCGCCACGCAACGTATTGTGGATTGCGGAGTATGTACGTAGATGTAGATGTAGAATTCTTCCCGTTTCATACTGACGTCACAGAACTCCAAGCCGAGCTGACGCTGGTCACATACTCGATGGCGCATAGCTCTGGTATGGTCTAACACCGAGAGAGGTGTTCCAATGCTTCCCAGAACAGCACAGGGTGCATTGTTGCTAGCAATCCTTTCACCATTGTTTTCTGCAGACGAGGCTTTCAGCGGTAAAATTATTTTTCACAGATCGCTGAATTGCACTGACAGTTAAACACCGCAAAAGTTATCTACAGATCATCAAATACATACAAGACTCACAAGAATATTGAAAGCCAGTAACATATTTCCCAGTGTAGCTACAATTAAATATTCTGATTGCTGCTACAGTCTGACACCGATCGATGTACAGGTAATGTCTCCTCTTGTCGGCTGTGGTTGTGCAGGAAATGTCAGTATCTACAGCGAACTCTCTCAAATTGCATAGTGTACCATAAATATTTAACGTGCGCTTTTGTAGGAGTTTTCGTGATGCCTCGGCTTTTATGCAAAGAAATTCTTGCCCTAACAGAACCTATTTACGAAAATAACGCATAATAACGTGGCAGCCCGTCCATCACATATTACCCTCCCTGCTTTCAACACACGCAAACGTACTCACCGCTAAAAGCCTGTGCATGCTCGCGAAAACACCGTTAATCATAAAAGCATTTTTGTTGTTTGGAAAGAGAGCACTCTCTAAGCACAGACGGGGAAATCAGAATAAATACGCAAACAGAATTCGAAGCACTGTCTTACAGAAGAGAAAAAAAATGGCCGAAATTTTCGGTATTCTACAGCTACAGCTCTGGAGATGTCCTGATGCCACAGTGGCGGATGAGTGTCGGCTTTCCCGCCAGAGATGGATGGTCTGCTTCAACTTGTCTTTGAACACTTAATTTCTCAGAACTTTCCATACATACCTTGTCTCCATCTTGTTCGAATCAGTTTGTAGACACTCCTATGTCCCGGCACAAAGGCTGTCTTGTGAATGAATCTAGCATTATGACCGGCTCTTATTGAATTTACCCGCCGATTTACTGATGTCAGCGGTGTGGAAGCACCATCAGCTTCTTTTCCTTCTGCAGACGAGACTTTCGGCGGTTATTTTACACAGACCACCATATTGCATCGGCAATTAAACTCTGCAACGTGCCCTGCATGTCATCAAATACGGAAAGACTCTTTACTCGATTACAATGCTCGCCCACTGGGGACAAGAGCTTCAATATTAGAACGTGAAACCGACAGGTGACCTATCAGTATATCACCGCGTACTGTGTCGATGTAGTAAACACACAATTCATTTGGTACACCATACAAAATCATCCCTCTTACATCAGAAAGCCCATAGTGAATCGAAGTCACCCTCAGAACTGATGTGCAAAGACTGGCCCATTTCCCCCTCGGTGCAAATGTGCTACTATTTCTGGTCCGGACCTGCCTGCTTGCTTGCGTTTCTATACCCATCTTCAGACTTTGGGATTACACGAAGTATTTCCGTGTCATTCGCCAAAATATTATACCATTTTCGATGTACTTCTAATTATCAAGCACACAGCAGTAGCCTACTGATCGCTCGTGCAATATAATTCCGAAGATACAGACTGGAAATTATCTCTCTACAAACCCGAAACTTAGCACTTACCCGTCTGAGGGGACCTTTAGATGAGAACTCGAAACCAATAGAGGAAACTGATATTTCCACTCTGGAATACCGATGTTTGTGATGTAACAGATTCCTAATCATCCCTACATTTTACAAAGTCAAATAACCTGCTTCTCATGTCTAGAGAACCGGCAAACCTATCTTCCACATGCTAGATGCACTAAATAAAGAAGCGAAATGTGAAGAGGCAGTCAACTGAACAATTTTCATAGGAGGGGATAATGGCCCAGTGCAAACACATGTCCATATTGAGTCTCGTCAAATTTCCACGCGATCACGAAAGCTATCCAACACATGCTAAGTACTAGTTCGCTATTCGGTCGTCTAGAGGACATTCCGGTTAAGACCTCTACATTCCCACACTCCGACAGGTCTCTCCATTCAGAGGGCCTCTACCGTTAACGGGAAAAGTGAATCATTCCTCGCACAGGTCACCAGCACTGCACTCCAAGCTCACACAGCTAGAATAATCACCCTAGGAAACCACTCACATATATATTTTATCCATGTACATACAACTAAATGTTACAATTGAGGTAACAGTTGAACGACATTCGACAATGAGCGAAGTATCGGTAATACCCCCTGTCGACGGCTGTGGCTCTGGAAATAGATATAATACATACTTTATAAGCTTGATGCTCAAATGCGAACATATCACGCACCTCTACTACTAAGTATAACACTTCGCCAATAACTGATCACAGATAATACAAAATAATACTGATCCAAAAACCATTATGGGTAGGCATGTCTCATATGTTTTCTTGCAAGTGCAACCACTGTGTCCTAGAAAGAGATACGCAATCGGCCAGATGTTAAAAAAAAAGACGATCGCAGCAACTACTGTATATTACTGTCACAAGCGGTCTTGGTTCTGCCGGTGCACTCAAGTATCCATGTTACAAGCTATACTAGCTTTATAAATCGAGGTACAACATTACCTCTGGATGAGGTCGTTTTCCGGACAAATACCGAGATGGTGATCATAGGAATGTGTATTATCAGATTAACACATAGCCCACGATGCAACCTCGTGATAAGATTACCGCATTTCGAAAGTGATTCGGCTAAGGAATGTGGGATGTAAGCAGTATTTGCTACTCCCTCACATCACCCCAGCTAGATAATTCTACAGCATTATAATGCACTCTGTCTTGATGCAATCTCAGAGGATCGGTGATATATCCACTGGACTATGGGCAATGGTTGATTGAGAAGGATCGCAATCAGTAGTAGATGGTGTCATGATTGAGGTCATAAGGAATGTACACAAGCTTTTCAGATCTCTAATACCACGCTCCCTACTAGAAATGCTCTCTGGCATTTGGAATCAAGTCTTTCCATTCAATCTCCTACCTGCAATGGGTCCTTGAATGATTACAACCACTACTCAACCACATTTCTCGCATGCTCATATCTCCAAAGCGGTGTGCTGACCACATACCCCTCCTATCCACTTCGTCAACTGAGGAGGACACGGCAATCGGATGGTCCCGATGGGCCACTTGTGGCCTGAAGACAGTGTGCTTTAGCATATCTCCAAAAGACCCACGTTTCTCAGATCTATCTGCTACAGTAAAATTACTGCGTCGTTTTAGGTAGCCCCTATGCGTCTTGCAAATGCTTCCTCAGACTCTACGCTACCATACATACACCTTTGCGCACGTGTTCATTCCAGTGTAAGTCGGAACTGAGTAGGGGTCAGAGGAAACTTTATCTACCACCTCCTGCAATCCATGCAGAAACAGGCAAAGCTGAGTTACTGCGACAGAAATGTGTTTTGACCATTGGACAAAAAAGAAGCTTGCTCCTGCAACATGAAGTAGTACAAAAGACAGTACGGGAACTGAGGGAAGGACGTGGATTTTGCTGCTGCATTGTGGTGCTTCTCCAAACTACATACAAATACTACAGATCCATCTCCATTCACATCTATCCCCGCAACATGCTATTTTCGTTGTTCTGTACCATCCATCAGAGAAAAATTACGACCTATAAATCCTAAACTAACTTCATCTGATAGATATCTAGATAAGATTTTTACCACATCTCTCTCCTCCCGTATATCGAAAATAAATACCGCGTGCATACAGGCATCGAGCACAAGTGACGATGCTATTAAATATACAGGTTTTGATAAACTGAACAGGCCAGTTTAAAGTTCCATCATCTGTAGTGTCGGAGGATGACCGTATTCCACAGACCATACTATAAGCCGCAAGAGACGCTCCCTGTGCCCCTGTCTGTGACCCTGTTTGAAACATTATTTTCTAACACGCCTTGTACAATGCCATACATTTTCTTTTTCTGTCACGACTTCGAGGTCTCTGTCAGGTCCTAAACTGACATTAAGATGCTCTAACCCATGGTCTCCTGCAGAAGACTAGACATAGCACGGTGTAAATCATTTTGTTACTGTGGCTACCATAACACATGACACATTGTGTATGATTTTAAATAAAAGAGAGTTACAACATAAAGAAACTAGAAGAGTTTGGCTGCGTTGTGGAGAGTTTCCAAACTGATGTCCGAAAGTGATTGACGACCTCTACATTTAAACTCATCTGCCACAGTAACAGAATATTTGATCGCTGAAACGACCTCCATTAATTTCCCTCACCGTTTTTGTACTTGCTTCTTTCATCTATCAACTGAAGTATTTCTTCGGTTATATATGATTTCTTCACAGTAAGCTTCCGAGTACACAGTTTTTTTCCAACTTCTGTGACTGCCCTTGTTAAAGATGTCCAATCTTCTTCAACTGAACTGCCTACTGAGCTATTCAGTATCGCAGCATCTATAGCCTCAGAGAACATGAAGCTTATCACTTCACTCCTTAGTACTTCAGTATACCACTTCTTTGGGCAATGGTTCCTCCTGGCCAATCTCCTGACGTTCGCCCTACTCTTCGTTATTACTAAAATAGGATCTGAGCCTATATCAGCTCCTAGGTGCACCTTACAATCCAGTATCTGATTTCGGAATCTCTTCCTAGCCATGCTGTATTATAACTGAAATCCTTACATATGTACAGGCCTCTTCCAAGTGTACCTTTTCCGCTTGTGATTCTTAAACAGAGTATTCGCTATTACTAGCCGAAATTTGTTAATAAGTTTTGAGCGCTGTGTTGAAGTGGTTTGCTGTCTTATTCGGAACTGCAGTGCTATTTTTGGGGCCCTGGCTCTATTTCTGTGTGAAATTACAGACTCCTGGGGCATGTGTAGTCATCTAATCAGGTTATCGACAGTATTACGTATGGGAAGTAGCATCCAATTATTGATTTAAATACACTCCTGGAAATGGAAAAAAGAACACATTGACACCGGTGTGTCAGACCCACCATACTTGCTCCGGACACTGCGAGAGGGCTGTACAAGCAATGATCACACGCACGGCACAGCGGACCCACCAGGAACCGCGGTGTTGGCCGTCGAATGGCGCTAGCTGCGCAGCATTTGTGCACCGCCGCCGTCAGTGTCAGCCAGTTTGCCGTGGCATACGGAGCTCCATCGCAGTCTTTAACACTGGTAGCATGCCGCGACAGCGTGGACGTGAACCGTATGTGCAGTTGATGGACTTTGAGCGAGGGCGTATAGTGGGCATGCGGGAGGCCGGGTGGACGTACCGTCGAATTGCTCAACACGTGGGGCGTGAGGTCTCCACAGTACATCGATGTTGTCGCCAGTGGTCGGCGGAAGGTGCACGTGCCCGTCGACCTGGGACCGGACCGCAGCGACGCACGGATGCACGCCAAGACCGTAGGATCCTACGCAGTGCCGTAGGGGACCGCACCGCCACTTCCCAGCAAATTAGGGACACTGTTGCTCCTGGGGTATCGGCGAGGACCATTCGCAACCGTCTCCATGAAGCTGGGCTACGGTCCCGCATACCGTTAGGCCGTCTTCCGCTCACGCCCCAACATCGTGCAGCCCGCCTCCAGTGGTGTCGCGACAGGCGTGAAAGGAGGGACGAATGGAGACATGTCGTCTTCAGCGATGAGAGTCGCTTCTGCCTTGGTGCCAATGATGGTCGTATGCGTGTTTGGCGCCGTGCAGGTGAGCGCCACAATCAGGACTGCATACGACCGAGGCACACAGGGCCAACACCTGGCATCATGGTGTGGGGAGCGATCTCCTACACTGGCCGTACACCTCTGGTGATCATCGAGGGGACACTGAATAGTGCACGGTACATCCAAACCGTCATCGAACCCATCGTTCTACCATTCCTAGACCGGCAAGGGAACTTGCTGTTCCAACAGGACAATGCACGTCCGCATGTATCCCGTGCCACCCAACGTGCTCTAGAAGGTGTAAGTCAACTACCCTGGCCAGCAAGATCTCCGGATCTGTCCCCCATTGAGCATGTTTGGGACTGGATGAAGCGTCGTCTCACGCCGTCTGCACGTCCAGCACGAACGCTGGTTCAACTGAGGCGCCAGGTGGAAATGGCTTGGCAAGCCGTTCCACAGGACTACATCCAGCATCTCTACGATCGTCTCCATGGGAGAATAGCAGCCTGCATTGCTGCGAAAGGTGGATATACACTGTACTAGTGCCGACATTGTGCATGCTCTGTTGCTTGTGTCTATGTGCCTGTGGTTCTGTCAGTGTGATCATGTGATGTATCTGACCCCAGGAATGTGTCAATAAAGTTTCCCCTTCCTGGGACAATGAATTCTCGGTGTTCTTATTTCAATTTCCAGGAGTGTAAGTATTAATGAGGAAATAAATTTTTGTTGAGAATGTGCTACACAAGTAGTGTCCATTACTGTTTCATGTACAAATCTTTATTCAATATGGATGTGTAATAATCTTGTTACATTTTCATGTGTCTAACCAAATGGGTCAATGCATTCAGAATCTTACTACCTGTTCACTGAAGTGTGGTTTATTGTGTTGTGTACAGTTCTGGATTTGAAGCATATATTTTAAAAGTCAGTGATTCAATTGGAGATAGTTGTGGAGCTCTTTTGGCATTTTTCAATGTAATGTAAGGAATTAAGTGCTATTATCTAGTAACAGAGCGATTAACATATTGTGCAGAGTGAGAATTCCCTTCCTCAATGACTGAGCAAATTTACACTTAGCAGATAGTTGAGGATGGAGTTATTTTCAAATAAATTGTGGGCGCTGAGTACATTGGAATGCTAATTTTTTTTTTTAAGTTTTAAAGCTGTATTTAATTTTCGTTTGTCGGTTTTGTTTATACTAGTAGACCAAACTTTATAAAGAAAGGCACACCTTATAATTTTTCTTAAGGTGCTGCAAAGTAAAGGTCATCTTGTATACAAGAAGTAGATAAGGAAATGTGATGCCTAATTCGATTGGTTTTAGTATTATATCAGGGCTGTATTTAAGTACAGACATAAAATTAAGCCGGCCGCGGTGGTCTCGCGGTTCTAGGCGCGCAGTCCTGCTACGGTCCTGCTACGGTCGCAGGTTCGAATCCTGCCTCGGGCATGGATGTATGTGATGTCCTTAGGTTAGTTAGGTTTAAGTAGTTCTAAGTTCTAGGGGACTAATGACCACAGCAGTTGAGTCCCATAGTGCTCAGAGCCATTTGAACCATAAAATTAATTGTTAACAAATGTACTTTTCAGTCCGAAAACTAATTTGATACAGCTGTCCACCTTGTTTACTTTACGGAAGTCTCTTTATTTCGTATTATTCCCACACAAAAAAATTCATTTGAATCCGATTACTGTGGAAAAGCCTTTGTTTCCATCCACAATTTTTACCCCCACACTTACTTCAACGTATGTCCTTCTTCATCCAACTTTGATTCCATGTGGAACGTGCACCGTGGCTGTAGATTAATTAAGAAAGTGTAGGAAGACAACAATCTGTACCAATTCTACTTTTTTTTATTATTCTTGAATGTAGAGCAGATATTTCTTTTGGTTTTCTTCCTATACTACTCTTCCCAACAACCTCGTCATTTTTTGGCTGTGTCGCTGCTTCCTTTGTTCTGTCCATGTTTTGCCTGCTTTCTTCCTTTCTTTTACTTCAAAGTCTGTGTTCACAATTTTGTTTCTGAATTTTTCTTTTCCATATATCATTTCACTGCTGATCCCTGCTTATTTTAGATCTTCTTCTATTTCTTGAAACAGTTGGTTATTTTGATTCAACTATTTACCACATTGAAAATACTCTTTGTGAGTTTGTTGTTGTTTATTATGTGTCCAAAGAATGTTTGTCGACGTTTTCAGAACATGTTTGTGAACCTGTGTGTGTGTTCATATAATTATTTGGTTGGTCTCTTCATCCATATACCATCTCTGTGTACTGCTGAAAATTTTTTTCTTAGGATTTACGTTTTATTTCTTCAGTCTCCGTTATGCCTGACGCTCCGATTGTGGCAGTTTCTCACGTGTAGATTGCTTCTGGTAGTACGCCTGTACTGTACTACCTGAGTTTACCCTGTCTTCAAATATTTCTTTTGCTGTAGTGTGTCCACGTTAGTAGTTACATGTTTCTTGCATGTTTGGATGCCTTGTTTGATCCTCTTATTTGTACATATTGCCCAATATATTTGAATTTTCAGCTGTGTTAACCTTCCCATATTTTTGTACATGGCTTGGTTGTTGCTGTTCTCTCTTTCCATGTACTGTATCTTATACGATGTCTGAAGACCTGTATTCACAGAGGCTTCATGTAAGTATTCCACTGCTTCTTGTGTTTCTTGTGTATTGTTACTGAGTATTGCAAGGTCGTCTGCAAAAGCCAGGCATTTTATGATGATCTTGTTTGCACACGAACTTCCTAACCGAAAATTCCTTTCACTTTTTCTTTTCTTTGTTTGATAATTTTGTCCAAGACAGTGTTGAACAAAAGTGGCGAGAGACCTTGTGTGTCCCCAGGTCTGAGATTTCTTCCATAAATTTTATTTTGGATGTAGTGTCTGTATGTGTTTGTTACATGAGTGTCAAGTTTTTCTGTCTATTCCATACTCTTCTAATGTGTCAAAGAGAATCTGCTGACTATGGACTCGTAGGCCTTCTTAAGGTCCACGAGTGTGACTACGAGTACAGTGTTGCTCGTCTGTTTGACCTACAGGAACGTTTGCAGGTTCCAAATTCGTTCATTACAGGACCTTCCTCTTCTGAAGCGTGCATAGTATTCACCTATGTATTGTGATTCAAGTGTGTTGCGTAATGCCTTGGAGAGAATTTTGTAGGCGACTTGTAATAATAAGATACCTCTGTAATTAGTAGGCTCTGTCTTGTCGCCCTTTTTGTGGAGTGGGTAAATCAACGTACATTTCCATTCCTGTGAAATTTTCTCTGAATTCTATATTTAGGTAAGAGTTTTATGGATTTTCTTTTTGAGTTTCCAGAACTCGGAAATAATGCCGTCTTCGCCGGAGACTCTATTGTTTTTATTTGCTTTATATTCTCTCCTACCTCTTTTATTGAACGGGCTTTGAATCTGGGTTTGGTACTATTTTCGTTAAGAGTACTTCTTCTTTAGGCTTCTCGCAGTTGAGGAGTTTATCAAAATAATTTTTAACACTTTGGCATTTTAATCGAGTATTTGTTTCCACAGATTTGTCTGTCTCTTTGAAGCAAATATTTGGAGGCTGATAACCCTTTAAATCTTCACTGAAAATTCTGTTGAACTTTTTCGAGTTACTTATCTTGAAGTCTACCTCGATTTTATTTAGTCTATTTTTGACTCATGTCCTTTCCACACTTCTAATACCTTTCGAGGTTTGTTTTTGGGCTTTGTGGAAATCTTGCAGCTTCTGTTCTGTTACTGCTAAACTTCTTCCAGGCGTGGATTCCACTTTCAATGGCCTGATCTCAAGATGGGTTCCACCGCCTAAGTTTTGTTCCTGGGAAGCTAACCCCAACGCACTGCATAATGAACTGTCTTCCCGTTGAATTTTGGTTAATTTATTCAATAATTTTGTCTTTGTTCATCCTCATATATTCAGGGTGATTATAATTAAAGTAAAACGTTCAAACAGCTGTAGAAATAATACCATAGGTCAGAATGACTTCAAACTGCAACGGAATATTATCGGAGAAGGGGAAAAGCGTTTGGCTGAAGAAACGTAAATAGCTAAAAAATGTAGCAATAGATGGTGCTGTAACCATCATAATTTAATAGGGGTCGACTACAAATAAGAACCGAATCATACAACAGTGTCTAAGGCGTACGTTTAACGTTAAACAAACTACTAATCAGATTGTAAGGATGTACAGTTGTGATACTGTAAGCCCATTCTCCACGGCAAGGCCATAGCACATCGGATGGAAAAAAATTAAGTCCTGAGGTCAAAAACCGCATAATAAAGCTTTACTCACATTGGTTTTTAATTGTCCTCAGGCCAAGAACCACATAAAAAGCATCAGTCACATCGCTTTTTAATTGTTCTGAAGCCAAAAAGCGCATAATAAGCAACAATCACAATCAAATTGGACTACTAATTTCCGTGTGACTGGCCCAAAACAACTTAAATATTTTGTCCACCATTTTCTTTTCTTTTTATTTTCCAATTTCCTATGTATCCATTGACAACTCAGTGACGGGCTACAATCTGTCTCACTCCTTCCAGGTAACTAACGGCCTTTGTTGTCTTTCTGGCTTCTATACAAGTTGTAGCTAAACATTCGTTTCTATATTCATCATTTGGATTTGCAGCTCCATGTGTTTACCGTGTTTACAGTTAAAATTGTTGGATGTAAGGTCCGCCAGTTATGCAAAACATCATTTTTTTCAAGTTCCCAAACATGTTTCATTACCACTATGCCTTCATCAATGGGTTTCTCTTTTATTTAACCTATAATGTGAACGTTTTTACTAAATAATTACAAAATTCTCTGCATATTTAGTTCAAACAACAATTCGTTTTTTTGTTAATACCTTTACACTCGGTTTATGTGGTGTCACCGCTAGACACCACACTTGCTGGGTGGTAGCCTTTAAATCGGCCGCGGTCCGGTAGTATATGTCGGACCCGCGTGTCGCCACTATCAGTTATTGCATACCGAGCGCCGCCACACGGCAAGTCTAGAGAGACTTCCTAGCACTCGCCGCAGTTGTACAGCCGACTTTGCTAGCGATGGTTCACTGACTTCTACGCTCTCATTTGCCGAGACGATAGTTAACATAGCCTTCAGCTACGTTATTTGCTACGACCTAGCAAGGCGCCATGATCAATTTCTATTGGTGTTGTAAACCATGTATCGTCAAGAGCGACGTTCGTCATTAATGGATTAAAGTTAAGTATTCCACCATCTACGTCCGTTGTTCTCAATTCTAATTCCCTTGCCATGTTCCAGACCTCACGCCAGCCTGCGTGAGCTGAAACGCGTGCATTTCGGCCTCCTTTTCTGTAAAAATTCGGTTGGCTCTCCTGCCAACCACAACAGTTTACGTGGTGTTTTAGGACAACTTGTGTATTATTTATCACAGGTAGCTTGTTATCTGCAAAAAAAACGATGTTGATTAGAAATTTTGTTGGGAGTTAACCTGTCATTTTATGCTCCAAACATAATTTAGTTTGTCGCGATAATTAGCGCATATAATCGTTTTTACAGGGTGTTTCAAAAATGACCGGTATATTTGAAACGGCAATAAAAACTAAACGAGCAGCGATAGAAATACACCGTTTGTTACAATATGCTTGGGATAACAGTACATTTTCAGGCGGACAAACTTTCGAAATTACAGTAGTTACAATTTTCAACAACTGATGGCGCTGCAAGTGATGTGAAAGATATAGAAGACAACGCAGTCTGTGTGTGCGCCATTCTGTACGTCGTCTTTCTGCTGTAAGCGTGTGCTGTTCACAGCGTGCAAGTGTGCTGTGGACAACAAGGTTTATTCCTTAGAACAGAGGATTTTTCTGGTGCTGGAATTCCACCGCCTAGAACACAGTGTTGTTGCAACAAGACGAAGTTTTCAACGGAGGTTTAATGTAACCAAAGGACCGAAAAGCGATACAATAAAGGATCTGTTTGAAAAATTACAACGGACTGGGAACGTGACGGATGAACGTGCTGGAAAGGTAGGGCGACCGCATAAGGCAAACCACAGAGGGCAACGCGCAGCTAGTGCAGCAGGTGATCCAACAGCGGCCTCGGGTTTCCGTTCGCCGTGTTGCAGCTCCGGTCCAAATTACGCCAACGTCCACGTATCGTCTCATGCGCCAGAGTTTACACCTCTATCCATACAAAATTCAAATGCGGCAACCCCTCAGCGCCGCTACCATTGCTGCACGAGAGACATTTGCTAACTATATAGTGCACAGGACTGATGACGGCGATATGCATGTGGGCAGCATTTGGTTTACTGACGAAGCTTATTTTTACCTGGACGGCTTCGTCAATAAACAGAACTGGCGCATATGGGGACCCGAAAAGCCCCATGTTGCAGTCCCATCGTCGCTGCATCCTCAGAAAGTACTGGTCTGGGCCGCCATTTCTTCCAAAGGAATCATTGGCCCATTTTTCAGATCCGAAACGATTACTGCATCATGCTATCTGGACATTCTTTGTGAATTTGTGACGGTACAAACTGCCTTAGACGACACTGCGTGGTTTATGCAAGATGGTGCCCGGCCACATCGCACGGCCGACGTCTTTAATTTCCTAAATGAATATATCGATGATCGTGTGATTGCTTTGGGCTATCCGAAACATACTGGAGGCGGCGTGGATTGGCCTCCCTATTCGCCAGACATGAACCCCTGTGACTTCTTTCTGTGGGGACACTTGAAAGACCAGGTGTACCGCCAGAATCCAGAAACAATTGAACAGCTGAAGCAGTATATCTCATCTGCATGTGAAACCATTCCGCCAGACACGTTGTCAAAGGTTTCGGGTAATTTCATTCAGAGACTACGCCATATTATTGCTACGCATGATGGATATTGCCGTTTCAAATATACCGGTCATTTTTGAAACACCCTGTATATGGCAAGCCCTTTTATTCTCAGCATCTTGGTGAGGTGTTGTGAAGCACACGTGAATACAACACGTATTTTCACAAATAAGGTCGTAAAAGCACTTAGAACTTCACCAAAACACACTGCAATTTTGGTTGTTGTGTGCCCCAGTCCTGTTAGTGTTCATTTGTTCACCAGTGAGTTTGGCGCCAAGTTTGAATTTTGTTTACATTTTATCATTGTGTGTGTTTGTGTGTTCTGTACGCTTCTTAGGTGTTTGTGTTGTCTTTTACATGGTGTTCCTTTTGTGTAAAATGGTGAGTCTTTGCAGATTTTTTAACTAGAGGTGGGGCCCCTCCACGCCCACACCGGCGTGATGGCCAACACAAAAGGTCTACTGCCATCTCTGCATAAGCGTTAGTATTCACTAAAGTGAGGTGTCGTAGGATGTGGGTACTGCGATGTTTGCGTACGTCTGGTTAAGATTAACCATTAATACGCTCTCATCTGGAGATAGATTGGTAGAAATCTGACGAGGGGTAGCGGTTTAAAGGGCAGAGGAAGAAAAGTGCCAAGGCAAGCGCCAAGGGAAAAAAACCTCTGCGATAGTTAGGTCGGGTCGGGTGGTAAGAGGAGTAGCGGTTGTCTTGCTGCCTGCGATAGGTTGTGTAAGGATAGGCTTTATTAGTAGTGGGTATCATGCATGTCGATACCTTGGCGTTGTGCGTTGTGCTGCTCGGCGGCTGTCGCTGGGTGCTGGTACAGAGTCCTCGTTCTGCGTCAGCAACCTGCAACAGTTAGGTTTGTCATCGATCTTGTGTCCGATAGGTCATATACCGGAAGCACAGTGTGAGGGAATGTTGGCAGCTTGTTTGTGTGCTGTGGGCGAGCTCGTCGGTGTCCCTGCTGTGGCCTGTTGGTAGGCTCTAATAGCAGCTGGTAGTTGCCAGTCACTGGAAACCAACAACCACAAGCAGCACCATTCACAACCTATCGAGCCACCCACTGACACTCAAGCAAGCAAACTTCAGATTCATGCTCCATAGATTAAACAGAACACCCATGAACAATCAGAACCACACACAAGAACTAAACACAATAAAACAAATTGCAGTAGAAAAAGGTTATGAAGCCCATACAGTAGACAAATGAAATCAAAAACTTTGTAAACAGTACAAAAATGAACTTACCACACACATACACAAGTACTCACCAAACACAGGACAACACAAAACACAAACAATGACCACACACAAAACGAAATGGCACATAATCACATACAATAACAAGATTGTTCACAGAATAGGTAACATACTAAAGAAACATGGACTACAAATAGGATGTATTACAGAGAACATAACACAGAAAAACATAAGAACACAAGAAACACCCACAGATAAATTTAACAAATCAGGAACATATGAACTCACATGCAATGCTTGCCAGTCAGTGAACATAGGACAGACATGTAAAAATTTCAAAACCAGATATTCATAACATCTCAGAGCTTTAAAAAGCAACAGCTCCTGTATCACATTTCCTAACAACCTAACAGCCCACAATCACCAGCAAACTACAATAGAAACAACATTAAGAATATTAAAACCCAGCCACAGCCTATACAACAAACTGACGATTCAGGAAAATTTCCACATACAGAAGGCAATAGTAGAAAGAAAACATATCATAAATGAATGCCCTACACTCTGCAAGTGCACACTTTTTAACACATTAAAGGAACTTTACAAAAACCTACACACACACACACACACACACACACTCATACACACACACACACACACACACACACACACACACACACACACACACGCGCGCGCGCGCGCGCGCGCTGTAAATGGATACACTACCCTCTGCAAAGACTCACCATTTTACACAAAAGGAACACCATGTAGAAGACAACACAAACACCTAAGAAGCGTACAGAACACACAAACACACACGATGATAAAATGTAAACAAAATTAAAACTTGGAGCCGGAGCCAAACTCACTAGTGAACAATGAACACTAACGGGACTGGGGCACGCAACAACCAAAATTACAGTGTGTTTGGCGAAGTGCAAAGTGCTTTTACGACCTTATTTGTGAAAATACGTGTTGTATTCACGTGTTCTTCACAGCACCTCACCAAGATGTTGAGAATAAAAGGGCTTGCCACATAAAAACTAATATAGGCGCGAAATATCACGACAAACTATATTATGCTTAGAGCATAAAATGATAGGTCAACTCCCAAAAAAATATCTCATCAACGTCAACTGATTTCTGATGACAAGTTACCTGTAATAAATAATACACAAGTGGTCCTGAAAAACCATGTAAACCGACTGTAAAGGTATTAACGAAAAGAAACGAATTGTTGTTTGAATTAAATATCCAGATAATTTTGTAATCATTTAGAAAAAACATTCGGATTACAGGTTAAATAAAATGGAAACCCATTGATGGAGGCATATTGGTGCTGAAACATGTTTGGGAACTTGGAAAAAACGGTGTTTTGTATAACTGGCGGACCTCTCGTCTCTCTAATTGTCTCTGTTGCCTTCAGGGCGTCAAACATCGTATTGTAGTTAATACTGCCGAAAGATCTCCCTCATTCTAGAACTTATACAAGCGTTGCCTTTACTCATACTGCTAAGTCATAGGATCACATTTGTCACATGCTGCTATGTCTCTTAGGGATCTGGAATACTCTTCCGGACCTCGGAGTTCGCTAGTCTCTCCATACTTCTGTAAATACTTTATGTTATTATTTTGAAAACATAATCTATTACACTGATAAACTGATAATCTCATAACTGTCAGCAGCTATCTTCTTTGGAATTAGGATTATGGTATTGTTCTTGAATTGTGATGGTATGTCTTCTGTGTCTTTTACCTTGATGATCATGTATAATAGTTTTGTCATGGTTGACTCTTCCAGTGATCTCAACAGTTCTGAGGGAAAGGCGTCCTCTCCATGTACTTTGTTTCGACTTATATTTTTCAAAGGTATGTCAAATTCTTTTCGCTGTGTTCTATCTCCCATCTGATTTTGATCTACCTGCTCTTTCCATATCTTTGTCTTCATTTATTCTTGTTTTGTGCAGCCTTCTGCAAAATTCCTTCCACGTCTCAGTCGTCCTGTCTTTGCTTAGTAACTGCTTGCCTCCTGACACAGATACAGCTGCTTCTCCTTTCTCCAAACGTTTCATTACTGTTCATATAGGCGGCATATACGTTTCTATACACATACATAGTTCTGCAGCGTTTCAACTCTTCTCTGCCCATTCCTGCTTTGCTGTTTACCATCTGTTTTTTTATCTTATTTTTTAGATATTTGTATTCTCTTTCGTCTGCTTAATTTGCTGCATTTTTATATTTTCACCTACTTCGTTCACTATGTCATCTCTCATAGCTACGCTTGCATCTACTCTTGTGTTTGTTTCCACTGTTTGAAAAAATCGTTTCCTAATGCTCGCTTTGAAACTATAACAATCACTAGTTCTTTCACTTTATTAAAGTTCCATCTCCGTAATTTCCTACCTTTCTATAATTCATAGAGTGTCAATCTTCACTTCACAACCAATAAATTATGATCAGACTCCACGTATGTTCATGGAAAATAATGAAATTCAGAATTTATTTTCTAATTTTCTTTCTTATCATTTTGTATTTAAAACTTTCCAGTCCCTCACATCTCTTCGGCATGTACTGCCTTCTTTCATATGATTATCAAACGAATTATTTGTATTGATTAAAACATGCTCTCTGCAAAACTCTACCAGGTCTCTTGTCTTTTAATTCCTTCTCCCTACTTCAGGATGTTCTATTTTTCCTTCTTTTTCTTTCCCGCTATCGGATTTCAGTGCTCAATTAAAATTAAAATGTCGTGTATGTTAAGAATTGGATAATCCAGTTTATCTCATCTAACATTCTTTCAGTGTCATCATCTGCGGAGATAGCAGGCCAACAAACATTTATTACTGTGATAATACTTGCTAGCTGTCTATGTTGGGCAGTCTGTGTTGGGTACGGAAAAGCATTTGTAATAGTTCACCCGCAGTCCTGTTTTCTTGTAAATCGTTAGAATTTCTCATGCATTCCTACTATTTGAGTTTTTGCTGATAAGCAGTTGCTCATCTGACGAAAAATACACTCCTGGAAATTGAAATAAGAACACCGTGAATTCATTGTCCCAGGAAGGGGAAACTTTATTGACACATTCCTGGGGTCAGATACATCACATGATCACACTGACAGAACCACAGGCACATAGACACAGGCAACTGAGCATGCACAATGTCGGCACTAGTACAGTGTATATCCACCTTTCGCAGCATTTCAGGCTGCTATTCTCCCATGGAGACGATCGTAGAGATGCTCAATGTAGTCCTGTGGAACGGCTTGCCATGCCATTTCCACCTGGCCCCTCAGTTGGACCAGCGTTCGTGCTGGACGTGCAGACCGCGTGAGACGACGCTTCATCCAGTCCCAAACATGCTCAATGGGGGACAGATCCGGAGATCTTGCTGGCCAGGGTAGTTGACTTACACCTTCTAGAGCACGTTGGGTGGCACGGGATACATGCGGACGTGCATTGTCCTGTTGGAACAGCAAGTTCCCTTGCCGGTCTAGGAATGGTAGAACGATGGGTTCGATGACGGTTTGGATGTACCGTGTACTATTCAGTGTCCCCTCGACGATCACCAGAGGTGTACGGCCAGTGTAGGAGATCGCTCCCCACACCATGATGCCGGGTGTTGGCCCTGTGTGCCTCGGTCGTATGCAGTCCTGATTGTGGCGCTCACCTGCACGGCGCCAAACACGCATACGACCATCATTGGCACCAAGGCACAAGCGACTCTCATCGCTGAAGACGACACGTCTCCATTCGTCCCTCCATTCACGCCTGTCGCGACACCACTGGAGGCGGGCTGCACGATGTTGGGGCGTGAGCGGAAGACGGTCTAACGGTGTGCGGGACCGTAGCCCATTGAGACGGTTGCGAATGGTCCTCGCCAATACCCCAGTAGCAACAGTGTCCCTAATTTGCTGTGAAGTGGCGGTGCGGTCCCCTACGGCACTGCGTAGGATCCTGCGGTCTTGGCGAACATCCGTGGGCCGCTGCGGTCCGGTCCCAGGTCGACGGGCACGTGCACCTTCCACCGACCACTAGCGACAACATCGATGTACTGTGGAGACCTCACGCCCCACGTGTTGAGCAATTCGGCGGTGCGTCCACCCGGCCTCCCGCATGCCCACTATACGCCCTCGCTCAAAGTCCGTCAACTGCACATACGGTTCACGTCCACGCTGTCGCGGCATGCTACCAGTGTTAAAGACTGCGATGTAGCTCCGTATGCCACGGCAAACCGGCTGACACTGACGGCGGTGGTGCACAAATGCTGCGCAGCTAGCGCCATTCGACGGTCAACACCGCGGTTCCTGGTGTGTCCGCTGTGCCGTGCGTGTGATCATTGCTTGTACAGCCCTCTCACAGTGTCCGGAGCAAGTATGGTGGGTCTGACACACCGGTGTCAATGTGTTCTTTGTTCCATTTCCAGGAGTGTATTTTTCTTCATGCCACCCTATATCAGATATATAATTTTAATTCCCATTTCCTAAAAATTGATAGTAATTGTTAAAAACTACTTAAAACTACTTCCAGCTAGATAAGACTGAGGTTAATGACATAAAGAATTAAGGGTTGAGGCTCTGACCCCTATCCGTCCCTTGTCTGTAAGTGTGGTTATTCTTACACTTTTCTTTTACGTCTGTGAATGCTTCGTGTTGTGGGTAACAGTGGAGTAAGACAAAGACATTGCAGCAGCTAGACTTTAACAAATCAGAGCAAACGTTTTTAGTCTGGTAATTAACTGTCTACCTCGACTGTAAACAATGTTTTCTGTGAGAGGCTCCGGCTACGTCGAGTTGTGTGAGTGGAGCTGTGGAGCTCCACCAAGTTCAGTAATATCCACTAAAATTTTAATTAATTCATTTTTGTTATTTGTTTCCGGCGATTCTTATTATTTTCTTAATTTATTCCTTGGCTCGATCAAGAATTTATTTTTAAACTACTTTGTGAAGATTAAGTAATTATACCTTGGAATCCGACTTGTAACATCTATAGGAGAGAGAGGAGAGAGAGAGAGAGAGAGAGAGAGAGAGAGAGAGAGAGAGAGAGAGAGAGAGCTAGTACCTGCTTTAATCACCACCTCTTTAGCTCCTGGGCTGAGAAGCTATCCAATTCATATTGACTCCAGTCGCATCCATCGAGAATCGTCATTCTATAACACCATCTTCAGTTCTTTGCAAAATACTCCAAGCTAGTGCTCATTTGATCTGTAGCAGCACGACAGTGAAAATGTATTATCTCAAGAAGCAACCTTCCATTACCGACATCTATATCTGAAGTAAAATGGATGTCGTCTACAAAAGGTGAAAAGGTTTACCAAAGTTTATAAGGCATTCACTCAGTATCTGTCCTTTTCTGTGGTCCTAGTCCGTTAATTTATTTGGCCTACCAAAGCGACGATCTATTTTACTGGACATGAGCATGTAAAATTTTAGGACAAAATACTGAACTTTTACACTCATATTGCGAATAAAATAATGTGTAAACAGGAACAGTAAATGATCAGTTGAATCCGGCCCCTCCAAATCACAAGTCAAATGCTCGAAGCAGTGCATCAGTTCAGGAACTTATTTTGAAGCTTTCAGTGAGTTTTTCCTACGATATGTAGTAAAGATGGGGATGGGATTTTCTTCAGCAGTAGAGCAAATGTATATAAATTAACTAATACGCACACTATAATATGTGGTAGACAATTTATGTGCATTTGCTCTACTGTGGAAACATGTTGTTTTTGGAAAATCATGTTCTTCTGTAGGATGTGCTTCACCATTCGCCACTCTAACTGAGCACATGGTCTACGCTAACGGTTGGGTTTGATTCAAATCTGTTTTCTGTAATTATGGCCATAATTTGTGCTGGACACTTTGGAAGGGTTCAATTACGGTAATTCATGTAAAATTTCTGGATATTTTTTGCTTCTTGCTACAAGTTCATGGTGCCCTAATGTATATCCCCGTATAACCCGCGTTATTATACGGTGTGCCATAAAAATATACCGACGAACTCCCAGGGTCTTTAGAGGGTTTTTTGAGAAACAAAAAGAATGGTCATCCAGCGACGCTACAGTGTCGAAGTGGTAGGGAAAATACCTGCCGCTGGGCTACCCCTCCTGCAGCAGACATGATACGTAACATGGAGTGGATGCCTCGCAATGTACCTGACTCCATTCAGGACTTTAGAAGCTATATAACGGTTTTACGCCTCTAACATCTGCACTGTGGACGCGGCTAAGAGCAGTGACGGCATAGGCGGCAGCGTTACTCGTGTCGACGCAGGGGAGGCATTTGTCCCAGGCAATACGAATGCCCTGTCATTGGACGACCTTTGTAGTTTTTAGTTATTATTCTCAATTTGTTCCTCAAGACACCATCTAAAACTCCTCAAAGCTTTTTGCTATTGTTTTTGTTGCCTTCTCTATGTGTATAAAGAGGAGTGAGTATAGTCTCAGATGGTAGCGACGGAAGTACAACCTCTCTCTCTCTCTCTCTCTCTCTCTCCCTCTCTCTCTCTCTCTCTCTCTCTCTCTCTCTCTCTCTCTCTCCCTCTCTCGCTATGAGAAAGAACCACGTAATGATTCAGCCGGCATTAACAAAGATTTATTCCACAAATGAAAAAGTGAAGCGATCGTTCATCGCCGGAGGAATATAGCTTAGAAATTACACGGGTATTTATAGCGATATAAGACAAAACTGCCAGATGTGAAACAGCTATAATCTTATAAGGATGTTCGATCTCAAGCTGTATCATGAGCGACTAACCTTCTCAGAGCGAAGAGATAGGTGTCAAGTCTGCTGACATCGATACTTGATGGATCGTCCCAATATAATTTGGAAATAAAAAGGACCATCGGAAACGAATTACAAAACATGTTACATCAATATTTTGTAGGACACTTGCCTACTCAATGGAGCTGCACGTCTCCACTAGCATCATAACGTACCAGGAAACAGACTACATTATCATAATTATGAGAAAATAAATCGCCTACAGCCGTCCTTATGATTTTACTAATTTGGTTCAGTCAGTTTCGGCTATTCATGCACCATCTGCAGGCTGAAGTTAATGCGGAAAAGGTTGACACGACCTCTATATACATCGCATCAGTGGCCAGCATAGCTGGTTACGCAAATTATCTGAAAACTTAAGTATCAGCATTCTAACTGTCAACTACCAACTCATGTCATGACGTGGCCGCCGGGTTCACCCATAATAACAGCGTCAAAGATTACCCTCTGGCTTCCAGTGGCCAAAGACTCTACAATGTCTGTGGTCGATACATTATACAGACCACAGAAAGACAGGGAGTGAGAGGGAGAGAACTACCGAACTCAATGTTTACGTGTGAGTAATGAGAAGAAGTGAAACTTGATGAAAGGAAATCAAACAGTTCTTCATTAGTGTCTGATTTTGGTATCCCTTAATGAAGATGGAAATATTTTTTGTATTTGCCGTTTACCTGATATCACTCTTGTAGTTATTTTTTAACAACATCTCATTACTTTAGCCATCTGGTAATGTAACTTCCTTATCCCACTCTCTTAATATATCTGGGATGACACCAAACGATCTGTGGTACCGGATACTCAATTAATTTCAAAATCAGTTCGTCATTTATTTTCATTCCTGAGACCAGTATTAAAATCCAAGAAACTTTTTAGTATGGACTGTACCTCAGGAATCATAACTTGTCTCTTGCTGTTGCTCCTAACATCCCACATACGTCCCAATTAGTAACTTCACTGGAAATATAGAACGTATCTTGGCTGACCTAATAGTGACTTCCTCCGGATTTAATCTCTGTAAGAATGTTTCGATGTCTCATCATTTCAACCCGAAGTGCTCTATTTAAGGCACTTACAAACCTAGAACATCAACAAAAGCAAAACGAGGATAATGGAATGTATTCGAATTAAGTCGGGTGATGCTGAGGGAATTAGATTAGGAAATGAGACACTTAAAGTAGTAAAGGAGTTTTGTTATTTGGGGTGCAAAATAACTGATGATGGTCGAAGCAGAGAGGATATAAAATGTAGACTGGCAATGACAAGGAATGCGCTTCTGAAGAAGAGAAATTTGTAACATCGAGTATAGATTTAAGTGTGAGGAAGTCATTTCTGAAAATATTTGTATGGAGTGCAGCCATGTATGGAAGTGAAACATGGACGATAAATAGTTTGGACAAGAAGAGAATCGAAGGTGGTGCTACAGAAGAATGCTGAAGATTAGATGGGTAGATCACATAACTAATGAGGAAGTATTGAATAGGATTGGGGAGAGGAGAAGTTTGTGGCACAACTTGACCAGAAGAAGGGATCGGTTGGTAGGACATGTTCTGAGGCATCAAGGGATCACCAATTTTGTATTGGAGGGCAGCGTGGAGGGTAAAAATCGTAGAGGGACAACAAGAGATGAATACACTAAGCAGATTCAGATGGATGTAGGTTGCAGTAGGTACTGTGAGATGAAGAAGTTTGCACAGGATAGAGTAGCATGGAGAGCTGCATCAAACCAGTCACAGGACTGAAGACCACAACAACATCAACAAACCTAGAAAGCGATGTTGCGTCGCAGACAACAGTAACTTTTATTTATTTATTTATTTTTACAGATTTAAGAACGACACAATCTACCACCGGTGTCAGCTGCTGCAATTCATTACAAATAGAGCGAAGCATTGCTACAGAGAAACTCAGTCCCATCGGCAGAATCTTTAAATGAAAGCAGTAGCCTCCTAAGTTTGACACTGCTGTGTATTCCCTTATTCAATATATGACTAACCTTTTCTTGACAGATAAGTAGATTTTTTTCGCTTCTTCTACCTTGCTGATGTCCAACAAGTCGCTTATTCCAAAGAGGCAAGACTTGGTTTAACGTCACGTCGACGTTGAAATCATTCGAGACGTAGCACCAACTCGGATTGTGTGAAGAATTGAGAAGGAAATTGGCTACGCCCTTTCAAAGGAACCATACCGACATTTTCCCGGAACGATTTAGGGAAATCACAGAAAAACTAATTCTAGATGGCACATGATATCTTGCGAACCATGGGTACTCCTTGACTTCCGGAAAGCGTTTGACTCGGTACCCCACTGCAGACTCCTAATTAAGGTACGAGCGTATTGGATTGGTTCCCAAGTATGTGAGTGGCTCGAAGACTACTTAAGTAATAGAACCTAGTAGGTGGTCCTCGTGGTGAGTGTTGAACGGAGGTGAGGGTATCATCTGGAGTGCCCCAGGAAAGTGTGGTAGATCCGCTGTTGTTTTCTATCTACATAAATGATCTTTTGGATAGGGTGGATAGCAATGTGCGGCTGTTTGATGATAATGCTTTGGTGCACGGGAAGGTGTCGCCGTTGAGTGACTGTATGAGGATACAAAATGACTTGGACAGCATTTGTGATTGGTGGAAATAATGTCAGCTAACTCTAAATGTACATAAATGTAAATTAATGCAGATGAATAGGAAAAAGAATCCTGTAATGTCTGAATACTCCATAAGTAGTATAGCGCTTGACACAGTCACTTCGATTAAATATTTGGGCGTAACATTGCAGAGCAATATGAAGTGGGACAAGCATGTAATGGCAATTGTGGGGAAGACGGATAGTCGACTTCGGTTCATTGGTAGAATTTTGGGAAGATGTGGTTCATCTGTAAAGGAGACCGCTTACAAAACACTTATACGATCTATTCATGAGTACTGCTCGAGCGTTTGGGATCCCTATCAGGTCGTATTGAGGGAGAACATAGAAGCAATTCAGAGGCGGGCTGCTAGATTTGTTACCGGTAGGTTTGATCATCACGCGAGTGTTATGGAAGTGCTTCAGGAATTCGGGTGGGAGTCTCTAGAGGAAAGGAGGCATTCTTCTTGTGAATCGCTGCTGAGGACATTTAGAGAACCAGCATTTGAGGCTGACTGTAGTACAATTTTACTGCCGCCAACTTATATTTCGCGGAAAGACCACAAGGATAAGATAAGAGAGATTAGAGCTCGTACAGAGGCATATAGGCAGTCATTTTTCCCTCGTACTGTTTGGGAGTGGAACAGGGAGAGAAGATGCTAGTTGTGGTACGAGGTACCCTCCGCCATGCACCGTATGGTGGATTGCGGAGTATGTATGTAGATGAAGTGGTTTGAATCGTCATCCTCCCGAATGCAAGTCCATTATGCTGACAAATGCGCCACATCGCTCGGTCGCTTATTACGGTGCTGTTGCTTAAGCAGTTGCTGCAGGGGCTGTAACCACGTGTAAATCCACTGAGAGGAGCGAGTGCTCGACAGAATTGATGCCAAATCTCTGCAATCCTATTACTTCTCTAACAATAAGTTCACGTCTTGATATTTCCTTTATTCATAAATCCTAGTGACACTGACCTAAACGTTTGGCAGTGACTATGAACCAATGAGAACTAACAATTAATTGCACACTTGTCAAGAGTTAAGTGATTGATCCCCACCGTTGATAGCAGCAACGAGCGATTGCGTAGGACTGCAGGTATCTGATGCAGCACGAGGTAGCAGTCGGGCGGCGAGATAGCGGGGATACAAACGATGCTGCGATGACGCGACCACCTGCGATCGCGCAGCGTCACGGCGGGCGAGGGCGCCGCCCGCCAGATTAAAACAGTTAGGCGGCGCGTAAACACGGCGTCAGTGTCCGGCGGCGGCGTGCGGGCCATCCATCAGTCGGCGCTTTGTCTGCGGGAGCAGGCGCCGCTAACGAACTGCCGATTGTCGGCTCTCGTCGTGTGTGGGACCGTCTGCCCGATGCTCGCGTCACGGCTCCACGCCACGTTTAGGAGCCACCGACGCTGAAAGGCCGGTGGCTGCCAGAGGAGCCTATGACTGGTGGGGAGCTACAAAATAGCAGTACTAACAAAATGTGGCTCACAAACCTAAATATCAGTTTCAATTCAACTCGGTTCTATTTAGTGCTATTAATTTTTGAGACATGTTAACAGAAAACTTGAACACAGATCGTATCTGTTTCTGTTGAACCTGTATACATAAAGCAGTGTGCATATGTGTATGTTAGTATGTCCAGGACCTCCTCCCAAACCTATGGATCGATTTCAACCAAATTTGTCACAGAAATGGCAGATCTCACAAGTATCAATACTGTGGGATTTATAGCCTTTTAGCTACAAAGGGAGGAGAGCTATAGGCAAAAATGTGTTATTTTCAGCCACTGTCTGTATAGACTGCTCTGCACAACAGATGGGAATAGTATCAACCTGCCTTATCGAACAGTGCAGCCTATATGGCACGGGCGAGAAACAGTTTTCCAGCTTCTGATCTGCATAGTGTCATGTATGACAGGTGTGAAATGTTTCAGTACTATCGGTCTACTTCATCAACCTACATTGCAGGATTGCCTGCACATCAGAGGCAAAAAAGTCATTTTCAAGCATTTGACATGTAGGCTACCCTCCACAACAGGTGTGTTGTGGGAGTAGTATTGGCCAGCTTTATTGGCTGTACTGCAAGGGCTACATAAAAATGGGCGCAGGTGGGGCAGCATTGAGATATATATGGAAGGGATGGACAGAAAGATGGGCAGGAAGAGGTTAATAGGGGGATAGGGGGAGATGGATACAGACAGAGATGGGGGTGATGGGATGGTTAAGGAGTGATGTGGACAGAGGGGGAAGAGCAGAAGATTGTCATAGAGATGGGAGGATGAGAAGTGTAGGAGGAGTAGATGGTCAGAGAGGGGAGGAGGAGATGGAAAGAGAGAGAATGGGGTGGAAGAGTTGGACAAAATGAGGGAGAGGGGCAGATGGCAGAGAAGGAAGAGTAAGAGAAGGTCAACGAAGTGGTAGGAATGGGTAGATGCAAAAGCTGGGTGGATGGAAAGGGGTAGAGCAGTAGTGGGTAGATGTAACACGAAGACAGGGAGTAGGAGATGGACAAATAAAAGGGGGAGGAGCAAGATATGGTCAGAGAGAGGGATGGAGGAGATGGACAGAGATAGTGTGGAGGAGGAGATGAAGAGAGAGAGAGTTAGAATTATAAGGTGAACATATAGAGGTGGGAGTATAATATGGGCAGAGAGACTAGGGGAGGAATAAGTGGAGATGGGAGGAGAATAGATGTAGAGTATATGTACTGAAAATGTATGTGAGCAGAACCATGGGTACAGGCTAGTATATTCAATATCTGCCAGAACATTTCATGATTGACATTACATATAAAGTGATAAGATTCATTAACAGCAACTACAAGTAACAAACACTGATGAACAAAACATTATCACCACTAACAAGTAAAAGACTGAATGCAGCGTGGTGGCGTTGCAGACACATGACATGCTATCGGAAGTATATATGAAGATCATGGCTGTAAACAGTTGGTAAGTGAATCTCGGTGGTAAATTGAGTGACTGCATACATAACATAGTGAATTATGTGCTTTAACCCTATTAGTTGAAAGTTCCACAATCAACTGAGTCACATTTGAGATAGTGGCGAATTTGGCAGGATTGTGCGTGACAGCCTGTTGTCGTAACATGTGTTACGGTCGTGCCAAGAGAATGCTTCGTTGGAACGAGCTCTACGAATTGGAGGATGATGATGATATGCATGCTTCCAATAAAGATCCTGAATAGGGTAGGTCGGCGTAAAGCCCCGAAAATTTCAGTTTTTCGAATATTGTGCTCAATGAGGGGTAAATTTTACTGCGATTTTGAATTTGTTCCGAAGGATGAGTTGTTACCTATAACTCATAAAAGTTTTGTCTGATCACTAATTACAAAGACTGTTACAATTTACCAAAACATAAATTACGGGGTTGTAGCCCACAAAATGGGATAAAGCCTTGCAGTCTATATTTTAGCCCTATTTGAGATAAAAGTGGGTGGAAATGGATGACTGCACAATGAAAACACTTGTAATAACGCTTTGTAGTAGTGTTGTAGTCAAGCTACGCAACACAATATTGAACTGACCATGTCAACAATGTCAAGTCACGTTGCATAGCCTAGTTTACATGTATTTAAGAGACAGTGCGCTAGCAGGCATGTTAAGCACCACCCTTAATATAGTTGATCTGTTGTTGTGAGGTGCTTACAGTGATTTCGTATGAAGCTGTATGGATGTATCCATACCTGGAAAACCAAACGAACATAAGTCATTATTAAGCACATTATTACTACAGTTATACATGGTGTTTGTTTTAGTCCGAGGACTCACTTTGGAGTCAGCTATTACGATACCTTTATAAAGAGTTCAAATCAGATGTCATGTCCTCCTAAGCAAGGAATGGAAGATACAGTATATCATATCGTTCTAATTTACGAAAGCAAAATTTGAGACTTAACCAAAATATATATTGCATTTCATTAACAACTCTGTTTTTGAAGAAACGATAGCTCTTTGCAAAAGCCTTACTTGAAGTTAAAATGTAAATGTTGTGTGACTAGGGCCTCTCGTCGGGCAGACCGTTCGCCAGCTGTAAGTATTCCGTGTGACGCCACTTCGCCGACTTGCGCATCGATGGGGACGAAATGATGATGAATAGGACAACACAACACCCTGCTCCTGAACGAAGAAAATCTACGACACAGCCGAGAATCGAACGCGGGCCCTGAGGATTGACATTCTGTCGCTCTGACCACTCAGCTACCGGGGGCGGACTACTTAAAGGTAATAACTTGGAAAAATTTATTTTTGTGGAAATTAAAATGTTTGCTTTTGTGTGATTCTTCAACACCAAGAACGCAATGGTCATTCTGGATACAAATTTATCATTGACCTTTGGTCTGCCTGTATATCATGGGCAAACATTTGAGGTCATAAGTGACTTTTGACCTTGACCTAATGATGTAATCGATTATGCAATTCAGACGAAGCTGGTAATGTAATTTTCTTGAGCAAGGTGCCATTTCAAATGAACAATACGTAGTTTTTTGGTGTTACCAGTTGTCTTTGAACGTCCCAAATGAAGTTTACGCCATTTTTTTGGAAATACTGTAATACTCGTACTAGCAAATATATTTAAAAATGGTGGTACTTTATGCAGTTCAGGTGAAGGTTACGTGTGTTTTCGACATGGGAATATCGTACCATTGGCAAATAACTTTAAACATGCGACTTATTGACGCAGTTCAGGTGAAACTTACAATGTTTTCAGAATTCAAGTAAAGGTTACATAATTATTAGGAAATACTACAGTACAAGCAAACATACTTGACATGGCGTCATTCAAGTGAAGCTTACATAATTTGACACCTACATTATGATTGGATGCTTTACTTTTATGCCTGTTATAATACTAGGCTATGATTGGCTAGAGAAGAGAATGTAGAAGTGCGAAGGAATGGGAGGGTTGGGGAGAGACATAATGATCTCACATGTTCAAGGTCATCGATGACATCATTAGTTCAAGGTCAAAGATCATTGTTGACATCATACGTTTGTCCCTACGTGCATGCAGACCAAAGGTCAAAGACTACTTCGTATCCATAATGGTCATTCAGTTCCAGTTTTAACTATGGTGCTTTGTAACCGGTGCTTCAAGATTGTGGAATTTGTCAAAGATTGTTCGTATTTTACAAGCCAGTAAGATTTTCCAAGTCAGATTGATGGAGGAATAATCATTCGATCCGGTATCATTCCAGGTAGTTATTTCGCGTGTATGAGGTAAGAGACGAAAAATCAGCTTTGTTATTGAGACGGGATCAAGGATCCGCTGAGTTTTGTAGAAGACCTTCCGGACTGAAGGAAGCTGTGTTATTTCGTATGCTGGAATCCCTAAGAGGTTGGGAGGATTTTTTCCATATGTTAGTATAGTGAAGCACTCAAGAATGGTCGCTTTTAGATATCGTCGGTGTGCGGAATTTCGCTAGAGTTTGCGTCTGCTACATAGCAGTATTAAGCAGAGAATTTGAAGGTAGCACATTCTTTACACTCAAAATTACTTTTTAACTGAGTATTGGGCAATAGTGCTCTAAGCTAGGTGCTTATCTGTAGCGTGGACACGTAGACAACTTTGGTGAGTACCTACACCAAAAATGTAATCAATGTAGAGTAACGAAATTCCGGGAAGTCATATTCTAGGTAACATATTTAAGTAATTAACATCGCACAATCATAGGGTTATGTAAGCGCGAATGTGAAATTCTGATGCATCAATGATCTGCATAGCCGCCAGCATGTTGGATGCTATCGTGTAAACGTGCCTGCGTTGCGTTATACATGTTTTGGCTATCAGTTTGTGGGATGGAATTTCATGCCTGTTGCACATGGTCAGTCAACGCAGTTAATTCTGGTTGTGAATAACGTTCAAGTTGTCGTCCAATGACGTCCTGTGTGTGTACGACTGGTGTCAGATCTGATGATCGAGCAGGCCAAGACAACATGTCGACACCTGTAGACGATGTTCCTGATCTATATTAACGACATAGGAGACAATCCGAGTAGCCGTCTTAGATTGTTTGCAGATGATGCTGTCTTGTAAAGTCATCAGATGATCAAAACGACTTGCAAAATGATTGAGATAAGATATCTGTATGGTACAAAAAGTGGCAATTGACCCTGAATAAAAGTAAGTGTGAAATTATTCACATATGTACTAAAAGAAATCAGCTAAATTTCGATTACGTGATAAGTCACACAAATCCCAAGGCTGTAAATTCAACTAAATACTTAGGGATTACAATTAAAAATAACCTAAATTGGAACAATCACATAGATAATATTGTGGGTAGAGCAAAGGAAAGACTGTGATTCATTGGCAGAATCCTTAGAAGGTGCTACAGGTCTACTGAAGAGACTGCTTACACCACGCTTGTCCGCCCTATTCTGGAGTATTACTGGGCGGTGTGGGATCCGCATCAGGTGGGACTGACGGATGACATCGAAAAAGTACAAAGAAGGGCAGATCGTTTTGTATTATCGCGAAATAGAGGAGATAGTGTCACATACATGATACGTGAATTGGAGTGGTAATAATTAAAACAGGCGCTTTTCCATGCGACGGGATCTTCTCATGAAATTTCAATCACCAATTTTCTCCTCAGATTGCGAAAACACTGTGTTGCCATACACCTAAATAGGGAGAAATGATCATCATGATAAAATAAGAGAAATCATGGCTCGCACAGAAAAATTTAATTGCTCGTTTTTCCCGCGTGCCGTTCGAGAGTGGAACGGTAGAGAGACAGCTTGAAGGTGGTTCATTGAACCCTCTGCCAGGCACTTTATTGTGAATAGCAAAGTAATCACGTAGATGTAGATGTAGATGTTGGGTAACAATAGCGGTATGTGGGCGAGCGTTATCCTGCTGAAAACACCCTCTGGAATGCTGATCATGAATGACAGCGCAACAGGTGAAGTCGCCGGTTTGCAGTCCGGGATATTAACAGAACGAACGAAGTGAACCAGTGCTTTAGTTGCGACTTCAAGTGCTTAACTTACGACTCTATAGTATTCGACTGCTCTGTATCATGTCAGGCGATGCTGAATCACCAGCCTCAGAAGACGAGTGCCAATGCCACACAATTTCTGTTCGGCTCTTACGATGGAAGCCACCGCCAGAGGCATCCCAACCCTTGAGTGACTCTCGCTTCGTAGAGCATAGTGCATCAGCACAGCAACGAACTTAGAGTCGAAAAAACTGATTTCATTTCGTGCGTGATGTGAGCAACAATAAATGGAGGGAAGATGTAATAATCCCTTTCAGAAAGGTGCGAGGTGCAGTGCTGTACGAACGAGAAAGAAACCTAGTATTCTGCAGCCATAGTGCTGAATGGCTAAACAGTCATAGTTTTTGACAAATTTGGGGAATTCTCTGAACAAGAGAAATCTAGAATCTCTCCAGACTATCAGGGAGTGAGACCGGACGAGTAAAGTTATCTGCAGTTGTCATTATCGCATACGGGCTTCACGATTTTATCACAGGCATCTCTCAGTTCATGTCAGCTAATTCACTTTAGTGAAACCGATTCTATCAGTTGTGACCATCAGGAACGCGCGTACCTTGATACAGAAGCTGGTGTTATTATTCGGAGGCTGTTTCGTCTTAGATCAGGAAGCCAACAGCAGGTAGAGGCGCCTGTCAAAGAAATAATCTTGGAGAAGCTTGTTGTTGTTGTGGTCTTCAGTCCTGAGACTGGTTTGATGCAGCTCTCCATGCTACTCTACCCTGTGCAAGCATCTTCATCTCCCAGTACCTACTGCAACCTACATCCTTTTGAATCTCCTTAGTGTATTCATCTCGTGGTCTCCCTCTACGATTTTTACCCTCCACGCTGCCCTCCAATACTAAAATGGTGATCCCTTGATGCCTCAGAACATGTCCTACCAACCGATCCCTTCTTCTGGTCAAGTTGTGCCACAAACTTCTCCTCTCCCCAATCCTATTCAATACTTCCTCATTAGTTATGTGATCTACCCATCTAATCTTCAGCATTCTTCTGTAGCACCACCTTCGATTCTCTTCTTGTCCAAACTATTTATCGTCCATGTTTCACTTCCATACATGGCTGCACTCCATACAAATACTTTCAGAAATCACTTCCTCACACTTAAATCTATACTCGATGTTAACAAATTTCTCTTCTTCAGAAACGCTTTCCTTGCCATTACCAGTCTACATTTTATATCCTCTCTACTTCGACCATCGTCAGTTATTTTGCTCCCCAAATAGCAAACCTCCTTTACTACTTTAAGTGTCTCATTTCCTAATCCAATTCCCTCAGCATCACCCGACTTCATTCGACTACATTCCATTATCCTCGTTTTGCTTTTGTTGATGTTCATTTTATATCCTGCATTCCGTTCAACTACTCTTCCAAGTCCTTCGCTGTCTCTGACAGAATTACAGTGTCATCGTCGAACCTCAAAGTTTTTATTTCTTCTCCATGGATTTTAATACCTACTCCGAAAATTTCTTTTGTTTCTTTCACTGCTTGCTCAATATACAGATTGAATAACATCGGGGAGAGGCTACAACCCTGTGTCACTCCCTTCCCAACCACTGCTTCCCTTTCATGTCCCTCAACTCTTATAACTGCCATCTGGTTTCTGTACAAATTGTAAATAGCTTTTCGCTCCCTGTATTTTACCCCTGCCACCTTCAGAATTTGAAAGAGAGTACTTCAGTCAACATTGTCAAAAGGTTTCTCTAAGTCTACAAATGCTAGAAACGTAGGTTTGCCCTTCCTTAATCTAGCTTGAAAGATAAGTCGTAGGGTCAGTATTGCCTCACGTGTTCCAACATTTCTACGGAATCCAAACTGATCTTCCCCGAGGTCGGCTTCAACCAGTTTTTCCATTCGTCTGTAAAGAATTCGCGTTAGTATTTTGCAGCTGTGACTTATTGAACTGATAGTTCGCTAATTTTCACATCTGTCAACACCTGCTTTCTTTGGGACTGGAGTTATAATATTCTTCTTGAAGTCTGAGGGTATTTCGCCTGTTTCATACATCTTGCTCACTAGATGGTAGAGTTTTGTCAGGACTGGCTCTCCCAAGGCCGTCAGTAGTTCCAATGGGATGTTGTCTACTCCGGGGGCCTTGTTTCGACTCAGGTCTTTCAGTGCTCTGTCAAACTCTTTACGCAGTATCGTATCTCCCATTTCATCTTCATCTACATCCTCATCCATCTCAAAATATTGTCCTCAAGTACATCGCCCTTGTATAGACCCTCTATATACTCCTTCCACCTTTCTGCTTTCCCTTCTTTGCTTAGAACTGGGTTTCCATCTGAGCTCTTGATGTTCATACAAGTGTTTCTGTTATCTCCAAAGGTTTCTTTAATTTTCCTGTAGGCAGTATCTATCTTACCGCTAGTGAGATAGGCCTCTACATCCTTACATTTGTCCTCTAGCCATGGCTGCTTAGTTATTTTGCACTTCCTGTCGATCTCATTTTTGAGACGTTTGTATTCCTTTTGGCCTGCTTCATTTACTGCATTTTTATGTTTTCTCCTTCCATCAATTAAATTCAATTTTTCTTCTGTTACCCAAGGATTTATACTAGCCTTCGTCTTCTTACCTACTTGATCCTCTGCTGCCTTCACTACTTCATCCCTCAGAGCTACCCATTCTTCTTCTACTGTATTTCTTTCCCCCATTCCTGTCAATTGTTCCCTTATGCTCTCCCTGAAACTCTGTACAATCTCTGGTTTAGTCAGTTTACCCACGTCCCGTCTCCTTAAATTCCCACCTTTTTGCAGTTTCTACAGGTGCAATGGATTGTGGTCAGAGTCCACATCTGCCCGTGGAAATGTCTTACAATTTAAAACCTTGTTCTCAAATCTCTGTTTTACAATTATATATTCTATATGATACCTTTTAGCATCTCCAGGTTTCGTCCATGTATACAGCCTTGCGCTATGATTCTTGAACCAAGTGTTAGCTATATTAAGTTGTGCTCTACGCAAAATTCTACCGGGCGGCTTCCTCTTTCATTTCTTAGCCCCATTCACCTACTACGTTTCCTTCACTCCCTTTTCCTACTACCGAATTCCAGTCACCCATGACAATTAAATTTTCGTCACCCTTCGCTACCTGAATTTTTTTTTTCCTCGTACATTTCATTTCATCATATGATGCTGGCAACAATCAGAGCAAAATGCTTCGGACCTTTGGAGGTGACGGAGTCCCACCTCTAACTGATAAACCAGGGACTCCTAAGATACGACTCGGCAAACAAATGGTAATGAGATGGGGAGCTACTAATATCAATGGGGGCTACTCTGGGAAGAGCCGGCAGAGGCTGCAAGTAAGATGGGGATGGACGTTTTAGCTGTTAGTGACATTCGGGTATGGGGTGAGAAAGAAGAGGAAATGGTAGAATACAAGGTCTACCTGTCAGGAGTCAAAGCAGGAATATCACAATGGGGTGTAACGATTTACATCAGGAAAGAAATGGAACCCAGCGTAGTTGCAGTAAGGTATGTAAATGAACGACTGATGTGGATAGATTTGACAGTGTCTAGGAAGAAAATTAGGATTGTGTCAGTATATTCGCATTGTGAAGGGACAGATCAAGATAAGATGGATAGTTTTTATGAGGCACTTAGTGATGTAGTTGTTAGAGTAAAGGACAAGGACAGTGTTCTGTTCATGGGTGATTTTAATGCCAGGATTGGAAATCGAACAGAAGGGTATGAAAAGGTTATGGGTAAATTTGGAGAGGATATGGAGGCCAACAGGAATGGGAAACAACTCTTGGATTTCTGTGCCAGAATGGGCTTAGTAATCACAAACTCCTTTTTTAAACATAAGAACATTCACCGGTATACTTGGGAAGGCTGGGGAACCAGATTTGTCATTGACTATATAATAACAGATCAGGAACTCAGGAAGGCTGTGAGGGACACACGTGTATTCAGGGTATTCTTTGATGACACTGATCATTATTTAATCTGCAGTGAAAATAGGATTGAGAGGCCGAAAGTGCAGGAGGTCAGGTTCGTACGTAGGAGGATAAGAGTGGAGAAACTTCAGGATAAGCAAATCAGGCACAAGTACATAACAGCGATCTCAGAAAGGTACCAGTTAGTCGAATGTAGTCAATTACAGTCATTGGAAAAGGAGTGGACACGGTACAGGGACACAGTACCAGAAGTGGCTAAAGAATGTCTTGGAACAGTAGTGTGTAAAAGTGGGTTGAAGCAAACAGCTTGGTGGAATGACACAGTCAAGGAAGCCTGTAAAAGGAAAAAGAAGGCGTATCAAAAATGGCTACATACTAGAACTCAGGTAGACAGAGAAAGTTATGTTGAAGAAAGAAACAAAGCCAAACAGATAATTGCAGCATCCAAGAAGAAATCTTGGGAAGACTTTGGGAAACAGGTTGGAGACTATGGGTCAAGCTGCTGGAAAACCATTCTGAAGTGTAATTAACAGTCTTCGAAAGGGAGGTAAGAAGGAAATGACAAGTATTTTGGACAGGTCAGGGAAACTGCTGGTGAATCCTGTGGATGCCTTGAGCAGATGGAGGGAATATTTTGAAGAGTTGCTCAATGTAGGTGAAAATACGATCAGCAATGTTTCAGATTTCGAGGTAGAATGGGATAGGAATGATGATGGAAATAGGATCACATTTGAGGAAGTGGAGAAAATGGTCAATAGATTGCAGTGCAATAAAGCAGCTGGGGTGGATGAAATTAAGTCGGAACTCATCAAATACAGTGGAATGTCAGGTCTTAAATGGCTACACAGGATAATTGAAATGGCCTGGGAGTCGGGACAGGTTCCATCAGACTGGACAAAAGCAGTAATCACACCAATCTTTAAACATTTAAACAGAAAAGATTGTAACAAATACAGAGGTATCTCGTTAATCAGCGTTGTGGGTAAAATCTTCTCAGGTATTGTTGAAAGGAAAGTGTGAGTATTAGTTGAGGACCAATTGGATGAAAATCAGTCTGGGTTTAGGCCTCTTAGAGGTTCTCAAGACCAGATCTTTAGCTTACGGCAAATAATGGAGAAGTGTTATGAGTGGAACAGGGAACTGTATCTATGCTTTATAGATCTAGAAAAGGCATATGACCGGGTTCCTAGGAGGAAGTTATTGTCTGTCCTACGAGATATTGCAATAGGAGGCAAACTTTTGCAAGCAATTAAAGGTCTTTACATGGATAGTCAGGCAACAGTTAGAGTTGACGGTAAATTGAGTTTATGGTTCAGAGTAGTTTCAGGGGTAAGACAAGGCTGCAACCTGTCTCCACTATTGTTCATATTATTTATGGATCATATGTTGAAAACAATAGACTGGCTGGGTGAGATTAAGATATGTGAACACAAAATAAGCAGTCTTGCATATGCGGATGACCTAGTTGTGATGGCAGATTCGCTTGAAAGTTTGGAAAGTAATATTTCAGAGCTAGATCAGAAATGTAAAGACTATGGTATGAAGATTAGCATCTCCAAAACAGAAGTAATGTCAGTGGGGAAGAAATATAAACGGATTGATTGCCAAATAGGAGGAACTAAGTTAGAACAGGTGGACGGTTTCAAGTACTTAAGATGCATAATCTCACAGGATGGCAACATAGTGAAAGAACTGGAAGCGAGGTGTAGCAAAGCTAATGCAGTGAGCGCTCAGCTACGATCTACTTTCTTCTGCAAGAAGGAAGTCAGTACCAAGACTAAGTTATCTGAGCACCATTCAATCTTTCGACCAACTTTGTTGTATGGTAGCGAAAGCTGGGTTGATTCAGGTTACCTTATCCATAAAGTTGAGGTTAAGGATATGAAAGTAGCTAGGATGATTGCAGGTACTAGTAGATGGGAACAATGGCAGGAGGGTGTGCCCAATGAGGAAATCAAAGAAAAACTGGGAATGAACTCTATAGATGTAGCAGTCATGGGGTAACAGGCTTAGATGGTGGGGTCATGTTACACGCATGGGAGAAACAAGGTTACCCAGGAGACTCATGGGTTCAGCAGTAGAGGGTAGGAGGAGTCGGGGTAGACCAAGGAGAAGGTACCTGGATTCGTTTAAGAATGATTTTGAAGTAACAGGCTTAACATCAGAAGAGGCACCAATGTTAGCGCTAAAAAGGGGATCATGGAGGAATTTTATAAGGGGGGCTATGCTCCAGACTGAACGCTGAAAGGCATAATCAGTCTTAAATGATGATCTGCAGAGCAAGTTGGCATATAAACTTGTACTACTGTAGAAGGTGTGGGCTTCGTATCTATCTTGGCTACAATAATTCGTTCACTATGCTGTTTGTAGTTCATTATTAAATCTACTCCTGCATTAGCCCTATTTGATTTTGTGTTTATAAACCTGTAGTCACCTGACCAGAAGTCTTGTTCCTCCTGCCACCGAACTTCACTAATTCCCACTATATCTAACTTTAACCTATCCATTTCCCTTTTTAAATTTTCTGACCTACCTGCTCGATTAAGGGATCTGACATTCCACGCTCCGATCCGTAGAACACCAGTTTTCTTTCTCGTGATAACGACATCCTCTTGAGTAGTCCACGCCCGGACATCCGAAGGGGGGACTATTTTACGTCCGGAATATTTTACCCAAGAGGACGCCATCATCATTTAATCATACAGTAAAGCTGCATGCCTTCGTGAAAAATTACGGCCGTAGTTTCCCCTTGCTTTCAGCCGTTCGCAGTACCAGCAGAGCCAGGTCGTTTTGGTTATTGTTACAAGGCCAGATCAGTCAATCATCCAGACTGTTGCCCCTGCAACAACTGAAAAGGCTGCTGCCCCTCTTGAGGAACCACACGTTTGTCTGGCCTCTCAACAGATACCCCTCCGTTGTGGTTGCAGCTACGGTATGGCTATCTGTATCGCTGAGGCACGCAAGCCTCCACATGTAAGGCAAGGTGTAAGGTCCATGGTTCATGGGGGCGTGGGGGGGCGGAGAAGCTTATTAAAATTAAAATAAACCGTTGTTTTCTAGGAAAAAGTAATGTTTGATTTTGGTATACTTTTCTGTCGGCAGACGGAGCGTTTGATTTTAGAGGGACGTTTTGAACCTTGCTTTTATGAACTGATTTTTATTTGACTTTTTTTGCCAGCATATCTATGCATTCTTAGAACTTGATCGTCTTCTTTAATGAGTTTGCTGATGGTCAGTTTCTGTGGATTGTTATAAGGCCATGATTTTTTAACCTTGTTTCGCGGGTCATAATAAAACTGGTGATCCTTATAAAAACAGTTGACATATATGGTGTCGTACGAGGTTGACTGAATCCAACCGAACGGGACGCAATAACACCGGTTTCAGAATCGTGTGCGCCGCATTAGGTGTTGTCTATCAAAATAACGTCGGCGTAGTTTTTTCGAGACTTGGTGAGCTGAAGAAGAGGAGCACTGACAATATAATGCTGCTAATGTCATTACCGGCGGCCCCCGTCATCCTGGTCACAGCACAGTGACACAGCTGAGCAGAGAACGGTGGGATGAAGCAGTGATGCGCGTTGGTTGTGCTCAGTGACGGCGGCAGGTGCCGCGTCACGCCGTGTTGCGGATATCGTGCGCATCATCAGCAGTCGGTTAGAAGTCTGCCGACAACGCCGAGGCCTGTTATATTCCTCGCTGCTGCGGTTCCTTCATTAACGCCGCGGTAAAATCTTCCTATCGGCCTCGTTGCTATTCAGATTTCATTGTGATCAAGGGAGTCCTTCATTAACTATTTTTAGCGACCCAAAGATGTTTTGCATTGACCGCGGGGCAACGTTTGAACAATGAAATATTATATCCTAGTAATGAAACACATGTCTTCACTTCACTCCTAGTCACTGACTGATCGATTGTCACTAAGAATGCTGACTCAAGCTGTTGTAACAGGAAATATATCTTTATGAGCTCCTCTATTGCGTCCTTCTCACAACAGAAGAAACCACCTACAGTATCACTAGTCAGAAAACCTAACGCACTATGTTTTACAGAAGTTTAGTATCTTTACTGCCGACGAAATTTGAGGATGTGTCGTCTAGAGATTCAAATCAGTGACAGTGATGCAGCTGCAGCAACTCAAGGTATAAAAGTCAGCAGACGTATGAGTATAGACATGGGAGGAGAGTTGAAATCGTTGCTTAGGGACCGATGGAGGGTGTGTAGTGGTAAGACACTGGATTCGTGTTCTGGCAGATGGCGGTCCAAATCTTTATCCAACCACTCAGATTTAGGTCTACCGCGATTTCTCCTAATCACTTAAGGTGAATACTAGATTGTTTCTTTCACAATTCGACTTTGTGCTCCTTCTCCAACACCCTTGTTTTCTTCGCTTCTCAGAGAAGGTGGAAGGCTGGATTCTCTTAAATGACACGGAGCACTTTGTCACATACAGATTCCTTATTTACCCTGTTTAAGTACTGCTCAAAATCAAAGCTGAAGCTGGATATTCTGTGAAGATTTTACAAACTTTCACGGATGGTGGAGAAACGTAAATGTATAGATTTGAGGTGAGGGACCCTGTTCCAGAAACGACCGAGTCGAAAGTTGTTAGCGAAAATCGTTCTGATATCTCTGACAGTTGAATACATGTACCGATACTGTCTTTATTAAGACCGTAGAAGAGGAAGCTTTCAGGGGTGGTAGTATGCACCAAAATAAAAAAAAGTCTAGTAAACACTAGCTCTAAAATGAATACTTTAAGAGCCAAGAGTACTTGTTCATCTCCGATAATGCGAAGCACACCTCTTCTCCTGCAAACTCGCTGGTTTCCATATTGGAGATCTAGTATGGACCTAAACAAGAGAAAGAAGTTAGTGAAACATTGGCTCTAAACTGCATACTTCATGTGCTATGAGCACTTGTTCATATTCGCTACTGTGAAACGTATCACTTATACTAAACAAGAGCTCATAGCTATTCAAGTATGCAGTTTAGAGCCCATATTTAGTAGATTTTTTCTTGTTTTGGTCCGCACTACCACCTCGGAAAGCCATCTACCGTACAACCTTAGCAACAAGAGTGCCAGTGCACTTATTCAACTGTCAGAGCTGTTAGAACGATTTTCACTTACAACTTTCAACTCGGTCATTTCCGGGACAGCCCTCTTATCGAAAATTCATACATTTACGTTTTTTCATCACCCCCCATAGTTTGTAACAGCTCACGGAACCATAGTGTATGAGATTGTAGTCTTTCGAAGCCCGAGTCAAATCCAGTATTATTCGTCTGTGTGCGTGACTGCTTCATGATGCGATGAAACTACCGACGTTCTGTCTGCAACTGAAGTCACACATTTGTCAGTCTTCCTGTCATCCTCATCATGAACTTTTTTGTTGTAAGGAAAGTGATGTGACCACCAAAACGTCCATCAGAACAAGCATACTGCTCCACTATTCGTAGCCGTTTAGCCAGTTTCATATTTAATGGCCCATTTGTACATTTAACCAGAATAATGTGCAACGAGTCATTCAAGCTACTCATTCATATGTAAATGTTGTTGCATACTGACCACACATAACGGAAAAAATTGAGTTAGGAGTTCCTACTCAACGGCTTTGCCACAGTGTAACAGCGGTTCCCGTCGCATCACCGAAGTTATGCGCTGTTGGGTTTGCTTAACACTAGGACGGGTCATCGTGACGGCCTGCCGAGCGTTGTTGGCAAACACTGTGCACTCCGTTCTAACGAGGCCAGTTGAGAAGCTACTTTATTGCGAAGCACCGGCTGTGGTCACGACAACTGACAACGGCCGGGAGAGCGGTGTGCTGACCACGTGCCCCTCCCTACCCGCAGCCAGTGACGCCTATCGGCCGAGAATGACACGACAGTCAGTCCGTACCGTTGGGCCTTCCAAAGCCTGTTGGGACGGGGAGTTAATCTTTTACACGTCAGAAAAAAACACTGCTGGAAAAACATTTTCAACAGCGTTTTAGAGGATTCCAATTCACTCAAGTTTTACTGTTGCAGCAGTTCATATGGAGTACATGAAATTATATTTACAGGTAAACAGCAAAAGCAGTTCTCAGATATCAGGTACAGAACCATGCTGAAACACCCATACTAGTACGTGGTGTAGCCTCTGCGGGCGACAATGCAGGCGCTGACTCTGACATCCATTCGATCGTACAGATGGCGAATACCGTCCTGGGAAACGTTATAGCCGGCCGGAGTGGCCGTGCGGTTCTAGGCGCTACAGTCTGGAGCCGAGCGACCGCTACGGACGAGGGTTCGAATCCTGCCTCGGGCATAGATGTGCGTGATTTTAGGTTAGTTAGGTTTAATTAGTTCTAAGTTCTAGTCGACTGATGACCTCAGAATTTAAGTCGCATAGTGCTCAGAGCGATTTGAACCATTCGAAACGTTATGCCACGCCTTGTTGATCTGTTCCCGTATTCTTGACAGAGTTGTTGGCTAACGGGCCCCACAAGTCACTTCTCATCCCATCACAACCCACATGTGCTTGATTTGAGACAAGTCCGAAGATTGCGCTGGCCACGTCTTGCGCAGCATGTTGCATTTCACTAGCAGCCGATGGGCTTGCATTACCCAGTTGGAAGCTCACATTACTTTCCTGCTGCAAGAACGTCAAAAGAAAGGGGATAACAACATTCTACACATACCAGGTTCTGGTTGGCGACCCCTGCAGAAACACCTCAGATCAACGAGCTTTTGTAGCTCACCACGTCCCAGACCATAGGCAGAATGTACTTTTACCGCTGAAGACCAAGGTGAACCGTTCTATCTTCCATGTGATCTTCTGACGGCACCAGTCGAGCCCTGCACGCCGATGCTGTGGTGTGAGTGGAAGACGGGCTAGAGGTGTGCGTGCCCACACACACATTGCTGATAACCGGTTCGCAACAGTTAAGTACTGACACGTCTGGGCTCACACGCCCTCTTATCTGTGCTGTGCTAGCTCAGCGACTTGCCACTGCTGCCCTTACAGTACGACGATACTGGCGAGCATCTTTGCTGCGTGGACGTCCAGAACATCGTCTCCGGGTGTGAAAATGTTCACGTCATCACTGACACCAATATCGCTGCACAACTGACGCAATACGTCCCACTTGTGTGACAATTTTCCGGAGGGACCAACCAGCCACTAGAAAGGCCATTTGACCCCTTTCAGCCTCGTACCGATGGCAGTAAACAGCACGAGTGTATCTCTCTGGCATGGTTGCTGCTTGTTTCATGCGTTTGCGCAACACTGAGCCAAATGGCTGTAAGCATTCCATGTTAAAGAGTTAGCACAGATGGCTGTCTGGTAGCTATGCCACTATGCTACTTATTGGTGGACGACTTTGAATCCATTGTCAGTACACCTACTATCCCCAGGTGGCATATGCCATCATCGGATCAAATTCGACATCGTCTCTCCAGGTGTACTAATCGTTTCTTTTTCGGCAATGTAGAAATTCCTCTGGAGAAGAGAAGGAGTCATCAATGCGAAGGGTACGATGGTGAGTGTAGGAGCTGAAGACCCAATCAAATGCCTGTATTAGCGACATACTTAAATCGATATGGTGTCTGTTCTTTCGGTTCAAATGGCTCTGAGCAGTATGGGACTTAACATCTGAGGTCATCAGTCCCCTAGAGCTTAGAACTACTTAAACCTAACTAACCTAAGGACATCACACACATCCATGCCCGAGGCAGGATTCGAACCTCCGAGCATTATCTGTTCTTTCGGACATGTACAAAAGAACAGACACCATATTGATATACACTACTGGAAATGGAACAAAGAACACATTGACACCGGTGTGTCAGACCCACCATACTTGCTCCGGAAACTGCGAAAGGGCTGTACAAGCAATGATCACACGCACGGCACAGCGGACACACCAGGAACCGCGGTGTTGGCCGTCGAATGGCGCTAGCTGCCCAGCATTTGTGCACCGCCGCCGTCAGTGTCAGCCAGTTTGCCGTGGCATACGGAGCTACATCGCAGTCTTTAACACTGGTAGCATGCCGCGACAGCGTGGACGTGAACTGTATGTGCAGTTGACGGACTTTGAGCGAGGGCGTATAGTGGGCATGCGAGTGGCCGGGTGGACGTACCACCGAATTGCTCAACACGTAGGGCGTGAGGTCTCCACAGTACATCGATGTTGTCGCCAGTGGTCGGCGGAAGGTGCAAGTGCCCGTCGACCTGGGACCGGACCGCAGCGACGCACGGATGCACGCCAAGACCGTAGGATCCTACGCAGTGCAGTAGGGGACCGCACCGCCACTTCCCAGCAAATTAGGGACACTGTTGCTCCTGGGGTATCGGCGAGGACCATTCGCAACCATCTCCATGAAGCTGGGCTACGGTCCCGCACACCGTTAGGCCGTCTTCCGCTCACGCCCCAACATCGTGCAGCCCGCCTCCAGTGGTATCGCGACAGGCGTGAATGGAGGGACGAATGGAGACGTGTCGTCTTCAGCGATGAGAGTCGCTTGTGCCTTGGTGCCAATGATGGTCGTATGCGTGTTTGGCGCCGTGCAGGTGAGCGCCACAATCAGGACTGCATACGACCGAGGCACACAGGGCCAACACCCGGCATCATGGTGTGGGGAGCGATCTCCTACACTGGCCGTACACCTCTGGTGATCGTCGAGGGGACACTGCATAGTGCACAGTACATCCAAACCGTCATCGAACCCATCGTTCTACCATTCCTAGATCGGCAAGGGAACTTGCTGGTCCAACAGGACAATGCACGTCCGCATGTATCCCGTGCCACCCAACGCGCTCTAGAAGGTGTAAGTCAACTACCCTGGCCAGCAAGATCTCCGGATCTGTCCCCCATTGAGCATGTTTGGGACTGGATGAAGCGTCGTCTCACGCGGTGTGCACGTCCAGCACGAACGCTGGTCCAACTGAGGCGCCAGGTGGAAATGGCATGGCAAGCCGTTCCACAGGACTACATCCAGCATCTCTACGATCGTCTCCATGGGAGAATAGCACCCTGCATTGCTGCGAAAGGTGGATATACACTGTACTAGTGCCGACAATGTGCATGCTCTGTTGCCTGTGTCTATGTGCCTGTGGTTCTGTCAGTGTGATCATGTGATGAATCTGACCCCAGGAATATGTCAATAAAGTTTCCCCTTCCTGGGACAATGAATTCACGGTGTTCTTATTTCAATTTCCAGGAGTGTAAGTATATAGATCTGGCAATACAGGCCATGACCTTCTCCTTCTGTGCGGATACACACATATTCCCCGAACTCTTACGGGACTTGATAAGAATGTCTTTCACGAGTAATGAGTGTGTTGCGGTGGGACACTACGAATGTAGTGTGTGGACATACAAGGTGCGGATGTGGGTCTCGCAGGAAGCATGCGCGAGATATTCCCTGCAGTCGCACTATCCTCTGTGCCCTCGGTGGCTCAGATGGATAGAGCGTCTGCCATGAAAACAGGTGATCACGGCTTCGAGTCCCGGTCGGGGCACACATTTTCACCTGTACCCATTGATATACAGGGTGTTACAAAAAGGTACGGCCAAACTTTCAGGAAACATTCCTCAAACACAAATAAAGAAAAAATGTTATGTGTACATGTGTCCGAAAACGCTTAATTTCAATGTTAGAGCTCATTTTAGTTTCGTCAGTATGTACTGTACTTCCTCGATTCAACGCCAGTTGGTCCAATTGAAGGAAGGTAATGTTGACTTCCGTGCTTGTGTTGACATGCGACTCATTGCTCTACAGTACTAGCATCAAGCACATCAGTACGTAGCATCAACAGGTTATTGCTCATCACGAACGTGGTTTTGCAGTCAGTGCAATGTTTACAAATGCGGAGTTGGCAGATGACCATTTGATGTATGGATTAGCACGGGGCAATAGCCGTGGAGCGGTACGTTTGTATCGAGACAGATTTCCAGAACGAAGGTCTCCCGACAGGAAGACGTTCGAAGCAATTGATCGGCGTCTTAGGGAGCACGGAACATTCCAGCCTATGACTCGCGACTGGGGAAGACCTAGAACGACGAGGACACCTGCGATGGACGTGGCAATTGTTCGTGCAGTTGACGATAACCCTAATGTCAGCGTCAGAGAAGTTGCTGCTGTAGAAGGTAACGTTGACCACTTCACTTTATGGAGAGTGCTACGGGAGAACCAGTTGTTTCCTTACCATGTACAGCTTGTGCAGGCGCTATCAGCAGGTGATTGGCCTCCAAGGGTACACTTCTGCGAATGGTTCATCCAACAATGTGTCAAATCCTCATTTCAGTGCAAATGTTCTCTTTACGGATGAGGCTTCATTCCAACGTGATCAAATTGCAAATTTTCACAATCAACATGTGTGGGCTGACGAGAATCCGCACGCAATTGTGCAATCACGTCATCAACACAGATTTTCTGTGAACGTTTGGGCAGGTATTGTTGGTGATGTCTTGATTGGGCCTCATGTTCTTCCACCTACGCTCAATGGAGCACGTTATGATGATTTCATACGGGATACTCTACCTGTGCTGCTAGAACATGTGCCTTTATAAGTACGACACAACATGTGGTTCATGCACGATGGAGCTCCTGCACATTTCAGTCGAAGTGTTCGTACGCTTCTCATCAACAGTTTCGGTGACCGATGGATTGGTAGAGCCGGACCCATTCCATGGCCTTCACGCTCTCCTGACCTCAACCCTCTTGACTTTAATTTATGGGGGCATTTGAAAGCTCTTGTCTACGCAACCCCGGTACCAAATGTAAAGACTCTTCGTGCTCGTATTGTGGACGGCTGTGATACAATACGGCATTCTCCAGGGCTGCATCAGCGCATCAGGGATTCCATGCGACGGAGGATGGATGCATGTATCCTCGCTAACGGAGGACATTTTGAACATTTCCTGTAACAAAGTGTTTGAAGTCACCCTGGTACGTTCCGGTGCTGTGTGTTTCCATTCCATGATTAATGTGATTTCAAGAGGAGTAATAAAATGAGCTCTAACATGAAAAGTAAGCGTTTCCGGACACATGTTCACATAACATATTTTCTTTCTTGGTGCGTGAGGAATTTTTCCTGAAAATTTGGCCGTAACTTTTTGTAACACCCTGTATATCAACGCCCGTCAGCGGCTGAAGGTATTAATATAATTCTAATTTGTACTAGCTACGGTGCACATTCCGGAATGCTGTGTCGGCGCCCGGCGATGCTGACGGAAGACCCGTGGACATCTGGCAGCCTGCAAGGCTACGGCTGTGACGGCAGCGGCGCCCTGCTTCCCTCGGCGATGGCGGGAGCCTCTCTGGGCAGCTCCCTATGGCACGGACGCGTTCACTGCAGTGGGGCGTGGAGACTGCTCTGCTCCGGATTCGACCTGCTGCCCCTGGGGGTGAGACGGATGGTGGCTGGCGTTGTGGCACAGCGACCCACTTGGAACTCGGTGCTGGCGGCAAGGCGACAGCGGCAGGGAGGCGGTGCTGGGCCTCTAAGTCCCACCAGAAATAGCGCTGAACCCTGCAGGTGCAGGCAGGACTTGAATCCATAGCTGCTGGTGGCGATGGTCAGTCCTCCTGTGGCGTGGTGAGGCCCCGGCGCTGTGGTGGTGCTGCACAACTCTGCGGCGATACCGAGAAAACGATTGGATGACGAGTTAGTGGCGAATCTACGTGCCTCAAAAGCACTATTTCTACCTCTCTCTAGCACATTTGTTTCCCTAAAACTAGCGGCTAGTTCATAACCTAAAGACATCACGCACATCCATGACGAGGCAGGAATCGACCCGGCGACCGTAGCGGCCGCGTGGTTTCAGACTGTAGCGCCTAGAACCGCTCGGCCGCCCCGGCTCGCAATACGCAATTGAGCGCAAGGTCTTGTTTCTCAGTTGTCTCACTGGCAGTTTATGGCCCACCTCTTTCTTCGTTCCGTGTCACTTGGGAATTTGAACAAGCAAAAACCATTTTTGCACTTCACAGCTTAACAGCCACCCATATTTACGACGAATTCTTCAAAACGTTTAATTAGAAATCTCCACTCACCTCATGACTCGTATGGAAACAAGTATAGCTATCTTATACATTGAGGAAAACTTGGCGGAGAGTCAAGCTCAGGTTATGGGAGTGATCATAACAGAGACCAGTCATAGTGTAGTTACGTCGCATCGCCCATTGTAGTGGACACTGAAGCACTATGCTGCTTTTTACTGAGGTCGGCTACATTCGCTATGCAGTCCGCTTGCCTGTCTGTTTACATTGTCCAATATGTCTCTAGGCAGCTAATGCGGTCCTTGTGTCTAGTTTATTTCTTATTATTACGTTTTCGCTAAAACTTAGACCGTAGCGTTACGAAGGAGAAACTGTTTCAATTTATTTTCTGAATAACTTTTCTGTTTGGCAGATATTTTATATTATTTAGTAGGTGTTCAAAAATTTTGGTGGCAGTGTTCTGCACCCTTCTTTTCCTTGAAGGCAACCTTAATGTGGATGCTACTTTCTCTTTTGGTGTTGTAATTATGTGCATCATCGTTTCTTTTGAACTGCAGTGGTTTACTTACAACCAAATGCACCATGGAATAAATAAACGGTGAAGTATTAGTCAGAATGCCCAACTCTTTAAATAGATGTCTGCAAGATGATTGTGAGTGTGTACTACATGTTATTCGTAGTGCACATTTTTGAGCAATGAATACTGTTATGCCCTCAGGGCAGATATTAAAAAAGTTCTTCCGTGGCAAAGTCAGACTCAGAGCAGGATCGATCAGCGGTTTGGCAGAATGGCAGTGAGAGAGAGGAATTCTGTTGGAGAAATGACAAACATGGAAGCTACTGCAACACCCGGGCGCGGTCTGAGGCACCTTGTCACGGCCCGCAAGGCTCCCCCGTCGGTGGTTCGAGTCCTCCCTCGGGCATGGGTGTGTGTGTTGTCCTTAGCGTTAAGTTGGTTTCAGTTAGATTAAGTAGTGCGTAAGCTTAGGGACCGATGACCGCAGCAGTTTGGTCCCATAAAACCTTACCACAAATTTCCAACTTTTGCAACACCCGGACGGGCTGAACACTGGAACAAGCAACGTAACAAAATGACATCAGGGCGACAAAAGGATATCGTTATAATGATGACTGCGCAAAGTGCCACAAGAAAGCCCAGATCGAATGCAACAAAAAATATTCCGTTACTGACACAACAGAAACGAGCCCCTGAAAGGTAGTGTTATGAGGCCCTGTAGCTATGAACAGCGCTGACGAACTTCAAAAACTAGGGCACGTTCGGTCATCCCTGTAGAAACATAACGTCATCTGCATAGCCTGATAAGTGAATATACCCTGACATTCACAGCTTAGTTCTCAGTTCTGATTTAGTGTTGCAGCTCACGCATATCGAGGTGAACCTATGATACTCCATCGACCGCATACTGAGACGACTGCGATCTCTACAATGCCACCGCTCATTAGATGGACGTTGCTTCCAAGAGTTGCTGCTGCCTCGTCCTCACCTCCTTGGAGATCTGATCAACCACCACCAGTCCAGGGAGTGCGGTAATTGCGGACCCCCGACTCGCATCTATGAGGACACTCTAGCGTAGCGGGTCAGACCCTCGCAGAGAGGGCATGACGTAGTTCCACGAGTAGGGCTGTCTCGTGCACAACTGTTGGCCCCCTTACCAGGGCGCCGTTTACGACGTCAAACGAGAGAGCCCTAGTATCTCGCTAGCCATGCTGCCAGCCGCCGAGGCAGCACGGATAGAACTAACTGCGGCTAACTGGTAAACACTCCCTTAACCGGAGCTTGAATCTCCGCCCTGTTTTCCCCAATATATAGGATAGCTATGCCCGTTTACATACGAGTCATGATGTGAGTGGAGATTTGTAATTAAATGTATTGAAGAATTCGTCGTGAATATGGGTGGCTGCTAAGCTGTGAAATGCAAAAATGACTTTTGCTTGTTTAGATTCCCAAGTTACCCGGAACGAAGAAAAAGGTGGGCCATAAACTGTCGGAGAGACATCTGAGAACCAAGACCTTGCACTCAATTGTGTGTTCTAAATATGCGCTAATAAAAACAGTTCTAAACATGAACCAATTGTACAAATCGCGTTTCTTCTCCCAGTCGAAAACTGTACTGAGGCAGTTTGTCCCAAAATTTTTTGATTCCTGAGATATTTTCGTAGATGGCAAACTGGACAGGAAAATTTTGATGTATTTATACGTCGTTATTATAAAAATACATACACAAATTGAGCAACTCTTAATCTCATATCTTATATTATTAGGATATTTTTATAGCAGATTGGTCAGTGTGAGGAATCCTGCACAAGTAACATAACCTTCAAAGAATAAAGCTTTTATCACAACCCAACAAGCAACAAACCTAACATGAAATACACCAAATGAATACTGGTTAAATGATAGATGAAATTACTAGTAAAAGTTCGTTTCACTGTTACATGAAACTATACTTTTCCTCCCTCTCTACAATAAAGATTCCACATTTCTTGTAGTACCTTCTAATGATTAAAAAAACAATTTTACAGTACAGGTAAAAACACAGGTTGTCACCGCAAAAATCCGGATTTGAAACCACTGGTACCGAATTCTTAACTCATTACATTTATATTCATGAACTACCAAGCACGTTCCGAGCCTACGGTTTATATAGCCCTGTATTATTAAATTTCAGTTTTTCTGTAGTGTGAAACGGCGTTCTAAACGTCTCTATACACAGTGATTACTGCTCAGAGCACTTCATACATGCAACATCAAATATTTTATAAGAAATACTGTAAAAAGTTGCACGAAAAGGTTAACAACCCACAAGGCAAATATTGCCGATCCTTGGAATTGGGGAAAACATGGCAGACGATTCAGCCTATTATATAGGAGCTCTACAGCTGGCTGTAACTTGCATCTCCCTGCTCCTTCGCCGGCCGGTGTGGAAGCCGAGACGGCGAGACACACTGGTGTAAATCCATACCAACGTGACCGGCGCCCTTCCACACACTGCATTGCTGGTAGCCGCAAAGGAAGACAGCTGTGTACCTCTGATCAATAAGTCAGTATCCTGCTAATATTTTCTCATTAGCGCCTTCAGGCGCTCGACGTTCTGCACGACGCTATCCTGACGACTTTAGAAGATACAGTCTCAGTTTTTTCTAGAGGTGATTAACCCCAGAAGATTATTCCTTACGATACTACTGAATGAAAGTACGCAGAACGTATCAACTTACTGTTTTGCTTCTCGAAATATGCAGTAAATCCGTATGGAAATGCTGCTGAACTAATTTGTTTTATGAGTTCCAAAATGTGTCTTTTCCAGTTTAAATTCTCATCCATGCGGACACTTAAAAATTTCGATCCTGGTTAAGATTTCTCATATGTGATACACCTATCATTGATTTAGCACCTCTAGATGTGCAGAACTAAATATGTTGTGTCCATTTGAAATTGCAATTGAGACCATTCACAGAAAACCAATCAATAGTACTTTTAAAAATATTATTTACCATTTCATCTGTTGCTGTACTTACGTTTGCACTGATTACATTATGAGTGTTATCTGCAAAAAGAAGTAGTTCTGCTAGTTTCGTATTAGACAGGAAGTCGTTTACAGGTAAGAGAAACAATAGTGGACCTGAGACTAAGCCTTGTGGAACCCCATAAGTGGCTTCGCCTCAGTCAGAAGAATCTTCCTTGTTTAAACTGGTTGAATTCTTTACAACTTTCTAATTTATCTTGGGTAGATATGCCATTATCGATTGGTTAGTTACACCATGAATTTCACGAAACCTCAGTACACCTAGGGGAACGTCGCGATTCATACCTTCATATGCCTTTGATAAGTCACAGAAAATACAAACATGTGCTGTTTTGTTATTTAAAACTTACAAAATTTTGTTAGTGAACTTGGAAATGGCATTCTTGCTTGAGCGGCTGGAATCCGAGCTGTAATTTACTGAGGATGTCATTGCTTCTCGGGGTGGATACTGTTCTACAACACATCAACTTCCCAAAAATTTTGGAAATGATGCCAGTAGTGGAACAGATCAGTGGTTATTGACATCTCTCCTGCCACGTTTCTTGCAAAGAGGTTTAACAGTGGAATATTGCAACACTTCTGGGTGAAGCTAGAGGGGAAAAGACAAATTGAAATGGATGTATGTTAGTGTCGAATCTACACCACTCACGAGTGCTTGCCTGACTGGTGCCACTCGTGGCGACTGCTAAACGCATGTGTGCGAGGCAAGTCTCAGCTGGGAAGTGAGAGCATGACTGAGGGAATACATGGAGCGAGTCATACGAAACTCAGTACGCTGTATACGCAGTGCCATATTTATCTTGACCACCCCCAACAAATTTTTCTCCAGAAGCAAAATAAAAGAAAAACATCAAGGAAATGTTGTTTAGCTATCAGGTGGATAGTAAGCAGCCTGACTGCGTTTCTTGTAACTTCGTTCATTACGAAGATTTGAACAGTAGTACGTGTTATTTAAATAGCACCCGGTATTTTTTATTCTATAATCACCTCCTCAAGAGCTGTTACCATTCCCGTAAAAACGACATTATTAACAACATAGCGCACCACTGAATCTCCTCTGCTATCACACAAAGCAGGTACCCGGAGTAACACAGCTTGTCCACCTGCTGAAACTGACAGTAAATAAGCAGAAACACTAGGAAAGCGCTTACTGGTCATTTCTATTCTGATAATTTACATTCTCCGTAGATAAGTATCATTTATAGCTTCTCTTCGTTGGTCTGCATTGCAGTCACACAAATATTGAACTGAGGGCGATTGACTGTGTGACCAGTGACAGCTTCATGGCAATGAATTTTTACAATGTGTGGGCAAATGAACCACCGCAATACTGGTCAGATGAAAACGCACACCGACTGAGAGAAGCAGATGAACAAGAACCTTGGCCTGTCAAAGTACTGTGCGGTGTTTTCAAGCATATCACAAATGTTTTGTTGATGGGACTCCAAATAATGACAAGTGTCTACAGTTGACTGGAGCAGTTCATGTAAGACACCCCATTGAACGTAAGGCAGTTGATGCTGTACCAGTATGACTGAAGTCCCGCTCATTCTTCAAATATAATTATAGACTTATTTAACAGAACAGTTGGATTTAGTTCGATTGGCCATACGGGAAAAAATAGTCTACACACTCAACAGGATTGGTACTTATGGAGTTTCATCTATGTATAAATTTAAAGTAAGAGTTCTGGAAGACGTCGGACGGCTCCCGAAGACATTAAATGCTGTATCACACGGGTCTCTGCTGCGATAAATGCAGATGATGCTCAGCATGCATAATACAGGCAGCTTCATGACGTGTTTCAGTGCTTAAGATTAGCAGTATTCAGAGTTTCTGGGATTCTTCTCATAATAAACGCACGAATTGTTCCCGAGTTATGTGTCTGCTTACATTTGGGATAGAAAGGCAGCCTCTTCTCTTTAAGGCAAGGCAGTGGCTTATGCTGCTGTTATTTTGCTAGTATTTGATAAAATTTCACTCATGGGTATGTCGCTGCAGAGCTCTCGAAAGGCTTTCTTCAGCTGACGCTACTAAAAGTATAGTAAGTATCAATAACTACGATTTCGGTCACTTTTTTGTTTTGTTAGATCAAACGGTGCAGTTCGGATTTGTGTGCCCATCATTAGATGCAAACCTTTTTAGTAAATCATTTACATGGGCTCTTGAGTGAGGTGGCGCAAAATGTGTGTTCCTGTTGTGAGAATCTTAGATGTTAAGTTCCGGAATTTGGAAATAAAATAACGGAAGGTATCATGAGAAACAGCGAAAAACTTAGAGAAAAAAATAAAGGAATGACATTTTTAAATTTTAATGTCAGCAGATATTGATTTGTGCAATCTGTTATGAAAGGATACCGTACTACTCGACATAGAAAAGAATTGCCTCATTGGGTACAGTAATACCTGTTGTATAACAACATACTTCGTTGTTCTTGTCAGAAAAGCGGTTTTATGGTAACGCAGTTTTATTCAATACACAGAAATCTGATACCGATGTAGAAAAGAAGGACAATTTGTATAATTAATTATTCATACGTGACCTTCCTTCAAAAATAGATCCCTATACCCGGTTTTGTGATGTTTGGCAGAACCAAAGAAAGGACTTATTCCAGACCACTAAACGGCCTGGAGTGTGGCTGACCAGTACGGTAACAGGGTCTTCCCCCACTTCTCAGGAAGCGTGGGATGACTATGTTCCGACGCTCTCTTGTTGCTTCCTGAAGTTGAAACATCTATTTTCAATGTAAAACTAAAGAATATGGGAATGGTATGCATGTGGAATATTTAAGAGTAACAAGAAATAATGATTTCCCTTTTCAGAATATCGACGAGAACAAAACTTTTTGGTGGGAGATTCATGTAAAGGTAGGTAGGTAAAACTCTTGGTGAACTTAGGTTTCTTTGGTAGTGACCAACGGTCGCAATGAAACCACGCGTGGTAATTTTAAGCTGAGGTACTTGCGTGGGGTAATTTTAAGCTAAGATACTTGCGTGTGTATATTTAAACTGAGAATATTTAAGGATTGCGTGTGCAGAATTTGAGTTAGGAAAAAGCACTTCGACATGGTGAGTACTGGATTTGTCTCAAACTGACCACGAGACAATGGAAAACGGAAATGCTTGTGCAAACGCTTAGTTGAGGGTCCGTGTGTGAGATAATTAGGTAATAATGATATCAAAATTACGGTTATTAATTAGATTTGTGTGAAGCAAGTTAAAATTTTGATACCCTGAGAGAGAAAAAGGCGAGTCAGTCATGTACCCAGCAACATAATGAGGGTTACCTTGCAATGGGAGATGAGCATAAATCCTCCAGAGTGCGTGGTAGGTGCATAATAAAGATTACTTGTGAAATTTGATCCGACGGTCAGTGACTTGTTAATCTGGCTTGAAATTTCGTTGAGGGGAAGGTTTGATACGTGCTGGCAAAAGTCAGTTGTTGTGTTTTATTTTACATATTTAGTCTGGGTAATTTCAATGTGGCGACTTAGCCAAAAAGCAAGAATTTTCTTTGAATAGCCTTATCAGTAGTAAATTCTCTAGGTTATTAATGAATGAGCTTATGAGAGTGAGGGAGGAGAGAAGTAGTGGAAATCCTTACTAATCCAGAAAGTGCACTATAGCAATAAGAAGAAACATTAAGAGGCCATAGGATACTGAAATGTGCACGTAATATCGTGCCCACTGGGCAGGGAATTCCTTCTTTTCTTTTATGTTTGCATGTGTTGTAGGAGATTTTGTATCATTGCGGTCGTAGAATATTAGAAAACAAAAGAGGAGGTATGAAACGGTGGTCATGATCATTCAGTAAAGGGTAGCTATTTTGTTCAGACATTTTTTTCCATAAGCTCGCTATTACTAGAATAGCCAAGCTCTGATTAAAATGAATGCAGTAGAATGGGAAAGTGGTCTTGCCAAGGTCGAGTGAGTCCTTCGGAAATGCTTACAGACAGTGTCATATTTAAAATTTATTAGTCAGATGCGTTTAATTCCGTTGCGTCGAAATAACTTAAGACAAAAGAGTTATAGCAAAACAGTTGGATGATAGGGCTTTGCTATCTATGTACAGTAGCAGTGGCTACGACAAGTCATATCAACATTTCCGATACACAAATATTAAAAGCACTCGCTTGGCAGGCCTTACACCTAGTGTCGGAAGTTCCACGCGGCTTTTCGTGGATGATGCTGTAGTATACAGAGAAGTTGCAGCATTAGAAACTTGCAGCGAAATGCAGGAAGATCTGCAGCGGATAGGCACTTGGTGCAGGGAGTGGCAACTGACACTTAACATAGACAAATGTAATTTATTGCGAGTACATAGAAAGAAGGATCCATTATTGTATGATTGTATGATAGTGGAATAAACACTGGTAGCAGTTACTTATGTAAAATATCTGGGAGTATGCGTACGGAACGATTTGAATTGGAATGATCATATAAAATTAATTGTTGATGAGGCGGGTGCCAGGTTGAGATTCATTGGGAGAATCCTTAGAAAATGTAGTCCATCGACAAAGGAGGTGACTTACAAAACACTCGTTCGACCTATACTTGAGTATTGCTCATCGGTGTGGGATCCGTACCAGGTCGGGTTGACAGAGCAGATAGAGAAGATCCAAAGAAGAGCGGCGCGTTTCGTCACAGGGTTATTTGGTAAGTGTGATAGCGTTACGGAGATGTTTAGCAAACTCAAGTGGCACACTCTGCAAGAGAGGCGCTCTGCGTCGCGGTGTAGCCTGCTGTCCAGGTTTCGAGAGGGTGTGTTTCTGGAGAGGTATCGAATGTACTGCTACCCCCTACTTATACCTCCCGAGGAGATCACGAATGTAAAATTAGACAGATTCGATCGCGCACGGAGGCTTTCCGGCTGTCGTCCTTCCCGCGAACCATACGTGACTGGAACAGGAAAGGGAGGTAATGACAGTGGCACGTAAAGTGCCCTCCGCCACACACCGTTGGGTGGCTTGCGGAGTATAAATGTAGATGTAGATGTAGATGTAGGCCTGACTGCTGGGTGCAACAAGTGGGAACTTGCAACCGGAAAAGATAACGGTAGTAACCTCTTAGTTACTGCACATCACATCACTCGAGTCTCAATCTTGTTTGTACATTTCAAGACACTTCACAAAAGCCGCTTGATATGAAATGGCCAAAGCAGTACTTACTTATGTACTGCCAGATATCAGACTTTTAAATAAACTGACATACCGTTATGTAAGGATCTAATTTTAAAGTAAGTCTTAAAAATTAGTAAACTAGGTTAACCGGACCAGAAATTAGTCACCCCAGCGTGCACTCACATATGAGTTGTGAAGCTTTACAGATGTCACGTGCTGCAATCAAGTCACGTGCTGAACTTCTTGCACACTGCCTCTTTGTGAGTGAAGATAGTAGTGATCAGAGGGACATTTACATTTCAAGAGGCCCTTATACGTAAACATGGGTAAATGTAAGGCTGTGACAGAGCAGCAAGAAAATGTAATCGTATTTGTCTGTGCCCGTGGCCATACGGTGTGTGACGTTGCAGGATGTTTTGGTGTTTGGCGGCGGACTGTTCAAATTGTCTATAAGCAGTGGTCTACACGCGTAGCCAGGAAACATGAACTCCGAACTGTGATCGGGAAATCTACATCTACATCTACATCCGTACTCCGCAAGCCACCTGACGGTGTGTGGCGGAGGGTACCCTGAGTACCTCTATCGGTTCTCCCTTCTATTCCAGTCTCGTATTGTACGTGGAAAGAAGGATTGTCGGTATGCTTCTGTGTGGGCTCTAATCTCTCTGATTTTATCCTCATGGTCTCTTCGCGAGATATACGTAGGAGGGAGCAATATACTGCTTGACTCTTCGGTGAAGGTATGTTCTCGAAACTTTAACAAAAGCCCGTACCGAGCTACTGAGCGTCTCTCCTGCAGAGTCTTCCACTGGAGTTTATCTATCATCTCCGTAACGCTTTCGCAATTACTAAATGATCCTGTAACGAAGCGCGCTGCTCTCCGTTGGATCTTCTCTATCTCTTCTATCAACCCTACCTGGTGCGGATCCCACACTGCTGAGCAGTATTCAAGCATTGGGCGAACAAGTGTACTGTAACCTACTTCCTTTGTTGTCGGATTGCATTTCCTTAGGATTCTTCCAATGAATCTCAGTCTGGCATCTGCTTTACCATCGATCAACTTTATATGATCATTCCATTTTAAATCACTCCTAATGCGTACTCCCAGATAATTTATGGAATTAACTGCTTCCAGTTGCTGACCTGCTATTTTGTAGCTAAATGATAAGGGACCTATCTTTCTATGTATTCGCATCACATTACACTTCGCTACATTGAGATTCAATTGCCATTCCGTGCACCATGCGTCAATTCGCTGCAGATCCTCCTGCATTTCAGTACAATTTTCCATTGTTGCAACCTCTCGATACACCACAGCATCATCTGCAAAATGCCTCAGTGAACTTCCGATGTCATCCACCAGGTCATTTATGTATATTGTGAACAGCAACGGTCCTATGACACTCCCCTGCGGCACACCTGAAATCACTCTTACTTCGGAAGACTTCTCTCCATTGAGAATGACGTGCTGCGTTCTGTTATCTAGGAACTCCTCAATCCAATCACACAATTGATCTGATAGTCCGTATGCTCTTACTTTGTTCATTAAACGACTGTGGGGAACTGTGTCAAACGCCTTGCGGAAGTCAAGAAACACGGCATCCACCTGTGAACCCGTGTCTAAGGCCCTCTGAGTCTCGTGGACGAATAGCGCGAGCTGGGTTTCACACGATCGTCTTTTTCGAAACCCATGCTGATTCCTACAGAGTAGATTTCTAGTCTCCAGAAAAGACATTATACTCGAACATAATATGTGTTCCAAAATTCTACAACTGATCGACGTTAGAGATATAGGTCTATAGTTCTGCACATCTGTTCGACGTCCCTTCTTGAGAACGGGGATGACCTGTGCCCTTTTCCAATCCTTTGGAACGCTTCGCTCTTCTAGAGACCTACGGTACACCGCTGCAAGAAGGGGGGCAAGTTCCTTCGCGTACTCTGTGTAAAATCGAACTGGTATCCCGTCAGGACCAGCGGCCTTTCCTCTTTTGAGCGATTTTAATTGTTTCTCTATCCCTCTATCGTCTACTTCGATATCTACCATTTTGTCAACTGTGCGACAATCTAGAGAAGGAAGCACAGTGCAGTCTTCCTCTGTGAAACAGCTTTGGAAGAAGACATTTAGTAATTCGGCCTTTAGTCTGTCATCCTCTGTTTCAGTACCATTTTGGTCACAGAGTGTCTGGACATTTTGTTTTGATCCACCTACCGCTTTGACATAGGACCAAAATTTCTTAGGATTTTCTGCCAAGTCAGTACATAGAACTTTACTTTCGAATTCATTGAAAGCCTCTCGCATAGCCCTCCTCACACTACATTTCGCTTCGCGTAATTTTTGTTTGTCTGCAAGGCTTTGGCTATGTCTATGTTTGCTGTGAAGTTCCCTTTGCTTCCGCAGCAGTTTTCTAACTCGGTTGTTGTACCACGGTGGCTCTTTTCCATCTCTTACGATCTTGCTTGGCACATACTCATCTAACGCATATTGTACCATGGTTTTGAACTTTGTCCACTGATCCTCAACACTATCTGCACTTGAGACAAAACTTTTGTGTTGAGCCGTCAGGTACTCTGTAATCTGCTTTTTGTCACTTTTGCTAAACAGAAAAATCTTCCTACCTTTTTTAATATTTCTATTTACGGCTGAAATCATCGACGCAGTAACCGCTTTATGATCGCTGATTCCCTGTTCTGCATTAACTGATTCAAATAGTTCGGGTCTGTTTGTCACCAGAAGGTGAGGGATCGGAGACACGTTTGCGAATCAAACGTGCTTCCACATCTGATAGGAATTGGGCAGGCAATGTCTGAATGTAGGTTCATCCCCACCTGTCAGCGAGAGAACATTGCGGCGGGAACTGCATGCATGGATTCGGTCTCCTAGCAAGACTCCTTTGCTCACACAGGCACATTAGGCTATACGTCTTCAATGGGTTAGAAATCATTTGACGTGGACATTGGCTGATTATCGGAACATACTGTGGTCTGACGAATCACGTTTTTGCCTGTATGCGACTGATGGCACGTCGTCGAATGCACCAAAGGCCAAATGAAGCATTTCATGCTGAATGTGTGTAAGGTCAGGTTCAGTTCAGACGCAGGTGTGATATTTTGGGGGCACTTCTCTTATCACTAACATGAACAGCATTCAAACATTCTGAACGATCAGATTTTTGCCTTTCAGTGACATTTGCGTAATGAGTGTGCTACTCATCCCCCAATTTTTCAAGACGACAACTGCAGCGGATTTACCGCCGGATCTGCCGTCTATTTTATGCAATACTCAAACGAATGTGGTTCGGGTTTTAAAGTTCTGTGAATTGTCCCACATTTTTAACAAGATTTTGGGGAGATACTTTTAAAGTGTCTGTTGGGTGGCTCTCCCACCCAAATTTTTTCGTAAGTGGTCAGCCAGTCTCATTTCCCTTTGCTGTTCTTTTAGATATTTTGTGTTTTGTTTTCCCTGAGTTTTAATTTCTTGATTAGCTATCTTGCCTCCACGTTGGTTTTAATGCATGAGAGAGTGCCTGCGCGACAGTCATTGTGTGGTCGTTTCTTGTGCATGCGTGTACGACAGTTTTCGTTCTTATCCACATTCGTTTGTTTTCATCAATGTAAGGGCGCTGATAACCTATCCGTTGGGCGCCTATAAGTTCCCAAACAACACACACAGCGGACCTCATGGTATTGGAAGAATATGTGACTGGTTTTCTGAACACTCCCCCAGCCTACAACATCTCGATTGGCATGCGGTATCACCTGACTTGAATTTCATAGAAAATCTGTGGGACATGTTGGAACAGCGGGTATAACGCCGACATAAGCATCCCCGCTATTTGGGGGAAGTGCGCGATCAAATCCCCAGCGAGTGGCTTAACCTGGATGTGACGCACCTGTACATCCTTATGGGCTCACTTCGTAACCGAATGAAGGTGGTTTTCAAGTCCATGGACGCAATTACACTGCGTTAAATGTTGCTTGCAATGATCTCTTCAGGAGAGACTAATTTATTTCCTGCGAGCTTAACTATGTGTAGGGAATCTGTCTGTTCGTTCAACATGGATTCAGTCTTTGCGATTTTAAGGACATATAAATCCAGTTGTTCTGACAAATTTGGGGTCTTACCACTGGCCTCATTGTGTACTTTTACCAAAGTGTTTTCTACCCTGTTGATAACTTGTTTGGTTTCCAGCACATGTTGTGCAATGTCTAATTTTTCAACGTGATTATGTCCGAGCATATATGTGTGTTCTTGGAAATAAGTTTTGAAACGCCTGCATGTTTTCCCTGCGTAGTAGCTAGAGAAACCGTGCATGGTACTACGTTGTTGAATTATGGGAATTCTGCTTTTTGGTGGTTTCTGATGGGAGTCGTAACTTATATTTGTGGACAATGCAGTTGCTATAATGTTTTTATGAAATACGGCCTAGGTAGGAAATATTAACAAATATTTTCTCCCATTTCTTAGGTGTCTGTATCATTTATTGTTTTGGCAGTGTAGCTTATCGTTTGCAGCAGTTTTTATTTTTGTGTCATCATTCGTCTAACTGGTTTGTTGCGGCACGTCATTAATTCCTCTCCTGTGGCAACAGTTTGCTCTCAGAGTAGCACTTTGAACTTGCATCCTCAATTACTCGTATCTGCTGGATGTATTCCACTCTGTGTCTTCCCCTACAGTTTTTACACTCTACACCTCCCTCCAGTACACCATGCAAGTTATTCCCTGATGTCTTAATAGATGTCTTATCATCCTATTCCTTCTTCATGGCAGTGTTCCCTTTCCTCGTCGATTCTGCAGAATACCCCCTCCTCTCTTAAATGTTTTTCACCATTACTCTGCAGCACCACGTCTCAAATGCTTCAACTCTCTTCTGTTCCGTGTTTTCCTGCCTTAAACTCTTATTAATTTTAGCACTCCGTTCATGGTCTTAAACTATTGCTGTTTCCTCTTGGTTCTTCCAATTATTTTATACACTGATGAGCCAAAACACTATCACGATCTACTTAAAAGCTTGTATGTCTGTATATGGAACAAAATACATCACTGATTCTGCGTGTCATGGATCCGACACGTTGTTGGCTGTGGATATATCTGGCATTAAATGTCTATGTACAGCTCACGTAAGGCACGTAAATAACGGGCCCTTGATTTGCGTACGCGATGATGGCGCGCAACAGTGATGCAGATGAGTTCCATAGAATCTGGCTCAGTCACCGAGACATAAATGTAAGTTCACTACAATACTCCTCAAAGCACTGCAGCACCGTTCTGGCTCGGAGACATGGTAATTAAAATGCTGAAAGACGATTTCGCCGTCGGGGAAGACATCAACATGACAGGATACAAGTGGTTCCCAACTGTTAGCGTGTCTCCGATTGCTACCACTGGTCCCTTGCAAGCGCAGGAGAATATCACCCACAGCATTATACTGCTCCCATCAGCCTACGTCCGTTGCGCCTGCACGTTTCAAGCAACCGTTCACCTCGATGACCTGGTCTAGCAAAACTTGATTGACGGTCGAATCCCAATGGTTCTATGCTCACTGCAATCGTCGTTGTTGATAACGCCGTTGGGTTACCATGTGAACACGTAAGGCAGGTCTGCTCTGGAGTTCTGTGCTCAAAAAAAGCACTATCGACGGTGTGTTCCGGAACAATTGTGGATGCATCAGCAATGTGCTGTTTCGGCAGAGATGCCACAGATCACGATCTATCCTACTTTAAGAAGAGGCGAACCTCCTAACCCCACGTTCTGTGAAGAGTCGTTGATTTTCAGCCATTTAGTACCTAGTGGTAGTGTCACTGTCCTACCTCTTTTCATAGATTCTCACGACAGTAGCACGTGAACATTCGACCAGTTTTGCCGTTTTGCCGTTTTCGGGATACTCGTTCACAGGATCTGCGTAATATTAGTTTGCTCTTTGTCAAAGGTCAATGGATTTCCCCATGTCTTCACTAGGGTGATTCCCTGTTCGTGTGTGGTCCTCTTACGTACTTTTATTCCCATGTCACGTGCTCCGAACGCCGTCAGACGCAATCCAGCGTCGTTGTGGGCAGTGGTCATAATGGTTTTTGGCTGTCCAGTGTGTTACCCATCTTTCCCTATAACTTGCCCTTATTTTACCAATAATACTTTTCACTTTTGTCCAGTACTGCTCTCTTTCTTCGGAGTTAAGTGAGTTAAGTGAGTGTGCTCTGTGTAGCATAACCCTTAAATCTGCAGGTTGCGAGGTGCCGGGGCTAGCAGTGTATTTAACACTAAATGCTTCTAGAATCTACAAAAATAAATGATGCTCTAAGCCCCCCCCCCCTCCCTCTATTCTAACTCCGACTTTTGCTGTTGCACATGGATTAAAAAGAAACTCGAACTGACTGTAATCGACCCTGCAAGTGGAGGAGAAAAGTGTTTGGCACCTCCAATAATTTGATTTGATAAATAAGTTAAATAAAGGAAAGTTTCATTAACGTAGTGAGAAATGGTAGGGTTGCTCTACCGATTAACAGAATGAAATTTCTGTCCAAAATAACAATATGATTTATTATGACTAAACTCAAAATAATAAACAAAACACACGAAACCTTTACAATACATCAAACTGGCTAAAATTGGATACTCAAATAAATGCTGTGAAGGTGAAGTTGTCCCTAAACTAGATTGTGACATTTATAACGAAGTGGTATGTGGTGCCAATTCCTTGCAACTCAAATCTTAAGAGAAATACACAGCCAACCCAACATTAATTTGTGCTACAGTAGTGAGAACTCCGACAATGAACACCCAAGACAGAACAAAGTTAGAAAAGACGAACAGGCGCACTCTGCTGAGCTCTGATTATCACCTGGCAAAATTGCCTGCTTTGCCGGTACTGCGGACGTACATTACCAAGCTGTCTTCTTAACTGCAAGGACACGATCTGACGTACCGGAGGTGATGGCTGGTTGCTTCGACGTCCCGTCGTGGTGATGATAATGTCGCGAGTATAGCTCGAAACAAATTATCCTGGTCTGGTTGTTCCAGACTAAAGACTTCCTAGCAATACAAATGGCCTCTGAGGGATACGAAGAAGGCTCGCCACACAATCACTGACGGTACAGTGATTGATTTTGACAAGCTCCGATACAGTCAACTTTAGTCAAAACTGCTCAAGACAGACAACATAGGCCGCTTGTACGCAGAACGCTCAATTGCCAACTGTACTCGGAAAGTTACGTTGAAGTAAAAACTTGAGCAACTTCGTCAAACAGTTACAATTAAATAAGAGTATATTAGACAGCCAACTGAAGGCAGGCTGTCCAGAGCAGCGAGAGCTCAGTCTTGTAACCTACCCGGACCGAAAGTCGAGAGCCGACTCTCTCAATAGCACCTGTACCAGCCGAACACAGAACATTCCCGCCCCACGACAGTGGCCGTGGTTAAACGTTCCAATCCGCAACTCGAAATCCGGCAGAGAATTACACTCTATTGCCGAAGCACTACCATTTCACCAATGGAGATTCTTGGCGCCAATTTCTGCGCCGATATTGCTACGTCACGGAGCTATGCAATGAGCAAGCCAATCACAGTTACGATTTTGCAGAAAACGCGGGAATTTACCCGTCCAGACTGCCTGGGAACACAAGTCATTCCCACGCCTCGCTGGTAGCCCGCCAGAAAGTGTTTTCGCAAAGTTTCTCCGAAGTAACGGAATCTCTAGCCCAGCCACTCCTTCAGACCCTGCGGGCGTGTCTCCGCCGCTATTATGACAATGTCGGCTTCTGGAAAGCATCCACTCGACTCCCTCACACCCGTCGGCTTAACCCTTTCAAGCTCAGCGGAACTCGCCTGTCACCGGACCATCTGGGTGACGAGGGACGCTGCGTGGGAAGTCCGCGTGTGAAGGAATAGCGACTTTTCACTGCATGCAATTAGAGAGGAAAATCGAATTACTCAGAGTTAGATAGAAATATGAGAGAGGGCTTTTGCCACCTCTCAAGGTTAGTGTATGGTGGGATGGTGTAATGAATTGTCTATTGTTATGTCTGTATATGTGTGTTTCCTGTGTATGGTGAACATGGAGGTTGGTGATTCTAAGATAGATGAAATTTATAGTTTTGTTGCCCTCATGATGTAATGCGAATTTTTTTGGTGAAAAATCTAGACATATATAACATAAAAAATTAAAAAATGTAAAATATAAAATTCACAACGCAGCATGAGGGCAACAAAGGCACATTGTCTCCTATAACTTTGGCGAAGAGCGAACCTCCACATCGTTTCTGAAGTCGAATCAGGGAAGAGTGTCAACTTGCAGTGTCGGCAGGTAGCTCTGCTTGACGAACAACAAACGCAGCAGCACCCTCAGCGTCGGATGTAAACAGAGGTGGCCGGTCGCTAAAGGGCCGGCGCCGCGCCGCCCTGGCGTTTGTTTTTCGCTCTGGGGCGGCGCGCCGCGGCTGTGCCGCAGGCGGCGTGCGGTCGCCGCGGTGGCAGCGTTTAATTTTTTGCGGCGGCCCGCGAGGCGAGGCGAGCCGAGGCGGGCCATTAGGGCAGGCCGGCCGCAGGATCCATCAGCGGGCCGCGCCGCGACGGGACCAGGGCAGGCAGGGCAGAGCAGCGGCCAGACAAAACACTCTGCGCGGCTCAGGGGCCGCAGCGCGCGTGCGACCGCCCTCTCTTCAGCACTCAAAACAACACGTCGTTAGGGTTTCACTGTCTCTCGCCTCCCAACACCTTTCCACACTGACAATACTTTGGCAGTTTTCTTCGAGATGCTACTCGACAAAGAACGTGATGCACCACACCATAGTGACTGGAAGAGCATAAAACTGATGTCACGTATGTCTAAGGCGGTACAAATTGTATTACCGGGTGATCAAAAAGTCAGTATGAATTTGAAAACTTCATAAACCACGGAAGAATGTAGATAGAGAGGTAAAAATTGACTCACATGCTTGGAATGAAATGGGATTTTATTAGAACTAACAAAAAAGTACTGCTAGACGCGTGAAAGATCTCTTGCACACGTCGTTTGGTGATGATCGTGTGCTCAGCCGCCACTTTCGTCATGCTTGGTCTCCAAGGCCCCAGACCTCAGTCCGTGCGATTATAGGCTTTGGGGGTTACCTGAAGTCGCAAGTGTATCGTTATCGACCGACATCTTTAGGGATGCTGAAAGACAACATCCGACGCCAGTGACTCACCATAACTCCGGACATGCTTTTCAGTGCTGTTCACAACATTATTCCTCGATTACAGCTATTGTTGAGGAATGATGGTGGACGTATTGAGCATTTCCTGTAAAGAACATCATCTTTGCTTTGTCTTACTTTGTTATGCTAATTGTTGCTATTCTGATCAGATGAAGCGCCATCTGTCGGACATTTTTTAAACGTTTGTATTTTTTTGGTTCTAATAAAACACCATGTCATTCCGAGCATGTGCGTCAATTTGTACCTATCTATCTACATTATTCAGTGATTTATTCAGTTTTCAAATTTATACTAACTTTTTGATCACTCTCTACATACCTTACAAAAGAAGAGAAGCACCCGGAAGGTTAATGAGATCATACTGGCACCAGATTTCACCATAATTTTTCCCAAGGGCATCGCGGACGTGTCAAACGATTAAAACATCGTCACACACACCATAATACACATTTCACCCCTTCTTTTGACACGAATATGGGTGGCCGAGGGAAACATTGCAGGCACACTAGCGCTCAGAATGGACACGAAACAGCATGAGGGGGTGGCATAAATGGTGCCAATTATACACTGGGGTCGTTGATTCCCACATATTTCTTAGCTAATAGGACGACACTCTTGACAACGTAAGAAAGATTCAGCCATTCTTTAAGTACATCGTAGGACTGCAATACCATACAACCTGATTTACACCTTTGGAATGCAGTGCGATTGCAAATTTTGCTCTGGTATACATTTACATCGACATCATACTCAGCAAACTAGTTAATGGTGTGTGGCGGAGGTTACTTTCTGCATCACGAAATGAGGCCTCCACTCGCGAATAGAGGGTGGAAAGAAGGGTTGTAGATAAGCCCTTGTATTGGGTCTAATTCGTCGAATTACCTCCTCATGGTCATTACGCGAGACGCATGTGGGGAGAAGTAATACGTTGTGCGACTCTCTCGGAAAGTGCTCTCTTGAAATTTCAATAGTAAATAACTCCATGATGCACAACGCCTCTCTTGTAGCGTTTACCAATGGAGTTTCTTGAACATCTCCGCAAAGCTCTCGTACCCCCTAAAGGACCCTTGGCGCTCTTCGTTGCATCTTCTCTACCTCTTCTATCAGTACTATCTGGTAGGGATCCCAGATGGTCGGCAGCTGTGGCCGAGCGGTTGTAGGCCTTTCAGTCTGGAACCGCGCTGTTGCTACGGTCGTAGGTTCGAATCCTGCCTCGGGCATGAATGTCTGTGATGTCCTTAGGTTAGTTTAACTAGTTCTATGTCTAGTGGACTGATGACCTCAGATGTTTAGTCCCATAGTGTTTAGAAACATTTGAACAATTTTGGATCCCAGATGGATGAACAATACTTAAGAATCAGTCGAACAAGCGCTTTATAAGCCACTTCTTTTGTGGATAAGTTACACTTCCTTAAGATACTTCCTACGAATCTCTGTCTGGCATTTGCTTTTCGCACTATTTCTTTTAGGTGGTCATTCCCCTTAAGGTTGCTCTGGATAGTTACTTCTAGATATTTTATGGCAGATACTCTTCCTGCGGTTTGTCATGGGTAGTCTAGCTATACAGTAGTAGATTTCTTTTTCTGTGTGTGCGCAAGATGCAGGATGGAAGTACTAGGGACAGTTCAAAATCATTCCATTCATTCCATGAAGTTCAAATGTAATCTAAAGCATCAAAGTGTGTTCATGCTTTTCCAGCCCTCTTGTTTCACGTCTTCTACGGCGTGATCGAGAGGGGGTGGGATTACCACATTGACAAGTGCGTGAATAAAATGACAAAGGATTCCTGGAAGACTCCCCTGTTTGACAACACTCTCGTTACAACACGCGCACCTTCCTTGACCACATCAAGAAAGTAACGTACAGACACTTCGACATCCATTAAGCTAAGTGGCGCTCTGTTGCTCCTCTGCCTCGTGTTTGTTGGCATAGAACATAAAGGGAGTCGAAGGGCTTGCCTGCCCTGAGGCGCTATAGCAATAGTGGAGCACCGTTTAAATTGATGGATAGCGAAGTCTTTGTTAAGGTACATGTTTAATGTGGTTGTCAAAGACTCACGGGTTGCAACGAATGATTTGGCCTCCCAGATTGTCCGACATGAATTCCACCCAAATTTTATAAGCTGTAGTGCAGAGACCATTTCGTGCACAAAATCCAGCGCCGAACATTTTCACAATCATGTACGGCTATAGAGGCAGCATGGCTCGATATTTGTGCAGGACACTTCCAAAGACTTGTTGAGTCTACGCCATGTTACTGCACCACACCCGACAAAAGAAAGTCCGCCACAGCATTAAGAGTTCTCCTGTGACTTTTGACATCTCAGTGTACCTGGAGGAGTCAATGGCCTTGCCGCAGTGGCAACACCGGTTCCCGTCAGACCACAAAAGCTAAGCGCTGTCGGGCTTGCCTAGCACTTGGATGGGTCACCGCCCGAGTCTGCCAAGTGTTATAGGCAAGCACCGCGCACTCAGCCCTTGTGTGGCCAATTGAGGACCTACTTAATTGAGAAGTAGCGGCACCAGTTACGAAAACTGACAAGGGCTGGGAGAGCAGTGTGCTGATCACATTCCCATCTGTATCTGCATTTTTGATACCTAAGGGCTGAGTATAACATTGCAGCCGGTCGGTACCGTTGGGCCTTAAATGCCTTTTCGGGCGGTGTTTATTTGTTTTAGTGTACTTGGAGGTACTGAGCAATCTAGAAACATACGACTTTTTAGAATTATAATTATTAGTCTGCGAGTGACACCGTCTTCAGGCACACACATCTATGCCCGAGGCTGGATTCGAACATGCGACCGTAACAGACTGTAGCGCTTAGAACCGGTCGGCCACACCGGCCGGCATTCTGGTTACACCTTGTATATTGTCCACGTTCACTTTGATATTATGCTACATTTCAGACAAATACTTCCAGAATACACTTTCTATCATTTAAATTGCTTTAGTTGTTCTTTCATTGTGTTTGAGAACCATGATCGCTTATATCGAGACTTTCCCTTTTTTATAGTCAGACTTAGCTCGGTTTATTACAATAGAAATAAGCTGTTTAGTTTCAGTGGTCGCTGTCCTGTTTGTTTATGTGGGACTTTCAGACTTTCATATTTCTCTGTTCTCAAAAATGGTTCAAATGGCTCTGAGCTTTATGGGAGGTAACTTCAGTGGTCATCAGTCCCCTAGAACTTAGAACTGCTTAAACCTAACTAACCTAAGGACATCACACACATCCAGGCCCGAGGCAGGATTCGAACCTGCGACCGTAGCGCTCACGCGGTTACAGACTCTAGCGCCTAGAACCGCTCGGCTACCCCGGCCGGACTCTCAGTTCTCATCCTGAGACTTTACTGTTCTAAGATACGAGAACGTTCAACGAATTAGGTGTGAGGGAGATGCTGTTGTTGGTGTATACTGATTACTACAGACGCTACATCGAGTGTGTCTACTGAGTGCACTAAAATAGCAATGATGTGGAACTGTGACTAACTCAAAATGAGATTTACAGTCCTTACGAAAGCAACTTAATAAATGTAGCGTTGCAGGAGGTTACTGTAGGAGGTTTATTAAATGTTACCCTTACGGACTGCAGCCTAATTACTTCGAATATTCGTGTAACACATCGAGTCGACTACCTGACCGTGGGATGCTCACGTCCTATCACTACATAAGGAGAGGTGAATTGATATTACGACTTTAGTAATGGAAGGAGAAACAAAGGGAAGTCAGGATTCCGTCACAGTATTTGTTGACCTAGAGGACCTTTCGACAATGTAAGACCCTCTGAACCCTTGTAAGAATGGACATGAAGCAGTGAGAAAGACGAATGATTTAAAACGTCTACAAAAGCCAAGAGAAAGCTGCGCAAGTAGATAGCAAAAGACATGGTTGCAGCCTTATTACCTTTGTGTGGATGAAGCGACTACGAATATTTGCTTGTTGTTATTTAATGGCTGGATTTTCTCGAGGAAGCGAACGTTCCTTCAGGTGAAAGATGAGGGTAGGGCTCCGGTTCATTGTACTCAGTACCACGCTCCGCTTAAGATGAACATCGAATACGGGAGTAAAATATTATGTTTATCAACAGATTCCAATCAACGACGGTTTAATAGTACGGAAAGTACTGATAACTGATAGGAGAGGAAATCGTGGCGGATCGCGTCAAAGCAGCCAGAAGAACGATAATCCAACCCATCTCCACCCCGTCATCCTGCCCCACCCTCCCCAAAAGGCTATTTCAAAGTTTCTCGCACCCATAACGTGCCTGCACCACAAAAATTTATAACAAGACAGACTTTCTTTTAATGGTGTTGTACGGGTTCCTTTGCAGTAGAAACGTTGCGGTAATAGTTTTGTATGGGTTATTCGGCTGAATGTTTCAGTGGTAGCTGCTGCGAATTAACTCAACATTCATCTCTCAATCGCACGGTACGTCCGAAGCTAAAACATCAAATAATGATCAATGAAATTTTCCTTGTGTGAAGTGAACCGGGTTTTGCAGAAAGACAATTTCTTCCATACCTCGTTTCATACAAACCATAACCGGAAAAATATCAAAGATTGCTTTCCTAATGTCGAGATCGAAGGGCAAACCCGCCACTTCACATCAAAGAGCAATGGAAAAATCGTTTTCAATTCTGAAGTGAACGGAAGGGCTTCAAACCTCCATGCTGGAAACCGTATTCAACTACGTTACTTTTCTCAGTATTATAAGTGATATTTTGAGACAACTACCCTTCAGAAGTGTCAAACCATTCCCGAATTAACACTTCCAGTTATTAATAAGCAGATTCAATGAAACATCGGTTAGAGTAATGTTTAGACCGATCAACTTATCTTTTATTCGACCTGCGAGTTCGGTACCACTGATTATAAAGATCAAGGCACCTTTTAATCTCCTTCTATCTATTCCAATTGGATTGGTAGGCATTTAATGGTATATTTTTTGCCTGTGTGGACAGGGGTTTCTGGAAGCCAGCTGTTAGAATTGGGGACGTGAGATCAGCTCACACAAGAGAGAGGAATTGATAAAAGTATTGCAGGATAGTTTGGAAGTATTTTTACCAAAACCGAGCACAATCTAGAATTCTCTGTACAAGTTCGAGGTAATGGGGAATTAAAAATTTTTAATGCCACTTTATGAAATTCCGCTGGCACCCAAGTAGCCCTAATAGGTTTTTAAGAAATAAGTAATATACTTGAAGATGGAATAATAACAATAAAACAGCCCTTTTTGCGTGGTGTCAATGAAAGATGGTACAAATCGCATGGGCCTCAATTCATTACAAATCAATACAATCATTCTATTAGAAACCGACAGAAGTGAAAAACCATAATCACATCTGCAGGAATTCCACAGTGCAAGAACCTATTTTGTGACATTATTTTCGAGTCATTACATTTATTTTTCATGATTCTTTTTAATAGTGAAGTTGACCTTCAGTCACATCTTAAAGAGACACCTCATTACAGGGTGGTTGCTATGATTTATTTTGTTGTTCTGTAAATTACAGTCATTAGTTTTTCATTTGAATATAAATTTTTGTTCTTGCATTACATATTATGACCGCTAAAATCAAATCGGTGCTTTCGTGTCTTATATTAGGCTTGAATGTATATCATTAATCAATGGTGTCTTCATGTATGATTATTTGTGATCAATGAGTGCTGAACATTGTACCCTATATTAAGTGGTGGTGATTAGTGTTTAACGTCCCGTCGACAACGAGGTCATTAGAGACGACTATATTAAGTATGAGAGGATATTTTGTTTTATTATTGACGAATGGAAAGAATGACTAAATCAGCAAAAACATCAATTGGATGAGTGGACGAGTGAGAGAAGAATAAGGTATGGTACCAACCTGCCAAAAAAATAAAAATTGAACCAAGAAAAAAAAATACATTTTTGGTGTCACACCATAATCGTTAGTGTAACACCATTCTCACAATTTCTTTTTTTTTTTTTAATTCTCGGTTGAGTGTGAAGAGAGGCGTCGAGCTATTCCCTAATTGACACTTCTCATTTTTAATAAGTAGGTTCACTTGATCATCGATTAAAGTCACTTTTAGGCGGGTCAAATCACTTTTCATTCGAGTTTAATAATAGTTGAGACTGATAAAATTACTTCTTTTCCAAATTTAATTATAGTGATTGCTATATATAGATTTTCTTCTCTGTATTGTAACGGGGTTTCTGTGTACGCAATAACAGATTTTTTCGCCTGTGTGCGTCGGGTTTTTGGTAAGCCTACATTTAGAGAGATCCCTCTAGGTCATTGTCAAGTGGTAAGTGACTGATGGTCTTTTTCTTCTTTTTTATGAATGGTAGTAACTCCAGCGTTATTATTCATTTTATCTCACCTCTATGTTTCTCCCTGTATATATCAAAAGTATTTACATAATACCATATAAGTAGCATTCACACAAGCTGGTTACTACATCTGTCCACTTCATCTGTAATATTATATGCTCATAGTGTAAGGTTTATCTTTGTGCTTTAATTTTCGTTTTGTTATGTCTATTCTTTAAAAACAGTCATATTGTGAAATCAAAGATATCTGCATATTGTAATATATCTGAGAGAGAACATCTCTGACACTGTTGTATTTGTAAATCTACATTCTTTGTGTCAACTACACATGTGGCAAATACTTTTTGATGTGTGTGTGTGTGCGTGCCTCACATATTTATTTATTCTGTATTTCATCATTTGGAGATTAGTTACGTTCACATAGGGCTCTTCAAACACTGTTCAAAACTGGCTCTGAGCACTATGGGACTTAGCTTCTGAGGTCATCAGTTTCCTAGAAGTTTCAACTACTTAAACCTAACTAACCTAAGGACATCAAACACATCCATGCCCGAGGCAGGATTCGAACCTGCGACCGCAGCAGTCGCGCGGTTCCAGACTGTAGCGCCTAGAACCGCTCGGCCACTCTGGCCGGCGGCAAACACTGTTTTCTACAGTAGGGCACCAAGAATATTTCGCCACAGTGGAAGAATAAAAATCGAAAACGGACGATTATGTAATATGTATCTTGCAAATCATGTGAACAGCCGTCTGATGATGAATTTGTCAGTTCGAAACCGGATACGGCGCTATTTACTCAAATTTAATAGCAGTATTAATAGTGGCTGGTTGCTGTCTTCTTGTTTGTTAAGAATCAACCTACATTAATTGTAGACAGCCACGTTCTCACTATGTCAGTTTTAGACAAAATAGCAATCTTATCATTGACATGCTGTAATACTGCAGTCACATATCACTACGCGAATTTATGGCTGTATGTGAGGAAATGACATGGCTGGATAGCTCTGGAAAAAGGTTTCAGTTTGTTGCCATGAAAATGAGCGTGTGAAGTGGTCGCCTAGTGGTTCTCGTTTGACCACAGCAAAGGCTCTGATGAAAGGAGGCAGGCTCCCTGGGCATTGTTTGCAGTAAGGCCCTGACCGTCAATTTCGGCTACGAGTGCGGTATTCTTTGAAAGGAGTTGCCGCGAAGTCCCCAGGGAAGAGTTGTGCGTGACGAATTAGTCTTCCTGCACACGCAGAAGAGGACGACACTGCGCCGCTAGCCAACCGTGGGAAAACTCATTGCCTCCAACATCTAACATCTGGTTATCAAATCATGTGAAACTTGTCCGACACCATGCTTTGGCGTAAAGGGTTCGAACATTGAATGGGGCTTGGATAAGAATCAACACCAACCTCCTGCATATTAAATTACATTCAGTGAGTCAAGAATCGGAAATTTGTGCAGAATTCCGCAGTATTCTACAAAAGAAAGCGAAATTCTCGCTCTTCACTGTGGCAATTGCTGGTCGAGCTCCCCTCCAGGCTGAATTATTCAAGAGGTTGAGAGTTAGGTGGAGAGCAGATTTTGCTTTGGGACTTACTATGGAGAAGCCGTTTGGGCCTGCCATGATGTCGGTGGCAGCTCTTCTCTGTCACCATCTTTGCCGTTTACATTCGAGCTGTCTTGTGCATTGTGGTACACGTTCTCTGAGGTGTAACTAAATTTAGAATTTTTGCAGTTAGCCATGTTCGTTAGCTGAGCAGTTGACAATTTTCAGAATTTTCTCCTCAATTTTGGTTGCTTGATTAATTGTCTTACTTGGTGAATGTTGCACTCTATTACTTTGAATCTAAGCAGGGAAGTTGACGAACGCTTGAAGCGCTTCCCAAGCTGTCTTATAGTAGCATTTGAGGTATCTTCCAATGCGTTAGCGGTACATTAAGAAGCAATTAAGCTTCTAGTGAGATACTGTTTTGTGTTAATGTTTAGAGAAGTGATATTTGTACCACAGTAACTACTGAACAGTAATTTTCATTGATTCACGTAGAATTTTGATTAACGTAATTAGATGTCGTCTAGTGCACTCTTGATTTGCAATTGTAGCCACGACTCTCTTACAACTCATCCTGACTAGGCGACACTTGTTAACAAATATAGTCAGTTATTATTTGCAAAGTCTAATGTTGTCCCACTGTGACGTTGTTTCCGTTGCAATACCTTTGTCCAGGCTTCGAACATTGTTATTAAATTTGCTTAATTCACGTGTAACGACCATTGTACTTCCTCGTACAGCATTTTCATGTTGAAGCCTTGAGTGTGCAGATTTCATTCACAGCTATCGAGCACAATGTCTTAGTGGAACGATGATTAGCTACCACGACGAAAAGGGGTGTATTTCAGTGCTTTCACCCTCAAGTTTAATCCCACTTCTGAATCTTCTTTTTATTATCGTCTCTGCTTCTTCGATTTACAAAATGAACAGCAAGAGTGAAAGCCTACATTACAGTCTTTTACCCCCTCTAACTACAGCATTTCTCTCTTGGTCTTCCATTGTTACTGTTAAATAGTGGTTCTCGTACATATGATATATTATCAGTTTTTCCTTGTAGATTACACGTTTCTTTTCGGTAATTTAGAACATATTGGACCATTTATAATGTCGAATATCTTTTCTAGGCCAACGATTCCTATTGGCAGTCCTTGATTTTTCTTAAGCCCTGTTTCCATTTTCACGCTCATCGTCATAAATGGCTCCCTTGTGTCTTTATCTTACTTGATATAAAACTAACCGTCGTCTGACAGATCCTCAATTTCCTTTCCCGTTCTTCTGTGTTTTATTCTTGTCAGCAATGTGGGATCTACAGGATGTTCTGAAACTCCCGCTACAAGCTTCTAGGACTTCTAGAGGGGAGTGAGTACATAATATTATGAAGAAAAACCCACGTCCGGAAACGCACCGTTTCCGTTCTACGACTGTTTTTGTTTATATGTGTAACGTGGCCACTCAATAAACGATATGACGAAAGATGGATAGGCCGAGGATGTCCAACCACGTTGCAGCCACTTTCGCCGGATTTAACTCCTGCGGACTACTTGTGAAGTCGTATGCAAAGTTTAATTTATGGGACTCCTGTGTAGACAGAGGAAGATGTGCTGGCATGAGTTCTGGGCGCTGCACTAGGAACTGAGGTGACATCCGGTGGGAAGAAGGTCAGCCATAATATGCTCCGTAGATACAATGTCTGTGACAACTTTGGTATTCGCCACATCGCCGGCGGGAGTGGCCGAGCAGTTCTAGGCGCTACAGTCTGGAACCGCGCGACTGCTACGGTCACAAGTTCGAATCCTGCCTCCGGCATGGATGTGTGTGATGTCCTTAGATTAGGTCTAAGTTATAGGGAACTGATGACCTCAGAAGTTAAGTCCTATAGTGCTCAGAGCCATTTGAACCATTTTGAACTCGCCACATCCAGTCTCTGTTGTAATGAATAAGTACTGTACGTACAGGAGGGTGGGTCCCATTTTTGATTTACAAAAATGTAAACAAGTAATGTTTAAGAGTTATTACAGACAAATGTGCTTAAGTGATAACTGGATGCCCACGTCTGTTGGTCGTGCGGTGGCGTTCTCGCTTCCCACGCCTGGGTTCCCGGTTTCGATTCCTGGCGGGGTCAGGGGTTTTCTCTGCCTCGTGATGGTTGGGTGTTGTGTGGTGTCCTTAGGTTAGTTAGGTTTAAGTAGTTCTGAGTTCTACGGGACTGATGACCATAGATGTTAAGTCCCATAGTGCTCAGAGCCATTTGAACTTTTTGTTTTGATAAATGGATGTTTAGATTTGTTTCTTTTCGAATTTTTAGCTAATAATTGTGCTGTGACACACCTAATTCAATTCGTCAAGCAGAAATGGATGAGTTAAACATCTGAATTGACACCGATGTAGAACGGAAACGGTACGTTTGCCGACATGGGTTCCTCTTCAAAATGTAATGTACTCGCTTCTGTCAAGAGGTCTTAGAAGTTTGTAACACCCTGTATAGTTCCTAAATACTCCCTCTCTACAACTGAATGCGCCTCTTTGACGAAACGGGGGTAACGCTTTCCCCTCTCAAGCCAGAGCCAGCCTGATTTTTCTCCCGATGGGAATAGGTTGGCGTCGGTGTTGGACGTGCGGTAGTGTTTTCTCTGTGATTAGCCCGCGGCTACCGTCGAAGCTCGCCCACCTGCAGCTTAGCACGCCCCCGGGGCGCTTTGCGGGCAGCTGGGCCTCCACCTGCCTCGGGCGCTGCGCTCCTCATATGATTTACAGTCCGAACGGGGCAGCAAGTCGTAATAAAGGCCGGCGAGTCGCTGCCCGGACCGACCCGCGTGCCCCATAATAACTCGCTTAGCGGCGCCTTCGCGGCCAGATTAATTATTCATATAAAGCAATTACGGTCTGTCATCCCCGGCCAGTGGCCTTTGTTATCGCGATAATTCGAGGAAAGGCGCGCTCCGAGCAGAGGCGCGTCCGGACGCGGACTCTGCCGCCGTGTCAATTAGAACCGCCGAGGGCGGATTACAGTCGCGCGACACGCAAAGAAAATTACGGCCGACGCTTCACACCTTGTGCGTCTAATTAAGGGCCGGAGTGACATCCGAAATTACGTTCGAAAGGCGCTACGGTGGAAACGCAGGGCGACCTTGTTTTGCTCTGTCTCTCTCAGTTTTACGACGCAATTACCAGATTCTCCACAAGTGTTACACAGAGAAATTCCCCGGTAAATAAGAAGTTTATAGCTTCCGCTGCGAGTTGTGCCTAGGTAATTGATTTACTGGCTACTATTTTAGTACAAAGCCTCACAGTTTTCTTTTTTACGAAAAGCTTCACTGATAACGCGGTCTTCATTCATCACAAAGTTGCTAAGATATAGATCATCTGTAGTCTGAATCGTGTCGTTTAGCTCATTACCAGTTCCCTTTCCTTAATTTGCGTTTTTGCATGTAAAAAAGGATATACGGGACTTCGTTAATCACGTAGGGGATTTCGACATTATACGTAGTTACGATTAAATCTGGCCTACCTTTGAGGCACGACTTCACCTGTGTTGTCTTTGCGGTAAGAGAATCCATCCCGATGTTGCTATGAAAATTTAGAACTCTTACGAAAACTGCTCTTCGTTGAACCCAGGACGAACACGGCTCGTGGGACGCGTGAAAGAACATTCACTATTTCGCCTCGTTTCATTCCTTATAAGTGTAAGATGCAGCTGAGTTCCTAAGGTACGTGCATGTGTCGAGTAATGACACGCCTGGGGCATATATCTTTCGGACTGACCGACAGAGCGACAGTAATGTCTTTCGAAGTTCTCTGGGCCGGCAACCACCCACGGATCGACCGATTTTTTCTTTAACACCCATTAAAAAAAATTTCGTGCTTGAGCGAACATAGATCTAGACGGAGCCTTATATTCTTTCGTTGGTGAGTTCGCTCGATGTTCTTCTTCCTAGAGAAAGCACTGCTGTTACAATTTCCTACATTAACTTCATTCTAAATCTCATTTTTCTTGCACACATAATAAATTAATTCAAGTTACACACAGGTTGCTAATTGGTTTGAGTTCTGTTCCCATGTGGTCGAGGATATCCATAAAAAAATATCTCATAATATGTTCCTATATAATACTTACGTGGCCCCTCTCTCAGCTGGAAACAAGTCACAACTGTCTTTCAGGATCTTTTTGTCGAACATTATTATACAGTGTTGTGAAAATATTACTGGATAATTATTTTTCCTATTGAAACTACGGCCATATCTGTAAATAGCACCTATAATTATGTTCTTACCCTTTTTTATGTTTGTTCATTAACGTACGCTTCTTGCTCTCCGTTGCTAGTGGGTTCTCGCACTCATATTTGGTTATTGTGCACCTTAACCCCCCCCCCCCCCCTCCGCACTCATCCCCCCCAAAAAATTCCTACACTTGGAAAGACGACGTCGATTTTGATCCGATGACGACATGTACCACCTGGAGATAGCAGATGACTGATAATGTTTTCAAAGTCGTCCACCAACAGACAGCGTAGTTACATAGCTACCAGAGCGCCATCTGTTTGTGACCTATAACAGGGAATATTCACATCCAGAAGGCTCAGAGCAGTGCAAACGTGTAAAGCAAGCAGGCAACCATTCCTCGTAGGTGCATTCGTGTTTTCCATATATTCCTTTCTCACTAATTTTGTGGAGAAACTCCTCGTTTCTTACCTTATCAGTCCACCTGATTTTCAACATTCTTCTATAGCACTACATTTCAAATGCTTCGAGTCTCTTCTTTTCCGGTTTTCCCACAGTACAAATTTCACTACCAGAAAATGCTGTGCTCCAACCGTACAGGTTTTTCTTTCCATTCAGTGAAGCGTGTAAATCTTCTTCTCTTTCACTGAGGATAGCAATGTCAGCGAACGTTTTATTGATATCCTTTCACTTTGAATTTTAATTTTACTCTTGAAACTTTCTTTTATTTCCGTCATTATTTCATCGGTGTGTAGACTGAACACCATGAGCAAAAGACTGCATTCCTGTCTTACACTCTTTTTAATTTGAGTACTTCGTGCTTGGTTTTCCACTCGTATTATTCCCTCTTGGTTCTTGTACATACGTCTTTTGCTACAGCTCACCCGTATTTTTCTCAGAATTTCGAACATCTGGCACCATTTTACACTGTCGTACGCTTTTTCCAGGTCGACAATTCCCCTGAACGTGTATTGATTTTTCTTTAGCCTTACTTCCATTGTCAATCGCAGCGCTAGAAATGCCTCTCGGTTCCTTTACCTTTCCTAAAGCCAAAGTAATTATCATCTAACACATCCTCAGTTCTCTTTTCCATTTTTGTGCATATTATTCTTGCAAGCAATTGGATGCTTGTGCCATTAACCTGACTCTGCCATAACTCTCGCACTTGGTGGCTCTTGCAGTATTCTGAATTGTGTGGATGATATTTTTTCCGAAAGTCAGATGATATATCGCAGTACTCATATTTTCTACACACCAACGTGGATAGGCGTTTTGTTGCCATTTCGCTCAATGGCTTAAAAAATTGTCATGGATTACCCTTTCTGCTTATTTGATTGTAGATCTTTCGGAGGTCTTCTAAATTCCGATTCTAATACTGGATCCCCTATCTCTTCTATATCGATTTCTCTTTCTTCTTTTATCATAATATCACATTAGCCTTCCCTTCATAGAGGCCCACAGTGTACTGTTTCCATCTATCTGCTCTCTCTGTCTTTCTCTCCTCTGCATTTACCAGTGAAATTCCCATTGCACTCTTAATGTTGCCACCCTTGCCTTTAGTTTCAACTAACGTTGTTTTGACTTTCCTATATACTGAGTCAGTTCTTCCATCAATCAATTCGTTTTCGATTTCTTAACGTACTTCATCTAGCCATTTCACCTTAGCTTCCCTGCTCTTGCTATTTATCTCACTCCTAAGTAACTTGTATTTCTGTATTCCTGAATTTCCTTGAACATTTTGTACTTCCTTCTTTGATCGATCACCTGAGGTATTTCTTCTGGTACCCATGATTTCTCCGCAGTTACCTTCTTTGTACCGACAGCTTTGGCTGTCTGGCTCTGAGCACTATGGGACTTAACATCTGTGGTCATCAGTCCTCTAGAACTTAGAACTACTTAAACCTAACTAACCTAAGGACATCACATACATCCATGACCGAGGCAGGATTCGAACCTGCGACCGTAGCAGTCGCACGGTTCCGGACTGCACGCCTAGAGCCGCTAGATCACCGCGGCCGGCACTGACAGCTTTCTTTCCAACTTCTGTAACTGCCCTTTTCACAAATAACAATTCCTCTTCAACTGAACAGCCTACTGATCTATTCCTTAGCGCAGTATCTATAACCTCATGAAACTTCAAGTGAATCTCTTCATTCCTTAGCACTTGCGTATCCCACTTCTTTGCGCATCGGTTCTTCCTGTCTAGTCTCTTGAACTTCAAATGACATTTAACACGAAAGAAATTTACAAAACTCCAATTATTTGAAACACCCAATCAAAACTTAACTCCTTTCCTTCCAATATTGTTTGATTAAGCAACTACCAGGAGACATCAGATAGGTTCTGATTAGTTATTGGATCATCTGTATGATCAACATCGTACGTACAATTAGTTTAATTCGTACTGTTTATGCATGTTGGGTGACTGGATGGAAGTAATCTGTACTAGCTCATTGTAAGAAAGATTGGCAGCGTATGCATGTATCAAGCCATTTTCTTTATGGGATGCTCTTGAGAAGCTCTAGAGACGCTTAGCCGTGGCAGGAACCAGCGGACCGCGACGGTCAACTTTGTAGAGTTCAGCGATGAATAGTGGCAGCATGTCGGAAACTGCTCAGAGCACGTAAGAAAGTGACTCCCAGCCACGTTTAAAGGGGAGGAAAACAGAGACTTGCTGCAGGAAATACAGCACAGAAATTTGGTCAGTCTGCTGTCTTCCATCTCAGAGCTCGTTCATATTGGGCGCTCTCTGAGCAGACTTGTTGTTTTGTGTTCTGTTGTAGGACACTGTACTTGCTGCTGTACTTAAATGTTGTCTGAACGTCGCTCCATGGTTGGATGATGGCACCTAGTTTAGCAAATAAAGATAGAGAGCACTTCATCTGTTGTACAGTGACGTTGTAAGGCAGCATTCGCGTAGCAGTATTCCAGTTCTCAACTCACTCTCCAGCAGTGTTGTTGGCGCCGTCCTATTTGAGAAACAGCGCTCTGTAAAGTCGCATTACAGCGATTACGGTAATATGGGATACGCTCTGGCATTGTAGGAACATAATGGCAAAACGCTGACACTATAAGTACTATTCCTTCTGCACAGAAATCACGATTCTTATTGGGCTAGTAATTTATTCTGATATTTCGTACAAAGGTGATTTCAGTCATTCCATCTGTCTTAGCAGATCGCGTGCTTTAAGCCAATGAAGGGCCAATATCAATACGGGGAAAATCTGCAAACCATAATATTTCATGGAATATTAGCTTTGTCAGTGAATTCCATATATATGGGTTCATTTTTAAAGATTTGCGATGAAGGTAATTGCGTTTTTTTCCTTCGTATGTAGTAATTTATCCTGATCATTTAATTTACTTGCGTTTACTTTATTTGACGCAGTATAACTTTTGAGTTAGTTTGAAGGGGACAGGCAACATGTCTACATATCCTGAATAACTAAGTATCCGTAGGATGCTTCTAGGAAACAGTTAGGCAAACCATAGGATATATACTAGATAATTATAAATAAGATTAAGAAGCTCTCACTGAGGGTAAAATGTTTTGCATCGCCCCGGTTCCTAGCACTCCTGAAGATAGACATTGACTATGGATACTGTATCACGGACACAGTCTCTTTGACTGTTCAGAGATGTCACTAAACCGGTCCAAATATGTAAGCAACGATGCATGAGCAACGCCTATTAGACGGAGAGCGTCCGACAGCCGATCGGTTCCAGCCATTCTACCAGGAAGGAGGAAATTGGAAATTTGTAGTAAGGTCTAATGCGATCAAACTGCTGAGGTCATCGGTCGCTAAGCTTACACACTACTTAATCTAAGTTAAACCAACTTACGCTAAGGACGATACACACACCCACGCCCGAGTGAGGACTTGAAGCTCCAACGGTGGGAGCCGCGTAGATCGTGACAAGACGCCCAAGACCGCGCGTCTACCCCGCGCGCCAGAGGAAGGAATAATGGTTCAAATGGCTCTGAGCACTATGGGACTTAACAGCTATGGTCATCAGTCCCCTAGAACCTAGAACTAATTAAACCTAACTAACCTAAGGACAGCACACAACACCCAGTCATCACGAGGCAGAGAAAATCCCTGACCCCGCCGGGAATCGAACCCGGGAACCCGGGCGTGGGAAGCGATAACGCTACCGCACGACCACGAGATGCGGGCCAGAGGAAGGAGGTACACGGACCGTGTTGTCTGTAGTTCAACCATGTGCAGTCGCTCAAAACCGTAGTTCGATGGCGTCCGCATTGTTACTTTGTGCTAGGAAGGGCTCTCAGCAATGGAACTGTCCAGGCGTCTCGGAATGAACCAAAGCGATGTTTTTCAGACATGGAGGAGATACAGACAGAAAGGAAACGACATGCCCCCTCAGGCCGCCTAAGGGCTACTATTGCAGTGGATGACCGCTACTTAAGGATTATGTAATGCTTTCCGTGCAGCCACAGAACGTCGTGTTACGACTCAAACTGTGCGCAGTAGGTTGCATGATGCGAAACTTCACTCCCGACGTCCGTGGCGACGTCCATCTTTGCAACCACGACACCATGCAGCGCGGTACAGATGGGCCCAACAACATGCCGAATGCACCGCTCAGGATTGACATCACGTTCTCTTAACCGATGAGTGTCGCATATGCCTTCAACCACAGAATCGTCGGAGACGTGTTTGGAGTTAGGATGAACTCTTAGACACACTGTACAGCGAGTGCAGCAAGGTTTAGACACACTGTACAGCGAGTGCAGCAAGGTGGAGGCTCCCTGCTGTTTTGAAGTGGTACTTTGTGGAGCCGACGTACATCGCTGATGGTCGTGGACGGCGCCGTAACGGCTGTACGGTACGATACGTGAATGCCATCCTTCTACCCACAGTGCAACCATATCGGTAGCATATTGGCGAGGCATTCGTTTTCAGGAGCTATAATTCGCGCCCCCATCGTGTACATCTTGTGAATGACTTCTTCAGAATAACGACATCACTCGACTAGAGTAACCAGCATGTTCTCCAGACATGAACCCTATCGAATATGCCTGGGATAGATTGAAAAGGGCTGTTTATGGCAGACGTGACCCACCAACCACCCTGAGGGATCTACACCGAAACGTCGTTGAGTAGTGGGACAGTCAGGACCTTGATGAATTTGTGGATAGTATGCCACGACGAATACAGGCATGCATCCATGCAAGAGGAGGTGCTACCGGCTATTAGAGGTACTGGTGTGTACAGCAGTCTGAACCACCACCTCTGAAGGTCTCGGTGTGTGATGATACAACATGCAATGTGTGGTTTTCATGAGCAATGAAAAGGGCGGTAATGATATTTATGTTGATCTCTATTCCAATTTTCTGTACAGGTTCCGAAACCCTCGGAACCGAGGTGATGCAAAACTTATTTTGATGTGTGTATAAGTGACATGGAACCGATCAAATTGCATCCGTCTCGTTAAATAAATCACTTGCATGCACCTCATGTCAGTCTCAACAATCGCTAGCAGGAGAAGAGAACGTAAGATATGGCTGACTGTGCGACGACAAGTCGTCAGAATCCCCTGAGAGGCAGTGAGTGAAAGTTGAACAGTTAGTAATTTGAAATCACAGTGATTAAAATTTTACAGAAAAATTAGAATTATACAGCTTGCTTCATAGGTTTATATTCCAAAGAAACTGGTATAGGTATCCGTCTTCAATTGCAAATGCTGTTGGTGAAATCACATCGTTTGTCTAAGAGACAAAAGATGTTAGCCACAATTTCTTCGCTGCTTTCGACGGTCCGGTATGAATAAGGCGGGTACCGTACGCAAAAATGGTGGAAATGGAGTCGTTGAAAACGGGGAAGTCACTAGGTTTACGTCATGTGAGACGTATCAGACACTTCGTGGAGTACGAGAAGTACGTGGACTTAGCAGGAAGAATTCGGTACATCATGTGCATATGTTTAGTCAGTAAGTTAGTTATAAATTTAGATAATAATTTGGGTTAACAATCTGCCGTAAGAAAAATAGAGTACAAGCTGGAGAATTTTATGTAATAGCTGGGCTGAATATTCTTATCTGCAACTGAAAGCTGTTGCTTTCATATTTAGCGTTTGTGTGAAGTAATTTGTTCCATCTCAAAGGCGTTATTTGGGATATGAAAGTTAGTATCTATGACACTGAGTGAAAATACGAAAAGCAGTGGTGTGGCAGTTTACTCTCAACAACGTACGATACCCTGCTAACGCAAAGCGAGAAAATGAATAAAGTAAATATTAACGCAAAATAAAGGGAAAAATACTACAATGTTACAATAGCGATAGGAATAATGTTACTTAAAAACCGTCTTGATTAAAATTTTTTTTTATTCATATGACCGGTTTCGGTTCATTCAGAACCATATTCAGATCTAATATTTCAGTTACAGGAGTAACCCGTCCAAATCCAGCAGTTTTCACATTATGTGAAGTAGCATGTGAGAACTGCTGGATTTGGACGGGTTACTCCTGTAACTGAAATATCAGATCTGAAGATGGTTCTGAATGAACCGAAACCGGTCATATGAATAAAAAAAAAATTGCAATCAAGACGGTTTTTAAGTAAGATTATAAAATCACTGATTGCTGTTGTCCCATAAGACATTATGTCTATTTTTGCAAAGCGATAGGAATGGTCTTACATTTAAAACTGCCAGTTTTCGGAATAGTAAAGATGTTCTGCGTGTGTTTATGGCTTCACCAGTGGGTGATTTTCTGCGTATTATTTACTATGACACCTGTGACTGTCAACAGTGCTGTTTTTCCCCATTGAGAAAGACGTATGAGAGAAGGTGGTGTGTTCAACGCAAGGACGAAAGAGCGCACCCTTAATTGGTAAATGAAAGTTGTAAATCGTCCATCAGGTACTCAAGATCTATAAAATCACCTGATATGCGCTATGGCGTATCAACGCACTGCAATGATGTAGTATTGTTGTAACTTGACGTGAGGACGTTATGTGAAGTACTTTAATCACGAAAAATTAAATGAAAATTACTATCACAGATTTATAACATTTGTAGTCACAGAAGAAGTTCCGGAATTGTCTCTTAAGGGTTATGAAGCAATAATAATGTGATTGTGGCAATTGTGTCCTTGAGCAGTGATCGCTATATCATACCCATAACTTATATTTCCGCAGGTACCAACAATTGTTATATTTACTGTCCATAGCCATAAGAAAGGAGCGAAGAAACAAATGAGGTACCAGTGACAAAAAACAAAGAAATGGCCACTGGAAAGCAACGAATAAATTAGATGAAAAGTTTCAGGACACTTACACTATGTGATCAAAAGTGTCCGGACACCTGGCAGAAAATGACTTACAAGTTCATGGTATGCAACATCGGTAATGCTGTAATTCAATGCGGTGTTGGCCCACCCTTAGTCTTAATGACAGCTTCCACTACACATACGTTCAATCAGGTGATGGAAGGTTTCTTGGGGAACGGCAGTCCATTCTTCACGGAGTGCTGCATTGAGGAGAGGTATCAATGGCGGTCGGTGAGGCCTGGTACGGATTCAGCATTCCAAAACATCCCAAAGGTGTTCAATAGGATTCAGGTGAGCACTCTGTGCAGGCCAGTCCATTACAGGGATGTTATTGTCGTGTAACCACTCCGCCACAGGCCGTGCATTATGAACAGGTGCTCGATCGTGTTGAAAAATGTAATTGCCATCCCAGAATTACTGTTCAATAGAGGGAAGATAGAAGGTGCTTAGAACATCAATGTAGGCCTGAGCTGTTGTAGTGCCCCCCACAAATCAACATTGGGTGTCAGACCCCTCCATGAAAGACACGACCACACCATAACACCACCGTCTCCGAATTTTACTGTTGGCACTTCAAACGCTGGCAGATGAAGTTCACTGGGCATTCGTCATACCCACACCTTTCCATCGGATGGATACATTGTGTACCGTGATTTGTTACTCCACATAACGTTTTTCCACAGTTCAATCGTCCAATGTTCAAGTTCCTTACAGCAATAGAGGCATCGCTTGGCATTTACCGGCAAGCTGTGTGACTTATTAGCAGCCGCTCCACCATGAAATCCAAGTTTTATTACCTTCCGCCTAACTGTCATGGTACTTGCAGTGGATCTTGATGCAGTTTGGAATTCCTGTGTTATGGTCTGGATAGATGTGTGCCTATTACACATTACGACCCTCGTCAACTGTCAGCGGTCTCTGTCACTCAACAGACGAGGTCGGCCTGTACGCTTTGGTGCTGTCCGTTTACCTTTACGTTTCCACTTAACTATCACATCATTAACAGTGGACCTAGGGATGTTTAGGAGTGTGAAAATCTCGCGTACAGACGTATTACACAAGTGACACCTAATCGCCTGACCACGTTCGAAATCCGTGAGTTTTGCAGAGCGTCCCATTCTTCTCTTCCACGATGTCAAATGACTACTGAGGTCGCTGATATGGAGTACCTGGCAGCAGGTGGCAGTACAATGCACATAATATGAAAAACGTTTGTTTTTGGCGGTGTCTGGATACTTTTGATCACATAGTGTATAAGATCTGCGCACAGTCACACGTTCTGTTTCTTATGTTCACCTGAATATCTACACGACATCCACGGCCATTTAAGATACAGAGGGAGCCAATGCTTTCGACCATACAATATCTACAAAAAATGTGGTAACTAGTTTAAGTGTAGACATACTGCCTAGAGTGGTTTTAAAATAATTAATAAATAGTATTGAATATTGGAATTTCACCCATGCTAACGACCTTGGTGGTGAAATACGTATAGTTTGTACTAATCAAAATATTTATCCTGAACATGACAGGTTCGCGGAGGACAGGAGAGCAGTCCAAATAATAATAATTTTATGTACTCAATAATAAGCAGAAACTGATCTTAGCCGGCCGGAGTGGCCGTGCAGTTCTAGGCGCTACAGTCTGGAGCCGAGCGACCGCTACGGTCGCAGGTTCGAATCCTGCCTCTGGCATGAATGTGTGTGATGTCCTTAGGTTAGTTAGGTTTAATTAGTTCTAAGTTGTAGGCGACTGATGACCTCAGAAGTTAAGTCGCATAGCGCTCAGATCCATTTTTTAAACTGATCTTATATAAATAAATTAAGGTCTTGTATTTCAGTTTTTGTGTAAACAAATAGAATTTCTAAATTATGTACATTTAAATGAACTTGTTATTGACCAATTGTTTAGTCAAATGACAATTTTGTACCCTATGTTTCTGTCCCTGTATAATCTCATGCTAATACGTGTCAGTGATTAAAATTGTATTTGTTACTGAGTGCAGGTAATAAGACGATACCAGCACGATGGCACTATATTCAATCGTGGCACAAAGGGAAGGATTCAGCTAACGTATGACTGAACCGATCAGCGCCAGGGGCCAGCATGTCTAGGGTTACGTCCGCCACAGACGCAATAGGAGCGGTAATCCCATCAAGGGCAGACGGGTCTAAAGCGCCGGTCACCCAGATCGACTTGGGCGGAGGTGGCTTGACAAAGGTACCAGAATGATACTACCGTGTTGTACTACGTCTCAACAGCAACAACACAAAAGACAGCTAAACAGTTAGGCACATACAGTCAGCAGGAAGGATCACGGCTAAACGGATGGGATAAGTGTGGTGCTGAAAGTACCATTAGCATTATCCCATAGCGTCATAAACATACAAGAAGTGCCTTTTATGTCACAAACCTAGCCTATACGCTTATCCTGGCACCTCCTCAAAAGGGCCCTAGTTGACCGCAATGGCTCGCGTTGCAAAGCAAAAATTTACACAACCATTACGTCAACGTACCTCACAGCTACATATGCCCCATTCCTAATTGCACTAGCATAATCAAGAAAAGAAGGACATGAAGAAAGAAGAATAGGAACACTAAAATTAGTAGTAGGAGCAGAAGAAACATGAAGAATCATAATAAGGGCACATATAACAATTCCATAGTCAAAGCAGAAGAAAATGTAGGTTGGCCCGTCTCCTATCTACTTGTATCACCTGGAACCTAAGTTCACTTCCCATCAGAACAAAAATCTGTTTCATCATATCAGCTGTGTGAGACTGCAAACTTACTTACCTTGTTGCGTGTCGTGAGAATCCTGTCACACCGACGACAATAGAAAACTGAGACCTATGAGAACAGACGGTAAAAACTGAGGACTCATTGTTTATAAAATATTAACAATGACTTAGTTAAGGAAAACGGTAGGTACGAAAACGGCAATTAAAAATATTTAAATGCTTGTAGTCAACATAACATAAGCCATTTTCATCCATACCATCACATAAACTTACAGAGTATACAGTATACTGTATGAGGACACTGGGCGTATACTTGCAGTTCTAAAATCTATGTAATGGTAAACGGACTCATTCGCCATAAACAGGAAAACTTCAAGACACAGTTACACAGAAATTTGGTATGTTGTGCACAAAGATGTTTAATTGTAGTAAAAGTTCAAGATGAATATTTGATCCAAACGTGCTACAAACCAACCTCCCGTTAGGTGATGGGAGGTTGGCATGTAGCACACATGGATTTGATATTCATCTTGAACTTTTGTTTTAGTCTTGACTGCTTTGTGCTTTTAGATTGAATTCACGACACCCAGAGATTTATGGCTCTATATGACTTTCTCGTTTGTTTGGAGAGATGCATATGGAGCCTGAAGATGGCATAATGAAATGCTGAAACTGGTAGCCTTCAAAATGGAATAAAATAACATTTTAGCTACACGGATATTGGTCAGTTTCGTTGTACTGACAGTGACTTAACCAGGCGATGTCCCCTGTCCTCGATGGACCAACAGAGAAAGGAATAATGTGTCCCTTCCAGTTTCCGGTGCACGCCCCTGGTTCCGGAAGATGCTCAGCTAGACTAACTTGTAAGTCACGTTGGCAGCAGACCAAACAGCTGGCCCGTTGGCCCGCAGAGCTACACTGTCCACGCTGCTTCACTGACTGCCTCCCTCCAGAAATCGGTCTCAACGGTATCCGCCACAAATGCGCCACGCCCCCTTCACGGCAAAGCTTGTGTTCTAGCAAAAGTGACATGAGCTATCGGTAGCGCAATGGTTGAGCCTTCCCGCCAAAACAGGAACCCCATGGGTGAGGGGGGGGGGGGGGGGGGAGGGGGGGTGTGTCGGCGGGGCCGGGGCCGGACACACAAACGGAACTTCGTTACTACTTCCCCTCTTAACTTGGCTAAAATGTACTCGCAACTTATTTCCGCTCTCTTCATAACGGAGCCTAAGCACGACTGGAGTGGGTAGCCCCAACGCTTTATACTGCCCCACACCGTGGGGTGACAGTTTTGCGGACGCCTTGTTCACAGAATCTCTACCCTAAAATTTCTCACAAAGACTAAATCCCTACCCTGATTGTTCACCGAACATCAGCCCTGGTTGCACTGCGCCATTTTCCTTTTATCGGCGCTCTGAGTATTTGTCCTTATTAACTGAGTACTAATATCACTGGGCAACAAGTCACGTATGGGGCAGATATTTTATAAAAGAGAATCAAGGGGATAGGCAAACATGGGAAAAGCAAGGGCAGTTCCGTGAGCTTCACGTCTAGCATTATTAAAATTAGGTTCACCCGTGATAAACAAAGATTATATTTAGTTTGAGCCTCAGAGTGGAAACACACAGAGAGCACATTAATTTACGGTCTCCTTGAACGAACGTAGGGGACAGTGAGGCGCCGTTGTACATGTTTAACCCAGGTCAGAAATGGGAGTTCCGAAACACCCTTGAAGAAAAACAAGTCGCATTATCCCCGACAATGACGTTTGGGAAATCGAATCAAGAGAAAATTTTACTCAAATGTCTAATATTTTGTCTGACAGTAACATCACTACTGGGAAGCAACCAGCTGAACCGAGAAAAACCATCAGCATTTGTCTAACATCATGATACAGGGTGGGCCAGGTTATGGACACATGGGTCTTCGAAATGAGTTTGTATACCCCCAGATGATCCCCACAACAGAACTACGATAATATTTGGGAACGGCCGGAACAAGAGCGGCAGACAGACAGATTTTAAGCACTTCATTACGGTGGCCATAGGTGCTATGAATGTCTCTCCATAAATCGTACCCGGGAACTTGTTGACTGGCTCTCAACCGCTGCCTAATGTGGCCCAACTTGTCCTGCTCCTGTTGTTGTGCAAGGTAAGTGAATAACACCAGAACCTCAGTAAGCACTGAATTAACAAGACCTTCTACCACCTCAGCGCTATGGGAAGAAGAAACCTCCCTCTCTTCGAACATTTTTCTCAAGGTATCCATTATTAAGTTATTGCACCCTATAGTGTGGCGCATTTTGAATCTGTAGGCGGAAACTCGGACACCCCACCTCGCAATTAGCCCAGTTTTACACGGGAAAGCCAGAACCCAACTTCGGGCTTGGTTATCAGTCTCCAGTGTGAATTCCCGGCGTTCAAGGTAGTATTTAAATTTCTCTAGCTTGAAGAGAACATCCAGTACTTGCAGCTCATAAGTGGAGTATTGCTCCTGAAGCAATACCGCCGCATCCCATGAGTTGGAGGCTTGTGTTCGGACCAAGAAGGGTTGACAGAAGTCAGGAACGGCCAGAACAGGGGAATTACTAAAAGCAATCTAACAGTATCAAACGCAGTGGCTGTCGCTACAGACAAATGGCTCGCTCTTCTTTCGCTACAAGTTAGTCATTCCAATGAAATGGGCTACCCATTATTAGTCCCAAGAGAGTGGAAACTGAAAACAGCTCGAGTCCTAGACTAGTCAGTCCTGACACCCTCGGCCGAGACTAGATGCCCGAGAAAAAATATTTCACAACAAGGGAAGGTAACTTTAGACCGTTTGACAGTTAGCCCCGCTTGCCTCAGACGCTCAAAACCAGTCGCAAGTGCTCCAAAGTCTCGGAGAAGGTGGCATTGCAAATGATAACATCGTTCATGTACTTGTACTTCAGATCTACACGCACCGAATCTAGTTACCTAGGAAGAAATGCCGCCCGGTGAAAAGGCCAAAAGGCACCTGATTGAATTCATATAAGTTCCAGTCACTGTAAAAGGCAGCGACCACCTTGAATTATTTGGCAAGGGGATCTGCTAATATGAGTGGTTAAAATCGAAAACGTAAAGATAGGGAGCCAGGGTAACCATCAAAAACATCCATGTAGATCAGAAAGATGGAAGGTCTCAAATATTACTTTGTGATTAAGGACACGACAGTCTGAACCCCCCCCCCCCCCCCTCCTCCTTCTATTATTCTTAGGCACCAGAAATATTTTCGATGCACACGGGGAGGTGGACGGGACGGCCTTATAACTGCTTCAGCGAACATTTTATCTTTCAACCCACACAATACCTTCATCCTGGGTGTAGGTAGATGGTAGGGTTACTGTCTAACTGGAAAATGGTCAGGAAATAAAATCCGGCAGTCAGTGTGATTAGTCACAACTAATATATCTGTAAACACTTCCAGGAAGCCACATAACATCTGAACGAGAGCCTGACCCCGATAAGGAGGTGAATGCTATGTACATTAACAGCATTAGGACATTAACGTTTTTTTTCGTGTGTAAAATTTAATAGTCACTTTTGTAGGACTTATTTAGAGGATAAACTGTTAATTGCTTATTTACATGGTGATAACTAGATCTATGTTCAAAGCCAATAAGCAAGCACGCATCACAATGCCACAAAATGAATTAAATAGTGTGAATGCATCGTCAACTAGTGCCACAGAATTTAATACCGCCGTAGTTATGTCGATTACGGCTGAGCAATCAGCAGTAATTGATGCGCTCACGCCGTCGACACAAACGGTTGCTAATTCCGGCATTCATATGTCGAAAGAAGTCTAGAGAAATGTGCAGCAACCAACAAACAACATGAATTTCATCTCTGACACAGACGCATGCGAAAACGAAATGACTGTACCGAAAATTGTGTCGGTACAATCCTCATTAAGCCCAGTGCAATCGTCAATTGCTGAGAATACCGATTTGTTATCCCAGCTGATGTCAAGTTTGACTGTCATAACACAAGGGATTAAAACATTGGAAACCACACAATCCATGTTTGCAAACGATATGAATCACAGATTCCAGGCAATGGAAACCACGCAATCCACGTTTGCAAATGACATGAATTGTAGATTCCAAGTATTGGAGAGTGCGCAATTTAACTTGGCTCAGGAACAATCTAATAAACTAAAAGAAGTAAATGATAAGATTACTGAAAAATTCCAGAGTTTTGAAACAAAGCAGAGTCACTTGATTGCCAGTCAGGCACAACTAACTCATAGAACAGCAGTATCAGGAATTAACAAACAAATACAAAGACATCTTATGTTGTCAAGATACACTAAATCATCAAGTGCAAGAAGTTATTCACGTACAGAACACTATTGCGCAAGACGTGAATACAATTAAGCACGATAACGAGCAAGCTGTCATTGAGCTTACTCGGAGGATAGACACTTTCAGTCTCGAAGGCGAGAAACACATAGAGAAACTTTTCAATGAACACAAGATCGCATTCTCTAAGGACATTGAAGATTGGGCGAAAGAGCAAACCGAGACATTGCGAAATCATGTTGACAAAACCTTGAAAGAAACGGTTTCTAACGTGCAAGTTAACAACGAAGCTGCACAAGAACAACTTAAAGCAGACGTTAAAGAGATTAAGTAGAATATAGGAGATGAATTTCCTGCCTGGAAAGCAAAGATAGAAAATACATTAAAAGCATGCCAGCAGGGTCTAGTAAATACTAGAGGGGCACATACTACTTGCAGTTTATCATAAGCAGACATTATTCCTGATGAAACCATTGAAACCGAATCCATGCAACAACATCCATGTATTGGTGCATATTCACGTAATCAACCAGAAACAAATTATCGAGATTATCATTCACCGCGAAGTAGCCACCAGAATACATCTGTGACTATGAATGATGAAAAAATGCTTAAATATCGTCAATTCCAGATATTTGTTCCCGAAAGGAAGTCGATCAATCCCGTGGTATTTATCAAGCAAGTTAAAGGGATATTGCCCAGAATGTGGACTGAGCAACAAAATCTTATGTACGTTGCAAGATTCATACATGGAGATGGATCGATGTCGGCGTCAGAAGCATCCGATTGTTGTCAAGATTATGATCAATTTGAATGCACTTTCTTGCACAAATACTCGAAAAAGTGAGTACAAGAAAGACTACGTAAGGAAGTTTTTGACCCACAACATTTTTCTTTCAAAAATGGATCTTTAAGAAAGTATTTCGAGAAGTATACAAATAAAAGCAAATACTGGAATGAACCAATCCCGACGCAGGATATCATTCGAATATTAAAGGGCAAACTTCTACTTGAAGTTAAGGAAAAACTTCTACATGTGCCTAAACAACATGTGAAAGATTTTCTAGCCACATTGGATTCAATAGACATTCTTTTCGAAGAATCACATGTGCGCTATAACCAACCAAGTTACCAACCTAACAAATACAATGGTAACAACAAACAGTATGGAAACAAACCTTTTGCAGACAATTCATCAAACCCACAGGTGAATCATTTCCAGAAAAACGTGAAATTTGTGAAACGTCCCCTTAGAAAAATTATACACGACTGTGCTTAAACTGACACACAATATTTTTAGCGCAACGCAATCTGACTTTCAAAAATCCCTACGAAAGAATGGCCCTGACTAACATTAACCTATACGTTTCACAAATCACTTACCTCACAAAAATCTTCGTTACTCAAGCTACTGCAATACAGCGAGCGCCACTACTGCCAGCTAAATAAAAGATTCAAACTACTGAAGGCACTAATTACGGATAGGCATAGTTAGCAAATGAAAGATTTTAATACAGAACAAACAATGTATTTACCTTAGTAGTCATTTTATATATATATATATATATATATCACTTCATGACACCAATTCTTACAAATTTCAAAACTCCGCCATCTCTCTCCGCACGTACACCACCGCTGGGGGCTCACCTCCAACTGAGCAACGCTACGCGCTGTTAGCATCCAGCTGCAACTGCCCAACACTACAATGGCAGGAAACAATGCAAACCAGCCACAGACTGCACACGGCACAGCCAGTGATTTTCATACAGAGCGCTACGTGGCGGCGGCGTTACCAATAAAAAAACCTAAACAGCCTACTTGCATAGCCCCCATGCTCCTCACAAAAAATTTTACAAATTGTTTTGGGCACTGGCCAATAATGATTTGATAAAATTTTTCATAATTACAATAACAAAGATATCAAATGCACACACTTATTGATACAATGTTGGTCAGAAGCTAAAATTTTCTCACAGTCCATAAAGACAGTCCTGATCGTTCATCACAGTAAAATTGCAGTGTTTTTTTTTTTCAAAGTCTGAGCAATAAAAGAAATTTCACTTGGAAGTAGTGGATTTCTAAGCAGTCTTGAAGAAGTAGTGTTGTCCTTCCAACGAAAGACAGTGCTGACTCTTGACATGCAGACAAGTAATGGGCCACAGCAGAGTCAGTCGACGTTGAAGACTATCGGTAGGTAGGTCATCACAGAGCAGACCCACTGTATTCCTTTCAGAGATTACTATTGGTGGGCCACCAGAGGTGCAGATCCACTGCAGTCCTTGTAGAAATAATGGTATTAGGGAGTCATCAAAGGTGTACACCCACTTCAGTCCTTGTAGAGATAGCCAGCAGCCATCTGTTTGACTGTGCAGGCGCCAATCACCATTGAAGAGTCTTGCGGATAATATAGCAAGTCCATAACCACCACTTGTGCACTCACAAAAATTGTTTTTGAAATGTCATTAGAACCAGCAATGCTGTTATCCAGTCCCTTGCTGAATTATTAACACACGTGCAAACACTATGAGTCCCTACTTCTCACATATTATCCATATACTATGACCAACAAAATTGTGTGCAGTGAAATGTAACTTACAAGTTACTTAATTTGATGAACAGGTGCCAATTACAATTTTGTAACATGAGAATACAATAACAAAGGTACAAAATATATCACTAAAGGACATAATAGTACAGATAACATTTGCAGTAATACAGGCTTTACAAAAGAATAGAAATAAACATGCACATCTGTCTTATAAAAATTGTGACATAAGTTCATACATAAAAGATAAGAATAACTTTTGAAACATCAACTTCACACATGAGCATTAGAACAAAACAGAATAAATAATGTGTAAACATCTTTACAAAGTAAATAACATGTTATTAATGCAAATTATATTTGAGGATAACAGTATTCCTCATCATAGTGAATGTAGCTTAGTATTAGAAAAATTCTGCAACATAAGTCTTATCAGATAAACATATAAAGACAGGAAGAACATAAATACACAAGCGTACACAAACACATAGTGGGATAACACAGGGAAAGGGTAGGGTTTGTTTTACTGCAGTATTTTGCAAACAAAACTTTCTTTACTTCTCAGAGATCTCCCTTCGTTCTTCATTATTTCCAAAAAGTCCTATCTATACCTGCTTTCTGTACTTTTCTCATATAACCTCTCAGTACATCTCTTCAAATCCATCGCAACTCATTCTCTTATATAGGCTACCCCCTCTTAAGCTAACTTAAATCTACTGAGCTCAGATGCTTAACTAAGGGACGAGGCAATGCAGTGGCACAAAACAATTAATACAAACAGTAATGACAAAAAAATGCAAGTAAGCATTGCGAGCAGCAATAAATGTAATAATTTATATCTAAACATGACTAAGCTAAAGCAGAAAAAATATTACAGTAAAAATGTTTAATACCTATGTCACATCTTAACACTAGAGTGACGCATCACGAGAACATACGCTAGCTGATAAGTTACCAAATCGTAAAAAAAAATTATTTTTGAAATTCCTGCGAAGGGAAATGTCTATTTGTGCTCTCTTTTCCAAGAAAGTACATCATAAAATGATTCTTTACTGGGTCTGTAGACAGAAAATAGTGATATTAGTACATCTATTAAATTTTATTTTAAGCAATGCTGCAGTGCAGATAGAAACTGGATATTAAACAAAATGAGCAATCTCTCAGCTAGAAAGACAATAGATATAAAATGTTTCTCATCATTTCACTTCAGAAATATCATAAATTAAGAGCTTCACAGTGTAAACATATGTTTTCAAGTTTAAGCGTGTCGTATTTCCGATCCTTCCTACAAAGGAATGTCAATAGCGAGGTTAATGGCCTCCTTTTTTCTCCACCTGTGCCTCTGAAAGGCACACACTAATGACTTTTGCTCAAGGCGGCTGGCACACCTGGACGCTCACAACACATTACGTCACGGTCACTTACCTTTCATACCGAAATATTTACGACAGCAGTTTCCGCTACAGTGACAGTCTCAAATAAAAATATTTTCACAGGTTGAGAATTTGCGTTACAAATGTGTAGAAAATACAATCTTATAAATTTAACAGTGTCCAAAAAATTTTCGTCGGCATTGTAATACATTCACGCATTTACATACATTTCATAACTCTTAAAGTACGATTCTTGGTTTCCAACAACCTCTTTCACAAACCAGAGTCCCTAACCACTACTTATTATTCCTTACATTATTCGTTGACACGTCTTCAATATTTCATCATAACAGATGCATAGCATAATCAAATAACTCATATAGCATCAGCTTCTTGATCATAAACATACCGCAACAGCATAATACACATAGTCATCGTAATAATAACATCATCACACCTCAGTCAACTCTCAAAATCGTCGTAGCTTCCTCCAATAATTTCAAAACCTAAAAAAAATTCTCTGCTTATGTCAAAAGTGTCATCTACCTCAAACGTACTTTAAAAAATCATGATCTCATACCAAATACATCATTCAAAGCTCTCATACACTCCTGGAAATTGAAATAAGAACACCGTGAATTCATTGTCCCAGGAAGGGGAAACTTTATTGACACATTCCTGGGGTCAGATACATCACATGATCACACTGACAGAACCACAGGCACATAGACACAGGCAACAGAGCATGCACAAGATCGGCACTAGTACAGTGTATATCCACCTTTCGCAGCAATGCAGGCTGCTATTCTCCCATGGAGACGATCGTAGAGATGCTGGATGTAGTCCTGTGGAACGGCTTGCCATGCCATTTCCACCTGGCGCCTCAGTTGGACCAGCGTTCGTGCTGGACGTGCACACCGCGTGAGACGACGCTTCATCCAGTCCCAAACATGCTCAATGGGGGACAGATCCGGAGATCTTGCTGGCCAGGGTAGCTGACTTACACCTTCTACAGCACGTTGGGTGGCACGGGATACATGCGGACGTGCATTGTCCTGTTGGAACAGCAAATTCCCTTGCCGGTCTAGGAATGGTAGAACGATGGGTTCGATGACGGTTTGGATGTACCGTGCACTATTCAGTGTCCCCCTCGACGATCACCAGAGGTGTACGGCCAGTGTAGGAGATCGCTCCCCAAACCATGATGCCGGGTGTTGGCCCTGTGTGCCTCGGTCGTATGCAGTTCTGATTGTGGCGCTCACCTGCACGGGGCCAAACACGCATACGACCATCATTGGCACCAAGGCAGAAGCGACTCTCATCGCTGAAGACGACACGTCTCCATTCGTCCCTCCATTCACGCCTGTCGCGACACTACTGGAGGCGGGCTGCACGATGTTGGGGCGTGAGCGGAAGACGGCCTAACGGTGTGCGGGACCGTAGCCCAGCTTCATGGAGACGGTTGCGAATGGTCCTCGCCGATACCCCAGGAGCAACAGTGTCCCTAATTTGCTGGGAAGTGGCGGTGCGGTCCCTTACGGCACTGCGTAGGATCCTAGGGTCTTGGCGTGCATCCGTGCGTCGCTGCGGTCCGGTCCCAGGTCGACGAGCACGTGCACCTTCCGCCGACCACTGGCGACAACATCGATGTACTGTGGAGACCTCACGCCCCATGTGTTGAGCAATTCGGCGGTACGTCCACCCAGCCTCCCGCATGCCCACTATACGCCCTCGCTCAAAGTCCGTCAACTGCACATACGGTTCACGTCCACGCTGTCGCGGCATGCTACCAGTGTTAAAGACTGCGATGGAGCTCCGTATGCCACGGCAAACTGGCTGGCACTGACGGCGGCGGTGCACAAATGCTGCACAGGTAGCGCCATTCGACGGCCAACACCGCGGTTCCTGGTGTGTCCGCTGTGCCGTGCGTGTGATCATTGCTTGTACAGCCCTCTCGCAGTGTCCAGAGCAAGTATGGTGGGTCTGACACACCGGTGTCAATGTGTTCTTTTTTCCATTTCCAGGAGTGTATTTAGCTGATCTGAAAGTTCAAATACTTTCTCTGATAATGAACTAATGTCCTCCATGTGTCTTCCTGAACCAATTTTCAGAGTATCTACTGTGTCCTTTAAGTTCGCTTGAGTTTTTGCAAGTTGCGTAACCGAATCGGTAGATGCAACTGAGTCAATTTTAGCTTGCAAGGTCACATGATTTTCATGAACAATAGTTTGCAGTTCTTTTATGGCTGCTTTGTGATTCTGTAATGCATTTTCATGCCGCGAAAAAATAGGTTGGAAATACTCACAAATTTGTGTTTTTACCTCATTACAGACTTTTTGACATTTCGATTCGATTTTATGTAATTCAGTAGTTAAATCTTCACGTGTTTGTTCAAGCGTATGTTCCACTGAGTGTAACTTTGGAAGCTTTTGTTCCATTGCGTCTAACTTTTGAAGATTTTGTTCCATTGTGTCTAACTTTTGAAGCTTTTGCTGTGTTTGTCTCTGATTTTGTTCCATTTGTTGCATTAATTGCAATAATAATGTATTAGTGTCTGGAATCTGTTTTTCTATGCTTTTTGATAGTGCATTTTCACCGGCAACATTTACATTTTGACAGGCAGAAAATGTGTCTTGACTCATTTGAGAAAACGGTGAGGACCCATAACCCAAGTCTACAGTATTTGCAATATTGTGTTCTGTCATTTCGGATTCCTGAGGCGAGCTGTTGCCGACTGATCGATCGATAATTGTTCCCTGTTCACTACTTGTTTCATTGGCTACACCATTATTTGCCGCCCGCTCCATTTCCCTATGCACAATTACCAAATTACTACTTCCAATGTCTGTTAATTCACTTCACAGTGCTGCTGATAAGCGACGCTCGTCGTCACTATTATTTCTCAGTTTACTTTGGAGCCTAGTGTTACGTTTTTCACACGCCATTATTGTCACAATATTTCACACGATAACACATAAAAGCACAATTTGAACAGCAAAAATAAGAGAACACATTAACATAGCACTGAAAATAATATCTAGTTAATTGCAAGCGAAGCTGCGAAATACTTGGTGCAAATCTACATGCATGCCACAACTGTTTTACTGTACAACAATGAAAGACTGCAACTACAAAGGAAATTCTCTCTATTATTACGCGCTAGCAATAAACAACTAACACTAACTACACAAACTACAATAAAAAATCAGAAGATTCCAGTGAGGTATCCTTGGCTAAGGGTCGACATATGAAACGTCCCCTTAGAACAATTGTACACGACTGTGCTTAAACTGACACACAATATTTTTAGCGCAACGCAATCTGACTTCCAAAAATGGCCCTTACTAACATTAACCTATACGTTTCACAAATCACTTACCTCACAAAAATCTTCGTTGCTCAAGCTACTGCAATACAGCTAGCGCCACTACTGCCAGCTAAATAAAAGAATTCAAACTACTGAAAGCACTAACTACTGATAGGCATAGTTAGCAAATGAAAGATTTTAATAGAGAACAAAAAATGTATTTACCTCACTAGTCATAATATATATAGCAGTTCATGACAGCAATTCTTACAAATTTCAAAACTCCGCCATCTCTCTCCCCACGTCCACCACTGCTGGCGGCTCACCTCCAACTGCACAACGCTACGCGCTGTTAGCATCCAGCTGCCGCTGCCCAACACTACAATGGCAGACAACAATGCAAACCAGCCACAGACTACACACGGCACAGCCAGTGATTTTCATCCAGAGCGCTACGTGGCGGCGGCGTTACCAATAAAAAAACCTAAACAGCCTACTTACAATATGTGAGTGCACACTGGGGTGACTAATTTCTGGTCTGGTTAACCTAGTTTACTAATTTTTAAGAGTTACTTTAAAATTAGATCCTTACATAACGGTATGTCAGTTTATTTAATAGTCTGATATCTGGCACTACATAAGTAAGTACTGCTTTGGCCATTTCATATCAAGCGGCTTTTGTGAAGTGTCTTGAAATATAGAGACAAGATTGAGCCTCGAGTGATGTGATGTGCAGTAACTAAGAGGTTACTACCGTCATCTTTTCCGGTTACAAGTTCCCACTTGTTGACCCAGCAGTCAGGCCTACATCTACATCTACATTTGGTAATGAAAATCCCGACCAGTGTAATCATGACCCACAATGTGAACAAACATATAAACGGAAATGGAGGAAGAATAATAAGAAGAGGAAAGGATACTATCAAGAAGAGAATTATCAGCAAAAACGCCGATATCAGCAACCAACCCAAGAATATCACAAGCAGCCACAAACTTCCGGTTGGGTACCAAATGCTAATGCAAATGAATGGAGAAATCAACCACCAATAATAACTGACGTAACGGAGCAAACATGTACTAATAATGGACAATCGTCAAACTAAACTCGACTGTCAGAAGCCCCGACGGTGCAGTCGAGGAAGTTTTGAGGGGCGAAAATTCAAGCGTCAATTTTTTTCGGTACAGTGATGGCAGATTGTTAATAGCAGAACATCAGCTGGATACGATGCCTTGTCAAGAGGAACATATCACTGAACCTGTTGCGAAAATTCAGGTGGCAATTGTAGGCATTACTGTGCAAGTTATTTTAGATACAGGAGCAGCAGTAAATGTCGGTCCTGAGAAGTAATTTCAAAGAATATTTCAAAAAGCAAATCCACCGATTTTTCCTCTTCAATGTTGTAGAATTGTAGGTCCTACTGGTCATAAGTCTTCTCAGATTATAGTGCAGAATCAACTCCAGTTAGATATAGGAAACGTAGCTATAAATTGCACGTTCCTTGTAATAGAAAAATTGGTTGAGGACTGTATCCTGGGTATAGATGAATTTAGAGAGAGAAATTGGCATATCGATTTTTCTCTAGGCCGTGCCAGTTTTACAATAATGGGTCAGAAACATCAAGTGAATCTTCTCAGGGAATATAGTACCCATGGAAAGTATTGTCAGGGACGAAAGCTGAAAATAAAGTGGATACATAGCAAACCTGCACGGTATTACCAAATTAATTACTTGCAACCAGTTTTAAACCCTGAAGATATGGTATATGAAAAGGTGCAAGAACCTGAATATTTGCAACAACATCAAAGAAAGCAATTATATGATCTTCTACAGGAATATCATGAAGTCTTTCAAGGAAGACCTGATGTAATCAAGGGATACACATGCCATTTAGATGTGATATCACGCCAAGTTTTCTGCCGTATTTTTTATTCAGTACCGTGGCACCAACGAAAGGCAGTTGATGCGGAAATCCACCAGATGCTTGAATGGGATCTGATTGAATCTTCGACGAGTTCATACAGTAGTCGGCTTCATGTAGTCTCGAAAAAGAGAGGCAGATAAATAAGATTATCGTGCCCGGGCAAACTCATCCAGAAAATATCGATGAGCTAATTCAAAAGTTCGAGGGGATAAAATACTGATCTAAGAAGTTCATTTTGGCAGGTGGCTCTAGACGAACCATCAAAAAAGTACACCGCGTTTGTACATGCAGGTAGAAGGAATCAATTTAAGGTTTTACCTTTCGGGCTAAACGTGAGCTCAGGAGTTTTTATAAATGCTCTAGATTACGCATTGGAACCTGCAATTCGAAGCAATTTAACTTTGTTTGTGTACGACATGCACATAGCTACGACCACATGGAAGGAGCACGTTCATTTATTGAGAAGAGTGTTAGAACGTTTCAAGGAAGCAGGCGTAACCACAAATCTGCAAAAGTCCCATTTTGCTCGAGATAAAATCAAATGTTTGGGTCACCTTATAAATGGAAAAGGCATCTTATCGGACTCCGAGAAACTAAAGGCAATCAAAAACTTTGCAGATCCAACAACAAAAAGGCAATTAAAGGGCTTCCTCGGAGTTGTCTCTTTTTTTTAAGCGTTTCATTCACGACCACTCTATTAATGCAGAACCGTTGTACAGCTTGTTGCGCAAAAATACTCCGTGGGTGTGGACGCAACAATGTCAGAATGCATTTGAAGCAATAAAACATGCCTTAGTCAATTCACAAATATTATATCATCCAGATATGACCCAAGAATTCGGTTTAATGGCAGATGCTTCGGAAATTAGAATAGGTTCATGCCTGTTCCAAGTGAAGATGATAGACAGAAAATCAACTCTCTGTCCAATAGCTTTTTCTAGCCAACTCTTAACTGCTGGTGAAAGAACATATACGACTACCAAAAGGGAAGCATTGGCCGTAGTCTGGTCATTTAAGAAATTTTACTATTACTTATACGGAGCGAAGACAACAGTATACTGTGACCACAAAGTGTTAAGTTTTTTGCAAACATGTAAATTATTACATCCAAGGTTAGCAAGATGGACGCTCTCACTCCAAGAGTTTCAACTCGAAATTAAATACATAAGCAGACAGGATAACATCGCCGATGCACTGTCTAGAATGCCAGATGGAGATTTGTCAACTATCAACATCACGGACAATCCGTCCGAATTTAATGTTATTATAATGACTGATGGAATATACAGGAAACATTTTCTTGACATGTGTAAGAACACAGAAAAACTACAGAATGAAGATCCTCGTTGGCATTCAATAAAGGAAACTTTAGCAAAGCCTGGAAACGATGATCTGAAGAGACTGTACAAAGTTGAGGACGACGTCTTATTTTTCAAAGGCCATCTTGATTCTGATAATTGGAAAGTGTGTATTCCCGAGAAGAATGAGAATGACTTAATTTTGCACACGCACATCACTTGGGGACATTTTGGAGTATTGAAGTGCGCTCGGAAGATTCAAGCATATTGCTACTTCCCAAATATTCGCAGGAAAGTACACAGACAGCTAAGGAAATGTAAAATTTGTCAGCTAGCCAGGGTGTATTGCTAAGAGCTGAGGAAGCCGTTTTGCAACAGTCGCCGAAACGTCGGAATTTTATAGTTGACAATGCGGCCACAAACCCAGAAGAATTTTATTGACTGTGACAACGGCCGTAGAGGTCTACGTTTACAAGCAGCAGAAACTTACGCCGTGTCCGAGCGGGCGTTATCTTGCTGAAACGTAATGCCCGACTGCTTTTCCATAAAGGGCAATTAAACAGGGCGTAGAATAAGTCGACGTACAGCTGTACTATAATTGTGCCGCGGATGACAACCAAAGGGGTCCCGATATGAAATGGAATGGTACCACACAACATCGCGTCTGGATGTCGGCAGTATGGCGGACGACAGTGAGGTTGGTATGCCGTCGCCCTGCGGAGCGTCTCCTGACATGTCGTCGCTGGTCATTGGGGTTCACTTCAAAGCCAGACGCACAGCTGAACACATCTCTGCACCAGTCAATGAGATTCAATGCCCAATGCGAACGGGCTGCTTTAAGGGGTCTCGTCAGTGTACAATTAGTAGTATGTGTAGGGGCGCCGTGAGCTCTGCTTCCTTTCTGTGAGCCGTCTTTTAGTGGTCCTTTGGTCACTGAAGTACTAGATGCACGTCGGATCGATGGTAATGATGAATCTAGGACTCTGAGTGTCTTTCTGACGATTGCTCTGTTCTCTCATTCTGCTGTCTCTGTAGGTCGACTGGTTCCTTCTAGATGCTGTGTTCGGCCACGGCTCACCTTGTAATATATTGATTATTTCTGACTACTGTAGCGTATCTTGAAGCTGTGAGAAAGCAGGACAGGCGCTCCAAGGAGAGATATTGTTACATGAAGTAGCCAGAATGAGATTTTTCACTCTGCTGCGGAGTGTGCGCTGATATGAAACTTCCTGGCAGATTAAAACTGTGTGCCGGACCGAGACTCGAACTCGGGACCTTTGCCTTTCGCGGGCAAGTGCTCTGCCAACTGAGCTACCCCAACACGAGTCACGCCCCGTCCTCACAGCTTTACTTCCGCCGGTACCTCGTCTGCTACTTTCCAGATTTCACAGAAGCGGAGAGCCTGGCGAAAATGCAGACGCCACCAGACGCGGTCCCAGGGCGCTAGTTACTCTTCAAGGAATTAACATGTAACTTCATACGTCATCTAGACGCTGTGGTAGATTTCCACCTTAGAACTTTGTAACCAACAGACGCGTATTAGCGTATAAAGCCAGCTTGAAACCAGCCCTGAGAACAGCAACGTCAGCAGGCTCACAAGACGTAGAAAGAGAGCGACAACGCCAATAAACTGTTGACCTAGCAGTCTCCGGGGAGCCCGAGGGGCGGGGCTAAATGACGTATAATAATAATGTTGCAAGCCTTATTTGGCAGAGCAGTTATGTTTAGCTTTCAGCTGAACAATGTTGATAGCAAATACGGACTTAGTGCAACTGCATTAACATCCCCGCCTTAGGAGCAGCAGAGGGGACCTAACTGTATCGTGATGGGCAGGCGCCTGCAAGAGACCTGCGGGATTTCCTGGGTGGCTTTAAGTGGGGAAAAGCAGTGCCCCCACGCGACTCTTTAAAACCCCTAGATTCCGCATTTTTCCGGCCGCGGTGGCTGAGCGGTTCTAGGCTCTTGAGACCGGAACCACACGACTGCTACGGCCGCACGTTCGAATCCTGCCTCGGGCATGGATGTGTGCGTGATGTTCTTAGGTTAGTTAGGTTTAAGTTGTTCTAAGTTCTAGGGGACTGATGACCTCAGATGTTAAGTCCCATAGTGCTGAGAGCCATTTGGACCATTTCGCATTTTGGCGTTCTCAGTCAGACGATCTGGACGCCGCATCCGCGTCCGTCGACTCCAGTCTCGGTTCAGCTCCGCGTAAGTATGCTCTCTCACTTGGAGTGCCTCAGTGAACAGTGTCACATTCAGCACGTTTTGTTTCGCAACTAAGTTGTTGCCTTAAGATGCTGCTAGTGTTTGCTACTGTGGTTGGCATCCACTCCCGGGACCTCTGCCCTGGCTTCTGCTGCAACAGTATTATTCATGCTTTTTCTAGCCTTAGAACTAGCCTCCAGTGTATTAGTTAATCCTGTCTGGTTAAACCACTATTTCTAAACCCTCTTTGTCCAAGAGTATCCACAACGAGCTCGCTACCAACTCTCACCACCTGCATTTCTCGTAAATGCCTGTCCCAGTGTTGGCCCAGATAGAAGAAAACAATCAAATGACTTCACTGTAAACTGTCCTTCTTCCTTCTGTTTTGTATCGCTCAGGAGTGCAAACTGACCAGTAATCCCTTTTCTCCCTCTCCCACCTATGTCAGGACACGACAACCCGTTCGTGCCATCATCCTATTCGAATGTCTGACAATGCGCCGATTACTCCAACCGGCTTCTTTGGGCCCAAATATGCGTCCTCTCTCAAATGATGACATTTGTTTATACTGTTCACACGCGTAGTCACTGTCCAACTGTGTACTTGGAAGTAAATTCGAGAAGGTTTTATGGCCAGGTATCGAAATATCCCCTGTTTACTGTCCTTGCCAGTTGCACTGTGAATTTCCATTGCAGCATCCGACATTCATGTGTTGGCCGCCAACGTTTACAAATTTTGCTTTTCCAGGCGATTTCTGTACGAATATCAATTTATGACCATGATAAAGAAAAGAAGCGGCACATTGCCTCTTGGAGCAGGAAAACAATAGAGACAAGATAATTAACAGAAAGGTGCTTGTGATGGATCTGACGGATCCCTCTCACTTCAACTCGATTCTTATTTTTCAGTCGGTGCTTCTCGTTGCCAGGAGCTGTTGACTCCGTACAGAGGAGCTGCACTGCTGCCAACGTGACGTGAGCTGAGTGGCAGACGGCGGTCATACGAGGCGTGATGGACGCGCGGCGGCAGCAGCCGGCTCGCCGCCTCGTGGGTGGCTGGCCTGGTCTGAGTTACGCCGGCAGCGCCGCGTCCATCAAACGGCGCCGTCGGCGCAGACAAGCTCACGGCGGCCGCCGCCGGTGGCCGCGTCACTCAGCCCGCAGCAGACGAGCCGTCAAGCCGGCAGCCGGCCGAGCAGCGCGCGCAGCTGCGGCTCCGAGGACGTCGGGTACCAACTGACCGTGCTTACCGCAGACAAGACCTTAAAATTTATAAATCGTTACTTTTTAGTTGCATATTTTTTTTACAATAGTTCCGATCACACACGATGATTTACAGATTCATGTATACACATCAAAAAAAGTTTTGCATCTCCACAGTTCGCAGAACTCAGACTGCTCAAAGATGTCACTAAACCCCCCCATAGATGTAATCAACCATGCATGAACAGCGCCTATTAGACAGAGAGGGTCCGACAACCGATCAGTTTCAGTCATTCCACCAGTAATGGCTCGTGTTGTCTGTAGTTCAACCATGCCTAGACGGTCAATACTGCGGTTCGATCGCGTCCGCATTGTTACTTTGTGCCAGGAAGGCCTCTCAAAATGGTTCAAATGGCTCTGAGCACTATGTGACTTCACTTCTGGGGTCATCAGTCCCCTAGAACTTAGAACTACTTACACCTAACTAACCTAAGGACATCACACACATCGATGCCCGAGGCAGACTGTAGCGCCTAGAACCGCTCGGCCACATCGGTCGTCAAAGCCTCTCAACGAGGGAAGTGTCCAGGCGTCTCGGAGTGAACCAAAGGGATATTCTTTGGACATGGAGGAGACACAGAGACAGGAAATGTCAATGACATATCTCGCTCAACCCGCCCAAGGGCTACTGCTGCAATGGATGACCGCTACCTACGGATTATGGCTCGGAGGAATCCTGACAGCAACGCCACCATGTTGAATAACGCTTTTAGTGCAGCTACCGGACGTCGTGTTACGACTCAAAGTGTACGCAATAAGCTGCATGATACGAAACTTCTCTCCCGACGTACATGGCGGGGTCCATCTTCGCAACCATGCAGCTCGGTACAGATAGGTCCAGCAACACGCCGAATGGACCGCTCAGGATTGGCATCACGTTAACTTCACCGATAAGTGTTGCATAGCCTTGAACCAGACAATCGTCTGGCTGAACGCCTTAGACACACTGTCCAGCAAGGTGGAGGTTTCCTGCTGTTTTGGGGTGGCATTATGTGGGGCCGATGTACGCCGCTGGTGGTCATGGAAGGCGACGGAACGGCTGTATGACACGTGAATGCCATCCTCCCACCGATAGTGCAACCATAACGGCAGCATACTGACGAGGCATTCGTCTTCAGTGCTCACCCCCATCGTGCACATGTTGTGAATGACTTCCTCAGGACCACGACATCGCTGGACTAGAGTGGCAAGATATGATCCCTATTGAACATGCCTGGGACAGATTGAAAGGGTTGTTTGTGGACGCCGTGACCCACCAACCACTCTGAGGCATCTAGGCCGCATCGCCGTTAAGGAGTGGGACAATAGGGGCTAACAGTGCCTTTACGAACTTGTGGATAGTATGCCACGACGAACACAGGGATGCCTCAATGCAAGAGGACGAGCTACTGGGTATTAGAAGTACCGTTGTGTACAGCAGTCTGAACCACTACCTCTGAAGGCCTCGCTGTATGGTGGTGCACCATGCAATATGTGGCTTTCATGAGCAATAAAAAGGGCGGAAATGATGTTTATGTTCATCTCTATTCCAATTTTCTGTACAGGTTCCGGAACTCTCGGAACCGAGGTGCTGCATAATTGTTTTTGTGTGTAGTAGCACAAGCAACTTGTTGTATCATGCAGAATACGCAAAGACATAGATGTGAAGGTGATCGAATGTGATCGAACCTACGTATGTGCAACTCAGACGGATAAAATAAACATATATATTTTCATCGTGACCAATATACCCGCTATAGTGAAAATTTAACTTTGTACTCAATGTTACGAGGATGTTTCGAAAATTATGTTGGAAACTCTTAAAGCTTTTTATAAAACTTCATTAACATTCCACATCCTTATTCTTCTTGTCTATACAGCATGACTCAGCTGCGCCTACCGATTGATTCTATGCAACCCACAACACCTACAAGAGCTACGTATCAGCTTTTTACATTCTTTCGCTTGATACGTGCATACTGCTAGTGTCACAGAAGAAAATGAAAAATACCTTTCTGTAGGAAATTGAACTTAAATTTTGTACTGGCATACGTTTTCAATGGAAACATTGATTTTCGAGTTAGTCAAGAAAACCACGTTTGTAGGTGACTTTTGCGCATATATCTTCAATAATTCGAGAACTCCGGCTCCTAGCAAAACGTATCTCAGTACGTAATTTAGCTACATTAAATTTCCTACATAAAGATCTTGTTCATTTTTCTTTAGGACTAATAGTTGTGCATGGTCACAGATGAAACAGATGAACAGATGAAAATCGGATAGGGCCAAGACGGGGCTATATAGAGAATGATCGAAAACCGTGGAGCTACAGCATCGGGGTGTTGCAAGTGTTGCAGCTCATGTGTGTCGACTGACATTGTCATGCTGAAGGAGAGGGTGCTCCATGTGAGGAAGAACTCTTCCAATTCGTGCTTTCGGTTTTTTGAGGGATTACAGCATGCTGTTTCTCAAGCACTGACATACACAGAATAGGCAAAGAAACTGGTACACCTGCCTAATATCGTGTAGAGCTCCGGCTAGCACGCAGAACTGCGGCAACACGACGTGTCATGGATTCGAATAACGCCTGAAGTAGTGCTGAACACCATGAACCCTGCAGGGCTGTCCATAAACCCGTAGGAGTACGAGGGGGTGGAGGTCTCTTCTGAACAGCACGTTGCAAGGCATCCCAAATATGGTCAATAATGTTCATGTTTGGGGAGTTTGATGGCCAACGGAAGTCTTTAAACTAAGAAGAGTATTTCTGAAGCCAGTCTGTAGCAATTCTGGACGTGTGGGGTGTCGCATTGTCCTGCTGGAATTACCCGTTAGAATGCACAATGGACATGAAAGATGCAGGTGGTCAGGCAGGTTGCTTACGTACGTGTCACCTGACAGAGTGGTATCTAGTCGCACCAGGGGTACCATATCACACCAACTACTCACGCCCCACACCGTTACAGAGTCTACACCAGCTTAAACGGTCTCCTGACGACATGCAGGGTCCATGGCTTCATGAGGTTGTCTCCATCCGCTCGATACAATTTGAAAGAAGATTCGTTCGACCTGGCAACGTGTTTCCAATTACCAACAGTCCAGTATCGGTGTTGACGGTACCTTGCGAGGCGTAAAGCTTCGTGTCGTGCAATCAAGGGTAAACGAGTGGGCCTTCGGCTCCGAAAGCCAGGATCGTTGATGTTTCGTTGAATGGTTCGCACGCTGTCACTTGTTAATGGCCTAGCGGAAGGGTTGCATTTCTGTCACGTTGAACGTTTCTCTTCAGTCGTCGTCGGTCCCGTTCTTGCAGGATCTTTTTCCGAGGGCAGCGATGTCGGAGATTTGATGTTTCACCGGATTCCTGATATTCACGATACACTCGTGAAATGGTCGTACGGATAAATAAGCACTTCATCGCTACCTCTGAGATGCTGTGTCCCATCGTTCGTGCGCCGACTATAACACTACGTTCAGACTCACTTAAATCTTGATATCTTCCCACTGCAGCAGAAGTAACGGATCTAACAACTGCTCCAGACACTTGTTGCCTTACAGGGGCATATTTTGCCTGTTTACATACCTCTGCCTTTGAATACCCATGTCTATACTAGTTACTTTAGCGCTTTAGTATAGGTACGACACACACCGCCAGGTCACTCGCTACAGTTCGGCGAATCCTAACGGCAGACGGTTGCAACTTGCATGACATGTAATACTTCAACCGATATTGAGAAAAGAGTAATAATTTCGGAGGCTCTGTTTTGCAGCAAGCCCTGAACAAAATATCAGAGTCGACCCGTGATCCCAGTTATTCTACGTGAATTCTAGTTGGTGATCAGTACTTGCGTTTGTCAATTATATTTTTGTTCAAGGACGTTATTTTAAGCTTAGTTCCAGCTGTAGCCGCGGTTTGGTTATGGTGCTTTAAAAGGAGGTATAGGGTTCCAGAAACGAGCTGACTAGTCAAATTTTAAAAGGGAATGTGGAGAAAGCTTCTGATGACCTACTTTTTAGACTTCTGTAGTAAATTTCAAATTTCACCGTGGTGTCTGATGACATCAGAGCAGAGACATTCATCTACAACATCTACCACAAACTCTGCAAGCCACCATACGGTGCATAGCAGAGGGTGCTTGTACCACCGTTAATGAATCCACTTTCAGTTCCACTCGCAAGTGGAGCAAGAGAAAAGGGAGAATCTACTAGCTTCCATACGAGACTTGATTTGTCCTGGAAGTATTTCTGCGTGACGTACGTTGCTGACAATAGAATCATTGTACAGTCTGTCTCACATTCAGGTTCTCTAAATTTTCTCGTTAGTGTTTCGGTAAAAGAACGTTGCTTTCCTTCTGGAATTGTCATTTAAGTTCATGAAATATCGAGTCTCCATCATACGTGTAGGTGACCAATTACCACCACGTCCTGGAATGACTTCAATGTCTTCTCTGAAACCGATTTTGTGGGGTTCCCAAACAGTGTAGAAGTACTCAAGAATGGGTTCCACCATTGTTCTGTTCACGATCTCCTTTATAGATGAGTTAAACGTTTTCCCAATAAATCGAAGTCGACCGTTCGCCTTCCCTACAAGGGACCTTACCCGCTCTTCCCACTTCATGTCGCAGGTACACAGCAGGTAGAGAGAGTTAGATCGACAGGTAACCACTGTGCGTACCTTTCGTGGCTACCCGCATAGTAAGGTCAGCAGAACCAGTGCCATAGTGCCAGTAGTGTCAGTGTCGTCGTAACTACTGTCTGCTTCACGTCTGCTGGGCAGCGAGCTACGTTAATTTAAGTATTAACTGTATTTTTCTTACTTTTCACTTCTTCTTCAGTGTGTTTTTGCTTTTAGGAAGCTTTAATTGTCGAGTCCTAGTAATAGTGTTCCATAGATTTCGTGTTGGTTTTGAATACAGTCAAAGAGAATCCCTGTAGTCAGCCATAGTGCCAGTAGTGCTAGTGTTTGTTTTGAATACAGTCCAGAGACAAGTAGTGCTATTTTCATTGTTTTCTACAAGAAGTGTCTAGCAACCACAGTTTCGTTAACAATCAGCCGCCTTCAGTGAATTAGCAATCTAGTTAAAAGTTGATTAACTCTCTACAGTAAATCGATTTCTTAGGATGGATAGGATGTGTGACTGCTCTATAAGGACGCAGGAGGAGCTAGCCACTGTTCGCGAACAGCTGAACGTGTTGATGGCAACGGTCAGCCGTCTTCAGGCTGCTGCCTCGGAGTGTAGAGGCAGTGGGGACTCTGGTGCGTCGCAAGGTACACCCCAGGTATTGCATGCTTCACCCACTGTCCCTGCTGTCGAGACATCTTCGCGGGTACCGGGCGCGGTTGGGCCACCCTGTCCCCAAGGGGAGTGGCGGGTTCAGCGGCGTTCGCGGCGCACGAGGCGGAGGGTCAATGTGGAGGCTGGCCGTGTGGCATCGACCGCTATGCCTGTGAGTGGACATGTGGCTGCTCCTTCAGCAAGGTCCGAGTAGGCACAAGGGGGGAGGGGTTCATTAGTTATAGGGAACTCCAACGTTAGGCGGGTGTTGGAACCCCTTAGGGAAATAGCGGAAAGGTCGGGGAAGAAGGTCAGTGTTCACTCTGTCTGCTTGCTGGGGGGGTCTCATAGGAGATGTGGAGGAGGCCACGCCGACGGCGAGAGAGAGCACTGGGTGCACCCGACTGCAAATTGTTGCTCATGTCGGCACCAATTACTCCTGCCGTCTGGGTTCAGAGGTCATCCTCAGTTCGTACAGGCGGTTGGCGGAATTGGTGAAGGCGGAAAGCCTCGCTCGCGGGGTGGAATCTGGGCTAACTATTTGTAGTATCGTTCCCAGAACCGATCGCGGTCCTCTAGTTTGGAGTCTAGTAGAAGGATTAAACCAGAGGCTCAGACGATTCTGCGGAGATCTGGGGTGCAAATTTCTCGACATCCGCTATCCGCTGAATAGGTCAGGCGTGCTCTACACGCCGGAAGCGGCTACAAGGGTAGCGGAGTACGTGTGGAGTGCACATGTCGGTTTTTTAGGTTAGAGAATTCCCTCCTTAGGCCCGACAAGACGCCTCCTGAGACGCGGCCTGGTAGGAGTAGGCAAAATGTAACAGAGTATAACAATATTAATGTGCTAATAGTAAACTGCAGGAGCGTCTATAGAAAGGTCCCAGAACTGCTCTCATTAATAAACGGTCACAATGCCCATACAGTACTGGAACAGAAAGTTGGCTGAAACCAGACGTAAACAGTATTGAAATCCTAAACTCAGATTGGAATGTATACCGCAGAGACAGGCTAGACAGTGAAGGGGGAGGCGTGTTTATAGCGATAAGAAGTGCAATAGTATCGAAGGAAATTGACGGAGATCCGAAATGTGAAATAATTTGAGTGAAGGTCACGGTTAAAGCAGGCTCAGTCATGGTAATTGGATGTCTCTATAGGCCCCCTGGCTCAGCAGCTGTTGTGGCTGAGCACCTGAAGGATAATTTGGAAAATATTTCGAGAAGATTTCCCCACCATGTTATAGTTCTGGGTGGAGATTTTAATTTGCCGGATATAGACTGGGAGATTCAAGCATTCGTACCAGGTGACAAGGACAAAGAATCCAGTGAAATGTTTGAAGTGCTTTATCTGAAAACAACCTTGAGCAGCTAAACAGAGAACCGACTCGTGGCGATAACATATTAGACCTTCTGGTGACAAACAGACCCGAACTATTTTAAACAGTTAACGCAGAACAGGGAATTAGCGACCATAAAGCGGTTACTGCATCGAAGGTTTCAGCCGTAAATAGAAATGTTAAAAGAGGTAAGAAGATTTTTCTGTTTAGCAAAAGTGATAAATAGCAGATTACAGAGTACCTGACGGCTCAACACAAAAGTTTTGTCTCAAGTACAGATAGTGTTGAGGATCAGTGGACAAAGTTCAAAACCATCGTACAATATGCGTTAGATGAGTATGAGCCAAGCAAGATCGTAAGAGATGGAAAAGAACCATCGTGGTACAACAACCGAGTTACAAAACTGCTGTGAAAGCAAAGGGAACTTCACAGCAAACATAAGCATAGACAGAGCCTTGCAGACAAACAAAAATTACGCGAAGCGAAATTTAGTGTGAGGAGCGCTATGCGAGAGGCGTTCAATAAATTCGAAAGTAAATTTCTATGTACTGACTTGCCAGAAAATCCTAAGAAATTTTGGTCTTATGTCAAAGCGGTAGGTGGATCAAAACAAAATGTCCCGACACTTTGTGACCAAAATGGTACTGAAATAAAGGATGACAGACTAAAGGCCGGAATACTAAATGTTTTTTTTCCAAAGCTGTTTCACAGAGGAAGACTGCACTGTAGTTCCTTCTCTAGATTGTCGCACAGATGACAAAATGGTAGATACCGAAACAGACAACAGAGGGATAGAGAAACAATTAAAATCGCTCAAATGCGGAAAGGCCGCTGGACCTGATGGGATACCAGTTCGATTTTACACAGAGTACGCGAAGGAACTTGCCCCCCTTCTTGCAGCGGTGTACCGTAGGTCTCTAGAAGAGCGTAGCGTTCCAAAGGATTGGAAAAGGGCACAGGTAATCCCCGTTTTCAAGAAGGGACGTCTAACAGATGTGCAGAACTATAGACCTATATCTATAACGTCAATCAGTTGTAGAATTTTGGAACACGTATTATGTTCGAGTATAATGACTTTTCTGGACACTACAAATCTACTCTGTAGGAATCAGCATGGGTTTCGAAAAAGACGGTCGTGTGAAACCCAGCTCGCGCTATTCGTGCACGAGACTCAGAGGGCCTTAGACACGGGTTCACACTTTGATGCCGTGTTTCTTGACTTCCGCAAGGCGTTTGATACAGTTCCCCACAGTCGTTTAATGAACAAAGTAAGAGTATACGGACTATCAGATCAATTGTGTGATTGGATTGAGGATTTCCTAGATAACAGAACGCAGCATGTCATTCTCAATGGAGAGAAGTCTTCCGAAGTAAGAGTGATTTCAGGTGTGCCTCAGGGGAGTGTCATAGGACCGTTGCTATTCACAATATACATAAATGACCTGGTGGATGACATCGGAAGTTCACTGAGGCTTTTTGCAGATGATGCTGTGGTGTATCGAGAGGTTGCAACAATGGAAAATTGTACTGAAATGCAGGAGGATCTGCAGCGAATTGACGCATGGTGCACGGAATGGCAATTGAATCTCAATGTAGGCAAGTGTAATGTGCTGCGAGTACATAGAAAGATAGATCCGTTTTCATTTAGCTACAAAATAGCAAGTCAGCAACTGGAAGCAGTTATTTTCATAAATTATCTGGGAGCAGGCACTAGGAGTGATTTAAAATGGAATGACCATATAAAGTTGATCGTCGGTAAAGCAGATGGCAGACTGAGATTCATTGGAAGAATTCTAAGGAAATGCAATCCGAAAACAAAGGAAGTAGGTTACAGTACCCTTGTTCGTCCACTGCTTGGATACTGCTCAGCAGTGTGGGCTCTGTACCAGATAGGGTTGATAGAAGAGATAGAGAAGATCCAACGCAGAGCAGCGCGCTTCGTTACAGGATCATTTAGTAATCGCGAAAGCGTTACGGAGATGATAAATAAACTCCAGTGGAAGACTCTGCAGGAGAGGCGCTCAGTAGCTCGGTACGGGCTTTCGTTAAAGTTTCGAGAACATACCTTCACCGAAGAGTCAAGCTGTATATTGTTCCCTCCTACGTATATCTCGCGAAGAGACCATGAGGATAAAATCAGAGAGATTAGAGCCCACACAGAAGCATACCGACAATCCTTCTTTCCATGAACAATACGAGACTGGAATAGAAGGGAGAACCGATAGAGGTACTCAAGGTACCCTCCGCCACACACCGTCAGGTGACTTGCGGAGTATGGATGTAGATGTAGATGTAGATGTAGAGGACTTCTTTCTGAGCGAGCACTTTGTTGTTCTCCAGGGACTGGGTAAGTACGAACGTGTCTGAGGACGGTATTCAGTTGGAGGTATTTCAGTTATTTAGTGTACGAATTTTAATCATTTTTATTTCAGTTCTTTTGTAGCCATCTGTGATTATGATAGTTACTGTAAGAGTAATTTGGTATGGTGATTTAAAATTATTCTTGAGTTTCTGCTATGGAGTACCTTGACCGTGAGTGAGTCAGGCTCCAAGAGCAGATTATATTTTACCAGATAAGTAGTACAATTGAATTGCTCTTTATGTGTACTATAAATTTATTGAGTGTAATTGCGAGAAATTCGAGGCTGAACTTTAGATTATTCACGCCTTTTCGGAACATTTAAGTCAGTGCCTTTCATGCAATCGCACTGCCATGTGGGTTCTCGTCTGTTAGTTGTTAGTTTCGCTAAATGTATGCTTTTTCTGCGCTTGAGAGTTACTCATACTGTAAGGGCGTTCAAAAAGTTTCCTTTCAAAGACCACACCAACCGCATCCTAACCGCAATGGATTGCACGTGCGTCACAGCAACGCACTCAGATGGGAAATCTTTGACCGCCCCTTATACAGGGTGCTCAGAAAGAGCTTGGAAAGCTTGTAAGAGTGTTCCTGGTTAGGTTGTGCTGAAACGTAATTGCTTAGAAAATGATCCGATAGGTTGCACCGTTTGCAAGTTAATTAGCATTGTAGATAGCCAATCAGGCAGTTTATAACCCTCCAACCTCTCCGGGTAATTGGGCTTCTCTATATGACCGTGTACATAAAGCCCTTAATCCTTGGGGAAAAGGCATGTACGCCGAAGAATAATGCAAAACCGACAGAAGTAGATGAAGTTACAACCGAATCGCCACTGCTCAATACTTTAGCAGCGATTATTAGAAACAAAGTTCGGTTAACTTTATATATTTTTATTACGTAAACTAATTTTTTATTATCAGTAGTTAGTGGGAAATTTGGAAACAAGCTTTTCAAAGTATGTCATTAATGAAAATTACCAACGGTCGCCAGTTCCTCACCGGAACAAGGATAATTAAATTGAAACTGAACTTTGCACTCGTAAGTAATCTTACGTGAGAATAGTTACTGGCGTCATGACGTAGGAGCAGTACCTAACGCACACTTTCACTTCGTGCCAGGCTTCACTGACCGACATCGATACCGCTCCTCATTGCAGCACTCCGTGAAGAATGAGCCGTCGTTCGCTAAGAAACCTTCCAGCACCTGATTGAACGTATGCCTGCGAGAGTGAAAGCTGTTGTCAAGGCTAAGGGTGGGCCAACACCATGCTGAATTCCAGCATTAGCGATGGAGAGCGTCACGCACTTGTAAGTTATTTTCAGCCAGGTGTCATGATACTTTTGATCACATAGTTCATTTCTTTGTAATAAAAGTTATAAATTATGCCACAAGCTATAAATAAGAACTGTGCTTTGACAATGAAATTCAGTGTCCAACTTACGTAAAGTTTTACTACCAATTTTTTGAAAGTTTTTGTGTTTTCAGCAAATGAATTAATACTGGCTTTTCCATCATTCTGTTTCTGACATTACTCATGCTGCAGCCAAACATTTCATTATGACGTAATTGTCCAAATTGCTGTAATAATTATGTTTTGATAATGTAATAAACTAATGTTCAGTTCAGTTTCTGATTATCTCGGTTCATACAGAGGGATAGGATGGATGCTGCTTGGATGATAACTTAGGAAAATTATTTACGTGACAATATGCCCGGAAACAATCGGATTTAAGCAATAAAATTCCAACTACGCTGGTAAACCTTCTAGTTATAAAAAGTCTAGATCTTACTTCAGTTTATGATGGCGTTGGTTTGTCGCGTGGCTTCATTTAGCGGTAAAATAGGGCACAGGTTGTTCTTGCCATACCATAGCCCATAACAATGGTCCACACTACTCTTGATGTTACGTGAATTACTCCTGCTGCATTTGTACTGTGCCCAAGAAATGGCATAGCTTGCCCATAGTAAACATCCGCCAAACTAACCATTTCAGTTTTCACTGCTCCGCACTTCGGAAACAGACTTTTTTTGTCCACACTTCTGCATAGCCACACCAACAAGTAAACACAACCAACGAGACCAACCGTCCCCTCGTGACTCCGAAGTGCTACTTTTTTGGCGCGCTCGCACGCCCAGCGGTAACGCATTTACAGTTTATTACACTGTTTGACAATATCCTTTCCCTGACTAGGCCAGCGTGTCTACTTACAAAATGTTGACATTCCGTGTGTATTTCTTAAATAAAAAATAGCATTTGTAACTTGACAACATACTTACAAGAATAATATTCAGCACAACTAATAAAACAAACTTCGCAAAACACGCAAAAAAATGTATAATCATCCACAGAGTTGTGGTGTTATAAATTCCGCGCAATAATTCAAGTGGCTCTCCAGATACAATTACCGTTCGCTGTTCACATAGCATAGGTGACAGCGCTTAATACTTCTAAGCCTTTTTGCTCCTTATTACAGTGCCACATCCAATTTCTGAATCCCTCTCTTGTTCGGTTTTAGGAACCAAACGAAGAAGACGTTTGGTGAGACCGCCTGTGGCGGGCCGCTTGAAGTTTGGCGCGCAATTACCTGATTGGGTAACTTAATTGTTAAATAACTCGGAAACGGCGGAACATGTCAAATTTTTAACTAACTGTTATTTCTCAGCATAACGTACTCCGCAACACCTTTAAGGGCTTATCAGACTGTTTCTCACTACTCTGTACGTTAGAAAATTGATATTAAGTTTTTCTTCGTTTAACTTATGCTTTTTCATTCTGTGAACCTGGGTGTTCTCAACGACGTGTATTTCTGATAAAATGCATAGTACTTCCTAAATAATCAATGGATAGATTTCAGTCTGCAGAGTGGAATGAACAGTTGCATGGCCAAATCGCTCTTACAGGTCTGGAACTGTATAACTTGGTTGATTTTTGTGGTTTGTAGGACTTCACCAAATTCATTCTGTCGTTTCATTAATTCTGCAACACGTGCTTACGCCTTCAGCGTTTGTGGATCATTTGAGCTTGAGATTTTATGTAGGTCGCCTGTATGTGTAGTGGCCTTTGCCAGCACCTGGTGACGTTGCAGGCACGTGACGCGGTAACGAAAGTATGTAAGTGGAGGAGATGGAGGAGACACGGATGGGGGATCATCATAACTAAGATATGGGCTGAAAATGGGGAAATCCGTTGAGGTAAGCTACTTTGACAAAGGATAGGCTATTTTTGCGCTGAGCCTGTGAACGAGTATGTCGGAAACACCGAAGCTGGTTGGATGTCAACGTGCTGCTGTCGTGAACATCCACAGAAAGAGGTAGAAGGCCAGTGAAACTACCACTATGCGCTAAATTGTTGGACGTCTGCAGCTCCTCGGAGGCTTGCCTGCTCTGTAAAGTAGGATAAATGGTGATCTGTGGCATTTCTGCCGAAAGAGAACAATGCTGGTGCGCGCATGTTTCGGAGCACACCATATATCGTATGTTGTTAAACATGGAGCTCCGCGGCAGAGCAGCCTACGTGTTTACATGTTAACCCAACAACACCATCAATAATGACAGCAGAACGGAACCATCGAGATTCGACCGTCAATCAGTGGTAACGTATCCGTTCTTCGGCTGCGAATCACATTTTTGCTGCACTAGGTCGATGGTCATCTCCACAAACGCCCTCATCGAGGTGAACAGCGGCTCGAAACGTGCAGCGTGTCACGGACGCGGGCTGGGGGAAGCGATATTTTGCTGTGGGAGACATTCCTTTGCACTTGCATTGGACTTGTATCAGCCACGATAGCTGCATGAAAAAAAAAAAAAAATCAGCGTGACGGACTGCCGTCCTAATGGGCCGGGTTCGATTCCCGGCTCGGTCGTGGATTTTCGGTTTTTCTCCGCTCAGGGACTGGGTGTTGTGTGGTGGTCATCATCATTTCATCCCCATCCGGCGCGCAGGTCGCCCAATGTGGCGTCGAATGTAATAAAGACGTGCACCAAGGCGGCCGGACCTGCCACGTAAAGGGCCTTCCGGCCAGTGACACCAGATTCTCATTTTTGCATTAGTAATAATCGACGACACGCTGACAGCTGCGAAGCACTTGTTTCCCTTCATGGTTGATGTCTTCCACGACGGCGATGCCATCTTTCAGCAGCATAACTGTCCGTGTCTCGGAGCCATAACCGTGCTACAGCGGTTTGAGGGCCATTATAGTGAACTCACGTCGATGTCTTGACGACTACATTCGCCTAATGTAAATCCTACGTAACCCATCTGCTATGCTACAGCATCAGCGCGTATTCAGATCAGCGGCCCGTTATTTACGCTAATTACACGACCTGTATGTAGACATCTAATGCCAGATACTTCCACATACCTACGACAAACCTAGGAACTGTGGGATCCATGAGACACACAACTTGTGATGTATTTCGGTTCAAGGGCGGACAAACAAGCTATTAAGAAGATGGTCATAATGTCTTGGCTCATCGGCGTATCTCACCCCTCCAATAAAGATTCTCTTTGCTGAAGAGGCATTGGGCTTTAGTAGTTGGTGGAGCTTATCTGATGTATATTTCGATTTATTGCGGTGTGAAGGATTGTGCGAAGGCAAGATCGGTTTCCTACTTCACTTACCCTTTTGTTATTCCAGCTACCAACTATCAATATTCAGAACTGAGATAGAAAGTATGTCAAAGTGGCGTGAGGTGATCACAGTGCTTCAACATTAGTCGTATGGGGCTAACAGAAGAGTCCTCGAACCCTGGACTTGTCACTGCACACGGATTTCGACCCGTCTTACCCACTGTGGCCTTGATTGTTCCCAAGGTAACATACATGCGAGGGTGATCCAAGCGAAAATCTTTAAAATGTAGTTACATTCTTAGAAAGTGTAATATCGATTTGATATTTGGCAGGAGTTATCCTTGAGTTCCAACAAATGGTCAAAGGTTGGCAGCCTCTTCTTGTATCACAGAATAGGAAGATGTGGTAGTGTGAAGGTGGCCCTGTATCGCGTTGAAAAAGCGGTCTGTGATACGTTTTCTGAATGGTGGAGATCTCAAACCTGTGTAAATGCATAGCAAGATGAAAGCACGGGGCAGTAATTCGTGCAGCAAGGCTACGTATGGTACAGGCGTAACTTGTGTGTAGGACGTTCCTCTTCCAGGACACATAAGCCTACACGGCGTAGTGACAAACGAAAGAGTTACCACAGTAGAAGAGCTTGTGAAGGAAATGAGGCATATTATAGTAAATAAAATAGCCACTATTTTGGATTTTAGTGTTGGTGCAACACCCAGTATCATCTACACCAGTCTGTTGCTGGATTGAGAGGTCGTAACGTTCTTGCCTATGAGGTACTTTTGCATCGTTTCCAAGTCGAAGTTAATAGATTTATTCACGGAATTTTTACGGGAGATGAAACCCTGTTGCATTATCACGAGCCTGGAAGAAAAAACATTGAATAGTCCCGTCCTTGTCTGATCCCGAAGTTATGCAATGTCGGGCGCGGCCAGTACTTGGATGGGTAACCGCTTGGGTCAGCCATGTGCTGTTGGCTTCTTTCTCTTTTGTCTTTAAGGCAGAACGGAGACGGGGTGGCAGAAAGGTGCTGATCACCAGTCTTCGAACCAATGTTCTGGAGTAAATTCCAAATTTCTACGCAGCGTCTCAAGAAATGAGAGCATGTGATAGTGTTGAAGACATCCCTGTATCGGATGGGAACGTTAAGCTCGGCGGCTCTCTTGGGGCCGAGAGATGTAGGCTAAGTGCCGGCACCCGGCACCGGGTTTCATCCTCTCTCCCACCTCTCATCATCATCCAACGCAAACAAGGCATCACACGACACTCGCGCCCATTAGAGTCACTTACACTTACCAGTTACACTTAAATACACAACTCTCACACCTCGCAAAAGAAAGGAACCGTTGTGTGAGAAGGATAATAAAAACCTTTCCAATTAAGCAGCTGAACCTGTCCTTCGAGGTCTTCCAGCCAACAATGGCAAACGATTTAACTTTTGTTACACTCTTTCAATATGCAGAGGGGGTACTTTGGAGCATTATATGGAAGGAGGATTAACAGTGACGAATAATTCATATCGAAATCTGCTACGAAATAGCTTTCACCTTGCAACCAGAAGAAACGATTGAAAGTTCTGACTGCAAGCGTGTTGTTGCAACGCGATAATGTTCGTCGCAGGAATGTCCGTTCAGTAGTAGCAACAATGCAGGATACTGAATGTGAATGTCTTGGATATCAGCCACCCTCATCCTCGGCCCGGATGACTTTCATGTGTTTGGACGGATCCAAGAAGCGCTAGGTTACGAGGATCTCATCTCCATCTACATGTACAATCTACAACAATACTCCGACGGCCACTTCACCGTGTGTGGCGGAGGCTACTTCTGGTGTCACTAACTGATCCCTCCTTCCCACCACCCACCTTCCCTGTTACAATCGCAAATGGTGCTTGAGAAGGATGATCCTCGGTAAGCCACCGTATTAGCTCTAATTCCTCGAATTTTCTCGCGGTGGACATTCAGAAATGATGAAGAGCTGAATACTCTTGTGTACAATTGGTTGGAACCATAATAAAAGTAATTTTCGGGGGTACATGCATTACACGTCAAGGGGATTACTTCTAAAAATAGCATACCTTTAATTCTTCTCTATTACCAAATCTGTAGAATAGTAACAACTGTAATTAAAATTTTCGTTTGAGTCACCCTCGTACAGAGCATTGTCTTTCAATGTAACAAATTTCACAATGCGCACGTGAGTAGACGACAAATTGACGAGTTGGAAACAACAAAAGAAACATATCAACTTCCTGCACATTTGCACATCTGCACAATACTTACTAATCATAGTACTCTACGACTATGCATGGAAGACAATGCAGATTTAACCAGACCCTGGAAAAGAATTCTCACACACCATGGTTTTCGTTGTAGTTCAAGGATGAAGGAACCGACAAAGATAACCTTACTACCATAAACACTCTCGCACAAATAACTTGAGACTCCAGTGTACTCTCTCACTAAAGAACTCCAGTGCACCAACGACCTACCTGCCACAGGCTTAGAGATGAAGAATATTTAATTTCAATTCGTGCATGATGGAAGAATGTGACAACTGATTAAAAGAATTATGATGGAACAGATACATTGTGTGCTCGGACCAGTCTTTGTGATATACGATAGACTCTCTTTTTACTTTTATGTTACTGTTGAAAACAGCGATCAATTATTAAATTAATATCCAAGCCCTGATTTCGTTTTAAGGTAACTTAATACAATTTTATATCTAATTTCTCAATATTTCTGAATTAGCAGTTAGTTGATACACATAACTTTGAGGGAAAGTAGTGTCAAAGCTGATAAGTGCTGAAGGATATGATATACTTGAAGGACGGAATAAAAAGGACCCTGCTTAACATTCGCTCTCTAATCTTGAAGCCACAAGTATCCAGATATTTCTAAAACAAATGAAGGAGAAACGTGAGTACTGTGTTCGTGAGATCGAATACAGTAATTCATGAAATGAGCATGAAATTATTACTTACTACGCAACTTAACGGCAACTGTAATACCGAACGTGAATTGAGTACAAATTATTATTCCCTTGACTTGTCATTTAGGTTATGTTATAGACAAGTTGTGTGTCACCACCCCTAAATTGTTAAACATATTACCCCGCTGATTACTCCACAATTATCGTGACTTTAAATGTATGCAAAGACATAAAGAAAAAGAAAAACTCAACAGGACTGTACACAAGCTGCAGTATTATTCTTGATTGGTTTGTTGCGACCAACAATACATTCATCTCCTTTGCCAAGCTCTTCATCTCAGCCTAGCGCTTGGATATAACGTACGCTACACTTCATCGCTGGATGTATTCCGATCTCCGTTTTCCTCAACAATTTTTATCCTCTCCAGCTCCCTCTAGTACCATGGAAGAATTCCCTGATGTCTCAGCACATGCGATACCATCCTGTCGCTTATTCTTGTCAGTGTTTTTCATGCATGGCTTTCCTCTCCGATTCTGTGCAGAACCTCCGAAGTGCCTTCCCTTAAGAGTCCACCTACTGTTCAACGTTCTTCTGTAGCAACACATTTCAAATGCTTCGATTCTCTTCTGTTACAGGTTTCCCATAATCCATGTTTCACTTCCATACATACGTATACTCTCAGAAATTTATTCCTCAAATGTAGGTCTATGTTAGATAGTAGCAGACTTCTCTTGGCTAGGAATGCCCTTTTTGGCAGTGCTAGTCTGCTTTTTGTGTCCTTCTTGATCCGTCCGTCATGGATTATTTTGTTGCCTAGGTAGCAGAATTCCTCAATTTCGTCTACTTCGTGTTCACACCAATTGTAATGTTAAGTTTCCCCATATTTTTATTTCTGCCAATCCTCATTACTTTCGTCTCCCTAAGAGTTATTCACAGTACATATACTGTACTGATTAGACTGTTCATTCCATTCAGCAGATCATATAACTCTTCTTCACTTTCAGTGAGATAACAATGTTACCAGCGAAACTTATTATTGATGTCCTTTCACCTTGAATTTTGATTCTACTCTTCAACCCCTCTTTCACTTCCATCATTGCTTCTTCGACGTACAGATCGAACAGTACGGGTGAAAGACTACGTCACTGTCTTTCACCTTTCTTAATCCGAGCATTTCATTCTTAGTCTTCCACTCTTATTATTCCCTCTTGTCTCTACATCTACATCTACATCCATACTCCGCAAGCCACCTGACGGTGTGTGGCGGAGGGTACCCTGAGTACCTCTATCGGTTCTCCCTTCTATTCCAGTCTCGTATTGTTCGTGGAAAGAAGGATTGTCGGTATGCTTCTGTGTGGGCTCTAATCTCTCTGATTTTATCCTCATGGTCTCTTCGCGAGATATACGTAGGAGGGAGCAATATACTGCTTGACTCTTCGGTGAAGGTATGTTCTCGAAACTTTAACAAAAGCCCGTACCGAGCTACTGAGCGTCTCTCCTGCAGAGTCTTCCACTGGAGTTTATCTATCATCTCCGTAACGCTTTCGCAATTACTAAATGATCCTGTAACGAAGGGCGCTGCTCTCCGTTGGATCTTCTCTATCTCTTCTATCAACCCTACCTGGTGCGGATCCCACACTGCTGAGCAGTATTCAAGCATTGGGCGAACAAGCGTACTGTAACCTACTTCCTTTGTTGTCGGATTGCATTTCCTTAGGATTCTTCCAATGAATCTCAGTCTGGCATCTGCTTTACCGACGATCAACTTTATTTGATCATTCCATTTTAAATCACTCCTAATGCGTGGTCTAACACTTTTTCCAAGTTGACAAGTCTTATTAACGTGTTTGATTTTTCTTTACTCTTGTTTCCATTATCAACGCAACGTCAGAAGTGCCTCACTGGTGACTGTACATTTCCTAAAGGAAAACTGATCGTTGTGAACACATAATCAACTTTCCTTTCCATCCTTCTGTACATTATTCTCGTCAGTAACCTGTTAAGCTGACTGTGCAATAATTGTCGCACTTGCCGTCTCTTCTAATCTTCGGATTTGCGTAAATGATGTTTTTCCTAGAGCCAGAAAGTATATCTCCAGATTCATACATTCTACAGACCAACGTGAATAGACGTTCTGTTGTCCCAGTTATTTTACAAATTGAGAACTAGAAGCAATTGTAAACAGTAGTTTGCTAATGTTTTGGGGCTACTCACATGACGGCTCCGGCTTCAAAGCAATGTACAGCCCAAATCTGTAGCGCCAACGCTCCTTGTTATGCCTCCATGGTGACAATACAAACTGTTTTAAAATACAGTAGATCACCTCTTCATAGGTAGAACGCCACACTGGTGACTTTACACACATCACGACAGGGTACCGCCACGCCGTACGAGGGTCGCAGTTGGATATCTGCGCACTAGAAAAGGTGGCAAGATTCCGTGAATTGTACTGACCTGGTGGCGTTTTTATTCCGATTAGTTGACCCAGTATAGTGATAAACGAGACGCCGGATCTTGATGTGGTACGGAAATGGATTGCTACTGATCGTGATCTGGATCGTCAGACTCAGTTAGGCTACTAAACGATGTAGTTGAAATTTCTAAAAGGATGCCTGGCAGACACGTGAAACGAAATACATCTTTAATGCCTCGCGCCAAGACTGTAACAATCACCACCAGTCTTCTGACTGATTTGATGCAGCAAGCCCTCTCATCTCAGAGTAGCGCCTGCACCCTGCTTTCTCAATTAGCCTACTTGTTAGACGTATTCTAGTCTGTCTACCAACACAGCTTCGTCTATTACAATGGAAGCAGTTCAGTTCACTGGTGTCTTAACGAATGTCCTGTCCCTTCTTCTCGTCAGCGTTTCCCATATTTTCCTTTCTCCATCGATTCTGCAAAAAATCGGCTCATCGCCTTTATTATCAGTCCACGTAATTTTCGGCATCCTCCTACAGCACTGTAGCGTAGGATTTGGATGAAGAGGCGCGAGGGCACAGGTCATGCAAGCACGAGGTTAACTTTACAAATAATGTCCATAAATATAAAATATAATTCTTGACAAATGACAAATCGTAAAATAACTGAACTTAATTTATAGCCCAATTACAGTTCCAGAAGTTAGTGCATAAGAACAACACAATAACGGCATAACATTTCCTCAGCGAAATGACAACAAATTTAAACTAAATATCACCCCGCAATATTAAAATCCGGCAAACATCAATAATACATCTTTTGCCCACAAATACGAATAGAGCTGCGTCGAATGAAAACGACTTCCACAAATTTCCACTGAGACAAACAATAAATCAGAAAATAGCCCTACGGCTTATGCGGGCCTTCTTACATTTGCACTTAAATAAATTTCTAGACGTAGTAGCACGTCCGTAAGCGGTTACTCGCTGAAGCAACGCTACTGGAAGTTGGGTCTTACTTCTGCACCGGAGTCGAGGAGTCTACGTGCAATGCTCGTTCTTTTCTCTCCGTTCTTTACGAAACTGACTGTTGAGTTTGGCCACTGTGCTCAACATTAACACAGTCTCAGTTATAACATCATTTTCAGGTGTTCACCATTTATTATTAGAAAGTCTCCTAGTCATAGATAAGTTGCAACAAAATATAAGGGATCTTGATATGCAAGTCAAGAATAAGATTGACGGATATTTATTTGCTCTAATGACTGAAAAAAATCACATTAAAAAGTAACAGAAAACAAAGATTTCTAAAATTCAAATGAAATTACAAAATAACCCTATCACCGAGGAAGGGGGAGGGGTGCGGGAGCTACCAAAAGATGTGGAAGATTGTATGAAGAAAGAAAAACAAGCTCTGATTACCTGCGCAGCTCGCCAAATTAAAGTCACCGATACTACACTATGCTACATATTGCAACCAAACGAAGCAATAGAAGTTGCATGGCAAAATAACCAAGTAACGCGCTGACCAGAAAGTGGATGATACTACCGCAACGTTGTCACTTTCATCTCCCCGAAATCAGCACCAGACGGCAACTGATTGACAAATGAGCCTCACAGTAGGTGGCGATCGAATGACCACGAAACGTAGGTCTCTACTTTCAAAAAACTCTCTAGAGGCGACAGCTAAATGCTTTTACCAATGTGACGGACTGGAATACCGCTTATTTCACGAGAGAAAGGGAAACACTGCAGAAATTTGCCACTGTTAAGTATACAAAACGTTCCTTAACTAACTTCTCAAGGTCCATGTTCACGTGGGATTTTTGAAATGCGACTATGACGTCCTTAAAAAGAAAAGCACCTTGACTAATAACAGGCTGGTACTGGAATGGAGCAGTGTCCCAACGAATGGATGCCTTCCTCGCACCAAGCACAGTGCTGGAGTGACTCAGCTCGATTTGGTACACAAAATTTTGGAGCGAATGCAGCTGACCTTCCCACACTGATCAGGTGGCTTCTCATTGTCCTTTGTTTTCTGAGAAGAATGAAAGAAAGTTGCCCTAAAACATTCTCTGGGGTTGACAACGGCGGTATGGCGCCTTCTGCTCAAGGCTGTCAATTCAACTAAGTACCTGGGTGTTAAAATTACGAACAACTTCAGTTGGAAGGACCACATAGATAATATTGTCGGGAAGGCGAGCCAAAGGTTGCGTTTCATTGGCAGGACACTTAGCAGATGCAAGTCCACTAAAGAGACAGCTTACACTACACTCGTTCGTCCTCTGTTAGAATATTGCTGCGCGTTGTGGGATCCTTACCAGGTGGGATTGACGGAGGACATCGAAAGGGTGCAAAAAAGGGCAGCTCGTTTTGTATTATCGCGTTATAGGGGAGAGAGTGTGGCAGATATGATACACGAGTTGGGATGGAAGTCATTACAGCATAGACGTTTTTCGTCGAGGCGAGACCTTTTTACGAAATTTCAGTCACAAACTTTCTCTTCCGAATGCGAAAATATTTTGTTGAGCCCAACCTACATAGGTAGGAATGATCATCAAAATAAAATAAGAGAAATCAGAGCTCGAACAGAAAGGTTTAGGTGTTCGTTTTTCCAGCTCGCTGTTCGGGAGTGGAATAGTAGAGAGATAGTATGATTGTGGTTCGATGAACCCTCTGCCAAGCACTTAAATGTGAATTGCAGAGTAGTCATGTAGATGTAGATGTAGATGTAGGATAGGATGGGTGCCTGCTCTGTGGACAAATGCTCGATACAGGCCACAGCCTTATTTCCACAATACCTGTACAGGTCCCAGAGGACCGTCGTCATTCCTAGTGAGGCTCAGTGACTGCCTGCTGCCAGCAAAGAGAACTCAGAGACCACTCCATGAGAAAACCTTCCCAGCGAGAAAAACGCAAGGCTTTCCTCGCAGTAAATGTGCCGAGAACATTCTACATAAAATTAACCACGGAATGGTGGCACAAATGAATCAGTATCGTACGTGACGTTAATTTCACATTACTACCAACCGACGAATACAATACCTACGCAAATTTAGCTATTATGATTTCTCTCTCTAGTGTCATACACAATTTCAGTACGCCCAAAGCATCATAATAATATGGTCATTAGGTCTCTTGCTTTGAGAAAACAACTGCGTGTCCAACGTATCCACAAATACAGTAACCTCAGCTTATCAAACCGTACACACGGTCCTTCCACGTGTAATAACATACATTTTTCGTCGCACTCATTACACAGCCTGTACGCTTGATTGTACGCAAACTTGCTAGAACTCTCTGACGATTGAAACGCCAGTGTCAGTGACTAAAGAAGGCCCTTGTCTGTGCCTCCTCTAGTATCGCCGCCCTCTTGCCCGGGAAAAGACACCAACAGCGCTCGTGAGTTTCTTCTATCGACATTCAGCGACCTGGCCCTGCTGTGACCATTAGTGAAATCTTGATTTCGGCTCCTGAACTCATGAGCTCTGGAGAGGGTTTCATGTCACCCACCTCTCCTGGAAGTTCGGCCTCAGCGGAAATCGTGTCCGTCACGTGTGTGTGCAGCGGGTCCCCAGCGACACATCACCGCGATAATCCGCCAAACTTAACTGTGGCCGCGGGCGAAACAAATGTGCCGATTGAAACGGCATTGCAACAAATTTTAAATGTTTCAAGTCTCTTCTTTTCCAGGTTTTCACAGTGCATGACCAGTTACTATAAAATGCTGTGCTCCAAATGCAGAGCACCAGAAGTTTCTTCCTTTAAGGCCGGTATTACACGATGCATTTAACGTGTCCAAGTCAGTTCTAGATGGCCTGCACCCTAGCGGCAGAATGGGTGAGCCTGGAACTTCAGCAGACGGTTTATCCGCCGGAAGGGGGGAGGGGGGGGGGGGGGAACGAACAGTATTGTTCTGCCCTGGATCTGCTCATGCACAGTGTAAGAGACGTATCTGCGGATGCATAGAACGCAGCATTTCGAGTGGGCTCCCTGTTTGTTATTGTTTTCACTTATGGGAAACTAATGAGAAATACGTGAGTTCTTGGGGATCGTTTTGGATATTGCGCGAAACATTCTACACATATTTATGAGCAATTTTTTATAAATACAGTTGTTGTTGTTGTTGTCTTCAGTCCTGAGACTGGTTTGATGCAGCTCTCCATGCTACTCTATCCTGTGCAAGCTGCTTCATCTCCCACTACCTACTGCAACCTACATCCTTCTGAATCTGCTTAGTGTATTCATCTCTTGGTCTCCCTCTGCGATTTTTACCCTCCACGCTGCCCTCCATTGCTAAATTTGTGATCCCTTGATGCCTCAAAACATGTCCTACCAACCGATCCCTTCTTCTAGTCAAGTTGTGCCACAAACTTCTCTTCTCCCCAATCCTATTCAATACCTCCTCATTAGTTACGTGATCTACCCAACTAATTTTCAGCATTCTTCTGTAATACCACATTTCGAAAGCTTCTATTCTCTTCTTGTCCAAACTACTTATCGTCCATGTTTCACTTCGATACATGGCTACACTCCTAACAAATACTTTCAGAAACGACTTCCTGATACATAAATCTATATTCGATGTTAACAAGTTTCTCTTCTTCAGAAACGATTTCCTTGCCATTGCCAGTCTACATTTTATATCCTCTCTACTTCGACCATCATCATCACATATTTTACTTCCTAAATAGCAAGACTCCTTTACTACTTTAAGTGCCTCATTTCCTAATCTAGTTCCCTCAGCATCACCCGATTTAATTTGACTACATTCCATTATCCTCGTTTTGCTTTTGTTGATGTTCATCTTATATCCTCCTTTCAAGACACTGTCCATTCCGTTCAACTGCTCTTCCAAGACCTTTGCCGTCTCTGACAAAATTACAATGTCATCGGCGAACTCAAAGTTTTTACGTCTTCTCCATGAATTTTAATACCTACTCCAAATTTTTCTTTTGTTTCCTTTAGTGCTTGCTCAATATACAGATTGAATAACATCGGGGAGAGGCTACAACCCTGTCTCACTCCTTTCCCAATCACTGCTTCCCTTTCATGCCCCTCGACTCTATAACTGCCATCTGGTTTCTGTACAAATTGTAAATAGCCTTTCGCTCCCTGTATTTTACCCCTGCCACCTTCAGAATTTGAAACAGAGTATTCCAGTTAACATTATCAAAAGCTTTCTCTAAGTCTACAAATGCTAGAAACGTAGGTTTGCCTTTTCTTAATCTTTCTTCTAAGATAAGTCGTAAAGTTAGTATTGCCTCACGTGTTCCAACATTTCTACGGAATCCAAACTGATCCTCCCCGAGGTCCGCATCTACCAGTTTTTCCATTCGTCTGTAAAGAATTCGCGTTAGTATTTTGCAGCTGTGACTTATTAAACTGATAGTTCGGTAATTTTCACATCTGTCAGCACCTCCTTTCTTTGGGATTGGAATTATTATATTCTTCTTGAAGTCTGAGGGTATTTCACCTGTCTCATACATCTTGCTCACCAGCTGGTAGAGTCTTGTCATGACTGGCTCTCCCAAGGCCGTCAGTAGTTCTAATGGAATGTTGTCTACTCCGGGGGCCTTGTTTCGACTCAGGTCTTTCAGTGCTCTGTCACTCTCTTCACGCAGTATCTTACCTCCCATTTCGTCTTCATCTACATCCTCTTCCATTTCCATAATATTGTCCTCAAGTACATAGCCATTGTATAAACCTTCTATATGTTCCTTCCACCTTTCTGCCTTCCCTTCTTTGCTTAGAACTGGGTTCCCATCTGAGCTCTTGATATTCATACACGTGGTTCTCTTCTCTCCAAAGGTCTCTTTAATTTTCCTGTAGGCAGTATCTATCTTACCCCTAGTGAGATAAACTTCTACATCCTTACATTTGTCCTCTAGCCATCCCTGCTTAGCCATTTTGCACTTCCTGTCGATCTCATTTTTGAGACGTTTGTATTCCTTTTTGCCTGCTTCATTTACTGCATGTTTATATTTTCTCCTTTAATCAATTAAATTCAATATTTCTTCTGTTACCCAAGGATTTCTAGCAGCCCTCGTCTTTTTACCTACTTTATCCTCTGCTGCCTTCACTACTTCATCCCTCAGAGCTACCCATTCTTCCTCTACTGTGTTTCTTTCCCCCATTGCTGTCAATTGTTCCCTTATGCTCTCCTTGAAACTCTGTACAACCTCTGGTTCTTTCAGCTTATCCAGATCCCATGTCTTTAAATTCCCACCTTTTTGCAGTTTCTTCAGTTTTAACCTACAGGTCATAACCAATAGATTGTGGTCAGAGTCCACATCTGCCCCTGGAAATGTCCTACAATTTAAAACCTGATTCCTAAATCTCTGTCTTACCATTATATAATCTATCTGATACCTTTTAGTATCTCCAGGATTCTTCCATGTATACAACCTTCTTTTATGATTCTTGAACCAAGTGTTAGCTATGATTAAGTTATGCTGTGTGCAAAATTCTACCAGGCGGCTTCCTCTTTCATTTCTTAGCCCCAATCCATAATCACCTACTATGTTTCCTTCTCTCCTTTTTCCTACTGACGAATTCCAGTCACCCATGACTATTAAATTTTCGTCTCCCTTCACTACCTGAATAATTTCTTTTATCTCATCATACATTTCATCAATTTCTTCATCATCTGCAGAGCTAGTTGGCATATAAACTTGTACTACTGTAGTAGGCATGGGCTTTGTGTCTATCTTGGCCACAATAATGCGTTCACTATGCTGTTTGTAGTAGCTTACCCGCACTCCTATTTTTTTTATTCATTATTAAACCTACTCCTGCATTATCCCTATTTGATTTTGTATTTATAACCGTGTATTCACCTGACCAAATGTCTTGTTCTTCCTGCCACCGAACTTCGCTAATTCCCATTATATCTAACTTTAACCTATCCATTTCCCTTTTTAAATTTTCTAACCTACCTGCCCGATTAAGGGATCTGACATTCCACGCTCCGATCCGTAGAACGCCAGTTTTCTTTCTCCTGATAACGACGTCCTCCTGAGTAGTCCCCGCCCGGAAATCCGAATGGGGGACTATTTTACCTCCGGAATATTTTACACAAGAGGACGTCATCATCATTTAATCATAACTAAAGCTGCATGTCGTCGGGAAAAATTACGGCTGTAGTTTCCCCTTGCTTTCAGCCATTCGCAGTACCAGCACAGCAAGGCCGTTTTGGTTAATGTTGCAAGGCCAGATCAGTCAATCATCCAGACTGTGGCCCCTGCCACTACTGAAAAGGCTGCTGCCCCTCTTCAGGAACCACATGTTTGTCTGGCCTCTCAACAGATACCCCTCCGTTGTGGTTGCACCTACGGTACGGCCATCTGTATCGCTGACGCACGCAAGCCTCCCCACCAACGGCAAGGTCCATGGTTCAAGGGGGGGGGGGGGGGGGGGAGCATAAATACAGTAATAAATCTTAATAAATCTAACAAAAATTCTCTTTTTGTCTTATCGTTGATAAAAGCTGTGTGTCTAATGATAGATTCTCACTGAATAAATGAATGAAACAAAGAAAATAAAAGCGTACTTATTCAGGCATTCAGCAAGGAAAAGCGTCTATATGAGCCACTAGATACGCTGTACCATAATAAGGTACATCTACAAACGTTTAATTCTGAGTTTTTAATTCTGAGTTTATGTTTTACGTTATAATTTTGCTTCCGGTAAGTGTACAAACCACCCTAAATGGTAAACATACCAGACTCGTACGTTCGGGGCGCTGGTGCAGGCTTGTATACGATAGATGTGTCTTGTAATACCGACTTAAGGCTGGTGTTTAATACTAGCAGAGTTCTTTTGGCTGGGAATGTCGTCTTCACGCTTGCTGGTCTACTTTTTTGTCCTCCTTGTTTCACCTATGACGTATTATTTTGCTTCCAAGTCAGCAGTATTCCTTAAATTCGTGTTTGCCGCAATCAATTTGAATGTTATTCTTATCACTAATCTCATTCCTGCTACTCCTCATTCTTCATCATAATTCATACTCAGTACTCACTATGAGCTTCATTACATTTAACAGGTTCTGCAGTTCATTTTCACACAGAAGAGCACTATCATCATGAATTTTAATCACAATCCAGGAACAATCTTCCATTTTCGTCATGCATCCAAATGCGAGGAATACATGTGGGACACCTTCAACAGATCCGTATATACATTTTTAATAACTAGGAAAATACTTCATTGTAAAAATCAGTGGTATTTCCTTACCAGTCATTTGCAGTTCTCTCGTAAGCGGTTTGCGAACTCTTCCATAGACGAATGCATTTGCTTCTACGGCCTCATACTTACGCTTACTTCAGTTTACGCTATTAATTTTCTTCCTCCCAGTTTGAAACGTTAAATGTGTCTGCATTAAGTGGAGCACCAGTGTGAGCCGTGGCGGTTCATTTCACCTTCCCACTATCAATAACATTCAGCTGGCATCACACCAGGGCGCGCACTTTTCTCTTGAGCGGTTGTTGTTGCCTCGCCTAGTCTTCAAAAGCGGGCTCTGGAGTCCAGTCTGGGGATGCCTCCCAAGTGCGTGGCGCAGACAGTTGACGGTTAGTTTTCGCACGGTGTTGAGCTGTGGGTAGCAACAGAGCTTGGAGTAAAGAACACACTGTGCGGATTACCACGACGTCTTTTCCGGATCGTTGTTCACTTTTCTTCGCAAGGACTGAGCGGAAGGCGAAGTTCTGGTTTGATAATATTGCACACAGCTAGTTGTTCAGCTGTGTGCACCAGTTATTCTCTCCGCAAGCTGTTTCAGCAGATTTTCGTGTTTATGATCATAGAGTCTTCACACACGCCTTATTACATTGAAGAAACAAAGAAACTACCTAGTAATACGTAGAGCCCACACGAGCACGCAGAAGTGCCGCAACACGACGTGTCATGCACTCGACTAATGTCTGATGTCTGAAGTAGTGCTGAAGGGAATTCACAACGCGAATCCTGCAGGGCTGTCCATGAATCCGTAACAGTACGAGGAGGTGGCCATCTCTTCTGAAGAGCACGTTGCAATCATCCCAGATATGCTCAATAATGTTCGTGTCCGGGTAGTTTGGTGGCCAGCGGAAGTGTTTAAACTCATAAGAGTGCTCCTGGAGCCAATCTGTAGCAATTCTGGACGTGTGGGGTGTCTCACCGGTCTACTAGAACTGCCCAAGTTCGTCTAAATGCACATTGGACATTAATGGATGCAGGTGATTTGTCAGCTTGCTTACGTAAGTGCCACCTGTCACAGTCGCGTCTAGAAGTATCAGGGGTCCCATATCACTCCATCTGCACACGCACCATACAATTGCAGAGCCTTAACCAGCTTGAACATTCCCCTTCTGTCATGCAGGGTCCATGGATTCATACCCGTACGCTTCCATCCGCTCGATACAATTTGAAACGAGACTCGTCCGACCAGGCAACATGTTTCCAGTCATCAACAGTCCATTGCCGGTGTTGACAGGCCCAGGCGAGGAGTAAAGATCTGTGTCGTGCAGTCATCAAGGGTGCTCTAGTGGACCTTCCGCTCCGAAAGCCCTTGTCGATGATGTTGCGTTGAATGGTTCGCACTTGTTGATGGCCCAGCTTTGAAATATGCAGCAATTTGCGGAAGGGTTGCACTTCTGTCACGCTGAACGATTCTCTTCAGTCGTCGTTGGTCCCGTTCTTGCAGCCTTTTTTTTTCAGCCACGGCGATTTCGAAGATTTGATGTTCCGGACTCCTGATGTTCACAGTACATCGTGAAATGGTCGTACAGGAGAATCCCCATTTCATCGATATCTCGGAGATGCTGTATCCTATTGTTCGTGCACCGTCTATAACAAGATGTTCAAACTCACTTAAATCTTGATAACCTGCCACTGTAGCTGCAGTAACCAATCTACAACTGCGACAGACATTTGTTGTCTTATATAGATATTGCCGAACGCAGCACGGTATTCTGGTTTCTGGTTTACACATCTCTGTATTTGAATACGCATGCCTGTACCAGTTTCTTTAGCGCTTCGGAGTATTTAGCTCTGTGATTCTGGGTCTAGTGTATTTCCCTGTGAGCTCTGTGTGATTTTCAAGTAACTTGTGTTAATCTGCTAGCCAGCGACATTTCTCAAAAACAATTTGCCTTGGTTAATGTTGTTATTGTTATGTAATGTGATCAGTTGTCACGCTTAGCTATACCAGGGGCCTACGCCTTATCTGATTTTTTAAAGTGTTTGTTTAAAGATTCTAATGCAACAAAACCATTTGTTTCTGAATTAATATTTGCTTTCACGATGCTTTGTAATTGGTGGGCTCTATGGTATCATGGTTATCTGGCTTTCTAGGAATGTTGTGAGCCACAGCTAATGGTAAGACACTAACAATTTGTTATTCATATTCCTTACAGGAAGGAATTATTACTCCTTTTCAGTAGTTCTTTTTTCGCGAAGCTTATTTCCTAGGACGTATCAACTTGCTGAAAGGCCCTGTAAGTGTAATCACGGTTAAACAATAAATTTTAGTTGTTGTGTAATCCTGTCAGATAATTATCGTTGCCAGCCGGAGTGGCCGTGCGGTTCTAGGCGCTATAGTCTGGAGCCGATCGACCTCTACGGTCGCAGGTTCGAATCCTGCCTCGGGCATGGATGTGTGTGATGTCCTTAGGTTAGTTAGGTTTAATTAGTTATAGGGGACTTACGACCTCAGAAGTTAAGTCCCATAGTTCTCAGAGCCATTTGAACCATTTAATTATCGTTCTTGTTTGTTAATAGCACTAACTAAGTTGTTGGGAGAGTGTTATGTGTGGGCCTTGCGTACTTGCGGACGTGTGCACGACTCTCGAGCATTTCCTAGCGCGGTTTTCTGTTTGTTGACAGTTGTGTGTCCTGGCAGTCTGTGCTTAACCTGAGTATCTTATGTTGTCTGACTTGCACTCTAAGCGAAATTTTGCTGTTAGCCAACAGGCATTTGATTAACTGGCGTGGCACGGGAAATTTTATCTTTACTGTTTAATACATATTGTACCCTTGTTCTAAGTTTAGTTGTAATTTTTTTGTGTAAAACTACCGGCTAATCCCTAAAAGCAATTGTTATCCTTGTTAATATCCATCTTTTAGGGGCCTGCCTAATGTTTAAACGTGATTTCGCTTGAAGAAATTTCTTGAAGAAATTTATCTATAACAGTTTTAATTATTTGTCTGGCTGGTTTATTTAAAATTGTTTAATTTAAAAAATTTAAAAAGGCCGACATTATTAAGGTTTTATTTCTTGAATGTGTTTGAGGTTATTACTATTGCAATTCAATGGCTGTCTCACTCACTATTTTCAATGTATTCATGTTGGTAATGGCTAATTAACTTCAATTTTCCTACCCGTATTTAAAAGAGGACCCGTTGTTACCAAAAAATAAATGTTGTTGTCCAAGGATAAATGATGTTTGTTAAAGGGGCCAAGTCCTTCCATGTTATTTCAATGATCCTGTTAATTCTTAATGTTACTGGAAGCAGAGCGTTGTTGCATTCATTCCCGCTGATCCTTGGGTTGGAGGGGGGGGGGGGGGGGAGGAGGGGGCGGACAGAATTGTCTATCCCTGTTAACATAATTTGTTTTTATCATGTGAAATATTTTTAACATATTTCGATTTGTTTCAGAAAACCATTGTCATTGTTGAGGCAAGGAGTTGTGCAGGCATAGGCCATATCAAACGCAAACATCTTCAATATGAACTGCACATTCTCAGCACACCTATTGTGGGTGGTGTTTCAGGGTTGCGCGCGACATGGCGCGAGCTTCTCCACATTTCATCCGAAATGGTCGGTGAGGTAGATGCCGCTATTTCCACAATTTCTTTAGCTTTGGATGAATTGATTCAAAACATCAAATTCTTAGAGGCCAGCCGACCCACCTGTAACCAAGTGTGTAGGAGTCAGGCCCAGTTTTATCATTTCAGTAATGGTTTTGCCGATCTAGTCCATCTTGAACTCAGTGATCAGCGGAAGGGCGTTGAAAAACAGATAAGTGTGGAGATAAAGGAATTACAGATTATTGCGGACGCGTTAGATTTGGAGACTGAAGGGCCGAGTAGGGAAGAGGCTCTCTTAAATGATCAATTCCAAGTTAGAAAGGCCGAAACCCAAGCTTTTTGGAGATCTATCACAGATTCCTTGGCTAAATTGCCTAATCCTATTTTGTGTTTATTAAATGGTACCACTGAACTAGCTGTTGAATTGTGCTTTTTGTATTACATGCTAACGCCCTGCATATCTTGCATTTAGACATTCTTCCTCTTCTTTATCCTTTGTCTAACGGTTTGTTAAGCGAGTTGCTGTCAGGTGTACTCAGAGAGCGGGGAGGTCTGAGTCAGCTTAGGGCTCGTGTAATTGACAGGAAGTTGCCAACACATATTAGAAAAGAACTTGAGCACTTGTATTGTTGGAAGTTACAGATTTCTGGTGAAACCTTGTTTCAGTACATTGAACGTTCCGTACTGCTGTCTCGGCTTTGAGCATGAATGTCACCGAACATTATCGTGTTTCTAACATCCTAGAGGGAATGTGTTATGAGAATCAGTCACGGCTTGTCTTTGATCCGAAGCAGGCCATCTTTGTTTAACTCAAAGGCTTGGTAACCTCTATGGAAGCCATTACATTTGCTCATGAGCAGCGCAAACGACGTGAGGGTGAGCCACACCTGTTTCTTCTTACTATGGTAACAACTATCGTGACTCTCCTGTTAAATTACCATTCAGTAAGTCGTGTTTTCGGTGTCGTTCCCTTTTTCACTCAGTGTGGAAGACTCCCATTGAGCGCAGGCCTGGGCCCAAGAGCCTACACTAACGTCAGCGAGAAATCGTACGAGTGAAAAGGCCCCCCATGTTCTGTGCGCAAAATCTCGCTTGTAATAAACCGCTTCTTCCTTAGGCGTGTGCCCCAATTAATTGCTCAGCAAATGTGAAAGGATACAAATTTCAGAATACGTCACCAGTCATCATCAAGTACTCGGTGATGAGGGCCGATATGTGGAGAGCAAATGGAAAAAATTCAAAGCCATCGTTCAATATACCCTAGACAAGTATGTTCCGAGTAAGGTTTTAAGGGACGGGAATGACCCGCCAAGGTTTAATAGCTGTGTTAGAAAGGTTCTACGTAAACAAAGAGCACCATCTCAGATTCAAGAGAAGTAAAAACCTAGCTGACAAACAAAAGCTGACAGAAGCGAAAATGAGCGGAAGGAGATCAATGAGAGAAGCGTTCTATGATTTTGAAAGTAAAACGTTGAGTAAAAATTCTAAGAGATTTTGGCCGTATGTAAAATCAGTAAGTGGGTGAAAATCATCTATTCATTCTCTCAGTGACCACGCCGGTGCTTAGTAACCACCTCCCACACGGAGCACGTCCGTGTCTCACCACTGACATCTAGTATCAGTCGCAAGCAGTTGACGTCGACAAGTGTATGGGCCTGAAGATGACGTTGTTACAACGTTGAAACTAGTTGCCAAAATTAAATCGACACCTTAAATACAACTGGAGGAATTTCTTCATGTTTAATATAAAATTTATACCAGCTGATGTCCCACTGTCCTCCATTTTAACTGTGGATGTACGAAGAACTGTATAACAGGTCTTCTTGGATTCTCTAATTTGCGTTCTAAATGGTTCAAATGGCTCTGAGCGCTATGGGACTTAACTTCTGAGGTCATCAGTCCCCTAGAACTTAGAACTACTTAAACCTAACTAACCGAAGGACACCACACACGTCCAAGCCTGAGGCAGGATTCTAACCTCAGACCTTAGCGGCCGCGCGGTTCCAGACTGTTGCGCCTAGAACCGTTCGGCCACTCCGGCCCGGCTTGCATTCTAATACAATTTAACTCACTCTTCCTTTTAACCTTAGGTGCAGTATCTGACTGATTATTGATATTAATCTTACCATAATTAGTTGCTCCTTGGACTGGAGACACTATCTATTAAATTTGATTTTCATTACCTCTGTGAACTTGGTGCCAAGTCAGGAATACGACAAAATTAAAGAGCTTTGTAGGCGGAAAGAGAACATTAGCACAGAGGTAGTGAAAATTGGATTTAATAAACAGTGTCGCCAGTTCAATATAAGGCCAAAGATTAAAATCGGCAATCAGTCAGGTATCGCACGTAAGGTTGAAAAAATGGTTCAAATGACTCTGAGCAGTATGGGATTCAACTGCTGTGGTCATTAGTCCCCTTGAACTTAGAACTACTTAAACCTAACTAACCTAAGGACATCACACACATCCATGCCCGAGGCAGGATTCGAACCTGCGACCGTAGCAGCCGCACGGTTCCGGACTGCGCGCCTAGAACCGCGAGACCACCGCGACAGGCAAGGTTGAAAAGAAGAGTTGGTTATCTTGAGTCAGAATGCTGATTAGAAAATATAATATATGATGTACAGGTGTTTATAGTGTTTTCTGCTTTATATTCGTATAGTTAGGAGTGCGTTTGTAAATTAGGCTACCCCATGTGCCTATATTTTTGTAGGTCTACAGATGGTTATTACCGATCTAAAATAATTACCTGATTAGAAATAAACTTTTTGATCCAAGAGCAGAATTATAGTAAAGCTTAACAGTTACTGCGGCACCATTCAGCAGATACCATGTGTTTTAATTTAAAACTTTATTTTAAAGAAATGTAAAGCTTGCTGTGCACAAGACAATCATTATTAACAGCTGCTTCGAGTAGGTCCATTCCGGGGGGGGGGGGGGGAGGAGGGGGGGGAGGGGGGCGAGCTCGGGGCAGGTTTTAATCTTTGATAGCATGCGCTTTAAAATACTTGTAGTCACGTCTACCACCCTCTAACCAAATTGTTCATGTTACTGCAGGCGGTCGCATTCAGGATAAAGGGGCGGGGGGAGGAGGGGGTGGAAGCGTGTTGTGCCCGTCTGTTGAAAAAGATGGTTGAAGAGAGAAGTAATTAATGATGATTTTAGTTACAGCTGTTTAGTCAGCGTGAAGGCTTTTAATAAAGTGTTCTGAATTTATGATTTTCTTGCCTTTGGATTACGTTCCTAGTACTGCCGAGTTTGAATGTAACTCGTTCTCGTCTACTTTTGTGATCACCCTTTTGCTGTGTTTTAGCAGCTTCAAGTTGAATACCAAATTGATAGAGATACATGGCTTAGTCATTCAGTGCTGTGGTGAAGAGAGAGAGAGAGGGGTGGGGGGGGGGGACAAGTCAAGTGCTTTGTGAGTCAATTTACTCACTTGTTCAGTTTTTCCTCGAGAGTGAGACTGCCTCGTAATGACTTTCGCGGTGTCCACTGGCGTACAGAAGCGAAGCTGGCTACTCGCTTGAACAGAGGAAGGTTGACTAAACCGCCCTCTTCTGTTCTGTTCCCAGGCCATGCGGGCAGCATATGGCGGCAGCGCCTTTGACGGCGTCTTTGAACTGACAACACGGATACGACCTGAATTATTCAGTGTGAGAAAATGCGACTAATGCGCGAAAAAGAGAGAAAATGGTCAGCGGCCGGGAACGCAGATAGCGTTATAAAAATGCATAAACCGATCGTTCCCATGCGGGCCCTCTCGATTACGGGCCTCTTTAATAAGCGGCGGTGTAAGTTGTACTTCCCGCCTAATCGCTCGCTTGTCGGTGCCTTGAGCAGCGCCAGAAAAATTACCCCACACCGCCGCACTTATTTCTCCCTCCATCATCGTGAAATACGACCGCCCGTGACGTCTCCTTCCTAGCGTAATTAAATTAGACACTAAACGGTACAATCCGATCTGCGCCGAGGAGGGACTGCAGGGCAGTTTATAACATAACTGTCTCAGTGGAGGACCTCGGCTACAGAGGTACCGGTAACCACAAGCTAGAGCGCCCCGGAAATACCTCTGTATCCTCATCACTCTCAGGTATGACATAAAGTGAAACATCAAAGATTTACCGCAGTTCGCAGTGTACCATTACACGCGCCATAGGTCACGTACTATACGATAGCGCGTCGCTAAGTAGAAACTAGGAACTGCTCAGTGCTTATGACGAGCTTCGTCAAAGTCTATTTACTAGCTAGCTGACAAACCCGGAATTGCCAGGGTATTTATTTTGTCAGTTTTCTCTTAGAAACGAAAACAAAAAATGAATTTTGTTTTGTAGTGTAATACGGAAAAAAGTTTCATTTTCATGTATTCATGAAAACACCTGTGAAATTATGTATCAGCCGTACAGAGAAAAGTGCGTAATGTACAAATGTATAAATAAAGTATACCGGACAGGTTCTGTATGCTGTGCGCAGATGTTTGTAAACGTCTCTATGTCATGAATTTCGGTTTGAAAAGGGAAAATTAAATGTAGATGGCACCTCTATACACGGTGTAACAAATGCAAAACTTCTAGAATAAATGTTCATTCTCAATTGAAGTGGTGTGAACACACAACGGTGCTTCCAAACAGAACATCATCAGCATGGTATGCCCTTGGAATCCTATCATCAGTGTGTAACATGCAGTGTCTTTTAGTTACATACTATTCATATGTAGACTCAATTCTTAGCCAAGTAATTCTTATTTGGGGAACAAATGCACGAAGTATCAATGTAATTTTCAAAATTCAGAAAAGAGCCATAACAAAGATAACCGAAAACAGTAAGCGAGCGCGTTGTAAAGATCTGTTCAAAACACTGGCGATTTTAACTGCTCCGTGTGAATGCATTTACCAGTCAATTGCACACATCACATATAACAATGACAATTACTGCACAAACAACTCTGTCCATGACTATGCAACAAGAGATAGACTCAACTTATATTTAACAAGAAAAATAAACATAAAACTCAAAATGGCATTTTCTACCAAGGAATAAAACTGTGCAATAAGTTACGAAAAGAGATTAAAGAAATTCCAAAAATATACTTATTTAAAAAGGCAGCCAAAATGGTACCTGTTATGGAATAAATTTTGTACATTGAAGGATTACCTAGATAAAGCGGAGTAGGGATTTGGTAAAAAAAAGTTAAACAAATAAACAATGATAACAATGATTATAAAATATCCAACATTCCACATAACACTTTCTCATTTTTTCCTTGTTCTGTCCTTTTCTAGAAAAACTTACACCCAAACTATGCATAGCACAATACTAACACCTCTTCCTCTTTCTGAGCTCAACATCTCACTCATTAAAGAGGGATGCTGACTCAGTTTTCCAGTATAGAAAATGGGAAGATGCGGTACAGAAAATGGCTTAGAGATCACCATTGTGTGTGTGTGTGTGTGTGTGTGTGTGTGTATGTGTGTGTGTGGGTGGGTGTAGTGAGTGAAGTGTTGTGAAACAATGTGTGTATAGCGTGTGCAGTGACTGTTAGTAAGATATGAGTGAACAGTGTGGCATTACATTATTTAATAAGTTATTTGTAGAAAGGTATTGTATACCAGGAGTAAATCTAATGATTGTCAACTATGAGTCCGTAAATGTATATGTATACGAATTAGCTTATATTAAATTGGTCTAAACTTGTAAATAATTTGACATGTCCTATATCCTTGTAAAAAGAGATCTACGGATGAATATAGCTACTACAACGTCTCTTCATAGCTCTATAGACGGCTATTGTTTTCGCTTACATGCACTTCTGCTTCACAGTTGAAAGCTAGCAAAACCGCTGCCAAGTATCGGATTTCCTTTAGTTGACTCAAGTGTAAGAATGTCTAGAAGTGAAGAATAAAACTGTATGAAAACTTCATGCACGATGCAGTACTTTTTCACGCATCTCAGTGTTTATAACGTCATATCTCTTTTCTACGTATGTCATACATTGATATAATTCAGTAAGCACATTCAGCGGGATATGTGGATGTTGACTGCAAAAGTCTTGTGCATACAGTTAGTAGCAAGAAGTAATAACTTTAAATGTTATGCAAAATGCGGCGGTTTTCCACGCGTCTCAGCATCTATGAGATCACATCTCCTGATCTATGTGTGGTATCATGTTATAATCTTGTAGGTGCATCTAGCGACATATGTGAATACTGTTTGCTAAATTCATTGCGAACAGAGCTAGTAGTGAATAGTAACAAATTAAAACGTCATGCATGAAGCGACAGTTTTTCATGCATCTGATTGTTTATGACCTCATACCTCCTAAACTATGGTAGTTAGATGGTTCCTACCCCCACAGTGATTGTTGACTGACAGTAAGCTATATTTGTACCAATTTTGATTGAAATAGGTCCATTCGTTTAGTAGAAGACGTAGGCGGTATTTATAATATGTATGGATAAGCTCTAGACACCATAAAAGAAAACACTGGATTTTTGTTTTATCTGTGGTTTAATAGAAGAATTATTCGCAAGCTGTTGCACTAACTTATTCCCAAAACCGTTTTCTTTCCAAAAACTGGGCGGATTAAAAACCAATATACGACTCCGAAAAGTATTCGTCGGACCCTAGCGCAAAGAATTTAGCAAGCATAACCATCGAAATATAGCTAAGAAACGGACAGCAGCTATTTCCTTACATCGATTAGTATCTATATTTAAAAATAAAACTCTGTTTGGGTTCATATGTTGCTTGATTTGTGTACAAATCCTTTTACCTCACAAGCTCGCCCCAGTTGATGTCAAACAAATATCCGTCTAGAAAACAAGATACCAGGTCTGGTGCCGCACTGACACATACATTCTTCCTTTCCTTATGCTTTTAATTGTATGAAATAGAGAAATAGGGAAAGAAAGGGAAGGGATGGTTGGGAATTCGTGACACAGGGCACTGTGGTAATGCAATGGTGAAAGATGATCCTTGCCGGACTGAGAGACGAACTCGGATATACCGCTTCTCATGAGCGGCTGTCTTAACTGCTTCAGCCAGCCGGACACTTTTCCTGATTGACTAAGATTTCCAAATTATCACACGCTGCATTGCAGCGTCCCTCGTCCACGTATATAGGGTTTATCATAATTAATGGCGTAAACGAATACAGTTGAAGATACACGATACTAGAAGGAAAAAAGTCTCAGTAAACATAGGGTCGAAAATGCACACCTTAAGAGCTACTAGCAATTTTTCATCTTCAATACTATGAAACAAATCTCTTCTACTGCAAGTTCTTTGCTTTCCATATTTTAGGAACTGGTAGTCTGAGCCAAAACAAGAAAAAAAAGTCCAGATAACATGTGCAATAAAATGCATTCCTTAAAATTCACTTTTTGTATTTGATTGGATTTATTGTACTGTTAACTAGTTTTCAACCACAGTGGTTGTGTTACAGGTGCTTCATTTTCTTGGCCATGTGAACCTGGATGCGAAGGTTACTGTGCTAGCGAATATAAAGGAGATACAGGAATAACTAAATGTCTATGAAACGGAAAGATAGTTGTGTTTTAGAATACTTATTTTACATCTTAGTACCCATGAAGAACTTGTTCTGATAATGTGCATTCTAGCCAGTTTATACGAAAGCGCACACACGCACGCGCGCTCACACACACACACACACACACACACACACACACACACACACACACACACACACACACACAATATTTAGGTGCACTTAGTTTACAGTAAACAAACAATGAATGTAAGTACAAAGAGTATGCTGCTGTATTACACTCCACTACGTCGCGATATAATATGGATGAAAAATTTACAAATAAACAAATAAGACAAATATTTACTACACAACATACCATGCGTATGCGAGAGAGTAACTGGAAGCTGTATGTTCATACATGGGTTGAGATTTTGTTTGTGGAAAAATGGCAATATAAAATAAGAAAGAACAGAAGAGAGACAGGTAAAGTAACTGAGTGCAATACTTGTTACATGAACAAAAGGGTGAAATAGTTTCAAGCACTCATGGAAGACACACATGCACATGGAAACCTGCATGTGTGTACACACGCTGAGGTACTGATTGTATATAGGTAGAATAATAAGTTTTGCAGGAGGATGAACATATTTTATTACACTCTTTTTTGAAGCTGTTTTGATACAAGGACTCTAGAAAATTCTAGAACAAAGTGTTAAAGAGTTTGAGTTGATTTTATCTGGTGAATGTCAATCTCTAACAGTTCAAGGAACTCCATCTGCCAGCGTTTGTCAACAGTGTGCAACACAGAAAAACTTTCACTGATATCATCATCATCAGAGTGTTCATGATGGGTACTGTACGATCCTACACTGCGCTTCCTGAAGTTTTTGAATCAGAGGGCATCAATGTCGTGTTTGAAGAGATTTGCTAAGTTGTCACTGTTTGTCTTACACTGAAGCGCCAAAGAAACTGATATAGGCATGCGTATTGAAATACAGATACATATGTAAACAGGCAGATGACAGCGCAGCGGTCGGCAAAGATTATTTAGCGCAGATGTTAGATCGGTTAGTGCTGGTACAATGGCAGCTTATCAAGGTTTAGGTGAGTTTGGTGTTACAGTCGGCGCACAAGCGAAGGGACATAGGTAGCGATGAAGTGGGGATTTTCCGGTATTAGCATTCCGCGAGTGTAACGTGAATAGCAGGTATGCGGTATACCATCAAATCTCCGACATCGCTGCCATCGGAAAAAACATCTTGCAAGAATGGGAAGAACGACGACTGAAGAGAATCGTTCAACGTGACAGACATGCAACCCTTCGGAAAATTGCCTCAGATTTCAGTGCTGAGCCATCAACAAGTGTCAGCTTGCGAACCATTCAACGAAACATAATTGATATGGGCTTTTGGATCTGAGGGCCCACTCGTGTACACTTGATGACTGCATGACACAAAGCTTTACGCCTCGCCTGGACCATTCGACACCGACATTGGACTGTTGACTGGAAACACGTTGCCTTGTCGGACGAGTCTCGTTTCAAATTTTATCGAGCAGATGGACGTGTACGCGATTGGAGACAACCTCATGAATCTGTGAGCCCCACATGTTAGCAGGGGACTGTTCGAGCTGGTGGAGGCTCTGTAACAGCGTGGGGCGTGTGCACTTGGAGTGATTTGGGACTCCTGATACGTCTAAATACCACTCTGACAGGTGAGACGCTCATAACCATCCAGTCTGATTACTTGTATCCATTCACATCCATTGCGCATTCCGACAGACTTGGGCAGCTCCAGCAGGACAATGCGACACCCCACACGTCCAGAATTTCTGCAGAGTGGCTCCAGGAAGACTCTTCTGAGTTCAAACACTTCCGCTGGCCAGCAAACTCCCCAGACATGAATATTATTCAGCATATCTGGGATGCCTCGCAAAGTGCTGTTCAGAAGAGATCCGCCCCCTCGTACTCTTAAGGATTTATGGACTGGCCTGCACGATTCTTGGTGTCAGTTCCCTCCAGCACTACTTCAGGAATTAGTAGAGTTCATGCCACGTCGTGTTACGGCACTTTTGCGTGCTCGCCAAGACCCAACGCGATATTAGGCGGCTGTACCATTTCCTTTGGCTCTTCATCGTAGATATGAGCAAGAACAGTAGCATATGAGCCTGTGTATGTAGGAGTTTTGATGCCACCAACCAGTGGGTATATTATTGGGAAAAAATTTATTTGTTAGTATATTTTCTGAATTGGAGTTAATTTCTACGCAATAGGGGCTGGAAAAAGTTTGCAAATATGTGTGACATTTTATCCAGGAACGGGAGACTGGGAAATTTTATCACTTCTTTATTATTTGTATGTTTCTTTTTCATTCTATTACTTAATGTATCTCAAGTCAAAAATCGTGTTGCGCCAAAGTGTAATGCCTACCATCCGCACACTCTCTGCAGTTGCATTTAGTGTTGAAGGATCAGGATGCTGGATAATGAGGTCGCTAGATTATTTCGTCATCAGGAAAAACAAAACTGCTATTGTACACGTCGGGTAAGGAATTTTTCATCTTTTGATTGACTAAGTAGTTTAGAAAATTTGAAATGGGAATTGGTTAGGATGAAGTTGCGTGTAGCGGGAATGAGTGAAGTTCAGTGGCAGGGTGAACAGGATCTGGTGAGCACTGGGTAATAAATGTAACGCAAGGTAGTGGTAATGCAGGACTAGGCCCAACAAACAATAAGAAAACTGGAATGTGGGCAATCTACTATTAGCAGCATAGTTCAGATCATCGAAGTTACGCACTGTCGGGCTTGGTTAGCACTTGGACTGCTCACAGTCCGGTCTGCCTAACGCTGTTGACAAGTGCGGTGCACTCAGCCCTTGTGAGGCCAGTTGAGGAGCTGCTTGATCGAGAAGTAGAGGCTCAGGTCACGAAAACTGACAATGTCTGGGGGAGGGATGTGGTGACCACATGGCCCTCCGTATCCGCATCCAGTGATACAGAAGGGCTGAGGATGACACGGCAGCCGGTCATACCGTTAAGCCTTCGAGGCCTGTTCGGACGGTGTTTGAAGGGAGAGGAATAGTTAATATTGAAGGGCAATTTGGTAACAGGAGAAGGAGGAGAAGAAAAAAATGATGGGAAAGCGTGGACTGGGGAAAGAAATGGAAAAGAAACCCATTTGGTTGAATTTATCAAACAACAATTTAATCATTGCTAACGTTTGGTTTAAGAATCATGAAAGAATTTTGCATATATAGGTGAACCTGGAGGTTCTTGATGGTTTAAGACCTATTATATATTAATAAGACAGTGATTTCAGAAGCAGATTTTAACCGGTAGGACTTTCCAGTGGCAGATGTGGTCTCTGATCATAATCTGTCTGTTATGAACTCTATATTAAAACTAAAGAATTTGCAAAAAAATTGGGAAATTAAGTAGATGGTTCTGTATAAGTTGAAAGAATCGGAGGTTTCTGAGTGCTTCAGAGAGAGCATTAGGATACAATTGACTGAAAAAGGGGAAAGGAATACAGTAGAGGACGAATGGGTAACTTTGAAAGATGAGGTATTGCAGGTGGCAGAGGATGAAGCAGGTAAAAAGACAAGACCTGGTAGAAGTCCATGCATAACTTAGGAGGTATTGAATTCAATAGATGAAAGGAGAAAAAAACAAAAATGCAACAAAAGAAGAAGACGAAAAGGAATGCAAACTTCTTAAAATCTTCTAGAAAGTGAGATCGACTGGCAGTGCGAAATGGCTGAGCAGAAATAGTTGGAGGACAAATCCAAGCATCTGTAACAAGGGGAAACAAGGGGAAACAGCCTATAGGCAAATTAAAGAGATCTTTGCAGAAAAGAGAAGCAGCTATATGAATACGAAGAACCCATATGGAAAACCAGTACGAAGAAAACAAGGGAAATCACTTGGGTGGAAAGAATACATAGAGGGACTATACAAGAGAAATGAACTTAAAGACAATTTTTTTGGCTGTTTTTTTGCAAATTAAACAATGGTTCCTTTTCTGAAAATATTTTTCAGTGTGCATGCAGTAGTGCAAGACGCAACAGTCCAGATTATGCCAAATTTATGTTTACATGTAATAATGCGGATAAGCTTCAAGAAATATTTGTAAATAAATAGCAGAGGAGTCTGCAATTGTGTTTAATCCTTTAATGCCACAAAACAAACTTGAACTAACAAGAAAGATAAACTTCTTACGGTATTGTCATTTATCATAAAATTTGCTTTTACACACGTTTACGTAAAATTTACCTTTGCTTTCCTAATGAAATACTATTAACAGTGGAGGACGGAAACTAATTAGAATACTGTATACATGACTGATAATCAGCCAGATGCTGTTAGACACAATGATATCTGTATACTATAATATTTCGCGATTAGTGCTTGAAGCAAATAAAATTGCGATATATAGATACATGTTACCTTCTTTCTAAAATGTTGTCTGTCTATAAAATCATGTTCAAATCGTTTCCTATCTACAGTCCCATGAAGGACCATCTCACTTAAATTTCCTTTCTGTGGCGCACCTCCGCCATCCATGCTCACTCTGCCATCTTACAACACTCTCCCTTCCTCTGGCCAACAATTGCTTTCAATTGCCTCGCTAGCCCGAGATTTGCTCAGTTATACAACATCTTGTAGCTAAAGAATATGTCACCCACGAGTACAAGCATGCGAAGATGCTCATAGGGTCAATTGGCTCTGAGCACTATGGGACTTAACATCTGAGGTCATCAGTCCCCTAGAACTTAGAACTACTTAAACCTAACTGACCTAAGGACATCACACACATCCATGCCCGAGGCAGGATTCGAACCTGCGACCGTAGCAGTCCGGCGGTTTCCGGCTGAGGCTCCTAGAATCGCTCGGCCACCGCGGCCGGCCTCATTTCTCCTAATACCCTTCACCGTGAGAAGAATTTGACAGAGCGCTGAAAGACCTAAGTCCAAACGATGTACTTGGAGAGGAGGAAATTACAGATAATCTTGGGAGAGCCAGCCATGACAGAACTATTCCACGTGGTGAGCAAGATATATGAGGGGGGGAAATATATTCAGACGTCAAGAAGAATATAATAATTCCAATTCCAAGGAAAGTAGGCCCTGACAGGAGGGTATATGACCGAAGTATCAGTTTAATAAGTCATGGTTGTAAAATGCTAACACGAATTCTTTACAGAAGATTGGAAAAAATTGTTAAATGGTTGAACACAACCGCAGGGAAGATCACTATGGATTCTGGATAAAGGTAAGAACATGGAAAGCAATTCCAATCCTATGATGTATCTTAGATTCTAGATCAAAGAGGTCAAACCTTGGTCATAGCATTTCTAGACTTAGAGAAAGCTTCTGACAATGTTGACTGCAATATATTCTTTGAAATTTTGTAGATAACTGAGCTTAAAAATGTAGAGCGGAAAGTTTGCCAATGACATTGTAAATCTGTCACAGATAGCAAACGGCCTGGAAGTGCAGCTGAGCAGAATCGACATTGTCTTGAAAGGAGATAGTAAGATGAACAAAATCAGAACAAAGGTAGTTAAATATAGTAGAATTAGTTGATGTTGAGGGAATTAGTTCTAGCTGGCGCTCTTGCGCCTGCTCGTAGGTATATAGAATCGGAGGAGTGTCAAGGTGTTGGCTGTCTGAAAGCGTCTAAGAATCAGCCAAAGGTCTTCTCTGTACAAGTACATTTTTAAAAAGCTCAAAATCATGGGCGGTTTTAACCTATGGTGCTGTTGAAATGTGGGCCTTAGAGCAATTTTTTGCTGTTTTATTCATGCATTTGTCAACGTCACACCTTTCCGGGATCAAGGGACTGACTTCCGGAAGGCGTTCGATACAGTTCCGCACTGTCGCCTGATAAACAAAATAAGAACCTACGGAATATCAGACCAGCTGTGTGGCTGGATTGAAGAGTTTTTCGCAAACAGAACACAGCATGTTGTTATCAATGGAGAGACGTCTACAGACATTAAAGTAACTTCTGGCGTGCCACAGGGGAGTGTTATGGGACCATTGCTTTTCACAATATATATACAGGGTGATTCAAAAATGCATGTAAATATTTTAAGGGTGTATTTGTGAGGTAAATATAAGACAAAAATGTTCTATACAATTTTTGCTATACTTGGCTTATTACAGAGTTATGAACAAAACATGATAATACATTCAATACAACGTAAAGTATTTACTTCCCAGAGTTCACAGTTTAATTACAGTGCATTTGGACTAAAAACGCAAACTGGTAAATAAACGTGACGTAACAAACTGAAACAATTCCTCGCGAATACTGTATTACTTTAGTTCCTGTTGATTGAACTAAATCAATGCAAAATAACTAAGGAAAATACGTGAAGAATTTACAGACTGTACTGTACTGTATTTGCACAAATCTTAATGCAATGCATGTTCAAAATGCTGTCCCTGAACTTGCAGACAGACCCGTGCTCGTCGCCGCAATGATCTCTGTACATTACACAGTCCGTTCAACTCTCCACGAATAATTTCACAACCACCTTCAATTCTTTGTTGTAGCACTTCTCTGTTCGGTACTGCAGAAGAATACACCAATGTCTTTAGTCGGCCCCATAAATAAAAGTCTAAAGGGTTCAGGTCAGGTGATCTGGCTGGCCAAGCAATTGGTCCTCCGCGACCTATCCATCGATGTGGATACGCATAATTGAGGTACGCCCTTACGTTGCGGCTGTAATGGGCAGGAGCACCATCGTGCATAAACCACAAGGTGGCTCGTGTTGCAAGAGGGACATCCTGTAACAATCCAGGCAATTCCCCCTCCAAAAATTCGCGGTAAGCGTGCCCAGTCAGCCTTGGAGGTAGAACATGAGGTCCGAGTAAGTCATTCCCCACAATACCACACCAAATGTTTATGGAGAATTGATGTTGATATCCACGCACAATTCTCGCGCCAGGATTCTCGACAGCCCACTGGTGCATATTATGCGAATTGATTACACCCGCACGAGTAAACATGGCCTCATCTGTGAATAATATCCGCCGAATGAACATTGGATCATTCAAATGACGCTCTTGTAACCACTGGCAGAATTGCTGACGGCGAGGATAGTCTGCAGGTGTCAATTCGTGCACTTTGTGCAGGTGAAATGGATGCAACTGTTGTCTCCGAAGCAGCCGCCATTCAGTAGATTGTGGAAGTCGTACAGCTGCACTAATTTGTCTCGTACTGATGGCTGGATCTTGGTCTACCAGGTCCAAAACATGTTCCTCGACGTTCACTGCATGCTCAAGTGGTCGACCTGAATGTGGCCCAGGACGAATGCCATACTCCCGCATACGTGTGTCCACAGATACAAACGTCTGATGACTTGGTAACCGTCGTCTTGGAAACAGCTCACTGTACCTTCGTCTTGCTGCAAGTGCGTTTCCATCTGCTGCACCATACACAAGGTGCATATCAGCATACTCACTGTTTGAGTACATCATGTGCACGAAACCTGTAGCCTTCCGACGATGAATGAACGACAGGAAGTACGTTTCCGTTACCAACAACATCAGCGCCATCTTCTGTACAGTAGGAGTAAACAGCAATTGCAAACACAAGCAAACACTATTCATGCAGTTTCGAATCAACTGTTGGGAGATACGTATGTGCATTACGTACCAGAATATGGCATCCCGCTGCTTGCACTGACGTCGTTTTGATACGGACATGACTTTCGTATTTAAACGTTTATGGAAAAACATTTATAGAACATTTTTGTCTTATATTTACCTCACAAATACACCCTTAAAATATTTACATGCATTTCTGAATCACCCTGTATAAATGACCTAGTAGATAGTGTCAGAAGTTGCATGCGGCTTTTCGCGAATGATGCTGTAGTATACAGAGAAGTTGCAGCATTGGAAAATTGCAGCGAAATGCAGGAAGATCTACAGCGGATAGGCACTTGGTGCAGGGAGTGGCAACTGACCCTTAACATAGACAAATGTGATGTATTGCGAAAACATAGCAAGAAGGATCCTTTATTGTATGATTATATGATAACGGAACAAAGACTGGTGGCAGTTACTTCTGTAAAATATCTGGGAGTATGTGTGTGGAACAATTTGAATTGGAATGATCACATAAAATTAATTGTTGATGAGGCGGGTGCGAGGTTGAGATTCATTGGGAGAGTCCTTAGAAAATGTAGTCCATCAACAAAGGAGGTGACTTACAAAACACTCGTTCGACCTATACTTGAGTATTGCTCGTCAGTGTGGGATCCGTACCAGGTCGGGTTGAGAGAGGAGATAGAGAAGATCCAAAGAAGAGCGGCGCGTTTCGTCACAGGCTTATTTGGTAAGCGTGATAGAGTTACGGAGATGTTTAGCAAACTTAAGTGGCAGATTGTGCAAAAGAGGCGCTCTCCATCGCGGTGTAGCTTGCTGTCCAGGTTTCGAGAGGGTGCGTTTATGGATGAGGTTTCTAATATATATCCCGAGGAGATCACGAATGTAAAATTAGAGAGAGTCGAGCGCGCACGAAGGCTTTCCGGCGGTCGTTCTTCCCGCGAACCATACGCGACTGGAACAGGAAAGGGAGGTAATGACAGTGGCACGTAAAGTGCCCTCCGCCACACACCGTTGGGTGGCTTGCGGAGTATAAATGTAGATGTAGATGTAGATGGCGCGAAACGGGAAGGTTGAAAAAGCATAAGAATTCTTTGCTAATTCAGATAGCGTTCAAATTTCGTTGAATGGTTTTGAAGTGCCTCTAGCGATTCCACACTGTACACTTAAGCAGAAGTAGCCATCGCATTGCATTCCAAAGGGGTGCGACCACATCCATTGTGGAAGCTGGCTCACGATGTCGACAGAGAAGGGGTGGATCGTCCTTGGGGTGTGTTAAAGGTTGTCAGCAACGTTGTCCTTTGGTTATCGCACTGCGAACTGCCGTTTTTGGTCACGGAATGATGGGATAAGCCCTCCAAGGAAAGGGGTGGTTCATTGACGACCTTTATGCCACCTTCAGAAGACGTCTCGAGCGGATGTGTGTTTGAAATGCTTTTCTCGGCCAGCCATAAGAAAACGGCATGACAAATTATGGGCATCGCAGTTTCTGACCTCAATCGCAGTGACGTCAAAAGAAGGGTTGAAATGTGGGTAAGAGGGGTGTCATCAGCTTCCTATCGTGTGGCGCGTCTACGATGGTGTTCGGCAGAGTTGCAGTGAAGTTTGTTGTCGGTGGGACATTAACCAACCTTACTCCTCAACTGAATTTCTAAGCTCTGAAATTTTTTACGCGTGTGTCAACATCTTACCCTTTGAAACTTTGACGAGTCCGAGGGTGACGCCACAGGGCATCCTGCTTTTCTGCCATTACAGAGGAAGGTTTTAGTCAACACTGAGCCAAAGCTCAAACTTATATGTCACATTGGGAAACAATTACTGAGTTTCGAAAAAGTGTACCTTTAACTGCCCTGCGCAGTGCAAAACAGAAGGGACAAGATCATTTTGAGGAGACAATGATTTACAGGTTGTAAAATTTCTTGAAAACGCGTGGTTCTACACAGCTGTATTGAAAAAGTTATCACCGAGCGAGTTGGCGCAGTGGTCAGCACGCTGGACTCACATTCTGGGGGACTGTGGTTCAAACCCACATCCGGCCAAAGAATTATATGTTTTCTGTGATTTCCCTAAATCGCTGAAGGCAAATGCCGGGATGGCTCCTTTGAAATGGCACGGCCGATATCCGTCCCCATCCTTGACACAATCAGAGCTTGTGCTCCGTCTCTAATGACCTCGGTGTCGACATGCGTTCCTCCTTCCTTTCCTTTTAATGTTACATCGCCATTTTCAATCGTAAACAGACCATCTTCGGGTGTATTGTGAGATCGTAATCAGATGTGTGACAACTCATAACCAGTATCAGGCTTAAGTGGTCCTAATATACATCTAATGGAGATGATGTTTTGTAATATAAAGCTTCATAGTGGTTATGAGTTGACAAAAATCTGATCACCATGTCACAGTACACCTGAAAATTGTTGTCTATAACAGACTGGTTGTGTAATAAATTGCTAAACTTAGCTGTGTGCTACCATGATTTTTCAAGGGACAGCGTGATAAGATATGTGTTAAGACATCAGCAAATACCTTCCGTAGTACTGAAATGATACTACGGAGAGCCTTAGAAGGCAAAAACTATGAGAAAACAGAGATAATTATTCCAAAAAATAACTGTCAATACTGAATTCATGTGGTACTCGGGATGAAGTGACTGGTGCAGGAGAGAAAATCTGACAACCCAGAAGAGGATCTGTCTAAACAGAAAGAGAAGTTTTCTTTAATCAGCGGTGAATCATTATACAACATTTCCATGTCTGAACTAGGGCGGTGTGTATCCCCATTGTGGCCGCTGTGGGAAACGCGTCTTAAGTGTGAGAGTTAAAGACGGAGCTGGAAACACGCGTAGAACATCAGAAATTCCGGCCGAAGGTGGCACAGGAGGTTCTCTCTGTGTAGGACGGGACCGCCAGAAGGGGCGTTTAGGCGCGCCCCCGCGAGGTGACGAAGATGGAGCGGCACTCGATAATGGCGGCGGCGGCGGCTGATTTAGGCGGTCGAGGAGCCTGTAATTTGAGCCGTAATGGATGGCTGGCTGCGTCTGCGGAAGGACCGCGCCGTCCTTGCCGCACTTTGCGCCGTAAATTCCCGGGCGGCCGCAGCGCAGCGCAGAGCACCGCAGCGCGCCCCGCCGCCTTTATTAATATTCAGGCGGGCTGGAGCGGCGCCTCCTGCGCGACATAATGTGCGCTGCTTTAGGACCGCCGCCGCCGGCTGCCACCTGCGCGTGCCCAACAATGGCCGTGTTTATACGGCACCGAGTGCGCCTTCAGTGAGCGCCGCTACCTGCGAAGCCCTGCGCACGTTGTCGAGTCTCTTCTTGGACAGTTTGACGTGGATTCAAACGAGGGTCGAAACGCCGAATGGTAAAGAAAAGGATGAGAGAATATAAGAAAGGAGAGGGGGAGGGAAGGGTGGACGACATGAGTGGGATGATGAGTAAGGACCAAAAATGAGGGAAGTTAAAAGAAGAAAGTAGTGAGACTAGGGAAGTAAGGTAGGATGGAAACTGGGGAAGTGAGGTAAGGTAAGAAGAACGCGAGAGAGTGAGAGAGAGGACGGAGTACAGGATAAGTGAAGTTAGGAAGGAGAGAGGTTGGAAATAAATACGATGTCGCATAGGAAGGGAAGGAGAGAGAGAAGAAAAGTGAAAAGGTTAATGGAGTGGTGGGTGCTGAGAGAGAAAGAGAGAGTAGGAATGAAGAACAGAGGGAGAGAAAGTTAGGAAGGATTAAAAAGGTGGAATTAAGGAAGAAAGTGCAGGAAGTAGAAAATGAAGAGTGGAAAAGAGTTAAGGGATAAGGATAGAGAGCTAAAGAAATCAGAAACGCATTCCAGAACAGGTGCATGCTTAGGACTAACGTTGAGAACAGACAGTTATTTTGTACAAAAAAAAAAAAAAGAAAGTTGACATAAGCACTAAAGGAAATGGTCAGCTATGTTTGGCAGGAGAGGAAAGTGATTCCAAACTGAGTTCAGCTGGAATAGTCCAAAGGAAGAGAAGTCCAGTGACGATTGAAGGTAGCTTACACAACCATCGTTCGTCGATACTTGAGCATTGTTTCTCATTTGGGATCTTGCCCAATATATTTGACACACGAAATGGAGACGGTCCCAAGACGAGCAGCGTGTTTTATGTAGGATTCGTTGAACAAGCTTGAGAATACCGAGAGACACTACTCCGACTCTAATTGCAGATGCTACAAAAGAGCCATTGTGCATCTCAGTGTGTCTTACTGTTAAAATTCCAAGATTAAAATTTCAATACTGTACTTTCCCAGGAAAGTCAGCTTCCTGCATACATAACATGAAAAGGCCATGAAGGTAAAATTATGTTCGACTTTAAATGGAGGGATACCAAAAGAAAAAGATGCCTTCTGCGCATGCATAACATGACTAGTGAAGTCCTAATGTCAAACATCAGTCGTTTTATCGTTAATGTGGACCAATGTTGGTCGCCCAGGCTGCATCAGCGCCAGTGACACGTCTACAAGCTGTTGCGACTTCCCCTGACGTGGGCATAGTACTAACAGGGGTTCTTAGAGTGTACAATCCGCCACTGGAACAGGGAAGATGGGAATGACAGTGGCATACGAATCATCATTCTCCACACACAGTAAGATGGTCTGCATAGTACGGATGTAGATATAGATAACTGGCCCTCCACCCCGTAATGCTGGCCTCCAAAAAATTTTGTTTTGCAGAGGTATGGGCAGTTCTCTCCTTGTTGTTGGAAGTGTGTCTGACGACAATATAGCAGTAGTGTTACTACGACAGTATTCGTAGTAACAGTCCATTTCTGGTACTGCACTGAGTCTTTGTGTTCTAGCAACTTCCACCTCGCTTGAGCAATTCTGCGTCAGTAGACCAGCTGTACCAATGGAAGAGAAAAACCAGGGTATCTTCATAGTCTTAGCGAAAGTAACATGCAGAAATGTTTGGAGTAATGGATGAAAATGAAAGGACAAATACTTCTTTTAAAAAATGCATGAGACTGTGCTGTCTGTAATAAGAGTATTTTATTTTGCTAATTTCAGTTCTGAAACATCACCCATGGCATCAGTACAGCATACAAAAGTATACTGTATAGCTGCTGTTGATGATGGTTCAGAACCGAAAGCGATAGCACAATAAAATAACTTTTTAGAAACAGCAAAGTGTTATGCATTTTTTAAAATTTGTACAAGCTGTTGACTATCCCCTAGAAAAGATGTACAGAAAAATACTTCCTTAGCAACAGTACTTTGGGCTTTGTAAAATTAAACTAAACTCCGTTAGAACATGCCTTGGAAGGCCCAACTGTACTGACCGGCCACCCTGTCATCCACAGCCCACAGGCGTCACTGGTTGCGGATATGGAGGGGCATATGGTCAGCACACTGCTTTCCCGACCGTATGTCAGTTTACGAGACAGGAGAGACTACTTTTCAGTCAAGTAGCTCCTCAGTTTGCCTCACAACGCTGAGTGTGCCCCGTTTGCCAACAGCACTCGGCGGACGGGATGGTCACCCTTCCAAGTTCTAACCCATCCCGACAGGGCTTAACTTCGGAGATCTGACGGGAACCGGTGTTACCACTGCGGCAAGGCCGTTGGCCTTCGGGCTTTGTATTTGTACTAATCTACCTACCCGATTATATAAGGGGCGTTCTAACAGAAATGAGGCGGAAGCCGTGAAATGAAAACCACATAAGGGGTCGTAATACCATTGCCTATAGAACAAGTGCCGACCCTATAAGAACGCTGAGGACCAAAACACTCTACTAGAAGGACATGGGCGCACACCCATGTAACGACAAAGGGAGCACGTGCACACATCTACCGTCCACTGCACTCAATAGTGCTGAGAAATGGAAGCTTCAAAAGCTGAACAAAGAGGTATAGTGCATTTCCTAACACTGGGAGGAGTGCGGGTCACGGAAATTGATCGAAGAATGGCACAACTGTATGGAGAGCATTCCATGGCCGTTGAAATTTCGACATTCAACTTGTAACCAGGCGAAAATACTTTCGGCCGGCCACAACTGTGGGCTCTTTGATTGCTCTGGGAACACTTAGTTCACTTTATTATATTAATAAATAAAAGATTTACTTAACTTTAACACACTTCTTTGCTACAGGACTACTGGATAATTAACAACTGTCGTTGACAAGCAAAGCGGTCACTTGGTGCATTAATTAACTAACTATTCTCTTGAGGTAAATGTTCAACATTAACAGAAACTTTAACCACACGTCGGCCATAGACGATGATGCTAACTGCTGTAGCAGAGGGCTCGAACTAGGCTGAACTCATGCATGCTAAGTACAATATTGACCTCACTGTGAGGACACTAATGCTGCTCAGAGCGAAGTGTGGTCTCCTGGAGCACCTCCCATACGTCTTTGCGGCTTGCAACGAGCCCTCGCTAATGCCTGCGGTATAGAATCGCGTTGTCTCCTTTGCTGTGCTACCACGAAGTAAGGACGTTGTCACACGATACGACCTCTGGGGCCATGGGCGCCACCATAGCTCGTGGGTTTTCAATAACGAGGCCATCCATATGCTGGGGAAAGGTGTTGGTAACGTGGCGTGGCGTTCCAGATCGTGTGGCTTTAGCCACTGACATCCGTCCCTGCTTCAATTACTTGTGCCACTCCTTGATCCAGAGATGAGTCGGAGGCTGCAAAATGAAAATGGCTGAAGGGATTGAACGTCGTTGCCAACGGAGCAAAAGTTGACATGCAGTGTTCTCCGTGGGCTTATACCATTCTTCGATGAATTTTCATTCCCCTCAGTGCTTCTGCGGTAAGGAAACGCACTACATCTCTTTGTTCTGATCCCAAAGCCTCCGTTTCTGCGTTTCCAGCACTACCCAGTGCAGTGGACGGTGAGGCGAGCATGTATCCACTCCGTCGTCAAGTGTGTGGGAAACCGAGTCGTACTAGTGGAAACGAGTCGTCCAGTACTCATCAGTCACTTAGTACTTCCGGCGTGCTTTCCTTCAACTTACAGTGCTAGACACAGTAATCATAAAATACAGCAACAGCGATTACAATTGAGCGTTGTGAAAGCTTAATGTTAAACTTCTAAACTCGGGTTTGTAACCGTTTGGTTGGTCTCTACGAATTGTGTAAAACTTATTTTCATGTGAAATTTATGTAAATTTCAGTGCAGCGAAACAGAAAGGAAATATGTGGAACGGAAATATGTGGACCTCACGCAACACGATTCGAAATCCAGACTAGCCGGTACATCAAACAATTCGTCTACGAGAGAACAAACCGTTTTCAGTGAAATTTATGTATGCCACCTGACTGCGAAGCAAAATGATTCAATTAAAATGTTTGACCTGAACATTGCCGATTTTTATCTTTAGTCTACTAAATAATCACCATAACTGAACTGTTATTGTAATTACAAAGAAAATTGACGTAAAAATTAACCCATCTTACTTTCTGATCAAATTCGTCTAAAATTCACGAGATAGCACGTAACTGAAATATTTTACTGCTATTAAGCCTGATACCGATAGTTCCACAAAAACACTGACAATCACTCTGCCTCACAACGGACATGAGCTTTGACAGTAATTAAATCTGTTGGCTTACCCGTGCGCAAGGAACGCTCATCTGCTCTGCAACCTACCACTACTGGAATAATTATTTCGCTGTACAGAATAAAACTTCCATTGCCGTGTCTCTGATGGGCAATGCAAGACGGTATCTTGCCAGTTTTCATAAAATGCTTCTCAGTACGCAACACGCGATGTGCAATCCGAGTATGCAAACACAGCCTTGAAAGTAAAGAATGAGAAATGGGAAACTAAACTTAACGACTGACTAATAAATCAGCAAACAAAGACTCCAAGTATAACCATGCTTCACTTAGCCATAACAACAATACTCCTTTTAATAAAATTCTCACACATAGAAAAGTTTGCAAAAATATTTCTTGATAACTCTTGTGAACAACGGATTTCTTTGAGACTTGTTTCAACTATCAGACAGATCCATGTGGTTTACTACTAAATTTCTGTAGCAAAGTTTAACCACCCTCATTCTCTGTTAGCTTAAGAAATTGGCTTTGTCGTTCTCGCATTAACATCATTTCATTTCCTCAAAGTTTTTCCTCAATACATACACTACTGGCCATTAAAATTGCTACACCATGAAGATAACGTGCTACAGACGCGAAATTTAACCAACACAAAGAGGATGCTGTGATATGCAAATGGTTAGCTTTTCAGAGCATTCACACAAGGTTGGCGCCGGTGGCGACACCTACAACGTGCCCACATGAGGAAAGTTTACAACCGATCCCTCATACACAAACAGCAGCTGCCTGGTGAAACGTTGTTGTGATGCCTCGTGTAACAAAGAGAAATGCGTACCATCACGTTTCCGACTTTGATAAAGGTCGCATTGTAGCCTATCGCGATTGCGGTTCATCGTATCGCGACATAGCTGCTCGCGTTGGTCGAGATCCAATGACTGTTTTAGCAGAATATGGAATCGTTGGGTTCAGGAGGGTAATACAGAACGCCGTGCTGGGTCCCAACGGGCTCGTATCACTAGCAGTCGACATGACAGGCACATTATCCGCATGGCTGTAACGGATCGTGCTGCCACGTCTCGATCCCTGAGTCAACACATGGAGACGTTTGCAAGAAAACAACCATCTGCACGAACAGGTCGACGACGTTTGCAGCAGCATGGACTATCAGCTCGGAGACCATGGCTGCGGTTACCCCTGACGCTGTCTCACAGACAGGAGCGCCTACGATGGTGTACTCAACGACGAACCTGGGTGCACGAATGGCAAAACGTCATTTTTTCGGATGTTTACAGCATGTTTACAGCATCATGATGGTCGCATTCGTGTTTGGCCACATCGCGGTGAACGCACATTGGAAGCGTGTATTCGTCACAGCCATACTTGTTCGCATTGACGGCACTTTGAACAGTGGACGTTACATTTAAGATGTATTACGACCCGTGCCTCTACTCTTCATTCGACCCCTGCAAAACCCAACATTTCAGCAGGATAATACACGACCGCATGTTGCAGGTCCTGTACGGGCCTTTCTGGATACAGAAAATGTTCTACTGGTGCCCTGGCCAGCACATTCTCCACATCTCTCACCAATTGTAAACTTCTGGTCAATGGTGGCCGAGCAACTGTCTCGTCACAATACACCAGTCACTACGCTTAATGAACTGTGGTATCGTGTTGAAGCTGCATGGGCAGCTGTACCTGTACACGCCATCCAAGCTCTGTTTGACTCAATGGCCAGGCGTATCAAGGCCGTTATTACGGCCAGAGGTGGTTGTTCTGGGTACTGATTTCGTAAAATCTATGCACTCAAATTGCATGAAAATGTAATCACATATCAGTTCTAGTATAATATGTTTGTCCAATGAATACCCGTTTATCATCTGCATTTCTTGTTGGTGTAGCAATTTTAATGACCAGTAGTGTATTATTACATCTTTTTTTAAAATAATGTTGCCTCATTACACGTCAGGCCGGCTTCCATCCTCTTCAAACCAGATCAGATCCCGAAAGCCACGCAGCTGCACAACGGAAGTACGAAGCCAACATTATTCAACACCCTATTACCCTCGAAAAGCTGTGAATAACCATTCAGTGCTGATTCCAAAATTCCCCCACTCTCTCTCAGAACATCATTCCCACCAAAAGCTACTGTTCCCTCCAATTTCGTGCAGGGCTTTATGACAGCAACTGGCTTCTGTTTTTAAGATGACCAATCATTCCTCTGCTATTTAGCTGGGGTCACTGAACTTACCACTTGACTGGCTGCGAATACAGCATCCCTAGACCACCGGCTATGCGGCGCCAGACAGTCGCACCCAGCAGCGCACCATCCACAATAATTCTCAGAATCAAGCAGACAATACAGTCAGTTGGCGCCAGCAGCCTTCGTTCCAGACACACTGGAACGGTAAACATATAAACTGTGGCGGCACTCAGATGGCTCGTAGGTCGTTTCCCCCTCCATACAATAGGCGAAACTCGAACGAAGTCAGTCGTCCCCCCGGGTGCTGAAGACCATAGTGTACAGCCGTGTTCGCGGAAGTGCAGACCCCCACGAAAACACAGTGCGTCGCGTCCTCCCGTGCTCGCCTCGCAGCAAACCACACAGGGAAGTAACAGAGATAACTAAAAACAAGACCACTTGTAGTTCGCAACACGCATAGCAATCAAGTGAAAAGTAATTTGAGCTTACAGTACAAATACTGTCATCAGAATAACCTTATTCGATCCAGCCCACTATGACATGATATAAAACATCAATAAAATTGATGAAAATGAAAGGCGACATGCAAAAGAAGGTATGGACCCACTCAAGGTGGCTTCATCTGTGAATAGGATGGATGACACAAATTATGGAATCGTGGTGGTCTGGTGAAGAAGCCAGTGACAAAACAGCTCACGATGTAGAAAGTCCGTCGCTAGTAACCCCTGCACGCGCTGTAAGTGATAAGGGTAGCAACAGCTGTCATGGAGAATGCTCCACAGTCTTCTGGCTTACCCTTTACTGGAGGGCCAACTGCCTGGTACTTCCACATGTGTTAATCGAATTTTCCTCGAAGTCTGGGGTCCGAACATTTCGGGTACGTCCTTCATGATTTGCTGCTTCCTGAAACGACCTCTCTCAGACAAACAGCGAGATTCTGTTGCGAACACTGAATGCTCTGGTTGTTGCTGGCAGGGACAGATCTCCTGATAACACCTTGCTGCCCGCCGCCCATTGCCATTTGCCTTTCTGTATGTAAACACCATGTCGGCAAGCTCAGATGGCTGTAAGCACCATGGGACTTAACATCTGAGGTCATCAGTCCCCTAGAATTAGAACTACTTAAACCTAACTAACCTAAGGACATCAAATACATCCATGCCCCAGGCAGGATTCGAACCTGCGACCACAGCAGCAGCGCGGTTCCGGACTGAAGCGCCTAGAACCGCTCGGCCACATCGGCCGGCTGTCGGCAAGCTCTCGTTTCGAATACTGAAGCATTCTGCTCCACTCTGTATCACAACCACTACGAGATGAGTTAGCAATAGAAGTGAGTCGGACACAACATTACCAATTACTGTGGCACAAGAGGGCGCTAGGGCATGACATATGAACAGTACCATGCTCTAGAAGGAAGCCAAAGGAAACCATGCATACTCATACTGTAGGTGCATGGTATAGCGCGTATTAGAAGACAGTCTCTGCAAGAAAGTATGACAGAAGAAATGGTCTCTAATATGGAAACCACATATTTCCGGAGATAAGTTCATTAAAACTTGATTGTTCCGTATCCTCTCATCGGTCAGTTCTTAGAGTTTGTACACGGTGGGAAAAAAAACCCTGTACATCAGTTGTTGCTTGGTTGTCTTCACGGCATCAAGTTACACTCATAAGTGTGAACAATCACATTTTCTGTTATTAGATTGACGATACAAATATGTTAAAAAGAACGAATAAAAACTGAACAGAAGATGTTATTAATGGAAATTTAAAACCTTTACCTTCTAGACTGATGATTTTCGGTAAAGTGACTTTGGGAATTGGAGGCAGTATTGACATGCATGTTTAATACTGAATGGCTGTTACATGCTCTTTAAATGGTCTAGAGTTTCTAAAGTGAAAATGTGCCACAAGTTTTGACACTGGCGTAATGTTAGGTCAGAGGCATGAGTTACATAGTTGGGCTCGTAAGTGATTTGTTGCATGTGCTAATATCCCTAGTTGTCTTAAAGACGAATGACTACAGCTATATCATGTGCTGAGATTATTAACAGATTTAGTCATGACAGCTATACAATTAATGTCTGCTTGTCCTATTAAAGAAAAATCTGATGGGATAAAGTATTTATTCGGAAGAGGCGACGGTGACATCAATCCACTCAGTATTCATGGAGCAATTTTCAACATTCTCGTGAAGTTATAGCCTTAGTAGGATAATCTTAAAATCCAGTGTGAAGGCTAGTAAGTTGCTAAGAGCATTAAAAGACCGAACCGGTCAACATATAGCCTCAAAGATGTTAATGTCAGTAGAAACGTATTGTTATTAACAAATTACACGGTCTACTCTATCGACGGACACGGTAAAGAAGTATCATGTGCACGTCAACCCATCGCATTTACATTTGTGATAGATGCCGCTGTAATGGATAAATATCAAGTGTGCCTGCTTTTGCAATTAAGGACCGACGTGTTTGATTCTACATTTCATTTGCGATGTAAATGCAAACCTTTGTGTCCTCACGGTTGATATTTATGTTCGAAATTACTTAGTGTTGCATATTTGAATGTGTAGTACAGTTTGGTTATGTGTGTCAGTTCCTGGTTATAAAAGACATTCAGCGTCACCTAGAAACAACGACCTGCGTGTAACAGTTTCATGTTCCCATCGGGATGTTTGGTATCAGTTAGTCCCTTTGACTCTCACCACTGCGGTGCTTGATTTCGGCGCTAGAATGGGGCGCGCTGCGTGATGGGGCGCTGACCGATAGGGCGAGCGGGTTAGTGTTTAAAGAACATGTGCGTGTCCATGGCATGTGTGCCTGTCACTATTACTTGATGAACGTTTTACCTTATAACAATGGTTGTGGTTTCCATTCCGCTGGCAGCCGCGTCGTGTCTAGGGTGGGAGTTACTCCGGTTGGATGGAAACACACACCGAAATTAGTCACCCTGATGGCGGCCAACAAAGACGAGCATTCTGATGATGTGGAGACTCCCCACAACTAATCCCGTAGCAAACAGAAATATACGTTCGCATACGAGTAGCTTACTTGCCAGAAATGCCAGTGTTTAGCCATATTATTTGTACTGTCTGTCAAATTTGCAACTCTAAAGTGAATTTCAAACAAAAATATCATCCTTTCGAACACAGAGGTTTTCGTTGACATTATAAACGCAGACTCAAATGCTCCGGATCTCCATTGCAAAAACAGTCACATTTGATATTTGTCGATTACGGCGCCATTTACCACGAATGGAAAACTATGCTTTGAGTAAACTGTATGTATTTTTTTGCGTGGAATCCGAATATGATATAAAATGCAGATTTCTGCTTGAAAACGCAACGTTGACCACAACCACGCAGGAGGGATGGTTAGGAGGTTGCCAGTTGTAGCACAGTCCTCTGTTCACTTTACAAATATTAACATTTCACCTTGAACATTTTTTTCGTGCAATGCGACGTTTACGGGATATTTAGTTTTCTCAAGTTAAAACAAATACCCTGTACACAGAGGCAACGAAAGTCGTGGGAGATTTCGTAATATCGCGTTGGACCTCCTTGAACCGTGATTTATTTTCAAAGAATATTTTTAAGAATTTATTTTATTTACTATCGGTTCATCAAGAACATAAACACATTTAATCACACTATGTAAGCACGGAAGTAGTTACCAGGGAGTAACTGATGAAATCATAACCAAGCTCCTTTTAACAAATGGGAATTTTATTTACTTTAATAGTGCCTAAAAGCATTTTTTAAAAGAAACAGACAGAACGACTGGCGAGCTCATAGCTCCCCTTAAATGCACGGGAGCAGCAAACCCTTTCCCACCAGAGGGAGACACCAAAGCTGCGACTGGCACAGCGGCGCCACAGCCAGAAAAGGAGAGCGACTGCTTCACACTACGCGCTGCGGCGCGCTCTTCAAAACAGCAATTTTTACCACGGCTCACTCCTCTTGCCCGGCACAGTGCGATAACTAGTCGTGAAGTGGACTCAGCAAGTCTTTTAAAGATCTCCTGTATAAATATTGAGCCATGCTGCCTCTACAGCCGTCCATAACTGCGAAAGTGTTGCCAGGATATAATCAGAGAGATTAGAGCCCACACAGAAGCATACCGACAATCCTTCTTTCCACGAACAATACGAGACTGGAATAGAATGGAGAACCGATAGAGGTACTCAGGGTACCCTCCGCCACACACCGTCAGGTGGCTTGCGGAGTATGGATGTAGATGTAGATGTAGAAGTGCAGGATTTTGTGTATGAACTGGCCTCTCGATTACGTCCCGCGCCAGGCGATTGGAGTGGCCAAATCACTCGCTCGATCTATCCAGAATGTTCTTCAAACCAATGGCGAACAATTGTGTTCCTGTGACATGCTGCATTGTCATCCATAAAAGTTCCATTGCTTTTCGGAAACATGAAGTCCATGAATTGCTGCAAATGGCTTCAAAGTCACCGAACACCAGTCAATGATCGGTTCAGCTGGACTAGAGCATCCAGACCATTCCATGTAAACACAGCCCACACCATTGTGGAGCCACAACCAGCTTCCACAGTGCCTTGTTGACAACTTGGGTCCGTGGCTTCGTGGAGTGTGCACCACACTCGAAGCCTACCATGAGCTAGTACCAACTGAAATCGGGACTCATACGACCAGGCCACGGTTTTCCAGCCGTTTCGAGTCCAACCGATAAGGTCACGAGCCCAGGAGAGCCGCTGCAGACGATGTCATGGTGTTAGCAAGGTTACTCGCGTCGATCGTCTGCTCCCATACCCCGTTAATGCCAACTTTCTCTGCCCAGTCGTAACGGATTCGTTCGTCGTCCGTCCCACATTGATTTCTGCGACTATTTCACGCAGCGTTGCTTGTATGTTAGCAGTGACAACTCTACACAAATACCACAACACTCCGTCGTTAAGTGAAGGCCGTCGGCCACTGCGTTGTGTGTGGCGAGAAATAATTCCTGAAATTTTGTATTCTTGGCGCACTCTTGACACCGTGTATCTCGAAATACTGAATTTCTTAACGGTTTCCGAAATGGAATGTCTCATGTGTCTATCCCCAACTGCCATTCAGCGTTAGACGTCTGTTAGTTCCCTCGCGCGGCCCCACTCATGTAGGAAACCTTTTCATATGAATCACATGAATGCCAACGCCCTTTTATACCTTGTATACGAGATACTACCACCATCTCTATGTGCACATATCGCTGTCGCGTGACCTATGTCTCCTCAGTGCATATTCAAAAGCAAGGTAGGTGCAATGTGGTTGGTGATCTAAGAAAAGACAAACTTAGATTACGTTATATATGTAGTCTGCTTTCGCTTATCTCCACTATTGTTGACTTGTATTTTGAACCTGCGGCGGCGCGGTTCCTTTCGTCCTTAACCTTCGTTTACCTGTGGTTTCGTTGCAGCAGATCGCCGGTAGGAAAGCCGAGCAGAAACCTATCGCACTGCAGCTCACACCAGGCTGCATACAACTTAAATGTTCCAAGAATCGGGAAAAGATCTTAATTTTGAATGAAGGCGGAAATACTGGCAAAACTTACGTATATTCTGAACCTTCATAACGTACACGTTCACAGCAAAGTCCGTGCTAATCTTAACACAGTCATGCACAAACCCTTTCATTCACGTTGTCAAGTTTATGGTAACGTATTTCCCTAAATCTGAACAGCTACTTAGCATGGACTGTTCTTAAATGAAAATGCTCTCCATACTATAATGTTTATCAGTGTCTAATGCACTCAAGCTTTTAGTCACCGAACTGCTCAGTATGCCATGCGGAATTACTGTCTTTTTTCATATACAAAATTACTTAAAAATCCGAACTTTCTACAAACAGACACACCGGAATAAATATGCCTTCACTTTAAAACACTTTTGAAACATTAGCACTACTAAAACCGGCAAATTATAGCTTCCTTCGGTGCTCATAATACACACGACCGTACCATTGAGAGACTGGGCTCCGACCACTTTAGACTGCTGTACATTATATATTTCTAAGAGAAAAGACGCGTGAACGATACTCCGTTCTGACTAGTCAGTTTTCTTTAAGGCCAATAGAAAAACATTATTCTCCCACCCTAATGCGCGTTTTTCATGACTAACCAATCAACAAATAACACACTTCCGAACTGTACTTAAATATTTAACATTCTGATATATTTTTTATACTTTATGTTGTTAAATATTTTCATTAGTAATCGAATTAGCTTTCGTTCTTACCATAAACGTATTTAACATATTATGATACAGAATTCCCCGTCGTCTGCATTCACACTGTCTTATAACTTCCTCACAGTCATTCGTACAGCGTTCATCAGGAGATCAATGATCTACATATTTACATTAGACCACATTCACGCATCATTCACATTACTAAAAGCATATACAAAACTATACAAACATAAATAAACAAAAAGCTTTCAAGAAATAAATATAACAATTTATGAAAACATTCTCTTGACCTGTTTTTTGAATGTCTCTGTGCACTGTTGTCCTCTAGCAGATGAAAATTAGAACCACATTTTCGACTGGCCACCCCTCAAACGGGAGGTGAAAAAGAATGTGAGACAGCAGTAAGAATATATGGTATATTGGTACCCGTTCTGAAGCTCGCCGAGATCCGAAAAAGAACAGATGGTCAGTAAGCTTAGACCAGAATATGCGTTAAGAATAAACAAAACAAACTTCACTAGACAAAATATGAATGGGAACGCCACATCAGTGAAAAAAGTAATAGGATATTCTTACGTAGTAAGTAACATTAACGATAAGTGACTAAGAAAGGATTTTGTCAGAAGTAGATTAGCAAAGGTGCAGGAACCTTTCTTAGACATAAAAATATTTCTCATATCAAATATTGACCTGCACATCTATCACATAGAAAATTCACTAACCTACCTTTTTCCTTTGTATTTCATTAATATTCAGTGCATGAATGGAAGAATCTCCGAGAAGGCCTCTCCCCACAGGGCACTGATCACTGGGTGAAACGCATCCCTGTCGATTTTGAAAAATGATCTTTGAGTGCTGACAGGATCAAGTGTTTTCAAATTCTTTATTTCGTGTGACCAGATATAGATTTTCATCACATACATCTTTGGAGGGCTCTTTTTCATTCAATTTAACGATGTAAAATTCAATACAGAATAACTGGCAATGATTTTAGTCCCATCTTTGCAGCTTAATAATTCTTTTTCTCAGTGTACAATGGAATTAATATCAGGTGTATTAAATGTTTAAGTTGCTACAGACCTTGAGCCTCCCAGCGGTTTGAATCTCCAATGACGAAACGCTCACTCCTGTGTTTGTCGCATAATCTTCAACAAATTTAGGAGATTCTACAAAGTACTTGTGATAAAATTGTTTGGATGATTAAAAAAATACAAAGTTATTGTAAATGAGTGTAACGATTTCATAAATTCACTGTACCTACATTAAGTAACTTATTGCCATAGAACTCTGCATTCGTAGAGAAAAACTCATGTTTTATGTTGTTGCAGGCACATTTCAACAAAGATCTACCAACTACCAAATCCATTCGGCGATTGTATGCACAGTTTAAATTTTCAGGATGATTCTGGCAGGGGAAATCAACTGTAGACCTGCAGTGAGTGAAGAAACGATTGACCGCCTGCGGACAAATTTATCAAGCAGCCCACATAAACTCAGGAACAGGACAAGTAAACAGCTGTATATACCACAACCGATCGCCTGGAAGATCTTAGGGAAATGACTGAAGCTGAATCCTTACCGATCGCTATTGACACAAGCCCTGACTCCCGATGACAAAGTCAGACGCTTTGAATTTTCGGTACAGTTCCAACAGCTCGCAGAGGAAGACGGCTTTCGTGAGAAACACGTCTTCAGTGATGAAGAAAAGTTTATGTGAATGGTGCAGTGAGCAAGGAGAATGTGTGAATATGGGGGATAGAGAATCTTCACGCTGTCGTGCAGCACATTCGATTTCACCAAATTTAGTGTGTCGTCCAGTCTCATGGTTTAAGATTTACCGTCCTTTTTCCTTCTGCAAAAAGACTGTTACAGAACATGTATATCTGGACACACTGAAAAATTGTCTCATGCCATAACGTGGAGACCGACAGTGTGCAGTTCATCTATCTACACATCGGTGCTCCACCTCACTTCATCAAGATGTGCGTGAATCCTTAAACAGGAAATTCAGAAACCGATTGATCGGTCGCGGTGACGTTTGCTTCATGTCACAGGGTCCATGCTTTCCCCACACAACCCCATTCGATATTTTTATGAGATATTATGTGAACGATTCAATATTTACGCTTCCTCTACCAACAAACCTACCACAACCACGAGATGTGATCAACCGTGCTTTTGAACAGACTGATAGGAGCATATTGCCACGAAGGTGTAAAGGACTTGATTATCGAATTGATATCGGCAGAGTCAGTACAGGAGGAAATATGGAGAATTTGTAAAAATAAATAAATAAATAAGTATATATATATATATATATATATATATATATATATATATATATAATAAATAAAAAGTAAAAGAAAATCGTAATTAATACAGCTACAAAAATCCGTGAAATCGCTTTAATCATTAATAATAACCTTATAGAAGTGCTCTCCGCGCAAGGCGCAAAGTATAAACTCCATCGCTGCTTTGCATTTTTTTATACAGCGAACTTCCTTGTAGTGTTTAAGAGTTGTCTACAGCGGACGACCCTCCTCCCTCATTCGGTACAGAATTTTCATATTTATCTTCAGTTGTTGGCGGAAAGGCTGATCACCGGTTTGCTGTCTGATTTGATATGAACACACAATTTGCTGTCGTGCGCCAATCTCTTCATCATTGAGAAGCACACACAGCGTCTTCAATTACTTGTCGTATACATTACAAATTCCATTGTGCTATTAACCTGCCCCTCCCTGCAGTTATTGTTTTCCACATACGCATATAACTACCCTCGTCGATCCGATGGAGATCCTCCACGTTTCTTATTTGTTCACTTAATCTTCAGTATCCTTTCCGTCACAGTATCTTCTCTGTAACACAACATCTGAAACACATCGATTCTATTTCTTTCCGGTTTTGCTCATTCCACGAATCACTTTCGCAAAATGCTATGCTATAGAGCTACGTTTCTCAAATTAATTACTAGTTTTCTGTGAATTCACTCACCGTAGATTAACATCATTTACTTTTCTTGTCGCAGAGGTAATAATATGTTAGCTTTAACTATCTTTAAGCAGAGGCTGTAAATTGCATATTTTCCCTCGTTCTAGAGCGGTCGAATGCGAAACCAGACGCGTTCGAAGTGAAAACGTAGCGGTGGAGGTTCGCGCGCCGAGTCAGTCGCGCCGGGTTCGGCAACGTTAAGCTTCGCGAACGTTTCGCAATGTTTGTCTAAAAGTGTCGTCAGGTATGCGGAGAACGGATCCGCCGTCGCCGTTAAGGCCTCCCGCCATCTTATACGCATTCTACGCCCGGTCGGTCCCGCGCACTGTGAAACAGCGGTTTTATTGCATAATCCGCGCGCTCGTCGGCAGGGTCGCGCAGCGTCGTTAAAAACTTTAGCGCCGAGCGGAACATTGTTAAGCTCTCGGTCGCTTTAGTGCCGCGCGAAGAGATGCGCCGCGGCGAAACCTGGCGGCCGGCTTCCGCCTGCCCGCCGTTGCCTGGCGACGGCGACGGCGAGAGTAAAGCGCCGGGTTTATGACGGCTGCGCGCTCCGTCCGCTGTCTGACCACTATCGGGTGTTCCTGCCCTCCCGAAACTTCGCTCACTTATTCGGAGTGGCAGAGTCTCGTGATCAGACATGTCACACATAACACGATTTGTTTATTAGCGTGCACGCAGTATTCTTTGGTTAACTGGTACCATTCTCATCCCCACCGTGGAGTCCTTTTACTTGGCTACGGACGCCAGAAGAGCCATCCGGTGGAATGAGGCTGCGACAGTTGTCAAATTCTCTACGCTCATAGCACAAGTTCCCTATTTTTTTTTATTAAATTCCATAAATGTCCATTATAATTACCCTGGTCGGTTGATGAATTTTGTGTCAATTCCCAACGTTTCGTCCCCGTCTGCGAAGGTCATCTTCAAGGGGGTCTGTAGCTCGATGGAAGGTCCAACACACCCACTGGCTCGCTACTGAATAGCCAGTGGGAACTGACAAAGAATTCATCAACCGACCACGGCATAACAGCCCGGATAATTATAATGGACATGACATTTCCGGTCGTGAAAGTCTACATTTTAGTAATTCCATAAGTGTCGCGTTTCGATGACTAATATCAGATGTGTCATGAACGGGAACCTAAATACGTAAGAAGCAAATATGTTCGAATTGGACTAGACGAATGAGGTAACAGAAGCCATGGGACAGCGATACGCACATGTACAAATGACGGTATCATCGTGTGTGCAGTGTGTGAAAGGACAAAGTGTTGGCGGAGCTGTCATTTGCACTCAGGTGAGTCATGTGGAAAGGCTTTCTGTGCAACCCTGAATCATCGACTGCACACCCACTAGTGCAGCGCCGCGCCACGAAACGCCACCAAGGGGGAGCAGACCGCGCGCCAGTGGAAAGAGCGGGCAGCCCCACACCTCCAGGAAGACAGAGTACAGCACCCCTCGTCAACGCTGACTTAACTAACCGTTCATCACTGGTCGAGCACAGTTTGGTCACTGACTTCGAGAGCATCGGTACTGAGTAATAGGAAGACGATACTTCACCTGCGTTCTGCGAGTAGTCTACATCCACATCTACGTGATTACTCTGCTGTCCACAATAAAGTGTTTGGCAGAGAGTTCAGTGAACCACCTACAAGCTAACTCTCTACCGTTCCACTCTCGAACGGCACGAGGGAAAAATGAGCACTTAAATTTTCCTGTGCGATCCCTGATTTCTCTTATTTTATCGTGATGATCATTTCTCCTTATGTAGGTGCGTGTCGACAGAATGTTTTCGCAATCTGAGGAGAAAACTGGTAATTGAAATTTCATGAGAAGATCCCGTCCCAACGAAAAACGCCTTTGTTTTAATGACTGCCACTTCAATTCACGTATCATGTCTGTGACACTATCTCCCCTATTTCGCGATAATACAAAACGAGCTGCCCTTCTTTGTACTTTTTCGATGTCATCCGCCAGTCTCACCTGATGCGGATCCCACACCGCACAGCAATACTGCAGAATAGGGCGGGCAAGGGTGGTGTAAGCAGCCTCTTTAGTAGACCTGTTGCACCTTCTAAGTGTTCTGCCAATAAATCACAGTCTTTGGTATGCGCTATCCACGATATTATCTATGTGATCGTTCCAATTTAGGTTATTTGTAATTGTAATACCTAAGTATTTAGCTGAATTTACAGCCTTCATATTTGTATGACTTAGAGCGTAGTGAAAATTAGCTCATTTCTTTCAGTACTCATGAGAATAACTTCACACTTTTCCTTATGCAGGGTCAATTGCCACTATTCGCACCATACAGATACCTTATCTAAATCATTTTGCAAGTCGTTTTGATCATCTGATGACTTTACAAGACGGTAAATGACAGCATCATCTGCAAACAATCTAAGACGGCTACTCAGATTCTCTTCTATGTCGGTAATATAGGTCAGCAACAATAGAGGGCCTAAGACACTTCCTTGGGGAACGCTGGATATCACTTCTGTTTTACTCGATGACTTTCCGTCTATTACCACGCTTGTGAGGAACGGTGTCGAAAGCCATCTGTAAATCTGAAAATATGGAATCAATTTGACATCCCTAGTCGATAGCACTTACTACTTCATGAGTATAAAGAGCTAGTTGTGTTTCACAAGAACGATATTTTCTGAATCCGTGCTGACTACGTGTCAATAAATCGTTTTCTTCGAGGTACTTCATAATTTTCGAATACAGTATATGTTCGAAAACACTGCTGCAAATCGACGTTAGTGATATAGGCCTGTAATTCAGTGGTTTACTCCTACTTCCCATTTTAGCTATTGGTGTGACTTGAGCAATTTTCCAGTCTGTAGATAGAAATACACTGTAAGTATAATGGCATGTAGGAGGCGACGGAGAACATCAGCCCACTTCATAATGAGAAGTTAAATGTCCTTTCTTTCCCTTTTAGAAATAAACTGTTCTGTAAATTTATGTACAGATCAACGGCCATTGCAACTTCTCTCTATCCTTTTTTGTGTTGGTGCTGACTCCAACAGTAGCCAACACAAGTTTCCGACATGATTAAGGCCGCATGATGGGAATTAACGTACTTCTAACTTAGAATTTTAGTGGGAGCTAGACGCATGAGACATTACAAATTCAGAAATCGTTAGAGAATTCATTCTTCTGAGATCCACAGTGCCAAAAGCGTGCCGAGAATATCATATTTCAAGCATCAACTCTCCCTATGGATAACCCAGTTGTAGTCTGCCTTCACTTAACGGCTGTGTGCAACGGCATTTGCGTAGAGTTGTCAGTGCTAACAGACAATCAACACTGCGTGAAATAGCCGCATGAATCAGTCTGGGACGACCGAAGAACGTGACCGTTAGGGTAGAGCAGCGAAATTTGACATTATCGGGCTGTGGTAGCAAAAGACCGACGCGAGTGCCTTTGCTAACAGCACGACATCGTCTGCAGACCATATCGGTTGGACCCGAGACGATTTAAATACCGTGGCCTGGTCATATGAGTCCAAGTTTCAGTCAGTAGTAGCTCATGGTAGGGTTCGAGTGTGGCACAGACTCCATGAAGCCATGGATCCAAGCTGTCAACTAGGCACTGTGGAAGCTGGTGGTGGCTCCACAATGGTACGGGCTATGTTTACATGGAATAGACTGGGTGCTATGGTCCAACTGAACCGATCATTGACTGGGAATATGTTCGGTTACGTGGAGACTACTTGCAGCCATTCATGGACTTCATGTTTCCAGGTATCAAAATAAATAGTTCAATTGGCTCTAAGCACTATGGGACTTAACATCTGAGGTCATCAGTCCCCTAGACTTAGAACTACTTAAACCTAACTAACCCAAGGACATCACACACATCCATGCCCGAGGCTGGATTCCAGCCTGCGACCGTAGCATCAGCGCAGTTCTGGACTGAAGCGCCTAGAACCGCCACAGCAGCCGCCTCCCAGTTATCAATGGAATTTTTATTGATCACAGTTTGCTATGTCACCGCGCACAATTGTTAGCATTTGGTTTGAAGAAGGTTTTTGACAGTTCGAGCGAATGATTTGGTCACGCAGATCACCTGACATAGGACATAATCGAAGGCTCAGTTCGTGCGCTAAATCTTACACCGACAACATTTTCGCAATAATAGACGGTATGCTCTGAAAGTATTTGTATGGAGCGTAGCCATGTATGGAAGTGAAACATGGACGATAACTAGTTTGGACAAGAAGAGAATAGAGGCTTTCGAAATGTGGTGCTACAGAAGAATGCTGAAGTTTAGATGGGTAGATCACATAACTAATGAGGAGGTATTGAACAGGACTGGGGAGAAGAGACGTTTGTCGCACAACTTGACTAGAAGAACGGATCGATTGGTAGGATATGTTCTGAGGCATCAACGGATCACCAATATAGTATTGGAGGGCAGCGTGGAGGTGGGAGATGAAGAAGCTTGCACAGGATAGAGTAGCATGGAGAGCTGCATCAAACCAGTCTCAGGACTGAAGACTACAACAACAACAACAGACGGTATGCCACAATACTTCCAAAGACTTGTTAAGTCCATGCCACGTCGTGTTACAAATAAAACAGTTTCTGCGTCAGACCCTTGTTTGTTTTTCCACTGCACGTTTCGGTGATACACGCCATTATCTTCAGGTAGAGAACTGCTCATTTACGTGGCTGGTATTGATGAAGAGTACAGACGTCTTTTCTCAGACGCAGACCAAGGGCAGTGTAGGTTATTTTGCGTCTCGCGAGGGTTGGGAAAGTTGTAAAAGCTCTGCATACTGTTGCCTGCTATATGTCCTCTCCAATGCACATTACATTTACATTACCCAGGGAAAAAGTAGGTCCGACACGATATTAGGAGTTATGTCGTAACTTTTGTCACCTTAGCTTTTATAAATACATAGAGATCATATATACCATAATAAATTGAAAAAAATCTTCCGGCAATAGACAGGCAGTATCTCATTAGACAGTACTTCGATGTACAAGTGTAGCTGCCATCCTGTGTACTTCACACAGTCCATGTTTGAAGGAACAACCGTTGGCCCCTGAACTAACAGTCTGTCGGTTGCAAAATGACTGACAACGTAAAATACATCCAAATGATGCTTGTATTAATGAACAGTGCACTTGGATATTTCTCTTAACGGATTAGCCATTGCGGCTCACATTTTCTGTTTAAAGTTCGTATATTTCAAAGAATGTTATTCTATCAAAAATATAAATAACAGAGTACATTGTCGCATGTGCTTCTGAAATAGTCGTCCGTTCAGAGTATTACATTTTTATGAAGGTACTTCGATTAATAATCATTTTGACGTATTATTGGTTGTTCACAATCTTGCAATTGTCACTCTTTTAGCTGTGATATCATCTGACGCTATAGGTGTTTCTTCAAAAATTAGCTGTGTGAAGTAGTCAGTGCGGCAGTTACATTTGTAGAAGACAGTACAGATCTGGTGAGATAGTGAGAATTTTCGACAGGATTAATTATTTATTTATTGATGATATTTTTTAAATCTTTCTATGAATTTGGAATATTTAGTATGTCCCGTCAAATAACCATCACCTCAATTCGAATGGATTTGCTCCAAGCCCGTATAGTGCGAGGAAAAATGTTTTTATGTTCCTTTCTGGCACGGATTTCTCTTACTCTCACGATCCCGACAGGAGGCGTATATTGACGACGGCAGGACGGTTGTACAATCTACCTGAAATATCCATTGTCTAAATTTGCCAAACAAAATTTACAGTAAACTACTTGGCTTTTCTTCGCATGATTTGCGTTTAAGTTCTCTTAACAAATCGGTTTAACTTTAATATAGATTACCCCGACCCGTTCAAACTATAGCAATTCTTTATTGTAATTTCAGTCGTACTTGGTAAGGACTGTAATCACTGCAGCGAAAGAAGATGGAATTGTTAGAATTTAGCGTCTTGACACTCCCAGGTTCATCAGAACCAAAGCACGAACTTGGAGCGGATAAGAATGGACAAGGAATTTAGTCACGGCTTATTCAAGAGAGCAACCGTTTGCTTTATTTAGGGGAACCGCAGAAAAACATACGCTGTGTAATCAAAAGTATTCGGATACGACCAAAAACATACTTTTTTCATATTCGGTGCATTGTGCTGCCACCTGCTGCCAGGTACTCCCTATCAGCGACCTCGGTAGTCTTTAGACATCATGAGAGATCACAATGGGGCGCTCCGCAGAACTCATGAACTTCGAACGTGGTCAGGTGATTAGGTGTCACCTGTGTCACACGTCTGTACGCGAGATTTCCAAGCTCCTAAAAATCCTTAGGTCCACTGTTCCCAATGTGATAGCGAGGTGGAAAAATGAAGGGACACATACAGCCCAAAACCGTACAAGCCGACCTCGTCTGTTGACTGACAGAGACTGCCGATAGTTGAAGAGCGTTGTAATGTAAATAGGCAGACATCTATCCAGACCATCACACAGGAATTCAAAACTGCATCAGGATCCACTGAAAGTACTGTGACAGTTAGGCGAAAAGTGAGAAAACTTGGATTTCATGGTCGAGCTGACTGAAGAGAGCTGCTGTTCAACATACAAAGAGAAGTTGCAATTGCTATGTATGTCGTCCTTCATCTGTTACATATATAGAGTGGAGTGTATGTGTGAATGCTTGGAATCTCTTCCCAAACCCCTGGAATGATTTCAGCCATATATGGCACAGATACAGCTGGTCTTACGAATATCAGCAGTTTGGGGTTTATAACTTCTTAATGCACATAGGATTGGAATAACGGCATACAGGCTGCCCTGCATTACAGGTATGTTGTGTGGGGACAGCATCAGCCTCCTTACTTTGCACGGCAGCCTACATATCAAGGGCAACAAACGGTTTTCTGGGATCCGGCATGTTGGCTGTCCAGAATGACAGAAGCGTTTAGTTAGGGTAGTACCAGCCTGCTTTATCAGCCACCATTACATGGCAGCCCGTGCATCAATACAGCTGCTTGCAGTCCACTGTATGGTGTGACCCAGAGAATGGAGGCTATCAGCCCTCTCGCCTCTCACGCCAGTGAAGTTCCAAGGGGGCCAGCCAGGGTGGCCGAGTGGTTCTAGGCGCTACAGTCTGGAACCGCGGTACCGCTACGGTCTCGGGTTCGAATCCTGCCTTGGGCATGGATGTGTGTGATGTCCTTGGGTTAGTTAGGTTTAAGTAGTTCTAAGTTCTAGGGGAATGATGACTTCAGAAGTTAAGTCCCATAATGTTCAGAGCCATTTGAACCATTTCAAGTTCCAAGGGGCAACTCGCCCCAGCACAGCAATGACACATTTGTGCAGTGGAGGTTGGGGGAAGCTGCAGTGGGCCGGTTGTCTGCCAATAACCAACACCAAAAGATCATTTGGTTGGCCTATAACTTAAGCAATCGTCATTCTCTCTGGTTCTAGATGCAGACAAAATGGCGACAAGACCACCCACTTTGAGCCTCCAGGCTCGCTTGTTTATACATCTTTTTCCTACACCTATGATATAGTTCCTCTGGAATGAACAAGTGAAGTGCTCTTTGATAATTACAGCATCATATTTCATTTTGCCCCATATACACAGGTCATTAGGCGCTGTTGTAACTGCAATGTATGATCGATGATCATGAGAACATACCTATTCCCTGCAGGTGTTTTATTAAATGGCCCAAGTACATCCAACCCCAACATATAAAATGGACTGATCATCTCCGGTAACCTTTGCAATGGCACTTTCTGATGTGTAATGTCGCCCTTTGCGCGCATGGCACACAGTCCTTAACATACTGCTCAACGTCACGCTCCTGTTCATCCACCCCCTGCTCTGCTACACGTTTGTCGGTCGCACGTCGCCCACCATGACATAACAACATATGGTCGTGAGCCTGCTGCCAGACCTCTTTCTAAAACCCTCTGGAATCACCACAGGTGGCCCACACCTCGTTCTACACAGCAAACCCTAGTACATTACGAAATGTGGCTGTGTCTTAAGTGCCTGGCACTCCCTATCACTTGCCTGTGCCCTCTTAAATGCTCTTTTCTAGCATACTTAACGTGGCTACACCGTGGCTTAACAAATCTGCATCTGTGTGTGATCACCATAGCTCATGGACCACCTCATACTCGAATTCACTAAGCTTAAGTGGCCACCGAGTTAATCTACTAGATGAATCTTCAAAACCAAGGAACCATTTCAGTGAGGCATGATTTGGCGTGACCTTAAACTTCCTACGATACAGATAACACCGAAAATATGTAATACCATGTATGACCCCCAGCATCTCTTTCTCCGTTGTGGAGTAGTTACACTCCACCTTGTTTAACTGCCTTGAAATGTAAGCTACCGGATTTTCCTGACCATCTACCATCTGTCCCAAAACACAATCGACTGCCTCATTTGAAGCCTCACACCAAAGAATAAACCAATAGTAGATCTGAAACTAATATTTTTTTCAATTTTTCAAATGCTTTTTGACAATCCTGCGACCAATGGAAATTCGTCCCCTTCTTCAGTAGCTTGTTCAAGGGTCTAGCTATTTCCGCAACGTCTTTCACAAAACGTCTATAATAATTCCAAACGTCAATCAACGACTGTACCTGCTCAGTTGTTTAAGGTATCAGATAATTTTGGACTGCATCTGTAAGACAAGGATCGGTTTGCACGCCACGCTCACTTATCATGTACCCAGATAGTTTACTTGAGTTTGAGCAATAAATGGCACTTGTCCACACCTAACGTTAAACATTCCTATCGTAGTCTACTAAAGATAACCTCCAAACGTCTCAAATGCTCCAGTAAATCCTATCAATTGACAGTTATGCCATCGAGATAGACTAAACAAGTTTTTGGCTTTGACCCTCCCAGTACACCAAGTAACAATTGCTGGAAACCTGCCGGTGTGTTCGATAGTCCAAATGGCATGCATTTGTAATGAAAATGTCCTGCTGGGGTGGCAAACGCTGCTTTCGGCCTGTCTTGAGGAACCACATTCAATTGATGGTATTCGCTCGTGAGGTTCTTAGTTGTAAAGAACCGACTCCTACCCAGATTATGCAAAGTTTCCGTGAAGTTTGGAATTGGATAAGCATCCGAAATGGTTCACGAGTTTAGATGTCTGTAGTCAAAGTAAATTCTATATTTCCTTGTACCGTCTGCTGACTCTTTTGGCATAATGACTATATTGGTACTCCATGGACTATCACTAGGTTGTATGGTCCCATCCCATAGTTGTTGTTCAATAAATTCCTCTAGCACTGGTTACAGCTGCTTTTCTATACGGTATGGCTTCCTGTAAGTTGGTACTCTATCCCCTGTCGGTATGTGATGCTGCTTCAGTGGGGTTACTGGTAACTTTCTGTTCGCGCAAAGTATATCACTAAACCTCAACAACTAGTTCTCCATAGCCATTAGAACACTGCCCTTCAAATAACCTATTTTCCCTCGTAACACTTCCGTATCGAATGCTTGCTTGTGACTTTCTTCTAGGCTCGACCTATGGAAGTCCTCACCTTGCAAGACTTCCAGAGTGGCTATCATTGCAGCCTTTAATAGAGTCACCTCCTTTCCGCCAACGTTATCGACACTAATCCGAAAGATCTGTTACATATTAATGTCACTCATGTGATGTAAACTCCTGCGGATAAAACAGTGTGAACTATCCAATTTTTCATTGCTTAAGAGCGCTTCGCCCAAATATAATGTTTCCCTCACAAATCGATATCCACTGAAACGTACACTACCTTTCCCATACCTGCTAGTACTTTATCGTGTTGATCGATCTTTACTGAGAACGTATGCAGTTTAGTTAGTCTCATTCCCAACACGGGTGAATCGTGCTCATTGTCTCAGTTGCAACTGTTGCAGTTGCAGTTGAAACAAAGCCCCACTGAGTTCCACTGTGTGTTGCGAAAGGCCAATCTTAGCATGATTTTTTGTAGAGAAAGTGTAGTCCAAGAATCACTGCATAATCTCCGCCTACGCATGGCAACACCTCCATGTGTTCGGTTGTCTTTATTTTCCTGTCTGAAAACCATGTAAGTAGGGTGTTTAGGTTTTCTTATTGGTAACGCCACATAGCGCTCTGTATGAAAAATCACTGGCTGTGCTGTGCGCAGTCTGTGGCTAGTTTGCATTGTTGTCTGCCATTGTCGTGTTGGGCAGCTGGATGCGAACAGCGCGTAGCGTTGCTCAGTTGGAGGTGAGCCGCCAGCAGTGGTGGATGTGGGGAGAGAGATGGCGGAGTTTTGAAATTTGTAAGACCGGATGTCATGAACTGCTATATACATTATGACTTTTGAACACTATTGAGGTAAATACATTGTTTGTTCTCTATCAATATCTTTCATTTGCTAACTATGCCTATCAGTAGTTAGTGCCTTCCGTAGCTTGACTCTTTTATTTAGCTGGCAGTAGTGGCGCTCGCTGTATGCAGTAGTTCGAGTAACGAAGATTTTTGTGAGGTAAGTGATTTGTGAAACGTATAGGTTAATTTAGTCAGGGCCATTCTCTTGTAGGGATTAATGAAAGTCAGATTGCGTTGCGCTAAAAAAAAATATTGTTTGTCAGTTTAAGCACAGCCTTGTATAATTTTTCTAAGGGGACGTTTCAACTACAATACTGCTACCCTGTTATCGCCAACCCCACGTAACCTATAATGTTGTGGCTCCAGTCTCCTCTTTGCCATTCGGTCAGACTGGTTATGGACACATTCGCACCTTTGTCCACCAAAAATCTCTCTTTCCTGCACCCACTAAGCCCACCAGTCTTACGTCTGTGCACTAACTTGTGCCATATTACGATCAATTGAGACTGCCTTCCTACGGTTGAAGCAATCCCGTTTGCGTTTTCGGTTTGCCGATGCTTTCCATCCATACATCTACACTCAAATGCACGGTGGTCCACTATGCCACATCCATAGCACTCTGGTAGCTTACTCTGCTTCCTTACATGTCCCTCCCGAGCACATCTTCAACACTTGACTTCAGAAGCGAACATGCAATGATCCACTCTCTGCTTTGTGGCCATGTGCACTTCCTCTGTAAGTGTTGATATCCTAAGAGCTGACTCTACGTCCTCTGTGTTCTTCATCCGTACCCTCCATGCCATTTCTGCGGGTATACCAAGCAAAAAGATGTTCTGTTTTCCACCTTCTGGAACAGCAATCCATTAGTTTCTGTATTCTGGGTCTGTACATACGACTCTGAGTTTAGCTTATGGAATCCATCCGAGAACGCTTCCACAAACTCGTTGCGGTGCATTGACAACATACTTAATTTCTCCCGAAAAAAATCGCGCTCTGTTCTACTTTTGGTACCGTTGACACAATCCCGAAGTCCACTGCTGGAACGTATGTGCCTTACTCAATGTCTCGTCGTAGACAACATACGCTTTGGCATCCCTCGCCAAACACATATTGGCAACATACACGAGTACTTCATCCTCCCACCCAGGTGCTTCCGGGGCACGTCGCTAACGCCCTTAACGAGAATTCTCACATCCTCCGTTGCCTTGCCAGAGAAGGGATTAATCAGTACAACTACTGCTGGGTCATACGGAATAGGAGGCACTCTCAATCCAGCCTTACTTTCCCGATACTCTGATTGCGACTGATCGTGAATCTCTTTACGAGCCTCTAAATCACGATTAAGTTCGCAATTTCTCTCCTTCATGCTCCCCGACTGCTCTGTTAACGCTTGCACTTGGCGAATTAAAGCAGCAACTGAATCTGTGATCGTAGCACGCGTTGCACCCATTTTTCGTGATCTACTTCCACCTTAATGCGATTTTTTTTTAAACAAGACAAAACACAAACTCCCATTCAAATCGACACAAAGAAATATAAACACAAATTGATTCCTCCGGAGAATCATCTTCCATCTCCATTCAGTAGAATTCGAAAGATTACCAGTACGCCTACATACAGAGCAAACAGCTGCTACAGCTGTGGTACACGGCAACTCGTGCCCAGACGAAACAGAAATGGACACCTCACTGTCACTAAATTATCAAGTCCACCATTACCCCTAATCAAATATAAAACCACGGATTTCTGTGGCTCCACAGAAGTAACTCTAAACGTCTCGTACCCTAACTCACACAACAAACTCAGACAAAGAGAGCAAACATAAAATACAATATACATAAACCGTATCACATTATGCTGAACTGGAAACTATTTTAAGTGCTACTGCCTCAATCACCACACACCAAAACCAACTCTCTCACCCAAACGTCGCGTTGGACGGAGAGGCACACATTCCAAAGCAATGTATTGTGTTGGAAAGCGAAACAACCATTTCCTGACACCAGATTGCTACGACCTCCCAGAGCTAAGGGGTTGTAATATGTCAGAACGACCGAGAGGCATGGTCTGGGAGAGAGAGATAACTCACTCTGAAGCGTGCAGGGAAACACAGGCAAGAGTGTAAACGACTTTATTACATCGAAGGTACACAGCTGTCCTTGCGCAGCGTGCGTGAGTCAGTGTCAATGCGAACGCCGGAATCTGCTGCAGCGTCAGCGTCCGGTTGGAACGCCTTGCAGACGTAGCAATCCTATACGGCCACAGCTAAGTGGCCGCAGCGTGCGTTAACTCTGAGCGTGTCACGGAACATGGCTGAATGCTTTCTCAAGCGCGACTCGTGGACTCCATGCACAGCGCGGAAGAGTCTTAGGAGGACAGCTCGGTCAGTGACCACAGGCAGCTCTGCACGCGGGAGGCCGCGAGTTCACACCGTGGCCCCTCCTCTGTGGATGGCAGCTTGCAGTCCGCTGGACAATGTCACCCAGAGAGCAGAGGCCAGCAGCCATCTCGCTCCTCGCGCCTGTGTACCTCCAAGGCGCGACGCGCCCCGCCACAGCGGAGGTTGGAGGTAGCTTCAGCGGGGCAGTTGACTACCGATAACCATCACCAAAAGGTCGTCGTGGATGGTCTACAACTTAAGCAGTTGTCATTCTCTCCAGTTCTAGACGTGGACAAAATGGGCTCACTTCTGCCTGCTTTGAGCATCCAGGCTCGCTTGTGTTTACGTCTTTTTCGTACACGTCTGACGTAGTTCCTCTGGAGGGAACAAGTTGAGTGCTCTTTGATAATTACAACGTCAGCTTTCCTCAGCCCACTTCGGCCCCTTCATGCAGGTCATTAGGAGCTGTTGTAACTGCAACACATATGTTCTTCACAGAGTGTCGGAGCCCTGCGCTCCCCAGATTACTTCACATTTTTATACAGCACCCGCCGGGCCGTGCCTTTAAGCCTGCAAGCAGTGTCGTAAACCTGCCTCTCAGAATCGTTTGCCGAAGATCATCACCTGCGCCTGCCATCAGACGTGCCAATCGGTCCCTCAACTACTGCCTTCCAGCCATAGCTGCGTGGAATTTACAAGAATTCCAAAAATCCTCGCCAGTGCTTATTCGTGGCGCAGCAAAACTTTCAAGCCCCCGAACATATGGCCTGCCCTGTATGACAGGAGTGTCGACCGGCTTTAGTGAATTGTACTGCAGAGGCTAGATGTGACGATGAATATGGCTGGAGACAGGTTGAGACAGAAAGAGGAGAGAATGGATAGAGCAGGGATGAGAACGAAATAGACAGAGATAGGGAAGGAGGGGCAGGAGTATGAGGTAGAGGGAAGGTGTAGATGGGTAGTGAGCAGGTGAGAAAGGAAGATACGGAGCCAGTGATGGAAACAGAAAGGGAGAGGAGGCTATCGCCTAAGGGAGGGGCGAGGAAGATATGGTCAGAGACACGGCTGGCGGAAATGCACAGAAAGAAGGAGAGGAGTAGATAAAGAGAGAGAAAGAGTGGGAGGTGGAGACAGAGTGGGAGCAAGAAGTATGCTTACACAGGAAGGAAGAAATGGATTCAGTGAGGGGGAAGACGAGTTGTATCAAGCGCACGCACGGACTGATAAAGACTAATTTTCTTATAATTACCCATATTTTCTCTAGCCACAGCATCGTTAACGAACAGTCACACATATCACATGCGTTATAAATGTTACTCTGCGTTCTTGGGTCACACTCAGAGCTGCTTTAATTTCTGATATATACTGTCTGGTGTAACGTCCTATGTTCAATCACGCAAAAATTTTTGATAGACTACCAGTTTCTGAGAAGATTTCCTGTCTCCTGGCGCCCGGTCTTCAACGCGTTTCTGAGAAATCCCTGACGGACGTTTTTAAGAGAAAGCGAGGGAAGTACCGTCATTCTCGTTACGGGAGGGACCAATCGGGCCCCACCGGCCGCCGTGTCACAGCCAATGGCATCATCGAGATGTTGAGTTAGCATACCTCGTGCTGCTACTTCCCAACCAAGTAGCTCCCCAAATAGTATCACGAAACAGAGTTAAAAAAAAAAAAAAAAGGTTCAAATGGATCTGAGCACTATGGGACTCAACTGCTGTGGTCATTAGTCCCCTAGAACTTAGAACTACTTAAACCTAACTAGCCTAAGGACATCACACACATCCATGCCCGAGGCAGGATTCGAACCTGCGACCGTTGCAGTCGCACGGTTCCGGACTGCGCGCCTAGAACCGCGAGACCACCGCGGCCGGCACGAAACAGAGTGCACGCCGTTCTACTTCTTCTACCAAGGAAAAGTCCCTAACACTACAAGGAATCGACATGGACCTTCCACATGGCAGTCAGCCACACTGAACACTCAACTAAGGAAGTGGAGTTTTAACCCTTTCAGACCCTCTGGCTACAATTGAGTACATTTACTCAGCTGCAACAGAAGAATTTTTTCCCAATGGAAACCTGAGGTGCACATTTGTGAATGTTCACTCCTTTCATAGTGCACAAGTGCTGCCAGATGTTGGGCATCACTATGAAAATATCGGCAAGTTATTGTAGCAGTGCAAAATGGTTCAAATGGCTCTGAGCACTATGAGATTTAACTGCTATAGTCATCAGTCCCCTAGAACTTAGAACTACTTAAACATAAGTAACCTTAGGGCATCACACACATCCATGTCCGAGGCAGGATTCGAACCTGCGACCGTAGCGGTCACGCGACTCCAGACTGTAGCGCCTAGAACCGCACGGCCACTCCGGACGGCGTAGCAGTGCACAGCAGCTCATGACAACCACAATACACAGATGTCGCTGGTTCGCGATATTCCACAGTATATTTTATAACTGAATATTTCATTGTTATTTTGCATGGTAATTATTAAATGGTCGTTTTACTATTTATTTGAAGAGAGAATATTTTGTAATTAGTTACTTTAGTCCATTAAATGAAGCCAAAGTATCTTTTGAAAACTGGTAATATTTTTGTATAAATCTTGCATCTAAAATCATTAAAAAAATCACCTAATAGCGTTACCACACCAAGAAAAATTTCTTCCAGAAATAATTCAGGTCTGAAAGGGTTAAGAGCGGCGTTTATTGTTTACCTTACTGTGCTTTAAGGGTCAGTTTAATGAGGCAGTAAAATCACACAATTGTTAGGATGAATTTTAAATAAAACATATAACGTTGAACGATTACATCTTCTGAAGTATCATAAATTGGTATTACCACTAATTCCGTTTTGTAAAACAACGCCTCAGTATCCTTTCTATAACTGTTTTAAGACTTTTACATTTTTCTGTTCGAAAACTGAGCTAAAGTTTCAGTGTAATTGCTGTGTAACGTATTCACACATGACTTTTTACGTGGTAACTTTACATTCCCTGCATGAAACTAAAAGACTGTTTAGTGTTGCCTATACTGTGGAGCGCCTACGTGAAAAACAAGTACTAAGAATAGCCTACAGAACAAATAACTAAATACAGAGAAAAGTGAGAACCAATATCAAGAGAGACGAACACAACACGTCTGGTATTTACCAACTAACGTGTCAGAACTGGAAGATAATTCCTATTGGATGGACAAAAGGAAATTTAAATACACAGAGAAGCACTGAAACGCGACAGCTGTCATTCCTTATTCACAGGAAAAATTATAGATATGGACCACAGACCAACAAACTTGAACACTGACCTAAAAATGCTTAAATGCAGCAACAACCTCCCACAAAATCTAACGGCTGAAATAAAACCACTAAATACAGAAAGTAATAGATAAAGAAAAGAAATAAGAAACGCATACACAGCTCCCTGCAACTGAATTCTGTTCTCTGCCCCCAAAGAACAATCAGACGAGTCTAACCCATAAACACACACAGTATCAACACATACACACACACACACACACACACACACACACATACACACACTCATACACTCTTACAGACGTACACAAGCAATCATAACATTTAAACAATGATATAGTGTCAGTGAAAGTTTGCAAAGTGCAATTTCCCATTAAAGATAATGTGGTAACCAGTAAATACGGAAACATATTGCATCCACACACACACACACACACACACACACACACACACACACACACACACACACACCAGTCTCCCACATAGAATGACGTATTATTACCCTAAGAATCCCAGTCGTAAACCTCCGGTGTAAAACACATTTCTAAGTTAAGTTCTTTATGAGTGTAGATGACAAACTGTGGAAGAAAAGGAACTGTAACACAAAAATATAGAAAAATCACCACATGTGGAAGGAAGTAGATGTAAAAGTCTTGTCTGCTTTCAAATCTGTTAACACTTACTTACAAACTCCAAATTTGTGTGTACAAACAGTAAACAGCAATTTTTGTTATTACTTAAGATTCGAATGGTTCAAATGGCGCTGAGCAGTATGGGACTTAACATCTGTGGTCATCAGTCCCCTAGAACTTAGAACTACTTAAACCTAACTAACCTAAGGACATCACACACATCCATGCCCGAGGCAGGGTTCGAACCTGTGACCGTAGCAGTCGCGCGGTTCCGAACTGAGCGCCTAGAACCGCTAGACCACCGCGGCCAGCATTACTTAAGAGAAAGAAAAGAAAGCATGATGATATCGTAACTTCAGCGAAACATATCAGGGTAAAGGTAAAAAAGTTTTGTTTGCTCAAGGCGGATCCAATATGAAAACTTTTTTTTTTTTTAAACAAACACGAACATAAGAATGAGCTTCATCCTCAAGATGAATATTTTATTTTTATTGAAATGTACATTTCTGAAGCTGAAATTATTTCACAGAAAACGTGATAGTTTAGGAAAACCTCATTAAAAAACAACAAAAAAATAACAAAACATGAAACTGCAACGTTTCAGAATGAAAATAATTCTGAAAGCAACAGCATTAGTAATAAACATATGGTATAGCACTTTACTACCTTCTACAAATTTTAATAATGACTGAAGAACGGAGAATTTTTCAGAATTCTCCCGTTTGTACAGACCTTTCCAGCTATCGGTTATCCTGATTTAGCAACACATTTTTAGATTTACAGTGATAACAGCAGAAACATATAGATCGCAGTTACTCACATGCAACTCTATTCTCTGCCAAAACTGCATTGTTGTGGTCTTCTGCCCTAAGACTGGTTTCGTGCATCTGCGCAAGTCAGTGTATCCTGTAGGAACTGCTTCACCTCTGCAACCTGGAACCACCTGAACCTGCTTACTGTTGTCAAGCCTTCGTCTTCTTCACGCTGCCCTCCTAAATCATTTTCAATATTCCTTGATGCATCAGGATATTGCTTATCGACCGGTTCTATATTTTGGATAGTTGTACAATAAATTTATTTTCTCCTAAGTTCAATTTCATGTCTTCCAATTAGTTAATCGAAATATTCGTTTACTCTTCAGCATTCTTCTATAGTACCACATTTCAAAAGCATCTATTCTTTTCGTCCCCGTACCGCGTTTCATCCACGTTTTAGTTCCCTGTAACAGGGTGTTAAGCGGACTGCAAACTGTCAATAACATACTTCTGATACTTTGGTAGATATTGGAAACACACTCCTGGAAATTGAAATAAGAACACCGTAAATTCATTGTCCCAGGAAGGGGAAACTTTATTGACACATTCCTGGGGTCAGATACATCACATGATCACACTGACAGAACCACAGGCACATAGACACAGGCAACAGAGCATGCACAATGTCGGCACTAGTACAATGTATATCCACCTTTCGCAGCAATGCTGGCTGCTATTCTCCCATGGAGACGATCGTAGAGATGCTGGATGTAGTCCTGTGGAACGGCATGCCATGCCATTTCCACCTGGCGCCTCAGTTGGACCAGCGTTCGTGCTGGACATGCAGACGACGCTTCATCCAGTCCCGAACATGCTCAATGGAGGACAGATCCGGAGATCTTGCTGGCCAGGGTAGTTGACTTACACGTTCTAGAGCACGTTGAGTGGCACGGGATACATGCGGACGTGCATTGTCCTGTTGGAACAGCAAGTTCCCTTGCCGGTCTAGGAGAACGATGGGTTCGATGACGGTTTGGATGTACCGTGCACTATTCACTGTCCCCTCGACGATCACCAGAGGTGTACGGCCAGTGTAGGAGATCGCTCCCCACACCATGATGCCGGGTGTTGGCCCTGTGTGCCCCGGTCGTATGCAGTCTTGATTGTGGTGCTCACCTGCACGGCGCCAAACACGCATACGACCATCATTGGCACCGAGGCAGAAGCGACTCTCATCGCTGAAGACGACACGTCTCCATTCGTCCCTCCATTCACGCCTGTCGCGACACCACTGGAGGCGGGCTGCACGATGTTGGGGCGTGAGCGGGAGACGGCCTAACGGTGTGCGGGACCGTAGCCCAGCTTCATGGAGACCGTTGCGAATGGTCCTCGCCGATACCCCAGGAGCAACAGTGTCCCTAATTTGCTGGGAAGTGGCGGTGCGGTCCCCTACGGCACTGCGTAGGATCCTACGGTCTTGGCGTGCATCCGTGCGTCGCTGCGGTCCGGTCCCAGGTCGACGGGCACGTGCACCTTCCGCCGACCACTGGCGACAACATCGATGTACTGTGGAGACCTCACGCCCCACGTGTTGAGCAATTCGGCGGTACGTCCACCCGGCTTCCCGCATGCCCACTCTACGCCCTCGCTCAAGTCCGTCAACTGCACATACGGTTCACGTCCACGCTGTCGCGGCATGCTACCAGTGTTAAAGACCGCGATATAGCTCCGTATGCCACGGCAAACTGGCTGACACTGACGGCGGCGGTGCACAAATGCTGCGCAGCTAGCGCCATTCGACGGCCAACACCGCGGTTCCTGGTGTGTCCGCTGTGCCGTGCGTGTGATCATTGCTTGTACAGCCCTCTCGCAGTGTCCGGAGCAAGTATGGTGGGTCTGACACACCGGTGTCAATGTGTTCTTTTTTCCATTTCCAGGAGTGTATATGTTACAGACTACGCTGTATCTGAAGAAGCGGAGTTCGAAATGATATAAAAAAAGCGTCTCGACAGACAGTGACACCTCTGGCATCCCTCTAAGCGACGCTGTGGTTGGTGAAATGACCTCTTTATGTTTTCGTCCGCAGGTCGGCGATAATACAGTGTAAATCATGGGACAGGGATATAACGAAAACGCTATTTATAACACAACAGCAGTTTGCTGATTCTGTGAGAGATAGAGGAAAACAAAGATTTACTTCGGTATTGGGTGAATCAGACAGTAGGTGCGGATTACGTTCACCTACCTTCTCTTATACTCTGTTGAGACTGGGCCATTGCACACCGCGTCATGGTACACGTTCCTTGCTTATGTTTTCATTAAACTATAGTAGAAAATTTTGTTTCACACCGATGAGTTGTTGCAAATAGAATAACTATTTCTAAGTGTTTTTGCAGTAACAATGAAATACCCAGTACGAACCTGGAATCAAAATCTGTTTTGAGTGTTTTGTCTTCGTGGAGTCCAAGAACTTGTGCACTGGATATAACTTCACTGTCTAACAATATTCTTTCGTATAACATGTAATAATTCACCCACAAACAACTGTTAATTGTTAGATGATGCTCTCCATCTTTATTTTTCCTTCAAATTAGATTAACATCCATGAAGTGCTTTACATCAGATTAAGAATACAGAGATTAGATGCTTATAAACATTAAATCACACTGACTAAAATACATTTGACCCTGACCTCACTGCAATGAAAATACAGGGTGGGACAAATAAAAGTGACTCGGGAGAATGGATACGACTGGACCTGACTGTGTGCATATAACCACACTCCGTGATGCGCACGTCACGTGTACACCCTCAGTGTGATCCAGACCGGTTCAGAGCGTAGTGCGAGCTGTGTCAGTGTGAGTGGAGCAGCGCAAAGGAGACGATAGTACTCACAGTGGAGCAGGGAACGTTGGTTGCGGAAAGTTACGTGACAGCGAAGTCGTGGAAACGGTGTCGTCAGTTGTTTGCTGAGAAGTTTAATGGTGTAGAAGAGTCCGCAAATGACGTCAAACACGGTCTGTTTTGAAACTGTCGAAACCCATTCCGAAACATGACCGTACACCAGAAATTATGGCTACACTTCACCAGACATTCTTGCCGATAGCACAGGTAATGTAACTGATGATAAACAGAAGGGCGAAATTCTAAACCTAGGTTTCAAAAATTCATTTACGGTAGAGTACTGCAGCACCATTTCCCCTTTCATTTATCGAACAAACGGAAGGTTGGCTGATATAGTGTTTAGTGTACTTGGGATTGTAAAACAGTTAAGATCCTTAGACGCCAGGAAGGCATTTGGCCCAGACTGTATCCCCGTAAGATTATATGTGAACCATGCTACAAACATAGCACCATTCTTATCCATCATCTATCAGAGATCAATGGAACAGCGGAAAGTTCCACGGGACTGGAAGAAGGCCCAGGTCATAGCAATCTATAAAAAAGGTAGAAAATCGGATGCACATAATTACCGGCCAATTTCACTGACATCGCTTAGTTGTGGAATCATGGAACATATTTTGTATTCAGACATAATGACTTTCTAGACTCTTAGAAGCTCAGAGGACGGTTTTAGGAAACAGCGGTCATGCGAGACACCGCTGGCCCTCTTTAGCATAATATACAACAGGCTCAAGAAATCGACTCCCAGACTGATACCATATTTCTCGACACTGCGTTCGACTCAGTTCTGCACTGTCGCTTGCTCCAAAAAAGAGAGCGCTTACGGTCTATCCTATGACATATGCAGTTGGATAGAAAGTTTTCTAACAGTCAAGGTCCGGTGCTTTTTACGATTTAGATAAACGATATGGTTGATGGTATTGACAGCGGCATTAGACTGTTTGCTGATGTTGCTGTAGTCTACAGGAAAGTAGTATCACACGAAAATCGTGAACAAATCAATGAGGATCTGCAGAGAATTAATGCGTGGTTTGATGACTGGCGATTATCTCTCAATATTAGTAAGTGTAGCCTACTGCGTATAACAAGGCGAAAATCCCCATTAATGTACGAGTACAAAATAAATTCCTGGTTTTTGAAAGCGGTAACATCCGTCAAGAATCTGGGTGTGACTATTCGAAATGATCTCAAATGGAATGATCAGATTACATAAGTAAAAGGTAAGGCGAACTCTAGATTGCGGTTTATTGGTAGAATCCTGAACCGATGCTGTCCTTCAACAAAGGAAATAGCTTACAATAAGTTATTTCCTCCAGTCTTGGAATATTGTTCATCTGTATGGGATCCTTACCAGTTGGGTCTGATTCAAAAGACTGAGACGGTCTAAAGAAGGCGGCAAGATTCGTCACTGGTATTTAGCCATCGTGAGAGCGTTGCAGATCTCTTAGAAAGTTTGAAGTGGAACACGCTTGCACATAGACGGCCCGCTAAACGGAAGGGGCTGCTCACTAAATTCCGAAATCAGATCTTCGCCGAGGATGTAGAGCATATATTATTACCACCAACTTAAATCGCGCAACGATCACCATTCAAAGGTACTGGAAATTAGAGCTCGTACTGAGGCGTTCAGACACTCGTTTTTCCCTCGCGCGATCCGGGAGTGGAACAGAGAGGGGGGCTGGAGGGGGGCGATATGACTTTGGCGCTAATTGTGTCCTCCGCCACACACAGCTTGGTGGCTAGCGGAGTATATATGTAGATGTAGAAATGCTTCAGGTTCCTACAAAATCAACCCTCTGTATGTTGCAAGAGACAATCATATCACGTCGATCAAGCGGATAAATACTCCACCTGGACCTTCACATGCGTCCCAACCGAGTGTCTGCTTTGTTCATGCATTAAAAGCAGCAGATACTCTTTTTGTGAGTGGCTGTTCACTGAGATGGCAATGAACAGCTTTGACATGGATCTGTTCTTTACGTCTGAGAAAGCATGGTTTCACTGGACTGGTTATGTCAACTCACAGAATCAAAGGTTCTGGTCAGCGGAGAATCCGCATAATTTCCACGAAACACCACTGGATGGTCAGAAAGCTGAAGTTTGCTGTGCAGTGTCTGCATGCTTCATTATATGTCCTTTCTCCTTTTATCAGACGCTGACTTTGGCGCGCTGTACTGCCAACATTTTGAAGCCATTTGTATCAGCATTAACGGAAGAAGAAAGGCCTACGGTTACTTCTAATAGGATGGACAAACAACCGATCGAATCTTGGAGCACATTTACACTGTCTTCAAGGCCTGACAGAGCTGTTAGCAGAGGTCAGTCTGGTCGCGGCCCTAGCTGGCCCCCAGGTCACCTGATCTGTCAGTGTGGGATTACTTCGCGTGGGGAGCCCTCAAGTCTAAGGTGTATCGCAACAACCCTCCAAGTCTTGAAGAACTGCAGCAGAACGTTTAGGACGAGACTGCAGCAGTTCCAACAGTCTAGCTTCGATGCAGACCAGGGCCCAAAAGGCCAAGAAATGAAGGGTGATCTTTGTCAACATCTGCTTTAGTCAGGTTAGCACTGCATTTCCTTTTCTCTGCTGTGCTTCTTTGTACCCAGGAACTGTGTTTTCTGGCTAGCTTTTATTTGGCCAGCCCTGGATTACAGATGCGTGGTAATTCTTGTTATTGTATGTCCAACGTTTTCTGTATGAGCGAGGATACTTCTATGGTGCTGCATTTTTATTTAGTCATTACATAGTAAAGAACCGTACAAAGACGCAGTGTAGCGACGCATTTCACTACATAGATGAAACAAGTTTGTTAAAGGAAAGTTGGTGCCATTATTTCCTTTTTCTTCTTCTTGCAGATTATCTACGGCTGGCGCCGCTCCTTCGCCTTCATCGCCCTCTTATTCTGTCTTGACTTTCCTCAACATTCATATTCCTTGCTTCCATTTCCATAACCACATCATTCTGCCACTTGCGTCCTGGGCGACTCCATTTCTTTCTCTGGGATGTTATCCATCGTAGTACCATGTTAAGTATCCTTTCTTCATTCATCCTGTTCACATGGTCAAACCACATCAGCTATTTTTGTTGGACGTCGACTCAGATCGTTATCCGTTTTCATCCTTCTGTCGGATTCTGTCATTTCTTATTCTATACATCTCAGGACGGCCTCAGCTTCGTCTTGAGTAATCCATCTCAGAGGTAAGCAGTTTATTCTTCTTTCTTTTGCTAACGCCCTAGATTTCTGCCCCGTAAAAAACTACACTCGAGACCATAGTCTTATACACTCTCTTCATCATTGTTGTTCTAATATTTTTGATCTACAGAACAGAGGTTCTTGCCCTTGTTACAGCTCGTCCCTTATTAATCCTACTAGTGATTTCATCATTACTTGTGCTCTGTTTATTAAATAATACCCCAAGGTATTTTGCCTTTTCCACACCTACAGTTATTTGTCAATCTATTTACAAATGGTTTACTTTTTCCGTTCCAACACCCAAGTACTCACACTTTATTTTCACCTTCAGGCCACCCTCATCGTACTCATCTTCAAACTTTTTTACCACATACCCAGATCATCTTCATCTTTTACTTGTACAATCTGGACATCTGTAAAATATTTTGTTATCCGCTACTGTCACTCCCTTAACGTGGTATTTTCTATGCCAGATCAACAGTATCTAGATACAGCTTAAAGAACTTCGATAACAGCCACATCTCTGCTGCAGACCCTAATTCCGTCGAATTCTTCTGCCCAACTATTCCCAATCCTTACTCCTGCTGTGTTATTTTTATATAATTTCGTAAGAGGATTTACAAATCTTTGATCCAATGCTACCTTTTTCAACATTTCCCACAGTTTGTTGGTGGGTACATTGTCATATGCTTTCTCTAGGTCAGTCAAAGGAATATGCGTCTCCATCCAAAACTTTGTGGTTTTTCACTTATTAGCTTATTGTGAAGATGTTATCAATTCCGAGCGCTTCAGTCCGGAATCGTGCTGCTGCTACGGTCGCAGTTTCGAACCCTGCCTCGGGCATGGATCTGTGTGATATCCTTAGGTTAGTTAGGTTTAAGTAGTTCTAAGTCTTGGGGACTGATGACCTCAGATGTTAAGTCCCATAGTGCTTAGAGTCATTTGAACCATTTTTTTTATCAATTACCGATCTTACTGCTCGGAATGCTGCTCGCTCCTCTTGCTGTTTGTACCTTGTTTCTTTCTCTACCAATTTTCAGTATCTTCGGGTGCAGTCTTTCAACGAAAGGAAGCACAGTCAGTCCCCTATAATTATTTGGGTCATCAAGTGACCCTTTCTTTGCATCGGTCTTATGTAACGCATATTCCATTCCGATGGAACATCTTCTTCATTTTAATACTCTTGCAAACAGCCTCCTTAGCGTCTCAAATAATTTCAGTGGGCAAAAATTCACTAGCTCTCGTTATATTGAGCCATATTCTGGCCCCTTTTTTTTATCTTACAGCTCCTCAGGGCCAGATGAAGAACTTTTATATCTAAATGCCGTAACTCCTCCCGTAGCATCCTCACCTCACATCTACATGAAAATTCAGGCCGATTTTGCTGGAGTAAATCCTTAAAATACTTTGTCCATTGATCATGACTATTATTATTATACGATGTAACTTGTCAATATTTGACGCATTGACCTGACTGTTATCCATGCCCCAGTACTACGAGCGCCACCAATCATCCCCTCTAGATTTTCAGCCGGCCGCGGTGGTCTCGCGGTTTTTAGGCGCGCAGTCCGGAACCGTGCGACTGCTACGGTCGCAGGTTCGAATCCTGCCTCGGGCATGGGTGTGTGTGATGTCCTTAGGTTAGTTAGGTTTAAGTAGTTCTAAGTTCTAGGGGACTGATAACCACAGCAGTTGAGTCCCATAGTGCTCAGAGCCATTTGAACCATTTTTTTCTAGATTTTCACATCTTCCTCCCCATGCCTTGTTTCTCCTTTTTGACTTTTCTTTTTTACTTCTCTATATAGTTTCCGCATCTGTCTCTACTTTTACTGTCATTCATATTGTATGTAGTAGGTCAAATAAGCTTTCTTCCTTTCGATCACCTCTGCTGTTTCTGCATCCCACCAAATTGGTTTCATCTTCTTATATTATCCAAGTGGTTCTTTCGCTGTTCTTATATTGCCTTCTTTATATGCCCACATTCTTCTTCTACTGTTCTCTTTGCACTCTGCGGTTTGTTTTCCAGTCGCTGTTGGCATAGGTACTTAGTACTATGTTCCCTTGAATTGTCCTTATGATCTCAGGCAGGCCAACATGTTGCGACTTCGTCTATTCGCCACTACTCCTGGAGGTACAAAGTATACTCTCCGTCCAAACAGACCTCCGAAGCCCCAATGGTACCGACCGACTCCCGTGTCATCCTCAGCGATGGCGTCACTGGATGCGGTTACGGAGGAACGTGTGGTCAGTACACCACTCTCCCGTGACCGAAGTCGCTCCTTTTCAGTCAAGTAGCTCCTCAATTGACTTTACAAGGGCTGAGTGCACCTCGCTTGCCATTAACGCTCGTCAGACCAGTACGGTCACCAATCCAGGTGCTAGAGCAGCCCGACAGCGATTAGCTTCGTTGATCTGACGGGAATCGGTGTTACCACTGCGACGAGGTCGTTGACACTCCTGAAAGTATAGGCGACAAAAGTTTAACATTCCACCACACGATGGACATTTCCACAGTCTGATCCCCTTTGAACTCTGACATCCTGAATTTTTAAACTGGCATTTGTCTCAAGATTAGATAATCAATATTTGATTTCAATACTATTGTATGTTTAAACCACGTAAATTTATGTATGTCCTGATGAGTAAAGAATGTATTTTCTACTCGAAACTACTGCCCCAATAAATCCAACAACATTTTCCCATTCTCATTACTAACATGCTCCCCGTACATTTCAATAGCCTTATTGTCTTTCGCTTTCCCTTCAAATGGTTCAAATGGCTCTGAGCGCTATGGGACTTACCATCTATGGTAATCAGTCTCCTAGAACTTAGAACTACTTAAACCTAACTAACCTAAGAACATCACACAACACCCAGTCATCACGAGGCAGAAAAAATCCCTGACCCCTCCGGAAATCGAACCCCGGAATTCAGCTTTCCCCAAATCTGCTATTAAAATCTCCTGCCAGTCTCAGTTCGTGGCCACTTGAAAGGCCTCTATAGCCTATCAGCATCTGTTCAAAATCTTCCTTAACATACAGTGGCGTGTCTTTAGTATGGGAACACACTCCCACTATCACTATATTCAGTACTGTAGCTCTCAGACTGAGCTTTATCAACCTTTCATTAATCGCTTCCCACGAGGTTACATATTTTGACCATCGTTGCTTAGAATTATGGAACTCGTGCTGTCGCCCTGCTGTTTCCGGCCACTTCGCTAAAACAATGCACCAGCTCCAGAAGATACTTACAACCAGTATCTTTCTTTTTTGTTTCGGAAAGCACAGTTACATCAGTGTTGTGCTGTCTTAGATTCTCATTAATTACACTTAATGGACTATATGAATGTCATAACACCACATGCCTCGTGACTCACAATAAGAATGGAGGGTACTTAGTTTCACGGTGACGTGTAGATTGAGGTCATTTATCTCTGGCACCTGAGCAGCTACGAGCATGTTTCAGGCGGTGATAGTAGTCAAGTTGAAAATTTTCAGATCTCTTTGGTTGGAGGCAGTATAAAACGGCTCTGATGTCAGGATAAAGGTGTAGATATGGTGCCAGTAAAGAAATGAGACTCAGGGTTGGTGTTCGGTCTGCTTTAATGTGTTTTCATGTGAGTCCATGAACATGCTGAACATCACAGGAACTGGTTATGGACTTCGATCAGACTCTCTTAACGTACGTGTAAAACACAGGCAAGGCTCACAACCTCACTCTATTATTAACCAGTTACCAGAACAAATGACTAGACCAGGCTAACACTCTGTTAGGAGCAAAGTGCACACAGTTACGTATGGTATTTCAGACCACGAATCATGAAAATAACCAGTTACTATTGTTCTAATAGAACCCTTAGGTTCATTTACATGTCACTCTGGAAGTGACCGCCACAGACAGATACATGTAGGCAGACGTACAAAGGAAACCTCTGACCACAGTCCAGGGGTGCATACAGGAAGTTCTACAAGTCTTTTTGAAGGACTGGCTTAATTAAGTATTATTTTCACTCGTATAGCTCCGGCCGTCGACTGTTGATGATCTGAGGCGGTGGGTCGATGCTTACTTGGGTCGAACTTTGCTGTAGGTTATATCTCTGGCCCGGTAATCGATTGAGGGCTCCCGTGTACTGCGTTTCGACCTGTTTGCTTACAGACAGTGAATGACACCGCCGCCTTTTGCGTCGAATTCGCAATCAGTGACTGTGATAACAGTGGTTTCTTAAAGCGTGTGACAAGTTACTCAACTGGCGAAAGTGACTGACACTGTATGTCTCCACCTAAGTTACAAGGCTTATTGCTAGTATTTGTACTTAGACGATTTTCTTTTATTTCTGTGGGAACCTTCTTGATTTGTTCATTTCATGTGATTGCATACGATATAATTCCCGAAACAAGTCACCAGCTACACTAACAGAGATGATCGTCGCAAGCTAAATATACATGGGCAAAATTCAAGGAATTCGCAACTGATCACGTTACTCAGCGATATATGACACGTATCTTAAAACTTAATATTTCTTTATTCTTTCGTCTGGGACATTACTTGCGTCAGACTACACACTAGGAAGATTTAGGTTCACAGTTCGTCTGCTATAAATGTTTTATGTCAATTAAAGATATAAATTATGAAAATGGGTCCGTGATCTTATTGGGGTACTTTATTTTACAGGTTCGTCTTGATCACAAAAACTTTTACGCTTCACTTTTACCGGATTCGGCTACAGCCGTCTTCGGATCATAAAATATTCTGCTGTAGGTATCAACGTCAAATTACACATCTAGGTACATAGTAAGATTTTATGTGCTAGGCGAATGTGAAAGTTTAAATATATATTGCATCTTGGTTCGGATCTCTTGAGATAAATGGTGTGTCCCCTTACTTGGCCTTCATGAACCATTGCTTTATTATTATTATTATTATTATTATGTTAATTAAAGCACTATATCGTTCAATCAGCCCTCAGATTTATGGTTGTTTTCCTTTGTTTCAAGAGTGTGAATTTCTAAGGGACCAAACTGGTGAGGTCGTCGGTCCCTACTACTTTGTTTCAGATGGTATTGTTACGCACATGTAAGGCTCAAATAAAGTACCATAAGAAACAATGTTCAGCACACTGATCGTACGCTGATCGCAGACTTGCCTTCTCTCCTTTTTCATGCCTTCAGATTTTTGGTACCACGTATATTATTATACGGTCACAAAAGTCGTTTCAAAATAAATTCTATCTGTTAACTATTTACTTCTCAATAGAAGACAGCAAATTAATTCTCATGGGTACTTACGGAAGAATATAATCCTTCAACGTAAAAGTAATATAAATAAGGTAGTAAAACAAACTTGCATTTCCATTAATGTTCACCGTCAGTAGATTTTTATCAGACAGTAAACAGAAAACGTTGCAGACCTCAGTGACACAGTTAAGTGCTTACCCAGTGTGCACAAGACAAAAGATGCTGAGAGCGTTCGTGGTGTGAGGTCCAGCGTGTGCGATTTCCCGTTTCTTGAAATCTATTGGCTATATACTTCACAGTAACGCCGTACACACGTATAAGTGAATACATACCTTAGGAAGCTAACGTTTCCTGTGGCGAATCACCGCATTCTGGCCATTGCAACGGAGAGATAATGGCGAGTTTGTCTCCTTGACCGACAGCAGAGGGAGGCAGCGGCGAACTATGCTGAGGAATAAAGTGTGGCCACGCTTGTGGTACCAGTATAGCTCCGGCGTAGAGTTGTGAACCTGTACGTGCGATAAAACTTTTCTCTCTCTTTCTACTGCGTTCTCGTAATACTTAACTCTCCGCGGTTTATGACTATTTGGCCTTTGAGATCACACTTGCTGCATCTTCATACCAGAAAAGACACTGTCGTGTGTTTCCCTGCTGATGTGAGTGGTTACTATCGTATAGCCTCACGAAAGTTTCTTCTAGAAGTAGTTACTTCCGATCTTCCACACAGACACACGTCAGTACCCCCCTTCTCCAGGACGTCTTTTACGACTCTGACCAGTTGCTTCCCAATGGATATTTTCGTTGTAATTGACAAATGGAGCATACTTACTGTTTAACTTCCATCGAGGACGAGGTAATTATAAGCTGAGCAAAAAATCGACTGGACAAGGATGGAATGAGTCATCGCCTTTAGAACAATGCCGGTATTCACCCTGAGGATTAAGGAAAAGTTATAGAAAACTGAAATCTGTGTGGCCGGGCGGAGACGTGGGATCCTGCTTTATGCTGTAAGTGTCTCTCCACGTATTACTTTCCCGATCTATTCTGCTTCCCACTTTTCATATATCCATCTTTTTCTTCCACACTTCTGTGTAAGATTTCTTCTGGGTCGATTCATATTGCGTCATTTCGTGAATCAGCGTACTACTTGAGCAGAGTCGACCATTAGCTACTTGTCTCTCACTGAAAAAACACCAGTCATGTTACACACATCATTAGAGAACCATATGAATCTATTATGATTCTAGGGATAGCGTCGAAACGTACTACGTGAAGGATTCGTAACCAGCCACTACCCCAAATTTTGAATAAAAAAGGGTTTTTTTTGGTATATATGAAGTCCCCTTAATGAAATCAAGAGCTCATGACGTCAAAAACCATAAGAACTCTGGCTGTGCCTCCCTTAGGCATACATTACGAAATGAAATACTGGTATCCATGTCGTGGTGAAATATACATCACAGCCACTGCATTTGCTACTGCTACAGGGGGGGGGGGGGGAGAGGGGGGCTGAGATACCGTTCAATGACTTCCCCAAAGGCCGAGTGGTGCAGGTATTTGAGGATTCATCTACATCTACATCTACATCCATACTCTGCAAGCCACCTGACGGTGTGTGGCGGAGGTATTTGACACGGTATATCATTGCTTGATAAAATATTTGGAATTATGTGACTTTGCTTAATCTTTACTGGACACCGGACCCTGAATTAATGCAGAGCCAATGTATAGCACCCATCTAGCCACGTTAACACAGCTAACATATGGCAGGTGATTTGGGGGATGGTGGTGGTTTATTTTAATATCTCTTTGGTATGTATGAAGTCCCCTTAACGAAAGCCAGAGTTCATAATGTCGAGAATCATCACAGCTCTGGCTGTGCCTCCTTTATATGTATATTATGAGATGAAATAATTGTATCCATTTTGTGATGAAATACACATATGGTTATGGCTATCGCTATAAGCTGTTACGTTATAAGGAGTTATCTTGTTCCACCAACCAACTAGTCAAAGTAGGATGCTAAAGGCAATGGAAACCACAGCATTAAAGACATGTAATGTGTATCCACAGGACATGTGACCTGTAACTGAAAAAGTGTCATAATGAACTCTCCAGTCGTCTACAGGGGGTGGAAGAAGGGTGCGGGGTGGTGGGAGGATTAAGCAAAGTGAAATGCAAAGTGACAAGCATTTCCGGTTAGATGGATGCGGGGTCATATGAACGGAAGTAGAAAATTATACAACGAGAGTAGGATTTTGTTATGAATAACAGGCATATCGAAGAACTAGTTATTATGAACGATCCAGTGACAAGGCTGTGCAGATTATAATCCATAACGAACCATCGCCGACAAGAACAGTTCGAGTATGCATGACGACGTCGCAAGCAGTCGATGAAGAGCTAGACGATGTATAAGAGAATATTGAAGGGGTAATGTAGTTTGTAAAGGAAGACGAAACTATAGTGAAGATTGGATGGGATGAGGGTGGGTTTGAACGTGTCAGTAGGGAAAGAGTAAATGAAAGAGTTGCGGTGAAATAATGGGCTTGGCAGTAAGAATAAATTTGTTGTGACAGAGGTAAAAACTAATTGAGTTCTCCAATGAATTTCAACTAGCAAAAGCGAATGTATTGGTCACGAATTACAAGGAGAGTATATCTGGAAAACGCCTGGATACACTGGAATATTCGAGGTGGATTATATCGTGTTCAGACATATTTCCAAATCATCACGGTAAATAACAGCCAAAAAATAGCAGCATAAAGATTTATGGAAATCCTTGACCAATGTATCGATATATCTAAATATACCTTCATCAGAAGCAAAAATACACCTGAACAAGAAGATACCTTCATTAGCAAAACACTTAGCAACATAGCGGAGATAGAAGAAAAAAAAACACTTGTAGCTTTATGTAACCATGAAAAATTTCAAAGTATTACAAGCACAAAAACATTTAGTCCCTCACTAAAATCTCATTCTGCAGTGGAGATGCATAAAACAATCGTGCCAAAGGCGTCATCAATAGTAAAAGAAGCAGTGAGAAAAAAAGTAGGACGCTGAAGAATTAAACCACGTTGAAACGTATTTGAAGTTCTCAAGCATGTACAAACTGCCATATTGCATAATACAATATGTAGTTCAGTTGAAGAGGTATAGACACCTCTAAATACGGAAATTTCTGAATCTGAGCAGGCAAACATGGACACAAGAAACGCCAAAGAAACCGGATAACGGATGAAACACCATGGAGAAATGAAAGAAGGAAGTACAAAAAATAATGGAAAGACTGGAACAAAGTAATATACTTCACATAGGAATGAAGTAAATAGGATATGCAGGGAAATGAAGGCAAAAGCGGGGTAGGAAAACTGTCCGAAGGACTACATCAGCATACAGAAAAGTGAAACAATCTTCATTGAAACTAAAAGTTACAGAGTCAACATTAAGAATGAAATGAGAACCATTAATAGAGTGAGAATTTAACAGAATTTTGTATGACTTGAAATCAAAGCAGAGGTGATGGACAAGTTCTGAAATCATGAAGGAGAAGTGACAAACAAGCAACAATTCACATTAGAGTGTAGAATCCAAGAGACAGCGACGTACCATCCTCCCTCCGAACAGGCCTACGAAGGCCCAACTGTACAGACCGGCCTCCTTGTCATTCTCAACCCACAGGCGTCACTGGATGCGGAAATAGAGGGGCATGTAGTCAGCACACCGCTCTCCCGAGCGTATGTCAGCGTACGAGACCGGAGCCGCTACTTCTCAATGAATTATCTCCTCAGTTTGCCTCACTAGGGCTGAGTGCACCCGGCTTGCCAACAGCGCTCGGCAGAACAGATGGTCACCCACGCAAGTGCTAGCCCTGCCTGACAGCGCTTAACTTCGGTGTTACCACTGCGGCAAGGCCTTTGGCGACTTACCATCCTGAGTTGCGGAAAAATATCATTCACATAATTCCGAATATCGCAAAAAAGCAGATAAGTGCGATAGCTATCGCACAATCAGCGTAACGGCTATCCGCCCCCAGTAGCTGAGTGGTTCCGCTCAGGAACTGGGTGTTGTGTTGTGCTTATCCAAAACGAAAAAAAAAAAGGTCAGCGCGCCAGAATGTCAATCCTATGCGCCCGGGTCCGATTCCCGGGTGGGTCGGAGAGAGTTTCTCCACTCATAAACTGGGTGTTGTGTTGTCCTAATCATCATCATTTCATCCCCATCGACGCAAAAGTCGTCGAAGTTGCATCAAATCGAAAGACTTGCACCCAACGGATGGCCCTAGTCACACGGCATCTACATTTTAGCATAACGGCTTAGGCGTCCAAGTATGTGACAAGAATAACATACAAAAGAATGGAAATGACAACTGACGTTCTGTTAGATGACGATTCGGCAGGTTGAAAGGTACGAGACTGGCTGTCCTGACGTTGTGGTTGACATTGAAAGAAAGAATTAAGAGAAATCACAGGATTTGATGACATAGAAAAACCGTTCAACAATGTAAAATTGTGTAAGATCTCTGAAATTCTTAGAAAAACTGGTGTAAACTAAAGAATAGATGGGTACAATATGTACTAGTCTTCCCATTAGAATGACGTTTGACAGGGGTATATAGTCTTTAGCCCCTATTGTTGAATCTGTACAGTGCACAAAGAAAAATTCAGTGTGAAAAGATATCAGTGATAAAATTTGCTTATGATACTAGTATCTTCACTGAAACTCAAGAATAACAGGGCCTGCTGAATGGAATGACAGTCTGATGAGCACTGAAGGAAGAAAAAACTAACGAGGAGTAGCCGAAATGAGAACAGCGACAAGCTACTGTGACCCCGAAGAAGACGAAATTAAGGAATTCTGCCACCTAGGAAACAAAGTGAGCCATGACGGACGAAGCAAGGAGGACGTACACTGTCAAGTTACGTTAATGTGACCACTTGCCAGAAGTCTGAATAACCATCTTTTGCAGCACGGACCGCTTCCAGACCTTCAGGAAAAACAGTCAACGAGGATCTGGAAGGTACCGACAGGGATGTGGAGACAAGTCCAACCCTCTGCCGTGGCCTCCTGCTCGAGTTTTCTAGATCGTGGATCCACAGTTGGAACAGCCTGATCGAGTTTGTCCCACAGATTCTCTACTGGTTTAAATCCGGAGTGTTTGGTGACCAGAAGAGTAGAGTAATTTCATCCTGACGCTCTTCGAGCCACGCACATACACTGAGAGCTGTGTGACACGTTGCATTGTACTGTTGGTAGATGCCATCGTGTCGACGGAAAATACCGACGAAGAACGAACTGCATATACAGGGTGTTACAGAAAGGTACGGCCAAACTTTCAGGAAACATTCCTCACACACAAATAAAGAAAAGGTGTTATGTGGACATGTGTCCAGTAACGCTTAATTTCCATGTTAGAGCTCATTTTAGTTTCGTCAGTATGTTCTGTACTTCCTCGATTCACCGCCAGTTGGCCCAAATTGAAGGAAGGTAATGTTGACTTCGGTGCTTGTGTTGACATGTGACTCATTGCTCAACAGTACTAGTATCAAGCACATCAGTACGTAACATCAACAGGTTAGTGTTCATCACGAACGTAGTTTTTCAGTCAGTGCAATGTTTACAAATGCGGAGTTGGCAGATGCCTATTTGATGTATGGATTAGCATGGGGCAATAGCCGTGGCGCGGTACGTTTGTATCGAGTCAGATTTCCAGAAGGAAGGTGTCCCGACAGGAATACGTTCGAAGCAATTGATCGGCGACTTAGGGAGCACGGAACATTCCAGCCTATGACTCGCGACTGAGGAAGACCTAGAACGACGAGGACACTTGCAATGGACGAGGCAATTCTTCGTGCAGTTGACGATAACCCTAATGTCAGCGTTAGTGAAGTTGCTGCTGTACAAGGTAACGTTGACCACGTCACTGTATGGAGAGTGCTACGGGAGAACCAGTTGTTTCCGTACCATGTACAGCGTGTGCAGGCACTATTAGCAGCCGACTGGCCTCCACGGGCACACTTCCGCGAATGGTTCATCCAACAATGTGTCAATCCTCATTCGAGTGCAAATGTTCTCTTTACGGATGAGGCTTCATTCCAACGTGATCAAATTGTAAATTTTCACAATCAACATGTGTGGGCTGACGAGAATCCGCACGCAATTGTGCAATCACGTCATCAACACAGATTTTCTGAGAACGTTTGGGCAGGCATTGTTGGTGATGTCTTGTTTGGGCCCCATGTTCTTCCACCTACGCTCAATGGAGCACGTTATCACGATTTCATACGGGATACTCTACCTGTGCTTCTAGAACATGTGCCTTTACAAGTACGACACAACATGTGGTTCATGCACGATAGAGCTCCTGCACATTTCAGTCGAAGTGTTCGTACGCTTCTCAACAACAGATTCGGTGACCGATGGATTGGTAGAGGCGGACCTCCACGCTCTCCTTGACCTCAACCCTCTTGACTTTCATTTATGGGGGCAATTGAAAGCTCTTGTCTACGCAATCCCGGTACCAAATGTAGAGACTCTTCGTGCTCGTATTGTGGACGGCTGTGATACAATACGCCATTCTCCAGGGCTGCATCAGCGCCTCAGGGATTCCATGCGATGGAGGGTGGATGTATGTATCCTCGCTAACGGAGGACATTTTGAACATTTCCTGTAACAAAGTGTTTGAAGTCACGTTGGTACGTTCTGCTGCTGTGTGTTTCCATTTCATGATTAATGTGATTTGAAGAGAAGTAATAAAATGAACTCTAACATGGAAAGTAAGCGTTTGCGGACACATGTCCACATAACGTATTTTCTTTCTTTGTGTGTGTGTAATGGTTCCTGAAAGTTTGGCCGTGCCTCTTTGTAACACCCTGTAGGGAAGACATGTTCCCCATTAATATATGCATACATATGTTGATCCGTCGTACGTTCCAGAAAGACGAGACTAACCAGGGAATTCTACGAAAACGTTTCCCAGACAGTAACTCCTCAGCTGGCCTGGACCAAACCGACGATTGTCGCTGGGTGTTTGCTTACAGACATTTCACGCCGGACAAGCCAACGTCCAACTGTCTGATGGAGCATAATAAGTGTTCATCCGAACACGCCATCTGTCGCCGCTCAGTGGACATCCACCTGCGTTCGTTGCCACTGAACAGCAGCCACCATGATGCGCAAACCAGGCGCCAGCTGCATAGTACCATAGGCAGCGACTTCTGCTGAACGTGCGTTGAGTGGACCCGTGCGTAGCTCCCTGGTTCATCTGCGCTGTCAGCTGCTCAACATTCGTATTTCTGTTCGCCTGTAGACATCTCCGCAGCCGTCGTTCACGCATGTCCTCTATGGCTCTTGGTCCACCACAGTTGCCTCGATGCCGGTTTTGAAAAACCTTTTTGCCGTGCAAGGTATACTTAATCACTGCGGCATACAAACAGTTTACAAACTTAGCTCATTCGGAAATGCTTCCACCCTTAGCTCGAAAGCCAGTTGTACATCAGATAAATTGCTCCATTTCCGTATTACGGCAATGACCGCTCCGTTTTCCGCATGCCCCTGACACGCTTTTTATAAGCTTCATTGCTAGTGCTGTGACCTGCGATTGTAACACTCACGTGATTGGACTGCTCGGGCAAAGAGGGCATTCCTAGCCTAAAGAAGTAGTAGTAGCAAACTTAGGCCTCTGTAGCCTTTGAGGAAGAAATTTCTGAGAATGAGAGTTTGGAATACAGTCTACATCTACATATACATTTATACTCCGAAAGCCACCCAATGGTGTGTGGTGGAGGGCACTTTACGTGCCACTGTCATTACCTCTCTTTCCTGTTCCAGTCGCGTATGGTTCGCGGGAAGAACGACTGTCTGAAAGCCTCCGTGCGCGCTCGAATCTCTCTAATTTTACATTCGTGATCTTCTCGGGAGGTATAAGTAGGTGGAAGCAATATATTCGATACTTCAACCAGAAACGCACCCTCTCGAAACCTGGACAGCAAGCTACACCGCAATGCAGAGCGCCTCTCATGCAGAGTCTGCCACTTGAGTTTGCCAAACATCTCCGTAACGCTATCACGCTTACCAGATAACCCTCTGACGAAAAGCACCGCTCTTCTTTGGATCTTCTCTATCTCCTCTGTCAACCCGACCTGGTACGGATCCCACACTGATGAGCAATACTCAAGTATAGGTCGAACGAGTGTTTTGTAAGCCACCTCCTTTGTTGATGGACTACATTTTCTAAGGACTCTCCCAATGAATCTCAGCCTGGCACCCGCCTTACCAACAATTAATGTTATATAATCATTCCACTTCAAATCGTTCCGTACACATACTCCCAGATATTTCACAGAAGTAACTGCTACCAGTGTTTGTTCCGCTATCATATAATCATACAATGAAGGATCCTTCGTTCTATGTATTCGCAGTGCATTACATTTGCCTATGTTCAGGGTCAGTTGCCACTCCCTGCACCAAGTGCCTGTCCGCTGCAGAACTTCTTGCATTTCGCTGCAGTTTTCTAATGCTGTGACTTCTCTGTATACTAGAGGATCATCAGTGAAAAGCTTCATGGAACTTCCGACACTATCTACTGTATGTCAGTGAATCTTGAACTGTGGGGAAATAGAAAAGAAAAAAATATAAGGGTTTGAGGTGTGGTGCAACAGATGGACGCTAAAAATTAGGCGGACTGATAAGAACAAAAACTGTCAAAGGGATAATATGCTAAACAAGAACACGAAGGACAGGATCACAGGACAGTCTCTAATGACTTAGTTGTCGACGGGGCCTTAAATACTAATCTCCTCCTCCTTCCTCTAGCATGACAGGACATGCGTTAAGACATTAGGATATAGTATCCATAATAGTAAGGGGAGCTATTGACGGTAAAAGCTGTAGGCGGAGATTGTTTTACATCAAATGCACAATAGACGATATTGGGTGTAAGTGATACTATGAGATGAAGAAGTTGGCGCAGGAGAGGAAATCGTGGCTGTATACATCAGATTAATGAGATGTCTGATGATTCAAAAAATTAATCTCCTGATAGTATGCTTCAATGATCCACTCAGAGACCTTACAGCCAGAACTCCTTCGCCTATATCACTCATGCAAAGGATGAAAGAAAGGAACAGTCCAAGCTCTTATTTAAAATACTCTTTTGATATAAATGTCGACTTCCTCGTTATTCTCCTCAATTTTCGGCAAACGTAAGCTGTATAGCGAAAATAAATGTACCGAGTGAAATGGCTCATTTGTCGTGACGTCAGGTTTTATTCAGAAGAATGGGAATCGAATACCAGTGCAGTCATAGTGTTTTAAGCTTTTTGTGATCCTGATTAAGGTTATCATACACGCTAGGATGGTTGCTCAAGAAGGTCATATGCGATTTCTTTCCAAGGAAACACTTTATCACGCTTTCTTTCGCTGAGCACAGACATCACTAAAACCAGAGCTGACTGCACGGGGAATGTGATTTAACTCCTTAAAACTCGCTAGGGAAGCTACTTGCAAATGATTATTACTCAATAATGGACTCCCGTTTAGAATTTTACCTTGTACCAGTGATAAAGCGGTCTCTGAGTGGCATCAAGTACGACACCATACATGTTTATTGAAGGTAAAGCCTTATGCAGGTATCGAGAATTCACTTCCATTGCAGCCACGATTCGATTACATCGATTGCCTTAGAAAGGGCTTCAAATGGCTCTGCGCACCATGGGACTTAACATCTGAGGTCATCAGTCCCCTAGAACTTAGAACTAATTAAACCTAACTAACCTAAGGACATCACACACATCCATGCCCGAGGCAGGATTCGAACCTGCAACCGTAGCGGTCTCGCGGCTCCGGACTGTAGTGCCTAGAAGCGCTCGGCCACTCTGGCCTGCCTTCTTTTGTGGATAATTACCTTTCTTTAATGTTCTTTCTATGAACCGCAATTTCACATCTGCTTTTGCTACTTTTGTTTCATGTGGTCATTACACCCAAGGTCCTTTCGGATAGATGCTCCCTCACAGCGATTGTCACTAATGGTGTAGTTGTACAGTAGAGGATTTCTTTTCAAACTTATGGGCGCTATGTTATATTTGTTTACGTTTATGGTCAACTTCCAGTCTGTGCATCATTCACTAATCCTCTATAGATTGTTCTGCAAATCTCTACTGCTATTTGGCATTGCTCAGCCGCGTCATCTACGGACACCCTTAAAGAGCCTCCAACAATTCCACTAGATCATTTACATGCATTGTAAACACTAACGGTTCTATCACACTTCCTTGGACCCTAGCCGGCCGCGGTGGTCTCGCGGTTCTAGGCGCGCAGTCCGGAACCGTGCGACTTCTACGGTCGCAGGTTCGAATCCTGCCTCGGGCATGGATGTGTGTGATGTCCTTAGGTTAGTTAGGTTTAAGTAGTTCTAAGTTTTAGGGGACTGATAACCACAGCAGTTGAGTCCCATAGTGCTCAGAGCCATTTTGAACTTCCTTGGAGTACCCCCGAAATTACGACGTGTTAAGTTCTATCTGCGAGAAGGTCTTGCTCCCAATCGCAAATCTGGTCCGATACTCGGTAAGCTCGTAATTATTTTCACTAAGAAGCAGTGCTGGACAGTGTTAAATGGCTTCTTGAGGGACAGAGTGAGCTGATATTCGCAAGATCTCTGCTTACGGAATCCATGTTGATTTTTATAGAGGAAATTTTCTTTCTCAAAAAACGTCATACTTCTTGAACATGTTCTATAATTCTACAACAGATTCATTTCAGCCGTATATATGTAGAGCTATGTGCTCCTGTTCTACGACCTATCTTGAAACTCGGAATGACCTGCGCTTTTTTTTTCAGTCCTCTGGTCCAGATTTCTATTCAGTAGTAATCGAAAGTGGTTGTTTTTCTAATCTGGGTTCAGTTATGCATGGTGTTCTGTTGACACATATTTTTACTGGGAACTTTAAATTGTAACCGTGACGTATGTGTAACATACACGTATGTGATGGTAACTTTTCTAAGAGTTCAGATTTAAGTTACTTGTAAAATACTAATTACGTGGTGCCATACGTATATCGTTCGTGGTATAGTGGCTGGCTGACCGAGGTCTAATAAAATTCTTAGAAAAAAAAAATATCCTAAAGGCTTCACAAATCTAAAAAGTAAGAATCATGTAGCGACTGCAGATGGTTTGTTATTGTTAAATATATTGAACATAAGACGCCAATTTAAGACGATGGTCGTCGTGGGATTATGCTCCGAAGAACATTTTCCTAAAAGTATATATTTACGAGTATCAGTTTCGAGATTTCTCAATTAACTTAAGACAATATAAAGTAGCATGAAAATTGAGAGTCTAGATAGTGACAGGGACAGCTAGTAAACAGAAGCTGTAACACAGGATATTGCTCATTTGTTTGTTTGACGATTTCCCTGACTGGACTCAGAAAACGTTCCACGCTTGTAATGGCGCTGATTCAAAGGCTGACCGTACATTCCGCCGGCCGCAGTTCGCGAGTCCACGATCGGAACGTGCAAAGAACGGGAAATGATAAGGAAAGACGTACTAAGAAAACACAAGAATTCACTTTTCCGAACGTTGTTTAAAGATCGGTGTTGACATACTCATAGCTAAGTAAAACAGTGGATGCGAAGAGCCATCTTTGATTTTACGACGAGTAAATTGCGATGTTCGCCAGGTCGTGGGAGTTTTTCTTTTGTTATAGCTCTTGACTCAATTCCAAGACACATCTAAAGGAGAGTTGCCTAAATTGTTCCACATTTTAAATTTTGTTTGTTACAGCCTAATCAGGAAATTAAAAAATTATTTAAACAACGCCATTCTCAACTACAAGATGTTGGTCTTGGTATCTGATTTAAAGACTGGAAATTCTGAGGAAAACAGAAACACTACACTTAAACTGAATGTTTCAAGTTAGCTTCTAGTACAATACGCCTATTTCAATAGTACTGCAGTTGTCAGGTATATATGTGAATATTACAGTTGGAAAATTTCATTTACTTTTGTGGTACCTGTGTTTGGAGTTAATTATAGCCTACAAGTATATGAGTGTTTACGCCTTGCCGGGTGAGACGTACATATTGCATCATTGATGAATCCTTTTGTCAACTGCCTCTGTTTTTATGATGGGTAATTGGCCAAATGATTCATCACTGATGCAATATATGTGTTTCTCTAGGCTAGAAGCAAGTATAATTGCACAGTTAACTTCATATACAAATATCTGTTTTGTTTTGGCCACGCAAACAAACTTGTTCACATAGAAATGTCGCAAAAGTAAATGAAATGAATGACAATGACAGTACTGCCGAAGCAGACCTATTATAAGAAATGTAATAAAATTATTAGCAGCTAAGTTGGAAGATTCAGCTTAACATGTTATTTTGACTATTTTTCGACCGTGACTTTCTCAAGAAATATGTAAAGGTAATTTAAAATAAAACTTTACATGAAAAACCTTTATTATTATTATCGTTAATTCCCCATTGAGGAGAGCGTTAAAACACAATCATTAATCACAATGACAATATGGTATATAAATTGGTACATTTCAAATTCATGGCACTTTTTTCTGTCTCTTTCTTTTCTCTTCCCAAAAACCTCTCATAAATTCACTGTGCTTCTTCTTCCTCTCTTCTGTCCACTTCCTTCCTGCTTTCTCCTCTTTTGGTGGTTAATCGAATTTCTGTTTGTTGATTTTTTCTCTGTATTTTCCTCTGTTTGATATTTCTTCTGTAGAGATGTTAAGATTTTTAAGGTCTTCCATGGTTTCCTTTACCCAGTTAGTTTTCACCTTATTCGTCACCACTATGTTAAAAATCTTCTTGGTCAGCCTATTTTCATTCATCCTATGAATGTGCCTATAGAATTTTGCCCTTCTTTTTCTGATATTGTCTGTAATTGTCTCTGCCTGTTTGTACAATTCCTTTGTTGGTCTCTTTATCCAGATCCCTTGTCTCTGAACTGGCCCATAGATCTTTCTCAGAATTTTCCTCTCTTGCTTTTCCATTTCCTTGATTTTAGTTCTTCCTCTGATTACTGTTGTTTCTGAGGCATACAAGGCCTCAGGTAAGACTACTGTTTTGTAATGTCTTAATTTGGCATTGATGGAAATATTTCTTTTATTGTAATGGTTCCATGTAAGTCTGAATGCTTTTTGTAGTTCTGTAGCCCTTTCTTCATTGGCTGTTGAATTCAGCCCTGTTTTCTGTATAATCTCTCCCAGGTATTTGAAACTTTCTACTTGTGTTATTTTCCGTACTTTGTTATCAATGGGCTTCTGTCTGCAGATTTTGTGTTCACGTACTGTGTTTTTTCATATGATATTTGTAGTCCTGTTCTGGCTGCGATTTCATGCAATATCTCTAGGGCTTCTCTGGCTTCTTTTCTGTCATTTGTAATGATGGCTATATCGTCGGCAAAGGCCAGACATTTTATGTTGACCGTTCTATTTTTCTCTCTCCCCATTTTTACCCCATTGACTCCTTTGTCCCACGTCCTGATTATTTTCTCTAAAACAGCGTTAAATAAAATGGGTGACAGGCTATCTCCCTGTCTCACTCCTGTCTTGATTTCGAAAGATTCTGAGATCTCGCCCATGAACTTCACTTTTGACTTTGTATTTGTTAATGTTTCCTGAATTAGTTTTCTGGTCTTATTGTCTACCTTCATTTCTTCTAGTGTATTAAAAAGTGTTTCTCTGTCTATGGAATCGTAAGCCTTCTTGAAATCAACAAATGTTACTGTGGTGTTTCTGGACTTTCTCGTTGTTAATAATGTTCTCAGACACCAGATCTGCTCACTGCATGATCTTCCCTTCCTAAACCCTCCTTGGTATTCTCCGACCTGTGGATCTATCTGAGGTTCTAGGCGATTTAACAGAGCTTTTGATAGAATTTTGTATGCCACCGGCAGTAACGAAATTCCTCTGTAGTTATTAGGGTCTGTTTTGTCTCCTTTCTTGTGGAGGGGGTGTACTAGGGCTGACTTCCATTCTTCTGGTATCTTTTCTATTTCCCAGATGTTTTTTATTATACTATGAATTTTGGGTGTAATGTTTTCATGGTCTAATTTCCAGATTTCTGCAATCAGTCCATCCTCACCTGGTGCTCTGTTATTTTTCAATGATTTTATTATTTTCACGATTTCTTCATATGTTGGGGGTTCGGAGTCACGGTTGGGTTCTAGTTTTGTAAACTGTAATCTCTGTTTTGGTTTATCACAGTTAAGTAATGTTTCAAAGTATCTGGCTAATATTTCACAGTTTTTCTTCGGATTTGTCTCCAGTGTTCCATCTTGTCGTTTGAAGCATAAGCTTGGTGGCTGATATCCTGTCATATTTTCTCGGAATACTCTGTAAAAATTTCGTGTGTTGTTTCTGGTGAAGTCTTCTTCTATCTCCTTCAACCTGCTGTTTTCGTAACCTCTTTTTTCTCTTCGTATTATTTTTGAAGTGTTTTTTGTATCCTGTTGAAGTCCTCCCATTTTTCTTGTGTTTTATGGCTGTTAAATTTCTTCCAGGCTTGTATTCTCTCTTCTATGGCCCTGTCGCATGTCATGTTCCACCATCGGTGTTTCCTTTTTCTCGGTGGCTGCCCCAATTTTATCAGTTCTTTTATTTTTTCTGACAGTTCTGTCCAGTTGTTGCTATTGATTTTCGTAACTTCTTCTATTATTTCTTTCTTGTTTATTTGTAGGTACTCTGGATCTATTGTGAAAGGTCTGTTGGTTCTCTTGATTTGTCTATTGGGTATAAATTTTACTTTAATTTGGAGAAGGTGATGATCAGATTCGAAAACTCCTTTCCTTGTTCTTACGTTCATTATTTCTCTGGTGCTTTTTGTGGATATTGCTACGTGGTCTATCTGAAATTCTCCTAGAGCATGGTTGGGGGATTTCCAACTTGCAAGTTTTCTGTGTGGTTTCTGGAACTGCGTTGACATGATTTTCAGATCAAAATTTCTGCAGAAGTTTATCAAGTTCTATCCATTTTTGTTTGTTTGTTTGTTTTGTTTTGTTTTTTTGTGTGTTTTCCTGTCGTATCTCGGAATTTTCTTTCCTTGCCTAACTGGGCATTGAAGTCTCCTAGTAAAACTTTTATGTGATTCTTGAGGATTTTGCTGGTAGTTTCTTCCAGATCTTCCCAGAATTCCTCTATCATCTCTGGGTTCTTCTTGTTATAATTGTTTGTGGGGGCATGTCCATTGATTAATGTATAGGCTTTGTTTCCAGATCTTATAGTGAGTGTCGACATTTTTGCTGATTTTGATGTGAAATCTATTACGGAGTCCAGTATCGATTTATGTACTACAAAACCAGTTCCGAAGAGTTTGAGATTTCTTCCTGGGATGGCTATGGCTGGTTTCCCCTTATATATTCTGTAATTTTCGGAATCAAAGTGGTTCTCATCTGCAAATCGTGTTTCCTGTATTGCCATAACTTTGATGTTGTATTTATCCATGGCGTTTGTTAATTGTTTCAGTTTACCTGGCCTCAGTAGTGTGTTGGTGTTGAGTGTTCCCATGTAAAATACTTTCTTCATCTTGAGGGTTTTTGAGAGGCTCCGATTCTTCTCTTCATGACATGCCTGATCCCCTGGAATCCAATGATCAGGTCTATTACCCAGTCTTACTGACTGGGGCCCAGGGTAGTGGATCCTTTCCCGTTGTTCTGTCATGATTATTGGTTTGTGTTGAAGAATTGGTGGTGAAATCACGAAGGACCTCACATAATTTCGACTGGAGTTTTGAGTTCCAGAAGGAAGATTAACTCACAGCCGAGCTCACAGAGCCAACAGACGCTGACCAGAGTACCGGTGACTGCCACGCAGACGTGTCTGGATTTTGGGGCTTCGCATGTAACCCTATGCAGGGGCCCTCACAGGGTGCTACCATCCGGAGCCAGATGGACCCAGGTTTTTTTTAACGAGGTGTTACTCCTCCCCCTCCTCCTTCCTCATCACTTGCGAGATGGGGCCCCGGGCTTGGGACCGGCAGTGGCGGAGTTATGAAAAACCTTTATATATTAAAATGTCGTGTTGTGACGTGTTTCATATTTCGCACAGAACTATAAAAAACTGCACTTAATTTAATTTTCTAAACTGTACGGATTAGGAAACAGGTTTCCCAGTAGCTGTGGATGCATCCCTGAGCTAATCTAAGTTCAAGGGAATGTTCTGTATTTTGACTATCACATCACTAAGTGCATTCATTGCAATATAGCTTTTTCCCTCCTTTCCTTATCATTGCACACGTTCCATGATTGAACGTTTTGCATTTCGTTCAGCTGACCATTTGTTCCATTCGATCTTTCTTGCACTACTCGCTACATCATTCCTCCGTTATGGAATCCACGTAGAGCCTCCAAAATATACTCCTTTTGTAGTCTTCGAAAGTTTAGTTTGAAGCTTTCATAATTTCTCTCGGATTCGGTGACGATTTTTGGATGGAAACCTCCAGACCACCTCCTGCCTGTCATGACTCCTTCTACATTGAAATTATAAGGCCAGTCACAAACGTAAGTTTTCTTGCGTCCAACATACTTAATCCGAACGTCACCTCTCCAAATGTAAGAATATGCTCTTCCAGTTCGCTTTCAGCTGTGTCGGAAAACACTTTATTACAGTCAAATTTTTTACTGCTCATCTTTCATTTTCATTTTTATTTTCAGCATGCCTCTTAATTGTTGGTTATGGCACATATTATACGTGTGCATATTCACTTAATCAATGATCCTAATTTATACCGTGACAGCTAAATGCAGTTCGTCTGCGGGCCAATATCCATGATGTATTTCTGCTGTTATACTTGATTAATACTTAGGATAGAGAACACTTCAAAAAATTTACTGAATAATTTCTAAACATTGTGTTGCACTAATAGTGCTAATCGCATTTTTTAAATCTCACTATACGAACAAGTTTCTCAAATTTTACCGGTACAATATAGGAAACGTGTAGCGGTATGTTATAGGCAACGTCGGCATTTTCTCCTTGTCAATATCCTATAAACGAAACACAACGAATATAGATTCATGACTGTCTGAAAAGTAACGTCATACCATATATAATGTCTCAGAGGTTTAATGAAACATTATATTGCCATTTATCTTGTAAGACTAATTCGCTTCGCAACGTACACAAGAACTTAGAGGAAATTACTACAAAAATCAACGCTGTCATCAGCCGATGTATTCCTCAACATGCGGCGTCCATAGCTGACAATACGGCTCCAAGCTGTATGTCGTTTAGGTACGAATTCTGTAGATGTGGTTCAAATCTGGATATGGTACAATATAGGCAGCCCTTCCCTATTTCTGAGATTTTCGAACTTAATCTTACCGAATTATAGATTTCTTGGTAGTTACGATAAATCTATGCAATAAACACCAATGTTAAGGAATTATTATCACTATTATTATTATCGTAAGTAAACATTTTATCTATTTAACTGTTGTTATAAAGATCCTAGGCATATCTGACACGTTGAAAATGGCAGAGACGATAAGGATCTTGGGGAACGGCAGACAGTAACAAGATGTGACCCCGCCTCCACGCCCTGTCCCAGAAACTAACCCCTTGCATGCCTTAAAGCAATGCTGCGCTAACATTCAACAGCTTTTACACTCATCCAGTCAATCAACCGCAAGTTTTACCGTCTTCTAAATGATATGATGTTCAGGTAGAATACAACTAAATCTATATATGAATCTACGCGATTGCAGTTCACAACTATATGCCTGGCAGAGGGATCATCGAACCACCTTCAAGATATTTCTATACAGTTCCACTCGCGAACAGCGTGCGGGAAAAACTAACATTTAAATTTTTCCGTGAATGCTCTGATTTCTCTTGTGTTATTGTAGTGGTAATTTCTCCTTGTGTAGGTGGGCGCCAACAAAATATTTTCGTACTCGGAGGAGGAAGTTGGTGATTGAAATTTCATGAGAAGATCCTGCCGCAATGAATAACGCCTTTGTTTTAATGATTGCCAACTTATACCTCCTGAGAATATCACGAATGTAAAATTAGAGAGATTAGAGCGCGCACGGAGGCTTTCCGGCAGTCGTTCTTCCCGTGAACCATACACGACTGGAACAGGAAAGGGAGGTAATGACAGTGGCACGTAAAGTGCTCTCCGCCACACACCGTTGGTTGGCTTGCGGAGTATAAATGTAGATGTAGATGTAGAAGTCGCATATCATATCCGTGACACTCGCTCCCCTATTTCGCGATAATACAGAGTGATCTGTCCTTGTCTGAGCTGTTTCGATGTGCTCCGTCAATTCTGTCTGGTGCCGATCCCATACCGCGCAACAACACAGCAAAAGACTACGGAGAAGCTTAGTGCAGGCAGATTCTTTACTGCACTCTCAGAATTTTCTGAGTGTACTGACGATAAACTGCAGCCTTAGGTTTGTGTAGTCTCTAAGTATTTAGTTGAATTTACAGCTTTTAGATTTGTGTGATTTATCACGTAACCGAAATTTAGCGGGTTCTTCGTAGCACTCATATGGATGGCTTTACACTTTCAATTGTTTAGAGCCAATTGCCTCTTTTCGCGACGTACAGAAACCTCGTCTAAATCATTGTGCAATTGGTTTTGATGGTCCGATGATTTTATAGGACGATAATCGCCATTTCGGTGCGCTGAGTGGTGCTAAATGTGGGACATACACTAACACCCCTGTACGCATGCTGACGTTGGCCGCCGAAGTTATTACCAGCTGTACCGCTAGTCTCCACAATATGACTGACACTAAGGAGAAGAAACGCGGTGTGAAGCAACACAAGCTGCCCCCTGAAGCGGCTTAGTCCGCGAGCTTTCCAAACACCGTTACGCCGTTTAGGGGGGACACTTCGACAGCTCCGTCCTTTGCGGCGCGGCCGCCTCACCGCGGAGCTACAAACGGATTGGTCACGCTCTCTATTGTGGCGGGACAGAGGGGACGGCTTTGACACGCCACGGGGGCGTGTGTCCGTGGGGACGCGCAGGCCTCAGGGCGGCATGCGTGGGCGGCCATTGTCAGGGAGAGCTCCCCAAAGGCGAAAAGTCACGAGTGCTGTTGTTCCAGCCCGCTTTTGTGTCTTGTGCGCACTTCAACAGCCTGAAACCGCTAGGAGCATCGTGTGTGGTCTTAGTTTCACACGTCTCACGCGCATTAGGAATTTATCATTTTAAAAAGGAGGAAACCCTTTTTTTTACGCGTATTCACTTTAAATGGATGCATCGAGACAAATTATCAATACCTATCATAATACCGAAGAAGTACCTGTTGCGGCACGCACAGCAAGACGAGCAAGTATGAAATCTGGGTACTTGATCGGACCCAGGGAGAAGGAGGAAGTTAGTGTTTAACGTCCCTTCGACAACGAGGTCATTAGAGAACCGATACCGACTCATACCCCTTTTTCTCTTGCTACAGGTGTTTGCAGGCTGGTAACGAAGGATTAGGCACAAAACCCGGCATTGGTGTTGCGTCACGTACACATGACCCTAAACCTTCTGACTGCCTGTTTAAAAGCATGTTGGTTCACGTTTAAAATGCAGTAATAAAGCCACACAGCGTGCCATGGTTTCGACAAACCTTCGGTAGATGTCTGGAGGTATGCGGCGACGGATGTCTACGCATAGATCTCGCAGTTCCCGATAATTATGGAGCGGCGTATTGTGGATGTACAGCTTGCGCCCATAGGGTTCCAGATCTGTTCCATAGTTTTCAGATCCAGCGAAATTGCAGGCCAAGGCGTCAACGAGTTCACTATCGCGATACTCAAACCACTGTAGCACGATTGTAGCCTTGAGAACGGACAGTTATCCTGCTGATAGTCACCATCTGTCAGAAAGCTGTTGAACATGAAGGGATACGTATGGTCTGCAATAATATTGACGTTGCCCCCAGCTGTCACGATGCCTTCGATTATTATCGTAAGTCCCGTGGAAGCCCATGTCAGTATCAGCCATAGCATAATACTGTCCCCAAAGGCATGCGCTGGTGTTTTAGTTCCGTTTTAGAGCAGTCGTTCGTCTGGATGACGGCATATCTGGAGACGACCATCAACCTGGTATAACGAGAAAGGAGATTCATCTGAGCATGCGACGCGTTTCCCGTGATTTATAGCCCGATATGTTTGATCTCGTGCCATGCATGTTTGTCACAGCAGCAAGTCTATGAATGGAGTAGGAAGTTCGCAAATCGTGTAAATTCAGTGGAAGATACTCCTCGTCCAGGTCAGGCACAACGAGTTGTGACTCCCCAGAACATTGAAGCACTTGAAGCCATAGATAAGGAAAACCGCAGTGTGACACGGGCTGACATTGCAGCATTTTTACAGATCACCCATGGGTCAGCACACCACAGTCTGCCGGATGGGTGCCACGACAGCTGACTCCTGAAATGAGAGAACGACGTGTTGGTGCTTGTGAAGAACTTCTTAGGCCCTTTGAACGAGATGGTGATGGCTTCCTTGCGAGAATCGTTATTGGGGACGAAACCTGAGTTCACTTCCACCAACCGGGAATGAAGAGAGCGAGCAAGGAATGGCGCCATTCCTCATCACCAAAACCAAAAAAGTTTCGAACAGAACCATCAGCAGGGAAGATAATGCTGGGACAAAAGAGGCGTCAGTTTGGAGTTTTACGTGCCCAGAGGGACCACTGTCACCAGTGCATCATACACAGATCTCCTAAAAAACCATCTGCGGCCTACAATCAAATCAAAGCGTCGTGGATTGCTGTCAGCTGGTGTCCTTTTGCAACATGACAACGCAAGGGCCCACACAGCCCGTACTAAAGTTGGAACAATCAGAACCTGCATTTTGAGTATCTTCCGTATCTACCATAATCACCAGACCATGCCCCAAGTGATTTCGATATGTTCGGACCACTCAAAGACGCAATGGGAGGAAAGAAGTCCCGTTCTGATGAAGAGGTACACCACGCGGTGCATCAGTGGCTGCGCGGACCACCATAAGAATTTTTTTCTAAATGAATTTATGCACTTTGTAAGCGCTGGAGGACTTGCATTGAGCGTGGGGGAGATTATGTGGAAAAGTGAAACAGCTTTGTACCACTTCTGCCAAATAAATAATATTAAAAAAAATTTAAGGTTTTCATTTGACTCACCCTCGTACTTTGTCATCAGATCTGGCACATATCGGCTCCTGTCTTTCTTTAAAGAAGGGTTAAGAACAGTTTATCTTTGTCAGAGTCACTTAGGTCTGCTGATTTCCCCATTTGTAGCCCGTATCGCAGCTACAATGATCCTCCATTTTCGTTTCCTACACTCGTTTACTCTCTTTACCGAGTGGGAATACGACACTTCCAGCTCCTACACTGAAGCGCCAAAGAAACTGGTATAGGCTTGCGAATTCAAATAACAGAGATATGTAAACAGACAGAGTACGGCGCTGTTATCCGCAACACTTGTGTAAGACTATAAGATGACAAGTGTCTGGCACAGTTGTTCGATCCGTTACTGTTACGTTATCAAGATTTAAGTGAGTTTGAACGTGGTGTTATGGTCGGCGCACGAGCGATCTAAGGTGGCGATGAAATGGAGATTTGCCCGTACGACAATTTCACGAGTGTACCACGAATATCAGGAATCCGGTACAACATCCAATATCCGACTTCACTGAGGTCGGAAAAAGATCCTGCAAGAATGGAACCAACGACGACTGAAGAGAATCGTTCAGTGTGACAGAAGTGAAAACCTTCCGCAAATTGCAGCAGGTTTCAATGCTGGGCCTTCAATAAGTGTCAGTGTACGAACCGTTCAACGAAACATCATTGATATGGGCTTTCGGAGCCGAATGATCACTCGTGTACCCTTGATGACTGCACGACACTAAATTTTTCGCCTTCCCTGGGGCCGTCAACACCAACATTAAACTGTTGATGACTGACCGGACGAGTCTCGTTTCAAATTGTATCGAGCGGTTGGACGTATACGGGTATGGAGACAACCACGTGAATCCATGGACTCTGCACGTCAGAACGGACTGTTCAAAGGCTCCTCGTGTCATGTTGGCTACGGAAACCTGCTTGCTAACTGCGAACGCACAGTATGGTGTGACGTCCGAGATTATGAACAGTACTGAGTGTCGCTCTCCAGCCCGTTTCGCTTGATGATCCGTTTCGCCTTCATTTCGCAGACGGTATCTATTTCAATACGGGAGATTTGTGTTCCATCACCTCGGTAGCAGTGTCATACTAAGATTATTCCGTTCGATCAGCATAAATCGCGATAGGAAGCTTGGAGCAACTACGTTGATAGCTGCAGTGCAATCATCCTGGCTGCACCGCTGTTATCCAGCACTTTTGCTCCACAGATTTTAATGTGGTAAGATTCGTTGTCTGGCCCCTGCCTCTGTATTCGCAACACTGAACTAATGTCTACCAATACTCATTTTCTTGATTAATCTCGTTTGCACGTTTCTCACTCTCTCTAGGCACTAGACGTATTCCCGTTTAGTTTTCATAGCACTGTTACCTAATTTAAATTTCATTCTTTGCCCTACAGCGAGGTGGCTAGTAGGCAAGTCCCTTAGAGTTGCGACTGCACGCTGTAAAACACTACGACGGAACTAACAATTTGTATTGCCTCCTGCGTTGCATTCAAGATTAAGTAACTTTACCACTGTCCACCTTACTTTAGTTAAACTACAAATTAGGTGGTGAAACACTTGAAAAGAGAAGAAGCCCGGCATCTTCAAGGTCCAGGCTCTGAAGAAAATTCCTGTCTGATGGGGTTTCTGTAATAAGCCCTACATTTGTCCATTCTTGCCTGCTGACGTTACAAAAGGGTGTATCCTTGATATCTTTGTCTCACAACAAACACGTTTCTTTTATCTCCAGGAATAACTCTACAAATTCGTGTACGTAATTTTTTGTGTATGCTGTATTTAAATGCATTTAAAACAGTGAAATTATTGAAATGTGTCCTGACGGTCTTTCTGTTGTGCTTTTTCTTTTCATAAAAATAGAATAGTAATCCTCAAATGTTGTTTTATAGGATTTTAATTCGAAAATTGCTCTATAATGCAATTTTTGGCGATTAATATCGTCATCAAATTTCTCCTGGCAGGGTACGTAGGAAAGGTTCCTCCTAGGGATCTAGAGATCATAAATACGGACCAAAACATAAGTATAGCTGTCAATTTCACGCCTTATAGTTGTGAAACATGGAACGTGGGAAAACCGGAACAGAAGAGAATTGAAGCATTTGAGATGTGGTGCTACAGACGAATGTTGAATTTAGTTAGCCTGATATGGTAAGTAATGAGAGGCTTTCCGTAGAATCGGTAAGGAAAGGAAAACACTGACAAGGAGAAGGGACCGGATGATAGGACATCTGTTAAGACATCAGAGAAACACTTCCATGATACTAGAGAGCAAAAGCTGTAGAGGAAGACAGAGATTGGAATACATTCAGCAAATAACTGAGGACGTAGGTTGCAAGAGCTACTCTGAGATGGAGAGGTTGGCACAGGAGAGGAATTCCTGGTGAGTCGCATCAAACCAGTCAGAAGACTGATGACTCAAAAAAAAAAAAAGTTGTGTTACTGCAGCTATGAAAATTTCTCATTGGCAAAACGTAGAGAATGGCAAGAGGAATTAGGATTTAACGTCCAGTTGTGGACGAGGGCCTTAGAGACGGAGCTCAGACTTGGACTGACGAATGGCACTCAGAACCAGAACGCCAGAAGGAAACGAGACTTCCTTCTCAAGCTAGCTATGATGATACTCTGTTCGTTTGTTTTACTAACTCTTCCGCTTTTTCTTTGACTTCATCATTAATAAGCACTAATGTCTTTTAAATGTGTTGGTACATTTTTTGTAATCTTTGAATTTGATTCAGACTTGCTCTATAAAGTTAATTCACTTGTTGAAGTTTATCTCCACTACGGGTAAGCTGCACCATGTCTTCAGAAAACCGAATGAGGTTCAGATAAGTCTGATTTCCCAGTCCATGGACCTAAAACTTGCTTCAGGACGTCAGGCATTACTTCTGGTGATATGGAGTCTCCTTTCCTTTCAGTTATAAATTTCTAACCAGATGAAGTCAAAAGGGAGCTGCAACTTTGACAATTATGAGTGTATTCTTCAGAATGCTAATGTCTCGTTTCTATTTGGATGCAAAAAAGGCTTTCGATGGACCCGAGTGAAATGTTTCCTCTAAATCCACGAATCCTATATAAAGTATTAATCCTTACTCGCTGCTCCGCTCTACAATTTCGTTCGTGACTTGAAAATGGTCCACTGTGCTTTACTCACTTCTTTGGTCCTCTCTTTCTTTTGCGTGAGTTTAGTCCAACGTTCTGGCCATGAGGTTAATGATAATTTTAGTGACTGTCCTATACGAGTACACTGCAGATTAGTAATCCGGTACCCGTGCTATTTCTGTGTCGTGTGTCGCTCGACCCTACTGAAATATAATAATTACGGTGTCTTGAGGGAATCGTATTTATTCATATACATTCTCTAAATAACTTTACCAAATCCCAATATCAGCATTTTGCCTCCAGGCTTAACCGTTGTGACTATAGTGGGCATTGTGTTGAAAGGATGGGGTCGACTGGCTGAGCTGATTGACCAATACGAAATTTATTAAGCCATAATTTAGAACAAAATTCATAACAAATCAGTTTAGATCGCTCCATAGATCGTCGCACAATCCCCTTTCACTCGAGCGCAAGTAAACAGAGATAAGGTTAGCAAGAAGAGCAACTGTAAAAAACAAAGCACAAAAGAAAAAACGACTGCATCTCCTAAGAATTTTAGGAGATTAACAACCGTCTAAATAGCATGATTAACAGAACATTTTTTAAAATACAGATTAATGGCACTAAAATCAAAATTTACAGACGGCCACTGCTTTAAAAATCAAACATTTAAAAATTTCCCTTTTATAATGAACTTGGTTCATTCCAGGTTATGACACATCCACCTGGGTCCAGTACACACGCGGAATGGTAAACAATCACTCCTCATCAGCATGAACAGATTACATCACAATTAACCACTAAAACGTCTACCCGAAACACCTCAGAATAACTACAAGACACAGCAACATCAACTGAAGTAGGTTTAGATTATAATCTATTCTGAAATGTTGCATCCATTAACCTGGAAGGTAATCTGCAGCATGTACGCTGATCGATCATCAGTGGTTACAATGTCTGTTTTAAAACTGAAATAAATACAGCGCTGACTGCGGCTGACGTTTGGGACCACGATACCTTCGCCGTTCACCACCATCATCTGCCACCGTGGTGTGATACAGTTTGAAAACGGTCCCATTTTGACCGAAACCAGTGAGATTGTAAGTAGGCTGTTTAGGTTCTTTTATTGGTAACGCCGCCGCCACGTAGCGCGCTGTATGAAAATCACTGGCTGTGCCGTGTGCAGTCTGTGGCTGGTTTGCATTGTTGTCTGCCATCGTAGTGTTGGGCAGCGGCAGCTGGATGCTGACGCGCGTGGAGTTGCAGAGTTGGAGGTGAGCCGCCAGCAGTGGTGGATGTGGGGAGAGAGATGGCGGAGTTTTGAAATTTGTAACACCGGATGTCATGAACTGCTATATACATTATGACTTTTGGACACTATTGAGGTAAATACATTGTTTGTTCTCTATCAAAATCTTTCATTTGCTAACTATGCATATCAGTAGTTAGTGCCTTCCGTAGTTAGAATCTTTTATTTAGCTGGCAGTAGTGGCGCTCGCTGTATTGTAGTAGTTCGAGTAACGAAGATTTTTGTGACGTAAGTGATTTGTGAAAGGTATAGGTTAATGTTAGTCTGGGCCATTCTTTTTTAGGGATTATTGAAAGTCAGATTGCGTTGCGCTAAAAAATATTGTGTGTCAGTTTGAGCACAGTCTTGTATAATTGTTCAAAGGGGACGTTTCAACCTTTACAAATAAATATTTTGTTGAGTTAGAGACTGTTTTTAAACTGATTTTAAAATATATTATCAAGACCGCTGATGTTCTCCACCAGAAATTCTTTAAAAAATTACAGTGTCTGCGTTTACACAGTGTCTGAAGCACATTGTAATCAGAAGAGCTGATGCTCTCTGTAATCAAAAACCGAGTGTAGGGCTCAACGATCAACTTCAACGGCTGTTCGCCGCGACCAAATGCAGCGTGCAATAACGAAGAACGGCTCGCAATTAGCGGGAAATCCGGGTTCAGTTCCTTGTCCGGTGCAAATTCTTTGGGTGGCAGGAACAACTGACGTCAGTCCGGATTAGCTAAACGCCGATCTATTTCGCAGTATAACCAGATCGAAGGACTCTAGGTGCGTGAGGAACGCATTTACTGACATGTTTCGCGGTAAGTTTTCTTGTCCAACATAACAGATTTCTCAGCCAGATTTGTCCGTACAACACCAGCGAGCCAGACTTTCCACAATGCCAGGTGTGTACTCAGAACGAAAAGACAGGGGGAGCCTCCACTTCTGACGAAGTCCCGGTGTCACCACCCGAAGCCACAAGGTACCATCGTTTCCGCCAGAGGGAGCAAACGTAATCTCTGGTCAGCGATTCAGTGAACCAGAGTGATACCAAAACAGACTTCGTGCCATCCTCGGCACACCCTGTACACCATCTTCTCCACAAACTTTTTTTTCTTCGTAGCTCGAATAGCTTCATACCCATCTGGTATTTCTTCCGAAACATTATTTCACCTGTTTACCTCTTAAACTATACCGACACTAACATAACCTTTGGTATGATTGCGTTATTTTCTTTCTGTTTTTAGTTATTGCACCGTCCGCCATCGCATCTTAGGGAATGGGATGTCTGCCCACATAAGATTCTGTTTCTTTCATCACACCCATACTGTTCCAAGCTGTTTCTTTTTATCAGATTTTCGTTGTATCTCCTTTTGTTGTATTCCCTCACATCCCCACAAAGGCATTTCTGAACTGTGTGTTGCGTGTCTCTCCTTCCTTGTAATATACAGCCACTGTGCACAATGGTTCCTGATGGAACCAAAGATGGTTCATTTCCGAACTGTTTTGTTCAATTCCTTATATTCTAGTATGTTCCTATTACCGCTTCTTTGAATCTCTCGCATTCTCTTTAATAGCTGCCTCATTCCAATTGACGTATTACTTTCTTAGTTACAAAATATTTGTGTCCTTACAAAAGTACTCTTGGTGAATAAATGCCTCTCTTTTTCAACCTTTGCTTACTTTAACCTATAACACATTCGCACTCCTAACTGAATTACAATAATTTGCATTCTCCACTTCCTGCCTTATAACTATTATCATGATTACCACGTTTTTTGTAGCTCTTTTGTAATTCTACTTTCCATCTAATGTGTCTACGGCCATTTGAACCACTCCTGTGGTTCAGCATTTTATTTTCTTCTTCTTTCTTCAGCGTAAGATTATATATTTTCTTCTTCTTTGTTCGTTACACTCCACGCCCTCTATTTTGAGCATTTAATTAGAAATTGCTTTCTCATATTACTTATCATAAAAGTATTCAGACCAAATGAGAAATAATTTTCCATATTATAGGCGCAGTTATTTTAAGGTCTCCCGGATTGACAAGCCTCTTACTTTGAATGGAGCTTCACCGTAAAATTATAAGTATGTGTCTTCCGTATCACCTATCACTATACAGAAGTTCTACCTTCCTCAGGTACAAAGTCCTTTTGTTCGCGCAAGCTTGAAGAGAACATCTCCTTGTAGCCTGATGTAGCTGTGTGTGACGACTTGACAGATACACAGCTGATGTTTCGCGTTTATAGTCTTACCACCTTTCCGCCTGTTAGGCTAGCGGCACCTTTATGGCTTCTGTTAGGGCCGGCAGACGTTCGGTCGTTGCACTTTGGTTAGTACTGACCCCACATTCCGACCTGTGCAACTGCGAAGCCTACCGTGGTAATGCAGCCTGCTCTGCATGGCTTTTAGTTGATCGCCTTATCAGAAGTGCACGGCCGTCCTACTTTATGGGACCAATAAAGAAAAGCTAAATAACGTCTTCAAGTCTTTGTGGCTAGTCGCCTTTTAACTGCGCTACTAAACAATAAGATTTCTCGCCGCTAACTTCGAAAGTGAATGCCTGTAACGCATTGTGTTTGGGTATTATTCTTGCAAGCACACGTCTAATCCAATACCATCGTTCTTAATGACTCACCCACACTAACCGAGAGAGGTGGCGCAGTAGTAAGGAAATGGAGTCGTATTCAGAAATGTGTCGGTTCAGCTTCCGACCAGGCCATATAGATTTAAGTTTTCCTTGATTTCACTCACTCAGTTAAGTCGAATACTGGAAGGGCACGGCCGGTCTCCTCCCCTTATCCGGGTCTGCGATCCACCTCTCATAATCCAATGACATCGTCGTCGACCGAAAGTTAAATCCCGAACTTCCTTCGTTCGATACACATTGGGGTGCATTCTGACGATCTGATAAACAGAAGGAGTTGCAACATTTAAAAAATGCTTCAGGTACGTAGAGTTATGTAGCTATACAGGGTGTCTCCCAGAAGTGTCGTCAGGCGCATTTTCTTTTGCGTTTCGGTAGATATCTGCAATTCCGTGTTTGCAATGTGTTTCAGCCCAAACTAACACCATTAGCAATAAACAAAATAAATTTTAAAGCGTAATTTTACGTGTCCATTCGACAGAGCGATCCCAAATTATTCTAGAGCGATATTCGTTTTATCAGTATGTATGAACAGGGACAGTAAACACGAATAATAACCAGTACTCCAGAGCGACTTAGTAGCTCTGCTGCATGACTGTAGCCGTCCGCGCAGGCCAGGACGGTGCTGTACTGGTTGCTCTTGTATTACTCTCCCTGTTCATACATATCAATAAAACGAATATCACACTGGGCTGATTAGGGACCACTCTTTCGAATAGAAAAGTTAAATTCCGCTTGAAAATAACTTTGTCAGTAGTTGGAAACAGACCAATGAATGCCGTCGACACAGGGTGTCGCATGAAAGGCCTAATGAGTAGCGTCATTTCTTCGGGGAGGGGGGAGGGGTAGGGCTTGACCATAGCTACTCATTGCGAAAGCGAAATTAAAAATACCAAAGAAAATAAAGCGCACTATTCTTAGAATAAACAGCCTGTATATGCTATACCTGCGCTTCAGTCCAGGAGAGGCTCCTGGGAGACCATCCGCAAGTATACAGAGAACTTTGCTGACTGCTTCAGATAGTTACTTCTTTTTTTTCTGAGCTTCTTCCGTGTCTCCACAGGATCGACATGTTATTCTTCTTTTCGCAATATTAGTCGCAGAGGTTGGCCGGGTGCCCTTGCTGTTACCACTTCTTCCGTTCTCCACCCCTTGCTACTATAGAATTTATGTACCCCGTCTGTATACGTCCAGTGGTACCCTATGGGAAAGTGTGAACATGTTTTCTTCCAAAATGTTTGTGAATCGAGTGACTGAGGTGGGACGTGAGTACTGGCCCGGTGTTCAGCTAGTCGTATGCGGGAAACCGCCTAAAAACCACATCCTGCCTGGCCAGACACCTGCCCTCGTCGTTAGACCGCCGGTCGGATACGATGCGGAGTCGGCGCGCTTCCTCGAAACCCGGAAGCGGCGTGTTAACGCGCGAAGCTGTACTCGTGGGTTCGCATCAGACTCATTTTGATTTCACATACTAAGAAATTGTTGTTGATTTCGTACATAAGGCCATAAACGTCATGAACGACACTCCCAGGTAATGGAGGACGTCATAGGACCCTTGAAAATTTTTGATGGCCATTTTCGGCCGTTCAAAGGGACACGAAATCGCATAATGTTTGTAGCCTACTGTAGTATGTTGGATGACTGTGTAAATGACTAGCTGTCTTGCAGATGAAAACAAGCTAAAAGTAATCAAGATCATTAGCAGAATCTCCCAATAACGTTCTCTCTACGGTCATGCGCCGCTAACATCCTGGGTGTGTATGCACAGAACTCTATAGAAAAGCTGGAAAAACTTTAGTTGACCAGAGCCATTCCAGTTGCTGTCCCTAAATGGAAATCCTACCTTCAATGAAGAAGAGTTTCCTTTAGAAGGAAGGAAGTGTATAGATATTTAGATTTGGATTTAGCCTCACCTCAGCAAAGTCACTGAGATAGTTTGCAAAAGCATGCCACTTTAGTTCCAGTGCCGGCAGTGGCACTGTACAACATTTTCTTCTTTACTGCTGTTGTTGGATTCACAGCAAGCGTGTGGAACAAGTAGTTGCTTCACGAAGGTGCAAGGGGCACTGCTAAGGCTAACAAGAGCATTTGGAACCACGCCAGCAGAGGTGCTGCCAGTAACTGCAGGTACGTATCTTCCTGATCTGACTGTGAGGCGTAGAGAAGCATGTCACTGCTTGCGTAAACGTGACATTGAGCAGGTGAGGTAGGTAACTTTGAACTAAATCACGATTACAGTGCATGTACTGTCCTGCAGAAATAGTGTTTAGCTGAGGGTGAGGGAACGGGTTACTGATCTCTGTGTTTACGTATTGCTCCCAGACAAGTACGAAAGAAAGGAACAGCAATATATGGATCCAAGTAGAAACAGGACCCATTTCGTAAACGGACAAGGACTGTATTTCTCCTTCTTATGCAAAAAAATCGGCAAAAGACAATCAGACAGATGCGAGAATAGAAATTTATGGGACTCCAGAACATGTTATATTAGTATCCTTTAAGAAGTGATCTAATACGAAACCTTTGCTGGCCAATCAATTACTCACTTCCTATGCAGTAGTTCTCGTATGTAGAAAAGATAAAAACTTATCGGAGCTTATCACCTACCTTGATAACACAGTTGAGAATTCTTGCGAGATTTTCGTATTGGAAGAAATTTGTAAATCATTGTAAATTACTAATTACAGAAACCAATAACACTACCAAATACTACCTTAGCAAAGATAGCTCATGACTTGCTCCCTACACACCGCTCGGCAGCCAGATGGCTAGATTTAGCAAACTCCCAGCAGCTACTGACGCTGTTTGATTTATACTTCGCAGTCAGTCCTAGGGTGTAGTGGTTGGCTTTTAACTGAAACGCAGGCGACCTCATTGGTCAGTTCTCCTACCAGCAGCACTTCTTCCGAACGCTTAGTTAAGACTTATCGCAGCGTACTGGGAGAATACATATCAGCGGAATGTTTCTGCTGGTACTAAACTAATGTATGTTTACTATCACTTTCTATGCACACTTAACGTTTGCATGCAGACAGTGGTTAAGTCACCTACAAGGGATAAATGCTCAATTAAATCACAGGGTCACCTCCAGCCCAAGACTGAACTCAAAATTATTAGGCTACCTATTAAAAAGAAAGGGTAACATAATTTCAGCTGTAGCGAACTAGATAAAAAAAGTCGGAGCACGGAATATTGTTAAACAAACTCAAAAATCAATCAAGAACTTGTATTTGTGCAGCATGAAAAACCTGGCTAATATTTTAAAGAATAAACACAATAACAGTACTAAGTTACAAATTAGGTAGTTATTTGGTGAGCTTTGAAGAAAGTAACAGGACACACGATTTGAGCTTTTACTAAATACATTTATTCCCAGACAGCGACAACGAACCGTGGGTAGACATCCCATCGACGAACCTGAACATTAAATAAATTGATCTGCTTTTGATAAAATGTAATTATGTTGCACAGTTTAACTAAGCGTACGTAAGGCGAAAGAGAGGAAAAGAAACAGGAGACTCAGACTTCAGTCGTCCAATCTAGATCCACACGCAGAAAAAAGACGAAGTTCAAAGGAACAAACCACCAGCATTACGTGCATGCACTAATCGCTAAGAGGTTAATACCGATTGAAACATCTTGTTAATATAAACACACGAAGCCAGAATTCGCACACACAACGTACATTGAAACGAGTTGACCACGTGGTGGACTAATTCACACGTTTAACCAAACAGAAATTCAGGAAATGTACACAATTAATGAGGAAACACGACCATAGGAACGAACAGATCACGAATTGCCGCGAACTGATAAAAACACCAGGAACGTGGAAGACCCCAATGGTTCCAGAAACACATGTTCCCCACTGAATAAAGGGATTTACCAGAAGTTCCCTTAGAACGGCATTGTGATAGCTCAATGAGTTCATCGGCACCGATCAGTTAAAATAGAACGGACAACGCAAACTATGCGACAGACTCTAATGTAAAGAAGTTGCTATCAATGTATTAAATAAATTTTAAAATTTTATTTTTATGACTAATAAAGTTCTGGGTCCTGCGATACGTTGGAAGTGGTAAGTGCTGTCACATTATACGCTACCTAATCAGAAATCTCCAGATACCCTTGCGTGATGCGGAATTGGTCACTATATGCCACGACAGGCTGACCCACCACTATAAAAGTCGGGGAGTATTGTGTCGTCAGTAGAAGAAGCAGAAACAACAGAATTGGTCGATCAGAAGAGCTCAGTGACTTTGATCGTGAACTAGTCATTGGATGTCATGTGAGTAACAAATCCATCAGGCACATTTCAGTCATTCTAACGCAGCCCCAGTCGATTGTTAGTGAGGTGATTGTAGCATGGAAATGAGGAGGGACACAGCAGCGAAACCAGGACTAGGAAGACCACGTGTACTACAGAACAAGGACCTTTCAGCACTGGGTGGCTGTAAAACGTCGCATGAAATCAACGGAGGGAATCACTCAAGAATTCCGAAGTGCTACCAGAACAATCCCGATAGCAGAATGACTGACTATGCGTAGGGAGTCCAAAAGAATGAGGTACAATGGTCAAGAAACTCCTCATAAGCCATATATACAGGGTGTTTCAAAAATGACCGGTATATTTGAAACGGCAATAAAAACTAAACGAAAAGCGATAGAAATACACCGTTTGTTGCAATATGCTTGGGACAACAGTACAGTTTCAGGCAGACAAACTTTCGAAATTACAGTAGTTACAATTGTCAACAACAGATGGCGCTGCGGTCTGGGAAACTCTATAGTACGATATTTTCCACATATCCACCATGCGTAGCAATAATATGGCATAGTCTCTGAATGAAATTACCCGAAACCTTTGACAAAGTGTCTGGTGGAATGGCTTCACATGCAGATGAGATGTACTGCTTCAGCTGTTCAATTGTTTCTGGATTCTGGCGGTACACCTGGTCTTTCAAGTGTCCCCACAGAAAGAAGTCACAGGGGTTCATGTCTGGTGAATAGGGAGGCCAATCCACGCCACCTCCTGTATGTTTCGGATAGCCCAAAGCAATCACACGATCATTGAAATATTCATTCAGGAAATTAAAGACGTTGGCCGTGCGATGTGGCCAGGCACCATCTTGCATAAACCACGAGGGGTTCGCAGTGTCGTCTAAGGCAGTTTGTACCACCACAAATTCACGAAGGATGTCCAGATAGCGTGATGCAGTATTCATTTCGGATCTGAAAAATGGGCCAATGATTCCTTTGGAAGAAATGGCGGCTCAGACCAGTACTTTTTGAGGATGCAGGGACGATGGGACTGCAACATGGGACTTTTCTGTTCCCCATACGCGCCAGTTCTGTTTACTGACGAAGCCGTCCAGGTAAAAATAAGCTTCGTCAGTAAACCAAATGCTGCCCACATGCATATCGCCGTCATCAATCCTGTGCACTATATCATTAGCGAATGTCTCTCGTGCAGCAATGGTAGCGGCGCTGAGGGGTTGCCGCATTTGAATTTTGTATGGATAGAGGTGTAAACTCTGGCGCATGAGACGATACGTGGACGTTGGCGTCATTTGGACCGCTGCTGCAACACGGCGAACGGAAACCCGAGGCCGCTGTTGGATCACCTGCTGCACTAGCTGCGCGTTGCCCTCTGTGGTTGCCGTACATGCTCGCCCTACCTTTCCAGCACGTTCATCCGTCACGTTCCCAGTCCGTTGAAATTTTTCAAACAGATCCTTTATTGTATCGCTTTTCGGTCCTTTGGTTATTATTAAACCTCCGTTGAAAACTTCGTCTTGTTGCAACAACACTGTGTTCTAGGCGGTGGAATTCCAACACCAGAAAAATCCTCTGTTCTAAGGAATAAACCATGTTGTCCACAGCACACTTGCACGCTGTGAACAGCACACGCTTACAGCAGAAAGACGACGTACAGAATGGCGCACCCACAGACTGCGTTGTCTTCTATATCTTTCACATCACTTGCAGCGCCATCTGTTGTTGAAAATTGTAACTACTGTAATTTCGAAAGTTTGTCCGCCTGAAAATGTTCTGTTGTCCCAAGCATATTGCAACAAACGGTGTATTTCTATCGCTGCTCGTTTAGTTTTTATTGCCGTTTCAAATATACCGGTCATTTTTGAAACACCCTGTGTCTTGTCAACGGTAAGTGACGCTTGAAGTTGTGTAAAGAGCGACTGCGCAGGATTGGTTGGTTGGTTGGTTTGGGGCAGGGGACCAAACGGCGATGTCATCGATCCCATCGGATTAGGGAAGGATAGGGAAGGAAGTAGCCCGTGCCCTGTCAGAGAAACAACTGCCTCGTCTGCCTGAAACGATTTAGGGAAATCACGGTAAACCTAAATCAGAATGGCCTGACGCTAGTTTGAACCGTCGTCCTCCAGAATGTGAGTCCAGTGCGCTAACCGCTGCGCCTTATCGCTCGGTGCGGCACAGGAAAGTGGATCACTGGAAACGAGTGATCTGGACTGGTGAATCACTCTATACTATTCGAGAATCAGATGGAAGAGTTTAGGCTTTGCAAATGTCTGGAGAACGCTACCTGCCAACATGTGTAGTGCCAATAATGAAGAGGAGAAGGAGGAGGATGGGATCAATGTTTAAAGTCCCGTCGACAACGAGGTCATTAGAGACGGCCCAACTCTGAAGTACGGAGGAGATGGTGTCGTGTTACACGGGTGGTGTTCATGGTTAAGATGTAGTCTACTTATTGCTGTTAACTCTCGAGTAGGAACGCCACATTTCCATTAGACGAGCAGGGTTCTTATATCCCAGAACATAATTTACGTAACACAATCTCAAACTTTGGAAACTAGCGTTAATTTTGTGAATATTACTATTGATAACTTTAACTCTGTATTTTTTTTTTTTTTTTTTTTTTTGTGAACCCGATTGATTGTTTGAAGTTACACACATCTCCCACATTTCTTGTCTGCTGATCCTCGAGAAGTAGACGGACGTACGTCTTCCTTTTCCAAGGGTTCTTGATAATTAGTCAAGAATGGAGAAATGTCACAAAGCAGACACACTATTTTGGATATTTCCATTAGATGGGGTTTCATCAGTGCCATTACTTAAGTCCTCAAAATAAAATAAAAAAAATTTTCTTGCATAATGTGGGTTGTTTGGATTTGTGGAATACACAATATGAGCACTGATTCCTGCTACATTTTTGAAAGAGTGAAAGACACCCGTTGAATATCACCGCATTATGCTTGAGACATTGTACGCTTTACTTAATGGATCCAATGTGTAAACACCCCCTTTTGTCATGCTTATAGTCCATTATTGTTTCACCTTTGTTTGTTTTACCGTCAAGAGTTGGTGGTTCAGATAGCAATACCACGGACTTGTCTCTTTGGTACGTATGATGAGAGAGTGAATTCTTTTTGAAATCCAAAACCTGAAGACCCAATTTTCGACTTTTTCTTGCCTGAACTTCAAAAAGTATTTCTCTTTTCACCTTCTTCAGTGTGCCGATACAAGTCAGTTGTTTCTTTAGGAGAGATATCGCCAAAGGGTCGCTGGTGTGCCTATCAAATGTGATGTTTCTATTGCTACTTTCAGTCTCAGGAATCAGGCGTATCACTAAGTCGCTTGGCTTGTTTGAGGTGTGTTGTGGGCCATTCACTTGTTTTCCACAGTGTACTCCCAGGTTAACCGTAAAAATTATTTTTGTGTCGCAAAGATCACGACTTACATTATGCAGGCTTATTGCGAATATATTCTATGAAACTGCAGCGGCCTTGGAAAGCATCCATTTTCGTGTCAATAATCCCATAGGTCCGCGTGTTGTATGAGTTTCTGCAACTGAGAACAAAAGACTACAAGACAGGACGAATAGCAGTTAGTGTGTCTGTTTCTCTTCTTTCATGTCTTGTGCCCTTGTCATCAAATAACACACATGGGAGTAGAAACAAAATCTTTTTTAAGTTATACATGCTCCTAGAACTTGCACACCTGTCCCGTCAGAGTTCCATATCTCGACTTCTTTAGTGTAGTGTCCTGTCTTTATTCTAATCAGGCATAAACATCCCAGTAAAGCAAAATTTCTGTTCGTGAGGCCTCCTTTTGCACCTCTATCGAGAGAGTACTGTCATGATTCACTTTTCTCCTGTATTTACAGATGTGTATGAGATAATATTATCTATCACACTGTTGTCTCTTATTTTATAAAAAAACTGAAATTTCGTTACTCAGGTCATCTGCACTGCTTCTGGAACCAGACAACACTTTCAGTACATTCTTATTTCTATCATTACTATGGCTGAAGTATTCAGTCTCCACATTGTAACGCTATTGCCGCCAGCAAAAATGTTCCACATTTTAATTTTCAATCGAATCACAACCGTCACGTTCATCAAAAGGCGGAACGTCCTGTTCAGAATCACTAACATGCTCACTTTTTTTAATTACTTCCACTTTTTCGTCCGATTCGCCACTGCCACTGATGCACAGTTCATGATCCGAACCGTCCGACTCCTGCAGACCTTTGGTTATTTCGTCCGCTGTCATTTTCCTGAATAAGCAGCATACTAATCAATTTTTTTCAGACTACGGATCTGCACGTTTGCTTGTACATATCAAATATGTGTTTTGGCCGAGCTTCAGTCCGGCACCGCGCGACTGCTACGGTCGCAGGTTCGAATCCTGGCTCGGGCCTGGATGTGTGTGATGTCCTTAGGTTGGTGAGGTTTAAGTTCTATGGGACTGTTGACCGCAGATGTTAAGTCCCAAAGTGCTCAGAGCCATTTGAACCATTTGAAATAAGTGTTTACGAGGGGCGTTCAATAGGTAACCCAACTTCTTTTTCCGAAACCAAGTACGTTTTATTCAGAATGCCAATACATCATATTCTTCCCCAGTCCTCTGGCTGCAAGACCCTGTTTTCCAACATCATCTTCGTCCAATGCGGCGGCCTGATGCAACCTCACTGGGAGGGTCTGCTGCCCTCATGGTACCACCGTACAGTTCGATGTTGGAGCTAACGTCTTGATGCAGTAACAAACTCTCCATCATCCAAATACTACTTCCCGCAGAATGTGTGCTCCATTGGGCCAAACAGATGGCAGTCAGAAGGTGCGAGATCCGGGCCGTAGGATGGATGAGGAAGAACGGTCAATCGAAGTTTTGTGAGGTCCTCCCGGGTGTCCAGACTGTTGTGAGGCACGCAGCGGACACACAACTTTCAGTACCCAAACTGGTGGGCGAGTGTGTCAGTACTACCAACAGAGACGCCCACTTGAGCGACGAAGTGTCTGGCAGTAATCCGCCTATTACCTGGAATGAGAGTCTTCGCATGTGCCGACTTATCGATAGCAGCAACAGTTTGGGATCGACTGACAGCAGGAAGATCGGACACGTCCGCGCGACCTTGTTGCATTGATAACAACGCCTCTCCCAGAAGCTCACCTTACTGAGGTTCACTGCCAGATCTGGTTTTCCACCAAAAGAAACTGAATGGGAGCTCTCAGCTTGGAACGCATTTGCATTATAGACGCCATTGTGATGGCAATATACAGCAGTTTCTGAACTTACGTGACTAAGTGCTCGTGGTACATTACACAACAGCAGCGTTCTATCAAGATATTCTCAGAAACACAAGTACATGGAAAGCGACACAATGAAATTACAACAGTCGGCATCCGATAGGAAAACAGCAGAGGAATAGCTAGCGTGTCAGTAATCTCTGACGAACAGTAGTGTTGCCTCTGGCAAAAAACTAAATATGGGGTGCTCTGTACCGGAGCCTGCCCAAGGGTTACGAAAACGTTAAAGCGGAAGAATTTGAACACATTTACAATACTGTGTATTGTGTACAGTAGAGGAACAGTTCGGATACGATAACTGTTCGGATCAGCGTGACAATGCATCCTCTTATAAAGCAGCATGTGTGAGGCAGTGTTTTGTGGTCAATAACAAATTGGCTCTGAGCACTATGGGACTTAACACCTGAGGTCATCAGTCCCCTAGAACTTAGAACTACTTAAACCTAACTAACCTAAGCACATCACACACACCCATGCCCGAGGCAGGATTCCAATCTGCAGCAGCGCGGTTCCTGACTGAAGGGCCTAGAACCACTCGGCCACACCGGCCAGCTGCCATTACTCCACAGGCATTGAGACACCTCATTGGAAGTGACCCCAGTAGAGTTCATAGCGTCGTAAACGCTTAAGTAGACACATCCGATATTAATGTACAGTAATATGTCTCTGGATACTTTTCACCAGATAGTGTCTGCCCCCGGTAGCTGAATGGTCAGCGCGACAGAATGTCAATCCTAAGGGACCAGGTTCGATTCCCGGCTGGGTCGGAGATTTTCTGTGCTCAGAGACTGGGTCTTGTGTTGTTCTAATCATCATCATTTCATCCCCATCGACGCTGAAGTCGCCGAAGTGGCGTCAAATCGAAAGACTTGCATCCGGCGGACAGTCTACCCGACAGGAGGCCCTAGTCACACGACCAGACAGTGGTGAAAGGGGGAAGTAAGCAGCTGTCTGTGATCTACCCAGTGCCAAATCCTTGATCCTCACCTCGCAAAGAGTCGAGTCTCAAGTAATCCATCAGCTTACTGAGACCAACGGGGTCAGTAAGGATGGTTGTGTTGGGCCTGCCCACAGTCCGCAAACTGCCGGCTTGTGAACTGTCCGGTCCAGAGTCCCAACCTGAACTCAATGGCTTTGGGATGAATTGGAATGTCGTCTTCGCTCCAGACTCTAGCGCCTTTTCTCTGCTTTCGGCTCTTGAGAAAGAATGGGCTGTCATAAAAGCGAATGCAGCTAGACCCGATATTAATGTACAGTAGTGTGCGTCAGGTTACTTTTGACCAGACAGGGATGGGAGGACGAAGAGAGGAGCTGTCTGTGACTTCCCCAGCGCCAAATCCTACATCCTCACCGAAGGACTGGTCTGGTCTCAAAGAAATCAACCAGCTCACTGAGGTGAAGAGATCAACAGGGGCAGTAAGGGTGGTTGCGTTGGCGGAGTTTCTCCCTGTCCGCAGTCCGCGAACGGACTCAGCTGCGAACTGGCGCTGGACTGCGGTACGAAACGGTACAGCACGACTGGGCTCGGCAGGACACGGCAGAGCCTCGGCGCGTGATTTAGGGCCCGCCATTGGGAAGGAGCCTCCGCGGCGTGCGCGGCGCTCTTTATGGTGTCCATTAGCATAGAGCGCGCCCGCGCGGCCCACCCAGGACGCGGTCGCGGCCGCGGCCGCGGCGGAGGCCCGCGGGCGCGCCGGTAATAGCTTTCACCACCAGCAATTAGATAATAAATTTTACGGACACCTCGGCTGACCCTGCCCGGGCTGCGCTCTCCCACACGCACGCGGCCGCTCTTTGTTTTAGTGTTGGCGGCTCTCTGCTCCCTTCCTCCCCTCCACTCCTCCGATCTCCAGTGCAGAGGCTGCCCCGCGCCGCTGATGAGCCGGGCCTCCGCTCGTTACACCACCACCACTACCACCACCGCCTCGCCCCGCCGACGAGTAATCAATCATCTAATTACCCGCACGCCACTCCGTCACGCGCGTCTGCGTGCTGCGCGGTGCAGGCGCTTCTTCCTCTCACTTCACACACCACCTCCTCATTCGCTGCGCTTCTGCTACCTTCTCCACTCACAGCCGCCGTGGAAGCTGCTCAAAACGGTGTGCGTCGGCCTGCAACAGCAGGAATGACGATCCTTCGGACGACCTGCATTCACCATCTTTGACGCTGGTTGCACAGTGAAATTTGCAGCAGTAAACTAACACCAACAATGGGGAGGGAGAAACATCTTGTATCTGTTCCACAGAGCATCAAAGAAGTGAAAGATCCGTATTACGTTACCGATATAGAGAACGATAGTGGCGCTTCTAGTGGCCTGGCAGTGAACTTCGAATGCGTGAAAATATGGCGCCAATATCTGTATTCTTGCTTTGCGAAATAAGAGCAGTATATTGTAATGTATTTTTTTGTGGATGAGCCTCGACGTCTCGTGGTGGGCTTGGAATTTTTTTTGTGACGTTACAAAGTAATGTATCTGAGAAGTCTCAATCAAACACTAATATTAACTCATGATAGGTAGAAATATTGAGACACGTGAGGCAATACTGATCCTATGGCTTATCTAAGCTTATCTAGCTAGATTAAGGAAAGGCAAACCTACGGTTCTAGCATTTGTAGACTTAGAGAAGCTTTTGACAATGTTGATTGGAATACTCTTTTTCAAATTCTGAAGGTGGCAGGGGTAAAATATAGGGAGCGAAAGGCTATTTACAATTTGTATAGAAACCAAATGGCAATTATGAGAGTTGAGAGGCATGAAAGGAAAGCAGTGGTTGGGAAGGGAGTGAGACAGGGTTGTAGCCTCTCCCTGATGTTATTCAATCTGTATATTGAGCAAGCAGAATAGAAAACAAAAGAAATATTCGGAGTAGGTATTAAAATCCATGGAGAAGAAATAAAAACTTTGAGGTTCGCCGATGACATTGTAATTCTGTCAGAGACAGCAAAGGACTTGGAAGAGCAGTTGAACGGGATGGATAGTGTCTTGAAAGGAGGATATAAGTTGAACATCAACAAAAGCAAAACGAGGATAACGAAATAGAGTCGAATTAAGTCGGGTAATGCTCAGGGAATTAGATTAGGAAATGAGACAAAGTAGTGAAGGAGTTTTGCTATTTGGGGAGAAAAATAAATCATAAAATGTAGACTGGCAATGGCAAGGAAAGCGTTTCTGAAGAAGAGAAATTTGTTAACATCGAGTATTGATTTAAGTGTCAGGAAGTCATTTCTGAAAGTATTTGTATGGAGTGTAGCCATGTATGGAAGTGACAAGTGGACGATAAATAGTTTGGACAGGAAGAGAATAGAGGCTTTCGAAACGTGGTGCTACAGAAGAATGTTGAAGATTAGATAGGTAGATCACATAACTAATGAGGAGGTGTTGAATAGGATTGGGGAGAAGAGAAGTTTGTGGCACAACTAGACTAGAAGAAGGGATCGGTTGGTAGTACATGTTCTGAGGCATGAAGGAATCACCAATTTTGCATTGGAGGGCAGCGTGAAGAGTAAAAATCGTAGAGGGAGACCAAGAGATGAATACACCAAGCAGATTCAGAAGGATGTAGTTTGCAGTAGGTACTGGGAGATGAAGAAGCTTGCACAGGATAGAGTAGCATGGAGAGCTGCATCAAACCAGTCTCAGGACTGAAGACCACAACAAAAACAGGTATAAAACAGCCAACCGCTCGCAACAGAATTTGAAACTTCTTTATATATATTTTGCTTACTTGGACTGAAATAACTGAAGAGATAAAACTTCTTAATTTAATTCTGAAACTGTTGAGTGAAACTGAACGTACTGAGCCTATTTTCTCTTTACTTGTTCTTATCAATATCCTGGCGCAACGTAATCTGACTGCTCAAAAATGATAACCTTCAAATAATTAATACAAAACAATGGCCTTCAATTAGAAGAAATCCTAACAATAACCCATACGTTTCATAAGTCACTTACCTCACTGAAAATATTCATTACACGAACTACAGCAATGCCGCAAGCACCAATACTGCCAGCTAAATAAATGATTCTAGCTACTGCAGGCTCTAACTACTAATATGCATGTGGTTAGCAAAGGAAAGACTTTGTTGCAGAGCAAACAACGTATTTACCAGATTTTACCTTAATTAATTGACAATCAGTTCAAAAAATTATGTAATCAACAGTAATAAATCTCCATGACGGATACACACTCTCGCTAATACTGCAAACCTCCAACACTGCTAATTATTAACCTCCAACCTCCATCACTGCTGACTACTCACTCCCAACTTCCATCACTGTTGGCTGTTCACCTCCAACACTGCTATCACTGCTAACTATTCACTTCTAACAGCGAGTCCGACCAGCCACAGAGTGCGCACAGCGCTGTCAGATTTATCAATGCAGAGAGCTACATAGTGCTACCAACATACAAACGCATAAACAGCCTACTTACAAATTTTACTTTTACCAGGATTCGACACCGACTACGGGTGTCTTCACCAGAATATCAATAGTTACATGTAGTAACTGACGAAAAATTTAAGAGCAATAATGCTCTCGTCACGTAAAACATTTGATTAAATAGTTAATATTAAAACCACATAAAATTAAAGACGCTGAAAACTGACATAGAGCTGATACTTTGCCAGTAAAATTATAGCTACTGGGCTTAGCACGATAGAATATTGACTTCCTATCTGGGGTTCAGTCATGCAAAATTTTGTAAATAACTTTGCGGTTGCCTTTGAACTATAAATTATTTACTTGTAAAACTCAGTACTGCCATTTCCACCATGTGGCCTTTATCCAGTGGAAATAATTGCACTTTAGCTCTTGTAAAACCTAAAAACCATCTCACATGACATGACAGACACTATTTTCATCGCATTCTGTTGCTAATTACGATTGTGTGTATTGTAGTCTTAAAGGTGCATTGCAAATATGTTGTCCATATTCAGCTTTATTTTTTGCTCGCATTCGTTACACAGTACCGGGTGGTGTAAAGGACATCATATTTGTTTTTGTTTAAAATAAAACAGAAGCCAGTTATGTCGCATAGCATTTTGTGGGCTCGTGTCTGTTCGTTACTGGTTACGGATCTGTATGTGAACTGTTCAATTTAAATACATTGTAAGTTTACTGGTCGTATTCTGCGCTATTTTCGTTCACATCAGTTTTTCGTACTTTATGACATTTAATGGAGAACGCCGAAATTCTGGAATGCGAGGATGATTCTAGTACATTGATTTTCAGTTGTTGCTGGTGTCACCTTTTAATAACTTGTGAAAATATTTCCCTAACTACCTACTGTTTGATTTTTAGCATCTACAAGGAATAATACTTCAAATGGTTCAAATGGCTCTGAGCACTATGAGACTTGATATCTGAGGTCCGTAGCGGTCACGCGGTTCCAGACTGAAGCCCCTAGAACCGCTTGGCCACACCAGCCGGCCCGAAGAATGCTTTACACACTAAGACGACAAAGCACACTGATCTACATCTACATCACCAAATAACTATGAAATACATGGCCCTCAGTGGCAAGAAGTAACGCTATTCAAAGCAGAATTATGTACTCATTCCTTGAAAAGTGCAGTAGCAAATTCTTCCAAAAACTACTAACATAGAGTAATCCTTTAAATTCGAGAAAGTATGTAAAATGGATGCAAACGTCGGTGAAGTACAATAAAAACAATATGATTAAAGTGCATTTAAATTGAGCAATTCACACACGGACTCACAAGCAGTAACACATATACATTTGGCCAGACGATACCATGCGACAAAACCAACTTTCATTTCGTACAAAACAAAAAGGCATGTGGAATCATTTACTCTGCTCACTATCACAGTTGCTAGCACAAATCAAGAAGAATACAAGTAACACATAATGCAATTCTGAGTTTAATACACACAAGAAGTTGTAATTACCAATGCAATACATAGAAACCAGCTTCTGTTAACTACGAAAAAAATATGGAAGAATTTAAATCAGCCAATAAGAATGAATGAGTGATAAACTTGCCGTGCTCCAAGCGGTCTAGCAACGAGGTTCGTGTTACCGAAAGTCCCTGTTTGAGTTTCAGCTCCATGACCTGTCAGTTTACAAGACGAGAGGTTTTTCTTACAAAACATTAAAAACTTATTGTGTAGCGTTTTCCTTTGTGTGGGATTGAGTCCGAAACCAGATATTGAGTTGCAAGGCGTATCCTGGAGCAGTTGTACACTCAGACCACTATTCATTAATTGTGAATATAAGACTGAACAAGAGAAGCGTTCGAGGACTCAATGTGGAAAGCAGTGGGATACTGGGCCACTGAAGGATGATAAGATGCGTTTGAAATTCCGGATGGCTGTACGTACTGCGCTAGTGACAGCCATTGTAGGCAGTTCAGTTGAAGGAGACTGAAAGGGACAATCACTGAAGTTGTACGGACAGAAGCAGATACAAGCAAGAAAAAGGTGAAGGTACATTGGGTAACAGGAGGAATACTTCAGCTGATCGACGAAAGAAGAAAGAAAAAAGATATTCAGGGAAAGACAGGAATACAGCATGCCATTTAGAAACGAAATAAACAGGGAGTGCAAAGAAGCTAATGTGAAATGGTTGCAAGAAAAAATTTGAAGAAACTGAAAAAGAAATGATCGTCCTAAAGACTGATTTAGCTTTTAGGACATTCAAATCAGTCTTCTGTGGAAGCCGATTCGGTTTGTGAAAAAGTCAAAACAATCTTCTTTGGTAGTAAAAGCAAGGGCGGCAACAGTGAAATCTCAATGGGAATTCTGTTGTTAAACGTAGACGAAAGAGTGGGTAGTTGGAAAGAGTACACTGACGGCCTCTACGATGACGTGATAGAAGAAGAAATGTCAGTCGATATGGAAGACACAGGGAATCCAGCATTAAAGTCCGAGCTTAACACAGCTTTTGACTAGCAATCAAATAAGGCAGCTCAGGTAGTCAACATTGCTTCGGAATTCCTAAAATCTTCGCGGGAACTGGCAACCAAACGATTATTCAAGTTGATGTTGAAACGAAATTTTAGATCAACTGAAGACAAACTCTGATAATGAGTCAGTGATCATATTTTGGCACTTAATTTTATAGGTCCGTCTTGATCACACCAAATTTTTACACTATTACCGGTTTCGTCCACTGCCATCTTCAGATCTGTTACAACAAAAACAATGTGTAACCACCTAAGTTCAGTTTGCTGACGCTAAATCTACAAAAGGCCTGGTGTTACATAAGAAAGATAAGAAGTGTTGACATGATTAACAGCCACGTATACCAGCCATACATACCATAAGATATTCTGATGTAGTGTCAACGTCAAACTAAATATGTAGGTACATAGTAAGTGCTGGTGACGATCAGAATGCGCCTGGTATTTATACAAAGAAACTGAGGCTAATAGAGGACACTATAGGTTGGGTACATGATTGACCAAAACGCGAATGTAATGGTTAAAATACGGTTGCTAGTCATTAATTAAAATTACTTCGCATTGCAAAACGAGCGTCTGACAATAAAAACATGGACTGACATGCTATATGCGGTATTAGATCCAAAGTTAAAATCCACATAAAAAGTGCAATTACTAATAATGTGAAGCTCCTAGCATGCAAAGGAAAATATACAACTGTGTAAGAGCCAGTATAAAAAGTATAAGATTAGAATCACTTCTAAAAAATGAAATCTTCCAGCATAGCAATCAATTACTCTAAACGTAATTGTAGGCTAATTAACGAAACAGTGACTATTAATAAAAGATTAAAAAATCGATAGTGGATAATACATCTGGAGGGAGGTCTAAATGGCGGAGCGTAGTGGCTTCTCTGTCTGACGTACTTGTTTTTCTGACGACTAGGAAGTAGGCAAGGAAATTTGCTATTTTGAAACCAAAAACCAAATGACGGGTGAAGTAAAAAAGAATACAAGAGGCAAAGAGGGCACTCTTCTCCCAAATATGTCTACTACAATCAAACAGAGGTCTTAATTTATGAACAAAGTTTCTGAGAATGCACAGCATTTTATCATAGTCTAACCCACTTTTTTGCATGATGACCAGCACTGACTCGCCGTCAGGTGCCATTGAGTGCCATCGAGTGCCATCGAGTGCCGGATCCACGTTACAAAAATGACTCCAAATTCTACAGTGAGTAGAATCTATGAACACATCATCATCCTCACAATCCCAAAGACAGCAAGGGCCTATAAGTACAAAACTATCTGACTACCAACTTAACAGCTCATGCCGTCATCCTGATAGCGCACCGCCGCCAAGAACTGGGGGTTCGACGCCGATCTTTCGCGCTAGATGTGGACTTAGAGGAGCGATACATCATGAACATTGCTAATAAATGGATACAGATTCTGAACTGCTGTATTTACCCTTGCTCCTCATTAGAGATGCCACAGACACGACGTCGGAATGGCCACCCGGAGAAGCCTACACTTTCTCCCCCACCCTCCAACATGGTCTACACTACCTAATGCTGCCGTCTCGTTACATATAACACGCCAAGATCTGAAGTAACTGTAGTCGACATCAAACAGGTTTGTCTCTAATGGTAGAGAATGCATATAAAATCCTACAGCGTCTGCTACAGTATCAAAACTGTTGCCACTGTGGACCTTTCTCAAATCGCAACACCAAACAATAATTGGTGTATAATAAAGTTTATGAGGTAAGGAATGAGGAGGTTCTACGCAGAATCGGAGAGGAAAGAATATGTGGAAAACACTGATAAGGAGAAGGGACAGGATGATAGGACATCTGCTAAGACATGAGGGAATGACTTCCATGGTACTAGAGGGAGCTGTAGAGGGCAAGAACTGTAGAGAGAGATTGGAATATGTCAAGCAAATAATTGAGGACGTAGGTTGCAAGCGCTACTCTGAGATGAAGAGGTTAGCACAGGAAAGGAATTCGTGGCGGGCCGCATCAAACCAGTCAATAGACTGACGACAAAAAAAAAAAAAAAAAAAAAAAAAAAAAAAAAAAAAAAAAAAAAAAAAGTTCATGAAATACATTTGCTTCGATAACATATTTAACTGATTAACATTGCAAGATCACAGGTTAATGAATGGACGGGGTAAGCCATTGCAAATGTGAAGTGCTGGTACATTAATAACGCGTGTAACAGGTAGAACGCCGAATGCAAACACGCGGATGATCATGCATTGCATTGAACAGGTGTCGTATGTCAATATGTGGGATGCAGTTCCATGGGCTCTACACTGGGTCGGTCGAGGGAGGGGCAGTTAACGCTGTTTGTGGATGGCGCTGGAGTTGTCGTCCGGTGAAATTCCATATGTGGTCGATTGGAGACAGATTTGATGATCGAGCAGGACAAGACAACATATCGACACTCTGTACGGAGTGTTGGGTTATAACAATGGTATTTGGGAGAGCGTTGTCCTGTTGGAAAACACCTCTGGAACGCTGTACATGAATGGCAGCACAACAGATCGAATCACTAGACTGACGTACAAATTTGTAGTCAGGATGCGTGGGATGACCACGAGAGTGCACGTAGGTCCAGTTTGTCCAGCACGCAGGCAAGTCGGTTGCAGGCCCTTATCTGGCATCCTTCTGATTAACACTAGCGCTGTAGAACCAGCTTAAACCAGGAAACACAACAGACGTTCACCTTGCCCTACAATGAGCTCTCGCTTGACACTACTGCAGCCGCAAATGGCGGTGGTTTGGGGCCAATGGAATGCACGCTACAGGCCGCCTCGCTCTGAACTGCCCTTGAAGTAAAAGATCTGTAACAGTTCGTTGTGTCAATGTGGTGCCAACTACTGTTCAACGACAAAAACAATGGTCTACCGTCTAGGTCCCCTTGCAGACTATACATTCTCGTGACCACCACTACCAGCCGTCTTGTACATTGGCTACATTCTTGTCATGTCTTTCCGCAGTATCTCCGAAGAAAAATCGCTTCTCGTAGCCGTATTAGACGACCTCGTTCAAACTCAATGAAACGTTGATAATGGCCCCTTTGTCACCTTAAAGGCATTCCTGACTAACATCAGGTCACCACGTACAGTCTCAAAAATGATACTCATGCACACAACCGTTACAGCGTGTTTTCAAAGCAAAGCTGATTTGCAGCCTCATAGCGATGCTACTAGTGCCTCTTATGCGACTGGTACAAGTTTGAGTAGACATCTTTCAGATGTGGAAACATGCTCACCAACTTTCATGTACAGTAGAACCCTCTAATCCGACCTTGGATGGTCCGTCACTCCGGTTAGTCCGACCATGCTGAGGCTCGCGAGCCTGTGCCGACTCGTCACTGACTGGACGCCTGTCGGGCCATTGTTACGGTGTCTATCGCTGTGCATATTGTTGTACTGTACGTTATTCTGCACTTTTATCCTTTGTTGGGATTAGAAAACGTCGTTGTTTGCTTTATTCCGTGTTCTCTACAGCACTTATTACTGTAGATTCACGCGGATTTCACACAACGATGCAAAAAACGCTTTTTACATCGCCCTTCAATAAATCGAGCAGAATCGAACTTCAGCTCCAACGGACGTTGTGTGGATAAAAAAAATGGGAGACTGCAGCTAAATCTAAAATAACATCTGCTTAACAAAAATGTATCACTGACTTTTTTTCCAAGTAATTTGTTTTCGTTTTTACTGTAAAAACAATGCATACAGTATAATCATTTCTTAGTTTTTACATACAGTAGTTTTTTATATACAGTGCTATAAAATGTTTTAGTTTACAGTATATTTCATTATATGTTATTAAGTACAGTGCAGTACTGTAACTTGTTTGTCGATTTTCCTTTTAAAACTAATACATATTATAGTGTGTGTAGACGTTTTTTAGTTAATATATTGTTTAACACCGTGTAAAAAACATCTTTTTATGTTACTGTAGACGTCTTTTAGTTCTTAAATCGTTTAATTTTTTGTACTAAATGTCTTTTTATACTTTTTGCAATAAATATTAGATTTTTCGGATAATCCGACCATTTTTTCGTTCCGACCATGGCCCCGGTCCCGAAGGTGACGGATTAGAGGGGTTCTACTGTATGTCGCACGACTCCTTCTTTGTGTTGCAAAAATTTTCCGACAATATGTACTGGGTGGCTACAATCAAATCTTCCCTATTTAACACGTTATAACACGGAAACTAATAGTCGTATGAGAACAAAACTTGGTATCAATTATGTCAAGGACATGGGGAAGAGAAGTAATGCAGAATCAATTCAATTCAAACACTTTTTATGTTATGCTATGACACAACATAACATTACAAACTTGTAGCTTTACTGCTACAAAAGGGGTTCATTATGGCGCCCATCAGTGTCCAGAAGAGTCTGAAAGCGCAGGACTGCACTCTGCACATCAGTACGAAACATATCCGTAGGTATGCTGGCTACCTTTCTTCATATGCTGCGCTTTTGTCAACAAGACAAATCACAGCGAGTGAGATCAGCTGATCGTGCCGGCCAAGCACTTGGAAACGATCGGCTGATAATTCGATCGTTCCCATATGTGTTTTGGAGTAGCAGGTGTACTTCATGAGCGATTTGCGGTGGGGCCCCATCTTGCATAAAAACTCTTGAGTTCAGTGCGTCTCTGTCTTGTAGGGCGGGTATGGCAAGCTGGCGAAGCATATCGCTAAAGCGCTGGCCAGTCACACTGCACGTCTTTGGTCCTTGAGCACCTACCTGTTCAGAAACGAATGGGCCTATGATGAACGTAGCCGTAAAGCCATGCCATACAGTGACACGTTCACCAGACAGAGGAACTTCATGCACAGTGCCAGGAGGTGAAGACCCCCATAGTCGAAAATTCTATGTGTTCACCTCATCCGTCAGAGAAGCATGAGCTTCGTCTGTCCATAGGATGGATCAGTGGAAACGTGTCGCCTGTTCAGATGACTCATGTTAGGGGGGACAGTTACCTTTGCGTCCATGTAACCTTTGGTAGCAACTGTAGACACAAAGAAAGCGGTAGACAATACGAACATTACTCGGAACCACCTGCATTCCTTCGAACTTGGTGTCTGCCCTGACTGCTATGATTACTTCCAGCAGGATAACTGTCCTAGTCGTAGGGTCAGAATGTTGCTACAGTGGTTTCAGAAGCGTGGTACTGAACTTAGGTTGACGTCTCGGCTGCCAAATTCGGCTGGCTACCCGACAAAATAAATCCTAGCAGCTATCGTGCAACAAATATGCGTTCACGTACGTGCGGTCGGTAAATATCGTGACCTGCGCGAAGACGTCTGGTACCACATGGCTCCTGAAAACTGATAATGCTTGCTGAATCCCTGTCGTGGAGAACCACTTTGTGTTGCGTTCGAAAGACGGATAAATACATTATTAAGTAGATTGTCATAAGGTTTGACTGATTAGTGCATGTGCACTGTTTTCAGTGAAAATGGCGAGCAATTATTCTGTTCCTGTAGTTTTTTAGTCTGAAAACATATGAAAACAAACCTGCAATAGCAGACTGAATGACTTCGCGTTACACATGAATTTATGAAACGTGGAAAGTAGCATCTTTAGAACAGTGAAGTGCTAAAAATGGCCAGTAGTATACGTACTTACGGACAACCAAATTTTCTCCTGTTAACGAACACTGTTACAAGTTTAGCCACACACATGGCCCTGTGGTAAGCATCTTACATTATTCTGGGGCAAAGGTAAAGCAGTATTTTCCCTCTGTCGTCACTAACTACCTTGGACAAGGCATTCTGTAGCTCGCGTTACCGAAGACAAGAGGTCTCATACCTGTAACTCAGAGCTGTTATTCGAGAATCGTCTCGCGGTCAGTACGACTGTCGCACAGAACCCGTTCTCAGTAATAAAGGAAAGATAGCACTGCAGGCAATTCTCCACGCTCCTAACGGAAGTGCCGGAGCGCCGTAAATCGGAGAGTATGAGGACAGGTCCCAGCTGCACACACCTACCTCTGGTCTCGTCTGAGTGCTAGTCTCCCGTCTTTAAGAATTGCTCATCACATTCATAAACGCCAACACATTAGAAACGTAAACGTGTAATTCGAGCGTTTTTATTAGTTAACAACCATTTACAGCGTGAACGTGACAATTTACTGCCTACACGTAAATATAAATGCACGACCAGCCCAGCAGTAAAATATCTCAGCAGCGGGAATAGAACAGAGTTTTTATTGTCTCTCTGGCGATGAGCTGTTTATCCGTACACGGCCAGGTGTCTCTTAACTTATCGTTCTCTGCCGACGAGGTCACATTCGATGGGTCCCAGAAATTGTCTGGAGCTGCCGTTGAATCACGCCCCTACTGTGTAGCCTCATAAACATAGCATTGTTCGGTTCTCGAGAGAATTTGTGCTCTCTCCTGCCTTTTGAAGATCTTAGCTTTTTCTATATTGGAACAGCAACCACCCGCAAATAATTCACTGAAACGAGTGAGATTCCGCGATGAACCGTAGTTCGTGAGGTCCAGGATAGTGTGCGACAGGTTGTCAGGAAGTGGACGCTGAAGGATGTGCACACCGCTTCGTGGTTCTTACTGACGAAAGACTGTTGTCTTGTTGATGAGTTAATAGAGAACATAAACGGACGTAAGTTTTGTCGTGTGGATGCAATTGAGAAAAGACACGTCTTCAATGGATGCTGTTTTATGGTAATAAAGTACTGAAGCTCACAGAGTTTCACAGATTTATCACGGTCGAGTAATTATTTGATGCTATTAGCTGGAAAAGTCATTCACTGCATGTAATCAATATTTTAAGAAGTTTTTACGAAAAACAGAACAATCTTTCCAGACATTAACAACTCAATACAATGATCGTTGCTCAAGGCATCAGACGAAACTGTAAGCTGTGTAACTGAGTAGTAGATACCGAAATTTACACAAACAAAACAAAAATTTGCATCAACTCGTTCCGAGAGTTCCGGAAACCTGTACACAAAATTAGAATAGAGATCAACATAAGAATCGTTTCCGCCCTTTTTATTGCTCATGGTAACCACACACTGCATGTTGTACCACCATACAGCGATACCTTCAGGGGTGGGGTCCAGACTACTCTATACACCGGTACCTCTAATACTAAGTACCACGTCCTCCTGCACTAATGCATGCCTGTATTCGTAAGTGGCATACTATCCACAAGTTCATCAAGGCACTGTTGGTCCAGATTGCCCCACTCCTCAACGACGATGCGGCGTAGATCCCTCAGAGTGGTCGTCCATAAACAGCCCTTTTCAATCTGTCCCGGGCATGTTCGATAGGGTTCATGTCTGTAGAACATGCTGGCCACTCTAGTCGAGCGATGTCCTCTTCCTGAAGGAAATCATTCTCGAGATGTGCACGATGGGGGCGCGAATTGTCGTCCATGAAGATGAATGCCTCGCCAATATGCTGCCGATCTGGTTGCACTATCGGTCGGAGGACAGAATTCACGTATCGTACAGCCGTTACGGCGCCTTCCACGACTACCAGCGGCGTACGTCGTCCCCACCTAATGCCACGCCAAAACAGTAGGGAACCTCCACCTTGCTACACTCGGTGGACAGTGTGCATAAGGCGTTCATCCTGACCCGCTTACCTCCATAAACATCTCCTACGATTGCTCGTTGAAGGCATATGCGACACTTATCGGTGAAGAGAACGCGATGGCAATCCTGAGCGGTCCATTCGGCATGTTGTTGGGCCCATCTGTACTGCGCTGTATGGTGTCGTGGCTGTAAAGATGGACCTCAGCCATGGACTTGGGGAGTGAAGTTGCGCATCATGCAGCCTATTGCGCACGGTTTGAGTCGTAACACGACATCCTGTGGCTGCACGAAAAGCATTATTCAACATGGTGGCGTTGCTGTCAGTGTTCCTCCGATCCATAATTCGTAGATAGCGGTCATCCAGTGCAGTAGTGGCCCTTAGACGTCCTGAGCGAGCATGTCATAGACAGTTCGTGTCTCTCCGTATCTCCTCCATGTTCGAACAACATCGCTTTTCTTCACTTCAAGATGCCTGGATACTTCCTTTGTTGAAAGCCATTCCTGGTACAAACTAACAATGCGGACGCGATGGAACGGCAGTATAGACCGCCTAGGCATGGTTGAACTATAGATTACACGAGCCGTGGAATGACTGGAAATGATCGTTTGTCGGACCCCTTCCGTGTATAAGCCGCTGCTCATGCTTGATTGTTCACATCTTTAGGCAGGTTTAGTGACACCTCTGAACAGTCAGGACTGTGTCTGTGATACAATATCCACAGTCAACGTCAATCTTCAGGAATTGTGGAAACTGGTGCGATGCATTTTTTTTTAATGTGTGTGTTATGGAAATATTTGTTGAATCTTATAGTAAGTGAATTAACCTCTGACGCTCACATGGTATCAAGATTTTTTCGAAATATGAAAGCAATCAATAAAAGGTCACCTATCTGCCCAACAACTACACCTGTCTTGCGAAAGTCGGGAGTTAATTTTCAGCTAAACTGACAACTAAAGATGAATCCTAGTGTTCAGAGCCATTTGAACCTTTTTTTTTATCCAAATAAGTGTGTGTTCTTCTACCTTCTTCTTAGTAGGCACTATCGGCTTTGGCATTTAACACCATCTGATTTGTATGTATGTTGTTGTAGATTAACCTCAAATGTGATTCGTTATCCCGGAAACGGTTTTACCTTGATCTCACAATGAATGAGGATTAGCAGCTACAGGAGGACGCCAAATTTATTTTTGAAGATTTCACCACAAGATTTTTTAATAAGGCCTTTTAAGTATGAACAGATTAAGCTGCGGTTGCCCTAATAAAAATATAAATGTCGGCAAGTGGTTGTAAGTGCGAACCCGAAATGGAGTTCATAATTGCACAAAAAAGAGGGGTTAGATTTAATTCTAATACGTGAAAGTTAACGATCACTTTACAAGTATTGTAAATTCGTTGGAGTATAAAGAGCACCTCTACGTAAAACACATTAATTAAGCCGCACATATTTTTCCGGCGTAAAATCAAGCGCCCGAACGCCAATCGGTTTAAAAAACGGCTGTGAGCACTATGGGACTTAACTTCTGAGGTTATCAGTCCCATAGAACTTAGAACTACTTAAACCTAACTAACCGAAGGACATCACACACATCCATGTCCGAGGCAGGATTCGAACCTGCGACAGCAGCAGCAGCGCGACGCCAGCCCGAAACGATAGTGCGGAGAGGGCTGCGAAGAAGACGTCAGCCAATTGCACGTTGACCGACCACTGTGCAGGACGAGAACACGACAGCAGTAGCCTATAAGCGAAGAGAACATAAGCGCCACTCAGACTGGTCGCGGTCCGAGCGTCAAGACCAGCGAACTGGATGGAAGCATCCACTGTATTACTTCACTTGTACTGGAATCGTTACACTGAAGGACATTGATTATATTGCATGTCCCCCTTTGCTTGCGACACATCTTTATATTTCTCAAGTTAAATATTGTAATTAATTCATTTCGTAATAAAACTTTAATACGATTTGCTTTAACTGTTGTCTAGCGATCCGACAAGCAGGTTTCCTAGAAACCCCATCTTTGGCAATTAGGCAGGATACCACACGTATGACGAGCGATCGTGTTACTAGCCGAGACTCAACGACTCGTCAGTATGCGGCCAGAAGGTGAATAACAGCTGAAGTTAACGTAGCTGAACAGTTAAAGTCTGCTGCTATCGAAGACTTTTTAGCGCCATTCACCATTTCCTTTTCACTGATGGTGACGTAATTACACTGTCAGATAAACAAAGTGAATCACCCAAAAGGAGGAAAGGACGAAATGAAACTTCACTGGTTGAGAAGGTACAGTATATGATATATTTCAGTGATTAAAAGAACATAGTCAAATTTACAAATAACTTTGCAAAATGAGAACTTGGAAGCATCAACTCACTTATCAGTGTGACGTTGCACCCCCTCTGGCCTGAATACATTAACAGATTCGATTAAGATGGATGTCACAAAGTCGTTGGATACACTCCTGAGGTAAGCTAGCTAATAATTGTACCCGAAGACGCACTAGAGTGTATTCGACGTCCGAGCTCGGCCCACACGTGTTCTATCGTGAACAGATCTCTGGATCTTGCTGGTCAAGGGAGTATCTCAAAATTACACATACAATTCATTGAGCTTACCGCATGTGGACGAGAACTGTCCCGTTATAAAAACCAGCACCACGACACAGTCGCATGACAGGCACTACATCAGGACGTAGGGTGTCTGTAAAGTATCGTTGCGTCATCAGACTTCCCTGAATCACTATCAGCCATAGCCTCAAGTCATACTTGATGGGTTCCCACACTATGACGCCAGAGTTAACACTGCTGTGTCTCTTCAAAATATAAGAAGAATGGAATGTCTCCAAAGGTCGCCGCCATAGTCGCCGACGATGGTCATCGGAAGTAATCGCTGAACACAATGTGACGCCTGCAAGTAGGCTGTTTAGGTTTTTATGTTGGTAACGCCATGTAGCGCTCTATAAGAAAATCACTGACTGTGCTGTGTGCAATCTGTGGGCGGTTTGCATTGTTGGAATTTGCTGTTGTAATGTTGGGCAGTTGGCTGTTAACAGCGGGTATAGTTGCGCAGTTGGAGGTGAGCCTCAAGCAGTGGTGGATGTGGGCAGAGAGATGGCGCAGTTTTGAGAGCGAATGATCTGGACGTAAAACTGGATATCATGAACTGATATATATATATAATTCAAAATTAACAGCCTCAGTTTCGGAGTTACCTAGATTTACCTAGGTTTCAATTGGGATAACCCAACCTTCTTCAGAATTACATTTACTAATACTTGTTTTGTAAATTAAACTGCCTTTTGCTGCTGCTATTTAGTTTATTTCTCCCATACGCGTTTCGCCTTTTCTTGTTTTAAGGCATCATCAGTGGGATCTACAAAGATACATTTTTGTTTAGTTTTAGATTATTACACAGTTCACGTCGCGATTTTTGTAAAAAAGTAGTTACTTACAATTTGCTGATCTGCGTTTTCTCACATCTGGTGTAGAGGTCGCACTACCAGATCAGCAAATTGTAAGTAACTACTTTTTTTACAAAAATCGCGACGTGAACTGTTTAATAATCTAAAACTAAACAAAAATGTATCTTTGTAGATCCCACTGATGATGCCTTAAAACAAGAAAAGGCGAAACGCGTATGGGAGAAATAAACTAAATAGCAGCAGCAAAAGGCAGTTTAATTTACAAAACAAGTATTTATATGCTTGCTGCGGAAGATGGCCACGCAAACAAACTTGACATTTACTAATGTTTGTCCATTATTGAAACCTAGGTAAATCTAGGTAACTCCGCAACTGAGGCTGTTAATTTTGAATTCAATATTTATACGGTTGCTGACAGGGCCGCGAAATGCTGATATATATATATATATGTATATATATATATATATATATGATCATGATTTTTAAAGTCCATTTGAGGTAGATGACACTATTGAAATGAGCAGAGAATTTTTTTTTTAGGTTTTGAAATTATTGCAGAAAGCTATGACGTTTTTGAGATTTGACTGAGGTGTTATGATGTTATCATTACGACGACGATGTGTATTATGCTGTTGAGGTATGTTTATGATCAATAAGCTGATGCTACCATATATGAGGAACATGTTTATATGTATATGAATAATGAATAGAAGTTAGGAACTCTGGTTTGTTAAAAAGGATTTGGGAAACCAAGAATCGTACTTTAAGAGTTATGACTTGTGTGTCCATACTTGAATGTATCACAACACTGGTATTCATAAGATTTCGTTTCTACGCATTTCTACTGTAATTTTTTGATCTGTGAAATTTTTTTATGTGAGACTGTCGCTGTAGCGCAAACTGGTGTCGTAAATATTTCGGTAAGAAAGCTAAGTTACCTTGATGTAATGCGTTGTGGCACGCAGCTGTGCCAGTCGCCTGGAGAAAAAGCTATTAGGTGGAAATAAAAAGATGCCATTAACCTCGCTATTGACATTTCTTTACAGAAAGCATCGCAAATACGACACGCTCATTACATATGATTATATTGTGGAGTGAGTACTTTGTGCTACTTACTGAAGTATTTATAAACTGATGGGAAATATCTGGGAAATATCCTTACATCTGCACACCTGATTATGACAAGTGTCTTTCTATGAGAGTTGAGAGAATTTCTACTAACTTATGAAATACCACATGACTATTGAATGATATTTTTATCCTTTGCTTTACATAGTTGCTTATTTTATTTGATATCTGGTTTCCAGTTGTGTTGCAGCATTGGTTTTATAAAAGAAAATTAAATGCATTTGCTAATATGAAAACTTCCTGTGAACAAATCTGTGAAATAATAATTTTATGATCCACATTCTTCGGAAAAGGAGCACTTGTAAAGGAAAGAACAATAAGAAGGGACTAATAACAGTAGTTGCATACTTAATTTTCTTTTCAAGTACTTGGTAATTTCTTTTGTTGAATAAGTTGTGGTGCACCACTTTAATTAGATAGACATTAAGATGTGAATAGACATTTCCCTTATCTTCATTGTTGTCTTTAGTGTACTATTTTTTCTGCTTGAGCTTTGTCATGTTTAGATATAAGTTACAGCATTTGCTGCTGCTGTTTGCCAGGCATGGTGCTACTGAATTTCACTTTATATTCCTCTGTTAAGCCAGTTTTACTACCGATTTATTTTCCTTGTTTGCTGCACATTGTCTTCTATTAGTTGTAATACTGCATTTGCTTTGCTAATTTTGATACACTGCTGCTTGCTTTCCCAATTTGCATTTTTTTGTCATTGCTGTTTGCATTAATTGTTTTGTACTGCTGCATTGCCTCATCCCTTAGTTTATACATCTGAGCTCAGTAGATCTAAGTTAGCTTAAGAGGGGTAGGCTACATAAGAGAATGTGTTGCGATGAATTGCAAGAAATGCATTGAGAAGTTATAGGAAAAAGATTTGGACCAAAATGAGTAGTGTACAATGAAGAATAATTATTTTTAAGAGAGGATATAAACAAAACAGTAGGGTTAAGGGACAAGAGGTATAGATAGGACTTTTTGAGAATACTGATGAATGAAGGGAGATCTCCAAGAAGTAAAGAAAGTTTTGTTTGCAAAATACTGCAGTAAAACAAATCGTATCCTTTCCTTTTGTGTTATTCCGCTATGTGTTTGTGTACCCTTGTGTATTTGTGTTTTTCCTTAGCTACATTCACTATGATGAGGAATACTGCTATCCTCAAATATAATTTGCATTTATAATATGTTATTTACTTTGTCAAGATGTTTAGACATTATTTGTTCTGTTTTGTTTTAATGCTCATGTGTGAAATTAATGTTTCGAAAATTATTCTCATTATTTCATTTACATATGTCATAATTCCTGTAACACTGATGTGTATGTTTATTTCTATTCTTTTGTAAAGCCTGTATTACTACAAATGTTATCTGCAGTATTATGTTTTTTATTGATGTTTTCTCTACCTTTGTGATTGTATTCTCATGTTAGAATATTGTAATTGAAACCATTTCATCAAATTAAGTAACTTGTTAGCATTCATTTCACTGCCCACATTTCTGTTGGTCATAGTATATAAACAATATGTGAAAAAAGGAGTGTTAGTGCTTGCATGTGTGTTGATAATTCAGCAAGGGACTGGTTAACAGCATTGCTGGTTCTAAGCAGGACATTCCCAAAACTTTGTGAGTGATCAAGTGGTGGTTTATGCACTTGCTATATTGTCCGCAAGACTGTTTGATGGTGATTGTGCACCTGCACAGTCGCAACAGATGGCTGCTGGCCATCTCTACAAGTACTGCAGTGGGTCTGCACCTTTGGTGGCCCACCAATACCATAATCTCTACCAGGATTACAGTGGGTCTGCTCTGTGATGACCTACCTACCAATATTCTTTAAAACTTCGACTGACTCTGGTGTTGGTTTGCTCTGTTGTGGCCCATTACCTGTCTGCATGTTAAGAGACAGCACTGTCTTTCCATTGGAAGGACAACACTACTTCTTCAAGACTGCATGGAAATCCACTACTTCCGTGTGCATTTTCTTTTACTGCTGAGACTGTGAGGGGGGAAAAAAACACTGCAATTTTACTATGACGAATGATCAGGACTGTCTTTATAGACTGTGCGAAAATTTTAGCTTTTGACCAACAGTATATCAATAAGTGTGTGCATTTGATATCTTTGTTATTGTAATTATGAAAAAAATTTCAAATCTGTATTGGCCACTACCCAAAACAATTTGTAAAACTTTTGGGGGGGGAGTATGCGGGCTATGTAAGTAGGGAGTTTAGGTTTCTATGTTGGTAACGACATGTAGCGCTCTATATGAATATCACTGACTGTGCTGTGTGCAATCTGTGCAGTCTGTGGCCGATTTGCATTGTTGGAATTTGCTATTATAGTGTTGGGCAGTTGTATGTGAACAGCGCGTAGCGTTGCGCAGTTGGAGGTGAGTCTCCAGCAGTGGTGGATGTTGGGAGAAAGATGGCGGAGTTTTGAGAGCGAATGATCTGGACGTAAAACTGGATATCATGAACTGATATATATATATATATATATATATATATATATATATATATATATATATATATATATATATATATATAACCGCGCGACTGCTACGGTCGCAGGTACGAATCCTGCCTCGGGCATGGATGTGTGTGATGTCCTTAGGTTAGTTAGGTTTAAGTAGTTCTAAGTTCTAGGGGACTGATGACGACAAATGTTAAGTCCCATAGTGCTCAGAGCCATTTGAACCATTTTTTTCTTGAACACCATTAAGGTAAGTACATTGTTTGTTCTTTATCAAAATCTTTCATTTGCTAACTATGCCTATCAGTAGTTAGTGACTTCAGTAGTTAGAATCTTTTATTTAGCTGGCAATATCGGCGCTCACTGTATTGCAGTAGTTCGAGTAACGACGATTTTTGTGACGTAAGTGATTCATGAAAGGTATAGGTTATTGTTAGTCATGGCCATTCTTTTGTAGGGATTTTTGAAAGTCAGATTGCGTTGCGCTAAAAAAATATTGTATGTCATTGTAGTGTTGATCAGAATAAGTAAAGAGCAAAATATCTGAGTACGTTCAGTTCTGCTCAGCTGTTTGAAAATCAAATAAAGTAAGGGGTTTACCAGCACAGTCATTCACAAATTTTTCTAAGGGGACATTTCACGCCGTTCATCAGCATTCCATGCTTTCCGGTCACGGCACCATGCCAAATGCACCCGTTTATGTTGTGGTGTTAAAAGCAGAACTAGTAATTCCCTAGTCCGGCTGCCACTGTCCGCGTTTAATGGTGCTAATTGTCACAGGATGTTGTCGGATGGCAGAAGCAGATGTGAAGGACCAACGACTCCTTTGGTGCACAATAAGGGGATCCTCCCTTGCAGTGATCAGATGTGGCCGACAGGAACGTTGATGAGTATCTGAGACCACACGTTCGCAAGCAGTCCAACATCGGGCCAGTGTCACACCGAAATGTCCCATAAATATTGATACTGCACAATTCGGCCAACCAGACAAATGGAGACCCACGATGAGGCCCCTTTCAAATCTGGCACACGCTGGCAAAGCTGTCTCACACTAGAGTGTGGCATTTCCGTATCCATCTCAGTGATACCACAACCTCATCTCCACTTGCACTCCTTTGTCAGAGTGTAGTCCCCGAAGCTGTTCTCCTTTTTTTTTAATTTCTGGAAGATAAAATCAGATGGGGCCAAGGCGGGATTGTACGGAGTATGACCGATGACAGTGGACCGAGGGCGTTGCATTGCTGCAGACGTCGTATCTGTCATATATTGTCTAGGAATGTTATGCTGAAGGAGATGGTGCTCCATGTGTTGACGAAATCTTAGGATTCGTGAAACTCGATTACAGCAAGCTAGCCGCGCGGTCTAGGGCTCCTTGTCACGGTCCGTGCTGCTCCCTCCGTCTGAGGTTTGAGTCCTCCCTCTGGCATGGGTGTGTGTGTTGTCCATAGTGCAAGTTAGTTTAAGTTAACTTAAGTAGTGTGTAGCCCGCCCGGTTTGTTGTGTGGTCTAATGCACGGCTTTCCGGACAGGGAAGGAACGCCTGGTCTCCAGCACGAATCCGTCCGGCGGACTTGTGTCGAGGTCCGGTAAGCCGGCCAGTCTGTGGATGGTTCTTAGGCGGTTTTCCATCTGCCTCGGCGAGTGTTGTCTGTTTCCCTTATTCCGCTTTCCGTCAAAAATGCCCTTCTTTTCCCTTTACCTTCAGTATTACTACTGGTAGGGGAACCTAGACTGGGTAGCAATACCAAAAAATTAGTCGAACAAAGCTGTTGTACGCTAACTTTTATGTGTATGTCTTACACTCAGTCACGATCCTATGAATATGACTTGCTTTTTGAACGACCACTTTGATACTTAGGGTAACCCTGGAAAAGTACTAGAAGAGAGAGTTACTTCCTCTGACTCGACCGTTCGTGCTTTCATAAGAATTAAAATCGTTTCCTGCTTTTTATTCAGAACTGAATATAATGCCCTCTGTTATAAAAAGGTTGAACTGAAATTACTATTGAGAACAGCGTGTGTCAGTGCACACATATCCATAAAGACAAAACGAACTGGCATTCACTGTGTAGGAAATTAAATCAAAACTGTTACTCAAAAATCGCAATCAGAATAAAACTGTGCGCTGCCCAAAAACGTTTTATTACTGAAATTAAGCAACAACGCTATGAAAAATCCAGTATTGATTGGCCCATTAAAAATCTGAATTACAAACCAACTGCTTAGAATTTGCGCAATGGAAACGTGAGATGAGAATAAAACTGTCTGATAGTTGTATTTCTCCTGTCTTTCCACCTTTCTTTAACATAATTGGAAATGGGATCTTTATTTTCTTCTTCTGCTGGGTCGAGTAATGGATTTATCAAAAAACTTACGTTCTATTTGAGAAGAAGTATTGGGGACTTCATGGCATGCTTTGAGACCAGGGCACTTATTTTTTTCTCACGTATAAGTGAGATGATAGTATGTTCTTTGTTGATATGTAAATTGACATAATCTAGAAAAAGCGTGAATGCATGAGCAATAACGTTATGGTTTAGCTCGAGGTGCATATGGTACAGCTGTGAGTTTTGTAAGCAGACTTTATTTCAGTTTTTAACCAAATAATTTCACATTGTACTGTTGCTGTCTTGAATGGTTTGCTTTGACTATTTTTTTTATTCTGATATTTTTGGATCAGATTTTCTGAGAGACACTTTTTGTTAAATCTTATTCCAGGAATGGTTTTCACTAGTTTAAGTTCACATTTTCGAAATTCTCAATTTCAAATTGTTCTAATTATATTGCATCATAGCAACAGATTAAACTTACCCATTATGGATAATGCCCTTTTATTTAATGTAAAAAAATTGCAACTAGTCACTTTCTTGAAATAGTTATTGAATCCATGGATCGGTTTTCGAACCTTTTCAGGCTCGTCTTCAGATGTTGTACAGGAGGTTGCACAACTATTTCGAAGCGTAATGCTGGGAACTGGCTTTGTGACAAGAAGATGGAAGATGCTAGTGCATCACTGTGAGTCCTGTGTACATGCCGAGTGGGATGTTGTACTAACTGTGATAGTGTGAAGCTCTTTTGTTGTCAATATCCATCTGACTGCTTCCGTTGGTGGTACATCACTCGCTTTTACAGAATACGATTGCATATACACTGTAATGATGAAATTTTGCCAGCATCTAGCATGTGCTGTACAACTGTCGCTTGTTACAAAGATCTTCACAGGAAGATATGATATAGGCTTACTTTGCTCAGAGATATTGCTTGTTTTTGTTTTCATGTATTGAAGTCGCTGTATTGGCAAATACTTTAAACAAAACTGGCATAAACATAAATGACCTAGATTAAATAAATAAAGTACTACACGAACAAATTTCAAATTATCTGGTTTCTTATTTCTACTCTTATACGAACATGTGATACAGTCAATTTAGGGACAAATACTTTAATCAAGTGTAGCATTAGCATGAATGCTCACGAATAAAATCATAATATGCAATTATGATATTTGCAACGAACTTCAGTTGTATGTATCACTGTAAACTTTGTTGTTGTTGTTGTTGTGGTCTCCAGTCCAGAGACTGGTTTGAAGCAGCTCTCCATGCTACTATACCCTGCGCAAGCTTCTTCATCTCCCAGTACCTACTGCAACCTACATCCTTCTGAATCTGCTTAGTGTATTCATCTCTTGATCCCCATCTACGATATTTCCCCTCCACGGTGCCCTCCAATACTAAATTGGTGATCCCTTGATGAGTCAGAAGGTGCCCTCCAAACTTCTAGCCAATTTCTAGGCAAGCTATGCCACAAATTCATCTTCTCCCCAATTCTATTCAGTATCTCCTCATTAGTTATGTGATCTAACCATCTAATCTTTAGCAATCTTCTGTAGCAACGAGCGGTTCTAGGCGCTTATGTCGGGAATTGCGGTACCGCTACGGTCGCAGGTTCGAAACCTACCTCGGGCATGGATGTGTGTGATGTTCTTAGGTTAGTTAGGTTTAAATAGTTCTAAGCTGTAGGGGACTGATGACCTCAGATGTTGTCCCATAGTGCTCCGAGCCATTTGAACCATTTCTAGCACCAAATTTAAAAAGGTTCTATTCTCTTCTTGTCTAAACTGTTTATCGTACATGTTTCACTTCCAAACATGGCTACACTCCATACAAATACTTTCATAAACGACTTCCTGACACTTAAATCTATACTTGATAACAAATTTCTTTTCTCTAGAAACGCTTTCCTTTCCATTGCCAGTCTGCATTTTATATCTTCTCTACTTCGAACCTCATCAGTTATTTTGCACCACAAATAGAAAAACTCATCTACTACTTTAAGTGTTTCATTTCCTAATGTAATTCTCTCAGCATCCCCCTGTTTAATTCAACTTCATTCAATTATCCTCGTTTTGCTTTTGTGGATGTTCGTCGTATGTCCTCCTTTCAAGATAATGTCCATTCCGTTCAACTGCTCTTCCAAGTCCTTTTCTGTCTCTGACAGAATTACAATGTCATCGGTGAACCTCAAAGTTTTTAATTCTTCTTTATGGATTTTAATTCCTACTCGGTATTTTTCTTTTTTCCTTCTGCTGCTTGCTCCATATACAGATCGAATAACATTGGGGATAGGCTACAACCCTATCTCACTCCCTTACCAACCACCGCCTTCCTTTCATGTCCCTCGACTCCTAAAACTGCCATCTGGTGTCTGTACAAATTGTAAATAACATTTCTCTCCCTGTATTTTACCCCTGCCGCTTCAGAATTTGAAATAGACTATACTGTCAACATTGTTAAAAGCTTTCTCTAAGTCTACAAATGCTAGAAAAGTAGGTTTGCCTTTCCTAAATCTATCTTCTGAGATAAATTGTAGGGTCAGTATTGCCTCATGTGTTCCGACATTTCTATAGATTCCAAATTGATGTTCCCCGAGGTCGGCTTCTACCAGTTTTTCCATTCGTCTGTAAAGAATTTGTCTTAGTATTTTGCAGTCGTGAGTTATTAAACTGATAGTTCGGTAATTTTCACATCTGTCAACACCTCCTTTCTTCGGGATTGGAATTATTATATTGTTCTTGAAGTCTGAGGGTATTTCGCCTGTCTCACACATCCTGCACATGAGATGGTAGAGTTTTGTCAGGGCTGGCTCTCCCAAGGCTATCAGTAGTTCTAGTGGAATGTTGTCCACTCCTGGGTCCTTGTTTCGACTTAGGTCTTCCAGTGCTCTATGAACTTTATATTTTGAAAAAGGAAACAAAACTTCAAATGACCTGCTGACTTATTTCTGTTCTTACATTGACGATGTGGAATATTAGTAAAGGTAGATTTGTTTATTTCAGCTAGTGGTAATATATATAAAAGTATTGATTTATTTTAGCAGTAGAGGGCTTGGACAGTTAAATGTATAGTGTAGTATGTATTCTGTGGTAGGATTTTTATATTGACATCAATGTAGTTAGAATGTAAAGAGAACGATAGTGGGGGATCATTGGTAAAATTCTGAAGTAAAAATTAATTTCTCATTTCAGTCTGGCCATTGAGTAGGTAATCAGGTGATGTATTTGTGTTGGCTAAGATTTCGATTCCTTCAAGCAGATCAGCTATCATGCCTTTGTTGGCAAGGTCAATTATTGGGAGGTCCTGTTCTATGTCTTTTGCAGTATGACTGTGCTGGGGAACATGTGTGACATAACTGCATTGGCTCAGGTTGTTAAGATAGAGTACATCTATGTGCTCCTTAAATCTTGCTGTGAAAATTCTTCATGTTTGTTCAGTGAAGAAGCTTGGACAGGAGTTTCGAGTGTGTTTGTATTGACTTTTGATACTGTTATACAGCGATTTTGGTACTGTGTATGATTTTATTTAGTACTTATTGTTGGTAAGGGAGCTTACTTTTATGTTGTATATCTTGAAGAGGTTGACAGTTTCGCGAGAAATCTTCCCGAAGAAAAGCAGACTTACAAATGTGTTCTTGTTGTTTGTGGGTTGCTGGCTGCTAAGCGATTGGTTGGCTTAACTTTCTTGTATGGATCAGTATAATCATTATAGCAGCTTATGAGACTTGTTTCACACTGTTTCCTACTTTTGACCGAATTTACAAGTGAAACTTTGCGGTGGTTTGGTGATGATCTAGACAGCCAGATCATGGTATCCCATCGGTCTCATGCAAGGTCGCATTACTGCCCTAGATTATGTGAGCATTTTGGCTGATGAGGTCCATGCCATAGTATAATACTCGTTTCAAAATGGTGATAGTGAGTTCCAAGAGGCCAGGCCTCCTGCTCGTACAGCTTGCATCGCCCATCAATGGTCATATGAGTACGAGGATGAATTGCATCTCCCCTTGACACCACAATTAGCAGATCTAAATATTATTGAGCCTTGTGGTCTACTTTGGAGAGAAGGGTACGTGATCACTATCCACCTCCGTCATCATTACCTGAATTTGCCACTATTTAGGTGGAAGAGTTGTAGAATATTCTCTTGAAAACCATACAGGACCTGTATTCATCTATTCCAAGACAACTGGAAGCTGTTTTCTACGTCAACTGTTTTCCTAAGCCGTATTAGGCACAGTAATGTGTTGCACTTTTTGGTGTTTCCATATTTTTTCCAAGCCCTGTATGTATAAAGAGGGAGGTAGCTAAGATAGGCCACTGAAAATATACCCATAATAAGTAAATATACAGTGGTGAGAACTTATCTAAGCTGTAAAAGAAATAAGGCAAATTTTCTGACATACGCAAGAGAACTTGATGAAATGTAACTCTAGCGAAAGGCAGAGATCGCAGGTTCGAATCCCGATTCGGCAGACAGTTATAATCTGACAGGAAGTTTCAGATTTACTGCAGAGCGAAAATTAATTTAGGAAATAGTAACAAGTTAACAGTAGTGCAGAGAAGAAATGTGCCCACGTTCAACCGTTTGTTGGATACAACAGGTCATCAGAATCTTGGATATTTATACAACAGGTGAGAGCTTGTGCTATAATTAGGAACCACAACGATTGCCATTTCTGAATGGAAAATTCGTTTTGAAGATCTTCTTACAGAAGATAGGTAATAATTTCGAGAATAGCGGTATGAACTGGACATTTATCCTGTAGAAGAGATGGCTGACAATAAAGTTTCATGAAGACTCTCAAAAACCAAAAAATTAAAAGACAGATGGTGCTGGAGGTCTCTTTTTTTTAAACTCATCAGTCTTCTGACTGGTTTGATGCGGCCGGCCATTAATTCCTCTCCTGTGCTAACGTCTTCAGCTCAGAGTGGAACTTGCAATCTAAGTCCTCAATCATTTGCTGGACGTATTCCATCCTCCGTCTTCCTCTACAGCTCTTGCCCTCTATAGTTCCCTCTGGTACCATGGAAATTCCCTGATATTTCAACAGATGTCCTAGCATCCACTCCTTCTCCCTGTCAGTGTTTTCCACATGTTCCTTTCCTCCCCGATTCTGCGCAGATGGTACAGCAATGGAATTACTCAAGCACGGAAAACTTAAATTAATAGTAGCACTAGTAACTATTTTTAGTAAAGTGGTTCATTGAGATGAAGTACCCCAGGAATGGAAGATATAATTTATTACCTTCATATTTAAGAAAGGGAGCAAGAGGGATCTTACTGTTTACAGGGGAATAACTGTAATGGCTTCGCGAGTATTTTTTCAGTAGTATACAAAACAACAGATTGGAAAAATTGAAAAGAGATTAACAGCTGCTATTTTTTATAACTTTTTATCTAGTCTACCACTTTCGAGTCCTTATTACAGTAATTTTCAGGCCCTGTAGCATAAACAACAAATAGTATGCAGTATTACATCTCTACAACAGGGAACCAGTATTGTTCTTACATTTATGAAGAGCACACAGTGCTCGTGTAGGCCTCTACGGAAACCAGGCACAAATATTAGTACCCCGTTACACACAAGAAAGAGTGAATACTTTTTGTTGTTCATGTTACAGGGGATGACGATGACTCTACCGAGGAGTCGAAAATGGTAGCCTAGATAAAAAGATACAAAACAAATGGTTGTTCGTGAGGTGTCAGGCAAATCCAACACCTTCCATGAAAACCCTGACATGATAAGCAAATCCAGTAGTATGTCACATAGCTCGGAATAAATCGTGACATTAAATCAACCAAAGTAATACGAGTAACGAGTGAGCAAATGGAATACCACAGACTAACACAAGAATGCCTAAATGCATGTTGTACCTTCCCACCGTGAGGCAGACGCAGTTCCGAGGGGAGAAACGAGGACAGAAGCCGAGAGCAGAACCGTGTTAAGCTAGAAGGCCCTACGATAAGGGACGGACACCCACGTCTCCAGCTAACCACTAGGGCTCACCACCCGCACGTTTTAGTGTGAGACTGTTTCGCTTCTCAGGTACGTCAAGGACAACCCCCAGCCCATGTTAAAAGCTAGAGCCCTCCAGAAAAGCAGTATAGATCTTACGATAACACAAAAAGGGCCACTACCACCCACAAGTTTTAGCGTGAGACTTTTTCGCGTATCTGTTAGATTAGGACAATCCTCCAGCCCATGTTAAAAGATAGAGCCCTCCAGAAGAACAGTATAGATCTCATGATAACGCTAAAAGGACCACACTAGCTGCAGGTTTTAGCGTGAGACTTTTTAGCGTTGCAAACTTTAAAAACATTGCCCCACCACGAAAACTATAACGTTTCTCATTGGATAGACAGAATTTTTGTAGGCGGAGCTTAAGGTTAACATTGACACCCTGATTGGTCAGATGAAAACATAGCCAGATAGTTTTTTTAAACTAACTTCGGTAAATTGTAGTAAGGAGAAATTAGAGGAGAGTTAGTTCCGAGACGGCGAGCTGGATGGCTGGTGCGCCGGCCGCTGTCGCCCTGACGCTGCCTAAACACCGACAAGGAAATGAACGCACGCGATGCCGCATTTTTGAGCGCATAAGGCTTCACTCAGAACTGCAGAAGACTCATCTGTTACACCCCCTTTTTGCGTAATACTAGTGTCGATCGTTAATTAAAACTCATGGTGTTCACATTTGCCACTTGAAGAAAAGATCTGAAACGCGATGATTTTTCTTTTATATAGTTATTGAGAAGCCACATCAGCCACTGTAATTTACGACAAGTTAAATAAGTAATTAAAGATAATTGAGGGTCACTGTAGACCATTTTGATAGTTTTCTCTTTTGTGAAACTTAAATTAAACCTAGATTATATATGTGATATGGCATAGGTCATCCTTCTATCGATTGTAGAACTTGGAAACCCATTCAGGGAATATTCGTTCACATTTTTGTTGAACGCAGTTGGTTTTTACCATCCTGTATTAAAACATTTCCTTTTATCAATAGTGCAATTTATAAATGATGTTTTGTGAGTAGAATAAAGTTTCCAATGGTAAACTTAACTGCTTTTTCGACGTTATTTTACCAGTTAACTAAAAATAGGAAAGCCTTGAACCCTTTCACTAAATTTAGTTAGTATTAAGATTCTTTTACAGGGACTGCAGTGGATCTGACGCTGAGATCATTTAGTATTTGGTTATATCATCGCTAGTCTCACTGAACTCTTCTGAATTCTACATGTCATGTGTGGTCTGGCGTCTCCTTACCAGCAACAGGTCCCAGGTTCAAACTAGTCAATTCCCTAAAAAACACGCTGAGAGCGTCGTTGCGCGAAAGTGGTAGGGAGACACGATATAGTACAAACAGATACCACCATGAATGTTTAGATGTTGAAATATTATTTTTACATTTCAGATTGGGAAAGGTTCCTCATTCGTTGTATCTCAGGAATAGTCAGGTTTCGCTACTGGGAAAAGCTGTGTTGATAACATCTTTTGTGTATACCAGATGTGTCCGAAAATGACCGCAAATAATCAAAATCAACTTTCTATCTTTTTTGATTTAGAAAAGGTCTTCGATACAGTGCCAAGGAAGTTACTATGTGTAGCACTGGAAAATGTTGAAGCGTATGGTGCATTAATAGAGTTGATGAAATCATGTAAAGAATGTACCACCCATTGGAGGCTGTGATGAAGTTTGGTGGTAAGGCATCGGAAAGTTTTAAAGGAATTAAAGAATTTATACAAGGATGATCTATGTTACCAACCTTCTATAATCTGCGTTTAGAAGTTGTTCTTGGTTACTAGACAAGAAGTTTGGATCTGGCAGTTTAGCATCAATGTTTACATTCATTATTGTTTACCGACGATCAAGTACACCGAGCGAGGTGGCACAGTGTTTAGCGCACTATACTCGCATTCGGGAGGACGCCGGTTCAATCTCGCGTCCGGCCGTCCTGATTTAGGTTTTCTGTTTTGTCCCTAAATCGCTTCAGCAAATACCTGGATGGTTTCTTTGAAAGGGCACGGCCGACTTCCTTCTCCAGCCTCCCCTAATCTGATGAGACCGATGACCTCGCTGTTTCGTCTCTTCCCCCAAACACAGCCCAACCCGATCAAGTGCTTATGGCTATAAATAAGAACGATGCCAGGTATGAGAAAGTTAATGGATGTTTACAAGGAATGGGGACTAACATACAATATTGATAAAACAGAATATCTTTGGAATGAGCAAAGTGAGGATTTGGATTTTGAGTTTCCCTAGGTAAGATGGTTCAAATGGTTCAAATGGCTCTGAGCACTATGGGACTTAATATCTATGGTCACCAGTCTCCTAGAACTTAGAACTACTTAAACCTAACTAACCTAAGGACATCACACACATCCATGCCCGAGGCAGGACTCGAACCTGCGACCGTAGCAGTTGCGCGGCTCCGGACTAAGCGCCTAGAACCGCTAGACCACCGCGGCCGGCCCCCAGGTAAGAAATGTGGAAATTTTCAAGTATTTGGGTTCACTAATCGATACGACTGGGGAGTTACAAGTAGACATATTCCACAGGATAAGCCAATCGAGGGCAGATATTAGGTCATTAAATGGTTTATTTGGAGTCTACTTATATCGAGACGAATGAAGAAAGCAGTGCTACGTGTTGTGGTTGAAAGCATCCTGACGTATGGCTCAGAGGATGTTGGAAACTTAACAGGAGACACAAGGGGAAAATTGAGATTGTTCAAATAGACGAGTTATGGGGGAGCATGAGGGCGATGCACCTGGATCGACTGAGAAATGAATATGTAGGAATGGGGATTGTTACGGCGGAACCGGTCAGAGATATGACTGACGCTCGAGTACTGAGATGGTGTGGATACATCCGAGAGATGGGAGAACAACAGTGGCCACAGTGTTTGTTCATCTGGTCTCCACGAGAGAGTACGAGCCAGGGGAGGTCGAAAGCAACTTGTAAACGAACACTATGCAAAATGATCGAAATGAAAGATCTGTCGGAAGAAGATTGGTACAATAGAAGTTTTTGGCATCTGACAAAAATCAACTGCTGATTTCTGGAATCGCCCACTCAGTAAAGTAAGTATAACAGTAGCGCAGACTTCTGTCCCGTCTTTAGGAGAAGTTTTTTCATTTTCCTCACAGATAAAATACCAGAGCTATTCAATCTGATGAGCGTGTAGGCAAATTTTTCTCGGCTGAAAGTCCGATCCAGCGATCTTCAAATGTTCTGTTAACGTCTTTAATTATCCTTGAGGAATGGGCGATACGTACCTCATGTTGGTAACTCGTGGTTGCCTTATATCCAGGGGGATATCTTCCAATAACTGTGGCAGCTTGTTCGTAAGTAACTATAGATACAACAGGCTAATTAGAGCAGCATTAATAAGTCTTGAATTTTCCGCACCACATGCTTTCTTCCAGGTTAGGTTTTTAACTGACCAATGGTGCACATTGCGAAGATTCATTTTCACATGACTTGCAAAGGATGCTTGCATTGAAATGCCGCATCTCTTAACCATATACTGTTCTTCAGACTTTCAGATTCTTGCAGTTCTTTGTGTGACCCTATCGTTTATAGAGATATTACCTGGGTGCCTTGTGGCTGTTGAAAGTTCGCTGCTAAATTGCAACTTTCAGAACTCAGGTTTGATATTATACATTTCAGTCTTTTCGCGTACTAATTATCGCAGAGATGCGATACTGTACAAAATATCAACTGCAAACAACTTGTTATCCTTGGTGGTTAGCCCGTGAGGTCGGCAGGCAGCATGCTTTGCACTTTCTGGAGAGCTTTGCCTATTGACAAGGAAAGCTGAGACTTGATTTTGAGTACTGTAGTAAGTTCTTTTGTGTGCTCCATGGTGTGGAGAAGATGTGTTTGGCTTGAATACCCATGCACATAGCTCAGTATGCTGTATGTTAAACTGGTACCAAATAAGACCAATGCTGAAAAGTAATACACAGAATTATTTATGTGAAAACTCTTAAGGCTTTATAGATAAAATGCTCTTTATCGATATTCTACATCTTTATTCATCGTACCTACGTATTTATTTCTCTACGTAGCCACCCTGAGGACGAGTATACTTGTCACATCGAGAGACCAGTTTATCAATATCGTCACTGTTGAATGTTTGATTTTGTTAGCGCACTCACAACGTCATCTCTGCTTTCACTGCTTCATCAGTATCAAAGTGAAGTCCTGGAAGGTGTCCTTTAAGTTTTGGAAAGAGATAAAAATTGAATTGGACCGTGTAGGGACTGTTTGGAGAACGGAGGACGATCGATGACAGTGGACCAAAGACGTCGGATTGTTGGAGATGTCGCAGCGCTCGTGTGTCGTCTGGCATTGTCATGCTGAAGGAGAGGATGCTCCATGTTTGACGAACTGTTCGAATTCGTTCTTTCAGTTTTCTGAGAGTCCTGGAGTACCTTGCAGATTTTAATTGTGCCTTTAGGCACGAATTCCAAATGCACCATAGCTCGAACATCCCAGAACACTGTGAGGATGACTTCGCCTGCTGATGGGATGGTGTTGAAATTAACGTTGGTGATCCTGTCACACACAGTGAGGTTAGCACAACCATTTCCTTCGTAATGTGCATGAACAACACGATGTCGCACATTACACGTCGAAAAAGGAGTCACTGTACACATATTTGATTCTTCTATGGATTTCAATTGGAGGCACGTTTTCTGGGAGTAGAAGCTCGATTACAGCAAACTGTTTCGCATGTACCGGCATAGCTAAGTTGCACATCGCCCTGTTACGCGCTACAATTCGGAGCCCTCTAGCGGCAGAGGGTTGCACCTTGCGTCAGCAAAGCGGAAACGTCAACCGAGTAGTATGCATGGTACACTATGTGATCTAAATCATCAGGTCACTTGGCTGAAAATGACTTACAAGTTCGTGGGGTCCTCCATCGGTAATACAATTCAATATGGTGATGGCTCACCCTTAGCCTTAATGACTGCTTCCACTCTCGTAGGCATACGTTCAAACAGCTGCTGGAAGGTTTCTTGGTGAATGGAAGCCCATTCTTCACGGAGTGCTGCACTGAGAAGAGGTATCGATGTCGATCGGTGAGGCCTGGTACGAAGTCAGCGTTCCAAGACATCCCAAAGGTATTCTATAGGATTCAGGTCAGGACTCTGTGCAGGCCAGTCCATTACAACGAAATTATTGTCGCGTAACCACTCCGCCACAGGTCGTGCACTATGAACAGGTGCTCAATCGTGTTGATAGATGCATTCGCCATCCCCGAATCGCTCTGCAACAGTGGGAAGCAAGAACGTGCTTAAAACATCAATGTAGGACTGTGCTGTAATAGTGCCACGCAAAACAAGGGGTGCAGGCCCCCTCCATAAAAAACACGACCACGCCATAACACCACCGCCTCCGAATTTTACTGTTGGCACTACACACACTGGGAGATGACGTTCACCTGGCATTGGCCATATCCATACTATGCCATCGGATCGCCACATTGTGTACCGTGATTCATCAGTCCATACAACGTTTTTCCACTTTTCAATCGTCCAGTGTGTACGCTCCTTACACCAAGCCAGGCGTTGTTTGGCATTTACCGGTGTGATTTGTGGCTCATGAGCAGCCGCTCGGCCACGAAATCCAAGTTTTCTCACCTCTCGCCTAGCTGTCACAGTACTTGAAGTGCATCCTGATACAGTTTGGTATTCCTGTGTGATGGTATGGACAGATGTCTGCCTATTACACATTACGACTCTCTTCAACTGTCGGCAGTCTCTATTAGTTAAGAGACGAGGTCGGCCAGTATGTTTGGTGTTGTACATATCTCTTCACGTTTCCACTTCACTGTCACATCGGAAACAATGGAACTAAGGATGTTTAGGAGTGTGTAAATCTCGCGTACAGACGTACGACACTCAATCACCTGGCCATGTTCGAAGTCCGTGAGTTCTGCTCTCTCACAATGTCTAGTGACTACTAAGATCGCTGATATGGAGTACCTGACAGTAGATGGCAGCAGAATGCACGTAACAGGAAAATAGTATGATTTTGGGGGAGTCCGGATACTTTTGATCACATAGCGTATGTAACACCTTAACTGATATTGCGAACAGAAGAAAAGATTCGGAAGCATTTCTTTTCAGCACGACCTTGTAATTTGGCTACTTGTAGGAAATGCGTATTTGGAGTATGATTTCGTTAATCATTCACGACGTCCATGTATTTCACGGTTCAGTACCCTCGATCCAGGATGCGAAATTTCTGATTTCAGCGCGTTGGACTATTCTACGAGTGATTACCGTGTCAATGTTTCTTTGTGAGGGTAGCCCGTTACGAGACGTGACACAGAACCCATTTGAAATCCATTACTCTAGATGGTAGTACAGTCAGTTTGGTCACTTTTTATATCAATGGGATTTTCTGAATTCTTAGCGACTGATACTGAATTCTGTTTATGTGCTGTTACCGCAAATCGGAACTTTGTTCAAAATTTTCAAATGTGTGTGAATTCCTAACGGATCAAACTGCTAAGGTCATCGGTCCCTAGGCTTACATACTACTTAAACTAACTCATGCTAAGAACAACAAACACACCCATACCCATGGGAGGAATCGAACATCCGGCGGGAGAGGCCGCGCAATCCCGCACATGGTGCCTTAAACAGCGCGGGAAGTCAGCGTGGCTGAGCTTTGTATGCCACGTGTTGTTTCTTCACTGTTATTATGATTTACTAGCGTTTTGAATTTAATTCTATGCAGTTATATCGAAATACTCTCCACTTCAATATCCCTGCTCATTTATTTATTATTCACATTCTTTAGAGCAACTTGTAATCTGCAGCCAATACACGATGCCAGTTGTAACATTTGTCCCAGCAATTGATGGTAGCGTACAACATTACTACATTTCACATCAAAACTAGCATGATCATTATGAATATTATTCATCGAATTATTTGCGTGATTTTCTGCCAAAAACATAGGTTTTGGACGCAGATGCAGTGTGACCGTGGTCCATTCGGCAAAAAGTGTAAATATGAACGATGCATTATATTTGAGTGATATTAAAGAAGGTTGGGGTAGACATCCCTATGTGCACCGCGGCTGGGTACACGGCACACTGCTCCGACACTAAATGTCTGCTGAGGCAGTAGATAGAATTTCACGTAGTCCCTTAATTTTCTTTTTTCCTATGCCTGCTAGTAACCGTTGCACTTGAAAGTAATTGTGAACTGCTCAGGTAACTTTCCCTAATACTATGTGTAGTCAGATTGTGTTCTTAAATTTGATGCACCGGTCAAAACTTTGTGCATAGCTTTTCCAAATAAGGGCATGTTTGGATTTACTTACATCCGTATTCTAAACTTTAAACTAAGCAGTACGTTTCTACAGTTTCATCAAGTTTAGCGAATACTAGTGGCAAGGGTAACTTAGTACTTCTCGAAGTGATGAACATAAAGTAAGCAGCAGTAGCATACAAGCTAAGTAGGTAGGAGAAAGCCTTGCGCAAATGCAGTGCAAGGAACTGCAACTATTCTAAATCGATCATACTTTGCTTTTACTTTGTGCAGCTTTCTTTCCAGTCCGTGCAGTGTGGCGACACACATAATCAGAAAATAAAATTCTTTAGTGATGAATGGTGCTAAATTACCAATGGAAAATTGACCTTTAAAATTTGTATTGCAGAAACTGAAACTCATTCTCTATTGCAATCGTCATTAGAGAAATTAATCTTTCCTAACAAATTTTACACTGCCAAGTTTAATTTATGAAAATGATAAAGGAGCGGTAAGATCTATAACTTTTGAATGCAAGCCAAGTGAATAGAAAACTTAACTGTCTCTCGTCTAAACAAATAAAACAACTAACCCAAACCAAAAAAGAGAGGTTACTCTGAAACTAAAGCATTGCAGCATCACTTTACATCAAAAAATCTTCACATGGCCAGTAAAATTTACAAAATCATAATTCACAATTCATTCTTCTTTGTATCTTTATCTCTATGCTCTGCAATCCATTTCCATTAGATCACTAACATAGCCAACACCAGACTCACTATTTGTGCTTAGAATGATTACTGCAACGAGAATGCTACCAGCAATCAAAGATCACTGTGCTCGTACTCAGAAACTGTGTGGCGTAACATATCAACTATTGAAAACCACTGTATGAAAAACATCCAGTATACACGTGTGAAATGTGACACATCGAATGAAAATAGAGGTTACATTACTTTTATTGAACACCATAAACAAGCTAGAAATCTTAAAACTCCTTTCTGTGGAGAGACAGTCTAGATGACTTTGATCCGTTCATTGACTGCGTCAAACTGCTTTAAGCTCATCTTTCGTAATATGTGTGGCATTGGTGGCTAATTCTTTGGGGCGGCTCTGTCCGAATCAATTGTAGGCTCTCAACTGTGAACCATTATGTTATGACTAGAACGTTGCTAACAGGATAAAGAATAAAATATAAGGAATAAAGTAAAACTAACATTCATCGTTACCATTCGGTCACAGATTGCGTAATTCTTTGTATTAAAATATCCAGAAATTTTAAGCCGCTGCTGTAAGATTGGCCTAAGAGATACTTCATACATTTACAGTTCTTCTCAGGAAATAATTTCTTTTTTTTAGTTCTGCAACGCATATTTAATATAAGTTAACTGAAATAGTGTGTCATGTTATTGTTTCTGTCGGTGCATAATTATTATGATACGTAGTGCTTGTCTGAAATTAGTCCGTCTGAAGCCTTTTCATTTGTTGGATCATGTATAACAAGCAAACTGTTAAAATGATGCGGGTGAGTGCGTATGTAGCTCTTAATTTGATATTTACCCAGGTTGACGGGGTACGTTACCGTAATCACGAGGGCATGCTGAAAAGTAAGACTTCCGATTTTTTTCTGAGAAATCTCTTAAGCTTTCTAAATTATAGAAACGTTATTAACATCCTTCATCTTTATTCTTCATGTCGACATATCTGCAACCCTCTGCCACTAGAGGGCTTCGAATAATATCGTGCAAAATGGCGGTGAGTAACGTAACTATGTCGGTGCGTGAGAAACAGCTTGCGGTAGTGGAGTTTAGAATCCGAAAAGTTTGGCGCACCTTCTCCTTCAACATGAGAATGCCAGACCACACACGAGCGATGTGAGATATGCAATAATTCGACATCTTGGGGTCTTGGGTTCACTGTTATCGGTCATCCTCCATACAATCCCAACTTGGCCCCATCCAATTTTCTTTTCCCAATCTTAAAGAACACCTTCAATAACTTTACTTCAGTGTTGCTTGAAGCCGTGCAAGCAGAGGTCAGCTTGTGATTATGTCAACAAATTTGAGTACTCTACTGTGACGTTATCAACAAACAGATCTCTCGTTGGGAAAAATGTGTTCGTTGCCAGCGTCATTATATTGTCAACTAAATATGTAGACGGAAGTAATAAATATATAAAATGTTAAAAACTTCTGTTTTATCGAAAAACTAGTAAGAGTTTTCGCACAAAAATTCGGAGGCATTACTTTTCAGCACTCACTCGTAGAACAGGTATAGTATAGAATCGTTCTGAGTTCATGATTATGATGATGATGGTGATAATAACACTGGTGAAGATTATGATTGTGGTAATGATGATGGTGGTGGCGATGATGACAGAAGGAAATAATTGAAATTCCGTGATCTACTAATACCAGCCGATGGCTGGATCACCATGAAAGGAGTTAGACGGCCTCATTATATGAAACACATTGTAGACATTTAAAATTTAAAAGAGCATATGGGCGATATACTTATAAACCAACAACCACATAAACAAGCGACCACATAAATAAGCGTTAGTGTGAAAGGAGTTTCTTTAATTCTTATGATACGATGTAATAGGACATGATACAAGTCCGGTGCATGCCAACAACAAAAATATTCGAGTCGCAGGAAAAAGAAAGAAGTAAAGACACAAGAAATATTTGCAGTACCCATTTGCCGTATTGTACACTTAATGGAGTTTTAGATATTTTGCTTATGAAGTAAACTTATGGACTGCTTCCAAGCAGAACTGTTTTCATGTGCGAGTGACTTAATATGCTGCTGAAATAGCTGACTAAGCAACCGTTTTGTTCAGCCGCTTGTTGCACCAGTAATAGCTTGCTGTTGGAATTCAGACACACGCATGTAGAAGCGTACGTGGAGCCCACCGACGGAGATAATTAATCTAAGCTGTCAGCAGTGTTTGGTGGGACCGCAGACAGGTTCCTCTCTCATGCAGGCGTTCAAGTCTCCAGGGGTCGCCCCGTGGTTCACGCTCGCTGGCGGCGGATGCGTTATTGCTGAGGCGATGATTTACGTGCGGCGAGCACGCACGGCAGCAGCGACCACCGCGCACCGGTAGGCAATAACGAGGAAAAGGAGCTAAAAGTGTTAAGGAGGTGTCTGCGGCTCCTTTTCATCTGCGGACCGCCGGCGGCGCGCCGCCACACACGCTCGTTCGCGTGTTACACAGAACACGAGTCGCTTCTGAGGCGGCCGTTGCCGCTACCATCCCTGGCCTAACCGCATGAAGAGCCTGTGGATGTAGGGCAGGGCTGGAATTCGTCTGAACATCCATTTGCATTGCACTAAGAGTGCCTGCTGCGTAACAAACTCTTTCTGCTTTATCTCTACAAAACTGACTATACTGTTCTAGGAGAGGTATCAGGACGTTGTTTAAAAATATGTTGTTGTTGTTGTGGTCTCCAGTCCTGAGACTGGTTTGATGCAGCTCTCCATGCTGCTCTATCCTGTGCAAGCTTCTTCATCTCCCAGAACCCACTGCAACAAACATCCTTCTGAATCTGCTTGGTATAGTCATGTCTTGGTCTCCCTCTACGATTTTTACCCTCTACGCTGCCCTCCAATACTAAATTGGTGATCCCTTGATGCCTCAGAACATGTCCTACCAATCGATCCCTTCTACTGGTCAAGTTGTGCCACAAACTTCTCTTCTCCCCAATCCTATTCAATACTTCCTCATTAGTTATGTGATCTGCCCATCTAATCTTCAGCATTCTTCTGTAGCACCACATTTCGAAAGCTTCGATTCTCTTCTTGTCCAAACTATTTATCGTCCATGTTTCACTTCCTTACAAGGCTACACTCCATACAAATACTTTCAGAAATGACTTCCTGACACTTAAATCTATACTCGATGTTAACAAATTTCTCTTCTTCAGAAACGCTTTCCTTGCCATTGCCAGTCTACATTTTATATCCTCTCTACTTCGACCATCATCAATTATTTTGCTCCCCAAATAGCAAAACTCCTTTAGTACTTTAAGTGTCTCATTCCCTAATCTAATTCCCTCAGCATCATCCGACTTAATTCGACTACATTCCATTATACTCGTTTTGCTTTTGTTGATGTTCATCTTATACCCTCCTTTCATGACTCTGTCCATTCCGTTCAACTTCTCTTCCAAGTCCTTTGCTGTCTCTGACAGAATTACGATGTCAAAGTTTTTATTTCTTCTCCATGGATTACAATACCTACTCCAAATTTTTCTTTTGTTTCCTTTACTTCTTGCTAAATATACAGATTGAATAACATCGGAGAGAGACTACAACCCTGTCTCAGTCCCTTCCCAACTACTGCTTCCCTTTCATGTCCCTCGACTCTTATAACTGCCATCTGGTTTCTGTACAAATTGTAAGTAGCCTTTTGCTCCCTGTATTTATCCCTGCCACCTTCAGAATTTGAAAGAGAGTATTCCAGTTAACAATGTCAAAAGCTTTCTCTAAGTCTACAAATGCTAGAAGCGTAGGTTTGCTCTTCCTTAATCTAGCTTCTAAGATAAGTCGTAGGGTCAGTATTGCCTCACGTGTTCCAACATTTCTACGGAATCCAAACTGATCTTCCCCGAGGTCGGCTTCTACTAGTTTTTCCATTCGTCTGTAAAGAATTCGTGTTAGTGTTTTGCAGCTGTGACTTATTAAACTGATAGTTCGGTAATTTTCACATCTGTCAACACCTGCTTTCTTTGGGATTGGAATTATTATATTCATCTTGAAGTCTGAGGGTATTTCGCCTGTCTCATACATCTTGCTCACCAGATGGTAGAGTTTTGTCAGGACTGGCTCTCCCAAGGCCGTCAGTAGTTCCAATGGAATGTTGTCTACTCCGGGGGCCTTGTTTCGACTCAGGTCTTTCAGTGCTCTGTCAAACTCTACACGCAGTATCGTATCTCCCATTTCGTCTTCGTCTACATCCTCTCCCATTTCCATAATACTGTCCTCAAGTACATCGTCCTTGTATACACCCTCTATATACTCCTTCCACCTTTCTGCTTTCTCTTCTTTGCTTAGAACTGGGTTTCCATCAGAGCTCTTGATGTTCATACAAGAGGTTCTCTTTTCTCCAAAGGTCTCTTTAATTTTCCTGTAGGCAGTATCTATCTTACCCCTAATGAGATAAGCCTATACATCCCCACATTTGTCCTCTAGCCATCCCTGCTTAGCCATTTTGCACTTCCTGTAGATCTCATTTTTGAGACGTTTGCATTCCTTTTTGCCTGCTCATTTACTGCATTTTTATATTTTCTCCTTTCATCAATTACATTCAATATTTCTTCTGTTACCCAAGGATTTCTACTAGCCCTCGTCTTTTTACCTACTTGATCCTCTGCTGCCTTCACTACTTCATCCCTCAAAGCTTCCCATACTTCTTCTACTGTATTTCTTTCCCCCATTCCTGTCAATTGGTCCCTTACGCTCTCCCTGAAACTCTGTACAACCTCTGGTTCTTTTAGTTTATCCATGTCCCATCTTCTTAAATTCCCACCTTTTTGCAGTTTCTCCAGTTTTAATCCACAGGTCATAACCAATAGATTGTGGTCAGAGTCCACATCTGCCCCTGGAAACGTCTTAAAATTTAAAACCTGGTTCCTAAATCTTTGTCTTACCATTATATAATCTATCTTATACCTTTTAGTATCTCCTGGCTTCTTCCATGTATACACCCTTCTTTTATGATTCTTGAACAAAGTGTAAGCTATGATTAAGTTGTGCTCTGTGCAAAATTCTACCAGGCGGCTTCCTCTTTCATTTCTTTGCCCCAGTCCATATTCACCTACTACGTTTCCTTCTCTCCCTTTTCCTACTACCGAATTCCAGTCACCCATAACTATTAAATTTTCATCTCCCTTCACTATCTGAATAATTTCTTTTATTTGATCAGTGTCGGTTGGTCAGTCAGTCTGTTCCCTGCCGCCATTGGATAAGCAGCCGCTGCAGCAAGTCGTATAACCCTAGCTTACTTATTTGTTAGATAGTTTAATTAATTTCTTTGCGTGTTTTTGGGTACTTGCATTGTTTAATTCATATATTTCGCGCGTATTATAGTATTTGACAGTTGTAGCATCGCGCTTTAGTGTTTACTTCGTAGATTCTTATTTACATTGCATGTGAGTTTCGTATAGGAGGTGCAATTTCGAGTTTTAGTTACTGTAATCGTAAATTCAGCAGATTGTAGCGCAGTCGTTAGACATTTGTACAGGTTAGTTGATACATTCTTTGTGTGTTCCGCTTGCGTTATCTAGGCACCGACTCGTGTTTCAGTAACTGTTGTTAAACATCAATTAGAATGGACAGGGACTGCGATTGCTGTGTTCGGATGAGGGCTGACTTGGCATCCCTTCGCTCACAGCTGCAATCGGCGCTGACTTCGGTCGCGCAGCTTGAGGCTGTTGCCAATGGGCACCACTGTGGGGAGCCGGACTCGGGTATCACGGGGATGTCAACCTCATCCCGTCTGTCCCCAGATCGGTCTGCCGCTGTGGTTGCCCCGGTTGCTACCCGCAGTGGGGCTCAGCCCTCGCCTGTGGTTGATTGGGAGGTCGTTCCAAGGCGTGGCAGGCAGCGAAAGGCGTCCCCGGAGTCTGATCAGAAAGCCTCCCCGGTGCGTCTGACAAACCGGTTTCAGGCACTGTCTCTGGCTGAGCCAGATGCAGCCGCCTGCCCTGTTTCAGAGGATCATTCTCAGCCTTCAAGGTCCGGGCAATCGCAGAGGGTGGGCTTACTGGTAGTTGGGAGCTCCAATGTTAGGCGCGTAATGGGGCTTCTTAGGGATATGGCGGCTAAGGAGGGGAAGAAATCCAGTGTGCACTCCGTGTGCATTCCGGGAGGAGTCATTCCTGATGTGGAAAGGGTCCTTCCGGATGCCATGAAGAGCACAGGGTGCAGCCAGCTGCAGGTGGTGGCACATGTCGGCACTAATGACGTGTGTCGCTTTGGATCTGAGGAAATTCTCTCTGGATTCCAGCGGCTATCTGATTTGGTGAAGGCTGCCGGTCTTGCTTACGAGATGAAGGCAGAGCTCACCATCTGCAGCATCGTTGACAGAACCGACTGCGGACCTTTGGTGCAGAGCCGGGTGGAGGGTCTGAATCAGAGGCTCAGACGGTTTTGCGACCGTATTGGCTGCAGATTCCTTGACTTGCGCCATAGGGTGGTGGGGTTTCGGGTTCCGCTGAATAGGTCAGGAGTTCACTACACTCAGCTGGCGGCTACACGGGTAGCGGAGGCTGTGTGGCATGGACTGGGCGGCTTTTTAGGTTAGAAGGCCTCGGGAAAGTGCGGGATGGGCTGCAATGTCAAAGGGTGCTTGGCAATTACAGGACGTGCTTGGATCAAGGAACAGTCGGAATTATAGTTGTAAACTGTTGTAGTTGCGCTGGAAAAGTCCCTGAGCTTCAAGCGCTAATAGAAAGCACAGAAGCTGATATCGTTATAGGTACAGAAAGCTGGCTAAAGCCTGAAATAAGTTCTGCAGAAATTTTTACCAAGTCTCAGACGGTGTTCAGGAAAGATAGATTAGGCAGAATTGGTGGTGGAGTGTTGGTGTCTGTCAGTAGTGGTTTATCTTGTAGTGAAGTCGAAGTAGATACTCCGTGCGAATTGGTGTGGGTGGAGGTTATACTTAACAGCCGAATTAAGTTAATAATTGGCTCCTTCTACCGACCCCCAGACTCCGATGATACAGTTGCGGAACAGTTCAGAGAAAATTTGAGTCTCGTAACAAATAAATACCCCACTCATACGGTTATAGTTGGTGGGGACTTCAACCTACCCTCGGTATGTTGGCAAAAATACTTGTTCAAAACCGGTGGTAGGCAGAAAACGTCTTCCGAGATTGTCCTAAATGCATTCTCCGAAAATTATTTAGATCAGTTAGTCCACGAACCCACGCGAATTGTAAATGGTTTCGAAAACACACTTGACCTCTTGGCCACAAACAATCCAGAGCTGATAGAGAGCATCATGACTGATACAGGGATTAGTGATCACAAGGTCATTGTAGCTAGGCTCAATACCATTTCTTCCAAATCCATCAGAAACAAACGCAAAATAATTTTATTTAAAAAAGCGGATAAAGTGCCACTAGAAGCCTTCCTAAAAGACAATTTCCATTCCTTCCGAACTGACTATGCGAATGTAGACGAGATGTGGCTCAAATTCAAAGATATAGTAGCAACATCAATTGAGATATTCATACCTCATAAATTGGTAAGAGATGGAACGGATCCCCCGTGGTACACAAAAAAGGTCCGAACGCTGTTGCAGAGGCAACGGAAAAAGCATGCGAAGTTCAGAAGAACGCGAAATCCTGAAGATGGGCTAAAATTTACAGACGCGCGAAATTTGGCACGTACTTCGATGCGAGATGCCTTTAATAGGTTCCACAACGAAACATTGTCTCGAAATTTGGTAGAAAATCCGAAGAAATTCTGGTCGTATGTAAAGTACACAAGCGGCAAGACACAGTCAACACCTTCGCTGCGCAGTGCCGATGGTACTGTTATCGACGACTGTACCGCTAAAGCGGAGTTATTGAACGCAGTTTTCCGAAATTCCTTCACCAGGGAAGACGAATGGAATATTCCAGAATTTGAAACACGAACATCTGCTAGCATGAGTTTCTTAGAAGTAGATACCTTAGGGGTTGCGAAGCAACTCAAATCGCTTTATACGGGCAAGTCTTCAGGTCCAGATTGTATACCGATTAGGTTCCTTTCAGATTACGCTGATACTATAGCTCCCTACTTAGCACTCATATACAACCGCTCGCTCACCGATAGATCTGTACCTACAGATTGGAAAATTGCGCAGGTCGCACCAGTGTTCAAGAAGGGTAGTAGGAGTAATCCATTTAACTACAGACCTATATCATTGACGTCGGTTTGCAGTAGGGTTTTGGAGCATATACTGTATTCAAACATTATGAATCACCTCGAAGAGAACGATCTATTGACACGTAATCAGCATGGCTTCAGAAAACATCGCTCTTGTGCAACGCAGCTAGCTCTTTATTCGCACGAAGTAATGGCCGCTATCGACAGGGGATCTCAAGTTGATTCCGTATTTCTAGATTTCCGGAAAGCTTTTGACACCGTTCCTCACAAGCGACTTCTAATCAAGCTGCGGAGCTATGGGGTATCGTCTCAGTTGTGCGACTGGATTCGTGATTTCCTGTCAGGAAGGTCGCAGTTCGTAGTAATAGACGGCAAATCATCGAGTAAAACTGAAGTGATATCAGGTGTTCCCCAGGGAAGCGTCCTGGGACCTCTACTGTTCCTGATCTATATAAATGACCTGGGTGACAATCTGAGCAGTTCTCTTAGGTTGTTCGCAGATGATGCTGTAATTTACCGTCTAGTAAGGTCATCCGAAGACCAGTATCAGCTGCAAAGCGATTTAGAAAAGATTGCTGTATGGTGTGTCAGGTCGCAGTTGACGCTAAATAACGAAAAGTGTGAGATGATCCACATGAGTTCCAAAAGAAATCCGTTGGAATTCGATTACTCGGTAAATAATACAATTCTCAAGGCTGTCAAATCAACTAAGTATGTGGGTGTTAAAATTACGAACAACTTCAGTTGGAAGGACCACATAGATAATATTGTCGGGAAGGCGAGCCAAAGGTTGCGTTTCATTGGCAGGACACTTAGAAGATGCAACAAGTCCACTAAAGAGACAGCTTACACTACACTCGTTCGTCCTCTGTTAGAATATTGCTGCGCGGTGTGGGATCCTTACCAGGTGGGATTGACGGAGGACATCGAGAGGGTGCAAAGAAGGGCAGCTCGTTTTGTATTATCGCGTTATAGAGGAGAGAGTGTGGCAGATATGATACACGAGTTGGGATGGAAGTCATTACAGCATAGACGTTTTTCGTCGCGGCGAGAGCTTTTTACGAAATTTCAGTCACCAACTTTCTCTTCCGAATGCGAAAATATTTTGTTGAGCCCAACCTACATAGGTAGGAATGATCATCAAAATAAAATAAGAGAAATCAGAGCTCGAACAGAAAGGTTTATGTGTTCGTTTTTCCCGCTCGCTGTTCGGGAGTGGAATAGTAGAGAGATAGTATGATTGTGGTTCGATGAACCCTCTGCCAAGCACTTAAATGTGAATTGCAGAGTAGTCATGTAGATGTAGATGTAGATGTAGATACATTTCTTCAATTTCTTCGTCATCTGCAGAGCTAGTTGGCATATAAACTTCTGCTACTGTAGTAGGTATGGGCTTCGTATCTATCTTGGCCACAATAATGCGTTCAGTATGCTGTTTGTAGTAGCTTACCCGCATTCCTATTTTCCTATTCATTATTAAACCTACTCGTGCATTACCCCTATTTGATTTTGTGTTTATAACCCTGTAGTCACCTGACCAGAAGTCTTGTTCCTCCTGCCACCGAGCTTCACTTATTCCCACTATATCTAACTTTAACCTATCCATTTCCCTTTTTAAATTTTCTAACCTACCTGCCCGATTAAGGGATCTGACATTCCACTCTCCGATCCGTAGAACGCCAGTTTTCTTTCTCCTGATAACGACATCCTCTTGAGTAGTCCCCGCCCGGAGATCCGAATGGGGGACTATTTTACCTCCGGAATATTTTACCCAAAAGAACGCCATCATCATTTAATCATACAGTAAAGCTGCATGCCCTCGGGTAAATTACGGCCGTAGTTTCCCCTTGTTTTCAGCCGTTCGCAGTACCAGCACAGCAAGGCCGTTTTGGTTATTGTTACAAGGCCAGATCAGTCAATCATCCAGACTGTTGCCCCTGCAACTACTGAAAAGGCTGCTGCCCCTCTTCAGGAACCACACATTTCTCTGGCCTCTCAACAGATACCCCTCCGTTGTGGTTGCACCTACGGTACGGCTATCTGTATCGCTGAGGCACGCGAGCCTCCCCACCAACGGCAAGGTCCATGGTTCATGGGGGGAGGGTTTAAAAATATAAACTTAATAAATAATGATAGTTATACCACTGCAGACTGGGAAGCACCGGAAGGCACTGTGCAAATTGTGGACATATTTAAATATCTGGGAGAATTTATAACAGGAACGGGAATTAGGAGGGAATAACAGAGAGGATAAAGAAGATGAGGTCAGCCTTCTGGATGACGAGAGACATATACAATAAAAAGAATATATCCACAGAGGCAAAGATACGCCACTATAAGGCAACGGTAAAGAATGCAGTATTATATGCTGCTGAGACGATGACAATAGGAAGAAATAGGGCAGAACAAGTAGAGAGAGAATAGAGAAAAATGCTGAGAACAATACTAGGTCCCAAAAGAGGTGGAGAGAGGTGGATGCGAAGACCTAGGGAAGAACTGTACCGGAACATGAGAACAATATCCGTGGAAATCAGACTCAAAAGGTCAAGGTTTGCTGGACATGTAGTTAGGATGAATATGGACAGAATGACAAAGAGAGTGTAAGAAACAACAGGATGACAAAGAGAAAGACAGGAACCAAGTGGGTTGTTGAACTTCGGCAGGACTGGTTGAAATTGGGGATCAAGGTCGAAGGAAAAGAAAATTGGAGGAACGAATATATACTGACCAATATGGCAGAGTACAATGACAGAGAAGAATACAGGAAAAGATTAGAGTGACACCAGTGGAGCCAACAGGAGAAACGGAAAATGAAGATCACGGAAGAAGAGCGCGACAGAAGAAGAGAAAGAATGAAGAGGTTCTGGGAGAAGAAGAGGAAAATACAGTCCACAAAGGGGCTACCCGTGGTCCTACAGAGGCCGAAACGCATGAAGAAGAAGAAGTAGTAGTTAAATTCATTGATTACAGGAAAAAGACTGCAGCAATGTCTCATCGAGGAAAGGAAATATTCATTTTAAAATAGCTTTTCTTCTTTTTGTCATCAGTCATCAGACTGGTTTGATACAGCCCGCCACGAATTCGTCTTCTGTGTCATCCTTTTCATTTCAGAGTTGCTCTTCCAAACTACGTCCTCAGTTATTTACTGGATGTGTTCCAATCTCTCTTCAAATTCAAATGGCTCCATGCACTATGGGACTTAATATTTGAGGTCATCAGTCCCCTAGAACGTAGAACTACTTAAACCTAGCTAACCTAAGGACATCACACACATCCATTCCCGAGGCAGGATTTGAACCTTGCGACAGTAGCAGCAGTGCGATTCCGGACTGAAGAGTCTAGAACCGCTCGGCCACAGCAAGTGCCCAGTATACCGTACGTACAGAACAGTATTAACGCATGACAACAGTAGCTCGATGTGGCGACCACCAACTTTGTTACAGACATTGTACATACGAAACATGCTGCAGTACACAGTCCCCATACCACCCGGTACCTCTTCAATATCTAGTGAGGGGCCAGAACTCGAGTCAGCAGATCTTCCTCTGTACAGGCGTCTGGTACGCATTAAGTGCCATCAGGTGGCCGTTCGAGTACTACACTTCATCCTGTCTATCCTTTTGCATACCAGGACAAGCAACTCTTGACGTTGCTGAACGCTTTTTCCAGATCAACAAATCGTATGAACGTCTCGATTTTTCTTCAGGCTGGCTTCTATCAACAATGGCTATGTCAGAACTGCCTCTCCGGTGCCTTTATCTTTCCTAAAGCCAAATCGATCGTCGTGTGGTAGATCCCAGGTTTTCTTTTCCGTTCTTCTGTATGTTATTGTTGTCAGCAATTTGGACGCATTAGCTGTTCAGCTAATTGTGCGATAATTCTCGCGCTTGTCGGCTCTTACAAATCTTCATAACTGTGTGGATAAGTTTCTCATAAAGTTTGATGGTATATCGCCAGTCACGTACCATCTACACACCACCGTGAATAGTCACTGTATTGCCCCCAATGCTCATAGAAATTCCGATGGATTGTTATCTATACAGTCTACACGATTTGATCTCAAGTCGTCCAAAGCTCATAAATCATGACTCTAATACTGGGTCGTCTATCTCTTGCCTGTCAACTCCTGTCTCTCGTACCACGTACCAGACTTGTCCTCCCCCTCATAGAGACCTTCAGAGTGCTCTTTCCACCTACCCGATCTCTCCTCTGCGCTTAACAGTGGGATTCCAGTTACACACTTAATGTTACAGCTCTTGCTTTTATTTTCATAGAGGGTTGTTTTGACATTTCTGCATCCTGAGTCAGTCCTTCCAACATTTATTTCTTTTTCAATTTCCTCACATTTTTCGTGTAGCCATTTAGCCTTAGCTTCCCTGCACTTCCTCTTCCTATTTATTTCACTCCTAAATGACTTGTATTTCTTTTGCCGGCCGTGGTGGTGTCGCGGTTCTAGGCGCGCAGTCCGGAACCGTGCGACTGCTACGGTCGCAGGTTCGAATCCTGCCTCGGGCATGGATGTGTGTGATGCCCTTAGGTTAGTTAGGTTTAAGTAGTTCTAAGTTCTAGGGGACTGATAACCACAGCAGTTGAGTCCCATACTGCTCAGAGCCATTTGAACCATTTTTTGTATTTCTTTATTCCTGAATTTACCTGAGCATGTTTATGCTTCCTTCTTTCGTCAGTAAGATGGAATACTTCTTCTGTTACCCACTGTTTCTTTATAGTTACTTTCCTTGCGCTGATGTTTTTGATCTAGTTTCTGTGATTTAGAAACGTCCATTCGTCTTCAACTCAAGTTATTCACTATCGCAACATCTATAATCTCAGAGAACGTCCAGAGTATCTCTTCATTCCTTAGTACTTCCATAACCGACTACTTTGCTCTCTGATTCTTCCTGACTAGCCTTTTAAACTTCAAACCACTTTTCATCGTTACCAATATAGCTATTAATTCAAAAATTTTCAGAAACACTGTACATCGTAGCCACGAATGGTAGTGATGAAATTTATTAGTTCGAAAACAATAAGTTATATAATAAGCTTTTATTTAATCGTAGGTACATGACTGTAGTACTGGAGCACTTGAAATCCGTGCGGCGCGGTAACTTTAGCACGCCGCTGGCTCGGAGGAACAGCTACTGGTAGTTGTCTGGCATTGTGTTTGCTGTTCCGCTCTTGTTGTTGTTGTGGTCTTCAGTCGGAAGACTGGTCTGATGCAGCTATCCAGGCCACTCTATCCTCAGCAAAGCTCTTCTATTTTGAGTAACTACTGCAACATACGTCCTTCTGAATCTGCTTCTGTACTTATCTCTTCGCTTCCCTCTACGCTTTTTGGCCTCACACTTCCCTTCAGTACTAAACTGGCAATCCCCTGTTGTCTCAGAATAAGTCCTAATAAAGTAACACCTCATTTCAAAAGCTTGTGTTTCTTTCTTCTCCAAACTGTGTGCCGTCCATGTATCACTTCCATACGCGGCTACACTCCATACAAATGTTTTCACAGAACGCTTGCTAACATATCAACATTCGATGCAAGCAAATTTCTTTTCTTCAGACACGATTTCCTTGCTATGTTTCCCTAGTGTTGCAAATGTGGCGATCATCTGAAAGATCATGCTCTTGTGTCAGATGTCAGTTGTAGAAACATGTTTTTCATCAATGTATTTCTAACTAACGATAATTAGGAATAACTTAGTTCATGGATATAATGCCAGGTGAAATGAAAGTAATTGTTAATTTTTGTTTTGAAGGAACTAGTATCACGTGTTTCATTTCAGTATTTCGACTGTTATGCACTTAAATACGATAATCATTCAAAGACTGGCTGTATGGATGATGTCCAAAAGCGATCAATAAAAATGGAAACGGTAGTAAAGTTCGATTCACCCTGTACGTCAGCAGAACGTAAAGGAAGGCGATGTCACTGTCAACTCTTGCGTGTTCACTATCTTCGTCACAACGCCACTTCGTTTATCCGAGTACTGGAGTGAGTTTACGTGACTGTCACTTATATGAAAGTAGGAAATTATGAAATTTATTAAAAGCTAAACCGAAATTCGTAACGACTGTACTTGACAAGTTTTGAACGGCAGACAACTAAGGACTTAAACATTAAAAGAAGTGTCGTCCTAGCACATTAAACTACCATTTATGTGTTAGAGGAAAAGTGTACATACCAATCGAAATGAAGTCCCACGCTTCCTGACAGAGCGTAGGGGAACGATGTGGGAGACCAGCACCGCCGTATTAGGCAAGGTCCTAATGGAGGTGGTTTGCCGTTGCCTTCCTCCGACCGCATTGGGGATGAATGATGATGAGGAAGACAACACAACAACACCTACTCATCTCGGGGCAGGTGAAAAATCTCTGACCCCGCCGGGAATCGAACGCGTGACCCCGTGCTCAGAAAGCGAAAATTCTAAAACGTTTTATTTTTCTTTTCTTTTTTTTTAATCTCATTTTCTTCATTGTAGTTCGTTGCATTTGCTCGGAGCGGACGTTGCAAGACATCCGTTTCAGTTTGTCGTTGACCCATTAACACAGTTTTGTTTTATTACAGAGGGCAACTATCCCTCTGACCGAACACGCTGAGCTACCGTGCCGACCCCAGGAGACGACGAGCTACAGACATACTGAACATTATTCACAATGCCATATAGGGTGCCTTTTAACTTTACTCATTATGTCTTGTTTCCTATCTAATTACCAAGTTAAGTAAAAAACCTGTTTTTTTAGAGTTCCCATTATAAAATCACTTCGTTGTCTGACTGTCTGTCTGTCCGGCTATTCAGATCCATTTTTCCCAGGAACTGGTAGATGTCTCAAGTTGAAATTTATATCATATAGTGAAGTCTATTAGTAGTTTTTGACTTCTATGTGAATGCAATCAAAAGATACGGCCACTTACGTCACATATTTCGACACTCGCAAACTCATTTATTAAAACCTACAAGATACTTCCCCTTGACGTATAATCTTGAAATGTGGCAAGAAGAAAGCTTTCACAGTACAAATTAAGGGAAAAAATCAGAAAATTGTTAATGTGTAATTATATCACACGAAAAAAGTTTTTGTTTTGTCATTCATTATCCGACTTCGAACTTGAAATTAAAACATTTTCGAAAGTCTTGTAGTCAAAGGTACTGTTATCTTACCCTTATCAATGTCGAAATCCTCGATCTCCGGAATGGATTAACTGGCTGTATACATAATTAAGTCTGCACAGAACCCTCAATACGTGAGTTCTGCTCATCAGCTTCCTCCTCTAAATGAACTGACATTTCCGCAGCAAAAATGTTATTTAATGAGAATTATTTCCTCGAATTACGTTCTTGTTTATACACAATGAAATTTTTTCATTTTCCGGATACTGACAAATCTAAATTATTTTCTGCTTTCAGTTATATGATATGTATTGCGGAAGGAACCCCATGTAAATAAATATTCAAGTAATCATGGAACATGTTCAGTGTTTCACGAAAACAATGAAAATGATAAAATAAAGTGTAAGAAAGCACTAATACAAGAAATTAGCGCTGTGATAACACTTTAATTTTTTATGTTAGCAGGTAACGCCACCTCCCCCATCAGCAATAACCCTGCCACGTCATCAAACTTCCTTCCTGAGAAATTCTGACACTAAAGCCCCTTCCCAAACTGTCACGTTCCACAATGTTCCATCTCTTTTGCGGCCTGTACTAACGTTGCCATTTAAAAAGCGTTGTGGAATGTTTTGGCATTCTATTATTTTTCAGTAAGTGTGATATGACTTTTAGCTTAAAGTGTATCGATATGAAAAAAAACACATGCTCAACAATAAAATGTCTGTAGCTTTGTTAAAGACAGCTGAAGATGCATCAAGCAAGCAAGTAAAACAACTTATGACCAAATTCACTTGACCATTAATGAAATGGAATCGAAGTAAGAAGAAATGATACGTGGATCCTGCAATGCGGGAGACAAACGCCGTAATGCGGCATACTGGAAGATCTCTGACCAGATATAGATTACCAAGGAGCAGCCTTCCAAGACACTAGTGCTTCACTCATATACTAGCCTGTAACAAACCAAGTCCTCATGGAATTTCTCTCAGTTACAGAAACCTACACCATCTGGTTTTTGGCCGTGTTTGAACTTATTTTCATTTTTAAAGTACTTAATTCTTGACTTTGGACATTTATAAAGTTTTATAACACTCGGTCGAAACTATTGCGACGTATATATTTTTCCGTTTACGTGTATATTCTCGCAAATCACGCATTATAACATATACGGTACATAAAAAAAGGTTCAAATGGCTCTGAGCACTATGGCTCTTAACATCTGAGGTCATCAGTCCCCTATAACTTAGAACTACTTAAACCTAACTAACCAAAGGACATCACACACATCCATGCCCGAGGCAGGATTCGAACCAGCGACCGTAGCAGTCGCGCGGTTCCGGACTGAAGCGCCTAGAACCGCGCGGCCACCGTGGTCGCCTAGGGTACTTCCCTTTGACGTGTAGTAATGTATATGTATCAATACTTACATATGCTACGATACTATACCATGAAAATTAGTTTCCCAACAAATGACAGTAAAAGGGTATAATACAAAATATTATCACTTATTCCTTTCGTACAAAGTAACTTTAAAATTATTGAAGACAAATTCCAATAACTGATTAACTTGTCAACTTAACATAAAGGCAATAACATCAGAAACATTTACATTATCTTCAAAATTCTGTCCACCTGTGATTGTCATAAATCTCAAATAGAATTTGCACATGTAAAATACATCAATTTAATTGAAACTGTGGTATAATCTCAAAACTGAAGTCACCTAGACATTAATTTGATTTATAGAACTTCCTGGTTGCTCCTAGAACTGTACACAAAATATGTTTTATCCTTTTTTGCACCAAATCCGTCACTCATACTGCGACTCCGACGACGAATAGTTCGTGGAAGTCTTTGAGACACTGTAGTTATGGAGACAATGTACGATTTCGTTACTTGTTTGATTTGTGGGGAGAGAGAGAGAGGGGGGGGGGGGGGGGGGGAGGTTCGGTATGGGACCAAACAGCGACGTTCAAAAATGGCTCTGAGCACTATGGGACTTAACATCTGAGGTCATCAGTCCCCTAGAACTTAGAACTACTTAAACCTAACTAAACTAAGGACATCACACACATCCATGCCCGAAGCAGGATTCGAACCTGCGACCGTAGCGGTCGCGCGGTTTCAGACTGTAGTGCCTATAAACATTCGGTCACTCTGGCCGGCCAAACAGCGACGTCATCAGTCCCATCGGATTAGGGAAGGATAGCGAAGGAAGTGGCCGTGCCCTTTCAAAGGAACAATCCCGGAATTTGCTTGAAGCGAGTAAGGGAAATCACAGAAAATCTAAACCAGGATTTCTGGAAGCGGGTTCGAACCATTATCCTCAAAAAACCGAGCCCAGTGTGCAATCACTGCGCCACCTCGCTCGGTACAGATTTGTTTTGTACTAGTTTGTGATTCCCTGTGAAACGTGATAGTGTTTGAGACTGTGTGGTAATTAAATATTGATTGGAAACAAAACTTCAAAAGCTGGATACAAATTGTTATATTTCAGCCATATCATTTCCACAGCCCATGAGTTAATGAGCTGCATTAATCATACAATGTAGGCAGTAGCCGGACGACCTCAGAATATGTTCCCCGCAGATGGAGACGAAACGTCAGGTGAAAATTTTATACATCGACCACGGCCTCTCAGCCAGGAAGTTTCAACTGAAGGGCTGCGTTAAGTTTACGCAGTTATCGTCACCAGCGACCCTGACGCCATCTGCAAGTTAAATAAATTATTACTAATATGTGTGAAGATTCCTTTCTAGAACTTAGTCTACGTACATTGCATATCAAGTGGTTTACACTTAGAAACAAAGCTACTTAAAATTATATTGGCAACTTTGAAAAGGAAGGCATGATTTTACAAGCTATCCAATCTGGAATCGTATCAGTTCGCCGAGGCGGATCTGTTAGGCAACCTTAGAGAGTTACAAGGCTGCACAAAAAAGTGCACTGATCAAAACGCGTCGTAAAAATGTAGAGTAACTTTTAAAGTTACGAGAATATACTTGTGTAAGGATTTCTGAGAACATATTAAGTATTGTGGCTTCCTTTATTTTATGTAATTACTCAAAAAGGCCATAATTTTAAAGTGGGAGAAACATGATGTAATCAGAAAGCGTTCAGAAAATCTGCCATTTAGACGTACCAATAACATTCGACCACTTTTCAGCACCATTTGTACTTTCTATGAGAGTGGGCGAATGTGTCCTTCAATCTTAATAAAGGTCTTCTTCATCATCTTCATTCTCTTCTTCTTCTTCTTCTTCTTCTTCTTCTCCTCCTCCTCCTTAATGAGCCGTTAGAGGAACGGCTGTGGAACGACTCTGTGGATGTGTAGCTGCAATATAGTGGCTGAGGACTTCCTTTGGCCAACAAGGAAGTGGACGAGACGTCGGCTGGCGCGAGCGAGAGAAGTCACTCCGCTGCTGGAAGAGAACGTTGGAGGTCCGGCCCCGGAGCGCCGTGGGCAAGCAGCTGGAGCAGTTAGCAAGTGGAAGACTTTCATATCTGGCTGTGAATGGCGAGTGATGTGCTGGTGCCGGATATGCAGCTACGAGGGTCGGTCAAAAAGTAATGCCTCCCATTTTTTTTCTACTTAAAAAAATTAAGTTAAGTGAAAAATTTGAATTTGGCGCCATTCCTCAAACCTTCTTCTGCAATACACTGCAGTAGTAACTTTCTGTGTCAACAGGTGGCAGCACAGCAAAAGTTTGTAAGATGGCCGACATCGATGTTCGTTTGAGACAGCGTTGTGTGATTGAATTCTTGAATGCAGAAGGTGAAACGCCCATACGCATTCATGAAAGACTGAAGAAGGTGTATGGTGTTGTGGCAGTGGATGTCAGCACTGTTAGACGATGGGTTCGTCGTTGTAAGGAAGCTGAAGGGCAAACACCGTTGACTGACGAAAAGCGGAGCGGCAGGCCGGTGAGTGCAGTGACTCCACACAACATTCAGCAAGTTGATGACATCATTCGTGGTGACCGTCGGGTGACTGCAGATGAAGTGTGTCGCATTATTTCTCTTAGTAAAGGCAGTGTGATCACGATTATTAAACAATTGGGGTACTCAAAAGTTTGTGCACGGTGGGTTCCAAGAACGTTAACCGATCAGAATAAAGAGGCAAGGAAAACAATAGCCTCCCAACACTTGCAGCGCTTCCGTTTGGAGGGAGATGAGTTTCTGAAAAAAATTGTGACCGGGGACGAAACATGGGTGCATTTTTTTGAACCCGAATCAAAGAGGCAGTCAATGGAGTGGCGTCACACAAGCTCGCCGAGGAAGAAAAAATTCAAAACTGTGCGATCGGCAGGGAAAGTTATGGCAACAGTTTTCTGGGATACAGAGGGTGTGATTCTGGTTGATTTTTTGGAGCAGGGATGCACAATAAATTCTGTTCAATACGTCACAACCCTCAAAAAACTTAAAGCACGTCTTCAGCGAGTTCGCCCAACAAAATCAATGGCAGATGTTCTTCTTTTGCATGACAATGCAAGACCACACACCAGTCGTCACACCTCTGACGAGATTGTCAAAATTGGATGGGAAGTTTTGCCTCATCTCCCATACAGCCCTGACCTGGCACCATCAGACTTCCATCTGTTCGGGCCACTAAAAGAAGCTCATCGTGGGATTCATTTTGAAGATGAGGAGGCCGTCAAAACATCCGTGCGTCAATGGCTTAGGAAGCAGAGCTGTGATTTTTACCGTGCTGGGATACATGCCCTTGTTCAAAGATGGACCAAAACTGTAGAGATGGGCGGAGATTACATTGAAAAATGACAAAATGATCCTCAATGTTGTGGGTTTCAACCTATGTAATTGCATTTAAATTTCCTGACAATTAAACGTAGAAAAAAAAATAGGAGGCATTACTTTTTGACTGACCCTCGTATGTCTGGGTTCGGCCGTGACATGCTACAGTGATTGTCTGCGGTGTTTGCCAGTGGAATTGGCCTGCAAGAAGTGGACGATAAACTTGTTTTCTACTTGCCGGCTCGCAGTGGTGTATCTGTTACTGGTAAAAGAATATCCAGTGTGTTATTACTGCTCCAAGAGAGTAGCAGAGCGACTGTAACGTGTTTCCGTACCTGAATGGCGTACGAACGATGTTGTTCTCGAAACTTCTGGTTTCCAAACCACGTTGTTTACTTAGTTGTGACACTGGATTTGCTGGTTTCGTTGCCTCCTAGATTAAGATAATATTCATTTTACGCTGCACAGTTATTTACTTTCAAGTCTAGTATAAGTTGATAAAATCTCTGGCTTTGAGAAAAATGGTAAAACCTGTTTCCCCGTTTTACTGAAGAATTTGTGTAAATTAGTGTTTCGGTACTCGTTAATAGTGAGCCTACTGTGTGCCTTTTAGACTGTAATACATTAAAAGAGGTTTTATTTATCTAATTTGACTTGTAAATGTTCGGAGTATCATTGCCCCCAATATGCAGACTATTTTATTTAAGTAATTTCGCCGGCCGGGGTGGCCGAGCGGTTCTAGGCGCTACAGTCTGGAACCGCGCTACCACTAGGGTCGCAGGTTCGAATCCTGCCTCGGGCATGGATGTGTGTGATGTCCTTAGGTTAGTTAGGTTTAAGTAGTTCTAAGTTCTAGGGGACTGATGACCTTAGAAGTTAGGTCCCATAGTGCCCAGAGCCATTTGAACCATTTTAAGTAATTTCATGGACTTGTTTTAAAATGTTTGGTGAGCTGTTGACGTCATGAGTACCACAAGTCTGGTTCAGTGTACAATCATATGTGGAAGGTATTCATGTATGCGTGTAATTATGTGCTTGGGGAGTTGATTTTGAAGCTTGGTTGTAAAAAGAATTGAAATATATTACCTTTAATGTTTTGAAGATCAAAGTCAATCTGTCATTAGGATTGGTATTTGAAGATCAAAATCAATTTACCTTATCATTAAACTGCCTCACCATATTTTGTTATTGAACTATGGCACCGCGTGTTGTAGCCGCGGGGTTTAGGGCTTCTTGTCACGGTTCTCGCGGCTCTCCCCGCAGGACGTTCGAGTCCTTTCTCGGGCATGGGTGTGTGTGTTGTCCTTGTAAGTTAGTTTAAGTTAGATTAAGTAGTGTATAAGCCTTCGGACCGATGACCTCAGCAGTTTGATCACTTAAGACCTTATACAAATTTTCAATTTTGAGCTGTGGCACATTTGTAATTTACTTATTGAAACTACCTCTAATTTGTCTGATTGCTTTCATTAATAAATTTGATTTATTACACATCCCGTGTCCAGGCTCCCTACCGCTTCACTTATGATCGCTGACTGACAGACTGACAGCGTTTGTAAATATTTTGTTGTTCTTTTTCAGGTATAAGGTGTTCCCTCTTTTCTGTTCGTACGTGGATCATGTCCTTCACCGTTCTTTTTACATTACACTTAGTCTCGTGCGGTGGTCGGCAACTAGAGGACAACGGTCGAAGTCTGGACCGCGGAAAGTCAAAAGTTGGATGGCCAAAAATATTTTGAAAGCGTAAATTACGTATTCAGATTGTTTAAAAAAATATTTCTCTGTAGATAACAATTCGTTTGAACGCCACCTTTATAATTTTTCTAGCAGTGTAAAATGAACTGCTGAATAATGAGAATTCGTAATGGTTAGTTATAAGTAGATTGAATACGTAGTTTCTACTCTGTGCAGCACAGGCGTGTCAGCCGAAGAGCGGGGGTGGAGGGCAGCAAGCTGGCCGGCCAGTGAAGCGTGTTGTGTCGATCCGCGTAAAAGCTCTGAACATACGTATGCAACACGAGAATTTTATTTAATGAACAAGGAAATTTTAGAAGTCGATTTCAGACTCTGGCAACCACTGAAACTTGTATTACATGGGAGAAGGAACAGTCATTTGGACGCCATTTTTTGTGCTCGAATGATAGCTTAAAGCTAATTTACGAGACTTCGGAGGGAAAGTCCGCTCGGCGGCGGCAATCTTTGTCAACGAAGCGCCTCCTTTGCGGAGCGGCAGCACACACTTCAACAAGGAAGTAGTTACTTTGTGGTGCGTCAGTACGTCTTGTGTGTCGGGCGCAGGAAATTTTATGAAGAACGAACCTACGTGAAGTACACAAATTTTATCGCCACTTCATCGGTAGTTGCGATCTCGTACGGAACGTTTCGTTTCTATCGAGGCTTATAAGGTTTCTTTTGCATCGATGTGGATCCTAAAAAGAATAAAGTTGATACTGAAAATTTTTTGAAGTTCGAATGTACTGAACAATATTGTCTTACGCTGGCTGGTAGGCGTGTACCTCTTCCGGATTGCCTCCTGTGCAACAGAACTGTCGCTCTGGTTAAAAGTGCCAATTTAAAGCGGCACTAGTAAGCACCTCGTCAGCAGTTCCATAAAAGTGTTCCTCTGGGTAGTGAAGTCAAGAAAAACTCCAGGAATACCCAGCTTCTTATAAGTTCGCTCTAAGACAAACAGCGATGCTAGAATGTTGGACACTTAATAAACATTTGCAGACTCTGAGATATTAAAAAAATATGTGCTGGAAGTGGCCGTGGCACTTTTTGAAGAGAAAAAGGACGTTGCTGGCGAAATTCAAGGTATTCCATTATCGATAAGAAGTAATACAACAAGAACTGAAATACTGGCAGCTGCCATTAAAAGTAGTTTGCTCGAACTTCTGCAGAAGACGTCTTGCTAGGCCATAGCACTAGATGAATCATGCGACGCAGTTGATGAGGAAGAAAGGTCCATTTTGTTGCGTTTTTTGGATACTGAAAGTGGAGACTTCAGGAAAGATTTGCTAACAATATTGCCGTTGAAAGGAAAGAAGACGTATTCAAGACTTTCGGCGACTTCATGACAAAATCGAACATTAGTTACGACAAAATTGTGCCTCTTTAGACTGACGGGCCCCAGCGATGCTCGGCAAAGAAAAACGACTAATAAAGAGAATCAAAGATGATAATGCTGAGCTACTATCTTATCAGTGCATATTTCACCAGGCAGCTCTTTGTGGCAAGCTGGCTCTGAAAGAAGTAATGGACAGGTTGATCAAGTTCACTAACTTTATGAGGTCTCGTTCTACTCTTCAGCAAACAAGAGGTTTTCTTTCTGAGGGTTATTCGGCGCATTCAGACTTAGTGCACCACAACAATGCTCGTTGGCTAAGTAAATTTCAAGTGATTGAACGTTTTTGAAAAATAAAAGATCAAGTATCATCCTTCTGAGAAAACTTGGGTCACAAGAAGCAAGAAACCATTTGGAGTTCCTACCAAACCAACGCAGTACGCCAGCTGTGGCTCTCTTGAAAGACATTCTGAAACATTTAAATGCGCTCAATACCGAGCTACGAGGAAACGGGAAACTAATATGAATCTGTTACAATGTGTGTCTTATTTCCATCGCAAGCTGGATATCTTTCAAAAAGACATGAGAAATCGAGACTTTCTTCACATCCTAGCAATATTAGAACATAAAAATAATTCTGAAATTGACGTTTCAGTACTCTCAAATTTTATGTCAGATCTCAAAAAGGAATTTGTAGCAAAATTCCAAGACTTTTCAGAGATTGAGAGTCTATTGCGATTCTTAAACTATTCTCGTGAAGTTTCTCCAGCGGCAGAATGGATGGATGTGGCTGCGAAGTTGTTCTACCTTTCAAAGCCTTTACTCCAAATGGAGATTACAGACTTGCAGGAAGGCTTTCTTGCAAGAGTATAAAGCTACATCGGCTGAAGAATTTTAGAGTAAATGTGTGCCACAAAAATATGAAAATTGAAGACAATTAGCCGTATACCTGACTACTATGTTTGGCTCCACAAGTATTTGTCGAATTTCATTTTATTAAATAAATTTTTTGAAGAACAAGTGTTGCTCAACATTAACTTCCGCCCACTTTGAAGACATTATTCGCATAAGCTCTTCCCCACGTGAATCTAACTTTAAGAAACTAGCTCAAGACCGCAAATACAATTTCTCCCATTGTTTTTTTTAAATGCAAATAGCCCTGTCTATTGTACTTCATAATTTGTGAGTGAAAATTGAAATAAATAATAGTTCTGAATATACATTCTTCCTGGGTTTCTCGATACAAATATTCCTATTACTGTATTTCATATTTTTTGTGAGTAAAAATAAAATTAAAAAGTAGTGAAGAATATATGCGGTTTTCGGGATTTTTTAATACAAATAACCCTGTCTATTGCATTTCATATTAGTCAGAGAGTGAAAATTCAAATTAAAAATTACTAAGGAATATGTCGTTTCTCTTCTAGATCTCAACAAAAATTCTGAAATGTATCCGAACCACATCTAATACAAATAACCCTGTCTATTGCATTTCATATTAGTCAGAGAGTGAAAATTCAAATTAAAAATTACTAAGGAATATGTCGTTTCTCTTCTAGATCTCAACAAAAATTCTGAAATGTATCCGAACCACATCTAAAATAACTTGTCGACCCTTGCCCTAGTGGCAGAAACAGACTTCAGATTGGTAGTACTGTTAATGGAGATCAGATACCTATTTTTCCCTAATTAATCTGCTATTAGGTGGTAAGATTAGCGTTACTCATTCGGTATCTCTTTTTTACGAGTGTGTTGCTGGTCTCCGTCATCGAGCCTAGTTCTCTGATAGTTGTTATCTATGTCAAGGAACAGATTTCTCTTTGGAATCGTGGTCGCCAGTGGCGTTTACAGCAGTAGTAGCTGCAGACGATGCCTGTCACCTGGACGCGATGTTAGCTGCTAATGGAGTCGAAATATGAAACTCGAGAGAGACACGCACAGTCCACTCATAGATGGCAGGTGGTAGCCCTGCCAATCGAGGAAATGTACATCGTGTTGGGGACACGCGATTAAACAGTGCAGTCAATGTCGGGATGCAGAAACGGAGCTATTTATCTGAGGTTCAAAAGGTAGTGAGTATTGGCTTTCGAGCCAAAGGTCACGTACTTAAGAAACGGCTAAGTTTGTTAACTGTTCGTGTGCGGCCATATTTAACGTATACCACGTACGGTGAAATGGCGTTACCCTCGGTGCCGAGACAATAATGATGCACCATGGGCCGCAGATGTCAGTGGTTTACGTTGGCTGCGGAGAAGTGTAAGGGCGAACAGACATGCAGCTGTTGCGCAACTGACCGCTAAAATGAACCAATTAGCCACAGTTCCCCACCAACGACGGTTCAGCGAACGTTGGAAAATATGCATTAGTTAAAACTTTCGGGCTGAGAGACCTTGGTCAAACAGCAAAACCTCTTCTTCCTGACGTTTCGATGCCAACTGCGGGCAACAACTTACGAGGTGAGTGAGCGAAACGTCAGGAAGAAGAACTTTTACTTAGCGACCACTGCCTCTCAGCTAGGAAGTTATTCGTGCACCCATACTGTCTGCTGTGCGTTGGCGATGAAGGATGGAATTTGTACGCCAATATCGCAACTTCATGTCCATTGAGTGGCGGCAGAAAGCAGTATTTTTTTATGCTACATCGGACAGGTGGCCGTTCGAGTGTACAGCGTGAAATATCTGAAAGGAAACATCCCGTACCAATAGTCGGAAGAGTGTGAGGGTAGGAGGAGGGAGCGTTGTGGTCTGGGAAATGTTTTCATGGCATTGCCTGGGTGATCTAGTCATTGCGAAAGGCATAATCGATCAACACAAATACGCGTCTGCCAATGGGAACATGTCTACCCCCACATGTTTCTTTTTCTCGGTACGATCTCATCTACCGGCAGAACAATACGTCATCTCACATAGCTCACAATGTACCTGTATGGTGCAAAGAGCACCAATATGGGTTTGCTATACTCCCCTGGCCAACAAACTCTACGGATTTAAACTCAGTCTAGAATCAGCGGGACCACCTCAATCAGGCTGTTCGCGCCATAGATCTTCAGCCAACGAAATTAGACCAGCTGGCCACGTCACAAGAGGCTGCATGGCTCCACTTCCTTATCGGTTCCTTCTAGAACCTCTTCTTGGACGACTCGCAGCGGTCCGCGCTGCTTAAGGTCGTTACTCACCACTTCGACAGGTGATCACATTAATATGACTGGACAAAGTATTATGGAGCAATATATGATTTGGTTCAGCGTAGTGAGAAGACAAAGCCAGCGCCTTTGACCCGAAACTAATAAGATGGCGCCACGAAACTGAGCGATCATTAACGGAGACCGTGATTTTGTCATGGAGCAGCCGTCAGCATGTCACACGAGAACAAAAATGATAAAAGAGATATTATTTTGCTCAAGTTATGGGAGTAGAAAGTAAGATTCATGTATATCTGAGTTCGATGACTACTCTATATAATGTTCGATTATGATTGTGTTGTTGTTCTTGGGGTCTACAATCCACATGGTTTGATGCAGATGTCCATGCTACTCTATCCCGTGCAAGCTTCTTCATCTCCCAGTACCTACTGCAACCTACATCCTTCTGAATCTGCTTGGTATAGTCATGTCTTGGTCTCCCTCTACGATTTTTACCCTCTACGCTGCCCTCCAATACTAAATTGGTGATCCCTTGATGCCTCAGAACATGTCCTACCAATCGATCCCTTCTTCTGGTCAAGTTGTGCCACAAACTTCTCTTCTCCCCAATCCTATTCAATACTTCCTCATTAGTTATGTGATCTGCCCATCTAATCTTCAGCATTCTTCTGTAGCACCACATTTCGAAAGCTTCGATTCTCTTCTTGTCCAAACTATTTATCGTCCATGTTTCACTTCCTTACAAGGCTACACTCCATACAAATACTTTCAGAAATGACTTCCTAACACTTAAATCTATACTCGATGTTAACAAATTTCTCTTCTTCAGAAACGCTTTCCTTGCCATTGCCAGTCTACATTTTATATCCTCTCTACTTCGACCATCATCAATTATTTTGCTCCCCAAATAGCAAAACTCCTTTAGTACTTTAAGTGTCTCATTCCCTAATCTAATTCCCTCAGCATCATCCGACTTAATTCGACTACATTCCATTATCCTCGTTTTGCTTTTGTTGATGTTCATCTTATACCCTCCTTTCATGACACTGTCCATTCCGTTCAACTTCTCTTCCAAGTCCTTTGCTGTCTCTGACAGAATTACGATGTCAAAGTTTTTATTTCTTCTCCATGGATTACAATACCTACTCCAAATTTTTCTTTTGTTTCCTTTACTTCTTGCTAAATATACAGATTGAATAACATCGGAGAGAGACTACAACCCTGTCTCACTCCCTTCCCAACTACTGCTTCCCTTTCATGTCCCTCGACTCTTATAACTGCCATCTGGTTTCTGTACAAATTGTAAGTAGCCTTTTGCTCCCTGTATTTATCCCTGCCACCTTCAGAATTTGAAAGATAGTATTCCAGTTAACAATGTCAAAAGCTTTCTCTAAGTCTACAAATGCTAGAAGCGTAGGTTTGCTCTTCCTTAATCTAGCTTCTAAGATAAGTCGTAGGGTCAGTATTGCCTCACGTGTTCCAACATTTCTACGGAATCCAAACTGATCTTCCCCGAGGTCGGCTTCTACTAGTTTTTCCATTCGTCTGTAAAGAATTCGTGTTAGTATTTTGCAGCTGTGACTTATTAAACTGATAGTTCGGTAATTTTCACATCTGTCAACACCTGCTTTCTTTGGGATTGGAATTATTATATTCTTCTTGAAGTCTGAGGGTGTTTCGCCTGTCTCATACATCTTGCTCACCAGATGGTAGAGTTTTGTCAGGACTGGCTCTCCCAAGGCCGTCAGTAGTTCCAATGGAATGTTGTCTACTCCGGGGGCCTTGTTTCGACTCAGGTCTTTCAGTGCTCTGTCAAACTCTACACGCAGTATCGTATCTCCCATTTCGTCTTCGTCTACATCCTCTCCCATTTCCATAATACTGTCCTCAAGTACATCGTCCTTGTATAGACCCTCTATATACTCCTTCCACCTTTCTGCTTTCTCTTCTTTGCTTAGAACTGGGTTTCCATCTGAGCTCTTGATGTTCATACAAGTGGTTCTCTTTTCTCCAAAGGTCTCTTTAATTTTCCTGTAGGCAGTATCTATCTTACCCCTAATGAGATAAGCCTCTACATCCCCACATTTGTCCTCTAGCCATCCCTGCTTAGCCATTTTGCACTTCCTGTCGATCTCATTTTTGAGACGTTTGCATTACTTTTTGCCTGCTTCATTTACTGCATTTTTATATTTTCTCCTTTCATCAATTACATTCAATATTTCTTCTGTTACCCAAGGATTTCTACTAGCCCTCGTCTTTTTACCTACTTGATCCTCTGCTGCCTTCACTACTTCATCCCTCAAAGCTTCCCATTCTTCTTCTACTGTATTTCTTTCCCCCATTCCTGTCAATTGCTCCCTTACGCTCTCCCTGAAACTCTGTACAACCTCTGGTTCTTTTAGTTTATCCATGTCCCATCTTCTTAAATTCCCACCTTTTTGCAGTTTCTCCAGTTTTAATCCACAGGTCATAACCAATAGATTGTGGTCAGAGTCCACATCTGCCCCTGGAAACGTCTTAAAATTTAAAACCTGGTTCCTAAATCTTTGTCTTACCATTATATAATCTATCTTATACCTTTTAGTATCTCCTGGCTTCTTCCATGTATACACCCTTCTTTTATGATTCTTGAACAAAGTGTAAGCTATGATTAAGTTGTGCTCTGTGCAAAATTCTACCAGGCGGCTTCCTCTTTCATTTCTTTGCCCCAGTCCATATTCACCTACTACGTTTCCTTCTCTCCCTTTTCCTACTACCGAATTCCAGTCACCCATAACTATTAAATTTTCATCTCCCTTCACTATCTGAATAATTTCTTTTATTTGATCATACATTTCTTCAATTTCTTCGTCATCTGCAGAGCTAGTTGGCATATAAACTTCTGCTACTGTAGTAGGTGTGGGCTTCGTATCTATCTTGGCCACAATAATGCGTTCAGTATGCTGTTTGTAGTAGCTTACCCGCATTCCTATTTTCCTATTCATTATTAAACCTACTCGTGCATTACCCCTATTTGATTTTGTGTTTATAACCCTGTAGTCACCTGACCAGAAGTCTTGTTCCTCCTGCCACCGAGCTTCACTTATTCCCACTATATCTAACTTTAACCTATCCATTTCCCTTTTTAAATTTTCTAACCTACCTGCCCGATTAAGGGATCTGACATTCCACTCTCCGATCCGTAGAACGCCAGTTTTCTTTCTCCTGATAACGACATCCTCTTGAGTAGTCCCCGCCCGGAGATCCGAATGGGGGACTATTTTACCTCCGGAATATTTTACCCAAAAGAACGCCATCAACATTTAATCATACAGTAAAGCTGCATGCCCTCGGGTAAATTACGGCCGTAGTTTCCCCTTGTTTTCAGCCGTTCGCAGTACCAGCACAGCAAGGCCGTTTTGGTTATTGTTACAAGGCCAGATCAGTCAATCATCCAGACTGTTGCCCCTGCAACTACTGAAAAGGCTGCTGCCCCTCTTCAGGAACCACACATTTCTCTGGCCTCTCAACAGATACCCCTCCGTTGTGGTTGCACCTACGGTACGGCTATCTGTATCGCTGAGGCACGCGAGCCTCCCCACCAACGGCAAGGTCCATGGTTCATGGGGGGAGGGTTTAAAAATATAAACTTAATAAATAATGATAGTTATACCACTGCAGACTGGGAAGCACCGGAAGGCACTGTGCAAATTGTGGACATATTTAAATATCTGGGAGAATTTATAACAGGAACGGGAATTAGGAGGGAATAACAGAGAGGATAAAGAAGATGAGGTCAGCCTTCTGGATGACGAGAGACATATACAATAAAAAGAATATATCCACAGAGGCAAAGATACTCCACTATAAGGCAACGGTAAAGAATGCAGTATTATATGCTGCTGAGACGATGACAATAGGAAGAAATAGGGCAGAACAAGTAGAGAGAGAATAGAGAAAAATGCTGAGAACAATACTAGGTCCCAAAAGAGGTGGAGAGAGGTGGATGCGAAGACCTAGGGAAGAACTGTACCGGAACATGAGAACAATATCCGTGGAAATCAGACTCAAAAGGTCAAGGTTTGCTGGACATGTAGTTAGGATGAATATGGACAGAATGACAAAGAGAGTGTAAGAAACAACAGGATGACAAAGAGAAAGACAGGAACCAAGTGGGTTGTTGAACTTCGGCAGGACTGGTTGAAATTGGGGATCAAGGTCGAAGGAAAAGAAAATTGGAGGAACGAATATATACTGACCAATATGGCAGAGTACAATGACAGAGAAGAATACAGGAAAAGATTAGAGTGACACCAGTGGAGCCAACAGGAGAAACGGAAAATGAAGATCACGGAAGAAGAGCGCGACAGAAGAAGAGAAAGAATGAAGAGGTTCTGGGAGAAGAAGAGGAAAATACAGTCCACAAAGGGGCTACCCGTGGTCCTACAGAGGCCGAAACGCATGAAGAAGAAGAAGTAGTAGTTAAATTCATTGATTACAGGAAAAAGACTGCAGCAATGTCTAATCGAGGAAAGGAAATATTCATTTTAAAATAGCTTTTCTTCTTTTTGTCATCAGTCATCAGACTGGTTTGATACAGCCCGCCACGAATTCGTCTTCTGTGTCATCCTTTTCATTTCAGAGTTGCTCTTCCAAACTACGTCCTCAGTTATTTACTGGATGTGTTCCAATCTCTCTTCAAATTCAAATGGCTCCATGCACTATGGGACTTAATATTTGAGGTCATCAGTCCCCTAGAACGTAGAACTACTTAAACCTAGCTAACCTAAGGACATCACACACATCCATGCCCGAGGCAGGATTTGAACCTTGCGACAGTAGCAGCAGTGCGATTCCGGACTGAAGAGTCTAGAACCGCTCGACCACAGCAAGTGCCCAGTATACCGTACGTACAGAACAGTATTAACGCATGACAACAGTAGCTCGATGTGGCGACCACCAACTTTGTTACAGACATTGTACATACGAAACATGCTGCAGTACACAGTCCCCATACCACCCGGTACCTCTTCAATATCTAGTGAGGGGCCAGAACTCGTGTCAGCAGATCTTCCTCTGTACAGGCGTCTGGTACGCATTAAGTGCCATCAGGTGGCCGTTCGAGTACTACACTTCATCCTGTCTATCCTTTTGCATACCAGGACAAGCAACTCTTGACGTTGCTGAACGCTTTTTCCAGATCAACAAATCGTATGAACGTCTCGATTTTTCTTCAGGCTGGCTTCTATCAACAATGGCTATGTCAGAACTGCCTCTCCGGTGCCTTTATCTTTCCTAAAGCCAAATCGATCGTCGTGTGGTAGATCCCAGGTTTTCTTTTCCGTTCTTCTGTATGTTATTGTTGTCAGCAATTTGGACGCATTAGCTGTTCAGCTAATTGTGCGATAATTCTCGCGCTTGTCGGCTCTTACAAATCTTCATAACTGTGTGGATAAGTTTCTCATAAAGTTTGATGGTATATCGCCAGTCACGTACCATCTACACACCACCGTGAATAGTCACTGTATTGCCCCCAATGCTCATAGAAATTCCGATGGATCGTTATCCATACAGTCTACACGATTTGATCTCAAGTCGTCCAAAGCTCATAAATCATGACTCTAATACTGGGTCGTCTATCTCTTGCCTGTCAACTCCTGTCTCTCGTACCACGTACCAGACTTGTCCTCCCCCTCATAGAGACCTTCAGAGTGCTCTTTCCACCTACCCGATCTCTCCTCTGCGCTTAACAGTGGGATTCCAGTTACACACTTAATGTTACAGCTCTTGCTTTTATTTTCATAGAGGGTTGTTTTGACATTTCTGCATCCTGAGTCAGTCCTTCCAACATTTATTTCTTTTTCAATTTCCTCACATTTTTCGTGTAGCCATTTAGCCTTAGCTTCCCTGCACTTCCTCTTCCTATTTATTTCACTCCTAAATGACTTGTATTTCTTTTGCCGGCCGTGGTGGTCTCGCGGTTCTAGGCGCGCAGTCCGGAACCGTGCGACTACTACGGTCGCAGGTTCGAATCCTGCCTCGGGCATGGATGTGTGTGATGCCCTTAGGTTAGTTAGGTTTAAGTAGTTCTAAGTTCTAGGGGACTGATAACCACAGCAGTTGAGTCCCATACTGCTCAGAGCCATTTGAACCATTTTTTGTATTTCTTTATTCCTGAATTTACCTGAGCATATTTATGCTTCCTTCTTTCGTCAGTAAGATGGAATACTTCTTCTGTTACCCACTGTTTCTTTGTAGTTACTTTCCTTGCGCTGATGTTTTTGATCTAGTTTCTGTGATTTAGAAACGTCCATTCGTCTTCAACTCAAGTTATTCACTATCGCAACATCTATAATCTCAGAGAACGTCCAGAGTATCTCTTCATTCCTTAGTACTTCCATAACCGACTACTTTGCTCACTGATTCTTCCTGACTAGCCTTTTAAACTTCAAACCACTTTTCATCGTTACCAATATAGCTATTAATTCAAAAATTTTCAGAAACACTGTACATCGTAGCCACGAATGGTAGTGATGAAATTTATTAGTTTGAAAAAAATAAGTTATATAATAAGCTTTTATTTAATCGTAGGTACATGACTGTAGTACTGGAGCACTTGAAATCCGTGCGGCGCGGTAACTTTAGCACGCCGCTGGCTCGAAGGAACAGCTAATGGTAGTTGTCTGGCATTGTGTTTGCTGTTCCGCTCTTGTTGTTGTTGTTGTTGTTGTGGTCTTCAGTCGGAAGACTGGTCTGATGCAGCTATCCAGGCCACTCTATCCTCAGCAAAGCTCTTCTATTTTGAGTAACTACTGCAACATACGTCCTTCTGAATCTGCTTCTGTACTTATCTCTTCGCTTCCCTCTACGATTTTTGGCCTCACACTTCCCTTCAGTACTAAACTGGCAATCCCCTGTTGTCTCAGAATGAGTCCTAATAAAGTAACACCTCATTTCAAAAGCTTGTGTTTCTTTCTTCTCCAAACTGTGTGCCGTCCATGTATCACTTCCATACGCGGCTACACTCCATACAAATGTTTTCACAGAACGCTTGCTAACATATCAACATTCGATGCAAGCAAATTTCTTTTCTTCAGACACGATTTCCTTGCTATGTTTCCCTAGTGTTGCAAATGTGGCGATCATCTGAAAGATCATGCTCTTGTGTCAGATGTCAGTTGTAGAAACATGTTTTTCATCAATGTATTTCTAACTAACGATAATTAGGAATAACTTATTTCATGGATATAATGCCAGGTGAAATGAAAGTAATTGTTAATTTTTGTTTTGAAGGAACTAGTATCACGTGTTTCATTTAGTATTTCGACTGTTATGCACTTAAATACGATAATCATTCAAAGACTGGCTGTATGGATGATGTCCAAAAGCGATTAATAAAAATTGAAACGGTAGTAAAGTTCGATTCACCCTGTACGTCAGCAGAACGTAAAGGAAGGCGATGTCACTGTCAACTCTTGCGTGTTCACTATCTTCGTCACAACGCCACTTCGTTTAACCGAGTACTGGAGTGAGATTACGTGACTGTCACTTATATGAAAGTCGAAAATTATGAAATTTATTAAAAGCTAAACCGAAATTCGTAACGACTGTACTTGACAAGTTTTGAACGGCAGACAACTAAGGACTTAAACATTGAAAGAAGTGTCGTCCTAGCACATTAAACTACCATTTATGTGTTAGAGGAAATGTGTACATACCAATCGAAATGAAGTCCCACGCTTCCTGACAGAGCGTAGGGGAACGATGTGGGAGACCAGCACCGCCGTATTAGGCAAGGTCCTAATGGAGGTGGTTTGCCGTTGCCTTCCTCCGACCGCATTGGGGATGAATGATGATGAGGAAGACAACACAACAACACCTACTCATCTCGGGGCAGGTGAAAAATCTCTGACCCCGCCAGGAATCGAACGCGTGACCCCGTGCTCAGAAAGCGAAAATTCTAAAACGTTTTATTTTTCTTTTCTTTTTTTTAAATCTCATTTTGTTCATTGTAGTTCGTTGCATTTGCTCGGAGCGGACGTTGCAAGACATCCGTTTCAGTTTGTCGTTGACCCATTAACACAGTTTTGTTTTATTACAGAGGGCAACTATCCCTCTGACCGAACACGCTGAGCTACCGTGCCGACCCCAGGAGACCACGAGCTACAGACATACTGAACATTATTCACAATGCCATATTGGGTGCCTTTTAACTTTACTCATTGTGTCTTGTTTCCTATCTAATTACCAAGTTAAGTAAAAAACCTGTTTTTTTAGAGTTCCCATTATAAAATCACTTCGTTGTCTGACTGTATGTCTGTCCGGCTATTCAGATCCATTTTTCCCAGGAACTGGTAGATGTCTCAAGTTGAAATTTATATCATATAGTGAAGTCTATTAGTAGTTTTTGACTTCTATGTGAATGCAATCAAAAGATACGGCCACTTACGTCACATATTTCGACACTCGCAAACTCATTTATTAAAACCTACAAGGTACTTCCCCTTGACGTATAATCTTGAAATGTGGCAAGAAGAAAGCTTTCACAGTACAAATTAAGGGAAAAAATCAGAAAATTGTTAATGTGTAATTATATCACACGAAAAAAGTTTTTGTTTTGTCATTCATTATCCGACTTCGAACTTGAAATTAAAACATTTTCGAAAGTCTTGTAGTCAAAGGTACCGTTATCTTACCCTTATCAATGTCGAAATCCTCGATCTCCGGAATGGATTAACTGGCTGTATACATAATTAAGTCTGCACAGAACCCTCAATACGTGAGTTCTGCTCATCAGCTTCCTCCTCTAAATGAACTGACATTTCCGCAGCAAAAATATTATTTAATGATAATTATTTCCTCGAATTACGTTCTTGTTTATACACAATGAAATTTTTTCATTTTCCGGATACTGACAAATCTAAATTATTTTCTGCTTTCAGTTATATGATATGTATTGCGGAAGGAACCCCATGTAAATAAATATTCAAGTAATCATGGAACATGTTCAGTGTTTCACGAAAACAATGAAAATGATAAAATAAAGTGTAAGAAAGCACTAATACAAGAAATTAGCGCTGTGATAACACTTTAATTTTTTATGTTAGCAGGTAACGCCACCTCCCCCATCAGCAATAACCCTGCCACGTCATCAAACTTCCTTCCTGAGAAATTCTGACACTAAAGCCCCTTCCCAAACTGTCACGTTCCACAATGTTCCATCTCTTTTGCGGCCTGTACTAACGTTGCCATTTAAAAAGCGTTGTGGAATGTTTTGGCATTCTATTATTTTTCAGTAAGTGTGATATGACTTTTAGCTTAAAGTGTATCGATATGAAAAAAACACATGCTCAACAATAAAATGTCTGTAGCTTTGTTAAAGACAGCTGAAGATGCATCAAGCAAGCAATTAAAACAACTTATGACCAAATTCACTTGACCATTAATGAAATGGAATCGAAGTAAGAAGAAATGATACGTGGATCCTGCAATGCGGGAGACAAACGCCGTAATGCGGCATACTGGAAGATCTCTGACCAGATATAGATTACCAAGGAGCAGCCTTCCAAGACACTAGTGCTTCACTCATATACTAGCCTGTAATAAACCAAGTCCTCATGGAATTTCTCTCAGTTACAGAAACCTACACCATCTGGTTTTTGGCCGTGTTTGAACTTATTTTCATTTTTAAAGTGCTTAATTCTTGACTTTGGACATTTATAAAGTTTTATAACACTCGGTCGAAACTATTGCGACGTATATATTTTTCCGTTTACGTGTATATTCTCGCAAATCACGCATTATAACATATACGGTACATAAAAAAAGGTTCAAATGGCTCTGAGCACTATGGCTCTTAACATCTGAGGTCATCAGTCCCCTATAACTTAGAACTACTTAAACCTAACTAACCAAAGGACATCACACACATCCATGCCCGAGGCAGGATTCGAACCAGCGACCGTAGCAGTCGCGCGGTTCCGGACTGAAGCGCCTAGAACCGCGCGGCCACCGTGGTCGCCTAGGGTACTTTCCTTTGACGTGTAGTAATGTATATGTATCAATACTTACATATGCTACGATACTACACCATGAAAATTAGTTTCCCAACAAATGACAGTAAAAGGGTATAATACAGAATATTATCACTTATTTCTTTCGTACAAAGTAACTTTAAAATTATTGAAGACAAATTCCAATAACTGATTAACTTCTCAACTTAACATAAAGGCAATAACATCAGAAACATTTACATTATCTTCAAAATTCTGTCATCACCTGTGATTGTCATAAATCTCAAATAGAATTTGCACATGTAAAATACATCAATTTAATTGAAACTATGGTATAATCTCAAAACTGAAGTCACCTAGACATTAATTTGATTTATAGAACTTCCTGGTTGCTCCTAGAACTGTACACAAAATATGTTTTATCCTTTTTTGCACCAAATCCGTCGCTCATACTGCGACTCCGACAACGAATAGTTCGTGGATCTCTTTGAGACACTGTAGTTATGGAGACAATGTACGATTTCGTTACTTCTTTGATTTGTGGGGAGAGAGAGGGGGGGGGGGGGGAGGGTCGGTATGGGACCAAACAGCGACGTTCAAAAATGGCTCTGAGCACTATGGGACTTAACATCTGAGGTCATCAGTCCCCTAGAACTTAGAACTACTTAAACCTAACTAAACTAAGGACATCACACACATCCATGCCCGAAGCAGGATTCGAACCTGCGACCGTAGCGGTCGCGCGGTTCCAGACTGTAGCGCCTATAAACATTCGGCCACTCTGGCCGGCCAAACAGCGACGTCATCAGTCCCATCGGATTAGGGAAGGATAGCGAAGGAAGTGGCCGTGCCCTTTCAAAGGAACAATCCCGGAATTTGCTTGAAGCGAGTAAGTGAAATCGCAGAAAATCTAAATCAGGATTTCTGGAAAGCGGGTTCGAACCATTATCCTCAAAAAACCGAGCCCAGTGTGCAATCACTGCGCCACCTCGCTCGGTACTGATTTGTTTTGTACTAGTTTGTGATTCCCTGTGAAACGTGATAGTGTTTGAGACTGTGTGGTAATTAAATATTGATTGGAAACAAAACTTCAAAAGCTGGATACAAATTGTTATATTTCAGCCATATCATTTCCACAGCCCATGAGTTAATGAGCTGCATTAATCATACAATGTAGGCAGTAGCCGGACGACCTCAGAATATGTTCCCCGCAGATGGAGACGAAACGTCAGGTGAAAATTTTATACATCGACCACGGCCTCTCAGCCAGGAAGTTTCAACTGAAGGGCTGCGTTAAGTTTACGCAGTTATCGCCACCAACGACCCTGACGCCATCTGCAAGTTAAATAAATTATTACTAATATGTGTGAAGATTCCTTTCTAGAACTTAGTCTACGTACATTGCATATCAAGTGGTTTACACTTAGAAACAAAGCTACTTAAAATTATATTGGCAACTTTGAAAAGGAAGGCATGATTTTACAAGCTATCCAATCTGGAATCGTATCAGTTCGCCGAGGCGGATCTGTTAGGCAACCTTAGAGAGTTACAAGGCTGCACAAAAAAGTGCACTGATCAAAACGCGTCGTAAAAATGTAGAGTAACTTTTAAAGTTACGAGAATATACTTGTGTAAGGATTTCTGAGAACATATTAAGTATTGTGGCTTCCTTTCCTTTATGTAATTACTCAAAAAGGCCATAATTTTAAAGTGGGAGAAACATGATGTAATCAGAAAGCGTTCAGAAAATCTGCCATTTAGACGTACCAATATCATTAGACCACTTTTCAGCACCATTTGTACTTTCTATGAGAGTGGGCGAATGTGTCCTTCAATCTTAATAAAGGTCTTCTTCATCATCTTCATTCTCTTCTTCTTCTTCTTCTTCTCCTCCTCCTCCTTAATGAGCCGTTAGAGGAACGGCTGTGGAACGATTATGTGGATGTGTAGCTGCAATATAGTGGCTGAGGACTTCCTTTGGCCAACAAGGAAGTGGACGAGACGTCGGCTGGCGCGAGCGAGAGAAGTCACTCCGCTGCTGGAAGAGAACGTTGGAGGTCCGGCCCCGGAGCGCCGTGGGCAAGCAGCTGGAGCAGTTAGCAAGTGGAAGACATTCATATCTGGCTGTGAATGGCGAGTGATGTGCTGGTGCCTGATATGCAGCTATGTCTGGGTTCGGCCGTGACATGCTACAGTGATTGTCTGCGGTGTTTGGCCTGCAAGAAGTGGACGAGTAAACTTGTTTTCTACTTGCCGGCTCGCAGTGGTGTATCTGTTACTGGTAAAATAATATCCAGTGTGTTATTACTGCTCCAAGAGAGTAGCAGAGCGACTGTAACGTGTTTCCGTACCTGAATGGCGTACGAACGATGTTGTTCTCGAAACTTCTGGTTTCCAAACCACGTTGTTTACTTAGTTGTGACACTGGATTTGCTGGTTTCGTTGCCTCCTAGATTAAGATAATATTCATTTTACGCTGCACAGTTATTTACTTTCAAGTCTAGTATAAGTTGATAAAATCTCTGGCTTTGAGAAAAATGGTAAAACCTGTTTCCCCGTTTTACTGAAGAATTTGTGTAAATTAGTTTTTCGGTACTCGTTAATAGTGAGCCTACTGTGTGCCTTTTAGACTGTAATACATTAAAAGAGGTTTTATTTATCTAATTTGACTTGTAAATGTTCGGAGTATCATTGCCCCCAATATGCAGACTATTTTATTTAAGTAATTTCGCCGGCCGGGGTGGCCGAGCGGTTCTAGGCGCTACAGTCTGGAACCGCGCTACCACTAGGGTCGCAGGTTCGAATCCTGCCTCGGGCATGGATGTGTGTGATGTCCTTAGGTTAGTTAGGTTTAAGTAGTTCTAAGTTCTAGGGGACTGATGACCTTAGAAGTTAGGTCCCATAGTGCCCAGGGCCATTTCAACCTTTTTAAGTAATTTCATGGACTTGTTTTAAAATGTTTGGTGAGCTGTTGGCGTCATGAGTACCACAAGTCTGGTTCAGTGTACAATCATATGTGGAAGGTATTCATGTATGCGTGTAATTATGTGCTGGGGGAGTTGATTTTGAAGCTTGGTTGTAAAAAGAATTGAAATATATTACCTTTAATGTTTTGAAGATCAAAGTCAATCTGTCATTAGGATTGGTATTTGAAGATCAAAATCAATGTACCTTATCATTAAACTGCCTCACCATATTTTGTTATTGAACTATGGCACCGCGTGTTGTAGCCGCGGGGTTTAGGGCTTCTTGTCACGGTTCTCGCGGCTCTCCCCGCAGGACGTTCGAGTCCTTTCTCGGGCATGGGTGTGTGTGTTGTCCTTGTAAGTTAGTTTAAGTTAGATTAAGTAGTGTATAAGCCTTGGGACCGATGACCTCAGCAGTTTGATCACTTAGACCTTATACAAATTTTCAATTTTGAGCTGTGGCACATTTGTAATTTACGTATTGAAACTACCTCTAATTTGTCTGATTGCTTTCATTAATAAATTTGATTTATTACACATCCCGTGTCCAGGCTCCCTACCGCTTCACTTATGATCGCTGACTGACAGACTGACAGCGTTTGTAAATATTTTGTTGTTCTTTTTCAGGTATAAGGTGTTCCCTCTTTTCTGTTCGTACGTGGATCATGTCCTTCACCGTTCTTTTTACATTACACTTAGTCTCGTGCGGTGGTCGGCAACTAGAGGACAACGGTCGAAGTCTGGACCGCGGAAAGTCAAAAGTTGGATGGCCAAAAATATTTTGAAAGCGTAAATTACGTATTCAGATTGTTTAAAAAAATATTTCTCTGTAGATAACAATTCGTTTGAACGCCACCTTTATAATTTTTCTAGCAGTGTAAAATGAACTGCTGAATAATGAGAATTCGTAATGGTTAGTTATAAGTAGATTGAATACGTAGTTTCTACTCTGTGCAGCACAGGCGTGTGAGCCGAAGAGCGGGGGTGGAGGACAGCAAGCTGGCCGGCCAGTGAAGCGTGTTGTGTCGATCCGCGTAAAAGCTCTGAACATACGTATGCAACACGAGAATTTTATTTAATGAACAAGGAAATTTTAGAAGTCGATTTCAGACTCTGGCAACCACTGAAACTTGTATTACATGGGAGAAGGAACAGTCATTTGGACGCCATTTTTTGTGCTCGAATGATAGCTTAAAGCTAATTTACGAGACTTCGGAGGGAAAGTCCGCTCGGCGGCGGCAATCTTTGTCAACGAAGCGCCTCCTTTGCGGAGCGGCAGCATACACTTCAACAAGGAAGTAGTTACTTTGTGGTGCGTCAGTACGTCTTGTGTGTCGGGCGCAGGAAATTTTATGAAGAACGAACCTACGTGAAGTACACAAACTTTATCGCCACTTCATCGGTAGTTGCGATCTCGTACGGAACGTTTCGTTTCTATCGAGGCTTATAAGGTTTCTTTTGCATCGATGTGGATCCTAAAAAGAATAAAGTTGATAATGAAAATTTTTTGAAGTTCGAATGTACTGAACAATATTGTCTTACGCTGGCTGGTAGGCGTGTACCTCTTCCGGTTTGCCTCCTGTGCAACAGAACTGTCGCTCTGGTTAAAAGTGCCAATTTAAAGCGGCACTAGTAAGCACCTCGTCAGCAGTTCCATAAAAGTGTTCCTCCGGGTAGTGAAGTCAAGAAAAACTCCAGGAATACCCAGCTTCTTATAAGTTCGCTCTAAGACAAACAGCGATGCTAGAATGTTGGACACTTAATAAACATTTGCAGACTCTGAGATATTAAAATAATATATGCTGGAAGTGGTCGTGGCACTTTTTGAAGAGAAAAAGGACGTTGTTGGCGAAATTCAAGGTATTCCATTATCGATAAGAAGTAATACAACAAGAACTGAAATACTGGCAGCTGCCATTAAAAGTAGTTTGCTCGAACTTCTGCAGAAGACGTCTTGCTAGGCCATAGCACTAGATGAATCATGCGACGCAGTTGATGAGGAAGAAAGGTCCATTTTGTTGCGTTTTTTGGATACTGAAAGTGGAGACTTCAGGAAAGATTTGCTAACAATATTGCCGTTGAAAGGAAAGAAGACGTATTCAAGACTTTCGGCGACTTCATGACAAAATCGAACATTAGTTACGACAAAATTGTGCCTCTTTAGACTGACGGGCCCCAGCGATGCTCGGCAAAGAAAAACGACTAATAAAGAGAATCAAAGATGATAATGCTGAGCTACTATCTTATCAGTGCATATTTCACCAGGCAGCTCTTTGTGGCAAGCTGGCTCTGAAAGAAGTAATGGACAGGTTGATCAAGTTCACTAACTTTATGAGGTCTCGTTCTACTCTTCAGCAAACACAGTTCAAAGAGGTTTTCTTTCTGAGGGTTATTCGGCGCATTCAGACTTAGTGCACCACAACAATGCTCGTTGGCTAAGTAAATTTCAAGTGATTGAACGTTTTTGAAAAATAAAAGATCAAGTATCATCCTTCTGAGAAAACTTGGGTCACAAGAAGCAAGAAACTATTTGGAGTTCCTACCAAACCAACGCAGTACGCCAGCTGTGGCTCTCTTGAAAGACATTCTGAAACATTTAAATGCGCTCAATACCGAGCTACAAGGAAACGGGAAACTAATATGAATCTGTTACAAAGTGTGTCTTATTTCCATCGCAAGCTGGATATCTTTCAAAAAGACATGAGAAATCGAGAATTTCTTCACATCCCAGCAATATTAGAACATAAAAAAATTCTGAAATCGACGTTTCAGTACTCTCAAATTTTATGTCAGACCTCAAAAAGGAATTTGTAGCAAAATTCCAAGACATTTCAGAGATTGAGAGTCTATTGCGATTCTTAAAATATTCTCGTGAAGTTTCTCCAGCGGCTGAATGGACGGATGTGGCTGCGAAGTTGTTCTACCTTTCAAAGCCTTTACTCCAAATGGAGATTACAGACTTGCAGGAAGGCTTCCTTGCAAGAGTATAAAGCTACATCGGCTGAAGAATTTTAGAGTAAATGTGTGCCACAAAAATATGAAAATTGAAGACAATTAGCCGTATACCTGACTACTATGTTTGGCTCCACAAGTATTTGTCGAATTTCATTTTATTAAATAAATTTTTTGAAGAACAAGTGTTGCTCAACATTAACTTCCGCCCATTTTGAAGACATTATTCGCATAAGCTCTTCCCCACGTGAATCTAACTTTAAGAAACTAGCTCAAGACCGCAAATACAATTTCTCCCATTGTTTTTTTACATGCAAATAGCCCTGTCTATTGTACTTCATAATTTATGAGTGAAAATTGAAATAAATAATAGTTCTGAATATACATTCTTCCTGGGTTTCTCGATACAAATATTCCTATTACTGTATTTCATATTTTTTGTGAGTAAAAATAAAATTAAAAAGTAGTGAAGAATATAAGCGGTTTTCGGGATTTTTTAATACAAATAACCCTGTCTATTGCATTTCATATTAGTCAGAGAGTGAAAATTCAAATTAAAAATTACTAAGGAATATGTCGTTTCTCTTCTAGATCTCAACAAAAATTCTGAAATGTATCCGAACCACATCTAAAATAACTTGTCGACCCTTGCCCTAGTGGCAGAAACAGACTTCAGATTGGTAGTACTGTTAATGGAGATCAGATACCTATTTTTCCCTAATTAATCTGCTATTAGGTGGTAAGATTAGCGTTACTCCTTCGGTATCTATTTTTTACGAGTGTGTTGCTGGTCTCCGTCATCGAGCCTAGTTCTCTGATCGTTGTTATCTATGTCAAGGAACAGATTTCTCTTTGGAATCGTGGTCGCCAGTGGCGTTTACAGCAGTAGTAGCTGCAGACGATGCCTGTCACCTGGACGCGATGTTAGCTGCTATAGGAGTCGAAATATGAAACTCGAGAGAGACACACACAGTCCACTCATAGATGGCAGGTGGTAGCCCTGCCAATCGAGGAAATGTACATCGTGTTGGGGACACGCGATTAAACAGTGCAGTCAATGTCGGGATGCAGAAACGGAGCGATTTATCTGAGGTTCAAAAGGTAGTGAGTATTGGCTTTCGAGCCAAAGGTCACGTACTTTAGAAACGGCTTAGTTTGTTAACTGTTCGTGTGCGGCCATATTTAACGTACACCACGTACGGTGAAATGGCGTTACCCAATATCGGTGCCGAGACAATAATGATGCACCATGGGCCACAGATGTCAGTGGTTTACGTTGGCTGCGGAGAAGTGTAAGGGCGAACAGACATGCAGCTGTTGCGCAACTGACCGCTAAAATGAACCAATCAGCCACAGTTCCCCACCAACGACGGTTCAGCGAACGTTGTAAAGTATGCATTGGTTAAAACTTTCGGGTTGAGAGACCTTGGTCAAACAGCAAAACCTCTTCTTCCTGACGTTTCGATGCCAACTGCGGGCAACAACTTACGAGGTGAGTGAGCGAAACGTCAGGAAGAAGAACTTTTACTTAGGGACCACTGCCTCTCAGCTAGGAAGTTATTCGTGCACCAATACTGTCTGCTGTGCGTTGGCGATGAAGGATGGAATTTGTACGCCAATATCGCAACTTGATGTCCATTGAGTGGCGGCAGAAAGCAGTATTTTTTTATGCTACATCGGACAGGTGGCCGTTCGAGTGTACAGCGTGAAATATCTGAAAGGAAACATCCCGTACCAATAGTCGGAAGAGTGTGAGCGTTGTGGTCTGGGAAATGTTTTCATGGCATTGCCTGGGTGATCTAGTCATTGCGAAAGGCACAATCGATCAACACAAATACGCGTCTGCCAATGGGAACATGTCTACCCCCACATGTTTCTTTTTCTCGGTACGATCTCATCTACCGGCAGAACAATACGTCATCTCACATAGCTCACAATGTACCTGTATGGTGCAAAGAGCACCAATATGGGTTTGCTATACTCCCCTGGCCAACAAACTCTACGGATTTAAACTCAGTCGAGAATCAGCGGGACCACCTCAATCGGGCTGTTAGCGCCATAGATCTTCAGCCAACGAAATTAGACCAGCTGGCCACGTCACAAGAGGCTGCATGGCTCCACTTCCTTATCGGTGCCTTCTAGAACCTCTTCTTGAACGACTCGCAGCGGTCCGCGCTGCTTAAGGTCGTTACTCACCACTTCGACAGGTGATCACATTAATATGACTGGACAAAGTATTATGGAGCAATATATGATTTGGTTCGGCGTAGTGAGAAGACAAAGCCAGCGCCTTTGACCCGAAACTAATAAGATGGCGCCACGAAACTGAGCGATCATTAACGGAGACCGTGATTTTGTCATGGAGCAGCCGTCAGCATGTCACACGAGAACAAAAATGATAAAAGAGATATTATTTTGCTCAAGTTATGGGAGTCGAAAGTAAGATTCATGTATATCTGAGTTCGATGACTACTCTATATAATGTTCGATTATGATTGTGTTGTTTTTCTGGGGTCTACAGTCCACATGGTTTGATGCAGATGTCCATGCTACTCTACCCCGTGCAAGCTTCTTCATCTCCCAGTACCTACTGCAACTTACATCCTTCTGAATCTGCTTAGTGTATTCATCTATTGGCCTCCCTCTACGATTTTTACCCTCCACACTGCCCTCAAATACTAAACTGGTGATCTCTTGATGCCTCAGAACGTGTCCTATCAACCGATCCCTTCTTCTAGTCAAGTTATGCCACTTATTCCTCTTCTCCCCAATTCTATTCAATACCTCCTCATTAGTTATGTGATCTACCCATCTAATCTTCAGCATTCTTCTGTAGCACCACATTTCGAAAGCCTCTATTCTATTCTTGTCCAGACAATTTATCGTCCATGTTTCACCTCCATACATGGCTCACCCCATACAAATACTTTCAGAAACGACTTCCTGACACTTAAATCTATACTCGATGTTAACAAATTTCTCTTTCCTTACCACTGCCAGTCTACATTTTATATCCTCTCTACTTCGACCATAATCAGTTATTTTGCTCCCCAAATAGCAAAACTCCTTTACTACTTTAAGTGTCTCATTTCCTAATCTAATTCCCTCAGCATCGCCTGATTTAATTCGAGTACATTCTATTATCCTCGTTTTCCTTTTATTGATGTTCATGTTATATCCTCCTTTCAAGTCACTATCAATTCCGTTCAAATGCTCTTCCAAGTCCTTTACTGTCTCTGACAGAATTACTATGTCATCGGCGAACATCAAAGTTTTTATTTCTTCTTCATGGATTTTAATACCTACTCCGAACTTATCTTTTGTTTCCTTTACTGCTTGCTCAATATACAGATTGAATAACATCGGGGAGAGGCTACAACCCTGTCTCACTCCCTTCCCAACCACTGCTTCCCTTTCATGCCCTTCCACTCGTATAACTGCCACCTGGTTTCTGTACAAATTGTAAATAGCCTTTCGCTCCCTGTATTTTACCCCTTCCACCTTCAGAATTGAAAGAGATTATTCCAGTCAACATTGTCAAAAGCTTTCTGTAAGTCTACAAATGCTAGAAACGTAGGTGCCTTTTCTTTAATCTCTCTTCTAAGATAAGTCATAGGGTCAGTATTGCCTCTCGTGTTCATGTATTTCTACGGAATCGAAACTCGTCTTCCCCGAGGTCGGCTTCTACCAGTTTTTCCACTCGTCTCTAAAGAATTCGCGTTAGTATTTTGCAGCTGTGGCTTATTAAACTGATAGTTCGGTAATTTTTACATCTGTCAACACCTGCTTTCTTTTGGATTGGAATTATTATATTCTTCTTGAAGTCTGAGGTTATTTCGCCTGTCTCATACATCTTGGTCATCAGATGGTAGAGTTTTGTCAGGGCTAGCTCTCCCAAGGCTGTCAGTAGTTCTAATGGAATGTTGTCTACTCCCGCGGCCTTGTTTCGACTTAGGTCTTTCAGTGCTCTTTCAAACTCTTCACGCAGTATCGTATCTCTCATTTCATCTTCATCTACATCCTCTTCCATTTCGATTATATTGTCCTCAAGCCCATTGTATACACCCTGTATATACTCCTTCCACCTTTCTGCTTTCCCTTCTTTACTTAGAACTGGGTTTCCATCTGAGCTCTTGATATTCATATAAGTGGTTTTCTCCAAAGGTCTCTTTAATTTTCCTGTAGGCAGTATCTATCTTACCCCTGGTGATATATGCATCTACATCCTTACATTTGTCCTCTAGCCATCCCTGCATAGCCATTTTGCACTTCCTGTCGATCTCATTTTTGAGACATTTGTATTCCTTTTTGCTTGCTTTATTTACTGCATTTTTATATTTTCTCCTTTCATCAATTAAATTTAATATATCTTCTGTTACCAAAGGATTTCTACTATCCCTCGTCTTTTTACCTCCCTGATCCGCCACTGCCTTCACTAGTTCATCCCTCAAAGCTACCCATTCTTGTTCTACTGTATTTTTTCTCCCATTCCTGTTAATAGTTCCCAAGTGCTCTCCCTGGAACTCTATCCAATCCCTGGTTCTTTTAGTTTATCCAGGTCCCATCTCCTTAAATTCCAACCTTTTAGTAGTTTCTTCAGGGCTGTAGGACGTGCAAAAGCGGTAGTGACACAAAAAGAGTTAAATCGTTAACAAGCAGATTTCAGTCCAAATCAGGAGAGAAAACATCAAGATCTTTGCCCCCCGCGTGTTTGCCCCTGGTGGCGTTGCGGACACCTAACGCTGTAAGGGAAGTCTACATGGAGAGCAGAAACCAACAGGGAATCATTCTAGCGATAATACCCGTCGCAAATGGAAGAACCACTGACATCAGCGGCTCTAACACAGTGCTGATCATTGTGGTCTGATCCCTAGGAACGAGCATGGCGTAATCGCTGAATCCTGTCGTCTGTTGGCATACTACTGTCGCGGACACCTATATGTAGCGATTAATGAGGCTTAAACCACGAGTGGGTGACGCTACCAGTCAGATATTTTGTATTATTGGACAAATGATCAAAAAATTATATTGTTGAATGTTGAACTTTTTTCTAATCCACTGACAGCTTGAACAATGGATAATAAAGGTAATTTTCCCCTCTAGTGTCGTAGTTATGTACACCACTGTTCTCCTCAAATTGTGGAGGGTTAGGCATGACGAATTTCATTAGTGGATATAAGTATTGTGACGGCGCATTTAAAATGCTTAGCTTCTTGAAGAGATATCTACATGACGTCGCTGGGTGAACACTTACAGGTCACTTATGCGCACTCAATAATTTCTTTTTAAGTCATGAATTAACCCAGAAAATTATTCCATATGTTTTAGTACGGAGATATGTAGAATATGTCAGGAGGCAGATAAATTTGCTTCCAAGACTAGCAACTGTGCCAAGAGTAAAAATAACCTAACTTCATTGTTCGAGAATTTCAGTAATATGCTTCTTCCACTTCAGTATGTACAACCAAAAATTTGTAACATTCTACACTATTTACTGACTCGGGCTTATGAGCTACATCAATTTTTGTTATGACTGTGTTTGTTGTACAGAACTAAAAGTAGTTTCTTTTTTTCTTTTTAAAAATTCAATGTGAGACCATTTTCAGAGAACGACTTAACAATTCTTCTTAAAATATCATTTACCAACCATTCAGTTACTTTCTCTCTAATGAAATGTATTAAAATCTCTAGTATCATCTGTAAAAAGTAGCAATTTTGCTTGTTGAATGTTAAGTGGAGGTTGTTCACATATATAAAGAATAGGAGTGGACCAAGATTGAATCCTGTGCGACTTTCTTTTTGATTTCCCCCCCCCCCCCCTCCGTCACTACAACTTTCTACTTTTCCGACACTGTCTGAATTACTCAGCACAACTTTTCGCATTTTGTTTTTTAAGTATAATTCAAATCAGCTGTGTGTGTAAAGCCATCAATTTTACAAAACCTTGGTTTTTCTAAGAGAGTATCATGGTCTACACAATCAAACGCCTTGGAAAAATAATGAAAAATACTAACTTCCGATTTACTATTATTTAGAGCTTGTGCTACTTGATGAGTGAATGTATAAACAACATTCTCAGCTGAGTGAACCTTCTGGAATCCAAACTGTGATATGCCAAGTAAACTGTTCACACTTAATTGTGTGACTGCTCTTCAGTACATTACCTTTCTGCAGTAAGGAAAAAGGATGATAACTGTTTAAGACATTCTTATCATCTTTCCTATTAAGTCGTTTAATAACTGCGTATTTTAACCTGTCTGGAAAAATTCCCTGTGGCAGTAATAGATTGCATATATATAGCAAAGGACATTACTTATTAAGTTGGAATAATTTTTCATAATTCTGTTTGGAATTCCATCAACATTACATTGGCTTTTGTCTTTTTAGAATTTTGTTAGTTGTAATAATTTCAGTGAATAATGTTGGTGCTTCTTCCAAAATGCTTGAAGTTTTGTGGAATAACATCTTTAATACATTCTCTTGCTTCTCCAACTTGACCATTTAATCCTACATTTGGTGCTACAATTAGAAAGTGATTGTTAAAAGTGCTTACAACTTGTCAGTTATTAATCTTGACATTGTCGTTTAGGTCAATTATTAAGGAATCTTGTACAGTCATGGACAAAACGGGCGAGACCCCTCGCCTTTTGGTTATGCTGATCCGCACGGATTTACAGTCTGCTATACAGCATAACGAGCAAGGCGACGAAGTGCTGCCAACATACTATGCATAGGCATAAAATTGAAAAACTATCGCCGGCCGGAGTGGCCGTGCGGTTCTGGACGGTTCAGTGTGGAACCGTGCGACTGCTACGGTCGCAGGTTCGAATCCTGCCTCGGGCATGGATGTGTGTGATGCCCTTAGGTTAGTTAGGTTTAATTAGTTCTAAGTTCTAGGGGACTGATGACCTCAGGAGCTAAGTCCCATAGAGCTCAGAGCCGTTTGAACCATTTTTTTGAAAAACTATCCGAAATTTATCAGACTGTTTTCAATCATGTGTAAGGCTATATTAATGCTGATTAGTGTGTTAACCACAACACCTAAGTATAAGATACAAATGAAAGAAGAAACACTAATTAGTATGAACAGTACTAATAAAAATGAGTTTCAGCTTATCGAGATAACGTAACTGTTTTAGTAACACAGGGTACCCCAGATCGCTACGAATTAGGAAAATATTATGCGCATTCGGCCGCGAAATGGTCTGTGTCAACGTTCAGACCAGTCATACTGGATTACCGTTGCTGACCTACCACGGAAGTGTGCAAATTTAGCAATGCGTGAAGATTCATAACGAAATTCAGTTAAAAATCATTCAGTGCCACATTTAAGTCAATTCAATTATTGACAGAAGCGGAAAAGTAGGCAGTAACAAATATGAAATTGTACAAGAGTTTCATATCGACATCCACAGGGCACTGGTACAGAATAAAGGTAACAATGAAACGTATTGGGGGCGCGAGAATTTCTTAAAATTCCTTTACTGGTAGGCTATTTGCATGTATCGACGTTAGAACCGAAAACAAACCAAACCTTCCTTGCAGTGACAAACACCTTTCAATACGCTAGCAGACAGCCTATGCAAACAGCCCCCTATTATTACCACAGACATGAATAAGCCGGCAATTTTGCAATGAAAATGGCAAAATGATCTGCAGTTTCTGTTGCATAGAGCTTTATGGATTCAAAAACATGAGCTTACGTGACAATCATACTGGATGTGTATCGAAATAACAAAAAACTGTTATTAGGAAATAAACGGCGACGTAGCTGCCAAACGTATTCTACAATGTTTCGAATTTTCCATTAGACGTGACACAGCCACAAAACGTTCACTAGCCGAAGTGTTCTTTAAGGTAGCTAACAATGGGAATGCTGGCACATCTAAAACGCGGTGGCATTAATAGTGGGATCTGAATTACCACGTGTATAGTCAAATAGATTTTATTTGCATTCCTGTAAACGTGATTTGGATCGAAAGCGTAGCTGCGATTAATATGCTGATGTATCGGCTGCAACTGAAACATTTAGAATAAAGAGTAGGGCAAATTATTTTGCGGCCCTCATCTTCAGTAAATGTGGTAGCTATTTTCGTTGTTAGGATTTCGTCACGTAAATCGGTAAAAATGGAACTCTACTAGTCTCACTTTCTTGACTGTCTATCTGTCTACCCAACCCTTAAAACCCATTTACTTCGAGTACGGGTGTACATAATAAGAGAAAATTTATCGCACTTCCTGCGGCATACGGTCCCTTGGTGGTGTAAAAAAAAGTGAGCTATGTCAACGCAATCTAAAGATACGGCCGTACTACGTCAACCTACCTAACCTAACACACATCCATGTCCGAGGAAGGATTCGAACTGACGGCGCAAGGAGCCGGGCGGTCCTCCATATGACGCCGTTGAGCGCACGGCTAACCCGCGCCGGTAAGCTGTTAATATCATCTGATGTTGCTAAAAAGTTATTCACTTCTGGTGAATGATTTTCTGTGAAGTTCGTTTAAGAAAGAATAGCTAATATATATTTGATGTTAAGGGAAGAGGAAGGACGCCCAATTCATTTCCCCTTTCCTTTATTAATGGTGTTAGATTCGCAATCTGAGCATACGTACTATCTATAACCACACTTTAGATCCACGTCATAGTCACAGATATGCCAATACAAAACATTGGCTTATACTTGAGGTATTTCGTTTCCCACCAAGTGGTGTCAGACGATGCTGTGGCTTTTTCGAAGCGCGAGTTTCTCCAGTGCTAGCTATCTAAGACATCTGCTGAGCGAACTTGCATAGTATGTTGGTAGCACTTCGTCGCCTTGCCTGTTATGCTATGTAGCAGACTTCAAAGCTGTGAGGATCAGCATAACGAAAAGGCGAGGGGTCTCGTTCGTTTTGTCCACGACTGTACACTGACTGGTTCTCCTGTCTCCCAATCGACTATGTCCCGCATAGTTTTAATCTTAGTATCGGCATCATTTATTTCTGTCAAGACTTGCATACTTCTAGACATTTTAATGATTTACCTTAAAACACTACAGTATTTTTATCAGACTACAAGTAATTTCGTATCTTGGGTTACTTTGGCCTTTACACAAATTTCTATGTTCCTTTTACACGAGATTTTAATTCACTTAGTTATCCATGGCTTACATGTTTTTAATGATCTTCAGAATAATTTTTTAGCAAAGCAACTATGAAATATTGACGCAAATGTACTACGAAATATATTGAATTTGACATTAGCGTCTCTTTCTACCTCGTTGTATACCTCGTTCCATTCCATCTGTTTTAGCTTCCTCTTCGAGCATTGTATCCTGTTCTCATTAGTAAGATCATTGCTTCTTATGAACCTGCCTCAGGATTGTAAGGCGTCATATTGTTTATTTCCATTAATCGTCCAAAAAATGGTTCAAATGGCTCTGTGCCCTATGGGACTCAACTGCTGTGGTGATTAGTCCCCTAGAACTTAGAACTACTTAAACCTAACTAACCTAAGGACATCACACACATCCATGCCCGAGGCAGGATTCGAACCTGCGACCGTGGCAGTCGCACGGTTCCGGACTGCGCGCCTAGAACCGCGAGACCACCGCGGCCGGCTTAATCGTGCATCATGAGCAGATATTCCATTAGCAACTGGGTACAATTTAACTGACTCCACATGAGAACTGTCTATAAAAATGTTATCAATCAATGTCCCACTGTTTAGCTGCACACGAATTGGAGATTGACCACTGAAACGAGATTGAAATACCCAAATAAATAGTTCATGTTTTCATGTCTGTATTTTTAAAGAAATCTGTATTTAAATTTCCAAAAATTACCAACTGTTTCTTCTTTTCTGACAGTTAGTTCAATAATGTAACTAGATTTCTCATAAACAGCTGAAACTTTACTACAAGGGATCTATATATTGTTACAATTATCAGAAAAATTGTAAGTAGGCTATTTAGGTTTTTATGTTGGTAACGCCACGTAGCGCTCTGTGTGAAAATCACTGACTGTGCTGTGTGCAGTCTGTGGCTGATTTGCATTGTTGGAATATTTGCTATTGTAATGTTGGGCAGCTGGATGGTTGGATGTGAACAGCATGTAGCGTTGTGCAGTTGGAGGTGAGCCGCCAGAAGTGATGGATGTGCGAAGAGAGATGGCAGAGTTTTGAGAGCGGACGATCTGGACGTGTGTCCGTCAGAAAAACGAAATTTGTAAGACTGAATGTCATGAACTGATATATACATTATGACTTTTGAACACTGTTAAGGTAAATACATTGTTTGTTCTCTATCAACATCTTTCATTTGCTAACTATGTCTATCAGCAGTGACTTCAGTAGTTAGAATCTTTTATCTAGCTGGCAGTATTGGCGCTCGCTGTGTAGCAGCATTTCGAGTAAGGAAGATTTTTGGGAGGTAAGTGATTCACGAAAGGTATGGGTTATTGTTAGTCAGGGCCATTCTTTTGTAGGGATTATTGAAAGTCAGATTGCGTTGCGCTAAAAATGTTGTGTGTCAATTTAGTGATGATCAGAATAAGTAAAGAGCGAAATGTCTGAGTACGTTCAGTTTTGCTCAGTTGTTTGAAAATAAAATAACGTAAGAGGTTTACCAGCACAGTAACTCATAAATTTTTCTAATGGGAAGTTTCAAAATATTCTGCAGTAACTAACATGCAGATGTTTGCAGATTCTTATCAACACCAAAATTAATTGTTTCAACATTTTGGACATCATGTCCAATTCTTAAATATGTTACAACTCTTCTTTTATCCATGTTAGCTTCGCATGAAACTGATGCAAGTCTATAATCCCTGACTTTTAACTGATTTACATGGCGTTCAGAGAGGCTCATAACATGCCACTTCAAAATTTTCCATATGTTCTAAGCATGCAATAACCTCATTTATCTTATTTTCCAACTCTTTAATGCTCTGACGAAACAAATTAATTTTATTTTTCTGGATACCTACTACATGAATCTTGGTCTTGTACTCCTCCAAATCCTTGGACTACTGGAATCAAATGGGCACATTTTTTTGTTCTAGAGTCAAGTTGAAACATCCTCTTTGGAAAAATTATAAATTCCTGTGATGGTAAACGTCTTACGTTATTTGATTTTCAAACAGCTCAGCAACACTGAACGTGCTCAGACATTTCTCTCTTTACTTATTCTGTTCATCACTAAACTGACACACAACATTTTTAGCGCAACACAATCTGACTTTCAATAATCCCTACAAAAGAATGGACCTGACTAACAATAACCTATACCTTCCATGAATCACTTACCTCACAAAAAACTTTGTTCCTCGAACTACTGCAATACTGCCAGCTAAATAAAAGATTCTATCTACTGAAGGCATTAGCTTCTGAAGGCATAGTTAGCAAATGAAAGATTTTGATGGAGAACTAACTATGTATTTACCTTAATAATGTTCAAAAGTCATATATATATATATATATATATATATATATATATATATATATATATATATATATCAGTTCATGACATCCATCTTTACAAATTTCCTTTTTCTGGCGGACACACGTCCAGATCGTCCGTTCTCAAAACTCTGGCTTCTCTCTCTCCACATCCACCACTGCTGGCGGCTCACCTCCAACTGCACTACTCTATGCCCTGTTTACATCCACCTGCCCGACACTACAATAGCGAGTATTCCAACAATGCCAACCAGCCACAGACTGCACACAGCACAGCCAGTGATTTTCAATCAGAGCGCTAGGTGGCGTTACTAACATAAAAACTTAAAGAACTTACTTATAAATTAATTGAGAGCAAGTGATCTTCTTAGCCAAGATCACTTTTTAAACAACAGCTGAAAAAGTAGTGTTTCTAACACACTGCCAGATATGTGGGGGACGAGGCGAAAGATGTATCGGCAGGTCAGTGTTAAAACCACAATATACAGAATAATTCGCCAAATGCTAGTGTCCCATTCCACGCACTACTGTGTACTTCACTGCAGCCGGGGCATCGCTAGACGGGCAGGTGGTTGGCACTACTGGCCGGTAAATTGACAACTGACCCCTACAGGTGTTGCTACGGTATTCATGTATTTCTTACTTATAGTTATTGTAAAACAGCAATTAAAATAGAAGCTGAAACTAGTCTTACTACGTTCACTTTCACAAATGCACCTTTGTAGTAGAAACTGCTGTAGACTAAATGAAATGCAGTGATTTGCTATATGACAACATTTTGCAAAAAATAACTGTAAAATTGTTAAAAATACAAAAATATGCAGAAGTAAGGCCACAAGGTGGGCTTCTGCTGTGTCAGCTAGATAACAATCTACGCTGCGGATGACGACTTAAGTATTTACCACGTATGCAAATACTAAAATAATTACAGCGATAGCGGATCACATACTTAATTAACGTAGTACCAACCGTTAGATGATGTGACCGCCCATATCATAGTCGTGATCTATGGCTACATTGTGTTCCAGGGATCTACTACTTTATGTAGATGGTTCAAACGGCTCTGAGCTCTACGGGACTTAACTTCTGAGGTCATCAGTCCCCTAGAACTCAGAACTACTCAAACCTAACTACCTTAAGGAAATCACACACATCCATGCCCGAGGCAGGATTCGGACCTGTGACCGTAGCGGTAGCGCGGTTCCAGACTGGAGCGCCTAGAACCGTGCGGCCGCTCATGCCGGCTACTTTATGTAGACTTGCCACGATGATATCAATAGATAAGCTAAAGTTAATGACTTAACAACATGTTAAACAAATGTGAATAACATAAACAAACTGTATGTAGTGAGAAAATTAAATAAACGCCTAAGACTCATGACAACCCCACAAATGCTCGTTTGGTACGTTGTGTTAAGGGTACCTCCTTGTGAGCTGTATTTATCTTCATTGTCCGCAATTTCTATCATCATTTGTTGCACAGAATAAAACGCAATGTTGGATAATGAGTGTGGGATGACGCGTCACCCGATGTCTACGCATCTTAGGGTACCACAGCACTTTATTAGGTAATGTTGTCTACATAGGCCAACAAATTACCTGAAATCCATAGTAGTTGGGGGGGGGGGGGGGGGGAGGAAGGGGGAGGGAATATCACTAAACTGCGATGGTCGCAGCCTGTGCAAATCATCTTGGAGGAAGCAATCATCGTGGCTTAAATACAACATATTACGAGTTATACAATATGTCGGAAACACAACCCGATAGGTAACTCAGTGCATCATACGGCTTCTAACTTGATTATATTTTAAAGTTCATGCAGAATCTATGTCTCACTTGAGCTACTTATCTCGTTGTATTTCCAACACACTGTATTGCTCATAACATGTCATATTTCGATAATAAGCAGTTGAGGGTCGTTGTATCAACCGCACTTGGTTGACAGCGTTATAAATGAGAAAGATGTTGTGTTGATCCTACTGTAACCTTAGCCTCTGGTCCACTTGTATCTCATTCGACTTGTTATTTCACTGGAAGTTTGTACTAGCGATCTTAGATGATTAACTGACCTGTTAATCTAGCTCGATTCTACAGGTTGGGAGGCAGCATTCAAGATGCTTACACCTATGCCTACACAACTACGCAGAATGTTCATGGAGGCACATTCTTTTTTTATCTTGGTCCTAGTGCAAAAGAATCGAGGAACTCACTGATTGGAAGCCTTATAAGAAACGACACACAGTATTAAAATGTTTTACAACCAAACAATACTCAAACACATAGAAATTTTTAATGTATCCCATTATATCCTATCATACAGATCTCCCGAGGATTCACAGACAAAAACAGGTTGTCAAAATATAATGTGACCTCATATAATGGAGAGTTTCTACAGGTTTACCAACGACAGTGTCATTTCAAACTTATATAGGTGTACGTATGTATTTACAGTACTATAGCCATCTTCTGCTGTCACCATACGTAGACTTAGAGCCACGTTATTGTTACTCCATTCCATAGATATTTTGACAGTAAGTATCTCCTACTTCATATGTCAGATATCTCTTAAATAAGTTACGTGTAATTGTCAGCTCCATTTGCATATTGCCCGTTTATTGAAATCGTAATCCACCTACATTGTACTAAGTGATGTTACCTTTTGTCAACTGTTGAATTACATATTTCACTGTTTACGTCACCCAACATGTACTCTACAGTGTCGTATTCGCAGCTTGCTCAGTAGATTAACACAAGAGATATTTTTTTGTACTTGTTACCTGCATAAGCACGACGTAAAATTTTGGCCCGGGAATTGTTAAACCCACAATGATTGCTACCTTCAACTTGATATATAGAAGCTGCAAGATTTATACATCATTTTAATTTTTCCACTGCTACTGATTTCTGGTCATTTGCTGACCTGTGAGGATAACGTGTCTTAATAAGGTGTGGTGGTACCCTTACATACACCGGGTGACTACTTCCTCATTCAACATTTTCGAAAACTATTTTTCCTTCTGTACCAAAAAACGGTCATAGGAACTGTGGGCAATGAAGATAAAACGAGCTCATTGGAAGAATTCCTTAACATCATATAGTGAAGGAGTATTTGTCGGAGGTGCCATGCGTCTTTCACCTTTCTTTAATTTTTTCACTACCTACAGTTTTTTGTGATTAATATTCGTTTAAAGTAGTGTTAACTCATCGACTTCAGCCTATCCATTAATATCATCGTGACCAGTCTATATCTTTTAAGCAGTAGATACGTGGAACACAATATCGCCACAGACCGCGACTCTAATATGGGTGGTCACATCGCGTAACTGTTGTTACTTCGTGAATAAAGTGTGTTATTCGCCATCACTGTAATTATTATTCGCGTACGTGATAATTACTTTGGTTCTCTTCCGCAGCGTAGATTGCTGTCCACATGGCACAGCGGGAGCCCACATTGCAAGTTTACTTCTGAAGATTTTAAAAGTTTTTATAATTTAAAAAATTTCCAATTATGTTTGAAGAATTTGTAAATTGCAAAATATTGTCATACAGCAATTCATGTACATCAGTTTTTGGAAATAGCACCAAGTTGTAAAGCAGCTTCTACAAAGGCGCACTCGTGCAAGTGAACGTAGTAAGAATATCTTTTTAGTTCGTGTATCAGTAACTACTTGACAACAGTTTTTTTTAAGTGTTTAGGAATCTTATATCGGTATGTAACTGCACTCATGCTGTAATTAAAATACGTAAACGTTTCTTATCTAGGAGTGGTTGAATACGGGAGCGTCACCTGTGGGTGACAATTGTCAATTTTTCGTTCACCCCGTTCACCACCGACCAGTTTAGCGGTGCCCTGGCTGCAGTGAATCACGTCGTAGTGTGTCGTAAGAGACACAAGAATTTGGCGAGTAACTGTGGATTTGGTGACTGACACTAGCATCTGCCAAATTACTCTCTGTATTGAGGTTTTAACCTTGACTTGCCGATGCAGCGTTCACCTCGTCCCTCACATACAATGTTTCTGAATGAGTGCTTGTACAGCTGCCACAAGAGAGATGCAATAACTTTTATCGATATATGTTGTAACACTATTTTGCTATTAAAATGCACCTGCTGTTGTATACTTAATTTTATCTTTGTATAATTTCACATTGTATGAACGCATTGGCAGATCTAAAGAAGGTAAGTATGCTCACCGAAGCACGTAATGGACAATAAAACTTGTTTACAAGAGATCTTGGCTAAGAAGGTCACCTTCTCTCAAGCTTCTCCCACTGTTGGTGTATACCTAGCTTCCTTCAATGAAATAACAAACAATCGCTACAGTGCACAATTAATTAACATTAGCACTCAACAAGAGCGTGAGTTTCGGAACGGAAGTCTAGTATTGTGGATGCTCCCTGAAGTATTAGATTTTTTTTAGCAAGAAAGTACCTTTGCAGGATTGTAGGCGTACAATCTAAAGGCTGATTCGGATCACGCAGATGTTAACGACATGTATATTAAGAAGGTTACACTGGAAAGCCAAAGAAACACGTACAGCTGCCTAATATCGTGCAGGGTCCCCACGAACTCGCGGAATTGCCGCATCACGACATGGCACAAACTCGACTAATATGTGAACTAGTGCTGGAGAGAACTGACACCATGAACCCTACAGGGTTGTCCATAAATGTGTAAGAGTACGAGAGAGTGGACTTTCTTCTGAACAGCACGATCGAAGGTATCCCAGATGGGCTCAATAATGTTCATGTCTGAGGAGTTTGGCGGCCAGTGGAAATGTTTAAACTCAGAAGTGTTCCTGGAGCTACGCTGTAGCAATTCTGGACGTCTGGAGTGTCGTATTGTGCTGCTGGAATTGCGCAAGTCCGTCGGAATGCACAATGGACATGAATGGAATACAGGTGATAAGACAGGATGCTTACGTGCATGTCACCTTCCAGAGTCTAATCTAGACTTGTCAGGGGTTCCAAATCATTCCAACTGCACACGTCCCACCCCATTCCAGAGCCTCTACCAGCTTGAATAGTCCCCTGCTGATATGCAGGTTCTGTGGATTCATGAGGTTATCTCCATACCCTAAGACGTCCATCCGCTCGATAAAATTTGAAACGAGACTCGTTCGACCAGGCAACATGTCTCCAGTCATCAGCAGTCCAATGTCGGTGTTAATGGGCCCAGGCGAGGCGTAAAGCTCTGTGTCATGCAGTCATCAAGGGTGCAGGAGAGGACCTTCGGATCCGAAAGTCTATCTCGATGATTTTTCATTGAACGGTTTCCACACTGACCCTCGTTGATGACCCAAAATTGAAATCTGTAGCAATATGCGAAAGACTGATCGTTGAACGATCTTCTTCCGTCGTCTTTGGTCCCGTTCTTGCATGATCTTTCCCCGGCCGCAGCGATGTCGGAGATTTGATCTGTTACCGGATACCTGATATTCACGGTACACTGGTGAAATGGTTGTACGGGAAATCCCCACTTCACCGTTACCTCGCAGATGCTGTGTCCCATTTCTTGTGCGCCGATTGTTTACACCACGCTCGAACTCAATTAAATCTTGATAACCTGTCATTGTAACCGCAGTAACCGCCAGACACTCGTTGTCTTATGTGGGCTGCCGACCGCAGCGCCGTATTCGGCCTGTTTACATATATCTGTATAGCTGTATTTGAATACACATGCCTATAATAGTTTCTTTGGCTCTTCAGCGTATACAACATAAATGAATGTTTTGCGCAGGTTGACCACATTCGCTTTATTTGGCACTGTAATCGACACATGATAAATTTCACTATACGTTTACTGTGTTCACACAGCTGTTTTAGTACTTACAGTCTGGAACCCCGCGACCGTTACGGTCGGAGGTTCGAATCCTGCCTCGAGAATGGATGTGTGTGATGTCCTTAGGTTAGTTAGGTTTAAGTAGTACTAAGTTCTAGGGGACTGATGACTTCAGATGTTAAGTCCCATAGTGCTCAGAGCCATTTGAACCATTTTTTTAGTACTTAATGATAGCTCCTTTCACATCTTTGTCACTAACTTGATTGAATATGCCCGGTCTTGACTAATAAAATACACAGTTTATTCAAACGTGAACTGAGATGTAATACATGAAGCGTGCTATTTCTCAACGTCTTGGTAGAGAATCTCCGTACAAGTTCTTTAGTGCAACCTAGCAAAGTTGTCAGTTTCTTTCTGCGTCGCTGGACCTCCTCCGACAAATTTCTCCTTTATCATAACGTAGTACCTGTTGGCAACGTTTTTCGTACAAACTTTCACCTATAAGAAAATGTGCTGTCAGCTGTGATTCAGGCTATTCTTGTTCTTGCATAATTGTCCTTAAAACTTGATCTCCACGTTGCCCAAGGTTGTTTTTAGGTTCTTATGATTCCTCTGCGACAGTCCTAAAATCTTCGTCAACATTTGATAAACCCAGCATGCCACCTACAGAAGGTTTCAGCACCGTCGCAGCTGTAGGGTGAGGGCTTATCGCAATCTTGGTAAGAATGTAAACCCGTCTATATTTTTCTGCGGTAAACCGCAAGGTACGGGCTTCGTTCGCTGGCTGTGTGGGACACAAATCACAAATCACAATAAAACTAATATAACGGCAACTTAACTTACGCGAACTGACATAAAACACACAGACTAAAGCGCGTAAGCCTTCACTGTTGTGAGAGATTGTCAGGGAAAAGTATCAAGAAGCAACGCGAGCGTACTTACCAAAGGCGTAATGTGGGCGTTCCTACTCCGTTGCCAGACTCATTGAGAACGTCTACTCCTTTTCCCAGTATAAATTAGTTTGGGTGTCCTTGGTGCAGTGAGGCTGGGCCTTCTCGGCCACGACGTAAACAGTGGAAACGGGACTGAAGTGAGGACTCAGCCGGAGATTACCTTGAAAGAGGGGCGGCATTATTTGGCGACGCGGAAAGTGACATACGGCGACACAACGTGGGCAATAAACCGCTCCGAAATGAACAGAAACTGGGCGCTCTCCGCCCACGTCCATGGTGGACGCCTCTTAAACGTCTGCACTCATTAGCGGGCAGCAAACGGCAGTATTTAAGAACCTCGTAAAACCCACGCGTCGGTCGCCATGACGATTGCAGCAGGTCAGCGGTGACAACGGCTCCACACAGAGTGCTGCCTTTCCTTCGCCTCCTTCAGACACAGCACAGCAGGAGCAGGGAAAGGCGTCAGCCTCACAAAATCAATAGCAGTAATTAACAAATAATTACAATAGTTGTGGAGCTGTGTTCATGTGGGGGCTCTCTAGTATAGAAAATCGATCAATTTTGTCACTCGGAATACTAGAAATGAATGGAATAATAAACATTTCTATCTAATCATAAAACTGAAACTGTGTTACAGAAACAAATTTGCGAACAACTTATTGGGAATTTAGTGAAAGTCATACTGCAACGGACGGAAGTAAACGTACTATAGATTAGATGCCACATCAGTGAATAGCGCTACTGTGCTCTAAACAAACGTACAACGAAAAATCCTAGAAATGTAAAAAGAAATCTTTCAGTCAGATTACAGTATGCAGTTATTAACCCATTTACAAAAAAAGTTATAGGAGAGAGTTCGGTAAATATGGAGTTTAAACTCTGCTGAAATTATCTAGACTTTTTGAGAACGTAATGTACATTACATAACAGTGCCACACCTTGGAAACAATAACCTACTATGTGAATTACAGTATAGACTTCGTAAGGCTATAAATGCCAACTAAACTGAAATTCTGACAGAGACAGCAAAATAATTGGAGGATCAGTTGAATAGAATGGATAGTGTCTTGAAAAGGGTTTATAGGATGAACATCAATGAAAGTAAACCAAGGGTACTGGTGTGTAGCCGAAATGACCCAGGTGGTACTGAAAGAATTAGACTGGGAAATGAGACGCAAAAGGTAGTAGACGAAAACTGCTTTTCGGGCAGTACAACCCTTGACTACGTCAGAAATGAAGTGGTTATAAGTGCGAACAGAAAATGCAAGAAAAACTTTCCGGAGAAAAAGCAGTGCGCTAACATCTAATATAAATTTAAGTGTTAGGAATTCATTTCTGTAAGTATTAAACGTGAATCTAATCTTTTATCTAAGTGTGACGTCACGATAAACAATAAGGACAAGAAGCTTTGGAAATGTGATGTTACAGAAGAGTACATAAAATTAGATAGAAGAGAGAACAACAATTTTAAAATGTATGGAATATAAGTAGGGAAAAATGAACTTGACTAAAAGGCATCAAAGAATAGGTAATTTAGTAACGATGTGACACACGTGGATGGGAAGATGGCGAGAAGGTGCCGAGGGAAGGGGGAGAGGGGGAGGGGGAATAATGTTAAGCAAGGCCAAGGTTTGATTTCAGTAATGAGGGGAATGTAGACTGCACGTGTTAAGTAAAGGTGAGGAGACTTACAGTAAGTAGCAAGAACTGCAGCAAACCATCTTCTGACTGAAAACAACAACAACAAAACAGAACGAACCAGTTGAAATCGTAGCGTATCTTAGAGCTTATTTGATTGTAACATTTTACCCAACGAAGTTCTTACGTGTAGGTGCACCTAATTAGTGGCTAAAACTAAGAAAATTAATACTAGTTCCTATTTTCTATTGACGCTCAGCAGATTGACTGAAGTTCTCCGAATCTCTGTCAATAATTTCAGTATTAGGAAACGTACCACAGGTTAGATACAATCACTGTATAAATCGGAGGGTGCTAAATTAGGATAACAATGAGGAATTCCATGTTTCTTAAGGCAAACGATCTTTGGGCTAACTTAAGATGAAATCGGGAGCAATCACAAAACGGTTACCAAAGCTGAAGCATGGGCAGCCTGTTACGATGAAACATTATTTTCTTTTATACCACACACACTAAAAGATGCTTCATTATAAGAATGCCACGTATACTAGTTCGACTAGATACAATCTCGAGAGCTTATTGTTTGGTGTACTATACTTTTTCTATTACCTCCAGTTTTCTAGTTGGCCTACTGTACGGCGGAAAGCTTAGGCGATTTGGTGTTTCTCGAATTTGCTTTGAGACAGCGAACGCGTGCAGCTCTTGAAATGAAATAGATACATAAATTTTGATTCTTCCACACGATTCAAGTTCCCTAAACAATAGTTGTCTAAGTTGCAAATTTGAAAGAAAAAAAAAATTTCTGTTGCAATACAATGAATCCCCCAATGTGTGCAGATATTTCATGTGCACAGCCTTCAAATCTACCACAGTGGATCCAGTTTTCTCCAAAAAATTCCCCACAAGCTATGTTGGTGTCATACCTGTCTGTTGATTCCGTGCAATTGGTTTTAATCTAGTCTTTGGTGTAGTTCTAGGAATATTAAAACACCCTTCAAAGCGCCTACCTCATTGGTGTCTCACACCACTTCCATCGACTCTCACTGGCAGGCTTCCCCTTGAACCTTGGTCATGTGCCTTAAAAACAAAACAAAAAATTCTTACATGGCCCAGACCACCCTACTTTGGTGTGGTTCACAGCACATTGCACGTTAAAACATGGCGGCATCAAAAATTGGCTTGACTGTGCGAGATTTCATTATTACAATAGCATCTATATCAGAAAATGGTTCAAATGGCTCTGAGCACTATGGGACTTAACATCTGAGGTCATCAGTCCCCTAGAACTTAGAACTACTTAAACCTAACTAACCTAAGGACATCACACAAATCCATGCCCGAGGCAGGATTCGAACCTGCGACCGTAGCAGTCGCGCGGTTATGGACCAAAGCGCCTGTATCAGAATAATTACATATTAATACTAGTATCATGATTTTACATCCTATCCCCAACAGCATAAACTGAAACTGGATACAACATAGTTGACCAGCCTCGATACTCCAAAACAAATAAAATTTATTTGTGACGCAATATTAACAGCTACATAACCAAAGTTATGGAAAATGGCGGCGTAGTGTTTTATTTGAACTGCATGCGTTGTCTGTCACACGACAGACACGACAAATTCCAAGTCGCCTATACTTCCAGCTGCACAGTGAGCTAATTGACTTCAAAACCTGGGCATAATAGAAAAACAAATACAATTTTTAGACTTTTCGGTCGATGATTACGAACCCAATAATGTAATTGCCAACTTAAAAATGGCGGATCCAATTTGTAGGATAAAAAATTTTAAATTTAGCGGATTCGAGCCAGATTTCGGATATAACTTGTTGTGAGGTCGCTGATAACCAGTTAGAAGTCAGCCATGCAGTATTGAAATGATTTATTCGACATTTCACAGTTTCAGTCGAAAATCGTGGTCATATTCATCGCTTGTGTCATTATTACTCTCAGAAGGGTCGTTGTCGGGTTTTCCACTGGGAGTTGATTCGGAATACACATCTTTTACCTCCGGCGGCATTACCTTACCTTCTTACATCGTAATTTTCTGGACTCTAGAGATAGATGGGCTCGAAGATGACAGAAGCCGATGGAATTCGACGTGCATCGTAACCTCGCAATATTTGACTATAAAATTTTCTCAGCAATGTCCTGTATCGTTATCCCGAGATCCTACGCATCTTCAGATAGCCGACCAATCGATAGCCGAGCATCTTCGAATATGACATACTCGTGTGTCAAAACTATTTGGACTCATGTAGGCATCCGGCACTGCTGCAGAATATTGTGAGTCCAGTGAAGTCTGTGCCAGTCGTTACATATATACTTTTTTACAGAATTCTTGATAGAGATGCTTCTGTTCTAGAGTCATTTACACAAAAATTTGAAGATGTTTTCATCATTTCGAGAAAATAATGATGTTACTAAGCGAAATTTTAAGCTTGTAAAATAAAAAAATGCCAGTTTGTAAAAAAAAAGAAATTATAATAATGTATGACATGATTTCAATACCGAGGGAGTCATTTGTACCGCGTGGCACTGCCGCAGGGTAGAAAAATGACAGTTCACTTAAAATCTTGCAAATATGTGCACGCAAATAAATACCTCTGAACTCGTTGACTTAACTATACTATTAACGTAGTAGGAGATCCACTAACAAAAGTGGAGCAACCCGGAGGGATTTCAGAGAAGAAATATTGTACTTCAGCCGGCCGCGGTGGTCGAGCGGTTCTAGGCGCTTCAGTCCGGAACCATGCGGCTCCTACGGTCGCAGGTTCGAATCCTGCCTTGGGCATGTGTGTGATGTCCTTAGGTTAGGTTTAAGTAGTTTTAAGTCTATGGGACTGATGACCTCAGATGTTAAGTCCCCTAGTGCTTAGAGCCATTTTTATAGTTGTTCGGTTTTAAAACGAAATAGGTCATTACACCGATTAAACAATTCATAAACATGCAGTCTGGAGTGCTAACCCTCTTATTTTATCCTGACAGCTAAGCAGGATCGTTGTCATATATTATACAGGCCACAAAAACAATATCAGAAAAACGTGTCGTTCTCGTATTCATTGTTCACCGAGATCTGCCATGAAACATATCATATCCACCTGAGACTGGAATGACACCTCAGAATTATGCACTTATGCTCCAATCCGATGTACACAAGATTTCAAAGGACTAAAGCCGCAACGCCTACCTCTTTTTTTTCTGTTCCGTCCAGGATTCGAAGCACGTTGGCCCACTGTGCGCCGGCTCATATTAACCGCCTTCCATCTGTATGAGGATATAGTTCCTCTTCATCATCGCTTGTAGGATGGTGACAACAACAGTCCACTTAATAAAACTTTGCAATTATGTACGCGATTTGGGCAAAGGTCATCATCGGAATGTATGCTAAAAACACCATAGTTGTGGTGTGGGTACAATTACAACTTACAGAAAACATACATTGAAGCTCCAAAGAAACTGGTCCAGGCATGCGTTTTCAAATACAGAGATATGTAAACAGGCAGAATATGGCGCTGCGGTCGGCAACGCCTATGTAAAAAAGATGTGTCTGTCGCAGTTATTAGATCGCTTACTGCTGCTACAATGGCAGGTTATCAAGATTTAAGTGAATTTGAACGATAGGAAAAAGCATCTCCGAGTGTATTCGCGAGTGTATCGTGAATATCTGGAATCCGGTAAAACATCAAATCTCCGACTTCGGTGCGGCCGGAAAAAGATTCTGCAAGAAAGGGACCAAGGACGACAAAAGAGAAACGTTCAGTGTGATAGAAGTGCAACCCTTCCCCAAATAGACGCAGCTTTTAATGCTGGGCCATCACCAAATGTTAGCGTGCGAACCATTCCATGAAGCATCATCGATATGGGCTTTCGGACCGAAGGTCCACTTGTGTACCCTTGGTCATTGCAAAATACAAAGATTTATGCCTCGTCTTGGGTCGTCAACACCTACATTGGACTGTTGATGACTGGAAGCATGTTGCCTGGTCGGTTCGAGTCTCGTTTCAAATTGTATCGAGAGGATGGACGTGTACGAGTATGGAAACAATCTCATGAATCCATGGACTCTGCACGTCATCAGAGAACTGTTCAAGCTGGTGGAGGCTGACACGTGCGTAAACGTCCTGTCTGATCATCTGCGTCCATTCATGTCCATTGTGCGTTCCGATGCACTTGGACACTTCCCGCTGGACACTGCAACACCCCACATGTCCAGAATTGCTACAGAGTGGCTCCAGGAACACTCTTGTGAGTTTAAACACTTCCGCTGGCCATCAAATTCCCCAGACATGAACATTTTTGAGCATATCTAAGATGCCTTGCAATATGTTGTTCGGAAGAGAACTACACCCCCTCGCACTCTAAAGGATTTATGGACAGCGCTGCAGTATCCATGGAGGCAGCTCCCTCCAGCACTCCCTCCAGCACGGTATTCATGTCCATGCCACTTCGTGTTCCGCCACTTCTGCGAGCTTGTGGAGGCCCTACACGATATTAGGAAGGTGTACCAGTTTCTTTGGCTCTTCAGTGAATTGAGAGCAAACATATTGAAATTCATAAGCAGTATACATACTATATAAAAAACTTAATACACATTGAGGTGTCTAGTGATATGTATTACAACACTGGTGCTTAGCTGATCGCTTACTGCCATTCCAAAAATAATAGCTCCTTTTCTCATTGAACTTAAGTAAGTTTATCGCAAATATCGTACCCATATGCTGTCTTGTGCATTCAAGGCAACTGATATTTTTGGAGATATTCTGTTAATCAGTTAAGCCCAAAACGCGTGAATAATAGAACTGTTTTAACAAATAGTGGACTGTTGTTATTTGCAGCCTAAAAACAGTGGAAAAGGCATGCTCGGTAGACTTCCTTAATAAGCGTGCGGTATGTCCCAATAACCTAGCCGATGGGTGTTCGTCATATACATAAAGTAATTCATGCAGACAGATTCGTGAATCACATCTTGCTGTAATACTAGCAAAGACCTTTGTTGTTCCGCGCCATTAGTCTGTTAACTTGCTCCTGCTTGTCGAATACATAGACGGAAGAGGGCGGTGTTCTCTTTGAGCAGGAAGTCCTTTATATTACTGCCCCTAAGATTGTTATGCAAAGTACTGAATTACTCAGGAAGTGTTATTTAATCGTCTCTAATTATCTCCACATTACGTCAGTTTAATGGGCCTAAAAGCCTTGCGACTGCCGAGTTCCAGGGATTTATTTTCAGTTGTGTTATGAAGTAATTGGAGAGCCTGCGAGCAACTGAGTTTTATGCATGCCCCTCACGCTTCTCCGCCACAATCCGGACATCTGACTGGCGCCGTTTCGCCCACTCCAGTCGCAACGGCTAACCACTTCGAGCAGCGGCGCTGGCACGTCCGTGAGCAGATCGATACTCGATACGATGTCGAATTATCTCCGTTTCCAGGTGTTAATGGCGCTGCATAATGTGACGGACAGCTGCTCGTTTCAACGGCGGGCTTTAGTGGCTTTCCCCGGGGAGACAGCGATGTCGACAACGGTAATATCAAACGTTGTACAACACTAGAGAGAAAATTATTACTACTTCAGTTGATTGGTTAACAACTCGCGACATCATTCGAGCAACTTAAGTGCTAAAGTGATGGCAACAGCTATTTCTTTCGAGACGGAAGTCGTACCCAATTCGATAGAGATCGACCGCTGTAGAGAACGATACTAATATTGTGTATCGTGTTGTGTGTACAACCCATTCAAATTATTTATGGAAACGTGAAGCAGGGTGGCAGAAGTGTGATTCGACTTTCAGTTTTACAAGTTCAAATACAACTACGTAAACCACATAGTACTGTCACAGTACAAAGGTGGTACCCTAGCCTTAACTGGAGAAACTGAATGAAAATAATTTTAAATTCTGAAATGTGTTTATTCTGCCTCCCATCAATGGCATTTCACTGTAACACCCTGTACTTGTGTGCAATCGATGTTCGTAGATTAACAAATGTAACTTACTGAAGAAGCAATACCGTATAACAGGCAGTTATAGCCAGCAGATTGACAAGATTCATAAATGAAATACTGATTGTACGAAAGTTAAACATCCAATTGAAACACTAACAATATCTGTGGAGTTCCATAAGAGACAGCATTGTAGCACCTCTGTATCCGCCATCGTTCCACAGTTTCCTTACTTTTATTTTAATCTATTTTTTAATTTTTTTATGTACTGTTGTACAAATCGTCTGTATTTCGATTCACTAAAATACCTAGGACTAACATATGATGAAAAAATAACTTGGAATCATCATTTACGAGGGCGTGCTGAAAAATAAGGCTTTCGGATTTTTTGTGTGAAAACTCTTACAGCTTTTTCAATGAAACGAATGTTATTAAAACATTCTATGTCTTTATTTCTCATCTCTAGATATTTATTTCTCAACATAATCACCCTAGAGATGAACACTTTTTTCCCAACGAGGGACTATTTCTTTTGTATCTTCTCCTTTTTCGGCTTTTACTGTCTCATTAGACCATTGAATCATTCATTTTCTGGGCAGTTTCTTCAGCAGATTTTCTTTCCGAATTGCTCAGTATCTTTTCGTTCGTTCTGATCTTTTTTGTCTTTCCTCGTCTGTAAATACTCTTTTTATTTCTTGACGTTATCTATTTTTGGTTTAAATCTAATTTTTATGCTTTTTAGTTTCTATAAATTTTCTGCTTTGTTTTTGAAAATCGTCCAGAGTTAAACCTATCTCTTTCATATCCTCCCTGATTTCCTTTATCCATTCTACTTATTACTTCATGTCTCTAAGTTTCCCTAAAATTTTTCTTGGTAATCTGGTTTCTGTTATCATAATGTGACAAAAAATAGACCATTTTTCAGTATGGTATCTGTAATGGGATTAATTAACTGTATACCACTTCCTTTGGGACTATCCGGCATTGTTCATCTTTTTCGTATTTCTTATTTATACATGTTCTTCACTTTTAGGGTTTTGTCGTTTCTGTTTTTCTGGATGACTTTGAAAAGATTTTCACTTCTGTGCGTCACCTCTGTTTGAACCACAATCGTGCAATGTTTTATTTTAGTTTTGACTGATCGATATTTTTCATAGCATGTAGACCATGTTAATTTTTTAGCTTTTATCAGTTAATTCTTTTTTACCTATCAGGTTTTCCGTCTAAGTTGTATGTTATAGCTTCTCCCAGGTTTTTAAATAGTTTCACCCTTTTTACTTTCCTGTTGCTTGCTGTGATGTAGTTGATTATTAATGGGTCTGTTACCATTATCTCAGTCTTTTCGAATGATATAAGGAGCTGTACTATTTGTACTGTATTTTGTAGGCTTGTTATTTTATTTCTGGGTTCTTTAGTATTATTAGGTAGTAATGCAAAGTCATCTGCGAATACCAAGGAATTTAAGTTTACTTGATCTTTATTGTTACGTTTTTAATACGTTCCTTGAACCATTCCCTCAGCACATACTCCAGAGCAACGCTGAATCGTAATGCCGACATACCATCTCCCTGTCTTAAACCTATCTTAATAGTAAATTGGTCTGATATTTCTCCTGTGAAATTTATTTTAGATTTGGTGTTTGTTAGTGTTATGTGTATCACTTTTTCAATTTAGTATGGAGACCAAAATTTCTTAGTATCTTAATCATGGAAGATCTGTGGATAGAATCATAATCGTTTATCAAATCCACACTGATCTGATCCAGTATCTGTTCCTTCCATAACTTTCACATTTTAGACATCATGTCATGGTTGCGGCAGAATTCCACCCGTCTCATGCCATTCTTATCTCTTCTTTTTTGTAGTGACGTCTGTATATCGCTTTTTCCCTTCAGAACTGGGCACTGAAATATACCAGTAAAATTTTGGTATGATTTTTTATTTACGTTTGTTGTCATCTGATTTAAGAGCTCCCAAAATTGATCCACGTATTCTCTGTGTTCTTTCTTATTATTTTTATCAGTAGTTGTAGCATGGGCATTTCTTACTGTGTATTTTTATTTGCAGCTTTTACAGCTAGTGGCGATAATCTGAAAATACTGATTTAAATTCTAGTATGGATTCAATTATTTTCGGACTCGCCACAAATCCTGTTCCAAATTGTGGACATTGCTTCACAACTCTTTTTCCTGGTATTTCCTTGTAAATTTTATATCCTTGTGATTATATTGGTTTCCAATCAGTATTTCTCATTTTTTGAAGTCCAGTTATTAGAATCATTTTGCGATCCATCTCGTATACCAAACTTTGAGTCTATCTGACTGTATGATGGAATTAATGTTGTTTGTCGCTATGTAGTTTATGTGTCTTGTCTTGCATCTAAATTTTGATCCTCTGCCAGCCTTTGGTGTTTCCAAATACTCTGAATAATTTAAGTTATCTTTAAAGTGACTGCCCACAGTATCTGCCGTGAGTGCAGTCTTCGTTCACAATTGCATAGCGGTGGATTTTTCCTTAAAAGGTTTTCTTCCATATTTGATTTTCAAAGTTACCTTCACTGTAAAATGTTTGACATTTCTGATGGAACGTCAACCTCATCTCTGCTGGCGCCGCTTTATCGCAATCAAAGCGAAGTCCTCGAAGGCGTTCTGTAAGTTCTGGAAACAAATGTAAAGTGGATGGAGGATGGCCGATGACAGTGAACCCAAGGCGTCGGATTGTGGCAGATGTCGCAGCGACGGCGTGTGGCCCAACATTGTCATGGTGACAGAGAGGGTGCTCCAGTGTGAGCAAACTCTTCGAATTCAAAACTCAATTAAAGCGCGCTATTTCTCACTCACCGACATAGTTACTTTACACACCGCCATGTCACACTCTGTAATTCGGAACGCTCTAACGGCAGAGAGCAGCATGTACGTGGAGATGAAGAATAAAGATTTAGAAAGATAACAGCTTTTGTTTTATTTAAAAGTCTTTAAGAGTAATCGCATTAAAAAATCGAATGCATTGCCTTCCAGGACGCCCTCGCACAAGCCATCAAAAAGAAAGTCCACAGTAGCCTACAGTGCTCACTGGTCGAACATGGGAACTAAATCCAATGTCATTATCCACAGATACAAGACCCTCACCCTACAAAAATGTTGCATGGAAATCTTCTTATCCGAAAATGAGACTTCCTTCGTCCATGTGCGTCTTGTAATCCTTGTCCATCTGCAATAACTCCAAGTTTCCACATGCTCTCACAGCAGGAACACCTTCGCTCTTCGCACGTCTACCGAACTGAGCGAGGTGATGCAGCTGTAAAGACAAGGTTCCCACCGATTTTCCTAGATCACTTAAGAAAAGTGCCAGCCAGTTTTCTTTGAAGAGTGCTGTGCACGTGCATCAAGAGGTAGGCATCAGTATCACGAGAGGCCACCAAAACGCACACAGCCATCGCCAGTCGCTTCCTCAGTTCCAAATAGTTGTCTCCAGACGGCGCTCCTTAATAGCCACTACACTCCTACACTCTGCTTCCGCCGCCACGTCCATCAGCGCGTCGTGTTCCTCTGCAGATTGTACTGCCAGCCGCCAGAGACAGTTCTGTCAACAGTGGACTGCTTCCCTTCCATCTAGCACTGGTATGGATGGAGATCCATGCGCGAACAGGCCAAAAAGTAGACGGGTCGCACATATTCAAGTACCTCCTGACATCGCCTAATTCCTACAGTGCCATCATTTTCGGCAATTATGCAGTGGAGCGTAGTTCCGTGAGTTCCTTTCTGAAGACTACAGTTTCGATTTAGAAGTCGCTATTACTATCTTTCACAGTGACAGTGTCATAGACCGCCAATAGATAGCAAAGTTTGAAAGGTTACCCTAGTTTACCGCACTACCAGGCTCCGCGAACATCTGCACAGACCGTTAGACTACTAGAGTTTCGTTCAAGGTGCATTACGTTGTAACAAAGCATTTAATAATTTTCCATATACGAAAAAAGGTAGGGTAAGTTGTCCTCTCTCAAGTTATTCAGATTTCACTGTATTACAATTGGACATGAAGTCTCATGCAACAAACTGTTTCCAGTTGTCAGTAGACTGTTTAGGTTTTTATGTTGGTAAAAATATTGTGTGTCAGCTTAAGCACAGTCATTTATAATTTTTCTAAGTGGACGTTTCATATGTCGACCCTTAGCCGAGGATACCTGACTGGAATCTTCCGATTTTTTTTGTAGTTTGTGTAATTAGTGTAGCTATTGTTTATTGCTAGCGCTTAATTATAGAGACAATTTCCTTTGGAGTTGTAGTTTTTCATTGTTGTACAGTAAAACAGTTGTGGTATGCATGTAGATTAGCGCCAAGTATTTCGAAACTGCGCTTGCAATTAACCAGATATTATTTTCAGTGCTATTTAATGTGTTTTGTTCTTCAAATTGTGCTTTTCTCTGTTATTGTGTGAAATATTGTGACAATAATGGCGTGTGAAAAGCGTAACACTAGGCTCCAAAGTAAACTGAGAAATGACAGTGAAGACGAAAGCAGTGTGTCAGCGCCATCGTGTAATGAATTAACTAATGTTGAACATTGTAGTTTGGTAATTGTGCATAGGGAAATGGAGCGGTCGGCAAATAATGGTGTAGGCAGTGAAACAATTAGTGAACAGGGAAGCATTATCGATCGATCGGTCGGCAACAGCTCGCCTCAGGAACCACAAATGACAGGACACAATCTTGCAAATACTGTAGATTCAGGTTTTGCGTCCTCACCGTTTTATCGAATAAGTCAAGACACATTTTCTGCTTTTCAAAATGCGAATATTGCCGGTTCAAATGCACTGCCGAATAGCACTGAGGAAAATGTTTCAGACACCAGTGCATTGTTATTACAATTAATGCAACGAATGGGACAAAAGCTTCAAAAGTTTCATTTCATTTAACTGACAGAGAAAAACATTTTTTTACTACATCAATGACAGATGTTTACGTAATTACACAGGTGGATAAATTCACACTTATGTAATTGCATTTTGTCTGTACTTTGTAAACTGTTCATGTTTTTTCTGAACCTTTGTGATACTATGAGAGCTTTGAATGATGCATTTGGTATGGGATCACGATTTTTTAAGTATGTTTGAGGTAGATGACACTATTGAAATGAGCAGAGAATTTTTCTTAGGTTTTGAAATTATTGCAGAAAGCGACGACGTTTTTGAGATTTGACTGAGGTGTTATGATGTTATTATTACGACGACGATGTGGATTATGCTGTTGAGGTATGTTTATGACCAATAAGCTGGTGCTACCGCATATGAGGAATTTGATTGCGTGTTTATATGTATATGAATAATGAATAGAAGTTAGGAACTCTGGTTTGTGAAAAAGGATTTTGGAAACCAAGAATCGTACTTTAAGAGTTATGACTTGTGTGTCCATGCGTTAATGTATCACAACACTGGTATTCATAAGATTTCGTTTCTACGCATTTCTACTGTAATTTTTTGATCTGTGAAATTTTTTTATGTGAGACTGTCGCTGTAGCGCAAACTTCTGTCGTAAATATTTCGGTAAGAAAGTTAAGTGACCTTGACGTAATGCGTTGTGGCACACAGCTGTGCCAGTCGTCTGGAGAAAAAGCCATTAGGTGGAAATAAAAAGATGCCATTAACTTCACTATTGACATTCCTTTACAGAAAGCATCGCAAACACGACACGCTCATTACTTGGAAACATATGATTATATTGTGGAGCGCGTACTTTGTGCTACTTACTGAAATGTTTATGAACTGATGGGAAATATTCTTCCACCTTATTATGACAAGTGTCTTTCGACGAGAGTTGAGAGAATTTCTATTAACTTATGAAATGGCACATGACTATTCAATGATATGTTTTTACTTTGCTTTACATAGTTGGTTATTTCATTTGATATCTGGTATCCAGCTGTGTTGCAGCATTGGTTTTATAAAATTAAATTAAATGCATTTCCTAATGTGAAAACTTTCTGTCAACAGATCTGTTAAAAAATAGTTTTATAATCCACATTCTTCGAAAAAGGAGCACTTGGAAAGGAAAGAACAATAAGAAGGGACTAATAACAGTAGTTGCATACTTAATTTTCTTTTCAAGTACTTGGTAATTTCTTTTGTAGAATAAGTAGTGGTGCACCACTTTAATTAGATAGACATTAAGATGTGAATAGACATTTCCCTTATCTTCATTGTTGTCTTTAGTGTACTATTTTTTCTGCTTGAGCTTTGTCATGTTTAGATATAAGTTACAGCATTTGCTGCTGCTGTTTGCCAGGCATGGTGCTACTGAATTTCACTTTATATTCCTCTGTTAAGCCAGTTTTACTACTGTTTTTTTTTCTTGTTTGCTGCACATTGTCTTCTATTAGTTGTAATATTGCAATTGCTTTGCTAATTTAGATATACTGCTGCTTACTTTGCCAATTTGCACTTTTTTGTCATTGCTGTTTGTGTTAATTGTTTTGTACTGCTGCATTGCCTCGTGCCTTAGTTTATGCACCTGACCTCAGTAGATTTAAGTTAAGTTAAGAGGGGTAGACTATATAAGAGAATGAGTTGTGATGAATTGGAAGAAATGCATTGAGAAGTTTGAAACGTCCCCTTAGAAAAATTGTACAGTGCTGTGCTTAAACTGACACACAATATTTTTAGCGCAACGCAATCTGAGTTTCAAAAATCCCTACAAAAGAGTGGCCCTGACTAACATTAACCTATACGTTTCACAAATCACTTACCTCACAAAAATCTTGGTTACTCCAACTACTGCAATACAGCGATCACCACTACTGCCAGCTAAATAAAAGATTCAAACTACGGAAGGCACTAACTACTGATAGGTATTGTTAGCAAATGAAAGATTTTAATAGAGAACAAACAATGTATTTACACTTAATAGTCACAATATATATATCAGTTCATGACATCCATTCCAACAAATTTAAAAACTCCGCCATCTCTCTCCCCACATCCACCACTGCTGGCGGCTCACCTCCAACTGCGCAACGCTACGGGCTGTTAACATCCAGCTGCCCAACACTACAATGGCGAGTATTACAACAATGCCAACCAGCCACTGACTGCACACAGCACAGCCAGTGATTTTTATCAGAGCGCTACGTGGCGTTACCAATAAAAAAAAACCTAAACAGCCTACTTACAAGTTGTATGTTTTGGACCAAAATGAGTAGTGTACAATGAATAATAATTATTTTTAAAGAGGATATGATCAAAACATTAGCGTTTAGGGACAAGAGGTATAGATAGGACTTTTTGAGAATATTTATGAATGAAGGGAAATCTCCAAGAAGTAAAGAAAGTTTTGTTTGCAAAATACTGCAGTAAAACAAACCCTGTCCTTTCCTCTTGTGTTATTCCGCTATGTGTTAGTGTACCCTTGTGTATTTGTGTTTTTCCTGTCCTTATGTGTTTAGCTAATAAGATTTAAGTCGTAAAATTTTTCTAATACTCAGCTACATTCACTATGATGATTAATACTGTTATCCTCAAATATAATTTGCATTTATAATACGTTATTTACTTTGTAAAGCTTTGTAGATATTATTTATTCTGTTTTATTTTAATGCTCACATGTGAAGTTAATGTTTCGAAAGCTATTCTCATTATTTTATTTACTTATGTCATAATTCCTGTAACACTGATGTACATGTTTATTTCTATTCTTTTGTAAAGCCTGTATTACTACAAATGTTATCTGTATTATTATGCTTCTTTTCTGTACCTTTGTGATTGTATTCTTATGTTATAATATTGTAATTAACACCAGTTCATCAAATTAAATAACTTGTAATCATTTATTTCACTGCACACATTTCTGTTGGTCATAGTATATGCACAATATGTGAAAAATATGGACTGTTAGTGTTTGCCCGTGTGTTGATAATTCAGCAAGGGAGTGGTTAACAGCATTGCTGGTTCGAAGGACATTCCAAAATGTTTTCTGATTGCGCAAGTGGTGGTTCATGGACTTGCTATATTGTCTGCAAGACTCTTCGATGGTGAATTTGCACCTGCACAGTCGCAACAGATGACTGCTGGCCAACTCTACAAGGACTACAGTGGGTCTGCATCTTTGATGGCCTATGAATACCATTATTTCTACAAGGTCTGCAGTGGATCTGCACCTCTGGTGGCCCATCAAAACCATCATCTCTACCAGGACTACAATGGGTCTACTCTGTGATGACCTACCTACCAATATTCTTCAAAATTTCGACTGACTCTGTTGAGGGGTTTGCTCTGTTGTGGCCCATTACCTATCTGTGTGTTAAGAGTCAGCACTCTCTGTCCGTTGGAAGGACAACACTGCTTCTTCAAGACTGCACGGAAATCCACTGCTTCCATATGCATTTTCTTTTACTGCTCAGACTTTGAGAAAAAAATTGCAATCTTACTGTGATGAATGATCAGGACTATCTCTATGGACTCTGAGAAAATTTTAGCTTTTGACCAACATTGTATCAATAAGTGTGTGCATTTGATTTGTTTGTTATTGTGGTTATGAAAAATTTTTTCATCTCTGTATTGGCCACTGCCCACAACAATTTGTAAAATTTTTGTGGGGAGCATGTGGGCTATGTAAGTAGGCTGTTTAGTTTTTTATGTTGGTAACGCCACGTAGCGCTCTGTATGAAAATCTCTGACTGTGCTGTTTGCAGTCTGACGCTGGCCGGCATTGTTGGAATTTGCTATTATGGTGTTGGGCAGTTGGCTGTTAACAGCGCGTAGCGTTGCGCAGTTGGAGGTGAGCCGCCAGCAGTGGTGGATGTGGGGAGAGAGATGGCGGAGTTTTGAGAGCGGCCACGAATTCCTTTCCTGTGCTAACCTCTTCATCTCAGAGTAGCACATGCAACCTATGTCCTCAATTATTTGCTTGACGTATTCCAATCTCTGACTTCCTCTACAGTTTTTGTCCTCTACAGCTCCCTCTAGTACTATGGAAGTCATTCCCTCATGTCTTAGCAGATGTCCTATCATCCTGTCCCTTCTCCTTATCAGTGTTTTCCACATATTCCTTTCCTCTCCGATTCTGCGTAGGACCTCCTCATTCCTTACCTTATCAGTCCACCTAATTTTCAACATTCGTCTGTAGTACCACATCTCAAATGCTTCCATTCTCTTCTGTTCCGGTATTCCCATAGTCCATGTTTCACTACCATACAATGCTGTACTATAGACGTACACCCTCAGATATTTCTTCCTCAAATTAAGGCCGGTATTTGATATTAGTAGACTTCTCTTGGCCAGAAATGCCTTTTTTGCCATAGCGAGTCTGCTTTTGATGTCCTCCTTGCTCTGTCTGTCATTGGTTATTTTACTGCCTAGGTAGCAAAATTCATTAACTTCATTGACTTCGTGACCATCAATGCTGATGTTAAGTTTCTCGCTGTTCTCATTTCTACTACTTCTCATTACCTTCGTCTTTCTCCGATTTACTTTCAAACCATACATTGTACTCATTAGACTGTTCATTCCGTTCAGCAGATCATTTAATTCTTCCTCACTTTCACTCAGGATAGCAATGTCATCAGCGAATCGTATCATTGATATCTTTTCACCTGGTATTTTAATTCCACTCCTGAACCTTTCTTTTATTTCCATCATTGCTTCCTCGATGTACAGATTGAAGAGTTGGGGCGAAAGGCTACAGCCTTGTCTTACACCCTTCTTAATACGAGCACTTCGTTCTTGATCGTCCACTCTTATTACTCCCTCTTGGTTGTTGTACATGTTGTATATGACCCGTCTCTCCCTATAGCTTACCCCTACTTTTTTCAGTATCTCGAACAGCTTGCACCATTTTATATTGTCGAACGCTTTTTCCAGGCCAACAAATCCTATGAAGGTGTCTTGATTTTTCTTCAGCCTTGCTTCCATTATTAGCCGCAACGTCAGAATTGCCTCTCTCGTGCCTTTACTTTTCCTAAAGCCAAACTGGTCGTCACCTAGCGCATTCTCAATTTTCTTTTCCATTCTTCTGTATATTATTCTTGTAAGCAGCTTCGATGCATGAGCTGTTAAGCTGATTGTGTGATAATTCTCGCACTTGTCAGCTCTTGCCGTCTTCGGAATTGTGTGGATGATGCTTTTCCGAAAGTCAGATGGTATGTGGCCAATCTCATATATTCTACACACCAACGTGAATAGTCGTTTTGTTGCCACTTCCCCTAATGATTTTAGAAATTCTGATGGAATGTTATCTATCCCTTCTGCCTTATTTGACCGTAAGTCCTCCAACGCTCTTTTAAATTCCGATTTTAATACTGGATCCCCTGTCTCTTCTAAATCGACTCCTGTTTCTTCTTCTATCACATCAGACAAATCTTCACCCTCATAGAGGCTTTCAATGTATTCTTTCCGCCTATCTACTCTCTCCTCTGCATTTAACAGTGGAATTACCGTTGCACTCTTAATGCACCGTTGCTTTTAATGTCACCAAATGTTGTTCTGACTCTCCTGTATGCTGCGTCTGTCCTTCAGACAATCATATCTTTTTCGATGTCTTCACATTTTTCCTGCAGCCATTTCGACTTAGCTTCCCTGCACTTCCTATTTATTTCATTCCTCAGCGACTTGTATTTCTGTATTCCTGATTTTCCCGGAACATGTTTGTACTTCCACCTTTCATCAATCAACTGAAGTATTTCTTCTGTTACCCATGGTTTCTTCGCAGCTACCTTCTTTGTACCTATGTTTTCCTTTCCAACTTCTCTGATGGCCCTTTTTAGAGACGTCCATTCCTCTTCAACTGTGTTGCCTACTGCGCTATTCCTTATTGTTGTATATATAGCGTTAGAGAACTTCAAACGTATCTCGTCATTCTTTAGAACTTCCGTATCCCACTTCTTAGTGTATTGATTCTTCCTGACTAATGTCTTGAACTACAGCCTACTCTTCATCACTACTATATTGTGATCTGAGTCTATATCTGCTCCTGGGTACGCCCTACAATCCAGTATCTGATTTCGGAATCTCTGTCTGACCATGATGTAATCTAATTGAAATCTTCCCGTATCTCCCGGCCTTTTCCAAGTATACCTTCTCCTCTTGCGATTCTTGAACAAGGTATTCGCTATTACTAGCTGAAACTTGTTACAGAACTCAATTAGTCTTTCTCCTCTTTCATTCTTTGTCCCAAGCCCATATTCTTCTGTAACTTTTTCTTCTACTCCTTCCCCTACAACTGCATTCCAGTCGCCCATGACTATTAGATTTTCGTCCCCCTTTGCATACTCCACTACCCTTTCAATATCCTCATACACTTTCTCTATCTGTTCATTTTCACCTTGCGACGTCGGCATGTATACCTGAACTATCGTTGTCGGTGTTGGTCTGCTGTCGATTCTGATTAGAACAACCCGGTCACTGAACTGTTCACAGTAACACACCCTCTGCCCTACCTTCCTATTCATAACGAATCCTACACCTGTTATACCATTTTCTGCTGCTGTTGATGTTACCCGATACTCATCTGACCAGAAATCCTTGTCTTCCTTCCACTTCACTTCACTGACCCCTACTATATCTAGATTGAGGTTTTGCATTTCCCTTTTCAGATTTTCTAATTTCCGTACCACGTTCAAGCTTCTGACATTCCACGCTCCGACTCGTAGAACATTATCCTTTCGTTGATTATTCAATCTTTTTCTCATGGTAACCTCCCTCTTGGCAGCCCTTCCCTGAGATCCGAATGGGTGACTATTCCGGAATCTCTTGCCAATAGACAGATCATCATGACACTTCTTCAACTACAGGCCACATGTCCTGTGGATACTCGTTACGTGTCTTTAATGCAGTGGTTTCCATTGCCTTCTGCATCCTCATGTCGTTGATCATTGCTGATTCTTCCGCCTTTAGGGGCAATTTCCCACCCCTAGGACAAGAGAGTGCCCTGAACCTCTATCCGCTCCCCCGCCCTCTTTGACAAGGCCGTTGGCAGAATGCAGCTGACTTCTTATGCCGGAAGTGTTCGGCCGCCAATGCTGATTATTTATCAAAATTTAGGCAGTGGCGGGGCAAGTGATTCATGAAAGTTATAGGTTATTGTTAGACAGGGCCATTCTTTTGTAGGGATTATTGAAAGTAACATTGCGTTGCACTAAAAACTTTGTGTGTTAGTTTAGTGATGATCAGAATAAGTAAAGAGAGAAATGTCTGAGTACGTTCAGTTTTGCTCAGCTGTTTGAAAATCAAATAACTTAAGGGTTTTATCAGCACAGTAATTCACTGATTTTTCTAAGAGGACGTTTCACAGTGTGAAGTAAAGTTTTGATTTATAACTCTTAATAAATGTTATTGTTTATTTCTTAGTGTGTTACTACATTTGCGTCGCGGTGTCAAAGTGTCAAGCGTGCGTACTACAATCTTTTATTGAATCGTTGTAGGAAATAACTTTCATACTACTTTAGGACATTTAGTCAGAACATTGCATCAGAGAGAAAGCAACTGAGTTCTTATCCTATGCTTTCCCAAACTGAGGATGTGTCCCGTCTCCACTAACCGTCGACAGTCAGGATGTTAAATCTTTATCTTTATTCCTTCTTATATTTCCAGTAAACACGAACTACATTACCGCATTGTATAGCCTACGCTAAAAGAAAGAGAGAGAGAGAGAGAGGGTGGGAGGGAGGAAGAGAGAGAGAGAGAGAGAGAGGAAGTAGTGGTCCCTTAGGTGTATTACTTAATCAAATCTCGCATCGCTGATACCTCTGACTATTTTGTGTCACCGCCTCTATATAAAAAGTTCACCCTATGACACAAGGGGAATTATTCTGAACAGAAATCAGTAGCCCATCTGACAGTCGTGAAGATCCAGCTTCCGTTCAGAAGGATCGTCGAACCGTAGCTGAACCTACACAAGCTTAGTCTATCATCTCACCTACGGCGGACATTGAAAAAAGGAATGACTGCACATAAGTCATTTAACACTTACAGATGGAGACACTAATTGCTAAAGGGCAATATAAATTAAAAGTGAAATACATTGTTTGTTCTCTATCTGAATCTTTCATTTTACCGTTTCAAATGCACGGCCGAATATCACTGAGGAAAATGTTTCAGACACCAGTGCATTGTTATTACAATTAATGCAATAAATGGGACAAATGCATCAAAAGTTAGACACAATGGAACAAAATCTTCAAAAGTTAGACACAATGAACAAAAATCAGAGACAAACACAGCAAACGTTAGACACGATGGAGCAGAATCAAAGGCAAACACAGCAACAGCTTCAAAAGTTAGACTCAATGGAACAAACGCTTGAACAAACACGTGAAGGTTTAACTGGAGAGTTACTTAAAATGGAATCGAAAAGTCAAAAAGTCTGTAATGACGTAAGAACACAAATTTGTGACCATTTTCAACCTATTTTTTCGCGGCATAAAAATGTATTACAGAATCACGAAGCAGCCATAAAAGAATTGCAAACTATTGTTCATGAAAATTACGTCACCTTGCAAGCTACAATTGACTCAGTTGCATCTACCGATTCGGTTACACAACTTGCAAAAACTCAAAACTTAAACGACACAGTAGATACGATTTCAACACAAATGGACACTCTTAAACTTGGTTCAGAAAAACACACTGAGGAAAACAGTTCACTATCGGAGAGAGTAGCCGAACCTTCAGATCAGTTCACTAACTTATCTACAAAGGTAGATGATGATCTGAATGACACAAGACCCGTAGCCTTCACTGACACAGAACAGTATGAACAAATTAGAAAATTCAAACAAAATCAAAATCAAATCAATACACAGTACAAAAGAGAAATCTGGGAAGTACAGATCAGTTGGCACAAGTAATACAAGAATTACATATTTCAGAGGACACTCACACTCCAGTACGGGAAGAGGGACATAGAAATACGGAACAGCCACAAAATAATAACACAGGGCACTTCGGAAATTATGAAAGAAATTGGCAAGATACACCGAATTTTGAGATGGAATCGCCGAAAAGAAGTAACAATGACCGATATGCGACTCGCTGACATGATGATTTTGACTATAAGCTCTTCATTACTACACGTAAATTCAAAACACTTAGGAATTCTGGCAACGACATTCATCCACAAGCATGGCTCCACGCATTCTCTCATTGTTTTCCTCCCAACTGGTCATTGGAGTACAGGTTTGAATTTATATGCCGCTACTTAGAGAATGAACCAGCTGTAAGAATGCGATCGGTGATTCACGATTGTCACAGTGAAGGAGAATTTTATCATACGTCCCTCTCAGCTTATTGTTCTCAAGCTGCACAAAACCGAGTAAAACATGGCATCATAATGATGAAACATTTCGAACACTCTGAATTTTCCAGTCTTGCCAAATATTTCGAAGACATGTTACATAAGAATCAAACCCATACAGCCCTTCAGAACTCATCCGCATTTGCTTAATCAAATTGCCTGAATATTTACGACATATTATTTTGGCAGGACGTTGCAAAGACGACATTGAAGCTTTTCAGGGACTGTTACAAGAACTGGAAAATGGCACTGACAATCGCGGAATGCAAAAACAGGAACATAATAATTACAGGTCACATCCGTCACAATAACGCGATGACAGAAATAATAACTGGCCACGGCAAGGCTATTCTTAGAACACAAATAGTGACCAAAACAGACACACCCATAGAAACAGACAATATGGGAACCCAAACAATTATTATTAAGCGAGACAGAATAACTTCAGACACAACGGTCCACGGCGCAGTTACGACTCAGGGAAAAGTTCTCCTCCACGTGACCGACAAGAAATTAATTACAGACATTACCGATATGACGACAGACGATATAATCATAACGACAGACCTGTATTTCATCAGAACTGGCGAGATTCAAACAGGGCAGGGCCTTCTCGTCAAGGTGAATTTGTAGTAGTTAGATCTCCAAATACCAGTAACGACGCATGCCAACAAAGAGACAGACAATGACTCGCACCGCAGGCAGCCATGTGCGCCTGCTGGCTCAGAGAAAAATAACATAGACGCTGACCTTGAGAAAAATTTTAGCGTTCCTTACCGCGTAAACAACATGACAATTACTTTGAAGTTGAAACTCTGCGCACTAGAAAGGGTAAAGGATTGCATCGCATTTCACATGTAAAACCGTTTCTTGAGAGATAATCTGCTTTTTTAACTTAGTCTTTGCTATAAAATTTTTGATTTAACGTTACTAGTACTCTTTGTCACACTTACATCTACATCTACATCTACATCTACATGACTACTCTGCAATTCACATTTAAGTGCTTGGCAGAGGGTTCATCGAACCACAATCATACTATCTCTCTACTATTCCACTCCCGAACAGCGAGCGGGAAAAACGAACACCTAAACCTTTCTGTTCGAGCTCTGATTTCTCTTATTTTATTTTGATGATCATTCCTACCTATGTAGGTTGGGCTCAACAAAATATTTTCGCATTCGGAAGAGAAAGTTGGTGACTGAAATTTCGTAAAAAGGTCTCGCCGCGACGAAAAACGTCTATGCTGTAATGACTTCCATCCCAACTCGTGTATCATATCTGCCACACTCTCTCCCCTATAACGCGATAATACAAAACGAGCTGCCCTTCTTTGCACCCTCTCGATGTCCTCCGTCAATCCCACCTGGTAAGGATCCCACACCGCGCAGCAATATTCTAACAGAGGACGAACGAGTGTAGTGTAAGCTGTCTCTTTAGTGGACTTGTTGCATCTTCTAAGTGTCCTGCCAATGAAACGCAACCTTTGGCTCGCCTTCCCGACAATATTATCTATGTGGTCCTTCCAACTGAAGTTGTTTGTAATTTTAACACCCAGGTACTTAGTTGAATTGACAGCCTTGAGAATTGTACTATTTATCGAGTAATCGAATTCCAACGGATTTCTTTTGGAACTCATGTGGATCATCTCACACTTTTCGTTATTTAGCGTCAACTGCCACCTGACACACCATACAGCAATCTTTTCTAAATCGCTTTGCAGCTGATACTGGTCTTCGGATGACCTTACTAGACGGTAAATTACAGCATCATCTGCGAACAACCTAAGAGAACTGCTCAGATTGTCACCCAGGTCATTTATATAGATCAGGAACAGTAGAGGTCCCAGGACGCTTCCCTGGGGAACACCTGATATCACTTCAGTTTTACTCGATGATTTGCCGTCTATTACTACGAACTGCGACCTTCCTGACAGGAAATCACGAATCCAGTCGCACAACTGAGACGATACCCCATAGCTCCGCAGCTTGATTAGAAGTCGCTTGTGAGGAACGGTGTCAAAAGCTTTCCGGAAATCTAGAAATACGGAATCAACTTGAGATCCCCTGTCGATAGCGGCCATTACTTCGTGCGAATAAAGAGCTAAACTGTTAACATGGAACAATGTTTTAAAGTTAACTTTCCAGCCAAGAACCCAGGGAACTTATTTAGACAAGTAACTACAAATGCATTGTTATAGTGAACAGAGGACTCAGTGTTACTGTGTGTGTACCTTCTTGCTTGTTAGTTGCACGATTACTTAACGACTATAAGGCTTGCATACTTAGAACATATACTGCTAATAAGATTTTAATGCAACATTTTCGTTTACTTGAAAAGACATTTTTTATTTGAAGTGCTTTCTGTGAGATTAAAGATGACTTAGTACTTGATTTTTATTGACAGCCACACGATTATATCACGACGCTACTAATGTGTGACACAATTTACATTGTTGCTTTTGTGCTGTATCTGTTTTATATCTACACAGTTTTTATTAATTCTTCTGGAAAGTAAAACATGTTCTTGTAGTAACTTTTGTGGTATAGCTACAATGAGACAGCCTTTTTCGTAACCCAACAATACATGACAGTATAGTACTTTCTTGATCACAGTAACGTACGTAATAACTACGATATCTATATGCATAGCATTTCACTTTTGTTTATTACGAGGTAAGTACTTTGACTTCTACAGAATTTTGCTTACGGACGACGATAATTACGACACTTGGCACATTTTTTTCGCTTAAGTAATGGCAGAGTATATCTTACAACAAGACGCACAGTTTAGCCCTACAGTACACGTATTTGAGAGATTAATTTTGTACTTAAAACATTTGTTTTTAAAGATTTTTGAATTACAAAGATACAAAGGTTTTCCGTGACACATTTCATTCCATTGCTGTAATCTGTAATACCTGAGGGTATAATTACATTAATCCTCAGGGGGGTACACGCTTACTTTGTGTACCATGTGTTTGGCAAGCACAAGGAGCCCTAGCTAATATGGTATTTGCTTATACAATTTTACACATCGGTACCATATTTCTCTAACACAGAATTACACAGCTATCTGATCATTTAACTGACACAGACAAACATTTATTTTACTACATCTATGACAGATGTTTACGTAATTACACAGTTGGAGAACTTCACACTTATGTAATTGTATTTTGTCTGTACTTTGTGAACTGTTCATATTCTTTTCGGAACCATTGTGATATTATAAGAGCTTTGAATGATGTATTTGGTATGGGATCATGATTTTTCAAGTACGTTTGAGGTAGATGACACTATTGAAATGAGCAGAGAATTTTTTTTTAGGTTTTGAAATTATTGCAGAAAGCTACGACGTTTTTGAGATTTGACTGAGGTGTTATGATGTTATCAATACGACGACGATGTGTATTATGCTGTTGAGGTATGTTTATGATCAGTAAGCTGATGGTACCGTATATGAGGAATGTGATTACGTGTTTATATGTATATGAATAATTAATAGAAGTTAGGAACTCTGGTTTGTGAAAAAGGATGTTGGAAACCAAGAATCGTACTTTAAGAGTTATGACTTGTGTATCCATACTTGAATGTATCACAACACTGCGATTCATAAAATTTCGTTTCTACGTATTTCTACTGTGATTTTTCGAACTGTGAAATTTTTTTATATGAGACTGTCACTGTAGGACATTTATTTAGAACATTGCATCAGAGAGAAAGCAACTGAGTTCTTATCCTATGCTTTCCCAAACTGAGGATGTGTCCCATCTCCACTGACCGTCGACAGTCAGGATGTTAAATCTTTATCTTTATTCCTTCTTATATTTCCAGCTAACACGAACTACATTACCGCATTGTATAGCTTACGCTAAAAAGAGAGAGAGAGAGAGAGAGAGATATAGAGAGAGAGGGGGGGAGGGAGGGAGGGAGGGGGGTGGGAGAGAGAGAGAGAGAGAGAGAGAGAGAGAGAGAGAGAGAGATAGAGAGAGAGATAGAGAGAGATGGGGGAAGGGAGGTAGGGAGGGGGGTGGGAGAGAGAGAGAGAGAGAGAGAGAGAGAGAGAGTGTTGAAATAGTCGCCCCTTGTGTGTATTACTTAATCAAATTAGTTGCTCAGCTGCTCTCTGAAGCTTTCAATACCAACTCTCCGATCGCTGATACCTCAAACTATTTTGTGTCACCGCCTCTCTATAAAAATTTCACCCTATGAGACAAGGGGAATTATTCCGAACAGAAATCAGTAGCCCATCTGACAGTCGTGAAGATCCAGCTTCCGTTCAGAAGGATCGTCGAACCGTAGCTGAACCTACACAAGCCTAGTCTATCATCTCACCATGGTTACGGCGGACATTGAAAAAAGGAATGACTGCACATAGGTCATTTGACACTTACAGTTGGAGACACTAATTGTTAAAGGGCAATATAAATTAAAAGTGAAAAGGGTTTCTATTGAAATCCTGTAAGATCAACTTCCAGCTTTTTGCACTTAGGCAAGTAAGGTCTCTTCTAGTCTCTGTAACTGTATGATCTAATAAGCGCTCCTCCTTTACGTTATGACGAGGTTTAAACCAGACTCACTTACACTTTTGGATACTTTCCGTCCTTGCTGACAGTTAGTAAAATCCACAAACTACCAGTCCTCCAGTATCCGACAGATCTCAATTATTTTCTCGCATCCATAAATGAAACCATAGAACCAGAATGAGATTTTCGCTCTGCAGCGGAGTGTGCGCTGATATTAAACTTTTTGGCAGATTAATACTCTGTGCCGTACCGAGACTCGAACTCGGGATCTTAACTTATCGCGGGCAAGTGTTCTATCATCTAAGCTACCCAAGCACGACTCACGGCCCGTCCTCACAGCTTCAATTCTGCAAGTACCTCCTCTCCTACCTTCCAAACTTCGCAGAAGCTCTTGTACGAAGAAGAGTTTCAATGAAGTTTGGAACGTAGGAGACGAGGTACTGGCAGAACTGAAGCTATGAGCACGCGCCGTGAGTCGTGCTTGGGTACCTTAGATGGTAGAGCACTTTCCCGCGAAGGCAAAGGGCTTGAGTTCAAACCTCAGTCAGGTACACAATTTTAATCTGCCAGAAAGTTTGAAACCATAGAAATTTACTAAGGCGCTTTTTCTTTGACGGTGAGCGCTGTGTGTCTAGGTTCTCCACCAGACCTTGCTGAACTATTCTTTCCTCTGAGCTGCTTCCTACTCCTCACGCCCCATTTCCGACTCCGGACGAAGACTCACTATTCTTTTCACTCCTCTACACCACTTTGGGTCTGTGCCCTCTTGTGATTGGCTATAAACCACATCAGCCACGAACTGTCGTTGGTCACTCCTTTCTCTGCTATCCCCAGTGCCCCTTTTGCTCCTTCCAGACGAATTTGCCGGTAAAAGGTGGCTTGGGAATCACAGCTATGTGCACCTGAAAGCAACTCACGGCAACCGACAACACAACTCCATTCCGGGTTTCCAAAAACAGCCTCGGAGTTCCCAGAGCCGTCATGGTTCCACAGCGACTCCAGGGGTCGAAAGCTCACGACAATCATTTCCGAGAACGCAACATGTTCTTTGTGTTCAATGTTTCCTGGCGTCTCGTCACCGAGGCCGCCAGCCACCCAGCCACTCTCCTCGCAGCCAAAACAGCGGGCTTCCCGTCCACTCCTTTTGATTAGTATCGAACACAACTTTATCTCCAAGAGTGTAGGCCCACTAAACGAGTTGTCACATCTGGGATGCTGATGGGCTTACAATGGCACGTCTCTCCTTTTCCGCTAGATCCTTAGTCTGTACTCAGGACGTTCAGCTGGCCGATTCAGTTCAGGCTGGTTTCTGAATCATGAACACAGTGGTGCTCACGTTCGTGCCCTGGATCATCAGCTAATCTGCAGCTGCAGGACGGAGCAGAGGGGGCAGTCTGTGGACGGCCAGAGGCTGTGGCCAGCAGCTATTCACGCCGCGACCCGAGCCCACACCATCGGCCGAGAAACTCATTTGGGCCGTAATTTCTGCTGTTATTGTGGGCACTTCATCAGCGCCCGTAGCCGGCGGGGTAATCATTCCGGAGGCTGATTACGATCAGAATGAGATCTCTCTCGAACAAAACCATAACTAGTGATCCACTGGATTAGATGGCGGTAAACACTGTTGCTGCCAACGTTTACTGCCCAAATACTTTCTGAGAAGTTGTAGGTAAGCTTTAAGACACTTATCCTTTGACAACAATAACATCCCGTTGACAGAAGGGTCTTCAGAGAGGTAGCGTCTCCTTTTTTTGGACATCGTATCATTCCGGATTCGCGTGAACATTTTGTTTTAGGTAACTGGAGGTAACTGGAATCAGTGGATACGGGTTTGGTACTGAAGAAAACCGAGTTCAGTCTTCTAACTGCCATATCAGTACGTTCCCCACCGTAAACTCGTAAAAAAGCATGAGATCCCTCATATGTATCTCTCAAGAGCTAATTCAGCAGACAACGGGAAAACATGAAAGGTGGAATTAAAAGTACGGAAATTAGTAGTATCATTGGCCAATCTGTCTTTAAAATTTTCGACTGTGAAAATAAAAGTAGTAATGCTACCATACGACATACACAGACAGTAAAACAAAATCGCAACACCCAGGGGCAGTCGTCAGACTAGACGAAAGTTGATAGGCGTGTTACTACATCTGAAAGATGGTGTCTGCACAAATTTTGCGCCGGTCACGTAAAAATGGTGATAGAATCACAACTATGAGGATGCAAATCAGTTTTGCTTCAAATACACGCTGTAACGATTGTGTAATGGACGTGGTGAGTTTGTAAGTAGGCTGCTTAGGTTTTTATGTTCGTAACGCCACATAGCGCTCTGTATGAAAATCACTGACTTTGCTGTGTGCAGTCTGAAGCTGGTTGCCGTTGTTGGAATATTCGGTATTTTACTGTTGCGATGTTGGATGTGAACAGCGCGTAGCGCTGAGCAGATGGAGGTGAGCCGGCCGCGGTGGTCCCGCGGTTCTAGGCGCGCAGTCCAGAACCGTCCGACTGCTACGGTCGCAGGTTCGAATCCTGCCTCGGGCATGGATGTGTGTGATGTCCTAGGGTTAGTTAGGTTTAAGTAGTTCTAAGTTCTAAGGAAGTAATGACCACAGCAGTTGAGTCCCATAGTGCTCAGAGCCAGATGGAGGTGAGCCGCCAGCAGTGGTGGATGTGGCGAGAGAGAGGCCAGAGTTTTGAGAGAGGACAATCTTGACTTGTGTCCGTCAGAAAAAAGGAAATTTGTAAGACTGGATGTTATGAACTTATATATATATATATATATATATATATATATATATATATATATATATATATATAATGACTTCTGAAGACTATTAAGGTAAATACATTGTTTGTTCTCTATCAAAATCATTAATTTGCTAACTTAGTTCGAGTAACAAAGATTTTTGTGAGGTAAGTGATTCATGAAAGGTGAAGGTTATTGTTAGTGAGGGCCATTCTTTTGTAGGGATTATTGAAAGTCAGATTGCGTTGCGCTAAAATATTGTGTCTCAGTTTAGTGATGATCAGAATAAGTAAAGAGAGAACTGTTTGATCACGTTGAGTTTTGCTCAGCTGTTTGAAAAACAAATAACGTAAGAGGTTAACCAGCAAAGTAATTCATAATTTTTCTAAAGGGACGTTCCAAGTTGAAGTTAGTCGAGAATGCCTTTAAGTCGACAATGATGCTATTATAAAGATCTCACTGAATTTGAACTAAGTTATGTAATAGAGCTGCGATATTGCTGAAAGATTTGGCAGAAATGAAGCCACTGTACATGACTGATGATGACTGATGACAGCGATGGTCACGAGAATGTACGGCCGCGACAAACGGGCCTCCAGACGGCCGAGTGGAGGATCATCGTGTTCGTCGTATGGCTCTGGAACATCGTACTGCATCTGCATCACTAATCTCAACAACAGTTGGCACTACAGTGACACAATGAACTGTTGCAAATCACTTACACCTACATCTACATCCATACTCCGCAGGCCACCTGACGGTGTGTGGTGGAGGGTACCTTGAGTACCTCTATCAGTTCTCCCTTCTATTCCAGTCTCGTATTGTCCGTGGAAAGAAGGATTGTCGGTATGCCTCTGTGTGGGCTCTAATCTCTCTGATTTTATCCTCATGGTCTCTTCGCGAGATATACGCAGGAGGGAGCAATACAGTGCTTGACTCCTCGGTGAAGGTATGTTCTCGAAACTTCAACCAAATCCCGTACCGAGCTAATGAGCGTCTCTCCACTGGAGTTTATCTATCATCTCTGTAACGCTTTCAAGATTACTAAATGATCCTGTAACGAAACGCGCTGCTCTCCGTTGGATCTTCTCTATCTCTTCTATCAACCCTATCTGGCACGGATCCCACACTGCTGAGCAGCATTCAAGCAGTGGGCGAACAAGCGTACTGTAACCTACTTCCTTTGTTTTCGGATTGCATTTCCTTAGGATTCTTCCAATGAATCTCAGTCTGGCATCTGCTTTACCGACGATCAACCGTATATGATCATACCATTTTAAATCACTCCTAATGCATACTCCCAGATAATTTATGGAATTAACTGCTTCCAGTTGCTGACCTGCTTTATCGTAGCTATATGGTAAGGGATCTTTCTTTCTATGTATTCGCAGCACATTACACTTGTCTACATTGAGATTCAATTGCCATTCCCTGCACCATGCGTCAATTCGCTGCAGATCTCCGGCATTTCAGCACCATTTTCCATTGTTACAATCTCTCGATATAGCACAAAAATCATCCGCAGAAAGCCTCAGTGAACTTGCGATGTCATCCACAAGGTCATTTCTGTATATTGCGAATAGCAACGGTCCTACGACACTCCCCTGCGGCACACCTGTAATCACTCTAACTTCGGAAGATTTCTCTCCATTGAGAATGACATGCTGCGTTCTATTATCTAGGAACTCTTCAATCCAATCACACAACTGGTCTGATAGTCCATATGCTCTTACTTTGTTCGTTAAACGACAGTGGGGAACTGTATCGAACGCCTTGCGGAAGTCAAGAAACACGGCATCTAATGGGGAACCCGTGTCTATGGCCCTCTGAGTCTCGTGGACGAGTAGCGCGGACTGGGTTTCACACGATCGTCTTTTTCGAATCCCATGCCGGTTCCTACAGAGTATATTTCTAGTCTCCAGAAAAGTCATCATACTCGAACATAACACGTATGCCAAAATTCCTGAACTGATCGACGTTAGAGATATAGGTCTATGGTTCTGCACATCTGTTCGACGTCCCTTCTTGAAAACGGGGATGACCTGTGCCCTTTTCCAATCCTTTGGAACGCTACGCTCTTCTACAGACCTACGGTGCACTGCTTACTTAAGGCCGCCAGGTGCCATATAGCGTCCATTCCACTAACACCAAACCGCTGCCATTTGCAACTTAAGTGGTGTGTAGCGAGAGCCCACTGGAGGCAAGGTGAAGGTCTGTTGTGATTTCTGAAAGCTGGTATTGGCTCCTTACCAGTGATGAGCGTATGTTGGTTAGAAGGAGGCCAGTTGAGGGTCTGCAAACAACTTGTCTGTTGCTAGACACACTGACTTACAACTGGCGCTATTATCTGGGGTGCGAATTCGTATAACAGCAGAAGCGCTGTCTTGGTTATCCTACGCACACTGACCCATATTCGTACGTCAATTTGGCGATTCGGTTTTATGTGCTAACAATCGTGACCAGCATTCCAGTGGTTTTTTCCAACAAGATAACGCTTCCCCACACACTGCTGTTGTACCACAACATACTCTACAGAGTGTCTACATGTTGCCTTGGCCTGCTCTATCCCCAGATCCGTCTCCAGTCGAGCACATATTGGACATCATCCGAGTACAACTCCAACGTCATGCACGATCAGTATTAACATTCCCTCTATTGAGCAATCAAGTGCACCATACATGCAACTCCATCCCAGAAAGTGACAGACGGCACCTGTACAACACAGTGAATTCTCGTTTACATACTTGCGTTCAAATTCTGCCAGTTGCATCGGTTATTAATCTACCAGTATTTCACATTTGCAACGGCTCACCTCGCCCTTAGATTAGCCTCTCATATTTCAGTTTTAATCACGTAAATATGTCACCTAGACAAATGTATCCCCGAAATTTCATTTCTCAATGCTATTTATTTTCTAGTGTTGCGATATTTTTCCGTAGGTGTAGTTTACAAGCAGCAGGAATCTAACTTTCCGTTTATGTGGTTCAGAAGAAAATGCTTTGCCTTCAGAGATGTTATACATAAGTTTGTTTTGTTGGGGATAAGTGTGTTAGGCACAAAATCTCTTACTGCACGCTGGAAGTAGAAAAGTGTCACTGTACAGGGGTTGGACATAAACATGGGGGCATATGCTAGCCAAGCCAAGAGGTGTCGCTGTTGTACTTGGGCACGAACGGCACCTATGCAATGTTCTCTGTACATTGCAGCAGTCATTCGAGGTCAGAACGTTTTCTGTGCCGCTGTGAGTGCGTTACGTCCGATATAGTAATTCGAAGAAGTAAATTGTTGCTGCTTGTATGGGTGCTTCCGAAAGCAAGGTGCCGAAGTGTTTGTGGTTTCAAGAGGCGACATATCGGAGATTTATTTCACATACTTGGAATGCCGATGAATACCACACAGTTAGTCACAACGCTCTCTAAAGTATGTTTTGAGTGATCGTGACAGACGGTTATTGAACAGGATTGTGACGACTGGTTCATAAGTCACTGGAGTAGTCTAAATGACGCACTCAGGAATCCTGTCTGCACCAAAACAACACGAAAGGTGCTCCATAAGCGGGGGATTGCTGATCGTGCGGGAATTCCAAAATACCTATAGCAGGAAACCGTAGTGCCGAAACCATAAAACCTACACTACGAAAGAGAATCATTTGGTCAGGTGAGTCTTGTTGCACACTCTATCCAGATTCTGGCCGTGTTTACTTCCCAAGAGGGAAACATGGCGGGGGTTCGGAGATGGTCTGAGCAGCCTGGGCCCCATGTTTACGCTGCAAGGAGCCATGGTCCAACGATTATGTGGCCATTTAGGCTGATCATTTCAATCCCATGGTCTAGTGTTTGTTCTCCTAAGATGAGGCTGTGTACCGAGACGACAGTGTCCCTGTTGACACAGCCCGCATCGTCCATGGAGGTGGTAGTTTGGGGGAAGAGACGGCGAGGTCATCGGTCTCATTGGATTAGGGAAGGGCGGGGAAGGAAGTCGTCCGTGCCCTTTTAAAGGAACCATCCCAGCATTTGCCTGGAGCGATTTAGAGAACTCAAGGAATACCTAAATCAGTATGGTCGGACGCGGGATTGAAACGTCGTCCTCCCGAATGCAAGTCCAATGTGCTTATCACTGCGCCCCCTCGCTCTGTCCATCGTCCAGGACTGACTTAGTGAGCTCGAGGATGAATTGTCGCATCTTCCCTGGCAATCACAGTCACCAGACCTCAACTGAGATTTTTTACTCTACTTTGGAGAGAAGGGTGCGTTTTTATTGTCCACCTCCGTCATTGTTACCTGAATCTGACAGCACTTTGCAGGATGTGTAGTTTAAGGTTCTCTTGAAAACCATACAGGACCTAAATTTATCCATTCCGAGAGAACTGGAAGTCGTTTTGAATGCCAATTGATTTTTACACTGTATTAGGCATGGTAATGTGTAGTGTTTGTGCTGGTTTCATGTTTTTTATTCGCATCTTGTAGATATTGAATATGATATGTGGAAGTTATGTTTAAGATAATCTAGTCAGATTCTTAAAATGCGGATCTCAGATAACTTCTGAACTCAACATATTATCCTTATCATAATACAATCAGTTGCATCACAGGCTATATGCTTAACCGTTTCTAGGTGTACACCTTTGACATAATTCGTCAGTATTATGTACATAGCTATATTTCTCTCTAGAGATTCGATACGTAACATCTCCGAGGGTGCAGTTGTTTTTGGTGCTACCAGTAATTATGAACATGAAGTGAACATCGTGCAGCAGTACAAATGGCAAAGGTAGGCACGTTTCCACATCTTCATCGAACATAAATAAATTACCATCAAATTAGATGATGGTTAACACGCGGCTGCTTTTTCGATATGTTTCATTACTTAGTACAAGTGTTACACCCGAAGAAATTTCCAAAGATGCTCCCGTGATAGATATAAACGAACCTACAAGCTTCCGCAGGAGCCCTAATTTCTTGTATATGTGAAATGTATGTTGGCGGCAATAGGATCATCCTGCAGTGAGTTTTATATGCCGGTTCTCTAAATTTTCTCATTAGTGTTCCTCGAAAAGAACGTCACCTAGGCAAGCAGGTGAAGCTCAAGCAGGGCCGATATGTATTGACGCCTCCAGCAACACAACTAGCAGGTTACCAAGGCGCTCTCATTGAAGTCGTACATTGCGGTCCCGAGAGGCACCAACCAGCTCTCCACGAGGTGGCTATACTCAGGAAAACTTACGGGGAGCCGGAACGATGAAAATTATAAAATTAATGTTTTTTGTTTTTTTCTTTATAAAATTATTTGGAGTTTTCTGACTAAAACAAATCAAGTTTAACCCTTCTAAGTTAATTCTAAGTGTGTTTTTTATCGCTGCAAAGTTGACACGCCGTGTAAACGGTTGTAACGACTTCCAGTGTCACCTCTGACGGCGCCGCTCGTTAGCTGCAAGCACGGTATCTTTGCTGAATTAGACAAGTGACAAGTGACTGTTCATATCGGTAAACATAAACGCTATACCGTGTGTGTTGACTTGTGGAGTTTGCTTTGTGTTGTTTAGCTGTTCAATTTTGCGTATTTGACTAATTTTGCTCGTACCTGTTTTACGTATTTATTTTGTTTAGGTATCAGCGTGGATTACACAAACAATGATTCTATAAAACAGTAGATGTCGGCTTCTACATTTATGACTCTGTCCTTGATTTCCGAAAACCTTTCGATATACTTCCGTTTCTACGTGTGAAGAAAAAAGGGAAAAAAGATGAGGGTACGAAATATCAGCCTAGTTACGTGACTGAAGGGTTCTTAGCAACCAGAAGTAACAATACTGTAACTTCGGCTGTACTCCAAGCGTGTAAGGAAGGCAGATGCCGCAGTATGATTAGTAGTCCACCGCCAAAGGAGGGAACTGACACAGTCCTTGTTCGACCGATACTTGATTATGGAGCCTCACTCTGGGATCTTTACCAGGTAGCGTTGTAATAGGATACAAGGAAGATCGCATAAAATGCAACGTTTCGTCACGGCTTTGTTTACTAAGGACCTAATTGTAAGGAAGAAACTCATCCAGCTCCAGTGCATACACTATAAGAGAAGCGACGTGCATCATGGCATGGTCTTCTGTCAAATTCCAAGAACGAACTTTCCTGGACGAGTCAAATAATGTATTCCTTTCTTCTATGTACTTATATCTCCCTATAAGATCATTAAGATAAAAGCAGAGAAATTCGAGCGCTGTCGGTCCTACATGGTAAGGATCCCACCGTCAGGCTCCATATTAAAGTATGGGTCGAACAAGAGAAGTTACCACGCATTATTCGCGACTGAAACAGAAAAGGCAAGAAGTGACAGCGATACACGAACAGCCCTCCATCGCACACCGCATGGTGATGTGCATTGTATACATACTATGCTATACGACTTTCTTAAATCACCATTTTGAAATTAATATTTCGAATAGTACAATTACGGGCTGTATACCTGAGTTTGGTAAAACACAGAATACGCTTCGAGTATGAATAGGTTCGCCGACTTGGTGCTGAAAGTAAAAGGATTGCTACTGGATCTCATCTCCGCTATCAATAACAGAATGTCCCAACCTTCGTACCAACTCCCTCCCACCGCACCTACTTCCTCCGCCGGCCATGGTGGCCGAGCGGTTCTAGGCTCTTCAGTCCGGAACCGCGCGACTGCTACGGTCGCAGGTTCGAATCCTGCCTCGGGCATGGATGTGTGTGATGTTCTTAGGTTAGTTAGGTTTATGTAGTTCTAAGTTATAGGGGACTGATGACCTCAGATGTTAAGTCCCATAGTGCTCAGAGCCATTTGAATCGACTTCCTTCCTTCCCCACCACAGAAACAATATATAGAGCACCATCGAATCTCGTGTCAGTTAGAAATTTAAAAAAATAAGGTAAATAATGGGCCTTTAGAATTAGTGCTGTACAAAAGGCTGCGTAGCGTAAAACTTTCCATTTTAAAAAAAATAGTTTATCCGACGAGTGTAGTGCGTGGAGCTCATGTATACGAGGACAGGAGTGTAAGCCAACTGGGCACAGAATACGAGTGATCCTATGGTGACCGTTGGCCTGATGCACAAGGCCATGCTAAGTGTGATTAATGGACAGATTCCAACACTTATCATGTAAATACTGGCCTTGTTCTCCATCTACACGTCAGAAACACAACACAAAAATAGTTAAAAAACGAAAATTCAGAAAAATATTTCTATGATACGCGAGTAGATGTCACGCACGAAGTTTCCTTCAGTCGTTAACTTCAGTTCATTCTCGACTCCAGTTCAGCCCACGTTAACTATGATTGGTTAAAAGTTATATCGCAAGCATAGTTACATCACCAACCATTAGTTATTGTTCTTCACATCAACTCTCGCCATTTTATAATGATGATGATTCACTAAGACTTTCCTCTCAGTTATATTCTGATATGTTAAAAATATTCTTAAGGTTTATCCAACTAGTCACCTGGAAATGATATAATAATGACCTTTGTTTTTTAGTAACTTCATTACTCATCAGTACCTTCTTTTGTAGTGGTATGATTATTTGTCCTTGACTTCAAAATCTCAATTTTCGTTCATCTCAGTTCAATGGTATGGGTAGGTTTCGTAGGTCCCACGAGCCATTGTAGTACAAAATCATAATTAATGTTTGAATTTTTCAGCTGTCCTTGCGGTTTTTTAACTGACGCTCCACCAGATCATTTTATGATACTTTTAACAGCAAGCGTCTTGTTAAAATAGACAGTGTATTTCCACAATCTAATTCATACACAGTTGCGACTCTAATTCTTATTTTTGACGGTATTATGCCGTTGGTGGGGAGGCTTTCGTGCCTCAGCGATACAGATAGCCGTACCGTAGGTGCAACCGCAACGGAGGGGTATCTGTTGAGAGGCCAGACAAACGTGTGGTTGCAAGGGCAACAGTCTGGATGATTGACTGATCAGACCTTGTAACACTAACCAAAACGGCCTTGCTGTGCTGGTACTGCGAACGGCTGAAAGCAAGGGGATACTGCAGCCGTAATTTTTCCCGAGGGCATGCAGCTTTACTGTATGGATAAATGATGATCGCGTCCTCTTGGGTAAAATATTCCGGAGGTAAAATAGTCCCCCATTCGGATCTCCGGGCGGGGACTACTCAAGAGGATGTCGTTACCAGGAGAAAGAAAACTGGCGTTCAATGGGTCGGAGCGAGGAATATCAGATCTCTTAATCGGGAAGGTAGATTAGAAATTTTAAAAAGGGAAATGGATAAGTTAATGTTAGATATAGTGGGAATTAGTGAAGTTCGGTGGCACGAGCAACAAGACTTTTGGTCAGGTGAATACAGGGTTATAAATACAAAATCAAATAGGGGTAATGCACGAGTAGGTTTAATAATGAAAAAAAAATAGGAATGCGGGTAAGCTGGTACATGCAGCATAGTGAACGCAATGTTGTGGCCAGGATAGATACGAAGCCCACGCCTACCACAGTAGTACAACTTTATATGCCAACTAGCTCCGCAGATGATGAAATGTATAATGAGATAAAAGAAATTATTCAGATAGTGAAGGGAGACGAAAATTTAATAGTCATGGGTGACTGTAACTCGACAGTAGGAAACGGAAAAGAAGGAAACGTAGTAAGTGGATATGGAATGGGAGTAAGGAATGAAAGAGGAAGCCGCCTGGTAGAATTTAGCACAGAGCATAACTTAATCACAGCTAAACTTTGGTTCAAGAATCATGAAAGAGGGTTGTATACATGGGAGAAGCCTAGGGATACTGGAAGGTCTCAGAATATATAATGGTAAGACAGAGATTCAGGAACCAGGTTTTAAATTGTAAGACATTTGAAGGGGCAGATGTGGCCTCTGATCACAATCTATTGGTTATGAACTGTAGATTAAAACAGAAGAAACTGCAAAAAGGTATGAATTTCAGGAGATGGGGCCTGGATAATCTGAAAGAAGCAGAGGTTGTAGAAAGCTTCAGGGAGAGTATTAGGGAACGATTGACAAGAATGGGGGAAAGAAATACAGTAGAAGAAGAGTGGGTAGCTTTGAGAGATGAAGTGAAGTGAAAGCAGCAGATCAAGTAGGTAAAAAGACGATGGCTAATAGAGAACCTTGGGTAACAGAGGAAATATTGAATTTAATTTATGAAAGAAGAAGATACAAAAATGCAGTGAATGAAGCAGGCAAAAAAGAATGCAAACGTCTCATAATGAGATCGACAGGAAGTGCTAATCAGGGATGGCTGGAGGACAAATGTAAGGATGGAGAGGCGCATATCACTAGGGGTAAGATAGTTACTGCCGACAGGAAAATTAAAGAGATCTTTGGAGAAAAGAGAACGATCTGCATGAATATCAAGAGCTCAGATGGAAATCCAGTAATAAGCAAAGAATGGAAAGCAGAAAGTTGGAAGGAGTATATAGAGGGTCTATACTAGGGCGATGTTCTTGAGGACAGTATTATAAAAATGGAAAGAATGCAGATGGAGATGAAATAGGAGATATGATACTGCGTGAAGAGTTTGACAGAGCACTTTTCAGTCGAAACAAGGCTCCGGGAGTAGACAACATCCCATTAGAACTAATTACAGTCTTGGGAGAGCTAGGCCTAACAAAACTCTACCATTTATTGAGCAAGATGTATGAGACAGGCAAAATACCCCCGACTTCAAGAAGAACATAATGATTCCAATCCCAAAGAAAGCAAGTGTTGACAGATGTGAAAATTAACGAACTATCAGATTAATAAGCCACGGCTGTAAAATACAAACACAAATTCTTCACAGATGAATGGAAAAACTGGTAGAAGCCGACCTCGGGGACGATCAGTTTGGATTCCGTAGAAATTCTGGAACACGCAGTGCAATACTGACCCTACGACTTATCTCATAAAATAGATTAAGGAAAAGCAAACCTACATTTCTAGCACTTGTAGTCACAAAAAAAGCTTTTGACAACGTTAACTAGAATACTCTCTTTCAAATTCTGAAGGTGGCAGGGGTAAAATACAGGCAGCGAGCGATAGACTATTTACAATTTGTATAGAAACCAGATGTCAGTTATAAGAGTCGAGGTGCATTAAAGGGAAGCAGTGGTTGGGAAGGGAGTGAGACAGGGTTGTAGCCTATCCCCGATGTTATTCAATCTGTGTATTGAGCAAGGAGTAAAGGAAACAAAAGATAAGTTCGGAGTAGGTATTAAAATCCATGGAAAAGAAATAAAAACTTTGATGTTCGCCGATGACATAGTAATTCTGTCAGAGACAGTAAAGGACTTGGAAGAGCATTTGAACGGAATGGATAGTGACTTGAAAGGAGGATATAACATGAACATCAATAAAAGGAAAACGAGGATAATAGAATGTACTCGAATTAAATCAGGCGTGCTGAGGGAATTAGATTAGGAAATGAGACACTTAAAGTAGTAAAGGAGTTTTGCTATTTGGGGAGCAAAATAACTGATGATGGCCGAAGTAGAGAGGATATAAAATGTAGACTGGCAGTGATAAGGAAAGAGAAATTTGTTAACATCGAGTATAGATTTAAGTGTCAGGAAGTCATTTCTGAAAGTATTTGTATGGGGTGAGCCATGTATGTAGGTGAAACATGGACGATAAATTGTCTGGACAAGAAGAGAATAGAAGCTTTCGAAATGTGGTGCTACAGAAGAATGCAGAAGATTAGATGGGTAGATCACATAACTAATGAGGAACTATTGAATCGGATTGGAGAGAAGAGAAATTTGTGGCACAACTTGACTAGAAGAAGGGATCGGTTGGTAGGGCATATTCTGAGGCATCAAGAGATCACCAATTTAGTATTGGAGGGCAGCGTGGAGGGTAAAAATCGTAGAGGGAGACCAAGAGAGGAATACATTAAACAGATTCAGAAGGATGTAGGTTGCAGCAGGTACTGGGAGATGAAGAAACTTGCACAGGATAGAGTAGCATGGAGAGCTGCATCAAACCTGTCTCTGGACTGAAGACCACAACAACATGAAAAGGATGGTTTGCAACTTGCCATTTAGAAGAGACGATGAGTGGCAGACAGGCACATGTGCGTGTTAGTTGTGCTTGCTAGAGTATGTGAATGTTTTCTACTTTAGAAGAAGGCCTTTTGATCGGAAGCTTAAATTTGCAGAAGTAGTTTTGTCGTTAATGTATCCCTTTCAGCAACTTCTCTATATTGTGAGCAGCAGTGTATCCTTTTCACAATACTATCGTTATTTCATCGTAGATTTTCTGTTGGCTCATTTTGTTTATGGTGTTTGTTATATACTGCGACAGCAGCGCTGCAAAGGGACGATAAGCTACGAAATCTGATGAATGAGAACAGTGTCGTTTATGCTGATTTGTAACTTGTTTTACACAAAAGCGAGCGTACGAAGCGAAAGAAATTCTACCAATAAGAAAAGGAAAAAACGAAATATGTCATTGTACAGGTCTGTTAAGAACCAAATTATGTATGAAACAGCACATTACAGAATTATTTAATTACGGTTTGCTAACCTACATAAATTTATCTAAGTGTAACGTTTCTTTTTAAGAACAAGAAGTACTGAATAGCAGAAGTCATAACGAATTGCAAAAAGACGCCATATATCTACACAACAATGTGGAGTTCTAGTCATTATATTTCGAAACGAGTTACTTTATGAAAGAGTAAAATAGGGATCAAGTATGGGATGTAGTAGCTACACTAATCACCGTACCATAGATGCTACCATAATCATAGCTGATGAGAAAGCTAGTACACAGGCGTAATAATAAAATGACGATAACAAAACAGTTTTCTGACTCAGAAGAAAGCAATGCCGAAGTTGTTGCCACAAAAGAGCCACAAGCACAAAAATACATTAAACAAATTTTTATAAGTTGAAAAGTTGAGTGAGACGCAACAAATCTTTGAACGTCATTCAAAATTGCTGTGTGACAAAGAAAGTGATAATAATAAGAATAGTCAACAGCAGACATAGGGGTCCTTAAGGATGCCGAGATTAACGAAATTATTCGGTTAGCTAAGGGAGACGAAAATTTAATAGTGATGGGGTACTGGAATTCGATAGTAGGAAAAGAAAGAGAAGGGAAAATAGCAGCTGATTATGGAGTGGGGGAAAGGAATGAAAGAGGGAACCACTTATTACAGTTTTGCACAGAGCATAATTAACCATCGCTAACAGTTGGTTTAAGAATCATACACGTACACGTGGGAGAGACCTGGAGAAGTCGGAATGTTTCAGATTGATTATACAATGGGAAGGCAGGGATTTAGAAATCAGATTTTAAATTGTAAAATGTTCCAAGGGCCAGATATGGACTCTGATAACAGTTTCTTAGTAATGAAGTGTGGTTTAAAAATGAAGAAATTGGGAAAGATAGATAATTAAAGAAATGGGACCTGAAAATGTTAAAAGAACCAGAGGATGCTGAGAGTTTCAGAGGGAACAATAGGTAACAGTTCACTAGAACAAAAGAAAGGAATACAGTAGAGGACGGCAGCAGAGAATGAAATAGGTAAAAAGACTAGGCCTAATAGAAACCCTTGGGTACCACAAGAGATATTGAATTTAACTGATGAGAGGAGAAAATATAAAAATACAGCAAATGAAGCAGGCGAAAGGGAATACAAACGTTTAAAAATTGAGATCGATAGGAAGTGCAAAATAGCTAAGCTGGAATGCCTAGAGAACAAATGTAAGGATTTAGAAGCATACTTAATTAAAGGAAAGATAGATACCTCCTATAAGTAAATTTGGGGAAAAGAGAAACAGCTGTATCATTATCAAGATTTCAGTTGGGAAACCAGTCCTAAGCAAAGAAGGAGAAGCTGAATGATGGAAGGAGTATACAAGGGAGGTGAACTTGAAGGCAATATTATAAAATGGGAAGTGGATGTAATTGAAGATGGGATGGCAGATATGATACAGCGAAAAGAATTTGGCAGAGCCCTGGAAGATCTAAGTCAAAACAAGGCCAAGGGATGATATTTTGTCAGTATTACTGATAGTCTTGTGGGAGCCATCGATAATATACCTGTTCCATACGATGTGCAAGATGTGTGAGACAGGCGATATACCACCAGACTTCAAGAAGAATGTCATAATAGCAATTCCATAGAAAACAGTTGCTGACAGGTTTGAAAATTACCGAACGATCAGATTAATGCAAAATCCTAACACGTATTCTTAACAGAAGAATGGAAAAACTGCTAGAAGCCGACCTCGGGGAAGATCAATCTGGATTCCGGAGAAGTGCAGGAAGGCACGAGGTAATGCTGACCCTGCTACATATCATAGAAGATAGTTTAAAGAAAGGCAAAGTTATATTTATGACATTTATAGCTTAGGCGAAGCTTTTGACATTGTCGTTTGGAATACTCTCTTTGAAATTTTCTAGGTAGCAAGGGGAAAATAGGGGTAAAATACAGGGAGTAACAGCCTATTTATAACTTCTACAGAAACCAGACGGGAGTTGTAAGAGTCAAGGGGCATGAAAGAGAAAAAATGCTTGAGAAGGGCGTGAGACAGGGTTGCACCCTATCTCGAAGTTATTCAATCTGTGCATTTAACAACCAGTAAAGAAAACCAAAGAAAATTTTTGAGAAGAAATTGAAGTTTAAGGGAAAGAAATGAAAACTTTGAGGTTTGCGGATGATGTTGTGATTCTGTGAGAGACAGCAAAGGAATTAAGGAGCTGGAAGGCCAGTTGAACGGAAAGGAGGATATAAGATGAACATCAACAAAAGCAAAACAAGGATAACGGAATGTAGTCGAATTATATTAGGTGGTAATAAGCGAATGAGATTAGGAAAAGAGACACTTACAGTAGTAGATGAGTTTTGCTATTTGCGCAGTAGAATAACTAATGATGGCCGAAGTAAAGAGGATATAAAATGCAGTCTGACAATGGCAAGAAAAGCGTTGCTTAGGAAGAGAAATTTGTTAACATCGAGTATAGATTTAAGTGTCAGTAAGTCCTTTCTGAAAGTACTTGTCTGGAGTGCATGGAAGTGAAACAAGGATGATAAACAGTTTAGACAAAAGAGAATAGATTTCGAAATTTTGCGCTACAGAAAAATGTTGGAGACTAGATTCGTAGATCACGTAACTAATGAGGTGGTACCGAGTGGACGTGGGGACTAGAAATTTGTGGCACATTCTGAGACATCAGGGGAACACAGGTTTTGTTCTGGAGTAAAGTGTGGGGGTAAAAATCGTAGAGGAAGACACATATGAATAAGCAGGCAGATTCAGAAGGCTGTAGGTTGCAATTATTATTCGGAGACAATGAGGCTCGCACAGGAAAGAGTAGCATGGAGAGCTCCTTCAAATCTGCTTCCGTACTGAATATCACGGCAACAACATGGATGAAACACTGTGTTTATATTTTCTTGCCTTCAGTGGTACAAGTTACAGATATAAGCAATTTTAAGAGCAAAATGACGTGGCATGCATTCGACTAATGTCTGAAGTAGTGCTGGAGGGAATTGACACAATAAATACTGCAGGGCTGTCCATAAATCTGTAAGAGGGGTGGAGATCTCTTCCGAACAGCACGTTGCAAGACATCGCAGACATGCTCAATAGTGTTCATATCTGGGGAGTTTGGTGGTCAACGGAAGTGTTTAAACTCAGAAGAGTGTTCCTGGAGCCACTCTGTAGCAGTTCTGGACGTGTCGGTTATCGCGTTGTCCTGCTGGAACTGTCCAAGTCCGTCGGATTTTACAATGGAAATGTATGGACGCAGGTGATCAGACAGGATGCTTATGTGCGTGTCACCTGTCAGAGTCGTATCTAGAGGTGTCAGGGATCCCATATCACTCCAGCTACACACACACCACACCGCTACAGAGCCTCCACCAGCTTGAACAGTTCCCTGCTGACTTTCCGGGTCCATGGATTCATGAGGTCGTTTCCATACCCGTACACGTCCATCCGCTCGATACTATTTGAAACGAGACTCGTTCCACCGGGTAACATGTTTCTGGTCATCAATAGTCCAATCTCGGTGTTGACGGGCCCAAGTGAAGCGTAAAGCTTTGTGCTGGGCAGTCATCAAGGGAACAAAGGTGGGCCTTCGTCTCATAAAGCCCATAGCGATGATATTTCGTGGACTCTTCTTGATGGCCCAGCATTAAAATCTGCAGCTATTTGCGGAAGGGTTGCTCTTCTATCACGTTGAATGATTCTCTTCAGTCCTCATTGGTCTCGTTCTTGCGAAATCTTCGCCCGGCAGCAGCGATGTCGGAGATTTGATGTTCTACCGGTAACCTAATATACACGGTACGCTCGTGAAATGGTGGTACGAGAAAATCCCCATTTCATCGCTACCTCGGAATATGCAAAACATCAAGGGGTGCAAGTCCCTTCCACGAATAACACCACAGCCTCCGAATTTTACTGTTGGTACTACACACGCTGGCAGATGACGTTCACTGGGCATTCGCCATACCCACAATCTGCCATCGCATCGCCACATTGTGTACTGTGATTCGTCCCTCCACACAACGTTTTCCCACTTTTCAGCCGTCCAATGTTTACGCTCCTTACACCAAGAGAGGCGTCGTTTGGCGTTTGCCGGCGTGATGTGTGGCTTATGAGCAGCTCATCGATCGTGAAATCCAAATTTTCCCACTTCTCTTCTAACTGCCACAGTACTTGCAGTGGATACTGATGCAGTTTGGAATTCCTGTGTGATGGTCCGGATAGATGTCTGCCTATTACACATTATGACTCTCTTCAACTGTCGGCAGTCTCTGTTAGTCAACAGACGAGATCGGCCTGTAAGTATGCTTATGGAGTTAATTATTTTGGGAATAGAGGTCATATAGCCACAGTTATTGTTTTATTTTGTGTATTTTTATTTCATTTCTGTGCGATTAGTTCTTCGATCACAGCTTCACTCTTCAGTTTCAGCAAAATTATCGATCTGGAACCTGGTCTCAGACTAATGATCAAAAGTGGGTTTATTAACCTGTATCTAGGTATCAGAAAACAAAGAAATCGTCAAATCCTTCAAAATATAATTGTAGCTACCTCTTTATTTGTGGGAAAACTTTGAATGTGGACTATTTTAAGTCCGTGATAAATACGTAAAGACAAAAGTAAGTAGTAATACAAAAAACCGACTAAAGATGCCTTTCACGTATGAGTCGAAGAGCGTCTAAGAAAATAAACATCAGTGTTGCGAGACGAAACAGGTGCTGTGTTTATACACGACTATTTACTAGCGAAACCTAAATGTGTAGGGCAACAGCTGCCGGAATCGAGTTATCTGGCCAGCGGAACGTACACGGTGGCGTTATAAGGAGATACGCCATAACGATATCTTCATGAATCTGCATTAATCGTTTCTGATCGACTACCGGAAACCGTTTTTATGAGCCACCGTAACGCTTTCGGCAGAGAAAATTCTGTACAAGAAAGAAACACCGGCCAGGCGCTGTTCCGTCGCTCGCAAATAAAATAGAAGAAAGAAGAGTGAATGGCGCTCAACTGAAGCGTTAATAGTTTCGCATTTTAGATATATCTCCTCCCTCCACAATTACGAGTCCGGCACAAGAAAACGTTCTCCAGCGGCGCCGGCGTGGGGGTAATTATCAATAAAGCATTCACACCGTAACTATTTCCTCCCGGCGAATACAGTAAAAACTAATATCCTGCAATTACGGGCAGAAGTGAGAAAAGCTACACGAATGGCCTGTGTTTGAAGGCGGACGGGACGTGATGGGAGGGGAGGCGCCGTGTTTTAAACGGGGGCCTCCGCGACTGGAGCAAAAGGAAGCGAGCACAAAAAGGCGCGCCGCCAAATTACACAGTTTACAGGGCAGCCGGGCGGCGGCGCTCTTACACGCCCATTAGCTCATTACACGCCCGTGGCCGGAGCCCGGCGCGCTGCCGACGCCGGACCGCTGGTGGAGGGTACCTGCGCCGCTACTGTGCCCCGATCCCGCTTTGTAATTACGCCGCCCCCGGCGACGCGGCCAGCGACGCCCCGCCCACGTCTTGCTGCGGGAGCGACCACTGCAGCGCGGCCGCGACCAATCGGCTCGGGGCAAACAGTTCTAGTGGAGAGGCACGCTGTCCTGTGTACAAGGGCTGGACTAGACTTACTGCAGTGCAGAAAGTTAAGGGAACCTGCAAAACGACGAAAGTGGCTCTAATGTGTACTCCTGGAGGATCCTGTGGACGTTACACCACACTGCAGACACTGCTGGCCATTAAATTTGCGACAGCAGCAGGTTCCGGCTCGAAAAAGTTCAACTATAAAACTCTTTTCCCCCTCCCCCCCCCCCCCCCCCGCCTCCTCGGAGCCGTACAAAATCAAAAGTTTAGATATTTTGAGAACTTGTGACAAAACTTACAGTGAGAATAGACTTCTTCACGAAATACAGTTTTGAATACAGGGTGTATCAAAAGAATAATCCGATGTTAAGGAAAAGTATATATTACGTTGAAACTTCCTGGCAAATTAAAACTGTGTGCCGGACCGAGACTCGAACTCGGGACCTTTGCCTTTCGAGGGCAAGTGCTCTACCACTTTTTTTTTTTTTTAATCTCATTTTGTTCGCTCTTGTTTGTTTCGTCTGCTCTGGGCGGACGTCGTAAGACATCCTTTTAAGTTCGTTGATGATCTATTAACTCAGTTTTTTTTTTATTACAGAGGGCCCATCACCCTCTGACCAAACACGCTGAGCTACCGTGCTGGCACCACCTGAGCTACCCAAGCACGACTCACGACCCGTCCTCACAGATTTATTTCCGCCAGTACCTCGCCTCCTACCGTCCAAACTTTACAGAAGCTGTCCTGCGAACCTTGAGAACTAGCACTCATGAAAGAAAGGATATTGCGGAGACATTGCTTAACCACAGCCTGGGGGATGTTTACAGAATGAGATTTTCACTCTGTAGCGGAGTGTGCACTGATATGAAACTTCCTGGCAGATTAAAACTGTGTGCCGGACCGAGACTCGAACTCGGGACCTCAGATGGTGGAGCACTTGTCCGCGAAAGGCAAAGGTCCCGAGTTCGAGTCTCGGTCCGGCACACAGTTTTAATCTGTCAGGAAGTTTCATGTCAGCGCACACTCGGCTGCAGAGTGAAAATCTCATTCTGTATGTATTACATTATTTGAGGTGCGGTGCATGAACAACGTACAGTTGCAAAGAGCAAACTGTCGAGTTTTACATGGAACCCGCTAGGTAGCAGCAGTGTGAGCCCACTTCAGCTCTAGTAAAAATAGTGTCATGACTACACGAAGTGCTTTGTGTTCTACGTTTCCCGCAGTGCGGGTCAGTAACAACTGTTCAGTGTGACTTTCGTACTAGGTAGGGTGTGCATCCTCCTACAGCATGGATGATTAGACGATGACATGAGCCGGCCGATGTGGCCGAGCGGTTCTAGGCGCTTTAGTCTGGAACCGCGCGACCGCTACGGTCGCAGATTCGAATCGTGCCTCATACATGGATGTGTGTGATGTCCTTAAGTTAGTTAGGTTTAAGTAGTTCTAAGTTGTAGGGGAATGATCACCTCAGATGTTAAGTCTCATAGTGCTCAGACCCATTTGAACAATTCTGAGAAACAGATTGTTTGGGTAAAGCAAATAGCTGGGTCGTCCCCGAGTGTCTGACAAAGACGCCGAAGACATCGCCATCGTTTCTCAAGGAGTCCGCAAAAATCGGTTCTCCGTGCAGTTCAACGTGCCCCCGATGTTCTTCTGGCGTCCGTTGCGTCGAAGTTTACACATGAAGCCATACAAAATTCAGCTACTGAAAGCTCTTCGTGAAAGTGACAAACAACAACATGTCGAGTTCTGTAATTTCGTTCTTGGCAAGACGGAGGATGACAACATTCCATTTAAAAAGAAAGGTGAACCGTCATAATGTAATGCAGTTTCAGGGGAAAAGGTGTATGGTCCATTTTTCTTTGCCGATAACAATGTTACATGGAGCACAACATCTCGATATGCTTCAAAACTTTCTTTTCCCGCAATTGGAGACTGATTCGAACGACTTTATTTACTAACAGGTTGGGTCACCGTCACACTGGCGCCTGAAAATGCGGGAATTTTTAAATTAAAGGATTACCGAACGATCTATTGATCGCATTGGTCCAAATGATTCAGCCTTAATGGTCTCCAATGTCATCGGTTCTGACTGTATGTGCTTACTCCTTCCGCGGGTTTATAGAAGACTGTTTGTGTGACTCCGTTACCGACAACAGTGAATGAACGGAGACATCGCGTAACAGCAACTGCAACTCAAGACATTCTCGTTGTAGTGTGGGAAACATCTGATTATCGCACTGACATATGCTGTGCATCTCAAGGTGGCAATATTGAACGTCTATGAAAAGACATGAAAAAAAACTTTGTTTCCCGTTCATCAAAAACAAAATTCATTGTATACGTTTATTAGTTTCAAAAATACTGAAATTCCAAATCGGACGATTATTTCTGATACACCCTGTATAACAATGGAAAATCCAAAATGTAATGTAACAATATTACGAAAAGGAAAGTTGGTACTCTCCATATAGCGAAGATGCTTGTAAGTACACTGTTTGGGTTTTTTTAATTGGTAACGCCGCCGCCACGTATCACTCTGTATGAAAATCACTGGCTGTGCCGTGTGCAGTCTGTGGCTGGTTTGCATTGTTGTCTGCCATTGTAGTGTTGGGCAGCGGCAGCTGGATGCTAACAGCGTTGCGCAGTTGGAGGTGAGCCTCCAGCGGTGGTGGATGTGGGGAGAGAGATGGCGGTGTTTTGAAATTTGTAAGAATGGATGTCATGAACTGCTATATATATTATGACTATTAAGGTAAATACATTGTTTGTTCTCTATTAAAATCTTTCATTTGCTAACTATACCTATCAGTAGTTAGTGCCTTCCGTAGTTTGAATCTTTTATTTAGCTGGCAGTAGTGGTACTCTGTATTGCAGTAGTTCGAGTAACGAAGATTTTTGTGAGGCAAGTGATTTGTGAAACGTATAGGATAATGTTAGTCAGGGCCACTCTTTTGTAAGGATTTTTGAAAGTCAGATTGCGTTGCACTAAAAATATTGTGTGTCAGTTTAAGCACAGTCTTGTACAATTTTACAAAGGGGACGTTTCATATTAGTTTCAAAAATACTGAAATTCCAAATCGGATGATTATTTCTGATACACCTTGTATAACAGTGGAAAATCCAAAATGTAATGTAACAATATTACGAAAAGGAGAGTTGGTACTCTACATATAGCGAAGATGCTGAGTCGCAAACGGCTTTAGCTGTCAGTGGTTGTGGTCATTCGTGTGTGAGTTGTGTTTGCGCGAGTGTGTGCATGCTGCCTAATTTCGAAGAAGGCCTAGTTGGCTGAAAGCTGACTCACTGACAGTCTTTTTGTTGTGTCTGTCTGCGACTCTGCATCTCCGCTAAACAATCACTAGCAACTATCATTTTCATGATACTCAATTAGAGGTTTTTAAAACACTATTACTTACACCAGTAATCAAAACAGTAAATCCACAAGATTTAATACACACAACTGCTAAAGTCTGTGCTCGTTGCAGTGCACATTACTCTCTATATATGTTCGGTACCTTTGTAACTATAGAATCATGTTTTCAAATGCTACCAGCCGCAACGTTTAAACAGTTGCAAAGTATTCGATCGGTGAACGAGTGTCCAGTATTAAGAAACCATTTTCAGATGAATGACGATGAAGGTATTTCTGGCCAATTGGGATCATGTACAATTCCGACTTCCTGAAGAATTACGAAATGCAAACGTGATGTGACATGACACACGGTGTTCTAGGTTTAGTAAATGCTTTAGCGTCCTTCACTGGTGTTGGTGCAGCGGAAATCATAGCTACACGTGTACTTTTGTAAATCTTCGGTGCCGACTTGTTCCATAAAGCTAAAAACCAAAAAAATGAAAAGAAAAATCCATGGGCGGTGCTTGAACGCCGTTGGGACGCGTACTGACCGCATTTAAGCCTTGTACAACAGGAAGAACAGCAGACAATATTTTTTTAAAATGTCGTGGTCATCGTGCCCAGTTTCGGTTTAGGCATCATTGCCTGTTCGAGCTTCAAGCAGACGGCAAGTGATTTTTCCGTTTCTTCTTGGTACTCCCATTCTCTTGAGATGAATATGTGACCGGTGAGCTGTGAAACCCGGCATTTCCTGCAACGTGCAGACAACATACAGGTTTGTCAGAAACAGTGGAAAACCTTGTAGGGGTATTGCATGATAGGTTGTACTAAGACATAATTGTTAAGAAATAAATTCAATACGTTGCTCCGTTCCAGATTTAATTATCACTGAACTAAGGCAATTAGGCCGTTGCGCTTGCTAGTTCAGACGGCGTTACCAATTGTGCTTCGTTTGATTACCTATAATAGATCGAGACAGCGATACAAAAACTGGACTTGAGGCGGTAGTAAGTATCGAACCCGAGCCAAGCCAAGGACTGAGCAGTCTCTTGCGCTGCCACCTACGGTACGAGGAAACTGACAGTAATTTCACCTACCGGGACGCTTGCATTTGCACGCACAAAGGTCCGATCGATTAACTACAACGCTAGTTAATACGGAAAAACAGCGCAATGTATCGAATCATTTTCTTATCAATTGTTTGCCAGCGCCACCTACATTGCAACACCTTTCAAGCTTTTCAGACTATTTCTAACAATCCTATATACAATATCAAAAATTATTAGGTACACTATGAAATACGTCTTATTTACTGCTATGTCTAGATATTCAGTTGATTGCCAGTTTACATTTACAACAAAGCATGAAAGAAAGATATGTTAAATGCTTTGATGGTTACAAGATCAGCAGGCGTCAGTGCTGTAATAATTTCAATTCGGTTAGAGTTCAGTTGTAGCAAAGTATCACTTTCGTTAAAATGGAGGCTGCGCGTAATGACCGAAAATGTTGTGGTTTGTGATCTGGTAAATGTAATGAAACAAAGATTTTATAGAGAGTTTCATATAATGAGGTGTAACTCTTCGACAGTGTTTCTCTAATAGAAGATCACTGAACGGAAATACTGAATCAAGGGATGTGAATTCGCCTAAGACTGTGGAAAAGAAATACGGCGTAAAGAATGTCCAGCAAACACAGAAACTGACACAACCGCTGAATCAAATTTCACATACGACATGGTTTGCTGTTTGACACACTTTATGAGACCCATTTTTCTGTTGTCTATGATAACGAGTTGTCTGCTATATGTATTGCTACAACTGTTCTTGATATAGACCTTTTCATTAAAATCTGTAAATCCTGCCAACAGAGACAATTGTAATTTTATACTTTGCATGTTTCCATTTGGCATTTCATAAATTACCTAGGTTTTTATACATTACCTATGAAAATATTAAAGTAAAATTTAATAAAACACCTTGCCAAAAAGTTCTAGTCATTCTACATATTGACTAGGCATTCTATACAATACATTCATGTGATACTTTGGAGGTAACGTATACACTGACGGGGGAAAAAATCGCAACACCGAGGAGCTGTGCGACGTAAACGAAAGTTGGTAGGCGTGTTTCTACATCTATGTCGAATCAAATTTCTCGCTAGTCGCACAATGGTGACGCTAGTGGCGGCACTATGAGAATGCAAGTCAGATTTGCATTAAATACAGCGTGTCGTGAGCGTTAGTTACCTTTGACATTGGACGTGGTGAGTTGATATTAGTCAAAAATGCCATTAAGGTAACAAAGACAACATTATCAACACTTAACTGATTTTTGAACGACTTCGTGTAACTGGACTACAAGAATCTGGATGTTCATTCTGTGATACTGTAGAAAGACTTGGCAGGATTATAGCCACAATACATGACTGCTGACAACGGTGGTCACAAGAATGTATGGTCGCAAGAAGTCCGGGCTCCGAAAGGCCACGTGGGATTGCCGAGAAGGAAGCCCATCACGTTCGTCGTTATGGCTCTAACGCATCGTATTGCATCTACAGCAGCAATCTGAACAGCAGTTGGCACCACAAGGATACAACAAACTGTTACAAATTTGTTACTTCAAGGAAACTTCCGATCCTGAACCCCTGTAGCTCGCATTCTACAGACCCCAAAATCACCGCCACTTGCGGCGTCATCGATGTCAAGCGAGAGCTTACTGGAGGGAGGGCTGGAGGTCTGTTTTGTTTCATGATGACAGCTGGTTCTGCCTCGGTGCCCTTGATGATCGTATGTAATGCATGAGAACGTACTTCAGAAAACCTGTCTGTGAGCTAGACACACCCACTGGGCCTACACCCGGAATAATGGTCTGGTGTGCGATTTCGTGTGACAGCAGGAGCACTCTCATGGTTATCCCACGCAACCTGCCTATAAATTTGTACGTCGGTCTGCTGTTTCGATCTGTTTAGCTGCCATTCATGAACAGCACCCCAGGAGTATTTTCTGATAAGATACCTCTCACTCACACACCGCTGTTGTAACACAACAAGCTCTACACAGTGTCGACACGTTGCCTTGGCCTGCTCGATCACCATATCTGTCTCTAGTCGAGCTCATATGAGGCATCGTCGGATGACAATATGACCGTGCTCGAACAGCATTAATCGTCACTGTACTGACCGACCAAGTGCAACAGGCATGTAACTTCGTCACACAAGCTGACAGCCAGAAATCATATAACACCATGCAAGCACGTGTGCATGCTTGTATTCGACATTCTGATGGTTAAACCGGTTATTAACGTACCAACCTTACACATTTTGTAATGGCCTATCTCGCATTCATGTTAAACAGTGATCTTGCAGTATTAATCACTTAAATGTTACCTAGAATTGAAGGCTATACACACAGATGGTTTGAGTCATACTTAACCAACAGAAAGCAAAAAGTTGTGCTAAACAGCACAAATAATGTTGGGAGGGTGGTAAATTCTAGTGAATGGGGAGTCATCACAAAGGCAGTCCCACAGGGATAAATTTTAGATCCCCTGCTGTTCCTTATTCATGTAAATGACCTCCCACTTAATGTTCAGCAAGTAGAACTAGTGCTTTTGCAGATGACACGAGTGTTGTAATAAATTCCTTTCCAGAAAAAGCAGCTGAAGATATTGTTAAGGATGTCTTTCAAAGAATTATTAAGTGGTTCCTAGAAAATGGACTCTCTCTTAATTTCTAAAAAACTCACTATATCCAGTTCTGTACACCAAACAGAGTCGTACCGATAATTTATATAGCATATGAACAGGGCTCAGTTAACATGGTAGATTTGAACTGGAAGAAGCATATTACTGAGCTTTTCAAACAATGAAGTTCAGCTTCAGCACATCGTATAATCGCTACTCTTGGTAATGAACAGATCTGTCTCCTAACGTACTTTACATATTTCCACTCAATAATGTCTTATGGAATATTTTTTCGGAGTAACCCACCACTTAGACATAAAGTACTGATTGCACAAAAGAGAGCAGTGAGAATGGTGGTGTTCACCCAAAGACGTCATGTAGGCACCTTTTCAAGGAGTTAGGTATTTTAACTGCACCATCAGAGTACATATATTCGCTAATGAAATTCGTTACAAATAATCCATCTCAATTCGCGAAGAACAGTGATGTTCATACGTACAATACTAAATGGAAAAATGACCTTTCCTATTGAAGCTGTAAGTTGTTCAAAAAGGAGTACGATATTCAGCAACAAAAACCTTTGATTATTTGCTCAACAACATAAAATGTCTGGCAGATAGCAGATCAAATTTTAAATCTAGCTTAAAATCATTTCTTTTGGACAACTCCTTCTACTCCATGGACGAGTTTCTGTTGCAGAAATGGTAAAATATATATTGTGCAACAACGAGGATACAGTGGGAATGCATTTACATCGGTTGGACGAATGTTATGAAAACAAACACTCGAAACCGACGTTTCACGTAAGTCACATGCAACGAAAATCTGTAACGCAACCATATGTGTGTGAAGGTGTTTATAGTTATGTTTTATTTATATTTTAGGACAATTAATCTATAAAAACACACCAAATGTCATAAAGAAAGCATGTAAACAGCCTGAGGATGAATCACAACGATTCGATACCGGTAACGGTTTCCTTTGAATAAAGGAACTCAAAGTAAATTTGCGGCTGGTTGCTGTGCTAACACCATCAACATTTGTCTTCAAACAACAGCCACGGTCTCCATCATGTCATCATATGACAAAATTGCAAAAAAGGTAGTACCTCTAAATGTAGTTGCATCTGTAGAACTAAAAATTTCGGTAATATTAATATTAGCACTATTCATATGTGTATATACATGTTGTAATCTGACCTGTTCCACATCACATCGATTAAATAATCGGGAACATGATCTACGGAACATGACATAACTAAAACTAAACTAAAACTAGAGAAATGTATTCCCGAAATTTCATTACTGTACATTAATTATTTAGTTTTTAGTTTTTCGATCTTTCTCCGTCAGTGTATTTGCATATTAATTTAGCCATTTCTTCAGCTACCATCTTCTGAATGTGTTCACGCTATGGTGCCAAAGGCTATTTCTTTTTGTACTCCTCTATTTTCTGAAATGTGCTTCTGATTCCCAGTTCGTTTCCAATTTCACTATTATTTATAAAATTAATGGGTTTGTAACCAGTTAGTCGTCTTACAGTCTCATCTCTCCTGCTTCAATCCTCCTCCGTTAAAGGCGGTTAGAGTCCAAGCCTCTGACCCATATATCAGAATTGCTGCTGGTATGACATTACAAAATTTTAGCACTGTCTCTTTCCTAAGTTTCTTGACGACAGTGTGATTTATAATACCTACCAACAATTGAAATTTTTTCGATTTGCATTCTTGATCTTTGTATTAATATTCCATGTAATTAAGAGTATTTATTTGTCAAGCGGTTTATCATCGATTTTGCTCTTAAATGCTCTCTGACATAGAATGCCATTATCTTAGTTTTGTCTTTAGATATAGGCATAGTATAATCATTTGCTACTTTGTGCAAGGACCATGTCGCTCTCTGTAGTTTATGTTTCGAGACCGCCAAGTTTATTTGATAAGTTGAAAACAGGAACGAATTTACAACTTTATTGTTAACCCATGTCTTTATGACGCTGTCTACATATATAGCGAATTATGTGGATGATAACTGATATCCTTGTCTCAGTCTTAGAAAGGTGTTTCTCGATACTTTTATTTTTTTGTCTGGGTACAAACTTTGAATTACACTTATTAGATGTTGAAGTATGTCATTCTTTTCTAAAATTTTCTATAACTTAACTCTGTTAACTTCATCGACTATGAGAAAGCTTTTGACAAAGGCTACGTGTGCGGGATGACTTTATTCTCTGTTTTGCAATAATTTGGCACTCTGGAAAGACAATGTGTAAGCCAGGTTTCTCCATCCAAAACTGATGCTGTTCTTCTGTTCAAAACGTTTATGAGAGTGTCTTTAGTCTCTTTGTCATTAATTTCGAATATACAGTGTGTAGCGGGAGTAAGTGCAGATATTTCTCTTCGTGACGGAGGACAGTTACTGTGAAACGTCCCCTTAGAAAAATCTTGAATGACTGTGCTAGTAAACTTCTACGTTGTTTGATACAAAGAAAGCTGAGTAACATTGAACGTACTCAGACAGTTCTCTCTTTACGTATTCTGATCATCACTAAACTGACACACAATATTTTTGTAGCGCGTCGCAATCTGAGTTTCAATAATCGCTACAAAAGAGTGACCCTGACTAACAGTAACCTACCTTTAATGAATCACTTACCTCACAGACATCTTCGTTACTCGAACTACTGCAATACAGCGAGCGCAAATACTGCCAGCTAAATAAAAGATTCTAACTACTGAAGGCACTAACTACTGATAAGCATATTCAGAAAAAGGAAAGATTTTGATAGAGAACAAACAATGTATTTACCTTAATAGCGTTCAAAAGTATATATATATATATATATATATATATATATATATATATATATATATATATATATATATGACATCGAATTAAACAAATTTCCTTTCTCTGACGGACACACGTCCAGATCGTCCGCTCAAAACTCTGGCATCTCTCTCCCCACATCCACCACTGCTAACGGCTCACATCCAACTGCCCAACACTACGCTAGTGAATATTTCAACAATGAGTCCAACGAGCCACAGACTGCACACAGTGCAGTCAATGATTTTCATACACAGGGCTACGTGGCGTTACCAACATATAAACCTAAACAACCTACTTACAACTGAACAACATTACATCGGCCATTATGGGTCGTATGTTTTTTTGTAATGGTTAGTACCTCCAAGTATATGTGGAAAGAGCAATCCATTAATGCTTCTTCTCCCTGGGCAGCGGGTCGGGACTTGGAGAGTAGAATGTGGAGCGAAACGGTTTATCTATACTTACAGGAATAGTCCAATTACAAAGAACATTACTAAGTGTCAATCAACAATCTTGATTATATTTGGCGAATGTTTAGAGGGGGAAAAACGATGCAGTATGTTTTTTTTTTGTGCTTCGTTTCACTTTTAAAGGGTAAAACACACAGGAATTAATTTGGCCTATTAGGTTTGGAGGGAATATCCTCGACGATATTATATATATATATATATATATATATATATATATATATATATATATATATATATATATATATATGTCTTTCATGCAAAAGTTAATATGTAATGACCTTCTTAAGAACAGTACAATCGACTTTTTTAATAATTTGACGTTTTACAAAATTTCCCATCACCAATAATTATCTTTGAAAAAACGAAATCTTTTGTTTCAACGTTAATGAAAGAAGCTTTCTAGGTACATACATCCATGTGTAATAAAGCCTGTTTCTGGAATACCATTTTTGGAAAATAAACTATATTAGAGATATTCTCTCCAAACCTAATATTTCAAATTACCTTTCGGGGTGCGTTTTATCGCTTAAAAGTGTAATCAGGAACCAAAAATACGATATGGACTGCATTATTTTATCCCCTCTATACACCCACGAAGTTTCATCAAGATCGAGTGTAGACACTTGGGAATGTTCTCTTATAAATGGTGCAATATGACCGTGCAGAAAACATCTGGTAGTTAAGTTTGTGACGTGCTCGTACATTGTATCCATAGTTCAGAACACTAATGCCTCGATAATTTTCACACATTCCACGCCCACTTTCTTAAGTAACAACAATGCTTTGTCACTCTTCTAGTACCTTCCTATATTTCCAACAAGTACTAGCAAAATTTAATAGTTTTGACACTTATTATTTCCAATTACATTTAAATAATCCACACTGAGGTTGTCGTCCCATGGGACTTTCTTTTTACATGTCTCTTTCTGTGCGCAGTACAATAGAAGAACAGATGATTAAATTTATATGTGTTCCATTAAGTTTCGGGTGTGCAGCTGCAAGAATTCTCCTTCTTCTAATATTTCAGCCGTATAACGTTCAGCCATCTTCAGAGTGAGCCGCAAGACTGCCGCTCTAGTGCTCGCTTCGTCCCATTATACTCGTTTACAGCGCAACTGCGCATGCAGCCACAGATGCAAATGCGCCAGAGACGTTGGCCGGCGGCAGAGATGTGCACAATGCGCGAGTTAAAATCATGGAATCCGGCGCTTGCTGTAATAAATTCACAAAGATGCCGTCACAGTGCAGCTCACAATGATGTATCGACATGCCAACACAGATCGACTGCGGAGTCGTAGATGTAACTCGCGCATTGTGCACATCTCTGCCGCCGACCAACGTCTCTGGCGCATTTACATCTGTGGCCACAGGCGCAATTGTGCAGTCCACGAGTATAAAGGGACGAACAGCAGTCTTGCGGCTCACTATGAAGATGGCTGAACGTTATAGAGGTAGAAGGAGAATTCTTGCTGCTGCACTCCCGAAACTTAATGGAACAGTGTGATTCTTGAGTTTCTCCCGGCGTATTTGATAATCAAAATATCCACGGGAGTACTACCGGTCTATAGTGTCCAACGGGCACAATATTTAGGCGATCAAACATGTCGCCATCATCAGGTGAACAGACGGACTGAGCTCCTGTGAACGTGCCGGCACGGAGATCCGTACGCTATGGCTGCTCAGGGGGAACTGGGTTCGGTCGCGGCGGCGGCGGATTTAAATACCCTCCTCCCGCGGCGCGCTCCCTCCGCCGTCCACGCCCCGCGCCACGGTAGCGCGATGGAGCACATTGCGACGGCGTCTGAGATGACGTCGGTGTGATGGCTCTATCCGCCGTGGTCGTCACAACTATGCGTCTGCTCGATTTACTCTTGATTAACCCAATCGCTGGTTCCCAAGCCTTGCTAAGATTATAGCCACAGTCACGGTTTATGAGGTCGTCTTTGGTGCGAATTTCGATGGCCTCTCTAACAACGCTGTCCCAGTATCTCGACGTCTGTACCAGAATCCTCGTGCGGTCATACTCCATAGCATGATTTTCCGACAAACAATGTTCAGCGACCGGCGACTTGCTCGGATACATCAGTCGAGAGTGCCTCTGGTGTTCACGGCATCGATCCTCGACGGTACGCATCGTCTGACCAATATACGACTTGCCACATTGACACGGAATCTGGTACACGCCGGCCTTCCTCAAACCGAGGTCGTCTTTGGCGCTCCCCACCAGTGCACGAGCTTTATTCGGAGGACAAAATACAGTTCCGACCCGGTGTTTCTTCAGAATGCGAGCGATTTTCCCCAAGAGTGCGCCTGTGTATGGAATAAATGCAGTGCCTACCTCCTCCCTCGTGACTTCATCCATCTCAACAGGTTGTGCTGCTGTGGTTGGGGGGAGAGGACGTTGGATCTGCCACTCTGAGTACCCGTTTTTTCCGAAACACAGTTCTCAGATGTTCCAATTCCTGGGGTAGACTCTCTGTGTCAGAGATAGTGCGCGCCCTATGTACTAGAGTTTTAAGTACCCCATTCTTCTGTGAAGGGTGGTGGCAGCTGTCTGCGTGCAAATACAGATCAGTGTGTGTTGTCTTTCGATACACCCCATGACCTAGGGTGCCGTCAGCCCTTCTCCTGACCAAGACGTCAAGGAAAGGTAATTTACCCTCCGTTTCAGTCTCCATAGTGAATTTGATGTTGGGGTGTATGGAGTTTAGATGTGTAAGGAAGTCAAGGAGTTTATCCATACCATGTGGCCAAATGACGAACGTGTCGTCCACGTAACGGAAAAAGCAAGTAGGTTTCCATTCGGATGACGACAGGGCTTCCTCCTCGAAGTTCTCCATGTACAAATTCGCTACCACCGGTGAGAGTGGGCTACCCATGGCGACTCCCTCCGTTTGTTCGTAGTATTCTCCATTAAAAGGAAAATACGTGGAAGTCAAGACATGCCTAAAAAGTTCAGTGGTATTCTCGTCAAACCTCTGACCAATCAACTCTAGCGACTCTCGCAGGGGTACCCTCGTAAACAAGGAAACGACGTCAAAACTCACCATGATATCTGACTCATCCAACCTGAAGCTATCAAGGCGTTTAACAAAATCCACGGAATTACGGATGTGATGAGGGCATTTACCAACATAAGGACTTAATATTCCCGTCAGGTATTTGGCCAACAAATATGTAGGTGCCCTGATGTTGCTGACAATGGGGCGTAATGGTACCCCCTCTTTGTGAACCTTCGGGAGTCCATATAGTCTAGGCGGTACCGGACCTTGGGGTAACAATTTCTTAGCGTCACCCTCCGGTAAATCTGCGTCCTTGAGAAGAACCCTCGTCTTGTTCTCCACCTTCTTTGTAGGGTCAACGCTGATCTTCCGGTAGGAATCGTCGTTTAGCAGGCTCTGCATCTTATCAGTGTAGTCCTTATGGGAGACAACAACTGTAGCATTGCCTTTGTCAGCCGGTAAGACAACAATTTCAGAGCGTTCCCTCAGATCACGAATGGCCGCCCTCTCTTTGCTGCTGATATTTGACTTCATCGGCTTGGATTTCGTCAACGCACGACAAGTTTCACGACGTATTTCCTCGGCTGATTCTGACGGAAGTCGAGCTGCAACCTGTTCAACAGCACTAACAGTTTCTGCGACCGGAGCGTACGGATCTCCGTGCCGGCACGTTCACAGGAGCTCAGTCCGTCAGTTCACCTGATGATGGCGACATGTTTGATCGCCGAAATATTGTGCCCGTTGGACACTATAGACCGGCAGTACACCCGTGGATATTTTGATTAATGGAACAGTGTTTGCGCCGCCAAAACTTGAAGATTGACAAATTTATACGTGACTTGGATATGTACGTGGTGCGCAAATTTCGTACAAAGAGTTACCGCCTTTGACAGCAACAGTGGCTCGAGTCAAGCTGAGTATAGATATGAACTGAGCGTGAGTTACGTGTACGATTACGTCATTCCACGCTGCTTCATCTCGATGCCAGAGTTCATGTATGGTAGTGGCTGGGGATTGACCATTTATTTTTATTTGGTGCGAGTTCTGGATAACATGCCAGTCAGGGAACAATCGAGCACCTACCAAAATAGGTCTCAATTGTAGGAGAAACATGCGATCTTGCTTTTTCTTGTTGGAAGATGTCATGGTCACCTCGAAGGTAGCACACAGCTACCAGCATTAACACTCAGACATATAACAGCTGCTGTCTAAATTACGCAATGTACGAACCAAAAGTGATTGTGTCACGTACCCCAATGGCACTCCATACCATCACGCCAGATACTGAGCCCGCATGGCTATGAATGAAATATGGCAAAATTTTACAGCAAACTAATGCATCGAAGCTTTCTTCATAATACATTTCCTGATGACATCATCAATGGAAGTTTCTGTGGGGTCCTCGTCCCCTTCTGTTGACACCTTCGCACAAGCGTGAAGCGTATTCTGACCCACCCTATTTCTTAATTTTGTCATCCCCAATACATAGTGCTTCATGAGCTTTCTACACTGTAAGTGGAAACGGAAACCCACAGCGCACTTTTAGCGAGTGTCCTTAGAGATTCCTAGTCGATGCTGACCTTAAGATAAAAGAAGCAACACCAGAAGACGAATCTTCTGAGTTATTAAGAGCAACATACTTAGGAGAACGCAGTCAGCAGTAACAGCGTCAACATTTATAAGCCCTAACGTCAAACACAGTATCATTATTACTATTTTCTTGAAATTTTTGAAAACTTTCAAAATATGCGCTTAGTTCTACCATTTGCACAGCTTTGTCATTGAACCGTTGATCAATTTCATTAATCACACTTTTCCGAAATTTCCTTAAGCTTTTCTTAGTTTCTGTCTTTTCCTCCGTAAAGAGTGAACTTTTCTGTTGCATCCACTTACAGTATTTTTAACTTTATTTGGTGTTTCATTTCCTCATATGTTTATCGCAATCGCAAAGACAATCTACGCGTCTTAGATGTGCCAGAGATCCAGAAATATGCCCAGAGAGTAGTGAAAATTTGAGTTATTGCTTTTGTAAAACTTTGCTTAAGTTTGAGATCGCATACAGTGTATTGTCCAAAATCACAATACCTACAATGAAAATGTAACTCACCATTTGTAACAAGATTATTACTGCCAAACTTGCTAAATCCACACCGTCCACGTGTATATGTTCACATGCTATCATAATGGACTTGTTGGATAGAAATATAGCACGAGCTGTGTGGTAGATCATCGGATTAGGGAAGGATGCGGAAGGAAGTCGGCCGTGCCCTGTCAAAGGAACCATCCCAGCATGTGCCTGAAGCGATTTAGGGAAATCACGGAAAACCTAAATAAGGATGGCCGGACATGGGATTGAACCGTCGTCCTCCCGAATGCGAGTCCAGCAGTATGTTCTAAAGAACATTGAAATTCATGCAATATATTTTCTCGTTCATGAGAACCATGAAAAAGTTTATAAATGTCTTTAACAGTATGTAATGTATGTTTTATTATAGATTTTTATTCTTACAATTGGTGGCAGCAGTTGACAAAACATGTGCTCTGCTGACAATTTATGCCCCTTTTCTCTGGTAACGGCGTACGACCCCAGTAGCGTAACCACTAAAATTAGCAACACCATCGCAAGAGCAAGGGAGCTGATCACCACGTTCTTTAGAGCCCGAAAACATCAGCCACCATCATCCTATCATCGGAAAACGTTTCACTAATTTCCCGTAGGAAACTTTCCGTTCTTTAGTTCATTAGCAGTATCTGTAAATATAGATTCATATGTAGTACTCTTCAGTTCAACCAGACATGAAAACCTTTCCTTTAGTTCGAAACAGACTGACGGCACAATATAACGAGGTAGCAAAGACAGGTCACTTCGTTTAGAAACACTTGCAGATTCATTTTCCATTAAGTAAAAGTATTTATCGTGGAGAACTGTTTCATCTTGATAATCTAGAATCTCACCAATGCAATTTAATACTTCTGAACAAGTCTATTTTCTAACATTTACTTTCTGGACCTTTCACTCTGAAATTTAACCAACTTTTCAAGACTGCTCATGCTTTTTAGTACTATCTTACCAATTAGAAGTTCATATTTCATTGTTTGGAGGATTTCTTCTTAACCAAGGAAATACACATTTCGAGATAAAGAAAACACTGCTTGTCGATTTATTTTGTTTTATTATGTACTCATGAATTGGAGCGTTTAATCCCTTTAACTCACAGTTTTTAAGTGCAGCGGTTGTTGCATGATTTTTTTTTACTTTTTCACTTTCCTTGTGCCTCCAGTAGTTTTTCTAAATTGAGAGAAAGGCACAAAAATTAACACTACCCCTAGTTTTTGTAGAGATTCGATACTATTTTTAAATGAATTTCACACGGTTTGCAAAAGCACCATCCAGACCGCGGTCAAAGAGCAATCACATGTACCTACACTCCCATTTTTGCTGTTACTTTATCTCGGGCCAACACATTTTAGGATGACGACTTAAGTGTGGGCACATTTGTTGTTTGAAAACTGATTATGAGTAACTGAAGATTCGATAACCAATTCACCTTCACATGAGCTAGCATTTCATTCAATAGACTCACGTATGTGACTTCCGCAATACTCTACCTTTTATTAGAAAATAAAGCAAATAAAGTTTGTTCTTTCTAAATTGTATTTCAGCACTGACACGTCTTTTTATACGACTAACTGACAAAGAACGCAAGCACTTTGCACAATCATATCACTCTTCCATAGTAAACTATAGATTAACTAACCGTTAAATTAGCTGCATAAAAGAATTTGAAATTTGTTACAATAATGGAGGATTGTTATTGTCGTAGTGTATAGCAGGGGACAGCCTTTACATTTAGAAAGGCTCCTTTTTTAAGTGTCCGTATGTGCAGAGTTTTCAAGGTTCGTGGTTGATTCAAAACTTCGTAAACAGCGGTTTCCAGCACACTTGAAGTCTATCAAAGCAATGCCATGTTATTATTGTACTACACTGACAAAGACGATAATTTAAATTCGTACTTTTATTTTGACTTTTAATATTATGTATGAATAGATATTATTTGCCGGAATGGGAAAGTCCTCCCACCCCACCCCGCTCCCCAGGACATCCCCTGAATTAATCACTGGTCAAATCATAGTGGAGCGACATCTCTAAATGAAATGTCCAAGACATTCTCAAAACGCGGAAAATTATTTTCTAGAAAAATATCATCACAGGTGAAGAGACTTGGTGTTATCGATATGAACCTACTGCAGAAACACAAAATGAAGAAACTGTTTTGATGGGTCAACGCTTTGACGATGTAACCACCATTCAAGCTAAGGGACACACCAGTTGAACAACATCCCAAAGAAGGATTTTCTGACTGTTTCACATGCTTGTATGAACGTTCTATGTGTTGTACTCAAATGAGGGAGACTACTTAGAACACCTGAAGCGTTAAAATCTCCATCTTAACTTCCCTTTCTATTTTATAATGGCTCTGAGCACTATGGGACTTAACTGCTGCGGTCATCAGGCCCCTAGAACTTAGATCTACTTAAACCTAACTAACCTAAGGACATCACACACATCCATGCCCGAGGCAGGATTAGAACCTCCGACCGTAGCGGTCACGCGGTTCCAGACTGTAGCGCCGAGAACCGCACGGCCACTCCGGTCGGCTTTCTATTTTATAATCTAGTCTCCAAACTTTTTGGAATGACGGCATATGCCTCCCTTTCGGGTGCGGGAGTTTCATGGGGCTGCCGGTTCCATATTCATATGATAGTTATGAGCGCTTACAGATTTCACATTTGTTCGAAGTCACTTGGCTTGGAGTAGTTTTGCAATTTTGATGACCAGCATCGTGTATGCCGTGCCTTGGAAACGAGGCTCATGAAAAGTCTCTCTCTGTCGATGGTTTCGTTGTTGCACTAATGCGAATTTATTGCTACATCAATATAGAAAGCTCAAAAGATGCGGATACAGACACAAACAACGGTAGGAAGGACATACGGCCACTAACGTAAGTTAAACATTAATAACTGCTTCTTAGGTTCGAACAAGGGCTAACCATATATTCAAGGACTATCGCTACAGACTGGAGGCTTTGATACTATTTCTTCCATTATAATATCTACGGAATAATTTTAAGCTACTAGTTCATTTTTGCAATAGTATAGTGAAATATCGTCATGATGGACCCTAGCAGTCTTCGAACGAGGCAAAATAGTCTTGTTCACACAACTGCTCCAAAAGCAGCGTAACTCATGGCGTATGTAGAACTACGGCTTCTATGTACAAGGGGATTTCAATAAGTAATACACTTTCTCCTGAAAGCAGTTTGGTTTTATTCAGGATTCCAATACATCACATTATTCTCCACTCTTTGGGCTAGAAAACCATATGTTTCAACATCATGTCCGCTCAATCGTACTCGGAAGGCCTGTGTACCCGCATGGTACCATGCTACTGCTCGACGTCGGAGCCAACGTGTTGCTGCAGCGATACCCTCAACATCACCCACGTACTGCTTCCGCGGAGGGCATCCTTAGTTTGGCCAAACAGATGGAAGTCGGAAGGTGCAAGATCCCGGCTGTAGATTGGATGAGGAAGATATGACAGGTTGGCGCGACCTTGTTGAGATGATGAAAGAGGCCTCGCCCAGCGACTCACCTAGCTTTTGTTCACTGCCAGGTCTCCATAGACATCTGGCAAGTTCCTACGAATATCTGCGACGCTCTGGTTTCCCTGCAAAAGAAACTCAGAGACAGCTCCGCTTGTAACGGACCTCCGTTACAAACATCGTTTCGAAGGCTAAAACTTATGTAGAGCGGCGTCACCTACCGCAAGTTAATGAAATTACAGAGATGAAGCGGGAATATTTCGTGATGTCCTACAACAAGTACCAATCATTTTCAACTGAAATTGGCCAAGAAAATTAACGTGTTCTATTAGTTGTTGGATGCACCTCGTAGAAACACGGTGTATAGTATCATGACAACACGCAGAGTTCATAGGAAAACTTCGTCTGTCATTTGTAATGGAAGTTATTCTCTTCTTCCGGATAGCAAAAAGAAAGCGTTAAAGAAACATTGGTGTCTCTAATTAAATAGGTCACTTCGGAAAAAGTGAATGTAGAGCGTAGTTTCGTAAAGGCAACACAGAGTCAACAAACATGTCATCACAGGGATTGCAAACAACAAATTCTTGCAGAGCTGCTTTGCAAATTGTTGGTGCAAGGAACACAAAACTTGGACTAACAGATAGTGAAAAAATAATACTGTAGGAGGAATCCCTGTGTATAATGTTCACTGTCACTGTATACGTTTGCGGAAGCAGAACGGCAATAATTGCGAACAGTCCAAAAGATCTTCGAAATGGGAGCTTTTGAGAAGCTACTTTAATTAGACGGTGGATAATTGGCAGTTATCGGGAAGTGTTTGTGAAGTTTCTTTCCTATAGTTACACCAAAAGGAAATTGGTAAGCGGTATGAAGCCGTTTGGAGATCATGGCATTTTTGTGTGTCAAGCGTCGTGCTCAGTATGAATTGCTTATCAGAAGACGACAATAGCAATATTAAAAGAACTTAGTTACAGGATTGAAAATGTCCAAGGACGAAATAAGACATTATGTCCTGTCGCACGCAGTCATCAGATTGAAGTTTCTCATGTTGAGAAATCAGAAGGAGCGGTCTGTTTTACTTGGTAGAAACTTTCTAAATCCATTATCGCATGAATATTTCTTTATTCACAATACCGGTTTCGACAAATTTTTGTGTAATATGCTATATTTTATCCACCAACATGACAACTTGACGGATGTTCCAACTCAAAATGAACACGTCGAAACCGCTTGTTGTAAATAAAGAAATATTTACGCGATTTTGGATATAAAAGGTTTTTTTACGCAATCATCAGAGTTAGATGTTATAAAGCCGATGTGGACTTTAACGCAGAAGAGATCAGAGAATCGTAAAAGTTTCATTTTTTGCTTCAGTTAAAGGAGTTTACTTGTACAGCGTCGCTATTTTGGCATACGGATTTCAGATCTGCCTCACAAAATACCACCCAATTCCAACGATTGGTGAGAATTGCAGTAACAAAAACGCTTTACAATTACGCCTATACGACAGCAGCTGAGCGACGAACAGCTTTTCATCCCTGGTCACTTATAATCTGCTTTTGGGTGCACCTGTATTACCATTGTAGCGCTGGATGATTATGGAAGATTTTTCTGAACTTTACGTAAAACAACGTGATTCTAAATAATACTTGTCGATTTTATTCTCTCAAAACTAGCAAGAAAATCACATCACGAAAATATAAACAGAAGATGGAGATTGCTTTGTCGCGGATACAACTTGTTGCCTTCTTCTTGAGGACGCTAGCCTGGAGCCGTCCGTTCGACATTGCTGCGTCCTTGGTCGGCGACGTCGGTGGCTAATTGGCAGCTATCGGGAACCCACAGGTACCGATTAAATATCCGATGAGGCATGATTACCAACTAATAGGCTATTGGCACTGTAACTACAGTACTTTATCGAGTGTATTTATCGCTGGAAGCAGTCACAGAATCGACATCCCGTCAACCATTGACCATTGGACCAAAAAGGAAATAACTGCGCAGAGTGCTGTAGCGTGACTCGTTTCTTTTCCTATTAGACCGACTTCTTCTGGGATAAACTACTTGTAAGCTTTCTTCTATCGTACGCCTCGCCTCTCCTGTTGGTTTGCCAGTATCCTCCATTCAGGAAGATCGATTACCAAGTGACTATCCAAGTGATATGTAGCTCCTCCAACTATTACAACCGCATCAGCTTTCTTAACTGCTATATCTGGTATTTATTCATATATTGTTATGTCTTCACATCAACTGTATCGGTCTATCTCTTGCTGGTATAAGCTCTCATTCAGAGGGCATCTTCTCTTGTCTATGCTTTCATTGGAGCAGTGGACTAGTGACTATTGCAGTTCACTACAATGAAGCGCCAAAAAAACTGGTGTAGGCATGCGTGTTCAAATACAGAGATTTGTAAACAGGTGTAATGTTGTTGCATTAATTTAGCCTGAAAGCGGTGCTGCTATTCAAGACCATAAAAGTGGGTTAAAAGCTGTGAGCTGTCTGGGGAAGTTAACCTTGGATTACTGCGCAACTGTTTCACCAGGTATCCAGTCTAGCTTACCAAATTCCCAACCAGACTAACATTAATTATAATCTTTTAATAGTCATATGAAACCCGGTGATATATATATATATAAAAAAGAGAATTTAAATAAAAAGAAATAAATGTTTATATTTGGAAATTTATTTTAACATTGATCATTGAATTTTCAGCATATTAAACTTGAGTCATAACTAAGCTGGTGCCTTATTTAGGATTGTGAAAATGTGAGTTTGTAATCTTACGGAACACATCAAATATGGAGCCAACATTGGGAGACTGCATACAACACTGCATTCATAAAATAACACACGAAGAACGTTGAAACATATGCAAGAGGAAATTAACCACAACCAACTGATTCAATTTTCACCCAAAGAAGTTACGTTCTTAGCGCAATCCTGTCCGTCATGTAATTACCACATACTGGTATGCTAAATTCATACTAACTATCTGTGAAATCTTCCCGAAAAGAATAGCTGAGGGCTACTTTGATTATTACACCACATGCTTCACGTGGTCAACTTGGCTTGCAAAAAGAGTGTAACTCCACAATAATTTTGATAATTAAAATAAATTAGATCGAAAAGCAATTTACAAAAGAAAAACCTTGAACTGGTTACTATCGTCTTACTATTAACCTGATGGGTCAAACAACTGTATAGGCACGTGGTACTGGTCTCACAAAGTACACCCCACGAGGGTTGAACATAAAGAAAAGTTGCTATATTGAAAAATATTGTCAAGACGAGACGTTATAATCTCACGCACATTCGCATTTAAGATTGATGATCTTAGTTAGAGTTACTGATCAACACGTGGTTCCACTTTACTCACAAAGTAGTGACAAAGCAACTACCGGAATACATTTTGAACATCACACTCGAATTACACTGCGTTGCAATTTAAGATAACATTAGATATTTTAGAGCTAAACCTGAAATAAAGGTGATTAAATTTTCAGTTAGGCTGAACTTAAGAAATCCATTGTCCTACGGATTTAGCAGACACCCGCTTAGTCGGAGATGTTACCACTTCAGACGCTCGCCACGGACAGACTGACCTGCGCTCCTTGCGAGCGTGCTTCCCAATTACAAACGGAAGTGACCAGAGAGGCAGCTCCCTATACCAACATGACAAGGGACGGACAGGAACATACTAAGAATGGAAAACCTCTCTGCTTCTAGAAAGCGTAGCTACCTGTTCCGACGTTGGTCCTACTGTTCTCTAGCAGACAGGCTTGTCTGCTACCCTCAAGCATGAAACTAGAAATACATTTGCTCATTCATCCTCCCACACAGAAGGGAAGGGGGATGACAGTATCTTATCATATACAGTATATAAAAGAAAGCGGATGTAGGTTCCGTATGAGACTGTGTGACATGAATTACATATAAACTGAGTTTTAAAGTGTAGTAGTGTGACAGTTCGTTCTTGTTTATGTGTAAAAGTAACACGTTCCACTGCTCAGTCTCCTCGCAGATAGTCAGAAACACCACAGTAAATTTAGAAGAGGAATTTATGCCGTAAATGGCAACAGATTTAAGAAATTAACATGAAAGGAATCCAACAGAGACCTGTCACAGGCAGAGTACAGCGCTACAGTCGGCAACGCCTATATAAGATAACAAGTCTGGCGCAGTTGTTAAATCGATTACTGCTGCTGCAGTGGCAGATTATCAAGATTTAAGTGAGTTTGAGTGTGGTGTTATAGTCGGCGCACGAGCGTTGGGACACAGCATGTCCGAGGTGGCGACGAAGTGGCGTTTCTCTCATACGCCCATTTCACGAGTGCGCCGTGAATGTCAGGAAACTGGTAAAACATTAAATATCCGACATCGCTGCGGCCGGGAAAAGATCCTCCAAGAACGGGACCAACGACGACTGAAGAGAATCGTTTATCCTGACAGAAGTGCAACCCTTCCGCAAATTGCTGCAGATTTCAATGCTAGGCCATCGACAAGTGTCACAGTGCGAACAATTCAACGAAACATCATCGATATGGGCTTTCAGAGTCGAAGGCCCACTCGTGTAGCGTTAGTGACTGCACGACACAAAGCTTTACGTCCTCCTGGGCCCGTCAACACCGACATTGGGCTGTTGATGAATGGATACATGACTTTGGAGGCCAGTAAGGCTGAATCATTCGATCGAGTGCGACCGATCCATCGTTCAGTAATCCTTTGATTTAAAAATTCCCGTACTTCCAGATGCCAGCGTGGCGGTGCCCCATCCTGTTGTTAAACGAAGTCGATCGAAGCAGTCTCCAATTGAAACAGAAAGATCTCAAGCATATCGAGATATGTGCTTCCTGCAACAGTCTCTCCACAAATAAAAACGGACCATACTCCTTTTCCCACGAAACTGCTCAAAACAAACTACATTTTAGAGATTCTTTTTGTGCAGCTTCATATATTCTCACATTATGAGGGTTCATCCTTCCATTTGAATGGAATGTTGCCTCGTCACCATACACTAAGTGGACCGTGGTAAAAACTGCTGTTTTGAAGAGCGCACCGCAGCGCGTAGCGTGAAGCAGTCGCCCTCCGCTTCTGGCGGTGGAGCCGCTGTGGCAATCGCAGCTTTGGTGTCTCCCTCTGTTGGGAAAGGGGAAAGGTTGCCTGTTCACGTGCATTTAAGGGGTGCTATGAGCTCGCCAATCAGTCAGTCTGGGTCACTAGTTAGTGTCTGTCTGTCGTTCGGAGTGCTAGTATGTCTGTCGTTCGGATCAACCTTTAAAACCGGCAAAATGAGAGTCTTTCCACTCCTCCAGTGACAGAACTCAGCGAGTGGTCGCCCGGTCGGGGCTTAGTTCCTGCATCTGAGTCTCCGCGTTAGGCCGCCAGTCTGCTCGAGTTTGCTCAGGCAATGGTCATTGGCCGTTGGATCGATCGGTTGTTCGGTCGCGCACTGAGACACAAGATGACTTGTCCGTCTTGAGCGTCGGCGCATGTGAGGTCGCCACGTGAGTCCAGTGGGCCGCGGCGTATAGCGAAGAGGAGTGACTTCGCGATAGCTACGAGAGCAACAGGAGTCAACCCACGACATCGGTCTGGCAGGTGCGAGCTGCGACGTCGTGAGATGGAAGATCGGAGCGCCTTCCTGGGTCCGTTGAAGCGGCTGGCAGCGGACGGTTCGGGAGAGCGATTTGGGGGGCTCCACCATGTCTTCTCGAGAAATCGCAGTTTATTAGAAGTTAAGTAATTGGTGATATGTTGTTTGATTTACTCTTGTTAAATTCTACTTGTTTTCTTGGTGAGGTCACTAGCCGTTTTGCTTTCGGGGCGTCCCACCATTCTTCTCCGTTTGCCCACCCGCGGGAAGATGGTTGTTTATAAATAGGGTGGTTCGTTTTTTCCTTGTGGAGTAGGGGCAGGTTAGAGTAACATGCGGTTCGGGTTGTTCGGTAATCTCCCTATCAATCTACCGTACATTAGTAGCTGCCTCTGTCATGTTCGTCGGCTTTGGTGTGTTAACGAAGTTATTGGCTTGGAGTGTAGCTGCCTAATACCTGAAATATATTTTGATCTTTGGAAACTTTGATATTATTGCCTATGATCTTGACAGGCGGTATCTGTGTACTGTAGAGCATGTTAACTATGGTTTGGCCAACCTTGTAGAATTTTATATAAGATTGAATTTCATTTGCTTTTATTTAAATGATCATTTTAGTACATAAAGTTGCCACCCTTTCAACGTAAGACCTTTCTTAGAAGTTAAAATCAAGTTGCACCTTCGGTGGCAAGGTTAATATTTTAACTGTTAGTATTTTGTACCATTTCCATCCCTCTTACAAGGGGTGCATAGTTTGTATGCTTGTGTAAATTGTTAAAACTCTTAGTTCAAAGGTATCTGGTATGTTGCAGATTTGCACTAGTGTAGTCTTTCAGAGGCTGTTGTGAGCGGTCGTAACCATGGCCGTGTCAAAAGGGAGCGGCAAGGTTCTCTGCCCGAAAGCTCATAAAGTCAAAACTTGTTTCTTTCTGCCTCTGAATAAACTGTAACTTTGATATTTAGAGGGTGCTTTCTGATTATAATTTTAAATCTGCTTCTTTTAAAAAATGCTTTAGGCACTATTAAAGTGAATAAAATTCCCATTTGTTGAAAGGAATTTGGTTATGATTTCATCAGTTACTCCATGGCGACTACTTCCATTCTTACATATTGTGATTAAATGTGTTAGTGTTCTTGATGAATCGCTAGTAAATAAAATAAATTATTAAGAATATTCTTTGAAAATAAAACACGGTTCACTAAGCGTGGAAGAAAACTGTCGTTCTCCACCTTGCCAAGAACGAAACCACGGAACTCCAGACGTTGTCGTTTATCAGCTTCACCAAGAGCTTGCAGTAGCTGAATTTTGTATTTCATGTGTAAACATCTACCCAACGCACGCCAGACGGGTATTGGGTCCATGCTGAGATGTCAGGCTGCACGGTAAACAGATTTTGGAGTACTCATTGTGAAATTATGGCGGATGCGTTCGATGTCTGTGTCAGACACTCGGCGACGGCCCGGCTATTTGCCTTTACATTAACAACCTCGTTCCCGGAATTCTTCATGCCATCGTCTAATGCTCTGTGCTGTTGGAGAATCCACACCATACCTAGTACGAAAGTCGCGCTGAACAGTTATTACTGAACCGCACTGCGCAGAAAGTAGAACATAAAACTCTTTCTATAGTCCCGACACCATTTTTACTAGAACTGAAGTGGTCGCATACTGCTGCTACCTAGCGGGAACCGTGTAAACTTGAGAGTTTGCTTTTTCCAACAGTACGTTGTTCACGCACATATCTCAAATAAGATACTAGTTATGGTATTTTTAAGTCGGATGATTACTTTTAAATTAGCCTGTATTATTCTTCGTGGGAGCTCATTTTGACTTTGGGTCCTATAGCAGTAATGCAAGGCAGTATCTGACAGCTGCGGGTCAGGTGACATAATTCAAAATGGTTCAAATGGCTCTGAGCGCAATGGGACGTAACATCTGCGGTCAGTCCCCTAGAACTTAGAACCACTTAAAACTAACCAACCTAAGGACATCACACACATCCATGCCCGAGGCAGGATTCGAACCTGCGACTGTAGCGGTCGCGCGGTTCCGGACTGAAGCGCCTAGAACTGCTTGGCCACCGTGGCCGGCGGTGACATTATTATGGACCACCTTCATTCCTTCATGGTTTATAACTATCCGTATCACAAGGCTACAACGCTTATACAGAACTTTAAGAATCTTGATAGTGAACACTCTTTTATGTCTTGACTAACAAATTCACTTGATATGAAACAGGTGGAACACATATGAGAAACTATTGGCCACCAGCTTCGCACCGAAACACAACTGTATCGTAATTTACAGGAACTACATGACCTGTGGATCTCTGTATCTGAATACGGATGCCTATACCAGTTTCTTCGGCGCTTTAGTGTATTTTCGGAGAGATACCAAGGACTTGTGAACCTGTGCCAGACAGAATCACTGCTATGTTGCCATCTAAAGCTGGACCAATGTACTGTTAAGCAGGTGGCCGTAATGTCATGACTGAACAGTGTATTAAGAGAATGTTACAAACATAATCAGTCGAGAACAGTTAAACTATATAGTGTTTTAAGAATTACTCTGTGAGAAGGTCCGTTGCCAAATGTTTTTACCATTTCCTTCTCCTTTGTAAAAGTGAACTGTATCTTACAAACGCATTACATTTTATAGTAAATATTTGTGTCTTTGATAAGAATGGTGTATTCAATTTTATGCAGTTTTAGACTTATTATTTCACATGACTTTTCGCACATATTGATCAGTTTTGATATGTAATCAAAACCGCTGTATAACGTCTTTGCCTCTTGCTTAGCAACGGCCTGCTTCGCGTCTCGCACGGGGCCATCCGCGCTCTGCCCTGGTGGCTAAACGGCGGCCTGGATCAGCTTGCGCTATGTCGTTTGCCACCAGTAGCTGGAGGACGGCCATCCAAGGGTAACTTCATACTGTCATGTGGATTGTGGCGCTATGAAAAATTTCTATAATTGCGTATTATTTCGAGCGATTAACGCACCTGAGAAGCAGGTCACTCAGATGTGGTGGAAAACGACCCTGGAATGTAATCTGCTTTTTATGGCTACGAAATGCACGGGCAAAGTGAAATTATTGAATGCTAGCCATTCGTGCCAGTTGCACTTGCTTGGTGAGCTCCGTTGTGTGTAGACACTGTGATTGTTTGGAGCAATCCACTATATTTCAGGGATTATTTTGCGTTTGAGTTAAAATGATTATTTACTGGTGGCTAACCTACATTGCTATAGCTTCACAGTTATTCTTGTTTAGTGGGTTTGTGCCTGGTTTATAATTTTTCTATATTTAGGCAGCATTTATGTTATTTAATCTGGTACTCGCGAGTAATGTAACTGATTGTTGTTTTAGTGGAAGGCTTGTGGGACGTTGTGTTTAAATTTTATTTGTACAGTCTTTTATGCAGTCACCCACAGTCATTTGTATTTTATCTAAAGAGTTCAAGAGTTTTTCCGCTTTAGCGAACGTCTGTATGTGGTGGTTACCCATTGGTGGTTTTATTTGATGAACTTACTTGTCTCAGTTGTGTTAGCTCTTCATGTACTTTTCTTTGTAACACGTGTTAGGTGAAAATTTTCAATGTGTTTTAGTAATGGGTGAATTTTGGGATTGTGAAATTATTCTAACGTGCTTTCAAACCTTAAATGAAAAGTGATACAAATTCAAATATTCATGATTCACTGATAATTTTCTTCCATTTATTTGAATTTGTCCAAGATCACGCTTTAAAAAGAAAATTCATAAGAACTTTGCAGAAAATTATTAATAAATAATGGAATGTTATGTTTCTTTGGAGACTGCCACGTTACTGCTACCAGACTGGTTTAATCTACTGCATTGTGTTTTGTATTTTCTACTGATTCCCACAAATATCTCATTCGTATCAGTAGATCACTAAATTGAATATTGTCATACAGGCATGACCAGAAACCAAAACAACTTGAAGTAAAATAAGTGGGTCTGTCATTTAAGGAATATGTTGTTTGTAACGAAATCCCATACGTTGAGAAAGTTCGTGTTTTATAATCATTCACGTTTGCTAATGTGCGCTACATTGGTTTACAATTCAACGAGCTTTAGGTATCAACAGTGTCGTTACAACTTGCAGTAGTGTAAAGTGCAGTAGGCAGTGCCTCCGATGGTCAAACCTTCATTACAAATCACATCAAACAATTATGTGACGCCTGCAAACCAGCGCATCAAAAATCACAGGCCACACGGGGTATCTACGTAGTCTTAGGCGCCTTGCCAAGGTTCACGCGGCTTCTTCCGTCGGAGGTTCGAGTCCTCCCTCGGGCATGAGTGTGTGCATTGTCCTTAGCGTAAGTTAGCTTAAGTTAGATTAAGTAGTATTTAAGCCTAGGGACCGATGACAGCAGTCTGGTCCCATAAGAAATTATCACAAAGATCCAAAAATCACATTTCTACGAAAAATTAATCTTGGGCTCACGTATAATGAATGATATTGCGCCAGTGAAAAAATCTGAAACTGTAACTGGGTGTATATGAGCTCATGTTTGAAAAATATTCCATGGATATAAACTAGATTGTGGATTAATTATCAATCACACGAACTCCTTCAATGTTCATGCTCTTCGCGTCACGGCAGGTTTTGTGCTCATATACTCGTACTAGTACTATATTTAAAATATCACGAGGTGAGAGACAACGATAACCTATGAGCTGTGCAGCCATGGACGGTGATTGTGGCACACATTTCTGTAGAGACACATCGGGGTTTCGCATTCTATGGCGTCTGCTGGGAGGGAAAATCACCGACTTTTCGAGAGTCCGAAGCGTTAAGTGCGGGTTTCCACTCGCTGTAGCAAGTGGCCTGGACACAGCACCTGCCTTCCATCGATCAGATAACGGCGTGCTTTGCCATAGCACAGGCAAGGCGCCGTTCAGTAGACTGAGCTATTCACGTTCCTTATGTGTGAAAACTGATGTTGAAATTGACAAAGGGGAATTGAATACTTTGCAATAGTAAGCACCAAAACCATGCGGACGCCTGTTATTGGATATTAACATGAGATGGGTCCAACTTTAGCCTTTATTATGGTTTGAACTTTGTTCGGGACGCTTTTCAATGACATGTCTGAGCGTCTACAGAAGAATGGTGGCCCATTTTGCTCAAGAGCCGGAACTACAGAAGGGTTTTTTTTTGTTTTTTTTGTTTTGGTCATCAGTCTACTGACTGGTTTGATGCGGCCCACCACGAATTCCTTTCCTGTGCTAACCTCTTCATCTCAGAATAGCACTTGCAACCTATGTCCTCAATTATTTGCTTGATGTATTCCAATCTCTGTCTTCCTCTACAGTTTTTGTCTTCTACAGCTCCCTCTAGTACCATGGAAGTCATTCCCTCATACCTTAGCAGATGTCCTGTCATCCTGCTCCTTCTCCTTATCAGTGTTTTCCACATATTCCTTTCCTCTCCGATTCTGCGTAGAACCTCCTCATTCCTTACCTTATCAGTCCACCTAATTTTCAACATTCGTCTATAGCACCACATCTCTAATGCTTCGATTCTCTTCTGTTCCGGTTTTCCCACAATCCATGTTTCACTACCATACAATGCTGTACTCCAGACGTACATCCTCAGAAATTTCTTCCTCAAATGAAGGCCGGTATTTGATATTAGTAGACTTCTCTTGGCCAGAAATGCCTTTTTGCCATAGCGAGTCTGCTTTTGATGTCCTCCTTGGTCCGTCCGCCATTGGTTATTTTACTGCCTAGGTAGCAGAATTCCTTAACTTCATTGACTTCGTGACCATCAATCCTGATGTTAAGTTTCCCGCTGTTCTCATTTCTACTGCTTCTCATTACCTTCGTCTTTCTCCGATTTACTCTCAAACCATACTGTGTACTCATTAGACTGTTCATTCCGTTCAGCAGATCATTTAAATCTTCTTCACTTTCACTCAGGATAGCAATGTCATCAGCGAATCGTATCATTGATATCCTTTCACCTTGTATTTTAATTCCACTCCTGAACCTTTCTTTTATTTCCATCATTGCTTCCTCGATGTACAGATTGAAGAGTAGGGGCGAAAGGCTACAGCCTTGTCTTACACCCTTCTTAATACGAGCACTTCGTTCTTGATCGTCCACTCTTATTATTCCCTCTTGGTTGTTGTACCTATTGTTAATGACCCGTCTTTCCCTATAGCTTATCCCAACTTTTTTCAGAATCTCGAACAGCTTGCACCATTTTATATTGTCGAACGCTTTTTCCCGGTCGACAAATCCTATGAACGTGTCTTGATTTTTCTTTAGCCTTGCTTCCATTATTAGCCGTAACGTCAGAATTGCCTCTCTCGTCCCTTTACTTTTCCTAAAGCCAAACTGGTCGTCACCTAGCGCATTCTCAATTTTCTTTTCCATTCTTCTGTATATTATTCTTGTAAGCAGCTTCGATGCATGAGCTGTTAAGCTGATTGTGCGATAATTCTCGCACTTGCCAGCTCTTGCCGTCTTCGGAATTGTGTGGATGATGCTTTTCCGAAAGTCAGATGGTATGTCGCCAGACTCATATATTCTACATACCAATGTGAATAGTCGTTTTGTTGCCACTTCCCCTAATGATTTTAGAAATTCTGATGAAATGTTATCTATCCCTTCTGCCTTATTTGACCGTAAGTCCTCCAAAGCTCTTTTAAATTCCGATTCTAATACTGGATCCCCAATCTCTTCTAAATCGACTCCTGTTTCTTCTTCTATCACATCAGACAAATTTTCACCCTCATAGAGGCTTTCAATGTATTCTTTCCACCTGTTTGCTCTCTCCTCTGCATTTAACAGTGGAATTCCCGTTGCACTCTTAATGTTACCACCGTTGCTTCTAATGTCACCAAAGGTTGTTTTGACATTCCTGCATGCTAAGTCTGTCCTTCAGACAATCATATCTTTTTCGATGTCTTCACACTTTTCCTGCAGCCATTTCGTCTTAGCTTCCCTGCATTTCCTATTTATTTCATTCCTCAGCGACTTGTATTTCTGTATTCCTGATTTTCCCGGAACATGTTTGTACTTCCTCCTTTCATCGATCAACTGAAGTATTTCTTCTGTTACCCATGGTTTCTTCGCAGCTACCTTCTTTGTACCTATGTTTTCCTTCCCAACTTCTGTGATGGCCCTTTTTAGAGATGTCCATTCCTCTTGAACTGTGTTGCCTACTGCGCTATTCCTTACTGCTGTATCTATAGCGTTAGAGAACTTCTAACGTATCTCGTCATTCCTTAGAACTTCCATATCCCACTTCTTTGCGTATTAATTCTTCCTAACTAATGTCTTGAACTTCAGCCTACTCTTCATCACTACTATATTGTGATCTGAGTCTATATCTGCTCCTGGATACGCCTTACAATCCAGTATCTGATTTCGGAATCTCTGTCTGACCATGATGTAATCTAATTGATATCTTCCCGAATCTCCCGGCCTTTTCCAAGTATACCTCCTGCTCTTGTGATTCTTGAACAGGGTATTCGCTATTACTAGTTGAAACTTGTTACAGAACTCAATTAGTCTTTCTCCTCTTGCATTCCTTGTCCCAAGCCCATATTCTCCTGTAACCTTTTTTTCTACTCCTTCCCCTACAACTGCATTCCAGTCGCCCATGACTATTAGATTTTCGTCCCCCTCTACATATTGCATTACCCTTTCAATACCCTCATACACTTTCTCTATCTGTTCATCTTCAGCTTGCGACGTCGGCATGTATACCTGAACTATCGTTGTCGGTGTTGGTCTGCTGTCGATTCTGATTAGAACAACCCGATCACTGAACTGTTCACAGTAACACACCCTCTGCCCTACCTTCCTATTCATAACGAATCCTACACCTGTTATACCATTTTCTGCTGCTGTTGATATTACCCGATACTCATCTGACCAGAAATCCTTGTCTTCCTTCCACTTCACTTCACTGACCCCTACTATATCTAGATTAAGCCTTTGCATTTCCCTTTTCAGATTTTCTAGCTTCCCTACCACGTTCAAGCTTCTGACATTCCACGCCCCGACTCGTAGAACATTATCCTTTCGTTGATTATTCAATCTTTTTCTCATGGTAACATCCCCCTTGGCAGTCCCCTCCCGGAGATCCGAATGGGGGCTATTCAGGAATCTTTTGCCAATGGAGAGATCATCATGACTGAAGGTACTGATGTCGAACGCTGGGTTCTGGAACGAAGTCAACTCTCTAGCTCATCCCAGAGGCGTTACGTTGTGTTCAGATCAGGACTCAGAGCAGGTGAGACCTTTTAAGGAATGTTATTATCCATATACCATTCCCTCATAGATGCTGTTAGTAGTATGGTAAAGACTGAAAGGTAAGCCACACCCCGTCACCCTCAAGGTCGAGGTAAAGATCAAAGGATGGTGGACTGTGGCAGGAAAAAATGGTAGATTATGACGTCAATCGTTGGCGGTGCTGGAGTCGCTATACAACCAGAAACATTCATCATCAGTCACTTGTACTCTGTTCGCCATAGTGGAAGGACTATGAAGGGTCAGCAGAGGTCAGGTGCCACATAAAATATGGTTCAAATGGCTCGGAGCACTATGGGACTTAACGTCTGTGGTCAATAGTCCCCTAGAAATTAGGAGTACTTAAACCTAACTAACCTAAGGATATCACACACATCCATGCCCGAGGCAGGATTCTAACCTGCGACCGTAGCTGTCACTAAAGCGCCTAGAACCGCACGGCCACACGGGCCGGTGGTGTCACATAACCCCTCCCCCCCCCTCTTACACAATACAGTTATACCATATTCAAATGCACGTATTAACCCATCCTCATTGCACATTACTAACCCACACCTTACATATGTTTTTGGATGTGGTCTTACTTTAGCAAAACAGAGCTTTGTTTTTTTATCCCAAACTTGTTTCACTGTAGTTGCAGCGTCAACAGCGGGTTTTTTATTTTATGGATTTTAGCACATGGCGTAGTTTTCCTGCTATATTGTGTTTTTACAGTGTCTGTTTTCTTTTACAGTTTCTCATGTATTTTTTTTCCTCATCTTCTTGACTGTGGAGATCTATGTGTTGATCTGTCATTGTCAGTGTTTCATTGTTTACCCAGTGAAACATGACACACTGTAAAAGAAAACAGACACTGTTGATGCTGCAACTGCAGTGAAACATGGTTCGGATAAAAAACAAAATTGTGTTTTGCTAAAGGCGAATCCCAACCAAAAGCATATGTATTGTTAACGCAAACACATACAAGATGATTAACCCGCACCTTGTTGCTCGTTTTTATTCTATGTGTTTTCTGAAATACTTACGACCTTGTCTACAGTGCAGTGCCCCACTGACTTATTGCAGCAGAAATTGCAGCTTCTGAGGCTTCAAACATAAGCACCATCACCTGCTGAGTCGTAGCAGTGTACAGACACTCTGTCACACACATTGGATCAACGTCTCTTTGGCTTTGAGTTTCTGGCGTTTTCAGACCAGCAGAGATCAGTCGCCACCTCCAGACAGATTAAGAGAAAAATTGCATGTAAATACACTCCTGGAAATTGAAATAAGAACACCGTGAATTTATTGACACATTCCTGGGGTCAGATACATCACATGATCACACTGACAGAACCACAGGCACATAGACACAGGCAACAGAGCAAGCACAATGTCGGCACTAGTACAGTGTATATCCACCTTTCGCAGCAATGCAGGCTGCTATTCTCCCATGGAGACGATCGTAGAGATGCTGGATGTAGTCCTGTGGAACGGCTTGCCATGCCGTTTCCACCTGGCGCCTCAGTTGGACCAGCGTTCGTGCTGGACGTGCAGACCGCGTGAGACGACGCTTCATCCAGTCCCAAACATGCTCAATGGGGGACAGATCCGGAGATCTTGCTGGCCAGGGTAGTTGACTTACACCTTCTAGAGCACGTTGGGTGGCACGGGATACATGCGGACGTGCATTGTCCTGTTGGAACAGCAAGTTCCCTTGCCGCTCTAGGAATGGTAGAACGATGGGTTCTATGACGGTTTGGATGTACCGTGCACTATTCAGTGTCCCCTCGACGATCACCAGAGGTGTACGGCCAGTGTAGGAGATCGCTCCCCACACCATGATGCCGGGTGTTGGCCCTGTGTGCCTCGGTCGTATGCAGTCCTGATTGTGGCGCTCACCTGCACGGCGCCAAACACGCATACGACCATCATTGGCACCAAGGCAGAAGCGACTCTCATCGCTGAAGACGACACGTCTCCATTCGTCCCTCCATTCACGCCTGTCGCGACATCACTGGAGGCGGGCTGCACGATGTTGGGGCGTGAGCGGAAGACGGCCTAACGGTGTGCGGGACCGTAGCCCAGCTTCATGGAGACGGTTGCGAATGGTCCTCGCCGATACCCCAGGAGCAACAGTGTCCCTAATTTGCTGGGAAGTGGCGGTGCGGTCCCCTACGGGACTGCGTAGGATCCTACGGTCTTGGCGTGCATCCGTGCGTCGCTGCGGTCCGGTCCCAGGTCGACGGGCACTTGCACCTTCCGCCGGCCACTGGCGACAACATCGATGTACTGTGGAGACCTCACGCCCCACGTGTTGAGCAATTCGGCGGTACGTCCACCCGGCCTCCCGCATGCCCACTATACGCCCTCGCTCAAAGTCCGTCAACTGCACATACGGTTCACGTCCACGCTACCGCGGCATGCTACCAGTGTTAAAGACTGCGATGGAGCTCCGTATGCCACGGCAAACTGGCTGACACTGACGGCGGCGGTGCACAAATGCTGCGCAGCTAGCGCCATTCGACGGCCAACACCGCGGTTCCTGGTGTGTCCGCTGTGCCGTGCGTGTGATCATTGCTTGTGCAGCCCTCTCGCAGTGTCCTGAGCAAGTATGGTGGGTCTGACACACCGGTGTCAATGTGTTCTTTTTTCCATTTTCAGGAGTGTATTAACCCACGCCTTATTATTTTCGAAATAGTACAATAGACTATACATAATGCATTAGCTCACTCTCCCATTCTATGTGTATTCTCAAATACTTAAGTTACTTTTCTGTTTCCTCAGAAGTGAAAAGCAGCCTCATGCAGCACTACCTGATATTTGGAATCGGACACATAACGTTTTGAGTGTCTGCTGTCTGCATCACCACAGCTCATCAAGCAGGAATCAGCACCAGATATATTGGAAAAAAACATACAACTGTTCATTGAGCCACAGCCAAGGGCACTAATATTGGCGCAACATATAATTTGACTGGCAGTGAATCGATACTTGTAAATGTGGGTATGCTAGCAGGAGTGGAATCTGAGACGATAATATAATAAGAAATGGAGCTGAAGTGCGGATTATGCAGACTGGAAGTGATGACCCACTTTGTACAATGCTATACGTCAGTGCTCATCTGATAACAGACTATGACGCAGTTTATCCTCTTCCAGACATCATCCTACTTAGCACTAAGGCCACCAACATAGAAATGTATGGGGGTGCAGCATTCAAGGTAGGATCATCAGGCTCATCAGGCTCATCCCTTTATCTATGCCATTCAGTTGGTATGAACTTAGATGACTGACAGTGGATTATCATTGGTGTTCGACTGAGTTGATGGCAGCTACATGCTGAAGTTGTATGCAAAAATGGGGTCTGCTTTGGTGTAGCATACATTTGGAAATTTAAATTCATGTATTCGCGCAGTACCTATGACTGTACCTGTTTCACACGTAAGTATTAAATGCATGCGTGCTGAATTTACAAATGGAATACAGAGTATTGTGTAACTGCTAAAGGTTTGAAGGCCATACAGGTCGAATTGAGAACATGTGCGAAACAACTATTTCGAAAATAGTATAAAAACGTTTTACTGCGCCCAATGCACAATTTTTGATCCATAGTAAAATAATTTCCTCCACAAATCTCTTATTTCTACATACCAGTAGACGTACAAATCATATTACTTTTGTCAGTATTATACCTCTCGGCAAACAACAAAACGTGTAATGACACAATTCTGCAAAGAAATAACCTTCCTCTGGGTTCAAACATCAAAACTAAAATTAAATTCAGCGAATTTGTGATAATAGCTATCCATCCCATCTAACTCTGCCACCCTGGACCGACTGGTTGCAGCTTTCTCACTGCCCATCCAATATTTCTGGACTTAAAGGTCACAAGTTGACCAGCTTGATATAAGATGCAGTTGCACTGATGGAAATCACAGCCTGTCAACTAATACTGTAAGGTGTGAAATGCTCATAAGCTGGTAGCTGTAGTTAGGGTTGAAGATTGTTACAGTTTGGGCGTATTTCATTAGACATTTTGTCATGGTTAAGGGAGCATGTTAATACAATGTTTTGCACTATAGCGTGTACATAGTCATCACTGATAAGGTCAGTTTCCTGTTCCAGAAGAAATATTTCAGAGTTGAACATACTTCATAATCCTGCAACGGTCTTTGGTTATGGACTTAAGTACGGTTTGTGAACCCATATGCGAAGCACATGGATGTGAATTGCACATTAGTTTGTTACTTCATAATCATATGTCTGGCACGCAGAAATAGTTAAACTAAACCTTTTTCACATGACAGCATAGTAGCATGTGTGGGTTTACTTCACATGATATCAGACAAAAAGGAATCATTAGAGCATCATCTGCAGACCCATCTTATCAACATCTTGAATCTGACAACATTAGAAGTAGATTGATTCGTCATAAAATCCCCCAAACGTAATTAGTGGCTTCTGCGAAATATAATTCCGTAGAAAAAGCACCTGTGGCATTGTATTGTAGAGTATATTCAGACACCAGACCTCAAATTAAATCCATGGGTTGCACTCAAAATTAGAAACTGTGTGAGGCAGGGTTATGTTATTAGCATTTCCAGCAAATACAGGTGCATTATTTATGGGAACGCTTAGCAGAACAAAAACTGTATTTGACTGACAACTTAGAATTGGGCCATTTCCTTATCCCACATAAAACTCTACAGCCAGTCTACATCCCACTTATTTTCCTGTGACAGGAAATCCAAAAAAAGAAAAGCCCACCCATCCTGTCGACACTTGTCTGACTGGTGTCACTCTCATCCCATCTTCCTTGCTGCAAAGCACCAACTTCAGCACTAAGATATAAGATGCAGTTACATTGTAGGAGCTCACAGACTGCAAAGTAGCACTGTGAAGTATGAAACACTCATGTGGTGCTGAGAGTAGTGACGAAACAGTTTAGGTTTTTTTTGGGACATTTTGGGTCAATTTGGAAGCATTTTGATGAAATGTTCTCGCTGGTGAAGTTTGCTGCTTCATATAAATTACTCATTGTCCGGAATTAATCTGAAATATTTCAGAGTTGAGCATATTTCAGTATCCTACAATGAGCTTTTGCCATAGACTTTTGTAATAACCAATCACAGGTCAGCTTTCAGCAAGTGTGTGTGTGTGTGTGTGTGTGTGTGTGTGTGTGTGTGTGTGTGTGTGTGTGTGTAAAATATGTATAGTAGCTACGATTTCTAATTATATGTCTCTTTGATCCTCTGAGTGCCTATCTAAATGTGTTAAATGACCTTGGTATAGTGCTGTAAATTATAATGCTGACTCTAAAAAAAGTACAACCCACATGAGATGGGTATCTATGTGTTCTACAGGAGAGATGTCACCACCAGCTCAATAACAGATGTGCTTAAACTAATAGATTGTGAATCTACATGCAAAAGGTATTTCTAACGAAGAGAAGTGTTTTATGAAGTGTTTATGATGCTGTGTATTTTACTAAGCAGAGGGAATTAAATGAAAATATATTGTAACGTGGAGGAGTACATAATGAAACAAAAAGGTCATGTAAGTGTTGAACTGAAGTGAATGACTGCATGTGAGCTTGATCGCATACTCACAGAATTTAACGTGTAAAAAAGATAAATATGAATGGGTAGTTGTAATTCAGGAAGAAGAGCTAGCACCTGTTAATATGTTACTATATATACATGAAAATACTGGTAAGAAAGCTATTTCAAATAGCAAAGGAAATTGGTTTAGAGGTAAATGAGGGAAAAACCAAATTCATGAGGTTAGAAAGAAATTGCAAGACAAAAACGTGAGAAACACACAGATTGATGACTATCTTTTTGAAGAAGAAGAAGAAGAACTTAAATATCTGGGGGTTGCAGTAAGTAACAGAAACCATGAGAAACAAGAAATAGAAGTAAAGAAAAGAGCTGCATCCAGAGCATAATATTCATTCAGTAAACTACTGTTATGCAACATTGTATCAAGAGGAACCAAAATAAGGGTTCATAAAACTATAAATAGACCGTTATACTATGTGTTTCAGAAAAATGAAGAATAGTTAAGTATACAGAGAGAAGGATAGAAGTTTTTGGGAACAGAATCCTGTAGAAGATATTTGGACCAATTTATAAGGAAGGAAAATGGTGAAGCTGAAGACACTGGGAGCTTATATAATAAACCAGATAATGTTGCAGAATCCAGGACAAGGAGGCTGAGAGGGGAAGTGCTCAACTACAGACGAGAGCAGGGATCAAGAATGAGAGAAGTGTCTGAGAAGATACCCGAAGGGCAAAGACCCCTAGGCAGATCTAAAGTAAGTTGCTGAGACCAGGTGGCCAAGGACCTTTAGATATTTGGAACAAAGGAAGATGATCGAAGGACATATACTGCGGAGGATACTACTTGACAAGGCCAAATACTAACTGCAGTTTGTGGAAGAAGGAGAGCAAGAGTAAATACATATACATTAGAATAATGAAATTAATATTTTTAAAGCTGCAATCTATGTTCAGTTTTTTATTTTATCTATTATCATATTTCTATCTGTCTTTCCTGAATTATATTGGTCAATTCGACATTATGTAGGGGGTCTAGATACTTCTGATCAGATAGTGTATTGTACAGCTCTAAGGAATAATTTGAAGTCCTACAAACAGGAAACAAATATAATTCAAAAGACATAATCGTCTACTCATTAGCATCACTGTACCATGTAAAAACTCTGCTGTATTCTGTATAGATTCAACTCCTCCAGGAAGAATGAAATTCTCCTTTCCATCAAAATCTGGTAGTTACATAATGATTAGCGTTATGAAGTTTATAGATGATTTTTCAGTCGATAACTGAACTTGTCGAAACAACAGACATTTGTAAAAAATAATATTGTCTTTGTTGCTCCTAAGTTCTTCAAACAGAAGCTAGAAAGCATTAAACTATTTTCTGTTTTATACAATCGGATGCGCAATAAGAATTCCCTGATGCTGTTATCATCGATAAAGAATGCAAAGGAATTAAATGCTTGTGATCCATCTTCGTTCAACGTTCAGTTGCAAATGTTGCAACAAGCAAATGGCTGCAGAGAACAAAAGCCAATTGCTGTTCCTCAGTAGACACCGACCACCACCACACTACAACAGCATGGTAGTGAAGCTTTTATTTCCTATCTCCTTACACGTAAACGAGTAAGAAGTGCCTTACCAAGGTTGAAAACTCGTTTAAAGCCTTATTTATATTTTGTACACTGTACTGTATGGTCTAAAATGCAGTGATTGACAAGTTATTTGTAGGTCAAGTGCATATGCTTCACTAGTCGTTAGACATCACCACGAGAGTCTTTCACATGAAAAAAGAAGAATAAAAATCGAATGAGAAACACTGCAGTGCGACAAAACGTGTTGAATGCACACGGGAAGTTTTCTTTTTTTTTCCATGACAATTTTCGCCTTTATTTACAGAATAAGATTGGTTGACTGATCTGGGGGACGGGACCAAACAGCGAATTCATCCATCCCATTTGATTAGCGAAGGATTGGGAAGAGAATCGGATGTCCCTTTCAAATGAACTATCCTGACATTTCCCTGGAGCGATTTAGGGAAATCACGGAAAACCTAAATCAGGATGGCCAGACGCGGGTTTGAACCGTCGTCCTCCCGAACGTGAGTCCAGTGTCTAACCACTGCGTGAAGTCGCTCGGTCTTATATAATAAAATTTTTACAGCATCAAAATCAGATGAACCATTTCCAGCTCCCACATTTGACACATAGCAAAGACGTGTGGAGAGACAACAGGTAGAATTGCTCACCATATGGCGTTAACCTTAGGATGTGAAACGGTCCTTAGAATCCGTAGCCATAGACAATAAAAACTTACACATACTGCCCCTTATCACTGTACCAACCAGTCAACTGGTCTGAGAAAACATCCTACTGACTCAGTCTGATTTCAGCTGTCCGCATATTAAGAACAGTAAATAGACATTTACCTTGGCAGTCCTAATGCACCTTCCCCCACCATTTTCAAAGAGCTTCAGCAACGGTAGTCAGGTGGGTTTGCTCTCATTTGGCCTTTGTTCGTTCGCTGGGACAAGTCATCTATCGTTTGTTTGTGAACATGAACACTCGGTATTATGGCAAAAATATTTTCTTAAACATTATGATATGAATCTCATTCTAAACAGTTATTTATAATATAATAACGCATCACCATATTCAGAAAGTAGTGAAACTGGCAGCGTGGACTTCCTGAGGTTTATATTACTACAGAACAGTCAATATTGTAGGGATTTTTTTATTTTAGTATAATAATAATATAATATCACTTTAGTTCTTAAACGGGGACGCTCATGAATTTGACAAGAACCGTCACTTTTCAGTTTATATTTTGTTTATTTTAGAACTCAAGGGCAACAAGTTCCCAAAGGTTCAATAATGAAGTTCCATTCGAAGTACTTGAAAAATAATTAGTGGTATGACGTTACCTTCCTGCCACGCCCACTCTCTGAAGCTACACTTCAATACTAGTTCAGTGATAAACAATTCTGTGCATTACTTTCAATTAAACTTGCACGGGATACATTCGTGTTTTTATAGGTCATCTGTGATCTTGTTCCGCATCTGAGAAACAATAATATACCACCTGCCTTGGTTATGAACAAGCAGTTCTTCTTGTGTCGCATTTTCATCTGCTACAATTGTCAGAGTTGCAACTCACGATGAAATTCTTGTATTTAATTATTGGAACGTGGCGAAGCTGAAGGTATTAGGCAGAAGAAAGCCTTGAAGAGAAAGAAGACCCAGAGTACAAATTTGGAGCTTTCTGAAGAGGCAACAAGAAGAAAACATTAGATTGAAAATGAAATTGCATTTCCTGAAGATTATCTTTTTTCTTAAAATTTGTGTACCTTTTTCTCTGAATGTATGAAGACTAGAATTATGAAATTTCATACGATTATTTCTATAAACTCAATAAACGTTGCCTCAGAGTATATTTACAAATTCTAAATGTAAGCTGAGATATGAGGCAATGTGCATGGAATTTTGCGTTATTTTGTATTATACTTACAGAATTATTATCAAAAAGTTATTAAAATTCTCCTACTTGATATATTCAGAAAACATCTTGAGTGTGACTTGCCATATCCAAGAGGTTAAACAGAGAAACTTTTGTAGTAATCTCTTGAATAGTTTATGGGAAAACTTTCTGAAAATAAAATTGATAAATTCCACAACAGCAGTAAATATATTAATTTCCTGTAAGGCATTGTACAAAAATTTATTGCTGTACCTTCGGAACTGAGGATATGGGGCTCTTTTAAGCAGCTCGTGTTTTTCATGAACGTTCCCCCTTAAGTGTGTTTCAGCACAAAAATTTATTTGTGCCTTCAGTTATTTGAAGCTATTCTTGATTTGGTTAAAATCCGATGAAAACACTCTGTTCATCTTATGCTCCAGAACTTGTTTACATTAACATTAATAACCATCACCAAAGTCGTTTCAGTGTATTGTGAATATTAAGAATTCACTCCAGTTTCTGTCAATGAACGTCATAAGATTACACTGACAATTGCCTCCATATCACAACGTCAAAGAATTATACTGATATCACTTTCTCATTCTCCTTTTTGTGCCTCTTTCCAGCGTCTGTGCAGAATTAGCATGATTATTAACGGATCTGGCATAATTAAGGAGTGCCTAGTTTAGATGCCCTTGCTGTCGCCATCTTTTACCCCCATCAAAGACAGAAATATGTATCCCAACTGTGTGCATGGAATGTTATTCGCGTGAGAAGTGTGAGACACTTTTATAAATGTCTGTGAATCGTGTAACTGAGTTGGGACTCGGGTACCACCCTGGTCTTCACGTAGTCGGACATAGTAAACTGCCTGAAGGCTACATCCAAGCTGGCCGGTACACCGACACTCGTTAATCCACGTCGTGGATTCCATCCCGAGCCGCCACACCTTGCCAGCCCGTAAGCGGTGCTTTAAAACGCACGGCTATCTGTGTCGGTGAGATGTGCCGATGCGAAGAACAAGAAATCTGTTCCCGCCTTTAACGTTACATAAGACAGACTTAACTATTCTGTGAGAATTTTGTTATGAAGACCGTTGAATGTGTTACCTGATGTCAATGAAACGTAACTGACCGAGACATAGTTAATGTACATAATTAATGACAAAACCTGGCCGTTGGCCGGTCGCCAAGAATTCTACGTCTGCCTCTCAGGAATCCATGTCCGGCCACATGCACGATTTAGCAAGAGTGTGGGATGCGGAGGGGTCTGGAGGAACTATTATCTTCCGGTCTAGTTCTGTGTCTGCTCATGATCTAGTGATAAACGTCGCACAATGTAGGCACAAAGTCTTGAGTTCGGTTACTGTTCTTTCTCTGTTTTCTTAAATTTCAGTTCGACTGACTGCTGAGATTATCAGTGTGATGGAACTTGAAAAATATTTCACTTTATTTTCTAACCCGACAATAGCAGCACAAAGTTACAGGAACAATTCTGCGAAACTGTTCGTGGCAGCGCCAAGATTGGAACAGTTCACGCTCAACAGTTTCCTCGTCATACAGCAGCCTTCCTCCTACACGCTGCTAGTCACACGTTCCACGCAACCTAACATCAGGCGCCATTCATCCAGGTGACCGCGGAGTGACTCTATGAGTTTGTATCAGCTGTCATTGTTTTATCAGAAATTCGAGTATTAAACTTACAGTTGCACTGAAAGTTTGCATAGTTGAAACTGTGAAATAGCCACAACTGGAAAGAGGCCTAACATTTGCCACATATGGTCACTTTTGGGTTCAATAGAGGGATTTAGACAGCGGAGGCATCTCGAAACCCCTGTATTGTGAGAGGGTTAAGTGCTTTTGCGTTAAACGCATCAGAAAAGGATTTACTTGTTTGAAGAAAGATGATACTGGAATGAATAATTTTCCACATTAAGGATGTATGTATAGCTTACATATCGGATGACTTGCGAACATTTAGTGGCATTTTCATTCAAGAGGCTAGGTTCAGATGTCGGGTTTAGGAGTACTGCATCCTCTAATTCAAGGCAACAAAAATGAAAGCCGCGACTAATACTCCATTTTGGCTTGATCGTAATCAGTCTGCTCACTGAACATTTCTATGCTATATGATGATGAGTTACAATGCCTTTGAGTTAACCTCTTAAAAATAAATTATCAGATGATCCCAAATAAAAGAGAGATACTCGAGCAATGGTCGCTGTAATCACAATCTTTTGCCTCTTGTAGCTCAGACAGGATTGTGCACTAAGAATTCCTCTCAAGGGATGTTTCCACCACAACTGGTATTTGTTGCCAGCAACTGAAACCTCTTTCGGTCGTTGAGTAAGAAAAACGACTGGCAGATCTGCATCACGTGTTGCTACTAGACGATAACGGACTTTGCTGGTTTCCCAAACAGAACTGTTCAACAAGTAGGTTTGGAAGTCATCCTATACGCATTTTTTATTCTGATCCTGTGCTTGAAACTATGACATAAAAAGCAGGGCAGTCCACTCATGGTCTGTCCAAGGGAAAATGAGAGAGAAATGCTTGGAATGAAGAACGACGAGATAAGGGTAGGACCAGGGATCTGTGATGTCGAGCGGACAACGAGAGTGAAGCGAGGTTGAACGCGAGACGTGTCCGGAAACAACTCAAATGGACCACTAAACTGACGCAGTCACTTCATTCTTGATCCTGTCTCTGAGACTCACTACTGGCAATTGTTCTCTCTCTATGTTTCGCCTTCACGGACCCGGACTCTATTTGCATTGCTCGCTGTGTCATTGTTCCGAGCCTGTATGTTCTTACTCGCAGGATGCGTCGGTCATACAAAGTTTTCTTTTCCGTGTTGCTCCAGACAGACATAAATGCACTCATTTACTGCTTGCGGAGAATAGTTTTCGATGGAGATCGTAATACTGACAGGGCTGATGAGTGCTCTTTTGATGGTAAATTTTGAGGCCTACAACTTGGTAATCAAAAGACGTGTTCCCTACTCATAATATTTTCGGTATAACAACTGAAACGTTCCAAAAATGTGAATCCCATTCTGTGTGTGAGCTTTTCAGATTTAAGTACGCTTAAGAAAGAGAAACAAAATTAGTTGTTGAAGTTATTGATTTATTGTATTTAGTTCGTAGCCGGGGCATATGAGTATTATTAGTAACTACGCTCCAGTCTCTAAACCTAGTTGCAGAAATGAGAATAAAATGAGTGAGACGTACTTTTCGCAACTCTGTGATGACGCAATCACTGAATGAAGAGTGATTCAACACAACAATACAAAGTTTGCATACGAAATTAAATATAGGACATAATATATTAACGGCTTTCCGTTACCTATTAGCAACAGTACCAAATCTAAAAATAAAAACAAAGCCGAAATGTTGAGACAAAAGCCATAATTTCCGATGTACCTAGCTCCAGAGCATTGTTAGTATGAGGATCACTCCAAAATAAATAAACACATTTTTTTTTAAATCCATCTTTTACTCTACATGTTTGAAAGTTTTACACTGTGTAGATACATCCGTTAGGAACAATACTTTCATTTCTCCACATAATTTTCATCCCTCGCAAAAGCCTTACGCCATCTTGGGACCAGCGCCTGTATATCCGCACGGTAAAATTGTGGACCAACCTGTTGGAGCCACTGTTTGACAGTGTGAACAAGGGAGTCTTCATCTTAAAACCTTGTTCCACAAAGAGAGTCTTTCAGTTTCCCAAAGAGATGATAGTCACATGGAGCCAGGTCAGGACTGTAAGGCGGGTGTTTTAGTGTTGTCCATCCGAGTTTTGTGCTCGCTTCAATGGTTTTTGGACTGACATGTGGCCGTGCATTGTCGTGCAACAGCAAAACATCCTGCTTTTGCCGATGTGGTGGAACACGACTCAGTCGAGCTTGAAGGTTCTTCAGTGTCATCACAAATGCGTCAGAATTTATGGTGGTTACACTTGGCAAGATGTCCAAAAGCAAGAGTCCTTCGGAATCGAAAAACACCGTAGCCATAACTTTTCCAGAAGAAGGTGTGGTTTTGAATTTTTTTCCTTGGGTGAATTTGTATGATGCCACTCCATTGATTTCCTCTTCGTCTCTGGTGAATAATGATGGAGCCATGTTTCATCACCTGTCGCAATTCTTCCAATAAATTCATCTCCACCATTCTCGTAATGTTCCAAAAGTTCGCTGCACGCCGTTTTTCTTGTTTCATTGTGAGCCACTGTCAACATCCTGGGAACCCACCTGGCACAAACCTGTTTTAACGCCAACAATTTCAGTATTCTGCAAATACTTCCTTACTCTATCCCAACGTAGTGTCACAATTCGTTCACTGTGATGCGTCTGTCAGCAGTTATCAGTTCGTTAACTCTTTGCACGTTGTCTGGAGTGTGTGCAGCACGAGGCCTGCCGCTGCGAGGACAATATTGCCGTGCCCGCTTTCATCACGTAACCTGCTTGCCCACCGACTAACTGTATTGCGATTGACAGCAGCATCTCCATACACCTTTTTCAACCTCTTGTGGCTGTTTCCCACTGTCTCGTTTTCACAGCACAGGAATTCTATGACAGCACGTTGCTTCTGACCGTAAGTCTAAGCTTCTGACGAACGTCAAGTGTAGCAGCCATCTTGAAGACACGCTGTGACAGCGCCACTCACGGGAACAGGTTGAACTAAGTTTGAAAAGAAGCAGGAAGGATGTATCTACACACTGTAAAACTTTCACACAAGCAGAATGAAAACTGTACTTTTACAAAAATAATGTGCATTTCTTTTGGAGTGACACTCGTGGAAGCAAGTTTAGAAACTGTGCTTTTAGGGCTGCAGTAAGCGTACTAAAGTGATAACGAACATACCTAGGCGCCAGGTACCTCAGTGTTGCTAGTAAATTAGGGTGAGTTCCCATGACCACTCACAGGCGAATATCTGATTTCTGTATGGAAAAAGACGTATAAATGAAAAGGAATTCAAATATCATTCATTTACTTTCTATGCGACAGTTGGCCCTCTATCAACAACATTTTTATGCCTCTGTATAATTTCCATGATAAATCCATTTCCTTGCCGAATATTTATGGGACCGTATTGTTTTCGATAACTTCCTTGTGGACTCTCCAAGTTAAAATCTACACCATTGCAATATGTGGGTAAAAATCCTAGTCCAAGATCACTAAAACTCCTTTATTTGATCAGTTTCAGCTCACTGACGAGCCATCTTCATTTCAATAAAAAATTTATTACTTCATTCCGTGTATATCAGTCAACAGGCATTACATATCGTCATACACTGCGGTGACGAAAGTCATAGAATACCGAGATGTACACACACAAACGGCGATAGCGGGGCATACATAAGGTATAAAAGGGCAGTTCATTGGCGAAGATGTCATCTGTACTCAGTTAATACACGTGAAAAGGCCCTCGGCCATGATGTTAGGGGGTATCCCATGACTTACGTCACCTCAGTGTAGTCTGTTCAGCTGAATGGCTCTTATGGTCATGTATGAATTTTCTGTCTTACCTTTAGTAGCTTTGTGAAGTCGCCCTTAGCCTTACTTGACATATTTACGTTGTGATTCACCATTATCAAATCGTAAGGTATGCGGCCTGTTATGCCAAAATATGTGGATAAAAAGTTAAAGGTCTAGATCGCTAAAACTCCCTTGTTTCATAACTAGTCTCAGTTCGCTCAGGAGCTCTCTTCAAATCCATAAAAATTTTAATAGTTGATTCCATGTATACTGGGCATCAATTACATTTCAGTTGACGCCATCTTGAAAATAATGCCAGGAGCAAATCAGAGGGCTCGTGCGGAAACACTGCTGGATACTATCCCCGACCCCATTTTATCAACTTACCAATAATAATACAGGGTGTTTCAAAAATGACCGGTATATTTGAAACGGCAATAAAAACTAAACGAGCAGCGATAGAAATACACCGTTTGTTGCAATATGCTTGGGACAACAGTACATTTTCAGGCGGAGAAACTTTCGAAATTACAGTAGTTACAATTTTCAACAACATATGGCGCTGCAAGTGATGTGAAAGATACAGAAGACAACGCAGTCTGTGGGTGCGCCATTCTGTACGTCGTCTTTCTGCTGTAAGCGTGTGCTGTTCACAACGTGCAAGTGTGCTGTGGACAACATGGTTTATTCCTTAGAACAGAGGATTTTTCTGGTGTTGGAATTCCACCGCCTAGAACACAGTGTTGTTGCAACAAGACGAAGTTTTCAACGGAGGTTTAATGTAACCAAAGGACCGAAAAGCAATACAATAAAGGATCTGTTTGAAAAATTTCAACGGACTGGAAACGTGACAGATGAACGTGCTGGAAAGGCAGGGCGAGCACGTACGGCAACCACAGAGGGCAACGCACAGCTAGTGCAGCAGGTGATCCAACAGCGGCCTCGGGTTTCCGTTCGCCGTGTTGCACCTGCGGTCCAAATGACGCCCACGTCCACGTATCATCTCATGCGCAAGAGTTTATACCTCTATCCATACAAAATTCAAACGCGGCAACCCCTCAGTGCCGCTACCATTGCTGCACAAGAGACATTCGTTAACGATATAGTGCACAGGATTGATGACGGCGATATGCATGTGGGCAGCATTTGGTTTACTGACGAAGCTTATTTTTACCTGGACGGCTTCGTCAATAAACAGTACTGGCGCATATGGGGAACCGAAAAGCCCCATGTTGCAGTCCCATTGTCCCTGCATCCTCAAAAAGTACTGGTCTGGGCCGCCATTTCTTCCAAAGGAATTATTGGCCCATTTTTCAGATCCGAAACGATTACTGCATCACGCTATCTGGACATTCTTCGTGAATTTGTGGCGGTACAAACTGCCTTAGACGACACTGCGAACACCTCGTGGTTTATGCAAGATGGTGCCCGGCCACATCGCACGGCCGACGTCTTTAATTTCCTGAATGAATATTTCGATGATCGTGTGATTGCTTTGGGCTATCCGAAACATACAGGAGGCGGCGTGGATTGGCCTCCCTATTCGCCAGACATGAACCCCTGTGACTTCTTTCTGTGGGGACACTTGAAAGACCAGGTGTACCACCAGAATCCAGAAACAATTGAACAGCTATAGCAGTACATCTCATCTGCATGTGAAGCCATTCCGCCAGACACTTTGTCAAAGGTTTAGGGTAATTTCATTCAGAGACTACGCCATATTATTGCTACGCATGGTGGATATGTGTAAAATATCGTACTATAGAGTTTCCCAGACCGCAGCGCCATCTGTTGTTGACAATTGTAACTATTGTAATTTCGAAAGTTTGTCTGCGTGAAAATGTACTGTTGTCCCAAGCATATTGCAACAAACGGTGTATTTCTATTGCTGCTCGTTTAGTTTGTATTGCCGGTCATTTTTGAAACACCCTGTAAAAGCAACACGACATCTAACACGACGGGTGAAAATGTTCCTGTCTAGAAAAGTCTTCATAATAGCTGCTCTTTTGAGAAGTTTTTCGCCTGATTCTCTGGCGACGCTCACTTCCGTCTGCGTCTGCGAAAAGTGCTCAGTGGTGCGAGGCTCGCTAATTTAAAATCTGGCCAGTGGGAAAGAAGCAAGCGGCGTGCACTGTGGGACCTCTCCCGCCGCCAAGTTTCGGGGCCTCATTTCATGCTCATTAACTGTTTCGCTCGGCCATACTTCTGCCGCATGATTTATCGTTATTGAAATATCGAAACAAATGAGACTCAGACGAAGTTCAGCGGAACGATCGGCAGTAAAATTTTTACTATTCGGCCATATTCGCAGTCTGAACACTGGCGTTGCCTACTTTGCCTACTATTCAGGGCAAACTGGATGGTACTCTGTGGTCGCATCTTGGTAGCTTGCTTTGTGGATGGAGGAAATATCTGAACATCGCATGCCAACCTAACACTGAGCGATATTTCTGATTTCTCCCTTGGTTAAATGTGGTTGAAACGACGTATAACACACTCTACAGACGGAAAGCTGCTATTACAGTGGAGAGCCAAAGACACTGGTACACCTGCCTAATATCGCGCAGGGCCCCCGTGAGCACGCAGAAGTGCCGTAATACGAAATGGCATGGACTCGACTAATGTCTGAAGTAGAGCTGGAGGGAACTGACAGCATGAATCTTGCAGGTCTTGCAGGGCTGTCAGAAATGCGTAAGAGTACGAGGGGTGGAGATCTCTGAATAGCGTGTTGCAACGCATCTCAGGTATGCTCAATAGTGTTCATGTCTGGAAAGTCTGGTGGCCAGCGAAATTGTTTAAACTAAGAAAAGTGTCCCTGGAGGCACCCTGTAGCAATTCTGAACGTGTGGGGTGTCGCATTGTCCTGCTGGAATTGCCTAGCTCCATCGGAATGCGTAGTGGACATGAGTCGATGCAGATGATCAGGTAAGATGCTTATGTACGTGTCACCTGTCAGTGTCTATCTAGAGGTGTCAGGGGTCCCATATCATTCCAACTGCACACGCCTCACACCATTACAGGGTCTCCACCAGCTTGACCAGTACCCTGCTGATACCCAGGGTTCATGTATTCATGAGGTTGTTTCCATACCCGTACACTTCCATCTGCTCGATACTATTTGAAACGAGACTCTTGCGACCAGGCAACATGCTTCCAGTCATCAACAGTCCAATGTCGGTGTTGATGCGCCCACTCAAGGAGTAAAGCTTTGTGTCGTGGAGTCATCAATGGTACACGTGTGGACCTTTGGCAACGAAAGCCCATATCAGTGATGTTTCTTTGAATGGTTCACACGCTTACGCATGTTAATGTCCCAGCACGGAAATCCGTAGCAATATTCGGAAGGGTTGCACTTCTGTCATTTTGAATGATTCTCTTCAGTCGTCGTTGGTCAAGTTTTTGCAAGTTATTTTTCCCGCCGCAGCGATGTCGGAGATTAGACGTTTTACCGGATTCCTGATATTCATAGTGCACTCATGAAATGGTCGTGCGACAAAATACCCACTTCATTGCTACCTCAGAGATGCTGTGTCCCATTGCTCGTGCGCCGACTGTAACACCACGTTCAAACTCACTTAAATCTTGATAACCTGCCATTGTAGCAGCAGTAACCGATGTAACAACTGAACCAGGCACTTGTTGTCTTATATAGGTGTTGCCAACTGCAGCACCGTATTCTATCTGTTTACATATCTCTATATTGCAGTACGTATTCCTATACCAGTTTCTGTGGCGCTTCGATGTAGGATTGTCTTCGATGTACATGTTGCCCATGTACATGGCTCTGAAAAACTTAAGGACGTCGTAAATCAAGTAACGTAACATGTTAATAGCACGGTGGAAAGAATGAAAGTGCAGAACTTGTCAGAATCCTTCCAGTCGTGCACAGAAAGCTGGACGTGAAATGGTGTGAAGTCAGCGTGGGTTTAGAGCCAAATTTGGGCTGGCCACGCAACACGAGGCAGTTGAAGGAACAGGGAAACAGAATGTGTGTCAATCAGCGAGCAGTTACTGTGGATTGTGGTGTTCTCCGTTACAACATGGCCCGAAGACATCATCTGAATGACACTACACGCGGAAGAATCAACGGGAAACTGGAAGAATAACGAAATGTGGCTAGTGTAGCCCAGGAGTTTGTATTGCTCACAGAACTGTTTTTCGCGCATGCGGAGCTTCTACATCTACATACATACTCCACAATCCCCCATACGGTGCGTGGTGGAGGGTACCTCGTACCACAAGTAGCATCTTCTCTCCCTGTTCCACTCCCTAACAGAACGAGGGAAAAATGACTGCCTATATGCCTTTGTACGAGCCCTAATCTCTCTTATCTTACCTTTGTGGTCTGTCTGCGAAATAGAAGTTGGTGGCAGTAAAACTGTACTGCAGTCAGCCTCAAATGCTGGTTCTCTAAATTTCCTCAGTAGCGATTCACGAAAAGAACGCCTCCTTTCCTCCAGAGACTCCCACCCGAGTTCCTGAAGCATTTCCGTAACACTCGCGTGATGATCAAACCAACCAGTAAGAAATCTAACAGCCCGCCTCTGAATTGCTTCTAGGTCCTCCCTCAATCTGACTGGATAGGGATCCAAACGCTCGAGCAGTACTCAAGAATAGGTCGTATTAGTGTTTTATAAGCGGTCTCCTTTACAGATGATCCACATCTTCCCAAAATTCTACCAATGAACCGAAGATGACTGTCCACCTTTCCCACAACGGCCATTACATGCTTGTCCCATTTCATATCGCCCTGCAATGTTATGCCCAAATATTTAATCGACGTGACTAATGGAGTATTCAAACATTACTGGATTCTTTTTCCTGTTCATCTGCATTAATTTACATTTATCTATATTTAGAGTTAGCTGCTATTCTTTACACCAGTCACAAATCCTGTCCAAGTCATGTTGTATCCTCCTACAGTCACTCAACGACGACACCTCCGTACACCACAGCATCATCAGCAAACAGCCGCACATTGCTATCCACCCTATCCAGAAGGTCATTTATGTAGATAGAAAACAACAGTGTACCTACCACACTTCCTTGGGACACTCCAGATGATACCCTCACCTCCGATGAACACTCACCATCGAGGACAACGTACTGGGTTCTGTTACTTAAGAAGTCTTCGAGCCAATCCCATATGCTCGTACCTTAGGAGTCTGCAGTGGGGCACCGAGTCAAACGCTTTCCAGAAGTCAAGGAATATGGCGTCCGTCTGATACCCTTCATCCATGGTTCGCAAGATATCATGTGAAAAAAGGGCGAGATGTGTTTCGCAGGAGCGAGGCTTTCTAAAGCCGTGCTGATGCATGGACTGCTACTTCTCCGTCTCAAGGAAATTCATTATATTCGAACTGAGAATACGTTCGAGAATCCTGAAACAAACCGATGTTAAGGATATTGGTCTGTAATTTTTAGGATCCGTCCTTCTACTCTGCTTATATACAGGCGTCACCTGTGCTTTTTTTTCAGACGCTCGGGACTTTACGTTGGGCAAGAGATTCTCGATAAATGCAAGCTCAGTAAGGAGCCAATGCACTAAAGTACTCTCAGTAAAACCGAATTGGAATCCCATCAGGACCTGGCGATTTATTTATTTTCAACCCATTCAACTGCTTCACAACCCCAGGTCTTCCTGAACCATAGGAACTGCTGACCAACGAAGAGGAGATGGCCGACCGTGGCAGCAGATGATCACTACATTCGGCAACTGGCAAGAAGAGACCCACATCAAACAGCAGGTGCAATTGCAATAACCTTTAATGGACTGAAAGGCATGCTGACTCACCCTCCACTGTGGCACGGTGACTTTATGTGAGGGCGTCTCTTTGTCTGACGACCAAAACGTTGTGTTCCGTTGACATCTGCATGTTGGGAACGTTGGTGAAACTGCCACGAACATAGGGACTGAGCCGACGAGAAATGGGGTCACGTGCTCTTCTCGGATGGAAATAGATTCAGCCTCAATAGTGATTCTGGACGTACCCTCATATGGTGAGAGCTGGGAACACGTAATGCAGCCAGTAAAATGGTCGGACATGATCTATTTGGTGGTCTGGTTGTTACAGTCTGGGTAGGCTTAATACTGAATACACGTTCTGACCTCAAGATCTCTGAACACGCTACATTCAATGCTCAATGTTATTAGGACACTGTACTTCTTCCCCACGTGCATTCTTTCGTGATGTATTTGATATTGACTCCTGTCGTTTTTATGGCTGATCATGAGCGACCGCATCGAAGAGTGCAAGTAGAGGACCCTCGGAACTACACTCATACTCATAAATTAATGATAATGCTGATACATGGTGAAACAACGCCCTGGTGGGCGGTTTGTGGGTTTAAATCACCTCGGCGTATAACCATGCGGTGCATTTGACCTGCGGACGTCGCACGGTGGCGCTGGCAGCAGTCCATTTACGCAGAGGTGTGTTGGTGCATTTCAGAGTACGAAGCTGCGAGTAAGTGTGCAGAAGTTTTCAGAAGTGCTAATGGTGACTGTGTGTTGAAAATGGCTCAAAGGACACATATTGATGATGAATTTATGAGAGGTAGAGTACTTACGCGACTGGAGGCTGATCAAACACAGCAGGTCGTAGCACAGGGACCTCTGTGTGCCACAAAGAGTGATCTCAAGATTATGGCAAAGATTCCAGCTGACTGGAAAGGTGTCCAGGTGATACAGTACCGGACGCGTACAGTGTACGACACCACAAGAAGACAGGTATCTCACCATTAGTTCCTGCTGACGGCCACGGAGTACTGCACGTAACCTTGCTCGGGACCTTACTGCAGCCACTGGAACAGTTGTCTCCAGACACACAGTCTACAGACGACTGAACAGACGTGGTTTATTCGAGCGGATACCTGCAAGGTGCATTCCACTGACCCCTGGTCACAGGGGAGCCCGTAAAGCCTGGTGTAAAGAACACACTAGATGGTCATTGGAACATTGGTCCCAGGTTATGTTCACTGACGAGTCCAGGTATGGTCTGAACAGTGATTCTCGCCAGGTTTTCATATGGCGTGAACCAGGAAGCAGGTACAAACCCCTTAATACCCTTGAAAGGGACCTGTATGGAGATCGTGGTTTGATGGTGTGGGATGGGCTTGTGATTGGTGCACATACATCCATGCATGTCTTTTACAGAGGAACTTTAACATGTCAGGTGTGCAGTGGGTCCCACCTTCCTCGTGATGGATGATAACGCACGGCCCCACCGAGCTGCCATCGTGGAGTACCTTGAAACAGAAGATATTAGGCGAATGGAGTGGCCCGCCTGTTCCCCAGACCTAAACCCCATCGAGCACGTCTGGGATGCTCTCGGTCGATGTATAGCTGCACAACTTCAAACCCTTGGGACACTTCAGGAGCTCCGACAGGCACAGGTGTAAGAGTGGGAGGCTGTACCCCAGCAGCTGCTCCGCCACCTGATCCAGAGTATGCCAAACAGTTGTGCAGCTTGTATACGTGTGCATGGTAATCATATCCCATATTGATGTCGGGGTACATGAGCAGGAAACAGCGCCGTTTTGTAGCACATGTGTTTCGGGTCGGTTTTCTCAACTTATCACTTACACCGTGGACTTACAGATCTGTGTCGTGTGTGTTCTCTTTGTGGTATGCTATTATCGCCAGTTTCGTGTAGTGCCACGTTGTGTGGACCACATTCTCCAATTATCCTTAATTTATGACATGAGTGAGGATGATATTCAGCAAATGGACTGGCTTGCCTATTCCTCCTACTTAAATAACCAACGAACGTGTGTGGGGTGCGTTAGGGGCACGTATTGCAGCGCGTCCATGTGCACCAAAGACCACCTAGCACAATCAACTGCGCTTGTGGAGAAATGGATCGCTCTGTCACAAGGACTCCTTACCAACCTCGTGACCAGCGCAGGAGCGCGTAGCAGAGCATGCATTACCGTCCGTGGTGTTCACACTCCCCGGTAAGAATCATGTCCCGCCTTTTGTAATGTCGAGGGTCCAACATAAATCAAGGTGATTTGCAGTGTAACTATTGTGTTTGAATAAAAGTGTCATTGATATTCATCTAATTTCGTATTTTTTTTCAGTGACTGCTATACTACAGCAGTTTTCTTTAAGTATGGCGCGATTCTCATCGAGCTGTGTTGACAGTAAGACATCATATTAAAGTAACTTTCGTCCTTAAGTTTTTTACGTCAGTATATCTCAGTTAACACAAGAATTGTAAGTGTGAATGTAAGCTTTACCGGATTCTCGTATTTTTAGGCGAGTGGTAGCGTTGAGGTACGGTGACTTTTTAACGAGAATCATACTCACCATCTTCCGAAGAAGTGAAAAGATCATGAGGATGACACTCGTAGAAACGTCACAGTATCCCTACACTGCAAAGTGACTGGAAACCCGAGGGCTTTCACAGTTAAAAACGTATAATCGGGCATGTAACGGCTAGGAGAAAGAAGCTTAATTAAGAGGATTCACCGACTGGAACACGTGTGCGTCTGTTTATGCTATTAACATTTGTGTCAATCTGCCTCAGCAAATTAGTTGCTTATATTTTTCTTGCGTTTTATCACATGCAGAAAATTACAATAAAATGAGAAAGTAAATCTTATCAAATGGATATGTTTCAAATGGCTCTAAGCACTATGGGACTTAAGATCTGAGGTCATCAGTCCCCTAGAACTTAGAACTACTTAAACCTAACTAACCTAAGGACATCACACACATCCATGCCCGAGGCAGGTTTCGAACCTGCGACCGCAGCAGCAGCGCGGTTCCGGACTGAAGCGCCTAGAACGACTCGGCATCAACCGTCGGCTCAAATGGATATCTGGAGAGACACCGAAAGTAGTAAATGCTTGGAAACACACCATTAACTACATAGGAAAAATTTATTACGTAGTCAGTGCGGGAAATGAAGAATTGACGTATACGGGAGCCACTTGACTGAAAAAAAAAAAAAAAACAATATGGATAAACTTACGTGCATCCGAATTGTAGCATTAAAAGAAAGCTAACACATATGATAATCTTACAAAGCAAATAGTGAGCTATAGGCCTGAAGTCCAACCGATGTTCCATCAACATGACGATGATGTAAAGTAACGGTGTACGAAACATTAATTTTTCAAGAGTAAAGTGAACCTCCTCGATTACTCGTATATTTATACTGATATAATGATGTAAGAACGGAAGTCAATTGACTTTCGAGAAGTAACAGATTATACAACTGATCTGATAGTTACCAAGTACTCCAACGTAAATACTTGGTCGGTCGATATAATAAATTTTTGGAAGTTCGATTGAATAAATTTTGGAAAATTACAGAGCTCATGGGAAACAAATATTCAAATAGGATGCTTTATTTTCCTATGTGGTTCTTCTCAACTCAGTGAGCCCCCCGACTCTGAATCCAAGACATGACGGAACCAAAACAAATATATTAAATTGGCTGCATTCTCTCTCAAAGCTCACACCAAAGCAAGGGCCAAAAATAGCCTTACCATCGCATGACTTTCTCGCTTTATCTTAGTTCACCAGTTCTCAGTGCCTCCAAATTCAGCGTACTGTAATCAAGTTTCGAATTAGAATAGTTCGTCGACCTATAAAGGTTGTTTGTGTCACTGTTGTGTCAACTGTTGCTCAGGCTGTTTCTGCAGATGGAGTACTATGTGACTTAGCCATACGCGATGATCTTCCCTCTTGATAGTCCCCCATGACCGTTCCCACGACAGTCTCCTGTTCACTGGCGCCACCATTCCCATACTCTGGCTACGTTCCTGCCAAGACTTTCTGAAATATCACTGAAGGAACATCCAGCTTCTCGTAGCCCCATTACACGACCTCGTTCAAACTCAGTGAGGTGTTGACAATGGTGTCTTTGCCGCCGTAAAGGTATTCTTGATCAACATCAATTCACCACGCAGAGTCTCAGAGGTATCTAACGCTAATGCGTACCTGATTTTCTTCCTCACAGTAGCACTATTAGCGCCATTCTTATGCGACTGGTGTGAAATCATAATAGATATCGTCTATCAGACGTAGAAACACTCCTACGAACTTCGTTTACGTCGCACGATTCATTCTTGGTGTTGTAATTTTTTTTCACGACAATGTAAATCTGTCCGCCAGAGCCAGGAGCACGTGCAGAATATGAAGTGGCATCTCCGCTGTTACTATTGGCATTGATACAGAGTCTAATACTACGGTACTGTAATTAGTCTTATCGAGGCTGAACTTGATTCCGCTGTAATGTAAGATTCTTTTGCAATTCAGCAGAGGTCGCATCATCAATCACTACAAAGTCATCATTGAAGCGGAGCATGGAGTCTACCGAGAATGGGCTAATGGCTGAAGATCTTTATGGTTTGATTTAGCACAGGGGTTAGTTTCGGCCGGAACAGTGTTCCAGCACATCACACGGATTTTTTTCAACTTACTGGAACAAGTCTTCCCCAGAGATTTACGATAGTAAAATTTTATTAATCCAACGTATAAACTATACCTGGCGACTTCGCCGTCACCAGTGAACATGACAACAGATAACCAACGTGATGCAATGGTCAGTGGGTTGATGTGCGTTGCTGTCTCTCCCTCTCTCTCTCTCTCTCTCTCTCTCTCTCTCTCTCTCTCTCTCTCTGTGTGTGTGTGTGTGTGTGTGTGTGTGTGTGTGTGTGTGTGTGTGTGTGCAATACACCCAAAGTAAGTTCAGTTTCGTTCTGAAGTTGCGATCGGTACCTATGGGCAACCTTTGTGTCGACTGTATTTTGTTTACGACTGCGAGCAATTTGAGAGATCTACATTATAACCAAGATGACTCCAAATGTGTTGCTTATTTGTAGTAAAGACTATTAACTTAAATGAACCTGGTTTTAATACAGCTCAGTGAAAGGCAGACAGATAACATTTAAGCAATTTACCAGGCACTTAACCCTGTGTCCCTCGTCACATCATGTTTTGTTTTTCCTAACTCTTTGGGAAGTCGGAATTGTGCATGACCCCGATCGGCCAGGAATATTTTCATAATCGTCCATCGCTAAAGGTTTTATTGATTAAAAATAGACACACGTTCACCGAGCAGCTCGTACAGTGCAACTGTTTGGAAGCTTTGACCGCTGCGGCTGGCAGCATTTGAAAAGGATGTCATAGTCACCAAGGATTCCAACTTTTGCCGATGCATATCGATTAGAACTAGTGAGAAAAGATGTGTTGTCTGTAACAAGTATTATAGTGTCTATAGTTTCCATCATAAGAAATTATATTTTAAAAATCTGAATTTCAGGAGATAATTTGCGAGAAAACTATTTCGCATTGTAAGTTCTACCACAAGTTTTCAAAAACCAAATTTTGTGATTTTCATGACTGCGTGGGCGGGTGCGGGTGGGGTGCCCTTTGTATGGCCACAGTTGTCAGATAACCTAAGGGAGGCAAGTCGGGCCGCCATCTGTCTGTGAACTGTGTCAACAATGTTCTCTATGTTATCGTATTTCAGCTGTTTGTGTATCGTGCTTTCTGAGAGGACACTGGGGGACTAGCCCAGCGTTTGCCTAAACGAACTGGGAAAACCGCCAAAATTAACAGCCAATCTGGCCGGCATATCAGACGCCTGGTAATTACCCTGCTGCTCAGATTGGATTCTGATGTGGGTCGCCTGGCTGTCTCGCAAACTGTTAGACTATGCGGCTTACGAGCAGATCAGGGACATACCGGGTGTTCAAAAAGTCTCTCCGCAGTGCCGTACGATTGTCAGCCGCGCGTGCCGTATGATTGATTGTTCGCCTGCCTGGGTTACTCAAGTGGATTTTCGCAACAGTCCACTGTTTCGTTTATCTCAGCCAGCGCCAGTAGTATCATTTGTGTGTGTCGTTACGTGTTGATGTGAACATTTAAGTTCCTTTGTTCGTTTGTTTCGTTTTTGTCACTGTTAAAATGCTAACCATCGAAGAACGTGTGTTTTTAGTCGAACAAGTGTTCAAAGCTGGCGGTAAATACACAGTTTCTGTTCGTCAAACATTTAATTCAGTTTTCCCGGAGACAATACTCCCACATCGCGATACTGTGCGAGATGAATAACAAATTTCGAAGTACGGGTTCAGTGACAGATACACCGAGACATGGTAGTCCTAGCGTTTTGTCTGAAGATAAACTACTCGATATTTCCGATAAAATGCCCATGAGACCCGAACAAGTCAGTAAGAAAACTAACATAAGAAATCGATGCTAGTTTCGGAACGGCCCCACACCTGTAAGTAAAAAATTGGAACTTTTTCCATTCAAAGTGACAGTCGTGCAAGAACTGAAAAATACTGATCATGGCAAGAGAGTGCATTATTGACAATGGTTCAAAAATTTCGTTCGACAGAATGGAAGGGATATTATTAATGAAACGTTTTTCACTGCTGAGTCGTGGTTTCATCAATCCAGGTACATGAACTTGCAAAATACTTGTCTCTGGAGTACTGCAAATCCAATGTGTATTCATGAGGAACCACTTCACTCTGTGATAATGGGAGATCGGATTGAAATTTCTAGACGTCAGATTGTGGGTCTCATATTTTTCGACGAAGCAATAAACGCACAACGATACTGCAGTGATATTCTTAGCCATTCATAGGACAACTTGTGTTAAGTGAAATACCGAACGGTTATTTTCAACAAGATGGTGCAACCGCGCATACAGCTCGCGTTTCAGTGTCACTACTTGCTGATGTTTTTGGTGATCGCGTAATTCCACAGGGACTTTGGCCTGCACGATCGCCTAACCTAACACCATCTGACTTTTTCTTCTGGTGTGCAGCGAAAGCAACTGTCTATAAAAACCGTCAAAAATCCATCGATGAATTCGAAACTGCAATATCCACTTTCACTGCTTCTGTTACAGAACAAATGATACAGGTTATGTTTGGAAACATGGTTCAAATGGCTCTGAGCACTATGGGACTGAACTTCTGTGGTCATCAGTCCCCTAGAACTTAGAACTAGTTAAACCTAACTAACCTAAGGACATCACTAGGACCGCTCGGCCACCACGGCCGGCGTTTGGAAACATGATTAGACGAATTGAATTGTGTATTCATCAACAGGAAGGACACTTTCAACATTTAATGTGAAAATTTGTCAGTGAAAATTAACATTCAATAAATTGATAACTTATATTTGACTGAGTTTCATTTCGGTATATTCACTGCGGCATACTGCACGCGCGGCTAACAATCATATGGCATTGCGGAGAGACTTTTTGAACACCCAATACAATATATCGTTTGCATATTTTAATAGTTTAAAAGTCGCCTGTAGAGTAACGATAGGCGAAAACTTATTGAATGTATGTCATGTAACGGTAATGAACTTCCTTGACACCAGGTGGCGCGGCGCAGGGGAAGATAGCGGCGAAATCCGTGACGCAGAGTCAGTTGCACCGTTCACAGGCTGACGCGGAGCGACTCCTGCTCGTGAGAACGAGCGCGGGCCGGTAAATTGGTTCCCATGGCGACTGCCGGGTCGCGCCGAATTGAATGCTTGCGGCCGCCGAGGATCAGTAAATCAGCGGTCGAGGACCGCGCCGCGCCGCCGTAAAACCGGCGAGTTATTAAGAAATGAAAGGAAGCGGCACGGCGCGGCCACAACGCGCCACAGCGGCGGACCAGCCGCCGCTGCTATGTGCGAACCGCGACCGTCCACCGCGTGCCGCTCCTGAGGTATCTGCTGCAGCGGAGGCCCGCCTCGCTGCGCTGGAGTCGACTCTCTATACTGAGTGGAGATAGGCCATTCTCCACCTGTCTCCGAACGCTTGGTGTCTTCTGTTTTAACCAAAAGAATTTGCACTGTGTTGTGAGTGTACAGCCGAGACAGCCTCGTCAGGAGCACCCGAAGGAAGTGTGATAGGACCGTTTTGTGCTATATGTGTATATTCTAGAACTTTGCTTCCGTCGTTTTGCAGTAGACGGCACTAGAGGAAAGTAGTGGCACACGTCATAGGTCGTAAGTATCATACAGTAAGCTTAGGCATTTGAGAATATGGGAAAGCTATCAAAATATTGGTCGTTTTTTGATTGCATCTTAAAGTTATGAGCCCAATTCCCGTCATCTGCGGGAGGTTTTAATTTTCTGCTTTGATATGAAGAAATATACGGCTGAGGCTCTTAAAAAGCTGGGTAAGACGTATGATGAGACTCCTGTTACTGACAGTACTTTACAGAAAATGGTTTCCATGCTTCATGAACGGTGATTTTGACGGTGAAGACCGGCATGGTTGTGAAAGAGAGAAAGGTTTAGATGCTGATGCAACCGACGGTAACAACCACAGGAAATCGTTATCGAAAGCAATTGCTGTGTCTGAGCCGATCACTGAAAGACAAACGGCCACAATACAGCGATAGACATGAAAAGGTGATTTTGCAGCATGACAGTGTTCGACCTCATGTCGCAAAATCCGCTAAAACATACCTGAGGACGTTTAAGTGGGAAGTCCTACAACACCCGCCGTATTCTCCAGACATTGTTCCCTTTGACTGCCAACTTTTTAGTTCAATGGCACACGACCTGGCTGCCCACCGCTTCCTGTCATATGAACAACTGCAAGATTGGATCGATGCATGGATCTTCTCGAAAGACACCCAGTTCTTCCGCCGCGGGATTCGTATGTTGCCCGAAAGATGGGAGAAAGTAGGGGCCAGCGATGGCCAATACTTTGAAACGTTATTTTTTTTTAAGATGCTCACAATAAAGCCTCGAACTTTGAGAGAAAACGGCAGAAGGAAAGTTGTAGCCCTAGTAAATGATTTGACGGATGGGGTGAGCAGCAATCTGCGACTGTTTGATGACGCTGTATTGGACACGTAAGTATCTCCGTTAGGTGACTAGGAGTACACACGACATCTTAGGTAGAATTTCTGTTTGGTGTGACGGATGACAGCTTGCTCTAAATGTAGAAAAATGTAAGTTAATGCTGATAAGTAGGAAAAACAATCCGGTATTGTTCGAATGCAAAATTAGTGGCGTGCTGCTTGACAACAATCATGTTCATTAAATACCTAGCCGTAGCACTGCTAAATGAAATGGAAGTCAGTAGCAGGGAATGTAATGGCTGCCTTCAGTTTATTGGGAGAATCTGTGGGATTTTACGTCAGCAATGAAGGAGACCGCGTACAGAATACCTTTGCGACTCACTCTTTAGTACTATTCCTGAGTTTGGGATCCGCATCAAATCGTATTGAAGGATGGCATCAAAGTAATTCACAGGCGTACTGTCAGATTTGTTGTAGGTAGATTCAATCAACACATGGCTATAACTATGCTTCGTGACTCGAATAGGGATACCTGAGCGGAAGACGACGCACTTTTTGCAAAACGCTATTCATAAAATTTAGAGACCCGGTATTAAGAACAATTCTGGCGGCGCCAAGTCCCATTTCATGTAACGACAGTGAGTACAAGAAAAGAGAAATTAGCGCACATACCGAGTTATACACACCTCCGCATTTCCCCAGCTGTGTCTGCGACTGGGACAGGAATGGGAATGGCTAGTAACGGTAGCAGGTACTCTCCGCCATGCGCCGTATGGCAGCTTGCAGTGCATGTATGTAAGTGCAGATGTTCGTATGTTGTTGTCGTGGTCTTCAGTCTGAAGACTTCCTTGATGCACTTCTCAACAATAGTTAACCATATGCAACTGCTTTGGTTTATGTTTAACTATCAAAGTCAACATCGACATTTAGTTACTGCAAGTTTGACTATTTTTCGACCGTGCCTATCTCAAAGACTATATAAAGGTTTGTAACTACCGCTACCAATCACAAAATTTGCTAACTTATGTATTATACATATATTGTGACACATGTTTCGAGGGTATACCTCATCATCAAGCTATATGGCATTACAAAAACAATTTCACAATAGGATCATGCACATGTTAAACAGTGGTGTGGTTTTCCTGTGGAAGAAGAGAAAACCTAGTAAGAGGCGATGTCATTTTGTAAGTTGAACTGATGTTTGTATGAAAATGTTTTGTGCCAGTCGCTCACTTTGTTCTTATGGCGTGGCAGTCTCGTTTTGATGAGCTGAGGTGTTTCCATTTCTGTGGTTCACTTGGCTTTCTTGATCACTGTTCACAAATTTTGACAAACGTACCAGTAACTTGGAAACACGATCACAAAAACAAATCTGTAGTGCAGTGGACGCGAAGGCAGTCAAAATACAGCTGGTTTCGATTTGACTATCGATCTGTCGATCTGTGTGGTGTCAGATGTTAACGTCTTCTGCACGTCTTGTCGTCGTATTACAGATGTAGGTTGACGAAATACATTACAAACTGAGCACCTTTACAATATTATTGTACAAATGATGATAAAAAATTATTTGTTCTACACCATTTGTAAGCTATTGCTAGGGTAAAGTCAAATGTCTGTGATGTTATGTATCTTTTATTCTAAGAGTACTGTAGTGAAATTGGAAAATAAATGTGGATTATTGAAGTCTGTCATTTCATTTAGCATCTCGTTATTCCCCATGTGACCATGGATGAATTTTTCCATTTTTTCAAGATGTCCATTTTCCAGCTCTTTTCTAAATTATGTTGTACTTTGAGATCGTTGTCTATTGTCATAGTGTATCTTGTTTGATTTATATGTTTCGCTATAGCTGATTTATTCCCTTTGCCAAGTCTGAAACATCAATCTGTTCTTTAAAGCGGGTTTTAAAATATCCTCCCGTTTGGCCAATATAAATTTGAGTACTGTACTATTAGAATCAAAGACACAAAATATCACAGTCATTTGACTTTAGCCCCAGCACTACCTTAGAAAAATGTAAACTAAATAGTTTCTATAACATCATTTGTACAACAACATTGTAACAGGTGCTCGATTTGTAACATATTTCGTCAACCTACATCTGTAATACGACGACAAGACGTGCAGAAGACATTGTAAACATCTGACACCATACAGATCGACAGATCGATAGTCAAATCGAAACCAGCTGTATTTTGACTGCCATCATGTCCACTGCACTACAGATTTGTTTTTGTGATCGTGTTTCCAAGTTACTGGTATGTATGTGAAAATTTGTGAACAGTGATCAAGAAAGCCAAGAGAACCACAGAAATGGAAACACCTCTTGCTCATCAAACCGCGACTGCCACGCTATAAGAACAAAGTGAGTGACTTTTACACAACAGTTTCATGAAAATCATCAGTCCAGCTTACAAAATGACATCGCCTCTTACTATGTTTTCTCTTCTTCCACAGAACCACAGCGTTTAAGAAAAGACTGTTTAACATGTGCATGATTCTATTGTGAAATTGTTTTTGTACTGCCATTTATCCTGATGATGAGGTATAACCTCGAAACATTTCGCACAATAAATAAATAATACATACGTTAACAAATTTTGTGACTGGTAGCGGTAGTAAAAAACCTTTACATGTTTAGTTATTGGATGTGAGTTGGCACTAAAACCATCTGTAATAGTATTTGAATAAAATATTGATTTTATTATTGTTTTTATTCTGGCACCGACAAGCAACTGCACTACTAGTGGATATTTAGTCTGAAGTAGCAAATTGTTGCTATTTCAGACTAAATATCCACTAGTAGTACAGTTGCTTGTCACTGCCAGAATAAAAACAAATTGTCCTCCCTCCCATGAACCATGGACCTTGCCGTTGGTGGGGAGGCTTGCGTGGGCTATCTGTTGAGAGGCCAGACAAACGTGTGGTTCCTGAAGAGAGGCAGCAGCCTTTTCAATAGTTGCAAGGGCAACAGTCTGGATGATTGACTGATCTGGCCTTGTAACAATAACCAAAACGGCCTTGCTGTGCTGGTACTGTGAATGGCTGAAAGCAAGGGGAAACTACGGCCGTAATTTTTCCCGAGGGCATGCAGCTTTACTGTATGATTAAATGATGATGACGTCTTCTTGGGTAAAATATTCCGGAGGTAAAATAGTCCCCCATTCGGATCTCCGGGCGGGGACTACTCAAGAGGATGTCGTTATCAAGAGAAAGAAAACTGGCGTTCTACGTATTGGTGCGTTGAATGTCAGATCCCTTAATCGGGCAGGTAGGTTAGAAAATTTAAAAAGGAAAATGAGCAGGTTAAAGTTAGATATAGTAGGAATTAGTGAAGTTCGGTGGCAGGAGGAACAAGACTCTGGTCAGGTGACTACAGGGTTATAAACACAAAATCAAATAGGGGTAATGCAAGAGTAGGTTTAATAATGAATAGGAAAATAGGAATGCGGGTAAGCTACTACAAATAGCATAGTGAACGCATTATTGTGGCCAAGATAGATGCGAAGCCCACACCTACTACTGTAGTACAAGTTTATATGCCAACTAGCTCTGCAGATGACGAAGAAATTGAAGAAATGTATGATGAAATAAAAGAAATTATTCAGATAGTGAAGGGAGATGAAAATTTAATTGTCATGGGTGACTGGAATTCTAGTGTAGGAAAAGGGAGAGAAGGAAACGTAGTAGGTGGACATGGATTGAGGCTAAGAAATGAAAGAGGAAGCCTCCTGGTAGAATTTCGCACAGAGCACAACTTTGTCATAGCTAACACTTGGTTTAAGAACCATGAAAGAAGGTTGTATACATGGAAGAACCCTGGAGATACTAAAAGGTATCAGATAGATTATGTAATGGTAAGACAGAGATTTAGGAACAAGGTTTTAAATTGTAAGACATTTCCAGGGGCAGATGTGGACTCTGACCACAATCTATTGGTTATGACCTGTAGATTAAAACTGAAGAAACTGCAAAAAGGTGGGAATTTAAGGAGATGGGACCTGGATAAAATGAAAGAACCAGAGGTTGTACAGAGTTTCCGGGAGAGCATAAGGAAACAATTGTCAGGAATGGGGAACAGAAATACAGTAGAAGAAGAATGGGTAGCTTTGAGGGATGAAGTAGTGAAGGCAGCAGAGGTTCAAGTAGGTAAAAAGACGAGCGCTAGTAGAAATCATTGGGTAACAGAAGAAATATTAAATTTAATAGATGAAAGGAGAAAATATAAAAATGCATGAAATGAAGCAGGCAAAAAGGAATACAAACGTCTCAAAAATGAGTTTGACAGGAAATGCAAAATGGCTAAGCAGGGATGGCTAGAGGGCAAATGTAAGGATGTAGAGCCTTATCTCACTAGGGGTAAGATAGATACTGCCTACAGGAAAATTAAAGAGACCTTTGAAGATAAGAGACCCACTTCTATGAACATCAAGAGCTCAGATGGAAACCCATTTCTAAGCAAAGAAGGGAAAGCAGAAAGGTGTAAGAAGTATATAGAGGGTCTATACAAGGGCGATGTACTTGAGGACAATATTATGGAAATGGAAGAGGATGTAGATGAAGATGAAATGGGAGATACGATACTGCGTGAAGAGTTTGACAGAGCACTGAAAGACCTGAGTCGAAACAAGGCCCCCGGAGTAGACAACATTCCATTGGAACTACTGACAGCCTTGGGAGAGCCAGTCCTGACAAAACTCTACCATCTGGTGAGCAAGGTGTATGAGACAGGCGAAATACCCTCAGACTTCAAGAAGAATATAATAATTCCAATCCCAAAGAAGGCAGGTATTGACAGATGTGAAAATTACCGAACAATCAGCTGCAAAATACTAACACGAATTCTTTACAAACGAATGGAAAAACTAGTAGAATCCGACCTCCGGGAAGATCAGGTTGGATTCCGTAGAAATACTGGAACACGTGAGGCAATACTGACCTTACGACTTATCTTAGAAGAAAGATTAAGGAAGGACAAACCTACGTTTCTAGCATTTGTAGACTTAGAAAAAACTTTTGACAATGTTGATTGGAATACTCTCTTTCACATTCTAAAGGTGGCAGGGGTAAAATACAGGGAGCGAAAGACTATTTACAATTTGTACAGAAACCAGATGGCAGTCGAGCGGCCTGAAAGGGAAGCAGTGGTTGGGAAGGGAGTGAGACAGGGTTGTAGCCTCTCCCCGATGTTATTCAATCTGTATATTGAGCAAGCAGTAAAGGAAACAAAAGAGAAACTCGGAGTAGGTATTAAAATCCATGGAGAAGAAATAAAAACTTTGAGATTCGCCGATGACATTGTAATTCTGTCAGAGACAGCAAGGGACTTGGAAGAGCAGTTGAATGGAATGGACAGTGTCTTGAGAGGAGTATATAAGATGAACATCAACAAAAGCATAACGAGGATAATGGAATGTAGTCGAATTAAGTCGGGTGATGCTGAGAGAATTAGATTAGGAATTGAGACACTTAAAGTAGTAAAGGAGTTTTGCTATTTGCGGAGCAAAATAATTGATGATGGTCGAAGTAGAGAGGATATAACATGTAGACTGGCAATGACACGGAAAGCATTTCTGAAGAAGAGAAATTTGTTAACATCAATTATAGATATAAGTGTCAGGAAGTCTTTTCTGAAAGTATTTGTATGGAGTGTAACCATGTATGGAAGTGAAACATGGACGATAAATAATGACATTAAAACGCTTCATGAACTATGGAACAAGTACTAATCTAACCTAATCTGCTCAACAATTTCCTTCTATTGTAGTCTGAGTGCATAATATTAATAAAGGAAACTGCAATGTCTATTCTTGAATATTGCATATCATTGATCCCATATTGAAAGCGTTTCTGAATCAGTCTCCTACATGAGAAATCGAGAATTTTCCACAACACGTCAATAATATGCTTGGTTTTACCTGTGTACTGACAGTCATCCTGTTTGTGTGCATCGCTGTCATTATGGCGATTTCACATTGAGCTTTTGTTCTGATCCTCGTGGGAAGATGATTACATTAAATACGAAGCTCGCAGTAGCCTTCGTACTTGAGTTACTAATGATTATCAGTCACTCAGGTTTTCAGCACTAACTCTTCATATACAGAGCTACTATTGGTTGCATCATCTTTGTCAGTGACGTCAGACAGTTTTGGGAATATTGAAATGAATGCAGGACTTCGCATATCATTCACTCGTTGTACTCGCTCCCTTCTTGCACACCCAACATGTATTTTTTTTTACACCAATTAACGTTTGTCAGTTCTGCACGTATTTCGACGATTTACTTATGCTTCTCCGTCCCCCCGATGTTGCGCCCCTCTGTGACCGTTGCCACCTTCCGACTTCTTCCCTGATGTTGCTTTGCCTCGGTGTCCCAGCAGCCTGCCATGCTCTTCTCACGTAAATACCACGAAGGGATTAACAGTAGCAGAAAATGCATTTGTCACGTGACTGTCGAGCACAGTACCACTCTGAACATATACCTATTTCACGGTAGTTTTGTAGCTAAGGGATTAAACTCAAGGGGTGCTGAATCCAGGGGTAAACTTAGATATTAATATACATACTAAAAATTAAGCGTATATGTGTTAATAAAATTATGAGGTGACATCAGAGGTGTTAATCTGCCAATTGCAGCGATGCCTTGGTCTCTCAGTACACTCTTCGCTCCTCATATCTCTCTCCGTCACTAAATGAACCATTGTTTGATGTCTCAGCATGTGTCTTATCAACGGACCCCTCATTTTTGTCAAGTTATGACATGAATTTTCTTTCCTCACACTTCGATACAGTACCCTTAGTTTCTTCCCCGATCCACTCAACTAACATTCTGCATTCCTCTGCAAAATTACATTGTTTCGCTTCCACATAAGATTAGACCCCAAACACCTATGTCCAGGAAAAAATTCCTTCGATTTTAAACTATTTCCTTTTTTCAAAAACGCGTTTATTCCTATTGTCTGTCTTGTCACTAATTGCTAGACAAAATATTTGAGAACTTTATTTTACAATTTATTCATTATTAAGATAAACACAGACATATTGATCAAGCAAATGAACTTGTTCTTTGTGAATAAAATATATTCAGCAATTTGTATAACCTCTTTTCTCCATTGTCAATCAGTTGGCCCACTTTGAGCAAAACTCTTCTACACTTTGACTATCTCATTTCTAATTCCCTCACTTAATTTAATTCAACACCATCCATCACCTTTTGGTAAGTCTACTACCATTTCAACCAGAATTACAATGTCATCGCCAAAACTTCACCATCTATTTCCACTGCTTTGCCATATTTCTCCATGGTTTCTATGCCTTTTTGCTCAATGTATAGATTGAATAGCGTGGGGTATAGGCTACAATTCTGCCTAACTCTCTTCTCAACCACAGCCTTCCTGTCATATCCTTCCAACCCCATCTCTGTAGTCAAATTATGTGCAACTATAATGAGGCTTAATATGTCGAAAGCCACAGAGTCTAAAAAACTGAAAGTGAACAACGGCATCTATTGCACGCAAACACTACCACTGAAACAGGGATTCAGGTAAATTGTGGCATTAATGATTGTGATACACTCTAAGAAAAACAGCTACACAAACTGAGCAACTTGTAAGTAGGCTGTGTACGTTTTCTTATTGGTAACGCCACGTAGCGCTCTGTATGAAAATCACTGGCTATGCTGTGTGCAGTCTGTGGCTGGTTTGCATTGTTGTCTGCCATTGTAGTGTTGGGCAGCGGCAGCTGGATGTGAACAGCGCGTAGCGTTGCGCAGTTTGAGGTGAGCCGCCAGCAGTGGTGGATGTGGGGAGAGAGATGGCGGAGTTTTGAAATTTGTAAGACTGGATGTCATGAACTGCTATATACATTATGACTTTTGAACACTATTGAGGTAAATACATTGTTTTTTCTCTATCAAAATCTTTCATTTGCTAACTACGCCTATCAGTAGTTAGTGCCTTCAGTAGTTTGAATATTTTATTTAGCTGGCAGTAGTGGCGCTCGCTGTATTGCAGTAGTTCGAGTAAAGAAGATTTTTGTGAGGTAAGTGATTTTTGAAACGTATAGAATAATGTTAGTCAGGGCCATTCTTTTGTAGGGATTTTTGAAAGTCAGATTGCGTTGCGCTAAAAATGTTGTGTGTCAGTTTAAGCACAGTCATGCACAATTTTTCTAAGGAAACGTTTCATATGTCTACCCATAGCCGAGGATACCTCACTGGAATCTTCTGATTTTTTCTTGTAGTTTGTGTAATTAGTGTAGATTATGTTTATTGCTAGCGCGTAATTGTAGAGTGAATCTCTTTTGTAGTTGCAGTTTTTCATTGTTGTACAGTAAAACAATTGTGGCATGCATGTAGATTTGCACCATGTATTTCGCAGCTGCGCTTGCAATTAACTAGATATTATTTTCAGTGCTATGTTAATGTGTTCTCTTATTTTTGCTCTTCAAATTGTGCTTATCTGTGTTGTAGTGTGAAATATTATGACAATAATGGCGTGTGAAAAACGTAATAATAGGCTCCAAAGTAAACTGAGAAATGACAGTGAAGACGAAAGCAGTGTTCAAAGTAGTAATTTGGTAATTGTGCATAGGGAAATGGTGCGGGCTGCAAATAATGGTGTAGGCAGTGAAACAATTAGTGAACAGGGAAGCATTATCGATCGATCGGTCGGCAACAGCTCGCCTCAGGAATCCGAAATGACAGGACACAATCTTGCAAATACTGTAGATTCAGGTTTTGCGTCCTCACCGTTTTCTCAAATAAGTCAAGACACATTTTCTGCTTGTCAAAATGTGAATGTTGCCGGTGCAAATGCACTGCCCAAAAGCATAGAGGAATAGATTCCAGACACTAATACATTATTATTGCAATTAATGCAACAAATGAAACAAAATCAGAGACAAACAGCAACAGTTAGACACAATGGAACAAAATCAGAGACAAACACAGCAAAAGCTTCAAAAGTTAGACACAATGGAACATCACCAGAGACAAACACAGCAACAGTTAGGTGGAATGGAACAAAATCAAAAACAGTCGCAGCAACAGCTTCGAAAGTTAGACACCGCGCTTGAACTAACACGTGAAGATTTAACTAGTGAGTTACATAAAATCGAATCGAAATGTCAAAAAGTCTGTAATGACGTAAAAACACAAATTTGTGAGAATTTTTTCAACCTATTTTTTCGCGGCATGAAAATGCATTACAGAATCACGAAGCAGCCATAAAAGAACTGCAAACTATTGTTCGTGAAAATCACGACACCTTATAAGCTAAAATGGACTTAGTTGCATCCACCGATTGGGTTACGCATCTTGCAAAAACTCAGGAAAACTTAAAGGACACAGTAGATTCGATTTCAACAGAAATTGACACTCTGAAACTTGGTTCAGAAAAACACACTGAGGAAATGTGTTCATTATCGGAGAAAGTAGCCGAACTTTCCGATCAGTTCACTAACTTATCTACAAAATTGTAGATGATGACCTGAATGACACAAGACCCATAGCCTTCACTGACACAGAAGAGTATGAACAAATTAGAAAATTCAAACAAAATCAAATCAATACACAGTACAAAAGAGAAATCCGGGAAGTGCAAGATCAGTTGACGCAAGTAATACAAAAATTACAAATTTCGGAGGACACTCGCGCTCCAACACGGGAAGAGGGACTTAGAAATACGGAAAAGCCACAAAATAATAACACAGGGCATTTCGGAAATTATGAAAGAAATTGGCAAGGTGCACCGAATTTTGAGATGGAACCGCCGACACGACGTAACAATGACCGATATGCTACTCGCCGACACGATGATTTTGACTATAGGCTGTTCATTAGTACACGTAAATTCAGAAAATTTAAGAATTCTGGCAACGACATTCATCCACAAGCGTGGCTCCATCAATTCTCTCATTGTTTTCCTCCCAACTGGTCATTAGAGCACAGATTAGAATTTATGTGTGGCTACTTGGAGAATTAACTAGTTGTAAAAATGCTATCGGTGATTCACGATTGTCACAGTGAAGGAGAATTTTATCATGCCTTCCTCTCAGTGTATTGGTCTCAAGATACACAAGACTGAGTAAAACATAGCATCATAATGATGAAACATTTCGAACACTCTGAATTTTCCAGACTTGTGAAATACTTTGAAGAGATGTAGCACAAGAATCAGTACCTGTCAAACCCATACAGCCCCTCAGAACTCATCCGCATTTGCTTAATCATATTACCTGAACATTTACGGCATACTATTTTGGCAGGACGTTGTTAAGACGACATTGAAGCTTTTCAGGGACTGTTACAAGAACTGAAAATTGACACTGATGATCGCGGAACGCGAAAACAGGAACACAACTATTACAGTTCACATCAGTCACAATTCCACGATGAAAGAAATAATAACTGGACACGACAAGGCTATTCTCACAACACAAATCGTGACCAAATAGACACCACCCGTATGACAACCGTTGGCAGAGTAGTAATAGTTACAGAGAAAGATCTCACTTCCGTAGTAATGAATGTGACAGAGATAACCAGAGAAACAGACAATATGGGAATCAAAATAATTATTATCAAGGGAGACAGAATAACTTTAGACGCAACGGTCCAGCGCACAGTTACGATTCAGGGAGAAATTCTCCACCGCTTAACCGACAAGAAAGAAACTACAGGAACTACCGACATGACGACAGACGATATAATCGTAACGACAGATCTGAATTGCATCAGAACTGGCGGGATTCCTACAGGGCAAGGCCCTCTCGACAAGGTGAATTTGTAGAAGTTAGGTCTCCTAATCCCAATAACGACGTGCGCCAACAAAGAGACAGACAATGATTCGCACCACAGGCAACCACGTGCGCCGGCTGGCTCAGCGAAAAGTAACATAGACGCAAACCTTGAGAAAAATTTTAGCAATCCGTACCGACATATACAACATGATAATTACTTGGAAGTTGAAACTCTGCGCACTAGAAATGGTAAATGATTGCACCACATTTCATATGTAAAACCGTTTATTGAAAGGTAATCTGCTTTTTTTAACTTTGACTTTGCCATAAAACTTTTCACTTCACATTTCTAGTATGCTTTGTCAGACTTAAGAAACTGTTAACATGCAACAATGTTTGAAGTTAAATATCCAGTCAAGAACCAAGAGAACTTACTTAAACAGAAATTACGAATGCATTGTTATTGTGAACAGACGACACAGTGTTATTGTGTGTGTACATTCTTGCTTGTTAGTTGCACGATTACATAACGACTGTAAAGCTCACATACTTAGAACATTTACCAGCACTCTAATGAGATTTTAATGCAACATTTTGGTTTACTTGAAAAGACATTCCTTATTTCAATTAGTTTTTGTGACATTAAAGATGACGTATTTGGTTTATTTGACAGCTACACTATTTTATCACGACGCTACTAATGAGTGACCATTTACAATGTTGCTTTTGCGGTGTTTCTGTTTTATATCTGCACAGTTTTTCTGAATTCTTCTGGAAAGGAAAACATGTTCTAGTAGTAACTTTTGTGGTATACCTACAATGAGACAGCCTTTTCCGTAGCACAACAATACGTTACAGCACAGTACTTTCTTCATCACGGCAATAAGCGTAATAACTAAGATATTTATACACAAAGCATTTCACTTTTGTCTATCATGAGGTAGGTACATTGACTTCTGCAGAACTTAGCTTTCGGAGGACGATAACTACGACACTTCCACAAAATTATCTTACAGCAAGACGCACATTTAGCGCTACAGGACACACATTTGAGTGATTAATTTTGTACTTGAACCATTTATATTTCAAGATTTTTGAATTACAAAGAAAGTTTTCCGTGATACATTTCATTCCATTGCTGTAATCTGTAACACCTGAAGGGTATAATTACATTAATCCTCAGGGGGGTACACGCTTATTTTGTGTACCATGTGTTTGGCAAGCACAAGGAGCCTTAGCTAATATGGTATTTGCTTATACAACTTTACACGTCTGTACCATATTTCTCTAACACAGAATTACACAGCTATCTGATCATTTAACTGAGACAAATTTTTTGTTCTACATCGGTGACAGATGCTTACGCAATTACACAGTTGGATAATTTCACACTCATGAAATTGTGTTTTGTATGTACTTTGTGAAATGTCCATTGTGATACTATGAGAGCTTTGAATGTCGCATTTGGTATAGGGTCACGATTTTTAAAGTACGTTTGATGTAGATGACACTATTGAAACGAGCAGAGAATTTTTTTTATGTTTTGAAATTATTGCAGAAAGCTACGACGATTTTGATATTTGACTGAGGTGTTATGATGTTATTATTACGGTGACTATGTGTATTATGCTGTTGCGGTATGTTTATGATCAATAAGCTGATGCTATATGCGGAATTTGATTATGTTATGTATTTATTATGATGAAATATTGAAGAAGTGTCGACGAATATGTATATGTATAATAAGGTAAGAAATAATGAGTAGTGGTTAGGGACTCTAATTTCTGGAAAAGGATGTTGGAAACCAAGAATCGTACTTTAAGAATTATGAAATGTGTGTACATGCGTGAATATATTACAATGCTGTCGAAAATTTTTTGGACACTGTTATATTTATAGGATTTTATTTTCTACACATTTGTAACGCAAATTCTCAACATGTGAAAATATTTTTATATGAGACTGTCACTGTAGCGGAAACTGCTGTCGTAAATATTTCGCTAAGAAAGTTAAGTGACCATCTTCACGTAATGCGTCGTGGGCACCCAGCTGTTCGACAGAAGCCTGGAAAAAAGCCATTAGTGTGTGCCTTTCAGAAGCACAGGTGGAGAAAAAAAGGCCATTATCCTCGCTATTGACATTCCTTTGTAGAAAGCATCGTAAATACGACACCTTCAAACTTGAAAACATGATTACACTGTAGAGTTCTTAATTTATGATATTTACTGAAATGAAATGATGAGAAACATTTCTTGTCTATTGTCTTGCTAGTTGGAAGATTGTTTACTGCATTATGAAATCCCTTATGGCTAGCGAATGACGTTTCACGCATTGCTTTGCCCATTTTGTTTAATATCTAGTTTCTAGCTGCACTGCATCATTGGTTAAAATAAAATTTTATAGATGTACTAATATAAATATTTTATGTCTACAGATCCAGTAAATAATAACTTTATGATGTACTTAAAAAAAACGAAGGAGCACAAAGAGACATTTCCCTTCACAGGAATTGCATACAGAATTTTCTTTTCACGTACTTGGTAATTTTTGGTAGAACAACTTCTTGTGCTGCACCACTTTAATTACATAGACATTAAGATATGATTATACATTTCCCTTATATGCATTGTTGTCTTTAGTGTAATATTTTTTCTGCTTGAGCTTTGTCATGTTTACATATAAGTTATTGCATTTGCTGCGGCTGTTTGCCAGGCATAGTGCTACTAAATTTCACTTTGTATTACTCTGTTAAGCTAGTTTTACTACTGATTTATTTTTCTTGTTGCTCCACATTGGCTCATATTAGTTGTAATGTAGCATTGCTTGGTAATTTAGATTTACTGTAGCTTGCTTTGCCAATTTCCATTTTTTTTGTCATTGCTGTTTGTGTTAATTATTTTGTGTTGCTGTATTGCCTCGTCCCTTAGTTTAGCATCTGAGCTCAGTAGATTTAAGTTAGCTTAAGATGGGGTAGGGCATATAAGAGAACAAGTTATGACAAATTGGAAGAAATGCATTGAAAAGCTATAAGAAAATGGTTTGGCCAAAACAGTAGTGTACAGTGGAGAAAAACTATTTTTGAAAGAGGATGTGAACAGAATACAGAAAGCAGGCTTAGATAGGACTTTTTGGGAATAATGATGAACGAAGTGAGATCTCTATGCAACATACTGCAGTAAAACAAACCCTATCCTTTCCTTTTGTGTTATCCCTCTATGTGTTTGTGTATCCTTGTGTATTTGTATTTTTCCTGGCTTTGTGTGTTTAGCTGACACGAGTTACATTGTACAATTTTTCTGATGATATGTTATTTACTTTGTAAATATGTTTAGACATTATTTATCTATTCTGTTTTGTTGCTCATATGTGAAGTTGATGTTTCATAAGTTATTGTGATCTTTATGTATGTACTTATGTCATAATTTTTGTAACACTGATGTGCATGTTTATTTCTATTCTTTTGTAAAGCCTGTTTTACTACCAATGTTATCTGTATTATTATGTTTTTAATGATGTATTTTGTACCTTTGTTATTGTATTCTCATGTTATAATATTGTAATTGACACCAGTTCATCAAATTAAGTAACTTATAAGCATTCATTTCACTGCACACATTTCTGTTGGTCATAGTATATGCACAATATGTGAAAAACAGAGGACTGTTAGTGTTTGGACGTGTGTTGATAGTTCAGCAAGGGACTGGTTAACAGCATTGCTGGTTCTAAGGACAATTGAAAAACTTTGTGAGTGCACAAGTGGTGGTTTATGGATTAGCTATATTCTCCACAAGACTCTTCAATGGAGATTATGCACCTGCATAGTTACAACAGATTGCTGCTAGCCATCTCTACAAGGACTGAAGTGGGTCTGCACATTCGATGGCCTACCAATACCATTATTTCTACAAGGACTACAGTGGGTCTACACCTTTGATGACTCACCAACACCATTATTTCTACAAGGACTGCAGTGGGTCTGCACCTCTGGTGGCCCACCAATACCGTAATCTCTAACAAGACTACAGTGGTCTGCTCTGTGATGACCTACCTACCAATATTCTTCAAAACTTCGACTGACTCTGCTGTGGGTTTGCTCTGTTGTGGCCCATTACCTGTCTGCATGTCAAGAGTCAGCACTGTCTTTCCGTTGGAAGGACAACACTACTCCTTCAAGACTGCATGGAAATCCACTACTTCTGTGTGCATTCTCTTTTGTTGCTCAGACATTGAGAAAAACACTTTTACTGTGATGAACGATCAGGATTGTCTTTATGGACTGTGAGAAAATTTTAGCTTTTGACCAACATTGTATGAATAAGTGTGTTCATTTGATTTCTTTGTTATTGTAATTATGAATTTTTTTTAAAAAATCTGTATTGGCCACTGCCCAAAACAATTTGTAAATTTTTTTGTGGGGAGCATGGGGGCTATGTAAGTAGGCTGTGTACGTTTTCTTATTGGTAACGCCACGTAGCGCTCTGCATGAAAATCACTGGCTGTGCTGTGTGCAGTCTGTGGCTGGTTTGCATTGTTGTCTGCCATTGTAGTGTTGGGCAGCGGCAGCTGGATGTGAACAGCGCGTAGCGTTGCGCAGTTTGAAGTGAGCCGCCAGCAGTGGTGGATGTGGGGAGTGAGATGGCGAAGTTTTGTAATTTGTAAGACTGGATGTCATGAACTGCTATATACATTGTGACTTTTGAACACTATTGAGGTAAATACATTGTTTTTTCTCTATCAAAATCTTTCATTTGCTAACTATGCCTATCAGTAGTTAGTGCCTTCAGTAGTTTGAATATTTTATTTAGCTGGCAGTAGTGGCCCTCGCTGTATTGCAGTAGTTCGAGTAACGGACATTTTTGTGAGGTAAGTGATTTGTGAAACGTATAGGTTAATGTTAGTCAGGGCCATTCTTTTGTAGGGATTTTTGAAAGTCAGATTGCGTTGCGCTAAAATTATTGTGTGTCAGTTTAAGCACAGTCATGCACAATTTTTCTAAGGGGACGTTTCAAACTCAATAACAAGATGGTCCACGTCTGGCCCTTATGCGAGCAGTTACGTTCATTGGTCACGGGGGCCCAGTTCGAAGCACGACTAATTACTGAAGACAGTTCTACACCAGTCAATGTGATTCTAGAGCAAACAGTGTCTGGAGACGTCGCCCGCCAATAGGTCCGACAACGTGGAGTGATGGTCTGGGGCGTTCTTTCTTTTCATAGCAGGCCCCCTTTGGTAGTCGTCCGTGCCACCCTTACAGCACAGCGGGGTGTCGACAATATTCTACGCCCCGTTTGTTGTCCTACATGACAATCTATTGTTAGTTTACATTTCGACAACATAACGCCCGCCTGTTTGTGTTTGTGCTTGTGCTTGCCAAGCTCTTCGTTCGCCAGCAAGGTCGCTCGATCTCTCTACAATTGACAGCGTTTGGAACATTATGGACAGAATCCTACAACCAGATCTGTGTTTTGACGATCTAAGGCGCCAACGGCACAGTATTCCTCAGAAGGATATCTGACAGCTCTATCAATCAAAGTAAACCGAATAAAAGCTTTGCATAGGGGGTGAGGGGGGCGGTATGCCAGAGTTGGACCAACGTGTTAGTGACACGCTGAAATCGCTAAGCCCTTTCTCTTGAATAAATCTTCTATATTTTCTGAAACTTAATCTTTGTTTGTCTGCACATGTGCATCACACTTAACAATTTCCGTTCCATTCGATTCTTTTTCTTTTGTTTCTGGTCTTGGAGTGTATAACTGACATTTCGATAAATAATCCAGATCTGGTGCACAGGTGTCTAAGTATATCAATTATGTAAGCTGTTTTTTCTCACACAATTTATTCGGCATTCAAATAAATAGTAATTTTGGTTTTCGAAACTAATCTGTTTGTTTCATTTAACAGTAACATTTCTTTACGAAATACTTACGAACAACACCACCATATCATATTCATCAATTCGACCATGTCTTAACCATTTCTTTCTATCAACTTCGGTTAGCCTTCGCAGCGAAAGTCTCTGTCTCTATCTCCTCAAACAGCTGGCTGCGGTGGTGTCGCGGTTCTAGGCGCGCAGTCCGGAACCGTGCGACTGCTACGGTCGCAGCTTCGAATCCTGCTTCGGGCATGGATGTGTGTGATATCCTTAGGTTAGTTAGGTTTAAGTAGTTCTAAGTTCTAGGGGACTAATGACCACAACAGTTGAGTCCCATAGTGCTCAGAGTCATTTGAACCATTTTTTTTCTCCTCAAACAGAAATAGTGATTTGATATATCATCTTCCTACTTTTTAGGAGATGGAGACAGTTAAACATCTGGACTGTCTCCGCACCACCTTTCAACTCTGCTCAAGGAGAAGGTGCTCATTGTGGACAAACTCTTCGAATATGTGCTTCCAGTTTTTTGTGGGTCTCGCAGTACCTTGCAGAGAATTTCAAGCCCATCACATCTTGAACATCGCTGAACACTGTGGTCATAAATTTGCCTGCTGATAGTGTGCTCCTGAACTTTTTTGGCGTCGGTGACCCTTTGTGCCAGAATTGCACTGCTGCTCTATTATATTTGCGATCAAAATACTGAATCCACCTCTCATCACGTGTAAGAATGTTGTTTAGGAATCCATCCTCCTCGCGCTCAAAACAGCTTTCATTCTCCTATGTGTCGCAAATGCAGGCATGTTTTCTGCATGTAGAAACTAGATTACAACACGCTATTTCTCATGTACCGACATAGGTACATTACACAGTTCAATGTTACACGCTACAATTTGGAGCCCTCTAGTGGCAGAGTATTGCAACTTGCGACAGGGAAGCGGGAAACGTTTACCGAGTAACACGCATGGCTTGTAATACCTCAATCAATAACGAGAACACAATAAAAAACGGGGGCATTGCTTTCCAGCACTTCCTCGTATTAAAACGAATACCACATACTGGAAGCAAGGACATTTAGGTGCAAAATTTGGAAGAGTTTCAAGCCTACGAAAGACACAACAGGAGGAACTGGAACAGAATAACAAACGAATCAGGGCAGTGAACACATGTATATTATTGAAGACAGGCGAAACTACAGAGGAAGGAAAAGAAACTGAAGTAAAGTTGTAGTGTGAACCAAAGTGATCCATTCGCTTTTAGTAATGATAAAACAGTTTAAAACTGTGAGCTCTGGAATGGACATAGGAAGAAATACGACAGTAAGTTAGTCGAGAATTGAACTGCCGTTAGTTTCCGTTCATGGCTGCGGTAATAACATGGACAGTCCATCAGCATCAGAGGGGCAAAAGTGATCACAGCGCTAGTCCTGGCATTATTCGACAACAACAACAGCGGTACGCTCTTTATTCTCACTACCGCGAGCCATACCAACAAGGACGTTAATTCTTCCATGGCCCAAGTGATGGGCAAGGATTTTCCAGGGTTCTCACATTAGACTTTGTGGTTAGGCATTATGCTAATATCGACCTTTGACAACAAACAGCTGAACTCAACAGGTATTCGCTTCCTAAGGGTGCAACAGCTGAAAATGTTTCTGCATCGCAAGGTACACCCGTTGCTAAGATGGTATCATCTAAACAGTGTACAACATCGTTAAAAGTTGTTTTGTTGGACAGAGTGCCAACACGTACAGGAAAGTTAGTTTGGGTAGCGATAGATATCGATGTTCTAGAACAAGCATTATGTTTAATAGGTCCTCTGTCAATTAATGACATGTTGGATGAAAACCATTTTTATCAAAAGAAGTATATCCTGGACAGTTTCGGGATATACTAAGTACGTCTTCCGAAGGAATTTGTAGTAACTACATCACAGGTACTAGATTAATAAGATACCGTTGGATCAGAAATAGACTGCAATATCAAGCAAATTATCAGCACGTCTGCAATACGTAAAGAAGGTTAGTTTATTGAATGGTAATGCTCGATCAGTCATTGAGTCAGATATTTTTTATTAGTTCAGTAGGTCCTTTACCAGCCACATCCATAGTACAGCATCATATTCCAAAAGGTAGTATGTACCAGTGCAACGAAGGCAGTGTATGTTATCAAATCATTTCCAACCACCAATAGAACAATTCGTAGATCAACAGCTAAGGACACATACGATAACACATAAACAGTCCTTAGTCAGCAAGTACAGTAATCATGCCAAAAAAAAGTCAGCAGATGGAACAAGAAACCATACATTCTCTTGTGAATATAGGTTTTTAAATGATCATACAATAACTGATGCATATCCAATTCCAAATGTAATTGAAACATTGGATAATCTGGGATAGTGTAAATTCTTTTCCATACTGGATTTAATGAGCTGATATCACCAGATTGAAGTACATCCAGAAGATAGGCTGAATACGGCTTTTACGTCATCTGGTGATTACCAGTACTGCAGAGTTCGTTTTGGGTTACAAAACGCACCTGCATTTGTAAGAAGGAGTCCTTCGAGGTTTAAAACCGAAGAAATGGATGGTCCATTTGGATGAAATCATCCATTTTTCAAAATATATAAATAAAACAAAGAGTGCCTAAGTGAAGTATTCCCTAGATAGAAAACAACTCGTCTCAAGTTAAACAGTAATAAATGTTATGGCCACAAGTTCGTTTTTTTTTTTTTTTTTTTTTTTTTTTTTTACTCAACAGTCTACCTCTACTACCATGAAAATTATTCTCTGGCGTCTTAAGAGGCGTCCTATCATCCTGTCCCTTTTTCATATCAGTGTTTTCCACATGGTCCTTCCTTCACCAATCCTGAAGAGAAGCTCCTCATTCCTTACCTTATCAATCCACCTTTTTTTCAAAATTCTTCTGTAGCACAAAATCACACAGGCTTCGATTCTCTTCTGTTCCGGTTTTCCCGCAGTCCATGTCTCACTACCGTACAGTGCTGTGCTCCAAACGTACATTCCCAGATACTTCTTCCTCATATTAAGACCTGTGTTTAATACTAGCATACTTCCATCGGTAGCCATTACTGGTGATTTCTTTTTGTCAGATTTTAAGCAGTGTTGAAGTTCGAACCCGGACCGAGGGCATTTTGATTACTAGTCAAGGACGCTATACTAGACCAAAGGTCGTCTAAGTTACTTACCTGGGGCATGTTACACCACGTTCGGTGATATCAAGAGAAGCATAAGCAAAATATGGTGAAAACCAGTGTGTCAGCCACTAGTGTTATGGTGATACTATCTTTTATTTGTGCAGTCTACTTTTGCCCCAGAAAGAGAATAAATCGTGTAAATTCCTTTGGAATTAATTCGTACTAGTAAGTTAAAAATTTCTAGAGTAAAATCTGAAAAGAAGGAAGCTAGAAAAATGATGTTAAGCTAGGATAAGATCTTTGTAATCAGTGCAAAAACAGGTTCAAAGTAAATGTAAATACACTCCTGGAAATGGAAAAAAGAACACATTGACACCGGTGTGTCAGACCCACCATACTTGCTCCGGACACTGCGAGAGGGATGTACAAGCAATGATCACACGCACGGCACAGCGGACACACCAGGAACCGCGGTGTTGGCCGTCGAATGGCGCTAGCTGCGCAGCATTTGTGCATCGCCGCCGTCAGTGTCAGCCAGTTTGCCGTGGCATACGGAGCTCCATCGCAGTCTTTAACACTAGTAGCATGCCGCGACAGCGTGGACGTGAACCGCATGTGCAGTTGACGGACTTTGTGCGAGGGCGTATAGTGGGCATGCGGGAGGCCGGGTGGACGTACCGCCGAATTGCTCAACACGTGGGGCGTGAGGTCTCCACAGTGCATCGATGTTGTCGCCAGTGGTCGGCGGAAGGTGCACGTGCCCGTCGACCTGGGACCGGACCGCAGCGACGCACGGATGCACGCCCAGACCGTAGGATCCTACGCAGTGCCGTAGGGGACCGCACCGCCACTTTCCAGCAAATTAGGGACACTGTTGCTCCTGGGGTATCGGCGAGAATCATTCGCAACCGTCTCCATGAAGCTGGGCTACGGTCCCGCACACCGTTAGGCCATCTTCCGCTCACGCCCCAACATCGTGCAGCCCGCCTCCAGTGGTGTCGCGACAGGCGTGAATGGAGGGACGAATGGAGACGTGTCGTCTTCAGCGATGAGAGTCGCTTCTGCCTTGGTGCCAATGATGGTCGTATGCGTGTTTGGCGCCGTGCAGGTGAGCGCCACAATCAGGACTGCATACGACCGAGGCACACAGGGCCAACACCCGTCATCATGGTGTGGGGAGCGATCTCCTACACTGGCCGCACACCTTTGGTGATAGTCGAGGGGACACTGAATAGTGCACGGTACATCCAAACCGTCATCGAACCCATCGTTCTACCATTCCTAGACCGGCAAGGGAACTTGCTGTTCCAACAGGACAATGCATGTCCGCATGTATCCCGTGCCACCCAACGTGCTCTAGAAGGTGTAAGTCAAATACCCTGGCCAGCAAGATCTCCGGATCTGTCCCCCATTGAGCCTGTTTGGGACTGGATGAAGCGTCGTCTCACGAGGTCTGCACGTCCAGCACGAACGCTGGTCCAACTGAGGCGCCAGGTGGAAATGGCATGGCAAGTCGTTCCACAGGACTACATCCAGCATCTCTACGATCGTCTCCATGGGAGAATAGCAGCCTGCATTGCTGCGAAAGGTGGATATACACTGTACTAGTGTCGACATTGTGCATGCTCTGTTGCCTGTGTCTATGTGCCTGTGGTTCTGTCAGTGTGATCATGTGATGTATCTGACCCCAGGAATGTGTCAATAAAGTTTCCCCTTCCTGGGACAATGAATTCACGGTGTTCTTATTTCAATTTCCAGGAGTGTATGTAAGATAATTAACGTAACAGATAAAAACGGGTAAAGTGTGGGACTAATTTTACTGAAGTGGAGGAGGAAATTACGCGGCAAAATGAGTAAGGAAGGCAAGATAACAGTTTTTTTTTTTAAGTTCCTCAACGACGCGGAAGTGTCGCTAACCATTAGCTGAGAAGCATACACATTCCAAGACTTTAGTGGGACAGGCTAAACAGCCACTTCGCCACTTTTGTGAGAAAGGTTCCGTGCAGTTCAGCACGAAAATATTAGAACAGTGCAAAGGGAGCCGCTTTTGCTACTTCCGTAACGTTATACAAGAGATACTAGGTAGGACACAACAACAAGTAGCGAGAGTTTGACCAAGCAGTAAAGATTCTGTCACAAAGTCGTTAAGCAAATGTATCGGAACCGAAGACAGCTGACGACTCGGCGAGAGCAGAATCAATTCGGCCATTACGAATGACCTCGTAGAGCAGAGCATCTCCTCGGTGACATATAGAGAACTCCTCAAAACGGTGTTTGAATCAAAACACACACTTCTTGATCACTGCCATCTCAGAAGCAGAGCTTCCTAGCCAATGGCCGTCAAAACCACCGCATCAGGCAGTCATCCAGCTTCCGCTTCAAGCTTACCCAGCGTCCTTGGCAGCAATGAGTCTGGTATTGGATTCAGAGAATGTTTCTCTGGATTACATTGTCACCAGTCAAAAGAAGCAGCAACAACTTGTATTTTCGGCAATAAATATAATACATTCGAATATTAATTTATTGCGTCTATAACGACACTGCACCGGTTCTTCAACTGCATCCAAATTGATATGGACTTCAAGCGCAGTGCGGGGCAGTCCCTACACACGATCTGAATCACAGTACTGATGCTCGAGCTATGCGGGGAACGCTTAAACAAAGACATTTTTTTACAAGTGATCCATCTGTTGTTATTAGTGATCAAATAAAGTGGCGGAGAAACGCTCACACAGTACCCACATAATGGTTGCTGGACTTAAGCGCGCCTTATATCGCAACTTAAACTAGTATATCCTGGAAGCACAACATTGTTCTGGTCCATCACTCCCGTTGGAGGCCGAGTATTATTTGCCTGGCGCCTTTTGATATCTGTCCTCTTGGTGGACTAGCGCATTGTATGCCCAGTTACCATTAAGGAAACGGTTTAGTCGACGATTTCCAGTTACATTAAACTATCCGCTATGTAACCAAACCTAGATCCCAACTGTTCCTTTGAAGGAAATTTTTATTGAAGATACGATTATGTGTCTCGCGAGGAGCTAATACAAGCGCTGCGTATCTCATTAAATGCCATCTTCAAAGTTACAAGAAGTTTGGTCAATTCTGTTTGAATGCAACAGTACCGAAGATGGAAAGGTCACGGGTTCGCAGCGAAGTCACTATTACACTTATCGAAATACAGAGCTGTCACTTCATGGATATTATTTGTTACAGTGGTCAGGAGCGGCAAAAGGTGGTTATTAAGTGTACAACCTGAAAGTCTACGATCACAACAACGACTTTTTTTTTTTTTTTACATTTTATAAGTTTATTCTTGCAGCTTGTCATGAAGTCTTCTCTCTGGTGACCACTTCTTAGCCTCAGAGCAGCGCTTGCACCCTACATCCTCAATTACATACTGGATATATTTCAGTCTCTGACTTACCCAGTACCACAGAAGGCCCTCGCGTCTTAACACAAAATGGTTCAAATGGCTCTGAGCACTATGGGACTTAACATCTGCGGTCATCAGTCCCCTTGAACTTAGAACTACTTAAACCTAACTAACCTAAGGACGTCACACACATCCATGCTCGAGGCAGTATTCAAACCTGCTACCGAAGCGGTCGCGCGGTTCCAGGCCGAAGCGCCTAGAACCGCTGGGCCACCCCGGCCGGCTCTTAACACATCTCCTGTCGTCCTGTCCCTTCTTGTCAGTATTTGCCGTGAGTCCCTTTCTTCGCCAATTTTGCAAATAACTTCCTTATTTGTTCCCTTAAACCAATCTAATTTTAAACATCCTTCTATAGTATCACATTTCAAACGTTTCTATTCTCTTCTTTTCCTGTTTCCCACTGCTCATGATCCACTCTCATACAATGATGTGCTCCAAACGAACAGCCTCAGAAGACTCTTTCTGGAATTATGTACTATGTTTGATACTAGCAGACGGTTTTTGGCCATGAATGCACTTTTTGTCTGTGCTAATCTCCCTTTTTGTGGTTCCTTTTCATCGGGACGTTAAATCCTAAGCTTTCTTCCTTCGTCCGTCATGTATTATTTCGCTTCGAAGGTAGCAGAATTCCTTAAGTTCGTCTAGTTCGTGATCACCAGTTTTGATGTTAACTTTATAACTAATATCGTTCTTGTAGCTTCTCGTTACTTTCACCTTCCTTCGTTTTTCCGTCAGTCCATATTTTGTACTCATTAGGCTAAACGTTTCATTCAACAGGTCTTGAAATTATTATTCGCTTCCACGAAGTAGAGAAATCTTATTAACGATTCTTGTTAGAGATATCCTCTCACCCCAGAAATTTAGACCCATTCTTGAGCCTTTCTTTCATTTCCGCCATAGTTTCTTAGTTAATTCGATATATGGTCTGAGCAGCAGGGGTGAAAGACTGCATCCCTGTTTTACACACTTTTAACCCTAGTATGTCGTTCTTGGTCTTCCATTGCATTATTCCCTATTGATTCTTATACATATCGTATTTCATCCGTCCTTCCCTGTCGGTTACTTGTATTTTTCTCCGAACTTCGAATATTTTGCATTTTATAATGACGAAAGCATTTTAAAGCTCGATAAATCCTGTGAATTGGTCTTCATTTATGTTATACCTTGATTCCATTATTAATTGCAATATTAGAACTGTCTCTGTGGTATCTTTGTCTAACCGAAATCCGAACTGATCGTCGTGTACCAGATCCTCAATTTTTAATTACATTCTTCTGTACAATATTATTCTGGTTTAACAGTGGAATTACCAGTGACTTCTTAATCGTGCCCCCCTTTCAGCGAAGGCTGTTTTGGCTTTTCTGTAGGCTGTATCAGTCCTTTCAACTACCATTTCTTTTCTGTCTCTTCACATTTTTCCTGCAGCCATTTCGCCTTAACTTCCCATCACTTTCTATTATCTTCATTCATAAATGACTTGTATTGCTGTATCTTACATTGCCATATCTTATGTTACTATATTCTTATCTTTCCCTGAACATATTTATACTTCCTCATTTCGTCTATCAACTGAAATATTTCTTCCGTTACCTATTTTTTGCCTTTACCTTCTGTGCAATTAATTTCTTTGGACTTATATTTGTCTGTTTAACTTCTGTGATTGACCTTTCTGGTGAAGCGCTCACTTTTAAACTGAACTGTCTACTGTGATAGTCATTATCGAAGTGCCTACATACAGTCTTGGAAAACTTCAAACGCATCTCATTATCGCTCTTTACTGCTCTTCTTTCCACGTTGATTTTTCTGGACTACTCTCTTAAACTTCAGCGTTCATTGTGATCTGAATCTATATTTGCTCCTGGGTCTTACAATCCCCTGTAGGATTTCAGATTTTCTCTCTCAGCACGGTGAAATCTAGCTAGAATATCTCCGAGTCTTTCGAACTTTTCCAAGTGTACATCTTACACTGTAGATTTTTGTGCAGTCTGGTTGCTTTTACTAGTTGATACTCATTGCAGAACTCAATCTTTCTCTTCTCTCGTTCGTACTTCCAAGCCTGTATTCTCCCATAACCCTTTATTCTACTCCCTTACCTTCTACCGCATTCCAATCGCACACGACTGTTGGGTTTCATCCATCTTTACAAACTGAATTACCCGTTTAATATCCTGAAATACTTTCTCTGTCTCTTCTTTTTCTGCTTGTGACGTCTGTATGTTTTACAACTATTGTTATTAGTCTCCTGTTGAATCAGATGACAACAACTCTGTCACTGAACTGTTCATATTAACTCATTTTCTGCCCTACCTGCCTCTTTATGAGGAATCCTAAACCCGTGACAGCTTTTTCTGTTTCTATTGGTATGAACGTATATTCGTTTGATCAGAATCCCTCTTTCCCATTTCACTTCATTGACACTCACTATATCTAGAGTGAGCCTTTGTATTTCTCTTTCCAGAATTTCTAGCTTCCCCACTATGTTCAAATTTCTGACATTCCACGCTCTGACTCCTGAAATTTTACCCTTTCATTGATTATTTAGTCGTTTCCTCATGCTCACCTTCCCTATGGTATTCCCATCCCGGGGATCTGAATACGGAACCTTTGGCGATAAGATGTCATCATGACACTTTTTCAATTACAAGCCACATGTTCAATGGGTGTACGTGTGTTTATGCTGTGATTTCCTTATTCATCCTCATGAAGCTGAACATTGCTGATTCTTCCACACTGCTGATTATTTCCCACTCGAGAGCAAGTGTGTGCCGCGTACCTCTGTCCGCTCCTCTGCAGTCTCCGACTAGGAGGTTGGTAGAACAACAAAGACTTCTTTTACCAGACGCTTTCGTTCGCCATTGCTGACGATTTTTCTTCAAAGTTTAAGCACTGGCTTGAATTTCTTGTAAATTAATGAACTATCAAGTTTGGTAAGGATCTGTAAGATGATTTAACAAAGCTTTTTACCTAGCACTCATTTTCGCAAAGCAACACAGGCTGACCAGAATGTGAATTGCACAAATTCATAATGAAAGCAGAAACCTCTGCTTCTGATCTCCTTCACACTCCTATCAGAATTGCTAATCGATGTCGTGAAGTCGTTTTCTTCTCAACGGTGTTAAACGTTTAAAATATGTAACAGTGCCGTTACAATTGTATAATAATGTTAATCAATCTTGCTCTTTCTTAATTCCTGTTTTAGTTAGGTCAGGAGGTACTATTGACATTTTTTCTCATTTAGCAGAATGGAGACCTACAACACAGACGGAATGACAATGATATGAATACACCGATCTTGTAATTATCCACACCATATTCGGGATTATTTTTCACCTACCACGGGGCTTATTTAGTAACCGAGAATATTCTCGTTCGTTATCTTTTCGATGATTAATTTTTTGTTACAATTCCCCCATCAGCAACTCTAGACACAGCTTCCATAAATATTCTTTCGAACAACCTGGCCTTCCTGATTACCGGACGTCTTCAACGACCCTGCTGGTAAATAAACAGCCAACTTGTCTGTTATGATAGCTGAAATTATGACTAAGTGGATTGTAGGATATGGTTGTCTGTGAACATGCAATGAGGTGGCGAGTTATGGAATAGCGATTTGCACATACACAGGTGGCGATAGAATCACGTACACAAGGTGTAAAAAGGCAGTGTACTGGCGGAGGTGTCATCTGTGCGCAGGTTATGCATGCGAAAAGATTTCCGGCGTAATTATGGCCGCAAAAAGGAAATTAAGAGATTTTGGAAGTGGAATGGTAGTTGGAACTAGACGTAACGGCACTTCACTTCGGAAATCGTTAGGAAATTCAATATTCTGAGAGCTGCAATGTCAAGAAACTTTGTGTTCTGCCTTACGGCAGGTCTTGTCATGGGGGGAAGCCTCATCAGAGAAGTCCACCCGATGAGCGTCTAGGGAAGTGATTCCAGTGGTGGTTTCCTGTTGCCTTCCACTAACAATGATGAAATGATAATGAGGGCAACACAACACCCAGTCCCTGAGCGGAGAAAATCTCCGATCTAGCCGGGAATCGAACCCGGGCCCCTTGGCGGCATCGTCAAGAGACTACCACATTTCAGACATTACCTCTCAGCGTCGACAACTCAATGACCAACAGACTTCACTTAACGATCAAGAGTAGCGGCGTTTGTGTAGAGTTATCAGTGCTAACAGGCAAGCACCTCTGCGTGAAATAACCGTAGAAATCGATGTGGAACGTATCCATTAGGACCTGCGGCGAAATTTGCGTTAATGGCCTATGGCAGCAGACGACCGACGCGAGGGCCTTTGTTAACAGCACGATATCGTCTGCAGCATCTCTTCTGGTCTCGTGACCATAACGGTAGGACCCTTGACTGGGAAACTGTGGTCTGGTCAGACGATTCCCGATTTCAGTTGGTAAGAGCTGACAATAACGGTCGGCAGTGGCGCAGACTCCACCAAGCCATGGACCTAAGATGTCAACAAGTCACTGTGTGAGTTGGCGTTGGTTCCATAACCGTGTGGTTTGGTCCAGCGGAACCTATCATTGACTGGATATGGGTATGGTCGGCTACATCTGCAGCCATTCATGGACACCGTGTTCCCATGTAACAATGGGAATTTTATGTATGACAATGCGCCGTCTCACTGGGCCACAATTGCTCGCAATTAATTTTAAGAACGTTCTGGACAATTCGAACGAATGCTTTGGCTACCCAGATCGCCCGACATGAATCCCATGGAACATCTGTGGGACATAATCGGAAGATCAATGCGTGCACAAAATCCTGTACCGTAAATCTTTCGTTATTATGGACGGCTATGGAGGCAGCATGGCCTAATATTTCTGCAGGGGACTCACCTTGTTGAGCCCATGCTACGTAGAGAATCTGTTCTACGTCGGGCAAAACGAAGTCCGACACGATAAAAGGAGGTATCCCATGACTTTTGTCAAGTCAGTATATGACACACAGTTCTGTTTTACCTTCTTAAATTTTTTTTCTGTGTTTCACATTTTTCTGTAGCAGCAAAGATTTGTGTCTCTTTGTTTCGCACTATTTATTAAAAAGAGTCACATCTTGTTGAACGGAAACTTCATTTCCTCTTTTCACATGAACACTTTGTCAAACGCAGAACGTGTACAGATCAGTAAAGCTGGCTTTTTATTTTTCGTTGTCAAACTTCACTTAATGAATCTGATGTCGTCAAGAATTTATCAGCTATTTCTGTGGCCAACCTTCTTGTGACCATCACCTCACCTAAATGTAAAGGTAGGTAATCCTTGAACCTGTCAGCGATTTATATGATCTTGATTCTGTGCTTGTACACACTGTGACTTGATATTTTCTGTAAATTATCTGAGTCAGAGGGGCGAGCCAGATTTATAATTGCCTGAACGGAGCTAAGGAATAAGAAATGCACCAACCAATCTAGTATAGGATATACGAATGTGTTACCCTAGAAGAATAAGTGATATCAATAACAGTAACAAAATCCCAGAAAGTTTAAGTCTAGTAAGATGACAATTATCCCAGCATCAGCTCCTAAATCACATTACTTATCTTGATGTGTTTGGTAGATACAATATGTTATTTGTTATAATTTAATTTTGTCGTCCTGACATAAACGTGAACATAAAACTAAATCTCAAACTTGATATTTTGTTTGCAGCTAGCGAAGTTCTCTGTTCACCAGAAAATGATTTCCTAAAAAAGTATTTGCAGAAAGAGACGCGCATAAAATTAACTTCAAAACGGATGTTAAATAAGTTATTAGCAGGTCAGTAGTGGTGCAAAACATAAAGCAAATCAAACAAAATTGTTCATAGCATTACAGAAGCTTGGCAAATATTACTTTCTTTGGCTGCAAAGAAATACTGTATAAATAATCTCCACTCTGTATCCAAAACGGCCATCTTAAAAATTAGTGAGAAACATGATGTGATTGCGAAAACATATAGTGCTCTGAAGTACTGCATATGTATTTAGTTTTCTAAAATTCAGAGGCTTTATTTAGTTGACAGCAATCAACCTGTGAGCATTCTCCGACAGCGGAGTGCCAGTGTTCTACTTTAATGCTCTGAGCTGCATTAAGTAAGGTGAAGTATGCAGAGACAGTGGTATGAGTTATTCCGTTGCAGTAAAGATGAACGATTGCTAGCAATGAAATTAAAAACACTTTGAGCACCTGCGTAATCTTACAGAGCAATGGAATCTTACAGCGCCACATACGGGGCAGTCCGAAGGAATAAATGTGAAGAAAAGGACAAAGGGAATGAAAAGTGCTTATGTAATCTTGACAAGGGGGGTACGGTTTACTGGAAAGAGGATTTGTAGATTAGATTCAAATAAACAGTTGTGAGACAATCATTCCTTTCTTAGTCTTGTATTTCGCTAATATAATACAATGAAACACATTGAGTATGTACAGATACACTCGTATTATATACAAAAACAAAAATCTAATAATGTAATACTGGATACCAGACACTCAAATATTGTCACCAGTGACTTTACCGTAATAAGTTAATTACCAACATAGACACGACGATTATACAATACATTTACCAATAGCTACTGCGACCTCCGAGTTGGTAGCTTCGTCTGTCAGAGCATTTTGCTGTCTCATACAGGAGAGGGGAGACCAAGACATTAGGAGAGGCGGCGCTGGTGAGCCGGCGCCCACTGGCCGCTCTATTACTGAACAGATCAGTTTCCTGAGTCACAGTCCGTGATTCGACCCAATAGGCTTTTATTACAGACTATTTTGTTTCTTTCTAATAATACTGAAGCCAATTTCAGTTATTTCCATTGATTGTTTTCGTAATATTAACAGTGAATTCCCCGCACCTCAGTATTTAGGAGATTTTGCAATTCTCAACTCGAAAACACTTCTCTCCTCCTGTTCTGACTCAACAAATTGCTCGCAGCAGATGAAGCGAAGGCCATCGTTACATCAACATTTACTGGACCTTCTTCATAGTAGTTGCACTCGAGAGGACTTTTTAAATACATATTACTCCAGCGGGTTACTTCCTACGCTTATTTACACGCGAAATCACGCACGAACACGATATATAACGTTCGAAAATTCTTTGGCTTCAATGTTGTTTATACTCTCTCCTAAACCTCTCACCATCTCACATAAACTACTGCTTGATCGCGCAAACATTGTTGAAGTCAAAACTCGTTGGCTGCCACAGTTTAATAACATTATTAACATTCGTCATTCTGCAGAACACTATGCAACAGTACCAGACATGTTTCTCAAAGAAATTAGTATTTAACTGAAAAATTATAATAAACGTTTCAAATCCTCTTTTGAATTTAGTAAGATTTTCCGTTAAGTAAAGGTATTATATATACATAGAAATATTTATCTGTCTAATATTCAATAAAATCATACCAAAACTGAGAAATTTCAGCGAAAATAAATTTGAAAGGACTCAATGATGAAAGTAGTTAAGTACAAAAGGAGTTCATCGCATAAAAATTTCATTTGCTGTTTGTAGCTTCTAGACGACTAGAAAAGTTACAATGACGGAAGAATCAGCAAATAATTATTTGTCACCTGTGAATGGCTACTGATAGTTTCGTCATTTTTATTGTACAATGAGTGAAGAAAATAGTTTCCTGATCAAAATGCTCAGGTAATACCTGATAGCGGCACAGTCCGAAATTAATCAAGATTTTTATTTCCTTCTTCCAGTGAGTTTACTTGACGTCCGTCAGATCGATGTTGTTCTTAAAGCACATAAACTCGTATAGTCCTTGCCAAAGTTCCTTCGGTGGTACTGAAGCATTTATTTCACCACTGGCAGCTACGGTATTCGACAAAACACACACTGAATGCGTCAAGATAGCAGCTTCATCACGTTACTTTTGGAAAGATAAAATTATCTGCATAAAAAACAATAAATAATTTACTTTTCGTCAAACAATAAAAAACGAATAACAACCGATAGTAATAAGACGTGTGTCACGTGAACCAACAAGACTAATTCAGTTTGTAGAGCAAATACATCGTGGAACTAATAACGTTCTGAGGCTTTCTTCTTACAAGTTTCCACTAATAGCATCTCAGTGGTACACAGATCCAATCATAAAATCCTGCAGAACGAATATGCAATTAAATGAATACACTAAAATAGTGAACACTTCAGCGAAGCAAGAAGAGATATTCTCAGAAGCCATCACACGTCAGCACAAAGATCGAAGATAATTTTATCTGTAATATATAGCTTTGAGCCAATTTCAGATTTGACCTAGAGCGTAACTGCACACGGTTTTCTGTTATTTCCACTTTTTACTAGAAACAGAATAAAACGTATGTCCAAAAGTATAGGCGTCATTTGTCTTTATGTAAATAGTCTTCACTGTTGGGGATCCTGTGTTATGTAGGGTGTATCATAATCATTTTCAGGAGGCGATGATTTACAGCTTTTCATAAATTTGACAACTCATGATTGCACGCAGATGTATTACTCCAAACTTTATTACACAAACTGTTTCAGTCGTTAACAGACTACCATCTGGTTACTGCATATTGTAGAAAACGAGAGTAAGCAGAATGAGTCATCACTAAAACAGTCTTAAATACAGTGTGGTCAGAAAGAGTCTGAAAATATTTTAAGGATGTCGCACGGTACGTTAGTAAGAAGTTCGGTACGTTGCGCCATTTCTGAGTTAATGGACACTGAAGTTAGCCAATCAGCCCTTTGTGCCCGCAAATTATACATGTGGCTTCCAAAAGAACAGACACCACATTTATAAATACACGTGCGGTTTCTGGCAACTACACCTCGGATAGAAACTGAACATTATCAGTTATCTCGAAAAGAACTTGTGTCTGGAACATGTTTAGTGGAATTTTTTTCTTCTATAATTGTGTATGCTGTTAATTCCTAGAATAGTCCACGATACCTATAGGAATAGGAAACAAACGATGTTAAAAATGTACACCCTGTATAACTCATATACACCAATGTGTAACACTATTGGTTTCTTCTTGTGGTGAAACACGTTCAGGTTGGCAGTAGTGTGTAAGGAACTCGCCAAATTCATCCCATTTCGGTGTGGGGCCAGTGAGGAAGGTGCGGGCTTCCGGTTCAGTTGGCGCGGTGGTCCTGCGGGCCGGTGGGCGGCGCGGCGGGCGGCGACAGCTGCTTGGCCGCCGGCACGGCCACCGGCGCCGCCACCAGCGGGTAGGGGCTGAAGCGCTGCGGGAAGACGGGCCGAGGCAGCCGCAGCTCCGCCGCCCCGGCCGACGACGGCGACGGCGACCCCGACGAGCTCGACGAAGACGTCGGCGGTGGCGACAGCACCGACCACGACGACTGCGGCGCCGGGGCCGGCGCGGCCGCCGCGGGCGGCGGGATAGGCGCCGGGGCGCCGCCCCCGGCCCACAGGTGACCGGCCAGCGGCAGCGGCGGCATGCGCGGCGCGCCGGGCCCCGCGCCGGAGGCGGCGGCCCACAGCGGGGGCGACTGCACGGCCGCCGCCCCCAGCAGCGCGTGCAGCTCCGCGGGCGAGTAGGGCCGCCCCCACAGTGACAGGTGCGCGCGCGCCTTCTCCATCATGGCGGCCGAAAAGAAGCCCGCGCCGCCTCCCGCCGCCGCCGCTGCAGCCGCCGCCGCGGCAGCGTTGTTGTTCTCGGCGTCCATCTCCGAGTACAGCCGCAGTGCGGGGGAGCGCAGGAAGTGCTGGTCCACGAACATCGCGTCCATCGGGTCCCTGGGTGCACACAAAGACAACCGAATTTAGAGTCAATGGTTTGACCTAAATTATCAATAATCGGCAGCCAACACTGGGTACAAATATATTTGTCACAGAGAGTGAGTCGCGATCCTTATTTAACAACACACGCCTATTTTCTGTCTGTCGATTGCAGTGTTTATTTTAAAAAAATTCAAATGTGTGTGAAATCTTATGGAACTTAACAACTAAGGTCATCAGTCCCAAAGCTTACACACTACTTAACCTAAATTATCCTAAGGACAAACACACACACCCATGCCCGAGGGAGGCCTCGAACTTCCTCCAGGACTAGCCGCACAGTCCATGACTACAGCACCTTAGACCGCTCAGGTAGTCCCGTGCGGCTTTTTATTTCAAAATGACGAATTTCGCGCCGCCTACGGGTCATTTCTCGAACTTGCAAAGTAAGCTCTGTTAACGGAACTATCAGTTCAGTCAGATACTCAAGTCAGTAGACGACGGTAAAATTATATTTAAATTAAGGGGTGACATGCAGGGTGGCAGTTATTGAATTATATGAAATTTTATCGTCTTAATTTCTTAACTGTTTGCTTTAGGACGTTCAGACTGCAACGCTGGTCGCGGGGCATGATGGGAATTATTATGGTTTGGTTGAGCGGCCAATCCCACTTTCATTTGGTTGGCTTCGTCAATAAGCAAAGTAGTGTAGAAAATGGGGCATGTCACCGCTCACTATCCACAAACTGGTCATTTTGAAACAAAAATAACGATAGACAGACAGAAAGTAAGCCTGTTTTGTAAGGATAGGAAAGTCAAGTAAAAACAACAGGCTACTCACATCAGGCACAAAGTGTACAAGCAGGTGGTCATAGTTTTAATTATAACCTCGAAATAGGAAAGGAGGGGTACGTAAGTAAATGCCTGCAGACCTACTACACACTGAAATAGCCGCGACACAGTATCGCAGTTCGCCGTTAGTGGAACTAACTCAAATGGTGGCGCTCACAGATACGGTGAAAAATTATGCCGTTATTCGTTTTCAGCAGCAGGAATGCTGAAACTGTGTCAGGCCAACACAAACTGCTAAACAAGTCATCTGGACTGACCTTGCCTAGCAACAACTTTCCCGACGTTTACGAAAACAAATTACTGCACGATACTTCACTTTATCAACAGGCCCCCGCAATTTTGTTTTGGCTCTTCTAAAGGCGTTCTGTGGTACTGTGGCTTTGGTATTTCACTTTGTACCGAGATTAAGGACTTTTATCTGCATATGAACAAAAAATCACATAACTTTATTCATCCGATTTTTTAAGTACCATCTTGACGATGAGCTTTCGTCACAAGGTATTCGGTCGGTGTTTGTTTAATGATTTTACCGACGTTCGCCTGCGCTAGTGGCTGGCATTATCGAAGATTCAACCTCCATTGCTGCTGGGGCAATGGAGCCGAGCCCGCGGCCGGTCATATGTAGCCTTTGAGCAATAAACCTTTGCCTAGTCATTATCGCCGTGGTTCTCACTTAGTATCGTCTGATGCGCCTTTCACAGTTCCTGCGCCTCGCGCTAGCGAAACATCAGAATAATCGTTAAAGAAACGTCTGCCGATGACCCAGAGACGAAATTCAATAGGCAGTATGGCAAAAAGTGGCCATGGAAGCCTCCGCAGCTTTGGGCTTCATGGTAAATCATTCGCAGTCTTTTTTTTATGCTTGCTCCCATACCTAGGTAGTCACAGAAGCCTCAACAACTGTACGCTTCATGGTGAAACGTTCACTGCCTTTTTTATGCTTGGACCCACAGACGGATTAAATTTCTTGATAAAAGCCATTTTTCTGTTTGGATCTGTGCTTTATTTTAAACTACCTGAGAACCAGGCGTTGCTCGGGTGTGTATTTATTGCAATTTTTTATTAATTCGTCTCCTCCTTAACCATTTCCCTATCCATCTCGTTCTCCCCCTCTCTGTCCACATCCTCTACCCCCTCTCTGCACCAACCTTCTCCAGCCCTCTCATTGCCCAGATCCTCCTTTTCCGCTCTCTCTTCATCTTCTCCAATCCCTCTACCTGTCCTTCTGCTCCAGCCCCCTTTCTCTGTCCACTTTCCACACACTCCCTATAATCACAATTCTTCCTCCCTGTATCTTTGTCGACTTATTCACCCCCCTGTCTCTGTTCTCTCCTCCTCCCTCCCCCCCCCCCCCTCTCTCTCTGTGTACATCTCCTACTCTCCGCACTTTCTCCTTCCACATTATTACCCTACAGAAATAGAAGCTGTGGTTCTTACCTCCACTGTATTTATTTCCAGATCGCAACTAATATGTCCCCTAGATTTGGTTTCAATCTTTCTAGGGGTTAGCGATGAGTTTTCATCTGTGGTTTTACCAGCCTACGCATATCTCAAATATTTTTAACATATTTCACACGTATTTGTAGCCATATTTCATCTGTAACCTAGTGAATTTCACCCTGTATTTTCATTTTCAACCATCTCAATGTTTATGGCGTCTATATCCAGAACTATATGTCGTTCAAAGATACAATTTTGACCATACATTCAGGGTTGCACGTAAATACTGTCTCCAAAATATGTCGCAAGTGCAATTAATAGTTAAGAAGTAATGATGTAAAACAATATGCTTAACGAAGCAGTTTTACTGCACGAACAGTGAAAATGTAATAAGCGATAAACCTTTTTTTATCATATTGTGGGAGTTGCCAGCGAGAAATAGTTTCGTAAAGGTTTGAAATTATGTGTAAAGGTTTTTGCAGGGCACTTATTACTTTAGTTCTCAAATACTGGATGAGTGAAGTATGGGTATTCGCGCGTCTTGGGCTACACTGCTGTTTAATCCCAACCCCTACCCTAATCCTCTGAAAGGTAGGTGCTTCCTACCGCTACAGCATTTCAGTCCACACAGTAAGTGATATGTGTACAAGGATTGTTTGAAATCGGTCCAATGACTTTGGAGGATATATGGTACTTACATACATACAGCGTTATAGTGTGTACGGAGTCATTTACTGTTAAAATTCCTAGAACAGTCTACCAGTTTATTGCTTCCTCACATGCGTATCTCTCTAAAAGAACTTGAAGCTCAAATTAGAGAGGTTCGAGCTCAGACGAACGCTTATGAATATTTTGTCTTCTCGGAGACCATTCACAGCTGAACTAGGAAAGAAGGGAATTGCAAGGTAAGCAATGCATCCTGTGATAAACGCTATAAGGCGGCTTGCTGAATACAGATGTAGATGTCAAGGGAAAAGAAAACCGTGTTTCTTCATTTAAGAACAGCACAAAGATGACTGTGAGTACTTTAAATCAACTACACAGAATACCAGCTTAGTTTTAAATGATCAAACACAGTATCCATTTTCCCCTCTGCGAAATTAATTTACAGCTGTGTAAATGTTAGATTACAACAGTAAAACCATTTTCATTTTCATTTCTAATGTAACGACTTCACTTTACATAGAAATATATTACATACATTTGTAAACACTCACTGTCTCTTTCATTAATAACTGTGTTAACACGCATATCATTTTGTCTGTGATTGCGACATTCATTTGTCTACTGACGATTAGCTAAGAGGCCGGAAATCGATAAGTGGTCAAATAAATAATAGCTATGCAAAATTATTAATGTTTTTTCTGTTTTATATGAAACTACACATTAGGAATGTTTTTCCTGTTTTATATGAAATTACACTTCGTAGCAACTGCGATTAGATAATTTGGCCCAGATAGAAATTATCAAGCGTCATCATATAAATATTAGATTACATACTCGCAGAGTGTCTCGATCCGCACAACACTGAAGACAAAACAACGTTTTACAGTGTTATTTATAGGAATCCAGCAAAACAATATTAGGATGCAATAGTCGCAGGCAGAGAGCTTCTCACTTGCGATTATTGTGCCCTACTGAATATACGGTTCGCGTCTTTTCAATGTTAAGTTTACTTTGCGCACAACGAAAATTTTAGTTGTTAACACCGAGAAAGCGTAAATATTCAAAAGTGTTGCACAATTAAAAATGGTTAGTTACACCGCTCTTTCCGCCATAAGATTAATTGTCTTGGTGTAAATGTAAACAAGCGGTTTGGTACCTGATTACAGGTTTTGTGGAACTGCTTCATTCTATTACAGTCAAGGCAAATAAATTGATAGTGAACTCTTACGGATCGCTTTTCTCCTCAAATATGTCAGGTCTTACATATCACGTCGTATTCCTACTACTGCGAAACTTGATTGGCATTAGTCTCTCGACTATATATAGACATAAAATAAGTGAATGAATGGTTGTAAAAAAAATATTTTCATACATTCCTAAAAATTATCGTAGATAGTCTCCCAAAAGATCCGGGTGATCCTCATGTTCTAAAATGCCACTTCGCAGCACCTGTCAACATGCTGATAAATCATAATCTATCAAGAGTCGATGCACTTCTGGGACTCTGCGAATCTGATTGCGATCAATCACTGAAGTTATTGAAAACAAACGCAAAAAACTTCCTATGGTTACACACTAAACGCACTGCACGTAGTTAGTATGTTTCAGGTTACACATAGATTACAGAAAAGGATTGGTTGACGACTTAAACGTTTCTTGCGTTTTGCGGCCAGTGTGGTGATTCAGAAGGATGTAGGTTGCAGTAGGTACTGGGAGATGAAGCAGCTTGCACAGGATAGAGTAGCATGGAGAGCTGCATCAAACCAGTCTCAGGACTGAAGACAACAACAACAACAGATCTCCATAATTTGATGATTTTATATACAATGTTAATTTTATGTTAACATCTCTTGTCGCTTGTAAGTTACAGAAAAAGGTCTTCGTTTTGGGGTTTCGGGATATTGTAACCGTACTTGTAGGGTACGATACTAAAAGACTTCTCACTATCGCGAAGAACCGTTGTCTATGTGCTGGAATTTCAGAAAAGCGAATATGACATTACTAATATCGTAAGCGATACAGATGAGAAGGGAAGCTGCCGTTGCTGAAGCTCATTCCAGGGGCAGCGCAGCGTGTCGCCTGCCTGAGAAGCGGCCGCCGTGTGCTGCCATCTCATCGACAAACGCGGCAGTAACAGCCCACACCTGGCCGCCGCAGCGGCCACTCTGCAGCCTCACTAAGGCGTCTTCCTACATCCAGCCTGTGCTGTACAGCACGGATGTCAAAAACCGGCCGGTTAAAACCGCTAGCGGTATTCCAGTTCTGAATAATCCGTAGTTTGCGGTATTTTAAGTTTTTTCTCGTTAACAGTCGAGTAAAAACCCGAAACATCAATTAGCCTTAGCCGCAGTGCTAAAATTTTAGGTTTCTAAGAAAGCCTTCTTAAAGAAAAGACTAATATTCATTCATAAAATTTACATTGCTTTGAAATATTATGTTGTAACAGAAAACGGGAAAAGCGATTTTAATAACAATGGTGACGTAACCGAGCAGCAAACACAGGGAATAAGAGTTGGTACAGCATTACCGAAACAATAACGTATCTGTTACCATATCGCTTGGCGTATCGGATAGTACGCATTTACATGCAGTATGCAACACTTGTCCCGTTTGGTCGATATGGTAGTTTCCTGCTATCGTCGTCGGACACCAGTTGTATTACAAACTGGCACAATACCTCGTTTGGAATTATATTACGAAGTGTATAATCTATTATGCACAATGCTCCAGTTTCCTTAAAAGATTACAAACGGAAGGATCCACAACAAATTTGTCACATTATATAAGAAGAGTTTATTCATAGTTTGCAATAAAGACAGAAAGCAGTTGATCAGCTCCTACTTCTATTTGTAGCCCATCGAAACAGACAAATTAAAATGAGTTCTTCAATCTAAGTATTCACTCTTCATCACTGGTTACTCGAGATGCCAAAATAGTGGTATGATCCTCGATTACATTACAATGTTTAACACACTTTCATAAATTAGCATCAACAGGTGAATACCGGTAAGTTTTTTGAGTATCCAACCATGTACCACTTTTCGAAAAAAGCAGCGAAGTGCAGACGGACTAAGTTTTCTTTATTTGCCTATTTACTTTAATATTTTGTTTCTGCGTATCTTGAGGAAGACAAAATTTTTCAATCTTTGTTCGAGTACTGCGTTTATTTCAGGAAATAACAGGAAAAACAAACCAAAAATCGTTTATTTGAGAAAATGGATAAGCTGTTTTAACTGTCAGGTTGATCTGGCGTCGAAAAACAGCAATATAAAGGATATCTGGTCGTTTCAACGATAACCACCAACCCTACTCTACAGTCAGGCGAGCATTCCTTCTCGTTCACAGAGTTGTTGAATTACAGCGTAATCTCATTTTTGTTACTTTCGTTCTTGCAGCAAACCACCACAGAACTGCAGAATACTAACCAGCATATTCATGTATTTCAAACATCTTCCAGTAAACAAACAGACGATTCAATTTTCTTCTCTAATTAGAAAATATAACGAGCGACATTTACGAAAAGCATAAACTATTTTTGCAAATAGGCTAATGGGCACCGTTTTTTTTTTTTTTTTTTTTTTTTAGCAATATGAGTTCCGCCGTAGTCATTGCAAAAAATTGTCGCTACGCCCAACAAACTGGAGAGCTTTCTTACTTTTACCCGTGTTCACAGTTTACGAAAACTATGGGTATCTATGAAAATCATGAAGATCTACTCTACCCGCTCATGAACATCTTGTGGGCATAATTGAAGCGACTTCAAATTCTTGAAGCCATAACTGCAGGTTTACACCAGCTTGGAATTTGTGTGGTGAAGGAAAGGAAAAATGCAATCACTGAACACTAGACAGATAGAATGAAGATTATTATTCCACAGATTTCCTTTCAATGAGGTTTCAACAGGTCTGAAATATCTGTTTGATAGACTTCAGAATTTCAAATCCGATCAGAAAGGCTTCCAAGTAGCACATTCCTTTTGTTCCGTACTAGAGTTCATCGTAGCAATTTAGAGGCTTTCGGTGTTTATTACAAAGCACAGCAAATCTCTGATTTTCGTATTATCCTATTAAATTAGTGTTGTCTGAATTACGTACGTCATGTTTCGTTCAGTAACCAAGGATCTTCGTTCTAGGCAGTCACACGTAACTTGAGAAACTAGTTAATTAGTATCGGAACGACCTAGATGTTTTTACTACAATGTTGTTACCGAGCAGAGATCGCCCATCTTATCATCTCGTCTGAAACAAAAACACTCTATACTCTCGCCTAATAATGTAGTACTACAAAACGATTCTGATTTGTTACGTGCTTTATAAATGTACGAAAATTGCGATTTCATTTCAGAAGAGCATATTATTTTGATATGAATTCAACCAGGTAGCTAAAGAAGAATGGCTCAAGAAAAATTTAAACAATAAATGTTAAACACATGAATTGAGAATCTCCGTGTCTGTGTTGTTCGTCCTGCAAGAAAGTTATTTAAAAATCAGCTTTTCCTTTCATTTATTATAAAAAGTGTTTTTAGTGTCCAGTGATAAGTAATTTGAATACGTAATGACAAACCACGTCCACTAGGGCTCTCACAAGAAAGACATTTCAGGTTCCCGTATTATTGCCAGCGCTCACTGCTTGAGTAGGGACTGACTGTTACTTTGACATGAAGCAGAATTACACTGAAAAAAAATACTAATTTTTTGATCCATATATACCGCTCTGTGGGTACAAAAACTAACAAACGATCCGATAAAACTACTTAAGTCACAATTCCATTACGTCCGTAACCCGTTTCGACGATTAATGAAGGTCGAACATTATGTGCGTCATGTTTCTGTTTTAATTGGTGGTAAGCACGAGTGCTATTTGATACCTCGAGCGAGGTTTGGTTTCGTGTTGTTTGCAAAAATTGTGAGGGATTTGTTGCCTTCTGCTAGGAGACCGTATGTAGTAACTCTACGTGACGTGCTCAAAATTTTCACATAAGCCTATGATAGCGTAACCGTCGAAACGTGCTATGCACGTTATAAATTTTTGACTGGCGTGGGAAACGATCTCATTTATTACGCATCCATTGACTAAAACCTCTACCAATCGCACAATGCAACCTGCTTGTGCGTATCAAGCACGTTAGCAGTAGTAATCTGGAAAACGGGAGAATCAGATGGGTAGCTGACCTCTATCCATACCTTGACAAGCAGTTGCGTTGGTTTTTAATAAGAATAAGTCAGCATCAGTTGGCTGTGAAGGTCCAAACGCACTATTTTTTACAGAATCGTCAAATAAGATCTAACATGGCCTTATGTCGGGTGAGCTATCCATTGGAATCAGTCCAGCAGTGTGAGACCAAATTTGATCGATACACAGACACGCCAGTGAGGAGGGCCACGCCCTGTTACCAATTAAAGATCTCTGTCATATCGTATTTGTGAAAAGAGCAATAGTTTTAGCTTGTCAAGCAATTCCATTCGTAATCGCTTCACGTTCAACGACCACGGAAAATAGTTCAAAAGGTCAGTTCTTAGGATTCTTGTTAACACTGCAGTATCTTTTAGGTAGTTCATGACCGTTAGGTATGGACATCATTATTTGTTCCGTCAAGAAGATTCATCGATCAATCACTGAAGAGGAAACGACCAAGAAAAATCTAATTTATAAACTTGGTAGACAAAAACCGCGTTTTGCAGGTCTCAGCGATCGTAGCGGCTGTGAACGGTACAAGTGCTAAGGTAGATGTGTTCTTAAAACGCTCACCACTGACTTTATAGGAGTCGCTAATTGACGCATATCCACATAAAACTTGTATGAGGTCTACATGTGAAAGACTCTGTCACACGCTTATAGTGGGGTTCAGACACTCTTGTTCGTCCCACATTGTTCACTTCGCAAAGATAGCCAGGGCTTACAAATCAATGATATCACCTTCAAGTGTTCGTTTCGTTCCTTGTACAATGATAACCTTTCCACTGGCAGAGATACCGGGCTAGTCCCCCATTCAGATTTTACGGGAGGCGACTGTCAAGGGCCAGATGACCATCACGAAAAGATTTGAATAACAAACGACAGGATAACACTCTACGAGTGGGGGCATGGGATGTCAGAAGTGTGAACGTGGGATGGAAGCTAGAACATATGGAAAGAAAATGCTGAGGTACAACACAGAGGTGGAAAGAAGACAAGGATTTCTGGTCACATGAGTGTAGGATAATATCAACATCAGTAGAAAATGATACAACGGGAGTAGGATTCGTTGTGAATAGGAAGCCACCGTAGGGAGTGAGTTACTATGAACAATTCAGTGATGGGGTTGTCCTCATCAGAACAGGCAGCAAACCATCATCGACAACGACAGTTCAGGTCTACAATCGGATACCGGAAGTGTAAAGCGAGATGAAAACATAATAGTAATGGGGTTTCGGAACGCGATTGCAGAGGGAGGACTAGAAGAAAGGATTATGGGAGAATATCGGATTCGTACTAGGAATGAGAAAAAATAATTGGGTTCTGCAATAAATTTCAATATTCAAGAATCACAAGAGGAGAAGGTATACTTGGGAAATGCCGTAAAAAAAGTGGGACACGGAAGTAGTTAGGAATAAAGAGATATGCTTGAAGTTCTCTGAGGCTATAGTTGCTGCGATAAGGAATAGCCAGTAAGCAGTTCAGTCGAAGATGAATGGTAATCTGTAAAAATGGCAGTCACAGAAGTTGGAAAGAAAAACGTAGGTATAAAGAAGGTAACTGCGAAGAAACCATGGGTAACATAAGACATACTTCAGCTGATCGGTGAAAGAAGGAAGGATAAAAATATTCAGTGAAATTCAGGAGTACAGAAATACTAGTCACCTAGGAATGAAACGAACAGGAAGTGTAGGGAAGCTAAGATGAAATAGCTGCATAAAAATGCGAAGAAATTGAAAGAGAAATGACTTTCAGAAGAACTCACACAGTATACAGGAATCGATGTAGAAGAGAAATGTTATCCAGTATTAGAACTGGAGTTTAAAAAAGTTTTGGAAGACTTAAGATCGAATAAGCAGAAGGGATAGATAACATTCAATAAGAATTTCTAAAACCTTTGGAGGAAGTGGCAACAAAACGACTATACACTTTCGTGTGTAGAAAGTTTGTGTCTGGCGATATATCATCTGCCTTTCGAAAAAAACATTATCCACACAATTCCGAAGAGTGCAAGAGGCGACACTTGTAAGAATCATCGCACAGTCAGTTTAACATCTCACGTATCTAAATTGTTGACAAGAACAACAGACAGAAAAATGGAAAAGAAAACTGAGAATGTATTAAATGACGATTAGTTTGGCTTTAGGAAAGGTTAAGCCACCAGAGAGGCAGTAATGACGTTGTGATTTATAATGGAAGCAAGAGAAAAGAAAAATCAAGACACGTCCATAGGATTTGTCGATCAAGAAAAAAACGCTCGACAGTGTAAAATGATGGAAGATGTTCGAAATTCTGAGAAAAATAGAGGCAAGGTATAGGGAAAGATGAGTAAAAGGTGAAATGTGCAAGATGCGAGAGTGAATAATAAGAGTGGAAGACCAAGAACGAAGTGCTCATATTAAAAAGGGTTCGAGACAGGGACGTAGTCTTTCGCCCCTACTGATCAATCTATACATCGACGCAATGACGAAAATAAAAGAAAGGTTCAAAGTGGAATTAAAATACAAGGTGAAACGATATCAATGATACGATTCGCTAATGAATTGCTACACTGAGTCAAATTAAAGAAGAAATACAGGGTCTGCTGAATGGAATGAACAGTTCAATGACTACAGAATATATGCACAGAGTAATTCGAAGAATGACGAGGGTAATGAGTAGTATCAGACATGAAAACAGCGAGAAACTTGACAGCAGGTTTGGTGATCACGAAGTAGATGAAGTTAAGGAAGGAACTGTACTAGCTTGGCAGAAAATTAACCAATAACGGACGAAGCAAGGAAGATATCAAAAGTAGACTAACATTGTGAAAAAGGGTATTTCTGGCAAAGAGAAGTCTGCTAGTTTCAAACATAGGCCCTAATTTGAGGAAGAAAATTATGTGAATATTCGTGTGCAGCACAGTATTGTATGGTAGTGAAACATAGACTGTGGGAAAACTGGAAAAGAAGAGAATGGAAGCAGTTGAGATGTGGTGCTGCAGAAGAATGTTGAAAATTAGGTGGACTGATGAGGTAAGGAATGAGGAGAATCGGTGAGGAATATATGGAGAACACTGGCAGGAAGAGGGGACAGGATGGTAAAATGTCTGTTAAAACACTACGAAGGTACTAGAGGGACCTGTGGAGGGTGAAAACTATAGAGGAAGACAGAGACTGGACGACATCCAGCAAATATTGGAGGAAGTAGGTTGCAAGTGCTACTCTGAGAAGAAGACGTTGGCGCAGGAAAGGAATTCGTGACGGGCAGCATAAAACCAGTCAGAAAACTGATGACTCAAAAAAAGTTAATTAATTAATTAAAACAAAATTAAATTAAATTAAAAGTAAGCGTATAAATATTAGAAAAAGGAAACTCAAGTGAAATTAATAAAGACAGAATGTTGCTGTAAAGTTACAGATTCACTGTTAGAAAACAATAAGACAAGATATGTTTGGTCTTCTTGAGGTGTCTTGTTTGCTATTAGCCCTGTCACAAGACGAGTAACAGTTAACGAACATCTTCGTCATACCATTAAATCATTACTGCACATAGTTTGTTGCAGGTATACTAAGCAAAGTAAAACCTCGATACTACTTTTGAAACATGTGGCGTTCTGAAAGAACTCATTCCCATTTAGTTGTAGTTGTTCCGCCAGTAACATACGTTTTTCAGCGTTTTTGTAGGTCTCGCTCCTTCTCTTTGCAGACATTTCTCAAGTCTCAGAATACACTCCGAGACGTTGTCCATTTATTCACTTTTTTAAAAGCAGAGTACACAGAATGATTAGTACAGTTGTATAAATTTATTAACCGTGCCTTCCGTCAGCCTCGTGTTCTGCTACTTTTTTTTTAAGACTCCCGTACATGGACCAGAGCAGCCCCGGCTCCAACGCAAAAAACGCGAACACTGGTCATTCGGAATTAATGAGTACCGTATTTTAGGAAGACGATGGTCACCTGCGGGTGTTCCGGCGACCAATTTGTCAAGATGCTGCGATAACGCCCTGCGTATAACATCACACAAACAGAGCGTAGCGAGACGAATCTGAAGGAAACCCAACATTTTCGTGTACCACTTCTACGGCGAATGCGCGCACGTGTACTCTCTCTCTCTCTCTGTGTGTGTGTGTGTGTGTGTGTGTGTGTGTGTGTGTAGCAGAGCAATGACTTGCTGCGTATAACAAGCGCAGTCACAGCACCGACCACTTAGACACTAATGACACAGGCAGAGTAATACAGTTGCTGCTGTCGTGGCACGTCGAGTGGAGTGCACAATAAGTAAGAAATTACACGACGCCTTCCATCGTGTTATAAGGTGCTGAGTCTTACCACCGAACGGACGCTGTTTTTGATCGTAAACAGCCACTAATGGATTCTTTGCGCGGCGCCGCTGTGAAGAGTACACCGTTGATCCCGTGTACGTCGGCTATAGGCAAGAGTGCAGGCGGCATTACATACAGATTATCGTCTCGTATCATCTGAGATAATATTAGCCGAAATGGTGCTTGAAGTGGGGAAAAAAGGCATTTCCTAGAGCTGAAAGACGTTATTTAAACCAAATAATGTGCCTGCTAAGTAACAGAAGTCTGCCTAAGCAGAGGCGCAGCACTTCTCGCCACAACAAGAGTCTCGCGTTATGTTCCTGGTTGTGTCAAGTACTTTTCCGTGCCGGAATTATTGGAAGAGGCTGAACTCAGGCTCTCTCAAGGCCAGCTATGGCGTTACATGAACTCCCTAATGGAGTGGTTCCGGTAAGGAAAAGCTAACCTTAACGGCCAGGAGATTGGCAAGCCTCATCACAGACAGAGAGAGGCACAAAGGTCGTTTAGTAGGGATTATTCGTCTGTGTTCCTGTTGGCAGAGTTTAGTTAAGTTTCTTAAAAACAAATTCAATGTCCTTCGTAACGGGGTCTTTGGTGCACGATCCTGCGATGCTCTGTACTAATATAGCCGTTTCGAAATATCCTAGTGAACGCACATTCTGGAGGAGCGATTTTAGATCCCAATCAGATCTTCTGCGTTTGGGTTTCTGCGATTTCCCTAATTCATAAAGAAAGGTTCACAGTAGTCTTCCTCCTCCATCCGGTGGAAATCGGTCTGTAATGGCTTTATCTTTTAGCATGTCGAAGTCCACTGCTGAATTGCTGAATTTAAAAATTGTTCTTTCGACGTTGCACACAGTAAATTGAAGCAAAGTGATAGAAGACGATATAAGTTAATTGAATGGAACAAGGTTAACGAAGCACTGTAATATTTTACGACTAACTTAGAAATGGATGGAGTTTCTTCCATATCAGAAAATGTAACCGATTGTGAATGGAAAAATATAAACTGGTATCAGGGAAAGACAAACTTATATTGACGGAAAAGATCGCAACAGCAACAAAAAAATTAATGTAGAATAATTAATTTCAGGAATACATTTGTCTAGGTAACATATTTAAGTGATAAAAAATCACAGGTTAATGCAAGCGCGCGATAACCTATTCCAGATGTGAAATACTGGTACATTAACAACAGGTGTAAGCACCAGAATGTTGAATGTAAGCATGCTGACGTTCATGCATTGTGTTGTATGGACACCAGATGTCAGGTTGTGGGATGGAGTTCCATGCTTCTTGCACTTGGTCGGACAATGCAGGGACAGTTAATGCTGTTTGTGGATGACGCCCGAGTTGTCGTCCGATGACATGTGTGCTTGATAGGAGACAGATCTGGTGATGGAGCAGACCAGGGCAACATGTCGACACTCTGCAGAACATGTTGGGTTACATCAGCGGAATGTTGGCGAGCGTTATTCTGTTGAAAACCGTCAACTGAATGGCAGCACAACAGGTCGAATCATCAGGTTGAAGAACATATTTGCAATCAGAGTGCTTGGGATAACCACGAGAGTAGTCCTGCCGTGATACGGAATCGCATCCTAGACCATAGCTCCAGATGCAGGCCCAGTGTGTCGAGAACGCAGCTGACCTCCTTCTAACCAACAAACGGCCATCGTAGGCAACGAGACAGAACCAGTTTTTATAAAAAAAATAAAACAGACCTCCACCCTGCCCTCCAATGAGCTCACGCCTGATACCGTTGAAGCTACAAATGGCGGTGATTTGGGGTCAGTGGAATGCACGTTACGGGGCGTCTGGCTCGCAGCTATCCTTGAAGTAACTGATCTGTACCAGTTCCTTGTTTCACTGTGGTGACAACATCTCCTCAAACTGCTGATGCAGATGCAGTTACGAAGCGTCAGAGCCGTACGCCGAACGGAATGGTTTTCGCAGTCGGTAGTGCTACGTGGCCGACTCGAGCCCGGTCTTCTTGCTACTCTACGTTCCCCTGACCACCACTGTCAGCACTCATGTGCTGTCTTCATTCCTGCCAAATCTTTCTGCAATATCGCTGAAGGAACATCCAGCTTCTCTTAGCCCTATTACAGGACCTCGTTCAATCTCAATGAGATGTTGATAAAAGCAACAGGACAGAAAACTGAGTTTAACGTCCCGTCGACAATGAGGTCATTAGGGACGAAGCACAAGCTTGGATTAGGGAAGAAGGATATGGGCTGTGCCCTTTCAAAGGAACCATCCCGGCATTTGCCTGGAGCTATTTAGGGAAATCACGGAAAATCTGCAACTGGACTAATAATGAACAGGAATACAAATAAATAAGTAGCATCACAAGAAGTAAGAGCGAGTGAGACGCTTGATACTGATTCAGGAATCCCATGAGGACGACAAGCTTCGAGGTCCCGTTGTTGCTAGCACAGGAGCTGGTTATGTACTACTTTCTTTGGTGTTTCTTTTCGTTTCTGTATTTATCCCTAATAAGTGGGATTGAAACTCTCCAAAAAAAATCACAATTTCCACATTACACTGGTACGCACTAGAGTTTTTCGGCTAATAAGAGAGAATAAAAATGAGGTTCAAATGGTTAAAATGGCTCTGATCACTATGGGACTTTACATCTATGGTCATCAGTCTCCTAGAACTTAGAACTACTTAATCCTAACTAACCTAAGGACATCACACAACACCCAGTCATCACGAGGCAGAGAAAATCCCTGACCCCGCCGGGAATCGAACCCGGAAACCCGGGCGAGGGAAGCGAGAACGCTACCCCACGACCACGAGCTGCGGACAAGGAAATGAGCGACCGCGCGTCAACGACGGGGGTCATTACTTCGGAGGAGAAAAGAGGAGCTACAATAGTGGCTCGGTTTGCTGCATAACACTCATGAAAATAGATCATAATGTTCAGGTTCGAACTAAGGAAGAGATATTGACTAAATGTCAATACTTCATGAAACTAAAACACTGTTTCATTCTAAAAATTACTACCGTTTCATAATTGTAAAACCTACTAAACAACGTTATTTTATGGAATACCCACTGAAAGTGAAAACAAAATGAGCTGGACATACCATTCTCTAACCGAAGTACAATCCAGATCTGCTACATCAGGAACTCCTTGCCGGAAAAAAAATATAACTCAGTTGCTATTAAGACATGAATTTCTATTTTTTTGTGCTTCCTCTAAGAGGAGAATAAAACTAACATCTATCAGCTGGAGATATAATATCTGTAAGTGAACCCGCGCTTTTGCTTATGTAATCTGCAAGTCTACTTTTATTTGATTATGAACTTATTTTTAATTTAAGAAACACAGCTGCATAACAAGATGAGAGGCCTTCTTGTCTGTCAGCAAAACGATCCACTTTATTGTACTAAAACTAAATGTATGTTCTGTGTGCAACGTATAGTGGTTTCAGTATTATCATATTATTAAAAACATGTGGTAGACACGAGGACTCGAATCGGTACCGCGGTTTCGTGCTTATTCCTTTTTCTATAATCAGGTCAGGAGTACAGAGAAAGAAAAAATCGAATTCTACAGAAGTATGATGAAAATTAAATATATATTTTACGTGTGGAAACAATATCGAGTAAACTAATTTGAAATCAGTAGTAGAAGAAGGACCAAGCTAATTAATCTTTTGCAACGGTATCCTAAAATAGTTTATAATATTACAACTACGGAGATTGATACCGTTGGTTTCAAATTCTACGTGACTGTTCATTCCACCAACGAAGACTTCATGGCTGCTTATTAAATAAACCAGTAATTCAGAATTATTAACGTAGAGATGACATGAGAATTATTAGCGTTATGGTCCTCAACTCCAATGGAATGCATACATTTCCTACGGGAAGCTTCACATAACTGTCAGCATATTGCAGTAGCGATCATCCAAGGTGCGTTATCGTCTCACCTGTGGATACGAACTTTGACGACTTCGTGCTTTGCCAAAGGCTGCTCACATTCTTGATCGACTGATAAACTGTGTTGCACCTCATGTCCGTATGAAAAGACCTTCGGAATCAGTGTGTGTGTGTGTGTGTAAATTCCAGACGGCCGCGGTGGTCTAGCGGTTCTAGGCGCTCAGTCCGGAACCGCGCGACTGCTACGGTCGCAGGTTCAAATCCTGCTTCGTGCATGGGTGTGTGTGATGTCCTTAGGTTAGTTATGTTTAAGTAGTTCTAAGTTCTAGGGGACTGATGACCACAAATGTTAAATCCCATAGTGCTCAGAGCCATTTGAACCATGTTTTTGTAAATTCTTAAGGGACCAAACCGCTGAGGTCATCGGTCCCTAGACTTACAAACTACTTAAACTAACTTATGCTAAGAGCAACACGCACCCATGACCGATGGAGTACTCGAAGCTCCGTTGAAAGGGGTCGCGCAATCCGTGACACGGCGCCTCAAACCAATGGGCCACTCCGCGCGGCGGGAATCAGTGGCCACAAACATTGAGTTCGAGGCAATCACCAAACTGACTTCAACCTAGTCTGCTTCGACGTCCCTCCAGTATTAGCAGGATGCGACACCAACTTTAGTTCTGCGGTCGTTCCTAACTCTCTTGTTTGGGGCTCGACGTCTACGGCACATCAGTAAGAAAGTATAACGACTGCATGGCATCAGATGAGTTACTAATCCTTTCTGCCACAGTTTGAGAAGTGCACACTCACTCGTTTTTGTGGAAACTTTAAAAAGGTCCAGGCTCATAAATTATTCCCGTTTTCAAGAAGAGTCGTCAAAATGATACTCGTAATTATAGTTCTGTACCACTGACTTAAATCTGTTGTAGAAATGCGGAACATGTTCTGTGCGCAAGCATTATAATACTTCTGTAGAACGGAAATCTCCTCTATAAAACCGAACATGGATCCTGTAAACAGAGGTCTTACGACAGAAAGCTCATTCTGTTCTTCTTTGAAATCCAGGGTGCCATAGAAAAAGGCACCGAAGTTGATGACAAGTTCTTACACTTCCGGAAAGCATTCGATACACTTCTCTGCTGTCATCTAGTGAACAAAGTGTTCGAGACTGGATTCAGGAGTTTCTAAGGGGTTTAACTCGACACATATTCTTAAGGGGACGGAATAGACAGACGTCTGGGCCACCTTAGGGGAGTGTTATGGGGCCTCTACTGTTTGCAATATACATAAACGATCTTGTGGATAACGAAGAAGCGTCATGAGGCCATGTGTAGGAAGGTGGCAAAGCCAGAGGGCTACAGCGAATGCTGGAAGAGCTACAGAGAATTTGCCAAAACTGAAATAATGTCCCTGGAAAAAAAAAATCAGCAATCCCTGATTGTGTAAAACGAATTTTTTATTGTCCGTCTTGACATTCTGTGACGTAGCATGTAAATTTTGCTAATAATCTGATGGATCAGTCTTGTAACGAATAGTAACAAAACTGAGGATGGTTCATGTGGAGCCGAAACCAGTCATTTTTTAAAAGTAGAGTGCGGTCCAGATGGAAAATAAAAAAATATGCTCTGCAGAAGATCGGTGACTAGTGCAGGGACTGGCAGTTGGCTCTGAACGCAAATAGATGTAACATATTAAATAGGCAGGTACATCTATTACTTTTCGATTACGTTATTGGTCATAACACAATGGATAAAGTAGGTACCGTGAACTACCTAGGAGTAACCGCCCGAAGCGAACTAAAGTGGAACGATCACATAAAAATGACTGAGCCAAAAGCAGATACCAGGCTGATATTCATTCGAAGAATCTTAAGGAAATGTAAGTCAACACTTGTCCTACCGATTCTTGAGTACTGTTCATAAATCTGCGAGCCGCATCAGTGACAGAGAAGATCTAACGATGAGTGGCACCTTTCGTCACAGAATCATTTATTCGGCCCAGTGACAGTTGGTACAAGAGAGGCGTTGTGTACCACATAGAGGGATACTGCTGAAATTCCGAAAGAGTAGGTTCCTTCCGTGTATGTCCGCGACGTAACCACGACCAGAATACCGGAAAAAATAAATCTGATATGGAAGTTCATAGTCGTTCTTCACACAAACAGTCCGCGAATGGCACAGAGAAGAGTGAAAGTTACAGCTGTTACCAGAGCTACCCTCTCTTACACACCGTAACGTGGCCTGCGGAGTAAAACTGTAGTGTATGAGGGTATAGAAATATTCAATATTTGCAGATTAAAAAGGAATGTATCCTAGTGGTACACCTTTGTGCACATGCCAATTACAAATTTAGCTAAACGTAGGGTCACGTTTTTGTCTTCTTGTTCCTCATCATGTTAACCCTTATTTTAAATTAAATTGCGTAATACCGTTTTCTTTCTACCGTAGCCGGAAAGACCTGGCATGCCTAACATTGTACTAAAACGGCAGACGAAAATCTCGTAAAGCCGAGGCGTAGCATGGCAGTCGACGTGCCGGCTTGGGACACTTGCGCGCTTTGCGTACGCCGCGCTACGCACCACTAATCCCACGGTAATCAAAGAACGAAGGGGGCAGCGCTCCTCCGTGGTTTTAGCGCAGAAGACCGGCGGAGAGTCGCGCCTTGCATACGCCAGCAGGACAAAAGTGCGGGAGGATTAGGCCGACAGTAAGGAAGGGGGGAGCCAAAAACTGGCTGTCCAGGGATTAGCCGGCGCCGTGGCGGCAGCTACGCCGTGCACACCAAATGCTGAGGAGCGGTCGCGCCGCTCGCCGAATACCAAACAGCCTTGCACAGGCGGAGTGGTGGCGGTGGCCGCTGTGACAGGCGCGTCTATAGCGTGTCTGCTGCTCAGATTCACAAATACCAAGGGTCCGAACGTAGGATACCAAAGCTGGAAGAGAAACTCTATTATTTTCCAAAAGGCAACCGCAAGCATTATTACGTCCTCCGAAAGAAGCTTAAAAATTCGACGCTACTGGTTACTACATGATGCCTTCAAGGAACCCTTTCATCTACTCTCAGGCCTGCCAATTTATAATGGATAAATTCACTGACTACCTACCCAGCCTAGGACAATAAAGCTTCGCTTTTAGAAGAGTTTCCTGTTAGAAGCTGTATGCAACACGTTTTATTGCTGTTAATTTTTAATCTGTTCTCTGAAAGTCACGTGTTGATGTTACAATTAGGAATGTTCTTTTCATCTCCAATTAAAATTAATAGTAAAGCTTCTCAAAATAGCTTGTTTCCAAAAAAACTCATTTTTTTTATCTTTCTATTGGTAAGCAAAACGAGGATACTGGAATGTAGTTGAATTAACTCGGGTGATCCTGAGGGAATTAGATTAGGAAATGAGACACTTACAGTAGTAAAAAAGTTTTGCTATTTGGGGAGTAAAATAACTGATGATGGTCGAAGTAGAGAGGATATAAAATGTAGACTGGCAATGGTAAGGAAAGAGAAATTTGTTAACATCGAGTATAGATTTAAGTGTCAGGAAGTCGTTTCTGAAAGTATTTGTATGGAGTGAGCCATGTATGGAAGTGAAACATTGACGATAAATAGTTTGGACATGAAGAGAATAGAAGCTTTCGAAATGTGGTGCTACAGAAGAATGCTGATGATTAGATGGGTAGATCACATAACTAATGAGGAAGTATTGAATAAGATTGGGGAGAAGAGAAGTTTGTGGCACAACTTGACCAGAAGAAGGGATCGGTTGGTAGGACATGTTTTGAGACATCAAGGGATCACCAATTTAGTATTGGAGGGCAGCGTGGAGGGTAGAAATTGTAGATGGAGACCAACAGATGAATACATTAAACAGATTCAGAGGGATGTGGGTTGCAGTAGGTACTGGGAGATGAAGAAACTTGCACAGGATAGAGTAGCATAGAGATCTGCATCAATCCAGTCTCTGAACTGAAGACCACAACAAACTACAACCGATAGAAAACGTAGAAATCGAACAAAGATGGAAAATTTCGAAGGCTCTTTCAGACTTCTCGATTATACGTATCAAAGTACCTAAAATCAAAATATCGAATAAAAAAGACAAATAAATGAAAATTTAGTCACTATACCGTTCGCTACTTTTCTGGATAATTAATGAGGCACGTTGTGATCGAGGATCACACAATCGAGAATCACACTAGTGTTTCGGCATTACGAATAGTCTGTGGTGGAGGTTAGAACTGTTGCCTTAATTTCCTTTCTCTTTTATTACTACACAAAAATGGCAAACAAGAAGCTTTTACGTAAAATTTGTAGCTTTCCCCTTCAATTGTTTTAAATTAAAAACCCATAAATTGCTCTTGCAAAAAATTCAAATAGACAGTTTAGACAGCAGGCAAAATAGAACAAATTATCAGGAGCAATTACTTGAAAAAGTTATAATTTCAGTAATTAATTAATCCATCAGCCAACACTTATTGTACTATCTGATCATAAACACTCCTATATTGTGCTGATCTGTAAGTCGACTATATTCGTGAATAACAAAAAATGGTTTAAATGGCTCTGAGCTCTATGGGACTTAACTGTTGTGGTCATCAGTCCCTTACAACTTAGAACTACTTAAACCTAACTAACCTAAGGACATCACACACATCCATGCCCGAGGCAGGATTCGAACATGCGACCGTAGCGGTCGCGCGGTTCCAGACTGTAGCGCCTAGAACCGCTCGGCCACTCCAGCCGGCCGTGAATAACAATATCATTTAAAGATGGCACCAATCTTTCGGAAGCCACAAAACTTCCTACCAACGATAAATATTTCTGGACCACAAAATGACAAGGAAAGCACGCACCATCCACGCTGTTCTCAAAAAACGAAAGAAACATTGCTTCAGCATAGTCAACGGCAATAGGTACATTATCATCGCAGTAATGCTGTCCAGATTTTTATGCCATCAGTTTATTACTCGTTTCTAATTGCTGGTGCTGTTACCGAAAGCACTCTAATCGCTTTTCCCATCACTGTAATAAACCAACATTTCAAAGCAATGGAAATTTTACTAATAAAGATTAAGCGATTTCTTAAAAGAAAGTTTTATTTAAAAATCAAACTTTTTAGTCTTACTGCTCTGACAAATTGATATACCGATGTTTTACCCGGTTGTTGTTTTTTGTTTGCCTTCAGTTCAGAGACTGGTTGGATGCAGCTCTCCACGGTACTCTATGCTGTGCAAGCTTCTTAATCTCCGAGTAACTAATGCAACCTACATCCTTCTGAACCGGCTTAGTGTATTGATATCTTGGTCACCCTCTACGATTTTCACCTTCCACGCTTCCCTCGAGTACTAACCTGGTGATCCCTTGATGCCTCAGAACGTGTCCTACCAACCGATCCCTTCTTCTAGTCAAACTGTACCACAAATTCCTCTTCTCCCCAATTCTATTCAGTACCCCCTAGTTAGTTACGTGATTTACCCATTCAATCTTCAGCATTCTTCTGTAGCACTAAATTTCGGAAGATTTAAAGATTCTAATCTCTTCTTGTCTATACTATTTGTCGTCGATGTTCACTTCCATACATGGCTACACTCCATACAAATTCTTTCAGAAACGACTTCCTGACACTTAAATTTTTACTCGATGTCAACAAATTTCTCTTCTCCACAAACGCTTTCCTTGCCATAGCCAGTCAATATTTCATATCCCCTCTACTTCGACCAGCATCAATTACTTTTCTCCCCAAATAGAAAAACTCATCCCTCAGCATCACCTGAATTAATTCAAAGAAATGGTTCAAATGGCTCTGAGCACTATGGGACTTAACATCTGAGGTCATCAGTCCCCTAGTACTTACAACTACTTAAACCTAACTAACCTAAGGACATCACACACATCTATGCCCGAGGCGGGATTCGCACCTGCGACCATAGCGGTCGCGCGGTTCCAGACTGAAATGACTAGAACCGCTCGATTACATTTCATTATCCTCGTTTTACTCTTACTGATGTTCATCTTATATCCTCCTTTCAAGATACTTTATGCAGTTACTACTGAAGAAATAAAAATAAAATTATTGTAAGTGGGTCAAGCATATGCCGATAAATACCGGTGTTCAAAACTAAGATACCGGTAACGCTTTTAACCAGTATTCACAATCTTCTTAGCTACATATTTACATCGTATTCCACGTTTTTCACATCAACAGTTGCAACACGCAGTGTTACTGTGGTGTGCGTACTGTAAGACCTTCGGTACACACACCATCAGATTATTTGACTTGTCGCTCTAACGAAGTAGGCGAGTGTCAGCAGTATGTCTCGTGGTCTTATCGTGGAGTGTTTATCTTTTGCCATTAGGTTAGACGATAGAAATGCCACTTGCACGCTTGGAGTAACAGACTGACGATGAACAACTTTAAACAGAACTTGATTAATTTTCACACACATTTATTAAAATAATAAAAAGCGTAGACAATACGTAACTTGATTCTGGATGCTGATTACAATTGACAATCTGAAGTTCCTTTGGTCTTATTCTCACATATCCCTGATACTCGACAAAGTGTCTATACATTTATCTTCATGGGTATGTACAGGAATATGATAATCTTATTAGGTGCAGGCTGAAACTTGACTATAGACTGGTACAGACTAATGCAGGCTGGTACAGACAAATGCAGACTGACTAATCGGAGGTCTGTACACTCGTTATAATACCTCGCACGTTCAAGTATCACTGAGCGAGTGTGATCCGCGAGGAGAAAAGGTTCTACGTTAGGAGCAATCTCATTGTCTGCGTTACATATTAATAAGCGGATCGTGGAAGCAGAATTTGATCCGTCTCTAAGGCAGCGCCATTTCGTAGCGCGGAGACGGACGAGCGCTGCGCCTGCGCTGTTGTGCTTAGCGGGGGCGCGCTCTAGTGGGAAAGTTGTGTACGCGCTGTCTACGCGAAACTATGTACACAACAGTTACGCTGTTTGAGGTACCAGAGCAGCGAGCAGACTGCCACTACCTGTAGCTGGCGGCATCGGCAGAGGCAGCCAGCAGCCAGTTCTCGCTGCCGGCAAGCGGCCTGTCATTAGGCGCCTCCGATACCTGTCGCTGGCGGCACGCCCCTCTCCGGCGCTTAATTTAACTTAATTATTACTCGCCGTTAGCACTCTGCTCGCCACTCTCCGATCGATCGAAAATTAACTACCGGCGGGGAATGGCGTCAGGTGGTCAAAATCACATGCAAAATTACAATCCCGACGCGCCGCAGCCTTAATGAATTAACTAATGGCGGCGAGCCGCTGCCTCGGTTTTCAGCGATCACCGTTCCCGGCCGCTCAGAGCCGTTCGTCAGCGAACGGCCGTGAGGGCGGGTCGGCGCCCGCAGCAGTTTCGGGGGCCCATATTTTTCGTGTTGGCACCTCGAGCTATACATCTCCGGCGAAGGCCGGCCGGACCCTCTTTTCTCGCCGCGGAGAAACGCAACCCCTAAATTAGGCCTCATCAGCAGGGGCGCCTTCCCGGCCATTTAGTGACGCCGTCTCTCGTCTGTGGGGTGCGTCGGATGTTGTGGCGTTGCGTGTTTTCTGTTATAAGGACCCCGCTGAAAACTCCACTCGCCGCAACACGCTAACGGAAACTCCGTGTTCCTTCTCACCACAGACGCCTATAATTTTCACAGCCTTTTTTTGTGCGTAACTGCCACCCTGAGGGATCGGTGCGTTAATTAGGGAACATGCAAATGTTATAGAGAGTTATTTTTAACAAATAATGACTTCTCTCGTCAACAGGGGTTTCTCATGCAGTTTCTGTTGTCTTCGACGTGGTAATTTCTGTTGACTGTTGTGGGTGCTTGCGGAAACATGATTATGGGGGAAAAACACACTGCTCTTGCTACCGCTTCAGTAATTATTTATTTTTTCGAGCTAAAATCCCAGCTCACTTTTTCGCGTTATTTTGCAAAATTGTTATTGATCGCCGGCCGGAGTGGCCGAGCGATTCTAGGCGCTACAGTCAGGAACCACGCGACCGCTACGGTCGCAGGTTTGAATCCTGCCTCGGGCATGGATGTGTGCGATGTCCTTAGCTTAGTTGGGTTTAAGTAGTGCTAAGTTCTAGGGGACTGATGACCTCAGATGTTAAGTTCCATAGTGCTCAGAGCCATTTTCTTTGTTGTTGAGCATTTTGGAACAAATGAAATTAATTTGTAATCACCGATTAAAAATCATTGACGGAGACGACAGGGGAAAGGAGGATAGTGGAAAGAGAAAAGTTACACCGTCAATCCAAAAATTTCCGAGTGTGATTTTACTTCTGGTGCATAAGCTATACCAGTGCAGTAACTACGGTGGTAACTTGAACCCTCAACAGATGTGCGTACGACCAGCCATTTACTTACAGGCCATGTTAAGTAATGGACGTGCGGCTGTAGTGTGTCAGCGTTGTCATGTAGCCAGTCGCAGTGAAACAACAAACGCAATCAATGGTGATTGTGAAAGAAATTCTTCAGAATTTTGTGGTAATAAAAGTTTGTGCGTAGTCTGTCACGAACACCTTGACTCCCGAACAAAAACAATGACGCGTGCAAGCCTGCCGCGAGTTGGTTGAAATGCAGAACGCGGACCATTCTTTTCTTGTTAAAAAAAAAAATCACTAGAGACGAGACTTGGTTACATGAACACGAACCTACCGCAAAACGACTAATTGCAGCAGGGATTATTCATGGTCCTCCAAAACCGAAGGTGGAGTGAACGTGTCGCGCAAGTTGAACAACATCCAAAGCACTTAGTTTTACTAAGTGGTATGAACGTCCTGTACGTTGTAATCAAGAGGGGAGAGACTATGTACAACACCCGGACCATTAAAATCACCATCTTCACTCTTCATTATATTTTATTTATCCAGCCTCGAAACTTATTGGACTGACGAGGTACAATTCAATTCAGAATGCAAACACACTTAAGTTCTTGCATAGATGTCTACAGGTATATGAAGTAGCTGGTAACGCAATAGTCATTTCTCGTCTCTTTAACACACCTACAAAAATGTACGTTTGCTTATTTGTAACACTACATAAGATGCTTCTTTTTTTCTTTCTCAAACAGAGACACAATACATCATTATATTAACATCAAAACCGCATTTGTGAAAGCAGGAAACTGTCATCTCAATCGGCAGTCATCACCGCTTCTATATGTCTACAGCCAGATTCGCGAGGAGGGTGCGTTATTCTCACAATTTATTGTTTTGAATTTAAAAAAAATGAGAACGAGGTGGTTGAAAAGGGCAATGTTAACTGTGTTCCAACACCAAATTAAAGCTATCATGACCATCTATGATTTTACTGTACACACACCCTTCCCTTCTGTTAAGCAAGTTTAATTAGTTCAATGTTATAGTTTTAAAGAGTTATTGCTACTTTTTCCGAAAACTTTCTGAAGTTTTTAACTCTCGAAAAAAAATAGTTTTCAAATGTAGAAGGTTGACAAAAATGTTCAAACTCACGGAAGATCCGTTATAAAAAATGAAATCTCTAAAAACAACGAAGTTCCATTCAAATAAACTAAAGTAACGATATCACGGCAAGTTTCGGCATACCTAGAAATATTATATTACAACGCAACATTAAGGCAAGTCACAAATTTGTTCATTCTTTTATCCTTGTACTGTAAACTCTTATACAGATTATTGTTTGTGTACAAGTCTAGTTCTGCTCACACTTGTTAGTTAATAATTTATAGATATTCGCAACTGACCTGACTGACGGACGAATTACCTGTTTAATCTGTAGGAACTGGGCTTACAGCTATTTCATTCACATGGATTTCCAGTTCATGTGCGTCTGATATACTTGACGTGTGCGTAAAGCAATTTACGAATGCGATGTTCCCCGTTGATACTACTTTTTAAATATTTTTACGATTTGCATCGGTTTCATATGCTTCTTTATCGTTGACGTTTTATAAATTCTGAGAACTAATAATCTGTCGCTGCAGCTTATTAACACTCCATTTGTTTCAGGTTTTAATTTTTTGTATTATCAGGAATTTACATATCCCAAATTTGAAAATGACACATGTAAGGACTTTTCTTCTTGCACGTATACTGTTAGCTTCAAAATAAACGGATTTATCCCTTAGCACAGGTCAAACTTTGCTCTACTTAAAATTGTGTCACTGTATGCTGGCTGATGGTAGAATTCTGTTTTGCTGTCCTGGGAAATTTCTTTGTGTAAGCAATCCAAACCGTCAAGAAATGTCAAGTATGTACTTGTAGAGTGGAGAAGGTTGCGACGTAAAGTGTAATGCTGTCTTGGATCTGTTTTAGAAGAAAGAAAGAAAGAAGAGAAGAGGATGAGCACAGTGCAACACACAACCTACTCTCCGGAAGAGATTTTCGCCACCACTTAACGGGTGGACCGCCATTGTCAGGTTCACACACCTTCATTCAATAAGCAACATAGGAGAGGCTTGGGATTCAACCCATTACATACATTAGTTCGGCGACCAAATTCATTCCACAGCCAGAATTAAAAACGGCTATGTAAGTCAGGTGAAGTGTATAAGTGTGCCTCAGCGACTTCGTCAACGAAGGTGGAATAGCAGCCGGTGATGTCTGACCCGGAGGCTACTATTCAGTTACCTTCACGAAACTGAATGTGTGACGTTCCACTCCTGCAAACAAGGAAGATGCTGGCACTACACCTGGGATCGCCCTGCAGACGCTCCTTTACACAGACAGACCACCGTAAGAAAGATGAGTAACAACGGGAGACAACGAATGTCAATTTGTCAGACCTGTTACCCCATTAGCATAGCCGCACGTACCCTAAAATAAATGTACCCGAAAAGGGTTAAAGTTAAAATTTTTTCAGGCCGGTACGAAATTCGCGTCATAAAAACAATGGTGCAGTTAGCGTCGGAGCTGACACCTTGAGGCATCCGGGCCGGGAAACGCTGAAATAAATTCTCGTAGCCAAAATTTACGACGGGAAAAGGAAAAAGTTGAATAAACGACACGGTTGCGTGTGGGGCCGGCGCCGTCATCGGCGACCGGGGCGCAGTAAATCGCCTACTTTATTCCGCACCTGCGGGAGGGGGCGAGCTGCGAGCTACTGTGCGGACTCACTGGACCTAGACAGCACACCACTCCAAACTGACCACCGGCCGAACACCCAACAGTGGCAACTGCCCTGTTTCTGCGCTGGTGCTGGAAGACATAAAAGGCTGCTAACACCTAGGGTTGAGTTTGGTTATGTGGCCTAGAAACATCTACGTTTACAGGAAGGTTGGGAACTGCCTCGACAGTTGCGTTGTCAGCGCGGCGGATTGCTAAACGAAGGGGTCCGGGTTCGGTTCCAGGCAGGGTCGGAGGCTTTGTCCTGTCGGGGACTGGCTGTTGTGTTGTCTTTACGTTCGTATCATCATACAATGAGGTGAAAAGTCATGGGATAGCGATATCCATATACACGCGTACACAAAGTATAAAAAGGTCAGTGCATTGGCGGAGCTGTCATTTGTACTCGAGTGATTCAAGTGAAAAATTTCCGACTTGATTATGGCCGCACGGCTGGAATTAACAGACTTTGAACGCAGGATGGTAGTTGTAGCTAGACGCATAGGACATTCTGTTTTGGAAATCGTTTGGGAATTCGATATTCCGAGATCCACAGTGTCAAGAGTGTGCCGAGAATACCAAATTGCAGGCATTACCTCTCACGACGGACAATACAGTTTCCAACGGCTTTTACTTCACGACCGAGAGCAGTAGCGATTGTGTAGAGTTGTCAGTATTAACAAACAAGCAATACTGCGTTAAATAAGCGCAGAAATCAATGTGGGACGTACGACGAACGTATCCGTTAGGACAGAGCGGCGAAATTTGGTGTTAATGTGCACTGGCAGCAGGCGATTGACGAGAGTCCCTTTGATAATAGCACAACGACGCCTGCAGCGCCTCTTCTGGGCTGGAGGTCTTTTCTGTTGGCCCCTACACGGCTTTAAAGATGTGGCCTGGTCAAATGGTGAGAGTTGACAGCAGTGTTCGAGTGAGGCGAAAACGCCTCGAAGCGATGGACCCACGTTGACAACAAGTCACTGTGCAAGCTTCTGGTGGCTCTACAATGGTGTGGGCTGTGTTTATGTGGAAGGACTGGGTCCTCTGTCCCAAATGAACTGATTGACTGTAAATGGTTGTGTTCTGGTACTTGGAGACCATTCGCAGCCATTTATGTATTTCATGTTTACAAAGAAAGATGGAATTTTTATGTATGACAATGCGCCATGTCAGCGTGCTACAACTGTTCGCGACTGGTTTGAAGAACATTCTGGAGAATTTGTGCGAATGGTCTGGCCACCTAGATAGTCAGATATGATTCCCATCGAACATTATGGGACATGCTAGAGAGGTCAGTTCGTGAATAAGATCCTGCATAAAAAACTGGAACTAAGATTTCTTTTCACGGCGATTTTATAACACTTTAAGCCAATTCAGTAACTGTGTGCCTCTCTCGACTGATGGCTGTAACTATTGCCACAATGTAGGCTGCACGATGGTTTTTCTGACAGTAATAACCAGCTCTGGTCTGCTTATGTCCATGCTATCTGTCTCATGTCACTGAAGGAACTGAGACGTGTTCGAGTTAGGAATGTTTCGCCACTGTTACAGCATGCAGAGTGTAACTGAAGCCATCCAGTCCATTTCTCCAACAGTAAGTCCATACTATCCAGAGCTTCCTTCCATGAATCATGCGATCTGACAAGTTAACAAGGTCCTACAAAGCTTAACGAAGGAGCAGTCATTTTTGAACATATAGAAAATGATTTAGGTTTAATCCTCACTCGCAAATTTTATTGAAAAACCCTGTATTTTCAATTTCAGTAAAATAATAACCAACTGATGACGCCAAAAATATTATAGTACGTATCTGGGTAAAAGGAAGTAACATGAGGGGAAAAGAAATTTGAGCATTGCAAAAAGTAGTGGAGCTCAATTTAATCTGCAAACGCGTCTTATCCGTCCTACTGTTGTGCAACGTGCGAAAGGAGGTGATATTTTCCTGGGTAACATGGAATGTGGGCATCACGAGACGTGAATTAACGGGCTACCCGTGCGGCTAAATTCATCTTAAACCACACAACTGCAGTTCCATTTAGCTTTATTACTTGCATTGCATTCGAGGATTGCTAAAGCAACCTTCGGCACTGCATTTCGACTGTTTAAACAAAGAATAACCCAAATAGTCTGTACTGCTAGTATGAAACTGTTATCGGTTAGTGACAGTATTTGATGCTGCTAGTTGAACTGTTTATTTGGGTGCTGATACCTGTAGCAAACTATGGGCGTAGAAAGTCAAATGAAAACGTAGGTTCAGACGTCAAAACAGCCAAATGACGACCAGTTGGCAAATTATTATCATTTCATATATCCTAATAATGTCTCGATAAAGACGCCTGAATCGGTTATACGGCAGCTGCAGTATTATTAAAGGACCTCAAGAAAGCGAGGATGATAGGTGTTATTCAGCACGTGCCACTAGTCAGGTACGTAACTCGGGCTGATGTCCATGTGTGTATAGTAGAACGCCTGTGAATTGTGGAACACTACAACGTATCCACTTCCTTTCTGCTTGCTAGTCGCGATCTGCTGGAAGAACCCGCATGTCAAACGTGTAGCCAAATCAGAGACTATGAAAAATGGGTCAGCTGCCTTCCGCTTTCCACCCAGGAAACAAAAGCACCGTAGTCCGCACGTGCTATTGTTCTGCCGAAACGACACCGTTATAATAAACGCCTCCCGAGGCCACTTGCCATACACATTACTTATGCTAGTCTGATTGAATCATTAGATCATATCGCGGAGGAAACTGTTAGGTATACTAATATGTCGTGGAATGGATCGATGTCTGGGTACGTCTTGATATTTTAATGCATTTGTGGCTTGATGGTTACGTGGGTGACTCAGTCATATAACGAAGCTAGGAAATCTTGGGTGCGAATCTCGGTCATTATAGGAGTTTTCTACCACTGGACGTGACTTCCGACGCTCTGCATGATGGATAATATATATGTAGCCTGTTGTATTAAGATTGGGTAATATGTCGATGGAGGTAACTTTCTTGCCTAGGTTATTGTTTCATTTTAAATAAACAGTTTATTTTATAATTTAGTGAGAAAACGCGCACGGGGATATCGTCTTTGTTATTTTACAAATAGAACACGCGTCAAGATATCTGGGCCCTAATCTACAATGACTGCGCGAAACCGTTATTACGGACGTCAAAAGATATTGCTTCCTCCACAGATATGTGTACAATCTATCATGGTATACCATTACGATTATTACTGTTATTTAGCTTAGTTCAATCCTCGTGCGGCCATCCCTGTTTGGGTTTTCTGTGACTGCTCTGAATCGTTGCAGGCAAGTGCCAGGATGGTTCCTTTGAAACGGAACTTTCCGAGCTTCTGCTCCGTCTGTAATGACCTCGCTGTCGACGAGACGTTAACCTATAATCATCCTCCTCCTCGTCTCCAAAATTAGGTAGTATCTAAATTGTGAAATAAATTATTTATTTCAAAAGAACGTCATGGCCTACGCAGGAAAATAACTCCGCTCAAAGAATACACAGCAGCTGTGAATCTATACACACAAAAGGGGATTTAATAATAGCTACACTGTCCTTACAGGACATCGCACACTTCCAAAGTAGTTAAGAAAGAGGGGAAAATTTTCAGGTAATCTGAGGCAATTTCTCACAATTACGAAATGAAGACGTTAGCTCTACTTTTACTGTAGCAGTACTTTCCGAAAACTGCGACATGCTTTAGATCATTTGCATATGCTTTTTCTCAACTTACATCCAGTGTGCGACAGAAAAGGATAAATTTGCAATGAAAGATATGTACAACGTTAGACTATATTTTATCTAATTTAAGTATAGGTGGTCTACTTCTTTTTTCTTCTTCCTTTCTTCCTAGACTTTCTTCCCTGGAAAGCATACATTTCTTTTACGAGGTGCAGATTTATTTCTTACGGTTTTCAGAGTCTTCCGTTCATCCATCCTGTCTCTGAGCTCGTTCCACTCATTGTTTCTCTCGCGTACCCAGTCATTAATGCTGTTAACTTTACACCTTTTTCTAATGCTCTCACTTCTCTCTATATATCTCAGCGCTTTCCCTGTAATCCTTCACAGAATTTTCATTTCAGTGGCTTCCAAAAGCCTAGTTTTTGTTGTTTCAGATCATGTCCCACTTTTGTATGTTACAATTGGTGTCACGATTGTTTTGTGTACCCTTGGCTTTGCAACTTTCCCTATACGTCTGTTTTTCCAAATAATATCTTTTAAGCACACTGTTACTTTGTTTCCTTTTTCTACTTGTTCTGTAACATCCTTTTCAATGTTTCCAGTACTGGACAGTTCAGTAACGACATATTTAAATGTCATTAGCTGCTGACCAATTTTTTCCATTCACTCCCAGCTTGCAACTAACTGGTTCCACAGATATGGCCATACATTTGACTTTTTTTTTAGTGGATGTGACGATATTTAGATATCTGACTGTCATGTCAGGTTGGACAGGTTTCGTCACTGTTTGCTAGCGAGGCTACGTCGTCACCATAACGAAAGATTTTTATTTCTTCGTTCCCCACTGTCTAACCACTACCAACCAATACCTTCTTTATTACCTTGTCCAAGACTATACCAAAAAGAAGCGGGCTCCAAGAGTCACCTTGTCTAATACCGCTACTATCTGTTACACAACCAGTTAACCTGGAACCAGTTTTCGCCTTGATGCAGTTGTCGCACTAAATGTCTACAATTCTTCTTGTCAAGTTGGAAAAAATCTCACTACATCTATTAACTGAATCCTATCGAAAGCCTCCTGTTGATCAATGAAACAAAGAAAGGCTGGTCTGTCGTATTCAGTGGACTTTTCTATAAGCTGTCTACGAATGAATACTGAATCTGTGCGCGACCTACCGTACATAAAACCACAATGCCCCTCTGCAAAAGCTGTAATGTCTTTTTTTATTTGATTTTGTATTATTTTTGTTGTGAGTTTAAGAACTGAACTCAGTAGAATCATCCCTCTGTACGGATCATCAGTTGCTGAAAAACGCTTCTGATTAATGTTTGTTCTTCTGCTTGACTTTCATTTGAAGATTGTTATTTATTTTTATAAAAAAAGAAGAAAAAAGGAAGAGAATAACTGATAACCGTAGCGAGTCCAAAATTATTTCGTTAATAGAGTACAACGTATCTCGAGATTGTATCTCCGAATTTGAGTTGGATGATCGATTAGTGCAGGCGAAAACTACCTGAAGATAAAGATTACAACAAATAACAGTATTAATAAAGTAATTCGGGGCTTCTTACGGATGCTGATTCTATTTATAGTCTCATATCATTCAGTCACTGTAGAGTATATGCTTTCATCTGAAATTTGGGCTATTCTGCTGTAATTTATTTTGATAAAAAATTTATTATTGTGCTAGATCAAACTGACTATGAGGTAATAACTGTGGTGATCTGTTCACATATTTTTTTTATATAAGACTGGAGAAACAGGAAGGAGGAATATGTTTTAACGTCCGGTTGAGATTTAGGGACACTACTTAATACCTAAATCACGATTGACATAATGAAGTTTTGAACTGGCTCCTCTTGAATGCGGTTAGATTGTGCTACAAACTACAACACCTCACATGACAATAATTTGGGCTAAAGATTTTGGCCATACTACATTCTTAGGTAGGGAGGTATTTGTACAAGGGTCGTTTCTGGGATTAAAACAATATGAAAACGTGAATGATAAGAGAGTTGCCGTTGTGGGGAGATACAGAGTATTCTGTTTGTCAGCCGCCGCTGCATAAATTAGTCCCGTACCACTGCGTGTGTTTTGAGGTTCATCAGTTGATAACGGGCCAGTTTCGTTTTCAGACACGCTTAGATTTAGTAACTGCAAGGGATGGCATTTTTGGGTCGGCGCTGTGGGTGGAGGTCTGGTCCGGGACGGTAATGGCCAGCAATCATCCTGCTGTGGCGAGAAACATCGCGTCACCCCACACGCCGCCGCTGCCAGAGCGTCCTTATAATTTCCTCGGCCGCAAAAAAAAGTGCCGTCCGCAACCGGAAATTGAGTTATTATAGATGGGTGTCAGATGGCGTTACAGCGCTCTAAGGGTTAACACGTAAAATATAGGGAATGCAGATACGATAACATCTTGCACTGTTGCAAGAACACAGCTACGGCGAAACACTCTTCCGACCGCATGCTACTGGGACATTACACCTGCAATACTGTTGGCTGCTTCGTGTCTATGACTGGATTTCTGGGACTACAGTCGACAACTCGAACAAGACGAAATCATGAGCACAAAAGGTGCTTCACGAAATTTTATACACTTTCTTAGATTAATAAAAGACTTTTCCTAATTCATACCTCAGTTGTCATACACGCCAACGCATCAAAGATGGCGTTAATTTGAAGAAATACTGGTTTCAATAACACTGAAATAAAACACCATTTTTCGCAGTTCAGTTCATGGAAGGTATTTCTTAGTCATAAATTCGGTATTTTCTAGTGCACAAATACGTATTTTGAAGACATATTGGAGTATAGTCATACACTTAAGATACTAGTGCGTGTCCTCACAGATGGGATGTGAGTTAACCTTCATGCAGTATTATGATCTGTTTGATTCTATGAATGAGGAAACGAAGGGATAGGTTGAAACCTAGAAATGCCTCACAGTGCGTTTGTCACTCTAGAAAAGAGATGAAATGAAAGAGAGAGAGAGAGAGAGAGAGAGAGAGAGAGAGAGACAGAGACAGAGAGCCCTAGTGTGGAGCATATGAACTCAAAGTCTACGTCCCTAAAATGTGAATCGCCATCTACAGTGCCTCATGCTTTGGATTCATTGGATATAACGTTTCAAATTTAACTCCGCACCTCCTTGCAGTCAAACCTTAGTTATGAATATTCTCCCATCAGTGGCGTCCGGGACTAGGGCCACCACAGTAGTCTGTGCTAGTAACTGTGCCTACACAGAGGCGAATATGTGAGTTACTTATAAAAATTATGCCATGGGTGTAGATAAATTTTTATTCAAGCACATACGAACACTTCATTTTCTTAATTTCTGCTAATATGTTCAGCTCCGAACCCTCCCGATTTTGTTTTACCTTGTTTTCTGACTTTAGTGAATGAATATAGAAAAATAAACAAAAGCACAGCAATGTAGCTTCTGTCACGACTTGAAACTAAATTTGACTTTTACTGTGAATGGTGATAAAAAAAGAGATTACTGCAGATGATACACTGGTACAGCAACATCAAGATATGGTATTGCTGAAACAAACTGTGTAGCATTTTCATGTCGTCATTTCGATTAATGACACTCCCGTCTGCCCCCGTGCGGGGGGACCCGGGTTCGATTTCCGGTACTGTCAGGGATTTTTCCTTGGTGTGAGGACTGGGCCGGGGTGCACTAAGGCCGTCGGAACACGGGACGAAGGAGAAAACTTCGATTTATATGCAGATGGGATATCAAGCGTCACTGGACACAGTACTGTTGGCGGATGGTACGAGCTGGTTAGCGTGACTGCGCGCTCTAGCGTTCTTTGGCGGCAGTTGTTCGCTCTATTTGGCTCGCACATCATACAGTTTGTTCATGAAAATGGCCGTGAGTAGAATTCCTCTATTAAAATGCATATTTCCTCTGTTTACAGTATACTAGTCATTTTGTTCTGTCTGTAGTATACTTAAATAATAACTTCAATATCTGTGAATGTGTAGTAAAACAAAAATGAAAGATACATGTTCACTCAAGACATCAGAATATTAAAGGTGATGAAGTCGAACAACCTCACTCCTGACAGAGGGTGCGCTTATATTGATTTAACATCAAATATTACAAAAATTATTTCTGTTAATTTCACAGAAAAGTCCTACAATCTTCAGGAGGAGGAGCAAATTTGGACGCTCACCCTCTAGAGATCCAGTCTCGGTTCCACATCGTGCCGCCTCCACCAATTACGCTATGCTAGAACTCTGGTAAGTCTTGTTTTATGTTACAGTCTTCTGAAGGCTTTAATCCCAGAAATGTAGTTATTTGACAAAGCAAATTTTAACAAGAATGACACGTGTTCACGAATCTTCAAGGGATCGTTGCATTAAAATGCCTTTTATTCTCATAACAAGCGAGCTAAATGCGAAAATAATTATGAATTAAATATTATTTTGAGGTTTATCGTCATTTGCTTCCTGACGAAGGAAGCCTTTTTTCTTGCTACTGGTTCTACTTGGCGGGAGACGTTTGCGAAATACAGCACAACTCATTTTGTGTTTTAAGTGAATAAATGGCTCCTCACGTTTAAACAGCAGGAAGTGGTGTCACAAAACTCGTAGAGTGCTACGTCAAAGTTATGTAACGTGATCCGTGCGTCGACTACTTATGTCAAGAGCAATCTCATTCACAGATAGGGGCTTCAAGGTCAGAACGTCACCAACTGCCGGCAGTACGGTGCACTGACCCCATTCCCATCCGTGCTGCATCCGATGATGAATTACTGAGGATGACATGGCGGTCGGTCGATTATCTCGTGCTCTTCAGGACCCGATCGTGGGGTTTTCGTTTTTTCCATGTTTCTGTCAGTCTTAACAACGTATGGCTTGCTGATCGTTAGGACTGGCGGAAAAACCAAAAACGAAAAATGAGAGAGATTCGAGATGGAGAGATTCGAGCTCTTCAAGTCGTTCTTCTCACCAACCATTCGCGAATGGAAGAAGGAGGAAAGTGTCAGTGATACAGGAAGAGCCCTCCACTACACACCATGAGGTAGCCTGCGGTGCACACATGCAGTAAATGGCTATTTCGTCGACTCGGTGCCGTCTTTCGTTCTCACGCCTTCCAGATGCTGGTGCTGCGTGCGGTCATCCATCTCGAGCTCCAGCGTGCCCTCTGCCGGTGGCGCCAACGTCAGCTGAGTCGGCACTCGGGGCGACCGGCGCGTTTCTTGTTGCATGCCGAAGGCGGACATCTTTGTGGCGGGGAACAGGTGAAGGCAGGACGGGCAGCCAGTCATTAGCGGTCATCCGTCTACGTCGGGCCGGGCGCTCTCTGGCTCGGACCACCGGCCGCAGCTTAATTGAATAACAGAGGTGTGTACATACGCAGCGCGCCATTGTTGACGCACTAATTCCGTTCTTATTAGGCGACGCGGTGGCCACGTCGCTGCCGATGTCAGCCCAGATACGACATAATTACACGGCGGACGCTGCCAGCCGCCGGCCGGCGACCCTCCCGAGATCCGCCGTGATAAATGCCCCGCTCTCCTCTACTGTGTCTTGCAAGACTACACACTTCAGAAAACGCTATCGCTGGTTTGATTCTTCTTGCAGCAATCAGTAAAGGCCACACGGTCCGTCTCGGCCTCAGTACAGCACCTGGTGAATCCGTTTCCTATTGTTATACCATTCCCGCATGAATCAACTGAATAGCTTTACCTTCCATTAGGCCCGCAGCATAGTACACATCAGAATAAGACAAAATGATCCTGAACTCTCAAAAATCAGCTGCAATAAGGTAATATAAACATTTTTTTAATATTTTACACGACAACCCTGTTTCGGCATATTGCCACTCTCAAGTAACCTGCGAAAATAACATTGGTAATATTGTATATATGTAAATAGTGGCTCTTTTATGTTCACATTTTGCATTGGTACCTACGTCTAGTTGTAAGTGATGACCATATTGCATCGGAAGTAAATTTTTTCCTTTAAGTCTTGGTAAATACAACAATTTTTGCACTTACGAAACATAATTATGGTTTTGACAGATACTATGGGCAATATTTTTGGTTCTTTATTACTACGGACTTACTATAAGCATTCTGAATAAAATGGAAATATATATTCATACAAAAAAAATATCCACAAGAATTCCTAAATGAACACACAAATTTTAAACAAAAATACTATCTAGAAAACTTCATTGACCCAGTGGAATACGAAAAGGGATAGTTAAATGGTAAAAAAAAACCATACACAGCCAACAGATAAAATTTAAACGAAAATCAGAAGAACGGTACGTAACATACTTTTAAATATATAGCTTCGTAGTAAAGAACTGTCAAAAAACTTAACTGTCAAAATATTTTTGTCACAAACGTATTTACGTTTCGCAGCTACAAAAATATTACGTATAGATAAGCATACGTAGATACTCTTACAAATGTCATTTTCGCAGGTCAGTTGATAATGACAATAAGCCCAAACAGGTCTGTCATATATATATATATTGATATTGAATATAGCCGGTCGGGGTGATCGAGCGGTTCTAGGCGCTACAGACTGGAAAGGCTCGAGCGCTACGGTCGCAGGTTCGAATCCTGCCTCGGGCATGGGTGTGTGTGATGCCCTTAGGTTAGTTAGGTTTAAGGAGTTTTAAGTTCTAGGGCACTGATAACCTCAGAAGTTAAGTCCCATAGTGCTCAGATCCATTTGAACCAAATATATATATATATATATATATATATATATATATATATATATATATATATATATATATATATATAGTGTGGTGTATCTTTGCCATTGATAGACAAAGACATATTGACAGCAGAGACCAAGGATATCGTAGATTTAGTGGGGCCACCACAGCCAGTGGTAGCTACACCGTTTGACTGCAGGTCGCGGAAGTTGATCGCCTGGGGAGCTAGAAAAACAGGCCACAGAGCGGGCAGAGGTCAGTTCTCTTCGTCCATGGAGATCATTACTAACTATGCTAAGCCATCGTCTTCTCAGTTCTCTCCAGTACGTTGCCGCTCCGTTCCCCGGACTCGCTGTGCTGTGCTGACTACAACGGGAGCTTGTCACCAGTACTCGACTAAACGTGACAGACGTGAAAAACTAATTTTCTGGATATCTCTGTTACCTTGTCTTACACCATGTGGGACATTCTCAACTACCCACCTATTACGAAGTGCCACTGGCTACATCCAGAGATAAGAACCTCAACTTTTGGAATTTCAAACGTCAGTCCCTTTCACTTCTCTATTTTATAGAGAGCCCTAACATTTTTTACAGGTACAAGGATCTGGAGATTTCATGTCTGATATCCTGTAAATACTTTAGCTGTGAAAGATACTGCTGTAATATTCCAGAATTTTATAATTTTACAAAGCAGTTTTCTGCTGTCACGTCGTCATCACATGCAAAGACAAACATTGCTTAAACATTTTGAAACCTAAGTATAACAATGCTAAGTTCACAGAGGAATTTGGGGGTAATACCATAAATTAATTAGGTCTAACCGTAGATATCAATGATCTCATTCATACTTTTCATATTTGCAGGAAGCACATCACCATAACGTTTTTATTTTATCTTATTTTATTTATTTTTTGTCATCAGTCTTCTGGCTGGTTTCATGCGGCCCGCACTGTAAAGCCTGCCAGTACCCGACAACCCAGTCATCCTACACATGCAGTGCAGTTTTCCCGCAACGGGAGAAATATAGCTTAGGAAGTTCACCGCATACATAACAAAGGTGAGTAGGGAAGGAATTAAGATGTAACACAAAACCGCATTGTCTCCCAAAAAGTTGATCGTGGGTTAATTTAAACTACGCAAGCTGTAACCTGCCAGTTTCCGTTTAACAATCCGATATGAATCATTTCTGGAGTGAGGAAAGAAAATTATGCCTTAAAATACGTTCTTTGTATATCAATCGTTCCACTTACCTATCAAAATCTGTTAACCTTGATGAATCCCTGAAGCCCTTAGCAAAAGGATTGCTGTCTATTTTCAGCTTCGTTATCTGAAAAGAAAGAATAATAATATAAAGCACTGGTTAATGTCAGTTGCAGAACAACAGTTTACTTAAAATTAATGAGAACTGTTTAGTTAGTAACTGTGGTTTTATTTTATCCCAAATTGATTAAATTTGCAGTTTGCATTACTGTTGGGTGATTTAACTCCTTTTCTGTTACTGATAGGTGGGTAGTGCAATAATACACACATAAAAAAAATTGGATTACCCCAGTTCCCAGAACTCCTGAAGATAGACGTTGACTGTGAATATTGTATCACAAACACGGTCTCTGTGACTGTTCAGAGATTTCACAAAACTGCGACAGAACTGAGCAATAGGCTGCATGATGCACAACTTCACTCCCGACGCCCATGTCGAGATCTGTCTTTGCAACCACGACACCATGCAGTGCGGTACAGATGAGTCCAACAACGTGCCGAATGGAGCGCTCAGGACTGGCATCACGTTCTCTTCACCGATGAGTCGCATATGCCTTTTAACCAGACAATCGTCGGAGACGTGTTTGGAGGCGACCCGGTCAGGCTGAACACCTTAGACACCCCGTGCAGCGAGTGCAGCTAGGTGGAGGTTCCCTGTTGTTTTGGGTGGCAGTATGTGGGGCCGACTTACGCCGCTGGAGTTCATGGAAAGCGACATAATGGCTGTACGATACGTGAATGCCACCCTCCGACTGATAGTGCAGCCATATCGGCAGCATATTGGCGAGGCATTCGTCTTCATGGACGACAATTCGCGCCCCTACCGTGCTCATCTTGTGAGTGACTACTTTCAGGATAACGACATCACTCGACTAGAGAGGCCAGCATGTTCTCCAGACATCAACCCTATCGAACAAGTCTGGGATGGATCGAAAAGGACAGGTTATGGACGAAGTGACCAACCAACCACTTTACGCCGAATCGCCATTGAGGAACAGGACAATCTGGACCAACAGTGCCTTGATGAACTTGTGGAAAGTATGCCACGACGACAACAGATATGCATAATGCAAGAGGACGTGCTGCTGGGTATTAGAGGTACCGGTGTGTACAACAATCTGGATCCCCACCCCTGAATGTCTCGCTGTATGGTGGTACAACATGCAAAGTGTGGTTTTCATGAGCAATAAAAAGGGCGAAAATGATGTTTATTCTTGTATTGGCATTGGTGAAACTTTACGAGTTGTAGAGCTCTTTAAAATTGGTTTAACGTGGCAAACAAGTAAAAAACTATAAGAAATGTATTCGCAATTGTGAATGTGAACAACCATCAGCTGTGCAATGAAGTAACGACAGTGAAAATTTGTGCCGGACCGGGTCTCGACCCCGGATTTCCCGATTGTCGCGAGCGGTCGCTTTAAAATTAGCCTCTCCTAGCACAACTTGCGGCCAGATACAGGCTCCCATTGTCGTCACCACGTGTCTACAGGGTGTACGTCCATTATTTTTAACCCCGTATATCTAAATTAAATAAAGGCCCAACGGTACCGATCGGCCTCCGTGTCGTCCTTAAACCACAGGCGTCACTGGATGCGGATATGGAGGGGTATGAGGTCAGCAAACCACTCTCCCGGCCGTATGTCGGTTTGCGAGACCGGAGCCGCTACTTGTCAACCAAGTAGTTCCTCAGTTTGCCTTACAAGGGCTGAGTGCACCCTGATTGCCAACAGCGCTCAGCTCACCTGATAGTCACCCATCCCAGTTCTAGCCCAGCCAGACAGCGCTTAACTTTGGTGATCCAACGATAACCGGTGTTAGTACAGTGGCAAGGCCGTTGACTTAGTCCCGCACAGGGGAGACATATTACTTGAAAGTCACTTGTCCGATGTCGACGGATAAACACGATACTGCAGTGCATGTGTTGTTGTCGGAGATGCATGCATATACAAAGGGATATTCGATCTTAGTTCAGAGCTAAACAGGCACTGCAATGTCGTAAACAAAAAGTGTCGAAGGTACTTACCAGCTGGTTCTGGTAGGCGGTGACGGCGGTGAACACGGACTCGGGGAAGATGTAAGTGCGGTACTGCTCGCTCTCCAGGTCGGTGATAGGCCCGCCGTGCTCCCGCCATTTGACCAGGTGGATGCGCGGCTGGTAGCGGTGCATCGAGTTGAGCACGATCTGAAACACAAGCCGCATAGCCCGTCAGCTGTCTGCCTGCTACTGGTATGACTACAACAAGTTTCATTTGTTAATTGGTAGGAGTTTCTACACTGTGTATATCTTCATTTCAGCGTGTGCGGTAACTTCATTCGCTAATCCTTCACAATGAGTTTTAACGTCTTCAGGAAACGTCGTCAGGAAACAGCTAATGAAGGTGAATTACACAAAGGTTACAAACAACAACTGTGTTCCATTAGTACATTCCATTAGTAAACTGTGACAGAGTTTCAGTCAGAGCTTGTTAAGCGAAAATATTAAAAATGAAGAATAAAATGTACTGTGGGCTAATTCTGATAGAGGAATGTGATGACCTACAAATCGTTCTTTGTATGACCTAATAAACCAGTAAATTATGCACATATCATCAAATACAGGGCATGCTAGTATGACAAACATGTAGGCATATATCGCGAGAAGTTGGGACAGAAAACTTTATAAACTGACGGCAGCTATTCCACTTACTCTCCGTGCACGTATGTAGTTTCAGCTAGGCCTCATTAACATTTAAGCAATAGTTATTACCTCTTTCGAGACAGTAATTTCCTATTAACGACATTTTTCTCTGGGTTGAAATCACAGTTAAAACAGTAGTACAGTTACAAACACTATAAAATTTAAATAATTACCTCACATAATCAGATACAGAGGTTCTATTAATACTGATTGCGCCAGTACTTTACATTCCGTTTAAATTTCATAGTTTCGTCATGCTGATGCCAGTTCCGGAAAACTTAGCATGCTGGGCTGCCTACATAGCGTAGGTACGGGTCGTTCCAAGTAAACATTCCGCCCAACCTGCAAGTGAATTCATTACATCAGCCACTACCTTGGTTGACACTACGCTAGTGTGAAGTCGGCGTAGTAAACAAACTGTTTCCAATCCGTTTAGAGACGATAACAATATATACGTGTACCGGAAATATAAACACTTTGCAGAAACAATTTCTATGTAGATATATTGGTATTATACGGTCGATACATCGACAGTACCGATACATTTCCGCGCCATATCGGGCTTTCGTAATTCCATTTTCCAAATGCTTTTACTAGCTGTTAATGTAAGTAATCACAGTTATTCACATATCTTGTCAAATGCTGTTGTTGTCGTCGCCGTCGTTGTTACCTTAATCCTGAACGCAGGTTTGAAGTGGATCTCCACGCTAGTCTGTCTCTTACAGGTCTCTTCATCTTTAGATAAGTTCTGCAGCCTATATCCATCTGATTTTTTTAATTGTATTCAAACTTTAGTTTCCCTCTACAAAGTTTGTGCTCACACTTATCTCCATTAACAGATTAAGTCTCGGGATCCGACATATCACCTCTTTTAGGTAAGTTACGTGAAGTATTTTGTATTAACATAAATTTATTGTAATTAACCGTCTCTATAAACTTAATTTAAAAGCAATGAAAATATTATGTGTATTTTTTCCCAAAAATTTAAAAAAAGTTCTTGATACAGTCCGGTTATAAATCAATAACTACAAACTGTTATGAAACAAATTTAGATCATGAGTATGAACGTTTCGAACTTAACATTTTTAAAAGACAAGAATGACTTCATTCTGGGCCATAGAAAATACAATAAATCGAAAATATCGATACTTTTCATGTGATAATTTGTCAACTGTGACATCATGAGATTTACCGATAACTTGTTCTATCTACACATTAACGTAAACACCACTCACAGATTAGGCCTTATGCTTGTTCCGACTCTCCGACTGCAGCCTGGAAGGCAGTACGTGCAGCGATCTATGATCTCGGGGCATGTAAACAGCAAGATACTAAATGATAAAAACTGGTTCAAATGGCTCTGAGCACTATGGGAATTAACTTCTGAAGTCATCAGTCGCCTAGAACTTAGAACTACTTAAACCTAACTAACCTATGGACATCACGCACACTCATGCCCGAGGCAGGATTCGAACCTGCGACCGTAGCGGTCGCGCGGTTCCAGGCTGTAGCGTCTAAGAACCGCTCGGCCACCTCGGCCGCCTACTAAATGATACTGTAGTCCCTGTGTTGTTTAGAGGTACTTCTGAACAACACAAGCGCTGGAATATCGCATTTATCCGTCGACACCGGGCAAGCGACTTTGAGCTGAAAAGTATTCCCTGTACGAGTGCAGGCTGTAGCCACATGGTAGACGATGTACCGAAATTTGGGTCTGCCCGGTAGTCGTACAGGGACAGGCTAATGGTAAGGCGACCACTCGCGATAAGTGGAAAATCCGGCGTCGAATCGTGGTCCAGCAGAAATTTTCTTGGTCGGCATTCCGTTATAAAGCTGGTGGCTATCCATTTTCCCAACTGCGCGTACCTTTCATGTATGTGAACAGCATGTCGCCAATCCCTCTAGCCGTTATTGCCATTACGTTAATCCTGACGATGCTTCGCTATTCAAGCAGCTCCGCATTTGACCTCACGAGGATAGGTGGAGCGCCGGCCGAAGTGGCCGAGCGGTTCTAGGCGCTACAGTGTGGAACCGCGCGACTGCTACGGTCGCAGGTTCGAATCCTGCCTCGGGCATGGATGTGTGTGATGTCCTTAGGTTAGTTAGGTTTAAGTAGTTCTAAGTTCTAGGGACTGATAACCTCAGAAGTTGAGTCCCATAGTACTCAGAGCAATTTGAACCATTTGATAGGTGGAGCCTACACACCCGTCCCCACCAGAGAAAAATTTCAGATCGAGAATCGAACCCAGGTCATTTGGCAATGGAGGCGGTGGATATTCCTGTATATATGCTGGAGGGAATTTTGTAATTTCTAAGGCTGATTATCTCCAGCAATACTGGATAATGTGGATCACATAGTGACGCTGGCCGCGGTGGTGATGGAAGGAGTGCCTGCAACCCGCTAGCGTCGGCGCTGCTGCTGGAGTCTGGAGTGTGGCTGGAGCAGCGCGCGACGTCCCGCAGGGCGCTGGCCATTCCTCAGAGGCTTATCCTGGGCCACCCACCTCCCACCAAGCCGGCAGCGGCTCCCGGAACTCCCACGGCGCAGACCGCGGCCGCCCAGCTACACACACACATAAGCCCACACACACGCACACACACACACACACACACACACACACACACACGTATCATCTGTAACGGCCCAGCGCTCTCCACTCTCCCTGCTGATCCAACTACCTCCTTGTCGAGCGGAGACCACAACAAGACGATGACACTCGGTCGAGCGCGATACACTTGCAGCGTGAAATGAAGTTTGTCTCCGTCGTTTATCTGTGGCATAGCGTTAATAAATAGCACCTGAACTGAAATGATGTGACAGTACCTGTCACAATCGTCATTTATTCACTGATAATATGGCACCAACTTGGTCAAAGATATATTTTAAGTAGTAGTATGCTAGTGAACGCAGCCTCTGTGCTTTCCATATACGACGTCACATAGTGAACGTACGAAGAACTCAGGGGCGTAAATGATGAACCTAGAATGCTACGACGGCCATGGAGTAACATGCACTGTACTTGATTAATATCTTACTTTTAATACAAGAGCTCATTCTTTGTGAGACTTCACTTGATTCCAGCTTTCATTTTTAAAACTATGAAATGTTCATTAGCTGCATTTGAGTACAAGGCGTGAGTAACATCAAGAAATGAGATTATATTTTCATCATCATCATCATCATCATCACCACCACCACCACCACCACCACCGTCATCATCATCATCATCATCATCATCATCATCATCATAATCTTCGCAGCCGCCGCCGTCATCGTCATAGGCCATCCTCCAGACTTGACAGTCGAGCATGCTCCATTTTAATGTAGCTTGTGACGTATCTAACAAGGTATTTCTGTCTTCCCAAGTCAGTAAGGTTGTTCACACTGGAAGACAGACGGAGTATTCTAAGATTTTTATTAATTATTGCAACTGTGTACGGTACAGTTCAGTATATCTTCTATGCGTTAGGGAGGATGAGATTGTGACTAACATCAGTTATCAATATTAAAATAAGTGCAAATTGCATTGCATGATGGATGGTGCATGGCGCATTTGTACTTACTACACATTTTTCCTTTTTTTTTTAATTTTTTCTTTTGTCAAATTTTCAATAACAACAAAATATGTCCTAGTAGTGAAACTGAGTTTGTATGATATAAAATGTAAAATCACACAATGTACGACTTGATATATAGTAACAGGCTTCAGGTCTTTACTTGACAAATAAATAAATTGCATGGTGCAGTTCCTCACGTATGTACAGAGTGAATCAGAACTCTGGCAACAGACTTTCAGAGGTGTTAGTATGCCCCCAAAACCCGCCCTTCCCCTGCAAATGTCGGCCGCTGTGATCGAGCGGTTCTAGGCGCTTCAGTCCGGACCAATGCGGCTGCTATGGTCGCAGGTTCGGGCATAGATGTGTACGTTCTAGCTTTAAGTAGTTCTAAGTTCTAGGGGACTGATGACCTCAGATGTTAAGTCCCATAGTGCTCAGAGCCATTTGACCAATGTCATCAGCAAATCGTATCACTGATTCCTTTTACCTTGAATTTTAATTCCACTCCTGAGTCTTTGTTTTATTTCCATAATTGCTTCTTCGATGTACAGATTCAACAGCTGGGTCGAAAGACTATATCCCTGTCTTACACCTTTTTTGATACGAGCACTGCGTTCTTGGTCGTGCACTCTTATTATTCACTCTTGCCTCTTGCACATATAACCCGTCTCTCCCTATAGCCTACCCCTATTTTACTCAGAATTTCGAACAACTTACAATGTTGGACGCTTTATCCAGGTCGACAAATAATATTAACCTTTCTTGGCTTTTCTTTAGTCTTGCTTCCATTATCAATCGCAACTTCAAAATTCCCTCTATGGCGCTCTTACCTTTCCGAAGGCCAAACTGGTCGACATCTAACTCATTCTCAATTTTATTTTCCATTCTACTTTATATTACTTTTGTAAGCAGCTTGGATGCATGAGCGGTTAAGCTACTTGTGCTATAATTCTAGCACTTTTCAGCTCTTGCAGTCTTCGAAATTGTGTGGGTGGTATTTTTCCGAAAGTCAGACGGGTATGTCAGCAGACTCATACATTCTACGCACCAACGTGAATAGTTGTTTTGTTACCACTTCCCCTAATGATTTTCTCCTAACCGCTCGGAAATTGCAGACTGACGTGCAAGCCCCTGTCTTCCCTCTGACCTGTGTTAGGACGCGACAGCGCTTACTGCGTGCGTGCGTGCGCGCGCGCGCGCGTGTGTGTGTGTGTTTGTTGGGAGGAGCGCGGAGGTGTATTTTGTCGGAATGCATTTGGGCAAGAGCACGGCAGCGATGCCTTAAACGGGGAGTTACCTGACAAGACGAGTAGGTCCTATGAGGCACGGTGTGTGCCCGCGGACGCGGCCGTCCACACATCAGCGGCGACGACTCGTGGAATGCGAGAGCGGCCGCGGCCCGACTGGGCCCGGCGTACGCCGGAATGCGGCGGCCGGCTCCGGCTGCGGATGCGGCCGGCGCAGCGCGGGCGATACCATCGTAAAGCTCGCACCCTGGCGACGAGACGCCAGGAATCCCATTACGGGGCCTCGCACATATGTTCCTTGTCAGGGCGCCGGAACCTCTCTTGTCGCGGGCCGCCGTGTTACGTTCCACGCGCGTGGAGAGCACCCAGCCCCCCCCCCCCCCCCCCCTCTCTCTTCTCCTACCGCTCGTACCAGTTTCCTCCGTCACCTACAGTCCAGTCCATCCCAGCATGAGTCCTAGTTTCCTGACTTCTAGAAGGCGTTCGGCACAACTCTGCCTTGCCGCCTAATGAACAAAAGACGTGCGCACTGAATATCGGACCAACTACGTGACTGATCTGAAGAGTTCCTAGCCAACAGAGCGCAGCATGCTTTTCTCACCAGAGAAACATCTTCAGACGTAAAAGTAAATTCGAGTGTACCCCAAGAGAGTGTTGTCGGTCCATTACTTTTCACAGTAGGTATAAATCATCTAGTAGTTAACGTCTGAATTTCCACAAGGCGGATAACGCTGTCGAAAAATGGTTCAAATGGCTCTGAGGTCTATGGGACTTAACTTCCGAGGTCATTAGTCCCCTATAACTTAGAACTACTTAAACCTAACTAACCTAAGGACATCACACGCATCCATGTCCGAGGCAGGATTCGAACCTGCGACCGTAGCGGTCACGCGGTTCCAGGCTGTATGTAGCGCCTAGAACCGCTCGGCCACCTCAGCCGCCTAACGCTGTCGTTTACACAGGAATGGCGACGCTACGAAACGCAGGAACGCCTGCAGAGGATCGATGCTCCGAGCAGGGATTGGCAACTGACCCTCAACAAAAGCAAATGTAACCTATTGCACATAAATAGGCAGAAAGATTCATTATCGCATGATTACGCGACTGCAGAACAAGCACTGGAAGAAGTCACATGTGTTAAATAAGGGGTACATAGTGATTTAAAGTGGAACGTCCACATAAGACTACTAGCAGGTAAGGCAGATTCCACACATATTCACTGGAAGAATCCACAGGAAACGCAGTTCACCCATAAATGATGTAGCTAAGAAATCCTTCGTTCGGTCAATATTTGATAACTTTATCTTGGAACTCTTCCATCTGGTGTATGCTTGCATAGAAAAACAACAATATGGCAATTGTGAATCCGCATTGATGCAAAACACTTTTTGTTACATATTTCAGCTTCAAATGTCGCCACCATCAGCAGGTTTTTTTTTATTTTATTCACATGGCTTTAAGAATTGTTGTCGCTGTTTGCGGCATAAAATGGTTCAAATGGCTCTGAGCACTATGGGACTCAACTGCTGTGGTCATTAGTCCCCTAGAACTTAGAACTACTTAAACCTAACTAAACTAAGGACATCACACACATCCATGCCCGAGGCAGTATTCGAACCAGCTACCGTAGCAGTCTCACGGTTCCGGACTGCGCGCCTAGAACCGCGAGACCACCGCGGCCGGATGTTTGCGGCATATTTCCAGTGCTTTTCCTGTTGCCGTTTTTCTCGGCATATATTATGTCATCCGCAAGTTCGTTGGGCGGCTTGCAGCTAATTCTGCAAACAGAAAAAAAGCAGCAAGATGTCTTGCATCATAAACGAAGTCATAACTTTTCTTTTTCCGTGGAGCCGTCCGGAGTGGCCGAGCAATTCTAGGCGCTACAGTCTGGGACCGCGCGACCGCTACGATCGCAGGTTCGAATCCTGCCTCGGGCATAGGTGTGTGTGATGTCCTTAGCTTAGTTAGGTTTAAGTAGTTCTAAGTTCTAGGGGACTGATGACCTCAGAAGTTAGATCCCATAGTGCTCAGAGTCATATGAACCTTTTTTTTCGTGTATAAAATTAGCTGCTATCCTTCCAACGACTATGTAGTTACAAACTGCTTTATTCAACATGTAAACGTGACTACATATATTCGCTTTTACGTTCTGACATTTTCTGCCGTCATTGGCGATGATGCTATGGCGCAGACGAATAGCGAAATTCTGCATGATCCGATGAAGTGTCAGAACATCGATAGTGCCGATGTCCTCCTGAATGGCTGTTTTCAGCTTAGCAATGGTTTTGGCGTTATTGTTATACACCTTGTCTATAAATATAGTCCCACAAAAAGGAGTCGCATATGTTCAGATCCGGAAAATACGGCGGCCAATCGAGGCTAATGCCAGTGGCCTCTGGGTACCACAGAGCAAGAATGCAGTCCCCAAAGAGCTGCCCCAGGACACTAAATACTATCCTGCTTCGATGGGGTCGAGTTTCGTCTTGCATGAATCACAACTCCTCTCTCGCAGGAGAGCTTCTGTGAAGTTTGAAAAGTCGGAGACGAGGTACTGGCGGAAGTAAAGCTGTGAAGACGAGGCGTGAGTCGTGCTTGGGTAGCTCAGATGATAGAGCACTTGCCCGCGAAAGGCAAAGGTCCCGAGTTCGACTCTCGGTCCGGCACACAGTTTTAATCTGCGAGGAAGTTTCATGAACCACATCTTGTCAAAATCAAGGTCACTTTAGATAATGGGGATGAAATCATCTTCCAATACCTTCACGTGCCGTTCGGTAGTCACCGTGCCATCAAGGAACATCGCAACGAGTATTCCGTGACTGCACACTGTACACCACACAGTCAATCGTTGAGGGTGAAGAGCCTACTCGATCGCGGAAAGCGGATTTTCCGTCCCCCAAATTGCGAAAATGTTGCTCACTGACGAACCCGTCCAAATGAAAGTGGGTTTCGTCGCTAAACCAGACCATACTAATTCCTACGATGCGCCGCGGCCAACCGTGCAGTTTTAACGTCCTAATGGAAACCGTTCATTAGTTATGACGATTTTATTTCATATAGTTTAATAATTTTTGCCCAGTACCTCGGGAACACGACCGCTGCTACTCCGCAGTCAGCCGACCTGCCGCGCGTTAAGCGGTGCGGCTGCCCGGGCGCCGCGATCCTCACCTGTCGGCGCCATCGACCGGCCGCCATTGTCGGTGTGCGCTAATCGCCAGCCGAGAATTATGAACGCCGTTGCCGGGCAACGCCAGTTGACACATTAGGGGCGGGGCCCGCAGCCCGGGGCGTGGGCGCGCGATGACACGCTACAATGACGCCGGCCGAACACGCCCACACTCGCCCGCACCCGCGTCCGCGCCCGCCATAGCCGCCAACCCCACACGTGACGCAGCGTAAATACCATTTTTTGCCCTTAATTTTGTGAGCTGTTTCCCTGTTCGCGTAATAGACAGTGACAAATTACTTCCGTTAATGTCGTTTCCACTGCCGGGATGTACATCGTCACATGCAAACTGATATGTTCATTCGCATTATGTGGATTAGAAACGTAAGCCGTCGGCTGTAATGAACAAGTAATACAATACTCTGTGTTGGTGCAAAGCTTGCACCAGGCTGTTATCCTCACGAGTAAGTAAGTTTTTACCCGATCCACTCTGCTAACAAGTAGCCGCACCATCATATGGCTAATTTTGTTACTGGAATGAAACTTTTGGAAAAAATGTTTCTCTTTATTTCAAAGCAAAATAAATGGTTAAAATTTAATTATCTTACACAACACACTCAAATGCATGCAAGCATGGTTTTGTGTTGACGTACTCGATACTAGCGTTGCGCAGCTTAATGAAAACATGTAATGTAGTGTGTAGTAGTAGATGGCAAAACCATGACGCCAGGATCTGAGAGAACCCACCTGAGTAATGTATGGGGACGGCATCTTAACTCTTCGAGCCTAGTGGCTGCACTGCAACCCACCACTTTTATTCATTTTGTTTTGAAGTACCAGTGCCTTTAGCGTGAAGCCACAGGGTAGAATCAGTGGTTACAAGTTAAAGGCACTGGTACTTCAAATAAAATTAATAACAATGGTGGTTTGCAGCATAAACGACTGAAGATCGATGGGTTACTATGCCGACCATCGAAAGAAGGTGAGACGCATGTTTTCCATAAACGACTAACTGCAGCTGCGAAAGAAGTCGTTAGGTGTCAAGTAAGACATGACTGATAAAAATACTTCAGAGGGCGTAAGGCACCTATCTTATCTGGAAAGTAGTAAGATTTTAAAAGCGGATCTCTAGGATATTTTAAACATATGAATAACATATACTAAATGTGTAGCGAAAGTAAATCAAGAAGCGTATTTTGTATGGTCCTGCAGATTTATGGACAATAATTCGACGACTTACCAACTCGTCTTGTACGAGTTTGAGTTACTTCTATTCTAGGTGCTCCTTACAAATGTGAGCATATTTTCATTTTCATAGATACAAGAGAAACACGAGCCACCTATCCTTAAATACACACATCAAAAAAGTTTAGCATCACCTCGGTCCCAGGAGTTCCAAAAGCTGTACAGAAAATTGGAATATAGATCAACAACATCATTTCCGTCCTTTTTATTGCTCTTGAAAACCACACATTGCATGTTCTACCACCATACAGCGAGACCTTCAGAGGCGGTGGTCCAGATTGCCGTACGCACCGGTACCTCTAATACCCAGTAGCACATCGTCTTCCATTGATGCATGCATGTATTCATCGTGGCATACTATCCACAAGTTCATCAACGCCCTGTTGGTCCCGATTTCCCAACTCCTCAATGGAGATTCGGCGTAGTTCCCTCGGAGTGGTTGGTGCGTCACGTCGTCCATAAACAGCCCTTTCCAATCTATCCCAGACATTTTCGATAGGGTTCATGTCTGGAGAACATGCTGGCCTCTTTGGTCGAGTGATGTCGTTCTCCTGAAGGAATTGTTGTCCATGAAGACGAATGCCTCGCCAATGTGGTGCCGATATGGTTGCACTATCGGTCGGAGTATGGCATTCACGTACCGTACAGCTGTTACGCCGCCTTCCATGACCATCAATGGCGTACGACGGCCCCACATATTGCCACCCCAAAACATCAGGGAAACTCCACCTTGCTGCACTCGCTGGACGGTGTGTCTAATGCGTTCAACCTGACCGGGTCTACAATCCTGCTGGGAGAGGCGCGGTCACAAGACCTCCTAGCCACATATACGAGGGTTCCCAAAAAGTAATGCACCGCATTTTTTCTCATCCAAAACCAATTCTACCAATTTGAAATGTCACGTATGCATTACCTGAGGTCTCCTGAGTGAGCTATCAGACAGATAGCGGAGCTGCAGGACAGCTTCAAAGTGGCGTCTGTAGGTGACGAACGTTATAAGCGACGTGTCGTCATTGAATGTCTCACTGCAGAGAAATAAACGGTGGGTAAAATTAGCAAACGCTTGTGCAAAGTCTATGGAGCATCTGCTGTCGACAGAAGTACAGATACTAGCTGGGCACGGAGGGTGAGCTCATCAGAAGGCGGTTCGGCGGAGCTGCACGATTTGCAGCGATCGGGGAGACATCAGCGAGCCGATGTCATTTTTGAGAATCAAATGGCTCAAATGGCTCTGGGCACTATGGGACTTAACTGTTGTGGTCATCAGTCCCCTAGAACTTAGAACTAATTAAACCTAACTAACCTAAGGACATCACACATCCATGCCCGAGGCAGGATTCTAACCTGTGGCCGTAGCGGTCGCGCGGTTCCAGCCTGTAGCGCCTAGAACCGCTCGGCCAACTTGGCCGGCAAAATTTTCTGTACCTACAGAAAATACAGGGGAAGGAGGCAATTCATAAATGACGGTTATTAAAATCACTTACGTCTCTTCCGCTGATAGACATCCAGTGGTGGTATTTTAAAACACAGACTAAAAAGGGAGTAAAAGTTTCTGATGCCGTCCCCGTGTAGAATTTGAATATTTTCCGCCCTCAACGCCGGCACAAACAGTAGAATTCGCGAACAGGCGGTGATGTGGAGACGAGAGAGTCCGCTAAACACTGGCCGTTAGCGTGAGAGAGTGCCGACGATGCGCCCGTCCCGGCTCTCGGCGTCTTATCGGGCGGGCGCGACGCGATTTTTATGCGGTCCGCGTATTCGCGATGATCGCGCGCCAGTATTTGCATGTGGCGCGGCGGTCGCGCGATTTGCATGCCGAACACCGGCGGATCAGCGGTTCGCGAGGCCGTTTCAGATCCGGCGCGCCGATTCGTTATGAAGTGGTAAACCTGACGGATTACTCGCACCGCCCGCTCTCGTGCCGCCGATTTCATTTCGATCAGTCACCGCTTGCTAATTGTGATCCGGTAAGCGCTCGGCTGGATTTGTTGCTCGGCCGATAAATATATTTCTGCGCGGTATTCCGATGAAAATTTCGTAAATTCGGACAACTGCTGGTAATTACTGACAAAACGGTTGTGCGGCATTTGGCCGTGTATCTCATAATAACACGGATATTGTGAAATTTGTGCGGAAATTATCTGCAAAATTGATGATGTTGCCTATGGTTCGTATAATAGCTTTCCCATTTCATTTAATTTGCTTCGCTCCTTGTAAACGCAAAATGGAAAGAGAAACGGACACATAAAAGAACTTTCATGCTTCGTTCTCGGACACAAATTCGTAAGGACACTGTACAATATATCTGCAAACAAGTGCAGCCTAGAAGTAGTCTTAAAGCTAATAGATTAAGCACATAAATATTTATTTTCGCGGCAACAACGAGTCACATATTATTGGAAGATTACTTGCAATACATGTACAGATCGTTGAAAGAGTCTGCAATCGGAGAGAAGTGTGTAAGAACTAGACAGTAAATAAATACAAGGGCCTTTTTTCAACTTCCGATCGGTCGTGAAACTAATGCCGCAGTGAAAATTCGGCAACACTCTGCGCAGATGCGTTGCGCAACGTTTCTAGTATGCTCGTCTATCGCTTACGCAGCACTTTTGACTTCCGAGCACACAGTGAGCACGCAAAGATGTCAAAAAAATCGTGTCTCCTGTCAAGTGTGAAGCCCTGTTGACGGGTTACGCCTGATTTAATACAGCTCACATAGCGTGACCATTAAACGTTTCGTTTTTCATGTCCATTATCGGTTACATACTGCAGGGGCCACAAAGACGCCCCTTCGGCGATTCCGATAGGAACTATTTGATCATCCATCATACAGCCTCTGACTTTCATATCTTCGCTTACATGAACTTCTAGCTATGACGACAGCATTTCGGCACAGACGAAGAGCTGAAGATCAGCCAAGGGAATTGTTGGAAACTAGGCGGCTGCCTTCTATGACGAGGGTACTGGAAAACTGGTACCACGCTACGACAGATGTCTGAGTAGAAGCGGCGATTATGTAGAGAAGTAGCAGTAGCTAAATGTTGCAAATAAAACATTTTTTTTATTTTCACTAAGTTTTCCATTTCGCGACTGAATGTTTGTTATTATTCCTCAAGCTACGTGCTTCTATACCCCTAACTCACCCTATTAATTCGTCTCATAATGTTCATGCAATAGTTTGTCTCTTTTTTTTACGTGGTTCTCTAAGGTTTTACTAAATTTGTAACCAAACTAATGCAGTGATTTTTCGGTTGATATTGTGTTAGGTTTTTAAATGTCACTTCTGTGGTCATTGAAAATGTTTTGCTGTGTTTCTGACTGAAATGAACACTAAGATCTTTTCTTTCTTGTTGTAGCCTTTTGTCCGAAGACTCGTTTGCTCTGACTTTCCAAGACTGTCAGTTGTATGCAAGTCTCTTCATATATAAATAACTACTGCAACTTACACACAGATGAACATGTTTACTGTACAACCTTTGGTGTTTCTCTAACATTTTTACTTTCCACCCCCATACATACAATCGTCCATCAATTTCACAATGACTTGATGCCTTTCTCTCTTAATTAACCAAGTTGTGCCATAAATGTCATTGCCCCCAATCATGTACAGATCATTTCATTAATTATTTGATCTAATAATTCTATTTTTGGCTTTCCTCTGTAATACCAAACGTGAAAAAGATTCTTTTCTATTTCTGTGCGAACCGTTTATCGTCCAGGTTTCACCCACGTACATGGCAAGACTCTAGACAAGTTCCGTCAGAAAATACTTTCTAATACTTAAAATTGTATTCGCTAATAACAAATTCCTATTTTCTTTTGCAGGAACGCTTTTCTTGCTATGGACAATCTCCAGATTACGTCTTCTGTAGTACTTTGCTGCTCAAATAGCTACACCCATTACTTCAATCTAAGTAGCTGATCTTTTTCCCTCAGCATTGCCTGATTTAAATCTACTACATCCGAATATCATTTTATTATTTTTGTTTATGCTCATCTTATAAGCTCACTTTAACTGCTGTTCCAAGTCCTCTGCCGTCTCTGACGGAATTACAGTGCCACCAGCAGACTTGAAATTTAATTCCTTCTTCAAATGTCTCCTTATTTTCCTTCATAGGCTGCTCAACAAATTTAGTAACATCGGGGATAGGCTGCTACCTTGTCTCATTCCCTTCTCCGCTACTGCTTCCTCTGAATATTATAGCTGACTCTTGCAGTTACAGTTTGGTTTGCGTACAAATTACAGCAAACTTTTTTCCATAATCCTACGGTTTTCCAGTTTTTGGAAAAAGATCTTACGGTAAATAAAATCAAATGCTTTTGTCAAATCGAAGAAAATATCTACTGACCACAACCTATGGTCTATCCCTGCTAGTGCCTCACACACGAAAGAAAAAATAGAATCTTCTGAGCATACTCCGTTCTGAAAGACAAACTTAGAGTCTAACATCAAATATGTCCACTGAGATGTGCCACTATAATTTTACACATATTTTCCTCATTTTTAAACACTAGTAGCAAATAAATTGGCCTGTAATGGTCTACACGATCTCTTTCACAATTTTTAAAAAGAGATTTCATTAATGAGTGTGTTAATTCGTCAAGAAACTGACTGCAACTGGAAGACACACTGCACAGGTGAGTGGGTACGGAGCAGTGGCCTTCGCAATCCTCTTCAAATTTCCTCACACCCATGGAAGACCTTACTCTTTAACGGCGTAATAACTGATTCAATTTCATCTTCGTTAGTCTCCTGTGGCTGCATATTGTGTAGCTCTCCCGAAACACCAACTTTCAAGACTGCTACGTATTTCCTGTACTTCTAAGATTTAAATTTAATTTGTCGAGTGTTGATAAGACGTGATTATTGAGTATCTTGCGTATCTCTGTGGATAAGTAACAGTATAATTCTGGTGGAAGAGAGGCGTAGTATGTTGAGTACCCGCAGGCCGTCCCGTAACTCTTGCACAACTGAACATACAGTTTCGCTTTTGTTCTATAAGCGTTGTAAATATTTATTTGTCTTTCATGAATCTATCTTCCAACGTACGTCTCACAGCATCGCGTGTGTGCACATTTCTCAGGAACCCAACAGCTCTTGTACGTTTAAATCTCATCAGCAGTGAATAACTGCCCGATGAGGGTCAATTAGGGCCCGAATTTCAAGGAAACATGTGGGAATGATTGCTGAAATCGACTTACCTAACTCCTGCATTATCATTTGCACTTACAAAGGCCAAGGAGTGCAGCAACAAGACATGGTGGAGAGTTGGAACCTACCATTTATTAATCGCTACAGTAGTAGTATTAGCAAGCAGAGAAGCGTTAGAATTCCATAGGATGTTCCACAGTATAGTATGGGACCTCCTTTAACCCTGCATAACTCGAGGTGACATGGACTCCATAAGTCGCCGGAAGTCCTCTGCAGAGGTATTGAGCCATGCTGCCTCTATAGCCGACCATAATTGCAAAAGTGTAGCCGGTGCAGAATTTTGTGCACGAACTGACCTCTCGATTATGTCCCATAATTATTTTAAATGGTTCAAAAGGCTCTGAGCACTATGGGACTTCACTTCTAAGGTCATCAGTCTCCTATAACTTAGAACTACTTAAACCTAACTAACCTAAGGACGTCACACACATCCATGTCCGAGGCAAGATTCTAACCTGCGACCGTAGGGGGTCGCGCGGCATAATTATTCAGTGGCATTCATGTCGGTTGATCTGAGTGGCCAAATCAAAATATTGTTCAAACCAATCACCGGTGACGTGGCGCACTGTCATCTATAAAATTTCCATCACTGAATGACTGCAAATAGTCTCCAAGTACCCGAAAATAATCGTTTCCCCCAATAACCCGTTCAGTAGTACCAGAGGACCTAGCCCATTCCATGCAAAAACAACCATCACCATCATGGAGCCACCATAAGCTTGCACAGTGCCTTGTTGACAACCTGGATCCATGACTTCCATGGGTCCGCGCCACACTCGAACTCTACCATTAGCTCTTACGAACTGAAATCGGGACTCATCTGACCAGCGACGGTTTTACATCCACCTATGGTCCGACCGATGTGGTCACGATCCCAGGAGAGGCGCTGCAGACGAAGTCGTGCTATTAGCAGAGGCACTCGCGTCGGTCGTCTGCTGCATCAGCCAATTAACGCCAAATTTGGCCGCACTGTCCTAACGGATGCTATCGTCGTATGTCCCACATTGGTTTCTACGATTATTTCAAGCTGTGTTGCTTGTCTGTTAACATTGACAATTCTATGAAAACGGCGCTGCTCTCGGTCGTTAAGCGAAGGCCGTCTACTACTACTTTGTCCGTGGTGAGAGGTAATACCTGAATTTTTTTTTCTCTGCACACTGTTCACACTGTGGATCTCTGAATACTGCATTCCTTAAGGATTTCTGAAATGGAATATCCCATGCGTCTAGCTCCAACTACCATTCCGTGTTCAGAGTCTGTTACTTCCCGTCCTGTGGCCTTAGTCCTTTCTCATAGATCACCGGAGAACAATCTGTCCCGATAGCTGAGTGGTCAGCGTCACGGATTGCCGTCCTATGGGCTCGGGTTCGATTCTGGCTGTGATGGAGATTTTCTCCGCTCAGGGACTGACTGTTGTGTTGTGATAATCATCCTTTCATCCCCATCCGGCGCGTAGGTCGCCCAATGTGGCGTCGAATGTAATAAGACCTGCACCAAGGCAGCCGGACCTGCCCTGCAAGGGGCCCCCAGGCCAATGACGCCAAACGCTCATTTCCATTGCCGAAGAACAAATGACAGCTCCGCCAATGCACTGGCTTTTCACCTCTAGTGTACGCGATACTACAGCCATCTGCATATGTGCATATCGCTATCCCACGACTTTTGTCACAGTGTGTGCAGTGTATGTATGCCACGTCACACGACTCAATATCATTACGTTATGGGACGAATCTGTATCTGGTACTGAAATACTCAGTTGAGCCAAATGTTCCACTTGTTCTATATTTCAGGTAATCAACGTGGCTTGTTCTTCATTTAGACCTGTGAGAGAAAGAGAGAGAGTTTATTTCGGGGACGGCGACCTCCGTTCAGAGTGGTACATAGCGAGGCAGACGGGCCGGACAGCGTGAGGCGGGCTCGCGTGGGAGAGGACCAGGGGACAGCTTGCCAGCCAGCCACCACACGGCCTGGCGGACCGCAGGCTGCCAGTTATTATACAGCGTGAGGCTGAAAGGGAACAGTCGCCGGGAATGCAAATTATCGCGCTCTCGGGCAGCGTTTATATACGCCCAGGCGCTCTCCGGGAAGAATTGAAAGAGTGTAAAAGAGGATAAAAATAAACGAAAAGAGTCCCCCTGGAAAATAAACGTCGACAACAAGAACAAGTAGAGATCAGTTAGCGCAATAAGAATGTGGGATGAGGAGGAGTAGGTGGAGGAGGGAGTATAAATAACAGCGGGGAGGAAGGCATGCGAGGCAGAGCTGTGAGGCATTCGGCGCCCCCCGCCGGCCGGCGCACACAATTTACTGCGCCCGTGCCGCGGCCGGGACTCCCGGTGGCCGCTAGGACGCCATTAGGCCGCTGACAGCCAGCGGGGGCCGGCCGCTCGCTCATGCGCTCCTCCACGCACCGCGAGCTGCCTGCTCTCACAGGGGCGAGGCGCACTCCGGGAGGAAAGAGCGCTCTGCCTGTGCGCTTGCAGAGCGCGAGTAGCCACGTCCTAGAGGAAAATTACTGCTGTCTCGTTGTTAGTGCATAAAGATAACACGTCTCGTGTACAGTTTCGAGAGCAGCGTGTTTTTGTCATCCAAAAAACCATGGTTGGAAAGAGGAGTGTCTCGTGATCAGCGTGCTACGGCCATGTCCTGTTGCTCTTCCAACCAGGCGCGTACACTCCGAGCTGGATGACATATCGCGTAGCCCTGCTGAAAGATTCCATCGTGGCGAAGAAAAACAAACTACATGTCGGAGTGGGCATGATCCCCAAGAATAAATGAATATTTGCGTCGATCCGTTGTGTCTTCCAAAATGGTTCTAATGGCTCTGAGCACTATGGAACTTAACTTCTGAGGTCATCAGTCCCCTAGAACTTAGAACTACTTAAACCTAACTAACCTAAAGACATCACACACATCCATGCCCGAGGCAGGATTCAAACCTGCGACCGTAGCGGTCGCGCGGTCCCAGACTGTAGCGCCTAGAACTGCTCGGCCTGCTGGCTTGTGTCTTCTAGAGTGACGAGATCTCCCAGGGAATGCCACGAAAGCATTCCCCAGGTTGTAACGCTCCTTCCTTGTTTGCTTTCGCACGTGTCAAGGCGTACACGAAAAAGGCCATCTCTCCGATGGAGCACAAAGCGCGATTCATCAGAAAAAACTACCTGTCGCCAGTCAGTGGTCGTCTAGATGGGGTATTGGCTTGCAAATTCCAGCGGTCAGGATGAGTGTAGGCAGCAGGCGCTAGCTGCGGATGCCCACAAGCAGCAACGTTCGCTGAACTGACCATGAAGAGACACTGTTAGTAGCACCTTGGTTCATCTGGGCCGTCGACTGCTCAAGAACAGAACATCATTTAGTCCATACGCATCTGAGCAGCTGTCGTAAACCCCTCTTATTTATGGCCTTTGGTGCACCACAGTTGCCTAGTGCCGATTTTAGATACCGCCATTTTGGTATGCATAGTTCGTTGTAAACATGGCGCACGCGAACACTTTACAAACTTAACTGTTTCGGAAATGCTTCCATCCATGTACTGAACATCAAACCTTTTTGGGTGTTATATAAATTGCTCTATACCTAGTAACTAAAACTAACACAAATTTTTGACACCCCCCCTCGCTGACACGCTTTATATACCATCCACAGCTAGTGCTCTGTTCGCTGACGTCCAACGTTGCCGGTGATCACATTAACGTAACAGGACCGTTTGATTATGAATATAGACTGTTGATTTAGAGGTTTCGATAAGTAAGTTTGCGATTATCGAAATACGAGTATGTAATAAACCTGGCAGTACCTTTCGATCACATTAACTTAGTACGTCAAATTTTATACACGGCCAACGGGCCATAGACTTTAATATTTGATAAAAATTTCAACTTCATTTCTCAACCCACTCCTGAGAAAAGCGGGTCTTAACATACGGACAACTGTGTGATCCTGCAAGGGTTCCGATTTCACTGACGTAGTTATGGAACGAGAAAGAGTCACATAGTTTTTCTCAGCATTCAGATGACAGATAATTTAAGTAAAATGTTTTATTCACTCTGCAGGAAAAGCGGAAGAATGGGTTGATTTTGTTTTTTTCGTTGTCAGCACCGCGTGCCAAGGCAGCAATACGCTGGAGAGGGAAACGCTCAACCATTGTCGAGGTGTGTGCCATTTGGTGTGGCTCACAAGAGTTTGATCAAAAAACCATTGATAATCGATGCCAGTAACCTCTTTGATTACTAATACTAATAAAAGAGAGATATTTATAAACAGATATTAAAATTATTTTTTCCACATTAAAATATTCTGGCTTCTTCTGGAAATAATAATAAAATGACATTTAAGTCTGGCGGAATGCAGGAAAGATTGTTTGAAGTTGTAGAAAGACATTCGTAGACGAGAATTGTATTTTGTTCTAGATGGCAGTACAGTTTAAGTTATCAGAAACATATCTATTTTTCCATTATCTAAATTGTAGCCTGCTACCCTTCTTTAAGATCATACAATAAGCTATAGATGTGCAGTGTAATAATTCCTGGAGTACGCTGTTGATGTATGTGACTAATTTATCAAAAACACCAAACAACGCACAAGCGTTGATGCTTATTACGACTTTTTTTCAGACACATGGGCAGCTCGACGTGTTATACTCAAGTAAGTGAAAATACAAAAAATCAAATCAAAATCATTTCACGACAGTAACTTATATTGTGGCAGTTGAGATTTGGTTTCTCTTGTAAGATTACAAGAGAGAGAGAGAGAGAGAGAGAGAGAGAGAGAGAGAGAGAGAGGTGGATAATTTCTTTTAGACATCTGCACGCTCTTCTATATGTGGGTAGCTGCTGGGCCTCCCAAAGTGCAACGCAGGAGCTGCTACAACATTCTTAATGTGTATACAATTTTTTTTCTGTAATCTGCGGATTCGATTTATTACATTATAAAGCCACCACAGTAATTTTAAAAGAAAGAGAGTCTTTTTCATGAAACATAGATCTTAACTCCACTGATCATAACACTACTAACTGCAAACTTAGTTTATTTACTTTCGGATACAGGTTTTTAAATGTGTGTGAATTCCTAAGGGACCAAACTTCTGACGTCATCGGTCCCTAGACTTACACGCTACTTAAACTAACTTATACTAAGAAGAACACACACACACACACACACACACATGGCCGAGGGAGGACTCGAACCTCCGGCGGGAGAGGCTACGCAAGCCGTGACATGGCGATCCAGACCGCGCGGCCACTCCGCACGGCACAGGTTTCTTAACCGGTGTCCTGAAGACCGGTTTTAAAATACTTACTGCGGAAAGTACCTCGTTTCGCTTGACGAACGAAGTCCTGTTAACACAAGGCCTTTTGGGGCTTCGAAATGCGGTAAATGGGCAATGTTAGTGTTTCAGTTCGTAACATCGACGACAGCTGAGACGCCCATAAGCTTCCGCGTCTCCCTCGGCACGGGACATTAGCACTCCACCCTTGGGCAGCCCGGCTCGTACTCTCGCCGTCTTCAGCGGCCTACGAATGAGTGAAGTGTTGTCAAGAATTAAAGAATTGGTGCCGCACCTCTAGCCACACGCCCTACTTTCCCTACGAACTTCCCTCTCTCAATTCTTCGTATCGTTTCCCAACGAAATTTCAATCGTCTTCCCCTCGTATACAACGATCTCATTCCAGCAAACTACACTTCCTACCAGTCATAGGCCTAGCCTCTCGTACCGAAACCAACTGCAGGCCCCAGTCAGCCCTTACCTCGCCCAGTTGGCATCCCATTCATCTCCTAACATCTGCATCCCTCATTCTCACGGAGGAATTCCGCGTTATTTTTTCATATACTGTCATCCCCAGTGAGTCAGAAACCCCAATCCCTAGCTACAGTTACCAGGAGCCCTATCATACCGTGTTCATAATAAACTGAATGCACATCAAGTCATCATTATCTTCTCGTATACATCGCCATCTATATTAGCTCCAAAAACATTTTCATACTGAAATTGTAATATTTTATAATGCGATGGCTGGAGAGCGGCAACCCAGTAGCAGCAACGTAAACGACTGGTAAATAACACAAGAAGTTGAGTAAAGGAACAAGTTAGGCCTCTCCGAATCCAGGGAAACGAGGCACACATTTTGACTGGTCATCGAAATGACGGCTCCTCATTATTCACTCTATGCAACGCTCCGAATTTCGTTTCACACTGTTGCTATTTATTTTGAATCCAGTGCCTGAGCGGTCGGAAGTACCAGGCTCGGCCTCTTAGCCCCCTCATTCGCTCGCTAGTCTACCGCTTTTTGTCTTAATCCTTTGCGTAGCACTCTTATATTTTATAATTTAATGAAAATGTTGTGTAGGTAGAAAAATGGAAATGAAATATAAGAGAGGAAAAAAAGATGGTATAGTAAGCGCAACCAGTGTCAACTCGAGATGGAGACCTCGAAGTGGACTAGAGAGCTCTTGTTCTAAATTTAGCCAACGTATCTATCTTAATTAACAATACTAAAACAGTCTACCAAACAAACTATAATTCAATTATTGAACAACTGATACGAGCGAAATTAAAAAGATGAGTACCTAAGAATTTACAAATGCGAGAGTAGGCCTATATGCAACTTTGAAGCCTGAATCAGTGGTTTAATCATGCCACCCAACGAAGTATATGCTTCAGCTGTTTACGTTCCCACACGTCGTACGTGTGTTTGGAATGTAACTTAGCACATTCATTTTACAATGCTTAACATTACGAGGTTGTGGAGCACGGGAGCTGAAAGTTCAATACAAGGGCCATTTCGCTTGAACGCAAAACATATTCGTATTACCGTTCTCAATCGCTCAAGAACTATGGCGACATATGTGCACGCATCTAGGCTACATTTAAAAGTAGCACGCAGGGCGCAAAGTGCCAGCAAATTTATATATTATAATGATATTTATATATGGTGATCTGAAACTGCACGAAAAACTCATGATTTTGTTACAGGATAAGTTGTGCTGAGAAATAACGGTTAATAAAAAAATTAGCATTGGCGTTGGCCAATCAGGTCGCTGGGCGCGAATATTCAAGCAGTTACACGCGCTAAAATGAGGCAGTGCACCGACGTCTGTGGACCTTTTACGAATGTGGTAAGTTTTAAACCAGGTGAGAAAAAGCTACGTTTATTCGTTTTGAGAACCCCAAACGAAGAACATGGTTGGTAACACTGTCTATGACAGGCTGCTTGAATTTTTGTGCCCGAGCACCTGATTGGATAACTTCAATGCTAATTGAATCTGAAGCGGTGCAACGTATGGAATTTTTTTCTTGGCAGTCATTTCTCAGTACAACCAATCCTGCAAAACTCTTGCAAGCTTTTCAGAGTGACTTTCCTGTGCAGTTATTCGTGTGAAAAAAGAATAGTATGGAAAAAGACTCAATAAAAGTGATGAAAAGAACGAACGAAGAATTTAACAAAAGAAAAAGGAAAGATAACTAAGTAGAGGAGGTGAAAGTAACGAACTTCTATGCAACTGATAAATAATGGAAGTGGATAGGCTGCAAGATCATCTAAAGAGGCAAGCTATGCATGTGCTAGATACACAAAAAGACTCACAGTTAAAGGTGTAACTCAGTAAGAAGACTACAGAAAACAATTAGTTTAAGTTGAAATGTGCATCTTCTGCTTCGCTGTCCTTTCTGCCCCTTAGCGGATGGACAGTTGCTTCCTTTTAAACGTAGTGTATAGCTACGTCAGTAGTTTTCTACAGCATGTTGGCTTACAATGATTTTATACTCTGTGTATTTATGACAGTTTACGGGTAGGGCTGGCACTTCAGTTTCTTCTTTTTTACATGTGCATATAATAGTTTAGCAATCGATATCGGTAACTTAATCACATTTTACGATCAAGACAAAGTGCATATATCCTATATATCTTTCAGGACGTTAAGCCGCGCCATTTTGAAAAAAAAAGAAAAAGAAACGCTGTTAAAAACAGAGTTCAAGTTGGCTTTATATAGGTCTTCCTCAGGACGTGTAACCAATAGTTTTCAAATAAAAAACCGTTGCAAAAATCCATGAAAAAGACCGCATTGATGTCGGTCAAAACGTTCATTTTAATAGTGGTTCTCGTTTGCTTAATAACCGATAGTATTTTATTCAAACTGGCACCGGCATCTGAATATTACGTGACATTCGTGTGGTGTGATGTGATGAATTGTTCGGTGCTGTTTTTCTTCCTTTTGCTCTGCAGACTCTGTTGACAACAATTTCTCCTGCTACCAACATTACAACCCCGTACCTTCTCGTTGGGCAGTTCCGCAGCAACGGCCTGCACCAGCGACCACCGGTACACGTCCGGGTTCTGTGCGTTGTACGGTAGGAGGCGCTGGAGCGCGCCGGCCAGCTGGCCACAGATATTGATAGAATTAAATACCCGCGCTGAGGCGGCCGCCGCGGGGGGCGGCCGTCCACTTTGTTTCAGCGCTCGTACTACACGGAAATCTTAATTGGGCGCCGGATAGGGGACGGCAGATAAAGTAGCAGGACTTATGAATCGCAGGCCGCAGGCGGCCGTGAATGGGCCGAACCCTGCTAGCTGGCTCGCTCACTCGTCGTGTCGCCGTCCCCGGGCGAGCATTCCGGCGCGCGCTCCCCGCTGTCCTCGTACACAAAAACCAACGCTCAGCGGGGGCCGAAAATGACAACAAATTTCTCACCTACGCCGCGTCCGCCCCTCCAGCGTCGCCTTACAGAAAGCGTGCACTTGTGTGTGTGTGTATCTCGCAGGGACCACATCAAGTCCCTCTTTCCTCCTTTTTGGTCCTTCCCCTCCTCCCTCATGCGGCTCTCGGGACGCTGTAAATTTCTGAGGAAACGCGCCTTAACACACTGCGCGCCTAAAGTCTATTGAATCTTATAAAGAAAGGTGAGGATTTTTGTTTATCAGTCTGGTGGCTGGCACCATAAAGGGAAGGGGGAGGGGTGGGAAGGGAGCTGACTGGCTGAGAAGCCGCGCTGCCGCAGTAAATAACGGCGCCAAGTGGCGGGACAGAGGCTGGTAATGTGGACGCGCGCGCTCTCCGCTCCTACATGGAACGCACGAACTGGTATGAGGGTGGAATGCGACACCTCGCCTCTGAGCTGCGCGCACGCCTTGTAGACGTCGCATGGATGGGCAAAACAGTCACATGACCATTATAGAAAAGAGGCTGTGTTTCAGTCTTAACGGCAGTACTACAGACTGCTGCCGTTAACGTATATCGATCATCATACTCTGCAAACCAAGGTGAGGTACGTGGCAGAAAGTGCTACCCATTGTACAGAGTTTCTTCCTGTTCCTTCCAGCCGGCCGGGGTGGCCAAGCGGTTCTAGGCGCTTCAGCCTGGAACCACGCTGCTGTTACGGTCGCAGGTTCGAATCCTGCCTAGGGCATGGATGTCTATGATGTCCTTAGGTTAGTTAGGTTTGAGTAGTTCTAAGTTCTAGGGGACAGATGACCTCAGCAGTCAAGTCCCATAGTGCTCAGAGCCATCTGAACCAAATTTTTGTTCCTTTCAAGTACGGAGCGCGAGAAGAATGACTGCTTTCAATGTCTCTATACAGAGCTCCGCGTTCTGGCTCTTTGGGTCAGTCGGGGCCGATCGACCGCCGCGTCATCCTCAGCCAATGGCGTTATTGGACAAGGTATGGAGGAGCATGGGGTCAACACACCGCTCTCCCGGCCATTTCCGGCTTTCTCCACCTTGAATCCGGTTATTTCTCACTCAAGTAGCTCCTCAAGCTCCTCAAGTGGCACCGCGAGGCTGAGTGCAATCCTCTCCAGACCTCCCACCAAGGAAAATTTCCCTGATGGTGCCGGGAATCGAACACGAGTCCTCCGAATAGCAGCCACACATGCTGACCATTAAGCGACGGAGGTGGATCTTAAATGCCTCTATGTACTCTGTAATTGGTCTAATTATGTTTGAAGTACAAGTTTACGGCTGCAATATTTATTTATTCACTTGTAGGGATAAAGTTACACGACGAGCTCGTTTCAGGTTTAGGTTGGTCGGTTGGTTGGTTGACTCGGGGGAGGGGTCCGAACAGCGAGGTCTTCAGTCCTATTGGATTACGGAAGGACTGGGAGGGAAAACGGCTGTGTCCTTTCAAAGGAACCACCCCGAGATTTGCCTGAAGCGATTTACGGAAACCTCGGAAAATCTAAATCAGGATGGCCGGACGCGGGTTTTGAACAGTCATCCAGTGTGCTAACCACTGTGCCACCTCTCTCGTTTCAGAGTTTTGTCGTTATCAGGTGTATCCTTGAAGATGATATGATAGGTATAATATTGTTCCTTAGGTCTATGTTAATCTATGTCTATATACGGCACCTAATGCTTACAGCTTAGGTAGTGTGACTAATGAGATAAATGGAGCCTCAAACTGGGAATGAGCTTATACCATCCCACTCTCGACGGAACTGCACTATGACCCAGAAGTGAATCAACTACAAGTTTTCAACATCACACGTCCTTTACCATGTACGGACCAAGTGAGACGCACATCCATTATTAGAAGGAAAATGACGGTAATTTGAAGAATAATATCCACATGTCCACACGATTCCAGATACCATATGGACCACGCCCTACTACCTAAGTTGTAGCCATAAGGTGCGGTTTTTAGACAAGCACAAACATTGAATTAAGTAACAATATTATACCTACTATACCATCTTCACAGGTACACTTGATGACGGAAAAACGGCCAAACGAGTTCGTCGTTTAACTTGTATCACTACGAGTCAATATATAAGCAGCGGAGCAAAAAACTTGAACTTAAAATAAAATATGTCTTTCTTCGACTTCAAACAGGCTATTGGTCCACTAGAAAGAAAACTATTGAATAATGTAATTTTCTCTTTGTGGTTCCTAAGAGCAGAGACCAGCAGCATATTCCTGGATGCTTCACTTAATACTAGTTCCTGAAAATTAGGATGTAGGGTTTCGCGTGGTGGCTGATGTATGTTTTGCAGCTTCGGGCAATTCACGTTTTCGAATATTTCTCTGCCGCTTCTCCATGGATCTACAAATAGGTGACCATTCCTACTGCACCTCTTTGTATACATTCGATATCTGTTGTCAGTTCTATTAGTTACGAGTCCTACACACTTAATCTACTCGAGCGTTTTGTATACAATTTCCATTGTAGAATTATGGCATTTAATACCACTCTAGAAAATTCTGCCACCTTCTTTACCTATGATAGAGTCTATGCGGTTTTTCCATTTAATAACTTCACAAATTGGGGCATCCAAGTATATGTACCGATTCAAAATATAAATCATAGATATTGTAGTCGTATGATACTATTTTTTCGGTATTTCAAAGTCGCCAGTTTTACGACTGCGTACCTTTAATGCATCTTACCGTCCACTGTACCTTTTCCAAATCTCATTAAGATTTTACTGAGCATTTGCGCAGTTCTTTTTTTTTTCAACTGGCATTTTACTGAAGCTAACCGCATCATTTGCGGAAAATCTCAAGTTACTATTAATATGGTCTCTCAGGTTATTAATGTACAACCTTTACAGAAAGTGACCCAACGCATTAACATGGGGAATGCCCTAAGTTAGTTCTACATCTGTCCACGACTCTCCAATCAAGTTAACATGCTACATCCTCCCTACCAACAAACCTTCAAACCAGCCACATATTTCGTGTGATACAATGCACATGATCATTCATTAGTAGCACGTTGGTGTGGTGATGATCCAAATGGTTTTCGGAAGTCAAGAGATATTGCTTCCACCAGGTTTCCTTGATTCATGGCATGTGAGAAAAGTGCGAGAATGGTTTCACATCACCAATGTTTACAGACTCCGTGCTGTTTGGCATGTAGCAGGTCATTCCATTCAGGACACATTATCAGCAATATTTTCTAACACTCTACAACAGATGACGGTCAATGATACTGCAAAGTAGGAAGTTTCACTTCTGCTATTCTTCTTGTAGACGGCTATGAGGTTGTTTTCTTCCATCTTCTAGGTACAGTTGTTTTCTTCGAGAGATCTATTACATATTTCGGTCAATAGAGGAAAATAAGTTAACTCCTAAATCTGTATAGAACTTGACGTTGTAAGTCGTGAGCAATTCTGCAAATGGGAGAGTGCAATGGTGTTTTCAGTTAGAAACAGGAACTGTAATTCTGCACACAAATATTGTTTAACTGACAACACAAACATATTTATTTTTTACATCGTATTACTAAACTACATCACAAAAGATATAATGACAGAGCATCACAATTGGAAAAATTTACTAATATTTTGCGTTTCAGTTTGGCTAGTAGGTAGAAAATTGTCACCATTGCTAGTATAGTATGTGACAGAGCATTGCACTGTCATGACTAGCAATATGAACACCTCGGAAATGGCACTGGGAATTAACTGAAGTACTCACGCTTAAAAAAACACACATTTGATATGGTTATGGAAACGGTTTTCGACCAGGATCAGTATTGGTGGCACTTCTGCTTGAGAGAGTGCCCTTTATGCTAGAAACAGTACTTAGGGATGGAGGTCTCCATTGAAAGATGGAATGCCACTGCTTTGCTGTAGAATTATTCACTTCTCTTAGTCCACAAAATTTATTTCCTTTTAATAACTGTTTTCTTGACGGTCAAATATTCAAATGCGATTGAGTTTGGAGACGCCAATTTCCATCGCGGAGACCCTGAAATAATAAAAAATGAGGCTACTATTTGGTTGAAAGCAGGACTGTATGCACCACCCACATGCTAGCTGTGTTGATAGTCACTATGGTGGCGTCCAAGAGAGAGAAAGCTGATCACTTGAGAGGTAAATACGACAAATTATATACTGCCAAACTATTAACTTCATCTGTATTGTCGCTGGTCATTCCAGTTCCAGGAAAGCCGAATAAAGTACGATTTACCAAAGAAGAAAAGTACGATTCACCAAAGAAGACACCAGTCGTTAAGCAAACGCAGGGGTTCTAACAATTGAATAGTCTCTCTGCACCTTATTTTCAAGTTCTTTGCACTTATTATCACTTCTGAGTAGGTCTTTATAGGGACAGTTCATATCCATTTATTCCTACTGTTTTTCTAGTAAAATAAATACGGTTTTTCTTTTTTAAATATTACGGATAAATGCGTCCGGTGCTCGTAAAGAAAAAATGTAATCTTTCGTAACGAAAGAATGTTCTGTGTATATTTGTCATTGTATTTGAAGCGTAATACGTGAGTATTGAATTGCCATGTTTTTTAACTAGAATAAGTTCCGCGCACAAAAGTAACTTTGAAGGAATTAAATTACTTACAATTGAGTCAGAAAATCGTGGCAGAATGTCGACGGGATCCGGCTGCATACCCGGAAATTATTAGAAGAGTCATAAAATGTTATAGTAATTCTTACTTATAAGTTGTGCAGTTGTGTTCCAGCCAACATTTTCGTTTGCGTTCTTTTTCTGGTGTAGTTGGTAATGTTCTTCGTTTTTTTGTCATTCTGCTAGTACATCGACCTTTACACCTCTAAAACTTTCCAGGCATCATGTTTCACATTCGTGAGCTTATTTACACATAATGTTCTGTAAATATTGTCACGAATATCAGTCTTCACCGACGTGGATCTTGTCAAGTTGTACACTAACAGCCACTGTAGGCAATAACAAATTATGACTGATAGTAATCTACCCACAATGACTGATATGAGAATTTTATCTAGATTATATTGGGTTAAAAACAGCTACTATAGAACTCGCCACTTCCCTTCTTCTTAAAATGCTGCTGTTTTATATCTCACTTCACACTAAGCATTAACCTAATTTCGCTGATGTCTTATGTCCGCCTCCTCAACTGAGCAGTAAGCGTAGATGGCTCCATTGAAAGGATCAGATTCGATTCCCATCACTAACCAGGATTTTTGCTCGCTCTGAGGAGTGGTAGGGTGGCACTCAGCCACGTGATGGCTATTCCGGAGGTGCTACTCATGACACCGAATGGCAGAGGATGACACGGCGGCCGGTCGATCTCCCTTGGACCTTCTAGCAGTGGACAACGGAGTCATTCACTAAAAGTTGTCTAGAGTAAAGCTGTCAGCTATATATCTACTGAAAAACTTAGGAACCTGCCGCCATGAATTATAATAAATTAGTAGATGAAGTTACTAATGAGGCTCTGTTTTACTTTGTCTTGAATGATTAAGGATTTACGACTTCCTGTCTGACGTATGCCGGCAACCGGTTAATGAGTTCTGCCTCAGAATAGAAAGCTCTATCCTGAACTATACACAAGAACGGATAGCGTGTGTGGAAATTCTTTCTAGTACAAATATTATGGTTGTAAATTGCAGAGTTCGTATTAAATTCACTCTTGTTGTTAGCCACAAATATCGTTGGGAAGTAAATGCGTTGGTACGCACGTGTAAGAATTCCTAGGCAAATGAAGAGGAGTCTGCAAGATACCGTTACTGGCCGCTTACGCAAAATACAACATAAGGGGCGATCAAAAAGATCCCGTCTGAGGGCGTTGCTGGAGCGTATATGCAAAGTTGCGTTACACCGGTGCGGGTACATAAGCACATATATTTAGGCAAGGGATTATGGTGGGATTCATGTCTTTCCGAGGTGAGTGCAGTAAATGCGGAAACGTGAACTATGGTCACGTAATTACCAAATGCGTCTGAACATGACCAACATGCTGTCATTCTATTCTTGGCTGCCGAAGGACCAACACCCGTAGGCATCCATCGGAGAATGGAGGAAGTGTTCGGGGCATATGTCTGTCAAAGACACCTGCGACAAGGGGCGCAGTTATCACGCCTTCGTTTAATTAAGAAAAGCCGTGAGGGGTGGACGATTTCTGTGAGACGACGATGTGCAGCAGGCAGTTACGGAATTCTACACGGAGCAGTTTTAGCAAACAGGTATCTTCAATATGGAGCGTCGATGGGGTGATTGCCTGACTAGCATACCGATTCTCGACCGTATGGCCTTTCAACGGAATCTTTTTGAACGCCCTTTATAATTTTTTATCTTAGCTGCATTTCCCGAGATGATTACAGCAAAGGACAGCACTGAGTGAATTATACACAGAATGTCAGCAATATGATCTGTAGGTCAACACAGTTAAAGAGATTTCAGTGATGTAATCAGGCTAAACTGAGCTCTTTGACTAATTCTTGGTCTCGTGCCACCTCTGTCTATTATCTACACCGAAGACCTAAAGAAATTGTTACCCCCTCCTAATAAAGTGTAGGGCTCCAGCGAGCACACAGAAGTGTCGCAACACGACGTGGCATGGACTCGACTAATGTCTGAAATAGTGCAGGAGGGAATTGACACCATGAATACAGCAAGACTGCCCATAAATCCGTAAGAGGAGGAGAGGGTGGAGATCTCTTCTCAACAGCAAATTGCAAGGCATCCCAGATATGCTCAACGATGTTCATGTCTGGGGAGTTTGGTGGCCAGCGGATATATTTAAACTCAATAGATTGTTCCTGGAACCACTCTGTAGCAACTATGGACGTGTGGGACGTCGCAGTATCCTACTGCAATTGGAGAAGTCCGTGGTAATATATATCAGGAATTCGGTAAAACATCAAATCGCCTACGTCGCTGCTGCCGGAAAAGGAACCTGCAAGAAAGGGAGCAACGACGACTGAAGGGAATCGTTCAACGTGGCAGAAGTGCAACCCTTTCGCAAATGTCCTCGGTACACTCGTGAGGTGGTCGTACGGGAAAATCCACAATTCATCGATACCTCGGAAATGCTGTGTTCCATCTCTCGCGTGCCGACTGTAACACCACGTTCAAACTCAGTTTAATCTTGATAACCTGCGATTGAAGCAGCAGTAGCCTATCTAACAACTGCGCCAAACACTTGTTGTCTTACATAGGCGCTCCCGACCGCAGCGCCGTTTTTTGGCTGTTTATACACCTTTGTATTTGAACACGCTTGCCTATACCAGTTCTTTTGCCGCTCCATTGCATTATGTCAAGGAATTTCATACATGCAGCATTATTGAATGCGCTTCCATTTATCTCTACTTCCGGGATCAGTAAATTCTTCTATGTTCGTTTCGGAATGTGTAATGTGAGTCTTCAATCAGTTACTTGCTGTGAACCATTTGTGGGTCCCATCCACTATTCCCCTGGCTCTGCTTGGAACACATGAAGCATCTATTAACATGAGTCCATATTTCTTTATTTCTGGGATCAGTAAATCATTTTTATTTGTTTGAAAATGTATAATATCAGGCTTTGTATAATATCAGTCTGTTTGTTGTGAACCATTCTGGTCCTGGTCCACTGTTCCCCTGCCTCTGCTTGGAACAGACGTGTTCCAACCTTTACAAGCGCACTTTAGCCGTCAGAAAACATCACAGTTTTTGAATAGTCATCCAGTGTCTTTGAAAATCATTTATGTAGGGCAAGAACAGATATGGACCAAGTATCGAATCTTGTGGAACACAATGTTTTTCATGTTTTCCCGGTAGTATTTATGTTTATTGTAGTGTTTCCTCTTGTGCTTGTGGAATTTGATTCTTGCTAACAAGCACACATATGACAGTATAGTCGCAGGCTGTAGGCCCCGAGAAATTCTTCTCGGCCTTCATCCAGCATCAGTGTGGATAGTCCCCTCTTGGAGGTGTGAGTAGTTGTGTCGGCCATGCGCGCTGGCTGAGTGTCGGCGCCGTTTGTTGGCGCCTCGGGCTCGCCTCCAGTGGCTGTCCTAACAGCAGCGACCGCTAATGGGCGATGCGTGTCGCAGCGGCCGGCCGCGGAGAATCTCTGTCCTCTCCTCTTGCTGCTGCTGGCGGTCGCGGCGCTGTCGCACCATACAGAACCTGCGAGGGCAGCGGGGCAGGGGGAGATCGCCGCCTCGCGCCTTTTATCCGCGCTCATCACGCCCGCTTACAAAAGGCATCCATCTTCCTTCCCTGGCGCGCTACAAGCGCTGACCTTCACCCAGCGGCGAATGTGCTGTCCAGGACTGGACTCCGGTACGTTGCACACCACACCTAACGGACCGTTGGTACGACTATATGGCCTGCAGCGGTCCGATCGACGTTCCTAAAATCCTTCTGCGACTTGGAGCCCTCGCTTTCAAAGTGGTATGTCGGCTTTAGAGGTCTGCAAGGAGGGGCATTTAGCCTACACGTAGGTACTTCAGAGTAATATTAGGCATATTCAGCCAGGCTGTGAGTCATGTGATTATTGCCCATTTTCAAGTGCTTAAAAATTTTTATGCCGTTATGTCTCCTCACAACTTCAAAATAAGGTGCACACGCGCATTGTTAACTCAAACCGTAAAATATAAAACGTCCCAAGCCGATGCATCCACCGTTCCCCAGTTACAGTTGCAAACTGTACGCGTGCAGCTTGTTTTTATGTTGTGACGAGGCCTAGTGACAAAAATATTTTTTTATAGCAGCGGCGAAACATTAAAAACATTGTGTTCCGCAAGGTTCGATACTTGGTCCATATCTGTTCTTGCCCAACATAAATGATTTACCAAAGACAATGGATGACTATTCAAAAAGTGTGATGTTTCCTGACGGCAGAAGTGTGCTTATAAAGGTACGAAACACGTTTGCTACAAGCAGAGGCAGGGGAATAGTGGACCAGGAGCAGAAATGGTTCACAGCAAACAGAATGATATTATACAAAGACTGATATTAATGGTTCATAGCAAGTAACCGATTTTATGAAGACTCAAGTTACCCATTTCGAAACGAACAGAAAAGGATTTTACTGATCCTGGAAGTACAGATAAATGGAAGCGCATTCAATAATGCTGCATGTGTGAAATTCCTAGACATAATGCAATGGAGCGGCAAAAGAACTGGTATTGGCAAGAGTATTAAAATACGGAGGTATATAAACAGCCAAAATACGGCGCTGCGCTCGACAGCGCCTATGGAAGCCAACAAGTGTCTGGCGCAGTTGTTAGGTCGGTTACTGCTGGTACAATGGCAGGTTATCAAGATTTAAGTGAGTTTGAATGTGGTGTTATAGTCGGCACGCGAGTGATGGGACACAGAATCTCCGAGGTAGCAATGTTCCGAAACACGTTGTGGGAATAATCACACATTGACAACAGGGCTGAATATCCTCAATATTGCTTAGATAACAGTTGTGTGGTGGCTTTTTCTTCTGTGGGTCGTATTCTGTGCGTCCAAGGGCGGAGCGAAGAGACTAAATCTGACCTATTGTAGACATAGCTACTTTCAACCAAATAGTAGCAAGTTTGGAGTGAGGGGGAGTGGTACCCAACTATCAATATTCGGGAAGAGAGTGTGTAACAGAAAAAAGTCGCAAACTTTCTAGAACTGGGATTTAATGTTTAGTTGGTTGGGCTGTCAAATTCCCATGGTAGGAACTTTGCAACCAAAAATCTGCCGTAACTAAGAATCGGGAGGTTACCATCCGCTGGGTAAAAGCACACAGTGACATTCCTGGCAGTGGAACAGTACATAAGCTAACAAAAACAAACGCACACAAAGGAGAAAGAGGATATGAGGGGCACCAGTTATGGACATTTTGCACCTTATCAAATTACTAATCTAACAGAAGTGGAATACAAAATGGAAAGATAATTCCAAATAAATGATCAAAAATTATGATAAAGTGAACCCATTGCCAACTGCTAACTTCTGAATGACAAACACCGACGCTCCAGAAGACTGAAGTACTCTGTAAGGCGCTTCACCTTCAAAGACGGCGGCCACAGAAAGCATCTGCCTCGTATTGGTCTAGCCGTACCCCTTTGTTCTACTGTAGCAAAGCAGAGGATGTAAAGCACATCTTTTTTGGTTGCCTCAACAGATACGACGCTACAGCTCTTCTACCCCGAAGTCTGGTACCATCAGCAGCTGTTTGCTGACAGTATCACTGTGGTTGAAATGCGTGAAAATATATCGCGTTTTACATGCCTTTTTGCTAGAAGAGGAAGTCAGCTTTTACTGCAATTCTGCTGTAATTTTACGTTGAACCTGATGTACATGTCCTATGAGTACGGTGCTCTACATCGTATTCAGTGTAATGTACGTGACGAACGCAGTGCAACTCCCGCTTGTATGCCACATAATAATAATAATAATAATAATAATAAAATTTCTGATTCGAACACCACAAGAGATGTCAATGAAAGTCCCAAAAGACAATATGTGGAGAGGTGTTTCCAGTACCATCATCTACGAGGATTGAAAAGTAATGCCTCCGATTTTTTTTATTGTGCTCTCAATATCGATGAGGCATTTTGTGTCGACTTTCCAGTTTCGCTGACGCAAGTTGCAATCCTCTGCCACTAGAGGGCTCCGAAATGTAGCGTGTAAGGCAGCCGTGTGTAACGTGCGAGGCGTAATGTAACGGTGTGTGAGGGATTCTTGCGTAACGCATTAGAAGAGTCAGTTCATACATGGAGCATGACAATGCCAGAGCATACATGAGCGCCGCTATATCTTCAACAATCCGACGCCTTCGGTTCACTGTCATCGTTCAAAATCCATACAGTCCCGACTTGGCCCCATCTTGTTTTCATCTGTTTCTTAAACTTAAAGAACGTCTGTGGCGACTTCACTATTATAGTGATGAAGCGGTAAAAGCAGGTGTGAGGTTGTGGCTCTGTCAAAAAAAAAGTTATACGTTCTACAGTGACGATGTCAACAAATTGGTCTCCCGTAAGGAGAAATGTGTTCATCGCTACGATGACTTTGTTGAGAAATAAATATGTAGACATGAAGAATAAAGACGTAGAATGTTAATAACGTTTGTTTTCTTTAAAAAGCCTTAAGAGTTTTCACATAAAAAATTGGGAGTCATTACTTTTCAGGATGCCCTTGTACTTCAGAACTGATGCCGGTGTAGTAAGTGAATGGTACTGCTAACTCAGCCCAAACATCTTTGATAGCAGAAAAATGCTTCCCTGGTTTAATTCCTTAAAGGCGGATACTGCTTGTTCATTATACAATTCTTTGACAGTGCACACTGTGGTGGAAAGGTGTCAACAGAGTACAAAACATAAATAAATAAGATTTATTAAGTGTACGTCACAAAATGGTAATCAATTTTGGTATAGTATGATGCATGGCAGTTGGTGTGGGGTGCAGTGATATGTAAATAACATTGCTGCCTCTTGCAAGTCTATGATACTGTATGTATCACTGATGGTCGTGCTTGCAGACGCAGCCTTACTGGTCCTAGTTGTCCACAGATAGCAACAGTTGAGTTGGAAGGCAGCCCTCAGAGTACTGTACTGAGTGAGCCACAGACGCTGAACTGAACTGCCGAAGTCCCGGTGCATGCCTGTGTGAGCATCAACAGAATATCATGTTTTGGTGGCCGTCGGTGGAAGGATTTGCATGTCCACCAGTACAAGGCACAAGCGAAGTGGTCCGGCGGTTGATTCTCCCCCCCCCCCCCCCCCCCCATGGTAACTGTAAACTTCCACGAAGTGCTGGAGCAAGTGGCGCAGAAGCAGGAAGAGTTCCAGGTTTGTGAGCGCCATTTGGAGGTTGTTTCATACACTTGAAGAGAAGCCAGACGAGTGGTGTTGCCCATGTGGTGGAGGCCTCTCATGGTATTTACTGTGAACCCCTTGCTTCCTACACAACAACAAGGAAAAAGAAGTGACGATAGGGGAAAACGACTTTAAGAGAATCACTGGCTTTGGACCAGTACATACCGGGTTGTTATTACCCGCCAGGGTAGACGAGAGCGCTAATGCGCTGCTTTGTGGACCCGGGTAGGCGCGCCGGCCCCGGATCGAATCCACCCGGCGGATTAACGACGAGGCTGGTATGCCGGCCGGCCTGAATGTGGTTTTTAGGCGGTTTTCCACATCCAGCTAGGTGAATACCGGGCTGGTCGCCAAGTTCCACCTCAGTTGCACGACTCACAGACATTTGAAAACGTTCCCACTATTTCATGACTTGCACTCGACGCAGACAGCTGGGATACACTACTTCCGTCCCGGGTGGTTCGGGGTGGCGTCAGGAAAGGCATCCGGCCACTCTCTGCAACTAACACTGCCAAATCCGTAATAACAAATGGTTCAAATGGCTCTGAGCAATATGGGACTTAACTTCTGAGGCCATGAGTCCCCTAGAACTTAGAACTATTTAAACCTAACTAACCTAAGGACATCACACACATCCATGCCCGACGGAGGATTCGAACCTGCGACCATAGCGGTCGCGCGGTACCAGACTGTAGCGCCTAGAACCGTAATAACAAAGCCGACTCTGCGTTGGAGTGGGACAAAGGCTCCGAGAAAGAAAGAAAGAATACCGGGATGTTATTAAAAGTGCAACACACATAGAGGTTCAGTGGGGGCTGTAATTATCATATGGCAGCGAAACTTACTAGATATTCTAACGTGATCATGCAGAACTAATGTACGCTGAAAAAAAATTAGTTCAAATGTTAGCCACCACTTGAAAAACTGACGCTGTGAATGCAAGGAAGACGTTTAAAAATGTTTGCATACGTACTGGTTTATGAATGGGATTTGGGCGTGAAAGATCAACCAAGTGAGCAGCCACAATGTTGAAATTATTAATAGCTACTTACACAATTTGTTCAATATAGCACCAGAGACGCCGATGAAATGCTGTGCAGCACCACATTTGCATCTGGTGGCGCAAATTGGAACTGTTTTCCAGCGCAAATCGATTCCTCATTAACGCATTAGAATACCTAGTTACGATAATTAAAGGTCACACTGTATGTGTGTGAGTAGCTGAACTTTCATTATAATCGGCTGGTGCATGTGAAACTGTATTTGTCATGCTACTTGCTGACTTGGTTCCTCGAACGGTGAGCGGACTGCTAGAGACCCAATGGCAGCGCATGCGCCTCGGCCGGCGGTGGCAACCGCCTACTTGCCGCCCGCGGGCCGGGCGCTCCTGCTGCCACCGCCGCCGCCGCAGCCGCACTTATCGCGACGCCGCATCGCGCTCGGTCGTCCACCCCGCCCTATAACTCAGCAGTGACAACGAATTTGTCAACGTAGGCCGCGGCCGCCAGCCTGCGCTATGCTGACAAACTGCAGCCGCTCTCCGAATTATTCACCTGCGCTCCTCGGCGGCCGCCGCGGAGGAAGCTCTCCGGCCGGAGCGGCAATGAACGTGTAAATTACCCCTGCCGGTGGCCGAGAAGAACACGACCGGGGGGGGGGGGGGGGGGGGGGGGGGAACCCAAGGAAGCGGACGCAGCGAGGCGACGGCGCGAAAGGGATCAGGTGTACGCGAGAGCTGGGGAGGTGCTCACCGCGCTTCGGATGTCTGTGAGCCAGAGTTCTCAGCGGCGTCGCGAGTGCGCGCCTCGGCAATTTGTGCTGCTCCGCTCGACATCCGGTTTGCCCTCCTCACCTTTACTCTCACCTCCTTCTCCTACCGGCGTAAATAAATGCGTAACGTGGCAGACCACACAGGGCGTTCTTCGCCGGCCGTAAGTGCACACCGTGCCCGCAGCGGAGGAGAAAAAATACTGCAACGCGGTCGTGACAAACGCGCGACTCGCTGTCCTGCGAAGCTCTGGGCGAGTCGAGAGATATTTCAACATCATCGCGTCCGCCAGCCGTAATGGATGGCGCTCGTGGCTTAGAGCGCATTGTATTAAGAGAGGGCTCGGCCAGCGGGGAAGTACCTCGTGGCGCCGAGTCCGTGTCGCGACGCCGTGCCGGCGAAAATCGCCGCACGCCGGGAAAGGATTCCACGGTTCGTTACTCACTGTCCACCGGCAGCGACGGCAGTGCGCTGGGCGCTGACTGCGCTCGTCGTTAGGCGCTCGCGGGAGACAGATGGCCGCATTTCGCCCACTGCCTTATTCGATAACTGGTTTGTGACTCACAGTCGTAAGGCTGGACCAAATAAAACTACCAGATTCCGACGGTAATACGGTGGTATGCACGTAAGAAGGTGGCCAGTGGACAAATGCGCAGCGGCAAGGGGCAATGTACCACCTGACGCTCCAGGCTCCCTCGTCTGACTACAGAGAGCACGTCAGGGTGCGGGTTGAATATGTAGCCTATGGCATTGTAATTCTGACTGAGACAGCAAAGGCCTTGCAAGATGAGTTGAAAGGAGAGGTACCGAACTGAAACGATAAAAAAGTTGAATAAGGTTCAAATGGCTCTGAGCACTATGGGACTTAACATCTGAGGTCATCAGTGCTCTAGAACTTAGAACTAATGAAACCCAACTAACCTAAGGACATCACACACATCCATGCCCGAGGCAGGATTCGAACCTGCGACCGTAGCGGTCGCGCAGTTCAAGACTGAAGCGCCTAGAACCGCTCGTCCACACCTGCCGGCGGTGGGATCGTTTAGCTGGCGAGAGGGCGTTACGGAGATGCTAAACACACTGACAGACGTGACAAGAGAGACGTTGTGCATCACGGAGAGATTTACTCTTAAAATTTCGGGACAACACTTTGCAGGAGGAATTTGACACATATTACTTCCCCCACATACATCTCGCTTATTGACCACGAGGAGAAAATTTGAGAAATTATAGCCAATAGCGACAACCATTCTTCCCACGCGAGTGGAACAGGGTTGGAGTGATCATAAATTGGTACCGAAAGTACTCTCCGCCACGAACCTTAGGTGGATTGCGAAGTATGATGTAGATGTACCCTGGAGGAACTCATAAAACTTTATTATACGGTTCTTCCTCATCCACGTTACAGCACTGGTCTCGTACTTCCGGACTTATATCTGTTTGGCCCAATGAAGGATGCACTGCACTGGAATTAGTACGTGGACGATTGGGAGGTTACTAATGCAACAAGACGTTGTCTCCATCGTCGACCAGTGTAGGCGTACTATGCGGGCATAAAGGCCGTCCCAGAAAGGTGGCGTAAGGCCATCGCACTGAACGGAGTTGGTGTTGAAAAATAGGGACTTGTAGACCAAAGAGTGGGTAATAATATTGTTTTCAATCCAGATTAAAACGAACGTGCATTAAAAAAAAGTATAGCATTACTTATGGAACGGCCCACATACAGTCGCCTTTCCTTGTCGTAAGGGATGGGGAGGTTGCTGTGATGTCCCTGTCGGCCAATTTCCGGCGACGCTTGTAACAATGAGAGAGATACGCAAAGCAGTCGGAGGAGACTGAAGATCACAATATGTGAAGTTGGGCTCGCATCAATGGATATGGCCGGCCAATAACAAGAGACCGCGGAGCAGACGTCACGGCGCACATCCAGCTGCGGTGGTGCTTCGTCAACACGGCAGCGGCGGCGGCGGCGGCGGCGGCAGCGGTGGCGCGCCGTTATTTACATGGGGTCGGCCAGGGGCGGCCGCGCTCCAATAGCGCGTCACGTGTGCGCCCCCACTGCCGCCCCCGGCCACCCTCCGTACGCCCCCGCATCTCACCTCCATATGTATGAGCGCGGCGCCCCCGCCGTTAGAGCCGCCTGCCCGGCTGCCAGAGGACGCGCAGCGCCGGAATTGCGAGGCGACGCCTCCCGGGGCGTGCCGGCTGGGTGACATCTGCATAACGACCCGGCCCCGGACAAACAAGCCGGTTGTTCCTGCAGCCTGCGCCCGTGACGGACTGCTGAACCAGCAGACACGCGGCGTGCAAGATGGCGAGGGCAGGGGCCTTGGCCTCCGCTCAGTCGGCGCGACGCCTTCACACAGCACTGAGTCGTCTCTCTGCATATTGCACGTCTCTTGGGGCAAATCTGTTTCTCCCTGTTTGCAGAATCTGCTGTATCTACCAGAGCCTGCTGAAAAGTAATGCCTCTGAATTTTTTATGTGACAGTTTTTTAAATGAATCAAACGCTATCAGCAATCTACGGTAACATCTTTATTCTTCGAATCTACTTATTTATTTCTCAACGCAGTCACCCTGACGATGAAGACATTCTCCCAATTTGTTGGTATCGTCAGTGTAGTATGTTTGTTGACGCTATGCTTGCACGGCTTCATCACTACCAAAGCGAAATCTTCGAAGGCTTTCTTTAAGCTTTGGGTACAGAAGAAAATCGGATGGGACAGTATGGAGGATGATCGATGACAGTGAACCCAAGGTGTCGGTTTGCTGCAATCGTCAGCGCGCCTGTTTGTAGTCTGGGTGAAGAAGGTGCTCCACTTGAGGATGACTTCTTCGAATTCGGAACTCGATTACAGCATGTTCCAAATACTGACGTAGTACCATTACACACCACCGTATCACACTGTACAATTCGGAGCCCTCTATCAGCAGACGGCAGAGGGGTACAAACATGCATGAAGAAGATACATGTTAATAATGCGATATTGCAGTGCCTTTGTTTTTCTAATTAAGATGCAAAATTCTTTTGGACTTGCATGCTTGTCCAAAGAAACAGGCACTGCGGCGACTACAGCCGTTACGAAATACTTTGAATGTATTCGCAGTTGCGAATAAGGACTACCATCAGCTGGAGAATGGAAAGGCGACAATGAAAGTTTGTGCCGGGCCGGGATTCGAACCCGAATGTCCGCAAACGATCGCCTTATCAATTGGCTATCCGTACACGACTCAAAGGCAGATGCAAACTTCCCTATAAAAAAATGTTAGTAACGTCTGCTTTTTGCAACAAAATTTAAGACTTTTCACATAAATAATTCGATGACATTAATTTTCAGCATGCCCTCAAAAACCTACACAGATTGTGTCTGATTTCACTGTGCACATAAGCAGATGTAGAAAGAGTAACTGGGCGAAAAGGCCAGATACTGTTCCAGTCCATCTTATATCGCACGCCTCCTCCTGCAGCTGGCTAACGCATTCCGTTTGGCTAGTGGATTAAAGTAGCGCTACAGGATAGAGTGGAGTTAAGTATGAGCGACGTCTAAGACTACGCAACGCCTGAAAATTACCTAACTGAAAAAAAAAGATAACGGGATAGCTGGTCATTACTCATAATTAGATGAAAATGCTGTTCTAGTGCCGAATGATCGTACTCGACACACAAGTGTATCTCTCTCTCTACACCGAGTTCGTCCGCGTTATCTAATCTCCACTCTAAATGAGAGAAATTAGTAGATAATGGCATACACATTTCACGAAACACACGATGGCAATGTCCATTGGTTCGTGATGCACGACACTTCTGTCTTTACAACTGTTTCTGTTGACATGCACAGCCGTTTTCACCTCAAAGGAGATCTGATTCAGCACCGCACACGCCGGTATATTTCATTTAATGTGGACTATGGCAGCTGATGAGATCTTCCCCCTCTTGCGTTTTCTGATGGTATATGAGGAAAATAATGCTGCCTATACAGCAAATAAAGTTGTGTGCTATGTTTCCGACAAGGTGACGAGTATCATCATATTTAACACCAGCAACTAACAGTCTTTCCATTCTGATTGACTACTTACATATATAGCCTTGTTATTTCACTATAGAGTATTTGGTGATGTTCAACTTCATTTCAAGCTATTGTAGTAACGGCTGTGTAACTTGCAGTGATTTCATACATCTTTTTACTCTGCTCCATGATCATTGCATGGTGTTTAATTCTATGTGAATCATATCGCAATTACACAATTTTATGTGTTATCCACGTGACGGTCCCTTCCGCCTTTTATATCAGCCATTACATTAACGGAGTGCTAAACATTGGATATTTGAATTAAATTACCTATTGATTCACCCATGATCGTCTGAAAGTTAACAAACTCTTCCTTTTTTCGAACAGACAGAGATCAAATGAGTGTAAGTAACTGTATACAACGGAAGCTACTGTCTATTTTCTTGGACCGTAGTTTAGCTACAAAAGGAAGCGACTATAGTTGAAGACGCTACTTGCATACTGAGGCGAGTGGAAAGCAGAAAAACCTTAAATTACAATAGGGTTAACCGTAAAGGCCTCTGGATCGCGATGCTCGCAAAAACGATTGAAGTACTTAATTATTGCGACACTCCGCTTATTAGAAGCAACTACGAATTTCCTAGCATTCCCTGTTAATTCTCCTCTCACAGGAATTTTCTGTGGATACACATTCACACCGCAGTTAGTTCTAGCATCATTTTTTTATGACGGCACTGATACTCCCGTTGTTGAGCGCCCATAAACCGCCATCATGCACACATTACTTACAAATTAAATTAATTAACACAATACCTAACATTTAAGCACTCCGTGTGTTTCCATGTTAGGATGTTAGCGTAGTACGCTCTAATTAAGAACACATTCATTATCTCAGTGACGGCTTTGTTTTCCTTATTGTTCCCACATCAATATCAAAGAATTATAGATAACTGTAGATTGCCTTCAGCATAAATAGTTGAATATGGACACTATAGTTATATGTGGCAGTGTATGTTATGACACAACGTTTCTTCAAGCTAAAAAGTATTCACTCATTAATTATTGAGGTGGTAATAATGTAATAACGTTTCTACACTATCATTGCGAGTGAGAAGTCGTTGTTAATGCGCTGTTCATGACAGCCAGGCTTGTTGGGTGACGACTTTGTAGTGAATTGGCAGCATGAAAGAACCAACGTATTACTTATGTGCGTGTATCATACGGGAAAGAACGGTCGATTTGGTCTCGGATTTATTTCCACTCGAACGTGTATCTCGCTTTGTAACATGATACAACATTACTTAGTGCATTTCCTCTGAATGAGTAGCCCATTAACACAGAGGCTTCTGCGTGTAACTGCCCAGGAAACTTTGTTCATTAACTCAATTTAAATAAATAAGAATCTAAATTTGTTAATAAAAAGTGATTTTACCATTCTCTAAGATACTTCCCCTTTAAGAATTTTTAACAGGCTGTCAGAAAGTGTGATAAATTAATACGTCAAAGATCCGCCTCAGTTGCGAAAAGTTACTGGTCTTTACCCAGGTTTCAACTAGAGTAATCTAGCCTTCTTCAGAAGTCTAAAATAAACGATGCCAGAATAAGGCTTTTTATGTTCGATCGTGCCTCCTTCTTGCATGTATTAGTTTATTTTAGGCTTCTGAAGAAGGCTAGATTACTCTAGTTGAAACCTGGGTAAAGACCAGTAACTTTTCGCAACTGAGGCGGATCTTTGACGTATTTATTTTTTTCCCATTTAGTTTGGCTGGCATGTGTAGGCAAAGTGGATACCGCAAATTAAGGATCATCCTGTGAAATGTAGTTAGTTTTCTTTTGTAAAACAGGCCATATTGACTGATTCTTTGTACATCCCTTGTCGTCCCTGTCCTTATTAGTATATTCTTGTTAGTCAGTTATTCAATGTATATTTTTGACATTATATCTGTCAAAGACATTTCTCTCAGCACTGTGTGTGTGTGTATGTGTGTGTGTACGTGAGAGAGAGATAGAGAGAGATTTCTGTTTAGAACGTAGCTCACTTCCAGCTCTCGCAATTTGTGTTTCGTAAAAGGAATTTTCGCATGTTCAGTTGAGTTATGTTATAACTTGGTTTCGGTGCACCAAGCAAGACACATAGTAAGGGAAGAAATTAGATAAAAGCACAGATATAATGAAGAAGGAAATTGAGAATGTGTGTCAAGAGATAGAAAAGGAGAAACATCTGGGAAGCTCATACGTCACTATTGAAAGAGAATAAGTGTGGCAGTTACGTATCTGTAAAACACTGAATCAATTTGTCCCACTTGTAAGCTAATTAGCCGTTTCTTATACAACGATTTAATGAATTGTATTACCTGTTCGTAACTATGAATGTCTTGCCAGTTAAGAATACACAAGAGCACTTGCAAAATGAAAGTAAATTACAGATATTCATGGAGTGCGAGGTTATTCCGTTATGTTTTTATCATTCATGTTGTACTTTGCATCTGTGCGTCGTGTCAATAAAACCCTACGCAGGATGTAAACACAATTTAATTTTCATTCTGTCGTCTTATTAAAAGATAATAAGAACAACATACGATAATGTAGCAGTTGTACGTTGAGGAGAAAGTTCCACATTTCCTCCCTACGCACGAACTAATGTGGTTTAGCTTATAGAGGAAGTAGTTAAACGTTGTGGACTGAATAAATGTAATAAGTTTTTATTGGCGTCAAGTAGATGTGCGTCACAGCGCTGTCGGACGACAGCAAAAACGCTATCGTCACAGCACTCCTCGACAGAGTTAGGGCGAGCAGAAGTGTCTCATCAGAACGGCAGAGAGCGCCGGCACTCGCGCTGGCGGTGAATACCCAAAGGCGTCGCACGTGGGGACGGGCCCGGCGCGTCTTAACGCGGCACGGAAGTGGTAATTTGTTTGACACGGGAGTCGCAGCTGCCCGGCCGGCCGGCGCCAGATGTAATCTGAACGGCAATAAAGAATACTCAGCCAAACCGCCGCGTCCAGCCGGCCAGGCCCGACCCGGCGGTATCGAGTGCGGCTATTTGTCACAGTAATTGGCGGCGCCAGCGAGGCAGATGCGAGAGGCACAGGTCGCCCGTCGCAGATTGCACTGCCGTCGCCGACAACTCCTATACCGGGTCCGTATTTCTCTCTATCCGGTGTATGGCGATTACGTGGAGTGATGCGAAGTCGTGTGTCGTGAGAGCCGACACTGGCCTCAGTTTTACCCGTTGGGGAAGCTGTTACTCAGTTACAGGTGAGCTGCGGCGTCATCCGTTGAACTGCAGTACCTCGAATATAATCAGCACTACCATAGTTTACTCTAAATACACATAAAGATTCAAGAATTTCGTGCCCGCAAAAAAAAGTCCGCCAGCATATAAACTACTCTCTAGGACAAAAAAAAAAGGAATTATACGAATGGGAATGAAATTGCTAGATGTGCTTTACATGTAAAAAAACATATTATTACAATTTCAGAAAAATTGGATGATTCGTTCAGGAGAAAGAAATTCACAAAATCGAGTAAGTCAGTACGCGATGGTCCGCCTCTGGCCCTAATGCAAGCAGTTATTCGCCTTGGCATTGATTCATAGAGTTACTGGATGTGATGATGTTTGGTTTGTGGGGCGCTCAACTGTGTGGTCATCAGCGCCCGTACAAAGTCCCAATTTTTACACAGTCCAATTTTTTCACAATCCAGTCTAGTCACTGTCACGACAGATGATGCTGATGATGAAATGATGGGGGCAACACAAAAGCCCTGTCACCGGACACAGAAAAATCCCTAACCCGTCCTGGAATCGAACTGGGGACCCCGTGATCCAGAAGCAGCAACGCTAGCCACTTTCCGACGAGCGCTTGACGTTACTGGGTCTCCTGATGGATATCGTGCCTAATTCTGTCCAACTGGAGCCTTACATCATCAAAATCGGAGACAGTTGGAGGGCCCTGCCCATAATGCTCCAAACGCTCTCAACTGGGGAAAGATCCGACGACGATGCTAGCCAAGTTAGAGTATGGTAAGCACAGAGACAAGTGGTAGAAATTCTTGGCGTCTGCTGGCGGATATTATCTTAGTGAAATGCAAGCCCAAGATCGCTTATCATGAAGGGCAGCAAAATGGGTAGTAGAATATTGTCGACGTACCATTGCGCTATAAGGACGCCGCGGGTGACAGCCAAATTAAATTCTGCTTTGAATCCTGCTCTCTCCGTTGTCAGACAGCAGTGGGAGACAGCTAATGTTACATGCTCATCCACTGTAACTAATATTTTCTGTCAATAATTTCTGACCTTGCTCATCACTGGCTGTGTGGTGCACTAGTTGTATGCGTTTGTCTTTTGTGCAGTATGCCGTATTAAGATTCTTCGTCGCCGTAGCACAGTCTATCGAGGGTTTAAATCTCCTTGCACAACAGTAATTCGTTGCATTCGTACCTTGAAAATGAAGGGGTGTTCGCATGTGGAAATAAGGGTGATTGTCGAACACGTTTGTCGGCTGCGTTCCCGTAAGCCCGTCTTTCTGAACATCGAAAGAATTATACACTCACTCCGTCTTCAGGCCACAAGTGAGGCTACCGGGACCACCCGACCGCCGTGTTATCCTCAGAGGAGGATGCGGATAGAATGGGCGTGGGGTCAGCACACCACTCTCACGGTCGTTATGATGGTATTCTTGACCGAAGCCGCTAATAATCGGTCGAGTAGCCCCTCAATTGGCATCACGAGGCTGAGTGCATTATACATCATATGGGCATAGTTTGGCAATAAAAAAAACTAAGGCAGAAGGATTATGTTACAGATAAAACGAATATTTTGATTTGGAATACACTATCACGCATGTGGCTCGGCTACTGGAAGGCAATACGGCCCCAATCCGCCGTCGCATAAATCTGAAATATTTTTCCATTGTTTCACATTTTATATCCAGATAAATGTGGAGACTCTACCCACATCTGCAGCCGATTTCCTGTCTGTATGTTTTCCTAGTCATTTCCCTGGGACTAAACGTCGATTATTACCCAATGATTGCTCCCAGCAAGTAACGTAAAACTAATGCACTGGGCTTTCGAATGTGACGTGTAGCAGGTTTTGTAAATAATGTAAATAAAAGTTTCCTGTAAAAACACATGTATCTTCAATTATCTGCGTTTTTCGATTACCCATGCAGTCTGGGTTCCGCATTAATGTGGATAAGAGTTTTTCAATTATCCATGTAGACAGGGTTCCGCATTAATCCGGATAATAGCGTTTCGTGCTGCATTACGCTGGTGGCCATTAAAACTGTAACAACACAATGGGAACATGGATCTAAAGTCAGATTAGCAATGAAGTGCACTCAACAGCCAGAACACGAACGTAATAGGTGCTGTGTCCACCGATGTCATAGATAACAGAGGCGACGCATCGTTGCATGGAAGCAGTGAGGGCCTGGTAAGCAGTGAGGGCCTGGTTGATTTGGGGGAGGGGACCAAACAGCGAGGTCATCGCTCCCATCGGATTAGAGAAGGATGAGAAGGGAAGTCAGCCATGCCCTTTTAAAGGAACCATACCGGCCTTTGTCTGGAGAGATTTAGGGAAATCACGGAAAACCCACATCAGGATTGCCGGACATGGGTTTGAACTGCCGTCATCCCGAACACGCGTGCAGTGTGCTTGCTAACCTCTGCGCCACCTCGATCAGTTGGTAGGTCGCTGAAGGAATTTGGCACTACATCTGCACAGGTAAGTCACCTAATTCCCGTAAATACCGGGGAGTGGGGCGATGAACTCCGACGCCACGTTCAGTCACATCCAAGATGTGTTCATTCTAGGGGAGAACTGGGGGAGGGGAGGGAGGAATCACGTCAATTGTAATTCGTCACTGCGTTCCATGAACCATTCCATCACACTCCTGGTCTTGTGACATGGCGTATTATCGTCATGAAAAATGCCTCTGCCATCGGGAAACATATCGTCGTGGTCAGCAATGTATGTGGTCTGCAACCAGTGAACGACACTCCTTGGCCGTCGTGGTGTCCTGCATGAACTCCACTGCACCCTTGGATGCCCACGTGAATGTCTACCAAGGCGTAATGGAACCGCCACCAGCCGATTTTAGTCATAGTTGCCGACGTCGTGATGTTAACGTTGGCACACGTATATCTCGTCGGCTGCCGCGGCCCATCGTTAGAAGTGTTCAGACACACTTGTTCTCTGCCCTGCATTAAATTCCGATGTTGGTTGCTACACAGTTCGGCGCTTTTCTTGTTTTACGAATCTGCTTAGTCTACGACATCCGACGTCTGTGATGAGGGATGGCTGCTGAACCACACGTCTGGACGTGGTTTCACCTTGGTTTTGTCACGTATTGGAGACACTCACCACAGCATTCATCGAGAACCCGACAAGTCGTGCAGTTTCCGAACGCTCGTGCCGAGTCTCCGGCTCATCACCATCTTCCCTCGGTCAGACGCCGACAGATGGCGTGTCTTCCCCATTCTACACACGGACAGCACGCTCAATGATATCACATGCACCCTTCGTGTGTCTGACTAGCAGTCATTCCTCGCCAGCTGATGCTGCTTTATATCGATAGCAGGTCGGTAGTCATAATGTGTTCGCTGATCAATGTATACCACTCGTTCGGATGCGTATTTCGATGCAACGGCACAAAACAGGACGGTCCGTTAAAAAGTATTATCCACATATTTTTTGAGAAAACTCTTAAAACTTTTTAAATGAAATGATCGTTATTAACATTCTATATATTTATTGTTTATGCCTACATATTTATTTCCCAACACTCTGGAAAGAAACGCATTTCTCGCAGTGAGAAACCAGTTTGTTGATATCGTCACTGCAGAGTATTTGACATTGGTGACAGAGCCAAAACTTTACGTCTGCTTGCACCGCTTCATCATTATCAAAGTAAAGGTTTTTTTTTTTTGAAGTTATGGAAACAACGGAAAATAAGAGGGGAAAAATCGGGACTGAATGGATTATAACAGATGACAGTGAAATCAATGCATCATCACTTGAAGATATCGCAGAGCGAGTGTGTGTTCTGGCATCGTCATTCTCAAGGAGAGGTCCATTTGCACATGAACTCGTAGAAATGGTTAAACTCGATTATAGAATGCTGTTTCTCACGCACCGACGTACTTACGTTAGACGCTGTCATGTTACACGCTGTAATTCGGACCGCTGTAGTGGAAGAGGTTTCCAACTTGCGTCACCGAGTATTAAGCATGAATTGTGATACCTCAACCTTTGTTAGGAACAGAATAAAACACTCGGAGGCATTAATGTGGTATCACGTATTGATGACAAATTACCAGCGTCTTTAAGTTGGGAACGGAACTGCCAATTTCCTCCAGACGCAGACAGCAGTCGGGCAGGATGAGGAGGACCCAATAGAGCACGCCCGCTGAGTCACGCCTCGAGCGGCTCTGGATTACTAGCGCCCTCTGCCGCTGCGAGTAGAAGGGCTGGTGGCAGCCATAGATTTCACTTGCCTCGGAGTCTCTTCGCTACGGGACGCTGCGCTGACGCCGCCTAGTTGCAGCTCCGATTGCTCGTGCTCAACTCAGAGAGCCTTTTCCTTGTTAACATTATTTGTAAAGAGTCTTCAAATGCTTGGAGAAAGACACTACTGGACATTAAAATTGCTACAACAGGAAGATGGCTTGCTACAGACCCGAAATTTAACCGACAGGAAGAAAATGCTGTGATATGCCAATCATTAGCTTGTCAGAGCATTCACACAATGTTGGCGCCGGTGGCGACACCTACAACCTGCTGACATGAGGAAATTTTCCAACCGATTTCTCACACACTAACAGCAGTTGACCGGCGTTGCCTGGTGAAACGTTGTTGTGATGCCTCGTGCAAGGAGGAGAAATGCGTAGCATCACGTTTCCGACTTTGATAAAGGTCGGATTGGAGCCTATCGCGGTTGCGGGTTATTGTATCGCGACATCGCTGCTCGCGTTGGTAGAGATGCAATGACTGATAGCAGAATATGAAACCGGTGGGTTCAGGAGGGTAGTAGGGAACGCCGTGCTGGACCCCAACGGCCTCGTATCACTAGCAGTCTAGATGGCAGGCATCTTATCCGCATGGCTGTAACGGATCGTGCAGCCACGTCTCGATCCCTGAGTCAACAGATGGGGACATTTGCAAGACAACAACCAACTGCACCAACAGTTCGACGACGTTTGCAGCAGCATGGACTATCATCTCGGAGACCACGGCTGCCGTTACCCTTGACGCTGCATCACAGACAGGAGCACCTACGATGGTGTACTCAACGATGAACCTGGGTGCACGAATGGCAAAATGTCATTTTTTCGGATGAATCCCGCTTCTTTTTACAGCATCATGACGGTCACATCCGTGTTTGGCGACATCGCGGTGAATGCACAGCGGAAGCGTGAATTCGTCATCGCCATACTGGCGTATCACCCGGCGTGATGGTATGGGGTGCCATTGATTACACGTCTCGATCACCTCTTGTTCACATTGACGACAGTTTAAACAGTGGAAGTTACATTTCAGATGTGTTACGACCCGTGGCTCTACCCTTCATCCGATACCTCGGAAACCCTACACTTCAGCAGGATAATGCACTACCGCATGTTCCAGGTCCTGTACGGGCCTTTCTGGATAAAGAAAATGTTCGACTGCTGGCCTGGGCAGCACATTCTTCAGATGTCACACCGTCTGGTCAATGGTGGCCGAGCAACGGGCTCATCTCAATACGCCAGTCACTACTCTTGGTGAACTGTGGTATCGTGTTGAAGCTGCTTGGGCATCTGTACCTATACACGCCATCCAAGCTCTGTTTTACTCAATACCCAGGCGTATCAACACCGTTATTACAGCCAGAGGTGGTTGTTCTGGGTACTGATTTCTCAGAATCTATGCACCCAAATTGCTCGAAAATGTAATCACGTGTCAGTTCTAGTATAATATATTTGTCCAATGAATACCCGTTTATCATCTGCATTTCTTCTTGGTGTAGCAATTTTAATGGCCAGTAGTGTACCACATATGTGATAATTTGTTCGCTATTCATTTCTGCTCCTGCCCAGTTTTCTTACAATGACAGTCGCCACACTACCCCGTAGTCCAACTCTCCTTACCACTGTGCCTTGCTCCCCTTCTTAGTAACTGTAATGGCTGGTGTTGTATTAATTTATAGAAATCAGTATATCTGCCATCCTGCCTCTTCAGGGTATTCTCGGATTCAATATATATCTGCTATATCATAGTTGTGACCTTCGTTACAGAAAAGGCAACAGGAAGGGGAAATATAGTAAAAATGAGAATCGGTTCCCGAGCAGAATGAGAACATTGTGTTGCTCCAGTCTATAGTGATTCTGTAATATGTTTCATGCCACTCAGTGGCAGCGAGCCACAGGTCCCGAGTGGTAGTATGAAAACGTATCGACGAGCGACCTACCTGTCCGTTCTTGTCCATCTCGTTGTTGGTGAGCTTGACCTTCTCGAAGGAGACGACCTGCTTGCGCAGCTGCTCGCCGGTGAAGGGCGAGTCGGGGTGCATGTAGAGGCGGCAGGGCGCGGGCGGGTCCGCCTTGCCGGCCACCAGCCACGACGAGCGGTGGTAGGCGTAGCGGTAGCGCTTGTTGTCCACCGGGACGATGTCCATCAGCACCGCGTACCGCTGCTCGGCGCGCACGCCCGTGAACGACACGCGGCACGTCGGGAACATGCGCCTGCAACAGCGCAAACCCGCACAGCGCGTCTCAGCATTGCCGTCTATATCTTTTCAGCGCGGGACATAAAACAGTCGTACAATCATGAATCACAACGTTATCTATTACCACTACCCGACGCGAAACTGATCGGTGGTTCGTGGCGTTGCGGGCAAGTAACGCGGTAACAGACCGGAAGGTTACAACTAAATGCAGCTACTTACGGAGGTTCGGTGTGGGCTGTTATTGTCGTACGGTAACGATACTCTTAGATAAGCTAATGAATTAATGCGGTATCGATTTACGCCGGAAAAAAATTAGTTCCGCATTTGGCCACCAGGTACAAATCTGTTGCTGTGCAGCTTTAAGTCCACGTCTCCGCTGCTCATACAGAACAAACTGTGTAAGTGGCAGTTAATGATAAAATCAACATTATGTCTTTCTCACTTCTTTGACCTTTTCTGCCCATGTACCGTTCCTAATCCGTTACATATGGAAACATATTTGTACTTCTTCCCTGCATTCACAGGGACAGATTTGCACCTGGTGGCCAAGACTGTAACTAATGTTTTTTCCAGTGTGAATCGGTTCCGCCTTAACACCGGGTTTTGCTGCCATACGATAATTACAGGGCACAATGGACCTCTGTGAGTACCTACGCTTTAATTATAACAATCTAGTATATTTGGTGATTCACCTGCCCCTATTTTGGGTTTTATGCAAACCAAAACACCTTAAAAAACCACATGTGAAATTTTCACTTTCTGTCGCTCTCTATATGCAAGCTATTAGTCATACAGAAAAAATGAACAGGATTTTTTTGTAGAAATTTAATGTATGTTAATTTTGTACTGGGGTACGTTTCCGTTGGGTCCACGGGTTCGAGCTGTTGAAGAAAAACCTGTATCAAGGTCACTTTTCTACGTTTCTCTTGAATAATTAGAGAACTATGCCCTCTAGCGGAAACATATCCCAATACAAAATTTAACTATATTAAATTTCCTACATAAATGCCCTGTTCTTTTTTTCTGTAGAACCAACACATAGCGAGCGAGACAGTATGAAAAACTTGGACGTGGTATCTAAAGGAGCTGCAGGTTGCAAAAAAACCATAAGAAGGCACGGCTGCAGCATCCTACATATGTGTAGCAGATATTAATGAAGAATCATTGCAGTGACGATACGAGCCACAAATGGGGACGTCCATTGACGTTAGCGACGTGGACAAAGGGCAGATTGTTATATCGCAGCGCCTGGGAACGAGCGCAACGTGATAGCGAAGATGTGCACCTGTTTGCGTCATACTGTTGTAAGCATCTGTGGAAAGTAGTCAGAGGTCAGTGTAACTAGGAGTAGGCGACGAGGCGTTGGAGGTTCAAATCTCACCACAGAACATCGGAGGCTTGCACGCTCTATAAAGCTTGGTACCCCCCGATCTGCGACAGATCTGAAGACAAAGCACAGTGCAGGCACATGTGTTTCGGAGCACACCATTCAGCGCCCTCTGTTGAACTCGGGTATCTTCAGCAGACAACCTCTACATTTTCCCCCAGTGATCCAATGACATCGACAGTTTTCAATCGCAGTATATATGGTATCATCAAGATTGGACCGAGGACCATTGGAAACGTATCGTGTTGTTGGACAAATCACAGTTCTGTTACACTAGGCTGACTGGTCGTGTCGAGATACCGCATCAACCAGGAGAATGGTTTCTGGAAACATGCACCGTGCCACATATACAAACCAGTTGGGACTTCCACTTAGGCTTCCACGGTATCTTTGATCGCAATCGAAGGCAACATGACATCCATGGGTTCCGTGAGCAATATCAAGGGCTACCTTCGTCCCTTCATACTTGGAGTCCTGCCGTTGGCGATAGCTTCCTCCAGCACGACAACTATCCGTATCACAGGGCCTGAATCGTGCTACGGTAGTTTGAGGAGTTTGATAGTTAACTCACTCTGATGTCTTGGCCACCGAATTTGCATGATTTTAATCTGATGTGGAATATTTGAGACACTATCGGACGCCCACTCCGCAACGAGCCTTGTGTCCGTAATGTGAGTGTACTGTGTGTGGAAATCCAATGCCAATGCCTCCGGAAACCTACCAAAGACCTGCCGAATCCTTGAAAAGCGGAATCGCTGTTCTGCTGTAATCCAAAGGACCATCGTGCTATTAAGGACGTGGTCATAACATTATGACCAGTTGGTGTACGCACAAACACTGCAGTACGCAGCTCAGAAGAATGCCAAGATGGGGGGGGGGGGGGGGGGCGAGGGCGGATGGCAGGATGCCGTGAACAGTCTCTTCCATCTCACGGCTGCCTAGAAGAGGAAGTTGTCCATTTCCATTATTCAACCGATGAGAAGCACATTTCATCTTTATTAGGTCGGAAGTGATAGATGAATGCTGATATATTTGTTGAACTATAAACTCATCTTGCTTGGCAACAATCTAAAATCCTGCTTAATCGGCTAGTACTCAATCATTTAGTGTCTTGTGTTCCTGTGACGAAGCGTGTCTGGTATTAGTAGATGCCAGGTGAATGATTTTTACCGCAGTTGTTTGTGGTAACGGTGGTTCTTGAGGGAAGTAATGCGTCAGTCTACTCATATTTATCCTAGATTTTGCACACAGGATGTCTTATGCGTTACTAGTTCCATTGCTGCCGCGTTTGAGATGATCCAAATCTGCGAAGGCGCCAAACTGACTGTTCCATTGCAACATTTTAACAATAAAGAAGGAAACGCTTTCTTCTGACGTCGAAGCGCTTTCGTCATAATAATAAATAAAACAGGGCTGTCCTCATAGTCTAATAACGAGCCAAGACATTTCTTTTTAGTAACGTTTTCTCCTTTTTCAGTTTTTTTCCTCTTTGCCCCCTTAGTATACGGTATTCATCCTACCTCACTGTATTTTCCTTTTTGATAAACGATTGTTTTCTTGTATTTTTCTTGTGTCATGACTTTGTTCATGACTTCTTTGATACTGATGGCCCCATTGTAAGCCTAAACTAGCAACTAAGAATGCCAATCAGCAGGCTGTCGTTGCTGAAACTTATCTGTATAAATTACTACTCAGCAAGCTTTTGTTCATGAGTAGTGCTATTTTGGTATACGGTTGTGCTGTATACAGTAATACTTCGTCTACATACGTACTTCATTCTTTTATACCCCTTCTGCTTCTTCTTTTCGTCATCTTCTTCTTCTCTTCAAGGCTTACATTAGGACAAAGTGTGTTTCGGGACCCAATCTACCTTCGATCTTTCTTTGTCACTTTTCCTTGTGGGACCTAGTTAAGCGCTGATGTGGGTAAAATGTAACTAGCCATCCTGTGAAAATATCATGCCATTTTCTATTCTTTTTTTTTCTATGTTATTCATAGGAGGTTCCACTTTACATTACGGTTTTATTTCTGTTTTACAAACTATATTCAAGTATACTTCTTAAAATTTATTTTTCAGCTCGTGAATACGGATTTTGGCTTTTTCTCTTACACTCTGCATTCGGTTATAAGATTGGACCAACAATTAGGTTGAAACATTTCATGTATGCTTATCTTATTGTTTAGTATTTTTCTGAATAGAACCACACATATTTTGCGCTATTTCATCATCATGTGGAACGTGAAACCTTAAATATTTAACATAGTTTACTTGTTCCACAATAGCTATTCTTCTTACTGGCCAATTTCCTTCAATACCTTTGACTTTGTTTAATCGACTTTCCCTAAGTTGAGCCTTTCAACGCTTTTCCCCTACACTGACTACGGTAGAAGCGGCGTCTCTTGTTGACAGTGAATATGTGCAAACCGAAAGAGTGCTTATTTTTCTTTTTGCGTCGCACTGCTACTCTATCTTCAATAGTAATAATTGCTGGAGCACAGAACAGGTCTAAGGGTCGTCCACCGTAATTTCTGCAGATAAGACATGTTACAACCTGTTACGATACGAGAAACTTTCTGTTGCCAATTATCATTTGTCAGGAACCTTAAGTTACTGTTTCCCAGGCGAGCTTTTTTTCCGGGCAGGTGTGCCATCCTCGAGAAGCGCAAGTGCCTTTCTAGCCAAAATTCCATGAGAATACGACGAAAAGCTCCCACAAGTCTAAACTAGGTCGCATTAGATAGTTAAAGCCCGTTTTTAAAATAGCACCGGAGTGGGCACCCTGTATGCAGTTAAGATCTGAATCAATTTAATTGATGACGTAATAGTAATGAAAACACAACCTTTTTGTATTTTTTATAGAAGTACGTAAAAAAGACTTTATTCTCACAATTTGGTTTTCTGGTAGTAACATGCGAGACTAGAAGAGTAAATGCTAGGTATCTATCTACACGAGGAATATCGTAGATTTCCTGGGCTAATGCTACAAGTATGCTTTGAATCCTAGACGTTGTCAGGACTGGATGTATTTTGATTCAGTGGTCAATTTAGTGAAAATTATGTTGCTCTTGCCTGTTCAAACACATGTGCGTGTAGATGTGAACATAGGTATGTGCATTTGAATGGATATATATATATATATATATATATATATATATATATATATATATATATATATGTGTGTGTGTGTGTGTGTGTGTGTGTGTGTTTGCGAGCGCGCGCTTCATAATATGCAAGGACACAAGTTCTCACAAACTAAATTCACACATTCTAGAACTTCTGCATTGGTATTGTCTGCCTGAAGCAAAAATCAGCTTTAATAAATACAGTACGAACCCTCATTTGGCCACTGGCTGGAACAGGTAATGCACCCATGACCATTGACGAACAGGGTCGTTTTCGTGGTCCAGGTGTTACGGTGTGGGAGACACAATGTTGCATTGGCATGCTGACCTCCAAATCTTTGAAACGGTACATTCACTGGTCAATGTTAAGGTGTGACTGTTCTTGCCCCAGACGCAACTGTCCGTGGGAGTCATTCCATTCTCACACGTGAACACAATGGGCGCATTTACTAACGTGTGCGCAAAGCTACATCCGCACGGCGACCAGCCCAAGGTGCACAGTTGTGAACGCACCTTTTGTTTTGAGAGCGTGCTCGTTCCCTACGTGCGCCTTGTCATCTCTTTGCGGGTCTGAGTTCATTTTTATCGATGATAACATCGAACACGGCACGTGGAGGAGCACTATGGAAGAGAGGACATTCGGTGAATGGACTGTGACGTAGGCCCCATCGAACATATGTGGAACGCGTAGAGGAGATGCACTGCAGCTCGTCCGTATGCTCCAACGATTATTCAGCAGTTGTCATCCGCGCTGCCGGAGGAATGAAACGCCCTGTCACAAAAGTTCCTTACCAAGTTCGTGCCTAGCGTGGCAGTACGCTGCAAAGCATGCATTGCCGTGTGTGGTATCCAGACAGCCTTTCAAGAAACACGTCCCGCTTGCCCTAATGGCCAGAATCAATCTTAAATCGTGGTGACCTCAATGTAGTTATTGTAAATAAGTGGCAACCAATGCTGTACAATCGCAATAAAGTCATGAGATGTTCAGTTGACTCTTTTATTAGAACATGTTAGGCGTTTCGGGATTACACCCATCTTCAGACATCTGTTACAAAAAAGTACAAAACATAAGTGAACAGTACATTCAACACGTCTCAACGTTATAGAAAATGAGATCGGTTCATATGAGTTACATACCACAAACTTCAACTCCTTCACAACCAAGCAGGCGTGCAGCCTCGACAACTCAAAGAAAGTGTCCAGTAACATATAACTGCGACACAAGCACTCTTAAAGCAGAGCGTATACTGACGCTAAACAAGTCAAGTAGCAGCGAAGCGCCCTCGGCAGTGGACGCTGCATGGTCATGTTCTCCATGCGTTCACATGTAATTCAATAATAATATACTCAGCATGTAACATCTAATGCGGAGAAGAGGAATTTCTGGCACAACTTGACTAGAAGAAAGGAACGGTTGGTAGGACACATTTGAGGTATGAAGGGATCACCAATTTAGTACTGGAGGCAAGCGTGGAGAGTAAAAATTGTAGACGGAGAGCAAGGGATGAATACACTAAGTAGATTCAGAAGGATGTAAGATGCAGCAGTTACTCGGAGATGAAGAGGCTTGCACAGGATAGAGTAGCATGGAGACCTGTACAAAACCAGTCTTTCGACTGAAGACCACAACAACAATCACCTCCTGTAGAAATCTTTAGCAGTACTATCTATGTATTGTCCAAGTTCCATCGAGCTACGTTACTTGGCAGTGGCACATCAAGCGAAAGTTACTTTCGTCCTTAAGTTTTGCACACCGGTTCTTTAGTGTGGGCAGGAGGAATGGTCAATATTCACGGATACGACAGGAACGATCATTCAAAGCAAAAAAGTCCAATAAACATGGGTTCTAAAATGTGTACCTTAAGAGCTACGATCGCTTCTTCATTTTCGGTACAGTGAACAAATCTCGTCTACTCCCCAGTAAACGTGGGCTCTGAAGTGCTTATCTTAAGAGCTATGAGCACTTGTTCATCTTCGCAACTGTGAAACAGATCTGTTCTACTGAACAACAGCACATAGTTCTTAAGCTATTCACTTTAAAGCCTATGCTTAGTAGGGTTTTTTACTTCGAACCGTCGCTCCTCTCATACTCTTGACTATTGGCCAGTCCTTCTGACGCACCCTGGAGATTTGGAAATTTGTGGTAAGGTCTTTTGGGACCAAACTGCTGAGGACATCGGTTCCTAAGGCTACGCACTACTTAATCTATCTTAAACTAACTTACACTAAGGACGACACACACACCCATACTCGAGGGAGGACTCGTGCCTCCGACGGAGGGAGCCGTGCGGACCGTGACAAGCTGCTCCGGACCACGCGTTTCGAGGCACCCTGTGCGTTCACCACTGTCTCGATTTTTCAGGAGAAAAGGCGAGTTAAAGGTTTTAGTTCCGCTTCTCCTCCAGCTTAGCACTTCCTTACGAAGCTTTTTGCAGCGGAAAGTGTCTTCCATCCATTCGCTGGTCTCAAGTGCGAACCAATCGAAAGCACCGCTGCAGCTATCGATAGCCGGGGCATCAGAGGGACAATTACCGCCGGGATTGAGAGGCCGGCCGCGATAAAACACGGCATTACGCTGGCCGCCGACGTGCGAGTTCGCACGGCTACGAAAACGGCGCCCTGCGGCGCCGGCTCCGACCTACGCGGAGCTAAAGCACCTGCTTTACTGCCCGCGCGCCGCTTTATATTTTATAGACAACAGATATAAAAACGCGCCCGAATAAAAACGACGTGCCGCATCTGTCTGCGCGGACGCGTACGAAGTGCCACGCTGGCGAGGAGAGAGCGCCTCGGCCGATAACGATCTCGCCGGGCAGCAGCGGCAGTTGGCCTACCCGTTTCTCGTCCCTGCTGGCCGTCCGTTCGTGTGCTCCTCTTCTCCCAGGACTGCTCGTGCCGACCGCCCGCTGGCCGTCCTCCGTCTCTATTAATTAGCTACCCGCACTCGCGCCGCTCAGCAGCGCAGCGTGGACAAAGCGGGAAGTATGTTTTAATAACGACGTAATGACACGGTCGTTCGGCGCGTTAGGCCCCGTAAACGGTGGGCGGCAGCCGGGGAAGTCCCGTCGAGCCAATCGTTAATCATCGATCCGCGGTTCGACAGGGGATTAATTCGTCGCCTATTGTTAGCCGCCGCACATATTGGGCTGTGCTACCGCCGCACCTCTCACACCCGCGTCGTTAGCGTTAGGGTTCTGCAAAAATTACTCAAAATAGCGGGTGGTTATAACTGAAGTACAGATACTTACAGATGTCAAGTGCGGGCTGTAATTATCGTATGGCAGCTAAGCGTGGTAGATAGTCTAATGCGTTCATGCGCAACCGATTTACGATGGAGAGGGAGGGGAGGTGGAGAGAAAGTTCCAATTTTGAAACTTCCTGGCAGATAAAGTGTAAATGTCGTGTGACTAGGGCCTCCCGTCGGGTAGATCGTTCGCTGTGTGCAAGTGTTTCGATTCGACGCCACTTCGGTGACTTGCTCATCGATGGGGATGAAATGATGTTGATTAGGAGAATGCAACACACAGTTCCTGAGCGGAGAAAATCTCCGGCCCAGCCGGGAATCGAACCCGGGGCCTTAGGATTAATAGTCTGTCGCTCTAACCACTCAGCTACTGGGGGGGGGGGGGGGGAGGCAGACATTCCTTACAGATTAAAAATGTGTGTCGGAGAGAGAGACTTGGGACCTTTGCCTTTCGCAAGCAAGTGCTCTACCATCTGAGCTAGCCAAGCAGGACTTACGTCCCCTTCTCACAGCTTTACTTCTGCCAGGAACCTCGTCTACTACCTTCCAAACTTCACACAAACTCTCCTGTGAACCTTGCAGAACTAGAAGAAAAGACATCGTAGAGACTTGGCGTTGCCACAGCCTGGAGGGTGTTTGCAGAATGAAACTTTCACTCTGCAGCGGAGTGTGCGCTGATATGAAAATTCCTGGCATATTAAATGCTGTGAGGACTGGTCGTGAGTCGTACTTGGGTAGCTCACGTAATAGAGCACTTTCCCGAAAAAGGCATAGGTCTCGAGTTTGAGTGTCAGTCCGGTGTACAGTTTTCATCTGCCAAGAAGTTTCATAACAGCGCCAATTCCGCTGCAAGGTGAAAATTTCATTCAGTAACAGTTTTGGCCCCCAGGTACAAATCTGGCGCTATGGATGGAAGAAAGACGTTTAGAAATGTTTCCATATGTAACAGATTAGGAACGGGACGTGGGCAGGAGAGGTCAAACAAGTGAGAAAGGCCTGATTTTTATTTTATTGTCAACCATCGCTTACAGAATTTGTTGAATATGAGTAACGAATTGCTACATCCGTGAAACGACGTGATCTACATTTGCTCGCATCAGTTCCGGTGCAATCTGAGAAACGTTTTATTATCTACTGGTCTTCAGATCACATAACGACCGAACGTATCCCTGATAACAGCGTTCTTTTGGATATCCGCAGAGCCAAAAGTCACATGGATTCAGATCAGGTGATTTTCAGGCCGTTTATATGGAGAACCGGAAATAATACGTCAGTAGAATATTACATTAAGCCGATCTTCCACTGGGCGAGAAACATGTAGCTCGCTCTAGTACCAAGGAGGTTATTCCCTGATTCCTTTTGACAAGATAACTGCTTAGTCAGCCTTTTATTGTGCAACTTTTATCTTTTCTTGACTTTTTTATGATCACCCGGTCTTGCTTCCACAGAGGTTTTCTAGAATTTTATTTGAATATCTTTCCATGTTACGTTTTTTAAGGTTTCTGTTAATTGTTCCATACACCAGGCTGAATTTACTAAGCTTAATTTCAGAATGTATGCTGTAGCCATATATCACATCTCATAGTTTACTCGTTCTGCGACTATTTTGGTTCTAATGATTTCTTTCCCCCTGGAAGTAACTGTCTTAGTTTTCTCTTTTAAGATCTCCAAGACAAATTTCGCACTTATTTGTTTCACTAAGTGAGGCACTACAGTCTAGAACTGCGCTACCGCTACGGTCGCAGGTTCGAATCCTGCCTCGGTCATGGATGTGTGTGACGTTCTTAGGTTAGATAGGTTTAAGTAGTTCTGCATTCTAGGGGACTGACGACCTCAGAAGTTAAGTCCCACAGTGCTCCGAGCCATTTGAACCATTAAATTTCTTTCTGGAGATCCTTTTCCTTATCTATAAGGCTCACTGCATCATCAGCATAAAGTAAGTTATTTAAAAGAGTTCTCCGTCTAGGAATATATATTTCTGAAATTCTGTTTCCTATACATGCAGGTGTTTCAAGTATGTACCTGTTGAACAAAGTTATGGAGATGCAGTAGCCCTGTCACACTCCTTTGTTAGTTGGTATCTCATTAGTCATTTTTCCTATGAACTCAGTGAGTGAATTCCTATTCACCTTCTAGTTGCTTGTCATGACAAAGGAAATTTCCAAAATTATGCAGATGTCATACATTAAATAAGAACGCTACAGCGATGTATTGTATTGTCAACACAAAGGACTAGATTTGTTATCGACAGGTTCAATCGTTAGGTCACGATGAAATCTGTGATTTTTCGATAGCATCTAATATTTGGAACATTTATAATGTAGTACAAACGAGGCACTGAAATCAAGATGACGAAGAATGTTAGGTAGTATCTATGAATGTTGTTCATGCTTTAGGCTTTTAAAGCCACCGTCACAAAAAAATTATCGCTGTCAGAAACGATTACACATTGGTAAATAACTATGGAAAACGTAATGGTCGAAAGGTATGCAGCAGTATAAAAATCATCTTCTACGTATAAGTAAAAGTGAAATCTAAATTGCGAATAAATGTAAAGGGAGGTATAACAGAAAACGTTGAAGCCAGGTAATCAATAAGTGTAAAGAGGTTGGAAGAAGATGCATTATTTTGGTCAAACTGGGTTAAAACTAGGCAATAGTCAGCAATAGCCTGCCTTGGAAGCCAAAACCCGATAAACAGGATTAAGTGATAATGCAGAATATTCACTGCTTCTACTTTTTTTGCTTTTTAGACGTTCATAATTCTGAAATTTCTCCAATCGATAGCAACGAAATCCATCACCACAATACATCGATCGATAGCATCAGATACACGTGAAGAAGCAACATCACGAGGACACTGGGAGGCACTAGAGACCTGCACGTTCAGTGTTCGCGTGTTTAACAAGCTACTGCGGCACGACTCCTCTTAGAACCTCTTAGTGTTCCCCGAATCCGTCACAGCAGCAGCAAGAGGTTCTCCTAGTTTCGAGGTTCACTCTTCGCCACTTACGGCAGCGGCTGCAGAGAGTCAGTCAATTTGTCGCCACTGGCGCAGTCGGGTGTTTTTGTGCCACCATTCCTCCGCCCGCTTTTGATTTCCACGGAATGAGGTAGGCCGCCGCGACTTCTTATTTGTCACCGCAGACCACAGGGGTGGGCTTCGCGTCTGCTTCCAGAGGAACCACCAGCGTCGTCTTCCTTCCCTGCAGCCGTGCCGGTACGCTTCCTTACTGCGATAGCGACCGCCGGTCCTAACTTACTGCTGGCGAGCTCGTTTCATTTGCGTTCTCGGTCTCGGGGTGTTATGACCTGCCCCGTGTAAGTGAAGTAAATTTAGAATGGCTTGACTTCTGTTTGCAATCGTTAGGAATCGAAAGAAAAGAGAGAAGAAAGATGGAAGGGAAGTAGGAAAGAACGTAGAGCTCAACATTCTTTTGCCAACGGATTCAGAAGAGAAGAAGTTCAAGCTTAGCTTTTGTAGCACGAGAGTAAAAACGTTGTTGAATTTTGTTGAAATTCTTTTTCCCTTTTTCTGAGTTTTGCGCTTTTTAAATATAGAGTACACTTTGTAAATACTTTGGCAAAGTTTTATATACTATGAATAATGTATTTGGTTTACAAAAATATGGTCATATGTGCGTTTTTATCAAACATGGTAAGTAACTCTACATTAGCTGAAGACGTATACCGCATCAAAGATTAGCCTTCCTATGAAATAGAAAATAATTTTGGAAGGAAACAGACTGTACTCGGCAGAGCCAATAGAAATTTTCGTAATTTTGTCGTTGAACGTTTCGTGCTGCTCAAACAGCTGTCGAGTGAAGTACTTTATCGGCAGATGGACGAGAGCAGAGAGACAGAAAACGTCATGAATAAAGAGTAGCGACTGAGTGACGTTAGAATTAGGAAGGGCAACAGTGAAGGAATTCTACTACCTTCGAAGCAAAATAACCCTGGGCAGACGAAGCAAGAAGGACATAAAAAGCAGACTACGTCAAACAAACAGGGCATTCGTGACCAAGAGAAGTCTACTGGTATCAAACATTGCCCTTAATTTGAGGAAGAAGTCACCGCAAATGTACGCTGGAACACACTACTGCATACTAGACTGTGCGAAAACTGAAAAGGAAAAAAAAACGAAGAGTCTGAGATTCGATACTATAGAAGAAGGCTGGTAAAAATTAAGTGCACTAATGTAAAGAGTAAGGAAGTTCTGTGCAGAACCAGTGAAGAACGGATAATGCCGGAAACTCTGACATTACGAATGGTTCAAATGGCTCTGAGCAGTATGGGACTTAACAACTGAGGTCATCAGTCCCCTAGAACTTACAACTACTTAAACATAACTAACCTAAGGACATCACACGCATCCATGCCCGAGGCAGGATTCGAACCTGCGACCGTAGCGGTCGCTCGGTTCCAGACTGAGGCGCCGAGAACCGGTCTGCCACAGCGGCCAGCGACAGTAAGAAGGCACTGGATGATAGGACATGTGATAAGTATCAGAGGACAACTTCTATGGTACTGAGGGGGTTGCTGTAGAGTGTACAAACTACAGCAGAAGACAGAGACTGGAATTCATCCAACAGTTATCTGAGTAAAAAGGCGGAAAATGCTATTCTGAGATGCAGAATTTTGCAGAATGGAGTAATTCGTGAGAGACCATTCCAAACCACTCAGTACGCTACTGACTCAAAAAAGCCACAGTAGGAGGTAGTTTAACAGAACGGTGAGGAGGAGCAGAGGAATCCAAAAGGGAGGAAGGAATATGGGAAGAGGAAAATGATGAGGAGGACGAGAAAAGCAAGTGTGTCAACCACAATGGTGATTAAAGTGTAGTAGCCACTATACCGATTGACTACACTGAGTAATGGGAAGCGAAGGTGACGGGAAGAAATGAAAAATTCGGATAGATATAATGCTTCAGAAACAATTCCCATTGATAGAGACAGTGATGAAAGAAGATACAATTGAAGAAGCAAACGAACTAGATGAAAAAAAATGTTGGAGTTGTAATAATGACTGAGGAAGATAGGGGGAGGATGATGATGAGTATGAGAAGGAGATGAAGGAGGTGAGGGAGGAAGTGGATGGGTAGATAATGGTGGAAGAGGAGGTGAAGATTTTAGAGGTGAATATGAAAGAAGAGGAGATGAAAGAGGTGGAGATCAAATAGTTGGAGTTGAAGGTGAAGATACTGTAAGAGAAGATCGAAATAGTGAACACGAAAGAGGTGAAGATGGAGGATGTGAACATGGTGGAAGTGAAAATGGAAGGGAGGAGGTGAAGAACTGTAAACGTCGAAGAGGACGAAAAAGAAGACGCCACGCTGGGCGCTGGACTATGTCAGACTCGACGCCGCAGCTGGCAAAGTGATGCCCATGCACGGACGTAAGCTGGGCGTTCGCGGGTGGGCTGGTCTGGCTAGCACTCGACCCCCTGCAGCTGCTATCACCACCAGCCGCGTTACGGCCGGCCAGCATTAAACTGCGCGCGTTGCTGCCTGAAAAATGCACGAAATGCGCTCGTAAAGCCTCGGCGCCAACTGTGAGTCCCCCTTTGACGCAAAGTGATCATTAATTTATGACCGCTCCATTCTCATTCAGAGGGCGCGATCCTTTTCTCCTCCGGCCGTTACGCTCTTTTCTTTTCCCTTTGTTTACGGCCCTGCGACGGCTCGATGATGCGGCCATAAACTTCTCCTCCTTGACGTGTCAGCACATGTGAGTGCGTTCTCCTTTCCACAAATCACTTGTCTCCCGGAGAGACGGCCCTGTTACCTCGACTCTTTATTTTCTCGCTCACCGCGCGCTTGTAAAATACCCGCAGTCCTCTTCGCACGTTATTTATTTCCTCGCACTAGGACAACGTTACGTCAGACTACCTTCCTCAGAAGTGGTTAAGGCATAAGAAAAACTGTGTTTGCTTGGGCATGTTAGTACTACAGGTCTTCACCATTTGGATGATTTACAACAACTTGATCGAAGCAGCCACACATAGTCGAGGAAGGACAGGTCAGCCAGGCCTTCAGAATTACCTCAAACTATGTGAATATACTGCAATCTATATCGCACTGGTTACTAACTCAATTGCTACAAAATGCTTGTTCTAAATATTTTCATCTTTGTGTATTACTATACCAAAAGCCTCTGTAGCCGGTCTTATACATTCTAATAGTAGTCTGCTTCTACGGTTTTTCTCTTCTACTGCACGCAGCTTTTTCTTATGAAACGTAAAACAGTGGCTTACAGGTATTGCTCATTAAGGACTTCAAGCTACTTGCAATATTCATAGCTGACCATCAGTTCCAGTACTCAATTTAGACATCTGTACTGTAAAACGACTCTAAAGCCAACAGCACAGTGCATCCATGGTTTGGGCTAGCAGGTGAGCTGGGAATGGGGAGATGACAAACTGCGACTTCGCATGCCCGCTCCCCTTCACGCTACCTGACTCCCTCCCACCCACATCTACACACCGACGTCTCACTATTTTTAGTTTAATATAATTCGCTATTTAGCCTGTTTATTGAGATTTATCTTCATTGGTGTGTAGCCTCTTTATTGAGATCAGCACGATATTACAATAAAGTGGAAGGCACACAGTTCATTACTCTTCCTCGTATTATTGAATTCAAAATATGTAGCAACACACAATACAAAGTGGCTTTTCTTGCAAAAATAGCGTCACTCCTGGTCCGTTGTTTCACTGGCGATTAGTGCAAAACTTCAACAAACTAAAAATAATACTACTTTCGCTTTTATTACTTTGACTCACTTGGCGTAATGAGAGTAGTTGAATATAGTACCCGAAAATCCGTTAGAGAACTGTTTCTCAACTCATCATCAGTGATGTATTCATGAAACCTGAGAGGCTGTTCAGTGGGTATGTCCGAAGTGCAAGACGTGTTGCTGCATTTTGACAATAACATGATTATCTTTGCCATCCCACATGTTTTCATGTAGGGGAAAGCTTTCTGACGCGACGACTGGCTTCGCGAATGTCTGAGAATTTCCGAACACTGCGGCACAATAGTATTTTGTGTGCGTTATCCTGTACTAGCATACTAGCATACTAGCTTGAGAGGCATAGGTTCTCTAAGAACAAAATACGAATTAGGTAGGCGAGAGTGTTGACTAGGGTAGTCACCATCCTATAAGGCTCAGGAAGGGAATTTTTTTTCGGTGTTGCGACTGAATGTAACGAAACTGTCTTCCCAGTCACTCGCCTCGAAGCTCGTGCAGCCGGGTCCGGAGCACGCTCGTAACACTTGCGGCTCATCTTCCGAGATTAACAACTTTTCTTCCATTGGTCTTAAGTATCAAACTTTCGAATGTCTAGTGGTTCTTCTCGTACGTTTGCAAAACTTTGCTTTCATATTACGACACTATTCAGCACAAGCAGTATTTCGTTCGAGTTGCAGTTTTCTGGTTTGTAGCGATTCGTATTCCTCCACTGTCAGTAACCGTCTGAATAACACAATCTAGATCACAGTTTTTATGTATTAGAGGTCAGTTTTCGGTCAGTATAAGTCATATCTGGATCTAAAAATTCGTCGTATTATCTGTTGCGCGCCGTCAACTCACAGCGATTGTTGTGACATTTTCAGCCAATATTGACTAAAACTGGTCATAGAAAACAAGGAAATATTAAAACTGTCATACAGGCTGTGTTATTCAGACAAGTAGAACATACATATCACTCTGGCGTCTTCACGACAACGTACTGCCGTATGTTAGCAATCGTTAGTAATCTTTCTTATCCGAAACACGATATTTTCTTTCCCTTCACATTTTAATGCCCTAGAATCTTTACCCCTATTTTTCTTCTTCTTCCACTACGTCCTTCACCTCCCTCTGCTCTCTCCCCGTTCGCCTTTTCTTTCACCTTTCCTCGTTTCTTTGCCCTAAACTGCGCCTCTGTGGAAATATTGCCCATTCGCATCTACATCTATATTTCGCAAACAAGTATGAAACGCACTGCTGAGAGTACTTCTCAATGAACTCGTTTCAACACGCGCCCTAGCTGTCATACCATATATACTTGTAACAGAATAACAAAGTGTCTGGTTGAGCAGGAAAAAGGGATGTTGTCGGGTTGCAGTACGTCTCCTGTAGTAGCAGCTGTCTGGTTCAATACTGGCAATGCTCACACGTTTCCCTTCGACGTGCGGTACTGATTTCTCTTTGCAGGATCGTAATAGTCTCATAAGTTTCCTAAGCAACATCACAGTTTCAGAATTTCTGTAAAAGGAACCTCAATGACTTATTCTTTCTAACGGGGGATTCAAGTAGCATTGTAGGTTGTTGGTGACTTAGGAGTCCAATGCGATAGCCCGCTAGGCCCCAACAGGTCGAGCAAAGACGGGTTCGTCCTAAGCGCTTGTCTACACACTCCTTTCGCAGCTAAGTTGTTGAGCCACACACTGTCACGCAACTTGGTGCGGTCCTTGAAACAACTACATCCCACTTATAAAAAAGCATATGAGAGCAAATCATGACGTTTATGTTACGGACCGCGACTATCGTCCGCAGCTGACTGGTGACAGCTGGGGTAGCAGAGCTGTATGACATCAGTCCACATGACAGGTGGTGTAACTGAACTTGTGTTCTCATACGATGCTGCTATGGTAGCTGTCGTGTAAACCAGTTGTCATTGTGATTCCTGTCCAGGTATAGTTTCGCAACTAACACTGGGTACATCTGCTACTATACTCTCTCGTTAACTGAAGAGCGAGCAGCGCTTGTGGTGGAGCAAGTGGCCTTTCCCAGAAGAACGCCTTACCTGCCGTAGAGAATGAGTAAGAATCAGCTTATCATCTACACCATTGGTCATTGAAACTGCTACACCACGACAGCCGCGAAATTTAACCGACAGGAAGAAAATGCTGTGATATGCTAATGATTAGCTTTTCAGAGCATTCACACACGGTTGGCGCGGGCGGCGACACCTACAACCTGCTGACATGTGGAAACTTTCCAACCGATTTCTCACACACTAACAGCAGTAGACCGGCGTTGCCTGGTGAAACGTTGTTGTGATGCCTCGTGTAAGGAGGAGAAATGCGTACCATCACGTTTCCGACTTTGATTAAGGTCGGAATGTAGCCTATCGCGGTTGCGGTTTATTGTATCGCGACATCGCTGCTCGCGTTGGTAGAGATGCAATGACTGTTAGCAGAATATGGAATCGGTGGGTTCAGGAGGGTAATACGGAACGCCGTGCTGGATCCCAACGGCCTCGTATCACTAGCAGTCGAGATGACAGGCATCTTATCCGCATGGCTGTAACGGATCTTGCAGCCACGTCTCGATCCCTGAGTCAACAGATGGGGACATTTGCAAGACAACAACCAACTGCACGAACAGTTCGACGACGTTTGCAGCAGCATGGAGTATCAGCTCGGAGACCACGGCTGCGGTTACCCTTGACGCCGCATCACAGCCAGGAGCGCCTGCGATGGTGTACTCAACGACGAACCTGGGTGCACGAATGGCAAAACGTCATTTTTTCGGATGAATCCCGGTTCTTTTTACAGCATCATGACGGTCACATCCGTGTTTGGCGACATCGCGGTGAACGTACAGCGAAGCGTGAATTCGTCATCGCCATACTGGCGTATCACCCGGCGTGATGGTACGGGGTGCCATTTGTTACACGTCTCGATCACCTCTTGTTCGCATTGACGACAGTTTAAACAGTGGAAGTTACATTTCAGATGTGTTACGACCCGTGGCTCTACCCTTCATCCGATACCTCGGAAACCCTACATTTCAGCAGGATAATGCACGACCGCATGTTGCAGGTCCTGTACGGGCCTTTCTGGATACAGAAAATGTTCGACTGCTGGCCTGGCCAGCACATTCTCCAGATCTCTCACCAATTGAAAACATCTGGTCAATGGTGGCCGAGCAACTGGCTCGTCACAATAGGCCAGTCTCTACTCTTGATAAACTGTGGTATCGTGTTGAAGCTGCATGAGCAGTTGTACCTGTACACACCATCCACGCTCTGTTTGACCCAATGCCCAGGCTTATCAAGACCGTTATTACGGCCAGAGGTGGTTGTTCTGGGTACTGATTTCTCGGGATCTATGCACGCAAATTGCGTGTAAATGTAATCACATGTCAGTTCTAGTATAATATATTTATGCAATGAATACCCGTTTATCATTTGCATTTCTTCCTGGTGTAGCAATTTTAATGGCCAGCAGTGTAGCAATGAAGTGCGGGGTGTTGGGATTTCCGTAGATTCTGTTGATGTACGTTCCTTTGGTTAGTACTGTTAGTTATTAATTTTTGTATTCCACCATTTTTAACACGTTAATACTCATAGTCGTGTCTCTGGACACATTTGCCAGTCATTAAAAAGACGCGCTGCGGAAAAACCGGAATAATATTGGGAAACAGACTGTAGGAGCTCCTTGTGAAGTAGCTTGGGAGAGAGAGACGGGAGAGTCGCCTGCTCGTATATCGTTAAACTATAGTCGATGTCCAGTACATGCTCTGAGCTGATAGCATTGATGCTGGGCCAAAATGCGACTTCCGTTGGCTAAGATTTTCATACTGTAGAAGGGAGAGAGGGACGGAGGGCTGTGTACACCCTGTGAATATCGGTCCAGTCAGCGATATTACGGAGCCGCACTTCGCGCGTTGTGATTTCTCCATGTACCGCCGCGCTTTGTATCCATCCGAGAGGGGTCTCGTGACGGGTAATTCCATTCACCTGCTGCCTGCACGTAGCCATTGTACACGTGTAAGTGGACGCGTCTGTGTCATGTCCGCCACATATCAGGCTGATTCATCTCTCTCTCCGCCGCAGATGACAGTGTCCTCCCGGCAGGCTTGCGCTTTTTCAGCGCCTTTTATTTCAGAAGGAGAGCAAACAAGTGGAATGCCGCGATTATGAGCGGCCGCGTTCCTGACCCGCGATGTGGGCGGCATGTGGCGGCGGCGGCGGCTTCTGGGAAGCAGCAGCAGCGGCAGCGGCAGCGGCCGCGTGGACCACACAGCCAGGGCCCCCGCCGGTTGCCGGGGCAGGCGCTGGCCGCTGCCCGCCGGCCGCCAAAAAACCGACGCTGATGGCCCGCCTCCCAGCAGGCACCGCGCCACCGCCGGACCACTGCCCAAATTTGTCAGCCGCCGGCCGCGCCGCGCCACACCACACCGTGCGGCTGCGGCCTCCGCTGGTACTCCCTGTCTCAACGGGGGTCATTAATCTGAACCACAAGCTCGGCAATCGCTAACGGCTCTGCGTCACTGCAGGCCCGCCATCAGACGAGGCGGTACAAGGAACTGACGCCTCATGCCGGCACTTGGCATGTAGCTCATGATGTTCCTATTGTGGGAGCTTCTGCTCTTGGGTTTCTCGTGAGTACGAGCGGTTCCAGTTTCGTGGACAAAACCGTAGTAGGAGGGAAGCAAAGCGGGTGATGACACAGTACCTCAGAAGGGTGTACGTGCCGGAAAATGGAGTGGACCTTAGTTACATCGGCCAGAGTGGCCGAGCGGTTCTAGGCGCTACAGTCTGGAACCGCGCGACCGCTACGGTCGCAGGTTCGAATCCTGCCCCGGGCATGGATGTGTGTGATGTCTTTAGGTTAGTTTGGTTTAAGTAGTTCTTAATTCTAGGGGACTGATGACCACAGCAGTTAAGTCCCATAGTGCTCAGGGCCATTTTTTTAGTTACATCATCGTACAACCCAAAAACATGGAAGCCAGTGTGAACGTCTGTCACAACGTAAGACTGCAGCACAATCTATACATCGAAGTAGCAGTCATGGAAAGTAAGTTTCAAGAGTAGCATTAAAATTCTGAGTGAAAGGATATTAATGTTCGCTACTGACACTGCTATCCTCAGTGGAAGTACAGAAGAATTACAGGACGTGATGTTTAATCGAATGGACAGTCTAATGAGTAAGAATATGGACTGAGAGTGAATCGAGGACAGACGAAAGTAACGGGAAGTATGCAGAAATGGGAACAACGAGAAACTTAACATCAGAATTTTTTGATCACAAACCAGATGAATTTAAGGAATTCTGCTTCTTAAGCAGCGAAATAACCCATGATGGAAGGAGCAGGCATGACAGAAAAAGCAGACTAGCAAAAAGGGCATTCCTATCCAGAAATAAAGTATCAAATGTAGCTCTTAATTGAGGAAGAAATTACTGAGAATATGCGTTTTTAGCATAGCATTGTGTCTCTGTGAGACATGGGCTGTGGGAAAACCGGTACAGATAGGAATCGAAGCATTTGAGACGTGGTGCTACGGAAAAATGTTGAAAATGACGTGGACAGGTAAGGTAAGGAATGAGGAGGTTCTCCGCAGAATTGTCGAGGAAAGGAATATATGGAAGACACTAGCAAGAAGAACGGATACGATGACAGGATATCTGTTAAGACATCAGGGAATAACTTCCATGGTATTAGAGGGAGCTGTAGTGAGCAAAAACTGTAGAGGAAGACAGACATTGGGATACACCCACCAAATGATTGAGGACGTAGGTTGCATAGGCTACTCTGAGACATTGTCACAGTAGAGGAATTCGTGGCAGACCGGATGACGACGAAAAATGTCTGACGCCAGGTGCCGGGATTCCTACAGACTTCCGAATGCAGATCTACGGACTAAGACAGGTGGATTGCCAATGGGATCCTGTTACAACACGGACTGCCGATACAACAAGAACTGCTGTTACATTGCCAGGCAATTACCACTTTAGAGGGCAGCATGAACCAGAGTTGGAATATCAGCAACGCAGCAGAAAGCCAGGGCCATTATAGTGTTAGCACCTTGCTTGCTTCACGTCCAAGCCATGGTTTTGTTGTGACCTACGTGATAGAAACTGATGTAGCAAAACAAGGATGGACAAGCCTGTATACATGCTCGTCATTGTCAAAGACAGCCCAATCTTCCAGCCAACAGTCCTCATGGGGTACTTGCGACGGTCTACGTGTCGGTGAGTCTACGTGGATCAACCATCCTCCCCCTCCGGACTCTGGCGGTGACAGCTGCGGGCCTCCAGCTGGCGCTAATTCCAATGTTTTGGTCTTAGTGCCCTCCAACTTGCAAGTCCACCTGGGGTCCTACTTCACTTTCTGACAGCCTCCTATTCTGAGGATCTGCAGTCCAAGCACAGGGCCACGCAGTCGTTCAACTACCATCGCCTGTGCAGGTAAACTCCTTGCTTCGTGCCTCCCGTGCGGACAGTCACCACTGCCGTGAGCCATCTCATTCACCATGGCTCAACGATGTGATTCTGTGTCCCTCTGCACGCTACGCCCCGGGCTTCCGGTCAGTCCCTAGCCTGCATATGAACCGCCACGTGCTGCTGCGGTCGCCTGCTGTCGTCATCACTACTGGCTGCCCGACAGTGCAAACTGTAAGACCGCCCGCTTACGGCCACATTTCCCAGCAGGCCTTACAGACCTCACATTCTGGAGGCACTGACTTCTCCAAATAACATCACGATTGTTCTAGCTGATGAACGATAAATGAATATTTTAACAATGTTAGTTTTATGGAGCGCATCGACTATCTATCAGTCATCCATTCACCGCTTCGCTGTATCCCGCAACAGTAGAGGTCCTTCACCCCCATTCTTCTTAAACTGTTAAACCATGACTTCTTCAATACTACTGTCGAAGTGCTTCAGGGATGCTTAAGACTGCTACTGCTAATATCTCACACGGTCTATTACTGGTGCTGTTGCCTTCCTCAGACATTCAAACTGCCTTACTCAGCCAGTTACTGGGAGACCTACAGTTTAGCGTGGACTCCGAACCACGATGATTTCGTATTTTTAACATCAGCGAACATTACCTAAAGTGAAAGAAGTGAGAAGTGAAAAAAAAATACAAAGAATGATCAGGTATCACATCTTAGGCCTTATGGTCTTTAGTCTCGCACTCAACCACTCAGCCATGGAGCCTCCCATCACGCGAGCTGTGTGGAAAGTAATGAGACTGACAGCACCGAGAGTGATTTGCCAACGCTGTGTTGTTATACTTGTGTATACCGGTTTATTCATTACTTCCAGATGCTCAGTTAGAGTTTCAGCTTCGCACAGCCGTCACATGATTTTTGAGAGCTCCTTCAGTGAAGTATGTTTTTCTTGTGTGTTACGAAAATAGAACAGGAGGATTCAGAGCAACATTATGCCATCAAGTTTTGTGTTAAACTTGGGAATCTAAGGCTGTGCCCTTTGAAAAGTTGAAACAGGCCTATGGAGAACATTTCTTATAAGAGCACAAGTGTTTCGCTAGCACAAATCGTTTTTGGAAGCCCAAGAACACGTTGAAGATGAATCTTGCTCAGGGAGACATTCAGCTTAAAAAGCCGACGAAAACGTCGAATGTGTGCTAGCTCTTATGAGATCGGAACGCCGTTTTACAATAAGTACATTGGTAGACCTGTTAAATACTTTCACCGTAAATGAAATTTTGACCGATGTTTTGTACATGAGCAAGGTTTATGCCAGAATGGTGCCGAAAAATATCACGACTAAGCAGAACGACAATCGAAAAGACATGTGTAGTTATCTTCTCGAGAGGATTGCCAATGACCATGAATGGTTCAGTGGATTTTGTAAGTACTATTCTGAGACAGCTGCAAAATACTAACGGGAATTCTTTACAGACGAATGGAAAAACTAGTAGAATCCGACCTCGGGGAAGATCAGTTTGGATTCCGTAGAAATGTTGGAACACGTGAGGCAATACTGACCCTACGACTTATCTTAGAAGCTAGATTAAGGAAGGGCAAACCTACGTTTCTAACATTTGTAGACTAAGAGAAAGCTTTTGACAATGTTGACTGGAATACTCTCTTTCAAATTCTGAAGGTGGCAGACAGGGAGCGAAAGGCTATTTACAATTTGTACAGAAACCAGATGGCAGTTATAAGAGTCGAGGGACATGAAAGGGAAGCAGTGGTTGCGAAGGGAGTGAGACAGGGTTGTAGCCTCTCCCCGATGTTATTCAATCTCTACATTGAGCAAGCAGTGAAGGAAACAAAAGAAAAATTCGGAGTAGGTATTAAAGTCCATGGAGAAGAAATAAAAACTTTGAGATTCGCCGATGACATTGTAGTTCTGTCCGAGCCAGCAAAGGACTTGGAAGAGCAGTTGAATGGAATGGACAATGTCTTGAAAGGAGTATATAAGATGAACATCAACAAAAGCAAAACGAGGATAATGGAATGTAGTCGAATTACGTTGGGTGACGCTGAGAGAATTAGATTAGGAAATGAGACACTTAAAGTAGTAAAGGAGTTTTGCTATTTGGGGAGAAAAATAAGTGATGATGGTCGAAGTAGAGAGGATATAAAATGTAGACTGGCAATGGCAAGGAAAGCGTTTCTTAAGAAGAAAAATTTGTTAACATCGAGTATAGATTTAGGTGTCAGGAAGTCATTTCTGAAACTGTTTGTATGGAGTGTAGCTATGTATGGAAGTGAAACGTGGACGATAAATAGTTTGGACAAGAAGAGAATAGAAGCTTTCGAAATGTGGTGCTACAGAAGAATGCTGAAGATTAGATGGGTAGATCACATAACTAATGAGGAAGTATTGAATAGGATTGAGGGGAAGAGAAGTTTGTGGCACACCTTGACCAGAAGAAGGGATCGGTTGGTAGGACATGTTCTGGGGCATCAAGGGATCACCAATTTAGTATTGGAGGGCAGCGTGGAGGGTAAAAATCGTAGAGGGAGACCAAGAGATGACTACACTACGCAGATTCAGAAGGATGTAGGTTGCAGTGGGTACTGGGAGATGAAGAGGCTTGCACAGGATAGAGTAGCATGGAGAGCTGTATCAAACCAGTCTCAGGACTGAAGACCACAACAAGAACAACATTCTGAGACAAAGCAGCAAAGTGAGGACTGGTACACTGAGACATCTCCTCGACCGAAAAACTGCGAATGAGCCAATAAAAACCTCGAACGAGCCAATCAAAGATCAAAGCGATGCTCATTTGCTTTTTTGACTTTAGGGATATCGCATATAAACAATTTGTTTCTCCAGGGAAAATTGTCAAACAAGTGTTTTACAAACATGTCCTCGAAAGGCACAAGAAAAGGGCGAGTCGAGTGAGACTGGACTTTGCAGACAAGTGGATGCTGTATCATGACAAACCCCCCCCCCCCCCCATGTCACATGGCCACTTGCGTCACGGAATGTTTTACCTCAAAAGGCATTCCTGTTGTTCCAAAGTACCCTCATTCAACTGATCTGAGCCCTTGTGACTCTTTTCTTTTCCTTAAACTGGAAAATGTCTTGAAAGGAAATCATTTTGGCGCTCTGGAGAACATACAGATGAATATCATCGACATGTTAAAGGCCTTACCAGCTGAAGCTTTCAGCGCTGCTACCAAGACCGGGGACAGCTGCCGAAGGGAACTACTTTGAAGGGCACAATATCGTTTGAAAAAAATTAAAATATGGGAGTTAAAAAATCAGCCTCATTACTTTTCTCGGACTACTTGTATGTAAAAACAACAGCCAATACATAAATAGTATATCTACAAAAACCAACCACATAAACCAAATCAAGAGATTTACTTCCATGTCTGAATGAAGGGGCATTGTTGACGAAAGACAGCCGATCGAAATTATTTCGAAATAAATTCGATGACTGCCAGTAATCTGGTTTCATCTCTGTTATGTATCGATGTACTGCTTATTGGTGGAGTGCGCGGATGCCTAATGGTACGGCAACTGATTGACATAAGCTACAGATCCAGATTCGCGTCCCGATCCGGCACGAACTTTCGGATGTTACCAACAGGTAGTATACAGATACTCAATACAGCTGAAGCCAGATTATTCGCATTCAGAGAATTTATTTCGAAATAATTTCGATAGGCTATTTTTTGTCAAGAAATGTCTCTTCATCCAGTCATGCAAGTAAATATTAAATGCCGAGGAGGGCCATAGACGATAAAATTACGTGTCTCGTTTCCTCATAGTTGCTTTCTTACTGGTGCGGGAGTACTGAGTATAGCTGCGAGTATTTATTTAAAACTTTGCAGTAAGGACTATGGGACCAAACTGCTAAGGTCATCGGTCTCTACACTTACGCACTACTTAATCTTACTTAAACTAACTTACGCTAAGGACAAAACACACATCCATGCCCGAGGGAGGACTCGAACCTCCGACGGGGGAGCCGCGCGAACCGTGACAAGACACCTAAGACCGCACGGCTACCCCACGCGGCTGCGAGTATTTAGTGATGGATGTAGGAGACTATGGTATAGGGATGTAGACAGCGCTACGATGGAGGTTTGGGTCGGTTTGGAAGGTGTGCACGAGTACCCTACTGTTAAGGCAAACACTCGAGATAAGCAGGAAATTCTGCTTCGAGTCCCCGTCTGGCATAAATTTTCATATGTCACTACTAGGTAGTACATCGACACCTAAAACACCTGAAGCTAAATCATTCACATTCGGCGAATTTATTTCGAAGTAAAACGAGAAAGTTTCATATCGATGAATGGAATATCTTCAGATCTTGTCGGGGCATAATGTTTCCTTCCGTCGTACACGTTATTATCTTGCTCTCGCTGTGTCGTAAAATGAGTTTCGAAAAGTGCAACACGAATAAATCAAACAAATTTTCTTTTATCTATAAACTGCAGCGGGTAGTGACCGCGAGGTATGAGGCGCCATGCTACAGTTCGCTTGGTCCTTCCCGCCGGAGGTTCAACTTCTCCCTCAGGCATGGGTGTGTGTGTTGTCCTTAGAGTAAGTTAATTTAGGTTAGTTTAAGTAGTGTGCAAGTCTAGAGACCGATAACCTCAGCAGTTTGGTTGCTTAGGAACTGACATAAATTTGAACATTTGAACATTACCTGTAAACTTATATTTTATGGTCTATCTTTACAGTATTTAATGAAGTCTGCCTATTTATTAATAACCGAGTATTAACGCCTGGGAAGTTCCTTTCAGGACGCCATACACATTAGTTTATCGAATGGCACTAGTAAAGATGGTAGTAAGCTATTTTTAACATAAAAACGACGATGTAATATAGGTTACTTCACTTTTGGAACTTGGTCGAAGCCTAATGGTCTTGCATTGATGTTCGCGCTGCCTTTCGGACTATATGTCAGATTTCCTGGCGATCTCTGTCAAGAAGAACGAGTGGTTCGACCTCAAGCTATTGATGTATGATTTGTTAATCTTACAAAGCCGCTTTTGCATTTCATGAGGATAATACACTGTTGGAGGATAATACACTATCGTGATGCCTGTTCTGTATGAAACCTTGACAATCACAGGCGGAGATCATTCGTTTAGCCTTTGGAAGAGATCGAAAAAGTTTTATGGTCTCGAGGAAGCTGGCCCACTCCATTCATTGCCCTGCGGTTTAGATTCAGGCTCAAATTTTTTGGTCTATGTTGCAGCAGCACATTCAGTTCAACAAAAGAAAGCTACACGAAGAAAGTCCAATTTTTGTTTTAATAAGGGTTTTGTTCGTCTGTCAAGCAGTGTGCAATTTGTGTGCAAAAATTACTCTCTTTTAATAAATCCTGTACAGATGGGGCTTCTTAGCTTCTAATTATTGGATAAAGGAAGACGGTGCTCTTGGGAAGTTGCAAAATGACTTTATTAAACGAGTTGTTTAGATAGATTATTATCATCATCTAGTCAGGCCAGTATTATATTACCGACACGAAGTGCAGATTATAATCTGGTGCTGTGCAAACTGAACATTATAACGACGTCATAATTTCTCCAATTAATTTAATCTTTCACCCGCATGCACATCGCTCATTACCTGCTCAGGCATCTATATAGCTAGCTGAGGGTACCTTTCTCTACAGTTATATAAGTTGTTGCCATATGGCAATTGTTTCACAGCTTATCATATAATTGGTCAGATAGCTTTGAATATTCTCTTGTTTAAATCACTTCTCAGTTCACAGTTTTAACTCTGTTATAATCTCGGTACCCAGAGAGATTTCTCATCTTCTACTTGATATTGTTTTCCAACAGTACCTCTGACAATTTTCTCACTTTAGCCATTGTTGATCTATCAAGGATGTGGTACATTGGCTGGTCAAGTAATTGTCAATTAAATTCGCCAGCAGCTGTTCAATTGAGAGTGTGATGCCTTGACTGATAAGGAGATACATATATATTTTTTCTTTTAGTACATTTTACTTCATAGATATATTTGTCATGACGTAGAATATTTTCTCGTTTGGTTATATAGTGTAGAACATGTAGTATGACTCTGTTTACTTTGCTGTTTTCTATACGAGTTCCGGATGGAAAGACATATTTTTTTTCTGATAATCTTTCAAGCAGTCTGAACTGGGGAGCAAGAGAGAAGATATCGATAGCTGTCAGGTCGAACAGTGTCGCGGATGGCGCTCAAGCGTGGCGGTACGAAGGCAAGTGTTGTGTGTAGTAACGGTGCGCGTTTCAAGCGATATTAATACGGGACTTAGGTGTGTTAGACACGGTCTGAAATGTGACTTCTAAAAGGACGTCGTGTTGGTTGGCTCTGAGCACTACGGGACTTAACTTCTGAGGTCATCATTCGCCTAGAACTTAGAACTAATTAAACGTAACTAACCTAAGGACATCACACACATCCGTGCCCGAGGCAGGATTCGAGCCTGCTACCGTAGCGGTCACGCGGTTCCAGACTGAAGCGGCTAGAACCGCACGGCCACACCGGCCAGTGACGTTGTATTAAGCGAAGCTATTAGTTTTTGCAAAATGATGTTTGTGTCAGTGACAATGCACTCGTGAACAGACAGTATTGTCGTCGGTTTAGAATTGAAATGCATTACATAAATTGTGAATTAATATTGATCTTTTCTTGACTACGATATATGACGTATGCTAAAAAATTAACCGACAATGTGGAAACTGTGAACTGTGTTGCTACGTAAGTGACTGTTTCCACGAAAACAGAGTTGTCGTGAACTATGAATATTAACAAAAGATAGACTGTCTAAGATCGCAATTGGCAAATTATAGTAAATGGAATGCTAATATAAACGCGATGTATCGACTGTGCCAAACTATCATGTGTGAAAGTTGCAGCTGAACTAATACGACCTTCCAGTGCTGCATAAAGAATGAATGCTATGCACGTTATTACCGAAGCCAGCCGAAAATGGATGTAAGGACAGAGGATATATTAAGGTCAAGGACACGACTGGATACATTTACAGGATTCATATTAGCAACTTCAGACTGCTTCTACCGTCGTTGCCACATCATGCCAACCCAGAACAGATAAGACTCAACACCATTCCTCTCTTCAAGAAACTTGCAATTGTAAACAATTTAATTTCTTTTTGCTTTGTAATAGACTATCTCTTAATGTTTTTCTCTGCAAATGAAAGAAGTGTACTGTAAAGACTGTCCACTTTCAGTGATTGTTGACCCCACCACATACAGTAATTACTGCCATCATTTGTTTTTGCTTTTCAGTGTATTTGTACTAGTCGTTGCATGCTTTGTGTATGGCTTTTGGAGGGGTGTACTTCGACGTGTATACACAGTCATTTACGCAGGAGAATTTATGTGTTGTGCTGTGAAATGTGGTCAGACGTCCAAGTTGAGGCATCCGTCGTTAAAGTTATTTACACGGACCAATTACAAAGGAGTAGCTTACTCGCCATTGGTTCAAGTTAGCGTATTAGAGGGAACTTTGAATCTAACAGCTGTCGAAGGAAGCGATCTTTGTTTACATGTCACTTAACGTCATATTTCCATTCATTCATGTTTAGATAGAAATTTATCTGCGTTTAACTGTTACTGGTAAGCAAAATTACAGAACACTGTGTCCTTATTCATCAAAATAACTTCAGAGTGTTTTACTGTTTTCACTATCAAAGGCCGGCCGATGTAGCCGGTCCGGTTCTAGGCGCTTCAGTCTGGAACCGCGTGACCGTTAGGGTCGCAGGTTCGAATCCTGCCTCGGGCATGGATTTGTGTGATGTTCTTAGGTTAGTTAGGTTTAAGTAGTTCTAAGCTCTAGGGGACTGATGACCACAAATGTTAAGTCCCATAGTGCTCAGAGTCATTTGAACCATCACTATCAAAGGATTTCATTATCAAAATTTTAACAGGTTTGGGAAACTTCTCATATAGAGGCTTACTTTTGAAGTTTTCGGAAGCAAAACCGGTTCTTGTGATTCATGCAATATTAATCTACTTCGTGCTGCTTTTCTTAAAACATTTTCTGATTACAAATTCACTGCCATAGTAAATCTCCAGGAAATGTTTTCTTGACAAGATGTTCTTTTATTTTGTTTTGTCATACAGTGCCATATATTCCTGGACGTCGTGAATTCGCAACAGTATCCTAAGTGCTTTATTCGAAGTCTTGACTGCGGAAACTTTTAGTGAAAATAAAATAACATCTCAATTACACGCCTGTTAGCGAATTTCACTGATAATTATTTTCTCACTTTGATTATCTGTTGACGTTTCCAGTCTTGATCTGATGCAACCAGGTTGTGTCGAAGGGACAGCAACCTTCAGTATGACTAAAAGCGTCAGGAGAAGTTTCAAAGTCTTCTAGGGCAGAATACTTCGGAGCCCTTTGATCTTTCCTCACGAATTCACACGGAGGTGAGTGCTCCTTAGCCGGTTAGTGGCGGACATAATGGCGCGTCGGCGTTTGGATGAAATACGCGTTCAACAAAAGAGGTGTCGCGAAGCGGAAAGGAATGGAGCCGGACGAGAAAGAACGGCCGCTTGATTAGAGGGTGCGTTCCCCGGGGACAGCCGGTAACGACTTGTGGCGGACGGCGACAGCTCGGACGTACGGCGGCGGCGTTCGTTACTGGCGCACCGAGCGCGAGTGGGCGACGAGGGCGCAAGCGCGGGGCTGTGGCTGTCCTGCAACGAAGACATACTGCAGGCGGACAGTACTCAGCTAATGCAAAGGGGACATGCATTAACAATGGCAAGTTTAATAACGTTTCCTTGTTATTCTTCTGTGCTTCAAAGTGCAGGACCTAGCGGCGTGGCGCCGTCATTAGCACTGCGACACAGTACGCACAAAATAACTTGGCCCGTAGCTGCGCAGGAGGCGCAGAGGGGAAGGGGGAGAGGAGAACAACGGTAGTGGAAGGTGTCCCTTGTGGATGGCCACTGCACGGTAGGCGGTATTCACTTCGATAGCTGCAGCTTATGCACAAATGCGTATCTTGCATAACTCGTATGCTATAGCTACCGGGTCTGTAGACGATCGTATTAACAGGTTACTTCACAAGCTGCGACGTGGTCGCCAAAAAACAGTGCCCGAATATGGAATAAATTTCCTTTACGCTACGTCTATGGTCACTTTTTCACTTTCTTTTCATCAGACTACCGGTTTCGGTCTATAATGACCATCTTTAGATCAGTTTCATAAAACAGATCTGAAGATGATCATTATAGACCGAAACCTGTAGTCTGATGATAAAAAAAAATGTGACCATACACGTAAAGTAAGAGAAATTTATTTAACAGGTTATGTTTGCTGGTCACTGGGGCTCAGTTCGAATCGGGACTCGACAATGAAGGCAATTCTACTCCAGTGAGTGAGATTCCAGGCAGAAGACATGTCTGGTGACGCCCTAGACGGTGGTGGGATACCAACCGGACTGTCGCCCGCCATACGGCCCGACGTACAGGAGTGATGCTCTGGGGCGCCATTTCTTTTCATAGCAGGATCCCTTCGGTTGTCATCCGAAATATCCGTTCACCACAGTGGTTCGTTGACGCCTCACTGTGCTGCCCTTCATGGCAAGCCATCCTGGGCTTCAATTGCAGTAAGATAATGCACATACCAACACAACGAGAATTTCTACTGCAGTTTTTCATCTGTAACACAAGCAAAATCTGTATTGGAAAGTTTACGACTTGATCGTGTGTTCAATTAAAAGCGATGCGCATGTCAATTTTGAAGCTTAAAGTTAGTGTAATGAATTTTTTTTTTAGGGAAGGAGTGTGAGCGGTAGGTGGACATTAGCGGTCCATAAATTATTCTTACTGTTTCTTTAGTGTACTTTCTGTTAGATGAGGTGGTTTCCACATGAGGTGCGTGTGTTTCCACTATTCAGTGTTTAGGTACCATCTTATTCGTGAACTTATTTCTCTTTCACACATATACTGAACAATGGTCATTGAAGGTTAGTTGACATATGTCTGTCTACTGTATTTGTTTTTAAAGCTGTACAGGGTGTTTCTGATTCTCCTGTTCACTGTCATCACAAATCATCTCAAGTACGTAATAAAATGTTGCTCTCTTCATATCATATGTTCTTAAGTGGTTATTCCATTAATGGAGGTAAGAATGTACGGTACTCAACATGATATTTTCGACAAAGATACAGGTAGAGACGTGTTCTAACCTCCTGAATAGGGATGGGAAAAGCCGACCGATTAAAACCGATATTGGTACTTTACTTCCAAATAACCGGAATTTTTCAGTGTTTGTTTGGTCTCAGTTGTAACAGGTGTTCCTTATTTTTTACTAATAACCGAGTGAAACATCCAAAAAAGCAATTACCCATAGAAAAAGTGCTAAAGTTTTTCGTTTTTAAATAAACTGTACTTAAAAATTAGCAGTTTTTATACATAAAATTTGCGTTATTTAGAAATATTATGTTATTACAGAAAATGAGAAGAGCGATCAGTGCTGTTTTAATAAAAATGCCAACGGAAACGAGCGACAATCACGTGGCCTAAGACTTTGTACTTGACTGCTGAGATGATAATGTTCCCGTTGCTGTGTGTCGTGGCTTAAGGTACGCGGGACTTGCCTGCACCTGGTCTACACTGCAGTTTCATGCCGTCATCGCCGGACATCCGTCGTATTGCGCAATGGCAGCAACTCCAGTTTGGAAATATTTTTACGAAGTGACGTAACAGTGAAGTACAATGTTTCATTTCTATGAAATAGTAAGAGAGGAGGAGATAACAGTAGCAATAATAAATCAAAAACTTAACTAATGCTTCATAATGCGCAATAAAAATAGAACGTGGCTGATCCGCTACCAGTGTCTTAATAATATGCCCTTAGCTGAAAACAATCAATTATAATGACAAATGGACTTCTTCAACCTAATTTTTCACCTTATAGCAGTTACCACTCGTAAATCCCCAATCTGATTTAATCCCTAGGTACAATATGATCTTTGAAGAGATTTTCAAAAAACTAGATTCACTACTCGTGATTTTTGTCTAGTATTCAATCACTTACCGCCTTTAGAGAATAGCAGCGAACGGTGCACAGACGAAATTTTCTTTGATTAATTTAATATTTTGATTACTTGTATCTTGAAACTGAGAGAGTAAAATTTTTTCAGTCTTTATTCGATTTTTACGTTTATTATAGGAAATTATAGAACAAAAAAACTGAAAATCGTTTATTTCAGCAGCCGATTATTTTGAGTAGTTTACCACTCAGGTTAAACTGGTGTGGAGAAGCTCAAACGATATAACCGAAAACCAGTTGTTTCGGCGGTAACCGCTATCCCTACTTCTTATTGGAATAGCTCCGAACCTCCACCCAAAGCTGACGAGGAACATCAGGCACTGAATGACCAGACTCTCGGCCGATGTTTCACAGACTTAAATTGACAGCAAATAAAAGTTTTTGTGTTCTGAATACTATTGTCAAGTAAACATGTAAAAAAGCTGTGAATTTGAAACAACCCCTACATGAAACTAGTTATACGGACCTCACGTTCTTGGTTTTATGAAACAGGAAAAGTGTAACAAGTATTTTCCGCGGGCTTGGAGTTCAGCGAGCCAGCACCTGCGGCCGACACGGCAGCGGCGCGTGGTTGCGGCGTCCGCCGCAGTGTGGCGCTGGCATCGCGCCTCGACACGGCTCGGCTCGCCCCTGCGCACGTATGCAGCCGGGCGGGGCGCGGCGTAATCCCGCGGGTCAGCTGACGTCATTATCGCGGGCTCGGCGCTGTCGGCCGGCTGGCAGCCACAAATCAGCGGCCGGCGCGCGCAGCACAACAGATTTGGGAATAGCGTGGCGTGGCTCTGCCCGCTGCGGTCGCTTTGTTAACACGCGCCGTGACGGACTGGCCGACACAAGCGCCGCGACACCCTCCACCAGCCGCACACTGTTGTTGCGCTCGCTCGCGGACTCGGGCTTTCCAGCACAGTGTCAATGCGCAGGCAACTCTTTTTTTTTCAGATTATTTGTTTGCCGCTGACTGCGCGCACAAAACGCACAGAGGCACAGGGAATGACAGGACAAATACCTTTTTCGAAAGCTTTCCTGCAAACCTGTTTGTCTAGGTAAAGGTATTTGTTACCATCGATATTTGTGCAAAGGTATTTCATGTCGTCTGCTGGTGACTCTTGAGACTACTAGAGTCTTCCATACAGACGTAAAAATACAACGCGCAGTTTAATGCACACTATACTCTCGGACAGATCATCAGGTTCTTCCCGAATGATTTTTCACTCCCCAGTGGAATGTGAGCCTATGCAAAGCTTCCTGACAGAGTAAAACTGTGCCCCGGGTCCGAGACTCACCATGGAGACCTTTGCCACTCACGGGCAAGTGCTGCACCAACTGAGCTACCCGAGCACGATTCACTGCCCGTCCTCACACATTTACGTCCGCCAGTGCCTTACCTCCTACCTTTTAAAATTCACAGAAGTTCTCAAAAACTTGGCGGACTTGCACTAGTGGAAGACAGGTTTTTTCGGAGGATTGGTTTAGCTACAGCCAGGAAGGAATAAGCACTCTGCAGACTAAAACTATGCGACAGATTGAGAGGCGAACTAGTGATCTTTGCCTTCTGCGGGCTACTGAGTCTCACACGTTTCGCAGGAGAACTTCTGTGATGTCTAGAAGGCAGATGAGGTACTGTCGGAAATAAAGCTGTGAGGACATGTTTAGAGTCGTGCTTTGATAGCTCAGTGGGTTGAGCGTTCGACTCTTGGTCCGCCATACAGTTTTAATCTGTCAGGAACTTTCACGTAATGAATTATCTGATGATTCGTTTTTTTGGGAGATTATTTCTGCCTTCCTCGCCTCGCGGAGTGGCTGTGCGGTTTTTATTTATTTTTTCTGTGTCGCACCTGCGGTTTGAAGTGCAACACTCCCCACCGAGATAAACTGAACGAGAGATTCCGGCTGCCCGTGGCACTAGAATTGTTGTCGGTTCCATGTCGGCAACTCCGCATGTTAGCCAACGAGAGTCCGACCTTAACGCTAGGCGCGCCGCTAGCAACGTGCAAAGATTCGCATCAGATGACGGACTAGGGGTAACTCTTCTTTAGTTATTCCTATTGGTAAGTGGGCTCTTGCAGCTAGCACGCTTATGAGATTTTAACTTTTCAATTGCAGTGAGTATCTCAGTCTTTAATTTCATGTATATGATAAGCAGACAACATTGTAGGTGGGCCAAGCCCAGCTACGAGTATTCATCTTGGTTATTAATAACCGCTTCAGCTGTATTTAGTTCTTCATTAGTGAATCACTGCTGGTTTCGTAACACTAAAAACCACATCTTCAGCTGAACATCTGTACAACAATAAACCGAGAAGGATCAACACTCAGACATACACTGGTATGGTAAATTAACTTAAGATTTTTAAGAAAATGCAGAAAATATTAAAAACTGTTACATGAGAATATCAAAACTTTGTTACTCACATAATTGAAACATTAGAGTGGAAAAACTCGGAATCTTTTTACCCAACCTTCGTTGTCCGTCAAAACAAAACACCGCTAAAACACGGTATGTCAAAGATTAAAAACTGCCAGACTTCAATATAGTGGATGGATCCAAAACAAATCGTACCACAGTTAACTATAGGTAAGGAGAAAATAAATGAAAGCTATTACCAACTAACTTTGGGCCAGAATGAAAAACCAAGAAGTGGTTGCCACACAATGGAGGGACGCTCTACCTAGACAAAATCGTCAAGTAAACAGCTGTTGGTGGAAAAGCAGAATCTGAAACGCGCACTTACCGGTTCTCCGACCTATACGGAACAGCGTGCAGGGGACGCAGCCGCATGCTGTGTTATAATAACGGCAAGGAAATAAAGTTTGTCTGTGGACGCCTCGCGCATGCGCTGATGACGGGTGGGTTCAAACGAATGATTGGTGGTCTTTTTGGGATTACACGAATGGCGAATGAGAACAAGGAATATCGGGATAAAAAGAATAAAAACTTTTTTAGGACAATGATCTGTGGAATATCAATATAATAGTGACAGCTGACATTTTTCGTTCACTTGAAGGTGTGGCTTTCACTGCCACGAAACCGGTAGTGATCCAGTAATAAAGAGATAAATACAGCTGAAGCAATTATTAAACCCAAGATATAAGATTTGACTAAAATTTCATGTTACTAATCACGGTGTCACAACTGCTGTGATAAATGATAGTAGGAAAAGTTAAAACATTGGTTATGACAGGTAAATGGGATGGAGGTTTTGATTTCGTTAAGTGTGATTTGAGACTATTATAAATAATAGCCAGAAATACCAGTTCCCAAAAAGTTACGTTAACTGCGATAACTGTTATCAGAAAGTAACCCTTTTGTCCGTTCCTACTGTATACAGTTTGTTCACAACGTCCTGACTGAATTTCCTGAGGTATGCGAGTGGCCTACCGAAGACCAACTATCTACCGCAAGTCTACTGTTAACACTGTGGAACAAGCTGCACCCAGTGCTCTTGATAGACGTTTGATTACTTGGCTCTAAGCACTATGGGACTTAACATCTGACGGCATTAGTCCCCTAAAACTTAGAACTACCGTAGCGCTCGCGCGGTTCCGGACTGAAGCGCCTAGAACCGCTCGGCCACACCGGCCGGCTGTGATTAGTTGTTCGGCACGGCACGGTACGAGAGCCAGTCACTTACTACTGGTGTGATAAGCACATGTACTATACTTTGAGGTCGCCAATATTCGTCTGCGGAGAAACTGCCGATTTCCTACACAGAACCGAACTTGTGATTCGCCTCTGATGACCTCAACATCGACAGGAAGTTAAACGCTAATCCTCCTTCCTTTTCATCTGAAGGTTACAGAAGACTGGGTTTAGCTTCTTACTCTGGCTTTAGTGTTAGTACATTTAGCGATTTGTGTAACAGGCTGCGAAGCACCATCGCATACGATGTTAGGCAGCAAGTAGACAACCAGGTCCTCCTGGAGGGGACGCTGTGCTCAGCGAGCGGCTTTTCGCCGCCTGCCGGCGTCGTGCAGCGAAGCGCCGCCGCGGCGCCTGCCTGCCTGCCAGCGACTCACGATCGATACAGCGACGCCGACGCCGCCACCGCTTCCGCCTTCTGCCGGCTCAACAGCCGCCGCGGCTCTGCTCTGCTGGAGGCGGTGCACGTCACACCGGAAGAACGGGAAGATGCTGGAGAGCACGCTTCCTCCTTACCTTTCAGCTCTTTATGATGATGATCGATCCGAGCAGTACTTTTAGCATATGGTTTGTTGCCACAAGGACAATGCGTATCTAACATTGCTCGCGTCTGCCTAACAAAATATATCAAATAACGTAACTTGTGACTATGTTCTCCGCATTAATTTTCATACTTTTGAGAGTTCAAAAAGTTTAGCATTATCTGAACACTGTGTCAGAAAGTCTACAGAAAAAGGTGAAATTTAATCTCTAGTGAGAAGTCAGGCTTGATATGTGCAACGATTTCTTCCCGCACAAAGTGCATTTCACGCGTTCTTTTTCAATACTCGGGAAATAATTCCACAATTCGGTCGTCGGCAGCAACAGTGACTGACAACCGGAGATACAAAAACCGAAAATGCACAGGAATAAGTTGTAGTTCTAGATATTTTTCGAGCTATTGAGTCATTACTAGACTGTCTGCCTAGTGGTATTTGAGCTCTCAGTACGTAGAGCTAAACGTAAAAATCATTTATGAACTTTGATACTTCTGCTTTGAAGCTTTCCGGGAGACAAATCTGAGCATTCATAATACTGCAGACCAGGTGTTATAAGATCAGTTTTCCATATCAAATGTATAAAAAATGAAGCACATTACGCTAGATAAGATCAAATCGTAACTAGTCTTCCGTTTCTGGCGGTCAACATGTGTTTGAAGGAGTAACGAAAGTAATCACAAGATATTTTTACAGAGCCATTCACGGTTTAGGATAGAATACGTTTCATGGCTAACTTTACGAATGACAAGTATTCTGATGTCCCAAAATGTTAAACTGGACGGCAATAACGAAATGAATAAAAGTAACAAAAAAATAGTCTCCACTTCACAATAAATTTCACTGTCTTAATTTAGATAATAAATCCACAGATTTGGTATGCCCTGATAGTGTACAATATTGACAAGGTTGTTCGTTCAGCAATAGATCTTCAAGTGGACGATTGTTTACAATGAACCGTGCTACAGCAACCGACTACAAAAGCGAAAAAAATGAATCAACAATCTGTTCGTTCCAATGGTCAGCAGTAATACCGAAACCGAATCAAAGCCTGTGATGTTCTGAATCGTACTAAAACTGCTATTAAAGCCTTACGTTACCAGTAAGGACTGGCGGATACAGACTTCATGAAGCCCGATGGTAGTATGTGCGGAATTTTAAAATGATGAAGTATTTCAAAAAATCAGTATTTTGCAATACTTGGTGCTGCGAATAACGTTTACAGGAACAAACTAAAACAACGGAAATTTTGAAATAAGAAAAGAAACAATTACCGTGACAGGCGTCCCTCACCAGAGTCACCTAATGGAGGCTTTTTGTGTAAAGAAGATTCAAAAGACAGGGCAATACCTACAGAAAGATCACTTATCTAATTACAAATGCATTCCTGCGTGTTTTATATCTTCTCTGTTTACTGTAAACCCACTGATTTCTTCTTTTCTCTTTTTTTCAAAGTACGAGCATAAAAAACCTTCTTATTTCTGATGATTGAACAGTGTTATTTATGAATATAGTTTATTTCATTATCAATGAGACATTTCGGATATCATCATTGTCTCGTTCCTCTTACGAGGTCCACCTAGCTCCCTGTTTCCAGTCGGTCGAGAACTTATTATTTTCTTTTTGTCAACTCGAGTCTTCCATTTCATTCAGTTCTCTTTTATCTTGTTACTGACTGACAATAGTTTTGAATATAACACTGTTGTTTCATTCATTATTTCATCAGTCTTGTTATAGCCTCTTACGTACCTCATGAACGTCTTATCTACTGCCTGTATACGTGATTTTCCTTTTTATGTTGCTGTTCGCGATTCAGAACCGTATACAACAGCGGGTACACACATAACTTTATAGAATTTCATTTGTGTTTCCTTTGTGGTTTTTCTTCTCAAAGCTCTTCCGATTGTTTCGTAGACAGCTTGAAATTTATTAACCTTCTTATCACTGTCTTTGATATAGTTAAAACAAATATTACATCCTAAACAAATGAAATGGGATACTTGTTCTAAGACTTTCTCATTTATTATTATTTTCGATCTGACTAGATTCTTCCCTTTGATAGCTGTTATCTTTGTCTTACTTGCACGTATAGTTAAATCATGTTATATTGAGTTTTGGCTCAATCTATGTACTGGTCTTTGTAAATTATCTTCTGCTTCGTTTATAATTATCTTGTCAGTAGCGTATAACAGAGTACTAATGAAATGACAGTTTCAGAGAGTCTCATAGAGATATGATTTTATATACATAGATTGAAGCGGCGAGTGAAAAGTTGTACCAAAGCCAGGCACAAATTTGCACTCTCCGTTTCAGTCTATATGCATAAAATATAACAGAGTATTCGTGATATACTAAATCCAATTTTAATTCCTAATCGTATTTATATCATTTTTTAACATTTATATTTGATAATAAAAAAATAGTTGTTGCTAACGACATTTGAAACGGACACTCGACAGTCATCAAAGTATGGCACTAGCCACTCGGGTGCCAGTGATTACTTTAAGAAGTGCAATGTGTCTTTTACTAAAAATTGCTAAAAAATCATCTATTCTCGAGAGCGACTTTTTTCGGTTTGCTCTGAGAATTAGTCTTATTGTCCGGGTGTTTGCCTTCATATTTCGTAAGTATGAAGAAAATCGTAGACGGCCAGTCTGTAAGGTCCCATTGTCAGATAAAAGCTGGTATTAACACTCACAAGCGTAAAATCTATGCAACCGTCTGTCTCAACGAACTGCAGTCACATACATAGAGCTTAAGAGTCCGAAAATAACACTGTAATCGTTCTCACAAGTCCTGAGAACAATAATTCAACATCGGAAAGCACTGTGAACATACAGACTGAAAGAGACCAAAGGACACACTCCAGTTCTCCTCCCTCCCACCCACATCCGCCCCTCCCCCTCTCTCTCTCGGTATACTGGCTCTCTAGACATTATAACGATACTTTTAGCCCTTTAACTCTGTTATACTGTTCTTGTGAACAGTAGTAATAGCTGTCGAAATAACATGTGACTTCTGAGGTAGCGCGAGTGCTGTAAAACACGGCGCGCCATATACTGGTATCTTGCTACTCTGATAACTGTGAATTCTCAGTAGCTTATTTGTAACATTTGCGTTATTTCTTGCTCACCCCTTTGTACAGCAGGGTCGGAGCGTGTGACTGCCGCCGTGCCCGCAGAGTGGGCAGCGGAATGAAGACATAAATCGGCGGCGTGCGATGCGTGGCTGCCGATAGCGCGCCGTGTATCTAATTAGGCGCGTGTTGAGGCTGGGCCGGCGGTCTGCGATACCGGCCGTTACTCATCGCCCACCACGACAGCGGTCGCCGCCGCCATCGCATGCCCGCCGCTACAGCCCCAGCTTGATTACCTCTGCTCAGGCCAGCGGCTGCCCAGTTCGAAGGACAGCGTGGAGCTTAACGCTGCTATTGGGTTGGTGAATAAGTTTGTAGCGTTTTTTTTTCCGTAAGCTTAATAAACACAACAGGTACACACACCAAAGACTTTCGTCATTAATAATATATTCTCTTTCACTTTTCGCAGCAATCTGCCACGCTGGGTCAACTTTTCGATTCCGCGACTGTACAAATCACATGGTTTTGAAGCGAAGAATTCGTCGAGCCATGTTGGGAGACCATTTTGATCTGGAAAAGAAGTGCTTTGTATGTTTTTCGACAGGTAGCGGAAAAGATGAAAATTTGATGGTGCAAAATCAGGTGAATAAGTGGGTGCGTAATCACTTCTCAACCCAACTCGAGCATAGTGTTTTTTTGTCAGTCTAGCAGAATGCGGGCGGGCATTATCGCGGAATAGCATCACGTCACGTAGACCTTCCTGGTCGTTGTTCTTCGATTGTGTCTGGGCCGGTCGGTGTGGCCGAGCGGCTCTAGGCGTTTCAGTCTGGAACGGCGCGACCGCTACGGTCGCAGGTTCGAATCCTACCTCGGGCGTGGATGCGTGTCACATCCGTAGGTTCGTGAGGTTTAAGTAGTTCTAAGTTCTAGGGGACTGATGACCTCAGATGTTAAGTCCCATAGTGCTCAGAGCCATTTTTGATTGTGTTTGCAAGACGTCTCATGTGTTGACAATAAATGTCAGCAGTGATCGTTACACATCGGGGACGCAATTCGTATTACATCACACCGTCATTGTTCCAGCAGATGCGAAACATTATCTTTCGTGGATGAGCGCACGTGTTTGTACGGTGAGTTGCTGCTTTGATGTGGCTCAACCATTCCTTTCTTTTCGTCATGTTGGCACGAAGACACTACTTCTCGTCAGCAGTAACGATTCAGGATAGAACTGGTCGATATGTTCACGAGCCAATCCCAACTGCTTGCAGACGTGGCGTTCATCAAACCGAAGGTCCTGCTCAACATGGAGCGACACTAATATCACAACCGTTATCCTTAGAATGAGAAAACCATTTTCTTGCCGTGCTCTGTCCAGTAGCATTACCCTCATACGCGACGCAAACATTTCTGGCTGCCTCCACTACTGTCATTCTCGTATTAAACTCAAACGGAAGCATATGTCGGAAATGTTCCGATTTCTCCACATGGCACTCCATTTTGTAGCATCCTTAGTTCCACTCACTATCTACAAATGACTATAAGCAAACTAAAATAGCAACAGTGAACTACAAACAAACAAAAATGACAATCCATAAATAAACCCACTGCGGCCGGAATACCGGTATGCAAAACAAAAACGCACCAAAATAGTACGTTCTATCACAACACAGCGGGCTCTCTGCCTACCCCATCTGCTCGATGCGCTTGTAGTAAATAGTGTGGAGGAAAACATCTGCTCTGCTGTACCACACATTACGGCTTCGTCGCTTCTCATTGAAGAAGACAATCTTTTCGTGAAACACTAGAGGTTAGAAGCCAAGGACTTAGATTACTGAACGATTCTACTGCCTCCAGTTTGACGCTTAAAGATGACACGGATAGAATAACTCTTGTAAAGGCGATCATTTTCCTTTGCTAAATTGTGAAATGAAACAGCAAATAGAATGAAGAGCGTAGTACAAAATACCTTGACCACGTGCTTCACAATGAGTTATAAAGTATGTATGTAGGCGTTTAAGGAACGAGAGATAGTAGAGTGATCATTTACAGTGATTAGCTAAAACGTTGTAACTGCCTCGTTAATAGAGTGCTCGTCCACTTTTCGAACGCAGCACGGTGGCAATTCTGCGTGTCATGGATTTGGCAACTATTCGCTAGGTCTCCAGTGTAATTAGTAGCAAATGACTACGCACCGGGTCAAGCATTTTCCGTCAAATAAGGGCCCATGTCGTCGTGATGGACAGACGACAGCCGACTGTACATATCGAGTAGCGGCCAGCTGCTGTGGACGACGACGGCTGCAGTGAGAGGCGGATCTGCTATTGGCGAGGGGAGTCGGTGTGTGCGGCGTGATGTGCGCATGCCGCTGAGAGCCGCCATTGTCTTCCGGGAAGAAGCGACGCTGCCTGTGCGCAGGCTCGTGACGTGCGAGGGGGGACCGGGCGCGTCCGAACAGCCTTCAGCCGGCTTTATTGGTGGCTGGCGAGCGCGGCGCCTCCGTCGCGCTTGCCCCAGGTAGGCCTGTCCCAGTATCTTTAAGCAGAGGGATCAATTAGCTATTGTCCTTCATTCTTCGATACGAACGTTTTCAGGAGTAATTCACGAACGTTCCGAAACGGAATCTTCGACAAACAAGTGGATTTTGCGATTCTTCAGTTGATCCCGGCGTATTTGTTGCTCGAACAGTCCACTGTCCACTGTCGTTTCATAGAGCCCAATGTGCACAATATTCCGGCGATCAGACATAGCGCCATCGTCAGGTGCGATGACGAACTTAGATATTATTAATCAGTCCGTACTCGTTTCCACACATAACTTATAAGACAAGATAGAGAAGGCGCAAAGAACAACACGGTGTTCTACAGAACCACTTAGTAAGCGCGAAAGCGTCCAGGAGATGCTCAGCCACCTCCGGTGTTAAACGTTACAAGAGCAGCTTTGTACTACAGGTTGTAGTTTACTGTTAAAATTACGAGAGCGTACGTTCCTAAAAGAGTTAACCATTATATTCTCCTACGTAAACCTCACAAAAAGGCCATTAAGGCGAAATCAGACAGATTCGAGACACACGGAGGCCTACCAACTCTCATTCTTCCTGTATTTTTCCATGGATCTTTCGTTAATGGAACAGGAAACACTACAAAATGGCTTGCGCAGATGTAGATGTACATGTGGATGTACTGATAGAGAACAGTACAGATGCGGCGTAGTCATATCTACTTTGCAGATAAAAGCATACGTCGATGCGGATGTCTGTACGTATCCCCTCCCCCCGCCCCCACCTTATTAATGATTAGTTCGTAGTTAAATGAGATAGATACTAATAATTATTATTGTTGTAAGTCACTGTCATTACCCATTTGGTTCGGAGTATCACTATTTTGGCTTCTACTTCTCTCGAATGTCCTACCTTTCTTGCATCTGCAGGAGCTAAAGACGGTGACATGTATTCCTTCCTAGTTTCCCGGACACCTACACGTATGGTGACATGCATTTGTCCCTGGTTTCCCGGACACCTACACGTACGTCCTGTTTCCGTGCTAATAGCGACTACCTCACTCCTAGTCACTCCCGTTTCTTTAGAAACTAAGATCACTTAGTGAGAGCACTTCTGATGCCAGTGCCACATGGGTCGCTTGAAATAAACTGGTCACGTGTTTATATTGACCCGTTTAGGGCACAACCCATCTCCAGAAATCCAGGTACAATGGCCTTCATGCATAATATGGCGGCACATTCATACATCCTCACTATCGTCTCTGATGTCCTGTCCGCAGATAGTTTCTGGAGCTCTTCACAGTGTTATGAGGTGGTATATCAGTAGTATAGGAGTAGTGATTAATTTGTCTCACAGGTAAAAACGTGAAATGTAATTTTTATAAAAACTATTTAGTAAGTGGCATTAAGTACCATTTTTTTATTTTTGTTAGATCTAGCTACTAATGAAAATGTACCGATCAGCTTGTATGACACCCCGAGGAATGAAGGAATGGTCAATTTGGTGATGGAGGGAAGCGTGGGGGGTTAAAAAATGGTTCAAATGGCTCTGAGCACTATGGGACTTAACATCTTAGGTCATCAGTCCCCTAGAACTTAGAACTACTTAAACCTAACTAACCGAAGGACATCACACACATCCATGCCCGTGGCAGGATTCGAACCTGCGACCGTAGCAGTCCCGCGGTTCCGGACTGCAGCGCCTAGAACCGCAGGACCACCGCGGCCGGCTGTGGGGGGTTAAAGTTGTAGAGGGAGACCTAAGCCCGAATACAGTAACTAGGTCATACGTTGCAGTATTTATGCAGATATGAAGAGGACTGCACAGGATCAACTGGCGTGGAGAGCTGCATCTACCCAGTTTTCGCACTGAAGACCACAAAAAGAACAACAACATGAATGTTGAAACAGGTCCGCCATTAGAATATTGTTTTGACAGCTCATGTTGTAAATTCGGAATACAGGAAAGTGCATACATCGAACGTTGGTGCATCGAACGTTGGCTGCGTGGAGTCAAGTACAGCAGCAAAGTTTCCGAACATCGCTGTATAGTGCGTAATTGACTGATGGATGTCAGGAGTAAGGAGTCGATGAGTATGTGCATGTCAGGAGACGAGCAGAAACGCGAGAAAGGATAGATCAGGAGGGCTCAGTGACTTCAAATGCGGACTAGTCACTGGATGTCAAGTGAGTAGCAAATATTCAGAAACATTTCAACCATTTTGAAGTTGCCCAAATGTAATGTGTCAAGTAGAAACCAGTGGAAACCAGAAGGAACAAACACAGCTAAATGAACGGTGGGTAGACATCATATACCGAGGGGCAGAGATCGTCAAGCACTGCTGAAGGTCGTTTGAAAAGCAGTCCAGACAGCACAACGATTATTAGTGTAAGTTACAAAGAATAGTGTACAATGGTCGAGTTTGTCCACTATGCCACAAAAAGTTTCTGTAGTCAAAATCTGGTTCAAATGGCTTTGAGCACTATGGGACTTAACTTCTGAGGTCATCAGTCCCATAGACTTGGAACTACTTAAACCTAACTAACCTAAGGACATCACACACAGCCATGTCCGAGGCAGGATACGAACATGCGACCGTAGCAGCAGCGCGATTCCGGACTGAGGCGCCTAGAACCGGTCGGCCACAACGGCCGGCTTTCTGTAGTCAATCCTAATCGTTGCATGGGGTGGTGTAAATAGTGACGTCACTGGACAGTGGGAGACTGGAAACGACTGATATGTAGTGATGAATTAGCTCTGCCCTGTGACAATCCGATGAAAAGGTTCGGTTTCGGTGAATCTGCCATATGTGTGATACCAACAGTGAAGTAGTGAAGTACGGAGGAGGCGGTGTAACGGCAGGGGGGGGGGGTGTTTTTCAAGGTTAGGGTGTTGTCCCCTTTCTGTGCATAAAAAAACGCTAATGCGGAGGAATATGAACACATTTTACAGTGCAGTGTACTGCGTAGAATAGCTGACCAGTTCGGAGACGATGATTGTTTCAACACGACGGTTCACACCGTCGCAAAGCTTCATCTACGGTTTGTAGACAATAACATTCCTGAAACGGACTCGCCTTCCTAGAGTCTCGCTGGACCCCAGCGTCCAACATCACTAACTTCTCTGGTTTCGGCTTTTGAGGAACAATGGGCTGCCACGTCTCCACAGACATTCAGGCAACTCACTGAAACTCTCCCCAGCAGAGATCAAGAAGCCGTAAAGATGAAGAGTGAACATACGGCTTACTAAAATTCATTACTAGGTGTCCTGATACTTTGGACCAGATAATATATCAGAGGTGCCGGTGAGACTTTGATGTACACAGAAGCTGAGTACTAGAACGCTAATTGGTTTGTGATCAGTGACCACAAAATCAAACTGAGAGGGCGCCAGGACCACCAGTCTGAGCAAGGTTCTCACTGTTCTCGTCACCTCCTTCCCTACCCGCTTTGGTGCATTTCGACCTGCGGGCTGCAGCCGCGCTGTGTTTGACGTTTCCCAGCTGCAGTGGTCCAGACGCGACCTACTGTGCTGCGCCGCGCCGCCCCCAGAGTGGAGGAGCGCAGACCCCCCCGGTGGCGCCAGCCAGAGCCCAGAGGCGCCGCGCCGGCGCGACCCGCCGCTCTCAGTAGCGCCTGCACTCTGTCACGGCTCCAGACCTGCCGAAGCGGCCCGCGTGGGAATCACCCCACGCACGCTCTCGACGGGGCGCGCCGCTGTTTTCTCAAGTGGCCCAAAGCTGGCCGGCGGATTCTATCGCCGTCGCCTTATCACAAGCCTAGGGCAGGCGTGCCGCTTCTCTGCTTTCACGGCCTTCTCGTCCTGACGAAGCTGAAAAGCCGGCGGTGAATGGCTGCTGCTTACAAAACCCTTTTCACTTTTCTCAAAGAACATCCATCTCACCTCTGCAACCAATGTGACTGCGATGGCCAAATTAACTAATTTACATCTAAATCCGTATTCTCAAACCACTGTCGAAAGCGTGGGGAGGGGGATTTCCTGGGGTATCACACATTAGGGATTCTTCCAGTTCCATTCGTGTGTGGAGCGTGTGTTGGGGGGAATAACAATTAAGTAAACTGAGTCCGCTATAAGCAGTCTAACATTACAAAATTGTTAAGGCTTTCGTGGCCACTTGCTGACAAACTGCCTATTGGCTTCTCTCTCGGGTTCTTCGGCCGACGTTCATCTAATGATTTTTCTGAGGTTTCGCCAGCACGAGTGGCTGGCATTGTCAAAGCTTCACCCTCCATTGCCGGTGGTGAACTGGAGCCGAGCTCGCGGCCGCAGACTGTATGTACCTGGCGCGCCAACGTCCGAGGGCTTCTCCGCGGTCATTCCCGGTGCGATTCTCCTCTTGCTACCTGCGACGGTCGTTCGATGCAGTACGGAAAGCCAGGATCCGCTTACCTTAAGGCTTCCCTCTTTCTTGTTGAAGCTGTTCGTCTAACATTACCTTACCGGTCCCTAAGTGAGCGAGACGCAGAGGACTCTGCCGTGTTCATAAAGTACTCACTTAACAGATTTCTTGGAACTTCGTAAGCAGTCTTTTGCGGAATATTTGGTGTCTATTTTTAGCAGCCTACCAGTGCAGACTTTCAGACTTTTACGATTCTCTCTCGTGAGTGATGCAAACTTGTGACTACTCGTGATGCCTTTATTTGCTTGCGAGATTTGTTCAGAAAATTTTAAAGAACATTTTGTATTACGCGCCGGTGGAAATACACAGTCAGTCACATTAATGTGATCACCTGTATAAAGTCTAAATAACCAGAACCTACAGAAGACAGTCGCTGGTGTTCTGAAAGGTACCGACAAGCATGTGGAACCATGCTGACTCCAGTCCTGTGGCCAGCTGCACTGAAAGTTTCTCGGTTGAGAATCCATGGTGGAACAACAGCCCGATCGATGTCGAACATAGGCGACTGTCACTTCAATGCGACTGGACCGTATGTTTTGCGCATTACCTCATTTGTAACCACTGGCTTTTGGTGTGTTGATATCTCGTTCATTTTTCGTGATATTGTTATTTGAGTGTAAGGTGTTTAAGTGTTGGTGACTATTTTTGAAATCTGTGATTTTCTGGAGCGACGATGCAACGTAAAATTTTGCGTGAAACGAAGAAAACCTTGGCCACAAATGTTTCAGTTTTAGGAACAAACATAGGGATATGAACCTCTGGATCGTACCCAGTTTCGAAAATACTTTATGATTCGAAAGTGGTTGTCAGTCAATGGAGGATGCTCCTCGACTAGGAAGGCGCTCTACCTCAAGTGATCACTCCAAATGTTCAGGAAAATAAGGACATGGTGGGTGCAAATCGCGACTGACTGTCAGAAAAAGTGCGAAAGAGGTTAGCATATCAATCCACGAAATTGTGACGGTAAAACTGAACAAGTGTGGAGCTGCAACCAAATTTGTTCCCCATTTATTACAGAATAACAGAATGGAAATTTATTGCTAGTCCGCTGTGAACTTGAACGAAAAAATGACGATGAAACGTTCATATAAAGGACTGTAATGGGAGATGAAAGCTGGATTTGCGGATATGATATTGAGACAAAGGTTCAGTCATCACAATGGGTTGGCAAAGGATCCCCACGCCCCAGTCTCAGTCTAATGTCAAAGTGATACTGGAAGTTTTTTCGACTTTAATGGAATTGTGCATTTTGAATTCTTATCTCAAGGCGAAACAGTAAATCACAAAATACCTGCGACATGAAGTCATGTAGGAGGTGTGCGACCATGTTGAAAACTACGTGCAGTTTGCAAAATGCTGAATAGATCGCTGCAGACTACACTTACAGCGAACCGCGTGTACTACCAAGGCATTTTGCAATGTTTACGTGAAAATTCTGCAAAAACAAACCAGGGTAGTGGTTCTTGCATCACGACAACGCATCCATGTACTCAGGTTTTCAAGTCCTGGCTCCTTGCCATTTCTTCTTTTTTACGGATCTGAAATAAGTGCTGAAAGGACACTATATATAGGGTACTGATGAAATCATAGCAAATTCATCACAGATTATGAAGCCCATCTCAGCTGAAGCTGTCCAGGTCTACTTTGCGGAGTGGGAACACCGCTGGAAAAGGTGTGTGAATAAGAGGGAGGAGTACTATGAACGAAACAAAGACCTACAATCCATAAAATTAATAATATAATTAAGAAAATAATATTCGGTTATTTTCTGAACGTACTTCGCACCTCTAATATTCTCCTGTTAGTTCTACCTAGTATGTGTCCGACACACCTCAGCAGTATTCTAGCATTGGTCGCACGAGTCTATTGTAAGCATTCGTGTTTGTAGGCTGATAACATTTCCCAGTATCCTACCAATTAACTGACCCTTCAGTTTAATTTGCCTACTACTGAGCCTATTTGATCATTTTATTTCATATCGCCATGCACTGTTATGTCCAAGTATTTGTATGAGTTCACTCATACCAGTTGTGATTCACTGTATTGTAGTCATACGGATCACTTTTCTGCGTGTTATGACTGCAGTCTTTTACATTTCTGAACATTTAAAGTAACTTGCCAATCTTCACACCACTTCCAAATCTTATCAAAATATGTCTGTATATTCGTGCAGCTTTCTTTATGTGGTACTTTCTATACATAACTGATTCACCTGAAAATCAGGTTACTACGTATTTGTCTGCAGGTTATTACCACACATGAATAGCAACGATCATTATACACTTCCCTGTGGCACGCCTGATGTTGCATCTGTTGATGACACGCTGTACTTAAATAACATGCTACGGCTTCACTTCGAAAAAATTATGTCCCTTTCATAGTTTTTTTATACTCCATACAATAAGACTTTCGTCAATCATTACTGTGAAACTGTACTGGCAGAAGTACAGCTGTGAGTACCGGGCCTGAGTCGTGCTTCGGTAGCTCAGTTAGTCTGCCTTCGGCAGTGCTACGGCACGGACGTCTGTTTACGTCCCTGCCGGAGTAGTTCGCGCTCGCGCAGTTGTTTACCCCTTCGGAGTACTCGCGCGTTTAGACGACTCGATACAGAATGGCACATGCATACCGAAAGTCGACTCTCAAGATTAGTTTTTCGAACGTATATGCGAGACCGAAAGCCTACGAAATAGAAAGGTTCCTACGAGACGAAGTTAAACTTGACTACAACGAACTTATCGGAATCCACCTCTCCATAGTGAGCAGTGTCGTTTACATCAAGCTGATTAACGATGCAGTATGTGACAGAATCATCCGAGATACTAAACATGGACTCAAATTTCGTCACTCTGATGGACATGTTGGAGAAGTAACTATTGATCATGCAGGACTGGGCTTACGAAACATACGCATTTTCGAACTTCCCTTCGAGGTTCCGTCTGACTTGGTCATTGACGCCTTACGCCCGTATGGAAGAGTGCTCAGCCACGTTCAGGAAAAATGGTCCAACTTCACGACTTACCCCGTTCTCAATGGGGTGCGTCAAATCAGAATAGAACTGACACAACATGTACCCTCGTACTTGTTCATCGGCGGATGCAGAGCTATAGTCATCTACGATGGACAACCCAAAACATGCTCAGGATGCGGGAAAGAGGGCCACGTGCGTTCCGAATGTATGCAGCGGAGGATAGTACAAGTTCCAAATGGCGAACCTGTACCTACGTCCACGTTGACGCCGCTGCCACTAACGTATGCGGACGCATTCCGAACAGATCCCATCCCGAAGAATGACCAGGTACAGAATCCTGACAGTTTACGGCAACCGACTGCAGCAGAGACCGTCTCCAGTGACGAAACGACGCACACTTCTGCCGCTCCGCCGCCGACGACGCCCTTAACCGAGCGGAAAGGATCGGTAGGAGATATGGAAATTGATCCTGCGGTTGTGCCGACAGCTGCTTTCGTCCCTGAGCACCGGGAGTCACTTCCGCACTCGGATACGGAGGCGCACACGCGCAAACAACGGTCGCCGAAGCGCCACAAGAAACGACGGCTAGCGCCGTCGGATACCTGCTTACTGCAGTCCATGTCAGACGATCTTGGGTGTAACGTCGATACAGTGCATCCGGAGGCGCAACGGGAGGTTCTACCCCCCACACAGCAGTACGACGCCAATCACGCTAGACAGGAGTTGAATACAGACACACCGGACGGAAAGCCGACGGAAGGAGACCCTCCACCCACCGCAGCAACGCCACCGCCTTCGGTCAACCCGACCGGAGAGACGCGACGGGAGCTGGACCTCCAGCACAGTAACTGGGCCGACGAATCCGATGCTGACCCACACACTGACGACGCACCCGCAATGGCGGGTGCTGCGTCCACCGGATGTTAACCGCGCAGAAGATGCAGATTGACGCACAGACAGCAGGTCACCGGGCAGCAGCACACAAATTAACATAAGCGTTCATGTGCGCTTTACGCACTGAGGAACAGCGGCAGGCATATCGAACAGCCTCTATTAATATTAATACGATCAGAACGCCTGTAAAATTGCAGTTATTACGAGACATGTTGCGTGCGTCAGACGTCGACATCGTTCTGCTGCAGGAAGTATGTGTTGAGAGCTTCCCCGACCTCTATGAGTACGATACGTACATTACACCTACTACCGACGGCGGCAGCGGAACAGCGATACTTCTACGTAGTGGCATAGTAGCCGAGGACGTGGTGTACCTGCCGTCAGCGCGGGGACTGGCTCTCACAGTTCTGGGAGTACGGGTCGTTAACATTTACGCACCGTCGGGGTCCGACAGACGGCGCGACCGATCCCGATTTTACGCAGAGGAGATTGCAACACTATTCTTAGGTCGGTATGAAAATGTCTTATTTGGAGGCGACTTCAACTGCGTGCTCGCACCAAAGGATCAACACCCACGTTATACTTCATGCCCGGAGCTGCGACAACTCATACAGGACATGAATCTCATTGATACATGGGAGAAGATACATGGCGACAGACGTGGATACACCTACGTCACGAGTCACTCTGCAAGTCGGCTCGATCGCATTTACGTAACACGTCGTCTCGAACCTGCGATCCTCGATGCGGAATTGTGGCCTGTCGCCTTTTCAGATCACATAGCATATATTTGCACGGTCTCCCTGAGCCGCCAACAAGTTTGGAGGAGTCGCAGTGTTTGGAAACTGAATACAGCACACCTCAGGGAACCTGAGTGCAGACGCATAGTCGAAGATGCTTGGCACGTGTGTGAACGACGCCTCCCGACATATCCGACGACGTTGCAGTGGTGGCTGGAATGCGTTAAGCCCGCATTGCGCCGAGCGTTAATTGCATACGGAAGAGAGCAGATGATGTGGAGGCGACACACGACGGAATTTTATTTCACGATGCTCCGCGAACTTTCTGTACAAGCACCTTCACAAGAGCGTCGAGCCGGTATAAAACGAGCACAGGCCCAAATAATTTCCATAACGCGCCGCCGTCTGGAGGGAGTCGCAATCCGTGCAAGGGCCTTTGAACGAGTCCATGGAGAATCACCGTCGATGTATCACGTTATCAGAGAAAAACAACGTAGCCGCAGAACCTTAATACAGACGGTCGTACTGCCAGATGGTCGCCGCATGACAACGCAAAAAGACATTGCCAACGCTTTCGTGGAACACTACGGTCATCTCTATGAAGAAGCGGAACACGATCAGCCAGCCTTTCAGGAGGTCCGTCGAACGCTCTCCGCGTGTCTCGACGAGCCGGCCAACCTGGAGTTAACAGGTGAAATCACAGTTGACGACGTAATGGGAGCGATTGATAAGGGAGCGTCGCACAAGTCGCCGGGGCCCGACGGGTTTCCGTTAGAGTTCTATCGTACATTTAAAGATCTCATGATTCCACGATGGACTGCCATGTACTGCGAATTGATGTCTCCCAACGTGCCTCTTCCACCCGCCTTCGTGGAAGGAATGATCATCCCCATCCACAAACCATCTGGCGGCACAGGGATACAGGCCTACCGGCCACTGACCCTTCTTAATTGCGACTACAAGATCTACGCCAGGATACTTGCAGCACGTTTTAAACGCGTAATACGTCAAGTGATTTCACTCGACCAAACCCAGCTAGGAGGAGACAGTAATATACAAACGGCACTCAGTGACTACCGCGATGTTATCGCACTGGCCTCAACATGTCGTCTCCGGGGTGTATTGGTATCGATAGACTTCGATCGCGCATTTGACAGGCTGAGTCATGCTTATCTCACGGACGTTATGACAAAAATGAAGTTTCCGGAAAGTTTTGTCACCGTCGTTATGAGACTACTCCACGGAGCCGCATCCAAAGTGCTCATCAACGGACGCTTGGTGGGGCCCATCACCATCTCACGATCGGTCAGACAAGGGTGCCCGCTGTCAACGATATTGTATGCCATCGCTGTCGAGCCCCTGCTCTGCGGGCTCCGGAATCGACTCCAAGGAATGACGATAAGGCACAACAAGTTTATATGCCGAACATACGCAGATGATCTAGTGTTTTTAGCACGGTCAGGAGACGAGGCAAGAGCCTCCTTGCATTGGATTAATTTGTATTGTATGGCTACGGGAAGTCGCCTGAACATGGCAAAGTCGGGAGCGATGAACATCGGGAGAGGACTCCCGACAGGAAGTGTAGCACCATTACAGCCGATCAACAAGATGAAATGCCTAGGAATTATCTTCACTACAGACGTTCGACGCACGGCGGCACTAAGTTACAGACATCTTCTGCAAACAATTCGTGCGAGTGTCCGAAGTCACAGGTTAAGGGCACTGGATATGATACAACGGGTCACCTTTGCCAACACTTATCTAGCCTCTCGCATCCCCCACCTGGCACAAGTTCTTCCTATGCCGGTGGTGCTGGCCCGCCGAATCCTGGCGGCACTAGGATATTTTGTGAGCACGGGTCTGCTTTTTAAGGTAGGATACGAAACCCTCACCCTTCCTCGTAGTCGTGGAGGTCTTGGACTAGTCCACGTACGCGACCGAGCAGTGGCTATTTATGTAACCACAATGATAAAGATGTGGACACGACACCAGACAAGTCTGACGGGCACCTTGATAGACGTACTCGCTCCACCTTCTCGTTCGGCTCCGGTAGCGGTGGCTCACATCTCACCATCGCTTACCCATATGCGAACCTTTTTTGTGGAACACAGTTATGTACATATGGAACTACCGACTACCAGGACAGCAACGGCACGTGATATATATCACATCTTAACTCGACGACGGCCGAACAATGCCGTAGAGCGCCGCCAACCAACAGTTACGTGGTCAGTGGTATGGCGTACAGTGCACCATCCACACCTTGATACAGGAACGCGCGCACTGTGGTATCAGGTGGTAAATGGGAAATACGTGACTCGTTCCAGGTTGCATACAATTCATATGGCGGACGAGCCACTGTGTCCGCAGTGCAATGTTATAGACACAGAGGAGCATCGCCTGATATGCGGTCCTTCGGCGGACGTATGGTGTTTGGTCAAAAAAATGATCGCCTTCCTCCTTCGGGTGGGGCCGCAAACAGTAGAACCACGCACATTACTTCTCCCAGATAGGACATATTATCCCCGAACAAAGACAAACGCCGTGACTTGGATTCGAGGTTTGACTGTACGTTATCTTTTCCGAGACGGCAGTAAGAATGTGCTTGACTTCTGGGCCTTATTACAGGAACATCACTCACAGCTTATGAGACATCCGAGATATAGAACATATTACGCAAATTTTTTAGGGAGTGCCTTGCTTGATCCCCCACCCAGTTGGGGTGTCCCGGGTAGGAGAATGTAATTATTACCTATAAGTATTAGAACAAGAAAGGACCAGGACAGTGGAGAGGATCCACAAACACACGTGAAGACGTACCCGACACCAACGCGAGGTATGACGGGATTAGCGAGGTACGCGCCTGAAAGAGGAACGTAGACCGTTGTTGTTTTGTCCTGACGGAAGCAGGATTTTTTTTTTCACACTTATGTAAAAAAAAGGTGGACAGTCCACTTATTTACGTTTCCCAGAAAAAATTTATGTTATGAAGTCATCGTCTTCTATATTAAAAAAAATGCTAGAAGCAGTTTATGTTTGTTATGGAAAAAAAAGAGGGTAGAGCACTTGACCCCCAAAAAAAAAAAAAAAAAGTGGGTAGCACACTGGACTCACATTCGGGAGGACGACGGTTCAATCCCGTCTCCGGCCATCTTGATATAGGTATAAAAAAAAAAAAAAAAAAAAAAAAAATGGTAGAGCACTTGCCCGCGAAAGGCGAAGGTCCCGAGTTCGAGTCTCGGTCGGGCACACAGTTTTAATCTGCCAGGAAGTTTCATATCAGCGCACACTCCACTGTGGAGTGAAAATCTCGTTCTGGAATCATTACTGTGTTTGTAAGCCAAATGATTCTTTGAAGCAAAGAAACACTACATCCAGTGATTTCCTTGATCCAGGATAAGGAACTGATGCGAGGAAAGCGCAAGTTGGAATTCACAGGGCCGATATTTTTGGAATTCATGCCGGTTGGCTCTGAGGAGTTCAGTACGTTAACTGCTGCATAATCAAACTTCTTACTCAAAAGCATATTAACTCCACTACTTGCATCACGGCCACCTTTGCACGCTTGTGAATGTCCCGGGGTGCCACTGGTACGTTGTACTATTTCCCATTAATCTACAAAGGCATACCATTACTCTAATAGCTCGTATAAGTTACGTAAGTCACTAAGGACACTAAGTATTCAGTTCCTACTAATGCTCGTCCTAGAAGTAACTGCTTCAAATCTTTGTGGAAGAAAAATTTTCGTCAGCAATACTTAACCTGGGACGCAGACGTCTAAATGAACACTTTATGTTTAAACGGCCTGCGCGCCATTGTAGCAGCTAAATCGCAACCTCTGCAACAACCCTTTCATCGTCGTTACACATCGCAGCGTTCTTGCAGTGGCACGGAGTATCAAGTAAGACACATTTCTTAACAAAGGTGCTCAAGATAAACATCACTGACAAATCTGACAACAATAAACGTGTAGCTCAGTGTGGTAAGCTGAAAAGCCATTTGAATTTAACTGTATAATAAGACCATGTGTTTCTATCCTCTCTGGCCAGCAGTTTCCGAAATTACTGCTGTTGTGTACGACTGTCAAGCGACTGAACGCCTACGAGAGCGGTTGTTAATCGTCTGGAATATACCGGTGGCTAATAAAGTATGAGAAAATTGTGTGAAGATTGTGCTCCAACGAGAGGGCAACACAATGTTTCCAGAGCTTCTCAAGTAATATGGGCATGTGACACTGTTAGCGATTGTCTGTCAGTCGGGTGGAACCATTCTCTGGTGAACTCCTTAGAGCTATTCGAAAGGACTGATTTGTATTGTTTTTTTACACAAGATGAGTAAAAGTTTAATTATTCACTACACATATAGCATCATGCGTTCGTATTGGTCATAGGCCAACCGAGTATTTATAAGCTGCTACTCAGCCAGCGCTTGACTTTGCATGGCACAAATGGACAACTCTCTACAACAGTTCTATTATAGCCCTTCCACAAAGCATTTGCGTTATTGTATTTGAAGTTGTCATTTCATAAACAAATTGAAGTTACACGTTGACAAGCAGTTTTAACGGATTTTTCAATTCATCAAGATTAGTCTTGTTTATCCCTTCGTAGCCCCCCCCCCCCCCCCAACCCCATTTCTTCAATTGCGGTGTGGGATTTCACAACATTTTTAACCACAGAAGACATTATGTAAGTTATTTTAAGTGTGCCGTTTTTACAACTATTCCCCTCGCATCTTTTACTAATTTCTATGCTTTTTATTAATTTTTTAATTGACGTACATACAATTACAAGTATGTTTAGTTTTCAGTTGTACTTGTTTCTTTAAGAATTTTATTTGATTACTGGAGAAATACAGTGACATGTAACACAACGAAAAGAAAAAAAAGTTATGTATGGTAGGACTTTTTACATGATTGCTCTTTTGATAGTTTGATGTTTGGTGTTTGAGATTTAAGGAGTGCCGATAAGCAATCGGGGTCAATTTTCATTTGTTACTGATGGATCTGATGCATGGGGTTCCAAGACTGTTACTGATGGATCTGATGCATGGGGTTCCAAGACTGAGCCTTTTCATATTGTTTGAATGTAATGTACTCATGCATTTTCTCCCACTGGCGGACACAGCGATGCAATGTCTTATCTTCGTCCACATAGAAGATTTGTTACACTTTTTTTTTAAGAAGTACCTGTTGTAAAACATTATAATAATATTTTTCATGAATTACTTAGTGATGAAATTGCTTTATTCGAAGTAAAGATGAAAACGCAGTTGCACAGTTGTAAACAAACAAATGCAGCTTATATATGTATTCTATGTATTAAATCGGGGACCTAGAAACAACGTAGAGGCTTCATCCCACCGTAGCCCTCAGTGGCTCACAACCCCACAACGGGCCACAGCAGTCCACCCACCCTACCGCCGCCCCACACTGAACCCAGGGTTACTGTGCAGTTCGGCCCCCAGATAACGGCCGTCACCGCATGTAGACGATGAGTCAAAGTCATTTCGCACACTGCCAATTCATTTCCAAAGCGCATATCATTACACGAATCAAACACATGAAGTCCTATACTGGAAAATAACGTCTTTGAAGCGACAGATTAATGGTTGCCTCTTATGTGTACTGTTGTTGAAACGCCGTCGTTTATAGGCCAGCACACAGAACACAAATTTGAATAATAAAATATAAAATACCTTACTCAAAGTATTTCATCAAAACTTTACACATTACACCTACGCTGAAGCGCCAAAGAAACAGGTATAGCCATGAGTATTCAAATACAGGTATACGTAAACAGACAGAGTACGGCGTTGCGGTCGCAACGCTTATATAAGACAACAAGTGACTGGCGCAGATGTTACATCGGTTACTCCTGTTACAATGTCAGGTTAGCAAGATTTGAGTTTGAACGTGGTGTTATAGTCGGCGCACAAGCGATGGCACATAGCATCTCAGAGGTAGCGATGAAGTGGGGATTTTCCCGTATGACATTTCACGAGAGTACCGTGAATATCAGGAATCCCGTAAAACATCAAATCTCCGACATCGTTGAGGCCGGACAAAAGATTCTGCAAGAACGCGACCAACGACGACTGATGAGAATCGTTCAGATCGTCCAACCCTTCTGCACATTACCTGCAGATTTCAATGCTGGGCCATGAACAAGCGTCAGCGCGCGAACCATTCAGCGAAACGTTATCGGTACGGGCTTTCGGATCCGAAGGCCCAGTCCTGTACTTTTGATGACTGTACGACACAAAGCTTTTCGCCTCGCCTGGGCCCGTCAACACCGATATTGGACTGTTGATAACAGGAAACACGTTGCTGGTCGGACGACTCTCGTTTCAAATTGTGTCTAACGGATTGACGTATATGGGTATGGAGACAACCTTATGAATTCATGGACCCTGCAAAGTGTTCAAGCTGGTGGAGGTTCTGTAATGGTGTGGAGCATTTGAAGATGGAGTGATATGGGACCCCTGATACGTCTAGATACGACTCTGACAGGTGACACATACGTAAGCATCCTATATGATCATATGCATCCATTCATTTCTATTGTGCATTCCGATGGACTTGGGCAATGCCAGCAGGAAAATGCGACGCCCCACACGTCTAGAATTGCTACAGAGTGGCTCAAAAAACACACTTCTGAGTTTATACACTTCCGCTCGCCACCAAACTTTCCAGACATTAACATTATTGAACATATTTGGATGCCTTGCGACGTGCTGTTCAAAAGAGATCTCCATCCCCTCGTATTCTTACTGATTTATGGTTAGCCTTCCAGGATTCATGGTGTCACTTTCCTCCAGCGCTAGTTCAGACATTAGTCGAGTCCATGACACGTCGTTTTAAGGCACTTCTGCGTGCTCGCGGGGGCCGTACACATTTGACAGATATCCCAATTTCTTTGACTCTTCATTGTATTTGAAGCATTACACGAGAAATGAGCGTCTACACTGTCCGATGTCGAAGAATAGAGTAGTACCATGCGGGCAGGCAGGCCCTACCAGTAGGGTGTCGTAAGGCCGTCGTACTGAACGGAGATGATGTTGAAAAACAGGGGTTTGTAGCCGAAAGGGTGAGGAACAGTGTGGTGTATGGGATCCTGAACAAAACCAATCTGCTTTCAGAAAAAAATGTATTGCGTTACTTAGAACGCCCATCGTAGTAATGGCTACAGTCCGTATTGGAGCCCGTTAAACGTATTCGAGATACAGTAGGCACTGCGGCTTAGAGCCGCTCCAAATAGCTCAACTATATCGTAATTAATCTTCTAGGGACACCGCTGTGCGACCAGTTTGCGCCTGTGTATACAGTTATGACCTGTTAGAGGCGATAGCATCTTCCATTACATTATAAAGATGCACGACATTGTTTCCCTATTAACTGCGGACGCTAATTGTATCCGACTCATAAATTGACAGGCAATATCTTCGGCAGTTAATTTAATGTGTATTTTTTCGCTCCATTTTTCTGTAAATCCGCAATGTGTCGTAGCGTCGGGAGGGAAACGCCTGACGCCGGTCATTAGTCAATTTTTCATTTTTAGCCGGAAAGACTGGAAAAGCTGGACGCCGGGTTGCGGTGGGGGGGATTCGAGACCAGACGACGCCAGACGTTATAGGCAGGTAATAACTGGCTAAGAGAAATACGCGAAGGCGTACAATAATTAAGAGCTCATTAATTGGCGTCGCAGCTTCACGGGGCAGCCGCGCCACCTGTCCGAGTCTCATTAGGCTAAAAGTGTGCAGATGCTATCTGTCGGCCGCCCCATGAATTTATATCACGTTCCCTGGCGCCGTGCCGTTAATGCCGGCCAGTCACGGCTTATTGCTCTCTTGTCCGCTCGACGCATTTCCGTATGCAAATTCTCTCGCCGCTCACCAACGTGAATGAAAACTTGTTAACTAATCGAACACTTCGTTCATTGGTGCTGAAAGTCTAGCCTGCGGAGTGACGTACGTACTCCTAAAGTAAATAACTGAATCTGAATAACCCACACGCAGGTGCAAAGAACACAGTACGAACTACTCATCGCCACTGCCGCAGAAGATAATATGTGCGCGGTTCGTCGTAGGACGAAAGGAACGCTAGCTCGGGAGTTGGGCGTATACCAGAGTGATGGACCGATATATATATAACTGCCACGTGTTCTGAGGAACGTTTACTCCTCCGGCATAAAGTCGTCATCAAAATGAGTATATCACTCTGCAGCGGAGTGTACGCTGTTCTGGAACGTACTGGTAGACTAATCCTCCTAATACCATGGGGTCCGCAGTGACCCCAGAGCATAATCTTCTCTAAAATAAACCTCGTTCTACATTCCTCAAAATTTTCATGAAATAAATAATACTTTCATAATGCATTAATAAAACTTCATGAATTTATTTAGTTTTACAGCAAATCATGATAGAACTACTGGGACCATATTTGACCGCACTTCTCTCTTGAGGTTTTATAATTTTGCTGTATTTGCTTTGTTACATTCTTGAATATAGTGCTGGAAATTGCGGTTGCTAACGAGACTTCATACATCGTCTGTTATTTGTTGCATGCTTTTGGAGACTAGTTCTGGGTCTGCTGCATTTAGTTGAAAATGGCTCGCCACCTCTCCGGAAAGGAAGAGCTCGAAATACTACTGCAAGATAATCCTCCCTCGGGAGACTCAAACAGTGATACCAGTGATACAGGATCTAATGTTTCGTGCAGTGATGGAGAAATAGACATAATTAAATATTCTTAAATCAGACGGAAGATCGGAAGAAGAGTTGGGTAGTGCAAAAGTCCAGCCAGTAAAGAAACTGATTCGTACTTCGGACATTTATAGTTAAGTACCTATATTATTTTGAGAAACTATATATGTGCGGTAGCATCTAGTGCCAAGATATATGCCGTACTTTTTATCTCTTTGCTCTAGGTCAACAAAAGAAGTGTAGCTGAAACACAAGTTGAGAAGAACTAGTGGAAGAGAGGAAAGACAACACAATACAAGTGAAGCCAGACCCAATAAAATTCACAGTAACAAATGTGGATACCATAGAATCAGATTTTCAGTTGTTTTGTAGGAATAACCTAGTTCACGAAATACTGAAATGGACCAACAAAGAGGGAGGACATGTTTACGGCGGTAGATGAACACCAATAGATGCCGCTGAACTGAAGTGCTGCATCGGTGTCTTGATCCTAGCAGGTGCTTACAAGACCAATAATAAAGCTATTACGCATCTGTGGAATAAAGAGGATGATAGACCTGTTTAGTGAAGGAAGTCGTTTTACCCAATATTCCAGATGCAACCGATCTCACGGAACGGGTACGAGACGCCGCAGTTGTGTATGTGACAAGCTGGCTCCCATCAGGGAAATATCGACCAAAGGTCGAGTCACATATTCATTCAAATATTCATCCAATGAGCATGTAACAACTGCTTCGTATTGTCCAAAAAAAGGTTGAAGTTGTAATTTTGCGTAATACAATGCATTCAAGGAAGGAAGAATCGTGAAGAATCCAAGTTAAGAATGGTTCTGTTTTATGGTGAAACAAGTCAGGAGTAGATACAATGAAGAAATTGGTCAGAACGTACACAACAAAAAGGATGAGCAGAAGCTGGCCAATGATATTGTTTTATAACATGATTGATGTTAGTGCACTGAATGCATTTGTAACATGGCTGCATCATGCGTCGTGCTGGCCATTCCTCATAGAAATAAGAAAGCAACTCACTGGCAGAAAACTAAATGTTAGTTCTCCTGTACTTTTAAGAACACCATAGACGAAAAATGAGGACGGTGTCCATTTTGTGAAGGATCTCTGGACAGAAAACCCACCAGTAAGTGTTCAAAATGTGGATGTTCTACGTGCAAAACCTAATCGGCAATTTCTTGCCTTAAATCCAATGCCTCATAATTGTCACTTCGGATACTGATCAAAAATATTTGCAGTTTCATCAGAATCTTTTGTATCTTTTAGTGAAATAAATGGTTGGAAATAATTTTGCATTTTCATTCATGTTCATTCCACTACGGCCAAGTTTTAGAACGCGAAGAGAATATTGATCATGGCGGCTGCAGTGTAACACGTGTTAAGTTCGGCTCGCGAAATTTAGTCGAATTCGAAGGTGTTCTCGCAGGTGGTGTTGTCTAGTACAAGTGGAAATCGTGTAAACAACAGTGTTCTGTGCAGTAGTGCTATTTTTTTTTTCTGTGCTCCGCCAATATCTGCGAGAAAATGGTAAACAGAAGAATCAACAGCAGCGCGTCCAGCAGCGGGGAAGCAGCAGGTGCGGCGGGCCTGCTCCTGGCGGAAGGTGCGGCCGCGGCTCCCGGTATAGCGGAGTTGGTTCGCTCTGAGGTAAACGCTGCGCTTCGCGATAAAAACAATCTCGATCTGATAGCAGGCACCATATCAGATACTGTAACGGCAGCAGTATTGGCCAAAATGCGTGAAACTGTTGAGGCCAATACTGCCGAAATTACAGCACTAAAAAAGTCTGTGTCTGAATACGAGAAAAAGGCACGAGAGTTGGAAGTGAAACTATCTGCCGCCACAGACGAGCTAGAACAGTACCAAAGGCGAAATAGTCTACGACTGTTTGGAGTAGCAGAAAATAAAGAAGAAGACACGGACAACCTGCTTATACAGGTTGCGCGTGAAAAATTAGGAGTCGAAGTGACCAAGGCAGACATTGACAGGAGCCACCGGGTGGGACGAAAACTACCAGGTGCTACCAAACCTCGTCCAATAATTATTAAATTTGTGTCGTACCGAAAAAGGGCTGAGATCTTTACCCAGAAGAAGAAGTTAGCAAGGACAGGGATTACAATAAGGGAAGATCTGACACACGAGCGGCTAAAGATTTTAAACAGTGCCATATCCCATTTCTGTCTTCAGAATGTGTGGACTCAGGATGGCAGAGTAATCATTAAGACTGCAGCTGGAAAGAAGACAGTCACAAACATGACAGAACTAAATAGTATTAAGTGAACCTACTCGAGCCAAAAGTCAAACTTAACACCATTTTCAAATTTTAACAGTCCTATACTCAGATATAGTCTTGTAATTGTATTAACTTTTTAATTATTTGTACCTTCAACTAATTGTTTTTGTAACTTATTAACTTTTCAATTATTTGTACCTTCAACTAATTGTTTTTGTAACTGTATTAACTTTTTACTATTTTTGTGTCTTTAGCTGTAGCCATTGCTTAGTTTTAGTTACTGCTAATACTTTTTTCATTTTCTCAGTTTATTCTCTTCCATTCTGTAATAGTTCTATTGCAATTATTTGTCTCTCCTTTAGTTCATTAGTCAACCATCTCTTCGGTTTAAATTGTGCATAACAAAAATTACTATCAGTATCACTTTAGCAAATTTCAATTTAATTCTAGCTTCCTACGATACTCTATTAAATATTAAGCTTTCTTCTCTCTGCTGGCAGCATTGGCCTCTTAAATCACTCCTCTTTCCCTTATTTCCACCCTAAGCTGTTTCAAATACTCTAATTACACTTTTCCTCTTACGACATAGGATACTCAGTGACACACAGCTGTCACCATTTTGGTCATATTCTCCCTGCACCGAATACCACTAATCCATTTTCTATACTCCCGCAACCTCAGGAAATCTCTTGCAGTCGCTTTTCTTTCGGCTCTCGCGGAGTCACAAACAGGGCGCGCAAAATCTCGGACACCCCTGGAATATGTCACTTGGCGGAAACACCGGTCAGTGCCCCTCGCGGCAGGTAGTGCCTAACAAAGGGACAAACCAGTCTGCCACCCTACTCCAGGCTGCTCAGCGGAACGCGTCCGAGCTTTTAGCAGCTCACTGCAACATTCAGTCTTTACCTGCGCATTACGAAGAACTTAGCCTCCTCTTCCACCAACTAAACTACCACGTAATCCTCTTATCCGAAACGTGGTTGAAACCACACATATCCTCTGCATCTATTCATCTCCCAGGGTACACATTTCTTAGGGCAGACAGATCAAAAAAGCGAGGTGGCGGGGTCGGCGCATATATACGAACAGATCTCAAAGCGAAAGTCTTATGTACGTCAAATCCTGCTGAAGAAAAAGAGGCTGAATTCATGTTCATTGAAATAAATATACAAAGTCGGAAATTCTTGACTGGCGTCGTGTACAAGCCGCCAAAAATAAGCTCAATGAGTTCCTTCCAGTCGGAATTACATTCACTTCAGTGTCAATACGAACATGTCATCGTAATGGGTGACTTGAACATAGACCTGCTAAGAGACACTCCCTCCGCAATAAACCTAAGAAGATTGTTTAGTTGCAATAGCATGAACATTCTTCCATTACAACCTACACACCATACGGCGCACAGTCATACTCTTATAGACGTGATCGCAACGAAACAGACTGACAAAGTAAGAGATGTTGGTCAATCATCGGCCCCTGGCCTCTCAGCACATGATGTAATATTCCTGGCCTACTCTGTGAAGCCCCCAAGGATCAAATCGCGTTACATAACTTGTAGGAACATGAAACGTATTGACCTTGACGCTCTAACAGCCGATTGCTCAGAAATCTCATGGCATCAAATAATCAGAGAACCTACAATCGACGGCAAAATTAATGAACTTGGTGATAAACTCACTGCCCTCTATGACAAACATGCACCTGTGCGCACAGTCCGTGTAAGAAAATCTCCTGCTCCATGGCTGACAGCTGAATTACGTCAAATGATGACTAATAGGGATGCTGCCCACAGGCGTTTCAAGGCAGATCCGAAACCCGAACGTTTTGAAGAATATAGAAAGCTACGGAACAGAGTGAAACAATGCATTCGCAATGCCAAAATCAGGCACGCTCGCTCCCTCGTATGCAGCGATCTGACACCCACGACTCTATGGAAGAATCTCCGTAGCTTGGGGGTCGGAAAGGCAAAATCGGAAACTACTTTTCATGTGTCAGCTAACGAATTAAATGAATTCTTCTCTGCACCTCTGAATACCAGCACGGCTGATGATTTCCGTCCACAAGAATCCCCAAACAGGATAACTAACAACGATACCTTTCATCTAAAACATGTAACAACAAATACGGCAAGAAAAGCAATAATGAGAATCTCTTCTGATGCAATAGGCAACGACAGTATCGGTATAACCATGATTAAGAATGTTGCCGATATCTTAGTACCTGTCTTAACTGACATATTTAATTTTTCCCTCGTGAACGGAATATACCCCACTGCATGGAAAAGAAGCATAATTCGACCCATCCCTAAGGTCGAAAACCCGCAACTGCCTAGTGATTACCGACCAATTAGCATACTGCCTGCTGTTTCCAAAGCACTGGAATATATTGTTCATGACCAAATCACTGAACACTTGCATGAATTCAGTCTATATGACAAATTTCAATCCGGTTTCCGTAAACATCACAGCACAAACACTGCTCTAATTAAAGTAACTGATGACCTGAAATATGCCATCGACAATCGAAAGGCAACAATATTGACGCTACTGGACTTCAGCAAAGCTTTTGACACTGTTAACTTTGACATATTACTCAGAAAAATGCAACAGCTTAATTTCTCTGATAGTGCAATGAGATGGTTTGAAAGCTACTTAAAAGACAGACAGCAATGTGTTGTCTGCGCAAATGAAAAATCTTCCTGGAAACATGTTTCTTCGGGAGTGCCACAAGGATCAGTCTTAGGACCACTTTTGTTTTCTTTATATGTCAACGATATTTCGTCGGTTTTGTCCTCCTGTAAACATCATTTCTATGCCGACGACCTCCAGCTCTATCTCAGCGTCAGACCTGAAGACGTAAACACTGCAATCGCTCTGATGAATGATGATCTGTCTTCAGTAGTGACATGGGCGAAAAACCTGGGGCTTAAATTAAATGCAAAAAAGACGCAAGTAATCTTAATAGCCCATCAGAAATTAATAAGTTCAGATTTCCGCGAACGGCTACCTCCTATTCTGCTCGAAGGTACTCCAATACCATATCAGAAAACAGTGAAGAACTTGGGTGTAACTTTGGACGAGCATCTCAACTGGGCGGAGAATACAGTCGCAGTATGCCGAAAAACGTCTGCTTGTCTCTATGCTCTCAAAAAGTTTCGGAACATATTCCCACAGGACTTGAAACGCCAGCTCGTGCAAGCACTCGTTCTACCGAACCTCCACTATTGTGATGTGATTCAACATGGCATGAGTAGTGAAAACAAAAGACGGCTAGAGCTAACCATGAATGCCTGTGTGCGTTACACCTGCAACATTCGCCGATATGATCATGTTAGTGCTTCATACTCCGAGCTAGGGTGGCTGCGGCCGGACAAACTGCGTAACTACCACACTCTATGTCTACTTCACCGACTCCTCATCGCGCAAGCACCCCAGTACCTAGCTTCAGAGATTAAAATCCTGTCATACCATCATAATCGAAACACGAGGTCACTCTTATCTGGTATCCTAACTGTGCCCACTCACAAAACAAAAACTTTTGCAAACTCCTTCTCAGTTGCCGCTGTCCGCCTCTGGAACAAACTGCCCCTTACCTTGAGGAAAATTCAATCTCCTGTTGCTTTTAAGAAGAAGTTGAAGCATTTCCTACTATCATCCGCATAAAATTCTCCACAAAATTAATGTGCAAGGCAAATCCTCTCATCTGTCAAATAGCAAAGCTAGTGTCTCCTATCTTGCTCCTGAGATGCCTTCCTCTTCATCTATCTCTATTAGACACGCAGTCTCCTTTTCCTTTATATTTTCCTTAATTATGTTTCATCATGTCTCTCTATTCTTCTCCTCGCTTCACGATGAGTCTCCCTCATACTCCCTGCTGCCAGCACTCCTATCTTAAATCTTTCTCTTCAATAATGTATTTTTCGAGGTGTACCTTTCTAATTGTTTATCTCACTTTTTGTATTAGATGTAGTTTAACATGCCTACTGAAACATATGACTGTAAAATAAGTAGAATGCCTGGTTAGATGTAAGAGAGGGCCTGATGGCCCTAATCTTGCCAGGTTAAATAAATAAATAAATAAATAAATAAAATAAATAAATATAAGGAATGTGATTATATTCCATAGCTATTAAAATTTTCCTTAATAAAGAATAGATTTTTGTGAGGTCAACAGAGACGCCACTGGAGTCCAGTGTAACAGAAAATAGTGACTCCAGTGGTACACAGTGTAACAAAAAATATTCGATATTAGGAGGGTTAAAACTACGTGTTGAACCACGATTCGAAAGCGGAAGCGTGCACTGTGTGCAGTTTTCTTACCACTGAGCTATCCAGAGACGACCAACAACCCGCCGTCGTATTTACAGTTTCTTATAATTTATACTTCTTTCTTCGATACTTGTCTCATTGTCTCATGACAGACAACAATTCGACGCTCTCTACTCTCCTCTGTCCTGTGTCTTTCCTAATCTGTTGGTAACTTCGTCGACTGTTAATGCCATCCAGCATTCCAGTTCGTCTTCTTCCTCTTTGTCTCTCTTTCCTGCACTCTTTCAGTGAATAACTGTTGTCTGCGGGCAAAATCTTCCCCGCATATGACCCAGCCAACAGTTTTCTCATTCTTATTATATCCTAAAATATTGCAATTGTCCCATTATCGTTCTTTCCAATGATATTTCGACGGCATCTTCGTGTTTGTTGTGTTTCATCACTTTGAACTTGCCTACATTCGTCTTCATTCGATACTTCCTTCTCCGCTTTTACTCCCACCTCTAGCGTAAACTGTAGCCCTTCCCCTGGTTCAATCAACACTGCTAGACCATCTGCATACTGATTCCTGCTTTTAGAAAATACCATGTCTGTTAGTTTCCCTGCATAGATGTAACGAAAGGAGCACTTAGAGGACAGTAAAACAAGAAAATAATCCTAATAAATATAGATCCGGAAATCAAAGATTTCCTCGATATGTCGGGGTACGACTGAGTACATAAATACCTCAAAACAGAGTCCTGGGGGATCCAGAACTGCAGGTATCTACCTGAAGATAAACATATTACAACGAATGTTCCACATAGCGATAGTCTCCTCTTCACTGCCCCTACACGTTCTAAACTCCCAGGCGTGTTGTATTGACAACAATCCAAAATTCGTTCTTGGAATTCACCGACACTATCAACTACGATTTCAAATGTCTCCACAAAATAAAAATCTAACGGTTCAAGTCGGGGGTCCATATAGCCACGAGTGCTACACTTGTTGTCGGAAGATACATGTTACATGTTCCTCCGCTAAGCACTTCAAAGTACCTTGCGGAGTGTTTATTAACGGGCGAAAGGCGGGAATACAACAGTTGATCGGAAGTAGTGTAGTCTGCACACTGTAACCGTTGCATTAGAATATAATGGTACTTGTCATTATCTGTTCAGCATATAGCTCATGTCATGGCGTTTATGTTCCTGGAGAACATGGAGAAACACTAAACATTCCGCGCAGTTTCTAAGCGATGTCTACAAATATGGCGGTCTAGTTGTTTAACATTGTAATAATCAGACCAGGAAATTAATGACATTCGGATAGAAGTCGTAGTTTTATTAGTGATCATTTTGTATGTGAACAATGAAATAACGCAGAAGGCCCTCTACATCTGTTTGTTGGTTCCCTGTGGAGCGTAGTTGTAGTTATTGTCTCTCGTTCGAAATAGTCAGTGAGACCGTTGCCTGCCACAGTGGGATGACGGCTACCGGACGCAGAACCGCCCGTGTTTCTGTGACTAGGCAAGTGGCGAGTCTTCCGTTGCGCCCGCTTGTTTGCTGTGCGGGCAGCAACATCTGTCGGCTGACACAAATGTGGCGATTGCCATCGCTGGAGGCGGTGGGCGAGTTTTTCTGCTCCATCCGCTGGGCGGGACGCTTCTTACCGGGCCCGCTCGCTAATAGCGCGTAATTAGCCGAGCTGCGCGGCGTCGCCACGGCGCTGAGCCGGGCCTCACCTGCCGACCCGCCGCCCACTGCAGCTGTATGCCGGGGTCGTGGGCGCCAACAGACTGGACTGTTTACAGTGTTACTCTGCGCGGAGAGTCTGTCAAGAAAGTGGCAGTGTGGACAGCGTAACATTGGCGGGGGCTGGCATTCCCTAACTTTGCACACTAAGGTGACAAAGGCATGGGATACCTCCTAAAATCGTGAACCTTCTTTTGCCCTTCGTAGTGCTCCAGCTCGACGCGGCGTGGACTGAACAAGTCGTTGGAAGTCACCTGCAGAAATACTGGGCCATGCTGCTTGTAGAGATGCACTTAACTGCGAAAGTGTTGCCGGCGCAGGATTTTGTGCGCAAACTGACCTCTCGATTATATACGATGGTTGGCCAAACCGTTCATTAGAATTTGCTAGATTGTTCTTAAAACCAATAGAGAACAGCGGTGGCCCAGCGACATGGCCATTGTTATCCATAAAAATTCAATTATTGTTTGGGACCATTACGTCCATGAATGGCTGCCAATTAAGGCGCTGCAGTCATTGACTGTGCGGCTGATCGCGGCGGAGGTTCGAGTCCTCCCTTGGGCATGGGTGTGTGTGTTTGTCCTTAGGATAATTTAGGTTAAGTAGTGTGTAAGCTTAGGAACTGATGACCTTAGCAGTTAAGTCCCATAAGATTTCACACACATTTGAACATTTTATTTGAATGGTGTCCAAGCAAGCGAACATCCTGAAGAAATAGCCCATTCCATGTATATAAAGCCCACACCATCCTGGAGCCACTAGCTTGTCCAGTGCCGTGTTGACAACTTGGGTCCATGGCTTCGTGGGGTTTCCACCACACTCGAAACCTACCATCAACTCTTACCAACTGAAATTGGGACTCATCTGACCAGACTACGGTTTCCAGTAGTCCAGAGTCCAACCTATATGGTCACGAGCCCAAGAGACGAAGTGCAGGCGATGTCGTGGTGCTAGGAGAGGCACTCGCATCGGTCGTCTGCTGCCACAGCCCCTTAACGCTAGATTTCGTCGCACTGTCCTAACGGATAAGTTCGTCGTACGGCCCACTTTGATTTCAGCCGTTATTTCATGTTTTGCTGCTTTTCTGTTAGCACTGACAACTCTACGCAAGGCGGCTGCTGTTGGTCGTTAATTGAAGGCCGTCAGCAACTGCGTCGTCCGTGGTGAGAGGTATTGCCTACATTTTGTTTTGCTTTGCACACTCATGACACTGTGCATCTCCGAATATAGAACTCTCTACGATTTCCGAAATCGAATATCCCATGTGTCTAGCTCCAGCTACTATTCCGCGTTCAATGTCTGTTATTTCCCGTCGTGAAGCCGTAATCATCTCGTAAGCCTTTTAACATGCCTCAGCTGAGTGCAAGTGACAGCTCCACCAATGAACCGTCCTTTTGTACCTCGTGGACGTGATACTACCACCATTTGTATATATGCTTAGCGTTATCCCAAATTTATCACCTCAGTGAACATTTCAGCAGAAAGAACACAGAGGTTCGTCGTAAGCATACATTTTCATCCTTAGATGCCATACAAACCCGGACGTCACAGAGATCGTACAGAGAAACACCGCTGTCATACATGAAGTGTTTAGTTCAAATTCAAATGGCTCTGAGCACTATGGGACTTAACATCTGAGGTCATCAGTCCACTAGAACTACTTAAACCTAACTAACCTAAGGACATCACACACATCCATGCCTGATGCAGGATTCGAACCTGCGACCGTAGGGGTCGCGTGGTTCCAGACTGAAGCCCTAGTACCGCTCGGCCACATCGGCCGGCTTAAGTGTATAGCACACGTATGATGCTCAACACTGACATTAAGAATATTATGATGAGTGCCACAGTTATTTATTTATAACATGTGTGCTATATGGAATTCAACAACATCGGCCTGGAACATCAAATGGACTACAGCGAAACACATCGCCATATATTGGAACTTATTGTGGGAACAAACGACATGCTGTTGGTTAAAAAACCGATATAACTAAAAATATTCGCTTATTGAAGATGGACATGGTAGCTCCAAACCGATTATGGCACCAAAATGAAACATTAATAAGTACTTGTGGCTGGTTACGATCTCGAAGTCCTAACCAGCTCAGCAGCTATAGGGACACGAATGCACTTGTTCTTCAGATGCAAGAATCCGACCCTTCTCATAGATATGTAACGTCCTTTCCACAACAGGCGGTAAGGGACTTGGTCTATAGTGTATCAGATGGAAGCATTCGTCACCAGTCAATGATCACACAGTTTGTGGGCAGAAACTGACTGAAAAATAGATTTGAAGGATTAAGAAAAACCGCATTGCACAGTTCACAATTGCCTACAGGATGCTCGGCCCTTCGTTACAACCTATGTGGTGGAGGCTTGAGTTCTGAATCAATTCAGAACTCCCGGTTTGATTTTATTGAAAATTAAGGATTATCTTCTTTCAAACTTTTACTTGTAGAAACAATTTTTACAGCACGTTTCTTGCCATCAGAGCCAGTTATTGGCACTTTTTGGCATTCACTGGTTGAGAAAATGAATGCTGTACATTCAGCTGATTGATGGTGAATGGTGATGATTTTTATTGTCTACCCAACGCAACTGTCCAACACTGAACGAATCCTTTTAGAACTGCAGCTTCAATCCGTATTTGGAAGTTAATTTTTGCTGAAAATAATTACAAAGAAGTAATGAAGTAAATCGTGAGATGCTTAACTTTTCGTTTGAAACGAGTTCTCATCTTTCCTTGACGCAAAATTAAGTGCTGATTTCTCAACAGATAACCTTCCTAGAGGAAATGACCAAATTGAGGAGGAATTTCACCGTATGAGACAAGTCACTGTTTGTGTAACGAAAATGTGTGTGAATCGTAGCATCCCTTGTTAAAGATGAACTGGATGATGAGTTTATAATGGCAGACATCTAATTTCCGACACAATAGAAGCCTACACCAGACCAGTAATTAACTAATCTACAATCGCAACAAGAAATTTCTCTGAAGCAGTTGGACTCACCGAAAAAAATTTCTTGATGTACAACAGGAACATCTGTCTCTCTATTCTTCAATCATGTATATTTATTTTGGCAGTGATGTTTGATGGTTAGTCCTGTGCTAACCTACGTTGTGCAAAATATGATTCCATCGGTAACGTCAGTAACTACTGATTAACAACGACATCGTTCGAGAGATAGTGGATTATGCATATGAAAATGGTTAAATTTTCAGTGGGGCAGGGCATGGAGCGTACGTACGATCTGCAGGATACGTTGGCGAAAGCACGGTAGAATACTGAGGATAATGACACGGTATGAAATGACAGGGTCTCTTGTGTCAATTATGCGGGAAGCGTACATAGTCCGAAAGTGCTGAGTGTGGGAGAGACGAGAAGGGAAGGGAAATTACCAAGTTCAAGCACATTTCGAGTAGAGGAGGGTAAGCCAAAGACGGAAATACAGTTCACATACACTTCTTTTCGTTAGCGTTTACTCCGTTTAGGATGGGCTCCGCTGTATTCAAATTTTGACCAATTTATTTTATTTAAGTTTGCAGTTGACAGCCCTGAAGAGAACCGCAGCAGATTGGTCGGAATGTCGACAATTTAGTTTCTTTAGTGTTTCATAATGACACGGCCTAGAGCCCAAAATTATTTTATTCAAGGTTACACTAGCCTTGGAATCAAACGGACTTACATCTGTGTAAATTTGTTCTGTGTGTGATCGTATTTTAACTGTTAATTTATGGTATTTTCTGTGTCGGAAACTGGGACCAGCCCGGCATATAACTAAGTGATCGTGGGGAAGCGCCTAAAAACCACACTCAGGCTGGATGGTGAACCAGCCATGTTCGTTAATCCACCAAGCGGACTTGTTCCTGATGAGGTTCACCTTAGTCTTGCGCTGTGTTCGTGGTATCGTGGTATCATAGTATGGTAGTATCTTAGCTGCCTCATCCTGTATATGTAGCTTCACTTCTCACTAGTTTGTCGAAGAAATTTAATCAAGGTCATGCAATATGAAATTAGCTTTGACCAACAGCAAACTTTGCCAGTCCTAGTTTCTTAATTCTGATATAATGTTCGGAACTTTTGTGATATCTCATAACCTCATTCCCACCGTTCGGTAATGGACAAAGGAAATGACGAAGTTTTAACGTTCCATCTAGTGGACCACTGTTTGACGGTGACGTCGCCTCTCGTTCCGTTGACGTCTAAAGCGAATCGTAGTTGAAGCGCTATGGGTGTTTATACTAACGTTCTGGCAGTTGCTGTACTTGCATTCCTTTATGACCGGATGTTGTAAAGCCGATACAAAATGACACAGTGTCGGCAGTTTCAGACGGGCACTTCCCGCTTTCCGGGGAAGTCAACGGACCTCTTTCGCGGTAATACTACAGTGGTCACAAGGGACTGTCACAAACGCAGCGGCGATTTCCTGGTCGCCCTTGGTTGTTAAAAGGAAACCACTGACCAGTTCGGTGGGTTTCCTACTTGCGGCAGCTTGAGGTGAATGTCGGAGGGCTGAAGCAGCACTTCCCAAGTCTGCATCGGGGAGATGGCGGCCGGCAGATAGCGGCGGCCGGCAAAGCAAGCAGTGGTAGCCGGTGGTGTCTGGTCCCAGGGGCAGTGTGATTAAACAGACTCTCTTCCTGAGGGCGCCAGCTATGTGAGTGACGTCTGAGCCACACATACTAATGGCACTTTGCAGCCTGACCACCGCTCTGGCTCAGATAGCTACCACACGGTCAATTCTTTGACGAAGTTAATTTCTCGAATATACGAAGATTGCTCAATAAAGAATGATCATAATTCCTTTAGGGTCATAATTTCTAGCGCTGAAATTTAATCTTATGATATTCTGTTAGCTTAATGTGCAACAAACACGCCGTAGTAGTTTCATTGTTGGGTCTCCTGTTCCCGCCTGTGAGAGGCAGGCAAGGTCAGACATGTTCAGTATCGCCAACCGCTGCTATGGAGGTAACACGCGAGGAATAATATCCGGCTTTGAAATTCTGCTTTCGTCTCAACATAACTTCAGCTGAGGCCTATATAATGTTACAAGAGGCCAATGGAGGGTCTTTTCTTCCCTGCAGCACAGCTCGAGGGTGGTTTAAAATGTTTAAAGAAGGGAGACAATCAATTTCAAAGGAAGGTGGACCCGGTGCTCCAGTTATCGCTCTTGCGGATGAAACTATCAACACAGCTGCTGTCATTGTGAGAGAGGTTCGACGAATTACCTTAAGATCACTTTCTGACATACTGAACATTTCATTGGGTGCTATCCACACGTTGATGACAGAAAAATTACACATCACACGTGTTTGTGAGCAATGGGTTCCAAGATTGTTCATTCCTGAACAAAAGGAACATACGCGTGCAGGTCTGCATGCAGCTGATGTTAGAGGAAGATATGGAGTTTCTTTCAAATGTAATTTCTGCTGGTGAAACTGGACTACATCATTTCGATCCTGAGAGCAAACAGTAAAGCTCAGTGTGAAAATTTCCTTCATCAGCAACCCCCAAAATAACAAAAGTAGTTGCTTCTGTTGTGTAAGTTATGGTAATCTCAATCTTAGTTATTCATGGTATGGCTTATCAGCATGTTGTACCTGCACACACATCAGTAACTGGACAATACTACAGGGGTGTCCTGAAAGCACTGAAAGTCCATATCAGGCGCAAAAGATCACATTTCCCTGAATCAGGCTGGATGCCGCACCACGATCATTCGCGGCCGCATATTCTCAATGTTGTTGTTGAATATCTTGCAAAAATCAACGTGAAGTGAATTCCTCACGCTCCCTGTAGTGCGGATTTAGCCCCATGTGACCTTTTTTAATTCCCTTACATGAAGAAACGCCTTCGTGGGAGGAATTATCAATCATCAGAAGCAGTGGTGAAGGCTGCAGAGACGATTTTAAGGACCTCTCATAAAATGGTTTCCAACATGTGTCTGAATACTCGCAGAAACGCTGGGACAAGTGCATCGCATTCATGGGAGACTACTTTGAGAAGGACCATCAAAATTAGAAGGATGAGTAAAGGTACGTGGTAAAAAAATTATAATCATTCTTTATTGACCAGCCTTCGTATCTGACGAACTTTGTCAAATGTTGCCTTTCAACAACTTTATATGATCAGGTTTGGCGCCTCGACTTAGATTTCATCAATGATGAGGATCGTCCTCTGTTTACTGACAAAAGGCTGGAGGGTTTAAACACTAGCTGAAACCATTGTATATTGTATATATGGAGTGGAGAAGGATATTCAAAACGCAACGGTCCTACTGCGTAGCTTATTGTGGCGCTGCAAATATGGAAAGCCATTTTATAATCTGAGGTGAAAAAAAATGTTTGTCCTTTTGTATGCTGGAAATCCAGTCTATCTCTTCAAAGCGAATTAGATTACTCTACACTAAGAGATTACTATAAGAAGTAAAATCGAGGAAAGATGTAAGGCATTTCAGGTCACCACAGATGTTTCTTTGGTCACTAAAAGGGAAACTTAAAATGTTGTTGTTTTTCAAGGACAGAAAATTAGATAAACTCAGTTCATTGATGATGCAGCAGTGGTAGTTGAGTTTGGTGCTAAGTATAACGACACATTGGTTAACTGTACGTTTAGATATGCACATAAAGAAGAAAGCGTCGTAGGCGGAAATCCTAAGGAACTAAATGTTGCAGCCAGGAAAGGGAAATTCGATACGTACAAGCAGGACACAGAAGCAAGGCCATGGCCAAAAGGTATTTTATAAGAATACAGGTTTACCATCTGCAGTTCCCTCTGTACCATGGAAGTTATTCCTTGATGTCTCAAAAGATGTCCTATCATCCTGTCCCTTCTTATTTTCAGTATTTTCCAGATATGAAAACAACAGTAACACAAATAGTCGTTTTTCAGTTGGTAACATGCGGTTCTTCTTTTACTATGTGCCTGCCATTCTGAAGAAACTGTGATGAAGTATTTGATGTCAACCTAAGACCCCTTTTTGCCGCAAATAAAAGATTTTTGCCAAAGAAATGTGTCTAATATTTGATAAAATTTATTTGCCATAAATTTGATAGTAATAAGGGCCTTAGACCCGTAATACATTGAAACAAAGCTTTGTTACATATCTTTTGTAGCTGACGTTCTATAAAATCTTTGATGGCTTGTCAAATATATTTTGTAGAATTTGATTTCGGTCCTAGCTTTTATAAAAGATTCACGAAGGAGCTTAAGCATTCTGTTGTGGGCCTTATCACCATATGCCGCCAACTACGGAAAGTTGCGTTCACCATCTTACTGTGAACTGTGAACATTTTGTTCTGAAGTGTTTGTGAATCGTATTGTCTGAGGTGGAAAGTGTGGACTAGCGCAGTATTTAGCTAAACGATCTTGGTAAACCACCCAATAATTGCACCTAGGCTGGCCAGAGGACGGTCGTCAATCCACCGTATTGTGGACCATATTCTTAGCTCGTAATATAGCGCGCTGCCCGTTACACTTTACAAGCATACATTCATGAGACGAAATTCTTATGACAAACTGCTTAAAAGCGTGTTGGTGCAAAATTGGAAGGCAATACAACAGCTATTCTGTTTGGCACTGATTCGTCAAATCTGGTGGGCTCCCGGATGTATGTCACATCGGATGTCTACACCCAGCGCACTCAGTTCCTGCAAGTTACGCGTTTATGACTTATGGGTGCATAGCTAGAGCCCGATAGAGTCTCATATGTGTTCACCGAAAACATATCTGGCGAATTTGGTAGCAAAGACATCAACATGAATTCACCATAACGCTTCTCAAAAGAATTGTAGCATAGTTCTGGTCTTCCTACAGTACAGCTAAGCTGCAATCCGAAAACAAAGGAAGTAGGCTAGAGTACGCTTGTTCGCCCAATGTTTTAATACTGCTCAGCAGTGTGGGATCCGTACCAGACACGGTTGACAGAAGAGATAGAGAAGATCCAACGGAGAGCAGCGCGCTTCGTTACAGGATCATTTAGTAATCGCGAAAGCGTTACGGAGATGATAGATAAACTCCAGTGGAAGACTCTGCAGGAGGGACGCTCAGTAGCTCAGTACGGGCTTTTGTTAAAATTTCGAGAATATACCTTCTCCGAAGAGTCAAGCAGTATATTGATCCCTCCTACGTATATCTCGCGAAGAGACCACGAGGATAAAATCAGAGAGATTAGAGCCCACACAGAAGCATACCGACAATCCTTCTTTCCACGAACAATACGGGACTGGAATAGAAGGGAGAACCGATAGAGGTACTCAGGGTAACCTCCGCCACACACCGTCAGGTGGCTTGCGGAATATCGATGTAGATGTAGATGTAGATGGGAGATGCCATCGGCGTCGGTGGAGATCTCAAACATGGAGAGATGTGGGTGGTCCGCAGTAATGTTCACGTGGTCCCTGTATCGTCAGTGCTGCTACGATTGTTTCGAGCAGGCAATTTTGACTGGATGACGGCGTATTCGGACATGACCACCAATCTGTTTATCTAATCAGGCAACACGTTTCCGTTGATGTACGGTCCAGTCTCGATGACCTTGTGCACACTGCAATCGTGACTGATGATGTCGTTGGCTCAATATGAGAACATGTAATAGCCGTCTTCTGCAGAACCCCATGTTCAGTAATATGCGCTGCACGGTACTCTGCGAATCACATGTGCGTGCATTAGCCTTGTACTCTCTCTCTCTCTCAGGCCTGCCACATATCAGCACCTATTCTGCATTATAGAATGAGCAAGCTTCCAGGCTGATGATGTTTAATGAGGCTTGGACGTCCAACACATTGTCGCCTACACGCAGTTTCACTGCTGCACCTAGTTTTCATATGTACTGACGACAATAACACATGAAGAGCCGACAGCTTCGCTGTTTCCGTGATGCTGGCCTGGGGCATAAAAATCTGCCTTTGGTCTTACTCGCTTACGTCAGCCGATTTTCCCATTTCGCAGCCCGTATCGTCACTATAATGATTCCCCGCGGTAATTGTCTTCTTTCGTTAAGGGAGTAAGGTTACTGCAAGAGTCGGCTGCGTATAAATTTAGGAGACATCTCTTTATGAGGGCTATTAGGCCGTCGTCGATGTATAATGTAGTTTTCTTCATTAACTACGGCCCATAGACCGGAAGTTTTAAGTGATGATTATACGTTGTTAACGCGTACTATTATCCGATATTTTATTTTAAACTTGGATCTGCTGTCTGCCGCTGACTGCTTATAGCTCCCACTGTTATCATCTGGCCTTCCTATTTGCCAGGCAACTGAGTTTGTTGACGCTCTTGTCTAGTTTTGAATTTTTCTGTTGTCCGCTACATTCTTCCCAGACTTCCAGCTCTTTGGTGGTAAGTCGGTTAGCACGCTGCGCCTTGATTTCCAGGGTCAGGGACCTTCGTATGTGCGTCGACCCGGTGTTGCCCCAAACAACGCTGGCGTAGTCCGTAACGGACAGAAAGAAAGCCCTCTATATATAGAGAGTCCGCAACTGACTGAAAACGCATACTTCGCGTCAGGGACAAGCCACTGGGATGTCCTGCTTCTAAATTACTGTACATGTCACTGCCAGTCAAGTTGTCTGCCAAGGACGACTCCAAGGCACTTCACTGTGTCAGCCCAGCGGAACGTTCCTCTCCGAAGTTTGGCTTCTGGGATGGCTGCTCCGCAACGTGTGATGACGACAATGCACTGGTTCTTGCTCTTGTTAAGGCCAGTGCGCCATTGTGATGTCAGACTTCTAGCGCTTGACGGGCGTTTTGAAGTCTTCGGCGTAGAGGTTGCGGCCACCTATGAATGTCATCAGCGTAGGCTTCTCGCATCACTCGTGGTATGATTCGTCTCGCCTCCGCTGATACACTGACGAAAAAGAAAATCACACCATAGTAAAATAGTTAATTTAGAGTAATGAAATTTCGAGACCACATTCGTCTATATAACATACACTCCTGGAAATTGAAATAAGAACACCGTGAATTCATTGTCCCAGGAAGGGGAAACTTTATTGACATATTCCTGGGGTCAGATACATCACATGATCACACTGACAGAACCACAGGCACATAGACACAGGCAACAGAGCATGCACAATGTCGACACTAGTACAGTGTATATCCACCTTTCGCAGCAATGCAGGCTGCTATTCTCCCATGGAGACGATCGTAGAGATGTTGGATGTAGTCCTGTGGAACGGCTTGCCATGCCATTTCCACCCGGCGCCTCAGTTGGACCAGCGTTCGTGCTGGACGTGCAGACCGCGTGAGACGACGCTTCATCCAGTCCCAAACATGCTCAATGCGGGACAGATCCGGAGATCTTGCTGGCCAGGGTAGTTGACTTACACCTTCTAGAGCACGTTGGGTGGCACGGGATACATGCGGACGTGCATTGTCCTGTTGGAACAGCAAGTTCCCTTGCCGGTCTAGGAATGGTAGAACGATGGGTTCGATGACGGTTTGGATGTATCGTGCACTACTCAGTGTCCCCTCGACGATCACCAGAGGTGTACGGCCAGTGTAGGAGATCGCTCCCCACACCATGATGCCGGGTGTGGGCCCTGTGTGCCTCGGTCGTATGCAGTCCTGATTGTGGCGCTCACCTGCACGGCGCCGAACACGCATACGACCATCATTGGCACCAAGGCAGAAGCGACTCTCATCGCTGAAGACGACACGTCTCCATTCGTCCCTCCATTCACGCCTGTCGCGACACCACTGAAGGCGAGCTGCACGATGTTGGGGCGTGAGCGGAAGACGGCCTAACGGTGTGCGGGACCGTAGCCCAGCTTCATGGAGACGGTTGCGAATGGTCCTCGCCGATACCCCAGGAACAACAGTGTCCCTAATTTGCTGGGAAGTGGCGGTGCGGTCCCCTACGGCACTGCGTAGGATCCTACGGTCTTGGCGTGCATCCGTGCGTCGCTGCGGTCCGGTCCCAGGTCGACGGGTACGTGCACCTTCCGCCGACCACTGGCGACAACATCGATGTACTGTGGAGACCTCACGCCCCACGTGTTGAGCAATTCGGCGGTACGTCCACCCGGCCTCCCGCATGCCCACTATACGCCCTCGCTCAAAGTCCGTCAACTGCACATACGGTTCACGTCCACGCTGTCGCGGCATGCTACCAGTGTTAAAGACTGCGATGGAGCTCCGTATGCCACGGCAAACTGGTTGACACTGACGGCGGCGGTGCACAAATGCTGCGCAGCTAGCGCCATTCGACGGCCAACACCGCGGTTCCTGGTGTGTCCGCTGTACCGTGCGTGTGATCATTGCTTGTACAGCCCTCTCGCAGTGTCCGGAGCAAGTATGGTGGGTCTGACACACCGGTGTCAATGTGTTCTTTTTTCCATTTCCAGGAGTGTATTTAAGTAATGAACATTGTAAGGTAACAGAGTAATGTACTCGCGAGATAAGACATTTCAAATGTGAAATGCTGGTACATTAATAATCGGTGTAACCGCAGGTTCTAGGTGCTTCAGTCCGGAACCGTTCTAGCAGTTACGTACAGTGCCTATACTTCAGCCAATATCTCACCAGGAACACGACCTCGTTCAAATTCAGTAAGGTGCAGATAATAGTGTCTTCGTCGCCTTAAAGGAATTGCAGACTAACATTAACTCACCACATCCAACCTGAAAGGTAACGAACGCTCACGACCGTTAGAGCGAGGCATCATCTTCCAGAAGCTGAAAGATGTCTATCAGCTTTAGTTTATGTCACACAACTTCTTCTTGGTGTTGCGACTTTTTTCCTTCAGTGTATATTTGCCTTACCGCGTCACGCGTCAGCATCTCCACCAGACTGGCTTTTAGCCTCGCGGTGGGCAGCGGTCAGATTGCTTTGGTTCATCACTGCAATTGGACTAGGACTCTTACTACCCGATACGCTACAGACTGCTGTAGCAAACACAGCTGCTGCTCTCTTACGCAATCTCTCTTGGCGATGCGTTTCTCCTAAGGATATCAGTCACCGCTACCGAACCCGTATCCTGCTATTCGGACGCCTCAGCTGGCGTTCCGTTAGCCTATACGAGATGGCGACGCGGCGGTCAGGCGGCGAACATCGGGCGCCTGGCAGCGGCAGCAGCGCGCGGCCGAGCGCGCCTCGTAATCCATCACGAGATTACGGCGTGTTAATGGTCTCGTGCTGACCCGCCCCTCGAGGCAAGGCGCCGCCACGCTGCCGTCACACCACCCCGCGCCGTGCCAAGCCGCGCCGCCCAACCCCTTCAGCCGAGTAATTAATTGTTTCGTTGGCGCCTGTATCACCCCTGTCTCCGCGACGCGTGCTCAACGACGCGCCGTTCTCCGCTTTGTTGTGCGTGACGGAGACATGGGACGGCGTAGCTTTGTAGATGAACTTTTTAGGCACAGCCTAATGCTGGCTCTTGTCAACTACTGTGAATATTTTCATCTTCATCTACATAGATTGAAGCGCGAAAGAAACTGGTATAGGCATGTGTATTCAAATACAGAGGTACCTAAACAGGCAGAATACGGCGCTGCGGTCGGCTACTTCTATACAAGACAATAAGTGTCTGGCGCAGTTGATAGATCGGTCACTGCTCCGACAATGGCAGGTTATCAAGATTTAAGTGAGTTTGAACGCACTGTTATAGTGAGCGCACGAGCAATGGGACACAGCATCTCCGAGATAGCGATGAAGTGGGGATTTTCCGGTACGACCATTTCACGAGTGTATCGTGAATATAAGGAATCCGGCAAAACATCAAATCTCCGACATCGCTACGGCTGGAGAAAGAGCCTGCAAGAAAGGGACCAACAATGACTGAAGAAAATCGTTCAACGTGACAAAAGTGCAAACCTTCCGCAAGTTGCTGCAGATTTCCATGTCGACTCATTTCAAATTGTATTGAGCGGTTGGACGTGTACGGGTATGGAGACAACCTCATGAATCCATGGACCCCGCCGGCCGGAGTGGCCGTGCGGTTCTAGGCGCTACAGTCTAGAGCCCAGCGACCGCTACCGTCGCAGGTTCGAACCCTGCCTCGGTCAAGGATGTGTGTGATGTCCTTAGGTTAGTTAAGTTCTAGGCGACTGATGACCTCAGAAGCTAAGTCGCATAGTGCTCAGAGACATTTGAACTAGTTGAACCATGGAGCCTGCATGTCAGCAGGGGTCTGTTCAAGCTGGTGAAGGCTCTGTAATGGCGTGGAGCGTATGCAGTTGGACTGATATGGGACCTCTGATACGTCTAGATACGACTCTGACAGGTGACACGTACGTAAGCATCCTGTCTGGTGACCTGCATCCATTCATGTCCGTTGTGCATTCCGATGGACTTGGGAAATTCCTGTAGGACAATTCGACATCCGAAGCTTCCATAACTGCTACCAGTGGCTGCAGGAACACTCTTCTAAGTTTAAACACCTCCTTTGGCCACCAAGCTCCCCCGACATGAACATTATTGAGGATATCTGGGATGCTTTGAGACGTGCTCTTCAGAAGACATATCCATCCCGTTGTACTCGGATTTATAGACAGCCCTGCAGGATTGATGGTGTAAATTGCCTCCAATTCTACTAACTGGCGAATGGCTATGATTTACTAATGAAAACAATTTAATGGCTTGTTACTACAACGCAACATACACGTCGGCCAAAAGATCAACCACGTAAGTGATTTTGAACAGCAAGACCTTAGACGTAGGTGCTTACGTCCGAATAATAAATCACAAGGTAATTTTAGGTCCATTTTGAAAGAAAAAGGTCTGCAGATGACAAACAGCAGAATTCCTGTGTCAGTGCAGAGTAGTTAAACTACAACATTCACAGCAAAACTTGGAACTGAAAAAATAACTTGTTGATAAGGGTACAATAGTACCGAAAAAATGCGTTGTATTAAAGATAGAAAAACGTTCCTCTCGCTCAAGCCGATTATATCCCAGGATTTTTAAACATAACCATTTGTTCGGACAATGGCATAGTATTTCCAGTAGCCAGCACGCGACCTTTAGACGACGCTTGTTTCATGTGTAGACACTGTGACCTAAGAGCCTGACTTTCCTCTGCAAATAGCTGATATTTGGGTGTTATCATATCCTTTTGAGAATAAATTTTTGTAAAGTAGTGAAAGAGGAGTAAGTGTTAATTAAAGAATACATCCAAGGATCGTGTGTTGACCGAATCCCAAGCTCATTAATTTCATTCTAAAACTCATTCACTGACGCACTACGTAACACTGAATTCCAAAATAGATTATGAATATTTAGACTGACAAATGGTCAGGAAATTGTCTGTGACCTTTCCAACCGAACAGTTTCGGCAAACGCCTTAAAAGATTCACACTAAACGGACAAAAGTCGTGGGACACTTCCCAACATTGTGCCGGACCTCCTTTCGCCTTTGTGTACCAACTCAACTTGGGATGGGTTCACCAAATTGTTGGAAATCCCCTGCATAATATTGAGCTCGATTGATTCTGTAGCCGTCCACAAATGCGGTAAGTGATGGCCGTCGGCTACTGCGTTGTCTGTGGTGACACGTAACGCCTGGAATGTGGTATTTTCGGCACTCTTTTGACGCTGTGGGTCTCGGAAATTGATTTCCCTAACGATTTTCGAAATTGAACGTCCCATCTTTCAAACTCCAACTGCATATCCGCGTTCGAAGTCTGTTAATTCACGTCGTGCAGCCATAATCATGTTGGAAATCTTCTCACATGAATCACCTGAGGACAAATGGTAGCTCCGCCAATGCACTGTCCTTTTATAGCTTGTGTATGTGATACTACTGCCATCTATATATGAGCGTTTCGCTGTCCCATAACGTTTTGATGACTTCAGTGAGGGCGCTGTGGAAGGTAATCTCGATGCAGATGCGGGGATTTGAACCGTGCTCCTTTCGAACGTGAGTGCAACGTATTACCCACTGCGCCACTTCCAAAAGAATTAAGAAAAAGCACGCGCCGCGATTGACACGACAAATGAGATACAGAAATAATAGGTACGCGCCACTGTCGGCAGAGCTACAAATTACAAGGCGACACTTCGAGGACGCTTTCCAGGTGGTACTGCACTTGTCAGCAGTCGTAATCACCGTTCCCGGCACCAAATTAGCCGCTGCTACAAGAGGGATAAATGCTGCACAATAATACACGGGAGCCGGAAGCGGGCTTATCGACTGAGAGGGGGCGCCAGCTCACAACTGCGTATTACCCTGAGCAGTAGCGTGCACCCTTAAAGGCCGCTTCCCGGACGAGGAGGTGCATCCGATTATATTATTACTACCGATCCCATCGAGCTGTAGATGCGATCGACCCCTCCGGCGCTTCTGACGCGAGACCACTCGGTCGCGATGGCCGCTTCTCCGGTCGATTAGGAAGAGGCGTCGATTAATTACGGCCGGTGGCGCGCCTTTGTCGGAGAGCAGGAAGCGCGGGTTGACTGCTAAATTGGTGCGAGAGGCAGCAGAGGGAGTGGAAGGGTGTGATTACAGGGGTTGGTGCTGAGCTGGGCTGGTGCCGGCGCTACGTACGCGGCCGGGCCGGCGGGCAGCGCCAGCTGTTGCTCGCGTGCCCGCGGCAGCTGGCGCGATCGTCAGGTGCCAATAACCTGCACGCGAGCCCGGCATTAATCAGCGCCACCGCCTTCCTAGGACCGGCTTATCCTTGGCCGGCCAAACCACTGGAAAATCTACATCAGTCGCGGCAGACCCCTCTCGTGTTGGGAGACAGAAAACCACCTGACGCGATCACGAATTTCGTGTCGTACGAATTGGGTACAGCTTCTTGCATCTGTACTTTGTGAAAGACGTACTCGACTAAGCAGCCCTGTAAAATACTCAGACAACAAAAGTAGGGAAACCCACTCGAGCGATTTGCGCGCACGGTATCTGAATTTCACACTAGACAATCCAATTAAACTACAGTAGAGCGTCCATTATCCGAAGTAATTAGGGGACATGAGTGTTCAGACAACTGGTTTGTTCGGATAATCGAACTGTACATGTTTATTTGCCAAAAAGAAGTACTGTACAGTAAATTTATTCATAAAAACAGGCATCTCTTTTAGTATTACAAAGTAACATACAAAGGCAACTTCGGTAGGAATATATAGTATGTGGCACAGTTAATTAAACAAAAATGTATACATGTTACATACGCATTTTGCATGAACAATACACACAGTATACAAAATCAACGTTTAAAAAAATCCTTTATTTTGGTCTGTCTAAGCAAGCCTGCACGCTTATGAGCAGCTAAGTCACGTACTTTTTTCATTACAGATATCTGAAAGTGGTCACTTTCATTTGGGCTTCAAACCACCGCAACGCAGTATCTAAACAAGTGAACGCCTCAGAAGCTGTTGGTATACTTTCATATTCACTTTCTGAAGCACTGATTGATGAGATGCTGGCGGCGTCATCTTTATCAGTAAGACGTTTACAATCCTTCAAACTGCGCGGAGCGGCACGCCTCAACTCTAAGCTGGCGCAGCTGTTGCTGTGAACAGCTTTGATACTGCCACTACTTCTACTGCCAGTACCAAGCCGACAGAAGTTTGCTGATTGTTGAAACACAGCGACTGGCGGCTTGGCCGGTCAGCAGCGCCTTGTGAAGGCCCCATTAGAAGCAGTGTTCCGCCAGCGGTGGCCCAGTGCGGCGACTACTGTGGGAAGCTTGGTTTGGGAGTGAGGGGGATGATGGACGGTAGGGTGGGAGAGTAACAGGTGCGAGCGAGTACACAGTTCGGTTAAGCGGTCGTTCGGTTGACCGACGTTCGGATAATCGATGCTATACTGTATTTAAAAAACTAAAATCTATAAGAGTAAAACTCGACCAAAAGTTGATCAGAAATTTATTAACCATAAAAACAGAAAAACACAAATAAATAAAAACTGCTGAAAGGAGTACCAGCTCGAATATGGGGATTAAATCCCACTACCTGCACAAAGACAATCAGTGGCCCTTTCTTGATCTATGAGAAAGTAGCATAGACCTCTAATACTCCCAAATTTTACCAGTCCTTCCAAAACAGAGTATCCGATTGCCCCACGTTTAATGCGCCAGCTCGAAAGGATACCACCGCGGCAGGTATCTAGATTACCTGGACCCATCCCGTATCGCCAGTGAACTTGAGACCGAAGGATGTTTTGCAATACTGCTTTTACTGCATCCTCCGACTTTCAGAAACCTGGCCTATATCTGCAACCCTTCTTATGATACTTAGAATCGACTCACCATTTCAGACTCATTGCTCAGTTGATAAACTGTAACCTACCTCACTCTTCTCATTTAAACGAAGGCACCAATTTCACAATCATCTCTGCCTGGAAATCTTACCAACCTTCCATCAGCAACGTGTTATCCATATAGTAATCAATTCTTCTCGCGACACAGACACACCCACATCCATACCCATACATCCACATATATACGACAAGACATGGGATGATATATAAGTGACATGCGATCTTCTTTGTTCTGTAGGGACTGTTGGGACTGAGTGCTCCAGGTAATATTTTTTAGGTAAACGATTTATTACGTTTGCTTCCTATATGTCTTGTCAGAGACTGTTATTTCAACGATACATCAGTAGTTAGTGTTTGTCTTCATTTTAACAAGAGGAGCTTAAATCACAATTTAGTAAGATACGCACTTACTGTAGCTGGATGAGTCTGTCTACAGACATTTCACTCTGACTTACGTGTAGTATTTTCGACCAGATGCCACACAAAATAAGTATTCCGAAATAAATGTAAAAGAAGAAGAAGGCGGACAGAGATTGTATTTAGAATGAACACTTCAGTATTGTGCTAGTTAATCATTCATCCCTGATTGTGAAGAACCCTTTCGGAAGATTTTTAATTTTTATTGTTTTAAGTGTCATCATCTTAGCTGTCAGCACATAATACTACGAAGAAGTCACTTGACAGGGTAGCCACAGGCTACCTGCATATGAAATCGAGAATCACTAGTATATTTTAAATGATTTACTTCTTCTCAGTATTCACGTATTCTTTTATTTCTAATTTTGTACACTTTCATCAGCGTTCTTATAGTCTGGAAGTTTCTAGTTAATCGTTCCACTGAGCTAATTACGTATAAAAGACATAATAACACGATTCTGTGTCTGTGTTTTCAGATTGTCACGAGTTAAGTCCTCACTGTTACTTAAGTAGATGGCATCAAGAGATTTTTGAATGTATTGTTTGTCGTTGGTTTTCGAATCAGAGTTTGTCTCATCAGCTTCATTAGTTCCTTGAGACACTGAGCCGATTTCATTTATTGCAAGAAAAGAAACTCGCAAAAAGTGACAAATAAGCTGTGTAAAAAGCTTGTAGAAAACCAAGTTGCTCCTAAGAGAAGAGCGATGGCACGAACTCCAGACAGCTGCTTGCTAGACGTTGTTTACGGGAATTGTTGGCGCGTGCCACTCGACGTTTCCGCTTTAGCCCGCGGTCAGAAAGCTGACAGAGGACCGAGTGGAGAGGGGGTTGCAAGACGGCTTTTGGAGAAACCGTAGCTCTCTTTGTGTCTGAAAGGGTCTGTTCAGAGAAACCGCTACACGTTGTCCGGTGTGGGCGGAGATTTTTGGAGGCTCGGATAACGGGCTCTCTGTGGGTCGCCCGGTCGCGGACCGCTTTCAGAGTGGTCGAGTCCGGCTCGTGGCAGAAGCTAATCGAATTTACAACTTCATTTAGATAGATCAGTCGTCGACTATTTGCCCAAACTGCAAATTTCTCATTAGGAGCTTGGTGAACAATTTTTATAGAAATACACGAAAATAGCAACGGAGTAACGGCAGTTTCATAAAAGATGGCTCTGAGCACTATGGGACTTAACTTCTGAGGTCATCAGTCCCGCAGATCTTAGAACTACCTAAACCTAACTAACCTAAGGACATCACACACATCCATGCCCGAGACAGGATTCGAACCTGCGACCGTAGCGGTTCCAGACTGTAGCGCCTAGAACCGCTCGGCCACCCCGGCCGGCCGCCAGTTTCACTACACTACTACCTAGCCTAAACTGCTGGTAACAACAGTATTCTGCTGGATCAGCATCGTCTATTAGCATGTCACGCACCGCAGGATGTAATCACATGACAGATGTGCAGTAATGGAAAAAATATCATGAAATTACTTCTAAGCGTCGGCCTGTTGTCTTTGAGGATATTTACCATTTTGGAACATGCTAGTAAAAGCTGTACATTAATACTAATAGAAAGGATGTAAACTGGATTTTAGGAAGTGGATGGTAATGACACAAAAGATATGAATAGCTCCGCGCAATAATACGGTGATGATTATGATGAAGATCATAACGATGAGGACGACAAACAGTAGCTTTTAGGCATTACTGATATCTCTTTCAGTACTACAGAACGTAGAGCAGTCTTCAAGGTAAAAGCTTTACGATCTGTAGTAACTCTTGCATTAGCCAAGAACAGTTAGTGCGTCCCATAATCGTGTAGCGAATGATCACAGTTTCTTCACCATCTGTAGCAGTAGTGCTGCACGGTCATTCGAGCACAGCCTTTCACAACTGCTGTCCACTTTCTTGAAATCTCTCTAGGATTCTAGTGTCTTCTCTTGTTGTGAAAGATTATTGTCACCGCGGACAAATACATCATCGTTACTTCCCTGCACCTTCTGGGACATGTAACATTTGGTAATACCGTACGTAAAAATTTATTTTAAAATTAATTCTCTGTATTTGTAGCATTTATGTCCAAGTATTAGTACGTCGTCTTGATCATCTATGTGTATCGCTTGTGGTGGATGCTGAGCAAAGGAGCAGAGCACGGTTTTCCATTCGTCTGCGGTCCAACCCATATGGTCGCGAGCCCAGGAGAGGCGCTGCAGCCAACGTCGTGCTGTTAGGAAGGTACCCGCGTCGGTCGTCTGCCGGCATATCCCATTAATACTAAATTTCACGGCACTGTCCTAACGGATACGTTAGTCATACGTCCCTCATTGGTATCTGCTGTTATTTCACGCAGTATTGCTTGTTTGTTAGCACTGGCAACCCTACGAAAACGCCGCTGCTCTCGGTCGTTAAGTGAAAGTCGTCGGCCACGGCGTTCTCCGTGGTAAAAGGTAATACCTGAAATTTGGTACTCTCGCCAGCACGCTCTTGACACTGTAGATCTCGGAATATTGAATTCCCTGACTATTTTGGAAATGGAAAGTCTGTTAATTCCCGCCGTGTGGTCATATTCACGTCGGTTGCCATTTTACCTTAATCACCTGAGTACGAATGGCAGCTCTGCCAGTGCAATGCCCTTTTATATCGTGTTGTAAGTAGGATGTTTAGGTTTTTTTATTGGTAACGCCGCCGCCACGTAGCGCTCAGTATAAAAATCACTGGCTGTGCCGTGTGCAGTCTGTGGCTGGTTTGCATTGTTGTCTGCCATTGTAGTGTTGGGCAGCGGCAGCTGGATGCTAACAGCGCGTAGCGTTGCGCAGTTGGAGGTGAGCCGCCAGCAGTGGTGGACGTGGGCAGAGAGATGGCGGAGTTTTGAAATTTGTAAGACTGGATGTCATGAACTGATATATATATTATGACTATAAAGGTAAATACATTGTTTGCTCTCTATTAAAATCTTTCATTTACTAACTGTGCCTATCAGTAGTTAGTGACTTGCGTAGTTTGAATCTTTTAGTTCTCTGGCAGTAGTGGCGCTCCCTGTATTGCAGTAGTTCGAGTAACGAAGATTTTTGTTAGGTAAGTGATTTGTGAAACATATAGGTTAATGTCAGTGAGGGCCATTCTTTCGTAGGGATTTTTGAAAGTCAGATTGCGTTGCGCTAAAAACTATTGTGTGTCAGTTTAAGCACAGTCGTGTACAATTGTTCAAAGGGGACGTTTCAGTGTGTACGCGATACTACCGCCATCTATAAACGTGCGTGTCACCATCCCATGACTCTTGTCAGCTCAGCCTAATACAAAAAGTAAGTTAAGAACAGCCTCGAAAGAACATAAGCTAGTGATAATTAGTGGTCTGCATCTACATGTCATGAGCGAAGAGCATTTACTGTGAAGCCACTCTTCCCGTGTAAATTGTTGCTATAGCTGAGCAGGTTTCACGCGACTGCGCCTACATTTGTTGGACAGGAAGCGGGGCGACTGTTTTCGTTATTATCGCGGGTGGGCTGCGACAGTAATTAGGGGACGCCGCCGCCGGGCATTCCCCATGGGCCAACCGTGTACTGTTCACTGGACACCGTGTTGTGTTGACTCACAAGAGCCGCCGCGAGCCACGGCGCTGGGCCGCATCGATTCCGAGCAGACGGCGCGCCGTCGCGTTTTCCGGAAAAAGCGACCGCGGGGAAATGAGCAGAGAACAGGTGGCGGCACGCGAGACAATTATTAGCGCATTAATAGTAGCGTAAAAAGCGGGCGAAAAGCCGAAGCGGCTCCGAATAAGGGGACTGCCCCGACCGTGTTTGATCGAACGCCGTATCTGGTCGCCCCAATGAAGAGTGGTGGAGCCACGCCGAGTTCCTGGTAGAGTAGCTGAAACGTCGTCCCCGCATTTGCCAAAGATACAGGCTTCACGTTCCCATATGTCCCAAAACGTTGCTTTCCAACGCTCCTCGGAGATTCCGTGGCGTCACGCAAAGTCACACTCGTTGTCGTGAATAGAATACAAGCAATCTCGGCGATGTCCAACGCGCGAGGCAAATTATCCGAAGTACTGCTCCACGACTTAATTGGGAATATTTATTGGTGCATCCGGGTTAATTCTTTACACTGAACGTCTCGTCGACAACGAGGTCGTTACAGATGGTTCGGATGGTATCTAGCATGGGGAAGGAAATCGGCTGTGTCCTTTCAAAGAAACCATCCCGGCATTTGCCTCAAGCGACTTAGGGCAGTCATGCGAAACCGAAATGAGGACGGCCGGACGCGGGTTTGTACAGTCGTCCTCCCGAATGCGATTATAGTGTTCTAACCACTGGGCCACCTCACTCGGTGTGATAAATACTGGCAAAGTCGGTACATCAGAGAATTTACGCGATCTATCACAGCTCCTTATATCTGCCGTCTTTGCGGTAGTCATTAATGTACACTTGTGTGATGTCTACCGACTGGCAGAGTGGGAGATTGCTACTTAGAATCTCGATGATGGTAAGAAATTTCCATCGCCATTATTTGCTCGGAAACGGGGTGATGTCATATATTTCCTTGTCCACAGACTTTGTGCGGTGGCGTCTCACAGAGTGAAGACTTGTGGCATTATATATGGTGATCAGTCCGTCGTTATCAGGACGTTAAACACCATGACACCCTTGCAGCTGTTCCCAACAGCACTTACGCTCCACACTCACTCACCACAGTCAACTAAACTACGCAGAGGCACATAGGAGAAAAACTTGCACTTTGCGTGGACAGAAAACATTTCTAACTACACGGCTGAAACTGTCGTACAGTTTCCTCAGCCAACAATATCAACTTTTGCAGGGCAAAATTTCTGAGCTATTCGAGCGCCTCAAGACGAAGGGGGGGGGGGGGGGGGGGAGGGGAGGCGAGGAAGGGGACATTATTAGGTGGGGTGAATTTCGATTAAGAGACGCGTAAAAGTTAAGTGGTGAGGTGCAGTGGCTCAAGGTCCACCTTAATGACCAACTAAGCTTAGGGGCATCAAGTTGTGTCTTTCAGAACTATTCACCAAATGCTGTCCTGCAAAGAACATGGGTGGTGTCTGTGCTCATCTTAGCGAGCTTGCATTGAAAATTTATGGATTCGATAAACAGGACTGGAACCTGACTATCGTATATTGGCAAGAAGCAGCTTTCGACAGAAAGTTATCTTTTCATTTCAAAGAATGTGGGCATGTTTTTTGGTTTCGGCTAAATATATCAGGGCCAAACGGCCCGAATTCTTGTGTAGATAGCCGGTCGCGGTGGTATAGCGCTTAAGGCGCTCAGTCCGGAACCGCGTGACTGCTACGGTCGCAGGTTCGAATCCTGCCTCGGGCATGGGTGTGTGTGATGTCCTTAGGTTAGTTAGGTTTAAGTAGTTGCTCAGAGCCGTTTGAACCATCTTGTGTAGATAATATAAGCTGGCTGATGCTACATTATGATCTGGTTTTCTGTTGGACACAGTTCTGTTGGGAGTGAATTACTGTGTGATGTAGGTATACCGACATCAACTGAAGTATTGCCGCGGTATGTTACTGAGCTCTGCTACACATGATCCCATAAAAAGGCGGTGTGTTCTTGTTTTCTCTCTACCTGGAAACGACATCAAACTACACCTGGGATGCAATACAACTACCACAACTACCATTAAATCTGAGTCACATCGATATATGATCTTTCGTACGTGTAAAAAGGTTCTCCAGGCAAAGTAATTGTGTGTAAGAAGATTTATTTGAGCAGAATGTTGTTTGATGGTGATCGTTTAGGCAATTCGGTCGTAACACATGCATCGTTAGTTTTAATTACTGAACATATTATGCTGCGTCGACTATGTGTGTTCGAACTGTCGTCTGGAGCGAGATGTCTGATGCGTAGTCAATTAGGTACACCTGTAACGGCTGCGCAGAAAATGCGCAGGAAGTGTGAAACAGAGAACTGTGAACGAAAGTGTGCGGCTCAAAGGATTTTCCTTTATCCGAACTGTCAGCAGCCGTTAGACCACTCCGACAAGTGGGAGTTTGACGTCCGCACAATGGGGCTATGCCGAACAGCTGCTACCTGGCCACCCAGGACGTGCGAAAGTCACGAAGCGCGGTTCCTCTCACGACGGGGATCCGTTCTTGAGATGCTCCTCTCCGCATCTTTCGCAGGTGATTGACGGCAAAGGAAATGTTGCCTATAACAATGCCGCAGGCGCGATCTGCATTTAGAAGGGAGGAAGGAAGATTAGGGTTTACGTCTCATCGTTACTAACGGAGTAAAAGATCAGATTGTTTCAAGGATGGGAGATAAAATTGGCCGTGACATCCTTGATTTAGGGAAGTCTCAGAAAACCTAAATATGGATGGGCAGACGAGGATTTGAATCCTTTTCTCGAATGCGAGTCCAGATGCTCGGTGTGATCTGAATTTACAATGCGTGGAAATGCTTCATAAGTTACCGCTGCAGAAGGTAATATTTATATCTACTCCGCAAGCGCTTCGCAGTGTATGGCAAGGGTAATTTGTGAATCAGTGTGATTTCTCCTTTTTCCTGTTCCGGTCGCGAATGATTCGCGGAATGAACGATTGCTGTTAAGCCCCTGCGTGGGCATGGATCTCTCCGGTTTTATATCCGTGCCCTTTATGCGAGATACATTTAGGGGGAAACAATATGTCGATTGACTCTTCGAGGAATGTCTGCCCCGTAATTTTAATGGTAAACCACACAATGATGCGGAACGTCCCTCTTGCAGCATCTGCCACTGGACGCGGTTAGGCATGTCTGTGACGCTTTCGCGCTGACTAAATGAACTTGTAAGGAAACGTGCTACTCTTCTTTGGATCTTTCTATTTCCTCTGTCAGTGTTACCTGGTAAGGATCCCACACTGGCGAGCAATATTCAACAACATGTTGAAAGAGTGTTTTGTAAATGACCTCCTTTGTTGATGGACTACATTTCCTGAGGATTCTTCCAATGAATCTCAACTGGTATATACCATACCCGAAATTAATTTTATGTGGTCGAAATGGTTCTGAGCACTATGGTACTTAACATTTGAGGTCATCAGTCCTCTAGACTTAGAACTACTTAAACCTAACTAACCTAAGGACATCAGACACATCCATGCCCCAGGCAGGATTCGAACCTGCAACCGTAGCAGCAGCGCAGTTCCGGACTGAAGTGCCTAGAACCGCTCGGTCACAGCGGCGGGCTATAGTTTCTCAACTGATCAAACAGTCTGAAAGGGTGAGTCGATTCTAAGTACCATGGGAAAGGTTTCAGATATAGGCCAGGTTTCTAAACATCGGGGGATGCAGTATAGCGTTCGGTCCTCCACAGCGGCCGGCCTTATGTGGTCGTTCCACTTCAAATTTCTACGAACTCAACTACGCATACGCCGAACTAACTGCTTCCATTGATTGTACTGCAATTGTGTAATCATCAAGGGTATTTCTGTTTTTGTATGCGCAGTACGTAACATTTATGTTGACGACAATCATCACTCCCTGAACCAAGCTTCGATCCTCTGCCAGTCTTCCTGCATTTCGCGGCAATTTATCTGCACCAACAGCATCATTCGCGAAAAACCTCATGAAACTTCCGAAGTTATCCACTACTTTATTGATGTATACTGTGGAAAGTAATGGTCCTATAAAACTCCCTTGAGGCACACCCGAAGCTACTTTAACTTCTGAAGACTTGTCTCCTTTCAGAATGACATGCTGTGCTCTGTTTGCTGGGGACTCTTCAGTCCAGTCACAAAATACATTCGCATTTTGTCCATTAGGCGGTAGTGCAAAATATATATAAATCCTTCCGCAAGCCTAGGAACACGGCATCCAGTTGTGCGCCTGCATATACTGTTTTGTGTTCCTTGTAGACGAACAGAGCGAGCTGCTACCCACACGTTCATTGTTTTATGAAGCATGTTGATTCCTATAGAGAAGATTTTCGATCTCCAGAAAAGTTGTAATATATGTGCATAAAACATGCTCCAAAATTCTACAACAGACCGACGTAAGGCTACAGTTCCGTTCGTCTGATTGACGACCCTTTTCGACAATATAGCGTGTGCTTTCTAGCAATCATTACGAATGCTTCTAGCCTCCAGAGATCTAAAGTACACTGCTATCGCTACTTCTATCCGATACTTTGCGAACTTATTCTGCAAGCATCTAGAATATCATATATTGTCTCTGTGACATATTTACGACCAAGACTGTCATTAGTAGGTAATTGCGAGGCAGAAAACGAGTAATGGTCCCTTACGTCGTACGTATGTCATTCTTGCTCAATGTCACATACTCTGCACCAGGCCGTAGAATGAAACTTGTCTGGAAAATTATCCGCTGCATTTGATTATGAAACCGCACATTCCCGCGGTCGTCATTTTGTCGTAGATTGGTCTTGTTAGACAAAAAAATTATGATTAAAATGCTATTTTCTTTGATACTAAGCGTACACATAAGATCGTCGTAAATATCCTCAGTTTTCTCGATGAAAGTCATGAATGTCAAGGTTGGATGGCAGAACAGTCTGGAAATTAATTTTGCAGAAAAACACTGTCGTCTCTTTTTTATTCGAGAGGTAGCAACAACGGCCAATACAAGAAAACAATCCGACAATAGCGCAGAGGACAGCAGAGCAGAGGGCATAAAGTCGCGAAAAATTTACCAGATAATCACATAGTGGAAAGCACCGTAGTGGAGGTATGGCCATAGAACTACAGTCAATGAGCGAAGAGCACACATAAGGGTGTGATTAAACTAACTGGCCAAATAATTGGACCCAGGAAGAATTTGTTATTCTAAATAGCGTCATTACTAATTGAAGTAGCTGATGATAATTATTTCAGAGGAATGATCCAAGCTAGGAATACTTTTAGTTCCTTTCAATGGCTGTTTACGTTTCAACGAGAAATTTCTGCGATGTTAATGCGTAAAGGTAGACTATTAAGTCAACTACTCTAAGAGTAATGTAACGCTATTTATTTGGCAAGGCACGAGCAATAACCATAGCACTTGCTTAGTTGGATAAAACTGTGCTTCAAGACACACCTAAAGTCGTTTGCATAGGCCCAAAATTGTGAGTGCTCGACACTTACTAGCTGTCCTTTTAGGGCTGTGGCTCTACAGCGGCGTATTTCCCATTTCCGGTTATCTGGTCCCTACCCTGCTCTGATCTCATTATCAGATAATTTTTTCACCACCCTGTAGTGTAAACATGACTCTGAGGCCACTACCATCCTCACAGGACACAACATCTCTGGTTTTCTTAGGCTCCCGAAAGATGACTTTCCACCTCAGTTGTGCTCAGACTTAACTATGGTGGACGTTTCCGTAAACTGGGATTCTTTCAGAGAATTAAGGCGACATGTGGACCACGAATATTTAACACAAGGAGGATTTTTGGTACACGTGGAGAAGTAAGACACGACCCTAGTTACTAATTACACTAGCCGAAAATAATTATTTGAGCTGAACAGTTAGAACTAGGCAAACTTTAAATTCCTATCAATGCTAGTACGGTGATATGCTTCCAAGTAGTATGCTACATCACAGCGTCATATTGTTTATACACTTTAAAAAATGAAAAGATGCACCTTGAAGGAATTATCCCAGCAGGACGGAAATCGACTGATGTGATGTACGTATACAGACAAATAAATGATTACAATTTCAAAAAAATGAATTATTTATTCAAGAGAAAGAACTTCACAAATTGAGCAAGTCAATAACATGCTGGTCCACTTCTGGCTCTTATGCAAGCAGTTATTCTGCTTGGCATTGATTAACATTGTTGTATGTCTTCCTGAGGGATATCATGTCAAATTCTGTCCAACTGGCGCGTTATATCGCCAAAATCCAGAGCTGGTTGGAAGGCCCTGCCCACAATGCTCCAAACGTTCTCATCTATAGAGATCTCCAGCGGCCTAGTTGGCCTTTTGGCAAGCACGAAGACAAGCAGCAGAATCTCTCGCCGGGTGCGGGCTGGCATTATCTTGCTGAAATGTAAGCGGGGGATGGCTTGCCGTGAAGGCCAATAAAACGGCCGTAGAATATCAGGACGTATCGCTTTTCTGTAAGAATTCCACAGATGACAACCAAAGGTCTCCTACTTTATAAATGGCACTCCAGACTACTACTCATAATTTTCCGGCCCTATGGTGGGCAACAGTCACGTTGGTATCCCACAGTTGTCCAGGGCAATTGCAGACACGTCTTCGGACTGGAAACTCATTGACTGGAGTACAGTTCAGTTGTGAGTTCTGCCTACAACTGAACCCCGACGATCCATTTGTCTTAGAATGCATTAAAGTTTGGCCACCTCACTGCAATTTAACAATGTATGACCAGGATAAGATTTCTATGTAACCCAACCACGTCCGTTTGACGGTTCATACCAGACACTCGAAAATGGCTACGAACCCAAAACTGTTTGGTAGAAAAAACGACATAATAAAACGATATTTTAATCGAAATTATAGCAATCAGTGCGACAGACTTCTAGTCCATTGCCTTTTCCCGAGTCTCTATGCGGTCTGCAACGTTTGTGGCAGTTAGTGTCGGATGCCCTTCCTGAAGTTTCTCCTCTCCATCGTCTCGTGCCCCCCCCCCCCCCCCGCCCCCCCTCCCCAGTTCCTCCAGACGTTCTCTTATGTTCAAGCGTACAGACGTTTTCTGAATATTTGAGTAGTTTGTATCTGAGGCAGGACGTGGGTAATAGGCCGTTGTTCATCTAGTCAGCTGTGGAAAACCGCCTAAATATCACATCCATGCTGGCCGGCACACCAGTCCTCATGGTTTATCAGCGAGGCGGTTTCGATCCGACTCAGGCTATTGTCCCAGCATCAAGAAAGCGACACGTCAACGCGCTCTGCTTCCTTGTCTGCTCAGCCAGTGGCCTTGACAATTGTCATAAAAAAATAAGAGAAAGGAGAAAAATCGAACCAACTATCAAACGGGAGGTGCGCAGATGCCATTAAAAACCAGGCAGGAACAACAGGATGCATATAGCTGAAGATTTTTGCGCATAGTAGCTCAGAAAATGCTTCTACTGTAAAGAGGCTGTCAAATGACAGATGATGACGATAGTGGTGATGATGATCGTTGCCATGAAGAAAGTTAATCAAACTTTCCTTTAAATGATAATTAATAAGAAAGTAAGTAAACATTCTGTCACTGACGGGCACAGCATGCAACTAGCATGAATATGAAGCACAATACTGACGCTTGCTATGCGCTGATGTGGGCTGCTACAAGCACTGTGACGGCGAATGATGCCACAAATGCTCAGATCATTTCTGTTTACAAATCATCGTTAAAGAAACAGTCAATTTACTTGCTTTGACTATTACGATTCTCATACGACTTCTGCTTCTGCAACCCATAGGACGGATCCACTAATCCCACTTTCCGAATTCCGCGACTTGCCCCTCAGAAAAGTGCCTAACAGCTGCGTCAGCCAACATGACCTTACAGCCAGGCAGCTTATAGTTTGTGGTGGAGAGAAGGCTGGTTGATTGATTTTGGGGGGAGTGGAACAAACAGCGAGGTCATCTGTCCCATCGGAATAGGGAAGCATAAGGAAGGCAGCTACTTGTGCCATTCAGATGAACCATCCCGGCATTTGCCTGAAGCGATTTCCTGAGAGGACTATAATAATGTTGAATCTAATGCCGACGAAGTGAGTTACTGCAGAATGCTACTATACATGTATAGGAGATGGAGAATAGTGTCAAAGTAACGCACAAACAAGGTTCCTACTTTATAAGTAAATTACATACAAACATTGAAGGGAAGTGAAATCTACTAACCAACAGGGTTGTAGATGTTAGAACAAGTAGTATTGTAACGCCAAAATTTTTACAGTGAGAAGTGGCATCAAATGAAATCAAAATAGAAAGAAAACTAACTACGAAAATGAGAAGTGGTTTTATTACTGTTCATCTCTACCTCACTTCAAATATGAAGTAGTAGTTCACTTTCTCTTACACAATACTATACTGAGGAAAAAAAATGAAGCTTCCTGTCAATGTACATGGTCTAACAGTACTGTCGTTGATTAGTAACCAAAACGCCCTTAGTCCCGGTTCGAACCCCACTAGCGCTTAGATTTTAAATAAAAATGATCAACATTGGCGGTCGAAGACTTCGTTAGAAGAAATCGCCCTCATTCTGCCAACGGCCTTGTCGAAGAGGGTGGAGTAACGGACAGAGTTCAGGATACTCTCTTGTCCTTGGGATGGGAAACTGCCTGTAAAGGTGGAAGAATAAGCAGTGATCAACGGCATGGAGATGCAGAAGGCAATGTAAAACACTGCATTGAAGACACATAACGTGTATCCACAGGACATGTGGCTTGTAACTGAAAAGTGTTAGCGTGAAAATGTCTGCTGAATAATAGTACTTTCAGTGGAAGGTCGTTATTATTTAAGTACTTTCCTGTAAACTCTTTTTCGCTTTCATCTTTCAGTTAGGATACATCAGAGAACTTCACATTGCTACACTTTTACTGTACAGAGTTATTCTGCTGTTCCTACCTGTGGGTTTCATGCAACTTTCAACACCTTCTAATACCACGAACAAGATATTCATTCATGCAATTTTGTGATATGATGACATGGTTGGAAATAATGGCTGATATTTGAAAACAAATGTTGATGGTGTTGAGACGGCAACCAACCACCAATTTATTTTAAGTTCCTTTATTCGAAAGGTACCATTACCGGTTTCGAATTATTACAATTCATCGTCAGACGGCTTTCATGGTTTCATTAGAACATGTGGTGCGCTTTTTATTGATTTGCTGTCCTAAAATAGAAATAATACTAATTATAAGCGCGCTACACAGATGGTTGCGTTACAGATTTGCACTGGGATGTGACTTACGTGAAATGTCGGTCTGGAGCGTCATTTGGAAAATAGAAATAAATTCCCATGCTTCTTGACGTAGCATAGGGTAACGATGCAGGAGACCCGCACTGCCGTTCTAGGGAAGGTCCTAACGGAGGTGGTTCGCCGTTGCCTTCCTCCGACCGTAGTGGGGATGAATGATGATGATGAAGACGGCAACAACAACACCCAGTCGTCTCGGGGGAGGTTAAAATCACTGACCCCGCCGGGAATCGAACCAGAGACCCCGTGCTAGGGAAGTGAGAACGCTAACGCGAGACCACGAGCGGCGGACGGAATATCATTTGTCGGACAAAAACTATGAAAACAAATACTCCAGCCCGATATTTCACGTAAGTCACATCCCAAAGCAAATCTGTAACGCAACTATCTGTGTGGCGCGCATATAATTATGTATTATTTATATTTTAGGACAACTAATCAATAAAAAATGCACCACATGTTCTCATCAAACCACGGAAGCCGTCTGACGATGAACTGTAATGATTCGAAACCGGTAATGGTACCCTTTGAATGAAGGAACTTAAAATAAATTTGTGGCTGGTTGCTGTCTCAACGTCGTGAAGATATTCATTTTCTCTCCCTCACTCTGCACCCACTATTAGTCCTATACAAAGAATAAACAGGACTTTTTCTAGGAAATTAAATGTTATTAAGTTTTATACTGGGATACGTTTTAGCTAGGAGTCACGATTTATTATTCATGAAAAACTTACAGAAGTGACCTTCAAAAGCGTTTTTCTTGAATAACTCGAAAACTGTGGCCTCCAACGAAAATGTATACTAGCGCAAATTGTAACTTCATTAGATTTCCCACAACAAGTTACTGCTCATTTTTTCTGTAGGACTAATACTTTGCACATAGCGAGCGAAAGAATATAAAAAACTCATCTGTGGTTTTGAAAGTGTTGCGGGTTCATAAAACCCATAGGTACTCCTGGGTCACCGTGTACAGCTCAGTGATATGTTGTGGAAAGTGGTCAAGAGAAAATCTTAAGTTTGCAATTAGGTTTGGAGTTCGTGTACTGCTGGTAATGACTGTTTGGGTAAATTGGGGAGCTCTTGGACTGAGCACGTAAAAGTTGTGGAGGTCACGAGTTGAGCAGGTAAAAGTTGCCTAATGCGACTGAGCCGGTGCAGTAATGCGTTTAGTTGTAAAGGAAAAGAAGGATAGTGGAGCAGCTCTCATGTTTCGAGCAGATGTACGTTGCCACTGTCACATAATGACAGCATGTTGTGCCCAGAGACGCTCGTGTTCCAAGTGGTCCGACGTGCCTAAGTACCCACATCCACATCAGGCAGCGCCAGCTGCCACACACCAGCTGGTCGCAGCGCGGCCCGGCTTGGAGCCCACAGCTATGAGGAAGGAGGGCTGGTGCTGTTGGACATTAGGCGGCTGGCCTGGCCCCGCTCAGAGGCCGGCCGGGTTTCAATTACCGTAATGCCGGCGGCCGCGCACCAGCTGACAGCCAAGGAGCATCCAAGTGATGGATGACCTGCTGGTGGGAGGGGGGGGGGGGGCAGCGGGAGGGGGGAGCAGGAGGGTCTGCAACCCGTTACCTAGGGACTGAAGACGACTCCCAGAAGGTTCCGGCACTCTTCATCTACTTGCTCATGGACCATATTAATTGTGGATGGACACACAGTTTCAGGAGTGGTGTTAACATTCATAGTGACAGACATTGATAAGATTCGCCGACGACATTCTATCCTTAGTGAAAATGAGGAGAAATGATAGGACCTGTTGAATAGGATGAACACTCTAATGGGCTCAGAATATGGGTTCGTAGCAGATTAATGAAAGACGAAAGAGCAGGTACGAGACTAGTAATAAACTTAAAATCAAATGCGGGACCCATAAAGTAGGTGAAATGAAAAAATTCTGCTACCTTGAAAGCATAATAGCATATGACAGACGACGAAAGGAAGATATATAAGGCAGACTAGCACAGACATAGAGGGCATTTCTGACTAAGATAAGTCTGCTAGTAATTTACATTGGTCATTAATTGAGGAGGGTGGTTTGAGAATACGCGGTTTGATCACAGCGTTGTATGGATGTAAATCATATACCGTGGGAAAAACCAGACAACAGGAGAATCGAAGCGGTTGCTCTGTGATGCTGTAGAACGATATTGAAATTTAGGTGCGTTAATAAGTTAAGAAATAAGGAGTTGCTGCATAGCATCAGCGAAGGAAGGAATAACTTTCGTCCTAGAAGTATCTTTAGGAAATGACAACAATTGAAACGTATCCAAAAAACAATTTAGAATGTTGTATTTGCAACTCTGTGATGAAGAGGGTAGAACAGGGAAGGAAGTCGTGACTTATCCGCATTAAATTAGTCAGAAGGAAGTTCTAGTCCAGGCGCGAATTAACACAGATACATTATTGCGTCCTTAGAACATGCCTTTGTCACCGGATAAAATCCTATTTTCTAATATGTAACTTGCAGTTTACAGAGAGACCTATTCGTCGTTAGTTTTCAGTTGTTATACAGATGCGCTTCGGGAGGCAGACTAATTTGGTGACGCTAAACCCGTAGGTATCATGTTCGAATGAACCATAAATATACAGCAATGCGAGGACAGTATGTGGTCACTGTCACTGTTCGTACGCCAATCCCTAGCACAGCTGAATAGCACCTAAGCTTCTTCGCTCTGTATGAAAAGATCCATTACTACGGACTAAACTGCTACTTTCATCAGTTAACAGTGATGATTTACTTCCCCTTGTTCAAAATGGTTCAAATGGCTCTGAGCACTATGGGACTTAACATCTATGGTCATCAGTCCCCTAGAACTTAGAACTACTTAAACCTAACTAACCTAAGGACATCACACAACACCCGGCCATCACGAGGCACAGAAAATCCCTGACCCCCCGGGAATCGAACCCGGGAACCCGGGCATGGGAAACGAGAACGCTACCGCACGACCACGAGATGCGGGCTCTTCCTCCTGAAATGCGTAGGAAGGCAATATGAAAACGTGGTGGTGGTCAGAGGTTTTTTATATTTGTTGCTTTGTTATCTTTATTTATTGCACTAGGCTATTCGCCAGAAGGACAAATAGGCTGTTATATTCACAGTATAAGGTCGATTTGATAAAAGGATGGTCACCTATTAAGGACGTCGTGTTACACGTTTGCGAGTTGTACACCATTTCTTGCAGACATGGCTGACAGTCCGCGTTGATCCATCAAGAAATCGACCAACTTCATTTACGGGGTGGTCACAGGCACCTCCAACCACGGAAGCTCTTTTATGACGTTCTGTCTCCATGCCAAGTCATCTTGATATCACTACCATGTCAGAGGTATAGGGATCATATTACCGCTTGGTGCCAGTTGCACATCATATACAGTGGTCCAAAGCCACCATTGTGCCTCCTAAGAGGCTGACTAATAATACACTCTAAGACTAAAAAACGAAGCACCACGAAGAAATTATCGAAACAAGACTAAAATCGGTAGATGTACATGCACAGACAAACAAATAATAAAACATTCATAATGTTGGATGATTTATTCAAGAGAAAGAGCTTCACAAATTGAGTAAGTTAGTAACGCGTTGCTCCACCTCTGGCTCTTTGCAAGCAGTTATGCCGCTTGGCATTGCTTGATAAATTTTTAAGATATCCTCCTGAGGAATATAAAGTCAAATTCTGTCCAACTGGCGCATTAGCTCCTAAAAACCTCGAGCTGGTTGGAGGGCCCTGCCTGTAACATTCTCAACTGAGGAGATCCGGCGAACTTGATTTCCACGGTAGGATCTGGCATGCACGAAGACATACAGCGTGTGGCCGGACGTTATCTTGCTGAAACGCAAGCCCAGGATGGATTGCCATGAAGAACAACAGAATGGGACGTAGAATATCGTTAACGTACCGACCGCTGCACTGTAAGGATGCCGTGGATGACAATGGGAAAGATCCTGCTGTGAAATGAAATGGCATCCCAAACCATCACTCCAGTTGTCGTGCCATATGGTGGGCGACGGTCAGTTTAGTATCCCACCGCTATCCCGGGGCGTCTTTCCTGGTCATTGGGGCTCAGTTCGAAACGGGAGACATCACTGAAGTCAATTATCCTCTAGTCAATGTGAAATGTGCCCGCCACCACTGCAAACGAACTTGTCTCTGTACAGATCTCAACGGCAGTCGTTTAAAGGGGTGCCTTGAGCTCAGCCCCTTTCTGCCCTTGCGGTAACTGAAGCAACAATTGCACGTCGTATCGAAGATAAAAATGAATTCGTGGCTCTGAGTGCCTCTGTGACGATTGCTCGATTCTCACGTGCCATCGTCTCTCTATGTCGATCGTTTCCTGCTTGGATCTGGCATGCATGAAGACACACACTATGCGGCCGGATGTTATCTTGCTGAAACGCAAGCCCAGGATGGATTGCCATGGCGTCTGGCCGTGGCTCATATATTCCTGCCAACATAGCGATATCGTTCCTATTCAAATGTCGATTACTCCAACCGGCTTCTTTAGCCCAACTACGCGTCCTCTGTCAAGTGGTGATATTTGCATATATTTTTCACGCGCCTGTCTGGGAGGCATAGTTACTGTGCAGCTGAGTGCATGGAATGGCATAAGCAAAGACTTTACGTCGACGTGTCTTATGTTTATAATACTTTTTTCCTTGTGCGCTTATTCAAGATGAAACTGGACGACTTTCCTGCAACCACTCAGCGTATTTACCACGAACACACGATGTAGGTCATTGCAGGTACAGACAGTACTTCCGCGGTTCGCAGCCGGGTGGTCCGCGGGCAGCGCAGCACCTGCACACCAGAGGCGTCGCGCTGCGACAAAGCGCTGGCGGTCATAAATCTGACAGCAGGAGGCCGCGGCCGCCGGCGTGGGTGGTACGCACGCGCCTGCGCCCTGCCGTGTTTGCCCACGTGACAAAAGCGCGCAGATCCGGATAATGACCTGGACCCGCCGGCGCTTCGACCGTCCATCTTTCACCGAGATCATCACGAGCCCGCTACAGTCTCCCTTCAGTTACACCCCGTAAATGACCCCCGATAGAAAGAGACCGACAACCATTGTTATGGTTACACCTCTTTCAGTCTTGGACGAAACACAGTGTACCCAAGACAGCACAGGACCGATGCAGGCTACGTTCGACGACCGGTGCGCTGTTGCAGGCTTTACCGGACGTGCTAGATTATTCGACGCGCAGCGTCAAGGGGTTACTGAAACCGCAGTATTTCGAGCGAGCATCAGCAAGACACCTTCAAATGCTAGTACGATTGTTACTAGATGTATCCATAGGGAGAAAACTTACTATGGCGACAGAGTCTGCACAGGAGCTATAGACCCATATGCTCTTCTGGAATCGGGACACAGCGCACTCTGCTGGAAGTCGAAGAAAGTAATGAAACATCTGGTTTGTAGGCTTTCGTGGTCGTTATCACTGGAGGTAAAATCTTCTATGGTGTTAGACAACATCATGTTTGTCGTCAAATTTTGTTCTTCGCAATCGATGTTTCGACCCCTCTGATGGGATCATCTTCAGGATTTTCTGGTGTCTCCGGTTACTGAACACACTGGTAGGCCACCAAATCTGAAAGCATAAGGCTCTGGACATTTTACTCCTCTAGTAATAAGTAAAACCAACAACTGGAACGCAGTCCAACTTCATTTATTGAAAACATGCTACCAGTTTCGACTCCAAAATCTTCAGGACGCAAGTGTAATCTGCCATCGTGGATTACCAGAGATTTTACTTCTGTCGTCTTCGTGATTTTGTACCATACCACAGCTTCCTGTTACACAAACTAGCGCTTTAAGCGTTTTACTGTACGAGCTCCACGCCGAGACCTTGAAAATCCAAGGAACGTCGACCGACTGCCTTGTCATCCTCTGCCTTGAGGCATCATGCGATACGGAGGCGACGTTACGCGGACATTTCAGACTGTGGAGCCGCTATTAATTATTCAGGTAGCTCCTCAATTGATATAACGAGGCTGAGTGCACCCTATACCTGGTCTCCCACGAAGGAAAAACCCTTGCAGTCATTGGAATCGATCCCGGGTATCCCACATGGCTACCTTCCACACTGACTTTTCAGCTACAGAGGCAGACTGTGCTATAAAAACACTTCAATTTTTTACCTGCAAAAATTTTTATGGTCTATATGATCGTCTACCTGTGGTGGAACCTGGCAAATCATAGAGAACTAAAGTGTTTCATAAACACACAGTCCAATTGTAAAATTAGTCACTGAGCAGTGATTACCTGAGTGGTGAAGCGAGTACATGCTGAGCGAGTTCCTGAGTTTTATTAATCGAGAACAATTTCTCATTATGAAAGTAGTGCTTCCCGCCATGCCGCAATACTTCATTCATGAATTGGTCCATTCCACACTATAATATTAACTTATTTACCAGCACTTTCCATAACTTTAGTAGAGCTGTCCACAATCTTTCTCGCTGGTATAGCTTTTGTCATTGTACCAGTCATTTCATATGAATCATAATTCGGACTGTGGTACAGACAAACCACAGTGCCAAGAAGATTTGCAGAGAGTGTAGTTAGGAAACGACGGCGCAGAATAACGTAAAATTTGAGTAGTCGCTGAAATTTGCCAGGATGTGTCCTACATCTTTTCAGTAAAACGTCGACAAATATCTTAAAACCAAAAGTTTCACTATAACGAGCAGAGCAGGATTATAAAAAATTGTGATAAGACTTAAAATGAAGCAGAACAGCGTACAAATAACGCTCACAATGACAGCTAATTTGCTGTACCCGGTAGCGTTGTTGTGGCACATACACTGATTTGTGTACTGGTTTGGACAAATTTGACACTTATGTCTCACACGCACATACAGAAAAAGTTAAACTGCGGAAGCACACTGGAATGCAGGCGAGAGATTATGCAGTTGGCAGTCCATTGTGCGCCGTTCGAGTTTCATTAACGTAACAAATGGCGTTCCCACCACAACACTAAATGCCCAAACTACGCTGCTCAAGACGCGGGATCCTTTGAAGGCAGAAATAACGCTAGGAATTCATGTAGCTGGGATCGTTTTAGCGGCAGTAAGCCAAAGAGTTATCGCGAGAGCACAGCGTTTTCTGGAAGCGTGACTTAAACCTGGAGTGGGAAGTGCAGTCAGTTCATTTACTCGGTGCGGTGCTGAACTGCGTAACTCGAACTCAATCGAGAACTCACGTCCGTATTTTTGGCATTTGTTGTCTGTCTACAGCTACTTAATAATTGCGCAAGCTATTCAAGCTATTGCATATGTGTATGAATTTTTCTAAGGGCCAACTTCTTTTATCTTGTGGTACTGTCGTGACATGTAGGATGGAGTCAAGAAATTTATAGTTTATCTAGTAAATCAGACCTTGTCTTTCCTCGAAAGATTGTTGTAAGGTCCCTAATAATTCTGTAAGGCACTTGTTCGGACTGAACTGCTGGAATACGTATAAACGGCGAACCTTTAAATTCCTTCGAACTCCTTTAACGATCACTGACGAGGATCCTAGTTATACTCAGAAGCAGGTTACAGACGAGTTATACACCTTCATGGTTGCCCTACTACGTCCTAGACTGTTCCTGTTAAATCTATTTGTCGTTCCTTCAACTTAATCGTTCTCCTTTATGTATCTTGTAATGTTGCCCAACTATTTAATCGATGCGACTGAGTACGTTAATGTACTCAAAAGTCAGTACTTTTCTTCCTACCCAAACGCAGTATCTTGCATTTATCCTCATTTAAGGTAAGTTGTTGATCATTATATCTACAAGCTAGTTTGCTTTAATCCTTCTGCAATACTCTATTGTTATCAAAGGATTTAATTTTCCTGTACATGTCTCTGTCATCAATAAATACTCTCATGTCGTGCACGACAGATTGACAGATCACATGTCAACATTGCGAATAAAGGTATCCCTGCCTAGCTTCCGAGGAGCACATCACAAACGTGTAGACCTGTAACTCATTTGACGAACCAATCCTAACTCTTTATACTGGACGTCGAAGGTTCAGAAGGAAACTAAAGTAACTTAGGGTGTGTCCTGAGGAAGCAGAAGAGAACTACCAATAATCGCAGCAGATCAATATAGGCCCACGCATGTAGAAGGGAGATCCCCAGGAAAGTAAAATGGAAATCGTTGTAAGATTGGCTGTAATAACCAAACTTAGAGAATCGGTTTTCGAAGAAGTCTGTGCATGAATTTAGCAACCTCTACAGTATTTCTCATGTAAAGGCAGTCAGTGTAAGATAATTTAGATAATGTCGCGCACCGAGGAATGAAGTACTGGATGTGTCAATAGGAAGCATCCGATTTGGCACGTCTATATTTCTGAAACTAATAAATTTATACAACGAATTTTGTTTTTTAATGAACGGGAATCGGCAAAAGTTTATTTTTCCATAATTTTTTCATAAGTGTTCAATATGCCCCCCCCCCCCCCCCCCCCTGGAGACGCACGGCCAATGCGGTTTTCAAATTGTTCTCGTACTGCAGCGAGCATGCCTTGAGTTACAGCTTCCACATCTGCTGTTATGCGATGTATGAGTTCATTCATTGTTGTTGGTAAAGGAGGCACATAAATGGAGTCTGCTATAAACCCCACAAGAAATAATCACATGCAGTCAGGTCCGGTGATCTTGGAGGCCACTAATATAAGGCTAAATCATTTGGTCTAGTGCGTCCGATCCATCGTTCAGTAATCCTTTCATTTACAAATTCTGGTCCCTCCAGACGCCAGTGAAGCCGTATCTCATCGTGCTGGTAAATGAAGTTGTTCGACTCACTCTTTAACTGTGGGAGAAGAAAGTTCACAAGCATATCATGATATGAGCTACCTGTAAGAGTGTTCTCGGCAAAGAAATACGGACCATACACCTTTTACCGTGAAACTGCACAAAACACATTGCATTTTGGAGAGTCCCTCTCATGTTGTACGACTTCATGCTAACATTATGACGGTTCACCGTTCCATTTAAATGTAATGTTGACTCGTCATTAAAAACTAAACGTGGAAGAAAACTGTCATCCTCCACCTTGCCAAGACTGAAACTACAGAACTCCACACGTTGTTGTTTGTCGCCTTCACGAAGAGCTTGCAGTAATTGAATTTTGTATAGTTTCATGTGTAAACGTCGACACAACACACGACAGACGGACATCGGGGACATGTCGAGCTGTCGAGATGCACGGCGAACGGTTTTCTGCGGACTCCTTGTGAAACTATAGCGGATGCGTTCGAAGTCTGTGTCAGACACTCGGGTATGGCCCGGCGATTTGCCTTTGCACGAATAACCTGTTTCTCAGAATTCTTCATGCCATCGGCTAATGCTCTTTGCTATAGGATTGGTTGGTTGTTTGGGGGAAGAGACCAAACAGCGAGGTTATCGGTCTCATAGGATTAGAGAAGGATGGGGAAGGAAGTCGGCCGTGCCATTTCAAAGGAACCATCCTGGCATTTGCCTGGAGCGATTTAAGGAAATCACGGAAAACATAAATCAGGATGGCCGGACGTGGGATTGAACCGTCGTCCTTTCGAATGCGAGTCCAGTGTGCTAACCACTGCGCCACCTCGCTCGGTTTTGCTATAGGAGTATCCACACCATACCTACTACAAAAGTCACGCTGAACAGTTATTACTGATCCGCACTGCGCAAAACGTAGATCACATAACGTTTTCTATTGTGCCGACACCATTTTTACTAGAACTGAAGTGGGTGTACACTGCTGCTACCTAACGGAAACTACATAAAACTCGAGAATTTGCCCTTTCCAACAGTCCGTTGTTCACGCACATATCTCAGATAACATAATAGTTATGACTCTTTTTGATACACCGTGTAGTTTTTTCCTTTTCTCAATACATGAAAAGATGAGGCAAGCAATGTAGCTTGCGGCTTGTAGTTGCAGATGTGTACAGATTTTAATATAACGGGTAAGTAGTTTCTCACGCATGAGGCACAACTTTCAAACCCACTCACGCAACCATTACTGCATCACTCTTATGTACTTCCGACGACAGTAATGTGGAAGTTTTCTTCTTGTGGAACGTCGAAGTCGAGTCTTTCCTGCGGAAAGGTGATAAACCTGCCAGGAAGAGATGAAGTGCGACGTCAATCGCGGGCCGGTTTTGATTTCTCGCCGCGGGCCGGAGACACTAGGAGGCTGATAGGCGGCGGACACCTGTTACGGCGCTGTGGGCATTGTTTCCGGTCGCCGAACAATGGGCAAGCGGCTCCCCGCGGGCGGCCGCGCGTCACTCATGAATCACGGCGACGATATCGTAAAAGCCCGGCCGTAAAACCCACAAAAGGAACGCGGATAAATCACGGGGCGGTGATAAGCCTGCATTATTCCCGATGGAGATTGATTCCGCTCGTTCCGCGCGCACCTGGTGGCCGCTCTCCGTAATGGCTCGTCCCGTTCGCCCGCTGCCTGCGTCCCTCGCACGCTGCAGCTACTAACGCGAAACGCCCGCATACCCACTCCTACTTGCTACATCTCTCCTTTGAAAATCAAACCTTCGCGGACTGTAAACCACCTGCCAACTACCCAATGAACTCATTCCTTTTCGTTAACGCAAATATGGCGACACTGCTTAGGACAGGGACTCCGCAGAAACACTTCGTTTCAAAACGTCAGCTCAGGATATGCTATATGATTCAAAGTAGGTACCGTAACCGAAGGACATTATAGCCGGGTGGTTAAAATTAAAGTGTAGCTACTCAAAGAGGTAAAGTGTGGGGTGTAATTGTCGTATGGCAGCGAAACTTCGTATTCTAAAGCGTTAATGCGAAACCGATTTACGTTGAAAAAAAAATTAGGTCCAATTTGCTGGTAAGCCTTTTGGGGTATAAGGTCGTGGACCAAGAAAATTTTCAATTTCTAACGTTTCGTGCAGAGCTGCGCTGGATACCTTCAGGCGCATTGCTCCTCCATTGAGTCTTGCCGACTGACGGGTCGGACGTTTGAGAGCAACATATGTACCGTAGGAAAGGGGCGTGGCTGGAGTTACACGTGATAAGCAGAGGTGATACTTGCCAAAGGTAAAATTATCGATTGTCGTCTCGTCAAACATAAAAAAAACTGTTTACCGGTTCTGCAGAGCTACTGTCCGTATGTCGCTAAAATTGATGATCTCTTCCTTCCGATTAAAATCATCCCTATGTTTATATCTTTCAGTGGCTTCCCTACATTGCCGTGGATATTAGTTCGTCGTCGTAGATAGCATTTTTGCTTCAGAAAACTTCACTTCGTGACTTCCAGCCAAAAAGGTACGTTCTGCTACAACCGATTTGTCTGTTTTCCCTGGTCGACAAGAACTTTCGTGTTACTTTATCCTCTTCTCTTGTTTGTTCCACTATATAGGCTTAACATACACGGAAATTTATGTACGCCACATGCTGAAAGAGGAGGGTATTTTTTGTTTATAGACTGAAGTGGTTGAGCTATTTTCTTTGTTATATGAAGATGGTATCTGTTCTTTCTAACATGTCCATGTAGCTCTCTTAGAATGAAATGATAATTAAATCAGACCCTAAGCTGTCGACAAGCGTTGATATAAATCAACGGGGACAGTTGAAAATGTGTGCCCCGCCTGGGACTCGAACACGTGATCTCCTGCTTACATGGCAGACGCTCTTTCTATCTGAGCCACCGAGAGAGACCCACATTCCCAACTTACTGCCCACTACACTCATTACTCGCGGCAGACAATCTTACCGAGCCCCTAAGAGTTCGGGAAATGCGTGTGTATCCAGCACAGAAGAAGGAGGTCAATGGCCGGTTAGCCTTAACTATATGAAGATGGTATCTGTAATCAGACAGAATCCCGAGCCGCATGAGTTTCTAAACGGTGCAGTACTTTAAAATAATCTTTCTAATTACATTTAATAATACTGATACATTTGTTATGAGACTTCGTGGACAAAGCGATGCCGACTAACTCCTGCACTTTCCTGTACTGTGGCCATCTTTGGCAACCAGAGGGTAGAAGCATGTCGTTAGAGGACGGCTCTCCAGCCTTCATCGTTTACATTTGCGAACTGGAGACTCTCTTTCTCGATCAACTGCTCACCCTCCCTCCCCCCCCCCCTCCAGGCCCCTTAGTCCCCACCCCCTCCCCAGAGTTTAGGAAAGTTCATTGTTTTCGTTTTTCCACCAAGGAAAATCGTTGCCATTACCGTGAGTCATGGCAAACCCGCAGACCTGTATGTGACTGGGGATCAGAATGTCGATCGCCAATACCCACAGATCCGTGCACGTGATTTTTACTTCCCCCGCTATCCGCAGGTCGCAGTTTCAGTCTCTGTTCTGGTCATCTGTAGTTCCGTTCAAAACCGTCGTCAACTGAAAATGTGTTCCTGTTAGGTTCTCGTCTATAGCGTGGAACTTCCCTTTGTGATTGTTTACACTTTCTTCGGAAGACAATTTCTTGTCTATAGTTATTAACAGCTTACGCATCTACGATCTACGTAGCATTTAATATTCTTTCAAGGCCGCAAGATGGACGAGATGGTAGCGTGCGACACCCCACTGAGCGCGCCATCGTCGCAAAATTCTGCATGTCGCCGTAAGGCTGTCCGGAGACACAGTCTGCGGACACGGAGACTTGCGGGCGCCGGAGATTTGCGGACACCTAATGTTACGCAACAACGTACAGCACGGTCGCAACCTCGTCGTCGGTATGCTCACAACATTTATGGACGAGTATCGCAAGTATGTTTCGCTTCTAGTAGCATTTCATTTATATTTACCTAGCTAATTCTTTCCTATATATGAGCAGAGTTGAAGAGGATATCAGCTACCTCTTCTTTGGCAGCTAAAATTGCTTCAACTTTTTAGTGTTTTGCTAAGAGACTTGATGAAACTGCAATACTGGTTCCCAAGCTGAATACAGACGCTGTTATCCGAGTATATGTAGTGTGATTACAGGATGTTACACTTTTTCGTTATACTAACATACGTGCTCTTGCAAGACGCACCAGAAATTAAGGTGGATATAAAACAGGAACCAGTACACTTAAATAAATAAATAATATTTAATGTAACACATATTTATTGCGTTTGTACTCTCAGAAGCCACAAAAGAACCTTACGCTACGCGGTCTTGGACTTCTTTAGGAACGCTACACGGACTTGGACTTCTTTAGGAAGTTCTTATACGAGATTTGGATTTAAGCTACCACGACCCTGCTTTTCTAGAATTTGTACTGTACGTATCTTTAATGCCCACCGGCCGGCCGAAATGGCCGAGCGGTTCTAGGTGCTACAGTCTGGAACCGCACGACCGCTACGGTCGCTGGTTCGAATCCTGCCTCGGGCATGGATGTGTGTGTTGTCCAGAGGTTAGTTAGGTTTAAGTAGTTCTAAGTTCTAGGGGACTGATGACCTCAGAAGTTAAGTCCCATAGTGCTCAGACCCATTTTTAATGCCACCCTAAGCTAGCACTGGAGAGCTTACATATACTCAAGTTGTGCAAAAACGGAAGTCCGTTGTTGTTACAATCCATCGCCTTGGTAAGTTCCAATCGTCAGAAAATGGAGAGCATACATGTAGCTGGAAGAAACACCCAGACGCCTCACCGCCCAGCGCAGAGTTGTGGCGCTCTGCGATTGGTCGTGTGTCAGAGGGCAGGATGCCGGCGGAGTCTGTGCCACGGGAGAGAAGTCTTGGGGGAGGCGGCAGTTCGGCGCCGGCGCGCTGAGGGGAAGCAGGCTGGCGTTGCCGATCGATGTGGCCCCGACACCCCGAGCCACAAACGTACACAACAGGAACAACTCTCCGTGTCCGTCGCGGCACATTACACTCACAGCCAAATCTTATCCTTACACATTTAATCTTGCGTACCAGCCGGGCAAAACTGTTCTACGGGATGCAAAGCTTGTCTTCCCACCATTTTCGGATCACGATCGAATGCGTCACTCACATCTTCACGCGTCAGATTGTTTAACGAGGGAAGGACGTCAAAAGGGCCGACTTGGAGCAGGAGAGGCACCACACGACATTTTAATTTCCACTGTCTATACTTTTACAAATAAATTCATGAAACATTGTCAACACAACCAGGAAAGATTCAGGATTCAAACCCATAGCAATGTGAGTTCAAAAGTACAACAAATTAATTTTTTTAATGTGTGAAATTTTATCATTTTTTTCACTTACTACTGGTTGCATTTGTTGCTATTCGTACACTTTTCTTCACAAGTAAGAGAGACTCTTCGATGAATTTTGCACAGCATACAAACCATACTTACAGGTGTACGAAACTCTAGAATTTATTTAATTTATGAAAAAATGAATGAGCTGTTACATTTTAAACTTCATGTTTAGAAAAAACTCAAATTTTATGGTTAATTATCTCATTTTTAGCACAGTTTTTAATAGATTTGGAAAATTCTAGAGTTTCATACACTTGTAAGTATGGTTTGTATACTGTGCAAAATTCATCGAAGAATATTCCTTACTTATGAAGAAAAGTGTACCTATTGCAACGAACGCAGCCAATAGTAAGTGAAAAAATGATGACATTTCACACGTAAAAAATATATATTTTGTTATATTTTTGAACTTCCACTGCTATGATCTTGAATCCTGAACCCTTCCTGGTCATGCTGACAAAGTTCTATGAATTTAATTATAAAAGTATAGACAGTGGAAATTAAAATGTCCTGTGGTGCATCTCCTGCTCCAAGTCGGCCAGTTTGACGTCTTACCCCCCTTTAAGCATATAGAGATAATGCTAAAAACCGATATGAAATGCGACGAGCATGAAAATCAGTGTTATGGAATGCGAACTGAACATTTTTTGGGAGGGTTCTACGGTACTTCCCGCTTCTGTAAAGCAAACTGTATTCAAGACGCCAGTGCGACTAGTTCTATTGTCCGAACTGGGATAAGAATAAAAGTCGAGCAGTCAGAGGTGCCCAGAGGGAGAAATTTTTGTAAGTCGTCAGTCTTCTAACAGTGCCGAACTCCATCTCAGAGGAGCTCTGCCACCTTAAGACCTCAATTACTTGCTGGGTGTACTCCAGTCTATATCTTCCTCCACAGTTCTTGCCCTCTCCAGCTCCCTCTAGTACCATGGTCTTAACAGATAAACATCTCATCCTGTTCTTTCTTCTTGTCAGTGATTTCATACATTCCTTCCCTCGACGGTTCCCCGGAGTATCTCTCATTTCTTACCTTATCAGTCTACCTAATTATCAACATTCTTCTATAGCACCACATATCAAATGCTTCGATTCTCTTCTTTTCCGGTTTTCCCACAGTTCACGCTTCCTTACCACACGAATCTTCGCTCGAAACGTACATTCTCAGAAATTTCTTCCTCAAATTAAGGCCCATGTTTGATAATAGTAGACTCCTCTTGACCATGAATGCCCTTTCCAGTTCTAGTCTGTTTTTGATGATCTCTTTGCTCTGTCCATCATGAATTATTTTGCTGTTTATGTAGCAGAATGCCTTAACTTCATCTACTTCTATATCACCAATCCTGATGTTAAGTTAATCGCTGTTCTCATTTCTTATTCTTGTCATTATTTCCGTCTTTCTTCGGTTTAATCTCAATCCATGTTCTGTACTCTTTGGGCTGTTAATTCCGTTCAGTAGATTCTGTGATTCTTCGTCACTTTCACAGACCACAGCAATGTCATAAGCGAATTTTATCATTAGTAACTTTTCAACTTGAGTTTTACTCTCACTCTTGAACCTTCTTTTATCTTCGTCATTGCTTCTTCAATGTATAGATTGAACAGCATAGGCGAAAGACTACATCCCCTTAAAATTGTATTTTACCCGTCGTTCCCTATAGCCTACCGCTATTTTTCTCAGAATTTCGAACATTTTCCACCATTTGACGTTGTCGAACTTTTTTCCAGGTCCTCAAATCCTATGTACATTTCTTGATTTTTCTTCAAAAAAAAAAAAAAAAAAAAAAAAAAAAAAAAGAAAAAAAAAACTCTGAGCACTATGGGACTCAACTGCTGTGGTCATCAGTCCCCTAGAACTTAGAACTACTTAAGCCTAACTAACCTAAGGACATCACACACATCCATGCCCGAGGCAGGATTCGAACCTGCGACCGTAGCAGCCGCACGGTTCCGGACTGAGCGCCTAGAACCGCGAGTCACCGCGGCCGGCGAGTTTTCTTCAGTTTTTCTTTGATCATCGACAGCAAGGTCGGAGCTGCCTCTCTGGTGCCTGGTGTATCTTATGCTTAAAATTAATGTGGTGAATCTTTTTGGTATGTGGTAGGCGGTCATTAGCTCTGCACGAATTACTCGTATTATTTTTGTATACAAGTGGGTTTTATATCTGTAGGGTCCTGATTATGATACATGAAGTGGTTTGGAAACGTGCTGTATGTGTTTCCACTTCTCTGTGCTTCATATGTTCAGCCTTATTCTAAACTTTAGGTTTGTCTCTCAGGCATATGTTGAATGAAATACATTGAAAGTTAATTACCGTATGGCCACACAACTTAAAATAAATTCAGTAAAACAGAGTGTTTGTAATTTTGATTTTCAGAGTCCCCACTAATCATACCGAATATGTAAGAGAAGTTCTCCCCCTTCATCTCGTATTTTCGTAAAACTTGTCGGTAATTTCTAAATGAGGATAGCGTGTACAATACTCGCCACGTTCTTTTCGAGATAGATATACAGTAGCTCACTCACGTGCCTTCGCCATCTCTTTATTAGCAAAAGCAGAACTGTAGCACACATCTCCAAGCAAAGAGACGACGTAGTATCCATACCACCCTAGGAGGGCCATGAATAGAACAGATTCTGACCTAACCCAACCTCCTTGACCCCGCCAGAATCTGACGAAGAAGACAGGATGAACTATGACCGAGTTGTCGGCCGATGTTGTCGGGCGACCTCTGACGACGGCGTCTGAGGACCGTTGTCGGTGCCACAGTGAATGCAGTCTAATCTGACAGAAAGTCGCTTATATTGGTATCAAGTACCCTTCGCCTTGCATTATGTGGTAGCTTCCAGTGTGTGAACAGATCAACCAAAACATTATGACTGCTAAAACTTTCTGAGTCTTCCGGACCGAGGCTCCAATTCGGCACCTTTGCTTTTGCTTGTAAGTGCTCTACCAACTGACCTACCAAGCACGACTCACGACCCGTCCTCACAGCCGAATACTCTGCAGCTTTAAGGTTGTGAGAATGGTTCGTGAGTCGTCCTTTGGTAGTTTAGTCACTAGAGCACTTACCTGCGAAACGCAAAGGTCCCGAGTTTGAATCTTGGTCCGGCACACAGTTTTAATCTACCAAAAAGTTTCACATTAGCGCGCACTCCGCTGCAGATGACAGATCCGGAAATATATAAAGGACTTGCCTAATTCGTGCTACCCAGAACTACTGCTTCACTGCGCTTCAAAGGTGAACCAGCACGCTGTTGGTCATAGTGTTCTGACACCTCATTATTTATGCAGATACAGCAGTGAGGCAAAGTCTGGCCACATGTGATGTGGAAGATTTCGTCTAAGGTCAATTCGTGTATAGACGATTCGTGTATACCACCGATTCTTGACCTACAGGGAACACATATGGTTCCCAGCAAGTTTTCCTTGACGGTCCTCCAGCAATCACTGTTGATGCTTTGTGGATTTTGAATGTAAAACATGTCAAGTGACGAACATCTTCATGTTCTTTTTCTTCTGTGTGAGGCGTAGCGCCGTTTACCGATCCTGCCTTGGAGGCGGTTAAGTGGGAGATGTGTCTCAGAGCTGGATAGTGACAGATGGTGACGCGAGACTGGACGCGCACGTAGTTTATGTATCAGCCGATAGAGGACAATATTGGATAGGGGGACTGTGATTTTAGTTTCGATTGTGCCCACTAGAGTGCACTAAAGTAATAGAACGTTTTTGATAAACTGTTCTAGTACTTTCATAAAATGTTATTATTTCTTTTTATGTAAAATGTTATAAATGTGTTTTTGCAGTATGAATGATGCGTGAGTGTGGGTTAATGTTGATATGAAGATAATCGTTTAACGAGTGATGTAGTAGGATTTCGTGTGGGAACATATCGAAGAAGTATGGATATGGACAAAGGGGATTTTTGTGGAATAGATTTGTAAAGTAAGTTTATGGTAGAGGGAAAGTTAATTTAGGTATGAACAATAATAGTAAATAACTTGATGCATAAGCAAAACTGCAGCACATTAGGTAATTACGTCGGTAAAAAGTGCAGTCGGGAGGTTTACTATTTTGCGATTGGTTATAGATGAAAAGCGCGGACTGACGTAGGAGAGTGTTGTTTTGCTATTGGCTGTTGAGTAAACTGACCAATGGTAAAGCAATATTCTCCGCGCGCCTTTCTCTGCTGGTAGAGAAGACTTAGAGTATTCTAGAAATGAGTCGAAGCCTAGCCATGAAAGAGATCGGACGTGAGCAGTAGTAGAGCCGATGGAAATGATAAGTTGCCTCATCTAGCAGTTTTTCGTACATCAAAAGTGTTGGGAAGTGACGGCATAATTTTCCGATGTGTGTGTAGAAATTTCGGAATGTTTAAGTGAATTTTGTGAGAAGAAAAGACATGAATTCCGCGTGGTGTATTGAGCATGTCGGTGGCTAAAAACTGTGACTGCATTTGGTACCGACAGACTAAATATTTGGCGAGCATTCTCAGTCAAAAACAATCAGTATTTTTGTAGCTTTTACGTTTTCGGGAAATGCAAGACCATAAACTTGCTAACGTGAGTGAAAGTGATTATGAGTGACTGTGTTAAGACTAGCACGGGCTTGGCAGTGCTACTTGTTCACCTAAGTTTCAGAATATATTAATTGAGGGCAAAATTTCCAACCTTTCATTTCGTGTTTTTCCCGAAACGTGGATTAGTGACTTTAATTGCAGCCTAGTTCACGTCGAAGTACAGTAGGTTTCACTCGGCTTTCCTACTGGTGATCTGCTGAGACAATGTTTACAGGTAGGTGAAGGTTCGTCGTAAAAGGACGGATAGAAAAGTGCCGCCGTACGTGGCCAACGTTTGGAGACTGCAGCATGTGTGGACTTCACACTCTGAGTCAGAAAACAGGTACAGTTGTGTAATCTTAAGAAGTTGCGTCTAGTCCAGCCTGCGATACAACTTTCATTTCAGGCAAATGTACACATCGTGGTGTTGCAATTTTTACGGAGGTTTGTGTACTTTTTTGTGAAGAACAGGCAGATGCACGCAAAACGCGCCTTCTAAGAAGAGGCCGTCCCCCTTGGTGATGATCACGACAGGTTGCCGGCTGCCGGCTGGACTCAGCGGCTGCCCCCAGCGTTAATTGGAAGAAGCGTGAGCACCCGCGGGGCAGTAAACGTCCCCGTAAGTCAGCAGTCGGCCCAGGGCACGTCACTTATTGTTGCACCGCCTCGCCGAGAGGTCCTTAGCTGCCGCGCTGCCAGCTCTCGTGTCGCGGGAAAAAACTAATGTATTCCCCACTGTACACGACTACCCGCTCTTAATGTCCTTTAATTTCAGCGCCTGATCCGCTGCCGATATCGTAATGACCGCTGGTCATACTAATGGAGGAGTTGTCCAGTTGCCGATACAATAAAAAAGAAATAAAAGTAACAAAGGCCAGCAAATTGAGTTTCCCGCGAGTTCTTCGAAGACTGGCGTCCTTGTCTGGGTCCGGTGCGGCGCTTTGCTCTCCTTATCTGTAGCGACAAACGCATAATGTCAGCGCACGAGCAAGTTTATACATGTTTAACCTTTGTTTATGCGTTCTTCAGTAGTCTTTCAAACCGTCTACCGAGCTAGTGCGGCAGGGCTCATTAACTGCAGAGACAAATATCGAAGTTTCATAGTCCCTGATTTGTTGCATGATTGCAAATAGGTCATCCGCTTGTAAAGGGTTTCAATAATTCTTCGTGCCCCTTTTGGACTAAAGATTTTGTGAAATGTGTTCTACGCAAGTCCTTTGTCACTTACGTGCGGCTCTAATTTACAGGTAGAAGTAGCTTAATTATCTTCTGATAAGTTAAACACCGTATGTTTTAATTATGATAGATCAAAACCAATACCAATAATCACAAGCTCTCAGATTCATCAACCCGTTTTGTATGCTCACCAACCACCAAGGCCATTACATCCCCCACGCACATATAACTGTTATTCGGTAGCTCGGAGGGTGTCAGACTGCAGATTCAAAGTCAGGCATTACTTATCGCGTTTTTCATCTCTGGCAATGATTTCTTTATATGAAAAATGCACAGCTGCACTATGGTTCGGAATTCACGTTGAACTGCTGGTCCCCCTTTAATTAGCTGTGTAAGTCAACTCGAAGGCCGGAGAAAGGCAAGGGCGTACTACATTCACAAGACCATGTTAGTTGTACAGTGGTAAAACCTACACAGGAATACCCTGAGATATTGTTGCATTACTCTGTCTTCTGCGTTCCACGTTTTGCTGAATACGTATTACTAGATCTACCACTGTTGTAAAAGTATTTTCACAGAAACTAAGCTAAATGAGGAAACAAACCGATCAGATCATAATTAAATGTTTACTCTGTAAGGATCCACCGGGGATCTCACCTCATTTATACCAAAATAACTGTGAACAGCCTCCAACATTTTGAGGCTTAAGTGCGGACTCACTTTATATAGGAATATGAACTGAGAAGTGGGAGCACGTGAGTGCTAGGGAAGAACTGAACTCTTCGGGGCGTAGCGCTGCAGCCACATGTTAACAATATCTTGAGACAAAGGAAAACAAATGAAGAAATGCTGACAATAATGGAAAGGTGTCTACATTTTGTAAAGTAATAAGGAGGCGGCAGACCTGGATGAGTCACGTTTTTGGGGCGCGAAACTACAGAACGGGAAAAAATTGCAACACCAAAAAATAATTAGAGCAGTGAGATTTCGAGAATAGCTTTGTATGGATAAGATATTTAAGTTAACAATGCAAGATCATATGTTAATGTATGCGCAATATAAGCTATAGCAGATGTGAAATGCGGGTACATTAATAACCGGTGTAACCGCCAGAATGTTGAGTGCAAGCTTGCAAATGAGCATGTGCAGGTGTCGGATCTCAGTTTGTAGGATGGAGTTCACTGCCTGTTGCACTTGGTTAGTCAATACAGAGACAGTTAATGCTGATTGCGGATGACGCTGGAGTTGTCCGATGATGTCGCTTATGTGCTCCATTGGAGACATATCTAGTGATCGAAAAGTCCAAGGCAGTATGTCGGCACTCTCTAGAGTGCAGTATGTGGGTGAGCGTTATCCCGTTGGAAAACACCCCTTGGATGGCTGTTCATGAATGTGAGCACAACTGATCAAATAACCACATTAACGCAGACTTTCGTGGTCCGCATATGTGGGAGAGTGCTCCTGCTGCCATACAAAATCGTCCCCAAACATATCTCCAGGTTCAGTGTGCCTAGCACCCAGGCAGATTGGTTGCAATTCCTCAACTGGCCTCCTCTTATCCAATACACGGTCATCACTGGTACCGAGGCAGAACCACAGTTCACCAGAAAGGGCAACAGACTTCCACTCTGCCCTCCAATCTCGCTTAACGCCGTTGAAATCGCAAACGGCGGTGGTTTGGAGTCAGTGCAAGGCTCGCTACAGGGCATCAGTCTCGGAGCTGTCCTTGAAGTAACCGACTTGTAACGCTTCGTTCTGTCACTGCGGTGTCAACTGATGCTCAAATTGCTGCTGCTGATGCAGTTACGACCCGACAGAATTGAGCGCGGGTCTTCCTTCTCGTAGAGCCACACGCCCGTCCAGAGTCCGGTCTTCCTGAGACTACACATTCTGTGTGACCACGGATCCCAGCAATCATGTGCAGTAGATAGATTCCTGCCATGCCTTTGTGCAGTAATGCGGAAGGAACATACAGGTTCTGGTAGCGGTGTTGCACGAGCTCGGACTCAGTGAGGTACTGATAAAGGCGACTTTGTCATCTTAAAGGCATTCTTCATTAACATCAGGCTACCAATTGCAATCGCATAGATAACTAACACTCATGCAGCCGCAGTCGCATACATGAGAAGCCTTTCATGCCCTTCACTTGGGCGCGGGTGGAACGCTTGACGCGCTATTCCTGCAGTACACCTTTTTGATGGTGGTCATGTGTCTCACTGCATGGATTTCCCTCTGGTATAGCTGGCGTCTGTGTCATCCTCTGTGTGCTGCGGGAGGTGTTTAGTCTCGCAGCAGGTCAGGCCAACGCGTAGTCGACCTGACTGACGCTCACGAACGTTGCAGTGTGTATTTGAAGCAAACCTGATTTGCATCCTCATTGTGGCGACCTTATGCGACTGGAAAATAGACGACACCTTTCAAATGCAGAAACACGGCTACCAACTACGCACAGTTCCTCCTTAGTGTGGCCATCTTTTTTCCGACAGTCGTTATGGTGGAAATAGGCCTGCAATGTTTAGTACAGCGCAAGAATAGAAGAAAATCTATAACTGATAAATGCCTCAAGAGTTACAATCAGCTGAAAAGAGTGGCTTCAGATAGATGCCAAAGTTCCTTCTCTACATCCTCGCACAAACGAAAAAATGGCTGACATCCAAATAAGTGTCCAAGGAACAGAAAAGCAACTGAAATCACTCAAGAGAGGAAAGTCCACTTGACCTGACGGGATACCAACTCGATTCTACACAGAGTACGCGAAAGAACTTGCCCCCTTCTAACAGCCGTGTACCGCAAGTCTCTAGAGAAACGGATGGTTCCAAATGATTGGAAAAGAGCACAGGTAGTCCCAGTGTTCAAGAGGTGTCGTCGAGCAGAAGCGCAAAACTATAGACCTATATCTCTGACATCGATCTGTTGTAGAATTTTAGAACATGTATTTGCTCGCGTATCATGTCATTTCTGTAAACGTGGATTTCGGAAACAGCGATCGTGTGAGACCCAACTCGCTGTATTTGTTCATGAGACCCAGAAAATATTAGATGCAGGCTCCCAGGTAGATGCTGTTTTCCTTGACTTCCGGAAAGCGTTCGATACAGTTCCACACTGTCGCCTGATAAACAAAGTAAGAGCCTACGGAATATCAGACCAGCTGTGTGGCTGGATTGAAGAGTTTTTAGCAAACAGAACACAGCATGTTGTTCTCAATGGAGAGACGTCTACAGACGTTAAAATAACCTCCGGCGTGCCACAGGGCGGTGTCATGGGACCATTGCTTTTCACAATATATATAAATGACCTAGTAGATAGTGTCGGAAGTTCCGTGCGGCTTTTCGCGTATGATGCTGTAGGATACACAGAAGTTGCAGCATTAGAAAATTGCAGCGAAATGCAGGAAGATCTGCAGCTGATAGGCACTTGGTGCAGGGAGTGGCAACTGACCCTTAACATAGACAAATGTAATGTATTGCGAATACATAGAAAGAAGGATCCTTTATTGCATGTTTATATGATAGCGGAACAAACACTGGTAGCAGTTACTTCTGTAAAATACCTGGGAGTATGCGTGCGGAAGGATTTGAAGTGGAATCATCATATAAAATTAATTGTTGGTAAGGCGGGTGCCAGGTTGAAATTTATTGGGAGAGTCCTTAGAAAATGTAGTCCATCAGCAAAGGAGGTGGCTTACAAAACACTCATTCGACCTATACTTGAGGATTGCTCATCAGTGTGGGATCCGTACCAGGTCGGGTTGACAGAGGAATAGAGAAGATCCAAAGAAGAGCGGAGCGTTTCGTCACAGGGTTATTTGGTAGGCGTGACAGCGTTACGTAGATGTTTAGCAAACTCAAGTGGCAGACTCTGCAAGAGAGGAACTCTGCGTCGCTGTGTAGCTTGCTGTCCAGGTTTCGAGATGGTGCGTTTCTGGATGAGGTATCGAATATATTGCTTCCTCTTGCTTATACCTCCCGAGGAGATCACGAGTGTAAAATCAGAGAGATTCGAGCGCGCACGGAAGCTTTCCGGCAGTCGTTCTCCCCGCGAACAATACGCGACTGGAACAGGAAAGGGAGGTAATGACAGTGGCACGTAATGTGCCCTCCGCCACATACCGTTGGGTGGCTTGCGGAGTATAAATGTAGATGTAGATGTAGAAGGAAGACAGCTGCTGTAAGCGAGATCAGAAATCGAAAACCCGAACAGCTGGCCACCGTGACTCTTATACCACGGCATTCCAAAAATTAGGAATTGCACAACACGAGTGTATTTCCCTTTTCCTGGTAACTACCTCTGTCGGGAATGGTACGGGCTGCTACTAGGTTGGGGCAACCATCAGATAATAGCCATTTAGCCACTACGGCCAGAGCAGATGACTACTATGATAGCAAAGCAAGTTATAATTGATGGCTGAAGGGAATGCCTAGCTTCTTGTCTGGATACATATCGCTTAATGGCGTTCGTCAGTCATTAATCGGACAGAGAGCTAAGTGCAGCGCAGAGGAAGTCAAATTAATCGAGCGTAGTTTTGCGAGACAAAGTGGCCAGCCTCGGCTGCAGAAACTGGTACATTTGTTAGTGTCGCCGAGCGCGAACAGCTGGCGGCGGCTATCAACAGGCCGCTTCCTCGCCTGCTCGAATTCCGATCCGCGACGAACTCGCGTACAAAGAAACCGGACGGGCGGGCTCACATAAAGAAGCGGGTTTATTCGGGAAACCACTTATCCGCCCGGCCTTCGCCGCCACCACCACGCACGCTCACACTCTCGCGCACACAAACACACACACACACACACACACACACACACACACACAGGCCCATTCGTGCGGACGAATTTATCAGGAGCGAGGTGTTAGGCTGGGTACTGTTAAGATTAGCAGTGGAGGGAGAAAACGGTTTAATTACCGCGCCTGTGCCGAAGGAACAGGTTGGCTCGCTGGAAATTCGCCGCTTCACAAACTTTCCCTGGCCGGCCGGCGCCAGCTGCGATGCTGCTTAGCATGCGGCCCGCCGCCGCTTCCGCCGCCGACGCGAGCCGTCCGCCCGGCGTGAGAGAGGTATCGCCGCTATCGCACGGGCGCCTGCAATGCCCGCTGCAGTACCCGGTACACACCGACGCCTTTATTCGCAGTGTATCTTTCTTTTTGTTTCCTCCTCGGTTTCTTTTCGCGACCCGTCACCTGCCGTTACGACATACCGCTGCACAAGCACGTCTGCAGGTAATTAAAGACCGTTTGATAATGGGCCTACAAGGCCAAGAGGTTGTATTTACCTTACGCGCAGCGACGGAAGCAATACTTTCATTGAAATAAGTATGCTGCATGGCGATTTTCTTAAACAGCCGTAACGCAAACAAGCGGAAGTACACGGACCGAGAGCCTGCTATACGCGGCCTCGAGAATATCGGTCCCTAAAATCTGTCTTTAGGATAGTATCTAGCGTTTCCGGACGGAAGTCATGTTCTGCAACAAGTAGAAAAAAACACAACCCAAGTAGTATATCTTTTTTATTGCCTGCAACTCTAAAAATGTAAGTACATAACGAGTCATGAAAAAGTTTTCAGTGATCCAGGAAAATATTTGCTTTATTCGAGTCTTGGACCACAATGTTTATTTGTAATCACGTAATTAATTGCGGTCGGTAATGACAGCTTCGGACGTAGAGGTAGCCTAATTTATAAATGCACTTCTATCTATACGTATGCAAAGCAGAAAATTCTACAAACAACTCTACACATATCCATACCCGAGTAGAAACGTGTTGTGTTATACATACCACGCTATTAAATGTGATGGTGCATTCAGAATCATTAGCCATTTTGGCTTCGTCAAACAAATAAAATTGTGGTACGAAATGAGCTGTGACGGCCAATGATATTTTTACTCCATTTTACTGTTGTGGCTGCAGTTTACTGCGAGCTACCGTCTAGCGAGTTTGTTACCTGAGTGCATTGTCCATATATGATAATGTTTTTACTAGTGAGATGTAATTGGCTCTGAGAACTATGGGACTTAACTGCTGTGGTCATCAGTCCCCTGAGCTGTAATTCTTTCTGTAATTACGTTATTTCGATTGTGTAAAGAGACTATGTAATCTTCTAACAGAGGTGTTTGTTTCAATAAGGCATTCTTTCCCATTAAATTTTATTAAATGCCGTGTAACCAAAACCATTTACGTTTTGTCTTCCACATTTCCTTTTATGAAATGTGAACTAAGTTTTTATGTAACTGTGTATACGGAACGCAGGTTTTGAAAATCACGTAAACTGATGTGCAGCGGCGACATATAGCGGGCTTGGCTTGGATGGAGGCACGTTTCTTACCGCCGCGCTGCAGTATAACTGTGTCTCTCTTCATGTGTAGTATGTACGGTTCAGTGGCGCTCTTTACGAATCACAATTTTATTTCTTTAACGAAGCCGAAATGGTTAATGATTCTGACTGCAACACCACTTGCAACGGCGTGACGTGTATAATATAACGGGTTTATATTCAGGTTCAAATGCTTCAAATGGCTGTGAACACTATGGGACTTAACATCTGAGGTCATCAGTCCCCTAGACTTAGAACGACTGAAACCTAACTAACCTCAGGACATCACACACATCCATGCCCGAGGCAGGATTTGAACCTTCGACCGTAGCAGCAGAGCGGTTCCAGACTGAAGCGCCTAGAACCGCTCGGCCACAGTGGCCGGCGGACCCATTATTACCGTGCTTATTTTTCTTGTTTCGGTGAGTACCAACACCTCTCAAAGTATTCGGCACCATTTTTTGTACACCCTCCACATACACTTTGACTGTCCGCAGCTCGTGGTCTTGCGGTATCGTTCTCGCTTCCCACGCCCGGGTTCGATTCCCGGCTGTGTCAGGGATTTTCTCTGCCTCGTGGTGACTGGGTGTTGTGTGATGCCCTTAGGTTAGTTAGGTTTAAGTAGTTCTAAGTTCAAGGGGACTGATGACCATAGCTGTTAAGTCCCATAGTGCTCAGAGCCATTTGAACACTTTAACTATACCAGTTTTATATCGTAAAAGCTTTGTGATCGGTAACTGGAATATATAAAAATACTCTCCTGGAGCGCTGTGTAAAAGGTACTTCAGTTTTTTTTACAGTTTTTTATTGATCGGCAATGGAACTATGAAAAAGGAACGGCGTCAGTGGTGCAAGCAATGCGACGTTGGACAGTGTGTTTTCTGAATGAACAACCTAAGCAGCTATGGCGGTAAAACAAAAATGGGGCGATGGTGGTAAAAGGGTAGGAATTTGCGGGGAAGAAGGTGGAGGGTAAGGGGTTGCCGAAGGCTGGTTGCACCACCACCTGCGGAGGTACTACCCCCATGACCGCAATCTGTCTGAGGCCTCTAGAAGAGTGAGCGCTTCCACGGCACGCCATTTCTTCCCACAGCGGTCCCCGATTGGCGACGCTACAGGAATCGACGGCTAATGGAGCGCTCGCGGGGGAGGAGACGGCGTCTGCGCGTCTGTGACTGGGCGGCTGCCGTTGTTGCAGCTAACCTGCACGTGGCGCTACACGGCACTGCTGCAGTCCGTGGGCCTCAGTCTCGTCAGAACATGCAAACACTGTTATCTTTTCACGATGTCTATCATTCCAGCACGAGGTTTCCCTTTTACGAGATCATATTAAGATAACCAGATTTTACACTGTTAACTATTGTGAACTATTTTAGGACAAGACATATGCGAAATTTGATAGAAAAGTCAAAAGGGTATAAATTGTCTTCGGCAGTCGATCTGACAATAACACAAAAGCCAAAAGCACTTATACTACCAAACACAAGAGGTTTGTGTCGTTGCTTTGGTAATCGTCACCGGTTGCACAGGGTTTCAAAATCCTTCCATGTAACGTGTAGAGATGATAGATCACGTCATGGGGAACAACTTTAGCTCGAGAAAATATGTTCGCTGATGGCTTCCGGCAACGCAAGGCATCCTTTTGAATTGGTTATGCCTCGGAGAGACGGCAGTGCGTAGGCTCTCTGAGGCATGAGTATGCCTTGTGTGTTGCAAACACTGCTTTGTATAAAAGGGGATCAGCGCAGTTCCCGATCCGTTTCTTAAATAACTTCCACCACCTAGAGATAGTGTTACGGTTGCTTGTTGAAAGTCCCTCTATCAATTTAGTAAGCTAGGTACTAGGGCCGGCCGGGGTGGCCAAGTGGTTCTAGGCGCTACAGTCTGGATCCGCGCGACCGCTACGGTCGCAGATTCGAATCCTGACTCGGGCACGGATGTGTGTGATGTCCTTAGGTTAGTTAGGTTTAAGTACTTCTAAGTTCTAGGGGACTGATGACCTTAGAAGTTAGGTCTCATAGTGCTCAGAGCCATTTGAACCATTTAGGTACTAGGAAGCCTTGTTAGTTTGGTGATATATCGACGTCCTAGGGCTGGTGAATACTAAACGACTTCTAGCATCACCAGGAAGCGTCAGCTAACGTTTTGTCTCCTCTGATGTGAGCTATCATCCATACACTTTTGATGCAAATACTTTGAAACATCCTGTACATCAGTCACGATTTTAGATGAGCCATTTTCTGTGTAGGTCTGCAGGTGATATTTTTCTGAAAATAGCAGTGGCGCGTCTACGCTTTGTTCTTCTTATTAGAATTGTTTACATTTCTAACTCTGCTAGTAGTTTCGGAATCCGGCTCCAATTCTTTCTTTCTCTCGCGCCTTAGTCCTGCAACGAACGCAGGGTCGGCGTGGTTACAAAGGATTTGGCAGTGTTAGTGTTAGGGATGGCCGGATGCCCTTCCTGCCGCCACCCCGTACCCCTCAGCATCTAACTCTGCCAGAGGTGAAATAACTGTGTAGGAAACGCATCCAGACACTGTCTGCGCAATAACCACTGCACTCGAAGCAATTCAGAGACGTGCTGCTACACTTGTTAGCGATAGGTACAAATAACACGCAAATATTACGGAGATGCTTCGGGAACTCAAATAGGAAGCCCTAGAGGGAAGACGACTTTCTTTTCCAGGACCACTACTGAGAAGATTTAGAGAAACGGCATTTGAAGCTGACTGCAGAACGATCCTACTGGCGCGAACGCACTTCGCGTAACTATCAGGGAGATAAGAGAGATTATGGCTTGTACGGAGAAATATAGACAGTCGTTTTTGCTCGTTCTATTTGCGAGTTACACAGAAAAGAAAATGACTAAAGGTCGCTACGCACCGTAGGGTGGCGTGCGGAGTGTGTAGGTAGATGAAGAAAACCCAGAATAACAAGACAAGGGACAGGGCCAAGAAAAAGAAGAGAGGGAGTGACATTCGTCTCTGATCAGCTTCGTTTAGTATCTTTTAACCATCATTGGTCTTTCGCCATTAACCTGGCTGCGGGTGATACACCACTGCTTGCAGATCCGTTGGACAGTGCGCGTTGATACACCGAATAAATCGGCAACTTGAGTCACAGTGTCGTCATAGGCACGACGAAACACTACAGCACCTTATGAAATTCGGTCACGTCACAACGCGGACTCATGTTATTGCGCTGATTCCATACAACCGGCTGATACATACACTTCAGTTCATCGCCGTGACTTGGGTTTGGTGTGGAGGGTCATATGGCCGCCATCTACAGCGCTCCAAAGCGACTAGTGTGCTCTTTTAAGTGTGTGACTAATACTTTCTCCGGTGAGCTCATTTGTCATACAAAACACTGATGCCTTTCAAAGATAGGCAGTGTACACAGTGTGTCCCAGTTCCGGTAGGACTGCTTGTGTGTAATTCCAAACTGCAAACCTATCTTCTCGTGGAGAGTTGCGGTGTTGCGATCCTTGAAGTTTCAAAAATACTGTGCAGAAAGTGAAAGCACTACCACTGATGTAACAGGTATATTGGCCGCGAACGTAAGAAGGTGTCTGACAGAAAGTGAGAGTGGAGCAGCGAGACAACATCAAGCTGACTTTTTTTGCCTCCTTCAGAAATCGGGGTCGAGAATTCGTCGAATTCGACCCGAATACCGACAGGCACGTTCCTGGATCCTCGTTCGTGAAAACATCGCAGCCAACATCCAAACTAAATTAATACTGTGCACGAGTTTTTGGTCAGCAAATGGCCCAAGTGGCACTAAGCACTATGGGACTTAACTTCTGAGGTCCTGAGTCCCCTAGAACTTCGAACTACTTAAACCTAACTAACCTAAGGACATCACACACATCCATCCCCAAGGCAGGATTCGAACCTGCGCCATAGCGCTCGTGCGGTTCCAGACTGTAGCGCATAGAACGGCTCGGCCAGTCCAGCCGGCGGTCAGCAAATGGATAACTGTTCTGGCTCACCCTCCAGACGACTTCTAGTTTCCCCAAATTGAGAGCCACGCGGGGGAGCCGAGCGGTCCGGGCGCCTTGTCACGGTTCGCGCGGCTTCCCTTGTCGGAGGTCCGAGTCCTCCCTCGGGCATGGGTGTGTCTGTTGTCCTTAGCTTAAGTTAGTTTAAGCTAGATTAAGTAGTGCGTAAGCTTAGGGACCGACGATCTCAGCAGTTTGGTCCCATAAGACCTTACCACAGATTTCCAAAAAAATTTTTCCAAATTGAAGTTGGCAATGTAAGGACATCGTTATGGCGCTAGAAAATTGTACTGCAATATTAAACACAACTGCAAAAAATACAATGACTTTTTCAAAACGCTTCTAAAACAATTTTAGCTGGTTTTTAATATTCGAGGAGACTATTTCCAATAAAAACAGTGATTTTATAAACATAATCGACGACTTTTATATTTCATAGGCACAGTCGTAACGCAAGTGGGGCACTCTAAATATAGCTAGAATGGCCAAAGAGAAACACTGAACTCTTTCAAAAAGCAATATACAGTTTGGTTAAATAAAGTAATATGTCCCCGCCCTCAAGTGACGTCCTCGAGTGAAATAAAATAACTTGCCTGTCCTGATGGCCGTATGTGACAGACCAGTCTGCAGCGGCGGAGTCCCTAAGGAGGATAAAAAATGGTTTGCTTTTTTACAAGGTGTCTCAAAAAATAAAGAAAAATACCGTGTGCCGCAAAGTTGTTACGGCTGTTTTCTGCATAACTAACACGACTTCCTGGTCTTAACACAGCTTTCATTGGTGGATGTTTTTACTTGTGCCGCGTCAGCGTATCAAGTTGCTTTCAGACTTGCTAGCCCCCTGCAGATAATCTGATTGTCACTGCTGCCACAGTGCACGGTGATACCGTGTTCTTAAAGAAAACGTCGAGAAGCCCGCCCCGGGGAAGCGATCGGAATTCACAGCCCAACACCTCGGCCTAAACTCGCTAAATCTGCCCGGAGACGGACACGGACCCCGGCCGTGGCACTCCGCCGTGACAGCAGCCGCGGGGAGGGGAGGCAGAGGCCGTGCTAACAAGGAGTGATGTATCCAGCAGGAGTCCCCCGCGGCGAGGCGAGGCGCGCCGCCCCCAGGTGCGGGGGTGGCGGCCGCGCTCCACTCCACGAGTCGGCCACCGCCTGCGTTCCAGAATATTAATACGCGCGGGGGCGGGTCGGCTCCGGGCGCGCCACACCGCGGCTGTCAGCCCGCTCGGCCTGCCGCTCGTCATGAAGAATGCACGCACCGCCTCTCCCCTGCCAGTCGAGACTTTGTTTGTCGAATTACCGGCGTGAATCATTCAGTGACAAGCCATCACGAGCGCGCGCAGGCGCCACGCTGAAACGCCTCTCGTCGGTGGATGACGGACGCGGCACGCACCGCCACTGGCTTATTAGTAACTGTCCGCTTCCAGCCCGTCGCGCTCTTCTCCACAGCTCAAACGCGCCATCAACTTGAAGCTCTACACGTAGCTCAGTTAACAAGGAACAGCACCGCGGCAGTATTTATGTTCGTACAGAAGAACCGGGAATTTTTAACCTACACCCTCGGCAACAGCATATTTGGATTGTATATTCGGTTCTCTGGAGGGAGCAACAGCTGCGAGGGTGGTGGGAGGGGGCGGGGAGGGGCGCACAGAATGTTTCGTGTCACACTTCTCTTTACAAAATACAGGGTGTAACAGGTATATTGCTATCGGTGACTAAGGACGGTATAGTCAACAACACGTCAGTATTTATTTCATTCGTAGACAGATTTATAGCTATTACAAGTCGCACGTTCTTACGAGTACGCCGTCCGCTGTGGCCAAGTGGTTCTAGGCGCTTCAGTCCGGAACCGCGCTATTGCTACGGTCGCAGGTTAGTTAGGTTTAAGCAGTTCTAAGTCTGGGGGACTGATGACCTCAGATGTTAAGTCCCATAGTGCTCAGAGCCATTTGAACCATTTTTTTACGAGTACATGTCGCAAGAACAAGCCATTAATGCCCATTTTCCCTTGGCAGATGGTCAGGTGTTGCAGTGTGGATTCCTGGACGCAAAACGTTTAGTCTTCACTGACAGACGAGATCCACTTAATGGTGCATTACGGCCGTGCAAAAGACATCAGATCGGAAAGTTTGTGACTTGCTTGTGAGAAGACTGTTCGACGCAGAGAGAAAACATCCAACACACAGGAATGAAATTTTCACCCCACTGCAGAGTGAAAATTTCATTCTGGAAAAAACCTCCACGTTGTGGCTAAGCCATGTCTCTTCTTCAGGGAGTGCTAGTCCTGCAAGATCTGCGGGAGAGCTTCTGTGAAGCTTGGAACGTAGGTGGCGAGGTACTGGTAGATTTGAAGATGTGAGGACGGATCGTGAGTCGTGCTTGGCTAGCTCAGACATTAGAGCACTTGCCCGCGAAAAGAAAAGATCCCGAGTTCGAGTCTCGGTCCGGCACACAGTTTTAATCTACCAGGAACTTTCAACCAACACACTGATTTGCTGTACATATTATGGTACCACATATAAAAATATCTGTACTTGTGCCCATTAAACGCTGCACAACTTTCTGTCAGTTACTTTTTTTTAAAACGTAACACAAATGACTAGAATGATAAGTACAATAACAACAATGCGTTTAATGCGTATTTCTAAACAGCTACCACAGGGTAAAGTCCCTGTTCAGGAAGTCTATCCAGTGCCTTCCGCGGCAACAAAACTTTCATTTTAAATACTTCATTCACTTACTGGTGGTAATGGCCTTGCCGCAGTGGATACACCGGTTTCCGGGAGATCACCGAAGTTAAGCGCTGTTGGGAGTGGCCGACACTTGGATGGGTAACCATCCAGCCGCCATGCGCTGTTGCCATTTTTCGGGGCGCACTTAGCCTCGTGATGCCAATTGAGGAGCTACTCGACCGAATAGTAGCGGCTTCGGTCAAGAATACCATCATAACGACCGGGAGAGCGGTGTGCTGACCCCACGCCCCTCCTATCCTCCTGGAGGATGACACGGCGGTCGGATGGTCGTGATAGGCCACTTGTGGCCTGAAGGCGGAGTGCTTTTTTATCATTCACTTACTGACCATATTTAAAAATTTGAAATGCTGTCGTAATTTACTCATTAAGAGCTGTAATCTCATGTTAAAGTCATCTATTACTCACGCCAGACGTATACTAAATACATACAAACAAACATAAAGAGGACAGTATAACAACCATATTTTTACAGGGTCGTCAGACTGAGTCAGACAAACTTGTAAGGGTGTTTCAGGGCTTACTGCGCTGAGAAATAGCTCTTACAAAAAAATTCGGTAAGTTGCACCGTTTCCAATTTCTTTAGCACTGAATTTAGCAAAGCAGGTCGTTGTGCGCGCAGATTTAAGCTGTCTACTGGAGACAGTGTTACCAAACGTGTTCTTCGTTTGGTTTCTTCAACCTGAACAAGATAAAGATACAAAAACTGGACATGGGATGGTAGAAAGGAACAAACGGTCCAATGGTTTCCCATGTTTTTTTCCCACTGTTACAGCTCATCAAACGAAGAACACGTCGTTTGGAGACTCCACTTTTAGCAAGCTGCTTGTATGTGTGCGCGAAACCAAGTGATTGGCTAACTTAACTGTTGGTTAATTTGAAAACGGTCCAACGTGTCATTTTTTTTTTCTTCATAATTATTTTCTTAGCGCAACATACCGTGCAACACGCTTACAAGCTTTGCAGTCTGTTTGTGACCAACCAGGATACGCATAAATTACAAAATACAGGTAAATTGACAAAACAAAGGAAATGACCAAACCTACGTTCATAAAACATTTCTCCAAAATGAGTTACGCCTAGGGATCTGTCATGCGCAAGCAATGAACCTTATTCTGAGCACAGAAATGGACAGAGAGGGCATTGGGAATATGGCTGTTATCTAATGTGGTGACTTACCCGATGACTCAGCCCTGCCGACACCAGTCGTAATTTGATTAAGGAACTTCTTAACACACCAGTCCTCGTTGTAGCAATCCGGAAGATATTCAGACTGCTCCGTCCTGTCTTGGTACTTACGTTTCCACACTGGATGTCTTGCGTTACTTGGAGGTGCTTACAAAGGTTTCGATGTCTAAGAAACTTGTTCTTGATTTCAGCATAGCGTGGGACAGTTGGTGGTAGAGCGGTGACTCAGCCTCAACGTTCTCATCCCTCAGCTGTTTTTAATCAGCCCAGACTTCTCAACAAATAATTGTTACAGACACTACCACCTAAAACTACAAAATACTCCTAAACTTTGAATGTATGTGTCTTTAGACAGTACAAACTCTATTGCAGACATCTTGTTGATTCTGTACCCTTGCAGACTGACAAACCACAAGTACACTATATGATCGATATATCATCATCCACCTTCACTCTGTTATTTGCAAGCAACTTCCTGGCGCCGCGGTATAGACCTGCTCTGACATATGTGTGGCAAAAATCAGGATACGATATTTTTGTTCCTGTCGCATCATTTGATAGCGTGGTTTTTCATACTGGACTACTGCGGCGTGGATACACTGAAGAAAATGTAGCATGCCCACGTGTTGCCCTTGTCAGGTGCCCACACTGTTCCATTCCGTTGTATTTTAATTACTTCAGTGAAGCTCCACGTTTGCACTTTGATGACGATTAAAGGAAGAACATTCCACAACACAGCATCTATTTGGAAAATTCGGTGAGGTACGTAATGCATCTGTTAAAATATAATATACTACATCTGTTAAAATATAATACTGTTTACAGCAAAAGTCGTGCAACTTTTCCCCGGATAATACCTTATTTATGTCTTTCGTGGATCTGCTTGTCGCAGCTGTATATTACATGATATTGTTCCATCAGAGACCTGTGCTTCTCTAGTATTTACATTCGTTCTCCTTCAAACATCGATTGAACACAACTGTGGAGTTTTACAGATAAATAACCCTCATGGGTGGTAGTGAAAGCACAGCTTCGTATTGTAAACGCATTTGCACTCGGTTTTAGCCGTTCTAGCTGGCATACTTCCCTTGTAAGAATTTGTTTCCAGCCTAGCAGCGTACCACAGCGTATTATAGACTACGGTACGTGTTACTAGCAATTAGTTCCAATATAAGTTTAAAGGTTAAAAAAACAGGATCAGTCACTTTTTATTTTGCCTTTAACACTTCATGCTAGTTTGTCCATCTTTAGACGAGGTCTAGGACAGGCTGAATGTTACAGTATGGGTTTGAGTTGGCGAAGCCAATATATCAGAAGAAAACAAAGCTGGATGCCTGCTATCGATATCGATATGTCAGTATATCTGTCCAGGGAATTCAAAGACCGTATAAAAGTTTCTGCAATAGATTCTGAGATTAGATTGGACATAAAAAAGAAGCGAGCAACGGACTTCTGTTTCCTACGTAGATAGAGAAGATGTAATAAAATATTTTCTGTTTACTTACTAAAACATGACTAGGGCTTACATGTTATGTTTGCATATAGACACATAAAAGGCATCACCTCTGTTCCGAGAGCTCCGGAACCTGTACAGAAAATTGGAATAGAGATCAACATAAACATAACATCCGCACTTTTCATTGCTCATGAAAACCACACATTGCATTTTGTTCCTCCATACAGCGAGATCTTCAGAGGTGGTCGTCCAGATTCCTGTACACGCCGGTTCCTGTGATACCCAGTAGCACGTCCTCTTGCATTGATGCATGCCTGTATTTATCGGGACATACTATCCACAAGTTCATCAAGGCACTGTTGGTCCAGATTGTCCCACTCCTCAACGGCATCTCGGCATAGCTCCCTCAGAGCGGTTGGTGGGTCATGTCATGCATAAACAGCCATTTTCAATCCATCCCAGGCATATTCGATGCGGTTCATGTCTGGAGAACATGCTGGCAATGTCGTTATCCTGAAAGAAATCATTCACAAGATGTGCACGATGGGGGCGCGAATTGTCGTCCATGAAGACGGGTGCCTCGCCAGTATGCTGCCGATATGGTTGCACTATCGGTCGGAGGATAGCAGGCACGTACCGTACAGCCGTTACGCCGCCTTCCATGACCATCAGCTCCATACGTCGGCCCCATAAAGCCACCCCAAAACTTCAGGGAACCTCTACCTTGCTCCACTCGCTGGACAGTGTGTCTAAGGCGTTCAGCATCACCGGCTTGCCTCCAAACACGTCTCCGACGAGTGTGTGGTTGATGGCATATGCGACACTCATCGGTGAGGAGAACGTGATGCCAATCCTGAGCGGTCCATTCAGCATGTTGTTGGACCCATCTGTACCGCGCTGCATGGTGTCGTGGTTGCAAAGATGGATCTCGCGATGGACGTCGGGAGTGAGTTGCGCATCATGCAGCCTATTGAGAACAGTTTGAGTCGTAACACGACACCCTGTAGCTGCACAGCCTGAGCGAGGCATGTCATCGACAGTTCCTGTCTCCCTGTATCTCCTCCATGTACGAACAACATCGCTTTGGTTTACTCCGAAACGCCTGGACACTTCCTTTGTTGAGAGCCCTTCCTGGCACAAAGTAACAATGCGGAAGTGATCGAATCGCGGTATTGACCGTGTAGGCATGGTTGTAGTACAGACAACACGAGGCGTGTACCCTTTTCCTGGTGGAATGGCTGGAACTGCCCGGCTGTCAGACCCCCTCCGTCTAATAGCCGCTGTTCATGCACGGTTGTTTACATCTTTGAGCAGTTTAGTGACATCTCTGAACAGTCAAATGGACTGTGTCTGTGATACAATATCCACTGCCAACGATGATCTTCACGGGTTCTGGGAAGCGGGGTGATGCAAAACTTGTTCTGATGTGTGTACTTTTCTGTAATGCGTTTGACTGATGACGAATGCAATGTATTTTCTGACGGAAAGAAATACTGTTTACGTTATAAAATTACAATTTAACAATATTTTGCCTATACTTGTACGGGGAAGCGTTGTGTTGCCAAATTTCACGATTCTAGGTGGATAGAAAGTACCCTGTAGGTTTGATGAGTGAGTTTGCGAGTATAAAAATATATGACGTACATGGCCGTACCTTTTGATTGCTCTGACTTCGAACTTTTATCTATCATCGCGCCGAAGTAAGGCGGACCTTATTATGTGATAAATTTCATCTCGATACATCTCCCCGTTCTTGCGAGAAAGGGTTCTTAAGAGTAGGACAGACAACAAAGCGATCGTTTAATGGTTCCGTTATTACTGATTGGTGTAGGAAACCTCAAACTGCAGGCAAGACTGGTTTAAGCTCAGTCTTGTACAGAGTATCACGCTGGGAAATCACCAAATGCACCGTATATCGAATCTCGTTGACTGGACAGGAATTTGTTTGTCAAATTCCAACATTCAACTCCAGTACTACTTTCGTGTAGTTTGACTTCCACATAAACAGTAATTTACCAAGTCCTAGGTTTCATGTTATTTACCCGTATTTTTGTAATGTATCATACTAGATAATGGGTGAACAACCTGAAAAGTAGGACGTATGAAAAGAAACATTCCAACGAGACCGAAATTCTTTTCATGAACTCACAGACATCATTGTTGCTGCAAATTAATATTTGTTTACGTCCCATTCGCGTTTCGCTTTTTATACTGAAGACATCATCACCCACCTTTGTCTCCAACATTCTGGGGATCGTACTCGTTCCATTCTATTTCTCTCAAATGTCTCATGAAATTACCAGCTTGCGTTTCGCGTTCACTTAGCCGGCAGTTGTGGCCGAGCGGTTCTAGGCGCTTCAGTCTGGAACAGCGCTGCTGCTACGGTATCAGGTTCGAATCCTGCCTCGGGCATCGATGTGTGTGATGTCCTTATGTTCGTTAGGTTTAAGTAGTTCTATGTCTAGGGGACTAATGGCCTCAGATGTTAAGTCCCATAGTGCTTAGAGAGATCTGAACCATTTCGCGTTCACTTCTCTGTTTGTCATTCGTTTTATTTCCCGTATCATACTCATCACGTATTTGAAATTTTCCCCCAATCCCTGTCGCGTTTAGGTCAGGTATAACTTTTAGGTAATTAAATGTTCCTGATTCAGGAAGACATAAGCCCGTTCTAACCACTACACCACGCCTCGGAGACGGCGTTTTACCGCGGAGAGAAGTGAACGGTACAGAAGGGCGTGTGACAGAAATGACGGACGGTGTGAACCGGCGGCGAACGGATCGGGCGCGTGTTTATATTCACGGGGCGAGACGTTTACACCCATTAGGCGCATCGATTACCCGGCGACCCGTCGCTGCGTGGCGCATGATACAACGCATTCCGTGCGGGGCCATGTTTTATGCAGTAGCGGGCGAACACTGCCACGCACTGGCTGCGTGGTGCGTGCGGGCGCCTACCTGTCTACGTGCGTGTACGCGGCCCGCTCGCCACGTAATTGGCGATAATCACAGGGGCTGTGCACGCCTCGCGTGTGCTCGTGTATGTGCTAAAGGCTTAGGGCCGTGCCGAGTCTTCAAACACATCCGCCTCGTACAGGTGGCGCCGTCTGACACACTAAAACGAACGCGCCCAGTTCGCACACGGACGTTCTCGTGCAGTCAAACGCCCCCTCACACACACGGAATTACTGTTTCTGTTTATTCACGCTACATCAATACAACCTAATTCGAATGGCCGTGCGTCGTACGGTGTTTTATTCTTCGAATTAACATTACTTCCAACTCTGCCGAACTATCGTGTGGCTGAAGAATATCAAACAGAAAACTACGGTGTAGGGCATAGCAACCTTTTTCGGTAAGCTATTTCACAGGTCGGCTAAAAGCAAGAACGTAATGTCATGTACGCGCCGTGATAGCTGTAGTACAACGATCCACAACGAAAAATTTCTGGTTTTTTCCCCTTTCCGTTTTGGCCTACTAGCGACAACGCAAAAATTTCAGTTACTTCTCTTCTGTTGTTTTCTTTCCTCCAATTTCCACAACACTTTCCTTTTTTTCTTTCTTCAAAACTCTTCACACCTGGTCTCTATCTAAAAACAAGATTTTCCTTCTTAAAATGTTGCGTTCTGCAGCTTATTGTGCTTTTACGTTAGGCATTCTTTTTCTCTCTTCGCTGATCCAATTTGTTATTAATTTCTTTTCCCTGAGACATCTGATATATCTTGTCGCCCTATTGCCGTTCATCAGGTCTAAATCTCCAAAACGGATGTCTTCTTTTTATTACTTTTTTGTTATTGTTTTCTATGTACTTCATAATTTTCTTATTAATTTCGAGGCTTCTATGCGACTTATTTGGGGTTAAAATTTTCCTCGTGATTCTCATCTCTGCGGAACAGTCATCCATTCAGAGGCGGAGGTGTGTTCTGGCTTCGCTAACGTTTTTTAATGCATTCTTTTTGCTTTTTTTATTTGCACTTTTTACAAGTAAACATTTTTTGTTACTCCATATGCCCATTATATTTTGTGTTTCCTTCTACGTAGGACATAGTTTTGTAATCTGTTTTCTTAATTTATCTGATCCACCCGGATACCCGCGCGCGTTTGCGTGCCACTTCAGAGATTCAGGGAGAGGCACCGGCCCCGGATCGTTAACGACGATGGCCTATGTGCCAGCCAGCGTGACTGTGGTTTTTAAGCGGTTTCTCACATCCGACTAGCTGAATGCCTAGCTGGTAATCAAGTCCTGCCTCAGTTATAACATTCCCAAACATTTCGAAGTCGTTCTCACATTTTCTCATGGTTTAACACTAGATACAAGCAAATGGTGTACACAAGTACACAAATTCCGTACTAGGTGCAGGTGTATGGCGTATACAAATTCCGTTCACGGGGTTGGGGAGGGGGGGGGGGGGGAAGAGGCAGTAGAGGGGGCGTCTGTGGCCACCCTCTACTATTAACAATGTCAAATCCAGACTAACATGTCGACTCTGTGAAGACACGATATATGCACAGCAAGAAGAGTTCCTTGAATTACCTCTTGTATATCTTCTATACACCTGAACTTTTCGACCGTTCTTTTTCTATTTGACCAACGACTGTCTGATAAAATTCCAATTTCTAATTATTATCATTAATTTTTATTGCGTCCTTATCCTTCATTAGTCAATATTACAAACTGACTAATCCGGTTTATGGTTCATGGTTCTGTATCCTAGCTGCAGATTGCCTATCTAACCGTTTGAAGCGCCAAGAAAATTTTGATGTTCAGTATTTCATATAATTACATCTACATCTACATCCATACTCCGCAAGCCACCTGACGGTGTGTGGCGGAGGGGACCCTGAGTACCTCTATCGGTTCTCCCTTCTATTCCAGTCTCGTATTGTTCGTGGAAAGAAGGATTGTCGGTATGATTCTGTGTGGGCTCTAATCTCTCTGATTTTATCCTCATGGTCTCCTCGCGAGATATACGTAGGAGGGAGCAATATACTGCTGGACTCTTCGGTGAAGGTATGTTCTCGAAACTTTAACAAAAGCCCGTACCGAGCTACTGAGCGTCTCTCCTGCAGAGTCTTCCACTGGAGTTTATCTATCATCTCCGTAACGCTTTCGCGATTACTAAATGATCCTGTAACGAAGCGCGCTTCTCTCCGTAGGATCTTCTCTATCTCTTCTATCAACCCTATCTGGTACGGAACCCCCACTGCTGAGCAGTATTCAAGCAGTGGGCAAACAAGCGTACTGTAACCTACTTCCTTTGTTTTCGGATTGCAGCTTAGCTGTACTGTAGAAAGACCAGAACTATGCTACAATCGTTTGAGAAGCGTTATGATGAATTCATGTTGATGTCTTTGCTTTACCGACGATCAACTTTATATGATCATTCCATTTTAAATCACTCCTAATGCCTACTCCCAGATAATTTATGGAATTAACTGCTTCCAGTTGCTGACCAGCTATTTTGTAGCTAAATGATAAGGGATCTATCTTTCTATGTATTCGCAGCACATTACACTTGTCTACATTGAGATTCAATTGCCATTCCCTGCACCATGCGTCAATTCGCTGCAGATCCTCCTGCATTTCAGTACAATTTTCTATTGTTACAACCTTTCGATACACCACAGCATCATCCGCAAAAAGCCTCAGTGAACTTCCGATGTCATCGACCAGGTCATTTATGTATATTGTGAATAGCAACGGTCGTATGACACTCCCCTGCAGCGCACCTGAAATCACTCTTACTTCGGAAGACTTCTCTCCATTGAGAATGATATGCTGCGTTCTGCTATCTAGGAACTCCTCAATCCAATCACACAATTGGTCTAATAGTTCATATGCTCTTACTTTGTTCATTAAACGACTGTGGGGAACTGTATCGAACGCCTTGCGGAAGTCGAGAAACACGGCATCTACCTGTGAAACCGTGTCTATGGCCCTCTGAGTCTCGTGGACGAATAGCGCGAGCTGGGTTTCACACGACCGTCTTTTTCGAAACCCATGCTGATTCCTACAGACTAGATTTCTAGTCTCCAGAAAAGTCATTATACTCGAACATAATACGTGTTCCAAAATACTACAAAAGATCGACGTTAGAGATATAGGTCTGTAGTTCTGCACATCTGTTCGACATCCGGTCTTGAAAACGGTGATGACCTGTGCCCTTTTCCAATCCTTTGGAACCTACGGTACACCGCTGCAAGAAGGGGGGCAAGTTCCTTCGCGTACTCTGTGTAAAATCGAACTGGTATCCCATCAGGTCCAGCGGCCTTTCCTCTTTTGAGCGATTTTAATTGTTTCTCTATCCCTCTGTTGTCTATTTCAATATCTACCATTTTGTCATCTGTGCGACAATCTAAAGAAGGAACTACAGTGCAGTCTTCCTCTGTGAAACAGCTTTGGAAGAAGATATTTAGTATTTCGGCCTTTAGTCTGTCATCCTCTGTTTCAGTACCATTTTGGTCACAGAGTGTCTGGACATTTTGTTTTGATCCACCTACCGCTTTGACATAAGACCAAAATTTATTAGGATTTTCAGCCAAGTCAGTACATAGAATTTATGGAACGCCTCTCGCATAGCGCTCCTCACACTACATTTCGCTTCGCGTAATTTTTGTTTGTCTGCGGGGCTTTGGCTATGTTTATGTTTGCTGTGAAGTTCCCTTTGCTTCCGCAGCAGTTTTCTAATTCGGTTGTTGTACCACGGTGGCTCTTTTCCATCTCTTACGATCTTGCTTGGCACATACTGATCTAACGCATATTGTACGATGGTTTTGAACTTTGTCCACTGATCCTCAACACTATCTGTCCTTGAGACAAAACTTTTGTGTTGAGCCGTCAGGTACTCTGTAATCCGCTTATTGTCACTTTTGCCAAACAGAAAAATCTTCCTACCTTTTTTAATATTTCTATTTACGGCTGGAATCATCGATGCAGTAACCGCTTTATGATCGCTGATTCCCTGTTCTTCATTAACTGATTCAAATAGTTCGGGTCTGTTTGTCACCAGAAGGTCTAATATATTATCGGCACGAGTCGTTTCTCTGTTTAACTGCTCAAGGTAGTTTTCAAATAAAGCACTTAAAAAAATTGCACTGGATTCTTTGTCCCTGCCACCCGTTATGAACGTTTGAGTCTCCCAGTCTATATCCGGCAAATTAAAATCTCCACCCAGAACTACAACATGGTGGGGAAATCTAATCGAAATATGTTCAAAATGGTTCAAATGGCTCTGAGCACTATGGGACTCAACTGCTGTGGTCATCAGTCCCCTAGAACTTAGAACTACTTAAACCGAACTAACCTAGGGACATCACACACATCCATGCCCGAGGCAGGATTCGAACCTGCGACCGCAGCAGTCGCACGGTTGCAGACTGCGCGCCTAGAACCGCGAGACCACCGCGGCCGGCTGAAATATGTTCCAAATTATTCTTCAGGTGCTTAGCCACAACAGCTGCTGAGCCCGGGGGCCTATAGAGACATCCGATTACCATGTCTGAGCCTGCTTTAACCTTGACCTTCACCCAAATCGTTCACATTTCGGATCTCCGTCAATTTCCTTCGATGCTATTGCACTTCTTATCGCTATAAACACGCCTCCCCCTTCACTGTCCAGCCTGTCTCTGCGGTATACATTCCGAGTTTAGGATTTCATTACTGTTTACGTCTGGTTTCAGCCAGTTACTGGCCGAAACTAAAAATTTCAAAAGCTGTCATAATCTACCCGTTAAGAGGTACAATCCTATGTTAAAGATTTTACACAGTGAGCGATGTATTACAACATTAGAAACTGTGTACACGTCCTGAGACAGCGTAAGCTCACTATACACAAATTACCCTGACTATACTGGCCCACCACTTGACAGTGAGAGCAGTTAGCGACGTCTCGATGAACTACAAACAGACATTAATGAAACTTTATCGCGCTGACAACCCCCACCAGGTACCGCAAGGAAAAAGTAAATCGGTTACTACATTTTCGTTGTTTTTGCAGTAAAGCTTTAGCATAAGGCATGACGTTTTAATTTATTTCTTTTTCTTTACTTGCTCTACTCGCAACGTACTTTGTATACTGTATTATACAGTATCCACATACACCACTGAATGTACCCGCAAAATTATATCGCTGTAGGACACGCAGTTCGGAAACTATGTCGTCATGAACATTGAGCTACATGAAAAACTAGCTTTTGCTGAAAACGGAGAGCAATCAAGACTCTATCATCTAGTGTCTATAACGAGAACATTGAGAATCATCGAGCAAACTTTAATTATAATTTCAAACCTTTACTGAACTTCTTCTCGCTTATATGCTAAGATACTAATTCATTTATAATATAATCAGACATCTGAATTAGTTTCATATGGAGGAACTACACTCCTGGAAATTGAAATAAGAACACCGTGAAATCATTGTCCCAGGAAGGGGAAACTTTATTGACACATTCCTGGGGTCAGATACATCACATGATCACACTGACAGAACCACAGGCACATAGACACAGGCAACACAGCACGCACAATGTCGGCACTAGTACAGTGTATAGCCACCTTTCGCAGCAATGCAGGCTGCTATTCTCCCATGGAGACGATCGTAGAGATGGTGGATGTAGTCCTGTGGAACGGCTTGCCATGCCATTTCCACCTGGCGCCTCAGTTGGAACAGCGTTCGTGCTGGACGTCCAGACCGCGTGAGATGACGCTTCATCCAGTCCCAAACATGCTCAATGGGGGACAGATCCGGAGATCTTGCTGGCCAGGGTAGTTGACTTACACCTTCTAGAGCACGTTGGGTGGCACGGGATACATGCGGACGTGCATTGTCCTGTTGGAACAGAAAGTTCCCTTGCTGGTCTAGGAATGGTAGAACGATGGGTTCGATGACGGTTTGGATGTACCGTGCACTATTCAGTGTCCCCTCGACGATCACCAGAGGTGTACGGCCAGTGTAGGAGATTGCTCCCCACACCATGATGCCGGGTGTTGGCCCTGTGTGCCTCGGTCGTATGCAGTCCTGATTGTGGCGCTCACCTGCACGGCGCCAAACACGCATACGACCATCATTGGCACCAAGGCAGAAGCGACTCTCATCGCTGAAGACGACACGTCTCCATTCGTCCCTCCATTCACGCCTGTCGCGACACCACTGGAGGCGGGCTGCACGATGTTGGGGCGTGAGCGGAAGACGGCCTAACGGTGTGCGGAACCGTAGCCCAGCTTCATGGAGACGGTTGCGAATGGTCCTCGCCGATACCCCAGGAGCAGCAGTGTCCCTAATTTGCTGGGAAGTGGCGGTGCGGTTCCCTACGGCACTGCGTAGGATCCTACGGTCTTGGCGTGCATCCGTGCGTCGCTGCGGTCCGGTCCCAGGTCGACGGGCACGTGCACCTTCCGCTGACCACTGGCGACAACATCGATGCACTGTGGAGACCTCACGCCACACGTGTTGAGCAATTCGGCGGTACGTCCACCCGGCGTCCCGCATGCCCACTATACGCCCTCGCTCAAAGTCCGTCAACTGCACATACGGTTCACGTCCACGCTGTCGCGACATGCTACCAGTGTTAAAGACTGCGATGGAGCTCCGTATGCCACGGCAAACTGGCTGACACTGACGGCGGCGGTGCACAAATGCTGCGCAGCTAGCGCCATTCGACGGCCAACGCTGCGGTTCCTGGTGTGTCCGCTGTGCCGTGTGTGTGATCATTGCTTGTACAGCCCTCTCGCAGTGTCCGGAGCAAGTAAGGTGGGTCTGACACACCGGTGTCAATGTGTTCTTTTTTCCATTTCCAGGAGTGTATATTCTTCAAGGGACTGTGGGTTTACTGGCGTCATTCTAACATGCCACTTTGCTGCGCGACGTTATTGTATCACTATCTACGAAGGAAACATTTTATATGCCGTCTAGCATCAGCCTGCTACACTCCCACACTTGTGAAAATTAAGTGTCGTTAACCTCAGTTTTAGCTTCAGGAGGAACTTAATTGGGCACAGTTGCAACAAAACTGATTTGAACTCTGAAAATCTCACGAGAAATTGCAGTTCTTGTTATCTAGTTAAGATGCCAATGTAGATAGAAAACAGAAAAAAAGTGGCAAATCCACAGAAATGAAATTAATAATGTTAATATTGTCTGCTTATAAATTAGTATATTCCGTATGCTATGTGACAGCTAATTTATTTTAAGGTACTAACACTACCGCCAAACAAACATCAGAGAAGCGTTGTAGACGAGCAGTGCATCGAATAATATGGAATAGACTCAGTTCCGCGTTTATAAAAATACACACTAAGATAATTTTATACGGTAGTGTGCATCACAAAACAGTAGCAATGCAATGAGATTATATACTTTAAGGTTTTAACAAGTGACTACGAAAATAAATAAGACGAAGAGAAGAACATTCGTCCGTCATCGTCAAAAGAATTAGATTAAACGTAAAACATGCCTTGAACTTGCCGACACAAGTACTTTACTGTTATCTAACTTCATTTCATTTGACACCCTTACTGTTCTGGGCCGGTATCGTCCATCAAATTACAGCACTCATTACTAAAACCAAAAGTCGCAGTGCGATTCCGCATCATGTTCAACATTGCTTGTATGCAGTGTTCTAATGAGACAGTGTTGCATTCATTGGGACGAAACGAAAGACAAAAATGAATCGTATATCATTTCGTTTTGTTGTAGTTTGTCGCCTTGTAGCAAAACGTATAAGAGAAAAACATCTGTGCGTTCTATACCTGAATTGAAAGCCAGTGACTGCCTTCAAAATCGGTAACAAGTTTTTGTAAAGAAAGTATTTTTAGTGTGTTTTTAATGCCCTTAAAAGGAGCCAGGAGGATAATAAAATGTATAAGTCTTCAAAAAGGAATGAATGTAACAAAGAAAGTATTGTGTAATTAGCCAACGTCATACAGAATTGTCTGTCGGCCAGATCGGTTATCTTTCAACACAGAGTAATAATGGAAACAGATGCTCACGCACTAAGAAGCAATATTTTCATGCAACTGTTTCGTAATTGTTATTTGCATGGTGGGACCGATGAGTAGATTTCTTTTGTAAATTATGCCGTTTGCATCAAGTGGTACTGCAATGTCGAAACGCCGACAAATGACTCGACGAAAGTAATATTATGCGCTCAGTAATGCTGTGTCTGAAGTATACTAGCAGGAGATGTTAAACAAAAACTCGGCCCAGCTATCGTGCCTCTGGAAAATTGGGGTACGCTTACTCTATCAGTTTGCATAAAATATTCCGCATATTAGCTGTAAATATAATTAAACACAGCACTTCGGCGCGTGTCCATTTTAGTAATGCAGACAGAGGACTAATTTCTTCCGCATTTGAAAAATATGCTCCACATGGAATCCAATCCGTTGACGACACTTCTCCTTAACAAACTTACCCTAATAAGATAAGCATCTGAATGCATACTTAATCAGCTCGTAGCAGTGTCCTACTGCATACAAGAGGAAATCATACATAAGAAAGCCAAATTAGAGCGTGACGGTCTGTCGTCATTCACCGGCGTAGCGGACAATGAATAAAATTTCGACTATCAAGGTTCCGTTGAATGTGCCAAGGCATACGTCGGAAAATGACTTTTTATTAAGATTTTTTTTCGTGTTCCCTAAAATGTTTTGCGTTTAGGTTTCCGAGGCAGCTAAAATTCATATTCCCTCTTTATGCTCGGTATTTCAAAGCCTCTTCTGAGAAATTAAAAGAGCCCTCTAGTTCCAAACAGTTCCTAGAAGGGACTTCATTCAAGTCTTAAACAAAAAGAGAAAACTTGGCGACGATCTCATAAATTCTGGACAGAAGATATAGCAGTAACTAAAAAAAGTAGTAATGAATTTGTCTTACCGGTGATTTCCGTGTTCGTACCTTCAGTGTGGCATCCTACACGATACTTTACGTAAATTCATATTAAACATGGAATAAATGTCATTGTGCATGAAATGTACTGTGACCTAGTAGGGCAAGCCTGTATTGGACAGGTATGGAGAAGGAAAGCGGGTTTCTTTGCCTTTTTTTTCCTCAATAGAACCGTCACAGAATTCGGAATAAGAATTTCCAAATTCAGAAGGAAAGCTAAATAAGGATGCCCGAATAGCGATTTGATCTCATATCCTCCTAAACGCGAGACTGAAACAGGAGGAAGAATAAAATAATACTGTTAACTTGAATCTGAAGTTACATACGATATTCGCTTGCAGAAATCCAATGAATATGGAGTTACGGCAAAGAAGAAAACTCTTCTGAAACAAAAAGGTTCTACTGGAAAAGGATATTTCTAAAAAAAAAAAGTCGAGAAATACGCTTTTGAAACTGAACGTCTGGATTAAGTGTCGTTTGGAAGTTAAATATGGACTATGAGAAAAGGGAAGTAGAATGAACTGGGAACGTTGGGCATATAGTGTTACACAAGGCTGTAGCAAATGTACTGGACAAGAAAATTACGAAACGAAATGGCGTTACCAACGCCAAACATGGAAAGAAGTGTGTCAACCAAAAGATGGAACGAAGAGAGTAAATGTTGCGTGGCTCATTCTTTCGATCCGACGCTACTTTTGTGGTCTGTGTGTCAATGTAGCTGGTCGAAATCCATTTCCATCCATTGTTACACTCCAGAAGGATACCTACAGAAAAGACTTTCCAGCACTTAGGTCTATATTCGATGATAACAAATTTCTCTTCTTCAGAAACGCTTTTCTTGCCATTGCCAGAAATTTCTCTTTTACAGAAACACATTTCTTGCCATTGACAGTCTACATTTTATATCCTCTCTAGTTCGACTATTATCAGTTATTTTGGTGCTCAAATAGCAAAATACTTCTACTACTTTAATAGTCTCATTTCCTTATCTAATTTCTTCAGTATCACCTGATTTAATTCAACTACATTCCATTATACTTGTTTTTGTTGATGTTCATCTTATATCCTCCTTTCAAGACACTGCCCATTCCTTTCAAGTGCTCTTCCAAGTCTTTTGCTATCTCTCACAGAATTACAATGTCATCGGCAAAGCGCTAGGTTTTGTTTCTTCTCCCTGAATTATAATTCCTACTCCAAATTTTTCTTTGGTTTCCTCTACTGCTTGCTCAATGTACTGAATAACACCAGGGATAAGCTACAACCCCTTCTCAACTAATGTTTCCCTTTCACGTCCCTCGACTCTTGTAACTGCCATCTGGTTTCTGTAGAAGTTGTGAACAGCCTTTCGCTCCCTTTATTTTACCCCTGCTACCTTCAGAACTTCAGAGAGACCGCTGCAGTCAACATTGTTAAAAACTCTCTCTATGTCTACAAATGCTATAAAAGTGGTTATGCCTTTCCTTAACCTATCTTGTAAGGTAAGCCGTAGGGTCAGTATTGCCTCGCTTGTCACCTAAATTTCTCCGGAGCCGAGACTGATCTTACCCAAGGTCAGCTTCGAACAGTTTCTCCATTACTTTGTAAGGAATTCGTTTTAATATTTGGCAACCATGACTTATTAAACTAATATTTTGGTAGTATTTACACCTGTTTTCTTTGGAATTGATTCAAATTATTATACTCTTCTTGTAGTTTGAGGGTATTTCTCCCGTCTCACACCTCTTGCACACCAAATGGAAGAAATTTGTCTGACTGGCTCTCCAAAGGCTATCAGTAGTTCTTTCGGAATGACGTCTACTCTCGGAGCCTTGTTTCGACTTAGGTCTTTCTGTACATTGTCAATTTCTTCTCGTAGTATCATATCTCCCATCCCATTTTCACTTACGGCCTCTTGCATTTCTAAAATCTTGGCTTCAAGATCATCTCATTTGTACAGACCCTCTATACTCTATTTCCACCTTTAAGCTTTCCCTTCTTTACTTAGGACTGGTTTTCCACCTGGGCTCTTGATATTCATATAGCTCCTTCTCTTTCTAAATCCTTGCATTTGCCCTCTAGTCACTCCTGCTTAGCCATGCACTTTCTACCAATCTCATTTTTAAACGGAAATTATAAGATGTTAAAAGAACCAATAACATATGTAAGTAACTTTTAAAGGCTTAAACCATGCTCTTTCTTGCGTAGGCTGCTCTATCATTTTGAAATAGACATTTTATTTTACAGTTTAGCCAGTAGCTAATTTTGCTCCTTGGGCATTGTCAAACTAGATCTTAATAAAAATTGACATGCTTACAGCATGCCCACATAGATTTTGGAACAGTAACGTGTGAGGATGTCGCTTTTCCCCATACTAGAGTGTGAAACACAGCAGGGTGTAAATGTAACAATTTTTCTTGTGGGGAGTGAAATTAATTAATTTCTGAATAAGGAAAAAAGTATTTGCTTCAAAATAACAATCTACACAGAAAAACAACTACCTTTAAAAAGTTTACAGTCGCTAAGGGTATAATAACTGCAGTTAGAAATAAAACTATTGTTAATTTTACAGTCGCGCTGGAATAGCCGAGCGGTCTCATGCGCTGCAGTCATGGTCTATGCGGCTGGTCCTGGCGGAGGTTCGAGTTCTCCCTCGGGCATGGGTGTGTGTGTGTGTGTGTGTGTGTGTGTGTGTGTGTGTGTGTGTGTGTGTGTGTGTTTGTACTTAGGTTAATTTAGCTTAAGTAGTGTGTAAGCTTAGGGACTGATGACCTTAGCAGTTACGTCCCGTAAGATTTACAGACATTTGAACATTTGACCATTTGTGAATTTTACAGTAACTTAATTATACAAAAATTAATGTTTCTTAAAACGTTCACTGTATCATCACTGAGGAATCTTTGTGAATAAACATAAATGCTCATGGTGAAATAAAAGTTTGCAGTACGTTTAAGACTGAAAAATGCACGATTTCTCTTTCAGTTTTACGGAAGAGAACAGTAAGCTCAGATGAGACGAGGGAAAAAACAGTCTAAATGCCTCCGTAAGGGCCCTAATTTCTCTTAACTTCTCTTTATGGTCCTTTCGCGGGATGTAGAATCGTTCTGCAGTCAGCCGCAACTGCTGATTCCCAAACTTTTCTGAATAGTGTTTCGCAAAAGAAACACCTTGTCTCCCATCCAGGGGTTCCCATTTGATTTCACGAGGTATCTCCACAATATTCGTGTGTTGGTCGAACCTACCGGTAACAAAACTAGCAGCTCGGCACTGAATTGCTTCGGTGTTTTCCTTTAATCCGATCTGGCTGAGCTTCCTAATAGCCAAAGAGACTCAAGAATGGAATACACTAGTTTTATATACGCAGTCTCCTTTAGTGATGAGCTACATTGCGTTTTTTACCGAAAAAATTCAAGCTTCTTAATGCTTTATACCAACAGTCAGTTCACAAAGGAAGTCAACACGCTTCGCCAAGCCTCAAACAGCACACCGACGTCAAAATGGGAAGTTTTCACATTCAGACTTCTTACAAGACCATATTTTCGCCTGATGGCAGAAAAGGGAATTATTATTTTTTTCAGCATTCTGCACGAGCTCCCCGATTAGTGAACATTCCTATGATGTTTCAGCGTCCTGCGATGTATACAGCTTGCACTGAAGCACTCGGAACACTATCAGTTTAATTATAACGATCCAGTACTTTCAAACATTGTGCACCATTTTATAGCAGATGTAACGTTTATAGCTCTTAAACTATAAGACAACTATCAGATGGAACTAAGTTGACGCTGAATTAATGGGAACATGCCAAACTGAAGATCCAAGGGTCTTACGTTTGATCCCTGGTCATTCCAAGGATTATATCAGTAACTTTTCATATCTGGAAATGTTTGTTAATGGAAAATATACCATGTTCAAACGTTCTTTGGAATCCACACTATGCTAGATGTCCCTCTATAGCCGATTGTGTAAATCAGGTCAAACGTCGAGGCAAGCCAACAGTGTACCACCCCGAATCATACTCTGCCTAGAAAGGTGCTGTAGAGTTCAAACAAACCTTCCAGTTGATGACAGCTTCACTTTTAAGTTCGTTTATCACGGTCACTGCAAAGTCAGCAATTAATCCACTTACGTTACCTTAACTGTAATGTGTAGCAAATAAAATAAAAATTAATCAAAGCTATATTAATTTGATATAGAGCTCTTGCAGAAAATGGAAGTCGACCATTCGCTTTGGAAGCGTTACTCCTAGACATTTGATCGACGTGATCGAGTCGGGCAGCGCATCACTAATGCTATATTCGAACATTACGGGATTGGTTTTCCTACTCATCTGGATTAATACATTTTTCTACATTTTGAGTGAACTCCCATTCATCACATCAAATAAAATTTCTTTCACTCTGCGTCCTCCCTCTGTCACTCGCGACGGTTTTCCGGGACACTACTGCGTCATCAATAAACAGTCCCAGACGTCCGTCACGGAATGAAGTGGGAACTCGCAAAGAATACGGCACCACTGAAACATGTACCGTATGTACACAAGGTGATTTTTCGGAAAGTGTCAGGGAGACGGGCGGCACAAACACGCTCCGTCACGCAGTTGCCTCCCGTTGGGTCCGTGATGGATGGCTTCATTATGGCAGACCGGGCACTCTTCTTCAGAGAGACGAAATAATTAATAGTGCGGCTATAAACGTCATCTGATTACCGTGTACCCCCATAATTTTTATTTCCTTGCCTAATTTAAGAGACCGGGCTCGTAAATGTCAATGCGGCAAGCGGGAGGTCTAAAGCCGGAAGGAAGTACGAAGCAGCATTAAGAGACGGCAACCTGTCCAACTACAGCTTGCTCGCCCTCTAACGGCTGCACTGCGGCGACCCGCAGCAGTAATCCAATTCCAACGATGGTGTAGCCTGTTTTAGCCTCACCCGTACCATGAATCATATCTAAAAGTGCTCCTCTTGATGACGGATAATTCGATTGTTATGAAGCCCCTTATCCAGGAATTATATAAAATTAATATAGTTATGATTAATTTTTATTTTATTTGCTACACATAATAGTTAATGTAACGTAAGTGGATTAATTGTTGTCTTTGCAATGACCATGGCAAACGAACTTTAAGGTAAAGCTGTCATCAACTTGAAGGTTAGTTTGAACTCTACAACACTTTACAAGTGAGGGTATTATGTGGGGTGGTACACCGTTGACCTACACCGGCATTTGAGCTGATTTACATAACCATTTATAGAGGCACATCTAGCATAGTGTGGATTCCAAAGAACGTTTGAACTTGGTATATTCTGCATTAAAAAACATTGTCAGATGTGAAGTACGAAATGGTGCACGATGTTTGAAAGTACTGGATGGTTATAGCTAAATTAACAGTGTTCCGAGTGCTGCAGTGCAAGCTGTATACATCGTAGGTCTGTTCAATAATCGGGGAGCTCGTGGAGAAGGCTGAAAATAAAATAATAATCCCACTCTCTGCCACCAGTAGACAATACGTCGTTGTAAGCAGTCTGAACGTGAAAACTTCCCGTTTTGACGTCGGTGTACTGTTTGAGGCTTGCCGCAGCATGTTGATTTCTTTTATGAAGTGACTGTTGGTGTAAAGGGTTAAGAAGCTTGAAGTTTCCCGTGAAAACGTAATAGCTATTGAGAGTAAGAATCGTACACTGCTGGTAATGTTGTTTAATCAGAACGGCAGCGGTGCATTGCAAGAATATCGCCGAGAGGAACAGCAGCAAGAAAACCCCATGTCAATGAACGGGCTACACAATACGATCAAGAAATTAGCAGAAAGAGGTGAATGAGATGGTGAAGCAGAGTGAGGGAGGCAGCCGATTCCCATGGCAGTTGTTGATGAAGTTGCTATATCTACAGTTGACTGTGCAACACGTGCCTCAAATTCTGCAGTCAGTGCTCGAGCTGTGTCACGGGAATTGTCTCTCCCCTGGAACGAGTTCAAAAAATTTCGTGACGAATTTTACACTAATATATCACCAAGATTCAGAATCCCCCACGATAGGCTAGGACGCCGGGACTTTGCTCTTCGTTTCTTGGCAGGCATGGAAATAGAAGACTTGTGGCTGGGGAATATTCTTTGGACGAACGAGCAAATTTTATTCTGCACGGGGTCGTGAACGCAGGGAACTGTCGCAAACGGGGTTCTACTCTGCCACATGTTGTGCAGGAATATCTACTGCAAAGCTTTTCTGACCGTGTGGTGTGGTTTCACAAGCAGCTGCATTCTCGGTCCGTTTTTCTTCAAGGAGGTGACACCTCGCGGTTAGGTGTAAGGTGACATCTGCACGTTATAAGGACCTCCACGTGGTTTCAGCTTTGCAACAAAACGACTGTGTCCACAGCACATGTTTCTTGTCAGGTGACCAATCTGCTTCGAGAATCCATCTATAACGACCGCATCATAACTAGGCGATTGCAAGATGTATGGTCTTCCGGACTTAAATCTGTGTGAAGTTTAGTTGTGGGGATATCTGAAAGGTAGCGTCTATTAGGGGATGTATCCGAATTATTCCTGATCTGAAGGACAGAATATAAAGACATGCCGCTCTGATTACGCCAGACATGCTGCGAGCAACTGTCAACCATGCCTTGTTATGGACACAGTTTGTTTCTGAGTGGGGAGACCATACTGAACACATGTTGTAAATTGTGACTCTATTCCTAACGGAAGTGCTAGAACTACTGTTAGCATGTGTTTGATCGTCCCTTCCCTATTCCTACTGCCACACTACATTCTGACTGATCAAAGCGCCACATTTGCACCTGGTGGCAGAAAGTGGAGACACTGTTTTTTGCGGGTACTTGGCGATTGCACCGATTAATGAATATACGAATACCTGCGATGTTTCAGCGTCCTGCGATGGATACAGCTCGCTTGTAGCACTCAGAACACTGTCAGTTTAATTATAATCACACGTTATCAGCAAAATTTGTATGAGATATGAGAAAAGCCGAGTAAAACAATATGTATGTGTATATGTATGTATGAAGAGAGAACAATAAGAATGGAAAGCTAAAAGAGGCGCAAGGTAAGGTTGCAGTCTTATACCTACTGTAACCGACTATAGTCCCGACTGTTACCACTGGAGATACTAAGAACACCACAATTCTAGCGGTTCAGCTTAATCGACATGTAACGTTCAGTATGAGTATCTCCGAGTATGGACCACACAACAGTTCGTAACAGGATATGTAGACACGCGTTGTTACGATAAGGAAGAGTGCTATATCCTGGAACACTCTCTAAACTTTCGCTTCTAGCCTGCCATGCAGCAGAAGTAATAAATTTTCTTATTTCGTTTTAAATGATGGCATATGCTTCTTGTATGCTGTGGTCTTTTCCTTAAATTACAAAAATTATTGCGGAAAAGGAAAAGTTTCGAAATGTGAAAAAAATGACCCAAGGTACAAGGTTGTCCTGTACCTAGGTACAAATATTGTTTTGAAAGTTAGAAGCTTTGCAATCGGGAAAATGCAGTCAATTGTGTATTTAATTATCTGTTACATTATTACTCAGATATACAACAATAATGAGTAAGCAAAATCAAATTAAGCAGAAGTATTATAATAAACCAGTTACAAATTTCCGACACTTTGAAATAAAAGCTATTGGAAATTGACACAAATTTTCACTCTGAAAACGGGTAAAATTGTTAAGACTTTAAAGAAACTCAGTTCATTTGTAAATATTATGTGTTCCATAGTAAAGACCTTCTTCTGTTTCAAGGTACAAGATGGTGCACGTTCGACGGAGTATGGCCTAACCGTCCAATGCTATGTAACTAGCTTCGAAGAGGTTTACAAATATATCAAATTTTACGTGTTATAATATTCTTCAACTCATGTATTAACAATATCTTCCAAATAGATTTAATGTATTATACAATAGTTAAATATTTATAACTTATAATATTTACAAATTTTGCGCAAAACACAATCTACATCCACATCTACATGATCATTCTGCAAATCACAGTTAGTGCCTGACAGAAGTTTCTTCGAACCACCTTCAAGCTATTTCCCTACGGTTCCCCAATCGAAGGCGCGCGGGAGGAACGAGCATTTAAATGTTTCTGTGCGAGCTCCGATTTCTCTTATTATATCATGACGACCATTTCTCCCTACGTAGTCGGGTTCCAGCAGAATATTTTCGCAATCGGAGGAAAAAGTTGGTGCATTAAATTTTACTTGAAGGTCCTGCCGTAACGTAAAACGCCATTGTTGTATGCCACCCCCGTTCACGTATTATGTCCATGGCATTTTCTTTCCTACTTTGTGATAGTACAAAGTGAGATGTACGTCTTCCGTCAGTCCCATCTGGAGCTGATAGCACACTGCATGACAATACTCCAGATGAGGGCGGACAAGCGTACTGTGTTCAGTCTCTTTACTAAAATTGTTCGGATCTTTAAGTGTCCTGCCAATAATTCTGTCTTTGGTTTGCTTTACTCACAACATTCTCTATGTGATCGTTCTAATTCATATTATTCGTAACTGTGATCCGTAAGTATCTAGTTGAATTTATAGTTTTTAGATACGTGTGATTTAACATATAACCGAATTTAGTGGGTTTGTTTTAAAACTCATGCGGATTTCACACGTTTCGTCATGTCTCAGAAAATAAGTAGAAAATTCGGAAACTGGTTAAGGCGGTCTCTAGGACACATTCCTACACATGATTCTAATGTCGGTCAGTATATCGAAATACCTTGCAGGAAAATTATCTATTCCTAGGTACACTATATTCAAGCTACATCACTCTCCCCTACAGATTATCTGCTCCGAAATGATTATTTGACAAGAGTTGAAGGCAGGAGGGAACAACTAAATGGTTTCAGTGAACAGGAAATTCAGGTTTGTGCCTAATGAACGTGGTGGTCGATGACGCGCTAGCTGCGTGAAGCGCCTGCGAACGCCGGAGCTCGAAGCTGAGGAGGCTAATTGGTTGCTGGTGTGACGGCTACGCCAGGATAACCCCGTGTAGCGCGAGGGGGAGTCGATCTGGGGGGCTTATAACCAGTTTAGGAGACAGACTGTTCGATGAAATTGGTATCGAATGTTGGCAGCAACAGCAGAGGCGCGGCGGCGGTGCGTGTAATCCTCTTAGGCGGGTCGGCGCGCCGAAACCCGAGCGTCGTATTGGCTACCGGCTCCCCCGCCGCCGACGCTACCGTGTGAAGCCAGCACAGCAACCCTCGTGCGTGAAGGGAGACTCGCTGCTCGGGAGACAGCACGTGGTTCTACAAGGGGAGTCGGAATGCTCTGTATCGACAATGTTAAATTTTACTAGTTGGCTTCCCTGTAGTTCAGAAACCACTGCAGCAATGAGCATGAATCTTTTAACGGACTTTGCAATTTCTCTTCTTACGGTAGGGTATTGAAAATCATTTCACTTCAGCCATTGGTCTGCAACATACAATTTTTTAAGCAAACAGTCAAAATTTTATATAACGTTCTGTAACGTCTACATAATAATATTAATTATACTTGACATTAGGGTTTTATATTACTACAGCAGTCTCAGTATATTTCCTGGAAATCTGAATACTCTATTCTAAGTAGTTTCTGAGCTTTACGGAAAAATGCAACTGTAAATGTAAGTTTTCAGAAAAAGTTTCTGAAGTCTGAAATAACTAAACTAAACTTAATATATGTTTCATTTTTCTTATTTTTACTCACTTAAAAGCACGCTGTACCATACAGTTTATGACAAAAATTATCTTTTTTTCTGCCATCTGAACTCTTTAGCGGCTTACTGGTCGTTCCTGTTGCGTAGTGTGCTTTATTAAACGCCAATCTTGCTCTTCCGTTGAAGGTCTATCATATAGTTTATTTCGGGATTAATACCCATAAACTGCAGCATTTTCATCGAAACAACAACAACATCACGCCCCCCCCCCCCCCCCAACAAAAACATTTCTTACAATGCGCTTACATATGAGACTGTTAAAATACTTAACTACATTCTCAACCTGCCAGTGTAGACCCTTACTCAAAAAGACAGAATATGACCAAACCATGACACTAACGAAGCTATAAAACATTAAGGCTGAGGACTAATCTTTAAATTGATGAAGAAATGAAAACGAGACGCATATAAAGTGCAGAATTTTCGAAACATTTCAGGTAAATAATTTTTTAAAAAATATGGGGGTTAATCTCAGTGCAAGCAGTGAAATCCGCGAGCTGTAGGTAACAAATGGCTCTGAGCACTATGGGACTTAACATCTGAGGTCATCATTCCCCTAGGCTTAGAACTACTTAAACCTAAGGACATCACACACATCCATGCTCAAGGCAGGATTCGAACCTGCGACCGTAGCGGCAGCGCGGTTCCGGACACAAGCGCCTAGAACCGCTCGGCCATTTCGGTAACTTGATTGACCGACCGGTGCTAGGCACTGCAGTCCGGAACCACGCGGCTGCTACGGTCGGAGGCTCGAATCGTGCCTCGGGCGTGGATGTGTGTGATGTCCTTAGGTTAGTTGGGTTTACTTAGTTCTGAATCTAGGACTGATGACCTCAGATGTTAAGTCCCATAGTGCTTAGAGCCATTTGAACCATTTAGATAACAGGGAGACAAACGAATAGGTATGGAGGCGTCAGCGCCATGCTCCCAGCTGATTTACAAGAGGATTGAGAAGTGACGGGTGAGACGGTGTTACGCGGCCGCGACCAGCGGGAGTCCAGAGCAGGAATGCACCGCCGCGGTGACGAAGTGGGCCTTCAGCAGCCAACCCGTGGGAACCGCCGCGCCCGCCCGCTGGGGCGACCACCACCTGTGACGCTCTGTCAGTGGGCACCCATTCTGGACACTACAGCCAGTGCTTCTCTTTCCGCGCTCTCACCGTCGTGATGGATGGACGTTGAGGAATTTCGTTTGGCCAGGCAGCTAACTCCCAGTCCAATAATACGAGGGTCACTCCTAAAGAAGAGCACAATGTTTTCTATAAAAAAACCAACTTATTTTCCATTTGTGTAATCTTTTTACATAATGTTTATATATTCTTGATAAACAAAATGTCTTTTTTCCACATAATCTCGACCCTTCTCAACTGCTGGTACGCCACCTCAGAACTAAAGCACGCAGATGACCACGGTAGCAGCAAGAAGGAGCTTGTGTGAAAGCAACTGTTTACTTCAGAAAGGAGTCGTCATCTTCAAATTTTATTGCGGAAGGAAATCCTTCAGCTTACTGAAAAGGTGGTAAGCAAAGGTGCCAGATCAGGCTATACGGTGGGTGTTTCAATGTTGTCCACCGAAACTTTGTGCTGATTTTCTCACTAACATTTAGTCGGGCATTATCAAGCAATAATAACAGCCCTTTTTTTGCATATAGTTGCCAAACGCGCTTCAGAACTGATGGTGATTCCATGTGACAACATTTTCCATAAGCAATAATTCTTCACATTAAAAAGAAAAAAAAAAGAACGTTAGCTACCACTTCCTCTGCTCAAGGCGCTGATTTGAATTTTTTCTTCTTCGGTGAGTTTGAATAATGCCATTCCATCAATTATTTTTTGATCTCCGATTAAAAGTGAAAGAACCAGGTTTCATCTTCCGGCGCAATTCTCATCTCCAGAATCCTAGAACTGTTCCAAAAATTTTCTGCACACTGTCTTCAGTGTTTCTTTGTGGGCGTCACAATATTCTGGATCTGTCGTTTGCCCTATTCCCACTCGCATTGATAATCCGTTTGTCAGGCAAAATTACTCGTAGATCGTGAATACGTTGTACATTGTCAGGAGTCCTCGGTCTGTCGATGCACGGGATGACCCGAGTATGGGTTTGCTAATTTTGACGAGATAATCTGCTTGCACAGCGACAGACTGTATTGTAATCAACAGCGTTATCCCCCCCACACATCTTCTTCAATCACTTGTTAATGTTTGTCATTGTCTTGTTGTCACAACACAGGAATTCTTTAACAGCACGTTACTTCCGATGAACATCAAGTACAGCAGCGACCTTGATGGAGTGCTGCGACTGCGTAACATGAGGGAACTATGTCGTATTATATCTGAATACAAGCGGGAACAATGTTTCTGTAGCCTCCGTGAACAGAAAAGATACAGAACCAAAGTTGCACGTTTGAAAAAAAAATTGTTTTTCTTTTGCGGTGACCCTTATATAAGCTGCGCCAAAAGCGATACCAAATCATGGACGTTAACGGTTCTGGAGTTTTGGTACTACCTCATTCTTGCCAAATTCTTCTGACCAGACCTTTCGGTCTTCTTGTTAAGGCACTTTTCCGGAGACTGGCTGCATCCTGTGACGCACTGTCAAACTTTAGCGAATTTAAGTTGAATATTTCCCCTATTTAGAACTATATAGCCTGCCTGTAACCCGAAGATATCCCCACTCTACGAAACCACGTCATTAGAAGCAACAACAGGCTATTTCACAAGATTGTATCTGACGTTTCGTAGCGCACCTTCTAATCCGCGTCTACTGAGAGAATCGACATGTAGGGAAAGAGGTATTTTCCACAAAATGGGTTAACACTACGCGGAATAAATGAATTAGTAACTAACAGAACTAATGTAGGGACAAAAACGAACAAAATTTAAGTATATAACCGCACCGCGCATTGCAGAACTCGACGGGAAATAGATACTTAATGTTTTAAACATGACTGCGATTCAGAAACTGCATAAATTTGAAGAGATTGAAGAAATCACCCCACCAGTTGCAAACCAAAGCTCTTGACCTAGGTTTCGATATTTATAAAAAAATCTTCTTCAGGGGGAGTGAGCCCTGTTTTTAAATTTTAAAATTGATGTCCACATATTTTTATAAATATCGAAACCTTGGTCAAGCGCTAAATAAACCTTTGGTTTGCAACTGGTTGGCTGATTGTTTTCAATCTATTCAAATAGATTCTTAGTCACAGTGCAGAGCAATTGCAGCGTTCTTCAGTGAGAGGCCACTTCTTCCATGGCAAGCGCTGCTGGCTCTTCAGTTTACAGAGGAGAGTATTGGTCATTCGAAGACTTTGCCAATAACACATGTCGAAAAAAAAATCCACGGTCTACCAAAACAAGGGGTTTAAAAGACACTTGAAAATATACTGATCTTGCTGAATTCATTGATGTATCGTGCATTTTTATGAGAGGCCTCTGTCCAAATTTGGGCAGACATATTCCACAACAAATCAGCGTAGATACTGAGGTCGAAATGTTCTAAGGACAGGCATCGCCGAAGTTCAGTTTGCGCTTATCAACACTTGCGTTATATTTCTATAGAAAGTGCTGCTAATTATTGAGGGCGCCATGTAGTGATTTCAAAATGCACTCTTGAGCTTATGGAATAGTGTGTAAGCAGGCACTCATGTGATGCTAGACATTAGAAGAATGGAAACATGTCATAAAGTCTGGCGAGTCTCCTTTCTGCCTCTGAAGTTTGCTATTATTGACTGCGGAGCCTCAGAGAGGGCGCTCCACCGACAACTTTGAAATGTCTTTCTTTCTTCTGCACAAGCGCTAAGTGTGAATGCTGTGTTGTAAGTATATTGGTCCAGTGTACGCTATGGTATGTGTGTGTGTGTGTGTGTGTGTGTGTGTGTGTGTGTGTGTGTGTGTGTGCATGAGTGTTGGTGTGTGTGTGTGTGCATGAGTGTTGGTGTGTGTTTCTGGAGGTTGGTATTAAGGTTTGTTAAGCTGATAACTCACCGGAGAAATTTGGGATTCGACGCAGGACTTCGCCACAAAGTCTAGTGATCAGAACTCGAACACGTTTATTCAAAGTGGAGCTCGACAGCACAAACCTGCTTTACAGGGGCAGGTTCCCTCCAGAAATGGTGCCTACAGGCCGTACAATACCCATAACAATGATCTTGTGTAAGGAGTGAGGTAAATCCCTGGTGTGAATCTATTAAGTATGTTGTACGCATTGCTTTACACCGACACTCGCCGTTCCCAGTATGTCTACACTCACATTCTGCACTTCGTTCTCTTTGTGGACCATCAACCGAAATCAGGTGTGTTAGGATTCAGAAAAAGTAACATAATGTTTGGACAGATAAATCTCTTACATAAATGGCTCTGAGCACTATGGGACTTCACTTCTGAGTTCATCAGTCCCCTAGAACGTGGAACTACTTAACCCTAACTAACCTAAGACATCACACACAACCATGCCCGAGGCAGGATTCGAAACTGCGACCGCAACGGTCGCGCGGTTCCAGACTGTGCCGCCTAGAACCGCTCGGCCACCCGGCCGGCCTTACATAAACATAGGAAATCTTGGGTGTTAGTATGGACAACAAATTAGTCATAATAATATGTATCCAAAATACTTCTCTAGACTACAGGAAAAGTTGATACCCTAGTTTTCATTGTATTTACACAGAGGCGGAGTCTTCTCCCAGCCAAACACGGAGCTTTTGTAATATGATTTCATATGATGTTATAATATGCAAGCACAAACCCACCCACCCACCCACACACACACACACACACACACACACACACACACACACACACACACACACACACACACACACAAGCGCGCGCGCGAACGGAGTTTGTGTCACTTCTGTCAAGCAGAGTACATTAAGTTCCTCTTTGGAAGGTATTTCTATATAATTGCTCAGACAGTTATTTGAACGTTTAAGTCTCGTTTATGAAGCTGTCAACAGAACTGGTTCTTGTATCTGTTGCGCCAAAAACATCTCTGTCTTCCAGATACTCGCATCCGGATTTAATGTGTCCAGGCTCGTTTCATTTAATGACACCGCTGCATTTCTCACTCACTTAAATTTCACGCTCCATCCGCAGCCGGCGCTCCCACTATTACATGTCGTGACAGCATTAGGGAATAAAGTATGCTGTTAATTGAGGTTACACAATAAACTAAACATTTAACGACACACGCACTCTTCTCATACTAGCAACTTTCGAGTTTTCTTCAAAGGTTATCTCATTGTGTTCAACTACCTAGAGATTTTTTTACTTATATCTACGCTTTTCATTTCTCTTTTGTTAATTCATAACATTCTAGAGCATATTTTACTTGCACATGCCATATATTAGAATAGCATTGAATAACTTAAATCTACCTTCCTCTGTGGCAATAGGGTGGACAGCGTTCGTTATAAAAGAAGAACTTACTGTGGCCAATGTTGGAAAAATAACATTACGAATTATGCCTACTTTGAGATAGTAAATATTTTTTACACGAAAGGTGGAAGAGCAGATGATACTGAAAGTTTTCCGATCTTTTCAGTTGTAAGGAGAATAGCAACGAACAACTAAATAGTTCTGCGACTTCACGACAAATGCTCCTACACACATTTTCTACTAGTCAATACTTACTACAATTCCTCACTTTCTTCATACTGGTATTTTACTGATTTTTCCGTCTACGTGGCGGCAAAGGGCGCGAGTTCAGCTTACGAAGACAGCATGGTAGGGAGCGTCTGCTCTCTCTTGCGCCACGCTGGCTACTTCTTTGCTAGTGTCAATAAAAGATGCTAGTCTGCAAGAAACCAATCCTTGAAAAATGCAGATATAGTCAAAAGAGACTCTTTGGTCATGACATCAGGCAGGAAATGTCAAACCGAGTTCTCATCAATTCTGTTATGTGTCAAATATGTTACAGTTTATGGTGAATGTAGAAAAACTGATAAATTTATAAATTGTTAAATTGATAAATTGAGTGATACACCGGAGTTCCAAGTTATAGTATACATAATGAATACTTCAGAAACAATACAGTGAGAATACATACAACTTTAAAGTATACGGTTTGTACGAATGTAGAGTGAAGGAAGTGTAACAGAGGAACGGGAGCAATACGTGTAAATTATATACTCAAACATATATGAGTCCCAGTGCAAATATTTCTATAAAAAGTCTGTGGTCTTTGAAGAGGAATGATCTGATGAGATCGATCGCCAGGAATCCCCACCGGTTGATGCCACATTGGGCGACTTGCGTGTCGATGATTATGAAATGATGATGATGACAACATAACAACAAGTACCCGAGTGGAGAAAATCTCCGTACCGGCCGGGCATCAAACCCGGGCCCGCTACAACTGGAATGGAAATGAAGTCCCATGCTTCTTAACAGAGCGTAGGGGAACGATGTGGGAGACCAGCACCGCCGTATTAGGCAAGGTCCTAATTGAGCTGGTTTGCCGTTGCCTTCCTCCGACCGTAATGGGGATGAATGATGATGATGAAGACGACAACAACAATCAGTCATCTCGGGGCAGGTAAAAAACTCTGACCCTGCCGGGAATCGAACTCTAGACCCTATCTATTCTCGGGAAGCGAGAACGCTACCGCGAGACAACGAGCTGCAGACCGGCTACAGCTAGCGGAGAAAATCTCCGATCCGGCCGGGAATCGAACCCGGGCCCGCAACAGGGCATGACATGCGATGATCTCTCAGCCAAAGGAAGCGGAAGTTTCTTGCAGTGTGTAATGGAGATGAGGACGTATCAAACTACAACTACAACCGATGTGGAGCTTTAACTTAACCTTTGTCAACGAATCTATTTTGAGTTCTCTTGATCCGTCTGTAAAATTGGCTTCTCAGCAGTGTAACGTATTTAATAGAAAATTTATTTATCCAGCCCAGATTAAGGCCGTAAGGCTTTCTGTTACATCCATCTAGCCTCATATTTTACCAGTATCCTACCTACGGCATATGTATTACAATAGGTTTTAAACTCAGTAAGGAATCCAGCATCTGCGTAAAACCGTCATCAACCAGAATAATGGCCTGAACACCACAGAGCTCTTCTAGGAACAGCGCTAATGGAGGTGGTATGCCCTTGCCTCATATCACAGGACCGAACGAGGACCGAAATCTAAACTTTGGATACATACTGGATACTTTACAATTTACTGGTAAGCCGACAGAAACAATCAGAGAACAAAAGTACTGGCTTTGTTCATCAGTTTAGCCGTATAGCTTATCACAGCCCTTCACGCAACCTTGTGATGTTCAGCTTCGACAGACCGTACCTACACAGTATATCTGGTAGGCCTCTGTCTTGGCCTGTGCTAACCAAAATCATTCCACATCACCCAAGAAGAGAGTAAAGAATCGGTCGCTTTTCATATAAGATATCATTCAATAAGGATCTATAAACCGAGCGCAGTCTCGCTAACCTGAATATCTGGTAACCAGCGATTTCAAACCTACGACTGCCCGGAAATCAGAGTAGTCATCTTCAATGTGAAAGGCTTGTTGCAAGTCCAAGAAAAAAAAAAAAAAAAGGTTCAAATGGCTCTGAGCACTATGCGACTTAACTTCTGAGGTCACCAGTCGCCTAGAACTTAGAACTAATTAAATATAACTAACCTACGGACATCACACACATCCATGCCCGAGGCAGGATTCGAACCTGCGACCGTAGCGGTCACTCGGCTCCAGACTGTAGCGTCTAGAACCGCACGGCCACTCCGGCCCGTTGTCCAAGCACAACTAGCAAACTCCCGGGCTTCAATATTCCTCACGTCAGCCGGTGAACCGAATCAGACGAGGACTAGGGAGATCAGCTTCTGTATACAACTGGTGATCGCGACACTCTCCAAGCTCTTACAGCAATGAGGTACCACCGAGAGTGCCACACTTCCTTCAGGGCTTTGGCGGGGTCGTTGGAAGAACTTCATGAAGCTAGTGGTCGGAAAAACATGGAAATTATTGTTTATAATTTCTCAGCTTGTAAATATGCAGACTCAAGCAATAAATCAAAAATTTTAGCAAGGTCGGGATTCAAAACTGGGTCTCTTGTTCACGCGGCACATGCGCTAGCCTCTACTGCATCTTCACACAGTGGCTTTGCCTATCTGTACAGACTGCTCTAGCAAGCTTCCCCATCAGCTTCAGCCCATTGGGAATTAATTCCCCTAAACTCAGAAAGAACTGTAGAGGCTCTCTTCCAGGAGTGCTGGAATAGCATCGGCATCGAACGAAAAACGGGAACCTGCCTGAAACCCAGGCATATGTCCTTTAACAAAATGAAGATAAATGGTTTCAGAGATATTTTCAAGTCAGAAGAATGTATGATGGATTTATATAGACTATGCAGTTGTGCAAAGGCGCTGTGCCAGGGTGGCGCAGTGTTCGGGCATCTTCCTAGTGACTAGGAGATCCAGGTTCGAATCCCAGTTTTTGTACTAATTTTGGTTTGTCGCATCAGTCTCCATATATACTTCATAGACGTTTCTGGAACCATAAGCATTTAGTTTGTGATTGTGAACATTGTTGGGACTGTGCATGCCCAGCAAACACTAACTAAACAAACGAATACTATGAAACTTCCTGGCAGATTAAAATTGTGTGTCGGACCGAGACTCGTACATGGGACCTTTACCTTTCCCGGGCAAGTGCTCTACTAACTGAGCTACCCAAGCGTGACTCAAGATCCGTCCTCACAGCTTTACTTCCGCCAGTACCTCTTCTCCTACCTTCCCAACTTCACAGAAGCTCTCCTGCAGACCTTGCAGAACTATGCAGCGGAGTGTGCGTTGATATGAAACTTCCTGGCAGAATAAAACTGTGTGCCGGACCGAGACTCGAACTCGGGACCTTTGCCTTGCGCGGGCAAGTGCTCTACCAACTGGGCTACCCAAGCGTGACTCACGACCCGTTCTCACAGCTTTACTTACGCCAGTACGTCGTCTCCTACCTTCCAAACTTTACAAAAGAACAAACAGGAATAAAGTCCAGCTATTACAAAATGAAGAGCCTTGTGCAGTGTGAGGCTCCCTCTGGTAATGCACGAGCTAACTGTCGAAGGCTGCCATTGAGCCTGGGCGTGTAGCTGCCGCCGGCCATCCCATATCGTGGCGGCAGAGCGCTCGTAGCCCGAGGCGCTGAAGGTGTGGCTCAGTGGTAGCGCATCACTGGTTCCGCCAGGTCTCCGCGCGACCGCTATCGGCATCTGTCGGACACGTGCGTTTCTAGTGTTAACTGTGAGATCCTGGTGATGGTGGTATCGATCTATCGATCATCTGCAGGTTTTCTGCAATTCTTCTTGGATAGAAATTCCGACGTTATCCGCTTCATCATTTATAAAAATTGTAAACCGTAACAGTCCAATCACAAGTCTTTGCGTCGGAGTGATCGTCGGGATCACTGCAACATGTGCGCTCCGCGACACCTGCGAGTGGTGAAGAATGCGTGCCAGATGGCCGCCGGCAGCAGAGCGCCGCTGACAGCTGCATAATGCGGACACAATACGCGTGTAACGAGCCGCACGTTGCCTCCGTACTGCCGCCCGGGGGCGCGCTCTAGGCGCAGCTGGGCGTGGTCGCTGCTACGGCACCCCTGGGCTGACCGTTGATGGCTTTTTCGCCTCTCCACGCAACCTGTTTCCATTGTCGATGATGCGTTCAATTTTCAAATTTCCACCCGCAATTTCACTGATAAACATGATGCGCAGTCGGCAGCTGTGTCATCGGACAGGACTCAAAGTATCCTGCAAATGTTTGACTGTTTTTGGACTAAGATTTTTTTACGTTAATAACTGTATTCTAGGCAGCCGCGGCCAAATATACCCGGCAAAGAGTCCACAGTGCTACAAGAAAAAACTACATACGAGCACCACACATTTTAGAAGAGAGCAGGAAGTGGACTTCTTAAAGAAATTTGAAATTATGTATATCCACATGCTTAACCGTTTGAGTACTCGTGGTCTCTGCCTGAAACCACAATTTCTTCAAGTACTAGTGCCTTTCGCCTGAAACCACTGCAAGACAGAGACTTCTAGTGGCAAAATGAGGTACTTCCACGAATGTAGCGCGTTTCAGTAGCGACTTATAGTGTTCAAAGCAACAGTCGGCGCAAAGAGCGTACTACGTGCTTATAGGAGATTATGGATATAGTTTTTTTTATATATTGATCATACTGAGGGAAAGACAAAGAAAGTATGTCTGAAATTATTTTAACTTAAATTTGAATTTGTACTACTGCTTTCATGAGTAATTTCGAAATGAAAGCACTGACACAGTATGTACTGTTGATATAAATTTATTGAACTGAATGTCCATTTTTGAATGTTATTTAGGACTATTATTTATTTTAGACATCAAGAGTTAACGGAAATTTCGAGATGTGATATCCTGTCTAGGAAGATGCGAAATTGCTTTTAAATAAATCTTGTGAAATGACGGGTGATGAAAACTGTATGTGCAAGTGGTCGCACAGAGAAGCCACATCCTTAAAAAAATTGATTGTATACTTTTTACCAATTTCTTCTTGTACTAGTTGCTTACTATGATAATAACGCTTAATTTGGCAAAAAAAGAATTTAAAATTATACTTCAAAGCGAAACCACCTCCTTAAAACAACTGATTGTTTACTTTCTGCCATTTTCTTCTTCTTAAATTCTTTGCTTACTGTGATGATGATTATGTTCAATTTTGTGAATTATTTTTTTGTATTATTGGAACTCAAAGAATTAACTGGAGGAATGGAATTCAGAATTTAATAACGGATTCCAAGTCCACACTTTCACTAGTTTAATTCAGTCTTCTTAAATTCAATCAAAAACTTCTTAGTATGAAGTATAGATTTTTAGTAAGTTTATTAATGTGACCATTACACACTGCAGCTGCATAAATACAAGGTGTAACAAAAATGTACAGAATCTTTCCATAGACATCTTCATATAACATGAGTTCTTCGTCTACGTGTGAGGACTGTGTCCTGCAATTTGTACCGTACATTTTTGTTACATCCTGTATTAACTTACGAAGAACCAGGAAATAACGAGAAATATCAGTGGCAGAAATATCAGTGGCTCTCTATAAAAAGTAACTGATGCCTTCTGTTCTGTCGCCATGAAGTATGTAGGCATCAAGATATTGCTGGACCCAATAGCAAATTTGCTGTCTTCAACACTGATTTCTCAGCTTTGAAGAGCCTCCTGCGGTAGTTGCAATTGAAGTCAATGACAGTTAAAATTCTTTGCATACTGAATTCACCACGTACTCCCATCAATAGCATAACTTTAAATTTTGACACTGCACCATCACTGAAACAAAGCAGTGTTCAGCACAGCTATTTTCAAAATATTTAGTCCTACCAGAACATTTTTTGGTATCCGTTCTCATCTGCAGTTTTCAAAACATTAATTTATGTTTTAAGTCCTACTACGTGGTTACCTCTCTAATAATATTGTGTCACTAAGACATTGGAGACTAAAATGTCACAATAAAAAGTGAGAACAAGATTGTGTTTTTAATAGAGGCGTCTTTGGAACATTGGGACGTCGTCATGTGTGCAGATACTTTTAAATTCCTCTAATTTCGGAGCTTTCTCCGTTGCAGTGTCTCGAAGTAAACTTTTTCTTGTTCTGTAAGCTACAGAGAATATTTCAAGCAAAATTGAAAAAATCGTTTTTTGCTACTTATTCACGTACTAGGTCTCTTAAGTTTCCTAGCTTCGTTATACCAACGGAAGGAGGTAGCCGAAGCGTTGGGGCAGGGCGACGGTTCGGCTCACCTCCTTCGTCCCCATCCTCTCTGTTTCATCCAGCGTTTATTGATAAAATGATGTCTACGTGTATTTTGTTGAGTTTCCAATCCAATCCATTTCTTTCGTGAGTTATCGTTTCAGCACCCGGTCCATTCTCTGAATCAGCCAGCGCTAGACGTGACGCCAAAGACACCGACTTTGCAAGTCGTGCTCCACGTGGCCAGCTCCTATCAGCGGCGCAGCGCCGTCGTAAACAAACAAGCCGAAAGCTGACCTTTTACGAGCTCCCGGACTGACGAGCAGGTGCTTCCCGGCCACGTTTGTGGTAAAACTGGGATATCTCGTTTTTACCGACCGGTGGAGCCGTCTGCTACCCCTTCCCTTCCCGCAGGCCCGCGTATACCGGCGATCGTAAATAATAAAGGCTTGCTCGAGCGGCCGTAACAGCGATGTACGCCGCGGTGAAAACGCCTAATTCCCGCCGCTTTTTGCCTGCTCACAGCCTGTTGCCGCGACGGTAGCACCTGCCGGGCCGCCGGGCCGCTACTTGTCAACAAAAACGCGCGCGGCTGCTGCGGGCAAGGTGTTTGCCTCGCGCTTCTGACTGACAGCACCTCGGCCCGTCGATAGCTCACTTTCACCATGTGCACAAGCCGCGCGGCATGACAGCCCATTAACAGTGCTCTCAAGTGCCTCTGATCCGAAGTGTCGATTAACTGCATCCGTACACCCGCATGCGGAAGAAAGCTCGCAAAAAAGAGTCGAACACCTTGTTGCAAATTGCTCGAATTGATCGATCGCTGAATAAGGCTATCGGTGACTGTCGAGAACATTTTGCGAACACCGTAGTAGGCAGTATAATTTCGACAACAAGCGTTTATTGGACTCCTGAACATCCTATCAATAAAAGTCTTCGCTCCAGTGTATCGCACCTAGTTGTAACGTAGGAAAGAGACCTATCGCCTCGCCTGTCCGATTTAGAACAACTACGTGCCCAGTCTCGTTCTCAGTGTTTGTTCCTCGTTTAACGGCGTTAACCCTTTGAGCCCCTGTGGCTACTGCATCAAATAGCCATTTTATTTTATTTTTCTTTAGTACCAGAGCCTTACTTGTGAAACCATAAATGAAATCAGGGTAAGGCATCGTTGGCCAGGAGGCCCAATCCGGAGAAATTGTAATATTTCTGGCTTAGTCAGCCATCATATTAGGCACCAAGAAGCTATTCCCAGAGCAGTGGAGATGCAAGAAGTATATTGATTACGAAATGTGGCGTGAGGTACCTGTGACAGATGTTAGATTCGGTACCATTCCCGTGAGAAAGACCGCCTGCATAATGCTACTGCTCTGTGATTGGCTGCTGTGTTCGGAGCAAGGGCGCCAAAACGTTAAAGTTTAGTTATTATTATTAGTTATACTACTCATTGGAATGATTCCACTTTTTAATATAAATATCTCTCAACAGCTGACTATCAATCAGACATTTTAGAATTATTAAAAACAATTTAAATCAAAAAGAAAAGACTGGCGAAATTGAAGGCGAAGCACTTCGGAAGCGTTCGGGTCACGCCTTTTGTAGTATGGCGCGCGAAGTTCTTCGGGCTGTTCCTCACTCTGGATTAGGCAGGCGAGAAGAACAGACATGTTGTCTGTCGTAGGATCTGTTTCCAATTTTTGTTTAAGTTCCTGTTCGTCACTCTGGATTAGGCAGTCGAGATGTACAGTCATCTTGTCTGTTGCAGGATGTGTTTGCCAGTATTCAGTATTAAAAGATTCAATCCGGTAGTCATGAGGCACAGACACGTGCCACAAATATTGTAAAGATACATTTTCGTAAACATTGTGTTTGATCAGGTACTTTGCTGTATCAGAAAGTGTTGTATTAAGTTAACATAGTCTTCTCGTGTGGCTGTACTAAAATACACGAGTGGTATCCCAAAGAAGTGATACATTGTTTCAGAATAGAACCTCGCTAAAAGTCAGTTTCAGACTCAAGATACAGAACCTACGACCTGTGTGCTGTTTTCTGCGCGGGGGGCATCAACTTGAAGACAGCAGGTTAGTGAACTATAACAACCTTCGTATTCCACACAGTGCAGTGGAAACAAAATGGTTGAAGTAGCTCTGAGCACTATGGGACTTAACTTCTGAGGTCACCAGTCCCCTAGAACTTAGAACTACTTAAACATAACTAACCTAAGGACATCACACACATCCATGTCCGAGGCAGGATTCGAACCTGCGACCGCAGCGGTCGCGCGGTTCCAGACTGCAGCGCCTAGAACCGCTCGGTCACCGCAGCCGGCGCAATGGAAACAACTAGGCGCCTGACGTGTACTGCATGCACAGAACAAATCTGCTCAGCGACACGTCGTCTGCAGTAATGCAGAGGAGGGAAAGGAGGATGATCATTATTAACACCAACAATCAATTCATTCTTCCTTTGTTGCCTCTAAGTTCGGCCACCCAGTGCAAGTCTTATTTCAGTTGACGCCACACTGAGCGACTTGCGCGCCGGTGATGAGGATGAATTGATGATGAGGACAACACAACACCCACTCCCCGAGCGGAGAAAATCTCCAACCCGGCCGGGAATCGAACACGGGCTCGTTTGCATGGGAGGCGAGCATGTTACCATCCAGCTAAGCAGGCTGAGTACCATAAATGCTATAGCAAAACAAGAGACTCCAAGCGGTATTCTGAGGTACTTCTACGAATACAGAGGAATGCAGTAGTCCCTTACAGCATTCAGAGCAACAGTCGGTACGGAATATTTGCTACGTTATTGTAGAAGCTTTGTATCTGCAAATTTTTGTTGCCTCATATAAATGACGTGTAATTTCTGTATATTGATCAAATTGAGGAGATCATCGACTGTGAAAACATATCCTCAGTTATTGTAAGCCCGCATTTCGTGGTCGTGCGGTAGCATTCTCGCTTCCCACGCCCGGGTTCCCGGGTTCGATTCCCGGCGGGGTCAGGGATTTTCTCTGCCTCGTGATGGCTGGGTGTTGTGTTATGTCCTTAGGTTAGTTAGGTTTAAGTAGTTTTAAGTTCTAGGGGACTGATGACCATAGATGTTGAGTCCCATAGTGCTCAGTGCCATTTGAACCATTTTTGAGTTATTGTAAGGTAAATATAAGCCGATGCTACAGCTTTTCTGAGTGATTTCAAGAGAAGTTACTGGGCTTTCTGTCCGTTTATAACTAATATTCTAATTGGATGTAGATTTATTAAATTTTCGGCCCGCTTTCGCTTTTTATTTAGGACTGTAATTTCTTACAGGCATCATGTGTTCGTGGAAGTTTCTTGAAGTTACCCATGATTTAGACGTCCGTCTTTTAAAAGAAGAAATTCCAAGTGATTTGGATTCAGATACATCTGAAGCAGAAAGTTATCCTGAGGATGCTCTTGTGAATATTCTCTATTATGTTCCTTTTTCAGGTCCTGAACTACTCCCAGAAAATTGTTCTGGTCCACACTGTTTCCTCCCAGAATATGGAAAGCAAAGAGCTTGCAGCAGAACAGGTTATTTCTATAATGCTCGTGGCTCTTAAGGTATGATTTTTTACGCCATTTCTACTAGACTTTTTTCCTTCGAATGATCGTTCCTGTTATTTCCCTGTTCCTCTCGGGACACCCTGGTTAAGGATGTAGGCCCACATAGGCTGATCAACCAGAGCATTATGACCACATACCTACTACCGATATGAACCCGTCCAGGCGTTAGTAGCGTCACTTGGAGAGGAGTTACTGCTAGTCAGACACACACAATGTAAATGTGGCATCAGTGAGCCTGCTGCTCATGTGTAGACCGAGGAAGGCGCGCGATCTGTTCCAGTTTGACCGAGGGAAGACTGTAATGGCCTGGAGGTTCGGCACGAGCATTTCGGAACCTGCACCACCTGTCGAGTGTTCGAGGAATGCTGTGGTGAGTGTCTTCAACACTCGGCGAAACCGAGGTGAAACCACTTCTACACGTCGTGGGCTTGGGCGGCCACCCTCATTACCCCTATAGGTCGTCGTATGCTGGGCAGACTGTTTAAACAGGAGAGGCGGCGAACTGTGCCGTTACTAAAATCTGTCTTCAGTGTTGGGCAGAGTACAAGTGTGTCTTAGCACTCTGTCCACCGACACACTTCTAACTACGTGCGTCCGCAGGCGATGACCAATGAATGTGCCAATGCTGACACCACGACTTCAGCATCTACGACTAAAATGGGCACTTGACTGTCAGCACTGGATGTTGGTGCGGAGGCAGAGCGGTGCGCGATCTGATGAATCCCGATATTTATCTCATCATGCCGACGGGAGGGCGAGAATCCCTCGTCTTCCAGAGGAACGACTCCCTGACACCTGTACTGCGGGATGGAGACAAGCCGGTGGTGCGTCTATTATGCCCTCGGAAACATTCACATAGGCATCTATGGCTCAATTATAGCAAGGCAACATGACGGCCAAGGAGTATGGTACACCGGTTGCAGACCACGTACACCCCTTCATGACGATCATATTTTCCGAGGGCAGTGGAATTTTTCAATAAGATAGTGAGCCATGTCACAAGACCAGGAGTGTGATGGAGTGGTTCGAGGGACACAGTGGCTAGTTCTAGTTAATGTGCTGGCCCCCAACTCGCCAGATCTGAACCCGAACCAACACATCTGGGATCTAAAGGTAGTCCCTTCGATGACTACAGTTTTCTATAATGTTAATAGTTCTTTCTATATTATAGGCATTTATGGATTTACAAATTTCTATTCAGAATTTTGAAAGTTTATTTTTATTTAGTCATTTTTTTCTTAAGTTTAAGTTCTATTAAGCATGCTCTATGTGTCAGTCTGCAACAGTCTGTTTTAATATTTCTTGTATTTTGTGTGTTCTATCTTTTTCCGTGTTTTATGAAAGTTTTAGATGCCACGCATGAACACCTTACTGCCACGGCAAAATTGTATAATGCGTCATCCAAGCAGGCGGTGTGCACATTATGACGTGCAATAATGAACTGATTAAAAATTCTTTCTGTGCATGTGCAGCATGTGATTCGAATTCTTATGTTAAGGCTGACGGCAATAAAATAGTATAAATTTTATTGTTTCCTATAAACAGCAGCACTCACGCCGTGTCAAATAAAATAACTGCGTTTTTTGGGTAACTTTGTAGCAAGAACTCCGCAAACAAATTTATTTTGAACGAGTTTTATTAAAATGCAGTTGTGTCAAAAAATGTTCAAATGTGTGTGAAATCTTATGGGACTTAACTGCTAAGGGAATCAGTCCCCAAGCTTACACACTATTTAACCTAAATTATCCTAAGGACAAACACACACACCCATGTCCGAGGAAGGACTCGAACATCCGCCGGGACCAGCCGCACAGTTCACGACTGCAGCGCCTTAGACCGCTCGACCAATCCAGCGTGGCAGTTGTGTCAATTATATTAAGGCACTACCGGTTTTGTGACTTGTAGCCACATAATCAGGTGCATATAAACATTAAAACATATGAAACAATATGATGGAGAATACAGAGGGCCCACTCTTTATAGGTAAAATTATGATGTCCGAAGGGCTGATATTCAAAATATAAATGGCAGGACGACAGTAAACATCAAAACGTGTAACAAGGACGCACCAACAGGCTAGTACACTACCCAGGTTTAAAAGTGGTTCAAAATATAGCCATTTACAGTGTTCGTGCTACAAAATATACATTACTTCAGCTGTGGCTGCCTCAACCGCAAAGCGGTTTGAAATGTGTTTTTACTGGCAGTTTCCACTCCTTGCTCCTCGTTGTCCACCTTTCCAAATACGAATACGTAGGACCTGAAGAACTGAAATGAACTGCTCTCTCAACAACTCAAGATACAAAGCAGTGGCTATTTTCATCAATTTCCTTGACCCCTGTAGATCACGCGGTAACAGCCTTGATGTTTCGAGTATGATATGTCGCTCAACGTGCCAGCAGCGCCATCACTGTATAGTAGCATGGACTGGGCAAGAACTGTTAATGATCGTCTCGAAAGAAAATCAAGCTGGAACCTTAATCCTCAGTCAGGACCCCTCTATAATTCACCATTCAATGCGATACCTTTTTCCCATCGATGGACGACTTAGTGGTGACCTTGTAGAAGAGTGAAACTGACGACGAGATTTTCGAGTTTTCCTGAACAGACATGTTCAGGAAACCTCGAAAATCTCGTCGTCATCATTGTAGAAAGCCTGCCAGACAGTGGTTTCTTCATCCGAGGTAATAGGGGAAAGACACTTTTTTTTCAAAGTGGGACATTACGGCATACAGACAGCCCGTGCTAGAGGTGGCAGTTTTACTACACCCACGAGTCAAGTACATATGCGAAAACTGAATGAAAATAATTGTAATAGACATAAACGACTGCACGTCGCGGATTTCTGCTTGTCCCGAATATTAGTCCATGGCCTTAAGCTTGATTCAGCTCGGCCGGTGTCTTATTCCGTCCTTCCGTGTCCCGTTGACAAGTCCCTTGTGAAGGTGATGAGTGAAGTTGCCGCTTCACTACAGACAAGATAACACTAGACGTTACCGCCAAGAGTGTACGACCATTCGAAACAAAAGGATGCCGCCGCTGCTTTCACACTGGTGTAAAGGGGCAAGAGATGCCGCCTTTCATCACCCAGACTGCCCTAGCGTGAAGCCCTTCACGGCCCAAAGCCAAAGATCCAGCTAACCCAGCTGTGTCTACTGTTTCAAAGGAGAGCCCGCCGCCACACATGCCGATGCGGCACATCTCGCACATGCTAACGGCGGCTGGGACCGATTGCGTTAACTACGAAGTAGAGGTACATATTGATACATCTAACTTCCTGACAGATTAAAACTGTGTAACGGACCGAGACTCGAACTCGGGGCATTTGCATTTCGCGGGCTGTGAGGACGGATCGTGAGTCGTGCTTGGGTAGCTCAGTTGGTAGAGTACTTGCCCTCAAAAGGCAAAGGTTCCGAGTTAGTCTCGTTCCGGCACACAGTTTTAATCTGTCAGGAAGTTTCATATCAGCGCACACTACCCCCCCCCCCCCTCCCCTCCCCTACTGCAGAGTGAAAATCTCATTCTAGATACATTGTGTTTTTCAACCATTCCAATCATCACCGTGGGGATAAGAACCACCCACCCACCGAAGGGATGGGGTGGATCTGAGTATGAGAAAAGCAGTGTAGCCCACGATGCGGATATCCATACTTTCGTCATCCAGTATTTGAGAACTTGCAACAAACTTCACACATAATTTCAAACATTTTCGAAACTTTTTCTCGCTGACAAACCTCCACTAAATGATGAAGGAAAAAATTTATAACTTACTTGATTTTCGATGTTCATACAATAATACTGGTGCTTGAAGCATGGCGTTTTAATTTATTATGTCTTTACTACTAACTCTGTCCGCAGGTAATTTTGCAAACCGTACTCACATATACCACTGAATGTACCACAAAAATATCACTGTACGACGCACGGTTCAGGAGATATGACGAGATAAACACTGAGATACTTGAAAGACTATCTCATGGTTCATAACAGTTTAATTTACTACTTCTTTACTTCTAACGCTGTTCACAACACATTTTGCAGACAGTAGCCACATATATAACTGGATATACCTGCAAAGTTATACTACAGTGCAGCATATAGTTTAAGATTTACGAAAATGAAGCTGCAGGGAGATATTTGCTGGGGATACGGGAGAAGTATGGGCACATATAAGTGTGAAACATGTTAAATAAGTCCACTGCTCGTGGTCTCGCGGTAGCGTTATAGCTTCCCGTGCACGGGGTCCCGGGTTCGATTCCCGGCGGGGTCGGGGATTTTCTCTGCCTCGTGATGACTGGCTGTTGTGTGTTCTCCATCATCATTGACGCACGCAAGTCGCCGATGTGGCGTCACCTAAAATGAACTTGCAATACGGCGGACGAACTTCCTCCCGGCCAACAATCCCATACGATCATTTCATTTCATGTTAAATATATGTGAAAAGTACTTGGAGTGTGCGTGCACGGGAAAAGCCACTGGCAGAAAGCTCGTCCTAAACTACTGGAACGATTTCAATCAATTTGTTACATATATCAGCTAAAATCGGCAAACAAATACTGTGGGGATAAGAACCACCATCCTCCAATTGCGGTGAGCGTGATAACTTGGAGAAAGAAGGGGGGAGGAATAGATGGACAGACAACGAGGAGAAATAAGGAGATGAGCACAGATAGGGGAGAGAGACAGGGCAGAAGAGGACAGAGAATGGAAAGAGGAGGAGATGAACAGAAAGAGGGCAGGGCAGGACATGGATAGAGCAGGGAAAAAGTATGAGATGACTAGGCAGAGGGGCTGGAGTAGATGGTCAGAAATAGAGAGGTAAGGAAGAGATGGACTAATAGATGATAAGAATAAATACATAGCGACCAACGCCGAGCACTCAGTTTGTACTGTTTAAGAGCCGCAGCGTTCTCTTGTCATCAGTACTTGCAGTTACTCGCACTTATGGAACCGCAATGAGAGAGGTTAATCAAATCCTCGTTGCGACTGCAGAGCAGTCACGTCATTTCAATTGTGTACACCAGAATAATATTTCGACTGCTCAACAGCTGTTAAGTGGCCGTTTGCAACCAACATTGTGAGCCGATAGTTCTTATTTACACCAATTTTCCTGGAACTCTTGAAGATAGCAAAACAGGCTTTTCGACAAGTGGGCAATGCTTGCAACTTTTTTATCTTCTGCGGCACTGAAATACCCACATTTTCTAAACGCAAACATGTACTTTTTAACAGCATTGAAAGGACTTTGAAAACAGGAATATAAGGACACGGCGATTTTTTTTCTTTCAGGTGGAAAATTTCATAGTAAGAAATGAAGGGAAGCCAGAGTTGAATCTCTAATGGAACAGGGAATGGAATCGACCGTGTCCTTTCCAAACAAACATTCGAAAAGTGGTTTAGGAAAACTGCAGATACCCTATATCTGGAGGGCGGGAAGATAATTTGCGATTTTAAAGCACACTCCACCTAAGTCTATTGTTTTGACCTCTTCACTGCCTCGCTGGGTCGTAGGAAACTTCGCATGGTTCAAATGGCTCTGAGCACTATGGGACTCAACATCTGAGATAATCAGTCCCCTTGAACTTAGAACTACTTAAACCCAACTAACCTAAGGACATTACACACATCCATGCCCGAGGCAGGATTCGAATCTGCGACCGTAGCGGTTGCGCGGTTCCAGACTAAAGCGCCTAGAACCGCTCGGCCACACCGGCCGGCAAAACTTCGCATGTATTGCCCGAATTTCACGTCCAAGACTGCGAATATACGCTGTTGCCGCTGCGTTGTCAATTAAACTTAGGGCTACAGAATGGGACTTACACTTTGTCTACTGAATTGGGGTTCGAAAGCATATCATGGTATTCATCGCCTACTTTTGGAAAAAAAAGAAACAAAGTTCGTTACGAACTTGAACAAGCGTCTTAAAGCTATACGCTTATTGTCAAGGACACTCAAACGCCCTATGTGTGTGTTCACACGGTATGTTTCATAATTACTACTCCAGGCTTCTAGGGGCTGCAGAGGAAACTTTGTAAATAAGGTTTTGACTCGGAACTCATGTTTAGAAACGTACCGCTTGGCTGTAAAATAAGTTAAATTTTGGGTCACCCTCATATATCCCGCTTGTAAGACTACATTACACTGTATTTTGTATGCTGACGGGAGCGAAGCTTTTGGTCTACCCAGGGACTTACCCTTAATTTTGGTCGACGACAGGACAATAACAAGAAAATTGTTGACGTTGTGTGCGGCGTCATGACTCCTGACCAATTCAACTGAACTAAGGCTTTTTGTGTTTTTGAGTGGATAGCTTATGGATCAGTTTCGCTATCAACCAGCCATGCCATCCCCTGTTTATTAACTCCATTAGCGTATGACACCGGTATGACTAAATATACTGCAGATCATCTGTGAAATTTCTGCTGTTTCGATTCCCCATGGGGTCCAGGTTCGAATCCACGCCGGTTCACAGATTTTATCCGCTCGGGGACTGTCTCCAACCTCGCCATCATCATCGTCGCGCAAGTCGCTTAAGTGTGATCGAACCACCCGGCCAATAACGTCATACGACCATTTCGTTTCAGCTTTGTCAATAGGAGCATTGACCCCGAAATGGCGTCCAACGCACAGTTTTAGCGTGGACAACACTTTAGGATTAATAAATTGTTGAATTTGTTGTACTGAACTGACAAAATCGTGTTTCCATTTCCAGCAACCAAGTAATGCAGTTGTCTGGCAAACTGAGTATCGCAGCCTCTGCGGTCGGCGGCAGTGCGGTACCTCCTGTATCAGCATAGGAAACCCAACGCCGCAGGCCGTGAGGGCCTGCACAGCGTCTTGTCCGGACCTCGAAAGAATCTGCAGGAAGAGCGGTGACAGCCGACGCCATCACATCGCTCGGGCGCGAAACAGCGACACGGAAAAGCCATCACAGAATCTTTCATTTCTCGAAGCTGAGAAGTATCGAAATTCATGCATTAAAGGTGCGAGACATGAGTGACCGTAAATTCACGTTCAGCAAATGCATTACATCCTTCTTTCTTTTACTCACAGCACTTGGCTAAGTTCTTGTACTGCCCCAAAAGTGACGATGTCATTCCGATATCATTCTGGAATATACGAGGGTAATCCCAAAAGTAAGGTCTCTCATTTTTTTTATAAGTACGTAGACCTGTTTATTTCTACAATGGTTTACATCAGTTTACAGCTTGAACATTTCGCTATTTTTCGACATAATACATATTTATGTCGATGCATTTTTGTAGACGCTGTGGCAGTTTCTGTATGCCCATGTCATACCAGCTCGCCGCCATGCTGTTCAGAAAGTTATGAACCTCTTCTTTCACCTCGTCGTCGGAGCTGAATCTCTGGGACCACAATTAACACTGACAGGTACTGTGAGACTGAAAAAACTCAAACGGGCAATTCAGAACCGGAGAAGAGAAATGTTGAGCAAGGGCGTACACATTCTCCATGACAACGTTCGCCCACACATCGCTCGGCAAACCTTTGCTCTCCTGCAACTGTTTCAACGGATCACAATCACCCCTCCTCCCCCCCCCCCCCCTATAGTCCTAACTTGGCGCACAGTGACTGTCACCTGTTCCCTAGCTCAGATGACGAGGTGAAAGAAGAGGTTCATACCTTTCTGAACAGCATGGCGGCGAGCTGGTATGACATGGGCATACAAAAACTGCCACAGCATCTACAAAAATGCACCAAGAGAAATGGTGATTATGTCGAAAAATAGCTAAACATTCAAGTTGTTAACTGATGTAAACCATTGTAGAAATAAATAATTCTATGTACTTATAAAAAATAGGAGACCTTACTTTTGGGATTACCCTCGTAGTAAAGAATTCTAACAAATATACAGCAACAAAGAAAATAACGAGAAAACAAAACCTGAAACAAACAGGTTTTGCAACTGTAGCTTTAAAGGAAAAGACATAAAAGTAAATTACGTGTGTTACTAGATAGTTAATACAATGCATAGTTTGGACAAATTACAACAGGCTGATAATGAAGATGGAAAAAAGACACCAGGCAGTATGCTAACAAAGCTGGCATGAGTTATTTCTTAATCCCATCACAGAAATACCGAGCGACATTGACGTAATTGGTAAGACACTCTGTAGTACCCAGAAGGAATCTAAATTCGTGTCCAGCGTTCTTGGTTTACAATTTCAGTCAGTTGAGGTGAATTGCGATATGATACCTTACGTAAGACGACGGTCAGTTTACTGCCCCATCCGTCTCCAAGCAGAGTTTGTGCTACTTTAACAAACGCTAAGCCCCAATTTTCCTTTCTTCAGAGTACTAGTGAGCAGGTCATGGCAGTAATATATAGTATTGGAAACATTAAGCTTACGGGACCGACGGTAAAAAACATAAATTCCATAGTGAATCGGTTTGAAATGGTACAACTGTGGACTGATAAAATTTCGCGTGTTTGTGTCTATAGGAAAATTCAGAATTTAAAATAGCCTACCTATGCATTGTACTCGTCGACAGTATTTATAAATGAGTGATTTTCCCTCTTCCGATCAACATAGTTCTTAGGTATTGACTCTTCAGCAAGTTGATCTGAGGGTAACCCCTTCTCAGGCGAAACCGGCAATCAGCAAGTTGCTATTATATAAGGGCCAGTAAAAAAGATTCCGTTTGAGGGTTTTGCTACAGCGTATTTGCGATGTAAGCACCTCTCCCACACCGGTATGTAAGTACCGATATGTAGGCAAGGGCTCAGTGTGGCAGTCGTGTCTTTCCGGCGTGGACTACTGCGACGTTGTTAACAAATGCGCCCAAAACGGATCAACGTGTTGTTATTATTTTCTTGGCTGCCGGAGGACAAACACCGGTAGACATCCATCGGAGAATGAAGAATGTGCATGGAGCAGTAGCATCAACCATCGTCGCCTCGTCCCAAGAAGCTCAAGAGCCAGCGATTTTCTGGAAAGGTGATTCTCGTGTCGTTCTTTGATTACCGAGGCCCATTGCTTATTGATTTCAAGGAACCTGGTGTCTTTTTCATTACTGGGGAACAGTAAACGTGTGACTGTCGCGCTTTCGGTCTCTAAGAAACGGCCTAGAAAGGATCGATGAATCCTGTCGGACGAGGGTGTGCAGCAGCAGCCTTCTGCACCCCGCTGGACACAGTGTTCTACCAAACACGTATCTTCAACCTGGTGTGTCGGTGGGATGATTGCCTCATTGTTCACGGCGATTTTGCCTGATTAGACTACCGGTTCTGGACTGTACGATCTTCGAATAGAAACTTTTCGGTCAACTCTTATATTTCATTGCGATCAAATACAGATCGCTGTGTATTTTTCACCCGAGGACGTCAGGTCTTACATATATCTACTAGTATGCATCTCATGTGTGTGGTCGTGGACCATTTTAATTCAAAATTGTCTAATGGCTTAGCTTGTCATTATTTAATACTTATTATTTCATCTCGAATGTAAGATATTTTTATCATCTTCAAAAAACCTGGGCGTCATCAAGAAAGGGAAATCACAACTCCTAAATATTTGCAATATCTGATGACAGTGCAAAAGGCTTTCAAACCGATCTTACACTGAGATCAATAATTTGCTATTCAGATGGTAAAATATACATGTACTGAATGTATTGGCAGCTGCGAATACGGACAACTATTTGTTGTGTAGTCGAGTTAGGACAGTGAAAATTTGTACTGGATGGAGACTCGGAGGTGGGTTTCCCTCTTATCGCGAGCGAGCGCCTTACAATAGGCTCTCAGCGCACGACTGCACAACTCACAGACAGACTAAAACTTCCACTTGTCGCCACCCACGTATCTACAGCCAGTGCTTGCAAGTCCATTGGGCACATTCCGGTATAAGGGCGAATTTTAATTGAAAGTCACTTCCCCGATGTCGGCAGATAAATACGATATGCAGTGCCTCTGTTGTTCCGAAGTGAGATGCGAAGTTCCTTCAGTGCCTGTCTCAAGGAACTCTGCATCGTACACAGGGACAACACAGGCACTGCAAAGCACGTGTATATTACAAACGGCACTGTCGTCGCTAAATCCTTGCGACGTCGTCATCATATATTAAAACTGTTTCTTTGGAGACGTTCCGGACACGATTGACAATGTTTGTTGGTGTCTTCAGTCCAGAAACTGGTTTGATGCAGCTCTCCATGCTGCTCTATCCTGTGCAAGCTTCATCATCTCCCAGTACCTACTGCAACCTACATCCTTCTGAATCTGTTAAGTGTATTCATATCTTGGTCTCCATCTAGGAGTTTTACCCTCCACGCTGCCATCCAATACTAAATTGGTGATCCCTCGATGTCTCAGAACATGTCCTACCAACCGATCCCTTCTTCTAGTCAAGTTGTGCCACAAATTTCTCTTCTCTTCAATTCTATTCAATACCCCCTCATTAGTTATGCCATCTACCCATCTAATCTTCAGCATTCTTCTGTAGCACCACATTTCGAAAGCTTTTATCCTCTTCTTGTCCAAACTATTTATCGTCGCGCGTTTCACTTCCATACATGGCTATCTCCATACAAATACTTTCAGAAACCACTTCCTGACACTTAAATCTATACACGATGTTAACAAATTTCTCTTCTTCAGAAACGCTTTCCTTGCCTGTCTACATTTTTTATCCTCTCTACTTCGACCATCATCAGTTATTTTGCTCCCCAAATAGCAAAACTCATTTACTACTTTAAGCGTCTCATTTCCTAATCTAATTCCAGGTCATCAGCCGATTTAATTCGACTACATTCCATTATCCTCGGTTTGCTTTTGTTGATGTTTATCTTATATCCTCCTTTCAAAACACTGTCCATTCCATTCAACTGTTCTTCCAAGTCCTTTGCTGTCTCTGACAGAATTACAATGTCATCGGCGAACCTCAAAGTTTTTATTTGTTCACCATGGATTTTAATTCCTACTCCGAATTTTTCTTTTGTTTCCTTTACTGCTTGCTCAATATACAGATTGACTAACGTCGGGGATTGGCTACAACCCTGTCTCACTCCCTTCCCAATCACTGCTTCCCTTTCATGCCCTTCGACTCTTATAACCCCCATCTGGTTTCTGTACAAATTGTTAATAGTCTTTCGCTCCCTGTACTTTTTGCCTGCCTCGTTCAGAATTTGAAAGAGAGTATTCCAGTCAACATTGTTAAAAGCTTTTCTCTAAGTCTACAAGCCGGCCGGGGTGGCTGAGCGGTTCTAGGCGCTACAGTCTGGAACCGCGCGACCGCTACGTCGCAGGTTCGAATCCTGCCTCGGGCATGGATGTGTGTGATGTGCTTAGGTTAGTTAGGTTTAAGTAGTTCTAAGTTCTAGGGGACTGATTACCTCAGAAGTTAAGTCCCATAGTGCTCAGAGCCATTTGAACCATTTTTAAGTCCACAAATACTATAAACGTAGGTTTGGCTTTCGTTAATCTATTTTCTAATATAAGTCGTGAGGTCAGTATTGCCTCACGTGCTCCAGTATTTCTACGGAATCAAAACTGGTCTTCCCCGAGGTCGGCTTCTGCCGGTTTTTCCATTCGTCTGTAAAGAATTCGTGTTAGTATTTTGCACCCGTGACTTATTATACTGATAGTTCCGTAATTTTCACATCTGTCAACACCTGCTTTCTTTGGGATTGGAATTATTGTATTCTTCTTGGAGTCTGAGGGTATTTCGCCTGTCGCATACATCTTGCTCACTAGAAATCAGAGTTTTGTTAGGCCTGGCCTGGCTCTCCCAGGCTGTCAGTAGTTCACGATTAACAATACATTAATGAATTCGTCGAGCGGCATTTCCAACTCTATCGGTTGGCCCAAACAATATCCACTTCATCGGAGGATAGATACCCGAACGCCAGAAATACAGTTACTGGCCAGGAAAGAAATTGTGTAATGATGCATCAACAGACGCAATGTGGCTTAATAACTAGCGGCTCCATTGCACCAAGAGCGCGATCGAGAACGGGCCGTTGCAGATTAGGAGAGAGCTGCACTTAGCGCCGCTGTCTTACAAGAAGCACTCGGGCCGAGACACGACAGACAGCACTCATAATCGTCTCGCCGAAACAGGTGGGCCGCGAAATGGCGGACGGCGGCGTCCGATAACCGAGCGTGTTATTACACGGAGGCGAGCAAATAGCGGCGCACGCTTCCGTCATGCGGGTGCTGAATACATTACGCCGGTAATTGCGGTCCGCTTCGCCGGGCGGTGACGAGTCGCGGCGGAGAGCCGGTCCTCGCAGAAACTAAGCGGCTATTAAGAGCTGGGCAGCCCCCATGGAGCCGGCGCGCCGACGTCACCACATGCGGGCCGTTGGCGGCAGCGGCCGCGGCAGCAGGTGCGACCGCAGCGCCGCTCCAGGCTCCCGCTGCGGCGTATCGCGGCGGCCATCGAGCGCGCAGGTGAGCACCGCTTGCTCGCTTCCACAGCTTATCGCCGGCATCCGGCTCCCCGAAGAAACTGTTTGGAGTTGGGTAACTGCGCTCCTCAAGATGCCTAGATTTATTAGCGATGAGCAAATACAGGCGAATATCGACACACGTTGAGAGTATGGACCATTCCGCATCATCAGCAGGAACAGAATCCCTCATCTGACAGGAGTGTTGCAGCTCACATCTCGCGTCAGGCAGAATGTGGTAGTATCGCTCTATCGATCTCTGATCGAGGTCAATTAATTGCTCGTGACATAGTCGGTGTTAGTTGAAGCAACTGAATAAAACATGGCCGCCACACGTAGTAGCCATCACTATTTCGAACTAAATGTGTGAAATTTTAGCTTCATTATTTGATCTCTCTTGGAAAAAAATATAAATCATATAAAAGGTGATGTTAAATCGCTGGTGACAATTTCGGCTGCTCACGTTATCGAATACATTAACGTATTATTTATATACAGTTGGATTGCCGGTTACAGGATCTTCTGTTAAATATTATGCACACCTATGCAAGATATGGAAAAGGGCCTGTATATAAAGCAAAATCTAATCCGTCGTTTACTTAATTTTACTGGAAACTATATCATTCATTATTGTTAATAATCAGTACATCTTTTCTGTTGATGTCTTTATAATCGGGAAAGATTATTACGTTGTGTCCCATACAACTGATGTCCGATGGCACTGCGAGAGATGTATTATAGAGGTATTTTAAATATTTTTTTGTATAAAAGATCGCCTTCAAAACTGTTTTTATTCACCGCTTTCGACAGGTACAACTGTCATCTCCATATCTTCAAAAACTGTTTTTGCTTATTGGTCACATTCCATTCAACGTTCATTACTCCATGTCAAGAGTTTAGTGGAAGGTATATTTCTTATTCCACACAAATTTGTCAACAACAAAAATACTTATCTCAAGTAAAAATATACACAGCTAAAAAGCGTCTTGTGGGACTTGGCTTGTGTAAATACTATATATTATGTAAACTGAAGGTGGAATGACAGGGAGGGGGGGCGGCAATTAAAAGGAAAGGGAAGGAGTTCATGATGTCAGCTGCGTCGAGGTTTTATCTGGTGTCAGCGGTCACGAGTGGAAGTGTGTGCCGGACCGGGATTCAAACCGGGAATCCCCTGCGTCACCCGACACAAGTTTTATCACAGCTGCGCGGTCTACGTCTACTTCTACGTGATCACTCTGCTATTCACAATTAAGTGCCTGGTAGAGGGTTCAATGAACCACCTCCAAGCTGTCTCTCTACCGTTCCACTCTCAAAGGACGAGCGGGAAAAACGAGCACTTAAATTTTTCTGTGCAAGCCCTGATTTCTCTTATTTTATACAGATGATCATTTCTCTCAATGTAGGTGGGTACCAACAGAATGTTTTCGCAATCGGATGAGAAAACTGGTGATATAAATTTCATGAGAAGATCCCGTCGTCTTTGTTTTAATGATTGCCGCTCCAATTCACGTATTATGTATGTGGCACTGTCTTCCCTATTTCGCGATAATATAAAACGAGCCGCCTTTTGAACTTTTTCTATGTCATCCATCAGTCCCACCTGATGCAGATCCCACACCACACAGCAGTACTCCAGAATAGGGCGAACAAGTGCAGTGTAAGCAGTCTCTTTAGCACATCTGTTGCACCTTCTAAGTGTTCTGTCAATGAATCGCAGGCTTTGGTTTGCTCTACCCACAACATTATCTATGTGATCGTTCCAATTTAGGTTATTTGTAATTGTAATCCCTAAGCATTTAGTTAAATTTACAGCCTTCAGATTTGTATGACTTAACGCGTAATCGAAATTTAGAGGATTTCTATTAGTACTCACGTGAATAACTTCACACTTTTCTGCCACTTTTCGCATTATACAGTGTCTTATCTAAATCATTTTGTAATTCGTTTTGGTCATCTCAAGGCTTTACAAGCATCATCTGCAAATAATCTAAGAGGGATTCTCAGATTGTCTTCTATGTTTAGAAATCGTTTTCGACAGTCTCAAACAGTTGGGTGACACCGCATGGTCCTCCTGTGTACTGACTGGATTTGAAGATCGAAACCGATGTAAAGACACCTGCTTCAATGGCTGAGTGGTCAGCGCTGCAGAATGCCATGTGAAGGATCCGGGTTTGATTCCCAGCCGAGTCGCAGATTTTCTGCATTGCGTGTTACGTTGTCTTTATCTTCATTCACACGCAAGCCACCGAAGTGGCGACAATTACTGGTAAAAAGACTGGCACCATGCGACCGGCATACCCAAATTTTATTTCATTTCATCTGTGAAGGTAATTGTGACTGTATCGAAAAATAAAAGTAAAAAGAAAAAAATAGGTTAACTTTTTTTAACGGATAACAGTCGTCTAGAGACAATAAAAATCTGTCGTACTCCGCAAAAAATGACTGCGAAATAGCATGAGTGAGATGTTTCGAGAGTCTATCTTGCAGTATTATCTGGGCACACGTTTTGGTTATAGACTAACTCAGTTCAAAGAACGAAAACAAGAGATCGGTCAATACCGGATGGTCCGAAATTACCGTTATAAACTTTTCAGGCTTGGAGAGGGGAGTATAATATTTTAAATAGGAACTCATGTCCGGAAACGTACAGTTTCCATGCTATAGCCGTTTGAAAACATGTGTGCTAGGTAGATTTGCAACAGGGTAGTCATGGTGGATGGGGGGGGGGGGGGGAAGGGGGTGCTTATGTCGGATTTGCTGATGTTTGACGTCCATCATACTTCTCTCACCTGGTTCGAGCCTCATTCAAGTGTCTGTGAATGTTCGAGGTCGTATGGAGTGATGGAGGTGGTATGGATGTAGTTGTTGGTCATCCACAACAGACCAGACGGTGCTGGGATCAATATGCACTACGAGCGCAATTACTCGTCTACACGTTGAGAGGTTGACGAGTTCTCTTCCAATTCGGGTGTGCGGTGTCTCGGAGCACCACAGCCACGCCTGCTGATGGTGAAGTTACCCTTTCTCGAATCCGTTGTACGATTGTAACGAAACGGATATGCGATGGGGTCGGCCATTGTGGACAAGGATCTTGACAAAGGCGACGGGTAGTTATTCGGTTACCGTGACCTTCACCATGCAGAAGGACCACGTCGATGCATTCTGCAAACATGTACTCAACCGTTTTGCTCTAGCACTCATAGGCACATGAACGAGGATCGAACCAGGTGAGAGAGATAGGACATATGTCAAATGACATCAGCCAATCCGATGTAAGCACCCCTACCATGACTACAAACCTACCAGGACAGGTCTCTGTTTTAAATTTTTATGTACTCACTCCCCTATACAAGTTGAAGAAGTTTGTAACGCAAATTCCTCACCCCTCTGTATTTACGTCTGTATCTCTAATTCAGAGTCCTAGCAGTGTGGTGAAAGGAACCCAGGCTGCCGTGGCAGCCCGAGGCAACAGCCGGCGAGCAGGCAGCGGACGCAGGTAGCAGGCGCTGAGCTGGGCCAGAGCTGATGGAGGGATCGCGTGCTCGCCGCTTCCGCCTCGCGGACAGCTAACCTCTGCCTTCGCGTCCCTCACATCTCCGCCGGCTTTCCTCGGCTCAGCCGCAGTGTCTTCGCGTCCGGCGCCACGAATATTCCCTCCACCCGCTCGCCGAACCGCTTGCTCCCTCCCCATTCCCTAAGAACACTCGCCTTCTTTTGTCTTCAGCGCCGCGGTCACCAGCTTGCGACGGTAAGCGGTCAGCTGCGATGCGCCATCATTTTTCATTTCCTCCCGCGTCGGATTCTGTCATTTTTATAGCCTCTTTTTACCGTCTCAGCCTTGCGGTGCTTCCACTGTGAGGTGTGAAATTGTACTTAATGAGAGCGCATTAGGAACAACGGAAGGAGCTGGAATAAAGGGGCACAGTCGTTCCGTCCCGACGAGAAACTTATGTGTTCTCACGAGCAACAGGCCGGCCGAGAAGTCGACTGCCGCCGCTTTTGTGGCTGCTGGGGAAGCTAGTCAATTACATGGACCTTCATGCCGCAATCTTTACGTCCGCTTACAGTATCAGTGGAATCAACTACGGCCTTTGCTTGCTAGCAACGTCACTACTATATTAGGTTACTTTCACTGTCTAACTGGGCGATATCAGCACAAATAACCACTTGACAACTTAGAGAATAGCTCATACGCGAAAAAAGAAACGATATGTAGTATGTACGAAATGTCTAATGTTAAACGGAAATGTTTTATTTGCTATATTTTAAATACCTCCAACTTCTGACAAAGTGTTGAAAATAATTAGTCTTCCACAGCACTGTTAGTCGCTCGGAGGCTCTATATGCGGCAGAGACTCTTGTAATGAAAAGAAATGTGTACTGTAGAAACCTGAGACCAAAGAAGCATTTTGCGCAAAACCCTGGATTCCGTCGAAGAAAACACGGTATACAGACGGCGTCAAAACCACCAACTTTGTTAGCACATGGAGAAAGTAAGTGATACTTTTGGCATTGTCTCTCATGCAGACATGACACAATGAGCACAGGAAGAATGAAATAACATCAACCTACTTTTAAGGTAAGAAACACAAAGGGGCATAGTGCACAGAAGTTCAAAGAGGTATAAGAGAATTAAAAATTTCTCCTAAAATACCTAGGAGCGTCATCCGTATAAGGAAAAACTACGAACATACATAGGTTTCGCCGGCCTCTGTGGCCGAGCGGCTCTAGGCGCTTCAGTCCGGAACCCAGCTGCTGCTGCGATCGCAGGTTCGAATCGTGCCTAGGGCATGAATGTGTTTGAAGTTTTTACGTTAGTTAGGTTTAAGTAGTTCTAAGTCTATGAGACTGATGATCGCACATGTTAAGTCCCATAGTGCTTAGAGACATTTGAACCATTTTTGACGTAGGTTTCCAGGAAAAGCCGAAGCTGAAGACAGGGAAGACGTGGATCCAAGAGAGAAAATAACAACATCGAAGAAAGAGAGAGTTGAGTTCATGTGGTCCGTGGTTGTAGGAAACGATGAAAGAACAAGAAGAAAAAGGTTTTCTTTTTAATTTATTTTTGCTGCAAGTTTCACTGATATGGTTGTAGAGTAACGTTTATTAGTACCCATCAAACAAGAAATAGGCATAAAACGGTACAAACTGTAATGTGTACTCTAATATCACGAGACACTATCACCAGTAACAGAGCGAAGAAATTTTCAGACCACGCATTCGGACATTTCGAGTGACGACCAGGATTTCAACTTACGACATGTTCACGAATGTAAGGTCTGTTACTGAGTTATCGCCAAGTGCGCAGCCGTATGCCTCAGCAGGTAAAGAGTGGGCTGAGGGGAGTAGGGAGACGGTCTTTTGTGAGAAGTCTCAAGATATCAGTTTCGGGGGCTTACAGTCAGGAATTTTCGTACGTAGTATTATAAAAAGACATCTGTCATATTTTCGGCAAAATTATATATTGTGTCAAATTGCATATACTATTTTTGGGTACCCTGATCACAGATGACTGTATCGCGTCGTTCGTTATATGCTCGTAGCTCTGATTTCAGTGTCGCTAGACGTTGCACCTGTTTTAGGAACTGCAACTTGCACGTTTCTGTATGACTTGATAGCACTAACAGTGTTTTCGCCAAAGTGTACCTTCGGTGCAAATGGCTACTTCTGAAAGTCTAGGAGGTCTGCAGACGTATCTTTGTTGTTATTTTCTGTGTAATGGAGAATGTGTAAACTTGAAATGCAGCGCTAGAAGCTACAAACCAAAGAACGAAAGTGGGTGCCTGATTCGAAGTGTGCTTCAGAGCGATACATATGGAACTATTAATGATATCCTCAGAAAAAAATGCAGTATATATAGTCTGTTAAAATTCTTTTACTCTCCTCTATAGTGGGAGGCCACGAAAAAAGATGAGCATTCTGGGGATACTGCGCTCAAACATTTCAAAAATACACGACTGTACAGGGTAACACAAAACAATGGCCAATTTTGGAATGTAGATTAATAGATGAGCGTAGCTACTTTACACATATTTATTTATGTCAGAGTAGGCCGCGGTGGTCTCGCGGTTCTAGGCGCGCAGTCCGGAACCGTGCGACTGCTACGGTCGCAGGTTCGAATCCTGCCTCGGGCATGGATGTGTGTGATGTCCTTAGGTTAGTTAGGTTTAAGTAGTTCTAAGTTCTAGGGGACTAATGACCACAGCAGTTGAGTCCCATAGTGCTCAGAGCCAACCATATTACAGAGTATGCTATTGTTGCATGTCACAAGTATTTTTTGAAACTTCCTGGCAGATTAAAACTGTGTGCCGGATCGAGACTCGAACTCGGGAACTTTGGCTTTCGCGGGCAAGTGCTCTACCAACTGAGCTACCCAAGCACGACCCAGGCCCCGTCCTCACAGCTTAGGAGACGAGGTACTGGCAGAAGTAAAGCTGTCAGGACGGGGCGTGAGTCGTGCTTGGGTAGCTCAGTTGGTAGAGCACTTGCCCGCGAAAGCCAAAGTTCCCGAGTTCGAGTCTCGATCCGGCACACAGTTTTAATCTGCCAGGAAGTTTCAAAAAATACTTGTGACATGCAACAATAGCATACTCTGTAATATACTCTGACATAAATAAATATGTGTAAAGTAGCTACGCTCATATATTAATCTACATTCCAAAATTTGCCATTGTTTTGTGTTAACCTGTACATTGACGGCAGAACACTTGCTTTTTAAGGAATAATCTTAAAAAAAATTAGAAATGGGTGCTTACGTTACGGTTTAAACAATTTTCATTTCTTTGACTCCTAATCATAGGAATATCATCACGTAATAACAATTTTATAACCAAGTATTCCCACTCATTATGAGACACTTCCAAGCGCGCCTGGACCGTAAGAATTTTATGTCAGGAGACGGACGGTGTGGAATTCGTGTAGCTTCTCACGGGGTCGCGCTTCGGACAAGGGCGTTGGGTGAGGGTAGAGGTGGGTCACCAGGCGGCGCTGTTGGTTGCTGGCGAGTTACGGTGCGCCCTCCCTGTAAGGAGCCGGCACTAAAGCGCGTGACGTGGCCCACGCCGGCGGAGAAACAAAGAGCCGTCCCGCTTCCTGCTTGCCGCCCGGTAGCCCGGCCCGTCACGGCACATATGAAGCGTGGCTGGCGGCGTCTAGACTGGCACCGATCCGGATGACCTCCCGGCTCTATGAAGGCTGCTCTGCGGCGGGGGCGGTCGTAAAATTACTCTCAGCTCGACGGACACATCGCCGGTGCCCGATTGTAAAACTGTTGTATACTGACTGCATTGCTGTGGCCGAGGCCGGCACTCCTTTATGAGATAATGTTACGCATGTTCTACAGAGGTCATAAACTAGCTTTTTGTAGCCGAAACGGCTGCTCTGTCGCTTCGTTTACTGTGGAACGAGACAGCTCCTCTATTTTGTATGTGTAAGTCCAGTGATTAGTACCGAAATGTTGCTTCAGACTGTTTTTCTACTTCCTTAGAAGCACACTGGCTAGTCGGTAAAATATCGCCACTGCTTATTTGCTTAAGAAACTATAAAGTCGTTCACTTGTACTCACACGATGTGTTTCCTGATGCCTCATGGCTTTTCATTTCGTGGTGAACTTGCCAGAGATGTGGATTTATTTACTACGTGAATAGTTATACTCTAGAAAACAAAATATCTGAGAGAGTTAGAGGGAGGGGAGGGTTGGGGAGGAGGGAGGGAGGGAGGGAGGGAGGGAGGGAGGGAGAGAGAGAGAGAGAGAGAGAGAGAGAGAGAGAGAGAGAGAGTACGTCAGTACTTTCCTATGATGTATATATGCAAACTGTAGCGACTAATGAAAATGAAAATTTGTATCAAGGTCCGGATTCTGGTCTCCGGCTCGCTAGGCAGATGCGCTGATCAGCGGCTTTGCACAACTGCACAGACTACCGTGGCATGCCTCCCTCCTCAATTCAAATTCCTTTTCACACCTCAGTTATACAAAGCCACTGTGCCAGGGTGGTGTAGTGCTTAGCGCACCTGCCTAGTGAGCAGGAGACCTGGGTTCAAATACCGGCCTTGGTACAAATTGCCATTCATCGCTTCGTGTGTGTTGCTGTGTGTGTGTGTGTGTGTGTGTGTGTGTGTGTGTGTGTGTGTCACAGATGTTTGACTTGTAAAGGTCTCTGGAACCATAAAGCTTTATTTGATACTTTACTAGTTCGCCTTCTTCCTCTTTCTTTCGCTAATTCACTCAACATATGTAAGCTGTTTGCTGTAGCAAACAGGCATACAAGACACGCTCACGACACGCCCCCCTCCACCCCCCCCCCCACCCACCTTTTTCAACGGAACTCCACTTTATCATTCTGATTCTCCATTCTCCCTTGTAAACAATTATGTAGACGGAGTACGTTCGCTCTTGTGGATTTAATTTTGTTACACATAATCAGTACAATAATAAGGAGACTGTGTACTATGGCAATAGCTAGTATGTATCAAATTCCCTAGCCGTGTTACGAGCACTGCACTGGTTAAATCTGGTGGTAGGGTTGCCATCTCACAGCTTCCAATACAGCTGAATAATATTTCGGATTACCATTCCTAGGCAGACCAAGCAAATTCCCATCGGTCACGAAATAGAAACCACAGCGAAAATCCGAAGAAGCTCCGCACAGATGTGTTGGGCAGTATCTCTAGTATGCTTGTCGATCGCGTCATGTCACTCTTTGCATTTCTCAGCGCGCAGTGAGCACTAAAGATGCCTAGAAGATAATATCTCCCACCAAGTACGGGTGTCTGATTTCATGCAACCGCACATAACGTAACTGTCATGTATTTCCTTCTTCACACCAACTCTCACTGCAGGGGCAATGAAGATGCTACTGCAGTGTTTTCGATGAGAAGCGTTTGATCACCTATCATACAGCCCGGATGTGGCTCCCTCTGATTTTCATTTCCTGTGAAGACAAGATTTTGGCTCAGACAGCGAGCTTCATACCAGTGTATAGAAATGGAGAAAGCACAGGAGGCTGCCTTCTAGGCCGAGGATATTGGAAAGTTAGTACAACGCTACGCCAAATGGCTAGGTCGGAGCGGCGTCTATGTAGAGAAGTAGCTGGAAGGTGTAGCTAACTGTCGCAAATAAAATATTTCCTATTTTCACTGTGATATCCATTTCGCGACTGGTCGGACCATACTTTCTAGACAACCCCCGCAACATTCTCTTCAGACATCTCAGCCGTTGACTGCCTCTTGACTACAAAATAAAAATGAAAGACAACCCCAGGCCTCACAGTCAAATACTGTCAGGGGCGAAAGAGCAAGAGCTGGTCACGAGAGACCGATGGGAAAGGAAACAGATATCCGGCACAAGTAAAAAATAAGAAAATTGAGGAAAGACCATGTAAGAAATTAGGATCTGAAGAGCCAGAATGAAATGGCAGTGAACAGTGAATACAGAACAGGCACAAATACTGAAGAAGAAGAAAAGACAATATTAAGGAATCTGTCACCACACTTGAACTAACATGAAAATCGTTACTGTTTCACAAGATTTCAGGTGTTGAATGAGGATCTTCCCAGTTTGCATTCAAATGGATTGGGAGACCAACAAATCGTAGTGAGGCTACTAAGCGTTACAGCCGGTAAGTTCACATATGCCCTGACACAGTTTTACTGCCTAAAAGATAAAGCTGTCCTAGCCCGAAGGTTCGTTTGAATAGCACATTGCTTTACTAGGCGTTGTCCTGTTTCAGGTGATATGACGTCGCCTTCCCCCGCCCTCTGTACTGACATGTGCAGCAATTTATGCGGAGATCCACGTCTACGACGGACTCCAAACCAGTGTACAGTTCACACATCATTAACAGATCATCGCTGCAGGTGAAAGAAGCGATAATTGACAGATAAGAATCCTGGAATCCTCCACCAACGGAAGCTTAAAACGAAGACCTTAGGATTTGTAGTCCGATACCTACCACCTTTGTCACCGACACGCGTTGCACTATTTTCTCTAGAACATTTAAAGTGCAAGACAAAACTCGCGAGTTACTAGTAACTAATATGTAAACGAATATTTCAGCTGCTGAACTAGAAATTTTTCTGTTCCCGTGCATAGTCGATGAATTGTGTTCCCTCATTTCGCTAGTGTCGGAAGATTTTACACTAGACGACGAAATAAACGCAAAAATTGTCAAAGCGCTGAACACAGTCGGGAAATTCCGCACAGTCGTATGGGACAACAAGCATCTTATAGTGACCACAAAAATGCTCGTCTATCAAGCATGCATGCCAAGCATCAATACTCTTGCATAATGCTTGTATCTCGAGATCATACTCCAAACAAGAACGTAAGACTAACACTTTTCATTTGTGGTGCTTAAGAAACATTCTAGGTATAACATGGAGAGATCATGTGATAAATGAGATGTTCCTGAATACTGCGAATCTACAAAGTATCACTGCTACTCTCAAGAGAGTCGCCTGCGGTGGCTAGGACACTTATATCGTACAGACCATTCACGTCTTCACAGATGCGCTACTTAGTAAGACTGCACGTGACTAGAGACCCCCTGGAAGACTATCTTTACGCTTTAATGGTTTCATGCGACCCACCACAAATTTCTCTCTTTTGCCGAATTTTTCATCTCAGAGCAGCACTTGCAAACTGTGTCCTCAGTTATTTGCTGGGTTCATTTCTGTCTCCCGCTACAGATTTTATCCCCTACAACTCCCCCTAGTACCATGGAAGTTATTCTCTGTGTCTCTAACATATTTCCTGTCATCCTATCCACAAGCGCCACGAGAACCCATTTAACACGTGACAACACGGGGAGCTCGCTGAAGATCGCAGTAGAGGGAGGAAACTCATCAAGAATGGCAGTGAGTTCTACGACGGCCCCTGGCTTAATAAAATACCTGCGCAACAAGCGGGTAGACAAGCGCCTACGACGAACCACTCTTTTGCTGCGATATACATTTGCCCCACCTGTGGGCGCCAAGTGAGCTCTCACATTGGACTTGGGAGTCATCAAAGAAAGTTCCTGCGTGACTTCCTATAGGAAGTATAGGCCATTGACTGACTGGCATTTCCCATCATCTTGAATTGAAAGACTGTATTGTAAGTATATTTGCTCGTAACAGATACCTACAGTGTCTGCCTGTGAAGTGATCAGTAATGCTTGGGTAACCAATATGACGATACACTAAGGTAAAAAAAGTGAAAGTAGAGTGCATTGTATATAACCTTTTAATTTTAGAGAATTTGACGTGATATTCCGAATGACGAATCACTTTCATCACAGATTTGCACACCTGTTCTGAATGACACTATTGACAGGTCTGACCCGGGTCACACGCGCGGAAACCCTGCTTTAGGAAACACACTGAAGCGCCAAAGAAACTGATATACGTATGTGTATTCAAATACAAAGATGTATAAACTGGCGCAGTTGTCAGATCGGTTACTGCTGTTACAATGGCAGTGTATCTAGATTTAAGTGAATTTCAACGTGGTGTTGTAATCTGCGCACGACCGATGAGAGACAGCACCTCCGAGGGTAGCGATGAAGTGAGGATTTTCCCGTAAGAAATTTTCACGAGGGTGCCGTGGATTTCAGGAATCTGGTGAAACATTAAATCTCCGACTTCGATCCGGCCGGAAAAAGATCCTGCAAGAATGGGACGGACGACGACTGAAGAGAATCATTCATCGTGACAGAAGTGCAAACCATCCGCAAACTGCTGCACATTTCAATACTGGGCCATCAGCAAGTGTCAGTGTGCGTACCGTTCAACGGAACATCACCGGTAGAGGCTTTCTTTACCGACGGCCCACTTATGTACCCTTGATGATTGCACAACACGAAGGTTTACGCCTGGCCTGGCCCCTCAACACCGACATTGGACTGTTGATGACTGGAAACATGTTGCCTGGTTGGACGACTCCTGTTTAAAATTGTATCGAGGGGATGGATGTGTACGAGTGTGGAGACAAACTCATGAATTCATGGACCCTGCATGTCAGCGGGGGCCTGTTCATGCTGGTGGAGGGTCTGCAATGGTGTGAGACGTGTGCAGTTGGAGTGATAGGGGACCTCAGATACGTCTAGACACGACTCTGACAGGTGACACGTACGTAAGCATCCTGCCTGATCACCTGTTTCCATTCATGTCCACTGTGCATTCCGACGGACCTGGGCAATTCCAGCAGGACAATGCAGCACCCCACACGTCCAGAATTGCTACAGAGTGGCTCTAGGAACACTCTTCTGGGTTTAAACACTTCCGCTGCCCACCAAACTCTCCAGACATGAACATTATTGAGGATATCTGGGATGCCTTGCAACGTGAGGAAAGATCTCCAACCCCCCTTACTCTTAAGGATTTATGGACATCCATGCAGGATTAATGGAGTCAGTTCCCTCCAGCAGTATTTCAGACATCAGTACAGTCCATGCCATGTCGTGTCGCGGCACTTCTGCGTGCTCTCGGGGGGATCCTACACAATATTAGGCAGGTGTACCAGTTTCTTTGGCTCTTCAGGGTATATGCCACTACTTGTTCACACGAAAGCATGAGTTACTTAAGCAATTACAATGAAGTAACTTCATGGCGACTGTATGTTGTCACTACTATTTGCGAAACAAGCAATAAAAAAAAGGAAAATCAGAGTTTTGCGTCGAGATTGCTACAGTGTTCGTTAATGATGAACAGTTATTGAGGACGGGGAAGGAGGGGGAGAGAAATCATTCTTTCCCTTTTCGGAGGAAACATCGCAGCTACGCTATGAAGTGCTGAGATCTAAATGAAGAAATATTTAGCCATTAACTTTATTTAATATTCATGGGAAGGCGATGGGAGTGCGGACCTCCTGGAATTCCCTAAACTAAAAGAGAAATTTTCTTGAAATGTGTCTTGCTACACTGGTGGGCTACGCAAACCTGTGTTTATTTTCTCTTTCATTTTCATTATTTTGAAGTATAAGGCAGTTTGCAGATAGAGCCGTCGTCGACTGCTAACAACAATCCAAGTCCTATGAAAGCAGTCACTATCGCAGTAGGAAGCTGTGAACTATCCATCTCCGCCAGCGTTATAACCACATGTACATAATTAACAAGGAATGTCATATAGCCCAGCCAGTCTCGAGGCTCGTTGGCATGATTCACGGGTGTCTGAGGGCCGCAGCAGACGTAGGGACAACGGCCCAGCGGGGAAGAGAGTGTGGACTGCGGGCTGGGAGATACTGCGCAGATAACATCGCCTGCTTGTCACAGCCAGAGATGAACACCCCCCGGCTGCCGTCCCCTGCCTACACGATACTACCAAAGCGCACGCTGCTAACTGAGTTCACTGGGCTCAGCTCATTTGTCGCTATTTATATAATACTAACTCTTACCCGCAGTTGCTCTCACAAATCAGTAAAATGAAATGAAATGTGCGTATGGCTTTATTGGCCAGGAGAGAGCGTTCGGGATTTTCGGCCGCTTGTTGCAGGTACCCATTTGATGCCAATTTTGTGGGTCGATGGTGATAAGATCATCACACACACGCACGCACACACACACACACACACACACACACACACACACACACACAGAGAGAGAGAGAGAGAGAGAGAGAGAGAGAGAACGAGAGAGAGAGAGAGAGAGAGAGAGAGAGAGAGAGAGAGAATCCTGAGTGGAATAAATCCTAACTGCCTGGGAATCGAACCAAGACCCAGTGATCAAGAGTTAGCACTGACGAGCTATTGATGCGTATCAGTGGTTCTGGTACGATGTGTACCGGTGAGGGTACTAAAATAAAATGTGGGCTTCCTAAAATTACGAAATAGCTTTAAACTGACGAAGAAAGAAAGTAAATAATTTGTAGCGCAATTTTGTAACATTCGCACGTGCAATAAATTCAGCAGCCGTCAGTTTTCTGCCTATTTCCCGCACCTGCGCTTGCATATCATTACCAAAGCGAACGGAAAGAATTAACTTCTGGCAGAGTCTGGTAAACAGGATGGATAAGGAACCAAGAAAAAAAGTGGTCTTTCTGAGATTGTGGGCATCTCAGCTGGTAAGTGTATAATATCCCGCACGTGGAATTGGCTACGCAGAAGCGATGCCACAATTGCTCGCAGTCGACCAAAATTATACCCCGCAAAATATGCCAACACAATGTCTGGCGATGTTTATCGCAATCCGCAAGACATTTTGCGCCGATTAGTGACTGTCGACCAGACATAGATCCATCATTAAATACTAGAGTCAAACCAATACCAGAGTCAGAGGAATAATGCTCATAGAATACTTGGAACAAAGCAGAACCGTTAATGGAGCCATTTATGCTTTGCTGGATCTTTTGAAACTTGCTTTGCCGTGCTTTGGCTGAGAAAACAGACTAAGGCTGACAAGCAAAAAGTGCTCTTTCACCAGGATTATGCACCGTCCCACACATCAGAGATAACAACGGCGAGAGTGCATGAAGTGGACTTTAAATTTATATTTCATCCACTCTAATCATCAGACTTAGCTCTAACTGACTTTTTCGTATTCCCTAACATCAGACTTCGACTTGCTAGGAAGCAATTTTCATCCAATGAGGAACTAGCAGCTGCAGTCATCGAGTTTGACATAACCTATTTTTCCGATGTGATGAAACAGTTGGAAGATCACTTGACTAAGTGATTACCCTCAAAGGAGACTTTGTCGAAAAGTAAGGCGAGTTTTTTACGAACCAAATATATTTTTCCTGTCTCCTTACCAGACTTGTCAATTCACCCTTGTATATTACTCCAGTCCAAAAGACTTCCTTAGCAGTCTGGATTGACCTGTCAAAGTGGAAACATTTCTGATGCTGCCTGAAACAAGTTAGCGCACGATATTCTACTTTGACATGGGACTGTGCATTTTTTGTGGTTCATCTGGCAGTGTGCTACGGTACTGTGGCGGGGTGTAGCAGGTATACAGAAATGCACCTGCGAACAAACAAAACGTTAACTACCTAATTTTATTTTTTCGAGGTGACAATTGAAACTTAGTAACTAACTCTCGTAAGATTACATGTTGTGGTCTTCAGTCCGGAGATTGGGTTGATGCATCTCTCCATACTACTCTACCCTGCGCAATCTTTTTCTTCTCTGAATGACTACTGAAACTTACATCCTTCCGAATTTGCTTAGTCTATTCATCTCCTGGTCTTCCTCTACAATTTATACCGCCCATACTTCTCCCAACAGATAACTTCTTACAGCCAGCTTGTGCCATACATTTCTTGTCTCCCCATTTCTATTCAGGAACTCCTCATCAATTACGTGATCTATCCACCTAATCTTCAGCTTCCTTCTGGCACAGCACATTTCAAAAATTTCAATTTTGTTCATGTCTGAACTGTTTAATCATCCACGTTTCACTTCCATACATGACTACACCCAGCACAAATACGTCAGAAAAGATTTCCTTGAACTTAAATTTATAAACGAGTTAACAAATTTCTCTTCTTCGGGGACACCTTTCTTTCAGTTGCCAGTCTAATTTTTTTATCCTCTCTATTCGGCCATCGTCAGTTATTTTTCCGCCCAAATAACAACAATCATCTACTACTTCAAGTTTTAGGATCTAATCGGATTTCCTCAGCATCACGTGATTGAATCTGACTACATTCCATTATCTTTATTTCGCTTTTGTTGATGTTCATCTTATATCCTCCTTTCAAGACATTGCCCATTCCATTCAACTGTTCTTCCAAGTACTTTGCTGCCTCTGACAGAATTCCAATATAATCTGCAAAGTTTTTTCTTCACACTGAACTTGAATTCCCACTCCAAATTTTTCTCATGTTTCCTTTGCTGCTTGCTCAGAATAAAGATTGAGTAACATCAGATATAGGCTACAACCCCGTCTCACTCATTTCTCGATCACTGCTTCCCTTTCATGCTCCTTGACTCTTAGAACTGCCGTTTGGTTCCTGTACAAGTTGTAACTACTCTTTTGCTCCCTGTATTTTACCCCTGCTACCTTCATAATTTTAAAGAGTGCATGCCAGTCAATATCGTCAATAGCTGTCACTATGACTGCAAATGCTATAAACAGAGCGTTGTTTTTCGTTAAACTGTCTTCTATGATAGATCATAGGATTGTGAGGTAACGGGTGAGTTGTTGTGCCCTCAAAATATTCTAAGTTCGGAGATGCCGTAACCGCACCGGCCCCTCGGCAAGCCGAGGCTCGTCTGCAACCGCGTGGTGCCGAACATTAGCCGGAGCAAGAGCGGTAGCCCCAGCGCATGGTCTAGGCCAACCGCGTGGCTGGGAATTCCATGTTGACGCTGTATCGAGGACTGTGCTTTGTGTCGATGAAGGAGATTTGTATGCCGGGAGTGCCAAAGATGGTGGACTTTGTGAAACCATAATGGCAGATATTTCACAGTTCATGTAGAAACTGATAATAGCCAGAGGAATCATATACCTTAAAACACGACGATTCTGATGGTGTGATCAGATTTTCAATATCTTTATTTGTTTAAAGTTTAGTATCTGATTTTAAAGTATACAAGTAACACCCAGCAACGAATTTCCAAAATTAAACGGTTCATCCGATTTTGTCGACCAATGTGTCTCTAGAAAGCTGTTAGTGTAAACCTAAATTGGTACGACTTACAGGCATGTAACTTGAATAGTACATGAATTACTGGAGGTCAAAGTGGCCAATCACTGTTGATCGCGTCAGGCCATAAGTACTCCACAGTTACACGAAAAAACGGTAGCAGCTTGCTTATAAATATATTTATTCGTCTATGTCTTTGTTTATATCCGATGTATACTATTCATGAAGAAATTGGTTAAATATTTGCTGTCTTTTAGACATTAGGCTACTGGCCTACTTTTGTTTCTATACCTTTGATTATGTTTATTTTATTTGCTTATGCATTTAATAATGTGTGTTAGAACGTGTTCATGGTCCAGCCGTAGGAAAATTTATTTAATTTCAAGTTATTTAAATCAAAATCCAGTATTTCATATGTGTTAAATATATGTCTTTGAGTGCGTTGGCTTGGAGACATGGCGGGAGCGCTGTAGCCTATCACAGGGCTCGTTACTGCAGTAGGCGACTACCATAGTCAATGGAGGGACGGTATGGAAGCGGGGGAGGAGCATCGGGACGCACAGGACACTGGAGAGTGCCGGATGGGGAGGCGCGATGGACGGTCGCAGGAAAATACTTGCAGAATGTTGCGCAGTTTGCGTGTGGTCGCGGGAGAGAGAAATATTTCGTAGTACCGACTTGTGCACTTGTGAGATTTTCGTTTAGAAGTGAATATCTCGCGAGCTATGTAGTTGTTCGTAACTAATTACATGAAGTAGGAATCTATTGTTTCCCTGTTATTCAAATTTTATTTAATTGCTGGGCCATCGACACCAATAAGTGTTTTGCAGTAATAAACGGCATTCTTAAAGGTACTTCAGCTATCGTACTCATCATTTAAAGTCGTTAAAAATAGTTCCTGCAGATTTTATTTAACTGCAGTCTTTCATTTACAAATTTCTGGTCCGCAGCTCGTGGTCGTGCGGTAGCGTTCTCGCTTCCCGCGCCCGGTTTCCCGGTTTCGATTCCCGGCGGCGTCAGGGATTTTATCTGCCTCGTGATGACTGGGTGTTGTGTGATGTCCTTAGGATAGTTAGGTCTAAGTAGTTCTAAATTCTAGGGGACTGATGACCGTAGCTGTTAAGTCCCATAGTGCTCAGAGCCTTTTGAACCATTTTGAACGAATTTCTGTGTTACATTCAAAATTCGCAATTGCCGAGTGATAGGAACCTTCGACCATTCGATTCATGTGTATATTCATATTCTGTACTGTAGACTCAGCAGTATTTGGCTTGTAGTGCGGAACTGCGTATCCCAGCCCCTAGACAACGAAACCAGCCAACATTTTTGATATTTCAACTCTGAGTCTGAGGGTACGTAGTTGAAGGCCACCATTAATTATTTTGCGAGCCCGCAGGGGCAATGTTTTCTGCTAAGCATAATATTTCTGTGAATTCGTAGAAAACTAACCCCAACACAAGAGAAGCAAGACTGTGGTGCTACTCGTATTGTCGAATCAACACTGAGATGACAAAAATCATGGGATACCTCCTAATATCGTGTCTGACCTCCTATTCCCCGGATCAGAACAGAAACTCGGTTTGGGAAGGACTCAAATAGTTGTTGGCAATCCCTGTAGAAGTAATGAATCATGCTCCCTCGATAGCCGCTCTAACTGCGATGGCGTTGCTGCTGCAGAAATTTTGTGCACAAAGTGACCTCTCGATTATGTCCCACAAATTTTGTACATCGTGGGTGGTCAAATTATTGACTCTAACTGTCCAGGTTCATCAAACCAATTGCGGACAACTGTGGCCTGGTCATGGGATGCAGTGTCAGCCATAAAAATTTCAATGTTGTTTGGTTGCATGAAATGGCTGCAAGTGGTCACCAAGTAGACGTACATGTACATTCCCTGTCAATTATGGGTTCTGCGGTACAGAAGACACAGACCATTCCATGTAAACAAGCCCATACCATCATGGATCCATAGTCAACTTGTACAGCGCCTTGATGTCAATTTGCTCCATGGTTTCATGGGGCCTGCGCCACACTTGAACCCCACCATCAGCTCTTACTAACTGAAATCGGGACTCTTCTGGCCAGGCCACGCTTTCCAGTCGTCTGAGGTCCAACCGATATAGACATGATCCTATGAGATGCGCTGCAGGGGACGCAGTGCTGTTAGCAAAGGCACTCACATAGGTCGTCTGCTTCATAGCCCGTTAACGCCGAATTTCGCCGCAGTGTCGTCACGGATTGGTTAGTCGTACGTCCACATTGATTCCTGGCGTTATTCACCCAGTGCTGCTAGTCACTTAGCATTGATAACTCTACACAAACGCCGCTGCTCTCGGTCGTTAAGAGAGGGCCGTCGGCCACTGCCTGCTTCTTGGTGAGAGGTAAAAACTGAAATCTGGTATTATCGTCACACTCTTGACACTGTGGATACCGAAACATTGAATTCCCCAACGATATCTAGAATGGAATGTCCCATGCGTCTAGCTCTAGCTACCATTTCGAATTCAAAGTCTGTTAATTCTCGTCGTGTGATCATAATTTCGTCGGAAGCCTTTTCATGTGAGCCACTTGAGTATAAACGACAGGTCCGTCAACGCATTGTCTTTTATACCTTGCTACCGCCATCTGTATATGTGATTATCGCAATCTTAAGACTTCTGTCACCTGATCGTATTACGTTGAAGTGCGATCTGAGAGCAAGTCGCCGAGGAAATGGAGTGGACGGCCGATATGACGGTCGTTTGTCGGGTGATTGAAGACAAGGGTGGAAGGTCCTGGCGTGGCAGCAGCTGCCAGGAGCTTTTGGGCAGCAGGAGTCGCCGGCGTCGCCGTATGAGTCCGACCGGTCGGGCTGGCCGGCTCGGCAGATAGCATCGCACCGGCCACCGGCCGCGGCCGCCCGCCGCCCATTACACGTGGGAGCGCGTGTTAATCGTTTTATCGCGTTATTACGGCGATGAGTACTCGCCCTGCCGACCGGTTCCCCGTGTCACGTACTAGAGACGTAGACCGGAAATTAAGGCCTTCCCGCTCTTTGAGATGTTCCTCGAACAAATGAAATACGATCGACGTGATACAGCCGCTAGCTGTTTGCTCCGACCACTCTTCCCGAAACACCAGCTGTAGGTTTAAGGAACGTCTGTAGTGTGCTGGCGCTCAGGCTGCTGCGATGTAGGGTGTTTCTCATTACCTCAAGTGGTAGTCACAATAATGCTCTCCAGATTGACGGAACGAACTTCAGGGATGAAGAGGGCCGTAATCCCCGTCCCTTCATCTAGATTAAGGGCCTATGTTGTTTCCGCAGATCACTTAACGAATATGTCGGGTCCAGATGGCTGTGATAAAGGCCCCGTCGATTTTCTACTCCATTCTTGTCCTATCCAAGAATGGTCTTCATCTCTAATGACATCGTCATCGACGGAACAATAAGCTCTAGATTTGCTTCTTCACTTCTTCAGACTTAAAGTCTACTACGCCTCGCCACAGCAAAGACTTTATTCACACAGATATTGGAATTGACAATAGAGGCCCAACTTTGAATCGTTTAACGAAGCAAAAGTAACGATCGTGACGATAAATGAAGGGTGTTTTGAGTAGTCAGTCTTCTGTCTGGTTTGACGTGGTCCCCCATCAATTCCTCTCCTGTGGCAACATTTTCGCCTCAGAGTAGCAATTGCAACATACGTCCACAATTATTTGCCTACTGGACGTATTCCCATCTCTCTCTTCCTCTAGAGTATTTACCTCTACAGCTCCTTAGTACTATTGAAGTTATAACCCCATGTCTTAACCTGTGTCCTATCATCACATCCCTTCTTCTTGTCAGTATTTTCCACATATTCCTTTTCTTGCTGATTCTGTGGAGAACTTCCTCATTCCTTACCATATCAATCCATTTTATTTTCAACAGTCTTGTGCAGCACCATACCTGAAATGCTTTGACTGTCTTCGGATCTGGTTTTTACACAGCACGTGTTTCGCTACTATAAAATGCTGACCTCCAGACATACATTCTCAGACATTTGTTCTTCAAATTAAGGTCGTCTACTTCGTCATCGCTAATTCTGGTTTTAAGTTTCTCGTTGTTCTCATTTCTACTACTTCTCATTACTTTCTCATTACTGAATGAAGTAGCTAACAAAAATGATTCAGGGTATGCAGTTCCCGAATTTGCATAACACCGACATATCGAAGTTTATCAAGAAGCAGAAACCGCGTGAAGCGTTGCCGGTTAGCTTGAACCGAACGAGATTTAATCTCATAATGTTATGACCAGATCCTTTAAATGTCTAAGATGGGTACTTACGGAGAGAATGTTACCAGTTATAAATCCCCATTAGCTTGCTTTTCTTAATAATCCTGTTGAGGCATCTGCATGTTGTGAAACATTATTCAATTCAACACAGTTATTCTCGGGCAGCGAACTTTTTTTCGCATATACTTATAGGGTGTAAGTTATAATTGAAAGCTGACCAAATATGGGTTTCTATTGAAAACGATAAATTCAATACGGCGTCTCGTACGTTCTGCTTGTGATATAGGGAGCGTTCTTGCCTCTTATAGGTTCAACCTTTCATAGCACCTTACCGAAATATAGCGACGCAATGGCTCCTCGATATGAAATAACAGTAAGTGGCGTCACAAAACTCGTACAGCTCCACGTCAACGTTAGCAAACGTGATGACGGCTTTAGCGTCCTTCGTGCCAGGCGCTGCGATCCCGAAGAGGCCCGCTTCTGCAGGGATAACATCTCCTGCGGCGCCAGCGGAGGGATGACTTGGCTGGCTGCAGCTGTTGTCGAGCGCCGGGGGCGCGCTGATGACGAGCGATTGTCGACCTGGGGGCGGCGCTCAGTCAGGGTGGTCGAGGGTGCCCGGACCGGACACGGTCCAGTGCCTGCACACATGGCGCGCACTGCCAGCTGGGCCAACCTGCTGCTCTCCGGGGAGGCGCACTTAGCTGGCGCGACACCCGCGACCAAGCAGCCTGCTGAGTGGTCGACGGCTAGGAGCTATTAAAGTCTCCATCGAGGAGCACAGCATGAGGGTTATATCACTAGGGAACGCTTGCCTCTAAATACCCCTCAACTTCAATCAAATAAACACCCTGTTTATTTTTATTTCTAAACAGTGCACACAGTTCACCCCAAGTGAAATTTTATAGCTGAGTATCAGATAATCAGTGCTTCGAGCATTTGTAATTTTTCTGCCAGAACAGTAATTACATGTTTCTTGACGAGGTGATTACGGAATGGTGTCGGGAAAGGTAAGTAGTTTCTGGAATATTACTGCACTGCAAGAAAAAACGGAATATATATGGATTGCAGCTCACAGACGATGTTGCAGTATTTTCAGGATCTTTAGAGGATGCGATTAATCAAGCCATCCAGCTCCAGAGACAAGTGGGTACAGCAGGTTTACAGATCTCTATCGAGAAGAAACAGTATATGACGAACACCAAGACAGCTCCTTGTGGATGACAGAAGGCAGAGATTTATATGGCTAGGAGAAGGTAAAGCAAGTCTATCGTGCAGCCAAGATCGAGTGTTGTAATATTTTTATTTTTAGTTTGTTTTCCCAATGACCGGTTTGGACAGAGTCTAACTGCCATCTTCGGACCTTGTGAAAATTAGCCGGCCGGGGTGGCCGAGCGGTTCTAGGCGCTACAGTCTGGAACTGCGCGACCGCTACGGTGGCAGGTTCGAATCTTGCCTCGAGCATGGGTGTGTGTGATGTCCTTAGGTTAGTTAGGTTTATGTAGTTCTAAGTTCTAGGGGACTGATGACCTCGGAAGTTAAGTCCCATAGCGCTCAGAGCCATTTGAACTTTTTTTGGTGGAAATTATGTTACAGTGCATGAATCGCACAAAAATAACGAGAGCACTCTCCACTTACAAGACAAAGGCGCCACTTTGTTTGTCAAATACAAAAAAATGGTTCAAATTGCTCTAACCACTATAGGACTTAACATCTGAGGTCATCAGTCCCCTAGACTTAGAACTACTTCAACCTAACTAATATAAGGACATCACACACAGCCATGCCCGAGGCAGGATTCGAGCCTGCGATCCTAGCAGCAGCAAGATTTCGGACTGAAGCGCCTAGAACCAGTCGGTCACATGGGCCGGCCAAATATAAAAAACAGAGTAAATAGAAAGTGCGCATCACCAAAAGCGTGCTCAAGAGACACAGGAAAGGCAGGAAAGGCTCTTTTCTCATTAGTGGTAGCCGGTTCCATTGACGAACTCGTCTCCACTCCGGGAAACACTGTTAGTGCTATGGAATTTTTACTTACTCTGTTTTACGTAAATGACAAGCCAATATGGCACTTTTGTTTTACAAGTGGAGTGTGCTTGCGTTATGTTTGTGTGATTCTTGCAGAGTCATATTAGTAATATTCTTTGCGAAAGATGCGAAGATAACAGCTAGACTTTTCCGAACCGGTTACTGGAGCAATAAAAAAAACCAAATATATTACATCACTGGATCTTTTCTGCCAAATATATTATTTACCAAATATCAGTCGCTCTCAGCAACATATGTAACTTATACCTAGGAGAAGTGACAGAAATTGGTACGAGGGGCGATCTGGTTTCCACAGTGGTTGGGCTGAACTATAGCTTGCATTTTATGATTTGAGCATGGCTCGTGCAGCCCGAAAGTGATAATTTACTTAGAAATAAATATGTTTGCGGCGGTTAATTTAAAATTCTTCTTACACACTAGTCTGACGTAAGAACGGAGAAAATGAATTTTGCATAAAATTCGCTATAAACATCTGCAATAAGAACAATTTTACGGTCATTGCAGAGTTGAGGCATTACGAGAGAGTGATCTGCCATTAAGCCTTATGCACAGCAGAAACTCAGAACTTTGTAAGAACGGGATTACTTAGGAGGCTACAGCGTAGGAAACGAAAAACAGGAGACGGTCAATATAGAAGATTAGCGAACTAAGAGCTGTATACGAACACACAGAGGATTTATGATACTTATTCTGTGGATATATCCTTACAATGAACCAGAGGATGCATCAGATGATGTAGTTTCTTGTGAATGAGAGAACCACAATGTGCGGGTTCCAAAAGATGCAAGGGCATCCAGAAAGAATTCAGAAAAAGGATTTATAGAAGGATGACTTTGAAATCGAAAATTCCAGTGTCATAGGTTTCCCGCACACAACTAGACCGAGAGCAAAACAGAACGAAGAAGGCTGGAAAGTGTGAGAATGAGAAAGTACTGGACTTGGATAAAGATCTGACGAATAGAAGTTGATACGAATTAGTATGGTCCTCGTGTGACTAAAACGAAAGGAAGAAGAAATAGGTGCGGTTAGAATGGAAAATCTCGACGGAGATAATTTTTATTCCAGAAAGAGAAAAGGTACAAGTGCAACAATTCCATTTTATGCTTATCATGATACCTTCCTGACATTGGTAGGTCTAGAGAAAGCCGTCAAAAATTTAAGGTTGACTACTACATCCACAATCCTTGAAGATTAGGGCTCAAGTACAGGGGCAGACGAATAACTTACAACATCTAGAAAACCCAAGTTGAAGTACTGAAAGAGAAATGTCAAGAACAACCAGGTCGTGTTATGAAGAGTATAAGGCAGAATTGCAGATAGTTACCATTGTTGTTTAAATTTTACGGTTGAACAAGCAATGATAAAATTAAAATAAAGTTTTGAAAACGGTATAAAAGTGACAGGAGAACTGATACCAATCCTAAGGTTCGCAGGCAACAACACTTCTAACCGAGTGCAAGAAAGATTTAACATGATGCCTCAGTTTCACACCAGAGAAACCAGAGAAAGCTTTACTATAGAAAGAACGCGACTGTGTGATTTCCTTGATTCTTTTCTGTACAAATTTTGTTGTATTTAGTCAAGTAAGCATTCTAAAACGAATGGTTTAGTGGTACACCTCTTACTTCAATCCCTTATTGCCAGGTCAGCGCATCGTAGAGTAAACACCAGTCAAAAACACAAAGACACCTAACTACACTGTGGAGTGGGAATCATGCTAGTTCAGTGTCGGATATGACCATCGTGTATTATGTAACATGTGCACAGTGTATTATTTACTATGTACTGTTCCAGTCAGAAGGTTGCCTCAAAATAATACAATGGTCGAAACTGGTAAAACCTTCGTCGGGGTTATCTAAATACCGGTTCTGCTGCGATATTCTAAACAGATCTACATAATAAACTTTTATACGTTATTGTGCAAGTAAAAACTGACCTGGTCTTTTCCTAATTGTCGAATCGAAATTTCCATTTGAACATACCCACTATGTTGGATGCATCTTAACTCTTAGGTTGTTAAACTAATAAATGAGAAACAGACAGTTTATGCTTGCTGGCGTTCTCAGAAATGATGCACGTCACAAAAATAAATTTTACTATAGTTCGTTCACACCTTAACTTGCAAGTGTCAATAAGATGTACCGTATCACATCACCTGTCAGAAAAAAGGGATCGCTAGTTATAGTATTTGAGTGTATTGTCGCTAAGATGGAACATTCGGTGCATGTACTCGAAAATAAGCATTCTCGCGATCGAGTCGACGGTAGTTGACTAACAACAGCGCAGCGGAAGTAGGTGGAGGTATCTGACGTAAGCGGGCTTTCCAGCTAAAGGTAGCAGAACTAGCACAGCTCGTTAAGACTGCCACTGGAAAAATCAAAAGAACGAAGATTTTGTTCTAACGTCCCGTCAGTGATGAGTTCGTTGGAGTTCATGACCGGATTGGGGAAGGTAGGGAAGGAAATCGGCTATTTGAGAGAAACCAAGGACGTTAGCGTTTTGAGGAAATCACAGGAAACCTACATGCGATAGGCCAAAAGAGGACTTGAACTGCAGCCTTTCCGAAGTCAAATCGTGTCTTAATCATGGCATAACCAGGCTCGTTAAAAGCGGATATGAATCTAGAAGAGACATTAAGATGCTTATAAAAATTGATCAAGTTCTTTGACAATTGAGAATCAAGTACTATATGGGAACAACTCCACATCAGAAACATCACCCCTGGTAGTGGTAACGGTCTGTGGCATCATCGTTATACTGACATTTACTCTGATGTAAACCCATGGTTTTAGAAGTCAGTCTGATCTGCACTGCATATGCATGACATGGAAGTAACTGCTGTTGGCGTAATCAAACTGACCACTTTCTCCTATCGGACACCACATCGGGTTTAGTGGTTCAAAGATGAAACTATCATTCCTAAAGGGCAAAAAATTGTTGTTTAAACATTGACACGGTAAAAAAATTACTGTATGAGGTATTAAAACTAATATTTGCCCTGCATGAAGCAACAGAAAATCAGAAAAAAATTTACTAAAAAACAGAAAGAAAAAAAATGATCCCTTTAGCCAACATTCCAGTACACCAGGAGTGTACGGCATGCTGATGACGGCCCATCCCTCACCGTTATCACTTGAATTTTTTTCTTTTTTTCGCCCACTGCTCGTACCAATAACTTGGCTCATAGCACGTTATTTTTCAATTTGTACACTTATACAACACTTTGTAAGTAATGTTTGTTGAAAATTATATTTGTTAAATAAGTCTCTACACTCCTAAGCTACAATGAAATATTCGTTTATCTAACTCAACGGATTCGGTTTTTCAGAGACCATGATTAAAAGTTGATGTGCAAGTAATGTAGATTATTGAACTCAGTGCTTTGTTTATTCTTAAAATAGGGACACACAGTGGAAAAGTAGGTAGCATTAAAGAAACAAGATTAGTTTATGCCAAAGAGAATGAGCTTCCTTCCACTGATGGCTTTTTATGCGTAAGTTTAACTTCTCATTCACACTGAACGCTGTTATCTCTCGTCATACAACGCCGTAAGGCGGCCATCAATACATTAGAGAATTACCTATTGAGGCCACTATGGCTAACGGCTGTTATTTCGAATAGGTGCACCTAACAAAGTCTTGCTCGATTGTTTTTTCTACGGCATTCGGCGAAACTTGATGATTACGTTGCGTTGTCAGTTAAAATTATAAAGTGACCTAGTCCAGTAAAATACAGCATTACAATAACACATTTCGAGACTGAAATACACACAGAAAAAACTGAAATAATTTCCTTACTCGACTGTGGTATCATTTTGCAGCAACACTAAGCCTGCCAGACTTGACTACCCTTTTTATACAGCATAAAAAGCTGTTGCGTCCACTCTCCATGTAAGACTGTGTACTTATAGGCGCTTCCGATCTCAATTCTTTCGTCGACAGTATCATTTCGGTTCATTACGTAAGCGTACTGTCAATGGTACTGGTAGCTCCAGCATTCGAATTTTATCAAAGTACATTACATAAAGCTTAAAATTTGAGAAGCAACCAATATAGAGGCACGGTTACGAGTGACTTAGCTATTTTAACATTTTTAAGAATTTTTTTGTGGAATATCCATATTATCACTCAAGGCAGTTACATTGAGACAGAAAATATACATAATTATACAGCAACTAAATACTTCCTTAATTAACCTAATTGCTATTTTGTGATAGTTGAATATATAGAAAATTGTACAGAAGCTCTGTTCAAAATGGTTCAAATGGCTCTGAGCACTATGGGACTTAACTTCTGAGATCATCAGTCCCCTAGAAGTTAGAACTACTTAAACCTAACTAACCTAAGGACACCACACACATCCATGCCCGCGGCAGGGTTCGAACCTGCGACCGTAGCGGTCGAGCGGTTCCACACTGTAGCGCCTAGAACCGCTCGGTCACTCCGACCGGCCATATGCTCTGTATTCTGGATTAAAAATTAAGTGGACATTTGCAGTATTATGAAAAGTAAGAAATAGTTTGTCGGCCGGTATTGATTTTTTATTTACCTCCATCTGATATAAAAAGGGTAATAGAAGGGACCTGCAAAATTACAGACCAATATCACTAATTTCGGTTGGCTACAGAATCCTTGAATATATTCTCAGTTCGAATATAATAAAATTTCTTGAAACTGAGAACCAGCATGGTTTTAAAAAGCATGCTTGGCCTTTTCTCAGCTGACATACTGCGAACTATGGCTGGCTGGCTGGCTCTGAGCTCTATGCGATTTAACTTCTGAGGTCATCAGTCGCCTAGAACTTAGAACTAATTAAACCTAACTAACCTAAGGACATCACACACATCCATGCCCGAGGCAGGATTTGAACCTGCGACCGGAGTGGTCGCTCGGCTCAAGACTGTAGCGCCTAGAACCGCACTGCGAACTATGGATGAAGGGTAACAGGAAGAGTCAATATTCTAGATTTCCGGTGAGCATTTGACACGATATTCCATTGGAGGCTGTACGAGCATACTAGCATATGGAATAAGTTCACAGATGTATGAATAGCTCGAAGACTTCTTAACTAACAGAACCCAGTATGTTATCCTCGAATTCGAGCGTTCATCAGAGACATGGGTATCGTCAGGTGTGACCCAGGGAAGTGTTATAGGACCGCTTTTATTCTCTTTATATATAAATGATTTGGCGGACGGGGTGGACAGCAATCTCCGATTGTTTGCTGATGATGCTGTGGTGTACGGTAAGGTGTCGAAGTTAAGTCACTGCAGTAAGATACAAGATGACTTGGACAAACTTTCCAGTTGGTGTGATGAATTGCAGCTAGCTCCAAATGTGGAAAATGTAAGATAATGCGGATGAGTAAGGAGAACAAACCTGTAATGTTGGGGTGCTGCATTAGTAGTGTACTGCTTGACACAGTCACGTCGTTTAAATATCTAGGCATAATGTTATGAAATGGATCGAGCATGTGAGGAATGTGGTGGGGAAGGCGAATGGTCGGCTTCGGTTTGTTGGGAGAATTTTAAGAAAGTGTGGTTCATTTGTAAAAGAAACCGTATATAGGAGGCTGGTGCGACCTAATCTTGAAAACTGCTGACGTGTTTGGGGGTACGTACCAGGTTGGATTGAAGGAGGAGATCGAAGGAGTTCTGGGGCGGGTTATCACATTTGTTACCGGTAGCTTCGAGTAACACGTAAGTGTCATGAAGATGCTTCGGAAACTGAAACTGGAATCTCTGGAGGGACGGCGAAGTTCTTTTCCAAGAATACTATGAGAAAATTTAGACAGCCGTCATCCGAAGTTGACTGTTGAATGATTCTGGTGGCAACATACACAGCGCTTAAGGGGCCACCAAGAGAAGATACGAAAAGTTAGGGGTCATACGGAGGCACACAGACAGTCGTTTCTCCCTCGTTCTATGACTAGCACTGGTACATGGTACCTGGGTTGCAGAGTATTTATGTAGATGTAGGTGCACATACAGAAATCACCATTTTGCCTACAGGACAATGTGACCAGATAGAGGCAGGCGGAAAGACCCGGACGTTGTAGTGTTACCGTTGTCCGTATGAAGTAAATACAAAATATATGGCAAACGTGCCGGAACTATACAATAGGACACTTTGCAAATGCCTAACAAAGCGTTCTCGTGCGCCTCTTAGCAAGACAGATTTGCAGACGGAATCATAAAGCGGAGAGCCTCTACACAATTAAGGACAGCACCTTTGTTGTACTCACTCACTTCGTCCCATTCACAAGTGCTGTTTTCTGTAATTACCAGTCCGCAAATTGGCTATATCTAGATGGTCGTCAGTGCCTTCTTAATTAATCTCTCTTGCAACTGAGATTCGTCGAGATTGCTGCAAAGTGGATTTTGCCGCGCTGTGCGTTTGAGTTTCTTTGTGTACCGCGTGGACAACGCATAGCAGACAGATCTAGCACTTTTATTGTGGCATTTACCGATTTCGTATGCCTTGTTTCCCGAGGCAAAAGTGAGAAACCAATACTGTGCAAGTAGCGAAGAAGATTCCTTGGTTGTATGTATGTTTGTCCTAAAGTCGATATCCTGTACTCTCTTCGGTTGTTACATTACAATGTAGCGACAAATAGAATTTCTGATAAACGATGACTGCAGATGCGGTTCTAAAGGTTTTGGTATGAATTAACTTTTCTTTGAGTGAATTCGATACTCATACTCGAACTTTAGTTATTTTGGATAATACTGGTAAAATAAATTAGTGGTCCTGGAACACAGATAACGTTAATATGAATGAAATGCAGATGCAAGAGAGTGAAAACTAACTTCAAGATAAGAGTCCTTAATGTTATGGTATGAATTCACTTTTCTTTGAGGGAAGTAGATGGCCCTCCTCGAACATTAGTTATTTCGTATAACACTGGTAAAATAAAGTACGTGACGTGGCACAACGATGACTTTAATGTCAATGACATTTTTTATATGTTGGTACAGGTATCGTACGTCAAGTATCAATTTGTTATACAACAGTAAATTACCGAAATGTGTCTCTACGATTTCAGCTGTTAAAAAGCAGGTGATTTGGATCGAGCATCATAGTACTTCATCTGAAGATGATCTATTTGAAGTATGTTCCGAAATAGAAATATTAGTCTTAACGACACATACTACCTGACATGGGCGGTAGCAATAGTCCTGTACCCTAGTTACAAATGGCTCTGAGCACTATGGGCCTTAACAGTTGATGTCATCAGTCCCCTAGAACGTAGAAATACTTAAACCTAACTAACATAAGGACATCATACACATCCATTCCCGTGGCAGGATTCGAACCTGCGACTTTAGCGGTCGCGTTGTTCCAGACTGAAGCGCCTAGAACCGATCGGCCACACCGGCCGGCGTTAGTTTCAAATCTGAAGGTGGACTAATTTACTCGAACCCGCTCATGACAGTTAAACATCGTCATCTAGACTGTTATATATGAAAATATCCAAGAAGTGTTTAATGTGGTATCGGACAGTGGTGTATGGATTCACTAACAGCATTCGTACATAGAAAGTTACAGAATTAACGATGAGAGGAATTTCTTCATATGCCTGCCGCATATTTGTTGATGGAAAACGTTACTTAAATTTATTTGAGTAAATTTATTTTCTCAGCATTACTTAGCTTACTTTTTTTAAATATATAAGCGATCAGGCCTAACGGACTGCGCGCTGATACAAGCTTTCTTCTCCATCGTCTTCTGTACATACATTGTCGCTGACTGTTGCAGGTCTCCATGGAGGTCATCCTTCCAACTCTTCCTTGGTCTTCCTGGGTGTTTCCTCCCTGTGGATATAAAATCCAGGATCTTCCGTGGCGAATGTTGTCTTCCATCCAAGCCCCATGTCCAACCTCCTATAATCGATTGCTATTGGAATCTCGGTGGAGGTCATCAAACTGATTTCAACTGTATTTTGGTTGAAAATCGGACCAAAGAACTCCCACTTATATTTTCTTAGAAATACAAGCAGTTTATTAAAGTCATTCTTTTGTATACTTCGCGTCTCAAAGCCATATAGCAGCACGGATTGGATCAGGGTTTAATGTACCCTGGATCCTGGCGTTTATTCTACTTCGCGCGTCCAGGTACTTGAATTCTTGGCCTCTCTTGTAGGACCGGTCTTTCACCTGCTGTGACTGTGGTTGTCCAGTATCTTGACCTTGTCGAAGAGTCATAACGAGGTAATCCGTCTTGGCATCCTTTACGAGTAGCAAGTTTTCAAAAAATGAAGCCTATTGATTTTGTGACCAGATCTGATAATGCGGTTGAGATGCAGATCCGCCACTTCACACCTGAAACCGAACAGCTAACTAAGCAGACGCTGGAAGTTGCTGACTCTTTACCAAGAAGGCAAAGTGATTTCATCTGCCAGTGGTTTGTGGGATGCTAGAGGGATTTCTCTTACTTTCGGACCATAAGAGTGAAAAAATACGAGGGAGTTCTCTAGACTGCAAAAGAAAAAAAAAGTCTCATTTCATCGGGATAATGAACTTTGTCTGTGGTAACACTCAATTGCTGGTTTTAGAGTCTTACCACTCAACTTTGCAACGGCATTTAAAACGTATAGTAGAAGTTCTAGACGATCTAGAATTGCATTTTTCATCCAGAGCTCCAGCAGATACATGGCTAGAAACTACTGACACTAGATACCCATAATTCGAGAGTAGAGGCTCATTCCATCCCTCGGAAGCAACGAATGAGCGCTTTCCTTTTAATACAGTGTCCTCCCCAGCGGAATCAGTTGTAAGAGGATTGCCCCTCGCCACCCTCTGTCAAGAACCGCTCTCCGACACGCCGCTTCGTCACTGCCGCTTTGCCGCGAAACGTCCAATTAGGAGGGCTGTGTCTCCAGAGCCCCTCGCGTCGGCTGGCGAGTCGAATCGGCCGCTGGTGAACAGCCAGATTAAGTCCTCCCCGGCGGGCGCACCCTCCCCCCCTGCCATAAACGCACCGGCGTAAATAACTGCTGCTTAAATCTGTTCCGCCGCTGGCATGTACCCGGCTGCACACCCCACGAGTTCCTTCCCTCTGAATGCTTGTCGCGCTGTCACGTTTATTTGCTTCTTTTTGTCAGATGCACATCTCTTAAAACCCTCTGCCTCTCAAAACGTTTTAGCACCACAATCGCGGCTGTATCGACTGAAGTGGGCTGACGCAACCAACCTCCTTAAGCACAACTGTAGTCTCAAAATTCTGAGGCATTTATTTGTAAACAGAATGATTGAAGGTTTAAATTCACCAGGAAGCAATCCACATGTATTTCACGGGTCCATTGCACTTCATACAACATTTCTAACAGTGACCCATTACTTCTTGTCGTATTTAATTGAATATCGTGAGTTCCGTAATGATCATAACGTACAGACGTCATACGAAGCGTGGCTATAAAATAACGGGACTATAGCCATTAAACATACATACTTAGTTATTTTCACCATAAATATACAGGGTGTTACAAAAATGTACGGCCAAACTTTCAGGAAATATTCCTCACACACAAATAAAGAAAAGATGTTATGTGGACATGTGTCCGGAAACGCTTAATTTCCATGTTATAGCTCATTTTAGTTTCGTCAGAATGTACTTCCACCTACGCTCAATGGAGTACGTTATCATGATTTTATACGGGATACTCTACCTGTGCTGCCAGAGCATCTGCCTTTACAAGTACGACACAACATGTGGTTCATACACGATGGAGCTCCTGCACGTTTCAGTCGAAGTGTTCGTACGCTTCTCAACAACAGATTCGGTGACCGAGAGATTCGTAGAGGCGGACCAATTCCATGGCCTCCACGTTCTCCTGACCTCAACCCTCTTGACTTTCATTTATGGGGACATTTGAAAGCTCTTGTCTACGTAACCCCGGTACCAAATGTAGAGACTCTTCGTGCTCGTATTGTGGACGGCTGTGATACAATACGTCATTCTCCAGGGCTGCATCAGCGCATCAGGGATTCCATGCGACGGAGGGTGGATGCATGTATCCTCGCTAACGGAGGACATTTTAAACATTTCCTGTAACTAAGTGTTTGAAGTCGCTGGTACGTTCTGTTGCTGTGTTCTATTCCATGATTAATGTGATTTAAAGAAAGTAATAAAATGAGCTCTAACATGGAAAGTAAGCGTTTCCGGACACATGTCCACATAACATATTTTCTTTCGTTGTGTGTGAGGAATGTTTCCTGAAAGCTTGGCCGTACCTTTTCGTAACATGCTGTGTACCCCGGCCCTGTCCGTACAACTTTCCATGCGAAGTTTCCATTGATGTGTCGCTCTGTGAATTCCTTGATGACGCTGCCGGTTTTTTTCTTTCACTGCTTCAAAAGGCTGAAATCTTGTTCCTTTTAATGTACATTTGACCTTGAGCAATAGATAAAATTCACATGCGAATAAGATAGGCGAATAAGGTAGGCAGTCTACCACTGGGATGCAGAATTTGGCTACAAATCTTTTAAAAGACAGTACGGCATGAGCCGCTTCGTGGTCTTCGTTGTTCTTCGACAGTTGGGTCGTTTCTTTCTTGCTATCTCACGGAGTTGAACAAGAACCTCAAGTAGTAATGTTGATTAATAGTTTGAACTTCAGGATCCCAGCAAACACACTGTTCCATGAATATCGAGAAAAGATCTATCACCATCGCTTTGAAACTTGATTTGCTCGTGTGAAATTTTTTCGGTCTCGGTGAAGGTGGGAATGCACGGATTGGTGCTTACTTTCTGGATAATATGTGAAAAACCAAGTTTCGTCACATGTTATTATCCCAGAAATTAGGATCATTTCCAATGGTATTCAAAATGTCAGTACAAATATTTTAACGAGATTATTTTTGTTCGATCTTTAGAATTTTCGGCACAAGTTCCGTGCGCACTTTCCTCATATTAAACTGGTTATGTAAAATTTGCCTTAGGAATTCTTTCTCGATTCCTACTGTTCCAGGAATCGTTCGAAGACTCAAACGCCGGTGGATCGAATCAGAGTATCTACCTTTTCGATATTTCATCCGTTTTTGGTGTTGGAAGGCGTATCGAGTGTGAGGCATCTTCAGCGTCTTCTCGGCCATGTTGTAAACGCTTCGACCACTCAAAAACTTGCAGTCTTTACCATACACTTCTTTTATTGAAAAATAGGTTTCTGTAACAGTTTTTCCAAGTTGCAAGTGAAACTTCATGACAACTCGCTGCTTTGTTGTTTCCATCAAAACTAAATAACAGCTCAATAACATTTTTCTGGGTTTGAGGCCGTATTGTCAATTATAAAATTCCGACGTTTCGGCGACTATTTGCAAGACGCCTTCCTCAGAGTCTATTGCTAACTAAACGTTGGAATTTTATAATTGACATTGCGGCCTCAAACCCAGAAGAATTTTATTGACTGTGACAACGGCCGCGGAAGCTTACGTTTACAAAGTAACAGCTCTTACACAAACGAAGGGCACGGCCATACCGGTTTTTCTACGGATACCAGAGATGCTACATTCGACTGAGACGGCTTCACCGCTACTAATCGTTCACCTTCGACCCATGTGTACTTACTCTCTGACAGCGCCAGCCCCGAGTTGTGCAGCTAATTTGCATCCTTGAATGTTATACAACGCACGTGTTCTTTCCTAAGGAAATGCGTTTCAGGGCTAAATCCACACAGAGCTCTGTGAAAAATATTCGTTTTGTTGCAATTAATATGTTGCACTTCAGTGATAGGATGCTAACGGCCTTGTCGCAGTGGTAGCGCCGGTTCCCGCCAGATCACCGAAATTAAGCGCTGTCGGGCTACGCTCACACTTGGATGACTGACCATCCGGTCCGCCGAGCGCAGTTGGCAAGCGGGGTGCACTCAGCTCTTGTGAGGCCAACTGAGAAGCTACTTGATTGAGAAGTAGCGGCGGCTCCGGTCTCGGAAACTGACATATGGCCGGGAGAGCGGTGTGCTGACCACATGCCCATCCATATCCGCATCCAGTGACGCCTATGGGCTGTGGGCGACACGACGGCCGGTCGATACCGTTGGGCCTTCATTGCCTATTAGTGAGGAGTTTAGTCTTAGCGACAGGATAACGAACAGATAAGATAATGACAATTTCTTTCGAATCGCTTGCTTGCAACTTACGAGACTACTCCCAGCATCAGGATTCAACGCCCGGACGGTACCCATCTTCAATCAGCGGCCAGGACACACCCTTCCCAATGTTCTTTCGGGAAACTTGGAGTGCGGTCCGAAATCTATGAAACATTACTTTCTACAAGAATCTGACACCCGGAAGCCAGAACTCGTTACACCTGGGAAAGGATCAGGTGATCGAACAGTTATTTGAGAAATCTAGAATGCCACAGAATCAACAAATGTGGCACCCAGTCACCAGGTTGCACTTCTGTAGCAACACTAGGTGCTCACACCTGCCAGCAGAGTAAAATTGTTCCTACCAGTAACAATTCCAGTTGTTTTTGAGTGTCTGTTTCGGATCGTCACCGGACACACAACGAGAGGAAATGACGCTAGAACATCAAGAACGTCTTAAGAAACAACTCAAAACATTAAACCTTCTAAGATGAACGGGTGGCAGGGATTTCTGTTAAAAAGATTTTGACTGAAGATGCATGATGGGGAACTAGTCGAACTGTAACTTCAAGGAGACATTATTAGTTAGCTGGTGATTTGAGATTAAATTCACCGACAAAGTCCACATTCTTATAATCTCCTGTCATACTGCTGGTCTGTGTAATGTAGTGCATGCTCTTCAGGCTTCTCAATGAAACCAGTGGATGATAATGTAGCAGAGTTGAAATAATAAACGCTGGCGACTTTTTAAATAAAGGAAATTTCCACAGCCGGTTGCATCTAGATTAAAATTCATTGTGGTATACATAAAAAAACAAAAAAACAAAAAAAAAACGTAGGAACTGATGATTCGACCAATTTTGAGTGGGTATCTTCAGGGTGACACAACAATGACTTCATGAAGATAAGACTCCCCTACGCACTGTCGAATTCCTTTTGCCATCTAACAAAGCAACATTAACTTATTTAGAATCAAGGAACGCTGAGTATACATAACTGTATTTCCTGTTCTACAAGTGCAGTTCATTAGCTGCCCATCTATTGTGCCTTACATTATGATATAGCGTTGATCTAAAATTTCATGTTATCGTTATAAGGCGTCACAGCCCAACATTCAATATGCTGAATGAGCCACATGCAGATATTTATTAAAGCCGAGGAAACATCAGTGTTCCCTAACAATGTATTGTCCCGATATTGTAACGCACTCCGCAATTCTATCACTTCCTTCAAATTAGTCAGTACGATGTATTCTGTTTTGTTACCAGTGTCTGTGTACCATCATCAGTCAAAAATACTTTACTGCCCCAACACAACACATCTCAAAACATACTGCACATTCCACCGCTTGGGTATAAATTCCAACATCGTTTTCATTATAATCTCTAATGCCGCTACTGTAAGGTGCCGGAAATAATACGACATCTATATCGTACACCTAAGCGCTTTTCACACACCACGAAACTGGCTCTATCTGATCTTCGCATGACCTGCATAAATCACGCCGTTCTTATACATTTATCAACTGCATCGCCTGGTTAACTACCAAACAGGAAACATTAGTGTGTCGAATTATTAAAATAAAATTATCTTAATTTTTCAAACATTATGACAATAACTCTTCTTTGTGTCTAAAGGTATACTGCTGAAAGACGAATGTAACTTCAGCATTGACTACTCGTACTACTAAAAGTAGAAAGATAAAATTTTCTCTGTTATTCATAAGAACTGCTGAAATTTGAACAGGATTGTCTTAAAAATGACCCAAGTAGTGCTGTGCAATGAACAGTGCGAAATTCCTTTGAAAACTAACGCAGATTGGTATGCACACAATGCGACACGGCTACACCACACAGTAGAGGTGTCTCAATGGAATGTTAATCATATTCGTTCAGCTATTCCCATTGCTTTGTGTCTAAAGTCCCTGGATAGGCAGAAAAACACATCCACCACTAAAGCATCGTTTTTCCTTTCTTACATCACAGAATTATCTTCATTGCTACCGGAACGAGTCCCGGTAATGTGTGCTGTTAATGCGACTTCCATTGCTGTCACCTCGTGTCAACGCGTACAACCAGTACGTTGACGCGTCCTAGAATTTGTTGCAGTTGTGACGAGAGGCTGGTAACAAGCAGCTTCCTCATTCTACAAGCGCACTTAAAGAAAACTTTTTCTCTGTTCTTTTATCCTTTTTTATGAGGCGCTGAGTACAGGATTCATGGTTGTTACACCTAAACATACGTTTGCCTCTTTCTTTTTTTTCTCATCTCAGCAACTGGAATTCTGATGCACGGACCGTGTCGAGAGATACTCCCCGCGCCAGCTGTTTCCAAGTTCCAGTTGTAATATTGCTTGTTTTACTTGGTGGAAATAATATGTAGCTTATGTGCCGTAATACAGTAACCTCATTCTTCAGCTGTCAACAGAAACACACAAGACAATTTGCCGTGTACCGAAGTCAGCTGAATGCCCCATTAATCTACTGCCTATATCTGTATGGATTTCCCTAACGATTCGGTTCAGAATAAGTTTGCTCATCAGGAATTTTGATTCTCTTGGAACAATGAAGCATATTTTAGAAATTTGAATAGAAAATGCAGATAGATAATCTTCTAAGTCAACTGTATATTCCGCATCAATCTTTGCTTACATTCAGAAGAAAGAGCTTAGCTCTCGCAAAAACATAGGGAAGAAATTTATTCCCGGGAAGATAAATAAAATAGTGTAGGAAGACTTGATCAACGACAACAGTACTAAGTATTGCTCTGTAGGTTACCTTCAAAACGAAGGTGAACATATTTATACATTTTTATGTTATCCTACTTGGAAAAAAAGTGACTGAAACTGACAATTGTGGTTTCTTTCATTGTCATAAAATATATGATTTTGATCTATCAGTGACACATTGTAAAAAATAATGCTCATAATCAGATTATTTTTTTAGATTACAGACTATTAAATGAAATATTTCCTACTTCTTAGCGTCTGCTTTTAGGTTCACAGAGTTCAAGTGCGAAAGAGAGAAACTCGACAAGCGGTGTTGAATATTTATGAGCTTTGGTACAACTGGAAACTGAAAACTCCAGTGGCTATGAAAAAATTCAGACGCTCACACCAAGTCTGCATTTAAGACTTTGTAATGTAATAAAATTAAGAAAACTGGCATTCTACGGATCGGAGCGTGGAATGTCAGATCCCTTAATCGGGCAGGTAGGTTAGAAAATTTAAAAAGGGAAATGGATAGGTTAAAGTTAGATATAGTGGGAATTAGTGAGGTTCGGTGGCAGGAGGAACAAGACTTCTGGTCAGGTGACTACAAGGTTATAAATACAAAATCAAATAGGGGTAATGCAGGAGTAGGTTTAATAATGAATAGGAAAATAGGAATGCGGGTAAGCTACTACAAACAGCATAGTGAACGCATTATTGTGGCCAAGATAGATACGAAGCCCACACCTACTACAGTAGTACAAGTTTATATGCCAACTAGCTCTGCAGATGATGAAGAAATTGAAGAAATGTACGATGAAATAAAAGAAATTATTCAGATAGTGAAGGGAGACGAAAATTTAATAGTAATGGGTGACTGGAATTCGAGTGTAGGAAAAGGGAGAGAAGGAAACATAGTAGGTGAATATGGATTGGGGCTAAGAAATGAAAGAGGAAGCCGCCTAGTAGAATTTTGCACAGAGCACAACTTAATCATAGCTGACACTTGGTTTAAGAATCATGAAAGAAGGTTGTATACGTGGAAGAACCCTGGAGATACTAAAAGGTATCAGATAGATTATATAATGGTAAGACAGAGATTTAGGAACCAGGTTTTAAGTTGTAAGACATTTCCAGGGGCAGATGTGGACTCTGACCACAATCTGTTGGTTATGACCTGTAGATTAAAACTGAAGAAACTGCAAAAATGTGAGAAATTAAGGAGATGGAACCTGGATAAACTGAAAGAACCAGAGGTTGTACAGAGTTTCAGAGAGAGCATAAGGGAACAATTGACAGGAATAGGGGAAAGAAATACAGTAGAAGAAGAATGGGTAGCTCTGAGGGATGTAGTAGTGAAGGCAGCAGAGGATAAAGTAGGTACAAAGATGAGGGCTGCTAGAAATCCTTGGGTAACAGAAGAAATATTGAATTTAATTGATGAAAGGAGAAAATATAAAAATGCAGTAAATGAAGCAGGCAAAAAGGAATACAAACGTCTCAAAAATGAGATCGACAGGAAGTGCAAAATGGCTAAACAGGGATGGCTAGAGGACAAATGTAAGGATGTAGAAGCTTATCTCACTAGGGGTAAGATAGATACTGCCTACAGGAAAATTAAAGAGACCTTTGGAGAGAAGAGAACCACGTGTATGAATATCAAGAGCTCAGATGGCAGCCCAGTTCTAAGCAAAGAAGGGAAGGCAGAAAGGTGGAAGGAGTATACAGAAGGCTTATACAAGGGCGATGTACTTGAGGACAATATTATGGAAATAGAAGAGGATGTAGATGAAGACGAAATGGGAGATACGATACTGCGTGAAGAGTTTGACAGAGCACTGAAAGACCTGAGTCGAAACAAAGCCCCCGGAGTAGACAACATTCCATTAGAACTACTGACGGCCTTGGGAGAGCCAGTCATGACAAAACTCTACCAGCTGGTGAGCAAGATGAATGAGACAGGCGAAATACCCTCAGACTTCAAGAAAAATATAATAATTCCAATCCCAAAGAAAGCAGGTGCTGACAGATGTGAAAATTACCGAACTATCAGTTTAATAAGCCACGGCTGCAAAATACTAACGCGAATTCTTTACAGACGAATGGAAAAACTGGTAGATGCAGACCTCGGGGAGGATCAGTTTGGATTCCGTCGAAATGTTGGAACACGTGAGGCAATACTGACCTTACGACTTATCTTAGAAGAAAGATTAAGAAAAGGCAAACCTACGTTTCTAGCACTTGTAGACTTAGAGAAAGCTTTTGACAATGTTGACTGGAATACTCTTTTTCAAATTCTAAAGGTGGCAGGGGTAAAATACAGGGAGCGAAAGGCTATTTATAATTTGTACAGAAACCAGATGGCAGTAATAAGAGTCGAGGGGCATGAAAGGGAAGCAGTGGTTGGGAAAGGAGTGAGACAGGGTTTAGCCTCTCCCCGATGTTATTCAATCTGTATATTGAGCAATCAGTAAAGGAAACAAAAGAAAAATTTGGAGTAGGTATTAAAATTCATGGAGACGAAGTAAGAACTTTGAGGTTCGCCGATGACATTGTAATTCTGTCAGAGACGGCAAAGGACTTGGAAGAGCAGTTGAACGGAATGGACAGTGTCTTGAAAGGAGGAGATAAGATGAACATTAACAAAAGCAAAACGAGGATAATGGAATGTAGTCAAATTAAATCGGGTGATGCTGAGGGAATCAGATTAGAAAATGAGACACTTAAAGTAGTAAAGGAGTTTTGCTATTTAGGAAGTAAAATAACTGATGATGGTCGAAGCAGAGAGGATATAAAATGTAGACTGGCAATGGCAAGGAAAGCGTTTCTGAAGAAGAGAAATTTGTTAACATCGAATATAGATTTATGTATCAGGAAGTCGTTTCTGAAAGTATTTGTTTGGAGTGTAGCCATGTATGGAAGTGAAACATGGACGATAACTAGTTTGGACAAGAAGAGAATAGAAGCTTTCGAAATGTGGTGCTACAGAAGAATACTGAAGATAAGGTGGATAGATCACGTAACTAATGAGGAGGTATTGAATAGGATTGGGGAGAAGAGAAGTTTGTGGCACAACTTGACTAGAAGAAGGGATCGGTTGGTAGGACATGTTTTGAGGCATCAAGGGATCACAAATTTAGCATTGGAGGGCAGCGTGGAGGGTAAAAATCGTAGAGGGAGACCGAGAGATGAGTACACTAAGCAGATTCAGAAGGATGTAGGTTGCAGTAGGTACTGGGAGATGAAGCAGCTTGCACAGGATAGAGTAGCATGGAGAGCTGCATCAAACCAGTCTCAGGACTGAAGACAACAACAACAACAACAACAACAATGTAATATAAATGAACTTCACAACTATTTATTTCGCGAAACGGGTCGCAGTGTTTTAGAGTCCTAGCTCCTGAAAGTATGCTTCCTAATAATATGAGACGATGCTTGGACTCGAACCACTGTAGTTTGGTAAACAAACCACGAGAATACGTTTCCCACAAGTTAAAAGAAATTACAGAATAAAAGAAAATTTTTACTAAACAACTTACGATCCCTACAAAGGCCAGTGTTTAATCTTATGGAGTCGACTATTGTGTAGCAAACAATAAGAAATCTCACGTCATAACGGAGACCTTCCTCAAACAAAGCTACTGGTCGCTGTGTATTCGTTATGGCAGACGACATTAGTGATCGGTTGATAGAAAAACCCAAAGGCAAATGTGATATCGCTGTTTGATTGGATGAAGCTATACATTAGCACAATGGTGTAACAAATTTCATGTTGATCTTCGTTTCTGAAGTAAAAGAACTTCTGGAATAAAAGCAACAAACTTCTCTAAAATACTACACTCTTTTATAGAAGAAAACTACGTTAATTTTGAAAACGGTGTAGGGCTACGTACAGTTCGAGGTCTTAGTAGGGTTAGCAGTTAAGGCAGGTTGCAGGCTCTGATCCTTAAAATGCTCCTCATCCTCATCTATTTCTGCACACTTTTATTCAATGAGAATCATTGGTATCAAAAAGCATAAGCCCTGTCATTTCTAGAGGTTCTTTAATCACTTGACGAAGTGGTAAGCTTCATTAACAATAGGCCACTTAGTTCGACATGTTTGCAACAAATATGCCTTGATATGGGAGCTGAGCACATTTCCCTATTTTATTGCAATAATTCTAAGCTGGCTTTCACGTCTGAATGTTCTGAAAAGCGTGTATGAATTAAAGAAAGAGCTTTACTTTTATTTTGTGCAACAGAAACATCTGAGTTCCGAGCAGATCTTAGACAGTGCCTTTGACGTATCGTTGTCACATCACTGAAAAACTCAGTTCATTGAGTGTATCTCTTCAAGGTATCGAAATCGATGCCCTGTGTCTGTCAAACAATACTTCAGTCTTCAGAAACAAATAGAGATCGTGAAAAAAATTTCATTTGCTCTTCGCGCAAATTAAAAGACAATGACTTCCAGTTGAGTGAAGAACTGACGTCTGTGTTTGCGAATCATCTGCTTGTTTTCGTGCTGTTCGAACAACCTAACATAGAATCGCCAGGTCGGCTGTAAGAACTCAACAGCCTATCCTAATGTTGGTTCTTTCTAATTTGATTGGTTCGTCAATGTTTATTTCCACCGATTTTCCTGCCCCTGGTTCCATCTTTAGATGATAAATATGAGTTATCGCTAGTTGGATTATTTATATAGGGCCTCTTGAGGGCGAACACAACCAGACATAGTTACTTTTACAAAGCTTTATTTTACTGCCATGACTGGTTTCGAGCTATCATGCCCATCTCCGAGTGAATATACTTCTTTTACTACAGTATTAGATTTGTCAGCAGCGTGTCATCCGCTCCTGTACAGCATAAAAATATATGAGGAGTTAGCGGTAACCACAGACATGTTGCTGACAAGTAAATGCAACAATGTCTTTTGTAAATCACTGCACACCTTCTTTATGGGTCATTTGTCTCTCGGTGGTATGGTTGGTAATAAAGATTCTCTTGTTCAGTGTAGAGATCTAACTGCTTTATACAGTTCCTAACAGTAACTCTTTCTGATGTAAATGTTCTTTCTTCTCCGGGACTATCTTCCACTTTATTTCACTTCAGTCATGTCTTTAAGATTCATTTTATTCATATTCTGCGGCTATGACCGTGCCTGTACTCATACGCAGAAAATATAAGTAAAAACACCTCTAGTCAAAATTTTTTCGTGTTTTACTGATTGCATTTCGAACCCTGTGAGTTCATCGTCAGATGCATATCATTTTATTGCATAATTTACTTCTGCCTTTGAATGAGATAAGTGTGTGTTCCCGTTATGTGAAGGTTACATGTTAGGTTTTGTATTTTATGAGTCAACTGCTGAAAATATGTTGAGAAACAGTGGGAAAAACAGAGAAAAGCTTACTGAACAAAAAAGGAAGAACATTTTGAGCCTTTCATCGCCAGCATCGAAGGTTTATACTTTCTGTCATTGTTCATTTCGTCACTCAAGATTCACATTTGTTTATACTTTTTAAAAACACTTCGCAAATATAGCTTAATATCATATGATCAAAAAATAAGTTTACCACGTAGTGTCAGAGATCTGAGTCTTGAACTAAATTAATATATGCAAGGAATAAATTAAAAATAAGCTTTTAAAATATCTAAAATAACTATGGCAGTCGAAATCTGCCTGCTAATTAAACATAGATTCAGATTTTTAATTTTATGGAAGCATATTTCAGTTGTTCTAAGAGATTTAGGGCTCACCATTGGCTTCACAGTGTAGTACTGCCAAACTGTTTTCTATCGTGTCGATAATGCCTTTCGTTTCCAGCCGATTCTTTGAACTACTGATTTTTCAAAGTGGTTGAGTCTGAAATCATTTACGTATTCTTGGAAATGGGTTTTGAATTTTCTGCCTATTTCCCTGCGTGTTATACAGGACAAATGAGGTATTGTGTGTTTGTGTATCTAAATTATCAGTTGTTTTGGTTGTGTAGTCACTGTTTGAGCAATTCCGTCTTGAGGCTGTTTTATTCTAATTGAAGCGAGTGCGCTCTGTCTATTATGAGCCTAAATGCAGCTTGTTTGTTTATGGTAAGACATCAAGGTGAGATGTCTGTTGTTATGGCGGTGTATGTGTGTTTCCTATCTATACTGTACTAGTGTTTTTGTTTGAAGTTGGTGATTCTAAAACCCAGGTAATTTATGCTTTTGTCGTCCTTTTTTTTTATCAGCACCATACTACTTTGCGTTTGAGCCTATTGTTTTCTTTAAAGAAATTATTTTCCAAACTACTGAGAAATACACTATGTGATCAAAATTATCTGGACATCCCCCCAAAACAAACGTTTTTCATATTATGTGCATTGTCCTGTTACCTACTGCCAGGTTCTCCATATCAGCGACCTCGATTGTTATTAGACGTTATGAGAGAGTAGAATGGGACGCTCCGCGGAACTCACGGACTTCGAACACGGTCAGGTGACCGGGTGTCACTTGTGTCACATGTCTGTACGCGAGGTTTCTACACTCCTAAACATCCCTAAGTCCACTGTTTCCGTTGTGATAGTGAAATGGAAACGTGAACGTGTGGTCGTGTTTTTTATGGAATGGGATTGCAAAAAATGGTTCAAATGGCTCTGGGCAGTGTGGGACTTAACAGCTGAGGTCATCAGTCCCCTAGAACTTAGAACTACTTAAACCTAACTAACCTAAGGACATCACACACATCCATGCCCGAGGCAGGATTCGAACCTGCGACTGTAGCGGTCGCGCGGTTCCAGACTGAAGCGCCTAGAACCGCTCGGCCACAACGGCCGGCTGAATGGGCTTGCACCCCTTGTTGTTTTGCGTGACACTATCACAGCAGAGGCCTACATTGATGTTTTAAGCACCTTCCTACTTCTCACTGTTGAAGAGGAATTCGGGGATGGCGATTGCATCTTTCAACAGGATCGAGCACCTGTTCATAATGCACGGCCTGTGGCGGAGAAGTTACACGACAGTAACATCCCTGTAATGGACTGGCCTACACAGAGTCCTGACCTGAATCCTATAGAACACTTTTGGGATGTTTTAGACCGCCGACTTCGTACCAGGCCTCACCTATCGACATGGATACCTCTCATCAGTACAGCACTCGAAATGGGCTGCCATTCCCAAAGAAACCTTCCACCACGTGATTGAAAGTTTGCCTGCGAGAGTGGACGCTGTCATCAACACTAACGGTGGGCCAAGACCATACTGAATTCCAGCATTACCGATGGAGGACGCCACGAACTTGTAAGTCATTTTCAGCTTGGTGTCCGGATACTTTTGATCACGTAGTGTGTATGGTTCATATGGCTCTGAGCACTATGGAACTTAACGTCTGAGGTCATCAGTCCCCTAGAACTTAGAACTACTTAAACCTAACTTATCTAAGGACATCACACACTTCAATGCTTCGATCCTGCGACCGTAGCAGCAGCGCGGTTCCGGACTGAAGCGCATAGCGCATAGAACCGCTCGGCCACAATGGACGGCTCACATAGTGTGTATCTGCCAGGAATCTTGGTACACTACTGCCAGTGGACAAACCTTATTTCTGTTCGTAAACTTTCTCTTTAAAGGCAAGGGAGTTATATAGTTATGTCATAAACAGAAATTCAAGTAACTCTCTTTATACTTGCTGCATTTTCGTCTATTCATGTCTTTAGATTTACATGATACAACTGACACATCACGTTCAGTGCTTACATTTAAAAATTTGCCCGTGCTGACAGATCGCAGATGCAAACAACAATTAAGAATGCGGCATTCGACAAAATTAACCGTCGAAGTGACTGTTACTGAAGAAGTACACTGAGTCACGTAGTACAGCTCGACTGCCCTCTACCACGCAGCCGCAGCAACACTTACTTGCCGGCGAACTATATATCACTACTGGCGCACATTTTGCTCCTTTACTCAGAAAGCGAATAAACCAAATTATTATTTTCATGAAACCATTGCGACGCCATCTGGGGTCGCGTGAACAGCTTAAAAGTCCCTGAATTACGAAAAAATGCAGGCTAAACTTCATTGAGCGTGTTAAAAGAATTGAGCCAAAGTAGATAAACGAGACCGGTTGTGGAATTGTACCGAGCTCGTAGTAACGCAAAAATTTGAAGAATAAAACCTTTATCGATGGGGTAAAAGAAGACCTGCAGTAGGTAACATGAATAGCACAACTCGTACTCCAGAGAAAAAAAGAAGAAAAATCTGTAAACAGAGAATGCACGACTCGACAACTGGCCTGAAAAAAAAGGGGGGGGGGGGCACAAAGCAAAACAAAACAAAACGCAGAAACAGCCTGTTGTTGTACACCGCGTGGTGCAGTAGGGCCCAAACGTGGATGATAATAATAAAGTTTATTGACTGGTGACGACTCTTACTTGACCGGCTGAGCCTACGGAGTTGTGTACGGGTGTGCAGGTAGGCAGTGACGAAAGCGAAACCCGGCGAGACGCGGCTGGCGCTGTCGCCGGCGGCTCCCCACGTAGGCGCGCATTGTGCGTCCAGGTGTGGCCTATAAAGTTACCTAAAAGCTTACTCAGGCCGGGTCACAGCCGGGGCATTAGCTTATCTGCGTCATCTGGTCCTTGTCGGCCCAGCAGAGGAATGTCCGCCTGACGAACGGCTCGGCCGGCCGTCTACCTGCGTATCTGTCAATCTGGCCGCTGCCGCCGCCGCCGCGGCTGCCGCCTGCTCCTGCGGCTTCCCCGACAGCGTAGCCCGGTCCATCGCGGCGCGCCCCGACACAACAAGACATTGTGTGGAGTCAGCCGCTAATAGCGGTCGTTGACTGTCGGCACAGCAGCTGCCTGCCAACCGGGCCGCGATCTGTTGCGCCTGGCCTGCCTTAATGCGGGTCAGCACGGCAGCCACTTAGCCCACAGGCTTCCGTCGCCAACGAGCATTAAGATGTAGGCCTTCCGCCCTTCAAATTGTATAGACGTGCACCTTATCATTACATCACTCTGCTAATCTGAGCACTCGTTACGCCTTGTTTACTCAGCTGATTTATGTCCGGCGCAGGTAATTCTCTCCCGCCTCGAAATCATTTCCCCGCGGCCGTCGCAGGAGAGGTAAGGGAACGCTAGTGTTCCAATGGACACATTGTTTTTCCACTACGTCCCATTTCAGTTGCTTCTACATAGTTGCGACACATTGATATGATCACTGTCTATGCTGGACGTCAGCTAGCAATAATCACACACAGACGGCAGATGGCTGCACTAGCAGTAGAGAGTATATAAAGCGTGTCGCGGGAGCGGGGACGCGGAAAACAGTATTGTCTTAGAAGTAATGCGGCAAGTGATCGATTTGTCTGACGTTCAAAAGGGCGTGATAATTGGGTTCAAAATGGTTCAAATGGCTCTGAGCACTATGGGACTCAACATCTGAGGTCATCAGTTCCACTACTTAAACCTAACTAACCTAAGGACATCACACACATCCTTTCCCGAGGCAGGTTTCGAACCTGCGACCGTAGCAGTCGCACGGTTCCTGACTGAAGCGCCTAGAACCACTTGGCCACACCTGCCGGCTTGATAATTGGGGTTCGGGCCAAGGGTGGAAGCATTGCCAGCCAGTTATATTTGTAAACTATTCGCGCGCCACCGTAGTTGAAGTATAGTGTGCATGGTACAATGGTTGGTTGGTTGGTTGGTTTGGTGAAGGAGACCAGACAGCGTGGTCATCGGTCTCATCGGATTAGGGAATTATGGGGAAGGAAGTCGGCCGTGCCCTTTCAGAGGAACCATCCCGGCATATGCCTGGAGTGATTTAGGGAAATCACGGAAAACCTAAATCAGGATGGCCGGACGCGGGATTGAAACGTCGTCCTCCCGAATGCGAGCCCAGTGTCTAACCACTGCGCCACCTCGCTCGGTCATGGTACAATGACGCTAACAAAAACCGGGGCCGAGGCAACTACGGTGCACCACGGGCCATGGATGACAACGGTAAAAGACGGGTGCGCACATATCTACGGGCACGTGCAACTGTTGACCAACCGACAGCCCAGATGAACCAATGGGCAGCCTACAACGTCTCCTCAAAGACCGTTCAGCGAACGTCGCTGCTTGTGGGCCTCTACAGAAGAAGCCTGGTTAATGCACTCACTCTGATTGGAAATTTGTGGTAAGATCCTAACGCGGCTACCCCGCCACGCTGATTGTTGTTCATCGGCGACGAAGGTTGGAATCTGGACGCCAATACCGCAAATGGACGTCCACTGCGCGGTGATAGGTGGCGTTTACAAATCAATCACGGTTATACTCCATCGGACCGATGGCTGTTGGGATGTACGGCGTCAAACTTCTGATAGCAAACATTCTACAACAACGTTATGGACTGCAAAAGATTTTCGAGGCATTCCCTGGGTGATCTCGTCATTCTGGAAGTCACAGTCGATCAACATAAGTATGCCTCTACCTTTGGGGAATATGTCCACGCCTCCATGCGGTTTGCTTTTTGCTCGGCAGACTGCATCTACCAGCAGGACAATGCAAAGTATCAAATAGCTCGCGGTGCATGTGCATGGTTTGAAAAGCATCAGGATGAATTTACCGTTGTCCTCTGACGAACTAACTCCCCGCATTTAAACCAAATCGAGAATCCGAGGGACTTCCACCGGGGTGTTGGAGCCATGGAATCTCAACCGAGAAATCTAGCCTTGCTGGCCACGGCGCTGGAGTTCGTATTTCTGTCGGTGTCTTCCAGAACCTCATTAACTCTCCCTGCGCGTCTCGCAGCCGTCCGCATTACAAAAGGTGGTCATTCAGGCTTTTGAGAGGTGGCCACAGTAATGTGACTTGACAATGTACTTCACACTGTTCGCAGATATTAGAGCTAAAATCTCCTCTTTGGGATCAACAAGGATTCCACAAACAGACGTCTTCTGAAATCAGGTAACTGAGATCCAAAAGACAGTAGATGACGTTTCTCAGTTATGTCATAACATTAGTTTTCTTGATTTATTAAGACAAAACAGAAATTCAAGTAACTCTCCTCATACTTGGCTGCATTTTCGTCTATTCATGTCTTTAGATTTACATGATACAACAGACACATTACTTTCTGAAGGCATATGACTCAGCCCCACACTGTCATCCAGGAAAAAAAATAAAAAATAAAAATTAAAATGAGAGCTTGTACCCAAATGTGAGACTGTCATTGCAATTGGAGCCACGACTTACCAGCAAATACAACTCAACACGTCGTTCCTAACGGGATGAAACCGTCAGGTACAAGAGCAGTTTTGCCGGCCGCGGTGGCCGTGCGGTTCTAGGCGCTTCAGTCCGGAACCGCGGGACTGTGACGGTCGCAGGGTTTAATCCTGCTTCGGGCATGGATGTGTGTGATGTCCTTAGGTTATTTAGGTTTAAGTAGTTCTAAGTTCTAGGGGACTGATGACCTAAGATGTTAAGTCCCATAGTGCTCAGAGCCATTTGAACCAATACAAGAGAAGTTTTGGAAATACGCTAAAGGAATGGTATGGGACAGTAACTATTCATGATATAAAGAAGATGTTTCTAAGTCTTCACATCAAACGTCCAAGTGTGACAGATGTCATCATGGGAAACTCTTTGCATCCTTGGGCCCCTGTGACGTGAAGCTGATCGTCTGCTCCGTGCGAAAGTCCAACGAAATTAAAGTTCCTGATTCGCTTCTAAAATATCTTTCTCCGCTTTGTGACATCAGTTCTTACGGTTTCTTCTAGGCGAACGTCAATCAGTGTACTTGGTGTAAGCAGTGCGCAGCACACTTGGGTAGTATACCGTGTTAGACCAGTGAAATTTTTTCGTCCTTGGGATGTCGAGTACTAAAGGGAATTAGCGTCGCCGGAAATCACCAATATTGTTTCTAGCAAAAGTTGTTCAGCATGATGTCGTAAATCACACTTGGATGTTTGATGCAAAGACTTTGAGGCACCCTGTATACATTGTGAAAAGTTGCGAGCCTGAAACACTCCTTTAGGGTACTTCCGGAGTTACTTTTACACCAGATAACCTCATCCCGTTAAGAACGATTTGTTGAAAAGTACTTGTTGGGAAGTTACCTGTCAGTTGACGTCTCTGGATAGAGACACGCTCTGTTAGGATCGTTACTTTTCGTTATAGACCTTACGAAATGGCCATATCTTGTGACTGCATTGGCTTAGAAGCTTAGGATTTTCACACCACCAAGTGTCTGTCAACCTCAGTATGTGATATAAATTTTAACTCGATACGTCATCCCATTGATAAGGAAATGGGTATTCAGAAGCCAGACAGAAAGACCGATGGACGGACAAGAGAGTGATCGTATAAGAGATCCGTTTTTGTCTGTTTAGGTATGGACCCCTAGGTACACTCATCGTACTATGTTTTTCGTTTTGTGAACAGCTTTGCACTGCTGAACGTTTAAAGCAAGTTGCCAGACTTTGCACCGCTGTGAAATATTATCGAGATCCGACCGAATATTCCTGCAGCTTTTTCCAGAGAGTTCATTCCAGGTAAGTGCACCTTTTGTGAAATGTCGCCGGTTACTACGTATACTGCCTGCAAAATTATTAATATACCGAATGATCAAAAAGTCAGTATAAATTTGAAATCTTAATAAACCACGGAATAATGTAGACAGAGAGGTAAAAATTGACACACGTGCTTGGAATGACATGGGGTTTTATTAGAACCAAAAAAGAGACAAAGTCCACAAAATGTCCGACAGACGGCGCTGGATAGCGGAACGTCACAGACTGCGCATGACAATCGTGTATAAAAGGAGCTGTAATGAGAGAGAGAATCAGATGCGCCAGCAGTTGCAGCATGTTGACGTTACCTGAAAAGGCGTTTTTAGTGAAGCTGCATTATCAGAATGGGGAATGTGCTAGTTCAGCGTTACGATCCTATCGCCATAGGAAGGGGATTCGAACAGGTAAGGGGCCGTTGACAAATGCAGCTGTTGCCAGAATGATTTCGAAGTTCGAAGCCACGGGTTGTTTAGACGAAAGACACCGTAGTGGCCGACCGAGCACAAGGCGTAATGCTGCTGAGACAGTTCAGGAAGAAATGGAGATTGTAGCAGGTTCGTCTATGCATGGGGAAGTCAGCGCCCGTGCAGTCGCACGTCGCACCGGCATTCCATACACTACTGTTTGGTTGGCACTGAGGCATACTGATGCTATCCGTACAAAATCCATCCGTATCATGAACTGTTACCTGGCGACTTAGTGAAGCGGAGGGCATTTGCGGTGCGGTTGAGTAACGTGTTGTGGACCGACGAAGCTCATTTCACGCTCCGAGGGTCTGTCAACGCCCGCAACTGCAGAATTTGGGCTACCGAAAATCCTAGAACTCTCGTGGAAACTCCACTGCACGACGAGAAAGTCACGGTATGGGTTGGATTTACCACATCTACCGTTACCGGGCCTTTATTCTTCGAGGAAATGCGTGATTCTGGTTTTGTAACTGCTACTGTGACGGGTGAGAGGTACACCGATATGTTACAGAATCGCATCATCCCCAGCCTGGCCGATAAACACCTGCTGGAACGTACGATGTTTATGCGTGATGGCGCTCCACCCCATATTGCAAGACGCGTGAAAGATCTCTTGAGCGAGTCGTTTGGTGATGATCGTGTGCTCAGCTGCCACTTTCGTCATGCTTGGTCTCCCAGGTTCCCAGACTTCAGTCCGTGCGATTATTGGCTTTGGGGTTAACTGAAGTCGCAAGTGTATCGTGATCGACCGACATCTCTAGGGATGCTGAAAGACAACATCCGACGCCAATGCCTCATCATAACTCCGGACACGCTTTACAGTGCTGTTCACAACATTGTTCCTCGACTACAGCTATTGTTGAGGAATGATGGTGGACATATTGAGCATTTACTGTAAAGAACATCATCTTTGCTTTGTCTTACTTTGTTTTGCTAATTACTGCTATTCTGAACAGATGAAGCGTCATCTGTTGGACATTTTTTGAAGTTTTGTATTGTTTTGGTTCTAATAAAACCCCACGTCATTCCCAGCATGTGCGTCAATTTGTACCTCTCTATGTACATTATTCCGTGATTTATTCAGTTTTCAAATTTATACTGACTTTTTGATCACCCGGCACAGTATGAGGAGCAAGGTCCAAGAGATTTCACTAGGGCACACCTGAAGTTACTTCCACATCTGTCTATGACGCTCCATCGAAGATAACACGCTGCGCCCACTCTACCAAAAAATCCTCAATCCAGTCACAAATTTCGTTTCTGGTGGCAGCTGCGCCTCGCATTCCTTATCCGCTCCCTGCCCTCAGCCACCCCCTAGAGAGCGTCAACAAGCACAGTAACATCTTGGGAAACACTCGCACACAGCAGAACAAAGCGTCCGCGTGTCGGAGTCGTCATCGGCCGCCATCGTCCCGTCGTTCCGACGACAAGCACACAAACAGCGGCTGATGACTCAGGGGAGGGCCGCGCTGTGGAACACGGCTGCAGGGGATCGACACGGCAGGAGCGCGTGGGCCTCCGAGCCACAAAAAACCCACCTGCCGCGGTGCCGGAGACCGCGCCAGCGCAGGCGATGGTGCTCGCCGTAATATCACGTTACGTAACCGCGCCGGGCAGCGGCGGGCGGCACGCGAAGGCGGCGTTACAGGCGTGCAGATACCGGCCGCCGCTATTAAGACATCTCGTTAGCTCCTCGCTTCTGACATATCTACTGACAGTCTTCGCCTCTGTCCGATACCGGAGCGTTCAGACGCACACGGCGACTTCGCGACGCCGTTTAAAGGAAAGAAACAAACGTGGGAGGCTAGTTACACGTGACATGCTACCATTTACTTCTCCACTGGTCTGGTTGGGCTTCGAGACAGCGTGTACGTAGCAGGTGGCTGACAGATTTTTCTCTCCGTTATTTATGATTCTTGAATATCGTTTGCAAACCTTTTTTTCCAAGTTCAGTGCTTTAGTAGATTTCTTTTACAAAGAGAAATGACTATCTTTTTGGTTCATACACTTGTTGCATAAAGATTACTATTTGCCTTGGTATTATCCGACCTCTAGCTTTCCCAGAATTCCCCTCTGCCACGTCTTCATCTCAGAGTAGCACAAGCATGCTAACGGCCTCAATTAATTGCTGGATGTATCCCAATCTCTCTATCTTCCTTCACACTTTTTACCCTCTGCAGCTCCCTCTAGTACCATGGAAGTTAATCCCTCACGTCTTAACAAATGGCCTATCACCCTGTCCCTTCTCGTTGTCAGTGTTTTCCATATATTTCTTTTCTCACCGATTCTGTGGAGAATTCCTCATTCCCTACCTTATCAGTCTACCTAATTTTCAACATTAATCTGTAGCAGCACATCTCAAATACTTCTGTTCTCCTCTGTTGCGGTTTTCCCACAGTCCGTATCTCACTGCTTCCTCAAGTTAAGACCTATGTTTGATACTCGTAGACTTCTCTCGGCTATAAATGCCCTCTTTCGCAGAGCTAGTCTGCATTTTATGTCATTTTTCCGTCCATCATGGGCTATTTTACTGCCTAGGTAGCAGGATTAATTAACTTCATCTACCTCGTGATCCCCAATTCTGCCATTAAGCTAAGTTTCTCGGTATTCTCATTTCTGCTACTTCTCATTACATACTGATAAATCTTTTTACGTTTTACCATTTTTCACTTATCTTTTGTCAGTGTTGCAACTGTAATTTTTCTTTTATTTTTTTCCTCTAGTATTTGAGTAAAAACCACCAGCGACGGAGGACAAAGACTTCCGTTATAAGGAGTCACTGTCGTATTGCCGGATAACTTTCCAAAAATGCCGGAGGAGAGAACACAGTTCCAGTGCAACCTCTTGTCCCTAACAGGCGGAAGAATCACAAATGATCAATGGCTTGAGGGTGAAGAAGGCAATCGAAACCACTGCATTAAGGGCACATTAGGTGTTCACAGGCCATATGGCCTGTAATCGAAAAAGTGTCATGATTTTCTCTCCAGATTAGTCCCTCATTTTGATCTCCGGAAGGGGACTGCCAAGTGGAGAGACCTAAGGGGAAGATGAAAAAACCAACGGCAGGACAACATTCCACCAGTCGCAGCACGTAATGTCCAAAGTTTGAATTCAGTAGGAAAGCTAGAAAATCTGAAAAGGGAAACGAAACGGTTCAGTCTAGATTTTCATGGTCAGTGAAGCGAAATGGAAAGAAGAAATGGATTTTAGGGTAAGATAGTATAGGGTAATATAAACAGCAGAAGAAAATGGTATAATGAGAGTAGAATTTGTTGTGAACGGTAAGATAGAACAAAGATTGAGTGACGGTAAGAAGTTCGGTGGTAGGATTATTCTCTTTAGAATCGAGAGCAAACCATCGCCAGCAGGTAAACATGCCGAAGTCACAGAGAGAAAAATGACGATTTGAATAAAGTATAGAGGACGTTGTGCGGGTAATTCTGCATGTAAATAGGGATGCAAATCTAATAATCATGGGGGTGGGGGACTGGATTATTGGAAAGTTGCAGCAATCGAAGGAATAAAAAAGCCAGAGATACGGGAAAATATGGCCTTGGTAGTAGGAAAGACACAGTAGAAAGACTGAGTTCTGCAATAAATGTCAGTTTACGAACGCACTGTATGAAAATCGCAACAGGAGGAGGTATACTTGGAAAAGGTCCAGAGACACGGGAAGAGTGTAGCTGGATAACATTACGGTAGGAGAGAGATCCGAAAAATCTGGTACTGGATTATAAGATGTACCCAGTTGCATATGTAGACTCGGAAGGCAATTAAGTAACAATGAAGAGTAGGTTGAAGTTTAAGAGAATTATCCGGAAGAATCAATGTGGAAAGAAGTGAAATACCGAAATACGGAGGAATGATGAGATGTGGTTAAAATTCTCCAAGGCTTTAGATACTGCGAAAATGAATACCACTGTAGGCAGTTCAGTTTAAGAGGAATGGACATATAACAATTTAGTACTTAGATACAATAACCCCAAAAATTTCGATGTTCATATAACCGGTCGTGGAACTTTACTGCCATCTCCATCTTCACATGTGATTAATCCGCTAACACGTTAGTAAAAATATATAGCAATTCCAGTTACGCAATCTGTATATCATGAAGTCTCATTAAATGTCAATGAAATAACATCAAATCCTCACAAACTAAAAAGTATTTTTAATATATAACGATGTAATGTTAATTCATTGACACATTATATAAGACTTCATGACGCTTAGAAATGTTTCCCTAAAATCGGTATTTTAATAAACTGACGCCGAAATAATTAATATGTCACTACCAAATGTTAAAGCATTCGACAGTGTAAAATGGCTTAAGACGTTCGAAATTCTCAGGAAAATAGGTGTAATTTTAATAACTTTCCTTATGTCTTCACCACACTTTTATGTTTCAACGACCTTTCGCGTTTCGATTTCTCGTCATTTTCAAAGGCAGTGTTATGTCAGTCATATAAAATCATTAGATACTGTCTCGTATCGAGAATGCTGGCGTGATACAGGGTATCTTATGATTTTATATGACTGACATAGCTCTGCCTTTGAAAGTCGAAACTCGTAAGGTTTTTGAAAAATAAAAGTACGGCAAGACATAACGGAAGTTATTAAAAGTGCATCCAAATGGCCACGTCATCTCACAGTATTTTCATACATACTGCAGCAAATTTTTCCAACCTAACGGTTTTTCACACACAATCCGACAACTGGTTAATGCACTGAGTATGGGGTGTGACCACCTCTGGCAGCAATGCAGGACTGACAACGGCGGGGCTTGCTATTAATGATGTCATCAGTGTCATTTTGAGGCAATGACGCCCATTCTTCCTGTAGAGCAGCTCGCAATCTTGGAGAGTGGTTGGTGGATGCTGACGAGATGCAAGACTGTCGCCACATCTCAGAAACAGCAGAGCGATTCAAATTAAGCCATCGTACCATATCAGTTTGCCATTGTCCTGCTTCCTTTGTTTCCTTCCTCTGCATAGAGTCTGCTAGGCGTCTTCTCTGTGCCATATGGCACCGCCTGTGACTGTGTACACACCGATTGTGGATGTGGGGCTACGCGGCAAACATTACCTCGTTTAATAGGTGCCCTGACGTCATTATTGGCATGGTTGCCCGTTAACCGTAATGCCATCTTCGGTCCAGTGCACGATCGTACGGGCATCTGATTCACAGTTTGCATGATTATGTCGTGAATTAGATACAGGACGGAGAAATAGCCGTTTGTTTCTTTAATTGTGAGCATTACTGTAGTACATGCGAAACTGTACAATTCACAATTCATCTTGATAATGTTTGTATGAGACAGCAAGGACTTTTTAAAAATGGGGTAGAAGATTAGTGTTAATCGTCTCGTTCGTCATCAATGGGGGCATTACAAGCGATTCAGAAACTCGGACCTAAAAATTATGAAATGAAAAGCTGACGGTAGAAGAAGAAACAGTCCCAGGACTTACCTTCAGATTTTATGTAGAATAAGGTTCTGACGCTCACATAGCGCCCACCTGTTCAGCTTCCACCCAACCCTCTCCACAATTATGGATAATTTCATTTAGACATTTTGAAGCTCATAACGAAACCTTCTTGTTGTGATAATGAGAAACTTACTTCGTGTTTCTTTTTTTCTGTTAAAATTTACATTTTTCCCCGTAAATTTCTTCTTGGTATTTGTGATTTTTGCAGCATTTTTTCAGTGAGTATATCTTTCAACTGAAGTGCGATTCTGCGAAGTCTGAGAAGCATACATAGGGTCTGGAACGTCTTCACTGAACTCAAAACAGATTGCAACTACAAATTTCTTTATCACTCTGAACTGGTATAAGCTAGAAGATGCTAAAACTGATGGAAAGGACTAACGACCTAGGAATTCAGACTTTCGTTTTGGGTGGAGGCTAAATAACATGTGTCCTCTTCAGGAGGATTATCACCTCATTTGAACGAAGCTATCTATTTCTTAAACTTTGGAAATGCCAGTTTCAGCCTTAATGATCAGAGCATCAGTGTCCCTTGGAGATAAACTAACCACAAGAAAGGATTTTTTCACCAGTTTTCAATGTAATACACCCAATGTTCTTAAAAACCAAAAGTATTTATCACATCAAGTTAACTTGATCTATGGTAACGCGAAAGTGACATGGCCACAACAAAACCCCAATTTTCTTTATATCAATGACTTTAATAGGCCAGACGAGAGACTTTTTATCTTGTTCTTATAAAGTGACGTTATCGTCAACAGGGTACAATAAAGATAAATGACGTTCAACTTACTGAGCGTACAGTGCTCATCGCCAGTCTTCTTGATTAGTTTCAGAGATGAACACTGGACCCACTACTCGCTGTTTTAGTCGTAATTTGACACTTGCAACATTTCTTAAGTTTGTCTCTGTAACCAGGTAGTAGCTTCGCCACTGGTGTCGGGGACATCCTTGCAAGCGTTGGGCGCACACTCTGGTGTCCGGCGCAAGACGGGGCGCGGGCTGCCTCGCGGCTACGCGCGCACGGCTGCTGGCCGTGTCCCCGCAACATGGCCACCGGCAAAAGAAAGCGGGTTTTACGCAGCCGCCAGTCGCGCACGCACTGCCATTGGTGCGCAAGTGGCCATGTCTGGCCTTGGCGTGACGCGGCACTAAAACTGCGTCCGAGGCGGCCGCACAGTAGGCATAGAAGGTCCGTGAACACCGGCAGCCCGTGTTCAGAGAAGTGCACGGAACTTAAGAATCACACAGTACAAGGAGGCACACAGAAAATGCGCATAAAATACAGTCTCCAACATGACCCTCACGATAAATGACGCTGTCTGTCAAAGTGCAATATATTAGTGTGCAAAAGAAGTTGGGTGCGTGATCGGTTCTGCGGGGACAGAGAAGGAGAATATTTAGTGGCGTCGGCCGTGTGATCTCTGTCTGCATGTTCCCCAAGCCATACACCACAGCCGGACAGTGTGACCGAGCGGTTCTAGGCGCGTCAGTCTGGACCCGCGCGACCGCTGAGGTCGCAGGTTCGAATCCTGCCTCGGGCATGGATGTGTGTGATGTCCTTAGCTTAGTTAGGTTTAAGTAGTTCTAAGTTCTAGGGGACTGATGACCTCAGATGTTAAGTCCCATAGTGCTCAGAGCCGTACACCCCAGCGGTTGCCTAATCTCACAACAGACATCACTAGAGTAAGCACTACACAGGGCACTGTTTATGCCTCTGAATCTCCCAATAAAAATACATTTGCTCGGAACACTATCGCTGACGCTTCTTAACATAAGACATTCTAACGAGAAAAAAAAAGAATGTTGCACCACAAAGGAATTATCCGAATGAGACGGAAATCGGTAGATGTGATGTACATATACAGACAAACAAATGAAAAATTGGATAATTTATTGATGACAAGCAGCTTCACAAACTGAGCAAGTCAATAACGTCTTGGGTCACCTCTCGCCCTTATGTAAGCAGTTATACGGCCTGGCACTGATTGATTGAGTTGTTGAATGTCTTCCTGAGCGATAGCGTGCGCGTTATTTCCTCAAAATCTTGAGTTGTTTTGAGGGCCCTGCCCGTAGTGCTCCAACCTTTCTCAGTTGGGCAGAGATCCTGCGACCTTAATGGCCAAGACAGGGTTTGGCAAAGCAGTAGACACTCTCGCTGTGTGCGGGCAGGCATTATCTTGCTGAAATGTTAGCCCAGAATAGCTTACCAAGAAGGGCAACAAAACGGGCCGTAGAATGTCGTCGACGCACACCGCTGTACTGTAAGGGCGCCGCAAATGACAACCAAAAGATTTCTACTGTGAAATTAAATGGCACCCCAGACCATTATTCCTTGTTGTCGAGTCGTATGGCGGGCGACAGTCAGGTTGCTATCTAACCAATGTGTGGGGCTTCTCCAGACGTACCTTCGTTGGTCATGGGGCTGTTCGAAGCTGGACTCGTCACTGAAGTTATAATCCAGTCAAAGAGATTCCAGGCCGAATGTGCCTAACACCACTGTAAAAGGGCTTGTTGGTGTACATAGGTCAAGTTACCTTTCTGCAAGAAGCCTAGTAATGGTCCTCGTGGTCTCTGAAGCATCAGTTGCACATCAGATGGATGACAGTTATGAATCCGGGGCTCTGAATGCCTCTCTGACGATTACTGTGTCCTTGCGTTCTGTCGTCCCTCGAGGTCGACCGCTTCCTTCCTGACTCGGCCACGGTTCTCCTATTCCTGCAAACATCGCTTCTATCAGACTTCGAGCGATTCGCCTATTACTGCAACCGGCTTCTTTGAGCCCAACTGCACGTACTCTTTCAAATACTGATATCTGCATATATTGTTTAAGCGCCTGCCTGCGAGGCATTGTTACTGTCCAACTGAGTACAATGAATGAAATTGTCAAAGGCTTTATACCGTGGCATCGATATGTTATCCATTTACTATCTTTCCCAGTTGGACCGTGAAACAGCACTGCAGCGTCACTCACTCATCGACCGGCACCAAAGTTTACAATTTTGCATTTTCCATCTATACCTGTTGAATATCGATTTGTGCATAAATCTTCCGTGGTAAGTCGTTTTTTCTGCCTTGAAGTGCACTTGCCGTTTTGTTTTATACCACTCGTAATGAACATTACAGTGGTTAAGTACCTTCACTATACTCGACCTAATCTAACATGAAACTGCTAGCTAAATGTTCTGTGCACACTTCGAACAGACAGACGTCGCAAAATGGCGATACTATATGGAGTGTCTACATCTACATCTACATCTATACTTTGCAAATCATATATAAGTGCCTGGCAGAGGGTTCATCGAACCACCTTCACAATTCTCTATTATTCCAATCTCGTATAGCACGCGGAAAGAACGAACACCTATATCTTTCAGTACGAGCTCTGATTTCGCTTATTTTATAATAGTGATCGTTTCGCCCTACGTAGGTCGGCGCCAACAAAATATTTTCTCATTCGGAGGAGAAAGTTGGTGATTAGAATTTCGTGAAAAGATTCCCCCGCAACGAAAAACGCCTTTGTTTTAATTATGTCCAGCCCAAATCGTGTATCATTTCAGTTACACTCTCTGCGTATTCGTGATTATACAGAACGTGCTGCGTTTCTTTGAACTTTTTCGATGCACTCTGTCAAGCCTATCATGTAAAAATTCCTCACCTCGCAGCAGTATTCTAAAAGAGGACGGACAAGCCTAGTGCAGGCAGGCACCTTAGTAGTCAGGAGGTAGACTTCCCCCTTCCCACTGCGCATCGCACGACCACCCGACATCTTACGTACACACCAGTATAGCCTCTGACTGCGAGATTAATATGGCGCAAGTGGAGTCACAGTGCGTGCGGAATATCACGTAGAAGGATCTCAAAGGCTATTGTATGTAAAGAGAATTGCAGGCCCACTTTCATTAGCACCGACTGCTCAAGTATATGTGCTAACAAGAGGTTCAGTTTATCGCAGGTCATCTAGCACCAGCAAAAAGCGCGAATCACGAGTATAGCCAGGGTATGCACTAAGAGGGCGGAAGAGGTGGGCGGTGCGTGATTGGGGGGGGGGGGGGGGGGGGCAGATGAAACTGCAGTATAGTCCAGAGATCGCGATGCCTCATCAAAGTCGGCAAAGCGAATCGATACCAGAGACATTTACGAGGGCTCACTGCAATCCGAGAAAACCATTGGGAGACACTACAGAAGACCACGTCTCCTTCTCAGCACCTCACACTGAGGGCAACAGTGTCGGGAATGTATGATCTTAGCCCAGTGTGTAACTTCACCTGAAGGAGTCAACATTATAGTGTAGGACAAACGAGTTGTTACAATTTGTCATCAAATTGTTTCTCAGTAAATGCTGAACATTGTACTTCAAGAGGAATGTTTGTTAATAAGAGCATCACGTGATGCTTTGCTTATCAATGACAGCTGTTCATTACCCAGTGCTCCTGGGGCACAGGAGTGTGTCAAAGTTACGTAAATCTTTTATTCAGTTACGTAATAAAGTGAACTAATATTCATTTGTGTGAGTATTGTTCCAGAGGAATCAAATAACCCACATTTATGGCCAGACGAAAGTAGTTTCGTCCGATCATAATAAAAAGGAAAAACGACTTCTAACAATACAAAACTCAAAGCTATTGACAGATCACGTTAAAAACAAGCAAGAGCAACATAGATGTTTATATCACTCATCCAAAAAGTTGCGAGATATGATTTTAGCTTGAGCTGACAACTGTAAACAACAGACGTGCATTCGACTAGTAAGTTCTGAGAAGGCAGTGTTAAGCAAATGACGCCCGGCCGTAGTGTGTCAACATTGTTATGTCATAAGTTGCAATGGAGCGGCATCTCTGAATCAAGTGTTCAAGACATTCTGCATAATGTTTTGAAGAAGAGAAAAGAGTGTGCAAGATTAGTCCCGATCACTTTTACTCGCGAACAAAAACAACCACGCATAGACGCCTGCCACGATTAGACTTAAATGCAAAACGCGGACAGTTCATTTTTGGAAAAAAAATCATCACGCGTGACAAAACTTGATGTTATCAGTGCGAAGCTACCACAAAATAACAAAATTCACATTCAGGGCCAATGGTTTGACTACGTAACCAACATTCAAGCCAATATTATGAGCAAATTGAACAACATGCATAGGAAGGACTTTTTTGAGAGGTTAACAGAGTACGGACGTTCTGTGCGCAGTACTCACGTCGAGAAACACTATTTTGAACACGTGAAAGATTAAAAGATCCACCTGAACGTTTCTCTATTTTTTATTTCCAGTCTCGAGACTTTTTGGACTGGCAGGGCACACTCGAAAGCTGTAACGCTTAGAAAAGTCTAAATGGAGCCTTTATATTGGAAGGAGTGTGAAATGGCTGCTTCTGCTCTTACTATTGATGATGATGATGATGATGATGATGATGTGATGATGATAAAGCAGAGAGAAAAATCACCGAGAGGCCTACAAATATTCTTTAACACTGGAACGTGATCCTCGCATTTCCTTCAGGCTACTGCAAGAATAGTGTGATCGTACGACAGTAATTGTTCCGCGCTGAAAACTGAAGGAACAGAAGGTTGTTGCGCAGTTTCTCGAATATAAGCCAAGACGTATCAAGTCTTTCGAGGAGCTCACCTTGTCGGAGGAGATGAAAACTGGAAAAAAAAAAATACCAGTGGAAAGCAACAGTTTTAACTTTGACTTGACCCGGATTCTGCACCGGGAGGTTTAGATCAATGACTGTCGTTACGCGAAACAACAAGTACCGCGAAAGTACAAAAAGACATTGTGAGGGAACAATGCACAACGCTGAGCTAATATGAAACTCCACGGTGCGGGCCCATGATGTGGTTCGTCGGATGCTGCACACACACACACACACACACACACACACACACACACACACGCACACACGAGATTCGGCAGGCCCGGCGGGAGACGGCAGGCAGCGCCTTGATTGATGTCGACATTCATCGCCGCAGCCGGCGTAAATCAGGTAGACACGGCCCGCGTTGCGCGGTTCGCCTCCTCAACACAGTGCAAACTTTCCTCTCTGCTGGCCGCACCTGCCGCCTGCCCGTACCCTCGATTACGATCGATGTTCCTCTCCCGAATAGCAGCAGGCATTTCTTGAAAGATTAACATTCATATACTGAAGGGAAGGGCTATCGTGTTCGAAGAAGTTCGTGTATCAAGCCTGACTGCCGAGACTGAACGCGTATGTGGCGCGATTGTTGACGCTGTATCTGAGCAGTCTGTTACACATACGTGCTAGGTAAACGACTTTTTAAGTGGGAGGATAGTCTGCACAAAACACACGGGTCATAGCGTGTCTGATTTCTAAAACTGCGTTTACAGGGGCCATAAAAAGTTGCATATCATTGGTATGCGTATCTAGCCTCAGTTTTCCGACATAATGACGTTCAGATCATAATCAGCAAATAACTATGCTATATCCGGAAACTAAACTAATAAGTGTTAATGGAAAGTTCTACAGACCGTTGCAGCGCTGTTTATGATACGACAACCAAGTTCATAACAAGGCCTTTCTTTTCTGGACATTACATGGATGTAACATACAATCACTAATACTAGTAGTTCCTCCTAAGCAACATAGTCATAGTGCGGAATGAGTTATTAAAGATGATATCTGAAAAAAAATCTCTGTAGATACTTAGACAGGAGGTGGTGAGGAACACCTAGGGCAGAATCAAAATAAAACCACAATCCACAGACATCTTCAAAAGGTCCGAAGCACGGAAATGATACTACTAATCATCATCTGAAGGCTAGCACAAATCGGGAGTCAAACTTGTCATTAAGTTCACAAACGGCAATATCCATCTGTGTAAAATGAGCTAATATACCAAAAAGACAACTACTGTCCTGCGTACGTACGATGGCAGGGAAGAAGTCGATGAGAAGGAAAATTTACCACGAAGGCTATCAGTCAGGTATGTTATTCTGCCGTTTCGGTGTTTGCCGTGCTTTTAGAAGGGCGCGTTCTTTTTTTTTTTTTTTTTTTTTTTTTTTTTTTTTTTTTTTTTTTTTTTCATACTGTTCATTATTGGTGACAGAAAGGAAACACGCGAAGTGTTACACGAGCGGCTGCGACACGGTTCCCTGTATTTAAGGTTGGTATCGAGAACAGACTTCCGACGTGGAACATGCCACAATTCTGTTAAATATACGTAGAGAGTAGAAAAAGCACGCGATGTCAAGTAAGGAAACGTGACGGAGCAAATGACAACCTTTCAATGAGTTTTCTGTTTCTGTCTTCACACTGAATATCGCGGACCTGCCTCTGTTTGAGCGAGTCAATGTTCAAGTGGAAAACCATTTTAATCAGTATCTGTTTAAGATAAAAATAATGTAAAGGAACCAGAAAAAATTATGAGTTCTTTAAAAACGGGAAGTGTTTGCACTGCCCGTGTGGACACTTATCATGCTGCATGCAAGCCCCTTTCCTGACTCATGGTACGTGGCATGGCTTACATCCTGCACGGCAGAGCCAATATGTCTGTCTCCTCGGGCGCTGGGGCCGCTGACGTGACACACAGCGTTGAGTGTGCCCTCCTGCGCCCATTAACGCCGTATTCTCATGGCTGTCGTGGGATCCCAACCAACGCGAACAGCAATAACGCAGTCTCGACAAGCCACGTTCCTGCCACTGCTGAATTCCGACACTGAAGATGCACCCTACACAGTGTGATTTTCGAAACACGCGAATTCTTATATTATCTCCTTCGCGGCCCATGCATCTTCTATCGTTAATTATTTCACGTTCAAATTCAGACTGAAAGGCACATCAACAGTGGTGCTCCCAGCGACAATGCTGGACATAGCAGTGGCACCATGTCGGCTTTGTGATGCGTACATAATAAGCTTAATGGATCGTGCTTCCAAGTTTCTGACCAGAAGGATGTGCAGAAGAATAGAGAAGAAAACTGAGAATCTTTTAGACGACACTCAGTTTGGATTTACAAAAGGTAAACGCACCAGAGAGGCAATTACGACGTTGCGGTTACTAATGGAAGCAAGACTAAAGAAAAGTCAAGACATTTTCATAAGGTTTGTCTACCTGGAAAAAGCGTTCGACAATGTCAAATGGTGCAAGATGTTCAAAATTCTAAGAAAATATGGGTAAACTATTGGAAAAGACGGGTAATGTACAATAAGTACAAGAACCAAGAGGGAACAAGAAGACTGCAAGACCAAGAACGAAGTGCTTGTTGGATTAAAAGGGATGTAAGATAGGGATGTAATCTTACGCCCCAATTTTTCAGTGCATGCATCTAAGAAGAAGTGAGGGAAATAAAAGGAAGGTTCAAGAGTAGGATTAAAATTCAAGGTGAAAGGATATCAATGATGAGATTCGCTGATGATATTGTTATCCTGAGTGAAAACGTAGAAGAGTTGCAGGGTCTGGCGAATGGAATGAACAATGCACCGAGTACATAATATGGAGTGAGAGTAAATCAACAAAAGACGAAAGTAATGAGGAGTAGCAGAAAGAGAACAGCGAGAAACGTTAATATCAGAATTCGGAATGATGAAGTAGTCGAAGTTAAGGAATTCTGCTACCTAGCCAGCAGAAAAACCCATGATGGACAGGGCAATGTTGAAAATTGAATGGACTGATAAGGTGAGCAATGAGGAGGTTCTCCGTAGACTCTGCGAGGAAAGGAATATATGGAAAACACTATTAAAATAGGGACAGAATGAGAGGGCATCTGTTCAGACATCAAAGGAAAACTTCCATGGTACTTGAGAGAGCTGTACCAGGTAAAATCTGTAAAGGAAGACAGAACTGCAATCTGTCCAACAAGTAACTGAGGACATAAGTGGATGCAAGTGCTACTGTGAGATGAAAAGGTGGGCACGGCAGAAGAATTCGTGGCGAACCCCTATAAGCCAGTCAGAAGAGTGATAACTCTAAAAAACAAGGTATTTCGTGCGCTATCACTTCGTATGTTTCCTTATTTGAAGGCTCAGATGAGAAAGAACGATACTAGGTTGCCTACGTCATTTTCATATTTGTCCAGTACATGGTGTGGCGGTATGAGGTGCCAATAGAATCATCTCTGATTGGCAAAGAAGTTTGGAAATTTGTGATAAGGTCTTATGGGACCCAACTACTGAGATAATGGGTCCCTAAGCTTAAGCACTACTTAATCTAACTTACGCGAAGGACAACACACACACACACACACACACACACACACACACACACACACACACACAGCCAATAACTGAGGTCTACAGATTTATAGTTTGAAATTTTTTATTAATAATTGTAGGTGATCCTAGCCTTTTTTGATGTGCCAGTTTCAGGAATTCCAAGGGTCGACCACAACCGGCGCACCGCTCACAACTATGCAGTAGACGGCACATTTGGACCTCCGGCCAACGCCTTTACAATCTACATCAACGACTTTCTATGATTGCAAATGTTCAACTGGTACACTTCACTTATGACACAGCGTACTTTACGAGCGGACACCAATGTAACGCCAACATCAGAAGACTACAGACAAAACTAAACTTTATCACAGTGTGGTGAAGACCAAGATTAAAATTAACTAGGCCAAAACAGATGAAGTATACTTCAGCGAAAACCGTACACAGGTAGGCAGAAAGTTGTCAAGCATCTGGGAGTCACATTGGATCGACTTTTTTTTTTCATAGACACGATGGACACGCGTGAGACCTAAAGCTTAAAGACTCCCGCATGGCGAGCGAACTGTTGCCACTATACCGTAGCAGGGCTCTCAACAGCTCAACGAAAGTTAAACTCTACAAGGCAACTTTACTATCAAAAATTCTTCATCGGAGCACATCAAGGGGCCACCATAGAAAGACCCAAATATTGCATATGCAGGTATTACAAAATAAAGTCCTTAGGTGGATACTTTGGACTTCACAATACACGCGCATCCAGACACTGCACTAGGAGCTCAAGCTGTAGAAATTATCAAACACAGGTCCCCGAAAATTCATGAGAAGTTACAGCAATTCATGTCACACGTCTGATTTGAGAAGTAGGTAGCACCAGAACAGAATCTTGGCATCAGTACTGAGTCCTCAAGGCATTAGCTGAATAGAAAATTAGAAATGAGACACTCGATGTTTGTGGGCGGTCAAGCAGATGGAAACGGTCGAGAGGCAGCACGGCTATACCAAAAAAAGTACCTTCACAGACACCTACCACATCACACAACATTTTAAACCCTTTTTGGGCGTTTGTGTGATCATGGGTGCTGTCAGACAGACGGACATGAAGGGAGGCGGAATAGCGTGCGTATACCAGATTCGGAACACCGGGTTCTGCCTCTCAACCGTTTCTTTCTGCTTGGCCGTATACAGACACCACCTCGGCTTGTTCCCGATTAATTTCCGGATCATCCTGCGCCTTACAGTATGTTGCGTCAATCATAGAACCTGCAACACCCAAGGAAAACCCATCACGTGGTCAGAGGAACTGTCGTTCGACAAGGCCATTTACTGCGGCAACGATGCATTTCAGGACACATGTCATTGGGCATTTTTTCCTCCATTTCCAGTCAGGAATCCATGGCTGCTGTTTGTCGGTTTTATTAATTTTTGCTCTATACAGGCCTGCACAAAGTAAACAGGGCTTTATTCGTAAAACTGTTTTATCAAAGCAACAGCAATAGTGCTGCTATTCTTCCCGAGTATCGACGCATTAAAGCTATTTAGTAACGTCCTCTTTGCGCACAGGGGTTGAAGAACATGATTCAGAAGTTCGAATTAACTGCGATTTGGGAATTACTCCTCGAAGTGGCCGACGGCCAATTGCGCCACAAACTGTTGAAGGAGTTAGTGTTGCCATAGCTGACGAGAATGCTGGCTCCAGTTTGCGATCTTGAAACAGTGCACTAGCTGTGTCACGACAGCTGAAAAATTAAAATGTGTTTATTCCAATGGTTTACTCATTACTTCTATTCCACATGTTCTTACAAATGTTTTCACAAACTTTCATTGTCCTACGAGCACTCGTTTTCCATGGGGGTTCTCTCAAGTAGCGAAAGTTTGATTATAATCACCCAGATATAAATGATCACAACAAAACGACCTCATAGAACTCCAAAATTTCGTGTATCTCACTTATTAAGTGCACGTAGAGCAAATAAAGTCATTAATGTGTTACCTTTTTGTGACTCTTTATTGGCCATCTGTATACCGACATATCGGACTTCTTTCACAGCAATTTCTCATGTAAGACATCTCGTACTGTATTACCAGACACGTCGTCTTAGGTTCTGGCGAGGTATAAGAAAGTTACTGGAATACTTCAGAACACAATTTGCACCAAACAATAGGACAATTCAGGGAGAGTTGGACCACTAGGTGAGACGGACCAGTGGCGCATTTCACAAATGCACAGCGACTGATTGGCTCCCTGTAGTTGTGAGGAAGCTCTTGTGTGAACGAACGTGGTGCAAAAGTTCTGCTGTTATTTTCGAGTTAGTTCTGTAGACAAGTCGCATTCTCTCTTCTTGTAACCCGAAAAGTTTCATTGTCTAGTTATGCAATTTTAATTTTAACGGTTAGTTTGCAGATTATCTATGGAGCTTTTTTTACTTCGAGCTTGATAAATATATAGGCATAAAATTAACGTAAAATTACTTCCGAGTTCGCTACATGCAGACTCAGGATGGTCCATCTCTACTGCACAATCGGGAGAGGTGGACCACAATTCAATTTAGCTCAGGTGATAATGGAAGATTAATTTATATTTTGAAAAAGGATTGAATAACATGTGGTTTTTCATAGTTGGTATTTGCATTAGTTAAAAACCTACTTCAAGCTCAGGAAACCAGCTGGCAAAGTATTGCATGTACTTGATGGACGCAGGTCTCACGCTGTCTGGAAACATTAGAGTTTGCAGGGGAACAAGGAATTATTTTAGTGAGACAACCTCCACATGTATCGCAGCGTTTGCAGCCCCTGGACCGCCCATTTTTCAAATTGAAAAGCTGTATTTACAACTTCTGAAGCACTTTCATGATGAGTAATCCAAGCAGGAAAATTAGCCAACTTCAATTTGAAGACTGGTTAACTAAGCGTGGGCTACATCGGCCGACGTTGAAAATGGTAATTTGGCTTCAAAACAAGTGGAATAACACTACTGAATATGGTCGCAGTCCTATCCATGCTTATTTGTCGGAAGAAGCTTATGTGCCAACAAATGGAAGAGCTGAATCTCACACACAAGCTAACAACTCATTTCAAAGCTCATCAAAAGATCTGGTGATCCCAACCACGTCAAAAGAGCGGAGTTATTTGCACAAGTTAAATTCCTTCACTGACACAACTTCAGACTCAACTCCTACTAAACTTAAGATGCAATATTACTGCCTCAAAACTGACTACACCTACGGCAACACAGACGAAACGTTTGGAAGACATATCACCTGTTTCTTATATTGGTTCAATCACAGGTTTTAAGATGAGAGCGACAACAGTATCCAAAGTGCTAAACTTTTGAACTGCAAAGAAGAAGACGGATGAGGAAAGAAAGAAAACAGAAGCCAGAAACAAAGACTATCACCAAAGAAAATTATTGGTGAAGAGGAAACGAGATCGAAGAAACTAAAAAACGAAAATACTGCTAATAACCCACAGTGACCATCATATGCAGAATACTGTGGACATCATAGAAGATTTCGAAAGCAATTTTGATGAATAGGGTAAAAAATGAATATGTTGTGTTTGGTGAAACCTATTACGAAACTAATAAAAAGTATGATTGGATTCAGTGTGTTTCCAGTTAACGGTAGTTCATTGCCGTTGTTCAGGCTTTGGTAATAAACGTAAGTGCTATGGTAAGCGGGAGACACGCTAATGCTTGAACAAAACTAACGATCCATTAGAAAAGCGTTATAATAAATTGATAAAATAGCTTTAGGCTAACATATTTAATATTACAATTCTGTACTCATTAAAAAATATTCCATACAGAAATATGCAATTGTAATTCACACTTGTCTTCTCGTATAGTCATTTTTATATGGTTCGTCTCACCCAGTACACTGGTCCATCTCACCCATACACCTATGGGTGAGATGGACCACTCATGTATGTTTACAGTTTATGATCTCTCTTGTACTCCTAGTGACAATGCCGCAATAATCTCAGTAATGTTTTGTGCTCATCTTTGAATGACGCTATGCACGATAATGCAAATAGCAGATTACAAAAAAGAAAGGAAAAGGAAAATAATTGATCCAACTCCACCTTAGTTAACCTATGAAGGTAAATTCGCTTTAAACCAATATCTACATCTTTCTATATTTTCTGTGTGCACGAAATACAGTACACACTACACACATGACGAAGCTACTACGTAGGATCTGGTCTGTGAAACAGATATAAATTGTTTTTCGTGAGCACGGAGCTACACATTCAACATTTCTTCTGCATACACGGACCACTCAAGAGGACACACGGAGTGTGCAGCGCAGCGCGGCAGACCTACCTGCCGGTCTTGGTGATGATCATCTCGGTGCCCAGGTCGTGGAACTTGTCCCACAGCTCCTTGGTCTCGAGGTGGCACTCGGCGGCCAGCAGCTCGTCGCAGTTGCAGCGCACCTTCACCCTGGAGGGGGCGGGCGGGGGCGGCGTCTCGCGCTCCTCGGAGCCGGAGCGCGACCCCACGGCCGAGCTGGGCGACCGCCGCCCGCCGCCTGCCGCCGCCGCCCCTGGGGGCCGGCAGGCCGCCGCGTCGCCGCCGCCCCCGCAGCCCGCCTCGCTGTCCGAGCACTGCTCCACGTCCACCTCCACGTCCTCGTCTTCCTCGCTGTCGCCACCTGCGACATCAATCACACAGGCCGCCGTCGATACTGAGGTCACTACACAGCATGAAGCGGAGCGTATTAGACAAACTTTCCCTCAAAAATTCTAACGTGTTTCAGTTTGACGCCAGTTATTATGTTGGTGCGTAAGTTCGTGGCGTTTTTGTTTTGCGTTTTGCTTTCCGGTTGCTATGCGTTTATTGATCGTTCATCATTTTTTTTTATTTTCAGATTACTGTTATTAATTGAATCTGCACGTTGTCATTTGGAGGTAGTATATAGAGCTGTGGACGCTAGGAAATGGAGCGCCGAGTGGAGGAATTAGAATATTTCCGACATATTGTTCTGTTTGAGTTCAATAGGTCGACGACAGCAGCGGAGGATGCCACAAATATTTACGCCTTGTATACGGGGATGCTGCCATTCGACAGAGCACGGCTAGGAATCTGTCGTATCGTTATACGGAGGATTGCCTATCCTGCTCTACAGAGGGTGCCAGAAATATTTACGCCTTGTATACGGGGATGCTGCCATTCGACAGAGCACGGCTAGGAATCTGTTGTATCTTTATGAGGAGGACTGCCTATCCTGCTCTATAGAGCAGGCGAGCTTCCGACCTTAAGTTATGTGATGAGACATGGAGGCCCCACGCCTCGTCCAACTCCTGTGGTTTCGACGTCCCTCAACGATTTACTTTATATGTTCGCCACAGTAGTACGCCCCCGACGTGCTCTTCGCAGACACAACCATAACAATCCACCCTTGGTCAAAGTTCCTTACGGCAGTAAATTTCCCCACGTGCTGCCCTTGGGTCAGCTTTGCAAAGCAAGGAGATAAGCGTTAAGGGATACCTCCTAATATTGTGTCGGACCTCCTTTTGCTCGGTGTAGTGCAGCAGTTCTACGTGACGTGAACTCAAAAAGTTGTTGGAAGTCCCCAGCAGAAATGTTGGGCCGCGCTACCTCTATAGCCGTCCATAATTGAGAAGCTTTGCGTTCAAGATTTTGTGCACAAACTGACCTCCCGATTATGTCCCATAAATATTAGATGTGACTCATGTCTTGCGACCTGGATGGCCAAACCATTCGCAACAACTGTCCAGAATGTTCTTCAAACCACTCGTGAACAACTGTGGACCGGTGATATAACACATGACATTCCATGGTTGTTTAGGACTATGAAGTCCATGAATGACTACAAATAGTCTCCATGTAACCGAACACAAACATATCTAGTCAATGGTCGGTTCAGGTGGACCAGAATACCTAGTCCGTTCCATGTAAACACAGGCCACAACTTTAAAGCACCACCAGCAGCTTGCACAGTGCACTGTTGACAAGTTGGATCCGTGGTTTCGTAGGGCCTGCGCCACATTCGAACTCTACCATTAGCTTTCACGAACCGAAATAGGGACTTATGTTACCAGGTCACTGTCTTCCAGTCGTCTGGCGCCCAACCGATATCGTCACGAGCCCAGGGGAGGCGCTGCAGGTGTCGTGCTGTTCGCAAAGGCACTCGCGTCGGTCTGCTGCCATAGCGCATGAACGCCAAATTTCGCCGGATTGTGCTAACGGACTAATCAGTCGTACGACCCATATTGATTTCTGTGGTTATTTCACGCAGTGTGGCTTGTGCGTTAGCAATCGCTGCTGCTCTCGGTCGATAAGTGAAGGCCGTCGGCCACGGCGGTGTCCATGGTTAGGGATAACATCTGCAAATTTCGTACTCTCGGCACACTCTTGACACTGTGGATCTCCGAATATTGAATTCCCTAACAGTTTTCAAATGAAACGTTCCATACGTCTAGCTCCAACTACCACTACGCGCTCAAAGTCTGTTAATCCCTGTCGTGAGGCCATAATCAAGTCGGAAACCTTTTCAGATCAATTATCTGATTATAAATGACGCTTGGCCAACGCACGGGCCTTTTATACCTTGAGTATGCGATGCTACAGCTATATGTATGTGTGCATATCGCAATCCTACGACTTCGTCACCTCGTTGTATACCTTACTTGTGACATCAGGGAGCCGCAACGATATCAGGTGGCATTCAGTCTCGTGGCGGGCAGTCTTCACAATGTTTTGGATCATCAATGCATGATATGACCTAACGGCCTTAATTGAAATGCCAATGTCGGGTAGAAGCTAACATTAAAACGCACGCCGTTTATGCTACTACGTGCATAAGCTTATCGTGTCCAGTTAACGATATCAGGTGGCATTCAGTCTCGTGGCGGGCAGTCTTCACAATGTTTTGGATCATCAATGCATGATATGACCTAACGGCCTTAATTGAAATGCCAATGTCGGGTAGAAGCTAACATTAAAACGCACGCCGTTTATGCTACTACGTGCATAAGCTTATCGTGTCCAGTTAGCAAGTGGAACGCAAGCAGTGGGGCAGCGGCCGAGTTTAGCCGGTGAAGCCAGGCCAGGCGGTCTCATTTGGCGCGTGGAAATAACGCGCCCGTCACAATTAGCAGCGCAGCGCGCGACGCAGTCCATTCGCGACCACATTGGCGTCAGCCGCGCGCGCTGGCCAAGTATTTATCTGCGTCGCCTTATGAATACGCGATGAGCGCGCACCGCCGCGCTATTCCGCCGGCTGTATACACCAGCAGGCGTACAGTAACTCCTCCCGCATCCGCGGGCGTATCGCACACCTAGCGGGGCGTCGTTTACAGCGTATGAAGTTTTAACGGCGCCGCGACTGAAATTTCGATTGTGTCCCAACGGCATCCGAAGCACGGTACCTGCGACGGCAATCGAGCGTCTCTGCAACCACGATGTTCGGGGCAGCTAAATCACCCAGTATACGAAAGAAGATTGTTTATCATAAGCTCTCCCAACGACAGTGTATCTACCAAGTACTCAGTTTTACAATGTTTTGAACACTTTCACCCAATCAATGTATGATAGCTAACATAAAGCATTTAACACCATTATATTGTTCACTGTATAATTCATATTTTAGTAAATCAATATGACATGACAAGCACTTAAATGAATAAGCAAGTAAGTAAATTGTTAATCAGCCATAATTAAATTACAGTGACAGCCATATTATCCACAGAGCAGGTAACGAGCGGCGATAGTCATTTCAGAGTATTTCGACATCATTATTACAGTTCGCTGCACGTACGTCATAACAGTTACTGGTGAATTTTTGCAAGCTGGCAACTGCCGGAGTCAATGCAAAAACAGTGCCCTCCGTCAGACTGCCCTGCCTTAATGCTACGCCACGAATTTCGTACCAGCGTGTGCGGCGTATGATTTATATGTCGAACGGTCACGCGACAAAAATTATAAAAAGTGTTAAAAAGTATACCATTCCTTGGGTATTTGCGTGTTGAAGGTTTCCACACGAACAAGTTTTTGATAGGGTTCATTTAACACTGATTCGGAGGTCGATTAAGAAAGTTGACACATTTGAGATACCGGCAAATTTTCGTTTCTTCTTGGCAGCCACCATGAGATGCACATCACCTCAATTTGCAGTCACTTACACATTTCTCCAACCGGCTTTCAATAGCATGGAAACAGCAGGGTAGTACGTTTTGTACTTCTTCTTATTTGCTGTTCTTCACTATTGGAGTCGTAGCGAATACAGCAGATTTTAGAGCCACAAAAGCCGAGCGGTCTAGTCACTGCAGTCATGGACTGTGCGGCTGGTCCCGGCGGAGGTTCGAGTCCTCCCTCGGTCATGGGTGTGTGTTTGTCCTCAGGATAATTTAGGTTAAGTAGTATGTAAGCTTAGGGACTGATGACCTTAGCAGTTAAGTCCCATAAGATTTCACACACATTTGAACAAGAGCCATAAATAATATATTGTTTCGTTAAAAACAGGATTTTTTTTTTACACAGTATATTCGCGGTTTACTGGGTATGATATGAAGGAAACGTTTAACGATTCAAATAAATATAAGTTTAGGAGGCAAGATCAACCAAAAAAATAAGGAACTGGGTGAATCTGGCTTAAAATATCATAGTGGTGACCTTAGAAAAATAGAGAAAGTAAATTAAACAGCGTACTCCGATTAAATGGGAATGCTCCTAGATCTTATTCAGTGTCGGGTATATTTACATTACAACTATCACTTGCTGTAGTTGTGTTTCAACTTACATGAGAGTCTACAAATTATTGGTGTTAGCGCAGTTACTTGCGGTAGCGGCTCATCGGTTTTAACCGGCATTTATCAACTGAGCAGAAAACAGGTCGCACGAAACAGCTGCCCACGGTGTACAGTTGAGGCACTTACGTTCACCAGGAATGCTGTTAAACATCACCTTAACACCAAAACCTTATTCGACATCCTTAGAGAGGGGTATTAAGCGAAATTTGCGATTAGTTCGAGGATTTCGTTGTGGGGATTAGGGGGGCCGCAGAATGTTATCTCGAATGGAGAGTCATTCATAGAAGTAACCCCAGATGTGCCCTCAAGGAAATGTGTTGGGGCCATTACCGTTCATGTTGTACACTACTGGCTAGTAATATTGCTACACCAAGAAGAAATGCAGATGATAAACGGGTATTCGTTGGACAAATATGTTATACTAGAACTGACATGTGATTACATTTTCACGCAGTTAGGGTGCATAGATCCTGAGAAATCAGTACCCAGAACAACAACCTCTGGTCGTAATAACGGCCTTGATACGCTTTGGCATTGAGTCAAACAGAGCTTCGATGGCGTGTACAGCTACAGCTGCCCATGCAGTTTCATCACGATGTCACAGTTCATCAAGAGTAGTAACTGGCGCATTGTGACGAGCCAGTTGCTCGGCCACCATTGAACAGACGTTTTCAATTGGTGAGGCATCTGGAGAATGTGCTGGCCAGGGCAGCAGTCGAACATTTTCTGTAACCAAAAAGGCCCATACAGGACCTGCAACATCCGGTCGGGCATTATCCCGCAGAAATGTAGGGTTTCAGATGGATCGAATGAAGGGTAGAGCCACCGGTCGTAACACATCTGAAATGTAACTTCCACTGTTCAAAGTGCCGTCAATGCGAACAAGAGGTGACCGAGACGTGTAAATAATGGCACCCCATATCATTACGCCGGGCTATACGCCAATATGGCGATGACGAATACACGCTTCCAATGTGCGTTCACCGCGATGTCGCCAAACACGGATGCGACCATCATGATGCTGTAAACAGAACCTGGATTCATCCGAAAAAATGGCGTTTTGCCATTCGTGCACCCAGTTTCGTCGATTAGTACACTATCGCAGGCGCTCCTGCCTGTGATGCAGCGTCAAGGGTAACCGTAGCCATGGTCTCTGAGCTGATAGTCCATGCTGCTGCAAACGTCTTCGAACTGTTTGTGCAGATGCTTGTTGTCTTGCAAACGTCTCCATCTGTTGACTCAGGGATCGAGACGTGGCTGCACGATCCGTTACAGACATGCGCATAAGATGCCTGCCATCTCCACTGCTAGTGATACGAGGTCGTTGGGATCCAGCACGACGTTCCGTGTTAGCCTCATGAACCCACCGATTCCATATTCTGTTAACAGTTATTGGATCTCGACCAACGGGAGCAGCAATGTCGCGATACGATAAACCGCAATCGCGCTAGGCTACATTCCGACCTTTATCAAAGTCGGAAACGTGTTGGTACGCATTTCTCCTACTTACACGAGGCATCACAACAACATTCCAGCAGGCAACGCCGGTCATCTGCTGTCTGTGTATGAGAAACCGATTGCAAACTTTCCTCGTGTCAGCGAGTTGTAGGTGTCACCACCGGCGCCAACCTTGTATAAATGCTCTGAAAAGCTAATCATTTGCATATCACAGCATCTTCTACCTGTTGGTTAAAATTCGCGTCTGTAGCACGTCATCTTCGTGGTGTAGCAATTTTAATGGCTAGTAGTGTATATTAATGACCTGGCAGACAACGTTCATCGTAACTTCAGGCTTTTCGCAAATGATTCATTTATCTATAATGAAATACTATCTGAAAAATTTTGACAAATATACATTGAGATTTTGATCATGTACGCATTAACAACTTGATTTAAATTTTAGAAATGCGAAATTGTGCATATCACAAAATGAGAAACCTCACACAAGTACGTGAATGTAAAACAGGTAGTAGATTTCGGTTCACTCGTAGCACACTGGAGACAGTCTACAAAAATGATTACTCAAAAAATAAACATGTAATCATTTTTAGAATATTTCTGAATTGTGTGGGACCAGTACCAAATAGGACTACAGGGGTCACTAATCATCTACCAAGGCGGACAGTTCAAATGTTCACGGGTTTGTTTCAGCCACCACAGAGCGCCACGAAGATATGCTTAAAACCTTGAACTGTCAGCCGCTTGAAGACAGACGCAAACAGTTCTGCGGAAGCCAATGTACAAAGTTTCAAGAACCAGGTCTAAGTGAGAAAGCTAGGGAGATAACCCACTGCCTATCGCTCCCATAGGAACTGCGAAGGTGACATTAAATACAGCGCCTACCGAAGAGTGTAAGGAAACATTCTTCCCGCTCTCAATAAGCGAATGGAATGTGGAGAAGCTATAATAAATGATACAATGGAAATACCATATTCCATGAGCTTCACTGTGGTTTGCGGAATACAGACACAGATGATACAGAAAAGATAGATAAGATACGAGTAAGCATAAGACACGTCAGAAAACTATGTGCAATAGACCCTCAAGCTTCGTATCCTTTTAAAGACCCAATACTTTTTGCTGAATAATTCAAAAATTTTAATGTGAACACCTCATGTTTATCAAATAAGAAGTCGCGGTAGGTAAAAGGACCAGAGATGGGTCATTTAAAACGTTTCTAAAGCCATCAAATGGAAACCCTTAAGAAACAGGCTCACAAGGAAAAGCAGAACCGCAAAAGGGTGGCTGTGACGTAAAGACCAGAGAAACAAAGCAGTACTTGCTGAAGATGCAGCGTTTCACTCAGTGACCAATTTAAACATTTCTCCCGCCTAGTGCGTCTCCATCGCTTTTGTCGAGAAGGTGTGCAACAACATAACTGGCGCCGGCCGTAGTGGCCGTGCGGTTCTAGGCGCTGGACTCTGGAAGCGAGCGATCGCTACGGTCGCAGGTTCGAATCCTGCCTCGGGCATGGATGTGTGTGGTGTCCTTATGTCAGTGAGGTTTAATTAGTTCTAAGTTCTCGGCTGATGACCTCAGAAGTTAAGTCGCATAGTGCTCAGAGCCATAATTGACCAGGTACTGGAACACTGTATGATGTTTACGAGTTGTTTACAGGGAAGATTCGGGGTTCTTGCTGCCACACGTTAATGGTAAACAGTCTTACAGAGCACCTGCTAGCAGTACACTACATGATACACAGGCCGGTTACTGAATCGTAAAACCGACCTCACACGGGACGTGAAAGCGAACCTGGACGTGGAGCTGGGCGAGTTTCAAAGAGACCATCCCCGTATTTGCCAGAAGCGGGAGACTTTGATTCCTAGGCAGTGCAGAAGACTGCACGCACAATATGTACGGTGGTGACGTAACGTGAGGACGATGAAGTCTGGATAAGGGTCTCTGGCGAGGATAATCGACGGTGCCGACTGGGAGCCTGCGGTCGCTGTTTGATAAGCGGTCAGCCGCCCACGAGGGGAGCTCTCATGTCGCCCTATTGCAGAATAGCGTGGTGCGCGCCGTCCTGTACAAAACTCACTACACTTTTATCACCGCTGTTCTCGGTTACTTAGATGTTAACCGCCTCAGGACACGAGAACAACGGGCGGGTAGATCAATGTCTTACTTGAATTTTCCCTCTGGGAATTTTTCGTAGTCCCCTAGAGAAGATAAAAAGATGTTGCTTTTAATCATATGATTTCTGTGGGGAAAACAGCGAAGCACCCCTTCTGACAGCCAAAAAGAAATCCAGTGGTTGATTTCGGAACACTGGAAACACCACCCCAAGGAATTATCAGCAGTTGTGAAAACAAAAGGCGAAAGCTAATGTAAAACGTAAACTAGCCGTCTGAAGATGAACCTGCCGATTCGAAACCGGTAACGGTGATATTTAAATAAATAAATAACACTGTTAAAGTGACTGTTGTTATCTTCTATGTCAGAGTCAGCCTATATTTTGTACACAGCCCCGGGCTAAAAATGTCAAGTTTTGACAAAATAACAGTATACATTTTATAATGGAAGAAGAGCTAAAAGGGCAAATTTCATTTTTGATTGTACAGGTAGTTTAAAAAACTGACGGAACTTTGGGACACGAAGTCTACAGAACGCCTACACACACTGAAAGGTCTCTTCACAAAAATTCCAGGCGGCACCCTAGGCAGGAAAGAGAGGTAATTAAGGCTTTTGTGGACCGGGCTAAGAGAAAGTACTCGGAAAAGAGCTCGTTTATTTAAGGATTACTTTCAGAAGGACTCGATATTTTGACAAGGAGATAAACAGGGCAACTGTGTCCTAAATGGTCTACAGCTTATGCCGAAAAAGGACCAGTTGTAATGAAAGTTTTCATCTCATTCTAAAAAAACAGCCGCAGACCGTATCAGTATACATGTTGACACAGTGTTTAATTCGACAAGAGAGGTCAGTGAATATTTAAATACTGTCAAGGACATATGGGCACCGGTTGCTACGATGGAGCACACAAAATTACTTGTGTATGTCTTCAAGTATACAAATAACTGCTAAAACAAGCTTAAAAAGCTGATTACCGCATGTTCACCGGCAGCCTCGTGGCAATCAAGGTGTTAATGAACACAAAAACCGTTGTCGTCTCGAAAACGCGGATAAATCGGCGACGGCATCAGTAGATCATGCACTGGGACTACTCAACCACCAGATTCAATTGCCAAAGCCGTGTCATAGAGGTCACAGAAATTCAAAACAGCTTTAACAGAAAAGGAGGAGGAACGAAATCAATAAGTTTTGGACCTTAATGATGAATAAAACAAACACCACCTATGCATTGCAAGCTTATAAACACACACCAACGCGACTCTGTGCTCTTTGACAGCACTTGAATAAGGTCGTGATACGACCGTTGAGAAGTTTCATACAAACATTTATGTTTGCTGAACTTCTTAAACTAAAATGAACTAACTACGTCTTTACAGCCTCTGATGATGTCTCCAACATTGGGAAAAAATACTGCTTAGATCAACGCCTTGTGCCTATGTAACAAAAACTACCAAGGATGTAATTGCTTTAATTCTTTCCTTTTTTACGTTTTTATAAGCAGTAATGTTTAGAAATTCCAATGCTGATTTACCTCAGAATTTATCTGCTTTCACTAGGAACGAGATAGTGAGTACGGAACATCCCATTAACAGAGCTAAATTAGTGGGACACGTAGTAGCAGCAACATCTTTTAATCTGTAGCTGTTACACTTCCTAGTACATAACCCGTCCGAAAGAATCATACATAATTCTATCATTTGCCATGCGAAGCACCTGTGTAAAATAGGCTAGGTTTAATTCACTTGTCTCTGTGACTATAGTAACATCCTACTAATCTATCTGCAGATATGAAGAAGAGTGTTTTAATTCAGAGGAATCTACAATTTTATTCAGATGGAGTTTAACACAAATTACCTTCAAGACAAGAGGAACATCACGGTCTACATGAGACTTCATAGTCTGATTTGAAACATGTATGTATATAACCTATACAGTGGAAAGTTTATTACCAAAAATCTCTGAAAGTTCTTGGCCGATTTACTACAAATTTCTACACGATGCCCCTAATGAACATCTGGGCGGACATAAGCTATAGATTTTTTAATATACAATATAATTCATACAAATCTACAATTTTGTACATTTTACCTTCAAGACAAGAGGAAGATCATTGCCTACATAATATTTCGTACTTGGATCATATATGTATGTAATATATAAAGGGGAAAGATTGTTACCAAAAATGTCTAACGGTTCTAGGCTAATTTAAATTTTAAATTTCTACACGATCCCTAATGAACACTTACATGAATAATTAGTAAATCGGTCAAGTACTTTAGATACTTCGATTTAAAGCGACTGCAGTTTCCCATGCAGCTTCCATTCGCTATGACTCACTTTACATCACTTTATGTGGCAGATGAAATACCCGAGCAACACCGGGCAATGCAGCTAATCGATAAGATATTCGTGGAAGACGTAGTAACATTAACATCTTTTAATTTGTAGCCTATCTGCTCCTCAGTGTATAACCCTTCCGAAAGATTCATTATATCATGCCTTCATTTGCCATGCGAAGTGACTATGTAAAGTAATCTTGGTTCAATTGACTTCTTTCGATGACAGCTTTTCAGGTCTCAAGTATTTCACCTCTGACACTTCTGTTTAGCGTCATCGTCTTGGTTCAATTGACTTCTTTCGATGACAGCTTTTCAGGTCTCAAGTATTTCACCTCTGACACTTCTGTATAGCGTCATCGTGTACGATGTGAGACGACTCACGGACTTATTCCAGTGCTTTTTACAATCTTCCCCTTTTTGTCCCAGTCGATGAACTAGGAATGTATCATCTAAATGTGAAACCTTTTCTCAGTCACTTGTACACTATAATACAGCTCACTGCAACTGCATCGTTCGTTTACAACGTGAAACACTGAAGGTGATCGAGGATTTTGAATTACAAGATTAAATAAAATTTCTAGTCCACCCACGCTATGAACAATTCTGATGTAAAAACCGTGAATCAACAGTAATTACAGTGTAACAAATAACATAAATGAAAATTACTTCAATTCGACTCGGAAACGTGACTGTAAGTATTATTTATTTATTATTTCTTTAAGCCATCCCTGTAGCTCTTATTTAATTATGATGTCTACAGATTTCTACTTTTTTGAGAAACTGCAATGGACCTACAAGTCCAACAGGGCACTGATTAAACATTTTTCGTAGATTATAAGTAGTAGACCAGGAACGGAAATCGAACGAGGCTTGTAATTCTCATCCATTCCGCAGAACAAACCACACTCCTTTAGAGAGCTGTATTTCTTGTGACTTCGTGTGACGTCGACGGAAAAGCTGCCACATGACTTGCTCAGTCTGTATGAGGACAATGGAAGGAATCGCTTGTGGCCTGTACAGAGCGAGCGAGTGCCGTCCTCTGTATCATTAAGAATTCATCGTTCCTGACAACATTTTCCTTGTACTGAACAAAGATACTATGACACAAGGTACCAACGCACAACGAAGATATTATACGGAAACGTGGTGAGATAGTGCGACATGTAACTAAAGAAAATGTGCAGTCTCCAGTGCAACCGCTTTTTCGTTAACGTCAGATAGCAACTATATGCTGAATATATTATCTGAGACACTTTTAAAAGCTGCAAGGTCTCTTTGCTCAGGAAGACTCATAATACGACTCGCACATTGCAAAGACGACAGAAATCCTGCTCATGTCAGAGCCTCTGCACACACAAGATGCTTTCAGCGCTTCAGTGATTGTTAAGTTCACAGCAAGGGCGCCCTCACGATAATTTTTTGGGTGGGGGGAGGGGAGCAGACTTTGGGTTATGGAGTATTTTTAGAATTTTGGAAGACGAATAGCGACCCGTAAGTGGCCATAAAATAGTTTCAGTCCGACCCTGGTAAAAAAAACAGCGTAACACCGACTTTTAAATCATTTCCTTGATAGAAAGACACCTAAGTATACTATATTTTTTTTTCCTTTCTCTGATTGCTATTGGGGGAGGGGGCATATTCCCTATTTAGGTTTTATGCCATGGATCACTTGTTGCGCACTGCCTCATCAGCAGTATCTCTCCACTGAAACACTGGCGTGAGGTGTACTTCAGCGACTCTCCTTGGCCGGACTACGAGCCGAGGAGAATGCCAAAGACGTGCCAGCAAATTTGCTATCGAGTCGGCGACAGTGGCGCTCGGTGCGGCCGCTACCGGCACTACTCACGCTGCATAGCAAATGAAGGAGCGGCAATGGTGGGGGTGGCAGCTGTTGCACGAGCCCGTTCCTAATGAAGGAAGCCACTCGCCCCTCCCGCATCCCACCTCCCCATCCATCCACCGCAGCCAAGCAGCTAGCAGGGGGCGGAGAGCAGTCCGAGAAATTGAATTAAGTACGCATCCTTGCGGGCGGTGATGGATGCATCCAACGCAACCCGGCTGTTTGTCAAAACCTCTGTCTCTCTCTCTCTGCCTCTCTCTCTCTCTCTCTCTCTCTCTCTCTCTCTCTCTCTCTCTCTCTGTGTGTGTGTGTGTGTGTGTGTGTGTGTGTGTGTGTGCTAGAGAGAGAGGAAGAGGAGGGGAAGGAGGCAGGCAGGGAGGGAGGGAGGGAGGGAGGGAGGGAGGGAGGGAGGGAGAGAGAGAGAGAGGAGAGACCTCCACGCTGGCAATTAACAGGAACCACGTTATTCGAGAAAGTCAACCCTCAGCCTCTAGAGAGACAGAGAGAGACAGACAGAGAGGCGAACCTTCACGATGACAATCAACAGGAACGACGCTGTTCGAGAAAGTCAACCCCCACACTCTAAACAATCCTTTACAGAATAAAAGTGAATACTGAACAAATTACACGAGGCATAATTTGGGAGACCTCACATGCTATGTGAATAATCGTTGGCTCCCACAATTTTTTTTTCCTACTTGACATATAAGGAAGAGACAGGCAAAGAGAGAAACGCTTCACGTTGCCAACATTTGACTTATTTGTATTATTTCAAATGTTTGACGTTTCGAGGAATGGGTCTACATACGATGAGGCTATTGACACTTCATCATATTAAAACTGTCTATTAACTAAGATTAAAAATGTTCATACAGATTCCACCCTTAATCTCTTATAATTTTATTTAAGTCCTGTGAATACCCTCAGAGGCCTCGGTTTTGTCACCTACACGCGTACTTTAACGCGATTTATTTTGGCTGTGTGGTATTTTGTGAAAGTTATTAAAAATTATATAAAAAATCAAATAAAATGCAAGAAAACCTAAAGACGATGATATTTTAACAACCTGCAGTGTTATCCAATATAATCTATTGTTTCGAACATATCTATTCACGACATATTCTAGAACAGTGACCAATACATAAATATTTTATTTTATGCTAACGATGCTGTTAACGTACAGCGTATATTAAACAACTGAATTGCTTACTTACAGGTAAGAAGAACGAGGAGTCTAAATTTAAGACTACAAATACGGCGTGAACTAAAATCAGCGTGAGCAAACTTTTCCTTCTTTTAGTACAGCCCCCCCCCCCCTCCCCCCCCCCCCCCTAAATTCCACCCTCCGCCACCCGTGGAAGATCTTGCTACGTAAAACGAGGTTTTCTGACCTATGACAACCAGACGATGAAATTAGACGTAAAGTTTATTTGATCCAGTGGAACAGCTTCATCTGATTTATAGTTTACATTTAGTATGGATTAAATTATTTGTTACGTGCAGATGAAGGCAATTTTTTCCTCTCTGTGAAATTTCGTAACGCGATAGTTAACCACAGTTTAATATCCCTAGACAACCAGCACGACTGAGACACACGATGGTATATAATAACGGGCAATTACGAGAAACTGAGATGAGCTGTCGAGGTTAATGGCAAACTGTGTATGGTCAGTCTTACCGACACGTGCGCACCTATCACCACCACGAATAGGCCATACCCTGCGACACATTTATATGATACACAGTTTTGACTCGCAACTGGAACGAAGATAGAAGAAGATGCACCATCGGTTTGCCAAAGACCATCACACACCTGCGCACAATTCAGATGTTTCTTTGTGAGAGATCATCAGGTTCATCGAACGTGTTCATTTGTAAGTAATGGAAGTGTTTCCTCGACCAGACCCCTGGAGACATTGCACAGAAATTTGTAGTTTGAAGTGACTTGAGACATGGCGAAAAGCGTGAAGATATGGAGCTAAATGTCAACACTCCCCTCCATCTCATTTCCGAAAACTTGCAGCTCAACTGTCTTAATAGAGCAAAGGGTGTACAGTTTTTTGTTTTTGCGCCAAATCTCGCAGCACAGATGTCGGGATGTTTCCCTTGGAAACGACACAGTCAATCCATTCCGATCGTTCCCGTATCGGAGCATGTTCCCAAACGACGACGGAATTTTGATGGAAGACCATGCGCCATGTTACTGGCCCACAATTGTTTGGGATCGGTTATGTGAACGTTGTGGATAGTTCGAGCGGAAAATTTTTCCATCCGGATCGCCTGAGAAGGGACATAATAGAGAGGTTAGTTCGTGCACAAAATCATACACCGGCAACACTTTCGCAATTATGGACAGCTGTAGAGGGAGTATTTGTGTAGTCCATGCCACGCCAAGTTGCTGCAATACGCTGGGCAAATCGAGGTGCGACAAGATATTAAGAGGTATGTCAAGATTGTTGTCACCTCAAATGTTCAGATGTGTGTGAAATCTTGTGGGAATTAACTGCTAAGGCCATCAGTCCCTAAGCTTACACACTACGTAACCTAAATTATCCTAAGGACCAACACACACACCCAAGCCCGAGGGAGGACTCGAACCTCCGCCGGGACCAGCCGCACAGCCCATGACTGCAGCGCTGTTGTCAGCTCAGTGTATGCGAAATGCAATTGCTTTGTGAAGTAACGGTGGTGCCTGTAACAGACGCCGGCGCTGTTCCGGTGTCGCCCCGGTAACGCGGCGGCGAGTATGTGGGACGCGGCTGGGTAGCGCTGCCGTGAGTGCGTGCCGTGTCCTGTCGTGTGGCGGCGAGCCGGCGCTATCGCGGCCATGCATCCACGTCCGCTCGGCGCGGGCCTTTGTTCCGGCTGCGGCGACGACGTCGCAGCCTCGACCGCTTCATAAATCGACGGGGAGCTGCCTATCAGCGAGCCGACAAGTAGCAGCTCAGATCGGCACCAGGCCAATAGAAGTGTTTTTCTGCAATCACAGCCGCTAAAGACTTCCGGCGCAGCGAGAGGCGATAGCCGCACGCGAGGCCCGCATTTGTAGCCCGACAGTCGCCGTGATCCTGTTAACACAACCGCTGTTGTTGTTGATGCAGCTGTCGGCCACTCATTCCTTTCCGTAATAATGCTGCTAGACCTGAGGAACTCATACGCGTTAATGTTCCTTCAGCGGAGTTCTAAGGTACGACCACAGCAAGCAGTCACATACTGACACGCCTGTAGGAAGTGGCGCATCTGGACGGCTATATTAACAAGAGCCGAATAGGGTAAAAATTATACAAATGAACGAGGGGAGTTTAATAAGTGACGCAACACATTTTTTTCTCGGCCAATTTCTGTTGAAAAGATTCGGGACTTGTTGTGGGATATCCCGAGATATTCGGCTTCAGCCCCTAGAGTTTCATGAAGTTCGAAAGTTGGCAGCTCTGTAAGTAGCCTACAAAATTGGGTCTGTAGCGGTGGTGCGTTCCAAGCAGCGAGCTATCATTGAGTTTCTTTTGGTGAGAAACAAGCATCGCAGATATTCAAAGGCGCTTGTAGAGTGTCTACGGAGACCAGGCAATGAACAAAAGCACGATGAGTCGTTCAGCGAGGCGTCTATTATCACCATCACAACGAGGTCGCTCAATCCTGCCCGATCTCCAGCGTGCCGGTCGGTCGCACATAGTTTGACTCCTTCAATGTTGGAACGTGCCGACACCCTCATTGGAGGTGATCGACGAACCACAATCAAGACCTTACCACACAATTGGACATTGACAGTGCTGACACATTCGTCCACCAATTGTGGTACGCAAAAATGAGTGCACGCTGCTTTCTTCACCCCTAGCGGAAGACCATACGGAGCAACAAAGGACCATATGAGTGGAGTTACTTGCGCAGGCTGATCGTGACAGTTTTCTGTCGAACATCGTGAAAGGTGGTGAAACATGGCTTCATCACTGCGAACCAGAAGCAAAACGACAATCCAAGGAGTGGCGCCACGCCACTTCTCCCACGAAGAAAATGTTCAAAGTCGCATCCTCAGCCGATCGAGCCGTGGCGGCGTTCTTCTGGGACTCTGAAGAGGTTATTCTGTTTGCTGTCCTCCCTCATGCTGCAACGATCAACTCTGGAGTGTATTGTCCTACCCTCCGGAAACTGAAAAAGTGACTTCAGCGTGTTCGTCGCCAGAAAAATGCAAACGAACTTCTCCTTGTCTATGACAACGCAAGGGCTCACACAAGTCCACGCAAGAGCTCACAAAAATTCATTGGACTGTTTTTCTTCCTCATCCATCCTAGAGCCCGGATCTCTCTCCTTCCGACTTCCATCTGTTCGACCCAATGAAGGGTGCACTCCTCGGGAATCAGCACATAAATGATAGGGAGATTATTGACGCAGCAAGACGTTGGCTCCGTCGATGATCAGTAGAACGGCAATATGCAGGCATACATGCCCTCCTAGTAAGATGGCGTAAGGCCATCGCATTCAACGGAAATAATGCTGGAACAGAGTTTTGTAGCCAAAGGAGTGTGGAATAATTGGTGTACTGGAATCCTGAATAGAACCGACCTGCATTCAGAACAAAAAGTGTTGAATTGCTAATTGAACGCTATTCGTACGTACGTACACTGATGCGCAAAGCTTAAGTACAAAAGTAACTTTCGGATTACATTGTTGGATGAAACTAGGACAACAGCTGGAAAGAACTGCTACAGCGTACCAAAGAAGGTAATCGGGAAAAAATACGCGTTAAGACGAACAGTAATGACACTTTTATTCAAAGGCAGTAACTAAACTGAAGTCATCGCGATTCATGATTTTCCCTTGTACATTATAGAGAACGGGAATATTTCTTAATGGAGAGTGTGATCACCACGGACAGAAATGCATGCTCTACAATGTACTCCCATGCTGGCCAGAAGGTTCATAAAGTGTTCCCTGTGGTAGGGCTTTCCGTTCTTCCAACAACGCGGTTAACAACTACTGCAAGAGATCCTACGGTGTTCGATGCGGTCGCTCTATATCGTTCATAAAAATGAAGTCAGGTTTCAATGCACCCCTGCAAAGACGCACAGGGGTAGATGATCATTAGGAAGAGTGAAAGATTTTTTTAACAGCAAAAGGAATTTATACACAATTAAGGAAAAGAATAGTCTGATGATTTATTTCGAGAGTAGTATTAAATTGTAGCGATTTATGGGGAGCCAAAAAGAAAGAGACAAAATACAGGATGATTCAAAGAGAAGGAACAGAATTCAATTGCTTATTACAGACAAACTATAAAAGATAGAAACACAGTGCGCATGTCACTGGATATACCAAGGTTTAAAGTTTTTGCACAGTTGCGCTGTTGTTTGTTTGTGGCGTCATGGTGATTACAACACAAGAAGTCATTCTGTGTATCAGAATTTGCGCGAAATCAATCCATTGTTCAAGTGCAATATGTATTCCGCCGTCGGCTCAGCAAGAAGCTGCCTCTGCAGAAGAAGATTTGTTCCTCGCATAAAAAATTCTTGGAAGGTGGCTGCCAAACAAAGTGAAGAGCACCGGTCGGCCACGCACGTCTGATGAAAATGTCGAAAATATCGGAGACGGAGTCGTCGGTAGACGGACAGGCCAGGAACTTTCCACCACCACCAGTTTAGTGGTGGGGGGAAGGGGGGGGGGGTTCGTTGGGGGAGGGGGAAGACAAGTAAAAACGAGACAAAGCTTGAATACAGTAAGTAGGTTCAAACAGATAAATAGATGTAGGCTGCAGTAGTTAAGCAGAAATGTAGAGGCTTGCACTAGATGGAGTAGTGGGAGAGCTGAATAAAATATTCTTGGGTCTCTAGCCACGCCCAGTGATTAAAATTACATTAGCTTCCGGCCAAGCACTCTTTAGCCATTGTCAATGTCATACCACTTGATAACGGCCAAGGAGTGTTTGGCTGTCTAAGCTCGTGTAATTTTAATCACTTTACCGCGGCTGGACATCTGACCGTTGTGAGACCCTGCAGTCTTACGTTGTGGGAGAGCTGTGTCAAATCAAACCATTCTTCGGACTGCAGATCACAACAACAAAAGTGCATGCACCTCTTCAATTTTTGATAATGCGAATGTCAAGATATTGGAGTCGTATTATGCGGGATAGGGGCTCAGAACTCCGTTCGACTGTACTGGTTAAGTTTTTTTCGTAGTTTCACTGAATCATTTGAAGCAAACGCCTTAAAGCACGCCACTGATGATTTCCTATATACCTATATATTACCGGAGTTTCTGTCCGTCTTTAAAAAACTCGACTTCACGCTAGAACAACAAGGCGTTGATAGGAGTCTTCATAGAATACGGTAATTGACTTCGAAAATGGCTCTGAGCACTTTGGGACTTATCAGCCCCTAGAACTTAGAACTACTTATACCTAACTAACCTAAGGACATCGCACATATCTATGCCCAAGGTAGGTTGCCAATCTGCGACCGTAGCAGCAGCGCGGTTCCGGACTGAAGCGCCTAGAACCGCTCGGCCACACCGGCCGGCTCGACTTTAAAGTTTTAATGCGGAAATCAGCTAACAAGTGGTACCGACGATATCAATTTCACTACTTAATTACAGAAAAATATCTAGAGGTACTTAACAAACTGAGGGAAATGCCCAGCTCCAATCTTCTTATCGCATGACAGTATGCCGGCTAGCAACAACTCTGCGACTTTATCATCCACATTAAAAGCAGTTCACCAGGCAAGCAGAGTGAAGTACAACCGGTGGTTTGCTAAAATGTGTTCATCTGGTCGGAAATATTAATGCACGTGTAGATCGTACATGACATATCACAACAGGATACGGTGCGTGTTTCGCGTACAATGCCACGACCACCTGCGGGCGGTGTGGACAACTCTTGTCTTACAGATAAAGAAAAGTTACTGGTTCGACTTCTGACATCAGAACAGTAAAAGCGTGTTGTTATCCAACCAGCGTCGGAAACGAGTCGCTTGTTTTTAATGGTTGCGTCTAGACGACACGTGACACTGGAACGTGATTAGTAAGGTTCGCTCTGTCAGCCAGTATTCGCTAACTGCAACGGCGTAGCCCAAACGATAGTAATCGCAGGTCGTTCCTGAAATGATAAACACTTGAAACTACGCGTTTAAGTTATGGAATTTCTATAGCCGCACTGCGTCTCCGTCTGACATTTAATAACCATTAGCGTGAGAAGAAACGGCGTTTATGTAGTCTTTCATACCCGGCCGCAGAAACCTGGCCATAACAACTGAAATACGACTCACTACGCTAGAGGCCTTTGTCTGTTCTGTTCAAGCATTAGAGTTAAACGTGGTTAGATATTTGAGGCAAAATTATGTCTCTGCTTCGTGAATAACTGCACTAGCTGCTCAGACGTAAATGTACATTCTCAGAAGAGCTAATTCGAAGACTCAGCGGATTACGTCTCTGTCTCTGCATACAGATAGTCGCCACAGCTAGTGCTTCAAACACTTTAACAATCTCGCAGTAAACATGTCCGTATTTGGGATTGCAAATCGTATCTTTGTCTCACAGCCGCAACTATACCTTTCTCCCGTATACTGTGCGCTTGGAATCGACTTACACAAACTTCGATTTGTAGAAGAGTGTTCTGGATTGAATGAAACACAAGTACATTCTTCTTCTGCAAGTTATTCGAAACAAAAGTACTTTTTTGTATTAACATGTCATGCAGAAAAAAAGTTACCGTGACTACTAAAAACTGAAAGATGCCAATTGCGGCCAGATAAAATATGAGGGAGTGATGAAAAGTAATGCCTCCGATTTTCTTACGTGGAAAATCTAAAGGATTTTAAAATAAAACAATTGTTATTAACATTCTACATCTTTATTCTCCATATCTACACATTTGAAGAAAACTGAAGCGTATAACAAGGCGGTGTGTAATGTCAGTGCCTGAGAAACATCGTTTTATAATCGAGTTTCGGATTTGAAGACTTCGTTCATACATGAAACACCTTCTACTTCAACATGACAATGCCGGACCGCACATGAGCGCTGTGACATCCGCAACAATCCGACGCCTTGGGTTCACTGCCATCGGTCATCTTCCATACAGTCCCGACTTGTCCCTATCTAGTTTTCGTTTGTTTTCGGAACTTAAAAAGCAGCGTCTAGGACGTCCGATGAAGCGGTGTGAGCATAGGTACGCTGAGGCTCGGTCAACGAAGTCAGTCATCCTACAGTGATAGCATCAACAAACTAATCTCTCGTTGGGAGAAAAGTGTGCGTCGCCTGGATGGTAATGTTGCGAGGTAAATATGTAGACACGAAGCATAAAATGTAGAATATTAACAGTCTTTGTTTTATCTATAAATGTTCAAGAGTTTCCACCTAAAATATTCGGAGACATTACTTTTCAACACGTGCAGGCTAGAAACTCTAAACAATTAGTCTAGATACCGGGCATGTCAGATGTTTTCAAAGGACGTATCTTCGGGGCACTGAATGGCGGTTGGCGTCTCTGTGATCCAAATAGATCCTAAAACATTACGATATTTGAGTATAAAATGAATAAATGTGCATATCTACGTAATCGTAGCAACAGGACTTCAAAAGCATATTTCTGCGCTTTTCTTGCTTGTTCGTTCGACTGTGTGAAAGTGATAGTTTGTTTGATAGGCTCAGATTAACTCAGGAAGTTTTTCTAGTCATAGCTGGAAAGAGCGCTGTTCCACGTGTAACAGCGTGTAGTGTGTGACTTGCAATAAAATGAGATGGTGGGGAGGGGGGGGGGGGTAGGAGAGGGAGAGAGAGAGAGACAGAGAGAGAGAGAGAGAGAGAGAGAGAGAGAGAGAGAGAGAGAATGAAAGGTGACTCTCATTTTACTTATCCAGTACGCTTGATCTAAACTGATAAATGACACATTATGTGTCGTCTTGTCAACATGGGCCACTTTTAAGGCATTGGAAAGGACTGCATTCAGGACTAGAGTATTTTTGAACAGGTCCGAATGTGGAAACAACTTTGGACTGCGAGACATGAGGTGATACTGACCACGAAGGTCACCTTCCACGTAAGTGACAGCAATCGCAAAGCAAATGACGCATGTACCGGACAAAGCAAATCTGTGTGACAGAATCGTTACCTTGCGACGCAAGTGTAAACAAGCCCTCGATCAACACCTTATCGACTCTGCCATACGTAGTGAGGCAACTGACACAAGATAAAAGGAGCGTAGGGGTGAGGGTGGGTAGGCTAGGCACCGAAGTCTACAATTAAACGCAGAGACATAAAAATATTCAAATCAGTAGTTTTCTCGTAAGTACTGAGCTGTACATAAGGACTTGCGGAAATGAGCAAGTAAATAAAAAGCAAGAGCCAAGAAGCACTTCGAGTTCGTGCAATTTTTGTTGCAAAGTTTCTCATTCATTATGGCGTAAAAATTTCTTCAAATTTATGTTTGCGGAAGGTACAACCTGTGTTTACCCTCTGTGCACAGCTGTCAACAGATACAAAGACTGTGAAATTATGTCCACTATAAATAGCAGCCGTCCACTTATTTCATCGTTCTTCATTATCTTGAAGATAATAATTATATGTATATTATATGCTGTCTGTTGCAGGCAACTTAGTAACCGTGACTGGTTTCTTAAGATCTATCAAAAGAAGTTTTGCCAAGCGCATAAGGAAGAAAAAGATTTGAAGGAAGAAAATAACAAACGGAAGCAGCAAGAGTATAAATTACTCTATGAGCCTACAAAATACAAGAGACGCTTAACTTGCACAATAAAAGTGTCATAAGCGAGCGAAATAGAAATACCCTTCTATTTATGAACGGCAGCAAACATGTAAAAACGTACGAGCTTAGGGAGCAGCACAATCGTAACAGAACACGGGCATATATGTGGGGAGATACATTATGTAACGTCGTAGAGATCCAGGGGTCTCCCTTAGAAACCACAAAAGCAATGCAGCCCGATGGATTTGACGCCGTTTAATAATTCACCGAAGACATCTAAGAGCTCCTCTAGCAACACTAGCATCATTCCTTCGTTGGGCTGTGTGGGCTCACTGAACAAGTGAGGAAAGTGCTTGCAAAGCAGATGAACACAGCAGTCGACCACGTAGTGTCACAAAGCTCCCCAAAGAACTGTGGACTCATATGAAGTAGTCTTCTACAACTTGTCTCCGAAGCGATGCCGAATCGATTGCAGCGAACGCTGTGTAACATACACTGTTGTCCAGCTATAACGGCAAATATTCACAAAAACGAGAACAATAAAGGTATATTCAATGGATAGTAATATAATGCACTATATTCTCTGGTATCGCGTAACAGATTAGCGACTCATCGTGAGAGCTGGCACAGTGGTGAGTAACGAGGCCATGCACTCAGAGTCATCATCAGATATCGGTTTTCCGAGGTTTCTCTACAAATCATAAGATGCGATAACAGCGGTGCGCCTTTAAAACGCTATGGCTGCTTCCTGAACATAGCCTTGAATTCGTTTGCTATTTAATGATCTGGACGTGACGAGACATGCCTTTCTACGTAAACTTCACAGTCGGGCTACAGTATAAATCAAACGAAGTCCAATAACAATACGTTTCATGATCGCCTTTTGTTAGTGGATATCTCTAATGCTTGATAAAGGTACTGTGTGACGTAATAAATATTGCTGCAGTCTAAAAAAGTTAATTTTTAGTGTTTATAGTTCATATAACAGTTGTTACAATGACGCACGCACGCTTCACTTGTCGCCTCAGGACGATCGCGTAAGGGAAATGCCTTCAGTATGGTCACATGATCTTAACTTCATAAAAAGTTGAGTATTTAACATGTGTAGGGTGGAGCAAACTTTGAGAAATGATATTTCTGTAGCATCAAATTGCCCGCTCGGCTAGCCGCTCGGTCTAACGCGCTGCTTCCGGAGCGAGAAAGTGTGCTGGTCCCCGGCACGAATCCGCCCGGCGGCCGGCCAGCCTGCGGATGGTTTTTATGGCGGTTCCATCTACCTCGGCGAATGCGGGCTGGTTCCCCTTATACCGCCTTAGTTACACAGTCTGCGATAGCTGTGCAAACACTCTGCACGTACGCATACACCATAATTACTCTACCACGCAAACATTTGGGGTTACACTCGTCTGGCTTCTTGCAAGGGGGGAGGGAGGGGGGGGGGTCCACTGGGGGCCGAAAAGCCCATTAACTCTGGGTTCATTGTGGCGCTGTGGGGCGGCGGTGGGGTGGGTGGACTGCTTGGCCGTCGTTTCTAGGTCTACATCTACATTTACATACATACTCCGCATACGATGCGTGGTTGATGGTACCTTGTACCACAACTAGCATCTTCTCTCCCAAACAGAACGAAGGAAAAATGACTGCCTATATGTCTCTGTACGAGCCCTAATCTCTCTTATCTTTTCTTATCTTATCTTTGTGGTCTTTCCGCGAAATATAAGTTGGTGGCAGTAAAATTGTACTGCAGTCAGCCTCAAATGCTGGTTCTCTAAATGTCATCAGTAGCGATTCGCGAAAAGAACGCCTCCTTTCCTCCAGAGACTCCCACTCGAGTTCCTGAAGCATTTCCGTAACACTCGCGTGATGATCAAATCTACCAGTAACAAATGCAGCAGCCCGCCTCTGGATTGCTTCTATTTCTTCCCTCAATCCGACCTGATAGGGATCCCAAACGCTCGAGCAGTACTCAAGAATAGGTCGTATTAGCGTTTTATAAGTGGGCTCCTTTACAGATGAACCACATCTTCCCAAACTTCTACCAATTAACCGAAAATGACTATCCGCCTTCCCCACAACTGCCATTACATGCTTGTCCCACTTCATATCACTCTGCAATGTTACGCCCATATATTTAATCGACGTGACTGTGTCAAGCGCTACACTACAAATGGAGTATTCAAGCATTACGGGATTCTTTTTCCTATTCATCGCCATTAATTTACATTTATCTATATTTAGAGATAGCTGCCATTCTTTACACCAATCACAAATCCTGTCCAAGTCATCTTGTATCCTCCTACAGTCACTCAACGACGACACCTTCCCGTACACCACAGCATCATCAGCAAACAGCCGCACATTGCTATCCACCCTATCCAAAAGATAATTTATGTAGATAGAAAACAACAGTGGACCTACCACAGTTCCCTGGGGCACTCCAGATGATACCCTCACCTCCGATGAACACTCACCATCGAGGACAACGTACTGGGTTCTATTACTTAAGAAGTCTTCGAGTCACTCACATATTTGGGGACTAATCCCATATGCTCGTAGCTTAGTTAGGAGTCTGCACTGGGGCACCGTGTCAAACGCTTTCCGGAAGTCAAGAAATATGGCATCCGTCTGATACCCTACATCCATGGTTCTCAAGATATCATGTGAAAAAAGGGCGAGTTGTGTTTTGCAGGAGCGAGGCTTTCTAAAGCCGTGCTGATGCATGGACAGCAACTTCCCTGTCTCAAGGAAATTCATTACATTCGAACTGAGAAAATGTTCAAGAATCCTGCAACAAACCGAGATCCCCGGTTTAATACACAATCATCAAGTTAAACATCATCTTATGAACGGCGTAAAACCAGATATTGAAGCAATTTAATGTAAAACGATGACCGAACGACCTCTGGTTAAACTTCAGAAAATATACACTTGCTTGCAAAACTTAAGGATGAAAGTAACTTACGCGTTGTGCGTCACTGCGAAGCAACATAGCTCGATGCAACTGGGACCATACGCACAAAGAACTGCTATACATTTTCATTCAAAGACAGTAATTGCCCTTAGGTCACTGCGATTCACGATAGACCCCTGGTCATTACAGAGGGCGGGAAATGGTTCTTAACGGGGTGTTGTGCAATGTGCTCCCATACTGACCAAAAGGTTTGTAAGGAGCTCTTGTGGCAGGGCGTCCTATTCCTCCAGCTGCGCGTTTGGTAACTGACTGGTCGATGGTCGTTAGAGCACGTGGACATGCTGCAGTTCACCTTCCCAGTGCCTCTCACACATGCTAGATGGAATCTGAGCCGCAGAAACGGACGGTCCAGTCCACTCACCGAGAACACTCCCCTCCCAACAGCTTCTCTACCTGCGCTGCTCGAGCCAGTCGTGCTTCCTCATCCACACAAGTGGAGTTGGGCTGAATGCAGCCCTGAAAAGACGCACATGGAGAGGAGTACCTTGTCACGTTGACCGGTGAGTTTGGCGTGCTCTACAATTTGGTGAGCAATACGCCCAAGCAAGATGTTTCCTCATACCATAACGCCTGGAACACCTAAAATATCATGTTCGACAATGTTCCCGGGCACATTAAGTGTTTACGCCTCTCGCCGGACTGTAGAACGTGATCGCTTTGATGCGCCAGGTTTCGTAGTGTGGGGCGGCATAATGTTGCATAGGCGTACTACCCTTCAGATCCTTAAACGCGGCACTCTTCAACGGTCAATGAAATTGTGACTCTACACTCCCCCATCATGCGCGTCTTTTCAGTGGTGCATTTACCCGTGACTTTATTCTTATGCATGAAAATGTTTCAGTTACTTTCTGTGCTATACTGTCGCAGTTCGTTATATGTATGGTCCAAGATCCATCGAGCTGTGTTACGTGACAGCGAAACATCATGAAAAAGTTAATTTCGTCCTTGGACTTGCAAAGATCGTTTAAATTAAGCTGTCTTGTCCCGTCTGATGTTAAAAGTCCTAATTCTTCTAAATTCAGTTACTTAGTTGCAGGGAAGCTATAATTTACGCGTGTTTTAAACCACCAGTTGAGTTACGAGAATTTACATTGACGTCAGCTAAGTAAGGTCGTGAGTTAAGTGCGGCAATATTGCGGCGTATCGGCCATTCAAAGCATGGCGGTTCCGTTATTGCTGAAACGTTTCGTCACGCAAACAAAACAATACTGAGAATTAAAAATATTAGTTCTGTCCTGCAGAAAGAGCACGCCAGGTGAAAAGTCGTGACAGCCCCGGCGAAGGGCTTAACGTATTTTATTTTAATAACCTCACTTATAGACGTTTCTTCCGCATTTGTCCAATATATTATCTTATAAATGCGGATCGCACTGTAGATTACTCTGCGCGTACACACCTTAAACACGCTAGTGTTCACGAGTCATTCAGATACGATCTCTGAAAAGCACTTGCTCGCAGATAGCCGCTCCCACCCTCTCCACTCTGCTTGCGAAAAGTTGCGTATGCAATTTATTGTCCTGTGTAGGTACAAGTCAAGCGCTGAAGGCAGTCATGGCTGCAATAACGTGATTACTGCCCAACGGCACAGTCTTTTCCTATTACGATACCGCACGTTTATTTCCGAAGTGCGCCTATATGTCTAGAGCAGCGATGTTAACAATGGTCAGTTTGAAACAATAAATACCGTTTCTCTGCCCTTCAAATGCAAGTTTCATTAACTATGACGACATCTTCATTATACTGTTAAAAGTGAGCGAGACAGAAACGCCGCAACCACTTTCTGTTAGAGTAACAGGAATATTAAAACTGATTATTTAATAATATTCTTCTTTGCTTAGAGAAAAACATTTTAACAACATTGTCTTAGTATTAAAATAAATTAAAATATAATAATAAATATTTTCAGCCTGTCCGATCTAAAACTAAGTCTCATTTTTCCAGCAAATCATTACTCAGCGTCAGAAGCTAAAGACGAGGAGTTCTTACACACTCTTACTGTTGAGTAACACTCTGATACTTTTACAGTTTAATTCGACAAACAAGTCTGTGCTACTCCTTGGTTCCACGTTCAACTAGGATGCTTCCAACGGGCGAGACATTTCTACGATGTACACTGTGGCCAAATCAGGACGCTTCTACAGATCGAGGGTGTCGGCGTATTACTTACGACACTGTGCTCTTATACGGGGCTAGTAGTGTTCAAATCGGGGAACGACCTTCTCATCTCTTTGCATTTGCATTAAACGACCAAGGTCGGTTTACATCATCATAGTTGTCCATCTGAGCCTGTGCTCCGAGTACGACGACCTCAGTATAGTTTAAACTTCTACATTCGAGTTCATACAAAATTCTTTGCACTGTACATAGGAGAGATCATCATGGGACCATCTTAACTGTGAAGACCTAACTTATAAATGTTTCTCAATCCTTACGTCTGATCCACGCACTGCATTTGGAATCACAGGGTACTTTTATTGATTGTGTTCTCATCATTTTATTTTCTCTGGATACGAGCAATGTGACAGAGAATTTCAACATCCGTGGCAACATTTTTTCAAAGTGGAAAGGACATATGACTACATGTCTTTCGCATAATGTCTCCAGATCTCGATAATTTACTGTTAACGGTCTCCAAGACTGCCCAAAACTGCAGCATAACACCCGCAGAATTTTCCGACCGAGGTGACGCAGCGGTTAGCACAACGAACTGACATCCGGGAGGGCGACGTTTCAGATCCCCCTCTGAGCGTCCAGATTTAGGTGTTTCGTGATTTTCTTAAAACGCTAAAGGCTGGTACGATTTGTTTGAAAAGGACACGGCTGATGCCCTTCCTCTTCATTTCCTGCTTTGGGCTTGCGCTCCCTCCCTAATGATCTCGTTGCCGATGGGACGCTAAACTCTAATCTTCCCACCATCCCTTCCGAAAAATTTTCTCTACATCTTTCTTCATTGGGCAACCGATTTCAAAACTTCTATGCGGGTATTACGTGTAACGGACTTCTTTGTGATAAGGCATTGTCGAGGATATTGTAATCACATGTGACATGCCACATTTGTAACGCATTCGGTAACGTCTTTTCTTCTGTAATGGGACCCAAATTTCTGTTTTGCTAGCCCTATTCTACCAGTACACTCATGTGATAAAATGTCGAATGCAACAATCTCAAACTCAACTGAAGTATAAGGAGATAACGCATACCAGCAGCAATTTTTTTCTTATGACATAGCGAACCACATAGAGTTTAGAAGATCACTCTCACCTAAAAGTTTTCTCTTTCAGTATATAAGTACTATAGTTATAGACATAAATCATTTTTGTTGCGACTGTCAGAGATGTTGGAAAAAGGAAAGAGTAATATGGTGGTAGATACGACTCTGTGGTTAGTGATTAGTGACAGAATAAGCCATCCGTGAGTGTGAAGCTCCGGCCTAAGTGGCTTACGTGCTAACGAGGTACCAACGAAGTCGTAAACCTCGTTATGCATCGACACAGATTTTATATCAGTCTATATACCGGGCAGCACATACCACAAACCTGCGTTAAGCCGGTTTGTACTCACGCAGCTCCACTGCATGCAATGTTGTACGACTTTTTTAAATTTTGAATCACTTATTTATAGACTTCTACTACTGTACTAACCTTCCAGAAGTCTGGAAGTCATTGCAACAATTAATTACCAATATCTATAGACAAGAGGATGAAACATGAGAGCATGCTGAAAAGTAATTCCTCCAAATTTTAGTCTTAATATTTAGTTATTTACTTCTCAGCACTGTAAGCTTGGTGATGAACACATTTATCCCAGTGAGAGATTTTGTTAACATCGTCACTGTACAATGTTTGAATTCGTTGACGGGGCCGCAACCGCTTCATCACTATCAAAAGGAAGTCTCCGAAGGTGTTCTTTAAGTTTCGGAAGCAGATGAAAATCGAATGGGGCCAAATCAGAACGGTATGGAGGACGATCGACGACAGTGAACCCAAGGCGTCGGTCTGTTGCAGATTTAGCAGCTCTTGTGAACGGTTTGGCATTGTCAAGCTGAAGTAGAGGGTACTCCATGTGTGGACAAACTCCTCGAATTCGAAACTCGATTACGGCTTCTCGCGCACTGACATAGTTACGTTACACACCACCATGTTACACGCTACAATTCGGAGTCCTCTAGTGGCAGAGGGCTGCAAATACGTCGACACGAAGAATAAAGGTGTAGAATGTTAATAAGTTTTGTTTTATTTAATAGAGCTTTCATAGTTTTCACATAAGAAATTCGGAGGCATTACTTTTCAGTATGTCCTCGAAGTATTGCTAATGGCAAAATACGCTTGGCGTTTATTGTGTGTGTCAAGTTTAAATTGTATACCACAGCAATATTTGAAACTGGAGATATAAAACTTCTTTGCCAACATTCCTACGATAACGCAACATGAAGACGTGTCACGGAGTGATCCGAACTATTTGTATCAGCACTGACGGAGGAATCTCACTTAACAACAGATAAACCTTTTAGGAAGGAAGAAACGGAAGACGTGAGTTATTAGTTGAATTTTTAGACCATTTGTGAACTGGCTCAATTGAGAGAACGTCACATGGGACACGTAGAGGCCTTGTTTCGACTCCTGATGTGTTTATCTAGGAATCGTTTCGTTTCTGTTTGTTGTGATATCATAAATTACTGAACACCAAAATGTATTTCAGAATTTTCTCATTAGACGCAAGAGGAACTTACTTACATAGTTACTTATTTTCGATTAACATGTGAAAGGAATTATTGGAAAGTTGTTCAAAAAATGGTTCAAATGGCTCTGAGCACTATGGGACTTAACATCTGAGGTCAACAGTCCCATAGAACTTAAAACTACTTAAATCTAACTAACTTAAGGATATCACTCACATCCGTGCCCGAGGTAGGATTCAAACCTGCGATCGAGGCAGTCGCGCGGTTCCGGATGGAAATTTGTAGTAAGTCCCTATGGGCGCAAACTGCCGAGGTCATCGGCCCCTAGGCTTACACACTACTTAATCTAACTGAAGCTAACTTGTGCTAAGGACAACACACACACACCCACACCCATGCCCAAGGGAGGACTCGAAACTCCGACGGCGCGAACAGTGATATGGCGCCTCAAACAGCGCGGCCATCTTGCGATTAATATCTCTGCTACACAAGTCCGTGAAGAAAATAAATAATGTGGGGAATGTCTTGAACACCATGTTGATTTCACTAACGCTTCAGTAGCTGGTAGAGCGCGACGTTATAGGAGCCCACATTCCAGAAAGAATGTATTGTCAAACTTTTGAGGAAACTGAAAAGTGGTTTTTATGAGAATTTTATATCTTCTGATAAAATTATATGCAAGGTGAGAAAGCTCCTGTTCACGATATCGTGTGTCCTCTATTACACGTCAAACATCTCCATGATGTAACGCCTAATGAAACTTACTGCTTTCACACAACATGCAACAAATGTAGACGCCTAGGGAGAGACTCTTAATCCTCTTTCTGTGTTCTGGAAACTATTCAATCTGTAAATTTCCATTATGCCCTGCTTAATGTTTCAGATTTTTTTAATACCCAACCCTGCTGCGTTCCCTCCAAAAATTGTATGCAGTCGAGTTGCACTTCTGACGCGTTCCAGAATAGGTCACAGCATTCAAACATCTTTAACGACATATTGGTTAGTGATAATGGAAATTTCATCGCAGCTTGCTTTCGGCATCGCTGTCGCCTCAGCGAATTTGGATGTGCCATTCACCACTTTATCAATGGAAATAAAATCCGATTTACGAGAAACGGCGCTTCCGTTATCGGAGAGATTAAAAGCAGCAAAAGGAGCCCTTATCCGGCCTGTGAGAAGACGCGACGAAACCGCCCCAGACAAAACCACAATGCAATTCTTAATCTCATCTGCGCTTTAATACAAACCGGCATTAAAGCAGTACGCGTTGAAAACGCATCAGGGGGCGAGAAGCAAAGGGAAAACATAATCTCGTTATACGGCTTCAACGGACGGAATGAAGCTCGAATAAATCACCACCGGGATAATTGAATTACGGGCCGAGGTGTAAGAGCAACGAAACGGCGAATGCTGCCAGCAGAGGCGAGAGAGCCACGGAGAGGGCGGCCAGTGCTTTTTGTTCCGGCAGAGCAGGCCGGGGCGCTTAAGTGTGGCCGGCGCGCGTCGGTGTCTGCCGAATCGGCGTTTCCCGCGCTGCGCGGTATCAATTATGGCGCGTCTGTTAGCGACGGGGTAAATATCTGCTTACGGATAACCGTCGGCAACGGCATGTGCGAAGCGCCTTCACAATAAATCAAATTGCCAAAATTATAGCGAGCGCGGCTCGTAAATCACGCAGGGTGTCTGTCATGACACCGTTGTGGCCCGCCCAGACGTCGGTGCGGGGGAGGAGAACGTGGCTCGGCAGGGCACTGGGATCGCTGTGTGCGGTCACCTGGCCGCTGAGAGCCGTGTCTCACCCCAGAACTGGGAAAGGTGCTGGCGGACGTCTACCACTGCTACACTGTGTTGATCAAAATAGTTCCAAACCAAGTTACTGTACTTTAGCAAGAGGAGGAAAAGCTGTGGGAAGCATTTGCCAGCAACACAAGTTACGCTTTTTAGGGTTCCGTACCTCAGTCGATAAAAACGGCTACGTTGCAGTATCACTTTACTGTTCGTCTGTCTGTCTGTCTGTCTTACTGACTGTTAGAAACCCTCTTTAACAGGAACGAGCAGACGTATAAAGTTGAGATATACGAGGTTTGCCCAGAAAGTAATGCACAGATTTCTTTTTCTCGGTCGAACAGTGCTACGTGTTATGTGAAGTCTCCTGAGTGAGCGCGCCTTGTTTCCGTGACTTGCGACAGATAGCAAAGCTGCAGGACTGTTTCAAAATGGCGTCTGCAGGTAATGTAGGTTACAAGCAACTTGCCGTTATTGAATTTCTCACTGGAGAGAAAGAAACCGTGGGGAATATTCACAAACGCTTGTGCGAAGTCTATCAAGCATCTTCTGTCGACAAAAGTACAGTTCGTCTCTGAGCACGGAGGGTGAGATCATCAGGAGGCGGTTCGGCGAAGCTCCACGATTTGCAGCGGTCGGGAAGACCATCCACGGCTGTCACACCTGCCTTTTTCCAGTGAGCTGATGTAATTCGTGAGGACAGACACATTACGACTCGACAGTTGGTTCTGCGTCTGTCAATCAGCAAAGGATGTGTGGATGCAACTATCCGCACTCTTGGATATTCAAAAATGTGTGTAACGACAGGGCATACACACCCTTGTTTCGAGCTGGAGGAAGGCCATAGAATGGGATGGAGATTACTGGGAAAAACAGGGTGTGTAGCTAAAACACCATTCTTGCTTATATGTAATTCTTATTATGTTCAATAAAGAATTGTTAAAGAAAAAAATGTGGTTCATTACTTTCTGGCCAACCCTCGTACACTACATGCTAACGTCAAAGGTAGGGGAACCCAGACATTTACCTTTCCTTGGCCACACTAGAAGAAGACGAGTATTTTTGGGTTCACATAATATACTTAAAACTAGGGAAAAAAAGGCCAATATGGACCAACGACGGAATAGCAGCGTGAGTTTCATGTTGACAACATTCAGTTTATGATAACTTCTTTACTTAAACGCGTTGGACACTCCTGGTCTAAGGTCTCTTGGCAGTGTAATAAATGCAAGTTTCTAAATCAATTCAATTTATCATATATTTTGATAGTCGGAGACTTACTCATCAAAACCCATAAAGTCATTCCCATTGACCTGAAATCACGAAAATGGGCAAGAAGAGATGTTTCGCAATAAAAGTAAATTAACTATCCTAAATTTGTTAGTTTGCAATTATATCACACGGAAATAATTTTTTGGTCATTTGTTTTCCGACTGTTTGTCTGTCCATCCGTCTTTTGAAACCTCTTTTCCTCAGGAACCGATTGACGTATCGAGTTGAGATTTATGTCACATACTAAAGACTGTAGTCTCTTGTCGGTGTGGCAAATGAAAGTTTGTAAGTCTGTGCAATCAAACGATACGGCTATTTATGTCACAAATTTAGATAATCGGAAATGCCTTCATTAAGACCCATAGGGTACTTCCCGTTGCCCTAAAACCATTAAACATGGCAAGAATCAATGTTTCAGAAACAAGGAAAATCATAAAATTATTAATTTTTAATTATATCAGACATAATATTTGTTTTGCACATCTTTTATCGGTCTTCAAACTTAGGATTAAAACATTCTCGAAAGTCTTGGAATTCCCAGGACCGATATCTTACCAGTATCGGTGTCAATGAGACACAAAAACAGTCGCGATTCTTGATTCCCGGATTGGATGATTTGTCTATATACAACCAAGGGTGATTTCAAAAGTTCTGCACACTGCGCATGCACGACGGTTGCGATGGCTTGACCAAGATGAAATTCGTCTCAGTTGTGAAAGACACTTTAGGCGTGACGTTAGTATGTGTGTTTGTTGGTTCGCGTGGCTGCGCTGTGAGTAATTCAGTTCTAAAGTGGAAGTTGAAACCGGTTCAGGTCGGATTAACGTAGTGACCAGCGTTCCTACACCAAAATCGGATCCCTGCGCGGAAATTTACAGCGTTTTGAGAGAGGAGTGTAGGAATAGACAGTGGATCGTAGCACAGTATCGCGGAGGTCAGCTTGTTTCCGCAAAGTCCGGCTAAGCACTACGGACAACCCAAGCAATGGGAGGCCATCAACTGCAGCAGACTACAACTCTCAGTTTATTGTTGAAGATATGTTGAGAGGTGATCGACGAAAAACGTGTGAGGAAACTGCACTGAGACCAGCATGTTCGTCACATCTGTTTACAGAATTATAACTGAAAAGTTAAAGATAAGAGATTTTGCTGCCAGATGGGTTTCGCATGATATGAGTGAAAAACAGGAAGCGGGTCGCAAAGGAATTGCATAAGAATTGCTTCAACGTTATCGAACGGTTAAAAGTACTGTTGCACTTGAATAAACCTGGATACGAGATTTTGAGCCAGAACTGAAGCCTCGGTCGTCACAATGGACAAATTTCGACTCTCCAAGCCCGACAAAGTTCCACCGGCAACAATAAAAGGTGAAACTATAATGGTCCTTGCGTATGACATGAATGGAGTAATAGTTACAAATAGTCTTCCCTGGGGGTCGTCAGTAACAGGCGCGTACGACAAGCTACTTCTGTAAAATATTTTGAGCACGAAAATTCGTGAAAGAAGACCTGACATGCTTGAAACTGGTGTCCTAATTCTGCACGATAGCGCAAGACTGACAACTGCCGTACCACAAATGTCAAAAATATGGATGGGAAATACACCCTCGCCCACCATACAGATATCAGCCCACCAGGCTTGATTTGTTTCCCAAATTGAAGGAACAAATCCGCGGAAAACGTTTTGATAGAACTGATGAAGTTTCCAGTAAGGTAACCCGCGTAATCAGACATCTTAAAAACTAAGGTGACATATCCGGAACACAGAAGCTGCCAAAACGTTGAGAAGATATCGTAAGCAAGAATGGAGATTGTATTGCAAGGCCTGTAAATGCATTTTGTAAATTAGATTAATTTTTTTCAATTTTTACAGTGTGTTTAACTTTCGAAACCACCCTCGCAATTAAGTTTGTACGAAACCCTTAGAGTGCGATACCTACTCGCACCTGGCCAATATTCTTTTTTTCCTTTTTCTTGCGGAGCAATCATTTCTGGAGTAAAAGATGTGATGGAATTTGAAAACTGGTTCTGCACTACAGTTGATGTTATTGGAAAAAATGAGATGCTTTTTTCCGATTTCGTAGGTTTTCTCGGTGTGGCTAATTAATTATATTCTCAGCCTAGATGTGCATTTCATTTCTTTGGACAATATAACGACGACCTACCCCATCGTTCTCTTTATATACTACCAAATGTGTTGTTATGCATATTCAGTGCGTGGTTTCCAGTGAATCGGCATGTACCATCGCTACTCTCAAATATCAATAAGTCAGCCACAGAATGACATGGTTTTTCTCAAACATCCGACATTACCAAGCAACATCTCATACCAACCCAACTTCCTAGACCTCTTCCTCTCCTCCCAGACCTTAGACCACACTTCCTCTACTGCAAAATCCGATATCATCACTCAACATAGGGACCGATGACCTTGCTGTTAGATCCCCTCCACCAAATCAACCAACCAACCACTCAATATCTTTCTCTCTCATCACCAATCCACCCTGCAGTACCATTACACACATTGACAGTTCCATTCATCTATATGCCCTGTCCTGTCTTTCTTGTCATGATTTCAATACCTTCTAGTCTGTTAGGTAGTTACATGTTCCATAGATCATTTGAACGATTCTTTTATCAAAATGTCGTGGAACGAGTCGGTTTACAGGATATGTATACATGAGAAAAGATAATACTAATGAATACATTACTACCTTTAGTCCTACTCATGAAACTACACTTTTGTATTTCATTTTATTTTTACAGGCTACTAGTTTCTAAGTTACCCCGGAACGGAATCGATACCGATATATGATGGGCCCCCTTCGTATTGACTACCCCAAATATTTTTTTATCCAGAAACAAAATACTGTTTACCTACAAGTGACTGTAAAGTCAGCGGCTCGGCCATCGCATACCTGCTTGCAGTCAAGCAGACGAGATGAATTCTCACTCACCTTCCCATATGACAGAGCCCTATGGCGCACGGTTTTTTGATGCAGCAGAAGGACCCTCCAGAGTGCGATGCTTGTGACGTACAGATTATAGAGCGCCACATTTTAGCCGGCTGTGTTTTGTATTCGGACAAGAGGGCAGTAGCTAATATACTTACATTTTATCCTCTATTTTAACCGATAATACGCAAATCTGGTACGACTTTTAAGGTTTGTACAACAACCAACTAGTTGCTTACAATTTTAAGGAGAAGCTTTAAATATATTGTCAGTATTGGTCGCTCATACTTGTTTTTTGTAAGTGATCAACTAACCATAACTCCTTTCCTACACTATTACTTGTGTTTTAGTTGACGCTCTTAGAACATTTGACCACGTTTCCCCTGTGTTCAAAAATGGTTCAAATGGCTCTGAGCTCTATGGCACTTAACATCGGAGGTCATCAGTCCCCTAGAACCTAGAACTACTTAAACCTATGTAACCTACGGACATCACACACACCCATGTCAGATTCAGAATTCGAACCTGCAACCGTAGCAGGGGCGTGGTTACGGACTGAAGTGCCTAGAACCGCTCGGCCACAGCGGGCGGCTACCCTGTGTTCAAGCTCAGGTAGTGTGACTGTGCGGGTGACTATGCGTGAGACAGAAAGGGAGAGAGAGCGAGTGCAATTTTACGAAAGATTGAGTCTTACTTGTTTTAAAACATTTTAGATGTTTCGTCAACATTCGCTTCTACCAGTTTTCGTAAGGGCGCTAACAACATTACAGTTAAGAGCCCATAAAATAAACACGCACACACACACACACACAAAAAATCAGCTCCGATCCTGTGTTCAGGTTCATAACTAATGGAGGATGTGTATATGCCACGCGCGCTAGCGGTGCGTAAGTTAGTTTAAGTTAGATTAAGTAGTGTGCAAACCTAGGGACTGATGAGCTTAGCAATTTGACCCATAGAAGTTACTACAAGCGTACATAGGCAAAATATCCGTAAATTACTGCGCGCTGCACAGTGCTGAAAGAGAGAAAAGTGATTCTTAGCCAGTTCGTACAGTGCACGTTCGAGTTTACAGATTCAAGAGTGGAATGTGGAATCCAGAGAGAGAAGTTCGCGCAGTTAAGAGAGTGATATTCTTTCCACTTTCCTACTGATCGTATCCTTAGGTTTACTCAAAATATAATCGTCAAAGTTGCATACCATATAGGAAAATGAATCAGCTGTGTCGCGATTATGTGTGACGGGTGAGCGCCGTGGGCCATATTGCGGCGGCAAGGCGTGCCCGTAGCATAGGACGGGGCGTGTCCTGTGGTTTGAGAAGGCCGCTGCACGCGTGCGCAGGCGCCGGGCGCCTCAGCCAGTGCAGCCGTAGAGGGACGAGGGACCAGCGGGTCAGTCGGCACAGACAACAGACACCCACTAAACCGCAAATCCGCATTCCAATCTCTTCAATCTAGTCTCAGACGTGTTTAAGAACTATCTACATGCACATCTACTTCTGCATTCTACGAAACTACTCTGCAGTTCACAAGTAAGTGCTTGGCAGAGGGTTCATCGAAACACCTTCGAACTATTTCTCTACCGTTTCACTCCAAAACAGCGCGCGGGAAAAACGAATACATAAATCTTCCTGTGCGAGCTTTGATTTCTCTTATTTTGTTATGATGTTCATTCCTCCCTATGTAGGTGAGTGAAGAAAATAAATAAATAAATAAACAAAAAATCGCACTCTGAGGAGAAATTTTGTGCTCATTTCGTGCTCTTAAAGTTACGTCTCGGCATAGGCCAGGGTGTTGATGCTTCTACCTAGCAGAATTCCTGTCTCTAGGCTTGTCACCTTCCTCATGCTCTTTCTAGAACCAGATCAAATAAAAGGCGGGACAGGCAGGCACTCCAGTCCTCACATTGAACTTCTCTGACACCTTTCCATTTACTTTCACCGAACGTGTCGTCTCGTATATATGTGCTTGTGTTAGTTTTAATAGTTTTCTGGGAACCTGCACACTTTCAACGTTCTTGCCAGACCGCTTGCCTATTCACACTATCGTACGTAATTTGGAAACCCACAGAGAGATAATGAACATCTCTGTGAAATTCCCAGTTCCTTCGTAGCACTTGCCTTTTCACATGTAATTAGTCTACAATTGGTTCCCCCTTTCTAGATCATGTATATTGAAATCCAAGTATCTAGTCGACGTGTCGTTTAGCCGCTTCAGCAACAACAAGCTCATCTCATTGTTCATGTCATTGGGTCTCCTTTCTTAAGTTTCATGCTGGTGCCAGACTGCTGCTATTCGACTAGGATCCTTTCACTCCAACAAATTAAATAGATTAGTTGGTTATTTTCTCTTGTAGAATATCTCTTTTAGCGTCATGCAAGTATGCCATCTATTTCTGGTGCCTTTCCTCTCTTCGTTATTTTTATGATATCTTCTTCTTCTTCTTCTTCTTCCGTTATACAGAGTGCAACGGGTATAAGTGCAGGTATTTTTGTATATGTTACCTTACTATGTACACACATCAGCGAGTTACTTGTTTCTTCTCGCGTCGAACATCTTTCCACAAACACAACATTTAAGACCCGATATTTTCTGCATGGCTGCATGTGGTGCTCGAAGGGAACGACGCCTGACACCATAGATTACCCGTTTTGCATCCACGCGTCCAACTTCAGTATCCGACCTGCTGCCGTGGGGAAAATGAACATTAATGGTTTCCTTGTGCCATTTGGAGGTACTGCCCAATATAAGAACATTCCACTTGTAATAACTGTAGTAATTACTTCACAAATGACGCAAATTCTGACGTGAGGTTGTTCAGTACAACATTCGAGTCGCCATAGAAATTTCTGAACTTATGCCCATTACACCCTGTATCTGATAAAGAAAAGGAAAACTAATTAGCATCTCACGACTTTTATTTAGGGCTACACGTTCTCTCACTTACAGGCCTGTACTACAACCAGATGCACACGACGACGGGAGAGGTAGAGCGCTACGTATAATGCGCGGGAGTAGCTCTGACGTCACACATTTGGAAGACGCCTTTGGACGGTATCCCAGTGTTTGGAAACGCAGCTGTTTTCGTCGCGCGGCTCAGATTTCGGCGACTGAGTGCGACAGTGAGGCAGGCGATTTCCTGGCGCGGCGTCTATTTGTACTCTGCACGCAATTCGCGCAGAGGCCGTTCGCTGTTGGAGCGCCGCCCTCATCAGCAGAACTTGCTGCGCGACCACTCGGCAATTTTCCGCCTCTGTCTTCCGCTTCTCAGTGCTCACCCATCTCCTTTCTATTCTTGTAACCACCCCATCCCGTTCTGCCCTAGGCGCCCACACTCTGTGAAGGCTCAGGAGACCGATTCTCGCCATTTCCGTACGCTGTCTTCTTTATTGCTTTCCAGCTTTGCACGTAAATCTGAGTAAGGTACGCAACGGAGCTAAACACAGAACTCATACAGCACACAGACAAGGCAGGTTTGAGCGAGTGTCACTTTTCGTTTAAACGCTAAGACGTGCATACATCTATAAACCCACAAGATCTTCAAAGACACGTACAATTTGAAGCATTCCATCGGTTCGTACCTTTTCTTGTTCAAGACTCCAGATACATCATCACTGCTGTTTGTTGCTGCGCCATACGAGGATCATCTCTTTATCTGTTAGACAAACGAATTGGGATATCATCATATTAACAGCTCTTCAGTGACTGTGTCACCTTTACATTTTTTGCATGTACTGTGGCATGCAGCACAGCGGCACAAGATATGGAAGCGATTCGGGCGTGGTCTCCACAAATAAAAATAACCTGGCACCTCCTTAAGTTATTTATGAAAACCGTGAAGGACTTTTTCATGTTGGCTGGACGGACATCTCAACACAGTTCTGTTGGAAACTGAGTCCACAGCAGTGAACAGAACGTGTAGTGCCCACGTGTAGACACTATATGGTATCTAGATTCGAATTAACGTGGTGCAGTTCGCTGACAGACGGTGCACCGTAGGCTCAGAGGACTTCCTCTGTATATCAGGCAAATGAAATTTGAGTCCCACTTAGAGCAAGAGGAGATGGGGCCGTTTCTTTCGTGGTCAGCTACATCGTATTGAGCCACGACGGTATAAGACCTTCTCTCGCAGATGAAAGCCACCACACTTTTAAAGAAGTTTAGTGTGGTCCTGGCATGGAGAGGTATCGTATTTGATAGTTTGATATACGTACTCGTACAGAGCTTCGAATTTTCGTTGTTTGTCGAAGGAGTACTGCCAGTCCCCAAGAGTACAGAGATGATTACCACATGCGACACATCTCAAAAGAGAAGTTCGTCTACGCGTCCTCTTCGTAAGTGCACATCCGAATCGACCTTTCCTGGTTAATTAATTTGTCACAAGTGGTCAGTGAATTATCCAAATCTTGCTCCCACAAACTGGAGTGTACTCGGGAGAGGTGTCTCGTTAGCCGCTGCCAAGAACTCATATTGCTGCGAATTCTCTGATCCACTTGACCCTTCCGGTTACAGAACTTTCGTATTACATTTTTTTTTTTTTTTTACTTTTCTTAGGTTGAACGTCTTGTGCTCAAGCATTATCTTATTCTGTAATGCTTTTGATATCTTCTTCAGGTAATACGACTTAAATTTTATGCTGTATTGCAGTATGTGGAGAAACAGAGGGAGAGAAGACTTAAAATCCGAAAGCTAGGACTGTGAGCACACTTTAGTGTCGTTCTGGGCTCTATAAAATGCAGAGTTCCGCTAAGAGCAATGCGAGTGCGGAAACGCGTAAAATCTAGAGCCGGGGACACCAATATGGGTGTGCGTGAGACTAGAAATAACGCAAACCCAACATAAATAATAGTACGAGGGCTATATATGTCCGTCAACACATGAAGTTTCCCGAATATCGGCCTGGTGACTCATCATAAACGGTCACGATCTGTTGTCCTCCGCCGCACCGCCAATTTTTATTTCCTGTAGTAATGAGGTTGTTCTGAACATTATACATTCTTACCATAACCCTTTTGCTTGCGTCACCATTGGCTGCGGAAGTTACATCTCATGGCCCAAACGCAGGTACGTCTCATTCTCGCTGGACGGCAGGGCAACCATAAAGAAAATACCATAATTCACATACACCAGAATTGAAAATAGGCAAAATATATTGCACTAGTTACAGAAACCTCTCCAGCTCTCGGTTTATACTAATGAGAGCCAAAATATTGTCACCATCTGCTTAATAGCATGTTGGTACAGCCTTGCAACAAACGGCAGCGTTTCTGCGTTGCATGGATCTGGCAAGTCTTGGTAGGCTCAGGAAGTACGTGGACGCAGATGTTTACGCACAGATCATTCAGTTCCCGTAAAGGACGGTATGGACCGGTGGTCTTTCTATATGGAATATCCACCTGATAGCGTTCCACATCTTTTCCATTCATTTCCATTTTTTGAATTTGATTGCCAAGACATAGACGTGTTTTCGCTGTTACTCTTCTCAAACTATTGCACCACGCCTGCCGCTGTGGCCGAGCGTTTCTAGGCGCTTCAGTCCGGAACCGCGCTGCTGTCCCGGTTGCAGGTTCGAATCCTGCCTCGGGCATGGATGTGTGTGATGCCCTTAGGTTAGTTGCGTTTAAGTAGTTCTAAGTCTAGGGCACTGATGACCTCAAATGTTAAGTCTGAGAGTCCTTAGAGCCATTTGAACCAATGCTGCACGTTCCTGGTTTTGTGACACGAACAGTGATCCTGCTGGAAGATGCCAACATCAAATATGAAGGGATGCAAATGTTTCGCAAAAATGTTCACATCTGTCATGTGCCTTCGATTATTACCACAGGTCCCATGGGAACACATGTGCCTATCCCCCCACAGCATAATACTATCCTCACCACCCTGCGTCCTTTACGCGGCGTATGTTTCGAGCAGATGGTTCGCCTGGGTGGAACAAGAAAGATAATAAATAGGAGCAGGTGACATGATTAAAATGATCCACGGTCCATTCTCGATGATTCCGTGCTCACTGATACCGTAAATGACTATACCATTGAGTCAGTATGGAAATACGTAACAGTCGTCTGCTGCAGAGCCCCATATTCAACAACGCGTCTGAACTGTTGTTCCAAAACGCACGTTCCTGCACCAGCATTTAACTCTGTCGTCAGACCTTCCGCAGCTTACCCCGCTTTACAGAGTGGACCCACTTTACAGAGTGGGAAAGCCTCCGATCTACAATTACTGCTATGAGACGTGGACGTCCGTCACCTTGTCGTAACTTCCTGGTTTCATCATCCTTTAAATACTTTCCACTGCTGTTTACGATAGTAGCATGCGAACAGCCGACTTTGCTGTTCTCGTGATGCGCGTTGCCGGGCGCCGGAACATAACAGTCTACCCATGTCAAAGTGGCTTTTGTCATTGCATTTCCTCATTTGCAGCTCGTATCGCCACTAGAATAATTCCTCATTAGCCTTCGATTCGCTTGTATTATACACAGGGCGTCTACAGCGAAATAAGCTTCTTTGACGTGAAGTAAAAATATTACTGTACTTCTTGCTCCGTTTCAGCTCTGACTTGTCCGTTGGGTACAGAAGGAGCAAAAGTCGCTGCCGAATTTCTGTCAACGTTTGATGCGTTTTCACTATTTCGCTGTTGTGCGTCCAAGTCAGTTGAGAAGAAGGAATAAAACGTGCTTCGGTACGCAGAGTTTCAATCCATTGTTATGGTTCGTTAGCAACTTCGTTTCCTTTAGAAGAAAGCAACATCAGACGCCAAGGGAATAAAAGCATGGCGCAGGCAGTTTCTGGACAGTGGCAGCATTCTGAAGCGGTGTGCTGTGCATCGACGTATCCCTGAAGTACAAGTCGAAAACGTGCACCAAGCGTTCCGCCACAGTCCACGCAAATCATTTCGTCAGTCTTCGCAGGAACTTCAGATGCCACGTGCAACTATCCATAAAGTCCCAAAAAGCGGTTGCGTCAGCAGTCAGAGCAAGTGCAGATACTTCAGGCTGTAAAGTCTGATGAAAAGCAAAGGCGGTATGGATCTGCATGTGAAATTCTTAACCGATCGGATTCCTGCTCTTTTCTCAAGTCTAATGTTTTCATATGAGTCCACATGGCATGTCTCTGGATCTGTTAATAAGCAGAATTTCGCTTTTGGGGATCAAAGAATCCACACAGCATCAGAAATAAGGTGCGAGCCCCAGAGTTAACGTTTGGTGTTGCCTTATGTGCGGCAAGGTATCCGTACCGCCCCTCTACGCTGAACGGAGTTTCCTATACATGTTGGAGATGTTTACTTTTTCCCAGGTTGAATACCTACAACGAAACCTTTGGTGTTAACAAGACAGTGCTCCACCTCACTAGCGGTCGGATGTCCGGACAAGTCTGAACTGAACATTTCAAGGCCGCTGGATTGGACGCGAAGGACCCGTGTATTGGCCTCGACGGCTCTCTGACATCAAGCCATTGGAATGTTTTTCTCTGAGGCTGCAGTGCCGGACCTTCAAGACTTCCGTACAGGGATTGTGGAACTCATCGGTAACCCCCCTCCAGACTTGTTGTGGCGTACCTGGATGGAAACTGAATAAAGACTAGACATTATTCCGTTACCGCGGTGATTCACTTGGAAGTGTTTTGATTCGATGTTATACTTTTTTTCAAAACTTAATTTGACGTAAAAAGTATTTTTGAGATTGGAATAAATTAATTTCATTTAATTTTTTGTTGGAAGAAAATAGGTTCAAATGGCACTGAGCACTATGGGACTTAACTTCTAAGGTCATCAGTCCCCTAACTAACCTAAGGACATCACACATATCCATCCCGAGGCAGGATTCGAACCTGCGACCGAGGCGGTCGCGCGGTTCCAGACTGTAGCGCCTAGAACCGCTCGGCCACCCTGGCCGGCGAAGAAAATAGGGCACTTCGGTATAGACACAGTATTTTCGCTACCGCATCCAGTGCCGGCAAAAACCATGAGGCTGAATTCAGTCTCGTGGTGGTCAGTGGTGGGAGTATTTTGGGCTCATCAGTGTGTATACCCTTTATTGAAACCATGAAGAGTTGAAGGACGTGGTGAGGACTTCGAGTCCGGCACTACGTGCAGTCACTGTGTTGTGGAGTGGTGAGTGTCGTTTTCCTGCGGCAGAGGAGGCGTCGAGCGCTCGTTGCGGTTGGAAGGACTGGCCCGACGTCTAGCGGGAGTACGAGTCTGGTTCCGCGACTCCCCGCCGCGGCAGCGCCGTAATGGCCCGTGACAGCGGGTGGGGCAGGTAGATAGCTGCAGCAGCCGGCGTCCCGCAGGCAGCCACACAGGGGCAACTGTCGCCAGCAAACACACAGTTCTGTGGCGCCGCTGCGTAACAACAGATCGGCTTGTTACACGTCACCTGCAAGTCTAATTTACCGGATTGTAGAACATACAAATCTACTGTTTCCACATATCCACACCACATTATGGTGCCCAGCAGACGGTTCTATTTGCACCACTGACACTTTCCTCCTTCCTGTTTCAGTATAAATGTCACGAGAGAAGAACGATTGCTAGGTGGTCTTGGTATGAGATCAAATTTCTCTGACTTTACCTTGATGTTTTTATTTTCACGAGTTACGTGTGGAAGGAAACAATATTTTCGTTGACTGTTCTAGGAACGCATACTCTTGTAATTATAGATGTAAACCACACCGTGTTGCACAGCTCCTCTTTTGTAGCATCTGCCACTGGTGTTGAATGCTCATCTCAGTGATAAAGTCGCGCGAACCTGTGACGAATCGCGATTCCCTTCTTTCCATCTTCTCTATTTCCTCTGTCATTCCTATTTAGTATCATAAGTGTTACACACTGACAAGTACGGTGAAGAGCCAAAGACACTGGTACAAGTATGCGTATTAAAATACAGGCAGAACACGGCGCTGAGATCGACAAAGCCTATATAAGACGACACGTCTCTGGCGCAGTTTCTAGATCGGTTACTTCTGGTACAATGGCACGTTATCAAGACTTAAGTGAGTTTGAGCGTGGTGTAGTAGTTGGAGCACGAGCGATAGGATACAGCTTCTCCGAGGTAGCGATGAAGTGGGGATTTTTCCGTACGACCATTTCATGAGTGTACTGCGAATATGAGGAATCCGATGAAACATCAAATCTACGACAACAATGCGGCCGGAAAAAGATCCTGCAAGAACGGGGCCAAAGACGACTGAAGAGAGTCGTTCAGCGTGACGGAAGTGCAACCCTTCCGCAAATTACTGCAGATTTCAAAGCTGGGCCATCAACAAGTGTCAGCCTGCGAAACATTCAACGAAACATCATCGATATGGGCTTTCGGAACCGAAGGCCCACTCGTGTACCCTTGATGATTGCACGACACGGAAGTCTACACCTCCCTTAGGCCCGTCAACACCGACATTTGACTGTTGATGACTGGAAATATGCCTGGTCGGACGAGTCTCGTTTCAAATTGTATCGAGCGGATGGACGTGTACGGATACGGAGACAATCTCATGAATCCATAATCCATGTCAGTAGGGGAATCTTCAAGCTGGTGGAGGCTCCGTAATGGTGTGAGGCGTGTGCAGTTCGAGGGATATGGGACCATTGATACGTCTAAATACGACTCCGACAGGTGACACGTATGTAAGCATCCTGTCTGCTCACCTGCGTCCATTCATGTCCAGTATGCATTCTGATGGACTTGGGCAATTCCAGCAGGACAATGCGACACGCCACACGTCCAGAATTGCTACAGAGTGTCTCCATGAACACTCTTCTGAGTTTAAAACCTCCCCAGGCATGAACATTACTGAGCATGTCTGGGGAGCCTTGAAACGTGCTGTTCAAAAGAGATCTCCACCCGTCGGACTCATACAGCTCTGCGGGATTGATGGTGTAAGTTCCCTCCAACACTACTTCAGACGTTAGTCGAGTCCATGCCACGTTGTGTTGCGGCACTTCTGTGTGCTCGCGGGGGCCCTACACGATAATGTTCTGTAAGTCGCCCCCATCGTGGGTGCACTGCACTGTTCGACTTTTTCTACGGATGGTTTAGCGGTTAGGACGTGTGAGTGAGCTTCCAGGGCTAAAACTTAATGGCGGAATAGGAAATTAGGTCAAATAATGAAAACATACTTCATTGTACTGGATAGAGGGGGCGTGGCTGATGTAGGAAGGTACCAGTGTAGAAGGTCGTGCAAACTAAATAAAATGGGCAACGTGTGGGAAGGCGGTTCATGTTAAGATATGTTGGTGGACGGTCACGGGGTGCAGAACCAAAGCTCAGCCTTCAAAGCGAGATGTCTGTTCTAGTTAAAGTCTGAGAGAGAGAACTGGCTGTGTTCTGCTCTCCAGAATCCTCCAGTGCACACACAGGTGACGTGCCGATGGCGTGAATTCGCTAGCAACTTCAGCAGAGGGCTGAAGGCGTCTCTTGTCAGTAGCTTAACCGAAGAGAACTGCCTCGATTCGGAAACGCAGGCGGCTTGTGTCATGTAGGAACAGCCGCTCTAGGAGAAATTTTGTAAAGACTTGACTGAAGCCTTTGAAACAATTTTTTAAACAAGTTCCCTAAAATACTCCTAGACTGGCTGTCACCTTGTACATATTCTTCCAATCAGTGTGTCTAACATGTGCCTTTCCTACGGTTTGTTTCATGCGATTGTGCCATCTTAAATGGATCCATACGGATACTCCCAGATATTTAATAGATGTGATCGCTTCAGGCGACGGTTTTGCAATTGTGTAATCGCAAAATAACGGGCTACATTTGTTTTCTGTTGGGAGTCAATTATAAATCCCTACACCAAATGTCCATCCTCTTCAGGTGTTCCTGGATTTCACTACAGTTATCTAGCGTTGTGACTTGTCCATATAAGTTACGACAGCATCATCGGCGAAGAGCCTCATGGAACTTCAGAAAGTTATTCACGTACATAATGTGGACGCGTCAGAATCCTCTAATATTCTGTTTGGGCGTACCCGAAGTTACTTCTAAGTCTGAAGGTTTCCAGTATTTCTCTCCTTAAGAAATTCATGTTGTGTTCTGTTCGCTAGGATCTGTTCGACATATTCGCGAAGCTGACCTGTCCGAATACTCTCATATCTCTTACTAAGCTACAGTGCGGAACTGTATCAAATGCTTTCACAAAGTCAAAGAACACAGCAGCAAATTTCCATTTAATTAACTCTTACGTCTAATCAAATTTTTCTATTCCTTTGTGCTGTATGGCTTCTCCAAGATATTTAAACTTACTAACTCGTTCTATTTATCTATTTTAACGTTCTCTCGTATAATATGCTTCGATAACGTCCTTTTGGTAGACTGGTAGCTTTCCTCCTGGCAGGTACCACAGTCATACAGCATTTCTGTAACAACATTTCCACCACCCACAGTAATTATTGTTTATTTTCCAATCTTGGCCAGTTTCGACTAGTAGGTCACTTTGAAGCAATATTTGACATGCATAAAAAGAAGCCACAAAATGTCTCAAACCACCAGCATGAGGAAACCAGTTATGTGTACAGCTGGTACTAAAACAGTTAAAAGTAGAAGTAGAAACACTGCCAATTATACGCATAACTACTTGTTGCAAGTTGCAAGTTGTATGTTGGTGGCTGGACTGATTTCCGGCTTGTTCTTACCCATGTCAACTACCGCTCTGAACCAGCATAATAGTCGAATTTGGCTAGTAGAGAGAAATACTCAATAATCATAGTCGGCGGCGGATATGCCTCAGTGCAGAATTTACTATTGGAAATATTCACCCCATTTTACTAATCTCATCTGGAAAACCTTACGATCAAAGTATCAAGAATCAGAAACTTACCTATTTTGGAAGGCTGCATGGGCCATCAAATTTGCTCGTGAGTCGGTAGTTTTCAAAAGGTTAGGAAAATCATCACTTTCGTCGAAATAACAACAGCGAAACGAACAGAATGACAGTGAATGACCCGCCGTTACACAAATACACCTACGTTATGCTTCTGATAGAACAACATTGTAGCTCAACATGGGAGGTGAAAAAGAACGAACAGGCCTCAGATTTAAGGTACCTGGCGCACCAACCGCGTGGAGGAAATTAATGTGTGCAATGGATCCCGCCATATTTCACCCAGAAGCTCAGGTACTCGACTCGTCCGCGGACATCATCCGCTATTAACGGATGAATTATTAGTAAAATATTTTGGATTTGAGGTCCGCCAGTTATGCAAAACACCGTTTTTCTTTATTAGTAAGTCATAGCATACATTTTTCATGCTTATGACTACGTGCTTGTTTGAAATTGCAGAAGGACGTTGAAAACTTTAGTTAGTGTTCGCAGACAAATGACAGCATAAAGACGGCACTTAATCACACAATTTTTAGGTGTCGGTCCCAGAATCAAATCAAAGGACAAATGTATTTGTTTTCATAATGCATATTAAAACAGCGAGGAGACCCATATTTTGAAGAAAAGCCTTTTTAGACGACAAATTGAGCTATTAAGGCACAAACCTTTATTTAAATATATTTTGGAAAAAAATGCTGACCTGAGCAAACAAGGTTATTTTTTCTCCTTTCATCACCCATATATGTTTCTGTTAATGTTTCACCATCCTCAGTGAGTTTATTTTATTTTATCAAATGCAAATATTGTTGTTCATTGGAACAACTATCGTCTGCAGTATAGCTGCTAATTTAGTTTCCCATCTGCAAAATTTTGTGGTTTCCACTTTGTCACGTCTCTACAAGACTGTAAACACTGTGCCACTACGAAATATTCAACAATTTCAGAGAGTCATCATAAAGTGAAAACCACAGATGCGCATGGCGAATTGTACCAAAATTTGAGCTGTACTACAGACCAGAGACAACTACAGGAGCCACAGTAAGTGAAATTAAGAAAAAAACAAGTGAACTGAATTTGATGGCGAAACTTCGTCGAAACAGATATGGATGAACAAGAATAAATTTTCTCAACGTAGAATACTTTCCCTAAATATATTTATTTGAAAGCAAAAATGGAAACAAATAGTGAGTTTTAACCTTAAGGTGAAAACTTTTTATCTGCTACGAGCTTCAGTTTAGTTGATCATCAGACACATGAAATTGCTATTTTAGCTTACATCGCATCATTTCTGCTGTGTAATCAATAACACTGAAACGCATTCATAATCTCGTATACTCTTACTACGACGTCCAGATTCATATTCGCTGGCGTTCTGTAGAGAGAGGACGGTGACTCACAATGTGTTATTATTATTATTATTATTATTATTATTATTATTACACATTTTCCTCTTGGGCATACTTGAATGCCTGAACTTGTATATTACATTATTATTCAATTTTTTCGCGTTTCTTTCTTCTTTTTCTCTTCCCAAAATCTCTTCTTTCTTTGATGCATTCATGTTTTCTTTGCTTTTTCCATAATTCCCCTGTTTTCTTAATTACTTTTACATCAAACTTCATGTTCATAATTTTGGCTCAGGATTTTTCTCTCTCATTTACCATTTCGCTATTGATGCCGGCTTGTTTTAGGTCATGTATCTTTTCTCATCGTGTCTGCGATTCGGTGTGTGTGGTCGTATAATTCTTTGGTTTGTCTCTCCAACCCTCAACACTTCTGTGAGTGTTGTTCCAAAAACTTTTCAGAGAATTTTACATTCTATTTTTTTTTTCTGTCTGTGTGATTTCTGTTGTTCAGATTTGTATCGTTTCTGACGGGTAGAGAAGTTTAGTAGTACGAATGTAGTGGCTTCATTTGACCTGTCTTGATGTTTCTTTTGTTGTTGTGTAGCCATCTGAGTTTGTGTGCTTTCTGAAAATTTCTGTTCTTTCTGTCTTCAATGCCTTGTTTCATCCTGCTATTTGTAAATATTCCACTATATACTCGAATTTTTCCACTCTTTCAACCTTTACCTAACTTGTGTGCATAGCTTGTGTGTTGTTATTCTTTCTTTTCATGTATCACGTTTTCTCATATCAATAAATCTGCACTGCAAAGACTTCAAGTAAGCGTTCCAGTGTTTCTTGCGCTTCTTGTCTACTGTAGCCGAGTACTACCAGATCATCTGAAAATGCCAGGCATTTTATGACTGTATTGTTTGCACGATTTCTTCCGAACTGAATCCTTTTCACGTTTTCTGCCCATTGTTTGATAATTTTGTATACGATCATGTTGAATAAAAGCGGTGAGAGCCCAGCTCTTTGTAAGAGCCCGCACGGTGGTGAGCCAAAACATTATGCCCACCTGCTCAATAGCTTGTTTGTCCTTATTAACTTGTTTGTCCGTCTTAGTTGTTTCATAATCCCTTTTACTTCAGTGATTGTGGGCGATTTCAAATTTGGATTTGGCATCGTTCCGGTGAAGTTTAATTTATCTTTAGTCTACTCGCTGTAGAGGAGTTTATAAAACTTTTTTTTAAGATTTCTGTAGTTTTCTTTAGCATCAGTTTCTATAGATTCGCCTACTCTTTGGAAGCAGATATTTTATGCCTGCTACATCTTTATTTTTTCCCCGAATATTCTGTATAAATTTTTCATGTTATTCCTTTTGAAGTCTTCCTTCATTTCATTTAGTCTTCTTATAATTTTATTTCTATTATTTACGCCACATCAGTAATGAGGCCATATAGGCTATAACAGTAACATTTTTGTAGCCTGATGACGACCAAGTAGACTGAAACTGGTAACAAATAAAGTCTTATCAGTAGCTCAACGTGTTCCACAAAAATGTCTTCCTTTAAATATTTACGAACTCACTGACAAAGTGCACGCAAAGTACATCGTTTGGACACTTGTTACACATTATGAATTTGCAGCAGTATTTTAAAGTTAGTGGTGCTTTAATTTATGTTAACGGGACTATCGCATCACCAACTGGAAAGTAAAAATTAAAAAAATAGGACATTTTAGTTTCTAGAAAATACTTAAGGATGTGTAAGAAGTAGCTGTTTGATGGAGAACCTCGACTGGGAGGCGGTGAAAGATAAATTTAGCGCGGTCGAGATCACTTAATCACTTGAGCATTTTGTGTGTGTGTGTGTGTGTGTGTGTGTGTGTATGTGTGTGTGTGTGCGCTCATTGTTGCTTCATAAGAAAAAAAGCTTAGACGCAGCGCAGATGCAAGTAATCGTGTCAGGGGCACTGAAAGGAAAAGCGTCGTTTCTCGAACCAGAACCCCGAGGAAAAAAGTGAATGATATTTTTTCCTGTCACGAACTGTGGCTGGTGGAACATGATACAGTACTGGAACAGTTATTAAGGAGACAGCGCTCTGTGCAGAGTGAACATTACCGGTTTTTGTTATGTCTTATGACTGGCTGTGTATTTTCTCTTTTGCACTGTCCTCAGAGTGGTGACTTTTTTTCGTTATTGCCAACAGCTGAGGCTTTCAACAGCTACAGTAAAAACAAGCAAGTGGAATATCCGTTAATGTAGCGTAAAATTTGCGCGAGAGCCTGTTGACAAGCCATCTACAGAGCGACGGAATGTAAGTAGGAGCTGTCCCTGTATTAAACAGCAAGAGATACTACACTTAGACATCTAGGTTCAAAATTTACTGCTATTGTTGTACCGAGAATGCTACTTTAACAGGTAAAGTTTTCCGTAAGCGTACGAAAACACGGGTTGCTTGCCGCCAGCGTCGAACTTCTTGTCCTTGGTACAATATTTATACTTGTGAAGAAAATATTATTTGCGTCAGAGTAAATCGATCCTAGGGTACTGAGTATAAAGCAGTGTAACTGGAGCTCCTTGAACGATTCAAGCCACTCCCTTCAATGTAATCTCCCCCACCCTCCCCCTATAACACACATGTTTCAATATCATAACAATAATTTGTTTAAATTAACACTCAACACGCCTTCCCAAAAATTAACTTAAGATAAATACACTTAACTGAAAAGCATTTATCCGAAAATCTGAGACTGACATGTGCCTTTTAATTGACGTAGCATAATGGGAAAAGTCAAAGTAGTTTGACAACCTCGTAACAGACATTATGAAACTCCAAGGGTGTGATCCCCATTTGTGTATAGCACTACATCTTTGAACATATGACTGCTGGCTATCTCTATGTGAGGTTGAAGATGGTGGGAGCGATGTTTCTTTCGGTCGTTTCCGTATTTATTCGGGACAGTTAGATTTCCTGTTATTTTTTTCTTGGTGGGCGGTCTTTCCGTTTCTGTCTTGCCATCCCCAACTTCCTGTGGTTTGCAGGCTCTGTTTGTGGACTCACTAACCGTGTCGAATTTGTTGTTGTCTGCACGTACTGTCTGCCTGTGACTGGACGCAGTCATCCGGCTGGAATGTTTTCTGCGTTAGGCCAAGCCTATGTAGGGTACGTTGAAAGTCCGTCTACACACTTAGGAAACGCCTCAGGGAAGTGAAATCCTGTGTTAAACGTAACTTGTAATTTTCTAGAATTATTGCCATTTTTGAGATTCCGAATTTTCATATTGATCTTCCGAAGTCCGCCTCCGCTGCGGTGAGAGTGTCTGATTACCATACGATGAAACCGGGCTCGACTGCCGATGCTGTCAGGGATTTCTCCTCGGTGAAAAGTTTGGAACGAGAGTCCACGTAGCCTCCTGATGGCAACAGAGGAGTTGTAGGGCGTTGACAAAAATTTGGAACAACTAAAAATGCATCACCATACCTAACAGACGTAGGGAAACAGTTGGGCTTAAAACCAGCGTCCAGTAGTCTCGGAATGGATAAATACATGTCCTGTATGATTTTTAGGGGTCTCTGATACCATTCTTATTGCAAAATAAAGTTCAGATAATGATGATAGTCATTAGACTCCGTTCTCTCCAAGGTGGACAATAAAGGCTTAACAGTGTCGCAATTTGGTGACTATGGTAGTCAGCGGAGATGCGATAGTTCATCCTCGTGCTCCCGAAAACAAATTGGAAATTTGTGGTAAGTCCTATGGGACCAAAATTCTGAGGTCATCGGTCCCTAAGCTTACACACTTCTTAATCTAACTTAAACTAACTTACGCTAAGGACAACACACATACATGTCTAAGGGAGGACTCGAACCTCCGACGGGGGGAAGCCACGTGAACCGTAACAGGCGCCTTTGACTCCACGGCTATGCCACGCGGCTCACACATAAACAGTCAAGGACGCTTCGATTTGTGTGAACGAAGACCTTGTCGTCATAGAATACCATGATACGACTGCCCTAATCATCTCCGAACCACAGCCATGTTTCACTCTTCAGTCGTTATCTCGGTCAGAAGTTGGAAACAGTGTGAAAGAAGACTCATCGTACGAAATGACATTCTTCCATTGCTCTTGTCTTACGACTTAGGCGCCGCGTTTTCTTCTAAGGACATTTTCATAACTGATGTGTGGTTTTGGAGCTCCACCTCGCCCTGCGACTCCCTGCGTTTGGAACTTTCTTTGTGTTATTTTGGCGGTGACACGGTTCGCAAGAGCGACATTCAGTGCAGGAGTGACGTTTACAGCTGTTCTCATTTTCGATTGCCGTCTGTCACGATCGAGCGAGGTGGCGCAGTGGTTCGCACACTGGACTCGCATTCGGGAGGACGACGGCTCAATCCCGCTTCCGGCTATCCTGATTTAGGTTTTCCCTGATTTCCCTAGATAACTTCAGGCAAATGCCGGGATGGTTCCTTTGAAAGGGCACGGCCAATTTCCTTCCCTGACCCGAGCTTGTGCTGCGTCTCTAATGACCTCGTTGTCGACGGGACGTTAAACACTTAACTCCTTCGTCTGTCACGATCACTCAACGCTATCTCTGTACGCTGCACAAATTTTCGATACGGTGGCTCCTGAAACAGCGAATCTTTATGCTACCTTGGTAACATATGAGCACCGACACTTTGCCCGCTTTCGCATTCGCTTAGATCTGACTTAATGCACAGAACATTTTTCTGACTACGATGACACTTGCAACGTAGTGAGAACATCGAACGCATGTCGTTCGTGGTCAAATATAACAGTGCAACACCCAGGCTAGGCTACCATCTGCTTTATGTACAAGCGTGCTTTTCTCGCGGTGTTTTCATATTTTCACCCAACCCCTGTTCTTGGATAGGAATCAGCGGCTCCAAAGTCTGCAAAGCCGACTACATATGCACGCCCGTATGACGCCACTGCCTCAGTACATGAGACGGCCGTTGGTCGGCCCGTCTGCGGCCAGAACGACGCAGAACCCCATCTCCGAATGTTAGCTGAGTAATCTGGGAACTGACAAATATAATAATGTAAACATTATAACTAAAATTTTCTTTGGTGGTAGGGGAAGAAAACATCATGACCTCGTCCACCCTCTTCCCTGCCCTTGGACCCGCATCCGATACAGATATCTCATTGTGTTCAGTGTCGATAGTGTTAAACAATAATCTTTCTGAGAATTTGCATATCCAGCTTGGCACTATACAGTAGTGAACTACGAAGTGGGAAATTTGGAAAAGAAGACAATCGAAGATTTTGAAAATCTTAAACATAGCTGCGAATCAGCAATTGTATAAATCTGAAGAGGTTGAAACAACTCAGCTAACCAGTTGCAAAACAAAGGACTAATAAACCTTTGTTTAGTAACTAGCTGGCTGATGTTTTCAACCTCTTCGAAGCGTTTGAGAAGAGGAGCTACAGAAGGATGTTGAAAATTTGGTGGACTGACAGGATAATAAATGAGATTCTCCGCAGGATCGGAGAAGAAAGGATTTACTGACAACTGAAAAGGGAAAGGCCCAATCCGACATGTCGCAACCTGCCCCGATACTTTTTGAACAGGAGGAATACACTGAAAGAAACACTAAGTTTAACTGCTAAGACACACTACAAGTACTTTTTTTTAAAAAAGTGCTGAAAATTGCCAAATTCGTAGCTCGCCTGGTGGCTGGAAAAGTGTATATTCTTGCTGAAGGTGTAGGAGACAGCGCGTGCTGAACACAAAGGGCACAAAAAATTGGTTGAAATGGCTCTGAGCACTATGGAACTTAACTTCTGAGGTCATCAGTCCCCTAGAACTTAGGAGTACTTAAACATAACTAACCTAAGGACAGCACACACGCCCATGCCCGAGGCAGGATTCGAACCTACGAGCGTAGCGGTCGCGCGGTTCCAGTCTGTAGTGGCTAGAACCGCTCGGCCACTCCGGCCGGTCAACGGGCACGTATACTTCGTTGATCACGTAAGGCATTTTCCCGAAAATTGTCGGACAGTATAATTTCCTGTAGCTCATAGTTATTTCAGATTTATCAGTGGAACAGTATCGTTGATCTTCAGGCATTTCTTCGTTGTCAGTGCGCACCATCACATTTTAGGAATTTGATCAAGTATGCCTGCCTGCTAAGCAGCACAATATGCACAATAATGGCCACCACCGTTCCTTATTCCACTCCAGTTGTGTATAAATAAAACCAGTAATTACTATGAAGTACCTGAATGCATTAATTTTTCGTCAGATGTGCCTCGTGTAAGGAAAATGTTTGTTTTTGTCATCCAATGTGCACTTTGCACTTTTGCGATGATTACAAGGAATGAACAAGGAGCTGTTTCATTGTTAGAAAAATATACAATATTAAAAATTATCATAAGAACTGTGATACAGGAATTCTCATAAAATATTTAATGTTAACAAAGTAAGGTCCAAAATGATGGAAGTCGTCTGTAATGTAACGTCATACACTGCGTCGATTTTCTTTCCTCTGCTAGCCACTTGTGTAACAACAATTTAGCGGTCAATATGAAGTGCAACTTATTCAAAAAATGAATGGTTTGAGACATTTTTGGTATGGTTTTAGCGCTGAAACTCCGCGTATGTTCACTTTGGACTTCGCGTTGCGTCACAGGTTGTCTTGACACAGCTGTGTCTTCTTATTCGCCGGATTACGCGCTAGGCAGGTAGGGCTGTAGACTGCTATTTACAAGCTGTTGTTCGTGCAGAAAAACTGAGTGACTTTAACACTTTTTTAAAAAAAATACTTGCAGTGCACCTTAGCAGCTAAGATTTTGACAGTGCATTTCTTTCAGTGTATTCTGCCTGTGTGAAAAATGTCAGGTAGGTTTTTGACAAGTCGGATTGGACCTTTTCCCAGTGAGCGGAAGAAGGGACATGATGACAGGAAACATGTTGTGATTCTTGACACAACTACAAGTTTGCTCGATTTACTCTTGAACATGTTAATACATTAAGGAATAACTGCCATGGGATTAGAGAGAGCTTTGACAAAACTGTAGGAGTAGACTGAGGTCGAGATACTGGAATACATCCACGTTGTGTGTAAGTGCTGCTCTGACAAGATGAGATGAAAAGATTGACACAGTAGAGCAGGTCACGGTGAGCCCTGCGTGCAACAAGCCTAAAGTCTGATGATCCCAACCCCCCATCCACCCTTCCCCACCAAATAAATAAATAAATAAAAAGTCAAATGTTAAACTGCGAAGTGAAACTCACTGTTTAGTTGCACTGGACTGTGGTCTAGTTAAAGCCAGGCCGAGCAGCACTGCTTAGCTCTCAGCATCGGAGCGTCGTGTCTAGTTTCCCTTGAAGGCGCGCTCCCCCTTGGGGAGGTAGCTCTGCGTGCGCCGCCGACGCCAGCCTTCCTTCCCCGAATCCTTAACGCCGCCCAATTGTGTGCCGTAAAGGCTCATTTAGCTCGCACGCCTGCCCATTCTAGCGGCGTTGCTACTGCGGCAACTCTCTATTAATCATGTCTTTCACAACAACCCAGTTTGTGGTCCCTTTTCGCCGCGGATTGCTCCAGGGAAAACGGCTGAGGCGTTCTCTGCGTGGAATGCGATAAACATTTCTTCCGCAGCTTCCGCTGTTCGAACGTTTCACATTTTCCCTTCCTGCGGGAATTCATGACAGTTACAAATGACTTTATTCTGCGATCAAGTGCGTTACATAGTAGACAAACAGGAAAGAAGCTATTAAGCATCTTGAAACGTAACCCGTTCTTAATAATCTTCTCTGTAAATTTCTGCTAACAGCTTCACATTAAATAATGAATCAGTGCCATGAAACTTACGGACAAAAATATACGTAATCTTACAGAGGAAGCACGAATAGTAACTCCTTCAGTCAAATTTTTTTGTGTTTTATTGAATCACACGATGGATCTTTGATCGTGTGGGTCGACCATCTCGTGCAAATTGTTGTAACGCATTATTCACATCTGTTCTTGAGTAAAGTGACGTGAAATGTACGTTCCCATTGTAAGAAGATTAGATTTTAGGTTTCGAAAGTTCGCGAGTCTAGTGACGGAAAATATGAGGACAAATACTGAAAAACTTCCAGAATGAGATTTTCACTCTGCAGCGAAGTGTGCGCTGATATGAAACTTCCGGAAAAACTTACCGAAAAATTTAGGAGGTATAATTTTAACATTCTAACGTTAGCAAACGTAGTTTTATACCATTAGTGTGAACAAAACTGCCAAACTGTTTTTTATGCTGATCCTAAGGTGTTAAAATGTGTGTGAGTTCCTAAGCGACTAAACTGCTGAGGTAGTCGGTCCCTACACTTATACACTACTTAAATTAGCTTCAGCTAACTTATGCTAAGATCAATACATACACCCATGCCCGAAGGAGGACTCGAACCTCCGGCGGGAGGTTCAAATGGCTATGAGCACTATGGCACTTAGCGTCTGCGGTCATCAGTCACCTAGAACTTAGAACTACTTAAACCTAACTAACCTAAGAACATCACACACATCCATACCCGAGGCAGGATTCGAACCTGCGACCGGACTGCGCGCCTAGAACCACTCGGCCACCGTGGCCGGCCCGCTGGGAGGGGCCGCGCAATACGTGACATGGCGCCCCGAACCGCACGGTCACCCCGCGTGGCGGTCATAAGGTGTTTCGTTTCAGAACACCCTGTGCAATGAGTGATTTTTGGAAATTGTTTTTAATTCAGCCATAGTAAATATCATATGGTAGTGTTCCAACGCATTAAACAGTCTAGATTTTATTGTATTTGTGTAATTTATATGTATTTTTCTGTGGTTTGATTATTAGTCTATACGTAACACACACAACAACGGCACATTTAAACACAAGGCTTATAGATGAAAGACTCAGTCCCGCTACCACAACACCACGATGTGCGGTAGTATTCTCTGCCGTCAGTGTGCCGCAGGAAGCTTGCAGACACCACGTTCCTCCCCTTAAGTCTGAACGGCCCCTCCCGCCAGAGGTTCGAGTCCTCCCTAGGCCAGGGGTATGTGTGTTGTTCTTAGCGTAAGTTAGTTTAAGATAGTTTAAGTAGTGTGTAAGTCTAGGGACCGATGACCTCAACAGTTTGGTCCCTTACGACGCTTTTCCCTAATCAATCTGTAGACCAGCGTCCTAAATGAAAGTATTTTGTTTAGCGTCGGTGCCCAGTTGATAGAAGCGCTTTTAAAAAGGTAGAATCATATTGCAAATTTTTCGAAAGTATCCGTTGAGAACACTGACTAATTTCCTGGCAATTTATAGAAGGTTTATACAGTCAAGAACACCTTTTAAAAATGTTGTTGTGAAAAATATTTAAATACCTACAAAAATATAAAATATTCACACTGTAGTAGGAGATATAAACTAATCATTTGTGAGTTCTGTTGACTTGTTTGCTTCACAAGGCAGAAATTGTGCATTTAATTTGCTGGAATCCATGACGGAATACATCCGCTTTGAGTTATGTATTTTTCATTCCAGGAGACTCACTTTCCCAAATTGGTACATTATGTCGATCAATCATGTCTGCTATTTGAATTATTGTTTCCTGCGTAATCACTACCCTACTGGAGGTACCTTTATATTCCATTTTTGATGGAATTGCTACCCAAAACTCATATTGATTTTCACTATTTCTGCGTTAACAGAACCTGATATTCGTAAGGCCTCTCAGGTAGGAGCCATGAAAGATGGCTGCACATTGATAAGTTGAAAACTCGAGTTTCTTAACTGCCCTTGTAGATTTATTTTATTTTATTTATTTATTTCTTTTTGAACGGGTCAGCATTCTTTCCGAATGTCTCTGAGCCGCCAGTCACTTGTACTTACAATTAGGCTAATAACATTTTCAAAAACAGGCAAATGATTGCCAATTGTGGAACACGCGACAGTATACATAAATAATTCTAAGTCCGACTGGAGATTGAAAATCTTTAGACTTGTGCGCTGACACTTAGCCGTTTATTCAGAGAGGTCATATAGAGATCGTCACGTAAAATACTTTCATATAAGTTACCAGTTACTCCTCAGCTCATAGCAAATTTTGAACCTAACAAGAACAGATCGCAATGCACAATTTTGCAGATACATTATACATGTAAGAAATGTACGTGTCGGATCAAATTGCATCTTACAGCTGGACGAATTGCAGGTCGTGTTATGTTCGCCCCAAACAGCCTCAAATTTGAATTACCCATTTCACAATAACAGATCTACCGTTAAAATTTCATTATGTATTAGTATCGTTCAGACTGCATTCTCGACACACACATAAACAGTAAGAGTCACCATAAAGTACAGTAGTGACCTTGTTTTCTCCTTAGAGGTAACGATTGTTCTTAATACACTACTGCCTCTAATAGCAAGTTCAGTTTTTCTCCATCTATTGTATTTATGAGATTGAGCATTGCGTTGAATTGTATATACTCCCTTAGTAGAAGGAAAATTACTTCTGCACAGCAATGATAGATTTACAGCTACTGTTATGAGATAACAACTAAAAAGTCAATGACAGTTTGACATCTCTGGAAACCTCTAAGGCCCGACAAGACATTAGATCGACAACCAGCAGGAAAATACTGACAGCTACAGAAAAGAATCTGCGCGACAGGAATGTGGCAGCTAGTCATGTACGTATTGCAGCGTGCTGGAGAGCAGAATAGCACACATTCCAGAGACGTTTATTTCTCAAGCAAGCTATGAAGCAAACAGTGGAGAAATTTTGGAAAGACATTTAAATCCAACGAGAATAAATAAAACACTTTCAACATTTGCCGATGACACTGTAATTCTGTTTAGACGGTCAACGGCACAGAGCAACTGAACGGGAGGGATGGTGTCTTGAAAAGAGACTATCCGATGACTGTCAGAAAAGTGAAGCAATAGCAATGAAATGTAGTGAATTAAATCAGGTGATGCTGAGACAATTAGATCAAGGAATTATGCTCTAAAAGTAGGACTCCTAGATGTATTTTGTTATTTAAGAAAGGATGCGGCTATAGCCCAAGAAAGAAGGAGGATATAAAAACAAAACTGCCAACAGCGAGAAAATCATTTCTGAAGAAAAGAAATTTGGTAGTATTGGATAAAGGTTTAAATGTTATAAAGTGTTAGTCAGGGCTTGGTCGTCTAGTTGTCGGAAATGACTTCGGCAGTATGGTCCAGTAGCTCAGCGTATTCAGTCCGGGGACTGTTCCACCCCCACCCCCTCCCTGAGAATTACAGTGTCATCGGATCGTAAATATTAAAAGTGTTTTATTTCTTCTAATTGGACTTAATTGCCTCTCCAAAATTCTCGTCAATGTCATGCTACATTCGCACAGTTCCACTGACAGAAAAACAAATCGAATGAAAAAATATATGATAAAGTGGGAATCTGGAAAGCCGTAAGATCGTGCGGTAGAATCCAGGTCAGAGACTAGAATTTTTCAATCTGCTTTTGCACTAACTTTAACCTCTCACTAACGTGAAGAGGAGTCCGAAACCACACGTGTTTCGGATTCCACGTTTACAGTAAATTGGCCTTTAGCGGTTTAGTTACTGCAGAAAACTAAGGGTGCGAAAGTTGTCAGGGTGGTACAAGAGGAAAGTGTGATGCGTAAAAATTCTAAGAGGACACCAAGGCTTCAGTGCAGTAAGGGGTGTAGATTGGAATAGTTATGCAGAGATGAAGGGTTATACTAGTGTGGAGGGCTGCAGCAAACCAGTCTTCGGACTGAAGTCCAAAAGAATAATAGTAAAAGAGAAAACATACAACGTCAGTGTGTTACAGGAAGGTCTCCAGAATGAGGTACAGGGTGATCACAGAAGAACTTTACGCTCAAAAATCCATAAGACGAAATGGTGCAATCTATTCGCTTCAAACCATAACCTGTTAATAGAGTATCTCCAGAAGTTTTCTTCCGTAAGTCCGCAATTTTTTTCTTGTCAGACGTTGCCACCAGGTGCTATTAATGAAGAAAATGGCAATTAGACCACAACAGTTAGCAAAAATTGAGTCGGTGACTCCTATTCAGCGAGCATTTCGCACATAGTTTCAAGAGGAGTTAGGCACCAGAGCTGCTATCTACGCCTGGTGCAAATAGTACTAAAGGAGGTTGCATCTCCAAAGTCAATCGTCCAGGTCGGTCTCCTTTGTAGGAATAAAATATTAATAGCGTTCGAGCAGCATTTTAGCGAAGCCCACAGAGTTCAACACGTGGAGTCAGTCGTGAGCTTCAGATGGCACAAACAGCCGTTAGCAAAATCCTACGTGCACAATTGCGCTTGGAGCCGACAAATTACAGTTAGTCTAGCTGCAGAGCTCAGGTACTCAGCCAAGGCAATTGCTATGCTGGATGATGTGACTTCTATTCCGAGATGTTGACAAGGATGGACAATGACAACGGACACGTCAAAGAGGTTGATTTTTTAGTGACGAAACGCCGTTGCACACGAAAGATAAAGTTAATCGGCACCATGATCGTTTTTGGGGAACGAAAAACACATGTATCTCCATCGAACATGAAAGATATTCGCCAAATGTCGATAGAGAATATTTACAACCCCTAATTTTTCTTGCAGAAAACCGGCACAGTTAATTTGCTTCGTTCGTGGCTTCTGCCTCAAGTGCAAGAAGAGTCCAACAAGTTCATCTCGTAACAAGATGGTGTGCACCTCTTTACTTCCACATGGCTGTCCGGGAACTCAGCCTGGACGATAGCTCGGCCTTGCTACTCCTGATGATGGGGATTAAAACATGGTCCCGGTATGCTGTTCTCTTTTTATTATACTTGCAGTTGGTCAATATCAACCTTGGGTCATTTTCAAACACATGTTTGAACCTTGCATGTTTTGAACTTTCAACGTCATTTCCAATTCTAACGGTTCAAGTGGATCTGAGCACTATGGGACTTACCATCTGAGGTCATCAGTCCCCTAGAACATAGAAATGCTTAAATCTAACTAACCTAAGGACATCACACACATCCATGCCCGAGGCAGGATTCGAACCTGCCACCGTAACGGTCGCGCGGTTCCAGACTGAAGCGCCTAGAACCGCTCGACCACACCGGCCGGCTTTCAAATTCTAATACATTGCTAGTATATGTGGACTGGTATACACTGTATTTCAGTGCATATCTGGCACAAAAACAATACAGTAGTATACATGATTACCTCCACTGAATGGACGTAATCATATAATCTATCGTATTTTTTTCGTGCGACATAGGCACGGAAATACGATGTATACCTTTGCTGCAAACTACTAGCAATGTATTAGAGTGTGGAATGAAGGAAGCTTAAGATATGTGCCTGAAAACGATCCACGGTTTAAACTGCTCAATTTCACGGATAATAAGAGGAATACAGCCTACATGCACCGTTTTCATTCTCAAAATAGTTTAGGCTGTGGACCACCGAAAAAATAAAATTTTAAAATGCTGATGTTGAGGTATAGTGCAGACGGCCACCATTGTCACCAGACTTAACCTTTCGTAGTTCTTTTGTGGGTTCCTGTGAAAGACATAGTTTTTGTCCCATCCTCGTCACAATCCTTGCAGCAGCTACGGCAGCGAACCCGCAGATGCGATAGAGTCTGTCACCATCGGAATGTCGCACGGTGTTGGGAAGGGTATGAAGGTCGTTTCCGGCGTTTGCCGCATCACTCGAGGAACACATATTCAAACGTCGCATTAGAAAAATTTATGAATGACTGTGCTGTAAATCTTCTGCATTATTTGATTTTCAAACAGCTGAGCAAAACTGAACGAACTCAGACATTTCTCTCTTTACTTATTCTGATCATCACTAAACCGACACAATATCTTTAGCGCAACGCAATCTGACTTTCAATAATCTCTACAAAAGAATGGCCCTGACTAACAATAACCTATACCTTTCATGAAGCACTTACCTCACTAAAAACTTTGTTACTCAAACTACTGCAATACAGCGTGCGCCGATTCTGCCAGCTGAATAAAAGATTCTAACTACTGATAGGCACGATTCTGATAGAGAACAAACAATGTATTTACCTTAATAATGTTCAAAAGTCATCATATTACAAATTTACTCTTTCTGATGGACACACATCCAGATCGTTCGCTCTAAAAAATCCGCCATCTCTCTCCCCACATCCACCACTGCTGGCGGCTCACCTCCAACTGCGCAACGCCACGCGCTGTTCACATCCAACTGCCCAACACTACAACAGCAAATATTCCAACAATGAAAACCAGCCACAGACTGCACACAGCAAAGCCAGCGATTTTCATACAGAGCGCTAAGTGGCGTTACCAACATAAAAATCTAAACTGCCTACTTATAATATGATTCCCTGTACTCAATAAAAAATTCCAGTGATAACCTATTGGCAGGATAAGGTTTGAAGCGATATGGTTGAATCGTTTCGTTTGTATGAAGTTTTGAAAGTGTTATGTTATTTTGTGCTGTGCTTGTATTTTGTTGAAACCGTGCAGTTGTCAGGATCGGTCCTAAACATTCACGTTTTCCGTAGAAGAAAGGTGAAAGCGATAGTCTGACGCGGTCGGTATTGCATCGGGTGGCTCTGAGGCACTGGATTTCGGCAATGGGAATGTGGGGCAGCGGCGGCTGCGGCGGCGGCGGCGGCAGATGCGGTAGCAGCGGCGAGCCGGGGTGGGGCGGGTTTATTTGGCGCCGTAAAGCCGCGCTCTGTCCGCGCCCCGCGCTGTTTATTTGTGCGTCCGCGCCGCATCGCGCCGCTCGCCATTTGGAATCGCACCGGCAGCGGCGGCGGCCCTCGCAAAGCAACGCCGAGTTACCCCGCCACTCGCCCTGCGCACGCCTCCACTCACGTCGCCGAATCACAGCTGCACTGCGCACGGCCGCGGGCACTTTTTGTGCCTCGAATGTACGCGATGAAAAACATTTCTGTATTCATGGTGCGAGACGAAACTGTTTTAGCGCGCAATTTTAGCCGCTGAACTCGCTGACCAGCGTCTTGCAAATACCGATCGGTGGTTCTACCGTGCACTCATCACACCCCAACGGAGTGTAGTAGGACGATTACTGTTCGCCATACGCTACAGACTAAATAAACGGGAAAATTGAAAACACTCCATGTACAAAAAATTTAACTTTTCAGGAGACACAAAGAACATTCCAGGTGATTGAAATTCTTCTGGATATTACGCCGCGTCATTGCTAAAAAGTATCAACAATAATAAACTAAAACAGACGTTTCGGCCGAATTGCAACGGCTTGCTCAAGCCGTTGCATTTCGGCCGAAACGTCGGTTTTAGTTTATTATTGTTGATACTTTTTAGCAAATGGTTCAAATGGCTCTGAGCACTATGAGACTTAACATCTTAGGTCATCAGTCCCCTCGAACTTAGAACTACTTAAACCTAACTAACCTAAGGACATCACACACATCCATGCCCGAGGCAGGTTTCGAACGTGCGACCGTAGCAGTCCCGCGATTCCGGACTGCAGCGCCTAGAACAGCACGGCCACCGCGGCCGGCAGTTTTTAGCAATGACGCGGCACAACACTCAGAAGAATTTCAATCACTATGACTCCGGCCGCGGAAGCCTACCTTATTATAACATTCCAGGTGTTCAAATCATGCCGAAATTTCGGTTTTCTTTTCGTTTTTCGTTAAAATGAATGTGCAGAATAGGAAAGTATGGACTGAGAAAACCGTGATATGTTTCTCAACATTAACTTAAATTATTTAATGAACATATTAGCTTTCTCAATCTTTTTTACAAATAAGCATAAATCATTACGTAACTCATATTTTCATATTTTATTGCTAATATGGACAAAAATCAAACAAATCATGCCTAATTTCCATACACATGGTTCATCCTTTAACACATGTTGCCCACATGTAAATGTTAGTGTAGAAGTTTCGGATGATTTCTTCTTTTCGTAGGAATGGTAGACATCGCCGTTCATGGATTTTGTTGTCATTTGTAAACACATATGAATTATTCTCTCTGTTTACGACAGTGCTGACACAACAAAATTCTAAAAAGAAAAAAAACCATATCTTTTGTACATTTGGGGGTCTCTCTTCAGTTTAGGTGACGCAATGGCTGCTTAACAACTCAGAAAATGTCAGATATATATGTTGAAAGTAAAAACTTACACGTATCTGAATTTCGTGAGAAAATGGACAGGTAGAGGGTTTCAATATTCCCATTTAAATCCCAGCACTCTTCGCGGATGATTCTGCAATACTAGAAAATTACAGAGAAATTGTGGAAATTCACAGAGGATCGATATTTGGTGCAGGGATCGGCAGTTGCCCCTGAATAAAAACAAATGTAACGTATTACGCATAAAAAGAAGGAGATATTCGTTATTGTATCAGAGCGTGAAGAAAACTAAACCCTTTAAATTTCTTATGTAAAGACTCTTGAAGCTCTTTAAACGAAACAAACGTTACCGAATTTTTACATCTTTACTCTTCTTGTCTAAATATTTGCAGCCCTTTGCCGCTTGACGAACCCGAATTGATGCGAGTAATATGGCGGTGTGTAGCGTAACTATTTCGGTGCGTGACAAACAGCGTACTGTATTCGAATTTCGAGTTTGAAACGTTCGCCTACATATAGAGTACCCTCCTCTTCGGCATGGCGGAGCCAGACCACCACACGGGTGCTACGACGTCTGCAACAAACCGAAGCATTGGGTTCTGTGTTATCGATCATCGTTCATACAGTTCCGACTTGGCCCCACCCGATCTTCCAAAAACTAAAGAACATCTGCGAGGACTTCACTTTGACAGAAATGAAGCGGTGCAAACAGAGGTGAGCTCTGTCAACAAAGTCAAACATTTTACACTGACGGTATTAATGAACTCGTCTTAAGTTAGGAGAAATGTGATCGTCACCTCACTGACTATCACGAGAAATAAATATGTAATACGAACAGTAAATATCTAAAATGTTAATACGTTTATTTTATTTTAAAAGCTTTAAGAGTTTCAGCACGTCCCTGTATGACCACAACTTCCGAACAAGCACTGAAAGTAGTCAAATCTACTAAGTAACCGTCACTCAAAAAGCGTCGAGATTCGAATGATAAAAAAGTAGGATAAGTTAAGAACGTGGTTTCAATACTTCAGGCGTCTTACATAGTCTACCCTCACTTGAATAGGTTGCACAGAACGTTTATACAACCACGTGAAACTATAAGAAGAGTTGGGATGTTATTTAACACTCGCGCATCACATTGTGTTTGAATGTCGGTTATGTCATGAGAGCGTTGACCTTCCATGTGCTTTTGTCACTTTGCAGCAGGTGCGTATTCATAACACCAGGTCTCGTCACCCTTAATGACATTTTCCTGAAAAGAATTGTCGACATTTTGTGTTTCAGTCGAGTCGCGGAGAGCACATGATTTAGACATGTTGCTTTAATGCGATTTGTGACACAGAAACGTTTACACATTGCGGCCGCATGTCCGTTACCTAGCACTGTCGGCCCACAACTGACTGGTCGAACGCATATCTGTTGATTATAGTTGGCAGTTCAAGGTATCACAGTAGTTACTGCGCTGATATCGCTTCTACGGCACGTATAAAATCATTCCCAGAAATTTTTGGGCTGAGGGTGTATCTGCGACTATCGAAACGGAACAGTTTTAAGTGGAATGACAACATATAACCAAAGTAATGACAGATGCCAGGCTGAGATTCGCTGGAAGATTGTTCAGGACGCCTAGCTCAACCCGCCCGTGTAACTTACAAAGCCCTCGTCCGGCCGTCACTTGAGTACTTCTGGAACCCTTAGCACATATCATTGATAGAGGAAAAAGAGAAGATCCAAAGAAGGCTAGCGCATGTCGACACATATTTGTTCATTCAGATCAAAAATGTCACGGGGATGTTCATCCAACTGCAGCGGCAGATGCCACGTGAGAGACGGTGTGGGTTACTGTGAGAATTCCGACACCGAACTTCGTAGTAAACTCAACTAGTGTATTGCTTCTTCCAATGGAAATCTCACGAAACTACCACGAAGATAAAAGCGAGCTCTAGCCGCGGCCTACCAACAATCGTCCCCATCTCGCTCCATTCGCATCTGAAAATGAAAAGAAGAGAGTATGGTAAGGGCACACGTAGTACCCTTCGCCATGTGCCATAAACTGACTTGTGGACTATCAATGTATTTGTCGATGTAGGTGTAATTAAATCACCGTATATTGTTAAGATTTGCTTCATGATGCATTAAATTTGCTCGGTCATACATTCTCTGTACTATAACGTACCACTAACCCAGAACCAATGTACATGATCTGCAAAAATATATTATGTATCTCTGCTAAGTGTCCATGGTAATGTTTATCCAGTGGTTTTCAAGTTTATTACCAAAGTTGTTTTTGTTGTTCGTTGGTGATGTCAGCCCGAACAAAAACACACCCTCCTTTGTTTCAAACGTTGTCAAACGAAAACGCTAAACAATGTCTGTGGCAGCTAAGTACGAAGATCAGTCCGAGTTTTCCGCACAGACTAATTAAGATTACCTTCACAGTCTCCTCCTACAGCGATGTGTAGCGACAATGAAGGCCGCAAGGCGCACCACTACAGCCTTAATTAGTCCTGCCGGACCGAGTGAGGTGGCGCAGCCGTTGGCACATTGGACTCGCGTTCGGTAGGACGACGGTTCAAACTCGTGTCCTGACATCCTGATTTAGGTTTTCCATGATTTCCCTAAATCGCTTCGGGTAAATGCCGGGACGGTTTCTTTGAAAGGGCACGGCCGCCTTTCTTCCTAATCCAATGGTACCAATGGCCTCACTGTTTGGTCCCCTCCCCCAACTAGCCTAGTCCTTCCGGAAATACTGACCACTTGGTGTTCTCATGCCACAGACAGTGAAATAGTTTAACTGAATATCTTACAAGACAAATTTGAATCTTCTATTTTTTTCCGCATAACTCGTACATTAGGCTACTGGCTTGCAGCTCTTACGCATCGCGGACGGTGATTGGAACGACCTTCATAAATAACAGCGAAAAGATGCCCGATGTCTCTCAAGAAGGACGTCATATATATTAGTTTCTAGAACTAAAAAGCTGTTGAAATGCCTCCATCAGGACGAGATAATTACAGAGTGAACACTGAAAAAAATTCATAGTATAGTAACGGATGGCAGCAAAACGAATTTGCACGTGACAGTACCCAAGCCAGTGTTAATTGTCACGGAAAAGTGGACATGTAGGAGTCATCAGTGTTCTGGGAGCTGCACACCAGGGCGGCGATTTCTGATTTCGCGAAAGAGCATATAAACAGACTGGTGGCAATATGTAGGCGTAAGCTACAAAACTTTTGAACTATATCCAATGGCCATGGGGAACAGTCTGAATCAATCATCAAATTACTGAGTCTACGGAGCAATCATCATTTCGGAGAAGCGTTCATAAAAGACTGCTAATAGGTATCAAGAAGGTTTTGTTACGGACACTTTATGGGTTCATAGGTCGCAATTCAAGCAAATTATTCGAACAAGTTGTAACTGTCTAATGTTCTTCATTAATGAATCGTTTGAATTAAGAGTCAACTGAAAGACTATTAAGGTCGGCACTCGAGAACGTGCTTTTTCAAAAGCAAAGCACTCATCACAGTACTAGTCATAACGTAGAAAGTGTATCCCCTGGAATTTGAATCGATTCATCGAATTTATTTTTCTCATTTTACTTTAAGGGATTTCTTCATATTTTGCAGCTTTGAGAACTGGCTTGACCGGAAGAAGTTTGCGTGAACTGAGGAAGTTATTTCCCTCGTAAGAAAGTATTTATTTTTTAAAAAAGGCAGAATTGAGAGATACTTGCAACACTGGTGAAAGGAAGAAAGCCTGGTGGAGTCAAGTGTTCTGTTGTCAAAAAATATAAGTTTGTAAAATATCCTTAGCCACTTCCGGTTTCTTCTTTATACAATGCTGCACTAATCCATAGAATATGGTACGTGTTTGGGCTTACAATACGCTGAACAAGGCGACTGCCAGTCGACATTTGGTCTTGGTGACTGGTGAAACTTGTATTTGTTAATAGATGTGCCTGCACGTGAAAGATGTTACAACTTAAAACAGTTAAGTATTAGACGCCACAGAACCTAGAACCTTCCTTAAAATTTATGTAGTGCTAACCCATCAGTTGAAGACGGTACTTTGACCGCAGCTAGTAAGGAGATGTTTGTGAATGCCAGTAATAAACAACAGTTTTTGGTGGATTAAATATGCCATTCTTTAAATATACCTTTTTCATCACACTTCCCGTCTACTTCCAAAAGTACTGGACACGAAAGACGCTAGGATACGACGGTTATGTTACGCAAGAGGCACTTCGTCTAAAAACGATGCACACATGAGGCCACGTTTCGCAGATTTTCCAGAAAACAGGAACAGTTCTCATCATGGCGAAGTTGTCCGTTTCCGTTTCAGCTGTTCCAGCTGCGGATGAAATCTGTAGATATACCACCCTTTCGGCGAATTCCAGTTCGACAACGCTCAAGTAGCAGACGTGGTGAGATTGGAAGCGAAACAAAACAATTTCGAGCGCGTGCGCGAAGAGATTAAGCGAGGCGGCGTCCGTAGAGCGGTGCGATGGCGGCGCTGGCTCCGGAGTCGTCTATGTGGCCCCTCCACGGCGCAGCACCGGATGGGGCGTGGAGGAGCGCCCGCCACAAAGTAAACGCCAGACCGCAAATTTGGGGAGCCTCACCACAGCCTCGCCGGCCAGGCGCGGAACGTCTCTCAGCCCCACTGCAGTATTGTTTATGGGTTTGTAAAAGAGGTCCTCACACTGCGCGAGTAGCGTGTCGCGCTGAACACAGCTCCCGTCCCAGCTGTTCTACTAGAAACGACAATAGCTGTTGACGTACACTGAGCAGAAAAAATTCATGGAATAGCACATACACAGTCAGCGGTAGTATTACGTCACAAAGTATAAAAGGGCAGTGCACTGGCGGAGCTGTCATTTGTACTCCGGTGATTCATGTGGAAAAGGTTTCCGACATGATTATCGCTGCAAGGTCGGAATGGTAGCTGGAGGTAGCTAGACACATGGGACATTCAATTTCGGAAATCGTTAGGGAATTCATTATTCCGAGATCCACAGTGTCAAGAGGCTCCGGGGAATACCGAATTTCAGGCATTTCCTCTTACCACGGACAACGCAGTGGCCGACGTTCTTCACTTAACGACCGAGAGAATCGACGTTTGCGTACAGTTGTCAGTGCTAACAGACAAGCACTCTTCGTGAAATAACCACCGAAACCAAAGTGGGACGTACGACGAACGTATCCCTTAGGACATGGCGGCGAAATGTAGCGTTAATGGGCTGTAGCAGCAGACAACCGAAGCGAGAGGCAATGTTTACAGCACGACATCGTCTGCAGGGCCTTTCTTGGTCTCGTGACCATATATGTTGGATCCCATACGACTGGAATACCGTGGCCTGGTTCAATAGGTCCCGATTTCAGTTGGTAAGAGATGACGGCATGGTTGGAGTGCAGCGCAGACCCGTCCGAAGACATAGACCCAAGTTGTCAACGAGGCACTGCGCTAGATAGTGGTGGCTCCATAATGATGTGGATTCCGTTTACGTGGAATGAACTAGACTCCCTGATCTTCCTGAAGCGATAATTAACAGGAATTTGTTATCTTTGGCTTCTTGGAGACCATTTTCAGCTATTCATATACTTCATGTTCCCAAACGACGATGGAATTTTTATGGATGACAGTGCACCGTGTCAGCGGGCCACAAATGTGCGCGATTGGTTTGGAGAACATTCTGGAGAGTTCGAGTGAATGATTTTGCCACCTGGATCGCTCGAAATGAATCCCACCAAACATTTATGGGACGTAATCGAAAGGTCAGTTCTTGCACACAATCATTCACCGACAACACAGTGATGGACGGCGATAGAGATAGTATCTTTCTGCAACTGACTTCCAGCGACTTCTTGAGGCCATGCCATGTCGAGTTGCTGCACTACGCCAGGTAAAAAAAAGATCCAACTCTTTGTAAGTTGTCCTGCTCGGAAGTGTATCGACATGCTAGGAGTGCTTACTTTAGAAGAAGTATAGGTTAAAAACAAACTGCATAAATCATTTCCTCATTTAGTCTGCTTTTACAGTAGGTTCTCCTCCAGTTTATTTTCTAGTCGTCTGTACTATTTATGGCGTTTAAATGGTGATCCTGAATCCACCGAAAAAATTTCTGAGGCTGTCCAGGTATATTGTTTGAGTATTTGCTCTAACAGACCGATGCGTCGTTACTGAGTAAATGAATTTAGTAAGATTTCTTACCCACTGTTATCTTTGTATCTGTATTGCACTGTAAATATCTGTACATATGAGCAAATGTATTCGGTATGTGTTGTGTTTCTTGTTAAGAAAAACATATCAAGGTACGATTGTTGACAACAGTAATGCTCCCTTCACTTTACACCCTCGTTTCTGTCTAGAATTTGTTTTTCCCCACTCTGTTAGTTGTACGATAACAGTATGGCTAAGTTTAGTGACAAAAAGCCGGCCGATAAGCGCCTCGTGAACGATTTCACAGAATGCGGTGTAGCAGCGGCACTAAATGCTGTGCTGCGCCGTTACTGCTGCGATGGCAACCACCTCACAGTACTTTTGCATGTCACGGTTGTTGCATTACTCTGTATTTCGTACTGGATGTTTTTATTGTTCGTTCTTACTGTTGAACAGGTCTTTTCCCCTAAATAAACGTTACTGGAGTAGCAAACCGAATAAATCCTAAAAACATTGTCACGAATCATTTTACCAGAATACTCAGAAAACGACGCTGGACAGTATTATACTAAATACTGTAAAGTACGTTGCACAACCCTCCTATCATCCCAAATTTTAGTGTTTTTCTCCGTTTTCTTCAAGTAGAAACACTATTCACAAAATGAAAGAGAAAATTCGAGTGCTGATTGAAAGGGACTATAACCGAGAGCCCAAACTATAGGGAATGGAAAAGGACATGCCAAGATGTTAAACAACGGTGTCATGCGCATGGCCGGTATTGTTACATCAAAGGGCGCGCGCGCGTGCACGCACGCACACACACACACACACACACACACACACACACACACACGCAATGTATATGCCAAGTACAATGCACGACGTCAGATTGTGTTGATGTTATTTCTTTCGACTACCTCCACCTGTTCGGATATCCTCAAGATCCGAAAGTGAGGAACACTTTCCAGTTACTAATATCACATTTTTGTAGATGAATGCTTCCCTCGTTACAGCATCGACATTTAAATCTAAAGTAGGAGTCGTAAAATTTTTCTTTTGCGTTTCTTTGTTTCATCTGTTTACATATCCTGTGTATAATTTACGTGTCGTGTGTGTAACGCGTTAGTAAACCTTCAAGAACGATGTGCAAAAAAGGCATACTAATTCCTTCGTTGCAGCATAGACAATTAAATCTAAAGCAGGAATCGTAAAAATTTTCTTCTGCGTTTATGCGTTTCATCTGTTAACTTATCGTATGTATAACTCGCAAGTGAACCTTCAAGCCACGATGTGTAAAAAGAAAGCCTATCTAATAAGTCTAAGCTAGACAAAATTCCAAAACAACGCAAACAGCACTCATTTTCCGCAGTAGACTGGAATGACTTGCTCCGAAGATAATGGTCAAGTTTCCTTGCGTGGTCTGTAGTGGAATAATGAGAACCTTTGGGCAAAAAAATTTCCACATTACTTGCTACAAGAAACAGCTATATCTTTTGGGACATTTATCAATCCAAAGATTTTTTTTTTTTCTTTTTACGAAACTCGCTTTTAAAGATACTACACCGGCCGCCGCAAAAATGCGAATCACAACAAAATGACCAATCGTCACCGTCAGGCACTGAAGTTCATAGTTATCTCTTGTTGAGCATATATTGAATCCTAGAGGCACTGTTTTATCATTTTCAGTGGTAACCGTGCTTGCCTCTATTGGACACTTCCGGAATCAACCCGAAAGCTTTAATTGATTTGTAGAAGTTTGAAAAGGGGTACTCGAAATAGGTAGTTACGAAGTACTTTCTGAAATCTTACCACACTTTACATTTAATTTTTGCAGGAAAATGGCAGAATATGTTATTTGCGAAAGAAGGGAGGGTGTGCCACGGTATGATACACAAAGTGGGGTGGAAGTTATTAAAACAAAGACCCTTTGTAAGGAACTTTGGTCGCCAATTTTCTTCTCAGAGTGTGACAATATTTTGTTAGCGCCTACTTACATAGAGAAAAATGATCATCATAATAAAATTAGATAGACCAGGGCTCCACGGAAAGGTGTAAGTACTCGGTTTTCCCGAGCCCTGTTCGTGACTGGAACTCCAGGCACTTAATTGTGAATTGCAGAGTAATTATGTAGACGTAGCTGTAGAAAATAGTAGCTCAATTCTCGCCGGGAGCTGTATAATATCTATAATATTGAATATGTAGTTCTCTCAGTTAAAGGAAGCCATGACCAACTTTCCAGAGAGTCTATGAGACAGCTGATTAAGAAATAGTAATTTTGAAAAAAATGAATACCATTTACAAGTAATTAACTTGGAAGGGTAGCAGAATATCCGATGGTGGAAAGTAGCAATCAAAATACAATGAAAAAATCGAATAATGTTATCCAGAAACTCTTTATCCGAGGGAAGTAAGAGAAGCAAGAGATAGCTCAACCACTACATGTTAACTTCTACATCCTCGAACTTGAGTCATGTGAAATATGTATCAAACAATCATTCTTTCTGACAGAAATTTTTTCACGTGAATCTCACATCAGATTGTCTTATTATAGGAATTTTTACACTGCTACATACGGAAAGAAAATGTTTATTGCTTCATCTGTCTTCTCTTGTCCATGTAGATTGATCGTTGATCCGTGTCCTTTCTGATCAGAAAAGTAATTAAAAATTATTTTCGTAGAAACCAGTCTTTACTATCCAAATCACGGTGCTCTGACTCTAAAATTAACTAATAGCTACAGACAGTTAGTATTATAGGTTCGCTGCACTGTAGATACTGATGTACATATCACACATCATTTCAGGGCTCCAGATGGGTTGTCTGTGATTCAGTGATTCTGTCACGGAATTTGACATGTTCTCGCAGTGATCCACGGAGAGCTGTGATGTAGTACCGTGAAGAAGCAAGAGAAATAAGGGTCATTGTCGTCACCGAATGGTAAATACATGTGAAGCAAACGTGTCGGGAAAGACTGTGAATGGAATGATAATGAACGAGTCTCCTAGAGTGAGAGGCACCTCATGTTGCCATTGCTGCTAGCAGATGGTAGCATGCAGAAAACAGTAAAGAAACCATGCGTCCCGGAGGTAAATACCGTTGTTGGAAAAGCAGTAAAAAAAATGCTAGAAAATGGAGGATCTGCTGAACTGTGTTGGTGATTAAATTAAAAATAAGATTTGTATTCATACAGCTACGTTTTTAATTTTTTTCTTTGATACTTACAATTTCTCTTTCTTCTTCTTCTTCTTCTTCTTCTTCTTCCTTCCAATTATTAGACCTCTTGACCTGTTACGGTCTCGTCGAGAAGTTCTGCCTTCTTTTCTTCGGTCGAACTAGCGAACTTCACCACGGGCGTGGTAGTGTAGCGTGGATTTTGGGATCCTCTTCAAATTCATTAGTTGTAGATATTTTGTCCAGGTGGTTTGATGGTTCTGTGTATAGCGTGTGATGGGTTTTATTGTAAGTTTCTTTAACACATCTTCATTTCTCTTGCGATCCCAGTTTTTCGTAACCAGGTGTTCGTCTCAAGAATTTCGTTTTACAGGCTGTTAGTCTTGTCGCGTATTTTGTCTTTATTGCCCAGGCTTCACTGGCTTAGCACATCACAAGTCTTGCTAAGATCTTGTAACGACTTGTTTTGGTGTTATGTATTAGGGAAGGTTTCGTTGCATTATTAATTCCTTCAATTGTTTCGATGCACCTGATGGGCTTTTTAGCTAGGATTGCTTTTCTCCATGGTTTTTTATAGTCTAAATATGTGAATGTGTTCACTTCTTCCTGAATTTCAATCTGAAAACAGTTCTCAATTTGTACTGGGTATTTTCTGCAGAAGGCCACAGTCTTTGCTTTTTCGGTGCTGATGTCCATGCTGTATTCCTCGGATATAATCTGTAAATTGTGCACAGAACGTTGCAGACCATCCTCCGAAGAAGCTACAAGAGCTAAAAATCTGCAAAAATTTAAGCTTATAGCTTTGTGTTTCTGAGGTTTATATCCACTCTTGGATGATTTTGATTTTATTCATACAAATAATAAACAAGAATGGTGAAAGGCAACGTCCCTTCTGTTCTCCAACATGGATTCTTCCTCATTATGATAATTTGTCCCCCTCCTTCTTCACACAGATTAAAACTGTTCCGCCCGTACAGTTTCATAGTACAAATTTTGTAATAATTCCGGTAGATTTGTTAAGTTTCTCCATCGTACGACTCAGAAGTGTATTTAATATTGCGTTCATGTGTAGACCGTCGACCTTCTGGTTTGATTTCCTTCCATTCTCTGTTACCCACTGTGATTCACATGTTGCCCTCTGTACCGTCCGAGCTCTCTAACGTTGTCTTTTACTACCTTAGGCAAGCTCTGTAAGTAGATGTTCGTTTCGACAGTCAAGAAAATAGTGTCATAATATTCAAAATTACTTATTTCACTCTGAAATATGAATATATAAAAATAAGTTATCGTGTCGAAAACATAGATACCTTCGCTGGAAACTGGAATTCACCAACAAACTGCGAAAAATTTAAAACCGGCGTAACTATGTGTGTGTGTGTGTGTGTGTGTGTGTGTGTGTGTGTGTGTGTGTGTGTGTGTGTGTGTGCGTGTGCGCCTGTGTGAGTGTGTGAGTCCGTGATCGCGAGCGCGCCTGCTTGTATGTGTGTGTGTATGTGTGTGTCTCTGTGTGTGTGTGTGTGTGTGTGTGTGTGTGTGTGTGTGTGTGTGTGTGTGTGGATGGATGGGTCTGTAGCCCGTACTACTGGAATATAATATAGGTCACGCATTGCTAACGTAACTCAGAATATGACGTACATGCCGATGCTTGCGTTTCACAAAGATAGATGGATTTTACAGATGTGCAACACTGCACTTACATTTTATGTTTTAAAATTTCAAGAACGAATCAAATATTACACAAAATCGAAGAAATCTTACGTAAATGATCTCATCAACTCAAATAGGAGGCAGCACTTCAGGTACGACTACCCTCAAGGTACGTATAGACTACTCCAATTAGCTTCTTCCTCAGCACAATGCTTTCAACTCTCTACTTTTTTATGTTTTAATCTAAACATAATGATGCTTTATTTGGTTAGGTAGAACGATAATTGAAATCCAGGTTAATTGTATCTGAGCGCAGTTAAGTGCAAGAAGATGGACGAGGTTGGAAGCTCGTGAAATCTTGCTACCGCTGCGAATTAATGAGAGAGTTATTATTTATATTCCGCTGCACCACTGTTAGCCGTGGCAAGGAACGGTGCTTGTTCTCCCACTAAGTACTCCTACGATTAAGTGACGGAACATCAGGACGCTAATAATATAGCCCCACTTCCACCTCTAACGATAACATTATTTAAGTCTTCACTCTGTTCTCACCCATTCAGACTGGAAGGTACCGGTACAGTTATAATACGACATGCCAAACCTAACATGCTGGACACATCTTCATGTCGATTTAGAATTTTCCTACATTCTCAAAGACATTTCACGGCGTTCCTTTAGCTACCAAAGCTCTTGTGCCTTCCTCAGCCCGAATCAGAAATTCATCAATATTTGTCAGCAAATATCAATCTCAGTCACCTTCTCCCCGTTATCCTCTCATCTTTCTCCTTCTCACTCAGTTTCCTTTGCTCCTTTCGCTTCTGATTGCAGCTTCAATCTTCTCATCATGCATCTTCTCATCTTCCATCTTCTCACCTTTTCCTTCATCTTGGACACATTTCTTGTTTCTCTCGACTTGCTTTTGTTGCTATTCTCTTTCTTCCTTTCTACAGTCGTTATCAATGTTGAAACAATTTACTCCCATAATCGGTTTGTACTTCAAAGTCTGCCCTGCGTTTTCGTTCATTTGGTTTGTACTGCAGTGCTTGTTACCATGGTTGTGTCTCTTCTATAATTTTCGATGTAATCTCTTGTCAGTGTCTCTTCTATAATTTTCGATGTAATCTCTTGTCACTCTTGTTGGCCCTTTCCGTTGTTTCATTCAACCTGACAATAACTGCGAATAATCTTAAATTTCGCCGCGCGGGATTAGCCGACCGGTCTGAGGCGCTGCAGTCATGGACTGTATGGCTGCTCCCGGCGGAGGTTCGAGTCCTCCCTCGGGCATGTGTGTGTGTGTTTGTCCTCCAGGATAATTTAGGTTAAGTTGTGTGTAAGCTTAGGGGCTGATGACCTTAGCAGTTAAGTCCCATAAGATTTCACACACATTTGAACATTTTTTTCTTAAATTTCTCTCTTATTTATGTTGGATTTTGTTTACCGAACATCCGCAACTGAGCTGCATGGTCAGATTGAAAATACCCTCTTCAGACTTAAGTTTATTTTATTATTCATACGGCTGGTTTCGGGAAAATTGAATTCCCATCTTCACTACACCGTCACGCCCGTCTGTTATGAAGTGCAGTCTGGTGTTCACGGCATGCGACCATGTCGCAGCTGACTATCAAATATGTACGCCTGAAGATGGGAATATAATTTTCTGGGTGCCCGTTTTGCGAATAATTAAATAAACTCACAACTGAAGCGGGTATTTTCAACTTCACCCTCTTATTTAGTTAGAAAAAAAATGTTGCAGGTGAATTGACAATAACAAAATTTACAAACTTTATTTGACTGTGAAAGGTGGGGTCTATTTAGGCATGTTTTTGCCGTTTACATTTCTGAAACGTAGATAATTTTCAATTTAATATTCGATTACTGTTTATTATCCCTATTGTTATTGCCTTGCTGCAGTTAATCAATATACACCACAAGTGATCTATTATGAAAAGTTTATTATCGAAATAATCATCAAGAGATGAAATACAAACACCAACATGTGCAGTGCATGCCAAATGGACGGTGGAATTTATTCGGAACGGATTTTCCTAAGATACTGGTGAATGTATATCTGTGGCGCATTTGCGTTTTACAGTTCAGAAAACTAAGATCTTTTTTATACCATATTCTGATGTCGCAGGCTGGGACAAACAAATTTATGACGCTCTTTCCTAACCTGAACACAAATTCAGTTCCCCCTAGACACACACTGAACAGTCTGCAGTAACATGTCCAAATAATAGCGGTCATTATCTGGTTCACCTTTCACTCCCTCCTACTGCAGTGTGTATAAAGGCAACCTGAAATTCTTACGTAAACTTAATGGTGCACGTGAGACAGCTATGTATAACTGGGTGATATAAAGGGAATGATCTGGGACTCGTACATGTAATCTACTTGATTTTGACAGTTTTCTTGGTAAAACAGCTTTCCACTGAATGTCAGTGTCAGAACCTGCTGCGTGCTAACTGACAGGTTGCGATGCCTCTCTTCTTTAGTGTTACCATTAAAGCTCCACAGGCTTACAGACGATATAGCCGTTTTAAGGTGACAGTACGTAGAACAGGGGCTATTATGGAACTAAATCGTAAGTATTTTAGTACTGATATAGCTACAATAAAACCCTAACGTAAAAATGAAACGCTGGGCATTTGATGAAAATAAGAGCTTGAAAATCAAATGAGAGGATTTTTTAAATTGTGCATCCTACATCCTCACGTGTCAGGTCTGAGTGAGCTTAAGGAATAATTTAAAGAAAATTTAATTGAAGACGGTGGTAAAAATAGGCATACATCTTTCCTCCAAGGTAATATTTTTCGAGGTTACAAAACTAATTCTTTTATCGATGCTCTCGTACACAGACGAATGGCACCCTTTCTCACTTGTAATTTACATCGCAATTAACACCGTGGTAAGTCCTATTCAGAATATAGTTTCGGGACTGGTAAGGTACACGGGTCAAAAGACAAAGTGGCACGCCATTTCTATCGGAGAATGGCAAGAGCAGGGCATTGCAAATCACTCAAGTGACAAAATTTGTTCATAATGTTTTTAATACGATACATTTGCAACTCTATACGCTTTGTATATTTCTCCCGATGTTTTGATAAAACGTTCTCCCTTTCTGATGCTTTGTTCCATTAACGGTGGCTTATCATTGTTGCGAGATTAGCCTATTTTTAATAGATACAGAAAAGAGGTAACAGCTGCAGACTGACAGGAACAGAGACATGCGGCTTCAGAGGAAAAATATTACTTTGCAGACATCACGGAAAGGGAGACGGAAGTGCGTCATTAGAAATGTATGGATGTAACGTCCACCAGCAAGTTTAGCGTGACTGAGGGACGGGTTGCGCCTTATTACGAGCCGGTTCATGCATTATAGACCCTTGTCGACCACTGCTCCGAGAACAATTCTTTTGACGCTTTAACACGCGGCTATTCAGCTCTGATGTAACTCCCCCACAGATAATTCATCTAAATGTACATTCAGAAATGATTCAGCTGAGGTTTCTCGTCTGAGGCAGTTATTCTGTAGAAACCTTTTTCTTTAAATTGTTGACCTGCATACACATAACCTGTAGTTACTGGCAGACAACTGCAATGCGACCACTTACCGATGGATTGCCGTTTTATGAATAACGCGTACTGGAGTCTTCTCTATTTACAGAAATTAGCAGCGCAGTCTTGTTTGTTTGTATCAGTTTTGGCAACTACATTCTGTCAGCTTCTAAGGACAGTAAAAATGTTATTTTGTTACGAATAAAGAAAAAAGTACATGATGCTATTAATAAGAGTTACGTAAGTTTCAGTTTCCTTGTAGCGAACGTTTGCAGTGAGTTCATGTCGTCCAAACGTATTAGCTATGCAGTTAATGCTGCAGACGTTTTCACATAATGAATATAAGCTTATTTAATTAAATAATGGGTATTCGACAGCTGTTCTTAACGATCGGAATTTTTTTGTCATAACTTATTTTCTTGATGAGCAGACATTTTTTTACCTGCACCCACTAAATATTAAGACAAAAATTGAAGCAGACAATACTAAAATGACTTACATTCCATAAAAAAATGCCCACTAACTGCGGAACGCATTCCGAATCTAAAAGAAGCAACACGACACCGATTGTCCATTAATGAATAATTGCTGTTCTTCTGTTTCATGTCGAATTAAATGGTACCAGCATGAAAGGCTCACAAAAAAGGAGAACTAGTTCTGCTCCTTTATTATACACGAAACGGACAAGAGCGCGAGAACGAATATAAAACTCAACAGCATTTTTTGCCAAGCCATAAGTGCTTTGTGTGATTGGTTACTTCTTTCGCTTCGACTCTAAGCCTTTCTTGTCTGAACACACTGTAGCCCAATATTCGTTGCAACCTACACAGTACGTAATAGTATTCTTCTTCATTAACGTAGTGCATTGTTTCTGCTGTTACGTAATTGCTTATTCCTGCCTGCCAGAAGATTTGCCCGCTGGATTTTTAACAACCTTCCACAACATTGCGCCTTATACAATCCCCGTTTTGAGATCTTTCCAGGTTTTCCTTACTTATAGCAGAGTATCCGCGGAGCATATATCAGTGTAATGTTCCTCTTTAGCCTCAGATCTATATAGGCATTACTAAAGAAATAGTCTGCTGTTTATCTATTTTCTGCATAATTTTATGACCTCATGATTTTTCCCAGCGAATTATGTTAATAGAAAGCACTCGGGTTTGCAATTAAGATGTCAAATTCACCACTATAGTATTTCGATGAAGTGTCGACCTACTGCAGAACGAGGCACATCCTACCCATAAACTTTAGCAATAGATGATGAGCATTAGTGTCAGTGACAAATCGTACTTTTTAAAGTACTCACATATCTGGTAACCCGAGAGCTTTACAGGGCCTGTTACAGGGCACAGTTAAAAGATCATCAGAAAAACTCAAAGGTTTTATTTCTTCTCGATGAACTTCAAATCCCTTTCTAAATTTCTCGTTATTTGTTATACTGCTGGCTCAATACACAGATTGATTAAAATCGCATCGAAGATAGGCTACAACTCTGTAGCATTCCGTTTTCAACTACTGCTTCCCTTTCATGTCATTCAACTGTAGTAAATGCTGTCTAGTTTCTGTACAAATTGTAGATAACCTTTTGCTTTACCACAGAGGAAAAGTAGTGTTAGACTTACTGTATGTACTCTGTTCAGTTACTGTTGAGTATCCCCGTCTAACATTTTTACTTAAAATTAATGAAAGCATTCCATCAATGTAGCATAAACAACGATCGGTATAAAATGTTAAGATTCAGTAGAAGAATCTCGATCGCAGCAGATATTTATTTTAGTTGTCAACCGGTTTCGGTCAGTAATTTACATCGTCTTCAGGCCGTAAGCACCATGATGGCAGCTGCTGGTGGTGGACGGACCAATATTCAATAAAAATTACCGATATTTTAGCCTAAGTAGCTTTGCTATCTCTGCACTTCAATCTCTCGTATTCCAGCTTCTTAAGAGGATTAAGCCAACTTTAAATGGTATAGAAATAAGACATGGAAGCGTCTTGTCTTCTATATGAAATGTGTTAAGAAAGTGTTCTTAAACATCGGGTTTTCGCTTGCCTCACTAAACGTATTTGCAGAGCTTGTTTCACTGTTTTCCTTCCGGAAGTTATAGCGGACTTGGTACAACTTAGCTCTTGTAAATTTTCCGACAGATTAAAAGGCGTTAAAATCTAGCAGCATCACTAAAGATTTACGAAAAGAAATTGTCCCATCGTACAGCCCATGTGCGCTGTGTGCAGCTTAGAGCGACAGCCGGTCTAGGTGGAGCAGAACACGCACTATTGGCCATTGGCAGAATGTCTCATGCTAGTTCTGAAGGCAGCTACAGATGCCTGACTTGCATTTTGTCTGCTGCCTACGTTTTCGGGGCTCAGTGCAAAACGAGAACAACGTTCAAAACCACTCCGCGAACCATTCGCTACTTTACAGCTGTCCTTAGTTACATGGGGTAGCAAAAGAAATTCTCCTAATAAAACACTATTTCTTTTATTTTCTCATGAATTTCTTTGGTACTCTGCAGATCACATTCTCGCGTGCGAAAACGCTAAGAGTAGTTTTGACTGTGAAGTCTTCTGCGAATAATATTGAGCAAAGAGTGCTAATTGTGTTGTGCTTATCCTTTGCATCTAAAGCTTATAACGTAGCACCAGAATATATCCATAGAAAGTTGCTCTCTTAAAAGTAGTAAGTTACAGTTCCCTTTTCAAAGAACTTCACATCGTTTGCCTACACGTGGTCAATTAGAGGTATTCCAGGCAGCAACTGTTAAAGTAAATAATTGCGCCATAAAGCTCACCAAGAAGCACGAACGTTTATTGGGAACGACGTCCGTGCATTGGTCCTATCACGCGAATGGGAACTGTTTCTTTTTTTTTTTTTTACTTTTTTATCACAGCTTCTAACATACAATATAAAACTTACTTGAAGAACGTAAGAATATATTCCGTAAATCGTCAGTTGTGCTTTTTTTTCTATGTCAGTTATTCGGCTGATACTTCCGGTGTGGCATATCTTTATGGTATTGCTCCGTTCCCACTTCTTTGTTATTCTATGTTGTTTAATTCTAATTAAGACGTACAATTAACTAATTCGGAAGCTTGATACGGAGCATAAATAGAACAATAAGAAATATCATAAAATAAAAGAAGCCGACAGCAACTTAGTGGTAAATGGAGACGAATTCTGGGACTGGAGTAGAAGACGTAATTATTATAATTATGACTGTAATGAAGATGTAAAGGAATGGTAAGAGCATGTAGGGCAGATGGAGGATGGACTGATGACACTCTTTCTTGGATTTCAAGAGATAAGAAAACGCCGGGAAGATTATGTGAAAGAAGGTGAGTAGAGAAATTGCAGCAGCCGCATGGATAGCAGAAGACAGGATAGTGCTGACGAGACACTACAGTGAAACCGTACACATGCAGGTTAAAATGTTACAAAATTAGATTTTCACAAGAAACTGCAGTGGACACTTAAAGAAAACATTCGGGAGATTGTGTGTCGTACGACAACAGAGTTACATGCAGTCTCTGACCGATTAGTCTACAGTACATCTTAGCACAAAATATATATATATATATATATATATATATATATATATATATATATATATATATATATAGTGCTAAAGTGAAGGGTTATCTTCAAAGTGTACAGAAACCAGGCAGCAGGGAAGCTTTAGTTGAAAACGGAATCCTGGAGAGTTGTAGCCTATCCTCGATGTTTTTCAATCTGTGTATCGAACCAGCGGTAAAACAAACTAACCAGAAATTTCGAAATGGATTTGAAATTAGTCGAGAAGAAATAAAACCTTTGAGCTTTGCTGATGATTTTGTAACGCTGGCAGAGGCAGCGATGTACTTGGGAGGTCTTTTGAACGGAATGGGTAGTGTCTTGAAAATAAATCATAAGATGAACATTAATAAAAGTGACACAGTGAAATGTATTTAAATTAGTTCCAGTGTGGGTTGTAATTATCGGATGACAGCGAAACTTGGTAGATATTCTAAAGCGTTAATGCGGAACTGATTTACGCTGTAAAAAAAATTACCTCCAATTTTGACCACTAGGGGCAAATCTGGCGCGGTGAGTGTAAGAAATACGTATAGAAATGTTTCCACATGTGATAGAATATTAACGCGTTGACTGCAGGAAAGGTAAAAGCAGTGAGAAAGTATAATATCGATGTTATTATTAACCGCCACTTATATAAGTTTATTCAATATGAGCACCGGAGACGTCGGCGAGATGCTGTACAGCGCCAGATTTGCACCTGGTGGCCAAAAATGGAACTAATGTTTTCTAGCGTAAATCGGTTCTGCATTAACGCATCAGCATATGTACTAAGTTTCATTGCCATACGATAATTGCGGTTCACATTGGACCTCTGTCAGTAAATAGGTTCAAATGAGTGTGTTGCAGTTGTTAATCCAGAGATAGAGAGACTTGGACGGGATGGACTAAGTGGAAAACAGCATGGAACTAGTGTTCAGACTGATGGTATGAAGAGGGATAAAGTAATCTGGTCTGGAATACCGCTTCTACTTTATTTTTCACCAAACATTATCTCTGTTACATGTAATCAAGGAAAATCTTTGTCGAGAATGTGCACTGAAACGAGCAAAAAATTTATCACGAATTTAAATAGTTTTTTCATTATATTTCAGTGTTGCAGGAATGAATTATTTTACAGCATTAACAGAAGTTATCGTGTAATTGCGAAAACTGAGTACAATTTAAACAGTGCAAACATCAGTTAACAGTCCGTAACCTTTCTTTACAGTTGCAACAGCTAGTCACAAGTGTGAATAGAGATTTTATTTGACACCATGCTGTCTGTGGCTTCAGTCATATAATGAGATTGTCCAGAAATGATCTTAAAAATGTGACAAAAATCGCGATGTAATGAGAAAGTAGCGCGGTGGAAGGTATACTCTAAACAGTTTTATTGCAAGAGCGATTGGACCCTTCTGTCCCATAGGCATATCTTTAGTTAGTGCAGCATGTCATTGTGAAATAATTAAATTAAAATTATTAAATGAAAATTCTGTCACTGTATGTGAAGTTACACATTTATGCGGTCGCAGAAATCGTTATTTGTAAGAATCGTCAGCTGCGCACTGTCTATACACTGTTACACTATTATTATTACTGTTAAAGACACAGGCGCAGATTAACCTTCCACGACGTATGAGTGAATGACCGAAGCCGCAAGTGCAAACGAACTTGCTCTGCTGGTTGCTTACCACCCGCCCGCATACTGCTTTCGTGAACTCGGCGCCGTCCTGTAATTACGTCGTCAGAAATGTTTTTCTGGCACTTCATTCAGCTAACCCTGAGAGCAGCTTATCCGCTAAGAGCTCTCACAAATACCTCGTCTATTTCCAACAGATCAACGGTTGTAATTGTGCTTTATAGGCGAAAAGTATATTCACCAAATCAATATTCTAACTCGGTACGTTTCGAAGATTGATCGTCATTTTCGTGACACGTGGAACGATTTCGTATGTACTGTTCGATTTCGAAACAGTCTGGTACAAATCCAGCAGTAAAAAGTTATTTGCTTCACTTCTTCACTGTGGCAGTTGTACTTACGATTTCTCCCCCTCCCCCGCCCCCCTTCCTCCCACGCCCCAAACTTACACACAAAAAAATTAAAAATACGGGAATTTTAGGTGAGTACTTTATATATTCTGAGCATGGCGGTTATGAACATAAAGTTGTTGTTAAGAGGCTGAAACATCAACAGCTGACTATTTACAGTGTTTCTCGGGTGTAAAAATCGTTTACATAATTCATTACAACAGACAAACATTTATGTAATGTTTAGCATAACAAACTACAATTACGTATCGCCAGCACTAGACGTTCTCGTAGTGCTATTTTGAACAAACACGTCTAGTTCCTATACAATGTTGTAGAAAATTTTTCCTAACACTGATATCCTCAACATTGTAACATTCCACACAAGCTTATTATCATTCAACCAGAGTTGAAGCTTCCCGTACACGTGAAATATAATAGTAAAGAAAACAATAATAGGAGTTTTTCAAACAGAATTCTTTCCAGAAGAACACTCAGATATAACGGAGGAAAACACAGACAAGTTTCATTAGGTTTACATTGGTGACATCTGATCCACAGATCAGCTCCTTCCTTTTCGGATATTTAGATGACTATCACTCTTAAAAGCCTCGAACTATCGACAAAAGAAGGATCACAATTCGTGAAAAGCATGTATATCCTAGCGAAGCGCTTCTAAATTTGTGCGTAGAAGTTACATTTACGTCGGTGATGAACTGATTATAGCGAAGTGGAAACAAGAAGACAATAAATTTGAATTTCGAACTAAACAATTCACTAGTTTCAACGACATGGCAGGTAATGGCACACAGCAACATTTTGTCTAACATGAACAGTTGGCGGAAAAGAAGCCGGAGATATCTGGCGATTCCTTGCAGTGTATTATTTTAAAACGATACATCGTGTAATTAAGCGGAATATTAGTGCTCCATCGTCTAGATGTTAACAGCTGTCATCGAAAGCGAGAGAAATGAACATAACAGCGCTCACCGTGTTATTTAGCAAAACTCGATGTGTCATTACCAAGCACCTTACTAGAAAACAGGATAGGCCCTAAGTGTCACAATAAATTACCCGTTACAGTGTGGAAGTGATTCAAGTTTAAAAATAATTATTATTTGTCATTCTGTAGAGGTAAATTCTCAGTACCTTAGTATTCGCATAATTGGGCTGGCAACGCAACGATTAACACCGAGTAGGCCTAAAACAGACGTCACGGGAGATATCGCAAAGCCATTTAAATGGTAAGAAAGGTGCGTATACGAACGAGAGTTAAGGAAACAGATAATCGCGCAAATGAGGTGTCAATATAGTTATTAATTATGATTGAGGGGGCACTGCATCATGAGTCACCTCATTTTAATGGAAAGCGAAGCAATCTAGGTATTTTCCGGTCGGAATAGTATTATATTCGAATTAGTAAGAGTTTCATCTCTCTCCCTCAGGCATTAGCTTACGTTGCAGGGTATTTGGTTGAATTATGCATGTGATTAATCCAACACAGAGTACGAGTAAAAGAGTCCCTTTCGCGCATCTACCAACATACACGGTCGAAGAAAATTCTGTATACGGAGTACCAATGTAATCTGTACTAGTGACGTCAATATATTTGAGGTATTTAATAACTTTGGAAATTTTGTTCAATAAAGATTTTTTCGCGTTCGGACACTGTCTCATTACCTTACATTTTCTCAGTTGTCAAGAATGTGTATACTACCATTGTCAAAAACGAAATAATGAGAAATCACATTCAGAAAAGAATGTGTGGATTGGTGGAGAAGGGTCTCAAAACTTTGCTTGTAATGTGAAGTTTTACCGTTACCACTTTCTTTCGGCACCCTTGTTCACCCCTAACCACTCTCCCTACAACTGGCGCCATGTAAAACATTCTAAAGAATACAAACAGGGGGGCGCAGGAAAAAGTGCTGTTTGGGTGTCGAGCAAGTGGGTGGGTGGGACGACAGGGCAATCGAACAGGTCTACAGTGCTCTCTTCAGAACAATCGAAACACAGAGCAGCACTGATGGAAATTGGTGACAGCCAGGTGCCGCCAGATGATTAAAATGTAGGCCTCCTTTACGGTTCAGTACACAAGCATCTGGACTGGCTAACACATTCTCCAGGTTTCTTCCGTAAAAGTCTCACCATGTACGCAATTATCTTCTCATTACCTAGCTTTTCATATTGCACAAACTGTATTAACGAACACTCTATCCTAGGTTCTGTAAATAGGATTTTAAAGTAAAAGAGAAATAACTTTGAAACAGCGAATAGTTCAGGTAAAGAGCACGACAGAGTCGATACAGGGCAGATAAAGGTTTACTGGCAGCATTGGGTCGTTTGAGTTACGCTAAAGAGCCAAAAGTCATCAAGAGACGGAGGGATGCCTCTCGAACAAGTCATGATAAACAAGTACAAACGTCGGTGCCATGAATTTAGCGGAGTTTGATATTCATTTTCCTCTGGGTAGGCTATAGGTTGTAGCCCACGCCTATGAAGCTTGGAAAATTTACTGTTTACGGCAACGTATTTAAAAATTTTATTATACGGCTTCCTGGGTTAATTTGTATATCCTCATCAGCAATTCGGTAAAGGGCTTTACACGTTAATAGTACTACCCTGACAGTACAGAACGGCAGCAATCGCTGATGGATTCAGATGAATTCCAAAGCACTCTCCCCTAGTAATAGCCTGTTTCTGAGTAACACAATATAAAACGACGTGAAGTACTGTGCAGAAATGTTATTTCCAGAGTTTAATTAAACGGTGCGTTGAATTCCGTGCGACTGCCAACTCAGCGCGTTGCTACTATCTGGCCGCCAATCATGTCACTGAATTTTTAATTTCGTTAGAGGCTGTTACTTAAAGGTTAGCAATATTTTCGTTTATAATATATCGTATTCAGACACAATATTTTATTGTCTTATTTTAGACAAACGACTTTCGCACTTACATATTATTTGGGTATTAAATTTGCTTCCATTTATTACCATTCAACTACGGTGAGGTTGTCTTTTACATCGATGAAAAACGTTCATATTTGCATTCTGACTTCAAACAATACAGGCAAACAGCATTATCTGTGGCTCAATAGTTCACGCTCATAAACTCTCTATGCACAGCTCAACAGCACAATGAGAATTATTAGTGATACACTTAAGATCAAGTACCGTCGAGTGGCTGTCTATATTGGGCCACATTTTCATCCTTGAACTTCGACGAAAAGCAGCTCTCCTCCCTGACTTTTAACGGATACGAGGCAACCCGCAACTTCTTACGCATCAAGACGCAGTTATCCTAGAAAAAATCGGACTCGATTAAGGAAACCGTCCATGACAACGGCCATGGAACTGCGCATGTCTCAGTTCAAGTTCAAAGACTCATGGGACTAGATTGGACAGATATTTGCCCTCCTCATCCTCAGAGATTGCCCTGCATAAGAAAGAAACCGGATGCCTTTGACCAGTCTCGCAGAATATTGGCAACTTTTAACAACATACACAGCAATCATGACAGAAGCATGGACTGTCATCATAGGTGGGATAAGGCTCCAACACTTAACTGTTATTGTGGAGCAGCCAAGGAAACCGTTCTTCACATTGTTACAGAATGTCCCAACAGGACCGGTCGTGGAATATTCGACAAGTTCCTGAGGCAACGAACGTCGCAACTGATTATATTAAAAATTTAGATGTCGGTTTGTAAATTACATGTGTTACTGTTGTATTATACTTAATTCTGTGCTTAAAAACCATATGATAAGTAAATCAACAACTTGAAGTGTAAGTGACAATGTGGAGGTTTTTCCCCTCTGTAGACCAGAAGACGATCAAATCGCGGCTAAATGAAGATGGTAAAGTGAAGCAAGTACCAGAGTGGTCCTTGAGAAAGCAGCTCCGAAACACAGTGGACAAAAATAGAAAAACGAATATGCTGAGACTGGAGGCGAAGTATCGTCAGTGAAAATATTCCTAACCACGTTGTTAGACCTTGAATGGCCAAGAATATAGCTGGTATCGTGTAGATAGAAAATAACAGGGTTGTTTTCGTGAACCACCATATCCTCCGCTGACGATGGTAGCGATGGTCTCTGGCTCTCGTTTGGGGGGGCCAATGGTTTCCTGCGTAGCGACGGAACCGTGGCGTGACTCACCCATAGCGGCGGGTGTGGGCGCCGGCGACGCGGCGTGGCGCGTCGGAGCGGCCAGCGACGCCGCTGCAGCCACGGCCGGGAGACGCGGCGGCGACGACGCTCCGACGTCGGACAGCGTCGTTGCGGCCGCGGGCGGCGGCGGCGGCAGGCGCCGGGGCGCCATGATGGCTGCGATGCTGAAGTCCGTGGCTCGCGTCTTGGCTAGCACCGGGCCGTCCTCGTGCACCGTGCCCAGTAACATCGCGCGCTCGTAAACAGTCGGTGGATCACTAGCAGATGGGCCAGCTGCCTGCCGCGCCCGTCGACACCATCGTCCAGCGGTCCGCCGACTCCAGAACGTCCGGCGCCGTCCGCTGCGCTGACCGACTGACGGGCCGCTGGGCGGGCGCAGCTGCGGGCCTCGGCCGCCAGGTGGCAGCACCGGCGCGCCGGTGGAGGGGCGTGGCCTGCGGGCGCGCGCCGGCGCCGTCGACAGCTCGGCGCGACGTGGTGGGGGAGAGCGCCTGCTTCCGGGGTGGGGGGAGAGCGAGCTCCGCAACCAGAAGGGGATCTAATTTACGTGGAGACGTTCTGTCGGTAAGAGGCGTGTCCCGCGACGGGATTGGTTGCTAGCGGGCGTGACGTCGTCCGGCCTGACTGCTACGAGGGGAGGGACGTTTGAAACAACGTCCCATGTTCTGTCAAACGAATCAACTGCTGTCGTGTAGCGCTGTCAACGCCCAAAAGTGCCGTTTACTGTACGCACTACGTGTGGTTGGCCGAACAGGATGTCACGCATCGTCGTCGAAAACTGTATTCGTGCGCCAAATATCTCCAACAAAGCGTCACTGGCGTTTCTGCATCCTATACACCGAAACGCAAACTGGGCGTTGAATGAAAGATCTGAGATGCATGAAAACTAATTTCATACTACAAAAATCAATAATTACTCTTTACTATTCTTTACAAAACTTTGACTTTTTTTTCGACTTGAGCTAGTGAGTTTTAATTTTTCAAGTAATTCGATTAATATTATCATCTTGTGTAGACAACTATGACAGTAAATGCACGACGCCATGTTTCACGCAATATTTGTATAGCGGTTTCTTTCTTTATCGTTTTTTTTTCTTTTCAGATGTGTTTTAATACAAAGCAGAATCTGGCCAAGTTACTAATAAGACTGTTTTGCATTATGAAAGGCTATTAAATTATTGCTGCGAAAGAGTATTAAACACTTGCATCAGAGCACGCTCGTCGTAACTAAATATAGTAAAATAATTTATCTGGAGAACTCTACAAATTTGTAAACATCAAGACGAAAGGGAATTAATTTTGTAGATAGATTTCACGCAATATTTGTATATCGGTTTCCTTCTATTTTTCTTTCAAATACGTTTTAACACAAAGCATAATCTGGCCAAGTTATACGAAGGACAGTTTTTTGCATTATGAAGTACTATTAAAATACTACCGTGAAATAACATTAGACTCTCGTATCAGAGTACACTCGTAGTAAAATATAGTTAACTAATTTTTTTCTGAATTAGTCCACACATATACAAATAACAAGCCCAAATGACTTTAATTTTTTATAATAACATACAGAACGGGTATGCACAAAAAGCAATGCAATACATCTTTTTGAACCTAGATACATAAGAACGTTTAGCATTTTGTGCACGACCATCCCGAATCGCCGTGGTATTAACATTAGATTCATATATCTGAGTATCCATGTCAGAGGCCTATTATCCTAACTGCTGCATTTTCAGTTTCGATACCTCAATTAAGAATCGTTCTGCCTGTATAATTGGGGGTTGTGGGATCGTTAACTTGCACTCTCCGTTGAATTTGCTATATGTAGCCTATGCAGAACAAATTAACACCAAGCAGAAGCAAACCGTTGTAGGTAGCCCAAAAAGGGTTTCATAACCTACATGCAACTAGGTGTCCCTACACGTAACCCATAATTTTTGATAATAATTTTAGAAGTACCAAAATCCAGAGGTCTCTTACTAGATGAATTAAACATGTTTAACTAAAACAATAATGAATACATATATATTCTTGGGTAGCGTAAAAGCGAAGATTATAGCTTTTTAAGAACAGTGGTTGTAGGTTTCGAAATTGTTGGGTGATGCTAGATGTTTAATAGTATACGGAAACGGAGCAGCGTGTTAACGTTTCCCTAGGTCCAGTGTTTTTAAGAATATATTTTATAGATATTTTCGTAAAGCTACTTGTACGCAGAACAGTGAGATTATATGTACCTAACGGTCTCATTACTTTTATGCACAAAGGTTTTCACAATCTCTCAGCTTTCTTCCCTTATTCGTCTTTTATATATTGCAGCTAATCTGATTTCCATCGAGCAAATTTTCAGGAACATGCAGACGTCCACGAACCACTGAAGATAGCATATAACTTGCTGAAAAAATTATGGTTAGGAGCGAAATTATGATTAATTTCTGCATAACACGGAATTCCGAGATCAGTTCCTCCAGTCATAATTCCCTCAGCTGCAACGTGTGATTATCTATCCATTATCCGGAATGGCATAAAAATAATTAATCATCTTTTACAACCAAAATGGTAGTGTTCGTAACCCGAGCATGTTTCTTTCAGGCTTGGTCAGCTATTTTTTCTAATTAACTAAGAGTCGATTTCGTGTATAATCCGGCATCACCAAGCAAAAGATGTCCTGGCAGCAAAAACAACGAATCTCTGTTGCATATATGTATAATTTTTTTTTAAAAAAAGGACAAAGAATGAAGAAAACACCTTTAGATATCGATACCTAATGAGTAACAAATTTGGTACCATTCTTTTGCTTTTGGTAGCGGTAGTCCCTTTAGTAGGGTTCCGGAGACAGTGAAACGAAAGACAATTTACATGATAAAAGTTGTCTCCCGTCTTACAACACCTGATTTTAATAATCAGTGGAGACTACATTTCGAAGCAATGCTTCAGCTGACTAAAGAAAGATATTAACTGCTATGTCAGTGTCTATTTGTGGGGGACAATTTTAGATAGAGAACGTCATTTTGGACTTTCTTCATTCGAAGTTCACAATAACGTCTCACTTTTTCATCGCACTTACGTCACAATGAATGTCCGAATTTCGAAGATAAATCTGCTCATTGGCTAATAAGTGTCGTAGCTGAAGTTTCCAGCTTACCACACACGAATTTTAACTGGTGCTGCAATTGACCTTATAAAAGTTCGTGTTAAATTACAACATTGCTTATGAGCCCATCTTCGTCCGTGAACCGCGAATTATATTGCATCTCTTTGACAGTTTTTGCATTCTGAATGTCTTTAGTTTTGTTCCCCTCATTTTATAGGCTACAAGTTTTTACAAGTTCAGTGTATTATGATAAAGTTTTCGGCAAGTGACAGTGCGTGAGAACTTGAAGAATTTGCGCTATGATTTATGCCTGTAACTGTTTTATCTGTCCACTTACTATGGCAACATCGCATTACTTAAAAGGAAGCTATTGGATTATAGTGTTATGATGCTGAATAGCCTCACAACGGAGATTGACGCAGGGGCGGCCTGGGAAATACTAAACATGAAAGTCAACACCGTCGACATAGTGCAGTCACACTTCTGTTGCCGCGTGGAAGTCGTGTAAGGGAACCGCATCTTGGCCTCCACAACTGCCGCCGTCTATACTTTATAAGCGTTGTGGCGGTATACCTCTCTTTTAAGTACCTCATAAATAAGTGAACAGATCAGTCCGAAATAGTTTTTCCTCTACACTGCCACAATTTTATTCGCTATGAACAACTGAAAATTTTTTATCATTCGTGTAATATTCTGTCCACCAATTTCGTTTCGACATCTCGAATCACTTACAAAATATTTGGGTGTCTGATATTTATAATTTCGTTTACGAATTATTTACTGTCTGTGATTGTGATAAGAAACTAAATTACAAAAGACGAACGACATTAGATTACCTGTGGTTATCAGACTGATGCTGATGGCGATTCACGGGAAAAAGCAAATTTTAAGGAATTTTGACAAGATGTTGAGACTTCAGCGATACATTTATACAAGAACTATCTTTTCCCCAGCAGTTTCATTTGTATCTTTCGCAGGTTTGTATCTTTCACATATATTTAACATATTTCACGAACATTTAGTTGGTTTCTGTACCGATTTTTGCCCTGCAGTTCCATCTGAATCCTGAGGAAACTTGTAAGTCTGCCTGGAGAGGAGTTAAGCAAAACACTGTGGACAATAGTTGAACTTTTTAGACGTGAAAAATGAAAAATAACGATTTTTACGTGTACAGTAAGTTAAGGATTTCGTTTCACTTATTCACTTTCACTCTAATCATTTGTTTTGGTTTTTAATTTGTTTATCGCATGAATCTGAGCTTAAATGAATCGCCGAAGCCTTTTTAAAGCAAAATATTTTTCATCTTATAAAGAATACCGTACTCAAAACAAAATAAGTCGTTGTGTTCGTGAAAAACCCACAGGTTATTTTCGAATATTTTTATGTGTCACCCCACCCATAGGGGATTTAAGAGTTTCTTACACCTGCAATATTTTTATACAAATAATGAGTCATATATCCCCCAAATTTGCCTGAAATTTATTTTTTCGTACATAAACACCATGTCTACCTAAACACCATGTGAAGAGTGATTGATGTGTTACTGCCAATCACAATGGAAACTGACGTGTGGGTACTAATAACAAAGCCGCACATACTATGGCAAGCCAGCGCCCAGCATTACGCTATGAAATAGTCATGCAACCTCCTGTGCGTCAACTCAAAAAGAGCCTGGAAAGGTTGGAAAACCAGTTTATGGAATAAACAAATACATCAAAAAAGTTGCTAGTTGCAGTTTTCTGCATTTATATCCTTTTAACTTGTTGAATCCAAGGCGGACTCTTTAATTTTCCTATCGGCGTATGTGTCATAATGTCATAATTTTGTGTGAAAGCCTCATTGTTAGGATTTTAATGTAGTGTCTAAGCTATGTACAGGCAGGCACGCACTTTTTGATGTATATATAAATGTCCACCTGTACGCTCTCTTGAGTCCCTGGAATTGCACTTTTCTAGTCCCGTTGCTTCTATGATCTCATCCAGGCCCTTGAAGTGTCTAATCCCTTTGATTTGCCCATGTTTCGTGTTTAAGTTGTGGACGTTAAATTTAGCTCAAATAAACTCAGTCATTTTTCAAAGGTGATTTCTAGACTAGTTTTCTCAGGTATTCTTTGAGGACTTCCACCTATTTAGCTGTTGTGATTTCACGGTACCCTGGTATTTACACTGATAAGTCTTGTATTTATATTAACTTAAAACGTTCGATGTTCCTAAAATTTAGCATTAATGAAGCCTTCGCCATCGTTACTGTGGACTCGTCGACTGCAACAGCGAAATCAATATTCTTTATTTTATTTTTAACTTTTTTATCCTCTCAAAGCCATAATTCGTCTCGCGCACATACCTGTTATCTATACTTTGCTATGATGATGCATTCAATTCTACTTACATAACTAGCAAACCTGTGCTCAATACATAGATGTTAGTTATAAGCGTCAGATTAAAGTTGTCGGGACATCGACAAACGAGATAGTATTCTAGATCTGATCCGATGAATTACTGAATAGATTTGTCGCAACTTCGGGTATAGTGCTATTGCATCCATCCAAATTTATTTACTTATTTTCTGTTAATATTCTAAAACGATGAAGCGTAAGCTGACTTGTCAGTGGCTCGGTATGCTTAACTTTATTCGATAGTAGAGTAACTGTTCATAGGCACTTTGGAAATATGAGATAAATCGACTGATTCACTTCAGATAAGCGGTCAACGTAAGTGGATACATGGGTCTCACGTCGGAATAAACAGACCAATTTGTCACTATAGACTGAAACACATGCCCCATATTTAATTAAAATTTTTTACACAGGCTATCTTGGATAGCTGAAGAAAGCTTATTTTCCCTGCCAATTAATTAACATACGTTGCTCTGTTACGTCACTTCCATGAGTTGCTGAATCTACTCATTTTGGTTGACATATAAAAATCTGACTTTTATCCATTGTGGATGTGGAACACTGCGACTGTGGTGTGAAAAGGTTTTCAGAAATTACTGCAACCAGTCGCCTTTTATGTAGATGTATTTTATCTACATAAAAGGCGACTGGTTGCAGTAATTTCTGAAAACCATATAAAAATCTGTTGATCAGTTTTTTAAATACAGCTGCTTCAAATAAGAACATTTTTCTGGAATTTTTTGATAGGTCCCTGTACTGAACTGTATATAACGTCTGTTTATTTCCAAAACGAGTGAAAATAATCAAATGAATTTTGATTGCTAAGTGGTGTACACTGACGCGTAATGCCAAGAGATTAATTCAGCAGTTCTCACTCGTTTTCCTCGTTAATACTGGTCTCAGGCCTCGATAGATATACTACAGGGATGAACTTTTTTTTTTGGTAATAAGCCAGCCGGTGGATTGCAGTACTCATCCTCTCATGTACTCTGACCTGAGTGGGGTATAAAGGCCGCAGCATTTGTCACTGACAGCTGGTCTGTGCAACCCAGTCGAGGTCATCCTATAATGCTCTTTCGTTCCAGTGTCTCCTGTATACGTGTCTTCAGCAAAAGTCCGCATCTTACTATGTGTCCAATCCATGCGTATCTCCAAAGAGTCTAGCTGTACCATTGGTTAGGTTTCACTTTCATTAGTACTTGTTAGTAATTCTGTTAATTCTGTCCACCTGTTGTGTCCGCAACGTTATTAGTTAAAGGCATATCCCGAAAAACCTGAATTTGGTTTATCTGCTGGTTCTGTTGGCCACGTTTCTAATTCCATACATCATTACGCGCCGGAGGAATTCATACATATGGAGGTCTTAATAGCTTGTAGAACAATGAAAAGAAAGTTTTGTTTTTGAAAGCTAATTTTACTTTTTGTGGGTATTCTACCAGAAATTTTATATTTACTTCTTTCATTTGGTGCCATATTTCTTCTTAAGTAAATAATACACTGTCCAAATAGTGCTTTTCAGTTCCTACTTTGCTCACAAGTGTAACTAAGACACTTAAATTATTTAGTTCATATGATGAATGGCTTTATTGATTAAGGTAGTTTTAATCGCAGCAAAGGTAGAAGTTATGTTGTGGACCTCTCTCGCTATTTTTGCAGTTTATGTACGATATTACTGATTTTATGAATGTATCTTGCAGTTTTAGTTTTCATCACGAGACATGAGTTAAATATGGCATATTGCTTTTAGGTATGGCGTGACCTTGATATAAGGCTATGTTACTCGCTACCAAAATCTTTATCTGGCATTCATATTGGTTGGATCTAACAATTCTCAACAGAATTAACACCTTTCCACTAAATCAGACCTCAGGCAACGCTATAGTAGATCAGACGCTACAACCTATATTTCAAAGGGAACCAGTATCACACTCTAGCTGTAACAGATCATCATTAGCCATTGAACGGTCATTAATGTACCAACGTGTCTCGGTGGCTCCGGCCACGTTACCGGTCCAAAGTCTATGCTTTTCTCGCCGGTCAGTCTAAGATTTTTATCTGTCACTTACCACTTCCCTCACACCTGGCAATGTTTGTTACTATGAAAATACCCATTTACAGTGTGATTCGCAGTCCACGTTAAACTGTTAAGTCCCGATAGGCAAGGAAGTTCACAGATTGAAAGAAGACAAGGGCATGCCACCTCAAACAGGACCATGCCTAGTAAAGCACTTTGTTGTTCAAAATAATCTTTGCGTTAACGATAGCTCTAAATTTATAGCACTTTTGTATGGTTACAACTGCTACGTCCAAAAATATCCTACACTATGTCAAATAATTTCTGAGAAACATTCTATCCTGATGAGTATTAAACCAAAGTCAGTCATATGTGACTAATGTAATACACAATAAAGAGATATAGGGGACAGTAGAGCAAAACCACGTACCTTAACTTTAAATTCATACATATAAATTACTTTCAGTGATTAATATGTTTGCAAATTAAGGTTATTGAGATTTCTTATATATTCAACAACATGATGCTAATCCGGTATCAGTTGAAAATAAACCATCTCAACATAAAAAGTAACAACCTCGATAGGTGCAAAATATTTGGCCTTGCCACACATGTACCCACTTAAATGAAAGTAAAAATCTTGAAAACAAGAAAGAAGTTTTATTCTACTGCTAAAATATATGAAAACGTATAAAAATTCTTAAAAACAGTAGCAAGGGAAATCATAAGTATATTCTAAGCACTGTAACTGATTTTTGACACAGAGCTTCATTTTTTTCAAAATGGCTCTGAGCACTATGGGACTCAACTGCTGTGGTCATTAGTCCCCTAGAACTTAGAACTACTTAAACCTAGCTAACCTAAGGACATCACACACATCCATGCCCGAGGCAGGATTCGAACCTGCGACCGTAGCAGTCGCACGGTTCCGGACTGCGCGCCTAGAACCGCGAGACCACCGCGGCCGGCATTCTTCATTTTTTTCCGACATATTACAGTTGAGGCAAAGTTCTCAATAATTGGCTCTAATGGAAAACAAAATAACTCGTTACTAAGAACAGAAATCGGAGACGAAGTGCGTATATCTGTATGTCCATCTTTATACAAGTGGTTCGGGACCTTGACTGTTCGGTACAGAAAGAAAAAAATGCCCTTTTCACTCGTCTTAAATTCCAAATTTATTGAGCAACCAGTTTCGGCGTTATGTTACGCCATCTTCAAGACCCATGACCGACGTGCAGGAAGATTCCCACCTCTGATCCAGTCAAAATTCGGGCCAGCATTCAACGACTAGTATTCATAGATTTTTGAGACGGCGGTCATTTCAGTCATCTCAAAAATGCTGGCCCCTATTTTGACTGGACCAGAGGTGAGAACCTTTCTACTCGTCGGTCTGGGAGTCTGAAGATGGAGTAATATATCGCCGAAACTGACCGCTCAATAAAATAACAACATGGAAGTTTATACGGCTGAAAGTTGTTTATATTTGACATTAAGTAATTATTTGTCTTTTTACTCAGCATCGGAACATTATTCATGAGCCCAAGCACGACAAGATGGATAACGTATCCATCCCTCCTTCGATAGTGTGTTTGAGCATTGCCTATTAGAAAATATGCATGCTTCGTCTAGGTCTTCTTCACCTGATGGGTCGAAGAACATTGTTTTTTTCTTTTTTTTTTTCTTTGATGGTCTAGTTTTGTCAACTGTCTCTTTCTGCTTTGTGCCTTCCTTAAGACTGGACCCTTTCGGTTCTACCCCACACAAAGTTTTCGTTTTGAGTTTTCATTTGTTATTTCTCTTCCGTGCTTTTTAATCCAATTAATTACTGACCTGTTTCTTATCGTGTAATGTTTTTCTTCGAAACTTTCCTCCACGAAACACCAATATCAGAGAAAATTTCAGAAGAAACATTGAAAAAAATGTGGAAGTAAAAGAAACATGCAGCCGCTACTGGCAGAAAGAGCCGCTGCTAGCAGTTCCGATCGTTAACAGAACAATATGAGCACTAGTCAGAAAGGTCTGGAGGCACCTGGTTTGACCACATATCCGGTTTTAAGTAACTCCGCCCTACAAACGTGAGCAATATTGAAAAAAAAAATGTTGTACTGTACTTGGCATGCTAACTGATTCTTCCGACGGTTCTTGCTAGAACAACGTTATAATAAATGAAAAGCACTGTATTGCTCATGTTCCACAGAATTTATTTATTGCGTTAACCAGTTTTAGTGTTGGAAGTTCATCAGACTTTAAAATTGACTTGTTATTGTACTTGGCATTATATTAACATACTGTACATTGTAGCTGCTCCAAGTATGTGTTGCCAAGACAAGTGGTCACTAAGCAACATGCAGTATGTTTCGCCATTCTTATTACAGGGCTGTTGGGATTGTAGAAGAGACTGATTAGATAAACTACCGATAAGGAAACCATGGCCAGAAATTTACCGTGGGAATGACAAATAAGTGTGAAGATGGGATCACTTTCAAATCTCCCTGTTCACGGTACGCACGCAGCGGAGACAATGACCTCTACGCTTTACAGCAGCTGCTCCACGGCGGTGATACTATTATTCGCTGCACATGGTGTACCTGCTGCTGCCATAAAGAAGGTCTTCAATACCTGGTGTGCGTTCCTGGAGCACCACAACTAACCCTCCTTGTTGAGAATGTACCAGTTTCTCACACCCGTTGTTGCAGGCGAACGAAAATCGTGTGTCATGGTCTAAAGCAGGGATTCCCAGACTTTTTGTCATTGCGAACCACTTCACATTTTTAGTAATCTGGGCGTACCACTACAGCTTGTTCACTTTTTTAACGAACCCTGAGGTGGGGAAGAGGACGTGTTTGGAAGGTTGAGCGATGTCCGGCGCAGATGTGCGGAACGGTATGGGGGCAAAACTGTAGCCACCTCGCTCGCTCAGTGCAGACTACATACACACGCCTATACACGAATGACATCGTCAGCTTGCGGGCGAACTGTAGCGTTATGAACTATGAATAAATCTTCATTTACCAAGGTCGCCAAATTTATTTATTCATATAAATTACCAATTTCGGCGATTATCCGTTGCCATCTTCCGATCTATGTTTAAACACTCATTGTTCGTAATACTACAGACCGCCCTCACCTGACGATGTCAGAAGTGTTGAACGATTTGCCTAGCCAGATGGCTGTGGATTTTCACTCCTTGTTAAGGAGATAAGTAAGTTATGGCTATATATCATCTTCGACAAAGGGTCTTTAAACACAAATCCGATGAAGGCAACAAAGAATTTTCGAAACCGATAATCTACATGAATAAATGATTTTAGGAATCTTGGCAGCTGAAAATATATTCAGTGTTCAACACACGTACGGTTTTTGCGTCGTGCCGATCAACTACTGTGTGTGGTAAAAATGTGAGACAGGAATAAAAAGGTTCCATGGAAGTTGATTTTTTCAGAGTCGTCCATGTTCACATGTTTACTTATTTGTAGCAAATAATACAAAATTAAATTAAGGTAGTTCTGATACAAATATTCACTGAGTAAGAGACGAATGCCATTTAAAATATTTATTAAAGTTAGGGTTCACAAAAAATGTAATCCAGTTGCGCAAGTACGATTATGGTAAATTAGAGTCTAAAAAGCAAAAAGTTCACAATCGTAACAATCTTTGACACTAAATCAGACTTCCAATTCAGTAATTAGCCAGTTTCCAAATTTAGATTCTAATATAAGATCATCTACATGTTTCAGTTATGACGTAAGAGAATAATTTCATTTGTATCAGCACGTGCCTTTGTATGTGTTCAAACTTATTTTATATTGAAATGGTAGATTTCCGGACATGGATTCTTTAGTCACTTTGACCCCTCTACAAACTCTATAAGCCTGGAATGGGGATTGTCAGACACCCTGTTAATGAAGAGTTTAGTGCTATCGGACTCTAATGTAAAGCATGCATATCAAGGTTTTTAGTATGCGGTTAAGAGACAAAGAGACTAGCGTCCAAGTAAGTGAGAGAGTGCAACTAATATTCGTTTCGCAGTCATACGTGGCGTGCCACAGGTGCAATGATGAGATGGCTGGGTCGCTGACATCACCAGACAGTATCCGACCGTAACGGGCCTCTGACACCGCCGTAAATCATGGCACGCTATCGCACGTTTACGACAAAGTCTCATGAGGTGAGCGGCTTTTATTTCACATGCTCATTAACACGAGGAAGTAAACCCGTTCCATGCGGGCGGCGCAGCTGCCTCCGTCGACACACCTACCGCGCGATGGCTGAGACATTCTGTGAAATGTTACGTAGAAATGTTGACTAGAATTACTAAGTTGTAATCAACCCTCAGAGAAGTTGAAAAGGCAGTTCACTAAGAGGCATGCGCCCGATCAAAGCTTCCATATTTGGTTCAAGTTATCTACCAAGAGAAACGTATTACATGTATAGGGTACATGGAAAATTACTTTCACACCTGCAACCTACCGTCTATCAGATACTTCATTTACGTAGGGGCCTACGGAAATACTGGATTTATACCACAGTGTGGAACAAACTGCAGAACAACTGTAGGCTACGGTGCGAAAATATGTTGCAGGTATGGAAGGAGGTTGCTGCCTTAATAAGGACAGCTGACGGATTACGTTGTAGAATGCAAATCTAAAATCTGTGCGGCACGTGTGTCGTTCGCTAAGGCAGCTCACTCTCATGGCCGAAGTTACTCCGCTGAGAGAGTTGTTATTTCAGAGTTCAGAGGAAAGATAGTCGTTGTTATAGTTGGGAAAGTTGTGTCCAGACGAAACCAGAATCATCCGGCCACAACTGTGGTTTCTTCGATTGTTTAGCGAGGTGGCACATTAAACTAGACGACATGAAATATTAGTGCACTTTATTACATTAATGAAGAAAAAATATATTTAACTTTGTCACAATTCTTTGCCACAGGTGTACTGGATAATTTACAACTGTCATGAACTAGCAAAGCATTTCTTGATGCGCCAATTAACAAACTGTTCTTTTGCAGTAGAATGGTCAAAATTACGAAGTGCATTTCATCAGAATCTTTAATTAGTGGTTGGTCCTAGACGCTGATGTTGACTGCTGTAGCTGAGGTTTCGAACAGGGGCAAAGTCCTATATTGACCTCAACGTGAGGGCACTGCTATGCTGAAAGAAGGGGGAGGGGGTTAGGGGAGGAGAGCGGTCTCCAGAAGGGCCTTCCATACGCCGTTGCAGAATGCCGCGAGCCCTCGCTAAGGTCTATGGTATCGATTTACATTACCAACTATGATGCGGCAACACGGTCTATGTCTGATATCATAGGGAAGACTGGTTTCATGCTGCTCTGCTCACTAGTCTATCCTGGGCAGTCTCTTCAGCTCAACGCCTCTCTCAACCTATATACACTGGAAAAAGCTTATTTTCAGATCTAGGTTTCCCTTAACGACTTTTACCCCACACACCTTCCCCGCAATACCTAAATAACTACTACTGCTTGATGTCTCAGGATGTGTTCTATCAACCGATTCCCTATTTTGTCATGTTTTTTCCCTCTCCCCGATTCGATACAGTACCTCTTCATTTCACTTAACAGCATATAATTTCCAGCATTCACCTGTAGCACCACATATCAAAAGCTTTATCTCTCTTCTGGCTCTCGGACTCGGAGGGACGACGGTTCAGGCCTGAGTATGGCCATCCAGATTTAGGTTTTCCGTGGTTTCCTTAAATCGCTCAAGCCAAATGACGGGACGGTTGTCTTGAAAGGGCACAGACGTCTTTCTTCCCCATTGGCTCAATCCAGGCTTGTGCTCCGTCTCTAATGATGTCGATGTCGACGGGACGTTAAACTCACTCCTCCTTCTTTAATTCCTCCCTTCCCTCCTTCTCTTCTGGTCTGCAGTGTATCGTCCACGTTTCACTGCCCCAAGAGATTACACTCAACACAAATAATTTCAGAAGAGTCCTCAACTTAGCACTTACATTTCTGTTATTTGTTAAGATATTTTTATTTTTAGTGTCTTACTTCCTAATTCGACTGCCTCAACTAAAGCTGTTGGTAAAAGATCGATATATCGACGTCTCTCCCAAGAGGTATTGATATATACCGGCGGCATATCTTCACAGGTATGTCGATATATCGATATAGAAATGGTAATATCGAGCGAGTTTATTTTTATTTATATTTTCTTCGCAATTTTTGGCGAGTATTTGAAGTTGTTCTTTTAAATTTGTAGGAGACCATAATTATACTTTCACCGTGTGCAGGAGTATTACTACTTTTTGAGCTTTCGCCACGTCCAGTCTGTGAAGCAAGTACAAGTGGCGTAAAGAAGAATTCCGATTGCACTGGTGCACTGGGAGGGGGGCAGTGTGGATGGAATAAAAAGAAATGTGAAGAAACTGCTCACCAGTTGCTTAAAAAAAATTAACGCAACCAGTGTGCTATTTCTGAAATCGGCATTATTCGAAAACAGCAGCTGAAAATGATTTAAAAAAATCTAAATGACGGGATTGGTCTTTGCTATGGGTGGACAAGGGGAAATCCTCACGCAACCAGCGCTCGGTGCTACCAGCAGGCACTGCAGTATTCAACATCATGACGCAATTTTGACACTACAACTGTGAGGTCACTGGTTTTTGCAGAAATAAAAAAAAAACGGGTAAGTCGACATGAAGTGTTCCAGACAAATCCGATATGTGGGGAAACTGAACGACCGACCCATCGGACACCTTTTATTGTGCCACTTACATGCAGTTAACATTGTTAGCAAAGTGATTATCGCCATGCGTGAACGTGCATTGTTTTCCTTTACATTCATTCTCTAAGGGAAATAGCAGGCTGTTAGTTTGTTGAAATAGCAGGTTGTTAGTTTGTTGATCCTCCCCCCCCCCCCCCCCCCATGAACCATGGACTTTGCCGTTGGTGGGAAGGCTTGAGTGCCTCAGCGATACAGATGGCCGTACCGTAGGTGCAACCACAACGGAGGGGTATGTGTTGAGAGGCCAGACAAACGTGTGGTTCCTGAAGAGAGGCAGCAGTCTTTTCAGTAGTTGCAAGGGCAACAGTCTGGATGGTTGACTGTTCTGGCCTTGAAACAATAACCAAAACGGACTTGCTGTGCTGGTACTGCGAACGGCTGAAAGCAAGGGGAAACTACGGCCGTAATTTTTCCCGAGGGCATGTAGCTTTACTGTATGATTAAATGATGATGGCGTCCTCTTGGGTAAAATTTTCCGGAGTTAAAATAGTCCCCCATTCGGATCTCCGGCCGGGGACTACTCAAGAGGATGTCGTTATCAGGAGAAAGAAAGTTGGCTTTCTACGGCTCGGAGCGTGGAATGTCAGATCACTTAATTGGGCAGGTAGGTTAGAAAATTTAAAAAGGGAAATGGATAGATTAAAATTAGATGTAGTGGGAATTAGTGAAGTTCGGTGGCAGGAGGAACAAGACTTCTGGTCAGGTGACTACAGGGTTATAAACACAAAAACAAATAGGGGTAATGCAGGTGTAGGTTTAATAATGAATAGGAAAATAGGAATGCGGGTAAGCTACTACAAACAGCATAGTGAACGCATTATTATGGCCAAGATAGATACGAAGCCCACACCTACTACAGTAGTACAAGTTTATATGCCAACTAGCTCTGCAGACGACGAAAAAATTGAAGAAATGTACGATGAAATAAAAGAAATTATTAAGATTGTGAAGGGTGATGAAAATTTAATAGTCATGGGTGACTGGAATTCGGTAGTAGGAAAAGGTAGAAGGAAACGTAGTAGGTGAATATGGATTGGGGCTAAGAAATGGAAGAGGAAGCCGCCTGGTAGAATTTTACACAGAGCACAACTTAATCATAGCTAACACTTGGTTTAAGAGTCATGAAAGATGGTTGTATACATGGAAGAATCCTGGAGATACTAAAAGGTATCAGATTACATAATGGTAAGACAGAGATTTAGGAACAAGGTTTCAAATTGTAAGACATTTCCAGGGGCAGATGTGGACTCTGACCACAATCTATTGGTTATGACCTGTAGATTAAAACAGAAGAAACTGCAAAAAGGTGGGACTTTAAGGAGATGGGACCTGGATAAACTAACAGAACCAGAGGTTGTACAGAGTTGCAGGGAGAGCATAAGGGAACAATTGACAGGAATGGGGGAAAGAAATACAGTAGAAGTAGAATGGGTAGCTTTGAGGGATGAAGTAGGGAAGGCACCAGAGGATCAAGTAGGTAAAAAGACGAGGGCTAGTAGAAATCCTTGGGTAATAGAAGAAATATTGTATTTAATTGGTGAAAGGAGAAAATATAAAAATGCAGTAAATGAAGCAGCCAAAAAGGAATACAAACGTCTCAAAAATGAGATCGACAGGAAATGCAAAATGGCTAAGCAGGCACGGCTAGAGGACAAATGTAAGGATGTAGAGGCTTATCTCACGAGGGGTAAGATAGATACTGCCTACAGGAAAATTAGAAAGACCTTTGGAGATAAGAGAACCACTTGTATGAACACCAAGTGTTCAGATGGAAACCCAGTTCTAAGCAAAGAAGGGAAAGCAGAAAGGTGGAAGGAGTATATAGAGGGTCTATACAAGGGCGATGTAATTGAGGACAATATTATGGAAATGGAAGAGGATGTAGATGAAGGTGAAATAGGAAATACGATAATGCGTGAAGAGTTTGACAGAGCACTGAAAGACCTGAGTCGAGACAAGGCCCCCGGAGTAGACAACATTCCATTGGAACTACTGACGGCCTTAGGAGAGCCAGTCCTGACAAAACTCTACCATCTGGTGAGCAAGATGTATGAAACAGGCGAAATACCCTCAGACTTCAAGAAGAATATAATAATTCCAATCCCAAAGAAAGCTGGTGTTGACAGATGTGAAAATTACCGAACAATCAGTTTAATAAGCGACAGCTGCAAAATACTAACACGAACTCTTTACAGACGAATGGAAAAACTAGTAGAAGCTGACCTGGGGGAAGATCAGTTTGAATTCCGTAGAGATATTGGAACACGTGAGGCAATACTGACCCTACGACTTATCTTAGAAGAAAGATTAAGGAAAGGCAAATCTACGTTTCTAGCATTTGTAGACTTAGAGAAAGCTTTTGACAATGTTGACTGGAATACTCTCTTTCAAATTCTAAAGGTGGCAGAGGTAAAATACAGGGAGCGAAAGGCTATTTACAATTTGTACAGAAACCAGATGGCAGTTATAAGAGTCGAGGGACATGAAAGGGAAGCAGTGGTTGGGAAGGGAGTAAGACAGGGTTGTAGCATCTCCCCGAAGTTATTCAATCTGTATATTGAGCAAGCAGTAAATGAAACAAAAGAAAAATTCAGAGTAGGTATTAAAATCCATGGAGAAGAAATAAAAACTTTGAGGTTCGCCGATGACATTGTAATTCTGTCAGAGACAGCAAAGGACTTGGAAGAACAGTTGAATGGAATGGATAGTGTCTTGAAAGGAGGATATAAGATGAACATCAACAAAAGCAAAACGAGGATAAAGGAATGTAGTCGGATTAAGTCGGGTGATGCTGAGGGAATTAGATTAGGAAGTGAGACACTTAAAGTAGTAAAGGAGTTTTGCTATTTGGGGAGCAAAATAACTGATGATGGTCGAAGTAGAGAGGATATAAAATGTAGACTGGCAAGGAAACCGTTTCTTAAGAAGAAAAATTTGTTAACATCGAGTATAGATTTCAGTGTCAGGAAGTCATTTCTGAAACTGTTTGTATGGAGTGTAGCTATGTATGGAAGTGAAACGTGGACGATAAATAGTTTGGACAAGAAGAGAATAGAAGCTTTTGAAATGTGGTGTTACAGAGGAATGCTGAAGATTAGATGGGTAGATCACATAACTAATGAGGAAGTATTGAATAGGATTGGGGGGAAGAGGAGTTTGTGGCACAACTTGACAAGAAGAAGGGACCGTCTGGTAGGACGTGTTCTGAGGCATCAAGGGATCACCAATTTAGTATTGGAGGGCAGCGTGGAGGGTAAAAATCGTAGAAGGAGACCAAGAGATGAATACCCTAAGCAGATTCAGAAGGATGTAGGATGCAGTAGGTACTGGGAGATGAAGAAGCTTGCACAGGATAGAGTAGCATGGAGAGCTGCATCAAACCAGTCTCAGGACTGAAGACCACAACAACAACAGTTCGTTGATGTACCGAATCTCTACCAATAATGTTCAGCCTTTGTTTATGCTTTACAAAAGTTGGTGCTTAATTTCGGAAGCTGTGAAAGTTATTTATAAGTATACAATCACTGCAATGTGGTGCACCTGTGTACGTACCACAATATGTGAGCTTAACGAAAACTTTTAGCTTCGTCGCTGGACATTATTTAACTGAAACGATGCACGTTTTTGCAGCTCCGCGTCACATTTCAAGCAATACCCAAGGGTCATTAACGTTAATTACGTTGAATGCAAGACAGCAGATATGAAGTCGTTTATCATCCGGTTATGGTAAATAAATACCGTCCTTGTGTTGTGGCTACAGCGGTTTATATAACAGATAATTTATATCAGTGGCAGCATTAGCAGTCCTGGAAAACTAGAGCGCATGTTTAAAAAAAATTCCTGTTTAATTTTCCAAGAACCCCTTCTCAGAAGTAACTGACTCGACAAATGGCTTACTGACAAGTATGATACATAGTTTTTAACTTCCTTCACTGGAGTGAAATGTTCGATTCAGTCAACTGCGTCAGAGACTGAAGAAAAGGTAAATATCGTACATAAGTTACATGGAGAGAAATTTCTGAGCAGGCCTTTGCCATAGCGTTAGTAGTGTTTCGTAGCCTTTACAATACTCATCTCCCATTCACTTGAGGAAGTCATAAATGCATATCTTCAACTATTCAGTAAATCCACAATGGTGACACCTACCTTCTCATATTTGGCATTAGCAAGCTGTTATTCGACTTGGTATTAACTGGTACATTTGTTGAATATCCTCCTAAAGGATGTCGTGAAAATTCTGTAAAACTGAGGCTTTAGATCGCCCAAATCCCTAGCTCCTTGAAGGGTTCTGCCCATAATGCTCCGACATTCTCAGATGGGGTGTGATTCGGTGACCTTTCTGGCCAAAGTAGAGTTTGGCAACAACGAAGATAAGAAGTTGAAACTCTCGCTGTGTGCGGATGGACATTACCTTGCTGAAATGTAAGCCAAAGATGGCTTGCTATGAAGGGCCACAAAGGGTGTAGAGTATCGTCGACGTACCACTGTGCTGTATGGGTGCATGGATGGCAACCAAAGGAATCCTGCTGCGAATCGTAATGGCACCCCAGAAAATGATTCCTTGTTGTCGTGCCATATGGCGGATGACAGCCAGACTGGTATCCCACCACAGTCCAGGTCGTCTGCAGAAACGTCTTCGAAAGCTCATCGGGGCATGGAATCTCATTGACTGGAGTAGAATTGTCCCGCTTCGAACTGAGCGTCGATGACCAGCAAAGACCTGTCTGGAGACGCTCCAGGCAGGCCTGACAGTCACCTGTATACTGTCCGACAACCACGAGTGACGTTGTGGGGTGCTATTTCATTTCATAGCAGGACCACTTTGGTCGTCATCCATGGGACCCTTAAAGCACATCTGTACGTCGCCGATATTTTGTGCCCTGTTTCGCTGCCCTTCATGGCACGCCATCCTCGATGTACATTTCTGGAAGATAATGCCCTTCCGCACAGGTGAGAGTTTCTACTGCTCATCTTCGTGCTTACCAAACCCTACCTTTGCCAGCAAGGTCACCGGATCTCTCCCCATCTGAGAACGCTTGGAGTATTATGGTCAGATCACTCCAAGCAACTCGCAATTTTGACGACCTATCACGCCAATTGGGCAGAATTTGGTAGGACATCCTTCAAGAGGACATCCAACAACTCTGCGAATAAATGAAGCCGAGTAACTGCGTGCGTAAGGGACAGAGGTGGAACAACGCTGTATTGACTTTCTCAGTTGGTGAAGCTCTTTCTCCTGAATAAATCATCCATTTTTCGGAAATTGTAATCATTTCTTTATGCATGTAGACTACGGCACTTGTACTTATTTCGCCCCATCCGGATAATTCTTTTGAGATGCTTGTCTTTTGTCGTTTTGGGTTTTCTTATTTTTTATATTTTTATATTAGAGTGTAATTTTTAAGTGCGTTTGAAATTGATAAAATAAACAGCATAAAGTTATAATAACAGAGTAGAAGAACCGAAGTATTAGCGAACAGTGATCGTAATTAGAGCTACAAGATGGGTACACGAGTTTCTAAATGTGCTACACTTCAGTAACCGCGCATCTTGTGACTGAAAGTATAATGGCAGAACCCTTTCCCCCTAGTCAAAATCTGCATGTGCTCCATTCACAGAACCATCGAACAGTAAGTGTACTATTATAATTAAATTCCCCTTTTAAACTGTTTCATGTTTCTGTCAAAAAAAGTGAGCATTGGTCCTCTAATAGTCCTTTGGAGCAGGAGCCTGTAGGCACTGAGTGACAGCAAGGCCATCTGCCAGCCGAAGAGCGAATGAACAGTTTGCCGCACAGTCTCTGGACAACGGAGAAACGAATAATAAAAGTAAACGTAGACACCATAAGCGATGATATTGGTTATCAACTTCGAGAATGAAGTTAGTTTGTTTTCGGAGATGCTGTTTCATGTGTCATTAATGAGAGGGTAATGTACTTAGTTGTTAGCAGATTTACCCTAAAAGCCATTTGCTTCTACCATTTTCTGGGTGTTGCTGTAGAGTTATGAATTCTAGTACTGTATGGAAATACCGTGTGGCTAGGCCTCCCGTCGTGTACACCGTTCGCCTGGTGCAAGTCTTTCGAGTTGACGCTTCGGCGACTTGTGTGTCGAATTTATGCTAATGTAAAATTCTAAGGCATGACTCATTGTAAATATGAGAATCCTGGTTGTGCTGATGATTTCTGATACATCACGCCACTAAAGGACATTGCTTAGTCTTATAGCATTAAATAAAGAAAGCCGCTAGCAAACATTTACAGTGACGACCTCCCACCTTTGGTCATTGCTCACTGGAACTTACAGTGATCAATTATTTACCAAAAGCGCAGTCAGATGGTAATCAACTCAAGGCACATTTCAAACCAGGGCTATAGAAAACGGTGGAATTTATGCTTTTATCAAGTTTATAGTTTCTTTACTGAAAAGTAAGGGGCCGGCCGGTGTGGCCGTGCGGTTCTAGGCGCTTCAGTCTGGAACCGCGTGACCTCTACGGTCGCAGGTTCGAATCCTGCCTCGGGCATGGATGTGTGTGATGTCCTTAGGTTAGTCAGGTTTAAGTAGTTCTAAGTTCTAGGGGACTAATGACCACAGATGTTAAGTTCCATATTGCTCAGAGACATTTTTTTATTTGTTTTCTTTTTTTCTTTTTTTTCTTTTTCTTTTTCTTTCTTTGAAAAGTAAGATCAATTTCTATGAGCAGTAATCCCGTTGGCAACTATCCTACAGAATGTAAAGCTCACAGGCGAACTCAATAAAACAATACTGAAAGTTGGACGTTATGATTCTGCTGTGTGCATACACAAACTCTGAGTCTGAGATATTATTATCGCGGGTAGTAGCGAGTCGGATGTGGTCGTTCGCAGGGTGCGGTGGAGAGAAGCCGCGCGACATGAGATATCGCAGCCTCTCGTGATCGTGATAGCAACGCCGGAGGAGAGTCTGATATTAATTGAGGATATTTTGGTAATTTGCCTTTTCGCTACACGTAGTTGTTGGTCGCTTGCACACTGGAGGGATATTGTCAGATTTATGTATGCACAACTCAGAGTAATACTCGTATCTTTGCTTTGGCCAGAAAAATGTTTATTGAGTACTGACACTGTGCATTAATTAAAAATCTCTGTAACGTTTGTCAGCATTTAAATCAACAATTTTCTGAGTTGTTGTTGTTGTGGTCTTCAGTCCTGAGACTGGTTTGATGCAGCTCTCCATGCTATTCTATCCTGTGCAATCTGCTTCATCTGCCAGTAACTACTGCAACCTACATCCTTCTGAATCTGCTTAGGGTATTCATCTCTTGGTCTCCCTCTACGATTTTTACCCTCCACGCTGCCCTCCAATACTAAATTGGTGATCCCTTGATGCCTCAGAACACGTCCTACCAGACGGTCCCTTCTTCTTGTCAAGTTGTGCCACAAACTCCTCTTCCCCCCAATCCTATTCAATACCTCCTCTTTAGTTATGTGATCTACCAATCTAATCTTCAGCATTCTTCTGTTGTACCACATTTCAAAAGATTCTATTCTCTACTTGTCCACACTATTTCTCTTCCATGTTTCACTTCCATACACAGCTACACTCCATACAAATACTTTCAGAAACGACTTCCTGACACTTAAATCTATACTCGATGTTAACAAATTTCTCTTCTTGAGAAACGCTTTCCTTGCCATTGCCAGTCCACATCCTATATCCTCTCTACTTCGACCATCATCAGTTATTTTGCTTTCCAAATAGCAAAACTCCTTTACTACTTTAAGTGTCTCATTTCCTAATGTAATTCCCTCAGCATCACCCGACTTAATCCGACTACATTCCTTTATCCTCGTTTTGCTTTTGTTGATGTTCATCTTATATCCTCCTTTCAAGACACTATCCATTCCGTTCAACTGCTCTTCCAAGTCCTTTGCTGTCTCTGACAGAATTACAATGTCATCGGCAAACCTCAAAGTTTTTATTTCTTCTCCATTGCTTTTAACACCTACTCCGAATTTTTCTTTTGTTTCCTTTACCGCTTGCTTAATATACAGATTGAATAATTTCGGGGAGAGGCTACAACCCTGTCTCACTTCCTTCCCAACCACTGCTTCCCTTTCATGTCCCTCGACTCTTATAACTGCATCTGGTTTCTGTACAAATTGTAAATAGCCTTTCGCTCCCTGTATTTTACCCCTGCCACCTTCAGAATTTGAAAGAGAGTATTCCAGTCAACATTGTCAAAAGCTTTCTCTAAGTCTACAAATGCTAGGAACGTAGATTTGCCTTTCCTTAATCTTTCCTCTAAGGTAAGTCGTAAGGTCAGTATTGCCTCACGTGTTCCAGTATTTCTACGGAATCCAAACGGATCTTCCCCGAGGTCGGCTTCTACTAGTTTTTCCATTCGTCTGTAAAGAGTTCGTGTTAGTATTTTGCAGCTGTGACTTATTAAACTGATAGTTCGGTAATTTTCACATCTGTCGACACCTACTTTCTTTGGGATTAGAATTATTATATTCTTCTTGAAGTCTGAGAGTATTTCGCCTGTCTCATACATCTTGCTCACCAGATGGTAGAGTTTTGTCAGGACTGGCTCTCCTAAGACTGTCAGTAGCTCTAATGGAATGTTGTCTACTCCTGGGGCCTTGTTTCGACTTAGGTCTTTCAGTGCTCTGTCAAACTCTTCACGCAATATCGTATCTCCCATTTTATCTTCATCTACATCCTCTTCCCTTTCCATAATATTGTCCTCAAGTACATCACCCTTGTATAGACCCTCTATATACTCCTTCCACCTTTCTGCTTTCCCTTCTTTGCTTAGAACTGGGTTTCCATCTGAGCTCTTGATGTTCATACAAGTGGTTCTCTTATCCCCAAAGGTCTCTTTAATTTTCCTGTAGGCAGTATCTATCTTACCCCTAGTGAGATAAGCCTCTACATTCTTACATTTGTCCTCTAGCCATGCCTGCTTAGCCATTTTGCATTTCCTGTCGATCTCATTTTTGAGACGTTTGTATTCCTTTGGCCTGCTTCATTTACTGCATTTTTATATTTTCTCCTGTTATCAATTAAATTCAATATTTCTTCTGTTACCCAAGGATTTCTACTAGCCCACGTCTTTTTACCTACTTGATCCTCTGCTGCCTTCACTACTTCATCCCTCAGAGCTACCCATTCTTCTTCTACTGTATTTCTTTCCCCCATTCCTGTCAATTGATCCCTTATGCTCTCCCTGAAACTCTGTACAACCACTGGTTCTTTCAGTTTGTCCAGGTCCCATCTCCTTAAATTCCCACCTTTTAGCAGTTTCTTCAGTTTTAATCTACAGGTCATAACCAATAGATTGTGGTCAGAGTCCACATCTGCCCCTGGAAATGTCTTACAATTTAAAACCTTGTTCCTAAATCTCTGTCTTACCATTACATAATCTATCTGATACCTTTTAGTATCTCCAGGGTTCTTCCATGTATACAACCTTCTTTTATGGTTCTTAAACCAAGTGTTAGCTATGACTAAGTTGTGCTCTGTGCAAAATTCTACGAGGTGGCTTCCTCTTTCATTTCTTAGCCTCAATCCATATTCACCTACTACGTTTCCTTCTCTCCCTTTACCTACACTCGAATTCCAGTCGCCCATGACTATTAAATTTTCGTCTCCCTTCACTACCTGAATAATTTCTTTTATTTCATCATACATTTCTTTAATTTCTTCGTCATCTGCAGAGCTAGTTGGCATATAAACTTGTACTACTGTAGTAGTACGTTTCCTTCTCTCCCTTTTCCTATACTCGAATTCCAGTCGCCCATGACTATTAAATTTTTGTCTCCCTTCACTACCTGAATAATTTCTTTTATTTCATCATACATTTCTTTAATTTCCTTGTCAGCTGCAGAGCTAGTTGGCATATAAACTTGTACTACTGTAGTAGGTGTGGGCTTCGTATCTATCTTGGCCACAATAATGTGTTCACTATGCTGTTTGTGGTAGCTTACCCGCAGTCCTGTTTTCCTATTCATTATTAAACTTACTCCTGCATTACCCCTATCTGATTTTGTGTTTATAACCCTGTATTCACCTGACCAAAAGTCTTGTTCCTCCTGCCACCGAACTTCACTAATTCCCACTATATCTAACTTATACCTACCCATTTCTCTTTTTAAATTTTCTAACCTACCTGCCCGATTAAGGGATCTGACATTCCACGCTCCGATCTGTAGTACGCCAGTTTTCTTTCTGCTGATAACGACCTATACCTTTCCCAAATCACTTACCTCACAAAAATCTTGGTTACTCGAACTACTGCTATACAGCGAGCGCCACTACTGCCAGCTAAATAAAAGATTCAAACTACGGAAGGCACTAACTACCGATAGGCATAGTCAGCAAATGAAAGATTTTAATAGAGAACAAACAATGTATTTACCTTAATAGTCATAATATATATATAGCAGTTCATGACACCCAGTCTTACAAATTTCAAAACTCCGCTATCTCTCTCCCCACGTCCACCAATGCTGGCGGATCACCTCCAACTGTGCAACGCTACGCGCTGTTCACATCCATCTGCCCAACGCTACAATGGCGAGTATTACAACAATGCCAAACAGCCACAGGCTGCACACAGCACAGCCAGTGATTTTCATACAGAGCGCTACGTGGCGGCGGCGTTACCAATATGAGAACCTAAACAGCCTACTTACAAAGCCCCCATGCTCCCCACAAAAAATTTTACAAATTGTTTTGGGCACTGGCCAATACAGATTTGAAAACATTTTTCAACCTGGATGTTTTCTGTTGCTTTCATATCAGGCAGATTTGTTGTCCAAGACATCAATGTGTGTTCACTATTATGCTCATCGAACCACTTGTAATTCTGGCATTGTGTCGTGGACGGCTATCCCGCTGGAATATGCCATGGTCGATGGGGAACACATCAAGCATGAAAGGATGCAGGTTGTGCGCAATAGTGTTCACATAGTCCATAGATGTCATTTCACCTGCAGTTAGCGCCATAGGTCCAATGAAAGCGAAGATGAATGTCTCCTATAGTATAAAACTACTCGGCTGGCCTGTGATTACAACACGGAGTACGTTTGCAGCAGTCATTCGCCTGGATGATGGCATAACCCAATGCAACCATCAATCTGGAGTAACAAGGGAGGATTCACACAAGCAGGTGGAAAGTGCCGTGTCCCTTTTCATTTAATACGAGAATTACTCTCGACTTAGAGGATAATGAGGGGGCGAAATATTACGATAACGGCTTATAAATGCAAACTGGACTGCAGTGACTGTACATACTGACCTCTTAACTTATGTCACATCTTAACTATATTTAACATAGTGAAAGTCTTATTTTTCTATGCTTTCTGAGAATACTTCGGAAGAGGGCGCATGTTGCATATGGGTCAGGCAGGGCAGTATACAACGTAATGAAAAAGGGGACCTGAGTATCCAGCAGGGAATCTGGCATTCACACAGAGCAGGTAACGTAAGGTGTTGTCTCTGTGAAAGTTGCATCGCCGAGCGAGCCCCAGGGGAGCAGTGTTATTGTTTGCATATGAATCGTCTCCAGCGTTGTGGCTAAGCATTGTTGTGTTCTGAAGAGTGCGTTTGGAGATAAGAGTCTAGCGCTTTCCTACAGAAACACGACATACCACAACGTAAAGCCTACCCTCAAGTGCAGTTTTTTACTTTCTGAGGACCTCTGGCACGAGGTTAGCCACTGGGCATGAAAGCCTGAAATTAGTAAGAAAGCTTGCGACGTCAGGAGGACAGATGATAGGGAAAAGCTTTTTCGAACAGAGTACTGGATTGAACAGTCATTGGAATCTTAAAGCCATGCGTTTTCTTGGCGGGATTTTTATAGAAAAAGCAGTCACTCTAGTGAAAGGCTGAGCGTTCTTGTTCAGCGATTGGTAGTGATGTCTTGTTTGCCAGAAAGGAAAGAACAGGCTGTACGACTCAGCTGGAAAGTTTAGACTTCGCTCAGGGATTGAGGCCAGTGTACATGGAGGAATTTGTGCTGGGAGGGTAAACAGAGTGCATCTAGGAGTTTGATTGGAGCCTTGACGTGGAATAGATCCCTGTGAGCTGCCATCTCCAATGGAGAAGCTGATAAGGGGTCCAGAGTTTATAGCGGCACGAGCACTAGGACTGGCCTGTGCCTCAGAGGGACAGTCATGACGGACTCACTCTGCACGCCTCATGCTGACAATCTGTGGTGATGACTATTAGCAACACCAGCTCCTTATGACAACTCTTGGTCGGAACGTAGTCAGATCATTGTAGTTATCTAAGTTGTTTGCTGTTGTAAACAACTTTGTGCACAGTAATTCACCTTGGTCTTAAAAGTATGTCAGGCTCTTAATTAATTTTCTCGGTCTGAGCAACCATTTGGAACCACACGCGGAGTTTCGCACAGGTGACACGTACCACTTATTGAACAATGTGTGCTGAACGTTGTGTTCCGAAACATTTGCGTCTGCACCAGCACTGTACTCTGTGATCAGATATGCCACCGAGTGCCGCCTATCTGGCTTTACAGACCAGGCAAGTCAGCAACTTTAGCGTTCAGCGTTGAGGCGTGGATGTCCAACATCTTGCCGTCTGCTCGTGGTTTCAAGTTCTTCAACCACTTTTTCATGGATCGTTGCCCGATGAAGATTTCTGCATTAAACTGGAAGCCCGTCACGGACAGGATTCAACGATCGATCCTTGAATTTGATTGTCGGTCCATCTCGTTGCCTGATACGGTTCGGCCCTTGGAAAATTACGAGTTGACTAAGGCCTCTTTTGTTGCACAAATTTTTTCCCCTGCCTCTGATGATGTCCCGAAAGTTTCAACGATTATCGAGTAAGTTTATCTGCCGAAGCTCTTATTTTTCGGGTGTGCTATGAGCTTATGGCGAAACCCCGGCTGAAGGGAGGTTTGGGCTTCCCTGATGATCGGGCCAAGGCTTCTGCTTTATTTCTTCGCGTCCCCCCCCCCCCCCCCCAATCTCTTACAGCTATCCTCTTTGCCTGTCTTCATAAGGCGAGCTTAACCCCTCCAGAAGATGTTGGTACGATAAATAATAAAGCAAGGAATATTCGGGAATTTTTTATTGCTGTCAGTTATTTGGGAGTTGTATGCTCTCCCAGTCATATCTCTCAGTAAGAATCCAAATTGCGTTTCCTCTGTAGATTTCCTGTCGCCAGAGGCAGACTGGGAGGTTGCTATGTTCAAAGTCAGCCAACCTGTTTTTCCAATGGAAGTGGTATCTTCAAGAAACCAAATCGTTCATAAGCTTATCCCCAACAACATTCGACTTTTTTGCATTGGTTTTAGTGAGACAGACCGATGCAACCGCTGCCACGACACGAATTCATTGCGCCATCGGTCGGTCTACTGCGGCCACAGACTTTAGAGTTGGCTCCACCGACAGTTGACCTTTCTTGCCAAGAGGACGGGAGCAGCAATCTCCGGAGCGATTCTCCTGCGTACGATTCAGCCTTCTTTTCTGGAAGGAAGAACAATACAATTATGCGACTTGTCGGCATTTTGTTCATTACGTCGTGGGGAGCGTGTACGACTCGGACCCTTGTGCCTTTTACCAGTATATGGTTACGGACCACTGGACATGGCAAAGGATGCCATGCCATGGTGCATCTTTTGTGAATATACGGTATCTACATCTAGACCTACACCCATACTCCGCAAGCCACCTGGCGGTGCGTGGCGGAGGGTACTTCTAGTACCTCTATCGGTTCTCCCTTCTATTCCAGTCTCTTATTGTTCGTGGAAAGAAAGATTGTCGGTATGGCTCTGTGTGGGCTCTAATCTCTCTGATTTTATCCTCATGGTCTCCTCGCGAGATAAACGAAGGAGGGAGCAATATACTGCTTGACTCCTCGGTGAAGGTTGTGTTTTCGAAACTTCGACAAAAGCCCGTACCGAGCTACTGAGCGTCCCTCTTGCAGAGTCTTCCACTGGAGTTTACCTATCATCTCCGCAACGCTTTCACGATTACTAAATGATCCTGTAACGAAGTGCGCTGCTCCCCGTTGTATCTTCTCTATCGCTTCTATCAACCCTATCTGGTACGGATCCCACACCGATGAGCAGTATTCAAGCAGTGGGCGAAGAAGTGTACTGTAACCTACTTTCTTTGTTTTAAGATTGCATTTACTTAGGATTCTTCCAATGAATCTCAGTCTGGCATCTGCTTTACCGACGATTAATTTTATATGGTCATTCCATTTTAAATCACTCCTAATGCCTACTCCCAGATAATTTATGGAATTAACTGCTTCCAGTTGCTGACCTGCTATATTGTGGTAAATGATAAAGGATCTTTCTTTCTATGTATTCCCAGCACATTACACTTGTCTACATTGAGATTCAATTGCCATTCCCTGCACCACGCGTCAATTAGTTGCAGATCCTCCTGCATTTCAGTACAATTTTCCATTGTTACAACCTCACGATATACTACAGAATCATCCGCAAAAAAGCTTGAGTGAACCTCCGATGTTATCCACAAGGTCATTTATATATATTGTGAATAGCACGGTCCTACGACACTCCCCTGAGGCACACCTGTAATCACTCTTACTTCGGAAGACTTCTCTCCATTGAGAATGACATGTTGCGTTCTGTTATCGAGAAAATCTTCAATCCAATCACACAATTGGTCTGATAGTCCATATGCTCTTACTTTGTTCATTAAACGACTGTGGGGAACTGTGTCAAACGCCTTGCGGAAGTCAAGAAACACGGCATCTACCTGGGAACCCGTGCCTTTGGCCCTCTGAGTCTCGTGGACGAATAGCGCGAACTGAGTTTCACACGATCGTCTTTTTCGAAACCCATGCTGATTCGTACAGAGTAGATTTCTAATCACCCGAAAAGTTCTTATACTCAAACATAATACGTGTTCCAAAATTTGGCAGTGATTAGATGAGAAGTAGAATTCCCTGTTCTGTTGAATGTTTCATTCCTATTATCTTGCTTGTGGTAAAATTGACAAAAACATTGGTTACGATAGTGTCTTTAGAGCAGATGGTCGTGCGTTCCTCTTCTGTCAGGTATATTATTTTATAATATTTATTTCAATCACTTTGATGGTTGCTTTGTTCAATATAGATCCTTAGAGCGCTGGATTAGTAATGCAAAAATTAGCAGATCGTTATTCTCTAAGTGCAAAATTTCTGTCTATTACTGTAAAAAAAAGAGGTAGTATCGAAAAAAATTGGTTTTGCATACTGTCTAGTAATTTGCCGGCCGGCTCAGGTTCGAAATGAGCTGCTCCTATAATAAACGATTAATTATTTACTTAAATATATTTAAACAGTTCCGTTTGTAGATACAAAATTAATAAAGAAACGTGGTCAAGCCCCCCGACTGGTGATTTGTTGGCTCGGATTCGATTCCGACAGCTACCATAGCTTTTGTATTCATTTTATTTTATTGCTGAGGATGTTAAACGATTGATTATATAATTCAAATATAATTTAAATATCTACGCTGACTGAAAAAGTCGCCACACCAAACATTAATTAATATAGAGCAATGAAAAATCAGGAACACATTTGTATAGATAACATGTTTCAGTGATTAACACTGCAAGATCACCGGTTAATGTAAGCTTAAGATACGCCATTGCTAATGTGAAATGCTGGCACGTTAATAACCAGTTTAATCGCAAGATTGTTGATTGTAAGAATGCAAACGTATATGCATTGTGTTGTACAGGTGCCGCATCCCAGTTTTTGGGGTGGAGTTCCATGCCACTTGACTTCATCGGTCTATACAGGGACGATCAATGTAGTTTGTGGATGATACTGGAGTTGACGTACGATGATGTCCCGTATGTGCTCTATCGGAGACAGAACTGGTGATGGAGCAGGGCAAGGCAAGGCAACGTTCTACACTCTGTAGATCGTGTTTGGTTACAACAGCGGTATGCATGCGAGCGTTATCCTGTTGGAAACCACTCACTGTAATGACGTTCATGAATGACAGCACAGCAGGTAGTATCACCAGCTTGACGCACAATTTGCAGTCAGAGTGCGTTGGAAAACCACGAGAATGCTCCTGCTGTCATGCTGTCATACGAAATCACATCCCAGATCACAACTCCAGGTCTACATCCAGTGTGTCTGGCACGTAGACACGTTGGTTGCAGGCCCTCAAATAACCTCCATCTATTCAACACACAGCCATAGCGGGCACCGAGGCAGAACCAGCAGTCATCAGAGAACACAACAGACCTCAATCCTGTCCTCCAATGAGCTCCCGCTTGACACCACTGAAGCCGCAAATGGCGGTTGTTTGGGGTCAGTGGAATGTACGCTACAGGGCGTCTGGCTCGGGGCTATCCTTGTAGTAACCGATCTGTATCGGTTCGTCGTGTCACTTTGGTGCTAACTGCTGCTCAGATTGTTGATGCAGATGCAATACGATGTGCCGAGTACAATGGTCTTCCCTCTCAGTAATGCCAAGTGACCGTCCGGATCCCGTTTTTCTAGCGACCGTACGTTCTAGAGATCACCGCTACCGGCAGTAATGTACAGCGGCTACATTCCTGCCTAGTCTTTCTGCAGACTCACAGAAGGAAAATCCAGCTTCTCGCAGCCCTATTATACGGCCTCGTTCAAACTCACTGAAGTGCTGATAATGGCATCCCTGTCGCCTTAAAGGCAGTTTTGCCCAGTATCAACTCACCACGCCTTATCTCAAAGGTAACTGAGGCTCACGACCGTTATAGCGTTTATTTAAAGAAAACTTGATCTGCATCCTAATAGTGGCGGTACTAGCGCCACTCTAATGTGCCTGGCGTGAAATCTGGGTTAAGACGTAAAAATACGTCTCCCAATTTTCGTTTATGTCGTACAACTGCTTCTTGGAGTCGCAATTTTTTTCTGTCCGTCAGTGTACTTTCCTTACCGCGTTAAGTGTCCGTGACGTCACAAGGTGGCGTTCAGTCTCGCGATTGGCAGTGGTCATTTTGTTTCGACTCATCACTGAATTTATCTGAGAATTTCAAACGTCTTGCACTATTTTTCAGGGTGGAATAGTTTTTGTGGGTTGGCAAACCTAAAGAAGTGTCTTGATTTTTTTTAAAGTGTTACAGTTGTCTCCATTGGTTATGTAATTTTGGCCCCACATGTTTACATTAACCTGTATTTATAGGTTGTTCATTCAAGCAAGGCGCAAGCAAGGAAGAGTCCCAGTTTGGCATACCCTGTTCAGTTGCTCCGGACGACGAGACGCACTGGCTTCCCCGGCAGCGGACAGCGAGCAGTGGCGCGCGTTTCCATTAGGGCTCTGGCCGTCTCAATTAATGGGGTCGCGCCGGCGCCGGCCGCACGCCATCGGTAAGTGCTGGGCTGCCCCCAGTCTGTGGCTCTCTGTCGCCGCAGCGATTAAATACGTGGCTACAGCTGTGGGACTTTTCCCGGGCCCAACTGTACTCAGGCCATGCGACGACCCGAGCAGAGCAGCTATCCGGAGCTCCCTGGGCGACCAGGTTGGACGTTATTTAGACTGTCGCTCCCCAGGATCGTAAATTTCAGATCATTTTGTGAGGAGTGCTTCCTTAAGGCTAGGCGTTGTCTGTCCAGATCAGAAAACTAAATCTACACTTATTCAAGTCGAAAGGAGCACTTATTAATAAAACGCGCCTACTGACTTAATTACAGAGTTTTCTCTATGTCAGTGTACATTTATAAGTGTCATAGTGCCATCATCAGGGCTTTAGTTCTTACATAGGAAAAAAAGCGTGTCTGCGAATTTTGTAGATTACTTTTGTTATGACATCACATTAAAATCTTTTCTACATGTTGCTTACGCAGTTTTATCACCAACTGTGAGAGACTTCATTGTGATGTAGGGTGACTAACTCTCCCATATTTCCCGGTATCTCTTGTATTATGACAATATTTTCTTAGTCCTCCCTGTTTCCATATTGACCGACTGTTTCTTTCGTATATTTCGTCAGTGATCATTGTTTTAAATATTTTTCTCACGAAGTATTATCAGTAGTTCGAGACACCTGACCGACAGATCTCGAAAAGTTTCCTATAATAATCGATGTTATTGTCGATATATATTTATTTTCGGTTCATGCTTCTATAAACAGAAGACGGTATCGTCCAATGGAATGCGAGGAGCGGAGAAGGAATGACACACACTACGCGTCTAGAGAGTTCATGAAAGGGGGCCACGTTTACTTGTTTCTCGATCAGTACTGTGCTAGCAACACATCTATGCGCTCGTCTCGTACCGATCAGCAGCTGTGGAACAAATAACACACGGAAGTAACAGAATCATAAAAGAGTATTATAGAGGTGTTCATGTTTCAATGCGTTCATTACGTTTTTTATTTCTCAATTACTCACACACCACAAGAACTACGCTTCTAAAGTTCTTGCTCCTACAAACAGTAACGGGACTGTACAAAGAAACAGCAGTAGACTCATTAAGTTAGAGCTTATTATTGAAATCAATTTGGACTATAACTGCAAAGCATGTATTAAACTTGCACAGTAAGATAAAAGATTGCAGATTTCTGTGGTTTCTGTGAACAAGTAATTGTCCCCGGGGGACACAAAATATACATATGCAAGTTTGTTAAATTTTAATCCGATTGTGTTTGTGTATTACGTGTGACGGAGAAATAAATTGTTTCATTTAGGTTACTTACATTCGTTTTTGATTCTATAGACCGAAACATGTCAGAAAACATAAAAAACATATTTAAACAGTCGAGTGTAACATTCATTTCTGATTTGGTTAGGTTGGTTGATTCGGGGAAGGGAACCAAACAGCGAGGTCATCGGTCCACTGTACTAGAGAAGGATGGTGAAGGAAGACGGCCGTGCCCTTTCAAAAGAACCATCCCGGCATTTGCCTGAAGGGACTTAGGGAAATCACGGAAAACCTAAATCAGGATGGTCGGACACTGGTTCGAACCTTCGTCCTCCCGAATGCGAGTCCCGTGTGCTAACCACTACGCCACCTCTCTCGGTATTTCTGAATTTATAGACTTTTGAAAAACCTATCTCTTTGTTTGTGGAGATACTGCAAAATATGATACCATATGACATAATAGAGCAAAAGTAAGCAAGTATACCAGTTTTTTTATATATATTTATGTCTTTACTGTCAGTTATTCCACGAAAATTCGACGTAGTTGCGCAGTTGTGACTAAATATTCCTTAAACCTCCAATAGAATCATGGTCACATGCTGGTCATCTCCTCCAAAGCCATGGTTATTGTTGGGTTAACCTACTGTGATGTCACATAAAAACAAACAAACAAACTTCGCAGATACGTGTTTATGGCGTGTTGACGTTGCAGTGGAGGGTCTTTCATATTAACTGAAATCCTGGTGTTGAAACTACAATATTTTGAAAAGGACGCGGACACAAAAAGCCTGTGTAGTAAAGTCGGTATGCGAGTCAATTTCCAATTATTTGACTGTCTTGGTATCCTCAAGGACAGCTGCAATGGACACAATGAAACTACTAAAGACGATATTATGTTGATAATTTTGATGATAGGTCCGCCTACATAGGATGATCAGAAAGCTACTAAAAACCTTCTCAGGACGTTGCAGGCTTGGTTGTACTGAGAAATAGATGTTAAGAAAAAAATGCGATACAATGCTCTGCTTCCGAATTAATTAGCATTGAAGTTAGACAATCAGGCCCTTGCGCGTGGATATTCAAGCTGTCCGACAGATACAGTTAGTTCAGTTGTTCTGACAGAGTATCACACGAGGCTGTTCAGTCCCTTGTCTATTATCGTCCCATGTCCAATTTTCGTTTCGTTCCCTTGTTCAGTTTTACGAAAGCAAACGAACAATACGTTCCGCGACACTGTCTCTGGTGGGCCGCTTGAATTTGCGCACGCAACGCCTTTACTGGCTAACTTCAAAGCTAATTAACTCGAAGGCGGTGCTACGTATCAATATTTTCTTTACATTTGTTTCTCAACATAATCTACGCTGCAACACAGCTGTAAGCTTTTCACATTGTTTCTGACCACACCACATACAACGGAATAAAACGAATTTTCTCATGACATGTGTGTTTAGCCTTTGTTTTCTGAAATATTTCATGAGTGGCCTGAAATATATGCATATTTATGCGTACATCTTTTATTTTACACAGTAAATATTGTATACTGAGGTTAGAAACAGTCTGGCACTTTCTGGTTCTCTATAACTGGCAATATCTATGTACATCTATTGATACTGCTCAACAAGTGTTTTTGTTGTTATTTTGAAGCTGCTCCCAGCTTTCTGTTATTCGAATTTCCGATAGCGCAGCGTTAAAAAAGCACGCTTTTTCTTCACGCTACATTTTGAATGTTGTTATCACATACTAAGTATTACGACCACCTGTCATATGTGTGTTTGTCACATCTATTGTATGCTAGTGAGTGCTTGTGCTACTGTACTCTTTGTGTGTAAACTAGTATACGTCTCAGTGTAGTTAGGTGTATATATGAATACCGTTTTTTAATATTTCATTTCTTTTATCAGGCTTGGCAGAGAGTTTGTGTTTATGTTTCTCCGGTCTGTTTCCTGGAGTGAGATAAGACATTCATTTTGTTGCTGCCAAAGTGTTGCCGGAGATGGATTTTGTGCACGAATTAACCTCTCGCTTAGGTCCCATAAATGTTCGATCGGATTCATTTCGGGTGATATGGGTGACCAAATCATTCGCTCAAATTGTCCAGAATGTTCTTCAAACCAACGGCGAACAGTTGTGGCTTGTGATATGGCGCGTTGTCATACACAAAAATTCCATCGTTGTTTGGCTGCAAATGGCACTGAAGTAGCTGAACATAATCATTACAGTGAAAGACCGGTTCAGTTGGACGAGAGAACCCATTTCAGTTCACACCATTATTGAGAACAACCAGCCTGCACAGTGCCTTGTTGATAACTTCGGTCCATTGCTTCGTGGGGTCTGCAACAGATTCGAACCTTACCATCAGCTCTTACGAATTGAAATCCGTACTCAGCTGACCATGCCTCGGTTTTCCAGTCGTCTAGGGCCTAACTGATTTGGTCACGAGGACAGGAGGGGCGCTGAAGGCGACATCGTGCTGTTAGTAAAGGAACTCGCGTTGGTCATCTGCTACCATAGCCCATTAACGCTAAATTTTGCCACACGTCACACATGGATTTCTGCGGTTATTTCACGCATTGTTGCATGGCTATTAGCACTGACTACTCTACGCAAACGCCGCTGCTCTTGATCGTAGGGTGGATGCCGTCGGCCACTTCGTTGTCCGTGGTTAGAGGTAATGCCTTAAATTTTGTATTCTCTGCACAGTCTTGACACCATGCATTGCCCAGAACATTGAACTCCCTAACGATATCCGAAATGGAATGTTCCATGAGTCTACATACAAACATCGTTCCGAGTTCAAAGTGTGTTAATTTCCGTCGTGCGGCCATAATCAGGTCGGAAACTTTTCATATGAATTAGCTGTGTATAAATGACAGCTCTACCAACGCACCGACCTTTTATAGCCTGCGTACGTAATCTACATCTACATCTACATCCATGTGATTCTGTGCTATTCACAATTAAGTGAGCGTTAGTTGCGGTGAGACTTTAAAGTGACTCAACACTGCACTGAGTTTGAACGATATCGTGTAACACGGCTACAAGAAGCTGGATGTTCCTTCTGCGATACTGCAGAAAAGCTTGGCAGGAATATAGTCACCGTATGTAAGTGCTGGTAGCGGTAGCCACGGGAATGCATGGTCGCAAGACGATTGGGATCCGGACGGCCGCGTGACACTTAGCGAGAGGGAAGACCTTCGTGTTCGGCGTATGGCCCTGGCGCATCGTATTGCACCTAGAGCAGGATTCAGAGTAACCTTTAGCACCACAGTGACACAACGATGGAGGTCTGTTGTGTATTATGATGAAAACTGGCTCTGCCTCGGTACCAGTGATGGCCGTGTGTTGCTTAGAAGAATGCCAGTTGGGGGCCTGATACCAACCTGTTGCGCCGGCCAGTGTGGCCGAGCTGTTCTAGGCGCTTCAGTCTGGAACCGCGTGACCGCTACGGTCGCAGGTTCTAATCCTGCCACGGGAATGGACGTGAATGAAGCCCTTAGGTTGGTTAGGTTTAAGTAGTTCTAAGTTCTAGGGGACTGATGACCTCAGATGTTAAGTCCCATAGTGCTCTGAACCATTTGAACCAACCAACCTGTTGCTTGCTAGACATCCTGCATCTAAAACTGGAGTTATGATCTGGGGTGCGATTTTGTATGACAGCAGGAGCACTCTCGTGGTTATCCCATGCACCCTGACTGGAAATTAGTACGTTAGTCTGGCAATTCGACGTGGTGCGCTGCCACTGATGTACAGCATTCCAGGGGATGTTTTCCAACAGGATAACGCTCCCTCACACAACGCTGTTGTTACTCAACATCATCTACAGAATGTCGACATGTGCCTTGGCCTGCTCGAGCACCAGATCGTCAACCGATCGACCACATGTGGGACATCATTGGTCAACAACTCCAGCTTAATCCACAGACACCTTTAAGAGTTCCTGTATGTTGTTGTTGTGGTATTCAGTCCAGAGACTGGTTTGATGCAGCTCTTCATGCTACTTTATCCTGTGCAAGCTTCTTCATCTCCCAGTACCTACTGCAACCTACATCCTTCTGAATCTGCTTAGTGTATTCATCTCTTGGTCTCCCTCTAAGATTTTTACCCTCCACGCTGCCCTCCAGTACTAAATTAGTGATCCCTTGATGCCTCAGAACATGTCCTACCAACCGATCACTTCTTCTAGTCAAGTTGTGCCACAAATTCCTCTTCTCCCCAATTCTATTCAATACCTCCTCATTAGTTATGTGATCTACCCATCTAATCTTCAGCATTCTTTTGAAGCACCACATTTCGAAAGATTCTATTCTCTTCTTGTCCAAACTATTTATCGTCCATGTTTCACTTCCATACATGGCTACACTCCATACAGATACTTTCAGAAACGACTTCCTGACACTTAAATCTATACTCAATGTTAACAAATTTCTCTTCTTGAGAAACGCTTTCCTTGCCATTGCCAGTCCACATTTTATATTCTCTCTACTTCGACCATCATCAGTTATTTTGCCTTCCAAATAGCAAAACTCCTTTACTACTTTAAGTGTCTCGTTTCCTAATCTAATTCCCTCAGCATCACCTAATTTAATTCGACTACATTTCATTATCCTCGCTTTGTTTTTGCTGGTGTTCATCTTATATCCTCCTTTCAAGACACGGTCCATTCCATTCAACTGCTCCTCCAAGTCCTTTGCTGTCTGACAGAATTACAATGTCATCGGCAAACCTCAAAGTTTTTATTTCTTCTCCATGGTTTTAATACTGACTCCGAATTTTTCTTTTGTTTCCTTTACTGCTTGCTCAATATACAGATTGAATAGCATCGGGGAGAGACTACGACCCTGTCTTACTCCCTTCCCAACCACTACTTCCCTTTCATGTCCCTCGACTCTTATAACTGCCATCTGCTTTCTGTAAAAATTGTAAATAGCCTTTCGGTCCCTGTATTTTACCCCCGCCACCTTCAGAATTTGAAAGAGAGTATCTCAGTCAACATTGTCAAAAGCTTTCTCTAAGTCTACAAATGCTAGAAACGTAGAATTGCCTTTCCTTAATCTTTCTTCTAAGATAAGTCGTAGGGTCAGTATTGCCTCACGTGTTCCATCATTTCTACGGAATCCAAACTGATCTTCCCCGAGGTCGGCTTCTACTAGTTTTTCCATTCGTCTGTAAAGAATTCGCATTAGTATTTTGCAGCTGTGACTTATTAAACTGATAGTTCGATATTTTTCACATCTGCCAACAACCGCTTTCTTTGGGATTGGAATTATTATATTATTCTTGAGGTCTGAGGGAATTTTGCCTGTCTCATACATCTTGCTCACGAGATGGTAGAGTTTTGTCAGGATTGGCTTTCCCAAGGCTGCCAGTAGTTCTAATGGAATGTTGTCTACTCCCGGGGCCTTGTTTCGACTTAAGTCTTTCAGTGCTCTGTCAAACTCTTCCTATCTCTCATTTCATCTTCATCTACCCCCTCTTCCATTTCCATAATATTGTCCTCTAGAACATCGCCCCTGTATGGACCCTCTACATAATCCTTCCACCTTTCTGCTTTCCTTTCTTTGCTTAGAACTGGGTTTCCACCTGAGCTCTTGATATTCATGCAAGTGGGTCCCTTTTCTCCAAAGGTCTCTTTAATTTTCCTGTAGTATCTATCTTACCTCTCGTGAGATAAGCCACTGCATCCTTACATTTGTTCTCTAGTCATGCCTGCTTAGCCATTTTGCACTTCCTGTCGATCTAATTTTTGAGACGTTTGTATTCCTTTTTGGCTGCTTCATTTTCTGCATTTTTGTATTTTCTCCTTTCATCAATTAAATTCAATATCTCTTCTGTTACCCAAGAATTTCTACTAGCCCTCATCTTTTTACCTACTTGATCCTGTGCTGCCTTCACTATTCCTGTATAGACCGACCAATTCCAAGAGACTTGGAAAGCCATACCACAAACTATCCGTCACCCGTATTACACAATACATGCACGTTTGCATGCTTGTGTTCGATATTCTTGCGGTTACACCAGCATTTCACGTTTGCAATGGCTTATATTTCGCGTACATTAACCCATGAATCATCACAGACAAATGTATTCCCGAAATATCGTTACTCTATATTAATTATTTTTCAGCCTTGCGATTGTTTTCGTCAGTGTATTTCCATGTCTCATACATCATAAACAATGTTGAATGTAATATCAAATATATTTACAATTACACAACGTAACGCTTATTACACTGAGAAGTGTAGCACGTTAACGTACTTTGACAACTTGATACATTAACGTACTTTTAAGGAACGAACTATGTGACTAACATTGAAAGGTATGCGGTTGGTGAGAACTTGTAGGACAACTTCATTTTACCTCTCAATGTTGCGGAAATGATCCATAGTACATCTTGCAAAATACGTTTCAGTAATTATAAGAGATAGTTGTAACTTACAGAACGTTTGGAGAAAATAACAAGCTGCGCTGAATTAAAATGTGTTCCTGTTAAGAAAGAAAAAAAGGTTCAATTGGCTCTGAGTACTATGGGACTTAACTTCTGAGGTCATCAGTGCCCTATAACTTAGAACTACTTAAACGTAACTAACCTAAGAACATCACACACATCCATGCCAATGGCAGGATTCGAACCAGTGATGGTAGCGGTCGCGCGGTTCCAGACTGTAGCGCCTAGAACCGCTCGACCACTTCGGCGGCTGTGGTCCTGTTGTGCATCTACATTCTTAGTCAATGAAACGTAGATTACGGAGTCAGGCTTCAGTATAAAAATATTCGTGCTAAGGCCAGCCTCTCTTCAGAGCACCGGCGTATACGTTGGATGGAAGTAGTTTACCATATTTTACTGTGATCTGCAAAATTTCATTCTCCATGAATGAACATGTGGCTAAACGAGTTTCAAGATATCAATAATGGGCTTTTGAATGAGGATAAAATTTCTCCTACACTTGCAGACCTGTATGGACCGAATGCCTCTCGCTAATAATGGTTTCTGGATACCGCGTTAGCGGCATATGAAGTTGAACTCCTGACAACGTAGCGCTTCACATACCGGGCACATGGCCGCTTTGTAGCTCGTTGTCTCTGTGTGCAAATACGTACTTACTCTTTCACCGCCAATATGACGTCTACAAATTTCGAGCGTATCGTAAATTTTTTCTGATGTAAGGTGTTCCAGGCTGCTAGGATTTGTACACGAGACTTTGCAGAAGAAGTATTGATTGGAAACCTATCTGCGGAGATGCACCGTTTGGATGTAAAATAAGTTTCAACATCGGATCACTTTCAGTCTTCCGCTTTACGGTACGCACATAGCGGAGACAAAAAGAGTTCTGTAATGTGTGCTCTACATGAGTTACTCCACTAGGTATTTTCATACACACTGTCTAAAAATGCCGATGCGCGTTCGTGGAGCACTACAGTCAACCCTCCTAGTTGCGAACTTCTCATTTTACCGGACGAAAACAGTATGTGATGGACCGACACTATCCGGAAACTGTTCTCGGTACATGCATTTTGCAGCTCTATCACTATATACCGTACATTGAAACGGTATATTTGGAAACGATCCGCTCTTCAAACTTACTTTATAGCCATACTGTACACATCCGGACAAGGGTTCCTTGTCAAAATTTTGTCTACTAAATTCCCTCTACAACCCCGAGAGGTCAGTTGTAGGAAGTGTGGAACACCTTGTATAGTGAACACGTTGAGTGGCATTTTGGTATCTAGATCATTTTGGAAACGTTTTGTAAACAGGGCGTATAAGAGTGTAAACGGTTTTCTGAGAAATGGTACTTTTTTTTCTTTGCGATATTTGTCTATGTTCTTCGTTTAATAGCGCTTATCAGTCGGTCAGAGATTTTATCTGTCATTTGTCAGTTCTGTCACATCTGGCAATGATTTTCTAATCTGAAACTTGTCCACGTGAAACTGTATCTCTTCAAGTAACTACTGATTAGCTCTTTTGTAAGGTGGGAAGCAAAATCAGGGCATACTACCTCCTACAGGCCCGTGCCTAATAAACCATTGCGGCGCTCAAATCTACATTCGAGTTACGGACAGCTTTACTAACAGTAGTTACGTCAAAATCAGGTATTATGATCTTGCAAAATTTAAGGAAGTATATACGAAAATTACTTTTGAGTGCACTTCAGTGATAACGAGCCGTAACTATACAGCCAGCTAACTAGTCCTGTGTGGATACCAGTCTTTTCCGGTAACGACAAGTTGAAAAAAAAAAAAAAAAAGCTTCACGAAACTTTACTGGGCAGTCAGCGTGCCTGATTGCCTTACGGAAGACACTGTTTCGAAGTCCGCTACTGCCATATTTTTTCGTGACAAGAGAACTGGAACGTCATTCATTTGTCCTTGTGAGGACACCTGAGGAGATACGGGGAGGATAATTAAGTTTCTGGTTTCGAAGGCCGACAACAACAGACTGGAGTGCACTGTTCTGTCCAGTGTACTGCCGTCCAACGACGCCTTCGGCAGAGAATGAACCAGCTGTCGGTCGGAAATGCTTGGGGTATCCTGGGATATTGGCGATGTAGTTAATTATGAGTAGTAAGCTTAATCAACTACAGGACTACTACGGTGATGCAAGATGTCAGTCCATTTCTAGTGCTTCGAACGTGTGCATGACCCGGTATATTCCATGAGTCTTACTAGTCCGTTCTTTCCGGCGTTAGGTTGTGGAATCATTCTGACATTCTCTTGCGATCTTCTTAAGTCAAGGATTAAGCCAAATAGCTGGTTCTGTGTAACTTTTGCCCTTCGTATTCTCGGGTTCCTCAACGACATTCGTGTAAGAATAACAGTCTGTGCTCAAGGTATGTATCAAATTGTGCCTGTTCTCTGTTTATGTCGCTATTCCTCATTGTATCTTCCTTGAAACACCTATAAAAGTTCGAAGAAGTATTATTGCAAAACAGGTGAGTGTAAGAAGGTAAGGAAGAGCTGTTGGGGACAATGGAAGCCCTTAAAAAACTAAAGTGGCGGGTTATGGATGTATGAATACAGAGCTGTCTGTTTCGATCCCACGTCAGTCTTGGAAGTTTTGTCCGTCATTGTTTAACAAAACAATGAAAAAAAAACAAAGAAAAGAAGGTAAAAAATTACTAAAAACTGGCCGGCTAATCTCGAGCTGTGTGTTCCAATCAGATATACAAGCAGTGATTTTCTTTTTTTTTCGTTTATCTGTATTTTCACCTCTGGAATGACATTAATTTGAAGAAAAGTTAATCAGCGTTTTAGATATTTTTTCTGGAATTAAAGGTAGCAAAAAGGCAGATTACAGATCCAGAACTGCCCCTAGCAATGTTTGTTGATATGAAGAATGCCGATTTGTACCGTGACACAGGCCCCTCTATAATTGGCTGGGTAAGTTAGTTTAAAGATCGGAAGGAGGAAAAGACATATAAGTTCTAACAGGGCCATTTTTAATCAAGCCCTGTGTTGTTCAAACGAACGTTCGGGTTAATGACAGTGTTCATGTATGCTATTAATATATAATTAGCTTAGATGTAAGGGATTAAGTAATGTTTCTCTTTCCCTTTATGCCAAAGTTAAACCTGGAGATAGCCTAATTCGGCCGAAACCTACCGTAGTACTTAACTAAAACATGATATACATGGTTCTGTTAAGGTGTAACACCATTGCATAATTTGCAGAATAGTAATTTCTTTTCCTTAAAGCACGCTTTGAACCTTCTTAAATATGAGGCAACGAGTCTAATCTCGGGACAAAGTTGTTCTAAGATATTCAGAGCTCAGCCTCTAGCGCCACGGTTGACCCGAAACGGCTTACCTGCGCCAGCTCGGTATCCCCTGTAGAGTCTGAGTATAGTTGGAAGCAATTCAAAACAATATTACCTTAGCCTGGCCTCAGCAAGCGTCAGTATAGGTACGAAAAAGACAATTCTTTCGCTTTGAACCTTGACTTTTGTGTGCGGCATTCACTTTTTATAGCGTATCTGTGATTTATGCTATACAGGTTTGTCTCTCAATCAAGAATGAGTGGTTAGAAACGGTACTCGGACAGAAACGGTACGAAAATATCCTATCCACACGGCGTCCAATGTCATCAAAGTGTCAAAATAATAGATACTAGGCTAAGAGTAGTTCGGAAGGAGTCAGTGCCTCCGCTACGAAATGGAAACACAACGACCAGAATTTTGATGTGAATTACGCATAGAGCTATACGACGGAAATTTTTTGGCGTTTACTCTGTTATTTGTCAACATGTGAAATGTAAAACGTGCAATGCATACATCGTTTCAAGAACGCAGTCGTCGAGTAGACTTCACAATAAATACAGCTTGACCAAACAGCCCAGAATGCACATGAAATCTGCCGTCGAATCATTATAGCTATGCGCCTGCGTGGAGTACGGCTAAACGGAACTGTAAAACTTTGTACCTTCATGGAATTGCCACGACCGTTATCTCAATTGTTCTGCGATAAACTAGTGGAGATGATTGTGATCGCAAACGGCAACAGCGTGACAGACCATCCCTGGGATTGCAGATTAATGGTAAGATTTTTCTACTTGTAGAATTTTCGATTTGGTCACGCATTTCAAAACTTCAAATGCGTTTTTCGGGGAATATGATTTTTCGAAACGGCTCGCATCTTAACTTAGACAGTTTTCAATCTCTTTATTTGGAAATTTAACTACGACTTTGAAATAACATACCAAAGTGAAGATTCGCCAAATACACAAAAATCAATATTTCTACTCCGAAGCGCTGAAGCTAGTATAAGCATGAGTATTCAAATACAGAGGTATGTAAACAGGCAGAATACGCGTTGGGGTTGGCAACGCCTATATAAGACAAGTATCTGACGCAGTTGTTAGATCGGTTACTATAGCTGCAATGGCATGTTATCAAGATTTAAGTGAGTTTGAACATGGTGTTGCAGTCGGCGCACGAGCAGTGGAACAAAGCATCTCCGAGGTAGAGATGAAATGGAGATTTCCCATTTCACGAGGGTACCGTGAATATTAGGAACCTGGTAAAATATCAAATCTATCACGTGCGCTGCGGCAGCAAACGATCCTGCAAGAACGGGACCAACGACGACTGAATAGAATCCTTCAACGTGACAGAAAAGCAACCCTTTTGCACACTGCTGCAGATTTCAGTGCTGCACCATCAACATGTCTCAGCATACGGACCATTCAATGAACCATCATTGATATGGGTTTTCGGAGTCGAAGGCCCACTTGTATACACTTGATGACTGCAATACACAAAGCTTTACACCTCGCCTAGACCCATCATCACCGAAATAGGATTGTTGACGACTGGAAACATTCTGCCTGGTCGGAGGAGTCTCATTTCAAATTGTATTCAGTGGATGGTCGTGTGCGGGTATGGAGACGATTCAATGAGTCCATGGACCCTGCATGTGAGCAGGGGTCTGTTCAAGCTGGTGGAGGCTGTGTAATAGTGGCAGTTGGAGTGATACGGGACCCTGGTACGTCTAGATACTGTACGACCCAGACACGTGACAAGTACGTACGCATTCTGTCCGATCACCTGCATCCATTCATGTCCGTTGTGCATTCCTACGGACTTGGACAATTCCAGCAGGACAATGCGGCACCCCACACGTTCAGAATTGATACAGAGCGGCTCTAGGAACACTCTTCTGAGTTTAAACCGTCCGCTGGCCACAAAACACGTGAAAAAATTGAGCAAATCTGGGTTGTCTTGCAAGGTACTGTTCAGAAGAGATCTCAACCCTCGTCGTAGTCTTACGAATTTATCGAGAGACCTGCAGGATTCATGGTGTCAGTTCCCTCCAGCACTATTTCAGACATTAGTCGTGCCCATGCTACGCCGTGTTGCGCCACTTCTGCGTGCTCGTGGGGGTCCTACACGATATTAGGCAGCTGTACCAGTTTCTTTGTCTCTTCAGTGTGTAATTCCTTACGTGGTTCACTAGCTACTTTTCCAGATTCAAATTGGCACCAGTTACAGTGCCACAGTAAGCCTCAAATTCAATATGGATGGGAGAATTGCTGCAGTGTTGCCATTTTGTGATATTTTTCCAGAATTTTTTTTTTAGAGTGTACGTAAGTATACTCTCAATAACAACGCAAAGTATTATTTCTCTATCACCTTTCCTTCCTCCCAAAATAAAATTGTCAAGAAAATGATTTTTTTATGCCATTACAGCGATGTTATCCTTGAATAAGACACACATTCTGCTGTAACAAATGCCGCCTTTCTGAGAACGGTGAATGTTGAGAAGCAGTGTTTGGCTGTGGGAGGGCTGGCGCAGTGGATGTAGACGTAGCAGTGACAGGCGCGCACTTGGCCGGGCCCAGCTCGCCAGGCGGCAGCGCGTGGGTGGGGGCTGAGCCTCGCGGTGGTCCCTCCTGCGCCGCGCATTAAGCCTCTCGACGTTAATGTTGATTTAACGACCGCCTATCTGGGGACACGCCCGGCCCCGCTCCCTCCGTGCCCAGCGCTTCTGTTCCCGCCGCCGATAAACTTGACTTAAGAGAGCCGCGGAGCTCTCGGTAACACACAATTATCTAGTTATTCGGTGCTCCACCACAGGAAGGCAGGCGGGCACCGGGGCCTATCTGCTTTCCTCGTTCCCTGCCCAACTTCTAGCACTTCTCAACACGAGGATTATTACTACGCTATCTGCAGCCGTTAACTTGAGAAGCTAAAGTCTCAGCTGAACTTACCTCTTCACTTAATGTTAACTCCTTGTGCCCATATCATCCTCCAACCCGCGCTATAATGACGATGACTTTCCTAATGCAAACCGAAAGTAAACACCGATGGAGGGGCAGCAGTGGTTGGCACACAGGACTGTCATTAAAAGGAAGATGGTTCAAATCCACGTTCGGTATTTAAGATTTAGGTTTTCCGTGATTCCCCTAAATCGCTCCTGGAAAATACCGGAAGTGTTCCTTCGAAAGGGAATGACCGATTTTCATCCCCATTCCCTTCCGCATCTAATGACCTCGATGTCGAAAGAACGTTAAAATAGTCGAGCGGTCTGAGGCGCAGCAGTCATGGACTGTGTGGCTGGACCCGGCGGAGGTTCGAGTCCTCCCTCGGGCATGGGTGTGTGTGTTTGACCTTAGGTTAATTTAGGTTAAGTAGTGTGTAAGCTTAGGGACTGATGATCTTAGCAGTTAAGTCCCATAAGATTTCACACACATTTGAACATTTTATTCCGTTGTTGTTAACAGTTCGCTGCTGTATGTTTTCTGTCGCTAGAAGAGTTTGATTGTTTGTTGGTAAATAGCTGCCAGTGGATGTTAGACGCCTTTTAACTTTCGTGGTTTCTTAATAATGTCTTGTCGCAGCCGAAGCAAAAGCAGTTAACATCTTTCTCACTACCGTGTTCACATGAAGAAAATGTGATCGTGTTCAAGAAACTGACATGTTTCCTGAATCTTCCGTGATTGAATCGATGTCGTGCCATTGTCACTACAGTTTTTTTGCAATCTGCAATTTTGATACCAAGTACGTGATAGGAGATTAGGATCACTGTGGCACAGTGTCTCCATTTAATTTCATAAGATTGTAGAAGGTTTTCCTTTCTCGGGGCCTGATTCTAGTCCTTATGGTCTGTAGGAGTCCGTCAGGTGGCACCGAAACAGTGTACACAGCTTCCTCGGTGAGCAGTCTGTCTACTTCTTCGTTTCCCCTTATTCCTCTGTGTGCCTCCACCCAAGGCATGATGGTAGTCTTATTTTTGCAGGACAGGACCTCAACTCCTTCATAACATAGTGTATTCGGTAATTAATTTTTGGTGTTGTTAACTGCATATCATTTTAACAGCATTACTGTCGTTACCGTAGACGGCCGGGGTGGTCGAGCGGTTCTAGGCGCTACAGTCTAGGGGACTGATGACCTCAGCAGTTAAGTCCCATAGTGCTCAGAGCCATTTGAACCATTTGAACTGTCTATCTTCATTCTACAAAAGTTTATTTCGTTGGATCAAAATTTTGCAGCGTATATCTTTGAGGGCTTGTAGTAGGGACCAAGATGGTTTAGTTTAGCATAGAAATTCATGTACGGAAACATACCGTTTTTTCGCTATACGCAAAATACCTCAACGCATGTTGCTCTCTGACTACCACTGCTTGCCGTCTGCGTCCGTTTACGAGTAGGGATCTTTATGACGACTACTGTCAAAATGTGTGTGTGTAAGTGGAAAAGTATGACTTACTCGCTATCATATTTCGTGTATGTACGTTTGAATACGCCAACGGCCTTGCCGCAGTGGTAACACTGGTGCCCGTCAGATCACCGAAATTAGGCGCTGTCGGCTGGGCTAGCACTTAGGTGACCATCCGGTCTGCCGAGCGCTGTTGACAAGCGGGGTGCACTCAGCCCTTGTGAGGCCAACTGTGGAGTTACTTGAGTGAGAAGAAGCGCCTCCGGTCTCGTAAACTGACACACGGCGGGAAGAGCGGTGTGCTGACCACATGCCCCTCCATATCCACATCCAGTGACGGCTGTGGGCTCAGGATGATACGACGGCCCGTCGGCACAGTTGGGCCTTCCGAGGCCTGTTCGGAAGGAGTTTAGTTTTGCTTTATATTTGAGGACATGTGATATCGCTTGAATACTGTGCATCTGTATTTGTTCGCCAACTTCTGCACACTGTCGTGCGAGTTATATTGTATTCTGTCTGCTGTGTATGCGTGTTAATTTGTTTTGCAGACTACATCGTTTTTCTACACATTAGAATAAATTTCACCACTGCTGGCAGTACCAAAAGAGATGGCATTTTAGTTTAATGTTACGTCTCGCAGGGGAACCATAACCAAATATTGCATGTCAACTGTAGTTAAAGTGCATCATTGTATAAGTATATCAACTGCATTGTAACATCATCATCAACAACAACAACAACAACAACAAAAACTTCATAAACTGTGCTATGAATGTTCAGGGCTGCTGGAAGAATTAAATCCGACAACTGTGGAGGAAACATTAAACTATGACACATATTTTGTATACACTTCTGTACACTGTTAAATTATTTTTGTAAATAAAGTGTAGAGTTCTTGTACATTTTTTTGGTGTGTGTGTGTAGAAACAAAAGTCCAACACGTGCGACATATATATTTTATGCTAGGAAGTATAGTAACTGAAATCTGGTTTGATGAAAAAATAAATCAAACAAATAAACATAGTTTGTTACCAGGTGTAGATGTAAGAAACCTGAATTTGGTTGCAATAATTAGACGTCTATTGTTTGAAACTGGTCAACAATATTTTATTCAAAATAATCTTCACTGTTATTTATACATTTCTCCCTCCTCTCCGGCAGGCTATGAACGCCACGCAAAAAAAGTTCTTTTGAAGCGAAGCAGTCAACGAGCAATTTTCCTGCATATTCATAGGAACTGAAGCGTTGTTCAGCGAGAGCGTGTCCCAGTGATGGAAATAGATGACAATCGAACGGAACTAAGTATGGAGAATGAGCCGCATGCACTAGTAGTTCCCAACTGAACGCCTCGATCATTTCCCTGACTCGTTTTGCTGTGTGTGATGGGGCATTATCATGGAGCAATATGATTTTGTGTTGCCTTTTTATATATTCCGGCCGTTTTTCAATTAATGTTCCATTTATATCGATCATTTACTATTGGTAGCTGTCATTATTAACGGTCTGACCAGGCTTTAGCATCTCATAATAGATGACCCCCTTCTGACCCCACCAAACACAGAGCATTGTCTTCTTTCCAAAGCAATTTAGTCCTGCAGTGGATGTCGATGGTTTGTCTGGATTCACTCATAATTTACGACGCTTAGGATTCTCAAAATATATCGATTTTTCATCACCTGTCACTATTCGATGGAGAAACGACTTTCTTTTGTATCTGGCGAGCAGCATTTCACAAGTGGTCTTTCGATTTGCTTACTGCCTTTCATTCAGTTCATACGGAACCCATTCTCTCACTTTCTGCACCTTTCCCATGGCTTTCAACCCATGAGAAACGGCTTTCTGCGTCATATGCAACTGTTCCGCGAGTTCTTCTTGAGTTTGAGTATCATCTTCATCTAATAAAGCCAGTAATTCGTTGTCTTCAAAATTTTTCAGTGGCTTCCGGCGCTAGTCGTTTCCTACGTCCAAATCACCACTTTTGAATTCTTTGAACCACTCGAAACACTGTGTTTTCCCAAGAGCATGTTCACCGAAAGCTTCGACAAGCATTCGATGCAAGTCTGTAGCAGTTTTCTTCAAATAATAACAGAAAACCAATCCTGTGTGCAAATCTTAGTTCGTAGGCACAAAACTCGACATGTACACCGGTTTGAAATAGATACCGATGTATGGCACTTGGGTTACTGTGTATTGACATTCGTCGTCATACGTTAGAGGAAGCAGATGGCGCTGCAGACGCGGTCTCATGGACTCTACACTGACTGCTGGCACCATCTAGAGGGAAATTTCATACTTCTATAACTGGTACACTGTAGTCATTCGTTTTCTTCCATTGTACGCTGCCATATACGCAATTGTTAGCAAAGTACAGTTACATCTTCATTGTACTGCATGCATTTACACCTCAGTTTTTTACATTAGGCAAACATACATGTGCATAAAACGTTCAGTTTTACAGTAGGTGGATACATCTGTACTGCAAACATTGAAGATGTGCATATATACTTTGTTAAGCGCCTTGAAATACGAAGAACTACACTTAAACGTGAGAGACACTTGATGTACGTCTTCATCCAAGCCAACGGCCGAGGTGAGGCGAAGGCAGTCGGCAGGTGTGTGTACACATTATCGGCTGGCTGGCCAGGGCACGGTGTGGTGGCCGTGGCGCATGTGGACTAAACAGTCTGCTACCGCCGGGTACCTAACTAGTATAGAAACAACCACACACTTTCCCTGTTCCGCTGTCATGGATTCTGATCTCATAGACGTTCTGCCAGTATCCTTCGTCAGATACATCGGATGTTGTCTTGGTTTCTGACGTCACAGAGCCTGTGATAGTATACCTGGTCAGCCATCTTGCAACCCATTTTAGATTCTGATGTCATAGAGCCTGTATCCATACGTAAAGGTCGCCACCTTGGACTGGCACCTTGAATATTTGAATTTCACTCCACCATGCCGAAGCATCGGTTTGGACTTCCTGCCAATTTATACTCTGATGTCATCCCCTCTTCCACAGTGGTGTCATAGGAGCTGATGAAAAACCCACTACAACAACTGGGCTATTTTTCAATTTCCCGCCATTTCATGAATTTCCTGCCAAGTTTCGAGTTTCCCAGCATTTTATGCATAGGGCAATTGGCAACAGTGCAGAATACGCCAGAACTGATACAGCATAACTGCTCGTCTACAGACACATTAGTGTCGATCTGAACACCACAGAGAGAAGTTAGACTGTAACTCATAAGTCTACAGGCTCTTGGGACCGTTATGGTGTTTAGTTTTCAGCCATATGGGGGCAACAGTGTCACCCTGAGAAGATTCCTGCGCAAGGGTGGACATGTCGAGGATTGAAGTAGTTTGAAGAGGAATATGATGTGTCCTAAGGACTAGAAATATTTTAACATCAAAAACTAGGCACATTGCCGGACACCACTCCATGTCGAAGCTGACTCTGACTCTACGCCACAGTCTCTGTTGCCTGTGTTGTGGTGTCAGTGATAAACTATACATGGCAACTTGAGGTATAAGCCCAACTCCAATGATTTATGTGCGACGGTTCGTGGTGACACTCTCCCTGCAACCCATTACTGCATTCTCAACCGTTGTCGTCTTTCTATTCGTCATAGCCAGTAGAACAATTCTCGCGGTGTAATCCTGGAGCTCTGCGTCATCACACAACAGCTAACGGTCTGTAACATATGCCGGTATTGTGCTCCCATGTCCCACATGTCATTGGTTATACAGTTCTCAAAGGCCGGATCTCCATCCGAAAAGTTCCATGTTAATGCACCTAGTGCCCATCATAGCCGGCCGGGATAGGCCGAGCAGTTCTAAGCGCTTGAGTCTGGAACCGCGTGACCGCTACGGTCGCACGTTCCAATCCTGCCTCGGGCATGGATGTGTGTGATGTTCTTAGGTTAGTTAGGTTTAAGTAGTTCTAAGTTCTAGGGGACTGATGACCTCAGATGTTAGGTCCCATAGTGCTCAAAGCCATTTGAAGCTTTTTTGAACCCATCATATATTCACACCATCCTTGATCAACAGAACTTTTTTTTTCATTACTGAAAACGAGCTAGAATAAGGATGAAAGCTTAATCAAAATAGCTGAAAGGCGTGGAAATACTTCAGTATCAGTTTCGCTGCATACTGCCTAGGTTAGGTGTTCGTGGTGTAACACTCACCGTTTCTATCAGTGCACATAAAACGCTTTTAAAATAATACTTTTGTGCTAATTCGTTCTTGATGTTACCGCTTCGTGTGGAGCAGAGTATCTGGAACTGCAGCTGCACAGGGCAGCGTGGACGCAGACCACTGTGGCAAGGCAAGTGCGGTCTGATCGCCGCTAAGTGCCGCGTCGCATCCGGCGGCCGGTGTCGCTCGGATACGGGCGTGCCCCGGCTCCTGGCTGATGGGATGGCAGTACGGTACTAAAGCGCCGCGGCGCGCCGGCCCGGCCGTAAATCTCCCCCACAATGACGTCACCGATGCCGACCGCCTTCGGCGCCCGCGCGCGCACTTTACGATATCAGCCGCGACATTGATTAGCGCCGCCTACCTGCCGCAGCCACAGCCACACTCTACCTAATACGAAGGGGCGGCCGCTCGCGAATTTCCTGAAAAGAGCACTCGCCCTATGAAACCATCCGTCTTTTCCACTATTACCACTTTCTGTTGATCCGGAACTGCTGTCCTCCACTTGCCGAGGAGTCCCGCAGGGGCGGGAAGCTATAAAAGTATAACATTTGCACTCCCTACCCATATACGTTAGCTATCATCGACTATTAAAGTCGTACTCGAAAAGGAGTAAATGTGATTGCGTTTTCGTTTTGGTTTGTTATGATATGCGCCACTCTGTTGTCAAAGAAACACAATTTAAAAAACTGACCATACCAGTAAATTTAATTTAAAAATAGTAGTCATGAAGTAGAAGAACAATCTAACTCTCGTAAAAAAATCTAAAAAAAATAGAAATAAAATCAAGAGCAATGCAAAAATGCATAAACGAACCCAAAATAAAGAAGACAGCGCACAACAAACTGACGTCAAGTTTGATTCATACTTGGATATGCGAATAATGAGCATTTCAAAAGAACCTTCCAGATTACGTGCGAGTAAAGCCCTCTAAATTTTCCATATAAGAAATATTACACAGCGCTTTTCTCGTTTATAAATCGCATTTGATGATTGTTGGTTTGATGGGTACCCCTAACTGAAGACCCTTTCACCTGTTCCATTCGTGAATGGCGTGTGGGAAGATAGATTGTCGCTAAGCCTCTCTGTATCAGCTCTAATATCCAGCTCTAATTTCTTGATTTTTCTAGACGTGATAATTTCACGAAATGTGTGTGGAAGTAAGTAATATGTACGACTTCAAATGGTTCAAATGGCTCTGAGCACTATGGGACTTAACATCCTTGGTCATCAGTCCCCTAGAACTTAGAACTACTTAAACCTAACTAACCTAAGGGCATCACACAACACCCAGTCATCACGAGGCAGAGAAAATCCCTGACCCCGCCGGGAATCGAACCCGGGAACCCGGGCGTGGGAAGCGAGAACGGTACCGCACGACTACGACCTGCGGAGAATATGTACGACTCTTCCTAAAAAATACTCTCCCTAAATTTCAACACTAGACCCCTCTGTGTGCACAACGCCTCTCTTATAGAATTTTTCACTGGGTATATATAAAAATATGTATATATAAAACGCCCTCACTCCAACTAAACGATCCCTTGACGAAACGCGCTGCCCTTCTTTGGATCTTCTCTGTCTGTTCTATCAGTCCAATCTCGCAAGGTTCCCAGATTGTTAAACAGTACTCAAAAATCGGTCGAACAGGCGCCTTTTAAGCCACTTCTATAGTGGATCACTTACATTTCTTCCTATCTACTACTTAATTCATGAGGTCATTTCACTTAAAGTTACTCTGGATAGCAACTACTGAATATTTTATGGTACATTCTGTTTCAGCTACTTGTCATATTAGTGTAGTTGTACAGTAGTTTATCTGTTTTCCTTTGTATGGGCAAAACCTCCACCATTCATCAGTCCTCTGTAGATTATTCAGTAAATTGATGCTGTCTTCTGGCGTTGCCACTTTCCTACAGTCAACCGCGTCATCTGCGAGAAGTGTTAACCAGCCTCTGAAGCTTTCTAGTGTATCATTTATATACTTTGTAAACGGTAACGGTCTTATTACACCTCTTTGGGTCCTCCGGATATTACCTTTGTATCTGTTGATTTTGTTCCGTTAAGGGCGACATGTTGAGTTCTGCCTGCAAGGAAGTCTTTTATACAGTCGCAATCATTTTATTATGAAACAGTTGAGTTTAGAAGGACTACATTCACATCACTGAAGGATCTCAACGCGACTCGCGCCCGAGAGAAGAGAATTCTACCAGACGTTAGGGAACTTGCGAAAATCAGGTACCTAATTCCTCCGATCGAGTTGTTGTCGGGACACGGAACCAGGTTTTCGGCAGCTGTGGGGTGGGTTGGTGAGGAAGCTGGATGGGCAAGAGTGGAAACTTGTCCCCTTCTCCTTTCCATCTAAGTGGCGTCTAGTGTGTATAGAGAATTCTCATACACTTGTGGAAGTGAATGTACGGCCATCAATTCTCCGGAATATAATAAGCTTTTTTCCTGTGACATGACACGTCTCGAAGCTTAAAAACACATATATGTCAAAAACGATCATTTTAGAATCTTTTCACTACAACTTCTTGATGAATTTCAGCGGACACCTACGGACGCGGACCTTATAATAATTATCTCCATAGATTTTATGTAAGAAGAAAAAAAAAGATGTGATTGTGGAGAAATGGCGAGATCTGGACATTTGACGATAGAGTGCCTCGGTTAAAGGCCGTCAGGTGAAGCAGAGGCAGACAGTTGAAACGTCCCATTAGAAAAATTATACAGGACTGTGCTTAAACTGACACACAATAGTTTTTAGCGCAACGCAATCTGACTTTCAATAATCCCTACAAGAGAATGGCCCTGACTAACATTAACCTATATGTTTCACCTCACAAAAATCTTCGTTACTCGAACTACTGCAATACAGTGAGCGCCACTACTGCCAGCTAACTAAAAGATTCAAACTACGGAAGTCACTAACTACTGATAGGCACAGTTAGCAAATGAAAGATTTTAATAGAGAACAAACAATGTATTTACCTTAATAGTCATAATATATATAGCAGTTCATGACATCCAGTCTTACAAATTTCAAAACTCCGCCATCTCTCCCCCCACGTCCACCACTGCTGGCGGCTCACCTCCAACTGCGCAACGCTACGCGCTGTAAGCATCCAGCTGCCGCTGCCCAACACTACAATGGCAGACAACAATGCAAACCAGCCACAGCTTGCACACGGCACAGCCAGTGATTTTCAAACAACGGAAGTCACTAACTACTGATAGGCACAGTTAGCAAATGAAAGATTTTAATAGAGAACAAACAATGTATTTACCTTAATAGTCATAATATATATAGCAGTTCATGACATCCAGTCTTACAAATTTCAAAACTCCGCCATCTCTCTCCCCACGTCCACCACTGCTGGCGGCTCACCTCCAACTGCGCAACGCTACGCGCTGTAAGCATCCAGCTGCCGCTGTCCAACACTACAATGGCAGACAACAATGCAAACCAGCCACAGACTGCACACGGCACAGCCAGTGATTTTCATACAGAGCGCTACGTGGCGGCGGCGTTACCAATAAAAAAAACCTAAACATCCTACTTACACAGTTTAAGAGGTCGTAGTTTGTATGACAAAAAAGTATTTGCTGTTCTGAACTGATATATACTCCAGCACAGTATCTTGATCTTAAAGAGGAAGAGAACATGAAACTTGGTAAATTATAACAGCATTGCTTCACTATAGGCCCAGCGTCAGAGGACGGTACAGATGACTGACGTCAGCACTTGGCACGGAGCGCATGACATTACACAATGTGCGAGGAATCTCGGCTCCTGTGTTCCTGACGAGTGCCAGTGGTTCCAGCTTGGTACAAAACTCCAGCAGAGGAATGGTAGACAGTATCTCTCGTCAATGTCTGCAGTGCCGTACACAAGAATGGATCCCAGTCGCATTCAACAGATGGCATCCCACGCGACAGAAGCCAGAATACAAGTGAGAACATCAGCCAGAATGAAGGAGACAATGTTTTGCAAGTCCGACACCAAATGCTTGGGATGCTGCTGTACTCCGGATACTGAGACACGAAATCGATCGGTGGACTGCTCTTCAATAAGTGCAGATGAAACAATAATAGCATTATGGACGTTGTGAGCAATCTTACTAACTTCCTTATGCTTGCTTACCATTAGTGCTTTTCAGTTTTCATTATTGTTAAGGCTTGTTTGTAGTTAGACAGTAACTTGTTAGCCGTGCGGGGTAGCCGCGCGGTCTCAGGGCGCCTTGCCACGATTCGCGAGGCTCCCCCGTCGGAGGTTCAAGTCCTCCCTCGGGCATGGGTGTGTGTGTGTGTGTGTGTGTGTGTGTGTGGTCCTTAGCGTAAGTTAATTTAAGTTAGATTAAATAGCGTGTAAGCCCAGGGACCGATGACCTCAGCAGTTTGGTCTCATAAGAACTTACCACAAATTTCCAGTAACTTGTTATTCTCAGTATCATAACTTCACTCACCTATCGTCCTTTACACATCACTTTCCTTTCATTTATTCTTTTTCTTCTTTTCGAGGGGTTAACGTCCCGTCGATGTCGACGACGACGTCATTTTCTTCTTTTCAACTAGTCTGTGTAATGTGGTGCAACGTTTTGTAGCAGTACAGGTAATTATAAGAGAAAGAAACAAATTTTCTGATGTGTTGTTGTGTAACGATAATAACCAATATTGAAGCCATCAACATTCGAAGAATTAAGGAAATTATAAGACAAAAATAACAAAGTATATTGGGGAAGACAATGAATTTGCAGAATCATGGAAGCACTCTAATGGCAATATGACAGCATGTCTTACATAAATAATTCAGCAAATTTGGGAAACAAACACCTTGTCAGTTGATGTGCATGTGCATTAATGTACCGTATGCATAAACCGAGAGAGTTGGCGCAGTGGTTAGCACATTGGAACTCGAATTTGGGAGGACGGCGGTTCAAACCGAGTCCGGCCATGTAGATTTAGGTTTTCCATGATTACCCTAGATCGCAATAGACAAATGCAGAATGGTTCCTTTGAAAGGGCACTGCCGATTTCCTTCCCCATACTTGACACAATCCAAGCTTGTGCTCCGTGTCTAAAGATCTCGATTTCTACTGGACGCTAATCCCAGTCTTCCTACGCAGTGCGTAAAAGGTAGAGAAAACAGATCCTCACAATATTACAAAGGATCTCCCTCTCTCCACTTACTTAGAAAATTTCTTATAAGCTGAACTGAAATACTGGTTGATCAACACTCAGGAGAGTATCAGGGAGGGTTTAGGAAGACGCGATCATGCGTAGAACAAGTCATACACTTGAAGCGCATAAAACAATTTAGGAAAATCAGAAGCTTGAAATACGTAGTAACATTTGTAGATTTTGAAAAGACATGCGATTCTGTTAATGGAAAAACATTACTCAACATTTAAAAAAAGTTTGGACTAGATAACAAAACAACATAAATAATTAAAGCGATTTTAACCAACGCACTATTAAAAGAAAATTTTAGATAGAATTGTCAGAATTTTTTAAATAAAATAGCAGTAAGACAAGGACACGGACTGTCGCCCCCACTTTTCAACTGTGCCTTAGAGAATATGATTAGAAAATGGAGGAAGGTCATAAATACTAAGGGTATACAACTAGGAAGAAGGCAAACAAGGTACCTACAGACGGCGTAGCATTTACAGAAGACGTGGCACTTACTACAGACTCACTTTAAACCGCACAAGAACATATCACAGAATTACAGCGTCAAGCAGCAAAAATAGGATTACGAATCTCGTTTAAAAAACAAAAAAACAAAAAAACAAAAAAAAACACAGTTCACGACAAACATCAGTTACGCACTTCGAAAGCTTAATAACAACACATTATCTAAAGTATACTGCTTTAAATATCTGGGAAAACGAATATCAAACAACATGAAGGAAAAGACAGCACCAGAGACTGGAATACATACTGGGTGAACGTTAACAAAAGGGACAGACTACAGGGACAGACTCGTGACTGAAAATGAGGGAAAAAAGTCCTACGAGCATGTATTCGGAAATGCTTCGTTGGCACGGTAGATGGCACTCACGAATGACTGTTCCTCTGACCACGTGACGTGTGTTCCATGTGTGTTGCATGCTGTGTGATTGACGCAGCGTACTGTAAACAGCAGAGTGATCCGGTGTTCACATCGGGACCAAGCCGAGATGGTGGTTGCATCCGAACAAGCAGATGGAAACGCTAGAGAGGTAGCATAGTTAAACCAAAACAATTACCCTCACAGTCACCGATCACGTCGCACAAAATTTTAAGCCCTTTTTGGACGTTAGTGTGATCGTGGATACTTTTAGACAAACGAACGTGCAGGGAGGCGGCGGACTGTGCGTACACCAGATTCGGAGGACCGGGATCGGTTTGTCGATTTTATTTATGTTCACGCTGTATAATGAAGACGGTCTTTCAAATGACAGGAAATATATACTGAAAACTTTGTTCTAGTACACAAAACTTAAACACTAGACACCAGCGGTCAGACGAGAACTCCTCAATACAGTGGAAACTCTTAAACTGGCTACATAGGGAGAGCACGAACAATTCTAAACAAACTGAAATAAGAACCGTACGAAAAATACATGGTCCGACATCGGCAGAATACTGATTAAGACCTTCTACAGAACGGTGTCTGAAAATTGAAAAGTTAACAGTTGTAATGAGAAAAAGAAGTAAAAAAAACACACATGCAGGATTAATAGTGACACAAAACCTGAACAAATCTTTGGCTTACTAAATAATTACAAACCCAGAATAACAAGAAGTAGGAGGAGATATCGAAAGAGTGGGAGTGGTCACGGACATAATAGGAAATAGAACATTTTTTAAAGACGCAATAGATAATTCAGGCTTTCAGGACAGGGACAAATCAAGAACGTAAGAAAGTGGACACAGAAAGAGACGGAACAAAATTCTCAAAGAATGAAAGAAGTATGGACCCGAAGAAACTGCATTCGTAAACAAAGAAGGAGAAAGAATGTTGATTTATCGTAACCTCGAAAAGGCTATCGCAAATAGGGTAAGATGACCTAAATATGATACAAAACCACAAAATTTGTCCGTGTTCTTGAAAGAAAAAAGTAACTGTTAGGAAAAAATTGGAAACGGTAGAGAGTGTAAGGTTCTTTAGAATGACACTGTATCTCATCCTTCAAAGTTACGAATGTAGACTAGAAACAATAAAAACAGTGTATCATTTCCTAAATACGATACGGTTAGCCCAAAATATGATGTAATACACTTGTGATACGTTTATGTACGCTGAAGATAGAAGATTGAGGTCTTAAAAATGAAATGGGTAACACTCGAAACGATACATATATGTAACTGGGATTTTTCTGCGAGAGACATTTCTAGGACATTTGTGGCATGAAACGTCAGTCAGAGTGAGCTACAAAAATTTCTTTATTCGTTTTTGATGTTTTAAGATCTTAAGGTCCACAAGAAATTGGTAGGAATTTTTTACAGCTATACTTATTATATTGATACTAATACAAAAATAAGAGACATGCAAAATGTTATCACTCTCTTAACATTTTTATGAGCGTGAACAGGAGAGAGATAGATAGATACCTTGTTTCATATTTTCCACTCGAGTAGCATTATGAGGAAATGAAAAATTTTCGTGTTAAATCACTCTCATTTATAGGAGAAAAATTTTTCCATGTAATTTGACACTTATTTTGTTCTTGTCCACAAACTCTAGAGCCATAACTTGTACGCTATTTTCAAGTACTTTTAATACGGTGTAGACGCATGTGTAGCTGTATGGAATTCCTCCTTCCTCCATGAAATTTAGCCAGGATGTAATCTTCTCCACCCGCATATTCTGCATGAGTCACTACAATAGTGTACCAATGATAAAATCTTTTGAGAATGAAAATATCCTCCAGGGGGGCTGTATTCTGTTTATAGCCCGTGCAATTGGCCAATTTCAGCCGTGGGCCATTTTCAAGCACGTATATTAATCATCACACTTCACTGCACTTAAAATATGTGCTAGAAAATGAACGTCGGTTGGAATTGCCCTACTGCATGCACGATAAACAAAATAAAGCCTATTTGGGCCATGTTTTCATTCTCAAAATACGAAGAAGCTGTGGACCCTCACAAAAATAAAATTTTAAAAAGTGATAAAATCATATTCAGTTGTAAAAATAATATTTATTTCTAAAAGGGAAGGCACAACCTGGTTTCAGAACCCATATATCACCTTCAGGTGCACTTTTTATCAAAATTAGTACCAGAAGAAACGATCAATAATCAAAAAAATGGTACAAATGGCTCTGAGCACTATGGGACTTAACAGCTGTGGTCATCAGTCCCCTAGAACTTAGAACTATTTAAACCTAACTAACCTAAGGACATCACACACATTCATGCCCGAGGCAGGATTCGAAACCGCGACCGTAGCAGTCACGCGTTTCCGGACTGAGCGCCTTAACCGCGAGACCACCGCGGTCGGCGATCAATAATCAGTAACTATGTCCCCACGTACTTGCTAGGTATCATTTGACGCACGTTTCTCTTTACGAAACAGCCACAACCGTTGATCTTCAACATCAATGATAAAATTCGTTATAGTTGTAACCTGTATACCACCTTCAAGTGCATCATTTATTACAGTCAGTGCAAACGTTCACTGATTTGCGACGCGGCTAGTGCTTTCCTGTTTAAAAACAGATTATTTGTACAAATGTAGAGCATATTACCATTGGGGATGAATATCAGCAGTTGCGGATACCCCGTCGAGAGAAACGTGTGCATTAGACTGAGGTGAAAAAAGTAGTGGGATACCTCCTAATATCAAATCGGACTTCCTTTTGCTTGGGATAGGGCAGCAACTCGAAATGCCATGGACTCAACAAGTCGCTGGAAGTCTCCCGCAGAAGCCGTCCATAATTGCCGAAGTGCTTCCAGCGTTGGATTTTGTGCACAAAGTGCCCTCTCGATTAAGTAACATAAATGTTCGATGGGCTTCATGTCGGGCGATCTGTCTGATCAACCAGTTCGATCGAATTCTCCAGAAAGTTTTGCAAGCAAATAGCGAACAACTGTGGCCCGATGACATAGCTGATTGACATCCATAAAAATTACATTGTTATTTGGGAATATGACGTCCAGGGATAGGTGCAAAAGACCTCCAAGTAGTTGAACATCAAGAGGACCCAGTCCATTCCACGTAAACACAGCCCAGACCATTACGGAGCCACCACCAGCTTAAATAATGTCTTGTTGGTAACTTGGGCCCATGGCTTCGTTAGGTCTGCGCCACGCTCGAATCATACCGCAATCTATTGCCAAGTGAAATCCGGGCGCATCCAACCAAGCCAAGGTTCAAAAATTGGTTCAAATGGCTCTGAGCACTATGGGACCGCTCGGTCAACGCGGCCGGCTCCAGGTCAAGGTTTTCCAGTAGTTTAGGGTCCAACCGAAATGGTCATGAGCCCAGGAGAAGCGCTGCAGGCGATGTTGTACTGTTGGCAAAGGCACTAGCGTCGATCGTTGGCTGCAATGGCCAGTTAACGCCAAATTTGGCCGCACTATCCTAACGGATATATTCGTCGTACGTCACATGGATTTGTGCGGTTATTTCACGCAGTGTTGCTTATCTGTTAGCACTGAACGCTCTCGGCCAGTGTGGCCGAGCAGTTCTAGGCGCTTCGGTCTGGAACTGCGTGACCGCTACGGTCGCAGGTTTGAATCCTGTCTCGGGCATGGGTGTTTGTGATGTTCTTAGATTAGTTAGGTTTAAGTAGTTCTAAGTTCTAGGGGACTGATGACCTCAGATGTTAAGTCCCATATTGCTCAGAGCCATTTGAACCATTTTGAACTGAACGGTCTACGTAAACACCGCTGCTCTCGGTCGTTAAGTGAAGGTTGCCGGCTGCTGCGTTGTCCGAAGTGAGAAGAAATGCGTGAAATGTGATATTTCGGCACTCTCTTGACATTGTGGGTCGTGCGGAATACTGAATTCCCTAAGGATTTCCGAAATGGAATGTCCCATGCGTCAGGCTTCAGTTGCCGCTCAATGTTCAAAGTCTGTTAATTCTCGACCTACTGCCACAATCACGTCAGAAACCTTTTCACGTGATTAACCTGGGTGCATATGACAGCTCCACCAACGCGCTGTCTTACCTTTTATACTTTATGTAGGTGATGCTACCGTCATCTGTATATGTGCATATCGCTATCCAATGACTTGTCACCTCAGTGTATAATAGAACCCGGTGTGGATTCTCCAGCAGTTCGGACTCCACCGTTTACCGAGGACAGTCCCGCGTCAGGTCGAGCCGTTCTCGGAGTGTCGGCAGAGTGGCGGTGAGGTGCGAGTAATTCGTGGCCACGAGTCGTCAGCGGGCGTGCGTAATGAATGTTTGATGCGGCGCGGACGCCGTGAATAGCGTGTGAAATGCGGGCCGCTCGGTCCGCAGCCACCTGGGCGGGCCCGCGTTGCCCTTCCCCCTGCCAGGAGAGCACTTTTGTCGCGGAACGCCACCGTGTAATACAAAACACTCCAAACAGCGCCCGCCCCTCGCACAATGGCGTCAGGCGGGACCCTCCCGGCCCCGTTCTTGAAGAATGGCTCACGGCGAGGGAAGGCGAGGAGACGTATAAATTGTAACTTAAACTGTTTCGGTTATTTTCTCTCTCTCTCTCTCTCTCTCTCTCTCCCCTCCCTCTGTTCTCCCCTTCTCGTACACACACACACACACACACACACACACACACACACACACAGAGTCTCTTGCGTGGCTGCAAGAATGTTTACTCTGAGAGAGATTTATTAGCATATACACGGCTCTTAGTGGGCCTGCCCTCCGAGGACAAACAGCCACGCATTTAAATACAATGCGGCCGCACTGGGGGCGCGTGAGCCAGGTTGGGCCCGCAGAATTAGGCGTTGCGGCCGCGACGCGGTGGCAGCCGTAGAAGCAGAGGTGATCCTAAGGCTGCGGTTATAAGACAGCCGTCGCATGCGGGCAGGCGTGGGTGGTGGTCGCTGTGTGCCTGCGACGTGCGCGTCAACGAGTGAATAGCGGCGCGCGTGCGCTGCTATAGTCGCGGCACTCACCAAGATTGCGCTCACTGTGCCAAAGATACACGGTTGGCCAACTGTTCGGCGTGGTGGGGATAGAACATCTGCGGACAATTGTGGTCGCCGCCTTTCACAAAAGCGGTTCGTCTTTCTTCTCTAATCCGTGTACCTGATGTGGCTATACAAAACGTGGACTGGGTTTTAAGGCTTGCGGCGTCAAAACAGTGAATCTTCTTTAGTCGTGTCGAATTACAAGCTACCGTACTGCCCAACAACTACTACAAAATGCTTAATGCTTCTGCTGACTTCACCAAAAGCGGAAAAAAAGTTCACTTTTCCCACGTTACAGTGTAAAGGATCCTAGCGCGACCGAAAAACTCTCGTATTTAGATGCAGCTATAGGCTAAGAATTATCTGTATGGTATATATGAAGGGCTTATTTTAGTAGTGGTACAAGTCCTTTTTTTTATTTTGAGATACAGAGTCCTAAAATTAAATGAGCGCTGAAAAATCTGCAGCTGAGATACCAGAAATATTCAAGCATATGGCTTCTTGCTAGAGATGAACCTTTCTTCTGTTTCTTTGGATCATTAATTTCAGAAGCATTATAGACAGAAAAATAGAGGTAATGGACTTGTACCACTATTCAAATAAGCTCTTCATATATTGACTTCTCATTTGGAAACAGCCTAGCCATCGAGTGGCATACTTAATATTTAACTTAGCACTAGGTAAAATATAAAGGAGGCGTACGTCGAGGTGGTGAAAAGGGGAATAGCACGGAAAAGCTGCTAGCGAGCTATGAGAAGCAGAAGGGTTGGAGTCCAGGGAAATGTATTCTTATTAGTTGCACGACGGAAGAAAAACTCCGTTGTGCCAAATGTATGGCTGCAAGATTTTCAGACGAGACACCGTGGACGTATAGTGCCAAAACTGGCTTGGCCCCACGAATCCCCATTCTGAATGACGTATTCTATAAAAGGGAACTGCTGATCTAAAGCACGCTGCCCTGAAACTGAATTTGTTCATATGTCTACAAAAACACAGTTGTGAGATTTCAGCCAAATTCATCACGTTTTGTGTCAATCCATTGCCAACGAACATCAAGTCACTTTTACGATATGTTGATAATTTTTCTTTTGGACCATCTAATAACAACTGAATCTAGTTTTTGTGCCTTACTCGTTTCATCTTTTTTATTTGCAAGGTATCTTCAGTAAAGAGTTTCGTGCTTGTTTTTCTACATGTAGTGTTTTCGTGCCGGCCGGTGTGGCCGTCCGATTCTAGGCGCTTCAGTCTGTAACCGCCTGACCGCTACGGTCGCAGGTTCGAATCCTGCCTCGGGCATGGATGTGTGTGATATCCTTAGGTTAGTTAGGTTTAAGTAGCTCTAAGTTCTAGGGGACTGATGACCACAGATGTTAAGTCCCATAGTGCTCAGAGCCATTTGAACCATTTTTTGATTTTCTTCCATTTGTGAACCGCAGTTCCTAGTGTTGCAAAGTCTGATAAATAAAATTTTAAACCACAGTTATAAGAACAAGAATAGCACAGAAAATGGAACAAAAACACAACTTGTAGAACAACACCCACAAAACCTGTAACTGAAGATACCCTGTATAGACCAAAGGCGAAAAGCGAATGACACAGAAATTGTGTTTAATTCAGTTTCAAATAGACGGTCAAAAAGGAAAAAGTATCAACATGCCGTAATACCGGTATTACGAAACTGAAGACGACAGGACACAAAAGATTAAGATGTGACCAAAACAATTGAAACGAAGGAGGATCATGACGTTATATTTCATGTATGATGAAGCTGGATCAGAAACGGCCTTGCCGCAGTGGTAACACTGGTTTCCGTCAGATCACAGAATTTAAGCACTTTCAAACTTGTTTAGTACGTGACCGTCCGGATCTGCCGAACACTGTTCGCGAACGGAGTGCACTGAGCTCTTGTGAGGCAAACTGAGCAGCTACTTGGTTGGGAGATAACGGCTCCGGTCTCGTAAACTAGGAGTGGCCTTGAGAACGGTGTGCTGACCGCATACCACTCCATATTCGCATTGAGTGACGCCTATGAGCCGAGGATGACACCACGATCGGCAGGAACGGTTCGGTCTTCAAGGCTTATATGGACGGAGCTCTTTTATTTGTGGACTACATCTGTCAATATTACCAAGGTACTATTCCACGTACTTCTATACATGGAGGTAACAGCAATAGAAAGTACGGTTGATGGTTAAATATAATGTGTATGGAGGTAAACAATATTTCTATAAGGACGAAAACACTGGATACTTTTTCTGATGGTTAGACTTTTAGGTCTACTAGAATAACCGAAGTTAGAAAATTCATCAATTCTAATTTCGATTGATTACGCAGTTGATGCCAAAATTAAGAACTTGAATACCAACCATCTCCTGACCTTTTCGCTATCTGAGTAGAGTTCTTCAAATGTAAGACGTGGCGCGAGACGATGTCTTCATTTTTTAATTGCCGTCACTGCCCACTTTCATCTTCTGTATCTAATAGGAACTAGTTAAAATATTCGTGCTGTAAAATTTATTCTCGTTCCAGCGTCTGTAATTAATTTCTCTTGTAGTAGTCTTTACGCGACATTTTGTCTATATATCTATTCATCGGTAATTAGAAAAAGTACTGTACTGTCACACTCCAATTATGACACAAAAACCAACATATACGGCAAATTACATTCAGAAATATGAAACCATATATGTCGTTTGCGAGAGCTGTTTGCTGTAAGCTAAACACAGCACTGACGGCTACTAATAACTGCCAAAGATAACTGATATCGAAAAAACAGCAGTCTGTTATAACTGGCAACTCAAAATATTTGTTTAGCGCATCTGTACTCTCACCTGTGTAGACATATTATTTACTTTGTTCCTGCATACGATTTACACTAATAGTGATATTCCCTTACCTTGTACTGATCAACTGGGGTCACACAATAGTTCTAGTCTGTTTTCTTTCTGTATTTTTTGCTATTTTGCCAGTAGTTTTCACATTTTCCTTTCTTTTGTGCGCGTTGTTCCTAGTTTCTTAAATTTTGTATTTTGAAAGCGTCCTGATAGTAGTGTTTTATTATTAAAATGTTTCATTTTAGATTCTTTGATATTATTTCTTGCTAGGCCTTTTCTCATTTCTTAAAATCGTTACACTGTTAACGTATCTTTTGTTTTACTTTTTGTTTCGTTTTTTAATGATCGACTTAGAAATAAAGTGTACAAGTAAGAGGGGCGTTTAATAGGTAATTCGACACATATTATTCTCAGCCAATTTCTGCTGAATTTGTTGTGGGGCGTCGTGGCATATTCCCGCTTCAGCCCCTATAGTTTCATGAATTTTTGATACGTAGTGGTGCTATACGTAGCCTTCAAGAGAGGTTCGTTGCAAGCAGAGAGCTGTTATCGAGCTTTTTTGGCCGAAAACCAGAGCATCGGAGATATTTTTAGTCGTTTGCCCAATGTCTACGGAGATCTGGCAGTGAACAAAAGCACGGTGAGTCGTTGGGCGCGAGGACACACTCATTCGAGGTGATCGACTAATCACAATCAAACACCTCGCTGCACAACTCGACGCCTCTGTTGGTAATGCAGACACACCTGTTCACCAGTAGAACATCCAAAGATGTGAGGCATACGGGGCCTCCCAGTAAGGTGGCGTACGGCCGTAGCATCGAACGGAGATTATGTTGTTATGTTATCTTTTGCAGTCAAAAGTGCAAGGAATAATACGGTGCGTTAGAATCCTGGATAAAATCATTCCACTTTCAGAAAAAAATGTTGCATTACTTGCTAAACGCCCCTCGTAGTTCAGCATGGACGTGTATACGAGATAGTTAACGAATTTAAGAGATTTATGGCGTACACTCGTTCTTTCAATTAGCTGGTGGTCACATTGTGGGGTCGGAAGGTCTCTCTACCACAGTAACCAGTGCCCTGTCAAAGCACGGAGCTACACGGTGAGAAACGGCCCGCTCACGTGACGGTCGGCCAGTGACAGCGATCCCTCAGCACGGACCACCGCGCAGCGCAGCGCCCTGGCCCTCGCAGGCTCGGCAACTCGGCTCGAGTTACTCTTGACGCGCCGGGCACAGAGGCGCTAATTAGCCGCGATTGTTGCGCGACCATGCAACTGGCCGGCCAGCCCGCGCCCTTTGTTGTCACTGCGGGAAATATTGGCCTGTAGCTGAAGCGGTACAGTCCGCCTCTGCTGCGAGGGGCCTCGCTCTGCAGTAAGCGGTGGGGCGGCCGGTGCTGCAGCTGGCAAAGGTAACCGGATTCGTCTGTCGGTATGCACATAGGCATTCTTCTCTGATCCGAGAAATCTACTTCAAGTTTAATCCAATGTGTGTCACCCTCGCATAAATACCACTAATCCCATACCGCGGATTCCTTAAGAACATGAACTCTCACGTATTGGTTTGGTACGTCATCTCTTGACGTTTTTCAGAAAGTTTAATAAAGGCGGCAGATACGTATATAAAAGACTTTAGTCATTAATAATGCATTATTCTTCACAATTTACAACAGTTTGTCAACGGTCGGAAACTTTTAGATTCCGCGGCTGTGAAAATCACATGGTTATGACGTGAAGAACTCGTGCTGTGTTCGGAGCGCATTATCACCCGAAAGGGAAGTTCCTTGAAGGCTGTGCGATAAAGAGCAGAGAAGGTGAAAATCTGAGGGCGCAAGAGCAGGCGAATAAAGTGGTTGCGGATGAATTCCCTGCCCAAATCCTGTATAGTGTTGTTTGTCAGTCAAGCAGATTGCGGGCGGGCGTTATCGTGGAGTAGCATCAGTTCACACTGTCTTCCTGGTCGTTGTTCTTAGGCTGTGTCTGCAAGACGTCTCAGATGTTAGCAATAAAATATGTCAGCAGTGATGGTTGCACCTCGAGGGAGTAATTCGTAGTAAACCTACACCACATCCCCGTTGTTCCACCAGATGCATAACAAAGTTTTAAACATGGCTGTTTGGTTCAGTGACCATTTCTGAATTAGAATTAAAACAACGTTTAAACACTTCTAAGAGTGGCTTCAGAATTAAATAATTAAAATGGCCTATAACATAGTTACAAATTTATAACAAGAGACGTTTTTTATAAAAAGTGTAATACTGACTAACAATAAAATATTTACATGTCACATATAGAATAACTAACAGATCAGAAGATTTTGTCACAAAATATATAAAAAAGGAAAGCGTGAAAGGGAGCCACTATGGGCTGCTCGTGCCTGTACAGCCACAGGTTGCAAAGGGTTATCTTTTGTATATGCATGCAGTTCTTTGCACGGGGAGTTGCTGCTTTGCTTGGGCTCGACCACTCCTTTCTTTTCCTTATGTTAGCAGGAACACACCATTTCTCGTCACCAGTGACGATACAGGACAGGAATGGTCGGTGTTGTTCAAGAGACAACTGATGATGAGCAAGCAGAGATTCACATATGGTCACCCGCTATTTTTCGTGATTTTGGCTTAAAGCATGCAGTACCCGAACACCCGACTTTTGAACCTTCGCCGTGGTATGCAAATGCCGCACCATCGAGGAATGATAACCGTTAACCTTATTTGACAGTTCTCGAGTACATAGGCTTGGATCAATATTTATTAATGCATTTAAACGATCTTTTCAAACCTCCAATATCTTCCTAAACGTGGAGAGTCACTAATGTCAAAACGGTCCTCCTTAAAACGAGAAAACCAATATCTTCCAGCGCTGCGTCCAATGGTATTATCCGCGTACACCCCGAAAATGCTTCGACTGCCTGTTAGGAGGCCACCCCTCTATTAAACTCAAACAGGAGACTACGTCGGAAATGTGACATACAGTCACTTGGCACTCCATTGTCTGTCGTCTACAGTTCCACTCATTATCTCCAAATGACAAAGTGACGATATGTAAACTCAAATAACAACAGTGAAATACAAATAAAAAATGACAATAGATAAAGGAATCCACAGCATCCAGAATATCAACATGCAAAACAAAAACGCTACGAACTTATGCATCAATCTCATGTAAAATAACTTCAGTAAAGTGAAGAACTCTCACTCATCAGAAAATACCTGTTACCCTCCCCCACTCCAGATTCCTTAAAGAATCGCACCCTCCCGTGTAAAACTATTTTAACAACTCAGTTTTAAGAAAAGCTTGATTTTCACGCTTCTCAAACTTCCTGGCGTCATATATAATGAACTATGTGTCATACAATAACATAATTTTGCAGGTACATTCAGTAATATATGTGCATAATCTCTCCAAAATATGTTTGCAAGAAAAGTCAAATGTTCAAATGTGTATGAAATCTTATGGGACTTAACAGCTAAGGTATAATAATATAATATAAAGGTATAATAATCCCTAAGCTTACACACTACTTAACCTAAATTATTCTAAGGACAAACATACACACCCATACCCGAGGGAGGACTCGAACCTCCACCGGGACCAGCAGCACAGTCCATGACTGCAGTGCCTAAGACCGCTCGGCTAATCCCGCGCGGCAAGAAGAGTCGATAATAAAGAGTTAAAAAATTAAAATGTGATGCCAGATGCTGAAATTTTATTCCCTGAAAAACGAAACTACAGTAAGCGGTTAAATGTTTTTGTTTTCATTATTGTGTCGGGTTGTTAGCGAGAAAAAGCGTTAAACAGGTCTGAATTTTCGTGTATTGTGTGGAACCTACTGGCAGATTAATACCGTGTGCCAGACCAGGATTCTAACTCGGGATTTTCCCGTCAACTGCTATACCAACTAAGCTATTCAAGTGATTCTGACAACCCGTCCTTACAGCTTTACTTCCTCCAATTCGTGATGCCCACATTTCCAATCTTGTAAATGTGTTAAGTTTGCTGCAAGTCGCTAAGAGCTCTTATCCTCAAATAATAGATGAATATAATCTGAGTAACTGGCGCTACATGAGTTACGCTCCCTCAAGACATATATGCTGTTTTGAAATGTAATACTTATCTTACTGTGGTAAATCTTCAATATCAAATCATATCTCGTAATGAGTAGATTATGATAGTATTTTAAATCTCTCAATTCGGTCAGTAATTACATTTAATATTGATAATCAAATTTATGTTGCCCCTGGATACCATTAGAGTGGCAAACTGCAACAGAAACTGTACACCATGTACCGTGCACAGGGTAAGCCATTTAAAATATAGATGCAATCACATTACAACGTATTCCAGCTGATACGAATTTGATTCTCACAATTTGATTGCAGAGCTCATTTGGACGAGGAATTATGTACCCCAGAAGGATCAGTCCAAGTGCTTCTTCTACATAAAGGGATTTACGGCACTTAATATTTTAATTGTAATCCTGACAATTTCTTTATATGTCCGTGTTTAGTAACAAAGTGTGTGTTAACTGCAGTTACTGACGTTTGCTTCTTCCTGTGAGCATTCTCAGCTCGAATTCCCATAGTGATGACCATACAACATGCAGCAACAGCTACTTCTATAAAATAAAACGGAAGTCTTTCGTTCATGTGCCGAATCTTGTCTGCTGCAGCACAATTATCGTTACCTCTCATACAGTGTCTATTATTCCTAACTAACGGAGATACTGACATATTTCTTTGTGACGCTGATGATTTAGGGTGGCTACAATATGCTTATTTTAGACTCGCTACGTTAACAGCAGACGAGTCATGTCTGACATACTTATGTATTTTATAAGCCATAATCGTCGTGAAGAATCCATTCGTAAGTACTGTGCGATCCAAAAGTAACAGAAAGAATTAAAAATCGACATATTGGTCTGGATGCGGTTTACGCATTAAAGCATAGTGGCTTAGCGCATAATTCTTTCTAGGGTTCCGTAGCTCAGTTGGTAAAAACGGAACCGTTACATGATCATTTTGTTTTCCGCTTGTCTGTCTCTCCCTCTGTTAAGACCTCTTTTTCTCAAGAACGGGTGGACGCATCAAGTTGAAATTTGAGTCACATAATAAGTTCTAACGTCCCTTGGCGGTGGAAGAAATTTAAGCTTCTAAGTCAATGCAATCAAGTGCTACAGCCATCTGTGTCACGTATTTTGATACTCGCAAACTCACTCATAAAAACTAGAGGGTACTAGAATCATGAAATTTAGCAAGAAGCAAGTTTTCACTTTACAGGTAAGGAAAAATTCTGAAAATTGTTAATTTTACGTTTATATCACAAAAAAATTTTGTCATTTGTCATAGAGCTGTCTGCCTGTCCGCCTGTGAAGACTTTTTTTTCTCCGGGACGGGTAGACATATGAAGTTGAAATTTATCTCATATACTAAGGTCAACGGTCACTTTGCCGGCCGTCATCACATATGCTGTCATTCTTTCTTCCCATGTTTGTTCTTCCCTGTTTGTTGAATTCTGGGTATGTCGTATCGACACTTTTAACTTGATGGTTTTGGTGAGTTATGCAGAATACACGGCAGTAGCTAATGCAAATCAAGGTTGGGGATCTGCTGCGATGCACATCACCATCTAAGAGAAGCTGAGTCTCATGGCTCGTATAAAAGGCATTTCTTCACTAACCCGGGCGCCGCAAACAGCTATTGTGAGTGTGTACATTTTGAAATGTTCTAGGCCCAGTTGATTGCTCTTTATAGGTCGCCACAATGCACAATGTCTAACAAATGTTTCTACAGAATGCAAAGACAACGCGGTATACGGTAACAAAGGCAATGATTATTTTTCTCGTTTGAATGTTATTAGAGGAGTCAACATAGACTTTAAAATGGAATTTAGCGACATTTCTCATCCAAAGGCATGTAACCATTATTAAACCAAGGCACCACAAGAGTTAACACAATCATCACAACACTTTTTTTCCAACTTTGGTGTACATTGCGGTATTAAACATTCCTTTCTCACTCACTATTTACAAATTTGTTTCAAATTTAATACTTAAGTGATTATTTTTCTTCAATTTTCGATTTTCATACGAACTACTAAATCCTCATTTGACCGCAATCTCATCTGCTCGTGAGTGAAGATAACGCACCGAGCTTGTAAATACCTAATTACTTTCGGCTTCAAGATGTCAGTGTTGTAGTTATACGTTTCTTGGACTGTCATTTTAGGAAATATTTCTTAGTAAAATATATACTTCTAGTTTTGCCGGTAATTTAAGTCCCTGGGCTAAATTAAGCAGTTCCCATTCATTTAATGTGAAGTATCAGACATCAGTATCTATTACTCAATTACTATCATAATTATATTACTTAAATTAATTTATTGTAATTTAAAAACTTATATGATGCCTGAGCGCATAGGGCAGCAAAACATTATGCTCAGTGATTTTAAGCTTCGATTCAGCTTACTCAAACATTACTCAAAATGGTTCATACGCCTCTGAGCACTATGGGACTTAACATATGTGGTCATCAGTCCCCTAGAGCTTACAACTACTTAAACCTAACTAACCTAAGGATATCACACACATCCATGCCCGAGGCAGGATTCGAACCTGCGACCGTAGCGGTCACGCGGTTCCAGACTGAAGCGCCTAGAACCGCACGGTCACACAGGCCGGCCAAACATTGCTGAGTAACGAATATTAAAAAACGTTTAAATAATTTGTGTTGTTAATTTGAACAGCATGTTAATATAACTCCGGAATTTATTAATTAAATGAAAAATTGCAATATGAAATGATAAATTATACAAAAACTTTAAACTAAACACTTAAAATTAAAACATTCTCGAAAGTCTTGGACTCCCCGGTACCGATATGTTATCTATTTGAAACAAAGCTTTAATGAAGCTATTTTATCAGGGATCCGAAAGTACAAATGCAGATTTACACTCCTATAGTACGATGCCACGAATCAGAAGCGGACTTAAACCAATGTCTTGTTACCGTTTGTAGGTTATTATATATAAACTGAAAACACTGGCTGAGTGGAAGAAAGTGGAAGAATCGAGATCCACGAAACATCTGCCGAAGCTCTCAGCTCAGCGTGTGATGGAATACCAACACCAAAATGACAGGGTTTTAACACGGGGAATGGAATGCGCGAGAAATTCTGCGACCATCTGGGGCGTCTTAAATAGCTGTGTGGCAGTCACTTAGAGTCATCATGAAGTATCCTTGTAAAACTGAATACTTACATAAGCTAACAGATTTCAACAACTAAGTATGGCAGCCACTTAGTTGTCCACTTTTGTGAGCAACCATAGTCCTTCATTTATTACAGTCTCCAAAGGACGCAGTTATACAACAAAATAATAACTGCAGGAAAGAGAAGTATGTTAAACACATGTTATACACGAAGAAGCGAAGGAAATGCTGAACTGTAAAAATCTGCACTTGCATCACGAAGCAACATCACAAATAATATACCGCCCCTCTGCTATTGGTATTGCTGTCAAAAGGAATGAAAAGCGTTTAAAAATAAATAACTGAATGTACGCAATTCTTCCGCAAATGAAGAACTTGAAAGGTGACCTAAGTTTCCACTGCGTACTTTGATAAAATAGTAGCAAAGGTCTTTCCAGATTCGCTGAATAAAAGTCAAAACAGAAGCAATTACATAATTCACTTATTTAATCCTCGACATAACGTACTTTATTTTGGATTGTTAGCTATGTTGCAGTGGAATGTCGCATCAGGCGGCGGTGGGTTTTGAAATAATATTAGAGAGAGGATAAAGCCATAGCCACTGCCAATGTTTATTTAAGTCTCTATCTCTCCTCCCCACTTTTTTCTTATATAAATTTTACTTCACACGCATGAAAAGTTCAATGTAGGTATTCATCATCTCCATCCATATGTAAATTTGAAATTGAATGATATTCAACGGGCTATCCGTTGCTATTGAAGTAGTCGTTGGGACTTGCAGAGAATGGAAAAACTCAAAGAAAGTACGAAACGTGAAAAGTGCACCCACAAAGTTGCCCTAACTGTCATTCGCATTGAAAGTTAACAGCCAATTTGGAGACACCGTTAGCGCATATATCTGCTTAAACTATGCATGGGATAAATATATGGAAGCGATGAATATTTTCTTAAGCTTAGATTTATTGATAAATTGGCTCTTAACACCTTTTTGGAAACTCTCTATATCGTAGGTAATACATTAATAATTGAGTAGTATTTTATATCGAGTAAACAACAATAAAGCTTATTCAAAAACGGCAATTTTTCTTGGGTGCAAATATTTAGATAGGATTACAACTTTTCGTAAACGATATGCAAAATGTGTTCAGTGTTGCATCAGCTATGCACGCAAATAAATCGTTATATTATGTTTAGTAGGTTACTGTCCAGACGCAACGACGACTACTAGTGCTCAATCGCTATGTTGGTTGTTTGGACACTATTAGATATTACATATTTACTAAATCTTCTGCCGCGCCGGATTAGCCGAGCGGTCAAAGGCGCTGCTGTCATGGCCTCTACGGCTGGTCCCGGAGGAGGTTCGAGTCCTCCCTCGGGCATAGGTGTGTCCATAGGATAATTGTCCTTAGGATAATTGTCCTTAGGATAATTTAGGTTAAGTAGTGTGTAAGCTTAGGGACTGATGACCTTAGTAGTTAAGTCCCATAAGATTTCACACACATTTGAACTAAATATTCTTACACTTTTTAATGCGTAATAAGACCATGTTTATTTACAATAGCATGTTCGATATAAATGTATTTGCTTTCAGTCCTGAAGAAAGAATATCGATTTAAGTGCTTTCGGTCTATACAAGATATGAACTATGGTAAAATTTAAGGGATTAGATCTACTGTTTATGTTACAGAAACTGTATAAAGATAGCTTTGTAGTAGCGTAAATCATCCTTCAGTTTAGTTTTAAGTGGGCGCCACCTGTCAAATGTCAGTCATACTACTTTTTAAGATTTTTCAGTCTACCCTGAACCCATGTCTTCGTAATGGAAAATACACGTGTATGTATCCCTTCGTATTACTTTTACAAACAAGAAAATAATTGTTACCTTAATAAACTTACATCGATGCCATATTCATACAAAAGAAACCCTTCCGTATATTTATCCTTCGGTAATACCTTTAAAAACAACTGTAAATATGAATCACGTAATTCCAAAATAAGTGATTTTATGATAATATTAATAAAAGTTCAAGGAAAGCGCAACTCGAACAAATCACAGAATGTTGTCGTATACGTCTGCTTTCCTTAAAAATTAGTTGCTCATATAGAATTTAGTGTTAAATCTGCTTAAAATCTTACATTGTAGCGAAAGTTACTTGGTTAATTTTACTGTACGCACACCTCTACTTCTCTAAATTCCCAGCTGACACGCCTACACAATAGCGGTAACTAGAAAAAAAAAATGCTTTGCCTGCTCTTACCCTTCTATTGGCTTCAAAGTCGATTTATTACTCAATGTGATATAAAAAAACTTGAGCACATTACCTGTACCCCTTTCGGTAAAGTGAGCAACCTATGTGAAGACAACCATTTTTCTATGGATGAAGACTCTATTAAATGCAACAAATATCTGCGGATTGATCTTACCGTTCTAGGACGCCACCAGTTTAGCTGTTATTGTTATTTTTTATTGCAATTCTTAAAATAACTAAGAAAATTTTGTTCACTTACTTATTCTATGAGGAAGTTCGATGTATCGTTGCCGAAGAAGTATGTGGCTCACTGCTTCTTCGATTGACGTTTCGCGCTGAGTAAATGCCGGACGCAGCTTGTAGAAATCGTTTCTTACATTCCGAACAGTCATTTCACATTGCACCGGTTGGTCGCGCCCTCGCTGGCCTTAGATTTCGAGGAATGCTGCGCAAGAGAAATATTAGTTCCATCAGACGTGAGGCGACTTTGCACTCAACAAATTAAATATCTAATTGACTGCCACCACCATCACTGACTACAATACTGCGAATATTTAAAGCAGAAAATAAACCTTTCTGGTGCCGAGAAATTATTCAAGCGATTACTTTGCAGGCTCTGCTTTGAAATGGTGCTTTTCTTATTACGTAACAGAATATGGTAGCAGCATCACTGTTTATGCATATCAGAACGTACCCACTGACTGTTTACTACAATTAATCTTTTGAAGGAGATTACCTTCTCTTTTCCCCTTGTCGACTTCGAAAGCTTCTGCAGTAGCTGTTTTTCGTTTGATTACAGGAACTTATATCGATAATACGCTAACTAAGCCGAACAACTGAATGCTGCTGAATCGATATTGTTTTATGGGTGCGTAGCGTCTCTGTTTTGCTCAGTGTGAAGATTCCATGGAGTAGCAGTGTCTATGGGGTGAGCAGAGCGTACTGCGCATGACGACAACATCATACTGAAACTGTCACGTTACTTCAGTGCAAAGCTTTTTTTTTAACTTACGCTAAGACCAGAACTTTAAAATTATATTTATTTTCTCTATTTTTACACATTTATTTATTAGCAACAATACTGCTGCTACTACTGCAAATCGAAACACGTCTTAGGAGGAAAATTTACTTCTCATAGGTATATACCTCAATGGCCAAATTGTAGTTATCATTAGAGTAATAGGAGCTCTACTTATTTAAAAATTATTGAGACACTGTTTAATAAGGAGTTAAAACTTCAAGGCTATCTTATGAGACGCTATGGCCACATCTGTAGAAAACAAGTGCTAGATAAATTCGCTAGTGTGAAAGTCTGTTGCCAGTCAATCCGCTGAACTGATAACAATGTCGAGTTGTTTTTGTCTGCCTAGAACAATTATTACCACCGTCTAAGTCATTGCTTTAAGAAAGGAAAGACGAAAGAATTTTTTCCCTAAAATATTTCATAGTGTGATAAATCACTAATCTGCAGCATGACATAGGTCCATATTTTGTCATTTTCGGGACACTTTCATTTTGGCGTACTAGGAAGGCACTTCGAAATGCCGCCGTAGCATAATTTGAGAGTACAATAACTCACCAATGTGATCAACTGCAGCATAAGATACAAAAGTAGCGTTATCTATCGCTTCACTTTCCATAACACAAAAATTAGCGACTTCTGAGCTTTACCATTTGTCGCGACAAGCGAAATGCCCCTACATTTGTCTCTTCACAGCATTAAGACAAATTCTTTCCAGATATCGAATGCAGATTATTACGATACCCATGAAATACGTGTACAAGTTCTTAAATAAGTTTGTCTTTACTAATAATGCAGGAAGCTAAAAATCTGCAGAGATTTTATGCGTAAAAATTATGCGGTATCGTATTCACATTAACTTCGAGGCAATGAATGTTAGCGTCAAAAATTATGTTCCGCGCATATGAAGTCTGAGTTATTCCTTCTTTGAGGCTGATTGCAGCGACCTTAACATTTTGCGTTTAACTTCCCGAATGTACATACTACACTTTTATGCCCTGATAACAAAAATATAACGGCACATGTGAGTTTCATATTTCTAGTGCTGTACGGGCGCATTTTGACTTACGAAAATAAAATTAAAGACATATTTAGGTCAGAAGATTCATTCACTGATCTCAGCATGAGTTATATGTCTCAAGTATATTTTCGTACTCTTAGAGGCAGAAGAGATAGTTCCGTGGAGAATTACTTTTATTGAGGTATGATAAAAATCGTTCAAATGAAACTGAATTAATTGCTCGAGCACACTGGAGACCTTCCAGCATGTTCTGTGATATACAGATGTTAAAAACTTCCATGTTTTGAGAGGTGGTAGTGTGGATCAAAACAAGACAAAAATGTTCAGCAAACATGGGCTCTAAAATGTGTACCTTAAGAGCTAAGACAGTCTTATCTCCGCTACTGCGAAACCTATCTCATTTACTGCATACTATTAGGAACGACCTACAGAATGTAGTAACAAATGAAGATACATTTCTCTGCTGTTTTCCATGCACTGAACACCTGTTAGTCTTGTTACTATACACAATATTCACATTTCTGGGAAAGAGGTTGCTTTACTTTGCTAGATTTACTTTATCTTTCCACTTACCAGCATAATGAAAGCCTATTATTTCACACAAGTATGTCAGGCATAATCGTCTGTAATTGACTGGCAAATCATCGAGGCTGTGTCCTGGATGCTAAACAATATACAGAACACAGGGTAACATCTACAAAACTATGCCAGCGGCTTTTTTAACGACTAGCAGATTCCATCTTTGTAGCTTCAACAACGGCAGATAGTGGCAGACCCAGTACCATTATACTCCTGTTGCGGAGGAGTGAGCATTCCAGTGGAAGAATGTCCTTGAACTGGTGTACATAGAAGTTCACCATCTATCGGAGTTAGCCATCCTATAAACTATGCCATCTTGCATACATAGTGTGTCCAAGCCCTTCGGCCACAAGGTCCGTTTGTCACAATGTAGTTATGACAATGGATGTTTCAAAGATGTGGCGAAAACTCACTTTGCACATCCGACACAAACAGGTCGATTGGTGCAAGGTATAGTCAATTCCTATGAAATTACTTACGTGGCTCTTGCATGATGAAGCACCAGGCCATTTACCCGAAATGTCAGAGAACAGCTCACACAAACATTTCATGGACGATGTGTTCCTGGGGAGGCCCAGTACTTTGGCACCATTTCGTTCTCCATTATCTTAATCCCTCGAATTTTTGTTTGTGTTGACACCTGAAATTCTTGATGTATGTACAGACTCCACAGGAACGCTTCATCAATGGCTGCCAGCGTATCTGTGACGATTCTGAGGTCTTTCGGGCAGTGTTTATTCCCCTAAGACGTCAGACACAAGCGTGCCTTACTATGAGCGGACTCCATATTGAATAAATCCTTCAGCAAAAGCTCAAAACTGCAAGTCGCATGTAAAAACAAGCAGATGACATTACAAGCTGAGCTGTTTCACACAAAAGAGATTAACGTGTTTTCATTTATGTACTCATTTGTTTACTGCATTCTGTAAGCCGTTCGTACCAGCGAAGTGCTGCCAGTAGAACAGATGTGTTTCACAGTAGTGAAGATGAACAAGTGCTCATAGCTCTTAAGGTATGCATTTTAGAGCCCATGTCCAATGGACTTTTTTTTCGTCCATGATATTACCTCAGAGAATATGGAATACTTTTTATAACACCCTGTATAAACATAAGCAGCCAATTTACATACAGACTAAGTTCCTATAAATCAAATTAATACTTCTGTTATAACTACCGAGAATCAGAAACAGATTAACTTCCTTTCATGTACATTTGAAACATTTTAGTGTTTTTAACGAAACAACATTTTGTGAGAAGAACTAATTGACGAATACAATAAACATCGGTTTGATTCAAGAACGGTTATTAATTTGCAGGGAGGTTTGTGTATTGTACAACACATTTATTCAAGGAACACGTCATTGCTAATAAAATATCCGTAAATCAAACGCAGAAAAAGCCTTACAGTTCATTAATATGATCTCTGTTTGAGATAAATTTTGTACGTGGGATTGAAATGGACAATAATTTTCAGTGGAATTAACATTGCATTTTGTGATAATTTACTCATTAGTTTTTAAACGTAACTGTCTTAGCGGCGGCGGTAAACGAACTAGGGGCAATGTTGAGCTCCCTGCTACAAGCACAATTTGCCACCAACGCTCTTCTCACCGCATACAAAAAAAAAAAAAAGTTGCTGTGTGCTGAATATTAAATGGCGTTCCAAATCTCCCTAGTCTCATCTGTTTCGATCCGGACCGACATTTCTTTACAGTTAAAGCGACGTTCTTGAGTGTCAATGCTTTGTATAATCTTTTTATGAAGTACACCGAGGTTGTGCAGTCGTACATCTCACGGAAAGAAATTTAAATCACTGTTAACGCAGCTGCGATGTCTTCATTATTTAGCTACCATCGTTTTCAAAGATGATTTGTAGGAAATCATCATTTATATTCTGAAGGTAAAATAGATCAGGTTGTTAGACCACGTCATGTTCATCTTCACCTTTCTCCTTCACAAAATGATGTTTCTACCTCTCTGTTATGTGCGCTTCAGGATCTTCTGTTGCACACAGTTTAGTGAAGGCTGTCGCAGACTAACGTCGTGTTCACTTAAAAGGTGGAGCTTTCCCTGCGCCTGTTCTGAAGAAGCAAAGTTGTTGGGCACAACTTTTCAGGCTTTTCTTGGCAGGCCATCGTTACTGCATGGATAGTAAAGTATGCATAGAAAGAGAGAGAAAGGGAATGTTTAGCAAACTATTATTCTCGTGCAGTAGAGACGTATTCCTTGTAGCTGTTTCTAAACCTTGCGCACCGTAGTTGGATGTTTACTTTTTTGATGACAGGAAGCTTCGAAGCTGGAAACCTATAGGCGTCATCCCTACTGAAACGAAATTCATTGGTAGAGATCTCAAATGCTCCCTTTGTTAACTGAACCCGACAATGTTCTTTCGACAGTTTTCAGCTAACCGGGAGTATCCAAAGAGCTTGATCGGAGAGGTCGAAACGTCGTTTTGTGAAGAAGAAATCTGAAAAGGATCATGACGCGACTTAACAACCTAGGCGATTTTATCTTCAATTTCATGGGCAACGAAAGAGTGCAGACGTATATGCTGTATTGTTTACCGGTCATTTGTAAGCATATACGATGTTTTTTCAGCAACCATCTCGTCAATGATCTCAATTTTTGTTGTTGTATCATGCAAACAGAAGTACTACCTCTTCTTAAGGGAAAGTTTGGCGAGAAAATTCGCCTAATTTCCAGTGCACATTTGTAATAACATTTTTACATAACAAAAGAATCACTTTAATCACTTTAACAACCATTGTGACTCGAGAGTGACTGAGTTTCTAATCATTCTTTCGTTCTACCCTCTTTTTAAAAATTTGTAACTGCATAATACTGAAGATAAGGTGGATAGATCACGTAACTAATGAGGAGGTATTGAATAGGATTGGGGAGAAGAGAAGTTTGTGGCACAACTTGACTAGAAGAAGGGATCGGTTGGTAGGACATGTTTTGAGGCATCAAGGGATCACAAATTTAGCATTGGAGGGCAGCGTGGAGGGTAAAAATCGTAGAGGGAGACCTAGAGATGAGTACACTAAGCAGATTCAGAAGGATGTAGGTTGCAGTAGGTACTGGGAGATGAAGCAGCTTGCACAGGATAGAGTAGCATGGAGAGCTGCATCAAACCAGTCTCAGGACTGAAGACAACAACAACAACTGCATATTAAGGTATAAAAGTGTAAATTTGGCTGTAATTCACGATGGCTATTTATTCAATAATATAGTAAGGTAATATGCGTCTTCACCAGAACATTTTTATACAGTAACCATATAATTAGAACAAGAGGCTTATTATCTCTATACTGATTACATTACAAGAGGTCTTAAGTATGCCACACACACGATTTAGGAACATCATGTGCAAAAGGCACCTAAAAATCAATAAGCTGATATTCTACAACTATAACCTGCTGTTGTTGACCTTCACCTCCTGCTATCCTGATAATGATGTAGGGAGCTGCTCTAAAATTTACTGTCAGACAGAGAGGAACGGCCGTCTTATAGCTTTTTGCCTGGCATCTGATGTTGGGTATCTGACTTGTCCCTTCCATTTTTTCTTTTTTTGTACATATCTCCATTTCTTCCTGTCTGAAAATGTATGTTATATGTTTCCGAGTGTGCCGTTGAGAAGCCATGAACTCCAAACACACACACACACACACACACACACACACACACACACACACACACACACACAAACAAACAAACACACACATACATTGTTTCTGACTGAGTTTTACCATATGTTTGAATCTATTTGTTGTGACTTATTGTAACTATCTTTTAATGCATAAAAATCGAATATGCAGTAACACTGTTCTCCACTGATGCACGAGGCGTGCATGTTTTGCATCCCTGTTGAGGAAACCATTTAATTAATTGAAGGAAACCTAAAACCACACAAAACCAGTTACTCCATGTACATACAAATGAAACAATAACATTTTTACAGTTAATAACTTAACAAAAAATATTTTATATTCAGCAGGAATACCGCATACAGGAACAAGGTAAACCAATGGGTTCACTCTTTCAGGAACACTGGCCAACGTTTTCATAAACCATACAGATAAAATAATATTTGGAGATGTAATAACAAAGTGAATCTACGATGACATCTGCTGCTACAGGTATATGGATGACATAACAAGTATGATAGGTGAACCACAGAACAAATACAGTGATACACATAGACATAAATACTTTGCACAATAACATAACTTCGACAGTCAAAAAGGAAAAAAACCACGGTCAGCAGTCTTCGCCTTACCATAAGATCCGACAATCACCTTTGAAACATACACAGTAAACACACAACAACAGAGGCAGCACCATATCACCCATAGAATCATAAACAGATTCGAATCAGATAGCATGCTAAACAAATTCAATAAGGTTCCTCAACATTTACAATTACATAAAGGAACAATCCATTAGAACACAGATAACATTAAAATGGCAACAAAGCAATATTTGCAGAAAAACTTAACACAAAACATAAAGACCCAAATATTGAAATAAATCAAATTACATCAAATATTCAAAATTAGGACAACAATGGCCACTAAACAAATAACTCAATAAAGAAACACACCCCTAAACTAAGACCAAAACCAGGCAGATACAAACATGCTGGTATCTACCACATCAACTGCAGGGATTCTGAAAAAATCTACTTTGGGATGACATGCAGGACATTTTACGCAAGACATAAAGAGCTCATCTGGGCACGAAATCACTACAAGTCTCTTAACAATTGCAGTCTACCGCAAACAAGAATATTATAGGCCAAGCACATCAGAAAAACATATGAACATTGAAAGGACTCTACTGGGACACACTTGCGTGTAGCGCCCGAGTATGATAATAATATTAATGTCAACCAAAATGGAGTTATGATTTTATAAACGATATATATCTCTGGTAGGTTTTACAAGGCTGATCGCTGTCTGTGCACGGCAGCAGAGCCAAAGATACTGCTTCTGGTCTGAGACTTAGTGTTGGAGTAAGATAACGCTGATGACAGATGTAGGTAGCTATCTGTGAGTGAAATAAGGTGGCGTAGGCAGTTTTTTTTGAAGCTACTAAGTGTTAGATTAATGTATGAATCACGAGAACATGTAAGCAGAAAGCTTCTTGCAAGCAAGGTAATGATGTTAAATAATTATGATTTTCGTTTTGCCTGCGCATTAGTGTAGATGAGTTGGCTGATAATTTTTAGTTGTTGAGTAACCCCAGACTGTATGTAAAACGACTGATAAAAAAGCTAGTTAGATATTTCACCTTTGTAAAGCTTCTAAGATTTGTTAACAGAGCCATATGAAATTTGATGATTTGCTTTTATGCTGAATTTGTGAGGTTAGGTAACATTTGCTGTAAAAATTTCATTGTTTGTGGGTCAAGTAGTAATTATGATGTACTTTTTTTGACCAATGCAACTTCAGTTGTCAAATGTTTTTGAAAAGCCAAATATAACTTGCAGTATAATTTCACAAAAAAATCGGTGTTAGTAATTCACCACAATTAGTACCTCCTCTCCTTCCAGGTCATATATTTTTCAAAAACATTGGATTTTCTTAAATGTGCTCTGTTATCAACCAAAAGAATTTCATGTGCATTTCAAGTATTATGGCCAGCATCGCGCTCTGCTGAGCCTCTAGCTAGCATTCATATTTTTTCTTATAAGAGACAAGACTATATCGCGTTCCACTTTTGCTGCTTTAGAGGTAAGACAATTTAATTTATTGTTACGGGAACAAGGACCATAGTTATCAGTTTTGAAGACGGCTGGAGGATTCAGTGCCTAAGGGGCTGAAAGTATTTTGCAGTGACTGTATTTCTTTTTTGGTAATGGGATTTGCATTGCCCAATCAGTTCGTATAAAGTTTTGCTGACAACAACACAGAGTAAGCACACCACTTGCTGTTACAACACGCTACACGATTACTTGGGTTGTGTATGTATTCTACAGTCCAGACATTCATTCGATGTAGTCTAGAAGAACACTACAACACAACAAAAATAAAAGGCAGACACCTCCTCCCAATTCAAGCAAATTACCATGTACACAGAGTATTAACGCAAAGTAAAGAGTTACTCAGTAACTAGATCAATATTGGAAACTAGACACTACATAAAACTACTGAAGAAATCTTATAAGGAAGGCAAAAACAAGGAAAACCTTTCCTTTCACATCCCTCAGTTTCATTCATTCTACATCACACCCTTTCATTCTACGTCTTGCTCCTCCACACTTTTCCGTTAGCACGGTGACCATTTCACACCTTTGCATTCACTGTTTACTCAACTGCCCCTCCCCCCTCCCAACCACTCAATGTCACCCCCACCCCCCCATCGACTAACATGTAAATATTCAAGTGCATCAATACATCTTCTTACAAATTAAATAAATACATATTAACATAATTAAACAACATAACTCACACATAACGAATCACACAGAAAGAAAAAAATTAAATCAAAGAAAAAGCTAGTGATAAAATTATAAACACTACACAAAGCATATGAGACATATCTAGCCAGAAAGATAAACAGAAACGGTAGCGGTGTTATATTTGTGGTGTGTTTCACGTCAAGAAATCCACAGTTCTGCAAAGCAATGTGGGCTTGCACCAGAATTGGTGGTGCTATATGAAGAAATAACTCTAAATGCGCAAGCAGACGACATTTCAGACGGCCGTTGTCTCCGAGTCGTTTTGGGCGTTTCAGTCCGGAACCGCGCTGCTGCTACGGTCGCAGGTTCGAATCCTACCTCGGGCATGGATGTGTCTGATGTCCTTAGGTTAGTTACGTTAAAGTACTTCAAAGTCTAGGCGGCTGAAGACCTCAGATGGTAAGTCCCATAGTGCTTAGACCCATTCGATCGACATTTCTTGATGAAAGAGAAAACCAGGCATAAAATATAGTTAATTAAATTCAACATCTTTTGTAATTCACTGTTTTGTCATTTTGAAAGTATATTTTACTATGTTCTACTTCAATAAAACGAAATGCGTTTGGCGACAAAAACAAGAATTTTCTTACAGTTCCAATGAAGGAATGAAAATGCATACAATAATAGTACAGCAGTTACAGACAGTGTGGCCATACAAATGAGGAACCTACCTTAAGTGTATGGCGGTCTTTTTACATGTTTCACACCAATATTCTATAGTCAGTATTATAAAGCAGTTACAAGTTCACCCTCTTTGGTGGTCCATTTTCCAACGGTGGTTACGTACCACTTAAGCCACACATTGGTCTCTTTGCCAAACGGTATTTCACTGATACTGTAGAAACTGTTTGTGATGGTGGGGTTCACTACAGCTCAATTTTTGTGTTCAAATTATATTGCATTTCAAGAGTGGTAGTGGGTATCTCTAGAACTTGGTCTTTCCGGGAACGATGTGTTCAACTAATAGAAATTCTTTATATGCGAAATATTGCCCCTTTACTTAGTTACCTAAACAAAGTTGATTGCTTTCAGCTGCCTTTAAGACTATCTCTCCCAAAACTGCAAACTCTCAATAGTTGGATCACATACCTCGCTATAAAATGTTGAACCTATGACTCAAAGGTAATTCATTAAGTGTGACTCATCAGGCACTTCAGACACTTTGCTACCTGAAAAACCTATATCTCTACAAGGGATAAGTGAACAATAGGGAAATCAAAGTCATAAAATTCAAAATAAATCGAATTACGTGAACAACGCTCTGTTGACATACATTTCCCACACACAAGTACACACATCAAAAAAAGTTTTGCATCACTTCGGTTTCGAGAGTTCCGGAACCTGTACAGAAAATTTTATTAGAGATCAACATAAAAATCATTTCAGCCCTTTTTATTGTTCATGAAAACCACAAACTGCATGTTGTACCAACATACAGCGAGATCTTCAGAGGTGGTGGTCCGTATTGCTGTACACACTGTTACCTCTAATACTCAGTAGCATGTTCTTCTGATAAATGCTTGTATTCGACATGGCATACTATTCACAAGTTCATTAAGCACTGTCGGTCCAGATTCTCCCACTCCTCAATGGAGATTCGGTGGAGATCCCTCAGAATGGTTGGTGGGTCACTCCGTCCATAAACAGCCCTTTTCAATCAATCCCAGGCATAAGCTACAGGGTTCATGCCTAGATGGGAGCGCGAATTGTAGTTCATGAAGACGAATGCCTCGCCAATATGCTGCAGATATGACTGCACTATCGGTCGGAGGATGTGTCGTACAGATGATACGGCGCCTTCCACGACCACCATCGGCGAACGTCGGCCTCACATAATGCCACCCCAAAATAGCAGGGAACCTCCACCTTGCTGCACTCGCTGGACAGTGTATCTAAGGCGTTTAGCCTGACAGGGTTGCCTTCCAACACGTCTCCGACGATTGTGTGGTTGAAGGCATATGCGACACTCAGTGTTGAAGAGAGCGTGATGCCAATCCTGAGCATTCGTCATGATTTGGGCCCTTCTGTACCGCGCTGCATGCTGTCGTGGTGGGAAAGATGGACCTCGCCATGGACGTCGGAAGTGAAGTTGCGCATCATGCAGCCAATTGTGCACAGTTTGAGTCGTTAACACGACGTTCTGTGGTTGCAAGAAAAGCGTTATTCAACTTGGTGGCGTTGCTGTTAGGGTTCCTCCGAGCCATAATCCGTAGGTAGCGATGATCCACTACATTAGTAGCCCCTGGGCGGCATGAGCGAGGCATGTCATCGACTGTCCCTGTCTCTCTGTATCTCCTCCATGTAGAAACAACATCGCTTTGGTTCACTCTGAGAGGCCTGGACACTTACCTTGTAGAGAGCCCTTCCTGGTACAAAGTAACAATGCGGACGCGATCTAACCGCGGTGTTGACCGTCTAGGCATGGTTGAACTACAGACAACAAGAGCAGTGTACCTCCTTCCTGGAATGAATTGAACTGATAGGCTGTCGGACCTCCTCTGTATAATAGGCGCTGCTCATGCATGGTTGTTTGCATCTTTGGGCGGGTTTAGTGATATCTCTGAACAGTCAAAGGGACTGTGTCTGTAATACAATGTCCACAGCAACGTCTGTCCTCAATAGTTCTGGGAACCGGGGTGATGCAAAACTTTTTTGATGTGTGTATTATAGAACACACTGGAATACAGTAACAGCACAAGATACCTGCAGGCTCCTAAGAAAGGAAAAAATAACTTCACTGAAGAGCCAAAGAAACTGGTACTCCTGCCTAATATCGTGTATGGCCCTCGCGAGTACGCAGAGGTGCGGCAACACGACGTGGTATGGACTCGACTAATGTCTGAAGTGGTGCTGGAGTGAACTAACACCATGATCCTGCACGGCTGTCCATAAATCCGTAAGTGTACGAGTGGATGGAGATCTCTTCTGAACAGCACGTTGCAAGGAATCCCAGGTATGCTCAATAATGTTCATATCTGGGGAGTTTCGTGGCCAACGAAAGTGTTTAAACTCAGATTTGTGTTTCTGGAACAACTCTGTAGCAATTCTCGAAGTTTGGGAATTGCTGCTGCTATTGTCCAAATCCGTTGTAATGCACAATCTACATGAATTGATGCAGATGATCAGACAGGATGCTCACGCACGTGTTACCTGTCAGAGCCGTATGTAGACATATCAGGGGTCTCGTATCACTCCTACTACACACGCTCCACGCCATTACAGAGCCTTCACCAACTAAACAGTCCCCTGCCTACCTGCAGGGTCCATGGATTCGTGAGGTTGTCTCCATACCCGTACACGTCCATGCACTTGATAAAATCTGAAACAAGACTCGTCCGACCAGGCAGCTTGTTTCCAGACATCAACAGTCCAATGTTGATGTTGACGGCTCCAGGTGAGGCGTAAAACTTTGTGTCGTGCGGTCATCAAAAGGACACGAGTTGGCATTCATCTCCGAAAGCCCATATCGATGACGTCTCGTTGAATGGTTCGCACGCTGTCACATGTTGATGCCTCAGCACTGAAATTTGCAGCAATTTCATGAAGGGTTGCACTTCCGTCACATTGAACGATTATCTTCAGTCCTCGTTGGCCCCGTTCTTGCAGATTCTTTTCCCGGCCGCAGCAATGTCGGAGATTTCATGTTTTACAGGATTCCTGATATTCACGGTTCACTTGTGGAATGGTCATACAGGAAAGTCCCCACTTCGTCGCTACCTCGGAGGTGCTATGTACCATCGCTCGTGCGCCGACTATAACACCACGTTCAAACTCACTTACATTTTGATTAACCTGCCATTGTAGCAGCAGTAACCGATCTAACAACTGCATCAGACACTTGTTGTCTTAAATAGGCATCGCCGTATTCTGCCTGTTTACACATCTCTGTATTTGAATACGCATGCCTATGCCAGTTTCTTTGGCGCTTCATTATATTAATAACAATTCATCAATATAAATGTTAATATCTTTCATTATATTTAAACTGAGAGTTGCACTATGCCCAAAAGTAGTTGCTATAAATTTTCCAATTCTACGTATCACGCTTAGTAAGCGAAAGTTTCTCCGGGAAACTCGTCAGAGAACTGCGGTCTTCCAGTCCTGTACCGAAAAGAGTTCCTTCCTCCCGGCCGTAATGTAAACTTAAAACTCTCCTTCCGAACAGGCTTTGGAAGCCCAACGGCACCGTTCGGCCGCCGTGTCATCCTCAGCTCATAGGCGTCACGGCGACATGTAGGGGCACGTCGTCAGCACATCGCTCTCCCGGGTGTATGTCAGTTTATTAGCCCGTGAAAGGTCTCTGTTGGATTCCTTTCATGTTAGGTTCTTAAATCTGTTGTCATTTACGGTATACATTCCACTTCTAAATTTACTGTGGTGTTTCTGACTATCTGGGAGGAGACTGAGCAGTGGAACGTGTTACTTTCACACATAATCAATAACGATCTGTCACACTACTACACTTTAAAACACAGTTTATATGTAATTCATGTCACACAGTCTCATACGGAACCTACATTAACTTTCTTTTATATACTGTATATGATAAGATACTGTCATCCCCCTTTCCTTCTGTGTGAGAGGGTGAATGAGCAAATGTATTTCTAGTTGCATGCTGGATGGTAGAAGACAAGCCTGTCTGCTAGAGAACAGTAGGACCAACGTCGGAACAGGTACACCCACTTGGGGTGTACCACGTTCTTATACAATTGTTTGACCCATCAGGTTAATAGTAAGACGATAGTAACCAGTTCGAGGTTTTTCTTATGTAAATTGCGTTTCGATGTAATTTATTTTAATTATCAAAATTATTTGTGTAAACCAAGTTGACCACATGAAGCATGTGGTGTAATCACCAAAGTAGCCCTCAGCTATTCTTTTCGGGAAGATTTCACAGAGTTAGTATGAATTTAGTATACCAGTGTGTGGTAATTTCATGACGGACAGAACTGCGCTACGACCGTAACTTCTGTGGGTGAAAATTGAATCGGTTGGTTGTGGTTAATTTCCTCTTGCATATGTTTCAACGTCCTTCGTGTGTTATTTTATGAATGCAGTGTTGTATGAAGTCTCCCGATCTTGGCTCCATATTTGATGTGTTCTGTAAGATTTCAAACTCACATTTTCACAATCCTAAATAAGGCACCAGTTTAGTTATGAATCAGGTTTAATATGCTGAACTTTTAGCCGAACAATGATCAATGTTAAAATGAATGTCCAAATTTAAACTGATTTATTTTATAATCACCAGTTGTCGTAAGATGACTATTAAAAGATTATAATTAATGTTAGTCTGGTTGGGAATTTGGTAAGCTAGACTGGATACCTGGTGAAACAGTTGCTCAATAATGGAAGGTAAACTTCCCGAGATAGCTCACGGCTTTTAACCCGCTTTTATTGTCTTGAATATCAGCACCGCTTTCAGAAAATTTAAAGCATCAACTACCCACTGACTCCTCTCCCTTCCAGTTCCCATGCCCTGATACATATTCTTGGCCTCTTCACTTTTTTGATTGGTTGTCTCATAAACGTCCACAGAGATTGCTCACATTGGTCACTTGCCTCACTTTCATCTAGTTGCCTTTCTTGTTCCTTCCAGGACAGTTACCTGGTATGGCTCTCGCTCAGAAATTGCAAATATTACCTTTACGAACACTTTGCAGCTGTTGGTTCACATCCGTTCGATGTTCGCAAGTGGCGTCGGTGGTCCCAGAGAGGCTGCGGTTCCATAACGACTCCAGGTGTCGCATAGGCTTTACAGCAAACGTCTCCGTGAACTACACTACTGGCCATTAAAATTGCTACATCATGAAGTCATGCAGACTATAAAGGGGTATTCATTGGACAAATATATTATACTAGAAGTGACAGGAGATTACATTTTCACGCTATTTGGGTGCGTAGATCCTGAGAAATCAGTACCCAGAACAACCACCTCTAGCCATAACAACAGCCTTGATATACCTGGGCGTTGAGTCAAACAGAGCTTGGATGGCGTGTACAGGTACAGCTGCCTAGGAAGCTTCAACACGATACCACACTTCATCAAGAGTAGTGACTGGCGTATTGTGACGAGCGCGTTGCTCGGCCACCATCGACCAGACGTTTTCAACTGGTGAGAGGTCTGAAGAATGTGCTGGCCAGGGCAGCAGTCGAACATTTTCTGTAACCAGAAAGGCCGTACAGGACCTGCAACATGCGGTCGTGCACTATCCTGCTGAAATGTAGGGATTCTCAGGAATCGACTGAAGGGTAGAGCCACGGGTCGTACCACATCTGAAATGTAACGTCCACTGTTCAAAGTGCCTCAATGCGAATAAGAGGTGACCAAGAGTTGTAACCAATGGTACCCCATACCATCACGTCCGGCGATATGTCAGTATGGCGATGATGAATACACCCATCCAATGTGCGTTTACCGCGATGTCGCCGAACACTGATGCAACCATCGTGATGCTGTAAACAGAAGCTGGATTCATCCGAAAAATGATGTTTTGCCATTCGTGCACCTAGGTTCGTCGTTGAGTACACCATCGCAGGGGCTCCTGTCTGTGATGCAGCGTCAAGGGTAACCACAGCCATGATCCCCAATGCTGCTGCAAACGTCGTCGAACTGTTCGTGCAGATGGTTGTTGTCTTGCAAAAGTCCCCATCTCTTGACTCAGGGATCGAGATGTGGCTGCACGATCCGTTGCAACCATGCGGATAAGACGCCTGTCATTTCGACTGCTAGTGATGCGAGACTGTTGGGATCCAGCACGGCGTTCATATTATCCTCCTGTACCCACGGATTCCATATTCTGCTAACAGTCATTGGATCTCGACCAACGCGAGCAGCAATATCGCGATACGATAAACCGCAATCGCGATACGGTACAATCAGACATTTATCGAAGTCGTAAACGTGGTGGTACGAATTTCTCCTCCTTACGCAAGGCATCCCAACAACGTATCACCAGTCAACGCCAGTCAACTTCTGTTTGTATATGAGAAATCAGTTGGAAACTTTCCTCATGTCCGCACGTTGTAGGTGTCGCCACCGGCGCCAACCTTGTGTGAATGTTCTGAAAAGCTAATCATTTGCATATCACAGCATCTTCTTCCTGTTGGTTAAATTTCGCGTCTGTATCACGTCATCTTCGTGATGTAGCAATTTTAATGGCCAGTAGTGTAGTTAACTTTGTTGTGTTTGACATTCCCCAGGCTTTTTTACTTAGGTAAGCCTGCCTCCCGGCTTCCCAGAAACGCCCCACAATATATACACCGTTTACACTCTTTAGGCGAAGACTATTATCCAGGGAGATATTCTCACGGCGACCCAGCTAGTAGGCTTTCCTTATTCCCCCTCCACCCTCCAAATGGAAGTTTGTGTGTGTATGTGTGAATTCCAGTAAGTTTCTTGCGGTATGTGTGGAACATTGCGTCATGTAGCGCAGATAATAGGACTTTTGGAAAAGGAGCTCCACTGAAATCTCAAGCACGCGAATTTATATACAGATTGCGGGTTTGGTTTGGAAGTGAAATGGACAATGGTGGGTCTTTAATACCACTGAGTAAAATGTCTGATAGCATCGAACATGTCTGCAACGACAGTGAAGAGGGTTACAAATGATAAAAGATGCTGCCAGTTCAGCTGCTAGCACTGTTATTGTGACGCCTGGGAAGTCAAGGAGGAAACTGCGTCGTATGACTGAAGTAGACAACTTTGACGAAAGTGCTGTCAGCCGACGTATATAAGCGTACTACAGCAGGAAGGAGTACCCGACAGTTAAAAAGCTGATGGCATCACTGTCGAGCAGAAGGACAAGTCTTTCCATTGTTTTTTTTTTTTTTTTAAATGGCTTCCGGTAGAACAAGTTCTCAGTAGAAAAGGTACTAATGGAACGTGGAGATATTGTAGCATGGAGATGTCGTTTCCTTTGTGAGTGGGTTGCTAACAGTGAATCCTGAGAATATAATGTGGACTGACGAAACCGAAAGCATGAGTCATCCAAGATGCGTCACGTGGATAGACGATATCTGCCACGGAACTATGAGTGTGTTAACTGGTAATGACGGGCGACTAATTATTTTTCATGCTGGCTCTATGAACGGTTTCACAGGCTGCGACATGGTCGCGAATTGGACAGTAACTAGGATATAGAATAATTTTCCTTTACTTCCCGACCGAGCGAGGTGGCGCAGTGGTTAGACACTGGACTCGCATTCGGGAGGACGACGGTTCAATACCGCGTCCAGCCATCCTGATTTAGGTTTTCCGTGATTTCCCTAAATCACTCCAGGCAAATGCCGGAATGGTTGCTCTGAAAGGGCACGGCCGATTTCCTTCTCTAATCCAATAAGATCGATGACCACGCTGTCTGGTCTCCTTCCCCAAACCAGCCAGCCAGCCAGCCTTTACTTCACGTCTATGGTCACAATTTTTTTTGTTATCAGGCTACCGGTTTCGGTCTACAGTGATCTTAAGATGGTTATTATAGACCGAAACCGGTAGTCTGACGACAAAAAAATTTGTGGCCATAGACGTGAATTAAATGAAATTTATTCTGTGAACGAATTTGTTCCCAACTAAGATCAAGTTTCCATATTTTCAGTATTTAAGTACTTAAAAAAAGAAAAGACTTACAGTCACAACGAGGAAATAAATGTAGATACATTTAAAGCTTGTTCGTCACTCGTTTACTATCAAATACCAGTTCTGGTACGTTTTTGTAATGGAAGACATGCCTACCATTCGTATAATTAAATAAGGCACCAACGGCTACAGCAAGGAGAGAGAAAGATAATATAATTTGCTTTCAACAGAACATGAGAAAAGCGGAAATTCTGGAATTAGTGAAACGGTACAAGCCACGGAAGACGCAGTATGTAATTTATACCTTAGCAGAGAACTAAGCCCACTAAGATACACATTATCGATCGCACCACTGCCATTACGATGCCATCGAACTTGTCTCTGCTCAAGTAAACAAAACTTTTACGTTGCGAGACACAGACAGCCTGGTAAAAGGAGCTGTCACACGAACAATACCAGAAAATTGGAACAACGTCGAGAACCATGTGTGGAAAGAAATTACAACTTCGACCATACAAGGAGGCGTAAGTATAGAACAGGTACAAAATATTGTAATTTATTAAACAGAGGATGACGACAGTAGCAGCGAAGATACCGAAACCTGTGCGGTCGTACCATTATTTGTTTGTGTGTTTGTGTAAGGAGTCAAACACTGCTAGCGATATGAAAAAGCATTTGATCAGGGAACACATCGGTCAGTAGAATGCTGTCGACAATACTGCAGCATCGTGTAGTGCGGCATTGTTGGGCCTTGTAGTTTTGGCTGCCGCAAGCCGAAGAGAGGGAGGGGAAGGTCTGTCACTGTATTTCCATCTCGAATATTGGCAACTGCGCTACCAGCTACTATCAAACAAAGTCTGTATTCTGAGAATGTACGCGCGGAACACAAAAAATGGTTCAAATGGCTCTGAGCACTATGCGACATAACTTCTGAGGTCATCATTCGCCTAGAACGTAGAACTAATTAAACCTAACTAACCTAAGGACATCACACATCCATGCCCGAGGCAGGATTCGAACCTGCGACCGTAGCGGTCGCTCGGTTCCAGACTATAGCGCCTAGAACCGCCTGGCCACCTCGGCCGGCGCTCGGAACACAGCATTGTATGCATAGACCATACATAACATAGACCGCGCGTGTCCCTATCTGCCGCGAAACACTTGAAACCAAGATCTAAGTAAGGTGACTTGCGGCAGAAAGCTGAGCTCCACGTTTTTTGAAGTGGAGCGGACAGTTATAGTTTGTCTCATTTATAGCTGAAATCAAGCATTGATTTTGACAATTCAACGAACTGTAGTACAACTCTTACACATGTTATAGTCGCAGTTAACCTAATTTCTCCAAAATTGCTGATAATAAATCAGTGGTTATCGTTCATACATGAGATCAAGTTGAAATGTATTGACAGTTCTTTTCAACAAGGACAGATTCACTGTTCCTTAGTGGATACTTTTTTTTTTTGAATACTCATAGTTCGCCGCTTTCATAGGTGTGGAAGACAAAATAACAGTTTCGTATGCAGCTTTAATTTTGAGAGCATTCCATAAGAATATGTGTGAAATGTTTTAGTATGTTTTGTAAGAAAGGAGATTCGTTTGCGTGCATAATATTAGATATTTACACAAAAAACCTCATATATTTTCTGACTTTTGCTTAGTCCAGTACAAATACCGAAACGATATCAAGATAGGAAGCGCAATATATTACAAAATGTTGATCATACTGGTGTAGTGAGCTAGATATTAACGATACGTCGTCTCAAAAGCTTAGTCATTCACCAAGTTTTATATCCAAGGACCAACATCCATCCTAACTTTCAACTTACGGAAACACATGTGCAAGTATTTTAAAGTAATTCACTTACACAACTGAGATTTTTCTCACGTTACCTAATCTGTAGGATACAAAAAAAGGGAAGACTTAGCTGAGCATATGCGAACGTCTTTACTTCTGCATCTAGTAAAAAGCACAACAGCTTAACATTGGATTTGTAAAAAAAGTTTCATAAATTGTGCACTGTAAATGCGTAATGACGTACTCGACTTTGTGCCCGGAGTCACGTGGCTTAGATGTTGGTTTCAGTAAAATGACGTCATGCGCAGTCTATGTTATCTATAATCTATGATTGTATGGAACTGAATCGAGAACTTCAGAAAAACCAGTAAAGAAGAGAATGTAGGTGTCTGAGATGTGAAGCCATAGAACCATCTCGTTCAACTAAGTGCACTTGCGAGATGATAAACATGAAGGTTCTCCGGCGAATCGGAGAGAATGGGAGCATATGGGAAACGTTCACAAGAGGGAGGAACAGGATGGTCGGACATGTGTTAAGATATCAAGGAATAACATGCCTAAGCCGGCCGGTGTGGCAGTGTGGTTCCAGGCGCTTCAGTCTGGAACCGTGTGACGGCCACGGTCGCAGTTTCGAATCCTGCCTCGGGCATGGATGTGTGTGATATCCTTAGGTTAGTTAGGTTTAAGTAGTTGTAAGTTCTAGGGACTGATGACCACAGATGTTAAGTCCCATAGTACTCAGAGACATTTTTTGAATAACATGCCTAGAACTTGAGGGCATAGTAGAGCGCAAAAACTGTAGAGGACAACAGAGATCACAATATGCCCAAGAAATAATACAGGACTTCGGTCGTAAGTGCTCCTCTGAGTTGAGGTGGTTGGCACGGGAGTGATATTCTAGCACCAAACCAGTGGTACAAGAGAATGGCTAAGTTTAATGGCTACTAAAATAAAATGGCTGGGGTAGCAAAAAAACTGGTTCAAATGGCTCTGAGCACTATGCGACTTAATTTCTGAGGTCATCAGTCGCCTAGAACTTAGAACTACTTAAACCTAACTAAGCTAAGGACACCACACACATCCATGCCCGAGGCAGGATTCGCACCTGCGACTGCAGCGGTCGCGCGGTTCCAGGCTGTAGCGCCTAGAACCGCTCGGCCACCCCGGCCGGCGGCTGCGGTAGCATGTTCCTCATGTAGACAGCAGAGGAAGCTAGGGCACTACCGAAATGTGTCATACCAGCTTGGTAGTACATTTAGAAGGCATTATCGTCGAAAGTCCTTATTGCTTTACTGGGTGTTGGTGTGGTTGAAAAGAAGCTATAGGCGAAAGAAAGGGAAATGATTTTCGGTAGTGACAAAGTGTAGTGGGAAGCAGCACCGGAGGTTCCTTCGTGTCCATTCTGGGACGCCCAGAGCGCCTCTGCGGTCGCATCTGAGCCCGGCCGCGGGCGGCGACTGTACCCGATCCCCGGTTAAGTCCCGCGGCTCAGCAGATGCCCACCTACTCGCCTACCTACCGCACACACATAACACTATATTTCACGTCCGGTGACGATGACGTGATAAAGACTTGTTTACATTAGGGTCCCATTTATTAGAGCGTGATTAATCGCGTCGCCGGGCCGGTGAAAGGCGCGTCCCACGGCCATTGTGGGCGCACGGCGCGCGCACCCGGCCTGGCGGGCCAATGGCGGCCGCGACCACCCCTGCGATACTTCGGCGTCGGTAACAGCGCTCGCCGCACTGCCACGACGGCCACCAGCGTCTGACCGCCGCGCCTCAAGTGCGGCCTGCTGGCGTTGTGGGGAGGCCGCCCTCTGATGGGCGTTTCGTTGTAGTCGTTTCTCACAGGACTCGCACAGTGGCAATTGTGAAAACGGCAACATACAGAACAAGTGGTCATGTGGTCTTTACCGATGAGATAATATGGGGGCTGTGAGAACTGTAAGCTATAACAACAAAAGTAAAATGAAAGACTTACACTAGACGATTCTCAGAGTAAAAGCGATAAAAATTCAGTTGAAATTCCACTAATAGACCTCATTCTATTGGTCAATTTCTTAAGCCTGAATGAAAACCAATATTCAACACTAGATTTGCTAATTGATATGCGATTTTAAGATGAAAAAATGGTTCAAATGGCTCTGAGCACTATGGGACTCAACTGCCGTGGTCATTAGTCTACTAGAACTTAGAACTACTTAAACCTAACTAACCTAAGGACATCACACACATCCATGCCCGAGGCAGGATTCGAACCTGCGACCGTAGCAGTCGCACGGCTCCGGACTGCGCACCTAGAACCGCGAGACCACCGCGGCCGGCTTTTAAGACGAAATGTTTAAGGTTAGTAAGATGCCTATTATAAGGGGCAATAAAAAAGTTTCCGTTTGAAGGCGTTGCTGCAGCACATGTGCAACATAGTCCGACTCGAAAGCAGCTATACAGGGTGGACAGTAACAAAACCCAGAAACTGCACGGTTGAATTCCTGACTGGGAATGGAGGAAAAAAGGTCCTACGAACATGTGTCTGGAAACGCATCGTTGCCACAGCAGATGGCGCCAACGAATGGAAGTTCCTCTGACCACGTGTCGTGATGTTGCCCACAGATGACGATTATGCATATTAATGATGCCAGTTCTGGTAAAGGCTGCTTTGTTGGTAAGGAGGACTGATGACAGAAATCTCATTATTGTGGTGGTCTGTTGCAAAAACCATCGACAAAATCCTTCCCACAGAGGGAAACCCACTGCTGATAATTCTTGCACTCGTTGTATGTGATAGGGGTAGTGACGGGTGTCATGCATGATATACGTAAACGTACTTGGTCTTACAGCATGTCGGCGGGCCACTGGCCTGGAGCTTCCACAAGCGCCCATCTCAATATCCTGTAGAACCATGTCCTACAGATCTGATGTACCCACAGTCTGCCACCTCCCTGCACGGTGATCATCTTCACACAAATGCCCAAAAAGGGCTTGAAAAGTTGTGTGCTATGGGGGTACTTGTTTTGGTATAGCCTTGCTTCCTTTCGACTGTTTCCAGTTGCTTGGCCGTACACGAATACCATCTCGACTTCTTACCGACATGAATACCGGACATTCTGCTGCTTACGGTACGCTGTATCAATCACACAGCCTGCAATACACAAGGAACAAACGGCTCGTGGTCAGAGCTTCGACCATAGATACTAGCAGACTAGCCTTGCTGTGCAGAAGCTATAGGGCTGGTGTGGCTCCAACATAAATCACGTGACTGTTGGCAAAACGTGGCGGGATTTCAAATCAGCGGTCTTCCATCCTACGTTTGTATTGTATTTTAACCAGATTCCTCAGTTGACTGCCAAACGCTTCCAACAAAAATTACTTTTTTATTTGAGAAAAATTATGTCAGAACTACATTTGATCTGGATTTGTTCACAGTACCATTTATACAATCTAACAAATACATCGAACGCCCCTCTGGTGGGCAGCGGGACGAAATTACTATAAACTATCAATTAATTTAAAATGTCATTAAAATTCTTTTAAACAGTAAGAGTGGGCTCGTGTCAAAACTTTAAACATTGGATTCGCAGCGTTTGGAGCTCTAGTAACTTATAAAAGAAAATGGGATACGGGAATTATGTCAACTATAGGTGCCAAAATTGTCGACTTTAGGAGCAGGTCCATTTTAATCAATTTTAGGTGCACTAAAAGGTTCAGTTCCTATTATTTTTACAAAATTGTAAACTATCAGTTTAAAAAAATGATATTTTAGATGAAACGTGAGACTTTGAAGTCTCAGAAAATAATTTTGGAGCCTACGTTTATTTAATAGTATTAGAGGATAGAAAAAAATTCTCTTCATGTGTCGACTATAGGTGCTCTTACCTTATTATAATTTCACTTGTATATACAAAAAGGCGTGGTTGTGCAGATGGCTTAAAATTTTTTCGTTTCAGGGTCTGTATCCAAAGCTGCCTTCGGTTTTCATCCTTAGGGAACCTATGAGTAGGAACGAGAAACCGTTATACTTACTTCTGTAACCGAATATTACAGATACTTTCCAAAATGTAATATGAGTCTGACTTTACAGGCATCACTTTCAATAATTTAATTTACGTGATACTCTATTTCAACTGCAAAAAAAGGTAGAAAAGTCATGTCAGCAGATTTCAATAAACGCATCTGCACTATCATAGAAACACTTACACATGAAATGTAATGCCAAAACGCTGAGTACAGCCATAAGCGCAACACGAAACAACCATGTTTTGCCAACATGCACGTGACTTTAGCCCAGAGATGTTGGGGCCACGAAAATGACGTCAGTTCCAGTCTATTATATTTATGGTCGAAGGTTCAGAGGAACTTTGGTTCGTCAGCGCCATCTACCGTATTCATAGGACCTTTTTTCCTCTATTTCCACTCAGGAATCCGTCCTTCCAGTTTGTCAGTTTTATTAATGTTCACCCTGTATAATCACATGTAGCAAACGATTAGTGAAGTAATCGTATCTTTCCGACAGCGTGCAGTAAATTCTAAAACCATGGCGATGTTATTACCAAATTCTCCCAAACAGGACCAACGAGCTGTCATTCTTTTCTTGATTGCCGAAGGACAAACACGGATAGACACTCATCTGAGAATCAAGAGTGTGTATGGGGCAGCACATCTGTCGAAAACCGCCTTTGTGAAATAGTTCGCCAAATTCTGTACGACAGGTGGTGCTGGTGCTACATGATAACGCACGTCCCCATATCGCAAATCTCGTAAAGCTGAAGTTACGCCAACTCATGCGGGAGACACTCGAGCACCCGCCCTTTAGTCCTGATCTCTCCCCATCCCGTTATTATACCTTCGGTCCCTTCTAAAAGCTCTTGGGGCATTTACGATTCCTGTCGGAGGGCCATGTGCAGGTGGCAGTTTAAGGACTCCTTCATGCAGCAGGAAACTGTGTTTTTTGTTGCGTCGGTGGGATGATTGCCTCAATGCTCACGGCGGATTTACCTGATTGATATGCTGGTTCTGGACTGTACGGCCTTCCAACGGAAACTTTTTGATAGCCTCTTGTATTAATCTTACACTGACAGACGCAGTACATGGTTGTACATACTTGCTTGTTCTATTTTCCCCGTATGAGTTATAAATCTGCTGTTTGAGATCTCATAACACCAAACGGCGAGTGTCTCAGGAAAGTGTGATACGATCACTCTTGTTCTCTACGTATAGGGTGGACCAAAATTCCGTTAGCATTTGAAAATTCAGTACTTCAGGACCACGAGGACGAGTCGCTGAGATGTGCAGCCGCGAGAAGGACGTACCTGCGCTTGCTAGCGACGCGAAGGGTGTGGCAGATCGCCGACCGGCCGCGCTTGCGCCGTCGGCAGCCCCATCTGGCCCCCCACTTACGACGACCAATGCTATGGCTATGGATTTAATGGACACAGCTACGGAAACTTTGAAGACAGTGCTGTCTGTTCCGCTCCTCGATTCTGAAGATGAGAGCTCCACCGCCCCTCAGCCACGCGGACGAAGTGGGAAACAGAAGAGGAGGGCAACAGCCGCGACGTCCGCTGTTCGCAGCTCGCCGATCGAGAAGAGGGCCAAGCAAGATTTCGCCCCTGACGCTGATGGTTTTGTCCCGGCCCGGCGCACTGCAAGACGCATGCAGTCATCGACGACGCTTCCAACTGCCGTCGCCAACTCATTCGACGCGCTCGCTGACGCGCCGGACCAGCTGCCGCGCGATCCTGCGCCGAAGAAAGACTCCCATCTTCCGCCTGTGGTCCTCCAGTTTCGGCCGCCTTATGGGGAACTGCAGAAGTTGTTGCGCAGCTGGACAACGGCCGTGTATACTGTGAAGCCTGCCGGACGAGACCTGTACAGGGTCATACTCCGAACTGCTGACGACTATCGCCGGATCACTCAGGAGGCGTCTGAGCGTGGTATCCCGTTCTATACCCACGCTTCCGCACCTGACAAAGTCTTGAAGATTGTCATCCGGGACCTCCCATTCAACATGGAAGCCGATCACCGAAGATCTTCGCTCCAGGAGAGGCCCTGTGCAGTGCTTTCGCTGCCAGGGGATCAATCACGTTGCGCGCCACTGCTCTATGCCGGACAGATGTGTTAAATGCGCCGGCGCCCGCGCAGGAAGTGCGTGCCCCCGTCCGCCCACTGAGAAGCCGACTTGTGCACTCTGTGGCGGTGCTCACGTGGCCAGCTATCGTGAGTGTGAGGTGTGGAAGCGTGCCATCGCTCGCCAACGTGGCCAAACACCAGCGCCACATCCGAAGAAGCCAGCAACGAGACGGCCCGGCGTCTCTTTCGCGGCGGCAACGTCAGGGGCGCCCTCCGCCGTCCCGGCTGCGTCGGCTGCTCCTGCTCCTGCCGCTTCCGATGCCGTGCCGACACCTGAGGCTCCTGCTCCTCCACCACAGCTGCTAGTGGCGGACCCGGGTACTGCCTCTCCTGGGCCGTCGGCCAGACCGCGCCCCGCCAATGCCTGCGCGGGGGTCAGCGCCCCGTGGGTACCCAGCGCTCAGCACCGTCAGTCGAGCGGCCCCAGGTGGACTCTCCAAGCGAGTCAGCCACGCCTCCCCCTTCAAGCGACGGGGCCGCGCCGGCTGCCTCCATCGCTGACCTGGCCAACCTCGTCGCGCAGCTCACTGCCTTGGTGACCAGTGCAACGAAATTGATTGAAGTCCTGTCGCAGCAACTCACCGCTGCAGTGCCGCTGGCCTCTCCGGCCCCGACCGCTGTCAACACTCACCAGCTGCACCATGGGCAGCGTTAGAGGACTCACGGTCGTCGCGTGGAATGCCAACGGCGTCCGCACTCAAGCTGGTGAACTTCGCCTATTTCTTCGAGATGAAGCCGTCGACGTCTGCCTTATCAACGAAACCCACCTGAAGCCTGGTGTCGACGTCAGGGCGGCCAACTACTCCAGCTATCGCACCGATCGACTGACGGCGGGTGGTGGGACAACCGTTTACGTCCGCAATGGCATTCGTCATCACGTGATACAACTTCCACCACTGGCAACCCTGGAGGCCACTGGTGTCGTCGTTCACACCTCGTCGGGCGCCATCACGTTCGTCGCTGCCTATCGGCCGCCGTCTCGTCCACTGGACCCTGCTGACATCGATGCTCTGTTCTCCTTGAGGGGGCAGGTGTTCGTCGCCGGGGACTTCAATAGTAAACATGTCTCCTGGAATTCCAGGATCACCAATGCCGCTGGCCGCTGCCTGCTCCGGGTAGCAGAACGACACCATGCGCTTGTGGTGGGGCCGTACGATCCGACAATCTTCCCTGCCCGTGGCCTTCCGGATATCATTGACATCGCAGTTGTCAAGGGCATCCCTCATCAGGTCACCGCGACGACGAGGACGGCTCTGTCTTCTGATCGTGTCCCGGTCGTTTTCGATATCGACTTAGACGCCCTGCAACAGCCCAGGCGAGGCATCTCACTTGCTGGCATCGACTGGGGCAGGTTTCAAGCACCCGTGACGGACTCACTCGCCGCCGCGCCGCCCCCTGCAGAAGCTGGAGCGGACGCAGCACTTCTGCACTTTGCGGCAACCACGATCGACGCTGCCAACGTAGCAACGCCGCCCCGACCTCGAACTCCGCCTGACTACTCCCGCCAGCTGCCGCCGGACATCCTTGCGGCCATCACTGAGAAGAACCGGGTCTACCGGGAGTGGCAGCGGACAAGAAATGCCGACACCAAGCGCCTCCTCAACAGGATGCGGCGGGATATCCGGGTCGCCATTGACAACCATCGCAATCGCGACTGGAATAGCAAGGTCGCCACCCTCTGTCTTGACGACGGCACGGCCTGGCAGACGACGAAGCGTTTTCTACGCCGCACGCAACGTATCCCTCCACTGCTGGTCAATGGTCAGGCTGTCTGCGAACCAGCTGCGAAGGCTAATGCCCTCGCAGACGTCTTTGAGGATGCGTTTACGCCGATCGAAGACCCGACTTACCTTGTCCACGACGACCTGGTTGCTGACCGGCTCCCACGCTACTTGGCGGCACGCAACGACGATGACGTCATTGAATAGACGTCAGCGGAGGAGGTGTCGTCCATCCTGCGTGCCCTGAACCCCATGAAAGCTGCGGGCCCAGACGAGGTTTCCAACGCCGTACTCCAGAAGTTGCCGCCGGTGGCTGTCACTCATCTCGCCGCCGTCTTTAATGTAATCCTCCGGTCCTGCAGTTTTCCTCAGTCCTGGAAGCATGCAGAGATCGTGGCGATTCCGAAGATGGGGAAGGATCTGCGTCAGCCCGCGAACTACAGACCTATTAGTTTACTGCCGGCCGTCTCCAAGGTCTTTGAAAGGGTGTACATCAGGCGGCTGCAGCACCACGTTGACGAGGAAGGCCTCCTGCCCGAAGAGCAGTTCGGCTTTCGCAGGGGCCACTCGGCAGTTCACCAACTCCTACGGCTAGTGGAAGTTGCATCCGTCGCCCTCGAGCAGCACGAGTTCTTCGGCGCGGTGTTCCTGGACGAGTCGCGTGCTTTCGACAGTGTGTGGCACTGCGGCCTCTTGTTCAAACTTTTTGAACTTGGGGTCCCGACGTCGCACGTCCGTCTCATCCATTCCTATCTTGCCGATAGGACCTTCCATGTGCGGGCCGCGCATGGCTTGTCCTCCGTCCGCCGCATCAACGCCGGTGTGCCACAGGGCTCGGTCTTGGGACAACTCCTGTATTCGCTGTACACTTCTGATGCGCCGAAGATCGACCGTGTGCGGCTCGCCCTGTACGCGGATGACACGGCTCTATATACGAGGAGCCTCAATGCCGCCGTCATGCGCCGCCGTCTGCAGCTCGCCGTTGACACCCTGGCAGCCTGGGCCGTCAAGTGGCGTCTACAATTCAATGGGGCCAAGACGCAGTTCCTGATCGTCACCAGGCGACTCGTTCCTGCGGGTCTGCAACCGCTCACCGTCGGTGGCAGCCCTGTCCCGTGGCGTCCCACGGCGCATTACCTCGGCGTCACATCGACCGCCTGCTCACGTGGGTTCCGCACACCCGCGAAGTGAAGGCCAAAGTGCGGAACCGGCTCCGCGTCCTGTACCCGGTGCTGAACCCCGGCTCACGACTACCACCGCGTCTGGGCATCACTCTCTACAAGGCGCTGCTCTGCCCTGTAATCCAATACGCCGCCGTCGTCTGGGGGAACGCCGCCGACACGAACCTGAAGAAGCTGGAGACACTGCAGAATCGCATCCTTCGGCTGGCCTTGCACCTGCCTTACGATTTCCCCACCGCTCATCTTCACGACATCGCGGAAGTACCTCTGCTCCGTGACCTCTTCCAGGCGGCCGCCCGCACCTTTTACGAACGTGCTGGCCGGTCACACAACACCCAAATCCGGACGCTGGGCCGCAAACTGCCGCGCAGCGTCAACACCCGCTGGCCACACCTGCTCGCTGCATAGCTAGCACTGCAGAACTGTGCTGAGGAGACACCCAAGAAGACATTCTACATGTGAAGACGCATTACATCGGCATGCATGGGAGGCAAAGCACTAACTGCTGCGAACTCCATCACACATCGGAGGAAAAGTTATATCCGTGCAAATCCACGCGAGTACTTCAGGAAATAACGTAGGTAGAGAGGTTAAAGTTGACATATGCTTGGAATGACGTGGAGTTTCATTGATACACAAAAAAGGTGCTCAAAATGACTACTAGCAGACGCTATATATAATACAAAAGAAATAATAGCATAATAACTGATCTCTAGCAAAGACGATGTTCCGTATAACCAATGCTGAAATTTCATCCATCATTCATGAACAATAGTTGTAATCGAGGGACGATGTTGTGAACAGCACATCAGTCGGCGTGGTATGAAATTTCCATCAGACGTTTTCTTTTAACATCCCTAATGAATTCGGACGATAACGATGGACGTGCGACTTCAAGTAACTTCACAACCAACAATCACACTGATTGACGTCTAGGGACTGCGAGACCAAGCGTGATGCAGGTGCCGACTCAGCTCACGATCCTTCTTTTTTTCTTTTCCTTAATGGCTCCAAGCACTATGGAACTTAGCATCTGAGGTCATCAGTCCCCTAGACTTAGAACTACTTAAACCCAAATAACCTAAGGACATCACACAAATCTATGCCCGAGGCAGGATTCAAACCTGCGATCTCAGCAGGAGCGCGGTTCCGAACTGAAGCGCCTAGAACCGCAGGGCCACAGCGGCCGGCACGCGATCCTTGCCAGACGACGTGTGCAAGAGATCTTCCGCAGGTCTCCCAATAAAGCATGGAGCGCCATCCTGCATAAAAGTCGAACCTTCCAACAGGTGCTTATCATTCAGGCATGACTCCCACTCTCATTACAGTAATACACAGTTCTGATGTGTCAGCACTGCATATTCCTGTCCAGCGTCATCTGTTGGCGAGTTCGCAGTTCTTTTCGTTTTCAACAAAGCTCCATGTCATTTCAGGCATCTGTGTCAATTTCTACATCTATACCTACGCAATTAGTGCATTTTCAAGTGTTAACTGACTTTTGGTTACCCTACACATAAGCAATCTCAGTATCTGAAGGATAGACTGAGCAGTAATCTGGAAGTGAACGCTGACGATGCAGCAGTGCACAGGTGAGTTGTAAGGTGACCATATCCCCGCAGAACTCAGATGTCGCCTCACATTTTTGTTAATGCACAGATGATTCAAACTATTATTTACAAGTGAAAATGTAAATTCGCACATGACCTCGGTGACCCTTGGATGTACCTGCTTGATTATAAAAGCACCGGGAAGAAACTGGACTGTGCAGAAAAGTACTGCACTTCTTTGGCGATTACTTGACAAACGGACGCTCTGTCGCTGTGAATCACTGCATGCTGTTCACTTGATCACAGCTTGTGACGTAAGTAGACGCACGCGGTGGAAGGCGCCGCAAAGTCAGTACGAGACGACAGTAGCAGCGAAGAGAACGACCACGTGTGACGTGAGACTGCGTTCAAAGTAATGATAAAATTAACATTTGGGATAGAATGTCGAGAGTCTAAGAAAGATGCAAGTATAATAAGCAAAATAATTAAAGAAGTACAGAAGTGATGTCAATGTCCAACAGAATGTCTGATGTGATGGAAAGAACATGAGACTGTTACCTGTAGAAAATAAATATATAAAAAAGATTAAAAACTTAATTGCGTTGGCGCTATATTTGTATATTAACAGCTGGCGCTAACAAAGCAAAGTGAACAATTACAATTTATGACTCAAAACATCTAGTTGCGGGATTTTTCTCAAATTTTATGATCTACCCACAAAACATTACTATGGAAGGAGCGACGCACTCAACAGTACACGCCGCCACGTTGTAGGTAAAACACCATAAGAGTGGCATGTCTCTGAAAACAATCTCTTCCGGCACAGAAGACGAATTACGACATACTATCAGGCAAACCGTGGAAGGAAGAAGGAGTTATTTTCGTGAAACATTAATGAGAAAACTTTTTTTTTCTTTTTGTCATCAGTCTACTGTCTGGTTTGATGCGGCCCGCCACGAATTCCTTTCCTGTGCTAACCTCTTCATCTCAGAGTAGCACTTGCAACCTACGTCCTCAATTATTTGCTTGACGTATTCCAATCAATGTCTTCCTCTACAGTTTTTGCCCTCTACAGCTCCCTCTTGTACCATGGATGTCATTCCCTGATGTCTTAGCAGATGTCCTATCATCCTGTCCCTTCTCCTTGTCAGTGTTTTCCACATATTCCTTTCCTCACCGGTTGTGCGTAGAACCTCCTCATTCCTTACCTTATCAGTCCACCTAATTTTCAACATTCGTCTGTAGCACCACATCTCAAATGCTTCGATTCTCTTCCGTTCCGGTTTTCCCACAGTCCATGTTTCACTACCATAGAATGCTGTACTCCAGACGTACATCCTCAGAAATTTCTTCCTCAAATTAAGGCCGGTATTTGATATTAGTAGACTTCTCTTGGCAGAAATGCCTTTTTTGCCATAGCGAGTCTGCTTTTGATGTCCTCCTTGCTCCCTCCGTCATTGGTTATTTTACTGCGTAGGTAGCAGAATTCCTTAACTTCATTGACTTTGTGACCATCAATCCTGATGTTAAGTTTCTCGCTGTTCTCATCTCTACTACTTCTCATTACCTTCGTCTTTCTCCGATTTACTCTCAAACCTTACTGTGTACTCAGTAGACTGTTCATTCCGTTCAGCAGATCATTTAATTCTTCTTCACTTTCACTTAGGATAGCAATGTCATCAGCGAATCGTATCATTGATATCCTTTCACCTTGTATTTTAATTTCACTCCTGAACCTTTGTTTTATTTCCATCATTGCTTCCTCGATGTACAGATTGAAGAGTAGGGGCGAAAGGCTACAGCCTTGTCTTACACCTTCTTAATACGAGCAATTAGTTCTTGATCGTTCACTCTTATTATTCCCTCTTGGTTGTTGTACATATTGTATATGACCCGTCTCTCCCTATAGCTTACCCCTACTTTTTTCAGAATCTCGAACAGCTTGCACCATTTTATACTGTCGAACGTTTTTTCCAGGTCGACAAATCCTATAAACGTGTCTTGATTTTTCTTTAGCCTTGCTTCCATTATTAGCCGTAACGTCAGAATTGCCTCTCTCGTGCCTTTACTTTTCCTAAAGCCAAACTGATCGTCACCTAGCGCATTCTCAATTTTCTTTTCCATTCTTCTGTATATTATTCTTGTAAGCAGCTTCGATGCATGAGCTGTTAAGCTGATTGTGCAATAATTTTCGCACTTGTCAGCTCTTGCCGTCTTCGGAATTGTGTGGATGATGCTTTTCCGAAAGTCAGATGGTACGTCGCCAGACTCATATATTCTACACACCAACGTGATTAGTCGTTTTGTTGCCACTTCCCCTAATGATTTTAGAAATTCTGATGGAATGTTATCTATCCCTTCTGCCTTATTTGACCGTAAGTCCTCCAAGGCTCTTTTAAATTCCGATTCTAATACTGGATCCCCTATCTCTTCTAAATCGACTCCTGTTTCTTCTTCTATCACATCAGACAAATCTTGACCCTCATAGAGGCTTTCAATGTAACTTAGAGAACCGATATATTTACGATCTTCTATAGAGCGATCCTCTACCACCAATAGATCTCGAGGAATGGCCGCAAAGACAAGATAAGAGGCATCGGGGTTCATACGGAAACATAGAGACAGTCATTTTTCCATCGCCTCATTTACGGGTGGAACAGGAGAGGGAATGATCAACATTGTAGAAACGCAACCAATCAAGCACCGTATTGTGGCCCCTAGCGTATGTTTGTAGACGCAGACATTAAACAATAGTCATTCTTCCGCATTTCTTCTTCATAACGTTTCTATTAATATTCCAAAATTTATTTTTATTTAATCTGTTAAACCCCACGCTGCTATCCCATGCACTCTGATTTTAAAACTGTGCCTCAGTGATTCGACCTGTTGTGCTGCCAATCATGAGCAGCATACCACGGGGCTCTTCGAACAGGATAACGCTCGCTCACATACCTCTGTTGTAATCCAAGGTGCTCTACGGAGTGTCAACACGTTGCTTTGTTTTGTTCGGCCACCAGGTCTGTCTCCAGTCGAGCAAGTATGGGACATCATCGGACGACAGCTACAGCGTCATCAACGACCAGCATTAACTATAGATTTATTGACCGACAAAGTGGAACCGCTGTGGAACACTACCCCACAGACCGACTTCCAACACTTAGACGAATGAATGCTTGCATTCAACACTCTAGTGGTCACACTGTTTAATAATGACCAGCGATTAACATTTTCAATGATTCATCTCGCGCTTACATTAACGTGTGATCTTGCAACTTTAATCACGTAAATATGCTATCCCGAAATTTCATTACTCTATATTGATTATTCCTTGGAGTTGGAATTTTTTTTCGATAGTATATTTAAAAGCGTACGTCATGTGAGGAAGTGTGTTCCATCTAATGGAACATAAAACAGGAGACAGCCAGTTTAGTGTGAAGTGCAGCGGTTATGCTGAAAATGGCTTGAGGGCAGATGCTGGAGTGCAGAGCACCCAGCCTCGTTTGTCAGGTGTTTGAAGAGTAACAATAGCCCTTTGTGAATGGGAGGGTGGAATAATACGGCACGTCGGATTTCGCCGAAGGGACGGCGCCAGGCTAAACTGTTTATAGCCGGCGGGCGGGGGGGAGGGGGGGGGGGGGAGGGGGGGGAGGAAGGGTTAGGAGTCAACGGCTCAGCCAGCCTTGCAGGCCCGAAAACACTGAAACCCGCGAAAGAACGGACTTAACGAATCAGAGCCCTACATTTAAATTGTGTATATGATGTTTATTATAAAAAGTATATCATCATGGGGGGAGGTGTCGGTCCCTGACTGGCCGGCTCATACACTCATTGTGTGAGCCAGCCTGTAGATGATACCACTCAAAAAATACATTTCGTCCCAGGTGGTAAATGTATAAGACCTCCTCATCGGCACTAATGAGCTGGTGGATAGGTTTCTGTATAGCGGAGCGCAACAGTGAAGCTATGTTGCAAGAGTCCCCGTACGACCGTGGGGGTGGGGGAGGGGCAAGATGGGTGAGGGGAAAGATCTGAGGGTATAGAGTGTTTTATATGTTATTGAAGACGAATGGCGATTTTAATTACCTCTGAGAAAGTTCCAGTTTTGACCCTGTTATAAACGTGCCTAATAGCGACACTTAAACCCTTTTTTTTTTTTTAAACGAAAAACACCTGATTACGCTCTATTTTTTTCCTTTCCTGAAAGGTAGGATAGGGGTGCACGTCTTTACTTGCCCCCCGGTATGAACTGATAAGTTGTGAATCTACTAACTGGAACCATTGACACTACTTTCCCCTATTCATCAACGATTATTATCCTTATCGTATTAGTGTAAATAATTAGTGTAAGACATATTTACTATTTTAGAAAAGTAGATCAATAGTGCATGATCCAATCACATTAACGTGACCACCGTCTTGTTCGACGTCAATGTGCAATAAGCACTCACAGACGGCAGGTGGCAGGACTAGGAATGGAGCGTAAACAATGTTTGCTGGGAGACGTGGAAGAAAGGGCAGTCATTGTCGTAATGGGGATATGGAGTGATTTATCTGACGTCAAAAAGGTCGTTATCACTGGCTTGTGGGCCAGGGGTGGAAGGATTTCCGAAGCAGCCAAGTTTTTAAACATTTCATATGCCGCCATTGTTAAATTACAACGTGCGCGGAAAAATGGCGCTACTCAAATCCGGCCCTGAGACAACAATGCTGCACGAAGGGCTATAGATAACAAGGATGAGCCACAGCTGCGAATATGTTTATGGGCGATTAGACATGCAGCTATTGAGCAACTAACCGTCCGGATCAACCAAGGAGCTACGAACAGTGGCTCCTCAAACGATCGTTCACCGAACGTTGCTGCGTATGCGTCTCTGTAAGAGGCGCCTGGTTCAAGCATCCATGCCGCCTGCTGTTCAACGGTGACACAGGCTGGAATTATCACGCCAATGCTGCGACTGCACATCCAGTGAGTGGTGACGGGTGGCCTTTTCGGATGAATCACGTTCTATGCTCCATCGGACAGGTCGTCACTGGCGTGTACAGCCCTCTATCCGTCGTCGGGAGGGTCCAAGCCGGAGGAGGGAGCGCTGAGGTCGGTGGAATATTTTCCTTACTTTCACTGGGTGACCTCGTCATTCTGGAAGACACAGTTTATCAACATGATTGCATCTAACCTTTATGACAATGTTCACCCTACTTCCAATTTGTTCGTCCGCACGATGGCATCTACCAGCAGGACAATGCAACATAGTGTACATATGTGGGTCGAAGAGCACCATGATGAGTTTACCGTGCTCTCCTGGCCACCAAGTTCCATGAATTTAAACCCAGTCGAGAAGATACGGTACCATCTCGATCGGGTTGGTCGCGCCATGGACCCTCAACCGAGAAACCTAATGCAACTGTCCACGACACTGGTGTCCGATTGGTTCCACATCCTTGTCGGTAAGTTCCAGAGACGCAATGACACTCTTCCAGCACGCTCGCTTTGCAAAAAGCGATTATTCGGGCTTTTGATAGGAGGTCACAAATGTGACTGGACCGTATAGACACAATGCCTTTGTGGAGTAACATCTCACAACAGCTTAAAAAATAACCACTGGGTCCGACCTTCCAAATCGTTTCCTTCTCAAACAGATTAATTGTGATAAAGAGGTAGTCACACTTCTCAGTGATCTAAAACACACCTAAGAAGCAGTTGTAACAAATGCCCTAAAACGAAATAAGCTACTAAATACTGTACACACTGAAAAAGGAGGAAACCTTTCTTGGTTAACGTGGTCTGAAAATCAAGTAACTGCGCTAAAATAGATATTAATAACTGCGCTAAAATAAATATTATATCAGCAGCCGCAACGAATGAAATTCTATTCTTGATTACGACTGGAATAAACAAGGTGTTACCAATACTTGGACAAAATATAAAGCGTATAAATTATAGAGTGCAGCAATCAGTCGTCCTTTTTTAGATTTTATTACGCAAATCCAGATTTCGACTAGTGGTTAGCCATTCTCTGTTCACTGTTTTCTATTCTCGATGCATGTAAGTCCCTGTTGTTCGGGAGTCAGTCACATTTGTATTCACATAACAGTCGCTGAGTGCACCCGCTTTCCGTATGGAAGGTAACCTGATGAAATTATAAAATCTTAAAGGATTAAAACAACTATCCAACAACAAGATTTCAAAGCCGTTTTGCGTGACATGAACTACAGGTTAAGCAAAATTTCTCTTTCAAAGAGGTCCAGATCACTAATCTTAAGCAAGGGCAGAGCTGTTAAAATACATTTCAAAAAATATTTGCCAGTAACAAGGGATGTAACGTATCGTTTTTAAAGACAAATATAATAATTTTCCTGAGACTTAATCACTATCGTATATGACAATCTTTCTACAGACTTTAAGCATCTGATATTTTCAAAAAATTGATGCACGATTCAATCTGAAAACATGTTTCGCCTTTTTCTCGTTGTACGTTCTCTCGAATGGACGTGTTGTTAAAGAGGTCGTGTATCATATTTAAAAACATATTTGATAATTATAGATGTACTTTGTTTCATTCTTTTATATTATCACTATTATTTTATTATTTGTTTATTTATTCGATTCCATTGTAGCCTGTTATCTATTATTTAAACACAGGCTACATTGTTGCTTACAGAAATTATGCAGTATACATTAATATTTAATTTTCTACTGTTCGGAGGCAGTAGGGGGGGGGGGGGGGGAGGCTGCGGTGGTTGCTTGAATACCGTCAGCAATGTTGTTCAAGATCTGCCATTCTCTTTCACATTTCCCGTGCCCATAATATTTCTACTATTATTATTAAAATACTAATATTAATAAAAATTAAAAATAATTTCTGTTGTGAATAAAAACTACTACCAAACCTATGTCTGCTACTGTTATAATGACTTCAATTTTTGTCTGCCTCATTCCACAATGTACTCCGTCTGTTCTCAGTCCACTGGCATGCCCTACCGGTTCCTTCAGCACTTGAAGGGCACTGTAGATGCATCTGTCTTTCTCATTGTTTCTTGGCTCCCTGGTTACAGGAAAGGATTCCCCTATTCCAAGGGATCATCGTCGTTCCCGGTAACGTTCGAGCCATACACTGGTCCACGTCCCCTCGCTTCTGGTTCCTTGGGTCGCGAGACGCGGCCCATGGCTGAATTTCTCTATGCTGTTGTTAGATGGCTGAGCATACGTTGTTGGCAGCTCTTCTGTCGGAAGTGTTGAACTCAGCTGCCTTCGCTGCGTTGCTTCTCGATCTTCTGTCGCAATCTCTTGTAGAGCAGTATTGGGAGGGGGGGGCGGGGGGGGGGGGGGTGATGGCGGCGGACGTTGCTTGATAATACAACGCGCTACCCAAGCCTTCCTTGGAATACCGTCAGAAATGTTGTCCAAGATCTGCCATTTTGTTTCAAATGGTTCAAATGGCTCTGAGCACTATGGAACTCAACATCTGAGGTCATCAGTCCCCTAGTCTCTGAACTAATTAAAACTAAGGACATCACCCACATCCATGCCCGAGGCAGGATTCGAACCTGTGACCGTAGCAGCAGCGCTGTTCCGGACTGGAGCGCCTAGAACCGCTTAGCCACCACGGACGGCCATTCTGTTTCACAGTACAGTATCTCCTTGATATCGAATCTTCCATTCCGATTCAGTTTCTCCCTATCAGTATCAGCCACATCGGCCTACAGCGGAGTGCCCCAGATATTGTCTTTGGCTACCCTCTTCACCACAGGCACACTCGGAGATACGTCTTGTACCATGTCGATACCAGCAGACGCCGCAGATCCTACGACCATTCAGGAAGTGTGTCAGGCTTCTTGAGGGATTTAGGTGCTTCATTCCCAGTCTTGTTTTATATTTGACAAAAAAACAGTCGCCGGCCCGTGTGGCCGAGCGGTTCTAGGCGCTTCAATCTGGAACCGCGTGACCCCTACGATCGCAGATTCGAATTCTGCCTCGGGCATGGACGTGTGTGATGTCCTTAGTTCTAGGGGACTGATGACCTCAGATGTTGTCCCATATTACCAGAACCATTTAAACCATTTGAACAAAAGCCGTAGGTCTGCATTTGGGCATCATACTATCATTTCTGCCTTAGGTGGAGGATCTGATTTTGAATTTTCTATCTACTTGTGGCCCGTATTCGTATTAAATTCAGCACTACATCATACTGTTCTCTCTCCAGCCGATACAATGATGTTTTTTCTGTATCTGGAGATCGACTGGGCACATTCCACGTATCACTTGCAACATCTCAACTGGAACAGTATCAAAAGCTACCGTCAACCAAAGGAGTATTCCACGTCGCAACCTGTTAACTATCCATCCTGATGTTACGAGCAATAATCTCTGGGTCTAAGCACCTGCACAAGATCCTATGATCGCAGTTAAGATAGCGTTATGACTCGTTCTTATTGTTTGCGTTCGTAGCTTTTAGTCGTAAATGGCGAGACTATTAATTTAGTTCATCGTGTTCGTGGCTATCTTGCTCATTTCTGCAATATGCATACCATAATTTTGTATGAAAGAATGAACACCTATGTCTTTTCGCACGAGCTCTGATTTCCCTTATTTTCTCGTGTTGATCGTTCCACCCTATGTAGGTCGGTGTCAACAAAACATTTTCGCATTCGGAGAAAAAAGTACTTTATTGGAATTTCGTAAGAAGATTCCGTCACAACGAAAAACGCCTTTCTTTTAATGATTTCCAGCCCATATCCTGTATCATTTCTGTGACACTCTCTCCCATATTCGCGATAATACAAAACCTGCTGCCTTTGTTTGAACTTTTTCGATGTACTCCGTCAGTCCTATCTGGTAAGTATTCCACACCGCGCAGCAGTATTCTAAAAGAGGACGGACAAGCGTAGTGTAGGCAGTCTCGTTAGTAGGTTTGTTACTAAGTGTCCTGGAAAAAGGAACACATTGACACCGGTGTGTCAGACCCACCATACTTGCTCCGGACACTGCGAGAGGGCTGTACAAGCAATGATCACACGCACGGCACAGCGGACACAGCAGGAACCGCGGTGTTGGCCGTCGAATGGCGCTAGCTGCGCAGCATTTGTGCACCGCCGCCGTCAGTGTCAGCCAGTTTGCCGTGGCATACGGAGCTCCATCGCAGTCTTTAACACTGGTAGCATGCCGCGACAGCGTGGACGTGAACCGTATGTGCAGTTGACGGACTTTGAGCGAGGGCGTATAGTGGGCATGCGGGAGGCCGGGTGGACGTACCGCCGAATTGCTCAACACGTGGGGCGTGAGGTCTCCACAGTACATCGATGTTGTCGCCAGTGGTCGGCGGAAGGTGCACGTGCCCGTCGACTTGGGACCGGACCGCAGCGACGCACGGATGCACGCCAAGACCGTAGGATCCTACGCAGTGCCGTACGGGACCGCACCGCCACTTCCCAGCAAATTAGGGACACTGGTGCTCCTGGGGTATCGGCGAGGACCATTCGCAACCGTCTCCATGAAGCTGGGCTACGGCCCCGCACACCGTTAGGCCGTCTTCCGCTCACGCCCCAACATCGTGCAGCCCGCCTCCAGTGGTGTCGCGACAGGCGTGAATGGAGGGACGAATAGAGACGTGTCGACTTCAGCGATGAGAGTCGCTTCTGCCTTGGTGCCAATGATGGTCGTATGCGTGTTTGGCGCCGTGCAGGTGAGCGCCACAATCAGGACTGCATACGACCGAGGCACACAGGGCCAACACCCTGCATCATGGTGTGGGGAGCGATCTCCTACACTGGCCGTACACCTCTGGTGATCGTCGAGGGGATACTGAATAGTGCACGGTACATCCAAACCGTCATCGAACCCACCGTTCTACCACTCTTAGACTGGCAAGGGAACTTGCTGTTCCAACAGGACAATGCACGTCCGCATGTATCCCGTGCCACCCAACGTGCTCTAGAAGGTGTAAGTCAACTACCCTGGCCAGCAAGATCTCCGGATCTGTCCCCCATTGAGCATGTTTGGGACTGGATGAAGCGTCGTCTCACGCGGTCTGCACGTCCAGCACGAACGCTGGTCCAACTGAGGCGCCAGGTGGAAATGGCATGGCAAGCCGTTCCACAGGACTACATCCAGCATCTCTACGATCGTCTCCATGGGAGAATAGCAGCCAGCATTGCTGCGAAAGCTGGATATACACTGTAATAGTGCCGACATTGTGCATGCTCTGTTGCCTGTGTCTATGTGCCTGTGGTTCTGTCAGTGTGATCATGTGATGTATCTGACCCCAGGAATGTGTCAATAATGTTTCCCCTTCCTAGGACAATGAATTCACGGTGTTCTTATTTCAATTTCCAGGAGTGTAGTTGAATGTATGGCTTTTAGATTAGACTGATTTATCGTGTAACCGAAGTTTAACGCGATCCTTTTAGCACTCATGTGGATGACCTCACACTTTTCGTTATTTAGGGTCAACTACCACTTTTCGCTCCATTCAGATATTTTTTCTAAATCGTTTTGCAGTTTGTTTTGATCTCCTGATGGCTTTTTAGTCGATAAACGACAGCGTCATCTGCAAACAACCGAAGACGGCTGCTCAGATTGTCTCCCAAAACGTTTACATAGATAAGGAACAGCAAAGGGTATATAACACTACCTTGGGGAACGCCTGAAATCGCTTCTGCTTTACTCGATGACTTTCCGTCAATTGCTACGAACTATGACCTCTCTGACAGGAAATCTCAAATCCAATCACATAACTGAGACGATATTCTATAAGCACGCAATTTCACTACGAGCCGCTTGTGTGGTACAGTGTCAAAAGCCTTCCGGAAATCCAGGAGTACGGAATCGATCTGAAATCCCTTGTCAATAGAACTCTGCACTTAATGTGAATAAAGAGCTAGTTGTGTTTCACAGGAACAATGTTTTCTAAACCCATGTTGACTGTGTGTCAATAGACCGTTTCCTTTGAGGTAATTCATAATGTTCGAACACAATATATGTTCTAAAATCCTGCTGCATATCAACGCTAACGGTATGGGCCTGTAATTTAGTGGATTACTCCTACTACCTTTCTTGAATATTGGTGTGACCTGTGCAGTTTTCCAGTCCTTAGCTCCACCGATGTAATTATGAAGGACTATGTTACACTTATCTGCCAGGCTGCATCTGGGGTTTCCCTTCACAACGATCATCGGTTCATCGATATATGCCACTACTCCTACGACCTCTTCATTATTCTGTATCTTCCGTGACACCAGGTCGAGTATAGATCCAGCAGCCTCTTATGGAACTCTGTGAGTAGCCTTTTGAAATTTCCTTTATGAGGGTCTCCCCTCAGCAGGACACTGTCACTGTGATTCCGCTCTAGTAAAAAATAAAGCATTTATCTGTTCCAGCCAACTAAACGGTCGGAAATGGATGGTTTGGTGACCTGATAATATCGCGCCATCGGAGCGCTATCGAATGTGCATTTACGTCTTCATAAGTCGATCTTGCAGTCCTATTTTCTTTTTGCGAAGTCCGATTATTATCACAGCTATTGTCATGCAAACCATTTCTTGCATTTCATTTTAATATTTCACCAAGGTTCTCTCACTCCAGCGACAACTTCTGTGCCTAACTTTTTCTAGAATATCAGGTAATAGTTCGTAGTCGACACACTTTGATTTCAGGCTTAACATTAATACAAGAAATTTATGGTAACACGTCATTATTATACCCCTAAAGTCGCCATTGTGATATGTCCCACCTCTCGAACAATTAACATCAACAGTTTCACTTTTTTTGAGGGATAGGCCTACATTATAAAGCCCTAATATAATTTTAAAAATGCAACAATTAGTATCAACATGATTAAACGAAACGTAACGGCACTGAGGACAAAACAAATAGTGAAAGATCGGGAAACCATCTGGCCGCACCATGTACCACCCACAATAAAGACTTGAACAAATTGCTCTCAAACACCATCAGTCCATTTAACAAGATCAGTTCGTGGCGTACATTAACACTGAAAGCTGTCTGAGTTTGTATATCACAGTGTAAGCTCACCGTCTATTCGCTTACATTATTTCTTCAATTTCTACATTGAAGATCCGCAAGCAGTACGGATAAATAGAGCCAAATTACCAAATGCCACAAGCATATTTGTTGCGCCTGCTGACCTTCAAGCCAATGCTCAGTGTAAACTCGAAACATAACTGGAATTCCTATTTCACTTGCAGGTTATCACTAGAAGGACCGGGGATTTCGATCTACCTATAAGGAACAACCCGTCATTTTGTCGGGCACAGTTTTATTTGCCGTTGTTAAAAAAAGTAAACACATTTTAACATACACCAATTTATTTCAAACATGTTCACCAGGATACAGTTTATTTTTTTCGGTAGAACTACGTGGCACAATGAACATTTTATACCTAAAAATTAATCAAAACATTATGTAACAAAAAGTGTAATGGATAACTTTCTGCCGAAAAGAAAACCATGTGTTTTAACACAAACTTCTGAAAAGCACAATACATTCCAGAGGAAACATTTGTAATCCTGCTTTTACTCATTCAAAACCACCTGCTGCGTCGTGACACCTCACACACGTGTATTCAACATTGCCTAAACATGGTCCACAAATATACTTGCCACTCTTTATTGATAAATGTTTTTTTCTATTCTTGCCTCTACACCCTTCAATTTGACAAGTCTTCCGAATATTGCAATGTTGTGATACTGTATTAGGAAGAGTACTTTGTACCCTTGGGCCTTATATGCAGAAGCCAACTCTTCTGCCAATTTGTATATAAACTGAGGTCTACTTAATTTTTCTCCTGTTACTTCCTTATAAAGCACTCAAGCATTTAAGCTGTTCAAAATGCTACAAATGGCTTTGAGCACTATGGGATTTAACTTCTGAGGTCATCAGTCCCCCAGAACCTAGAACTACTTAAACCTAACTAACCTAAGGACATCACACACATCCATGCCCGAGGCACGATTGGAACCTGCGACCGTAGTGGTCGCGCGGTTCCAGACTGTAGCGCCTAGAACCACTCGGCCACTCCGGCCGGCATTTGAGCTGCTAAGTCCAAGACATTGAAAAAAAAAAAAACGTGCATGGGAAGTCTGCGGCATCCATACTTCAGAGTGCGAAGCCGAGCCATTTGATCGATTACGTCAACGCCATACTCTGTGGGCCAGTGACTCTGGTAGCTTTTTAGGATGTCGTTCGTCGATAGTTACTGTGTCATGCTTTTTAGGATGTCGTTCATCGATAGTTACTGTGTCATGCATTGAACTCAAAATAATCTCATTTTTGTTCTTTTTCCCCTGATAGCATGGTAGAGTCATGTCACCTGACTTACAGAGAGTAGTTATGTGCAGAGGTGCTAAAGCAGATTTTCCTGATCCAGGTATTTCCCTTCTAGATTTTGTGCCTACAATACTTGTACTCTTATGTTTCAAAATTTATGCAAGGCATTTCGTTGTGAAAAAATTGTCGCAGGTTATGTTTCTTCCTGCAGAAACAAAGAGCTGGATAAGACACGATGCAACAAACTCTGCGAGGGGAGCACTTCTGGGACGCTGCTCATCTTTGCCTAGGTAAAGAAACCCATTCACCAGATACTCTGAATTCGTATCATCTTCAAGCCAAAATTGTCTGGTTTATTGCTTATGTATTGAATGGAAACAGTTGTTCATCCACAGTGATATTTTCACCTGGAATATAACACAGCAATGAATTTGCTATGAAAGGATTCCACACAGGGGTAGTAGGTGCTACCTCCAAGATGTTCTGCTGTGAATGTCGGCTTACAACAGCTTTCGTAGGTGTAACAGTCCATGTTGTTCCGTCTTTAGCTGTCTCACTTCTCCCAATGGAAGGATTTCCTTCCATCTGAATTTTTCCTTTCACTCTGCCTCGAATGCCTCTAGTGCTGTTACCTGGAGGCACGCGTACACTGTTGTTTGACGTACCTGAATATACAGCGTGTAATAGGCTAATTCAGTTACAGCAAAAACAATGAATTTCAAATTATAATACAGCAAAATAGAAAACGTTTATAATGCTTGCTGAAATATAAGTTGCGATAAAATATAAAACAGTAATACAATGACTATACAAACGTACCTGCTATAGGTAAAGCAACATTGGTTTGCAACTTCTCGGCCTCCTCTTGTCCAGTAATTGCAACATTCTGGAGAGTCACTGAGATCATTGATGGGAGGGATATATATCAATAGTGATTGCAGCCTCATCTTCCCGTAATTCATCAGATTCACGAACATTACGAGGATATTCTCCTTCGAATTCACCATCTGACACTGACATCAAAGATTTTAAAATTTCTTCATCAGACATACCGCGTCTTTGAACTGCCATTACGAAACGACTGAAATGTGGACAACACAAACTGTGCCACTTGAGATGCAAACCTTCGTTGCTCATCGACACTGGGTCTGCAGACGACTAATCAAATTAGGGTGGTAAACAACAATAGCTTTGGACATGCTCAAAAGCTATTGTTCACATTTCGGTAACCGTCAAAATGACGGATTTCGACCCTTGTTGTAGGAGGTGTTTGGGATGTGTTTCAGAATCGTCCTACTGGGTAAATTCTTTACAGACATCTACCTAACAAATATTTACGAAAAGTCATAGAAAATGGGGCCAGTATATGAATCCGTTTATGAGAAATAAGTCTACAGGAGTAGAATACCCGTCAAAATATCGGGTGCGGCCCTTCTAGTGTTATTTTGTGGACATCTACTTAAATGCTTCCACCAAACTTTTCCAAGGCAACACTGTGCCAATCCTGCAGCAACAACAAATGCGAACAGCTCCGTCACTGTACCACAAGATCCACTAGCTTTACCATTCACTCTAGGTGACAAGACCATGAGCCGATCCATATAAAGCGCTTCAAAGCCTCATCGCTCGACCCTGCTGCCGCCTAGCGGGATGCCGCGGAAGGCGTTGTCAATGGACACAGGCTCGGTATTTTTAAATATCGATACCGAAGTGGCTCAGTCAAGACCATAGCGAGAATGATGTTGTTCGATTTGTTGGTGTGTCAGCTGGTAGTGTCCAATATGTCAACAAGGAATGGTGTATCACTCGCAGTCTTGTTAACACGGCGTAAGAACAGGGTAAGGTCCCAACTGAAAGCGATCGAAGACGCGTGTGACGCCTTGTCAAAAATGTTCAAATGTGTGTGAAATCTTATGGGACTTAACTGCTAAGGTCATCAGTCCCTAAGCTTACACACTACTTAACCGAAATTATCATGAGGGCAAACACACATACCCATGCCCGAGGGAGGACTCGAACCTCTGCCGGGACCAGCCGCACAGTCCGTGACTGCACCGCCTAAGACGGCTCGGCTAATCCCGCGCGGCGCTCCTCAATTCAATCGGAGTCAACACCGACATTTCCAAAGGAACTGCAGTCCATGGACACTTACTGTTGGGTCCCACACAAGAGGCCGTTGTTCACAGAGACAAAAAAAAGAAGTTGGTCCGACGAGTCACGATGTTGCTCTTTTCAACAGTTGCAAGCCGACTGCATTGTGTAAAGGGTGTGACTGAAGTCGGAGATATTTCTGGGTTGTTCTATGGATTTTTCGTACCATGAACTGGACGCACTGATTCAAGTTACAGTGAACGTGAATCGGGATAATTACTTTAATTTTCACAGCGACTAAGTGTTGACTTTTGTTATGCATGCTTTTTAATTGACTGAAAGAAGACATCGGCTGCATTATACTAGTCCCAGCATCTGACTGAGTCTGCCCCGCACGTCGCAGGAACCTGACAGCTCTCCTCCGCTCGTCAATGGAAGGAAAAAAAGGGATTTTATTTTCAAAGCCATCATTGTGATGGACTTAAAACGAAGAGATCAGTGGTATTCTAACAACTCGACGTTCCGGTACAAAAGCTGCAGCAGTACATCGTCATCTTGTGTTCTGGTTTTATCTCACATGTTGACATTGAGCAACGCCTTATATACTACGATAATTATGTCACTACAGAAAACTTCGCTACCTACAATAAGCGAAAAGTGCTTTCTGAAAAAATGTTCCAATGTGTGTGAATTCCGAAGGGACCAAACTGCTGAGGTCATTGGTCACTAGACTTACACAACACTTCAACTACCTTGCACTAAGAACAATACACACACCCATGCCAGAGGGAGGACTCGAACCTCCGGCGGGAGAGGCTGCACAGTCCGTAACATGGCGCCTCAAATTGCGTGGCCACTGTCCGCAGCAATAGTACTTTCTACTTTATAGCATAAAGTCATGCTGCAGTTGACCCTCCAAATTGCCGGCACGGTAGCTCGGCGTGTTCGGTCAGAGAGCTGGTTGGCCTCTGTAATGAAAAAATGAGTGGAAGCATCAACAAACGAACTTTAATGAATGTCATGCGACGTCCGCAACTACCAAAGCCAACGATCAATAACGAAGAAAAAGAAAAAAAACAATAAACAAATAAAAGAGCGCTAATGCGCTCCTTCCTGGATTCGGCTAAGCGTGCTGGCGCCGGATCGAATCCGCCCAGCGGATTAACGACGAGGGCCGGTATGCCGGCCACTCTGGGTGTGGCTTTTAGGCGGTTTTCCACATCCCACTAGGCGAATGCCGGCCTGGTCCCCATGTGGTGCCACAGTTAAACGACTCGTTGACATTTAAAAACGCTCGCACTATTCCATGGCTAGCCAGTCGGAGTGGCCGTGCGGTTCTAGGCGCAACAGTCTGGAGCCGAGAGACCGGTACAGTCGCAGGTTCGAATCCTGCTTCGGACATGTATGTGTGTGATGTCCTTAGGTTAGTTAGGTTTAAGTACTTCGAAGTTCTAGGCGACTGATGACCTCAGAAGTTAAGTCGCATAGTGCTCAAGGCCATTTGAACCATATTCCATGGCTTACACTATACGCAGACAGCCGGAGTACACTAATTACGTCCCAGGGGGTACGGGGTGGCGACAGGAAGGGCATCAGGCCACCCTTTGACATTAACATCGCCAAATACATTGAAATAAGGCTGAACCCGCGTTGTAGTGGGAAAATAAAAGAGTGATGCTGTAACTGGTTTCGCCATCCTATCACAGAAGTTATTTCTCAGTTTGTCTTAAATTAACGACAGAAGATAATGAAACTGGTTGTGTCTGAATCTTAAAAGTATCTCACACTTGTCCACATCGTAGAGCAAATGTTTTGTTATTGAAATGTTACACGCTCCTGCTCCTTCAAGAAGCAAGAACATTTGTCTGGTTGCTTTGCGCTCTCTCCTCTTCTATAATTTCCATGTCGTTTCAGAGCGCCAAAGTTAACAGTATTTTCGATCGAGAACTGCGTTGCTTGTTTGACCTTCTCTGTTTCTCGCAGCGCACTGGAACACGCGTCACTGCAGTGAAAAACACAACACTGTTCTCATCTAGAAGAAACAGCAGCACCCACTGACTTAAAAAAAATGTAAAAATAAATTCAGACTTTTCCGAAACTTTTTCTCGCTTTCATCCTCACAACAAAAAAATGTTGAAGGAATAGTTTTTTCGCTTACTACCTTTCGTATGTTGGTTTGGTAAAAGTTCCGTGTCAGACGTGAGAATTTAACTTATTACTTCACTTTTACTCACTTCACAGACCAGAAATCTTGAGACGTTATCGAAGTACATTACTGAAGGCAGCTATAAAATTATATTGGCATACGCCTCAAAGTTCAGGAGATATGGCGTGATAAATATTAAGTAGCTTGAATATTTTTTATTTGCATATGTCCAGCTTTAGCGGTACACCAAGTGTCGTTACAACAAGTGAAACATTTTAAGACGTATTTTACAAGCAAACGTTTGTAGGCCCGCAAGTTTCAAAATTAGTTCGTATGACATAACGATTCTTACAGTGTGCCTCTTGAGGGACAGTATATGTTTGGATACATGATTAAAAGAAGGTATTATGAAGCCGATGACGAATTTTAGGCATTATGAAGTTCCGTCAACTGCAGTTTTTGTCAAATATATTGTTTTTTCCGTAGTAACAACATCATAATGTGTAAAGAGAGTTTGGCATGAACGATGTTTGCAGAACCCCTGATTATTTCCTTGTATGAGGTTACTTTGTTCACTGTAGGCCATAGTGTTTGAACCGAAATATGTTCTGGGATTCTGCTACAAACAGCCGTGAGTAATATAGAACAACAGTTCTATGGACCACTTCCACTTCTTTTTTGACTTGTGTTGATCTTCTCCGATCAGGAGATACGTAATTCTGCTCTAGAACTCTGCTGCAAATAGTGACCACGAAGGGGATGCCGCACCCGAAAGTTCAGTGAAGACCGTGAAACGGTATCCATCCGGATGGGAGTTTTAACAACGGTTTTCAACAGCATTCGAATTAATAGTGGCATGCTCATTAAGTGACGGTACTTCATGTTCCTTTATAAAGCAACGTATAAGGAAGACAGTAAGCCGTCTGGAGGACGATTTCTATGTAACTGACAGCCGAAACGCGAGATCAAAATTTAATGGTGTTCCGAGACAAGTCCTTTGAGATATTTGTACTATGGTGTTTATATAAGGTCCCTTGCATTGTTCCTTTCTGGTACTCAAGCTCGTTTCGATTACAAGCTCCTTATCTACCGATTTAGCCTTTGTTTTGAATCTTTTATAAAATGGTACTGTTTCTTAAGATGTTTCCCAGTGATGTCTCTATAACAACGAGGCTGTCTGCCATCTGTAATTGCACTGTTAGGTATACATTTTGGTTTGGTTGACTATGCATCTTAAATTGAGCGAAAGTTCCTCTCCATGTTCACTACCTGATTTGGTGATTTGAGACCTGTATGGAAAATGTTATAACATTCTGCTTATCTACTTTATTGAATGTGTAGATATTTCTGTTTACTTTTCGAGCCCTTTGTACCTTGGTGCACATAAGACGTCTGATACCAATCTATATGTGGACGTACTCCGAGACGTCGAGTCTCCTTGTTGCCAACAACATCAATAACTACACTACGTGATCAAAAGTATCCGGACACTCCGAAAAACACACGTTTTTCATATTAAGTGCATTGCGCTGACACCTACTGCCAGGTAATCCATATCAGCGACCTCAGTAAACATCATGAGATAGCAGAATGGGGCCCTCCGGAGAACTCACTGACTTCAAACGTTGTCAGGTGATTGGGTGTCACGTGTGTCATACATTTGTGCGCGAGATTTCCACACTCCTAAATATCCCTAGGTCCACTGTTTCCGATGTGATACTGAAGTGGAATCGTGAAGGGACACGTACAGCACAAAAGCATAAAGGTCGACCTCCTCTGTTGACTGACGAAGACCAATGTGCAATAGGTAGACGTCTATCCAGACCATCACACAGGAATTCCAAGCTGCATCGGGATTCACCGAAAGTACTATGACAGTTAGGCGCAAGGTGAGAAAACTTGAATTTCATGGTAGAGCGGCCGCTCATAAGCCACACATCACGCAGGTAAATGCTAATCGACGCCTCGCTTGGTGTAAGTGGTGTAAACATTGGACGATTGAACAATGAAAAAACGTTGTGTGGAGTGACGAATCACGGTACACCATGTGCCGATCCGATGGCATGGTATAGGAATTTCGAATGCCCGATGAACGTCATCTGCCAGTGTGTGTAATGTCAACAATGAAATTCGGAGGCGGTGGTGTTATGGTGTGGTCGTGTTTTTCATGGAGGAGGCTTGCACCCCTTGTAATTTTGCATGGCAATATCACAGCGCAGGCCTATATTGATGTTTTAAGCACCTTCTGGGTTTCCACTGTTGAAGAGCAATTTGGGAAAGGCGATTGCATCTTACAACACGTTCGAGCACCTTTTCATCATGCACGGCCTGTGGTTACACGACAATAACATCCCTGTAATGGACTGGCCTGCACAGAGTCCTGACCTGAATCCTACAGAACACCCTTGGGATGTTCTGGAACGCCGACTTCGTGCCAGGCCTCACGAACCGACATCGATACCTCTCCTCAGTACAGCACTCCGTGAAGAATGGGCTGCCATTCCCCAAGAAATCTTCCAGCACCTGATTGAACGTAAGCCTGCGAGAGTGGAAGCTGTCATCAAGGCTAAGGGTGGGCCAACATCTTACTGAATTCCACAATCACCGATGGAGGACGCCACGAACTTGTAAGTCATTTTCAGCCAGGTGTCCGGATACTTTTGATCGCATAGTGTATATTTTCATCATGGGAGGGGTGCCGAACCATATTTTCTACGTTGTTTTCGAAGTTTTTATGTTCCACAGAAACTTTTCTGTTACCTGCCGTTAATTTAGCGGTAATTTTTGCAATCAGTTTCGTAATAAGTACAATCTCCATCTGTTTTTACATGTCTTGCAAACATACGCAGGAAATGGTGGTTTGTCTGAAATTATTGTCTCTGCTTGTGAGTCTAGAGGCCTAAAGGAGATCTCATCTGCAACTTTCATTCCATTCGTGACTGTTGTTCGTGTCAAAACAGTTCCACAGCAGATACAGTTTCTCCCTCAGTAAATTCTGATACGTGTTTGACTTGGATCAGCTCCAAGAGAAGTGTAGTGCTCTAAAATCCACCACTCGTTTCTTCACTGTTGAAAATGCGAAGGCTGGCTCTAACAAACGTCCACCAATTGTAAGCATTTCCGTTGGTAAGCTGCCAAAGAAATAGCTCGATGATGGTACTCCAATCCAATTTGAACAAAAAAAAGTCACAAAATGACTATCTGGTACACGAACTAAACTATTTTGCAGATGAAATTGACACTTAATTGCGCAACATGTGCTGAATCTTCCCCTTTTTCGTGTATTGAGATATTCCAATGAAATTTTCTCCACAAGCGACATTACATAGCATTGAAAAGAATACGAAGCTTCACGTAATTTAAAGATGATGACGAGAAAGTGCGCTCCAATGACGATGGCGGAGGTTTTCTTTTAAAAGGCATCTAATGATGGAAATCAGTTGATCACTCTGGTATTTCAATTTGAAAGGGACGTTTCCTATTTAACATGTCGATTTTCAAGGAGTTTTGGCCATAATTGTGAATGAAGTTGCGAATCTGATAAATGTATTCAACGTCTGTAGTATCGATATAATCATTTCTTTGCTAGTCTCTGTTTTGAGAAAAAAGATATTAAAGTAAGGCAGGGAGTAGTAGTGTGGAGTGTGTGTTAGACAGTGTGGCTACGTATTTGGTTTGAAAAGGATTTCGGCGGCCTGCTGTGTAGTAAAGGCAGCATCATTAAAAGAAAAAAAGGTTGTAATAGTATGTTTTATTAAAGCCGCTCAATAAATTTCTTTTCTCTCCTGACCACTTCGTTCTCTTTTCAGTTGTTATCAGTTACACCCATGCAATGTTCAGATTTCTTCTGTAATACGACATTTCAAAAGTGCCTATTCCCTTCTTTTTCGTACAGTTTAACAATCACGTTTCTTTTAGATATAACTCTGTACTGCATACTAACATTTTTTTAATAAATGACGTCCTTACAATTTCACGTATATTCGATGTTAAAAACATTTTTTTCTTTTTCAACTTTTCTTACTGTTGTCGATCGGCATTTTATTTCTTTTTCCCTTGTCGAACGTCATTTATTTTGCTACCCAAATAGCAAAATCTGTTTCCCAGTAACACGTTTAGTGCTTCCTTTCGTAAATTAATTCTCTCCGCATCACCTGATTTAATTCCATTACATTTCAGTTTTCTAGATTTAATTTCGCTCATGTTCATCTTATAATCTCCTTACAAAGCACTGTACATTCCGCTCGACGTATCTTCCAGCTTCATTGTCGTTTCTCACAGACTTAAAAAGTCATTGTCAGAAGTTATTTTCTTTCGTTATTATTATTGTGTGGTGGTGCGAAGAGTAGGAAGGAAGTCAGGGATTAGTCGATTGACTAATAAGGGAAGATCTGCGGGTCTATTTCTGCTGCATGATTATTACGTCAATCTCCACTTGAGATACGATACGATCAAGCTGCAGTCACTATAACATGATCAGCTGTCTTCACCAAGGCTTACCAACGTACTGAAGTAAGCCTGGTACAAATCAGTATGTTTAAAGGATCACCCGTGATTATCTGAAATCCTACTGAATTTTGTATTATACTGGACTCCCAGTCGTGTATATTACGCGAAGAAATTTCCTTCCTTTTACGTGCATGGTGTAAAAAAATAAAAAAAAAGTTGCGCTTTAAGTATTTCCTTACAAATTATCATCATCATAATTACCTTTTATCTTAATAGCGAGCTACTTATTATATACAAGTAACAAAATACACGTATGTGAAACGGTAAACAAACAGGCGAAAAACAAACGTGAATGTGAAACGTAAAACAACAATTTAAAAAGTAAAACAACTGTAAGTAAAATAAGTAATTAGAATAGATATGCATATTTTAATATTTTAATTAGGTATGCTGAAAAGCGAAGACGGCACATTGTGTACAGCTTATTTTCCAAAAATGGTATTTCAGAAACGAGCTTTATTACACAGGGATGTATATGGCTTGTAAGATTCTTTAATTTATGGTGTAAGAAAAGTTTTCATTTTTCAAAATCAGTTGATGGTGGGGAATTTTGCAAAATTTCAAATTATTATAAAAGTTGGTTTTATAGTTTTCAAGATCGTTAGTTACATATCAACTAGTATATTGAAAACATTTTTTATATATCATCATTTCGAAGATATTCCGTCTAAACCTGAAACGTCAATTTACCTCTTGGAGTGTGTTTTACCCTCTCAAAGTGAAACTGGACACAAATAAAAAAATACACATTGCTCTATTTTGCTCCACTGCACTATTTTGCTCCCTCTACACACACATCAGATTTAGTCAAACTCGTTTATTGACCCTTGAAAATGTTTCCTTGCGAGTTGTGTTACAAATTGCAATTTAACAAATCACAGTGAGAGTCTTGAAATGTAATTTGAGTTCAAGTAAGGAACAATTTAAACAAAGACAAGATCAAATGCACTAACAGGTCCAAAAACAAGACTTACAAGCCATATAATCCAGTCTCTTAAGAATTTAAAAACACCGTGTATACCAACCAGTGCATTTCTAAAAATACAGTTTAATGATAGTAAAGCTAATATGGAAAACATAACTTCAAAATGATAAAGGGAGCTGGCAAGTGTATAACACAGCCTTATAAATCAAACATTTAAAAAAGGCAACTTCGTTTTCAGAATGAATTTTGATGGTTGCTGCTTTGAACTCCTGACATCTTGCTCAAACTTCCCTGCTGTTAACATCCATCCATCTTTTTTACACAAGGACTGGATACACGACAACTATGGGTAAATCATCAGTCCTGATCTTCACATGTAGCTTACGTCACAATTAACCACTTCTCAAATGTTCATATGAGACAGTTCATTGTTAGCAGTTAAAAACAACAAAATGTTAACAATATCTTCAGCTTAAATGAAATGAAACAGAAACTGCTTCTTGAAAGTTGTACTCATTAATACGAGTAAGGAAAACTTTATACATTCCGGAATGTAATCTGATTGATAACGGCCAGTTCATCTAACAGACAGGCTGAAAACAGTTTCCAGCGAACTAAAGGAGTACAATCACAGCGGCTAACTGAGGGCAGAATTAGTAAACATCAGCTTCTAGTATCTGAACGAAGCACGATCCTTCTGTGTACGTACCAATTACATTTACTTGAGGGCCTCCAAAATTTCATAAATGACAGCCACTCTCCACACCAGCGAGCCACACTTTACAAAAAGCGGAGTATTCTCTGTCCGATAGGACAACGGACTGCCACCACCGCTGATGTCCATCGCTTTGCGCTCCCCATAGTAAGAACCCCAAACTCGACTCACAGGGAACATCCTCTACAGTGGTCGAGTCCACGATATAGCATCCTGTTCCCAGAGGAGTGGCCTCTGCCCAGTGAGACATAAAGTGGTGGCAACCTTGGTAGGTAACCGAACATAGTGCCACCCTTGGCACTTGCTAAATTTCTCTTCGGTTTCATTTACAGGTTTCGCAGTGTACTGGCTAAATAACAAGGGAATAGGCTACAGGTCTGTCTCGCCTCCTCAAGTACCTTTTCGCATCTTTCGAATTTTTTAACCTCTGTGCGGTTTCTGTGTAATCTGTTGCTTGTCTCTACCTGATCCCTGATAACTTTCAGCTTACCAGAAGGTGTATGCAACATTTCCGATCACTTTTTCCACATCTTCGAATGCCACAGATGTGGACTTCTACAGAACATGTGTAACAACTACAACATCCTCCGCTGCTGCTGATATCTAACACTAGCGGACAACGCTAGGTATCTTTCGACGCTGTGGATCGGTCCGTTAGCTAATGACGAGCTTCGGGGCCCACCCCCTGCTGCGAGGAACGGAACGCCTTCCCTCGAACAACGGGCTCGCCGGCACGTGACTCGAGACGCCCCCGCTGTTGAAGCGACAGCAGGGCGTCCGCGTCTCCCCGGGGAAATGTCGGCAGGAAACCACTCGCAGAAATGACAACTCCCGCGTCAGCCCGGCCGGACGAGTTGTCAGCTGAAGAAAGGCGACCACTTGACTTTCCTCGCATTCCACCTGTTACTGTCTCTTTCAGAAGTGAAATGACGGGGGCGGGCGCGCGCCTCAGAACGTGCCGACGCTCGCTGCTAAGTTAACTGTCGGAATTCTCTTCGCAGACACCCCTTTCAAGCTGTCGTATACTGTTACTTGAGGGACAAACGGTATTTCTGGCCGAGAGAGTTGATGTGACTCGGAAACACACTTTTTCTGCACCTGCTGGGTTTTTCAGCAGAGAACAAACACAAATAAGACCTGATGGACGGAAAACACACATAAACATTAATTCCGTTCGCAAGCGTTTTCCAGATACACCTATTTCCAGCTAATGGCTTTTGCTGTGTCGATCACTCTAATGTGAACATGATTTGTAAACAGAAGAAAATCGTCAGACTTTTAAAGGCAGTAAGCTCTGCCGGATCTGTGCCGCTATATTTAAAATTGGAACAAATGAGCTCTCGCTCACAATTTTTAATCTTATCAACCAGGTTTCAACACTTCTAAGAGTGCCTTCATCAGGGTTTATACTTTAAAATGGCCAACAAAGTAGTTAAAAACTTATGGGAAAAGAAATTTTTTATATAAAAGTGTAAGTACTGACTAACAATACAAGACAGAGACAGTACTTACACGTCACGTGTAAAATAAATAACAGGCCAGAAGGGTTTTAGTCACAAAGTTTTTCAAAAGGAATGCATGAAGGCGAGCCACTATGGGCTGCTCATACCCGTACAGCCACAGGCTGCAACGGACTTTGCAATATTTAAAGACTGTTATTTTGACAATGAGAAACTACATGCACAAGAAGCGTTACTGAAGCTTTGCACATACGTGAAAGAAATCTATTTTGGTTAGTGGGTTGACCACAGAAGCGTTGTTCCATGATCTTAATTAAACTGGCGTTATTTACAGATTCAAGTCCACTGGAAAAAATTCCATATTAGACGAACACCTACCTCAGATTATAAATATAGCAACTACGTCAATGAAAACTCTAGACACATGTTCCTATCCATCTAAACGCGCTGCAAAATACAATAGAGTTAACTTTACTTCTTTGAACAAGAGTTTAAAGTGAGAAACAACAGAGAAGAACCTAAGAAGTGCCTGTCTTTGAATTTACTATAAGTGCTGCACCCGTTCTTCAGTCTCCACTAGTTGTACCACGGGAACCAATGAGAACGGAACAATTTTCCACTCCTTAACATACAGCTTCCAAGTCATCGCGAACTATGTAAGGAAACGGTTTTTGTTTCCGGCTACTTCTGAGTATTCTGTATTCTTCTTAAATGAAGCGACACAAAACACACACATACACACACACACACACACATATATATATATATATATATATATATATATATATATATATACTCCTGGAAATGGAAAAAAGAACACATTGACACCGGTGTGTCAGACCCTCCATACTTGCTCCGGACACTGCGAGAGGGCTGTACAAGCAATGATCACACGCACGGCACAGCGGACACACCAGGAACCGCGGTGTTGGCCGTCGAATGGCGCTAGCTGCGCAGCATTTGTGCACCGCCGCCGTCAGTGTCAGCCAGTTTGCCATGGCATACGGAGCTCCATCGCAGTCTTTAACACTGATAGCATCCCGAGACAGCGTGGACGTGAACCGTATGTGCAGTTGACGGACTTTGAGCGAGGGCGTATAGTGGGTATGCGGGAGGCCGGGTAGACGTACCGCCGAATTGCTCAACACGTGGGGCGTGAGGTCTCCACATTACATCGATGTTGTCGCCAGTGGTCGGCGGAAGGGGCACGTGCCCGTCGACCTGGGACCGGACCGCAGCGACGCACGGATGCACGCCAAGACCGTAGGATCCTACGCAGTGCCGTAGGGGACCGCACCGCCACTTCCCAGCAAATTAGGGACACTGTTGCTCCTGGGGTATCGGCGAGGACCATTCGCAACCGTCTCCATGAAGCTGGGCTACGGTCCCGCACACCGTTAGGCCGACTTCCGCTCACGCCCCAACATCGTGCAGCCCGCCTCCAGTGGTGTCGCGACAAGCGTGAATGGAGGGACGAATGGAGACGTGTCGTCTTCAGCGATGAGAGTCGCTTCTGCCTTGGTGCCAATGATGGTCGTATGCGTGTTTGGCGCCGTGCAGGTGAGCGCCACAATCAGGACTGCATACGACCGAGGCACACAGGGCCAACACCCGGCATCATGGTGTGGGGAGCGATCTCCTACACTGGCCGTACACCTCTGGTGATCGTCGAGGGGACACTGAATAGTGCACGGTACATCCAAACCGTCATCGAACCCATCGTTGTACCATTCCTAGACCGGCAAGGGAACTTGCTGTTCCAACAGGACAATGCACGTCCGCATGTATCCCGTGCCACCCAACGTGCTCTAGAAAGTGTAAGTCAACTACCCTGGCCAGCGAGATCTCCGGATCTGTCCCCCATTGAGCATGTTTGGGACTGGATGAAGCGTCGTCTCACGCGGTCTGCACGTCCAGCACGAACGCTGGTCCAACTGAGGCGCCAGGTGGAAATGGCATGGCAAGCCGTTCCACAGGACTACATCCAGCATCTCTACGATTGCTGCGAAAGGTGGATATACACTGTACTAGTGCCGACATTGTGCATGCTCTGTTGCCTGTGTCTATGTGCCTGTGGTTCTGTCAGTGTGATCATGTGATGTATCTGACCCCAGGAATGTGTCAATAAAGTTTCCCCTTCCTGGGACAATGAATTCACGGTGTTCTTATTTCAATTTCCAGGAGTATATATATATATATATATATATATATATATATATATATATATATATATATATATATATATATATCCAGTGTTTCTGTTATTATGCCATTTCTAAGTGATGCAATATTAATGGTGGATTGAGGAAGACCGGTACATAATTTGGCGACCCGACTGTAGGGTGTGGGAATGACGAATGCCCGATTAACGTTATCTGGGTTAAGGATGAGCCAACAATATACTGAATTCCAGCATTACCATTTGAGGGCGCCACGAATTTGTAAGTCATTTTCAGCCAGGTGTCTGGGTACTTTTAATCACATATTGTATATGTTGAATGGCTAGGTTCTATGTTTGCAATCATGTGCCCAACGTTTTAGATGATACAGTAAAGCGTTCTGGCCTGCTTCACTGAGATTATTCCACAGTTTTTGTGCTATTACAACTCGTCAGAAATTTTCGTACGGTACTCGCTTCTCTATATGAAGATATCAGTAACAAATCATGAAATTGTTTCATGCATGATTATTAGGAAATAAAATCTACGTCGAAAACTGTTTATCACGATAGTAAAATTTAAGTTACCATCAGACTAAGCTCACATGATTTCATTCATGTTATTATTTCCTGCTCAGTGATAAGGGATATTATCGGCATTTCTATATGACAGAATGTACGGGGTTGTCTTACAACCCTTGTCTTTGTCAGCATCTATTTACAGCCTGAGTATAATTATCGATATATCGTCACGTCGAAACCAAAATCAAGTGCAAATCCGAAAGCAGGGTCGTTAATGAAGTATAAAGGAACTAGAAGGAAGTGTCAAAAAGACATGGGATACTTTCAAGTATCGTGTCGCACCCTCTTCTACCCCGCGTGTTGCAGCAACACGACGTAGGATGGACTCAACAAGTCTCTGAAAGTCCTCGGCAGACACAGCCATCAGTTACTACGAAATCGTTACTGATACAGGATGTTCTGTACGAGCTGAACTCTCGATTACGTACCAAAAATGTTTGATATGATTCACGTCGGGCAATCTGGGTTGCCAAATCATTCGCTCGAATTCTCCAGAATATTCTTCAAACCAATCGCGAACATCTGTTGCACAGTGACATCACATCGTTGTTTGGGAACATTAAGTCTATGAATAGCTGGAAATGGTCTCCAAGTAGCCGTACATAAGCAATTCCAGTGAATGATCGATTCAGTTGCACCAGAGGGCCTAAGCGATTCCATGTAAACAAAGCCCACAACATTACGGAGACACCACCAGCTTGCACAGTGCCTTACTGACAACTTGGTTCCATGGCTTCGTGAGGTCTGTGCCGCGCTCGAGCCCTGCCATCAGCTCTTACCAACTGAAATCTGGACTCCTCCGACCAGTCAACGGTTTTCCAGTAGTCTAGTGACCAAGCGATACGTTCACGAGCCTAGGACAAGCGTTGCAGGCGATGCCGTGCTGTTAACAAGGCACTCACGTCTGCAGTCTTCTGCCAGAGCCTATTAACACCGTATTTCGCCATACTGTCCTACCGGACACGTTCGTTGTACGTCCCACAATGATTTGTGCCGTTATTTCACGCTTTGTTACTTGTCTGTTAGCACTGACATCTCTACACAAACGTCGCTACTCTAGGTCATTAAGTGAAGTCCGTCGGCCACTGCGTTGTCTGTGGTGAGAATAATGTCTGAAATTTCGTACTCTGGGCTCTTTTGGCACGTCAGAGTATTACTGACACCAATGTACAGCCTGAAAGGAAGTGATCTCCTGGTTGGAGAGTGCACTTATTTATACAAACATCGAAGACTCCAGAATGTTAGAACTTATCAACCATCGAATATTCAAGATATAGTAACATTACACATATATTTCCAGAACGTTTCAGAAATGATAAATACAGGATAATAAATGATTGTTGTTTGGGTTTGAACCGGTGACCAACAGCACGCTAGCTAGCGAACATAAGCCTCACCAAGACATCTTATCGGTATCAACACCTGTACAGCATGAACGTCGTATTTGGACTCTGTGATCCACTCTGGTCAGATATAATTGCATTCCTCACAAGAGAGTTCTAATCAAATTCCATACCTATGAGGTATCGCTTCAGTTGAGCGATTAGATTCTTGATTTCCTGTCAGAAAGGTCACAGGAAGTAGCAATCGACGGAATATCATCGGGTAAAACAAAAGTAATATCTGGCATTCCACAAGGAAGTGTTATACGCTCTCTGCTGATCCCAATCTACATTAACGAGTTTAGAGACAATCTGAGCAGCCCTCTTAAATTTCTTCCAGATGATACTGTCATTTACCGTCTAGTAAAGTCATCAGAAAATCAAAACCAATTGTAAAATATCTTAGGTACTATATCTGTGTGGTGCAAAACGTAGCAATTGCCTTTGAATAAGAAAAAGTGTGAGGTCATACACACGAAAACGGAAAACGTCCCTTAAATTTCGTTCGCACCATAAATCAGAGAAATGTAAAGACCATCAGTTTGACTAAATACCTAGAATTTACAATGACGAACAATTTAAATAGGAACAGCACCATAGATAACGTTGTGGTGAATGCAAACCAAAGACTGCATTTTAATGATAAAACACTTAGAACATGCAACAGGTCTACTAAAGACACAACCTCCACTACGATTGCTCATCCTCTCCTAGAGTACTGGAGTGTTGTATGGTATGCTTACCAGATAGGATTCACGGAGGACAACGGAAAAGTTCAATGAGGGGCAACTCGTTTCGTATTATGTTCGAATAGGGGATAGAGAGAGCCACTGATATGATAATCGAGTCGGCATGACAATCGTTAAAAATAAAGACTTTTTCGTTGAGAAGAGGTCTTTTCCTGGAACTTCAATCACCAAATTTCTCCTGTGAGTGTGACAATATTTTATTGTTCGCAAAATACATAGGGAGACATTGTCATCTTAATATAATAAGAGAGAGTTAGTACATAAATATATAAGTTTTCATTTCTTCCATGCGCTGTTAAGGAGTAGAACGATAGAGAAATAGTCTGAAGGTGTTTGATGAACTCTGTGCCATGCATTTAAGTTTGAATTGCCGAGGAGTCATGTAGAGGTAGATGTTGATGTAGGTGAACAGCTGTCGATCCTGTTCTTTGTAGAGTGAACTTTGGAGCTAGAGTTCTTCAACTTTACTAACTCGACATGTTGGTAATGGTAAGAAATAGGACAGCTGTAGAGTGGAGGACAATAATGTGCTTTGTCCATTTTTTTTCAAAAACAAATTGTGTATGATGTGAGATGTAGGATGCCACACTGACTAATATTGTTAATAGGCTAATGTTATAATATGAATTCATTTTACATAAGGCATGCAGTGAAAGACTATGCCAATCCCTCTCACTAGAGGGAATAAATGTCTTTGTCCAGTGTTCTGTATTAAGTTTTAGATTCATTGTGGATTGGAAAACAATAGTTGAACAAGAAAGAGAGAATTTTTCTTTATTGTCTGTTGTTGGTACTAGTGGAAACATTTTCTTTAGTAGGAGATATTCCATTTTGTTATGCAGAAAAACAGGCTGACGAATCATGCCAACATTACTCTCATGAAACGTCTGTTGTGCAGGTCAGCCTCCATGTAAGTCGATTCAAAAATGTTAATTTCTGATGACATGTAGGCTGTCCTGCAAAACGTCTCCATAAGGCAGCTCAGTACCACTCTACCTCAACATGATTGCTGTGTAGGGCAGCGTAAATGTTGGGAGCTAGAAAACTGTTTTTTGTCCCTGACATGTAGACTACGTTGTAAAGCAGGTCAATAAGGCAAGTTGATAGTATCTCCACACGTTAAAAACAGAAAGCTGCAGCTGGACAAGTGTTGTATGATGACAAAGGCTATCATTACTTTACGTATATGATCATAAAGGAGAAAACCTTCTGCAGACACCTTTGGAAGATTTGTATCGCTTTTCAAGACATACACTGAGAATGACGAGATGAAATGTCCATTTCCTTCAGTACTGTTATTTACAGGTGGCAAAAGGTTCGACATCGTCATATGAGCTTGCATCACATGTCCACCAAAAATTTCCCTCTCTCACCAGTTTCTCACAAGGGAACAGTCCAAACCAATATGTCGATACCTATCCAAAAGTTTTGGGCAGGAAGAATACAAATGGTTCAAATGGCCCTGAGTACTATGGGACGTAACATCGGAGGTCATCAGTCCCCTAGAACTAAGAACTACATAAACTTAACTGACGTAAGGACAGCACACACATCCATGCCCGAGGCATTTTTTGTAATGTTAAAAATTGCTACATTTGTAGCTCGCCAGGTGGCTTATACCCCTGCTACTTTTGGCAGACAGTGCATGTGCGACATTGTGGGCGCATTTCCTTGGTTGACGACACATAATTTGTAAAGCGAATTTCAGTTTTTATTGATAGCTTCCCTGCCACAATTAATCACAGTTACTATTCGTTCGAATTTCCAACACATTTAATATCCGTTGTAATTAGAAGTGGTTGCTAATAGCACCCGTCTTTGTACAGGACCCAAAATTTCACTACAGTGTGGAACCTAATGAGTTTTTTTCAACGCATGGGGATGGAGTATGAAGAATGTGGTGTGCAGTCGAAATCACATGCTTCTCTTGAAGACCTATATGTGTTATTTACTAGTTCATTTCTTGGACATTCATTCGAATGTCGGCGACATTTCGTTAGAAATTGTGGAAATATGAGTGTTAGAAGGAACAGAAAATAGGTCAGACTATTCTGTAAACTGTCGTTCGAACGATGATTATTGTGCTAATTAGTCCAGAAGTAAAAAAAAAGAAAGAAAGGAAAGGATAGACCACTGCATTCCAAGAGCAAGAAAACTACGAGAATTTTTAACTTTCAGTGAGAAAGAAAAGGCTGAAAATGTTTTGGTTATGTGAAAGGAGAAAAAACAATTAAACTTAAGGCAGATTTCGTTCCGTAACATCTGAACGTGAACTGTATAAATGGAAGAAAGATTTACGTAATGTACTAAAATGTGACGAAATGAAACTTGCAAAAGTGTGGGAGAAAATCTATTCAAAAGATTTACAGTTGCTCGTGAGAGTCAGTGCACTGTTACCGAGGGAGATCTAAGAGACTGGGCGCCCTGAATTCCAAGAGATATGAACATGACTGATTTTCAGTCTTATTCGACCTGGTTAAACAGATTTAGGAAGTATACAAAAAGCACGTCGCAAAATTAGAAAGTCTGCCTTAAGTAAACGTGTACAGGATATGTCATTAATCACTAATGTTATTAGAGCCAATCAGGCAGCTTTCATGCAAGAAGCGTGTGCAAATCGCACTGTATCATTTCAAGAGAAAAATAGAGTCGCTCGTGCAGTCAGTGAATGCTATGGCGTATCCGTATACTACAATGTACTTGTGTGTGTGTGTGTGTGTGTGTGTGTGTGTGTGTGTGTGTGTGTGTGCGAGAGAGAGAGAGAGAGAGAGAGAGAGAGAGAGAGAGAGAGAGAGAGAGTTTTATTTATTTAATTATTAATTTTTTATCTATTTTGTGTGTGTGTGCGTGTGTGTTTTGAAGGAGGATTTGGGGTTTTTATGTGTTGTTATGGGTGTTCTTGCTCATGTGTTCTTATGCGTGTGTTTTAATTGTTTGTGTTACGTATGCTTATGATCTGTGTGTCTGTGTTTGGAAGTTGCTGACAGGTTGTTTGCTTTAGTGTGCTAGATGTCCCCTTTATTTTTGTTTTAATTTCGTGATCCAGTTTCTCTATAATGTTTGTATCATATCCATTCTCTATAGCTATTTGTTTGATTGTCTGTAAGTCAACCTGTAGCTGTCTTCACGGAATGTGCAGTATATACTGGAAATTGGCTAATTTGTGGGCCATCAGATGATTCCAGTATTTGTGTATGGCTGTGCTGATGGTGGTAGTGACTTTTCATGAACATGAAAAATTGTTGTTGGTTTAAATGAAACACCCCCAGGCTGTGGCTAAGCCATGTCTCCACAATATCCTTTCTTCCAGGAGTGCTAGTTCTGCAAGGTTCGCAGGAGAGCTTCTGTGAAGTTTGGAAGGTAGGAGACGAGGTACTGGCGAAATTAAAGTGTGAGGACCGGGCGTGAATCGTGCTTGGGTAGCTCAGTTGGTAGAGCACCTACCCACGAAAGGCAAAGGTCCCGAGTTCGAGCCTCGGTCCGGCACGCAGTTTTAATCTGCCAGGAAGTGTCATTGTTGGTGGTTGTTGTCTCTGTGTACTTTGAGATCAAGAAAGTTTAAAATTTTGTCATTTTCTATTTCTACGGTGAATTTTCTTTGGGATGAACTGTTTTTATATCATTGTGGAGTTGTTTGATGAGACTGGGTCTTTTATCTAGAAGACGTATGATATCATGTACATGGCAGTACCAACAGAGTATCCTGTGTTGTTTGGGTCTTACTATTGTTTCAAACATTTTGTTTTCAGTGTGACTGAGGAAGATATTGGCTAGGAGACCACTGACTGATGACCCCATCCCAATGAGAAATAATTTTGCTCTTTGATTAGTTTTAGAATGCAAGCTATTTCTTTTATGTGCGATTTGAGAATGACGTTGAGTTGCTCTAATTATTGACTGTTTCAATGGTGGGGTTATTCGTGTTCATGGATGTCACGTCCAATGATGTGAGCACGGCTGTTGTGGGTATGTTGATGTCTTTGATTTTTTGTATCACCTCTTCAGTGCTGTGTGTGCTTCTGTTGTTTGTGTATACAAAATGTTTCAGTAAGCATGTGTATTTCTCTGGTTAGCTAATAACGATACCTTCCATCTAAAACATGTAACAACAAATACGGCAAGAAAAGCAATAATGAGAATCTCTTCTGATGCAATAGGCAACGACAGTATCGGTATAACCATGATTAAGAATGTTGCCGATATCTTAGTACCTGTCTTAACTGACATATTTAATTTTTCCCTCGTGAACGGAATATACCCCACTGCATGGAAAAGAAGGATAATTCGACCCATCCCTAAGATCGAAAACCCGCAACTGCCTAGTGATTACCGACCAATTAGCATACTGCCTGCTGTTTCCAAAGCACTTGAATATATTGTTCATGACCAAATCACTGAAAACTTGCATGAATTCAGCCCATATGACAAATTTCAATCCGGTTTCCGTAAACATCACAGCACAAACACTGCTCTAATTAAAGTAACTGATGACCTGAAATATGCCATCGACAATCGAAAGGCAACAATATTGACGCTACTGGACTTCAGCAAAGCCTTTGACACTGTTAACTTTGACATATTGCTCAGAAAAATGCAACAGCTTAATTTCTCTGATAGTGCAATGAGATGGTTTGAAAGCTACTTAAAAGACAGACAGCAATGTGTTGTCTGCGTAAATGAAAAATCTTCCTGGAAACATGTTTCCTCGGGAGTGCCACAAGGATCAGTCTTAGGACCACTTTTGTTTTCTTTATATGTCAACGATATTTCGTCGGTTTTGTCCTCCTGTAAATATCATTTCTATGCCAACGACCTCCAGCTCTACCTAAGCGTCAGACCTGAAGATGTGTTTACCACTGCAATCGCTCTGATGAATGATGATCTGTCTTCAGTAGTGACATGGGCGAAAAACCTGGGGCTTAAATTAAATGCAAAAAAAGACGCAAGCTATCTTAATAGCCCACCAGAAATTAATAAGTTCAGATTTCCGCGAACGGCTACCTTCTATTCTGCTCGACGGTACTCCAATACCATATCAGAAAACAGTGAAGAACTTGGGTGTAACTTTGGACGAGCATCTCAACTGAGCGGAGAATACAGTCGCAGTGTGCCGAAAGACGTCTGCTTGTCTCTATGCTCTCAAAAAGTTTCGGAACATATTTCCACAGGACTTGAAACGCCAGCTCGTGCAAGCACTCGTTCTACCGAACCTCCACTATTGTGATGTGATTCAACAAGGCATGAGTAATGAAAACAAAAGATGGCTAGGGCTAACCATGAATGCCTGTGTGCGTTACACTTGCAACATTCGCCGATATGATCAAGTTAGTGCTTCATACTCCGAGCTAGGGTGGCTGCGGCCGGACAAACTGCGTGACTACCACACTCTATGTCTACTTCACCGACTCCTCGTCACGCAAGCACCCCAGTATCTTGCTTCAGAGATTAAAAACCTGTCATGCCATCATAATCGAAACACGAGGTCACTCTTATCTGGTATCCTAACTGTGCCCACTCACAAAACAAAAACTTTTGCAAACTCCTTCTCAGTTGCCGCTGTCCGCCTCTGGAACAAACTGCCCCTTACCTTTAGGAAAATTCAATCTCCTGTTGCTTTTACGAGTAAGAAGAAGTTGAAGCATTTCCTACTATCATCCGCATAAAATTCTCCACAAAATTAATGTGCAAGGCCAATCCTCTCATCTGTCAAATAGCAAAGATAGCGTCTCCTATCTTGCTCCTGAGATGCCTTCCTCTTCATCTATCTCTATTAGCCACGCAATCTTCTTTTCCTTTATATTTCCTTAATCATGTTTCACCATGTCCCTCTATTCCTCTCCTCCCTTCACCATGAGTCTCCCTCATGTTCCCTGCTGCCAGCACTCCTATCTAAAATCTTTCTCTTCAATAATGTGTTTTTCCAGGTGTACCTTTCTAATTGTTTATTTCACTTTTTATATTAGCTGTAGTTTAACATGCCTACTAAAACATATGAATGTAAAATAAGTAGAATGCCTGGTTAGATGTAAGAGAGGGCCTGATGGCCCTAATCTTGCCAGGTTAAATAAATAAATAAATATGTGGGTGTATATCGGAGTGTTCTCCTTGGGCAGCACACTGATGCCAATAATCTTTGTGAAGAATAAGTACGCCGAGACACTTCGCTTTTCCTTGTATTTGTATTCTATACATGACTGGAAAGTTCAGCTTCATTCTTCGCATTTCTGCTGGCTTCATTTCAGCTACCAAATAACTTTATATACAATCTCGGTAGTAGGAACCCATGAGTATTTTTGGTCAATTTACCGAGAAAAGCTCCTTTTTCAGCCTGCTTCGGACGCACAATTTGGGACAATTTTGTATTGTTCATTGCCTCAGTAACAGTTCGAACTTCGTTTACAACGTTTGATTGGCTGACAAATATAGGTGCACAGCAAGTAACATTATAAGATGATACCTTAGAGCAGAAGATGTTGTCGTTGTTGTTGTGGTCTTCAGTCCTGAGACTGGTTTGATGCAGCTCTCCATGCTACTCTATCCTGTGCAAGCTTCTTCATCTCCCAGTACCTAGTGCAACCTACATCCTTCTGAATATGCTTAGTGTATTCATCTCTTGGTCTCACTCTACGATTTTTACCCTCCACCCTGCCCTCCAATACTAAATTGGTGATCCCTTGATGCCCCAGAACATGTCCTACCAACCGATTCCTTTTTCTGGTCAAGTTGTGCCACAAACTTCTCTTCTCCCCAATCCTATTCACTACTTCCTCATTAGCTATGTGATCTACCCATCTAATCTTCAGCATTCTTCTATAGCACCACATTTCGAAAGCTTCTATTCTCTTCTTGTCCAAACTATTTATCGTCCATGTTTCACTTCCATACATGGCTACACTCCATACAAATACTTTCAGAAATGACTTTCTAACACTTAAATCTATACTCGATCTTAACAAATTTCTCTTCTTCAGAAACGCTTTCCTTGTCATTGCCAGTCTACATTTTATAACCTCTCTACTTCGACCATCATCAGTTATTTTGCTCCCCAAATAGCAAAACTCCTTTACTACTTTAAGTGTCTCATTTCCTAATCTAATTCCCTCAGCATCACCCGACTTAATTCGACTACATTCCATTATCCTCGTTTTGCTTTTGTTGATGTTCATCTTATATCCTCCTACACTATCCATTCCATTCAACTGCTCTTCCAAGTCCTTTCTTTGCTGTCTCTGACAGAATTACGATGTCATCGGCGAACCTCAAAGTTTTATTTCTTCTCCATGAATTTTAATGCCTGCAGAAGATAGAAACTGAAAATACAAAACGGATATTGATTGTTCTTCCTCAGCACCGAGTGAAACTTGATCGTCTTTCTTAAGTACGTCAAATCTTTAGCGCGGATTATCGAGTATCTTGATTTTTTTTTTCGAAAACACATTATATTATTTCCATTCCTCTATAAGATGTCATTATAAACTACATTTAAAGTTTGCTGGACCTTGATCATTATTTCCGTATACCCGTCATATAGACATTAAGTTTCTTATTATGCACATTTACGTTCATGATTATATCTCACAAGTAAATTGTACCAAATTTGACTTCGTGCATGAAGAATGAATGAATAAATGCATAGAATTCTAGCTCTATTTTCTGGTTTATCACGGAGACGACGTAGGCCTACTTACGTTCGCTGGAAACCTCAAAATGAAAGTCAATAGTAAAATCAAGTAGGTTATTCCTGAAAAACTGAGACAGATTTCCTGGCAAGAAATATTTTGGGAAATACAGAAGTTATGCCACTGTTGAAAAGATGCAATAAATTAGTGTGAAAACAAAGTCGGAAACTATTATGCTATTAATTGAATCTTTGTTAAAATCTATGTGAAACACCTGTTTTAGTAACATGTACATGTTGCGGAAGTTGGACTGCCATTATTAAACAATGAGTTACATACATATTGAAGCAAAATATCCATTTTATAAGGTGAAGGCTATTGTGACCATTCTTTTATTTATAAGGCGATGTACTCGTTAATACCATCCGAATTGCCTACTGGTGCCATTTTTTGAATTGAAAATATTCTGGAACATGCTTTCAAAACAGATTTCATCGTTTTGTACTATTTCTGGCCACACGTTGAATGGCATTTCGTAGATAAGGTTTCTAAACTAGAAGATATGTATACTGCAATGACACTGACGCACTGACACTTTAATAAATCAACTCACGTAGAACTCTATGAAATTCTGTTCCTTTGATACTTACGGGCTAGCAAAGAAAACGTAGTTAAGTTCTTTGCAAACGTGAACGTAAAACACGTTGTGCAGACGATTTGAAAGGTGAAAATCTAATGAGTAAGAATCAATACCAGTAAGCAAACAAACATTCTTTTCGGAGTTCTAAATTCATGATCTATTGACGTGAATACAGTAAAATAAGATTACGAAAGCACCTTTGTCACATAACATTCTTTTCTTCTTAGATACCTGAAGCGAAAAAAAGCGGCGTTTACGAAGGTAAATGTATCGTTTTAAGGCGTTTGTTACGAATGTGAGAGCAGAAAAACCTTTTGAAGTACCTTCCTGACGCTATTTTGTTAGAATAATTGGCGTAATATTTCTTATTTAAAGCAACTCGTACACAAGACAGAAATTATGAACAGAAATCATCTCCGTATAAACAATTGTCTGCTAATGTTTCGGGACATCTGACACTACGGTGCCGGCTTCAAAACGACATACAGCCTGTCTGTAGCACTATGTCCTATTATTTTTACCTCCATGGTATAAACTGGCGAAACACTTAGCCTCTCTAGTCCAGCCGCACATGGGAAAAACTGACACATACATAAAGGGCTTAGGACATTTCAATGAGAAGCTGAAGAAACTAAAACTTCGTCCAAACAACATCCTTATCTGCTTTGACATTGTTACTTTGTTTATCAAAGTGCCACTCAGTGATTCTCTGGAGAACACTGGTTCCAGTTCCCCGCAAGACATCACCATGGTATTTCTGCATGTCTCAACACGAACTATTTCACGTGGATTGGCAACTTCTACTATCAACTAGAAGGCGTCGCCACGGGTAGTCCGTTTAGTCCAGTTCTTCATGGAACATTTCGCACTTCATGGAACATTTCGCACTTCATGGAACATTTCGCACCACAGGCGCTGGACTTGGCACCTTGTAAATCTAAGGTAGTACATATACGTCGACACTAACTTCGTTGTGTGGAGCCATGGTGAGGAACAGCACGGTGACTTCATAAGACACTTGAACAGTCACCGGGCCAACATAAAATTTACCATGGAGGTTGAAAAGGACCAACAACTACTCTTTCTAGATGCGCTGGTCACGATGGACGTGGGAAGCCTAGAACACAGTGTGTATCGTAAACAGTTCGATACTTGCAGTGCGGTAGCATTCTCGCTTCCCGAGCCCGGGTTCCCGGGTTCGATTCCCGGCGGGGTCAGGGGTTTCCTCTGCCTCGTGATGACTGGGTGTTGTGTGATGTCCTTAGGTTAGTTAGGTTTAAGTAGTTCTAAGCTCTAGGGGACTGATGACCACAGATGTTAAGTCCCATAGTGCCCAGAGCCATTTGAACCTTTTTTTTTCGATACTTGCACAAACTGCCAAATCACCACCCGAGTCAGAGAAGAGGCATGACGTCAAGAGTGACGGAAAGATTAGGCCGTATACTTTGCAAACACAGTGAAAATACTATTTATTAATCACACCGAGCGAGGTGGCGCAGTGGTTAGCACACTGGACTCGCATTCGGGAGGACGACGGTTCAATCCCGTCTCCGGCCATCCTGATTTAGGTTTTCCGTGATTTCCCTAAATCGCTTCAGGCAAATGCCGGGATGGTTCCTTTCAAAGGCACGGCCGATTTCCTACCCAATCCTTCCCTAACCCGAGCTTGCGCTCCGTCCCTAATGACCTCGTTGTCGACGGGACGTTAAACACTAACCACCACCACCACTATTTATTAATCGACAAAGAAAATCAAAGAGTGTCTCAGATAACGAGAAAAAGGATCGACTTGCACTGTCGGAAATGTACATGGGAATAGTCTATGTAGGAATGACTGTACGATCAGTCAATACTAGGATCATCAAACGTAAGTGGCACTGCAGGTTGGGGCAGGTGGATAAATCAGCCGTGGCAGAGCACGCGCTGTTTGATACAGGCAACACAGTAAAATTCGCCGACACGGAAAATCTTCCTATGACATCCGCTTTTTCAGGAAAGATGGACGGGACCTAGATTCCCGTGCTGCAGCGAACGACCGTTGCAGGTAGCAAAGCGAGAAGAGCAGCAGTGGTAATGACCACGGAAAGGCGTTTGGATGTTGGAGCGACAGGTATATGTTATCTGCGGCCGTGAGCCCAGCTCCTGTCCGTCAACAATGGACCGTGAAGCTTCGACAATGCCAGCCACTCGCACAGCCTAAAGGTCAGAAAAATCATCAAAGGAACGTTGATCGAAGAACACGAGACAGAAGTCAACAGGCAATTTGTTGGCAAGTCTTCTTTATGAAAAATTTTGGAAACACATAAAAATGACCGGCGTTATGAAAAGATATGGAAAAGTTTACGTGGCCGATAATCAGAACTAAAGCCACTGATTTATCATTAGATCCCAAAGAGCTGTCAAGTTACGGCAGTGCTCTTTGCTACGTCTCACTCGGTGTTTTTCAGGTTAATATCGAGCATTTTACAGGCCAGTCAAAGTACGATACAGTGCTTCACTGTTCGTCAGAGCAGGAGCATACGTGTGCAGTCCTGTGGTCGTCTTGGAAGACGGGAGTGTCCCCAGCACGATTATTGTGAGGATGTAGAAGACAGTCGGGGGTGTCGAAATAAACATCATGGCTCACGTTCATGGCAACCTGAACGAGTGTGACTTAGTCACGGTATGATCTCACTTCTAAAACTAATCAGAGAGTCACCTCCATGTTGAATGACGTTCTCCACATACAGGTGGCTAAGACCGGATTTTCCCAGGTGCAGGAATTTGGCGCCGCGCGAGCAGGACATCGTGTTCTGCGTCTGCGTAGGAGCGCAAAACTAACATATGTTACGCACTTTTGTTTTCCCAGAAAATGAAACCGCAAGCTCATTAACTATTCATTGCTATTTGGGAAGGGTGATCAAACGAAGTACTGTTACTTTTATTACGGTATATTGATAATTTTTACTTATGGACCGTCTGACAGCAACTGAATAAAACTTTATTTTCTGTAAGGCATCATCAGTTGCCTGCAATATGTACATATGTTTGCTATTTAATTTTCGTTTTTGTCACTGTACCTATAGGTTATAAACAGTTCTGGTGTTTGGAATTTCCTATTAAGCAGTAATGTTTCGAACTGTACTTACAAGTTGCGTGGACAATTTCTTACATATTACGCTCCTGTTGCATTTTTGGTGTTGTTCTTCTTCTTGTGAATGCCAATTTGCGTCCCCCCCCCCCCCCCACATTCCACAGCACTATGAATTGAACGCATGTTTCAATACAATGTTTTGGTCTCTGTTGCCGACTGTCAAACGTTTTTGCCAAAGATCTAATGCTATTGCCAAACGTACGAGTGTAATGATTGAAGTATCTGTGATCTGTTCGTGTACACATTTATGTGTGTGTGTGTGTGTGTGTGTTTGCCTTTTGGTGTGATATAATTTTTTGTTTTATCTTATCATTTCCTTTATTAAGTGTAGCAGGGAACCTTTCCTGATGTGTGTTTGTTCATTTATCACATGCTTGTTTTCTGCTATGGCTTTCTGAATGTGGAAGTTTTCTAGCGTTTGTATAAGATGTTTGTCATGGTTGCTTACTCTCATTATTTTCATTTCTTGTTCCATGTTTGTAGGATGATGGTTATGCTGTTTTAAATGATCTGCAAACGTGGAATGGTTTGTTTCGTACTTCCAACAGCTAATATGTTCTTTGTATCGTGTTTCAAAATTCCTGTATGTCATGCCTATGTATACTGCATCACAACTTTGACATTCAAGTTTATATATTCCTGATTGTTGGAATTTGTCCCTCTTGGTAGCTGGCTGGCGTAGGTGTGATTGGAGGTTTTGCCCAGACTTGTATGTTATTTGGAAGCCCTGTCTCTTTAAGATGTTTGCAACTCTGTGTGTTAGTTTATGTGTGTAGGTCATGGTGTACCATCTGGTTCTTTTCTGTGTGGTGCTTCTGGAAATGTTGTGTTTGTTTCGTATTTGTGTTTTTATTTTTTGATTGAGTCTGTATACCACATGTGTGTCATACCCGTTGTTCCTAGCTATTTGTATGATTGTACTCATTTCTTGTTCATAGTTTCTCCTGCAACATGTGTCTTAGTGCTGCAGGTTTCTGGCTGTGGGGGTGGTTGGATGTGGAATGTATTATTGAGTCTGTGGCTGTTGGTTTTCTAAAGATGTTAAATGCGTGTTTGCTATTTTCTTTTTTTGATTATAATGTCAAGAAAATTTGTATGATTTTCTTTTTCTTTTTCAAGTGTGAATTTTATGTTCTGATGAGCTTTGTTTATTTTCGAATGGATTTCATCTATTTTTTCACTTGGCTCATCTATCAGACAAATAATGTCATCCACGTAACTGTATCGATATATGATTTTGAAACTTTCATTAATGGTTATCTTTTCAAATATCTGATCTTCTAGATGACTGATAATGTTTGCTAGTGTTCCTGATATTGGGGATCCCATGGGCAGTCCATCACTTTGTAGATAACATTCTTTCACAAACTCAAAGTAGTTTTGTTGTCAGTCTGAGCATATCTGTTATTTCTTTTATTGCATCTGTGGTGAGGTTGCTGTGGGATGAGACATTTTGTTCTATTGTTTCTGTGATAGGGATGGAGGTATACATATTTTCTATGTCAAATGAAATCCGCGATGCTGTGTGTGGTACTTGTATGTTTTCTATTAGGTTTCTTGAGTTTATCACTGTTCTGTTGTTTTCTACTTTATAGTGTTTTGAAACTAACATTTGGAGGTGTTTGGCTATGTGGTATGTTGGGGCTTTCTTGAGTTTATAACAGCTCTCATTGACATTCCGTCTTTATGTATTTTCGGTTGACTGTGGAGTGTTGGTGTTTGCGCGTTTTTCAGTGTTATGTAGTATTTCTTCTTGTTTGGGAGTGTGTGTTCATTGTTTTTCAATGTTCATTTCACCTTTGCCTGGAATCGTGTAGTTGGATCTGACTTCAGTTTTTGTATCACATTGGTGTTTATGTATTCCTTGGTTCTTGTGATGTATTGCTCTGTATCCATGAATACTGTTACATTTCCCTTGTCTGCTCATGTTATTTATATGTTATTATTTGTTAAATTTTGTTTTAATCTTTTCATAGTAGCTGCTTCTGTTTGGTTGTTCTTATTGTGTGTCTGCTGTGTTTGTTTTATTATGACTTTTATTTCTTCTTTTACTAGTTCTCTTGTCAGTCCTATGTTTATTTCACAATTATTTTGTTGTTCTTCAGGTGTAAGGATGTGTTCAATTTCTACTATGAGATTTTCTATGTACTGATTATTCAATTTACTATTGGTGCAGTGTTTCAAAACTTTTTCCAAGAACATTTTTTCATTTTCGTGCAGTTCTCTCTCTCTTAGGTTTACTAAACGTGGATGGAATGTGTGTTGGTGTTCATGTGGTTTCAAGTTTTAATGTAAATGTATTTTTGCTTCTTTTTTACTGTTGGTTTCTTTATCTTCTGTTTATGCTTGTTTTGTAAATGTTTCATTGCCCTGTATGTGTTGTGTTCAGTTTCCTCTACTAGTGCCATGAAAACTGTGGCATTTCCTACGTTTTTTTGCCAATTGTAGATGAGTCTCATAGAGCATCATGTTTAGGTGTTGTTTTTTCGAATAGAGCATCTTAATTTCATTTAGTAACCAATATCGTTCTGCAACTGATTTCGACTTTTGTGCCACTGTAGAACTGTTTTCAACCGTTACATTAATGTAACTTGGAATTAAATCGTTCTTTTTGCATGTTTTGTTGAATTTTGTGTGGTGTATCGTCTTGTGGAGTCTCAGGTGTATTTTATTGAGCCTGTTGTACATGTTGACAGAGAATGCTTGACGTAACTGTATTGACATCTTCAACTTTTGTAGTCCTGTCTTCCTCAGTTGCGTTTAATATTACGATATTTTTTTTTAATGGCTCTGAGCACTATGGGACTTAACATCTATGGTCGTCAGTCCCCTAGAACTTAGAACTACTTAAACCTAACTAACCTAAGGACATCACACAACACCCAATCATCACGAGGCAGAGGAAATCCCTGACCCCGCCGGGAATAGAACCCGGGAATATTACAGTATACTGATAATTTTTACTTATGGACCGTCTGACAGCCACTGAATAACTGAACTGTTACTTTAACCAGAATACCAAAGCTTTATACAGTACTGACGGATCGCGTGGGAGAAGAGAAAAGGAAACTTAGTTTTTGGGGAGGGTCCGCCTTAAGCAAAACATTTATTTTTATTTTCACTCCCCAGACAAGTGTATCACATCTACCGATTTCTGTTCCATTCGGATAATTCCTTCGCGGTTTGTCATTTTTTTGTCTTCGAGTGCAACTGCGGACATCGGTCGCGGGCCGCATTTCCAGGGCAGGAGCAGGTAGTTTGCTGCCGCGGCGGTCAGAGCGTGGCGGCCCACGGCAGGTGCTGCGGCCGCGGCGCCTGCGGGAGCAGACGACGGCGGCGAGGAATGCGCGCCCCTGGAGACGGCCGGCCGCCTCCTAATGGGCGCCTTTATCCGCCGGCATCCATCACGGCGGCTATTCTGCCCCCTGTCACGAGCCCAGCGCCGCCAGCCTCCCCCGCGGCCGCAATAAATCCGGGTTTAACTCCCGGTGGCGCTGCGATGGCACCGTGTTTGCTCCTTCCGCGGAGCGCCCGTTTAACACACGCGTGGCGTGCCGTGGCGACCCGCCTTTATAATTTTTTAATGTGGAATAACAGATTGTAGGCGACGTGGTTTGTCATACTAAATGCGTGTTTTTATTAGCCGGGAAAGCGCGTGATTAATCATGATCTCGTAATTCAAAAGTGGGAATATTTTTCTCGGCGCGCCGCCGAACGGCGCGGCAGCCAGCTAGTGCTGGCTGGGAAACGGCCACATTCTGGCGGTTAACGTGGACCACACGGGCTTTCCGAGCAGCGTTACGTGCTGCGCCGTTCCTAATCTATATCCTGCTGTGTGAATAGGAGATTAAAACACCAAGTGGCCGCGCTCTCTAAGTTCGGAACATTCCGTGGGAGATGTCACAACAGTGGTCGGCAACAAATGCGCATAAAATACCAGTTAAGAAAAAAAGAAAAGAGGCAGAATTCAATCTGCGTACAAACATTCCGGTTTTAATCACTATATCACTTTAAAAGGCTATACGTTGATCGTGCAGTAAGAGCAGCTTTCTCCAAGCTGAAAATAACCAATTCTTGAGAAATGTAAAACTTTACCCAGGAGGATATATTTGCTCCACTCGAGAGCTGTGTATTACCCTAAAGAAGGTCTGGAATGGAACGAAAAGGGAATTACAGCAGAAAAATTTAAAAAAGGGAATCCTAAGGAAGTTCAAGATTGTTTTGTAACGAATTCCGCCCAATTAACACAAATGAAAGACGGAAGAACTTTGTGGATAATTTGAAAGAGAGAGCGAAACAACTGCTAGACACAACGCCTACACACAGCATAAGGAAAGTGTGTATACATTGCATGAGGTGATAAATAAAACGGCGAACCGTTCGAAACGTAAAAATTTAAACACTGGAAAGGGAAATAGATTGTACCTGAGCTTAAACAGAAGTAGATCATTCGCACAGAGATGGCAGGCATTATTTCATGTATAAAGAATCGATGGCGATGATGTGTAAGGGGGAGGGAGGACGAAAAAGTATCGTCATGGTGACAGACAGGGGACGGAACAACGGCAAATGATCTACACAAAATAAAGGAAAGGTTGAAAGAGCACAATGAGTGTTCACATCGAGGAAAAATGGGGGGGGGGGGAGTCAGAATAACACGAACTGGCCATAGAAAGTATACTGTATGAAAAAAAAATGGTAGCTTCAAAATTATAGGCAGCTCATACAGGTATAAAAAATGGAAATCCTACAGGGATTGGTGACTTGCAACAGAAATATTAAGAACTATAAACAGAAAATGATAGGGAATGCTATTGTTAATGTGCAGGAAAATCCTCGAAGTTACAGTAGATTAGCGACTCCTTCGAATTTGCCTTGTCACGCTCTCAAAAAGAAAAGAAAGAAAGGTAACAGATTAAACAGACAACCAAAGTAAAAGTTGGTGGAAAATTAATGAATGGAATAGCAGTTGGAAGAAAGTCAGACAAGGAAGTTTCCTTCAATTTACGCTGTTTAGCATCTACCAGAGTGCACGGATATGTTTGTGTTGGAAGCAACGAGTAGGTATTGACATGAGTCAGAGAGAACAGAAACGCCTCAGACATCTTTAGGAATAGAAAGAAAAAAATGACGAGGCATTTTTCTGAGATGTCAGTAGTTACTCCACAACCAACTAGGGGGGATGGTAAAGGAAAAGAGTGGGAGACGAAGAAGAAGAAGACTGTACTAACTAACGGAAGGAGAGCAGAGTCAGGAAGGGGAACTGAAGAAGAAAGCGCAAGGCAAGGAGAGGGGCTGAGTATCATGCCTGGACCTGCAAAAGGCCACAATAGCTACTGACGACGAGTGTCTCTGACTATATGGAATACAACACCTAACAAGGGGATTTGCCTTCTTGTCGGGCACTGTAATATGCGAGTGTTCCGAACTCCTCCAAAACAAATAATATTATGAATAATAAAGTACAACTTGCAGATAAATAAGCTCAAAATTTTTTCGAAATTTGCTGTAGAAAAAAGTCTGACGGAAGCGCACGAGATTCAGTGTGCAAATACGGCTCTTTTAGTGAACTTGTAGTTTTGCTAGCACTGCAAGGGAGATTGTAAAAACAGCGTGAATGATAGCGACTTAAATTTAAATAGAGGTGGTGGTTTATGATGTTTGCTGAGAATTAGGAAGACTATGCGATAATGAGAGAATCACTTAGAGAAAATTAACAGAATTACTCCATTATTTGTTCCTCTGATTACTTAGATGCTTCCCGTATCAACTGCCTGCAGACAGCTGCAATTGGCAAATTGGCGGTCGTATCGATGCACCATGGAAACTGTTTATCCTAGTTGTTGGTTTTCATGTTTCAATTTATGCGAAACAAAACAATAATAACTTAGATACTTATACTGCGAACTCAAAGAATGCTTTCACCGTATTCTACTACCTTGGAAAGCCATCAGACACACGATAGGCGGACCAAGGAGAACATAAAAAGACTAGCAGAGGCAAAGATAGTACACCTCGTGGAGAGAGAATTATTGGCATCAAACACAGATCTTAAATGGAGAAAGAGATTACTTACAATGTATGTCTTGGGATGTAATTGAGGACAATATTATAGAAATGGAAGAGGATGTAGATGAAGATGAAATGGGGGATTTCTGGGAACAAAGCTGAAACCCCGCACAATGGTATATTCAGCATCAGCTTTGGCAAGAAGGACAACACTAACTGACCCATCCCAATGGTCTAAAAATGTATTCACGCAGAGTGGGTTCGTAAATTTTACAAAGAAGACACAAGCTCTGTGTCAAAGCACGCAGTGTGAACCTGTAATACCAAACTTTTCCACTAACCTGTCATGAATTTCGAGGGAACTTTTTCTGTGCTTAACGGTAAACTTATCAAACCTCAAAACTGACTGTACCTTCATGCAGAATCATCGTAGACGTCATGGAAACGAAATAAACAAAAAAAAAATCTGCCGACAAACAATCACAGAAGGATAGGCAAGGACGCTTCTTTGACTCAAGTAAGCTCACGAACGAACGTACACCACGACAAGAGCTAACTGCTACACTCTAAGCACTGTGGAGGAGCTAAGGAGTAAACACGTCCGATCGCTGTCGCTGCTCAAGCGGAACTGCCTGGTGTCTACCGTCCCTTGCGCTAGCACTATGTTACAGTGATTCCTGCACAGGATGAGACTCTGTTTTCTCTCGTCACTGCATTGTTATGGCACGAAATACTACAGTACAGCGTGTGAGACACTGCATTGACGGTCAATAACTGAACTGATGAAGAATGAACAAGCAATTTGCTATTTTGGTTCCGCATTAGGTGCAGAATATTATTATATAAAACTAATTATGTGTCGAGATCCTGTACAATTTGCTGAATTCTGCGACTGACGCTACTGTTAGACAAAGGTGCATTTGAAGGCAGTTTCCCTGCTGACTAGCCGATCGTAATATACACATTTACAGCAGCCTGTAGGTTTAGCTGTTTATCGATGATATGAGGCTTTTTACATGTTGAAACCCTAGTTCTATGTGTTGTTTACAAATGCTCAGAAAATATGCCTTTTGTCATTTTAATTCAGCTGGCTTTCTAATAAAGTTGCTGAGAGATTTACCAACAAATTTGAATGCTTCACTTATCACTAGCATTTAAATACACCTCCCTCATAAAACTCTCAGACGTAATATACACTGTGGTCTTTCGTCATCATGGTCGTTTCTTTATGTTAAGACAAAATCCAAATAACTTGTATTTAAGATGTCTCGCTTCGTCTGTCCCTTGCCACTGCTTTGTGATGAATCCTCTTCATTTTCAAATGATTAGAGCAAACGGTACAGTGAACGTGGCGTTTTTGAGGGAGAAGACCGCACTTCCACCCTTAAGTTCTTGAATTTCTGCCAGACATAAATCTTTTCTTTGGCCTGGTACTTTAAAAATACTCATTTATAATAGTGACCAATTGACTAAGGCCACCGTCCTGGTATACTGTACTGAAATATTAATCATAAAACAGAAACCTGTCGATTACATGGTTTAAGTGGCGCCGTCGCACTCGAGTTACAGAGTTTCCACCAGAAGAGCTTGGTCACGTACTAGAATAGCGTTGTAGTTTCTATTTCATTATAATACTGTTGGATGTAGCGTATAGCGCATACATAGGAGAAGAGATTAACTACAGTTCGGTTCCACTAATGGCAACAAATCATTGGAAACAGTAGCCACTGAAAGATACCTCGAAGCAATCATTTGGTGCGACCTAAATTGAAATGACCATATTAACATAACTGTAGAAAAATTAGATTCCAGGCGGAGATTCACTGGGAGAATCTTAAATAAATGTATTTCATCTATGAAAAGGCACCTCCCATCTGCAATTAGTATTGCTTTGCACAACGTCGTTATCAAGGTCTTACAGGGCCTTATTGCACAGTCCCAACTATAGCCGGTAACACAACCAATAAGATGTCGTTGAATTTCACTGCGCTTTTGCAGTGACGACCGATAATTTATGCCAGATCCAGGTGTCGAATCTAAATTTGACACCTTTCGCGAGCAGTCACCTAGTACTATGTCATGGCACACTTCCTGCCCTGACCCAAATCTCAATTGATTTCGTTCCAACATGCCTCATATCTTTTGTTGTTCTATATTCTCCCCATAAATGTACAGCGTCCTAGGAGGAGCAGTCGATACTGAGGGAAATGGCAGGAACGATCGTCTGAAGAAAAAAAAATCTTCAAAGGAACATACGTCCTATTCAGAATGAATTCCGAGACAGAACACATTTAATATCTGCTGTTATTTACTTTCTGTATTATTCAGTATATTGTCAGATTTACACATGTGCAACAGTTAGCAAACATTATAAAATGTATTTTACGAAGTATCATTTGAAAAATACTATATTTAAACCCCAAGGAATGTTGTATACGTCACATTACAGCCGTTGGACAGTTCAGAACGTATGTTCAATATCCCACGGTTAATTGTATTGTCTTCGTGCAGTTTTGGTATAACATGTTGTGTTGCTTGTCTGAGTGCCTCTGCACGTTCCATAACGCGGGCAGCAGCTTCCATAATGTGACCAAATAGTTCATCTCGCTTATTCACCTGAAGTTTGTATATCTTAGACGTCATCAAACACTATAAACACCAATCTAATGCCGATCTTCGTGCCCCGTTAATGGTATTACCACGATTAATCCCGCGATTAGGGTAAGTGCTGTTGAAACGTTCCCTCTTACATGTCGTGAAGTGTGAAGATGGTCCGTCGTGCTGGAAGTATGTTGCAGTCTGCCTGGTCAAAAGAACGTCGTCACGGTGTTGAAAGAACGAATTCTCCAGAAATTGCAAGCAATTCCATCCCGGTATTCGCTCTTCGAAAGTAACGTGCGCGCCTCTAGCCCAGAGAAAAATGAATATAAAATGTGTTACATCTCAGAAACCATTTGGAATAGGGCACATATCCATATGAAGTTGTTTGCTTCAGTTGAGCGTTCTCGTCATATCCCTGAATACTGGTCCATTCTCCTGGGCACTTCATATAGGAGTAAATATTTCGATTGAATCTTTCTAACAGTTGGCATTATGACTTTCTACGTAAATGGTGTCATGCCGAGGCGCAAAAATATTTCGATAATAACCAACTGAAAAAATTACTGATATATAGGTGGAGCTTCCAAGTTCAGTGAGCAACGGTCGCATTTCGTTGCGAAGTTCGTGTCATACAGTTGTCATCAAGGTTAAGAAGAATACTCTTGTAAGAGAAACGTCAGTGGCATTCTTGGGGCTAGCTTCCCCAGGGTAGTCCCCTATTGTCTGTAAGAAGTGCATACGAAGGGTAAGATGTGGCTTCAGAAGCTAAGCGAGCGCCATCCTTTATCTATGGCGCCTTGTCCTTTTATTCGCTAACGGAAAAATGAAAACGGGGGGGGGGGGGGGGGGGGGAGTTGTGGAAAGATAGGGTTACGCTAAGTACCCACCGTCATAGTGCGTAATGTGACTCGCGGAGAAGAGATGTAAACACGAAAATTACGGGTTTCATCATTTTATTGTGACAAATTGTACCAATACTGACGCGTATCCCAGAAATCCTCCATTGTTAGTGTTCTGTACAGTATTTTTTCATAGACGACAAATTAAATGAGCTGCAGCTTAAATTAGTCTTCTGGAATGGCTTTCCACCATTTTTAATTAGAGGCTATCCATGAGTTTCTAAAAAATAAACGTACAATGTTGAGGCACCTTAATGGACTGTGTTGAATATACAGGGTGACCCATTGATAGTGACCAGGCCAAATATCTCACGAAATAAGCATAAACGAAAAAACGATAAAGAACGAAACTCGTCTAGCTTGAAGGAGGCGACAGCAGCTAAAACACCTACTTGGGCATCATCACTTGTTGCAGGTTGTGGCTGACGTTTCACATGTGGCTGAACACTTCCTGTTTCCTTAGATAACGTAACTATTCGACGAACGGTCCAGACACTTAGATGATGTCGTCCAGGATACAGAGCAGTATACATAGCACACACCCGTTGGGCTTTTCGATAACAATAGCCATACATCAACACGATATCGACCTTTTCCGCAATTGGTAAACGGTCTATTTTAACACGGGTAATGTATCACGAAGCAAATGCCGTCCGCACTGGCGGAATGTTACGTGATACCTCGTATTTATATGTTTGTGACTAGTACCGCGCCATCTATCACAAAGCGAAAAAAGTGGTCCAAACTAAAACATTCATATTTCTTTACGTTGAAACGTCCCCTTGGAAAAACTATACAGGACTGTGCTTAAACTGACACACAATATTTTTTTTTTGCGCAACGCAATCTGACTTTCAGTAATCCCTACAAATGAATGGCCGTGACTAACATTAACCTATACCTTTCAAAAATCACTTACCTCACAAAAATCTTCGTTACTAGAACTACTCCAATACAGCGAGCGCCACTACTGCCAGCTAAATTAAAGATTCAAACTACTGAAGCCACTAACTACTGATAGGCATAGTTAGCAAATGAAAGATTTTGTTAGAGAACAAACAATGTATTTACCTTAATATTGTTCAAAAGTCGTATTATATATATGAGTTCATGACATCCAGTCTTACAAATGTACTGTCTCTGATGGACACACCTCCAGATTATCCATTCTCAAAAATCCGCCATCTCTCTTCCCCACATCCACCACTGCTGGCGTCTCACTTACAACTGCGCAACGCTACGTGCTGTTAACGTCCATCTGCCCAACACTACAATGGCAGACAACAATGCAAACCACACAGACTGCACACAGCACAGCCAGTGATCTTCATACAGAGCGCTACGTGGCGTTACCAATAAAAAACCGACACAGCCTTCTTACATAGCCCCCATGCTCCCCACAAAAAATTTTAAAAATTGTTTTAGGCACTGGACAATACAGATATGAATTTTTTTCATAATTATGATTACAATAACAAAGAAATCAAATGCACACATTATTAATACAATGTTGGTCAAAAGCTAAAATTTTCTCACAGTCCATAAAGACAGTCCTGATCATTCATCACAGTAAAATTGCAGTGTTTTTTTTCTCAAAGTCTGAGCAGTAAAAGAAAATGCACACAGAAGTAGTGGATTTCCATGCAGTCTTGAAGAAGTAGTGTTGTCCTTCCAACGAAAGACAGTGCTGACTCTTGATATGCTGACAGGTAATGGGCCACAACAGAGCAAACCCACACCAGATTCAGTCGAAGTTTTGAAGAATGCTGGTAGGTAGGTCATAACAGGGCAGACCCACTGTCGTCCTGGTAGAGATTATGGTATTGGTGGGCCACCAGAGGTGCAGACCCACTGCAGTCCTTGTAGAAAAATGGTATTGGTGGGTCATCAAAGGTGCAGACCCACTGTAGACCTTGTAGAGACGGCCAACAGCCATCTGTTGCCACTGTGCAGGCGCACAATCACCATCAAAGAGTCTTGTACTCTATAGCAAGTTCATACACCACCAGTGCAGTCACAAAGTTTTTGGAATTATCTTTAGAAGCGGGAATGCTCGTAACCAGTCCCTTGCTGAATTATCAACATACTTGTAAACACTAACAGTCCCTACTTTTCACATATTGTCCATATACTATGACCAACAGAAACGTGTGCAGTGAAATGTAACTTACAAGTTAATTAGTGTGATGAACTGGTGTCAATTACAATTTTATAACATAAGAATACAATAACAAAGGTTCAAAATACATCATTAAAGAACATAACAATACAGATAACATTTGCAGTAATACAGGCTTTACAAAACAATAGGAATTAACATATACATCAGTATTACAGGAATTATGACATAAGTAAATACATAAACGATCAGAATAACTTTTGAAACATCAACTTCACACATGAGCATTAGAAACAAAACAGAATAAATAATGTCTAAGCATCTTTACAAGGTAAATAATATAGTATTAGAAAAATTCTACAACATAAGTCGTATCAGCTAAACATACAAAGACAGGAAAAAGACAAATAGACAAGGATACATAAACACATAGCGGAATAATACAGAAGGAAATACAGGGTTCGTTTTTAGGATAACATTTGATACTGCAGTCGAACCCAAAACTTCATTCCATAGATCTTTCGTCTTATTTCAACATTTGTTTCCACCAAAAAAATCCAGTCCAAGCTTGCTTTCTGTATTCTGTTCACATCCTCTTTCAAAAATAGTTTTTATCCACTGTACACTACTTTTTTTGGCCAAACTATTTTCTTATACCTTCTCAATGTATTTCTTCCAATTCATCATAGTTCGTTTCTTATACAGTCTACCCCTATTAAGCTAACTTAAATCTACTGAGATCAGATCCTAAACTAAGGGACGAGGCAATGCAGCAGCACAAAACAGTTAACATAAACAGCAATGACAAAAATTCAAATTGGCAAAGCAAGCAACAATATTACAACTAATATAAGGCAATGAGCAGCAAACAAGAAAAATAAATCAGTAGTAAAACTGGCTTAACAGAGTAATGCAAAGTGAAATTTAGTAGCACTATGCCTGGCAAACAGCAGCAGCAAATGCAATAACTTATATCTAAACATGACGTACCTCAAGCAGAAAAAATATTACAGTAAAAATGCCCATGTTTAATACCTATGTCAAATCTTAACACTAGGGCGATGCATCACGAGAACTTACGCTACCAGATAAGTTACCAAATCGTAAAAAAATTATTTATGCGATTCCTGTGAAGGAATTGTTATTGACTGGATCTGTAGGCATAAAATAACTATATCAGTACATCTATTAAATTTTATTTTAACCAATGCTGCAGTGCAGCAAGAAACTAGATATTAAACAAAATGAGTAAATAAATACATAAAGCAAGCCATATGGCATTTCTCTCAACTAGCAAGACAATAGCCGTAAAATTTTTCTCATCGTTTCATTTGGCATTTTAGTAAATATCATAAATTAAGAGCTCCACAGTATAATCATATGTTTTCAAGTATGAGAGTGTCGTATTTGCGATGCTTTCTACAAAGAAATGTCAATTAGCGAGGATAATGGCCCCATTTTTTTTCCACCTGTGCCTCTGAAAGGCACACACTAATGGCCTTTTTTCCAGGCGATTGTTGCGCAGCTGGGTGCCCACGACGCATTACGTGAAGGTGGTCACTTACCGTTCTTACCGAAATATTTACGACAGCAGTGACAGTCTCGTATAAAAATTTCACAGGTCGAGAATTTGCGTTACAAATGTGTAGAAACAAAATCCTTTAAATATAATAGTGTCCAAAAAATTTTCGTCGGCATTGTGATACATTCACACATTTACACACATTTCATAACTCTTTAAAGTACGATTCTTGATTTCCATCATCCTTTTCACAAGTCAGAGTCCCTAGCCACTACTCATTATTCCTTACCTTATTACACATATTCATCAACACGTCTTCAATATTTCATCATAATAAATACATAGCATAATCAGATTCCTCATATAGCATCAGCTTATTGATCATAAACATATCTCAACAGCATAATACACATTTTCATGGAAATAATAACATCATAAAAACTCGGCCAAATCTCTAAAACGTCGTAGCTTTCTGCAATAATTTCAAAACCAAAACAAAAAATTCTCTGCTCATTTCAATAGTGTCATCTACTTCAAATGTACTTTAAAAATCATTATCCCATACCAAATACATCATTAAAAACTCCCATAGTATCACAATGGTTCCGAAATAAATATGAACAGTTTACAGAGTACAGACAAAATACAATTTCATAAGTGTGAAGTTATCCAACTGTGTAATTACGTAAACATCTGTCACTGATGTAGTAAAAATATGTTTGCTTCTCTGTTAAAATAATCAAATAGCTGTGTAATTCTGTGTCAGAGAAGTATGGTACCGATTTGTAAAGTTGTATAAGGAAGTACCATATTAGCTAGGGCTCCTTGTGCTTGCCAGACACATGGTACACAAAGTAAGCGCGTACTCCCCTGAGGATTAATGTAATTATACTTTCAGGTGTTACAGATTACAGCAATGGAATCAAATGTATCACGAAAAACTTTCTTTGTAATTCAAAAATCTTGAAAAATAAAAGGTTTAAGTACAAAATTAATCACTCAAATGCGTGTCCTGTAACGCTAAATGTGCGTCTTGCAGTAAGATAATTCTGTGGAAGTGTCGTAGTTATCGTCCTCTGTAGGCAAAGCTGTGCTGAATTCAATGTACTTACCTCATGATAAACAAAAGTGAAATGCTGTGCGTATAGATATCGTAGTTATTACGTACATTACCGTTATCAAGAAAGTACTATACTGTAACGTGTTGTTGTGCTACGAAAAAGGCTGTCACATTGTAGCTATACCACAAAAGTTACTACTAAAACATGTTTTCCTTTCCAGAAGAATTCAGAAAAACTGTGCAGATATAAAACAGATATTGTGCAGATATAAAACAGATACAGTGCAACAGCAGTAATATAAATTATATCACTCATTAGTAGCGTCGTGATACAGTCGTGTAGCTTTCAAATAAACTAACCACTGTGTCGCCTGATATCTCTCAGAAAGTACTTTAAATCCAGAATGTATTTTCAAGTAAACTAAAATGTTGCAATGAAATCTCATTAGCAGTACCGGTATATGTTCTAAGTCTGTGAGCCTTATAGTGGTTACGTAATCGTGCAACTAACAAGCAAGAATGTACACACATAATTACACTGTGACGTCTGTTCACTATAACAATGCATTCTTAATTTCTGTTTAAATAAGTTCTCTTGGTTCTTGATTGGATATTTAACTTCAAACATTTTTGCATGTTAACAGATTATAAGTCTGACAAAGCATACTAGTAATGCAAAGTGAAAAGTTATATGGCAAATACAAAGTTAAAAAGCAGATTATCTTTCAATAAACGGTTTTACATGTGAAATATGGTGCAAACCTTTACTCTTCCTAGTACGCAGAGTTTCAACTTTAACGCAAATATCATGTCGTATACGTCGGATTCTGTAAGGTCCATTGTAAACTAGAAAGAATTTGTGGCTCAAGTGTTTCTTCTTATGTGACAATGAATGAGCCTTAATGAGAACTTTCTGACCAATATATAATTTCTTTGCATTTGCTTTACCGTGTAATTTTCTCCTTTTGTCTGCAGCAGAATTTATATTTTTAATAGCCAAATCAATTATGTCTTTGTGTCGAAGTTTACGTGTATTCGGAAAAGGTACAAGCTCTCTGATTCTGTTCGGTGGTTCTTTATTCGTCAGCACAAGAATAGGTGGTAAAGCACAGGAGTCATGAGGCATTTCATTCAGCACGTTTTGAAATAAGTGTAAATATCTGTCCCAATGCTGATGCTTTCTGTGACAATAAAGTCTGCAAAGCTTATTGATTTCTTTCATAATCCGTTCAGACGGGTTACAATGTGGTGAGTACAATGAAATAAAAACAGATTTGATTTTATGGTTACGAAGCATGCGTGACCAAACAGCAGATCTGAATTGCAGTCCGTTGTCTGAAATGATTTTACTAACGTGCCCAACTTCACGTAAGAAATTTTTAACAACAAAGGCGTTGGATACAGGCCGTCCAGTGGCTTTACGTAACGGAGTGAAAAAAAAAATTGAAGTAAGTTCAACAGCGACTAGAACGTACGAAATTCCATTAGATGTTCTGACAAGCGGTCCCAAGAGATCAACAGCAGCAAATTCTTTTAATTTAGAAGGAATGATAGGAAACAACGGAGCACGATGTGAGACAGTAGATGGTTTCGCCTTTTGACAAAGTTTACAAATAGACAAGACTCTTCGAATTCTCTTTTCCATATTGTTAAAATAACAAGTCGTCCGAAGAATATTATAACATTTTCGTGGACCAAAATGTGCGTTGTTGAAATGAATGTACCAAATGATCTTATTAACAAAATCGTCAGGAATGCAAAGTACCCATAGCTTGTCATCAACAGTGCAGCGTTTGAACAGTATGTTGTTTCTAACCAGATAATAATGTCGAATCTGTGTATGTGTCTTTTCATGCCATTTGCTTTTGATGTCTTTCCAAATAGGATATTTATCTTGTTGATGAGCAATGTCCTTTAAAGATGTGGTGATGAAGTTTTCAAAGGCGACTTTCTGAATGTAAAGAATACTGAAATTTTTCTTGAGGTTGCTTTCTGTGTTACTTTTCTCAAGCCCAGCCGGTGCGCGTGACACTGCGTCCGCAACAATGTTCTCCTTGCCTGGAATGTAGACTAGTGTGAAGTGGAATTCTTGCAGAAACAGTACCCAACGTTTTAACCTGTCATGATTTAATTTTGAAGACATAAGAAATTGTAATGTGCGATTATCACTGTATACTTTTACGAGCTTACCAGAAAGAAAGAAACGGAATTTGTTAAATGCCCAAACGATTGTTAAAGCTTCTAATTCAGTATCGGAGTATTTTTTTTCAGATTTTGTTAGCACTCAGCTAGCAAAAGCAATGATTTTCTGAACGGTAGTGTCATTTTCTATGGCTTCTTGAAATAAATGGGCACCAAGACCGACTTTAGAAGAATCCGTACTAAGGCACAAATCTTTTGACAGATATGGATTAGCTAGTACTGGCGCGTTAAGTAGCGATTCTTTCAAAGAATTGAATTCCAACTGTGCTTCTTCGTCCCAGTTCCAAATAGTATTTTTTCCAGTGAGAGAACAAAGTTTTGGTGTAACTAGAATTTGTATATTCAGAAAACGACGGTAAAAATTTACGAGACCTAGAAAACTGCGGACTTATTTTTTTTTTTTTTTTGTGGATGGAACTGGAATGGCTCTGATTGCTTCTATCTTTTCAGGATCCGGCTGAATGCCTTCAGAAGAAATAATATGTCCCAAAAACTTCACCTTTGTCCTACCGAATTTAGACTTTTCCAAGGTAACTGTAATTCCAGATTCTGCAAAAGTATGTAACACGCTGTTGAGGATGCGATTATGTTGTTCCCATGAGGCTTTTGCTATCAGAATATCGTCCACATATAAGGTGATGTGACGTTTTAAGAGCTCAGGTAATATGGAATTTAGCCCGCGATTGAATGCTGCCGAAGAAATGTTCAAACCAAAAGGAGGTTTCCGAAACTGATAACAAACGCCGAAACAAAGGAAAGCTATGTATTTTCTACATTCTGGATGAAGTTCGATCTGATAAAAGCTGGATCTGAGATCGATAGAAGACAACACTTTTACATCATTAAAATTTTGAAGAAGTTCTTCCGACGTTTGCGACCTGTCTGTTTCAGGAATGATGATAGCATTGATTTGTCTCGAATCTAAGACAAGCCGGATCAATCCATTTTTCTTTTCAACAACATGCAATGGATTGTTGTATGAGCTTACTGCAGGCTCAATAATGCCTTCGTCAAGCATAGATTCTTTTCTGTTCCAACACGGTCCCTATAATATGCTGGAATTACGTACGGTCTAACACAAAATTTAGTATGCCCACTAACACGAAATTGGTATTGAAATCCCTTTATTGTTCCTGTTTTGTGAGTAAAAACTCTGGAATGTGCTTGTAAAATCTCAAAAAGGTCCTGCCTATCAGTGTCATTATAATTCTCAATTATTTGAATTTTATTCTGAATTAACTCATTAGTTTCAAATATGCCGTCGATATCATCCCCGTCAGTACTTGCAGAGTAATTGTTAGTGTCTAGTTCCGTAGAAAATTCCGAACTGTTGTCTAACAGAAGGTAAAGCGGATTAATTTCTTCTTCTTCAAATTTCAAAGCTATTGACTTACCTTCTTTCTCTAAACTTATTTCAGCATCGGGAAAGTTTAAAATTGCTTTGTATTCATTCAAAAAGTCTACTCCCAGTATAATTTCTGTCGACAATAATGGAACAATAAGAAAGTTCATAGAGAAGCTGTGGCTTTGACAAAAGAATTTTTCCAATGATTGCACCTTGTACTTTAATCTTACGTAACGGAAGTGTGGGACAATCGATAGATTTGTTGCATTTGCTAAAAGCTGCTTCACTAATTACTGCCAGATTCAAGTACTGCCGTAAATTTTACGTCATTTACAGTAATGTGAACCACAGGGTATGCAATGTTGTTATGTTTTACATCGTGTTCGTGGAGTAAGATGTCTCTAATGTCTTCCATTTTTACGTAATTACTAGCTACGGCCAGAGGTTGTACAAAGTTTCAGGGAGACCATAAAGAAACAATTGACAGGAATGGGGGAAAGAAATACAGTAGAAGAAGAATGGGTAGCTTTGAGGGATGCAGTAGTAAACGCAGCAGAGGATCAAGTAGGTAAAAAGACGAGGGCTAGTAGAAACCCTTGGGTAACCGAAGAAATATTGAATTTAATTGATGAAGGAAGAAAATATAAAAATTCAATAAATGAAGCAGGCGGAAAGGAATACAAACGTCTCAAAAATGAGATCGACAGGAAGTGCAAAATGGCTAAGCAGGGATGGCTAGAGGACAAATGTAAGGATATAGAGGCTTATCTCACTAGGGGTAAGATAGATACTGCCTACAGGAAAATTAAAGAGACCTTTGGAGATAAGAGAACCACTTGTATGAACATCAAGAGCTCAGATGGAAACTCAGTTCTAAGCAAAGAAAGGAAAGCAGAAAGGTGGAAGGAGTATATAGAGGGTCTATACAAGGGCGATGTACTTGAGGACAATATTATGGAAATGGAAGAGGATGTAGATGAAGATGAAATGGGAGATACGATATTGCGTGAAGAGTTTGACAGTGCACTGAAAGACCTGAGTCGAAACAAGGCCCCCGGAGTAGACAACATTCCATTGGAACTACTGACGGCCTTGGGAGAGTCATTCCTGACAAAACTCTACCATCTGGTGAACAAGATGTATGAAACAGGGGAAATACCCTCAGACTTCAAGAAGAATATAATAATTCCAATCCCAAAGAAAGCAGGTGTTGACAGATGTGAAAATTACCGAACAATCAGTTTAATAAGCCACAGCTGCAAAATACTAACACGAATTCTTTACAGACGAATGGAAAAACTAGTAGAAGCCGATCTCGGGGAAGATCAGTTTGGATTCCGTAGAAACACTGGAACACGTGAGGCAATACTGACCTTACGACTTATCTTAGAAGAAAGAATAAGGAAAGGCAAACCTACGTTTCTAGCATTTGTAGACTTAGAGAAAGCTTTTGACAATGTTGACTGGAATACTCTCTTTCAAATTCTGAAGATGGCAGGGATAAAATACAGGGAGCGAAAGGCTATTTACAATTTGTACAGAAACCAGATGGCAGTTATAAGAAAGCAGTGGTTGGGAAGGGAGTAAGACAGGGTTGTAGCCTCTCCCCGATGTTATTCAATCTGTATATTGAGCAAGCAGTAAAGGAAACAAAAGAAAAATTTGGAGTAGGTATTAAAATCCATGGAGAAGAAATAACAGCTTTGAGGTTCGCCGATGACATTGTAATTCTATCAGAGACAGCAAAGGACTTGGAAGAGCAGTTGAATGGAATGGACAGTGTCTTGAAAGGAGGATATAACATGAACATCAACAAAAGCAAAACGAGGATAATGGAATGTAGTAGAATTAAGTCGGGTGATGATGAGGGAATTAGATCAGGAAATGAGACACTTAAAGTAGTAAAGGAGTTTTGCTATTTGGGGAGCAAAATAACTGATGATGATCGAAGGAGAGAAGATATAAAATGTAGACTGGCAATGGCAAGGAAAGCATTTCTGAAGTAGAGAAATTTGTTAACATCGAGTATAGATTTAAGTGTCAGGAAGTCGTTTCTGAAGTTATTTATGAAAGTATTTGTATGGAGTGTAGCCATGTATGGAAGTGAAACATGGACGATAAATAGTTTGGACAAGAAGAGAATACAAGCTTTCGAAATGTGGTGCTACAGAAGAATGCTGAAGATTAAATGGGTAGATAACATAACTAATGAGGAAGTATTGAATAGAATTGGGGAGATGAGAAGTTTGTGGCACAACTGGACCAGAAGAAGGGATCGCTTGGTAGGACATGTTCTGAGGCATCAAGGGATCACAAATTTAGCATTGGAGGGCAGTGTGGAGGGTAAAAATCATAGAGGGAGACCAAGAGATGAATACGCTAAGCAGATTCAGAAGGATGTAGATTGCGGTAGGTACTGGGTGATGAAGAAGCTTGCACAGGATAGAGTAGCATGGAGAGCTGCATCAAACCAGTCTCAGGACTGAAGACCACAACAACAACAACTAGCTACGGCAGCTGCGTCGTCAGTTTCATACGTACGTTTTGTGGCTGCCAGCGGTATGAGTCATTGCCTATTGTCTCTTTGTCGGCGCTCGTCGTTATTGGTATTTGGAGACCTAACTTCTCCAAATTCACCTTGTCGAGAGGGCCCTGCTATGTTTGAATCCCGCCAGTTCTGATGCAGTTCAGGTCTGTCGTTACGATCATATAGTTTGTCGTCATGTCGGTAATTTCCATAGTTTCTTTCTTGTCGGTCACGTGGTGGCGAATTTCTCCCGGAATCGTAACTGCGTCGTGGACCGTTGCGTCTGAAGTTATTCTGTCTCCCGTGATAATAATAGTTCTGGTTGCCATATTGTCTGTTTCTATGACTGTCTCTGTTATATTCATTACTACGGAAATGCGATCTTTCTCTGTAACTATTACTACTGTGCCAACGGTTGTCATACGGGTGGTGTCTGTTTTGGTCACGATCTGTGTTGTGAGAATAGCTTTGTCGTGTCCAGTTATTATTTCTTTCACCGCGGAATTGCGACGGATGAGACCTGCATTTGTTGTGTTCCTGTTTTCGCGTTCCGCGATTGGCAGTGTCAATTTCTAATTCTTGTAAGAGTCCCTGAAAAGCTTCAATGTCGTCTTTGCAACGTCCTGCCAAAATAATATATCGTAAATGTTCAGGTAATTTGATTAAGCAAACGCGGATGAGTTCTGAGGGGCTGTATGGGTTTGACAGGTACTGATTCTTGTGCAACATGTCTTCAAAATATTTCAGAAGACTGGAGAATTCAGATTGCTCGAAATGTTTCATCATTATGATGCTATGTTTTACTCGGTCTTGTGTAGCTTGAAACCAATATGCTTAGAGGAAGGAATGATAAAATTCTCCTTCACTGTGACAATCGTGAATGACCGATCGCATTTTTACAGCTGGTTCATTCTCTAAATAGCGACACATAAATTCTAATGTGTGCTCTAATGCCCAGTTGAGAGGAAAACAATGAGAGAATTAATGAAACCATGCTTGTGGATGAATGTCGTTGTCAGAATTCTTAAATGTTTTGAATTTACGTGTAGTAATGAACAGCTTATAGTCAAAATCATCGTGTCGGCGAGTCGTATGTAGGTCATTGTTACGTCGTGTCGGCGGCTCCATCTCAAAATTCGGTGCACCTTGCCAATTTCTTTCATAATTTCCGAAATGTTCTGTGTTATTATTTTGTGGCTTTTCCGTATTTCTAAGTCACTCTTCCCGTGTTGGAGCGCAAGTGTCCTCTGAAATATGTAATTTTTGTATTACCTGCATCAACTGATCTTGTACTTCCCGGATTTCTCTTTTGTACTGTATATTGATTTGATTTTGATTTTGTTTGAATTTTCTAATTTTTTCATACTTTTCTGTGTCAGTGAAGGCTACGGGTCTTGTGTCATTCAGATCATCATCTACCTTTGTAGATAAGTTAGTGAACTGATCCTAAAGTTCGGTTACTTTCTCCGACAGTGAACACATTTCCTCAGTGTGTTTTTCTGAATCAGGTTTCAGAGTGTTCATTTGTGTTGAAATCGAATCTATTGTGTCTTTTAAGGTTTCCTGAGTTTTTGCAAGTTGCGTGACCGAATCGGTGGATGCAACTGAGTCCATGTTAGCTTGCAAGGTGTCGTGATTTTCACGAACAATAGTTTGCAGTTCTTTTATGGCTGCTTCGTGATTCTGTAATGCATTTTCATGCCGCGAAAAAATAGTTTGAAAATGCTCACAAATTTGTGTTTTTACGTCATTACAGACTTTTTGACATTTCGATTCAATGTTATGTAACTCAGTAGTTAAATCTTCACGTGTTTGTTCAAGTGTGGTGCCTAACTTCCGAAAATTTTGTTCCATTGTGTCTAACTGTTGCTGTGTTTGTCTCTGGTGTTGTTCCATTGTGTCTAACTTTTGAAGATTTTGTTCCATTGTGTCTAGCTTTTGCTGTGTTTGTCTCTGATTTTGTTCCATTGTGTCTAACTGTTGCTGTGTTTGTCTCTGATTTTGTTTCATTTGTTGCATTAATTGCAATAATAATGTATTAGTGTCTGGAATCTTTTCCTCTATGCTTTTCGGCAGTGCATTTGCACCGGCAACATTCACATTTTGACAAGCAGAAAATTTGTCTTGACTTATTTGAGAAAACGGTGAGGACGCAAAACCTGAATCTACAGTATTTGAAAGATTGTGTCCTGTCATTTCGGAATCCTGAGGCGAGCTGTTGCCGACCGATCGATCGATAATGCTTCCCTGTTCACTAATTGTTTCACTGCCTACACCATTATTTGCAGCCCGCTCCATTTCCCTATGCACAATTACCAAATTACTACTTTGAACATTAGTTAATTCATTACATGGTGGCGCTAACACACTGCTTTCGTCTTCACTGTCATTTCTCAGTTTACTTTGGAGCCTAGTATTACGTTTTTCACACGCCATTATTGTCACAATATTTCACACGACAACACAGAAAAAATACAATTTGAAGAGCAAAAATAAGAGAACACATTAACATAGCACTGAAAATAATATCTAGTTAATTGCAAGCGCAGCTGCGAAATACTTGGTGCAAATCTACAAACATGCCGCAACTGTTTTACTGTACAACAATGAAAAACTACAACTACAAAGGAAATTCTCTCTACAATTACGCGCTAGCAATAAACAAAGGCTGCACTAATTACACAAACTACAAGAAAAATTCAGAAGATTCCAGTGAGGTATCCTCGGCTAAGGGCCGACATATGAAACGTCCCCTTGGAAAAATTATACAGGTCTGTGCTTAAACTGACACACAATTTTTTTTTTTAACGTAACGAAATCTGACTTTCAGTAATCCCTACAAAAGAATGGCCCTGACTAACATTAACCTATACCTTTAAAAAATCACTTACCTCACAAAAATCTTCGTTACTAGAACTACTCCAATACAGCGAGCGCCACTACTGCCAGCTAAATTAAAGATTCAAACTACTGAAGCCACTAACTACTGATAGGCATAGTTAGCAAATGAAAGATTTTGTTAGAGAACAAACAATGTATTTACCTTAATATTGTTCAAAAGTCATATTATATATATATCAGTTCATGACATCCAGTCTTACAAATGTACTGTCTCTGATGGACACACCTCCTGATTATCCTTTCTCAAAAATCCGCCATCTCTCTTCCCCACATCCACCACTGCTGGCGTCTCACTTCCAACTGCACAACGCTACGCGCTGTTAACCTCCATCTGCCCAACACAACAATGGCAGACAACAAGCAAACCAGCCACAGACTGCACACAGCACAGCCAGTGATATTCATACAGAGCGCTACGTGGCGTTACCAATAAAAAACCCACACAGCCTACTTACAATGTACTAGACGAATATGTAATAAAAAATGGGGGTTCCTATTTAAAAAAAACAGTTGATATCTGTTTGACCTATGGCAGCGCCATCTAGCGGGCCAACCATAGCGCCATCTGCTTTCCCCTTTCAATGTAGACAAGTTTTGTTCTTTGTAGTTTTTTCGTTTGACGCTTATTTCGTAAGATATTTGGCCCGGTCACTATCAATGGACCACCTTGTATACGCTAAATGGATTCAGTGTTGACTGATTTTTACTTGTTTATAGCTCGTAAATCAACAAGTCGTTTCATATTCGGGGTTAATGAAGAAAATAGTTAGTACAGCTTTTTCAATAATTTTCGGAATTCATTCTTGCAAATACTTTAATGTCTCACTTATCCACACCCGGATCAATATGAATGCACAACTTTACATATTTATAAACAAATTAACTTCGAGATCAGCTTCCCTGCAGTAAAGAAAACGCGTAAGGCCCACTTCTTTCCAGCTGAAGCGAATGTCATTGTTTCGGACGTCACGTTCGTCTCACGTGTCGTCAACCGTACGGTTATGGAAGTCGACAGGCTTCTCTTTTTTAATCTAAGCAATGTGTGATGTCAAAATGATGTCACGTTTATTCTAATCCAACACACGGAGCACAATCTCCTTCAGCGCTGCGCCATGCACAACACCCTGACGCTTTGGGTTTACTGTCATCTGTTATTCTCGACTCAGTCCGACTTGACCCCATTCGATCATCATCTGTTTCCTAAACTTAAAGAAGACTTCGAGGACTTCACTTTGATAGTGATGAAGTGGTGCAAGGAGAGAAGAGGTTGTAGTTCCGTCATCAAAGCCAGTGACAGGATCAATAACGTGTTCGTCGCCGGGTTGACTATTTTGAGAAATAAATATGTAGACGAGAAGAATGAAGATGAAGAATGTTCATTTGCTTTATTTAAAGGTCTTTAAAATATTTACATGAAAAATTCGGATCCTTTACTTTTCAGCACGCCCTCACATGTACAAAGTGTAGCCTGTAGCATCAAACACTATGCGAGCACCGCACTTTATCTACTGCTCTTTGGTGCTTCATTCCTAAATGGAACAAGGAAAAGGGGAAAAAGATAGGTTACCAGAAGTACCCCACTTCGTAATGTGATACACGGATATATGGATGTTGACGAATATAGGTGTACGTCATATAATTCAAAAATCTTATGGGACTAAACTGTTTAGGTCATCAGTCCCTAAGATTACACACTACTTAACCTTAACTAACCTAAGGGCAAACACAAACACCCATGCACGATGGAGGACTCTAACCTCCGCCGGGACCAGCCGCACAGTCCATGACTGCAACGCCTGAGACCGCTCGGTTAATCCCACGCGGCTTCACATAATTCCAGCGGTATTGATAAACTTGAGTGGCTGCATTAAACTAGTAGAATAGCTAGAAGAGATCTATTGTTGGTAGCAGGTAACACTATCGATAAAGGAGTTGTGCTGCTTAGGCCACGATTATGTTTACATTATACGCTTTTGGAAGAATAGTATTGACTTCCTCGTCTTATGTTTTTGAGTACGTACATCAAAGAAAGTTTTGCATCACCTCGGTTACGATAGTTCCGGAACCTGTACAGATAATTCCGCCCTTTTTATTGCTCATGAAAATGACACATTGCATGTTGTGCCTCCATACAGCGAGATGTTAAGAGTTGGTGGTCCAGATTGCTGTACACGCCGTTACCTCTAATACGCAGTAGCCTGTCCTCTTGCATTGATGCCGCGCTGGATTAGCCGAGTGGTCTTAGGCGCTGCAGTCATGGACTGTACGGCTGGTCCCGGTGGAGGTTCGAGTCTTCTCTCAGGCATGGGCGTGTGTGTTTGTCCTTAGGATAATTTAGGTTAAGTAGTGTGTAAGCTTAGGGATTGATGACCTTAGCAGTTAAGTCCCATAAGATTTCACACACATTTAAACATTTTTGTGCATTAATGCACGCCTGTATTCGTCGTGGCATACTATCCACAAGTTCATCAAGGCACTGTTGCTCCAGATTGTCCCACTCCTCAAGGACGATTCGGCGTAGATCCCTCAGAGCGGTTGGTGGGTCACGTCGTCCATAAACAGCCCTTTTCAACCTACCTCAGACATGTTCGATAGGGTTTATGTCTGGAGAACATGCTGGCCACCCTAGTCGAGCGATGTCATTATCCTGAAGGAAGTCTTTCACAAGATGTGCACGATGGGTGAGCGAATTGTCGTCCGTGAAGACGAATGCCTCGCCAATATGCTGCCGATATGATTGCACTATTGGTCGGAGAATGTCATTCACCTATCGTACAGCCGTTACGGCGCCTTCCATAATCGCGAGCGGCGTACGTCGACCCCACATAATGCCACCCCAAAACAGCGGGCAACCTCCACCTTGCTGCGCTCGCTGGACAGTGTTCAGCCTGACCGGGTTGCCTCCAAATACGTTTCCGGCGATTGTGCGGTTGAAGGCATATGCGACACTCATCGGTGAAGAGAACGAGATGCCAATCCTGAGCGGTCCATTGGGCATGTTGCTGGGCCCATCTGTACAGCGCTGCGTGGTGCCGTGCTTGGAAAGATGGAGCTCGCCGTTGACATCGGGAGTGAAGTTGCGCATCATGCAGCCTATTGCGTACAGTTTTAGCCGTCACACGACGTCCTGTGGCTGCACAAAAAGCATTATTCAACATGGTGGCGTTGTTACAGGGTTCCTCTGAGCCATGATCCGTAGGTATTGCTCATCCATTGCAGTAGTAGCCCTTGGGCGGCCGGAGCGAGGCATGTCATCTATAGGTCCTGTCTATCTGATCTCCTTCATGTCCGAACAACATCGCTTTGGTTCGCTCCTAGAGACTTGGACACTTCCCTTGTTGAGAGCACTTCCTGGCACAAAGTAACAATGCGGACGCGATCGAACCGCGGTATTGACCGTCTAGACATGGTTGAACTACAGACAACACCAGCCGTGTACCTCCTTCCTGGTGGAATGACTGGAACTGATCGGCTGTCGGACCCCCTCTGTCTCACAGGTGCTGTTTATGCATGCTTGTTTACATCTTTGGGCGGGTTTAGTGACAGTTAAAAGACTGTGTTTGTGATACAATATCAACAGTCAACGTCTATCTTCAGGAGTTCTGGGAACCAGGGTGGTGCAAAACTTTTTTTGATGTGTGTATTTGCGGTTTATAGGAAGCGTAATTTCTCCAGTTTCTAACTGAAAAAAGTGTTGTTGCGTTATATATTTTCCTTATGTGTTTACGTCCATCGAAGACAAATATGTGTAAGACTGTGTATGAAGATGAAGCCCAGTAACAATAATGGACTGTGGGGCAAAGACTCAGTACTGCAAAGTTGCAATCAACGATTATGTTAATAACATTAAACACTTTGTCTCGTAAGTGCACATAGCTTGTTTGTTTTTAAATATAGTCAGGAATTTTTCTTCAGCTATCTGTCTCTGCTCTCTAGCCCTTGACTGTTCTGTACGTATCATAATCTGAAGAATAATTAGCATTATTGTCAAATTATGTTAGATACTTATAATTTCATGTCCTTTGTTCACGATAAGATATAAATTCATTTTTTTCTTTCTTTTTTTTCTTTTTGAGACATCACTCTTCTCACTGGTCTGACGCGGCCAGCGATGAATTTCGCTCCTGTGCCAACCTTTTCAGCTCAGAGTAGCGCTTGAAACCTATATCAGCTGGCCGCGGTGGTCTCGCGGTTCTAGGCGCGCAGTCCGGAACCGTGCGACTGCTACGGTCGCATGTTTGAATCCTGTCTCGGGCATGGATGTGTGTGATGTCCTTAGGTTAGTTCGGTTTAAGTAGTTCTAAGTTCTATGGGACTAATGACCACAGCAGTTGAGTCCCATAGTGCTCAGAGCCGTTTGAACCAAACCTATATCCTCAATTACACGGGGTCCAAAATTAAAACAACGAAGAGAAAATTTTGCAAGGTTGCCTTTATTTTGCAACAAGACAGTATAAACAAGTAATAGTAAAGTAGAAAGAGTGTAAATAATACAGGCCGTAAGCAATAGCAACATGCGTAACCGTAGATAAATGTGTTCTTCGTTTTTTCCGACTTAGCTGATTTGAGCACACATTCCGTTGGTTAATGTGCTCAATATGGCGTGTGACCACTTCTGGCAACAGCAGGCAACACTACGACTGAGCATGTTGTGAATGATGTCATCAATTTCATGTTGAGCCAAAAACGCCCATTCTTCCTGCATAGCCCATCGCAAATATTGGAGAATGGTTCAAATGGCTCTGAGCACTATGGGACTGTGGTCATCAGTGGTCATCAGTCCCCTAGAACTACTGAAACCTAACTAACCTAAGGACATCACACATATCCATGCCCGAGGCAGGATTAGAACCTGCGACCGTATTGGAGAATGGTTGATGGATACTGACGAGATACAACCTTAGTACATCCCATACATGCTCCATGGAATTAATACCGGGAGAGCGAGCAGATCACGCCCTGCGTGCAGTATCTTCCATTTCCAAGAAAACACAGACACACTTGCTCTATGAGACAGCGCTATTGTACATCAGTAAGGAGTCTGGGCCCACAGCATCTTGCAACCACCGAATATGATGTCCCAAGATCCCGTCACGATGCCTGACAGCAGTTAAACCTTGCCAGTCCAAGTGCACAATATCATGAAGTGTCAAGTTAATGCCTGCCCACACCCTTAGGGATCGTCCTCGATATCGGAACTTTCCATAATGTTTGGATCCCAAAATCACTTCTCTCCAGATGCGAATCCGTCGAGAGTCACCTTCCTGACCAATCTGGGGCTCCTCTGTGCAAAGAACATTTGCCCATTAATCGACCGTCTAGGTGGCATGTTGACGACTCCGCTCTAGACGTTCCCTTCTGTGAAAACGCGCCACCGGAACAGATGCATCAGGTCCCTGACAATAAAGGTCACTCTGCCAAAGCCTTTTGTATACCGTTTGCCTTGATACAACACTCCCAGAGGGCTGCGAGGTCAGACGCCAGTTGCCGTGCACTTCTAAGGGAGTACTGTCGTGCCCTTGCAGCCAAATAACGGTCCTCTCTTCCTGATGTCACACTTGAACGGCCCTGCCCTGGTCTTCGGATGCAGTTTTGGTCTCTATAAACTGTCGCCACATCCGATTAACAACAGAACGATTCACGTTAAGCCATCGAACCACATGATTTTGCGATTGCACTGCTTCCATTCTTCCTGTGGCCCTCTAGTGCAGAGAGTCTTTCAGGCATCTACTCTGTACCATGCTGCATCATGTGTGACTGTGTACACAGTGATTGTGGATGTGGGATTACCAGCAAACACAACCCTATTTTATGACTGACGTCACCATTAGGGTGGTTGTCCGTTGACCGGAATGCCATCTTCCGTGAAGAACACGATCATACGGACGTCTGTTGACAGTTTGTATGATTATATTGTGAATTGGAAACAGGACAGGTAAATAGAGGCTGTTGCTTTTAATTTTGGACACCAGTGTATTTGCTGGATGTATTCCAATCCGTATCCCTATGGCTCACTCTAGTACCCTGGTGATTATTCCCTGATGCCTTAACGCATGTCCTACCATCCCGTCCATCGTTATTTTTATTGTTTTCCACATGTTCCTATCTTCACCGATTCTGCGTAGAGCCTCGTCATTCCTTACCATTGCAGTCCTTCTAATTTTCAACATTCTTCTGTAACACCACATCTCAAACGCTTCGATTCTCTTCTTTTCTGGTTTTCCCACTGTCCATGATTCACTACCATACAATGCTGTGCTCCAAACAAAGATTCTCAGAAATTACTTCCTCAAATTAAGGCCTATGTTTGACTTCCCTTGGCCAGGAATGCCCTTCTTGCCAAATATAGTCTGTTTTCTTATGTCCTCATTACTCTGTCGTCATGCGTTATTTTGCTTCCTTCCTTCTTAAATTTATCGCTGTTCTCATTTGTCGAATTAAGTACTGTTCTTCTTCGAGTTCTATTTGTTGCAATGGACAAACTGTGAAATAAAACGACTGAATTTAAAAACACAAAAATCCAGGAAACACACAGCACGTGTTAAGAAAGTATATATACACAGCTCTGTATGTTTTTCTAATTCATAACTCAAATCTGTATGCGCACAAGTAATAATAAGCATTTTTTCTGTTTTATAGAAAGGTAATTAAAATCTCATTCAGCGAAACGTGTCTGCGAAATAAAAAAAAAGTATAAAATTATGTTTTGCTCAAGGCAGAGGCTCTGTAAAAGCATAGCTGTTTGTAAGCGAACACGGACAGAAGGGCTTCAGCCTCACGAAGGGACTGGATTGTTTGGTAGATGAAACGATCGAGCGCCAGGAGAGCACTATCGGTGAACATTTTCTGTTATTTCATAAAGAACCTACACTCATTCAAAACGAAGTCCGATTATATTTCAGCAGTATCTCAGCACTTAAGAATTCAAGTACCTTACACGGTCAAATTCCATTAAGCAATGCCAGGAACCAACATTGCACACTGGTCTGATTCAAAGCCATATATACAACAGTAAAACGTTTGCAAAAGTCCACTTAAGGGAAGTTTACTACCTTTTGGTTAAAAAAATCGATTTTTTAAAAAAAATTGCAATTTTGGATCCGTAAAAGTGTTTAGAATCCTCCCCGGAAGCGGTTTTTTCGAGTACGGAACGGAAATGTTTGTTATTTGCGGTTGAACAAAAAAACGCACCTGTCTGAAACCAGTCTTTTTTATGCACCAGTTTTTTTCTTTCGGAGGACGAGTTATTGAACCGGCGCTTGGGAGGAAACGCACAAAATTCAGATGAAAGTTTGAACGCTTGTGTATGGAAGTTAGGCCCCAAGCATTTGCATTCTGGTGTGAAGACTGTGGAGATTGCGACTTTCCTGACTGTGAGCAGCTTCAACGAAGGGTATTCAGCAATTATGAAGACGATGACAACGATGGACGTCACCCTGGGACTCTATTCGACGCAGTTCGCCATTCAGACGACCACAGGATTCAAGCGCCGAAAACCGCTTGTCATCGGCCGTACGAGCGGCTCTGGAGCAGCGGAGGATGGCCCGGATCGAGCAGAACGCCCTCTATGAGGAAGAGGATGGACTATTTCATGGAGCCGCAATAGCAGATTGAACATACGTTGCACAATATTGCATTTATATGTAGTCAAAACTTCAAACGAGTTTATCTCGAAATGACTTTTTTTTTATCGCGCTATATGGAAATTTCAGATCTACTGAACCAATTGGCATGATTCTTTGTTTCCGATGAAGCTAACTAAATTGTCTAGAATGTGTACCACTTTCAATCCGATCCATCAACTATAAATATTTTTACTTGGCTGACGAAGTCGAAAAATCGATGAAAAAACCCTATTTTTTTCAAATGGCCGCCATTTTGTTTCCTATGGTCCTAATAACTTATAAGCGAGGTACAACTCCTAAAGAATCTTGTATACTTCGCTAACGTCAGACGAGCTAGAGGGACAACGTCAGACGAGCCGGCTGACATGTGACATACCGCCCATGGAGATCTACATCCAAATTTTGTTTCGTTCCGATGGCACTTCCGCCTTTTCTCTTCGACATTTCCGATCTAAAAAATTCCAGTTTGTAGAGGAAATTTCAATAAGCATTTTGACCAAATTTGACATTGATATCTATAGCACATACCGAGAAAAAAAGTCTCAAAGAACATGCTTTCTTCGGGCCAAAGGTAGTAAACCTCCCCTTAAGGTAACTATGTCAATATGGTATTAATTTTCAGTACCATCGCTCTTGATGTGAGAATTTCTAAAGATGAATGCTTTATGTAATTTTCATTCTTCTCCATCGCTTTACTTAAGCACTAATTTTAAGGTTACAACACCGGTTGCCGTCAGATCATCGAAGTTAAAAGTTGTTGGGCTTGACCAGCAGTTGGATGGGAGACAAACCAGGTCTGCCGAGTGCTGTTGTTGGTAAACGGGCTGTACCGGGCCCTTGTGAAGACAATTGAGGAGCTACCTGATGGCGAAGTAGCGGTTCCGCTCATGAAATCTGAAAACGGCCGGGAGAGCGGTGTGCTGACAACATGCCCCTACATAGCTGTATCCAATGACGCCGATAGTGTTTTTTTTAAATTGTTCTCACTGCTCTGATGCGTACCGCCATGAATAATGCCCACTTCATCTCAACGTAGCATACATGCATCCTATGTGGATATATTCCAATCTCTGCCTTCCCATCCTCTACAGTTTTCGCACTCTATAGCTCCCTCTAGAAACACGGCAGATACTCTGTGATGTCTCAATAGATGTCCTACCATCCTGTCCTTTGTGCTTTTTCGGTGTTTTCCATATATTCCTTTCCTTGCCGATTCTGCAGAGAAGCTCCACATTGCTTACGTTATCAGTCCACATAATTTTCAGTATTCTCTGTTGCATCACATCTCCAATGCATAGATTCTCTTTATTTCCGATTTTCCCACGGTGTATGTTTCACTGCCATAGAATGCTTTGGTCCAAAAGAACATTCTCAGAAAATTCTTCGTCTAATGCTAGCTGCTTTTTATATCCTCCTTCCACTGTCCGTGACGGGTTGTTTTGATGCTTCGGTAGCGGAATTCCTTAACTTCATCTGCTACTTGATCACCAATCCACATGATACGTTTCTGTTGTACTCAATTATGGAGCTTCTTATACTTTCATCTTTCTTCGATTGACTCTCAAGCCGTATTCTATGCTCATTAGACTGTTCATTCCATTCAGCAGATCCAGTAATTCTTCCTAACTCTCACTGAGGTTAGCAGTGTCATCAGCAAATCTTATCATTGATATCCTTTCTCACTGAGTTTTAATTTCGCTCTTGAAGTCTTTATTTCCGTCATTGCTTCTTCGATGTATAGATTGGACTGGAGGAGCGAAATACTAAATTCCTTCCAATTCCTTCCAATTCGAGCTTCGCCCTTGATCTTCCACTCCCATTGTTCGCTCTTGGCTCTTGTACAGTCGTGCATAAAAGTATGCGAACGACCTGAATTGCATTTCGCCTGATTCGAATGTAACCCACATAGCGCAGCTGTCTAGCAGGTCCTCTAATCACCCCTCGATACAGACGTTTGACTATTGAAAATGGTTCCAACAAGTCACCACTAGAAAATACAGCTCTGCATCGCAATAAGATGTAAAGTAATACCAAGGTACTACAAATATCAGGGAACATCTTATCACAGATAAGACGGTTCTTCAGGCTTGTAAGCTTACATTTATTACAATAAATGTCATACATGAAATGTTACCACCGTCATTATTACGTCAGATAGGTAATTCACGTAGTAAGTTCGTCGTATTCATGATTTCCTCTTCAAAATAGTATACAGTGCTTATTATTTAAATAGCGGTTTACGAATTTTAGCAACTACTGGTCTCCTAATAGCAGCCCTAAAAGCATGCCTCTTCCCTAGCCCCGTGGAAACGTGCTAACCTGAGAGAAAGCTTCTATTACGGTGTGCGCTTGCAGCCTTGCTGACTGTAACATTTTCATCCCTTTTGTGAAAGAGCTACAAGCAGTCACATCACAAATCGCTAAGGAAATCGCAAGAAAGTACTTTCGGCTCATAGTGCAATGGTGAAAAACTTACAATGCGGCACAACAGGTAACACCTCTTTCCGCTGCTGACAAACAAATTTTGGGTTTGTAGGATACATAACTTTATTTATGAAATGCCACATTTGCATACCCCTTGAGTATGACACAGCATACCAATCAAACACAGACCCAATCGAAATCTAAGTGATTAGTATTTTACTACTTCGTGCCGATAGAGGCAGGCTTGTGTGCAGATAGGCAGTTTTATTGAAACAGACTTTCGTCGTAAGGTTATCGTGGGTAGTTTTATTTCATTTCTTGTAATACAGCGCACGATTTTCGTTCGGTTTCTTTTAGTGTTGTTAAAACATTAGTTACTATGAGAGAGAAATTAATCATCAACGATATGTGCGAATTCTCTGATGTTATCTATAACAGTCTGACAATGCACATGCAGTTTATTGATTACATGCACGTAGAAAACTTGTTCTGAGTTAAAGCTGTCAAACAAGGTTTTATGAAGAATAAAATGCCACTGCCACACGACAGCTAATGTAGAAAATACTTTTCTGACGTATTTTGGCACGATGCGCTCTCCCCATACATGATACAAAAGTTTCGAGATGCATCTGCAGCCTGGCCATCTATTAAACCTGGAAAGAACAAAATGTTTAGCCCTTTTTCCACATGCGACTATTTTGGATTGAGAAATGAAGGGAATTATGTTCGAAGTTCCCATTAGATCGATAACTTCAGCACAAACCAGTATGGCGTTTTAAAAAATACAGCAGCGAATATACCCAAACTAGGGGCGTCTTATCACCAATGCGCGACGCTTACCGGTACGCTGCTAGCTCACACAGAGCTAAGCACCTCCAGAACTTGCACAATGCACAGTGCTGTGAGATAATGCATAGGGCCAGATCTAGACTTCTGAGAGACTGACATTTACAGCTTTTCTTTTGCACTGCATGACGTTTTTAACAAACAGATAGCGCAATAGAGTAGCCCATGTCGAAAGGAACACTTCCTGTTTAAATTTCTACATCCTACACGGTTGGCAGTTCTGTGTAGGTGTTAGTTACGTGATTACAAAATACAGTCGAATGTATGCACTACGTAGTCGAGGCAGCTAGTTCATGGCGATTCGGTCAACCAAGTAAATGAATGTACTGAACATGCTGCAAACCACTACAGGGGGTCTATGTGTCAGAATTCTCATCCACTGTGGCGCAAAATAGTTATGATAGAAAAATGAGTAATAGGGAAGGAAATTTGGTGATCTCTTGGATTGATGCTAAGTTCATATACTTACGGTCTTGGTTCGATTCCAACTTCTGTTGATGATTTTTATAAGGAGAGACAGATTCTGTTCTCTTCTGGCTACGCCAAGTGAAGAAGGTATAATGGCATTGTGGTCTGACATTCATGTTAAACATGATATTCCTTCTCTACCAAGTAGACGTTAGGTTGAACCACAATAAAGTCAGGAGTCGCGACACGTAGAAACACTATCAACAGTAACCTTTCTTATAATAGTTATTTATTTATAGTGACGAAACAAACGCTATGTAGGGTCACAGAACACTTATTCCATCTTTTATTTGAGCTTCTGTATGTCGATAAAATTGATCTGGGAATGCAACTCAGACCGCCCTTAACGCGGAATTTGATCCCTTCGTGACAATACAGCTCGACTGCAATTTGTTGTTTGTTCAAAACTGCAGATTCCTCCACATCTCCACATATTGCGCGTGAAAGGGTTCGAATCCTGGCCTGGCACTAAAACTTTCATTATGCATTATGAAGCTCTAGGATGAGAACGCCTATCTGCTGGTTGGTAATAATTTAGATTTTTAATGTATTTTCATTCGTTGTAGATACTAACGGTATCTGACGTTTTTTAGTCCCAGTGAGATACAGAACTGTATGCGAAATCATTGTAAATTCAAGGATGTTATTCCGAGCTGCTGGTGGAGAATAATTCGGTAGCTGACGTCTCTTTGTGTGCAGTCAACAACGATATGTGTGGGGCCTGATTCCCAGTCAGCACTGAACTCTTCGTCATATTATTTCTAGTTCAAACATGATCACATGTCGCTGTTGGTGTAACAAACCCATTTTTAACGTTCGTTTTCTCTAGAATATAACAGCGATAGGTGCCAGGTCGGAGTCCTGGAAAAGAAAAAATTAATATTTCGTCTCGTCATTTCAGTTAAAACATCTAGCTACTGCCAAGAAAATCCGGTAGGTCACAGTTGATTGGTTCGAATCCCTGTCCAACACAAAGTTTTACCTCACGGCATTTCAAGTAAGTTACTTATGAAGAAGCAATATTTAACATCTCTCGTAGTTCGTTAACAAGGACAATAGATGCTGGGTAGGAATTCGCGTTCGTTAACAATGTTTACGTTATGTAATTTACAGTTGATATTTGCTAACAGATACTGTCTAAAATCGAGGTATATCAGTCTCTGTATGCCTAGTCAGGAATGACTGTTAGTTTCCGTCAGTCACGAAATCTTTGCTTAGTCTGCATGACCTGGGTTTGAATCCCTATGCAGAACGACACGGTTCGTCGTATCATTTGAAGTTCCTACATATTCTGAACTAGCTGCTCGTGAATAACTTAAATTTTTAATGTCATATTTTGTTAAATAATAAACACTGTATATTATTTTGAAGAGGAAATCATGAATACGACGAACTTACTACGTGAATTACCTATCTGACGTAATAATGACGGTGGTAACATTTCATGTATGACATTTATTGTAATAAATGTAAGCTTACAAGCCTGAAGAACCGTCTTATCTGTGATAAGATGTTCCCTGATATTTGTAGTACCTTGGTATTACTTTACATCTTATTGCGATGCAGAGCTGTATTTTCTAGTGGTGACTTGTTGGAACCATTTTCAATAGTCAAACGTCTGTATCGAGGGGTGATTAGAGGACCTGCTAGACAGCTGCGCTATGTGGGTTACATTCGAATCAGGCGAAATGCAATTCAGGTCGTTCGCATACTTTTGAGCACGACTGTACATAGTGAATGTTACCCGTCATTCCCTACTGCTTGTTCCTATGTTTCTCAGAATTTCGAAAGATTTGCACCATTTTACAGTGTCGAACGTTTTTTCCAGGTCGATAAATACTATGAACGTGTCTGGATTTTTCTTTAGGCTTGCTTCCAGTATCAATCACACCGTCCGAACTGCTTCTCTGGCGTCTGTACCTTTTCTAAGGCCAAACTGGTCGTCATCTAAGAGGTCCTGAGTTTTCTTTTCCATACTTATGTATATTATTTTTGTCACCATGTCGTTCGAGATGTTAAGCTGATTGTGCGATAATTATCTCACTTGTCGACTCTTGTAATCTTCAAAATTGTGTTCAAATGGCTCTGAGCACTATGGGACTTAACTTCTGAGGTCATCAGGCCCCTATAACTTAGAACTACGTGAACCTAACTAACCTAAGGACATCACACAGATCCATGTCCGAGGCAGGATTCTAACCTGCGACCGTTGCGGCCGAGCGGTTCTAGGCGCTACACTCCGGCCGGATCAAAATTGTGTGGATGACATTTTTCAGATAGTGGTTTTATTTCTCCATTTCCTCCCCCCCCCCCCCTCCCCCAATGATTTTAGAAATTCTGACTGAATTGTGTCCATGCCTTCTGTTTTATTTGATCTTAAATCTTACAAAGCTCTTATAAATACTGTTTCAAAAACAGAATTCCCTTGTCTTCAATATCGACTCGTATTTATTCTTCTGTCACATCGCCAGACAAGTCTTCGGCGTTGTAAAGACCTTTATTGTGTTCCTTCCACCTATCCGTTCTGTCCTGTGCATTTAATAGTGAAATTAGTGTAACCACGCTTGCTATGAATATCGCCGAAAGTTCTTCTGGTTTTTCTGTGTGGTGTAGATAGCAACGATGCCACGTCATGGGTTCATAAGTTGCCACTGCCAGTCACCGACGACAGCGCACTCTAGCCAGAGCGGAAGAGCTGTACGAGCTCCGCTCCAGTTTCAGCCCATTTGAGACGGCCGGGACACTTCGCTTCAGCTTCGCACCTCTGTACAAAGTTATGTATGCCTCTGTATATACTCAGGCTCCAATAAACCACTTTTACTTACGTGCAGTACCGACGTGTTTTACCTTTTCCTGCTTGTACCCACGCGCCGCCTTCTAGGCGGGACGCAAAATTCTGTATGCTGCATGAGTCCTTCTCATCCGACTTCTTAATTTTTTTTTCATGCAACCAGTTTTTAGTTAGAGTTATTAATTATAGGCGAGGATGTTTACTTCGCTGGGCGTAGGTCATAGTTGCCAGTACTCGAAGAAGTTTAGACTCGCGTGTTGTACGCGTCCTGCAGACAGTGCGCCGAGCACGAGGCGGCCGTGCGTACAGCCGCGGCGCCGGCGCCGGCGCCTGCGTGGGCGTCGCCCGCCGTCGTCGGCCCGGGGCCTGCAGCTGCGCGGCGCCTCGCAATGTCTTCATTACGGCCGCGGCCGCCCCTGTAATCCCCGACTTAATCCGCAGCCTAATTCCAGCCTCCGCGAGCATAAACTCGCCACCAGGGGGACGGCCCGGGGCCCGGCCGACTTACCAATTGCTGGGCCGCGCTCTCGCCTCCTGTCCGTCTCTCTCTGTCTCTCTCTCCCTCTCTCTCTGGCCCGGTCTTTTATTCCGCATCTTCTTTTCACACAATTCCGACCGCCCTCCTCGCGTGCTTCGTCGCCCGATGCGCCCGGCGGCGCCTCCCAGGGATACCCGAAACCCTCTTCTCCCCCCACCCTCCTGCCGCCCTTCCTCTCCCCCCTCTCGCCTCTCCAACCGGCTCGATCCCCATCCACACGCAGAGCGCGCGAGCCAGCCGCGAATCCGCCGTGTACTGCAGCTGGCGAGCCGAGGGGGCTTAATGGCAACTAATTATCATTAAGCCATCTAAATGCTAATTAATGCGCCTATTTTCACGATGAACAGTGGCGGGATCTGGCCCGAGGGGGCATGCAAATGAAGCACACCGCGGGTAATGAGACGCCCCCGGCGTCCCCGAAGCAGAATGGCGGCGGCGGCGGCGGCGGTGGCGGCGGCGGAGGCGGAGGACATCGGCGTCGCCGCCTCCGGGGGCCGAAGATGGCCGAAGCGGCGCCGTCACGTCGACGCCTGCCGTTTTTCTCCGTCGCGCCGTCCCGTTAAAGGACCACTTAGGAAGGGGCGAGCCACCGCAATGGAGCCGGCAATTAATCGCGAGCATGACCCCGTTCTCCCTTCGCCTCCTTCCCTTCCGCAGCCCGAAGACCAAGTTTTAAATGGACTCCGCCGCCGCTAGGGCACCCCCATCCCCCACTTCAGCGACTAGTCGTTCCGACGAACTACGGACATCACTTCATTCGGATGTAAACGCTCCTCCTCCGACAGCAAATAGCATCAGCTCTCATCAGCTCCGCCCCCTCTCCTTTTCCTCCTCCTCCTCCTCCTCCTCCTCCTCCCTGCGTTTCGCTCACGCTGCAACCTCCGCGTTAACTAGCAACTTCCGTTTCGTTTCCGCCTGTTTTATTTTTGTCACGCGCGTTTCGCATTAAGCGAGAGCACCGGCGATTGCAGGAAAGAAATTTAACAGACGACTACCCGCGCCCCTACGATAACAGTGTAATCTCGCCGCTATGGCCCTGGCTCTCGTGGAAGACACTCGCTTATGTGGCCGTGGCGCCTCTTCGGCGGCCCCCGCCGTAACAAAAGGACGGCACCGGAAAGGCGGAGCGTTTAATTCCGAAGGAATGGTGTCTGCTCCTCCTGCTTAAGTAACCAGCTTAGCAGCGCAGGAGTGGAGCAACTGATCTGTTGAATCTACTCACTATTCAGAACCACGTATGCTAAAAATACCATAACTGTGCTTTATTTTGATTGTCCGCCTCCGTCGCAGCGCGATCAGTGAGGAAGAGTGCAATGCGGAGGAACCGGTTTCTATTCCCGATACTGCGGGAGCTTCTTCCCTGTGGAGAAGACGGAAATGGGGTCCACTGAGCCCCTTAATGTCAAGTGAGGAGCTTCTTGAGTGAGAAGTAGCGGTTCTGAAGTCTGGAAAGCTTTCAACGGTCGGGCCGTTGATACTCCGTATTAGCGTGCAAAAATGTAACAGAATATACAGATTGCTCCACTGAAGAATTTGAGGTACGCAACCTGGGGTCGGAGAAGCCAGCTTAAGGAGGCATGGAAGTAAACTTACCTACCACTTTCATTACTGTTTTCCAGCTTATTTACCAACTAACATGCGTACAAGTTTATACGTACTGTGCTTTTTATTTACATGTACATTCTTTATTTCTTTCAACGAAAGGAGAAGGTCGAGCCCGATGGGGGTATTTCCTGGTAGCTGGATTGGAAGGGGAGGTCCTATTCCATGGCCTGCGAGGTCACCTGACCTGAATCCCCTTGATTATTTCCTATGGGGAAACTAAAGTCACTTGTGTATGAGATAGCTGCCAGAACTATAGCTGCCTACGATGTGATTCGAAACACGCCAGGGATATTTGTCAGGGTGTGTCAGAATTTTGTTCGCCGATATAACGCTTGCATTGAGGTTTATGGCCGTCAGTTTTAGCACAAATGGTTCAAATGGGTCTGAGCACTATGGGGCTTAACATCCGAGGTCATCAGTCCCCTATTGAATACTTTATAATTGTTTTAGTGGTCCTATATAATTTGTTTCTGCTTAGTTGAGGAGATAATTTATATAATTCAAATGTCAAAAAACAAGTATGAAACCTTCCCGTCTAATATTGGATGAACGTTTGCTTGCTGACTGAACGCTGCGTCTCTTAAAATCTCTTAACTGCTGCTCTGTCAAGACTACCTGCTGATTATTACGACGAAACATAAAATGTGTTGTCGCCGTGGCCCTCAGTCGTTACCTGAAATTATTAAGACTGATTCTTACCTTTAATTATTTATACTGGATCGCCATCTGACTGCTACAGCAAACTGTGGAATGAATATACTTACTTCTCTTTAACATAATTATAAGCTGCTGGTGGAGTTTCATAATACTTTGTGACTGGAATTCTTTAAGTTGAAGTTAATTTAGATTTGATAAAAGCTGAAGCTCAGTTTAGACTTTTCTTTTAAGATAACAATAAATTCCGTAAAGCATTTACGTGAATGATTTTGGGATAGAAAATTCTTAATGCATTTAATCTGGTAGAAGTTAACTATATTCTGAGAACGATCTTGACAAACAATTACAAGGGGTATAGTTCTTTACAAAAATTCTTAAAAAGTAGCGTTGCGCTACATACCTAATTTTCCATCAAAATTACATAACTATATTCTGAGAACGATCTTGACAAACAATTACAAGGGGCATAGTTCTTTACAAAAATTCTTAAAAACTATTTTTTTTTTAATTTCTGTGAAGGGAAATGTCTTTTTGTGCTACTTCGTTTTTTTTATGTACATCATAAAGTTGTTATTTACTGGATCTGTAGGCATAAAATATTTATATTAGTACGTCCATAAAATTTATTTTAACCAATGCTTCAGTGCAGTTAGCAACTAGATATTAAACAAAATGAGTAAATAAATGCATAAAGCAAGCCACATGGCATTTCTCTCAACTAGCAGGACAATAGCCATGAAATCGAGGTATGAATTAACACTTTGAAAGAAGCGGTGTGCTCGCCAGCCACTCGCTATATGTAGCGCAATGCTAGTTTTTAAGAATTTTTGTAAAGAACTATGCACCTTGTAATTGTTTGTCAAGATCGTTCTCAGAATATAGTTATGTAATTTTGATGGAAAATTAGGTATGTAGCGCAACGCTACTTTTTAAGAATTTTTGTAAAGAACTATACCCCTTGTAATTGTTTGTCAAGATCGTTCTCAGAATATAGTTAACTTCTACCAGATTAAATGCATTAAGAATTTTCTATCCCAAAATCATTCACGTAAATGCTTTACGGAATTTATTGTTATCTTAAAAGAAAAGTCTAAACTGAGCTTCAGCTTTTATCAAATCTAAATTAACTTCAACTTAAAGAATTCCAGTCACAAAGTATTATGAAACTCCACCAGCAGCTTATAATTATGTTAAAGAGAAGTAAGTATATTCATTCCACAGTTTGCTGTAGCAGTCAGATGGCGATCCAGTATAAATAATTAAAGGTAAGAATCAGTCTTAATAATTTCAGGTAACGACTGAGGGCCACGGCGACAACACATTTTATGTTTCGTCGTAATAATCAGCAGGTAGTCTTGACAGAGCAGCAGTTAAAAGATTTTAAGAGACGCAGCGTTCAGTCAGCAAGCAAACGTTCATCCAATATTAGACGGGAAGGTTTCAAGTACTACAATAAGTGTGGTGAAAATAAGTTACAATATGGCGGAATTCGGCGAATCTTACCACATGGCTGGCGCTGCTGCTCTCCCGTAGCATCGCAATATACTTGCGATCGCCAAACGACCGCAACGGTGATCGGATCCGAGGATCATTATTAGACTGTGTCCGAAGCCATGGCGGAGTGTACCTGTGGAGAATAGGCTGCTGCGACGGCGACTGGTGGACCTCTCAGGAAGACGTTAGCGATGTTAGCTGGTCCGCACCTTACACTTGTGTGTTTTCGGCTGAAAAAAGAAGTTCTGGTGCCAACTTGTTGGGTGGTGAAGCGGCTAGCTAATGCCCGCTGGAGCACATACCTAGGCCTTTCTTTTTTGCCCCAGACGTTTCCTAACGTAGCGCATCCTCGACCGTTGGGGGGGGCCTTTGTCCGCTTCTGTAATTATTTAGCTGCTTAAATTCGCGTCTGAATCTGTAGACACTTCGAAGCAAAATTGATATGTAAATTATGGATAGTGCAGCGGTTTGTTTCCCGTCAAAAGGTCCCGAATTTATCTCTTCATTTTATGTTAATTAATTACTTTTCGACTCATCCTTATGCTCACGTCCTTGCGCGGCCGCTCAAGCGCTCATAACTTCAAGGGGCGTTCTTGAGAAGGTTCGTAACACAATGTGGTACAACATGACAGAGGATGACACTGCGAACGGTTGGCATGGTGCTGTGCTCTGGCCCTGATAGCGGGGTTAGTTGATTTTAATTGATTCACTGTGGGCTCTCCACGGATCATTGTATATTTTATGAATTTAGCGAAACACTTTTGTGCCTTGTTTCGCTAAACTTAATTTTCGGACGAGCTAGGCCCATGTCGTGCAAAATGAGCTCAGTCAAATCTGGCCCAGTGACAACTCACCCCGGAAAAAGTCAAGGATAGTCCAATACTCTGCCCGTCCGAACACTGCAACTTGTCAGACTAATGAAGAGGACTCAAGAAATTCGCGCAAGAACTGTAATACCAATATCTGTCTAACTGAAAAGGATCATAATTTATTTTATTTCTGTCCAACACGATCTCAAAGGTTTTACTTATGACCGGATTTTCAGAAGCTCTAAGGCAAACATAAGAAACAAAAATATATTCACATTTAAAAACCGTATCTTTTCTTGGAGACAAGACATAGTTTATGATACACGTAAATGTGTTGAGCCATGCGAGAGCGTTTATGATACCTGCGTAACATTTTTGGCCGGTTTGCTGGGAACTGTAGATCTGGCGACTAACTAGGGACCAGTGACGTAGGGCTTCGAGAGGATAAAGGCTCGCACATGAACTGCGGGGAAGAAATTGGACGAGGTCCCCTGTGGTATTGTGACTTCTAGGCGACATTTTGCTCATGGCTCTGTGTAACGTCCGAGAAATTGGCCCTGGCAGTTGGGTTCGCTTGGAGTATCGAGGGGGACATGCTGAATGTTAACGGGGCAACCACGCTGTTGGAGGTGGCCCTTTGCTTGGGCAGTAGCGATTCGTGGACTGAATCCCCGCTACCTTGCCTACGTGGACAAGGGGCTTGTGGCGGTTTTAATTTCATCCAGAAGTATCGTGGAAATTACAGGCATAGAGTGCCGAGAGGAGAATTTCGGAAAATCCCTGTGTTCTGACATAAAATTAACCTAATTATCGAGACACACTGGCCTATAATACTGTGCAGTCACAACCTGCTTGGAAGTGGTGATTGTGCTCTGTTATAATAGCAAGTAATTTTTGTGCTCTATTCTTATAATAAGCAAATGTATTACTTCTTGCTAATTTTTTATAAAGTTCTACCTCTCTTTACAATGAAGAGCCAAAGAAACTGATACACCTGCATAATATAGTGTTCGACCCCGCGAGCACACAGAAGTGTCGCAACACGACGTGACATGCACTCGACTGATGTCTGGAGTAGTGCTTGAGGCAACTGACAAAATTAATCCTGCAGAGCTGTCCATTAATCCGTAAGACTACGAGGGAGATGAGATCGCTTCGGAACAGCATGTTGCAAGGCACCCCAGATATGCTCAATAATTTTGTGTCTTGGTGAGTTTGGTGGCCAGCGGAAGAGTGTTCCTGGAGCTACCCTGTAGCAATTCTGGACGTCTGAGGTGTCCCAGTGTAATGCTGAAATTGCCCAAGTCCTTTGCACAATGCACATGAATGGACGCGGGTATTCAGATAGGATACTTACGTACGTGTCACGTGTCGAAGAAGTATTTACACGTATCAGGGCTCCCATATCACTCCAAATGCACACGCTCCACACCATTACAGAGCCCTCACCAGCCTGAACAGTCCCCTGCTAACAAGCATGGTCCATGGATTCGTGAGGTTGTCTCCATACCTGTACATGTTCATCCACTCGATACAATTTGAAATGAGACTCGTCCGACCAGGCAACATGTTTTCAGCCATCAGCAGTACAGTGTCTTTGCGGACGGGTCCAGGCGAGACGTAAAGCTTTGTGTTGTGCAGTCATAAAGGGTACACGAGTAGCCCTTCGGCTCGATGATGGTTCGTTATGGTTCGCACGCTGACATTTGTTGATGGCCCAGCACTGAAATCCACAGCAATTCTCGGAAGCGTTGTACTTCTGTCAAGTTGAACGACTCTTCACTCGTCGTTGGTCCCATTCTTACAGGATCTTTTCCCGGCCGCAGCGATGTCGGACATATTTTACCAGATTCATGATAATCACGGTACATTCGTGAAATGGTCGTACGAGAAAAACCCCACTTCATCCCTACTCCGATATGCTGTGTCCCATCACTCGTGCGTCGACTAGAAAACCACGTTCAAACTCACTATAATCTTAATACCCTGCCATTGTAGCAGCAGTACCCATCTAACAACTACGCTAATCACTTGTTGTCTTATGTAGGCGTTGCCGACCGCAGTGCTGTCTTCTGCTTGTTTACATGTCTGTGTATTTGAATCCGAATGCCTGTACCATTTTCTTTAGTGTTGCAGTGTAACTTGGCTGTCGACGTGTCCTGTGCCACTTTGCCGTTAACTGGTACTTATATTTTGGTTGTTCTGGCCTCTCACGCTGATGGCCATTTTGTTTGGTTCTTGTTTTACTGTCTGAAGACCAAGTATTTAATTTGATTTTTATCATAAATTCAGATTTAATTCTGTGTGAATGTAAAAAAAAAAAAATTAAAAGCTTACAGTCTTTGTCAGTCTTTCAGTCAGCCCCTTATGGACCTTGAAAATGAAAGTAATTTAAAATCTTAAAAGACAGCCCATTTGAGGGCCTTGTTTACTAAAGCTTTCTGCTCAAGTGTTGCTCTCTACGTTTTTGTAACTCATATGAGGCGCAGTTGGCCACCTGCGGTGGATAATTAAATTCTGATGTTCTTCGTTTTGGCAATTTGATCTGCCTGCTGTGACGGCCATTCACGAAACACCGTTTTTATCTTGGTTGCCGATTAAGGCTAACTGCTAATGTAACTGTTTTTTAATTATGTTTAAATACCTTGGTAGCTGTGAACACGCATAGGTAATTCGTGTATTTCTGCATTCTGTTGCCTTTTAGGGCACCAGTTGTAGAAAAGAAATTTAATTTCTTGGCCGGTTTTGAGCACTTAGTGCCCTTCTTCAGAAGGCTTTGCCTATCGCATTATTTGCGAGTGACAATAATAAAGTGCATACAGCACAATGTCATGGTCATGTTGTTCACTAGTACGAGTTTTATGCAGACACTGTGAACAACGTGAGCATTGCGTCGTGCTATATGTACTTAATTACTGACACTCGCAAATAATGCGATGGGTATTAGCTTATAGCCGATCAAGAAATTATATACTAGTGTTGTAACTGGTTGCTTATTATTTCATTATGTACGACTACACTTGCTGGAGATGGATAAAATACCTTTTAAAGCAGGTAATAGCTGCCATTGTTGTTCATACTTTATTGCTTGTGCCCCCATCATTCTGAGTGTTTACTGGAGGGAAAAAGTTAATAGGATGTAAAGTATTCCCTAAATTATCTGCCTGGAATATTAAGGCAGATAAAACTCCTTGTTGTTTTTGATGCTTGATCTTATTGTTAAAGGAAGTAATTAAAGCTGTATAAGTGTATTTGATCGAGCAGCAACCTAGTTCCCTACCATTTCAGTGTTTGCAGAGCGTTGTTATGCCAGAATGCCATAGTTTTGAACCTGTGTACTGTTAGGGAGAAATTCTTTTGACTAAGTGTATTGCTTGTGTTATTGATATTAGGCCATCTTAAAGATGGAGTTTGCCGTGGACCGGAGAAGTGTGCTGGGAATTTTATACATAACCAAATACTAGCTTCAATAGAAGCTCGCGGAATGGAGCCTGCTGATGGAAGAGAGCGTGAATGAGTTAAGGCTGTGCTTGTGCGGTACGTTGGACTGCTGCCTCGTTATCACAACAGAGACAGTCGGCGAGGTAGGTGACGCTGCACTGTGAGCGGTAGTCTGCCGTATAGGATGCAGGAAAATGTTGATCTCCTACAGGGTAGATCCCCGACACCAGCACAAGACTTTAGCATCCGGGCACATTTAAATTTTTTAGGTAACCACATTCAAGATCTGAGTGTAGTCAATGCTGATCTCAAGTGAACGCTCTGTATTGAAAAAATGAGGGAGAAAATCATTCAGTTATAGCTTGACGCCAGTTTGCCGAGGTTGCAAGGTAGTGTGTAGTTGGATGACGGTTTGCTTGCTGTGCCGGCTACTTATGAGGAGGGGATGGAGGGCTTGGGCAAGAACTACAACCACACGTGGAAATTTTTTAATAAACTGCCCAATACATTTGAGCGATAGTGCAAGTCACTGATAAATTGTCTGTAGACAAGTCATCAAACTGTAGACCTATTACCGCTGGTATTTTGTTTACAGTCTCTGGTCGAGGCTTTGCAAGTTGGCGTCTCTATCATCCGTCAGACTGTCTATCACTTCACTCGGCGAAAATTAAGCATAATTATTACACAAGCTCTTTACAAAAGGGAAACACTGAACGGGTTTCAGAAAAGCTTGCTGCAGGGAAATCTATCCTGTAGAATTCAGAATAAGTTGGGCAACCGATATTTTTACTGTGCCCAGGACCATAGGGAGCCACTTGTGCGCTATACTGAGGACATCATGGTTAACTGTTTTGACCCTTTGCCTTGGTATATCGGAAGTAGAGGCACTCAGTAATATTTTGGAAGCTATGTGTCTGGAGGATCGGTCACATAACCTTTTCTCTAATAAACCTGAAACGTTCGCTCAACTTAACAAATTGGTAGCGATCATCAAAATCTTCTGCTTTATGTTGAAAAGTGCGAGGATAGTAATTATAGGTCAGATTTGCCTATTACTGGGTACACCCCACAGCAAATTGCATCAAAGCTGAGAGTAACCAGGAATAAGTCATGTTTTCGATGCAGTTGTTCAGGTCATTGGTGTGAGACTGTCCGGTACCACGAGGCAGGGTGAAGAGGAGCCAACACCATAAAGTGGCAGCCTACTGCAGAAGCTTACGGAGGCTGCTTAAGGCTTGTAGTAAAGTGATAGCGGTTTCTGTATCTTGTATTTGTGCTAATCCGAATCACGAGCCGATGTCATCTCAATGGACTCAGGCAGTAATGTATCCCTGCTTCATTAATGGTGGTATAACAAGCTCCTTTGCATTTGTAAGCTGCCTCCATTGCAAAAGGTACAAACGCAGTGTCAGACCGTTAATGGGGAGCTATTGCTCATTTTGGGAAAAATCTGTGTTAATTTAGGGATCCAATGGCCGTCATATCCCAAGACAGGATGTATACATGAAAAAGGAAAAAAATTCCCAGATTTCCCGGTTAAAAATACACTTTCTCCCAGGTGGAAACATAGTTTTTTCCTTTTAATTGACAGTATATTTTCTCTCGGAACTGTATAACATCAACCCTTTGAACGGTTATGGTTTTATACATGGGCGTAAAATTCCCGGCGCTTTAGAAAACGAAACTCAGGGAAAAAACACCTTTTGGAAAGATGTTTGATGTGCAGTAACGTGTACGCTGCATATTTTCCTATTACGAAAGTATAAATTCGAATTCACCCAAACACTGCATGCTGCTTTCTGAAGCATTGAAATCGAGATTTCAGCCAGTCATAGCTTATGTCACGTGATCTCGCCAGCCGATGACAGCGGATATTCAGAGCTTCGGACACGTGGTGTAGTCAGTCAATAGCAACATCACTGTTAAATACCGCGAAAACACCAACAGGAAAAGATAATGGTTTATATATATATACATACTACAAGAAAAACAAAGCTTTCACATATAACATTGGTCTGTTATGCACGTATTACATTTTAAGATATATCACACAAATGTGCCAGTAAATTTTTTAATAACGACATAAAAGTGTGATCTTCTTGGCTATAAATTATTCTACATGGCTCATCATCAAAGAGCTAATTTTTAAATGAGTCCTAGATTCCCAGTGAAGTGGGCATCGATCTGATATTAAGCTTTTCAATGTGGTTTCGGGATGTAAATTTCCTTGGGTACCAGTATTTTGTTGTCTCATGTCTGGTTCGTTGTTATGGCATAATGCCATACGTTCTAGAAGATTAAAACGTACATTGCACAGAACAGTTGAAACTAGCCAATAGTTTGAAATTAAAACCTTTGTTTCAAATATATTGACTGCCTCAGCGGAAAAGATTAATAAAAGAAAATTTCTTGCAATTACAAGTGCTTGTATGAGCACTTTGTATAGTTGCTGTATATGGCGCATGTCCTTTGCAATTTAAGTTTTATTTCCTTTTTTTCTCTCGTTCATGTTTTTTTGCTGCAGTATTGTTCTGCAGTAGCAGGATACAGTAACATCCTTTGTTAGAGTATTGGTTCTTACCAGTCAAAATTACAAAAATTTAACTGAGAACAAAAACAATGAGAAATTCACGGAATTCAAAAAAAAAATCCCGTTTTTTTCCCGGATCTCCCGGTTGTCCCGGGTCGTAGACACCCTGCAAGAATTTTACTGTTATAAAGACTTTGCCTGGTAAGAGGAATAACATAATCATAACTGCCTTAAAAGGGAGTGTGTGATGTTAAAGGATAGCCTCCAGTTAGAAGTGTTGGAAGAATTTCCTGATGTACTTGTCCACAAGTTAGCGGTAACTGACAAGACTGAATATCAAGTTCAGATTACGTATCCGATCCTTCTCCAAACAGTTGGTTGTCATCTCCAAAGACGAGGAAGTTGCGAAAAGCTGTTGACCAACTTTTGGCCGATGGTGTGGTAAGGCTCCCTGTATGCCTTGTCTGTTTTTGGTGGCTAAGCACAGTGGTGAGGGATATCGGCCACTTATCTATTACTGCTCCCCCTGTCAGAAGTTGTATTAGAATCGTTGCCCTAGCGGACCTACTTAATTGCTTAATTAGACGCCGGTCTTGCGGCCGAGCGGTTCTAGGCGCTTCAGTCCGGAACCGCGCTGCTGCTACAGTTGCAGATTCGAATCTTGCCTAGAGCATGGATGTGTGTGATGTCCCTAGGTCAGTTAGGTTTTCGCAGTTCTAAGTCTAGGGGACTGATGACCTCAGATGTTAATTCCCATAGTGCTTAGGGCCATTTGAACCATTTTCTTTATTAGATCTCAAACAAACATGTCATCAAGAGCCACTGTCCGAGCGGCTTTCACTGCGTTCTGCGCTTATTGGAGTATTGAGAATAATCATCTGCCATTTGGGTTAGCTACAGAGACGGCAGTTTTGTCACGGTTGTTAGATTCTGTGTGAGGTGACCTGAAAGTTAGATGTGTGTACAATTATTATTTGGATACCACTGTCAGATACAGTATAACGTTTGTTGAACGTCATGAGCATTTGAAGCAGCAATTACGTGACACTAGGCTTCCGTTAAAAGTGTCAAAGGTGAATATGATCCGCTGGGAAATTTCGTTTTTGGGCACATAGCGTCCGCTAGTGAAATTAAAGTATATCAGAATCGCACTAAGGCGATTTATCAGTTCTCTCCGCCTAAAGGCAAAAATGCGTAACCCGGTTTATAGGAACGGAATTTTTATTTATTTTTGTAAACTGATCCCTAATTTTGCACAATTGCCTGCACTCTTAAATCAGTCACGGTGTAAGGGCGAAAAGTTCCATTGGACCAGAACCTACTAGCCGCATTTGATGCTTTAAAAACAGATTTAGCTATTGTGCCTGTGTTGTCCGTTCTCGGTTTCAATCATGAGTTTGTCTAACAGAACGACGCATCTGATTCTGGGATAGCAGCCAGGTTATAGGAAGAGTATGAAGGAGAAAAATTATTGTCTATGCTTACGGGTCTCAGACTGCTTGTGAGAGGAAATAGTTTATGAGTTGGAGGTACTGGAAATCCTATTCGAACTGGAAAATCCCAGATTTTTCCTGGAGCATACCATTTCGAGTGGAAACCGTCCCGTAAGACTGGAAGGATCACTATCTGGCAGTGACGTTCTTGGCTTTCCGCTTCGATGTAAGGCAAAAAAAAAAAAAAAAAAAAAAAAAAAAAAAAAAAAAAAAAAAAGAAGTTTCAAATGGCTTTGAACACTATGCGACTCAACGACTGAGGCATCAGTCCCCTAGAACTTAGAACTACTTAAACCTAACTAACCTAAGGACATCACACACATTCATGCCCGAGGCAGGATTCGAACCTGCGACCGTAGCGGTCTCGCGGTTCCAGACTGAAGCGCCTAGAACCGCCCGGTCACTCCAGCGGGCACTTAAACATCAAGAATCGCTTCTCGGCTTTTGGCCGGTGATGTGAGGCACAATAATGGAGCGGACAACCAGGTAGATGATGCCCTGAGCTGCAAGTTCCACCACAAGGCCACAGTTGCCGAGCACCGACAAGAAGCTGAAGAGCAGATGCGTGCTTCCGCGGTTCTAGGGGAGATTCCAGGGCTGCTGAGAAATCTGAGAGAAAAACAGGATGTAGATGTCCAATTAAGGCAATGGTGAATATCATCTTCTCCGAAAAAGTGAAGGCAAACCTCGCACCCATAGTCATTTTTGGCCTTGCGGTTCTAGGCGCTTCAGTCTGGAACCGCGTGACCGCTACCGTCGCAGGTTCGAATCCTGCCTCGGGCATGGATGTGTGTGATGTCCTTAGGTTAGTTTGGTTCGAGTAGTTCGAAGTTGTAGGGGACTGATGACCACAGACGTTAAGTCCCATAGTGCTCAGAGCCATTTGAACCATCTGAACAGGCATTTTGTTATTTTCTCTAAATTCAGCACCCAAGCGGGAATAAGTATTTCACTAGGTATAGAAGAAATCACAGTTACACAAGAAAGGAAGTTTCCTGTTAAATGTGAAACGTAATTTTATTTAGACCTTTCATCCTTGGAGCAGCGAAAGTGTTGCTACGTAGAAGAACAAGATGTCATACGATCTACCAAATTCCAGAACTAACAGCCCATGTGTTTTCTAAAATAACTGACACAAAACATATTTAACAATACTTAAAGCACTGAGCATTAAAATTTACCGTTACAGCCCCACCTCAAAATGTCTAAATCTACAACTAGCATTGCACTGAAACAACAACAAACTTTATATTATTGTAAAGTGAATGAATACCATATCTTTTTATCATGAATTGATCAGTGACAGAAAATACTAGTGGAACTACGTAATATGGTCCAGTTTCATAGAAACAGTTTTGCTGAACTTGGTGCCTCTGATAAAGCTTTTGAACATGGCACCACTTTATGCAGTTGAGATTATTTGGATGCTTTTGAATATGGCATCAATTTACGTAATTCAGATCATTTGCTTTCTTTTGAACACGGTGCCAAATTATGCAATTCAAGTCGTTCAGATACTTTTGAACATGGAGCCAGTTTATGCAATATCGATCGTTCACATACTTTCAAACATGGCCAACGTGGCAGCTCTGGACAAACCCAAAATCTATGTAAAGCTTAGTAATCATCTCTGTTTGTGATCCACGCGTACACAATCTGAATATGGATTAAGAGTTGGAAATGATGTTGCCATAAACAAAGTTTATCAAATCGTTTTGTTCGACATCATCAGCTTTATAAAGATAGATGCAGTCTTGCCTGCTAAGGAAGATAGCTTGTATAAGTATTTATGGAGTGAACACCGATCAGTCAAACACAGAAATTGTGATATGTTTTTGCCAAGGAAAGAGTGAGAGAGAGGGTCATCAGTATAGCTACAGGCACTCTAGGACACTTTGAACGTTCCATGAGAGGTCAGCACCATACCCATAACGTCACATGTGCGGATTGCATGGGCAGAAGAGTGGCAATAGAACTTTCAGTAGTACCTGAGACAGGTGTCAAGGTTATCTAAAAAATGTTTAGGGACTGTATCTCCATAATCAACAATTTAATAATTCAACACTTAAGCACAATAAAACGTACTGTAAATGGTGCATTTCGGCAAGGTCTTTAAAGCATCTTATCACTTAAACTGCATACTTTCGTAATTCATAAGTATAATTTCGAAATGTACCAAACATGATTTGTTAACTTCGTAAACACTGCTTAATGAAAGACTACGATGGGCTAGGTTGCACACTGATCTCTGATCTTTAAATAAAATTTGATCTTTGCTCCAACATCAAGGTGTCTGTATTATTTAACAAAATCCTACAGCAGTTCAAGACACACATTGCGCTATTGTTGTGACTTAATTATTCTATAACGGGAAAAATGCGAGTGTTTGAAGGTAAAGTTCCACTTGGCAACGAGTAAAGCTCGGTCATTGTACCACACATCAATAAAACCAAGAATTATCTGTACTGTTTACTAAAACAAGACAGAGAGAGAGGGAGTGTTCATTGAATTCTGACGAGGCAGAATTTTTACTGACGAAACTGTGCCAAGTTATTGAAGACATTACATCTCACTTCTCTCCTGCCCCTGCATGCAGGCACCCCACGTTTGTGACATCATGTATGGCACTGGCCTGCAAATGTGACGTCACAAGGGTTCAAGGTTGCTTGAACTGTGACAGGATGCCTGTAGCTATATCTCTGAAGCCCTTAAGTAGATTTTTACCCATAATGTAAATAAGTCTTGATGTTTCAAATAAGACTAACAAGTGCTGTTCTTTCACAGACTGGATAAATGTTGCCAGTGATCGTTACGGCAATACGTAGCGTCAAAAAATTGTTGAGAAAAACGTTTGTACTCCTTCCACTGCCACAATCACAGCTAATAATACGCTTAGCTAAGCGTTGTATGTGTATGATAAGGTTGTAATGGAGTATTATTTAATACGTTCTACTTTTTCACAAATATTTGATAATGATAGTCGGTTTGGTTTCGCGAGGGGTCGAGCCAGCACACCGCCGGCTGGGATTCGTCCGCTATGTTTCGTAAGGTACCTGCTGTTACGTTTGCCATGCGGGACAGTCATGTTGAGAGGACGAGCTCCACGATTTAGCATTGACTCATTGTTGTCCTTCAATTATCGATGATTGTTTTTTTTCTTGTTTTATTGGAAGAAGTTTGTAAGAAAGCAACAGACACATGTGAATTAGCTTGGTAAGGAAATTAGTAACATTGATGAAAAAATATATTTATGTACTAGCTTAAAAACACATATTTCGTTTAGTCTTTATTTTCATTTTTTTGCTGAGAACATTACGGATCACTCGAGAACATTCAATAACATTGTAAAAATATTAGTATTTCACACTCCAAAATACTTCGCATCGTAACCACACGCACGTCCGACTACGAAAGTAGAGTCGCCAGTGACATACAACACTTAGCGCTGAAGGCGTACTTCTCACGAACAGCGGTATATAAATACCAGAATTAGATTTTCACTCTGCACCGGAGTGTGCGCTGATATGAAACTTCCGGACAGATTAAAACTGTGTGCCGGACCGACACTGGAACTCGGTACCTTAGCCTTTTGCGGGCAAGTCCTCTACCAACTGAGCTACCCGTGCTCACAGCTTGAGTTCTGCCAGTACCTCGCCTGCTACCTTCCAAACTTCATAGAAGTTCTTCTGCGAACAGTTTTAATCTGTCAGGAAGTTTCATATCAGCGCACACTCTGCTGCAGAGTGAAGATCTCATTCTGGAAACACCCCATAGCCTAAATGTTCTCCGCAATAACCTTTCTTCCAGGAGTGCTAGCTCTGCAAGGTTCGCAGAAGAGCTTCTGCGAAGTTTGGAAAGTAGGAGGCGAGGTACTGGCAGAACTGAAGCTGTGAGGAAGGGTCGTGAGTCGTGCTTTGGTAGCTCAGTTGGTAGTTCTCGTTAAGTGGTTAGGTTTCCCTTCATAAATGCCGCTCATCGTCCACTGATGAATAAGTAATAGAAAAAGAAGCGGAAGAGCAAGTCAGAGTGTTTAAATAAATGTATTCAGCTATTGACGGCTGCAGATAAAAGAGCCTCAAAAAGAAAACCGAATAAAATGTCCTAAGTCCCACCACTGCCAGGTACATGATGTGCATTCTTTCGTTCTTAATTCCAGCATTTTCAGGGCTTTCAGTGGTTCTTTCCCTGGCCAGACGTGTGGACGCTATCACCAGAACAGTGAAACATGCACAACAGCTACATGACAAGGCCAAAAGGCACAATAAGTTATGAAGTCTGTGTCTATCGGGGAAAAAACTATGTTTAAAACCGCACAGGAAATATCTTGTACTGTTCAATAAAAATAAAGAAACTAATAGCTGTGCTACCCGACAGGCCACTTACAAATATCGATTTGCGTAAATTCGTCATAAAATTATGTGTTCCAAGATTTTAGGTTCATGTGGAACACTACCCGAGAATATGTGGAAATATAATGAAGGCGGATTTCTAAATTTGTATGATGGTGGGGGACCTGGAACTCACCAGGTGGCGTATATCAGAAGAAGAAACTACTGTTCGTTATAGTCATCATTTTTATTTTCAGCTCCTTGTGTTGGCCGTGTTTGCAGTTAAAATTGTTGAATGTGAGGTCAGCCAGTTATGAAAAACACCGTTTTTATTTATGCAATACATTTGGTGTGCTTGTCATGTTTTCGTGTGGTAAGCACTTTCATTCTACATATCATGGTATCGATTAGCACAATTCCAGTCGAGGATAATGATGAGATCCATGTTGGTGGTTTGTTCATCATCAGGGAACATAAAATTATTCAAGTAATTGACGGGAGAGCAAGAACAGTTGCATCGTCTGATGTAAATAAGATTATAGTTGGGCAAAATATATAGTGAACAAACCGAGTCATGTTCAGAAACTGTACTATATTACTAAGTTTTTTAGAAGGAGTGTATCTGACAAATTTGAGGATATTGTTGATAAAATTGTTGACTATTTTTCCACATAATTAAGGCTGTGTGACGACGGGCGTTGTCGGGCAACAAGCACAATCCTTTCGTCAGCATTCCCCTCTTTTCAGTCTTTTTGGGATGGCAGAATATGGTTGTGTATTGATGGTATCTCCCTGAGCGGAAATTCGACCGAAATGATGCCTTTTCAGTCCCAAAACACTGAGGACCGACTTTTGGTCAAAATTGTTGTTTTGAATTTTTTGGCAGATGGGAATTCGTGCGACGCCGCTTTGAAAATTGTCTTTTTATCTCAGGCGTGAAATGAGCAACCCACGTTTTTTCTTACGTCACAATGAAGTTCAGAATGTCTTCATCTTCCAGTTAGAGACAAGAAATTGGCGAGAGCTATTGACTCGATTTTTCTTGCGCCACCCTGTCAGCTGACTTGAGCACAGTATCCGGTATTAGAACGTTTCTATGAGTGTTGTGTATAGGAGAGTATTAGAGAGTTGTGGAAACATCGCGGAAATTTAACCCGCAGTTAATTGGCGGTCCTGACAACAGTTTCCCCGATTTTTTGCACTAACTCATCAGCTAAAATGGAAAGTCTTTCATTCCTCTGTTCGTCATGAACGTTTGTTCTACCTTCACTATACTCCCTACATCACTTACACACACTGCCTCCACTTAACACCTTACACCATTTGAACACACAAGTTCTGTTCGTAACACTTACGCGAAAAAAAATATTCGGTGGTGTTATCCCTTCTGGGAGTAATAACGGATCATAGCACGAGGCTCACAGTCGACGCGATTTTTTACCGACATTTTTAATGCAACTGGGCACTAGAGTGCCAGTTTACGCAGTTGCACTCAGAATTGGTAACCTTCAAAAATCAAAAATCCACAGCCCATTATAGTCAGCTCTCGTATATATTTCATGAGTGGTTCTTTGTATTTCCGTATTATGACTTTCTTCGGGTAATTTTTCCTCGTTCCATACACTAACAGGACATAGAGTGTGTATTGTTATATGAAGAAATCTACATCATATGCTGTAAAAGTCACTCGCGGAGAAGACACTTTTACAAATTGTAAAAGAGCCGAAATAATTTCAGAATCTAGAGAAAAATACCAAGGAAAAAGATTAACCCAACAGATTTCCGTTCATAGTCTTCCGGATTGCCGTCCCAGAGCTTCTATAAGGGGCAGAGGCGCTCTGTGGCAGCATTTACTTGCAAATTGGACGAGTTCCGGCCGCTTTGAAAACTCCTAATCCGCCGGTATTAGCTCCAAATCCGCACTCTAGCGCTGTGGGGCGGGGCTGGTTCTCGCAGAGTTAATTACCGGGGAGGAGGGAAGGCCCAGCCAAGGAGCAGAAGAAGTCGCCGGCCCGGCCGGGTCGGTTGGTATTCGGCGCGCGGCCACCGCCAGATTGGTTCCCGCTCGTGACTAACACTGGGGGAGGTAATTTAACAATAAGGAACAAGTGCGGCTTACGTATGCGGAACGAAAGGATTTGTCAGGCAAATGGGTTTCGATCGCCGTGGCGGCTAGGAAGGGGAGCGGAGAAATCTGGGGAGTCGCCACCCTCCCCACCCCCCACCGAGCCGCCGCCTGGAGGGTGAACACCACTGCTCGCCGGTCACCCTCGCCGAGGTCCTTCCCCGCGTAATGTGTCAGAGAAGATGGGCTCGTTAGTGAATTGCCTGGGCGGAATTTTAAATCGCACCATATTGACGTTGTAATCCCCTCGCCTTTCGTCCCTACTTTAAAATATGAAAAGGGAGGCATAGACCCTCTCCCCTCTTGCAATGCCCCTAACTATCGGAAGAAAGCCGCTGTTTAGCCCCGAGTCTTGCGGTCTATCCTGAGCACAGCGTGTTACAAAGCCCACTCGAGGACTTCCTGGGTACGAAATAACACTACCCAACAAATTCAGACTTTTTTCTCTATCTTTGATAGAGCTCCTACATTTCATGTATGTAAGAGATCTGAACAAGAAATCAGTCACAAAGTTGCAGATTTAGTTGTAATGGTAAAACGTTTACGATAAGTTAAAATTACCTGTTGGACTAGGAAACCGGATCGCTGACTATCGTGGTAAATGCACTACGCGAGCTTGTTTCAGGACCAACTTTTGGTTTGAAACTACATGGCGTGTTAAAACGTGTGGTGGATGGTGAGAGAGTTTCACACTAAAGAGGTAAATGATTTTAATTAAAACAGTCAGGCTTTTGTTGTCATATTGCAAGATAAATAAAGCCTACAGACTGGAGTAGGAAATGTCTCATAACCCACGTGCTTTAGTTTCGCATTCGCGTCGTAACGAAACATCTGACAAAGATGCCCGGCCGTGGCGGAAAAGACGCGTAACAGTGGAAACGGTACACTCAGAGGGGCACACATTCCACTCTGGAAGACCTGAGAATCACTGTCCTCACACCTCTCCGTGACTTCACTACGACGTGTACTTGACCGGATTCGACCATTGGTCGTATCGAGTTCTGAGAAATAAGAAACGGGTGAACAGCACCCTTTGAAGGAAGGTTTCACTAGACACTGACAGTCCTCTTTGTAGGGTTATCTATTTGATACAACGACATCACCTACTTAACGTTTATATAATAGCAGTTTACCTGTTATACCAAGTATATTATGAAAGTGATATTTCTCCTCGCTTCAGCTATACTTGCTGTCGTGAAAATGAAATATCGTGACTGGATGCTGTTTTCAGAACCTAATTATTAAGCATGAAAGTTATTAATAACTCGGTTGTATTCACTTCAGAAATCCTGTCAGCGAATGCATAATCATTGCTCGTGCCTCATTAACATTAAAAAATTGGAAGCGTATTTATAGGTTCCTCACCAGAGCATAAATCTTGATTCACTTATTTTACCTGTTTATTGACTTCAGTTTAAATGATCTATTTATACATTTGAAGAAAACATATATGATGTAATGTCGTCTAGTTGCATGTACAAAATAATACACGTTTTGTACATCAGATTAATAAATGTAATATTACTCATCTTGAAGTGAAGAAAGATTGTAATTAGCCCTTCTTGAACACGAATTGAGGCTCAAGCGCAATATATCTTCAGTTGGCACTTTCATTGCAATCCTGGAATCAGCTACGCCTAAGTTCGAAACTCTACCTTTTCACTGACTATACTCATTTTATTATCATTTTTTATTTTCCTTTTTTTATACCACGGTGAAGACATCCAACTTGCTACCGTATTTTTTAACTTGCAATTCCTTTAATTATAATAAATCTTAGCGATACCGACGCGTTTTTTAAATATCCTAATGTGCTGGTGTTTTGAAACATCTTACACGCTCTAAGATGAAAACAAACAACGTACCACGAAGGGAACATTCGAATGGGATACATGTGATGTACATGTAGAGACAAAACAGTGATTACAATTTCAGAAAAACTGAATGAGTTATTTCAGAGCAAGAGCTCCTCAGACTGAGCAATTCAACAAAGATTTGGTCTACTTCCTTCCCTTATGGGAGCAGTTATTCGAGTTCTCGTTGATTGATGGAGTGGATGTCCTTCTAAGGGATATCGTACCAAATTCTGTCCAATTTCCTCGTTAGATCGTCAAGATCCCGGGTTGCTTCAATGCCCTGCCCCATAATACTCCAAATGTTCTCAATACGAGACAGATACGGCGACGTTGCTGGCCAAGGTATGGTTTGGCAAGCATGAAGACAAGCAGTAGAACTCTCGCCATGTACTGGCGGGCTTTATCTTGCTGAAATGTAAGCCCAGGATGCCTTGTCATGAACGGCAACAAAACGAGCGAAGAAAATCATTTTCGTACCGCTGTCGTGTGAGGCCGGTGACAGTCACCCACCGGTGTCCAGGGCGTATCAAGAGACACCTTCGGTCTGGAATCTCATTGACTGGAGAAGAATTGTTTTCTCTGCTCATCAAAACTCAGTTCCAGACAGGGCTTGTCACTAAAGACAATTCCACTCCAGTGAGATTCCAGGCCGAATACGTATCTGGAGACTCCGCGAACATACGGCCCGACAATCAGGAATGATGGTCTAGGATGGCATTTGTTTTCATAGCAGGACCCTTTTGGAGGTCATCTGCAGCACTCTTACAGCACGGCGGTAAGTCGACGGTTTTCTACTCCATTTTTTGGTGCACTTCATAGGAAGTCATCCCGGCCTTACATTACAGCAAGGTAATGCCAACCCGCACACGGCATTAAGTTTCTATTGCTTGTGTTCGTGTTTACCAAGCCCTACCTTGGACAGTAAGGTCACTGGATCTCTCTCCAGTTGAGAACATTTGGATCATTATGGGCAGGACCCCACAGCCTGCTCAGGCCTTGGACGATCTAACGGGTCAGATGAATAGAATTTGGCACGATATCTCCCAGGATGTCATCGAACAACTCTGTCAGTGTCAAGTCTGATAACTGCTTGGGTAACTGCCAGAGGTAGACGTGTACCTTATTGGCTTCTTTAACTTGAAAAGCTGTTTCTCTTGAATAAATCATCCAATTCTCCTGAAATTTAAATCATTGTTTGCCAGTGTATGTGTACCACATCTACCGATTTCCGTTGCATTCGGATAGTTTCTTCTCGGCGAGTCGGTTCTTTTTTTAGCCATAAATACGAAATCCAGTATGGGATCTACCACTTCGCAGAACTCGATACGGTCACGATTGTCGATAGACATCTCCAACGGTCGAAACTGCGCATCTACACGTTATAGTGGCATCATGGAGAGATATTAACGGGGCGAGCCTAACGTCTCCAGCCTACTATAAACTATGTGAGAGGCGTGCACGAGCCTCTTGATGAGGGTGCTAGCCATTGGCGCTTTGAACCAAGGGAAACAGGGAACTCTGTCCAGCCGCGGCACCCGCTTCTGAGACACTCATTGATCTCCTTATGTGCGGATCCACAACTAGTTTGTGTGATCACTACCTTGTAACATAGCTTGCACCGCAGAGGAGATTAAACCCTATTTTTCCGCATCTTGTATTTAGGAACCCTATTGTTTAACATTTTGCTTTTAGGACTCTCCTTTGCTATTATTATTTATTGCGTTTAATTATTATTTCTGACTGATGCGCTCGTTTCGGGGATTCCGGAATGTCCGCCAGCCCTGGCCAACTCTCGGCGCATTAACGACGAGGGTCGCTGTGCTGGCTAGCATGAAGGTGGTTTTTAGGTGGGTTACCACAGCCCTCTAGGTGAACACCAGTCTGCTACCCACGCCTCGGCTGAGTTGTAGACTTCGCAGTCTTTTAGAAAATGTTCGCGCACTTTATCTGGGGATAACAGTAGACGCAGGCAGGGGAGGAACACAAATTTCGTCTCGTGGGAAATGGATGGCAAAGCAAGGCCATAGGGCCACTGTCCGCCACTAACAATACCTACGGTCGTAGGTTCGAATCCTGCCTCGGGCATGGATGTGTGTGATGTCCATAGGTTAGTTAGGTTAAGTAGTTCCAAGTTCTAGGGGAGTGATGACCTGAGATGTTAAGTCCCATAGTGCTCAGATCCATTTTTGAACCTTTCTGAGAATCACACGACTTTAAGCCGAATCGCTAAACTTCCCATTATTTCGGTTCTTGATTAATGCTATGCATTTTGAAGTCACTAGTTGCGTTATCTTACGTTATTTATGCTTTATTTAATGTTTAACATTGGCGTGGATTCCGATGGTCTCTGTCTTGAGTCCACGGGTACTGCGTGACATATGCGTAATATGTTTCCAGTTCTTTCAGTAAAATGTTTGGAGATGAGAAGAATTCGTGAAAGCGGATTTGTGCGTTCCATGATTTGAACAGATACAGCAACACGGAATAGATCATTAGGCAATACAGTTAAAGAGGAATAGACGTCTCTAAAAAGGGCAATCATAGAAGCCGGCAAGAAAAACGTAGGTGACTGCGGAGAAACTATGGGTAACAGAGGAAGTACTTCAGTTGATCGATGAAAGAAGGAAGTACAAAAATGTTCAGGAAAACTCAGGAATTCAAAAATACAGGTCACCGAGAAATGAAATAACCAGGAAGTGCAGGAAAGCCAAGGCGAAATGGCTGTATGAAAAAGTGAAGAAATCGAAAAAGTGATGATAGTAGGAAGAAATAACTCAGCATATTGTTGTTGTTGTTGTAGAGGTCTTCAGTCCTGAGACTGGTTTTCTGCAGCTCTCCATGCTACCCTATCCTGTGCAAGCTTCTTTATCTCCCAGAACTTACTGCAACCGACATCCTTCTGAATCTGCTTAGTGCATTCATGTCTTGGTCTCCCTCTACGATTTTTTTCCCTCCACGCTGCCCTTGATGCCTCAGAAAATGTCCTACTAACCGGTCCCTTCTTTTTGTCAAGTTGTGCCACAAACTCCTCGTCTCCCCAATTCTATTCAATACTTCATCATTAGTTATGTGATCTACCCACCTAATCTTTAGCATTCTTCTGTAGCACCACATTTCAAAAGCTTCTATTCTCATCTCGTCCAAACTATTTATCGTCGATGTTTCACTTCCATACATGACTACACTCCATACAAATATTTTCAGAAACGACTTCCTGACACTTAAATCTATACTTGATGTTAACAAATTTCTCTACTTCAGAAATGCTTTCCTTGCCATTGCTAGTTTACATTTTATATCTTCTCTCCTTCGACCATCATCAGTTATTTTGCTCCCCAAATAGCAAAACTCCTTTACTACTTTAAGTGTCTCATTTCCTAATCTAATTCCCTCAGCACCACCCGACTTAATTCGACTACATTCCATTATCCTCGTTTTGCTTTTTTTTATGTTCATCTTATATCCTCCTTTCAATACACTGTCCATTCCGTTGAACTGCTCTTCCAAGTCCTTTTTCTGTCTCTGACAGAATTACAATGTCATCGGCGAACCTCAAAGTTTTTATTTCTCCACCATGGATTTTAATACCTACTCCGAATTTTTCCTTTGTTTGCTTTACTACTCAGCATATAGGGAATTTCACCGAAGGTTATTTTTGCTTTAATCAGCATATAGGAAAACAAAAATAACCTTGGGTGAAATTAAAACCAAAGTGGTAACATTAACAGTGCAAGAGGAAAACCACTGTTAAATGCGGAGAAGAGAGCGGGTAGGTGGAAAGAGTACATTAAAGGAATCTATGATGGTGAACATTTGTCTGATGTGTAAGAAGAAGAAACAGGAGTTTTTTACCCGATGTGTAGTTTTCGAGATAATCTCAACCGAAACTCCAGATGGACTGCCCTGTATATCAGGCCGTAAAGTAAGATTACATTTTTTAACTTCATAAGTTTTTAATCCCTTGAGACGTCCTTTCTTTTTTAGATGAACACATTCGTATCTTAACCTGCTGATAGTTCAGCGGCAGTGTGCCAAGATAAACACTGTTTCATATGCTAAATATGTAACTAAAAAAGAAGAGCCGTTCGTCAGCTGTATTACAGATATGGTGGGGCAGTCGCGGTTGCATGAATAATTCAATAAGGGGACGCTGCGATTCGAAAGCGGTGAATGCAAGAGTGCGACACAAAATATTTCTCTACACCGTAACAGACGCGCACGGTCCGTAAGGAGCCAGCACGGGTGGGGTCGGGTTCCCTCCGGAGCGTCGCACTTGGCTCCCGCGGACCCGGCGAATGGCGAGGGCAGGAGAGCGGAAGACGGCGAGACAGACAGGGGATTAACTGCCGGCTCCCCGGGCGCAGCTTGCGGGTAGCGCCCCGCGGCCCTCTTCAATAACGCCACTAAACTTTTATTGGTAGTCGGCGGTAACGACAGGGGCAGGCCGGAGACAATGGGCTTGACACGGCCCGCCTCGCCCCGGTTCGCACTCGTAAACGTTATTCTTTTTGGCCATTAGGCTGCTCTTATCTGGCGCGCGCTTCCGCGGGGCACCGCCGGATACTGGTAGCGACGCGTCGAATAATGGCGGCCGAGATCCGCCCCGCCGCAGCCGGCACACCACGCCCTGCCGCCAAATTGCCGCACCAGTCCGCGCTAAAGGGCTGCACGGTCACCAGTTCGTCCTCTGCTGGCGGCAAGACCGTCCCATTGTAATGGTACTTGAATTACGTAACCATTGCGGCACTTCACCTCAACCTCTCGATACCAGCAATATTCTACTGTTTCTGTAAAATAGTTAACATACTTCTGTGACAAGATTCAGATTTGATTTCATTAATGTAGAGGTACTTCGATACATCGATATGTATATATTGCAATGATATTATTCTTATGTGTATTCTTTCTTTTTTCACTATGATCTTTGACGTACTTGTAACTCTGATTTTTGGACGCGTAAGCGGTTATTAGGGAGTCAAGTTTTGGTCGTCATGTTGAAAAGACACAAATTGTAGTCAGTTTATGAAATGTGAACGTTACAGTGAGGAAGATATTTTCAAGTATGTTTAATATTGTGAAGTGATGATGCAACAAAAGTAATAAAAAAGAAGTGTAACTTAAATTCGATTGCAGATTTTTTTTTCACCATCGTTGTCTTAACTCGCAAAAGTTTAATGTTCAAGAATGGTTTATGAAACACATCTATAAAACTTTTTGAATATCGCAGAATAACACCTAGGCCTCTTTGCATCCGAGCTTGGAATCATCACTACCTAGATTTTCGACGATTGAGCCATTAGTTCACAACGAGACCAGCGTGGGAAACACGAAAAGATGAGTGCCTAGTTTATCCATTATTTCAGGAAATGACTTTATTAACTGTACTCAAATGACACCTGCCACTTAACATAACTTTGTTGTTGCCCGAAAATGCAATATTTAGCAGCGTGAGCAACGCTGCTATCATAATTAATTTTTGACCTTTGTTGTGGTAGGATTGTTAGACCACCCTCACGTGCCATCTTTCAGGGTTGATATTTTTGTAGTCTTTAGGCTGAAGACTGAGCAGATTTAATGACGTGGTACTCACTTTAGTCCATACATGCCTAGAATTTATTGTGGCACGGCCCTGAAACGAGATTTTTACAACGATGACGACCATAATAGGGTATCACTGATTCGTCTGTGCTAAAGATCCTCTCAGTGGGAGCATATAATTTTTCGTTTATGATCTCGAACAATGGCCGAATTTTAGTCATTTAGTCACCTGTGCGTAAGTTGTTATTTGCGACATGAATATTCCTAAATATCCCTGCGACCGGTTATGTCGTATCGGTTTGGCCACTGCAACATTTTGGGTATTTTCGTTGGCCTCCAAATACATGTTACGTGTAAGTAAAGGCTCATAACGGCATACCTAGAAAGCAGTACATTTCATATCCAGAAAAACAGGAACTTATTGCATTTCTTACTATGTGTCGTATGACGTTTTCCTTGAAAAATGTCTCAAAGAACAAGACTGGTTCACTGTCTTCATTCATTATAGACACTGCTCGTGGAGAAAGCGCTGAACAATTATCCTGCTGGGGAAGTAAATCGCTCTTTATCCATTTAGGTGGCCTGTCTGCCATATTGTGAAGAAGGGCGATCAGAATCATTGTAAGCCCTGCCAGATTGCCCAACTGACCGACTCATCATCAGGACGAAGTTGCCGGCCCTGTGAACCGGTCCCAGATGTAGCTGGAATAGATCTGAGAGGTACTAGTAGGGTTGACCTCATCTGTTGTTATTTCGTCATTACCTTTTTTGCGGCTGCATCAAGTAATTATTTTCAGTTCGATCTGTTTACCCTGTCACAATCCTCTTCTATAGGCACACATTCTGACATCCGTGTAAACATGGACGCCCTGGACATGTGCACTGCCATTAAACGCTCCAGAAATTTCATTCATAGTAAGGACTTGCCGAAACTTAAAAAAGAGCATAGTGAGAATATCAAGCGCAATATATTCGTTACCGACCCACAAAAATATTTCTACTGATTTCAACAACAAAAATTATATGAATAATTTGTATTTATGTATGTAAGTCACACATATAATTTACTATAACAAACTTTGACTAAGAAATATCATAATTCTTATGAAATTCTTACATTTCTATCCAGTCGATCGCAAACTTTATCCAAAAATGAATTTGTACAAACTTGCACTAATAACTGTTACTTGAAATTGGTCATATACGCGGCCGACACAAGCATCTGTAGCTGAAGCCCATTTTCATCTCATGCCTGCAGTAAAAAATTAGGCCGCATAAAGCTGCACCCGTTATGTTTATCTTTCACTAGTGCTGCTTTAGGGGCCTGCCTAGTGCTTAGCAATATGTATTGTATGGATCAACCTGCCAGGTCACAGCATGGCCGTATGTGGATTAAAGAGATAGTAATGATATGACGATGATGGCTTGAATAATCGAAACCGGTCATTTTTGAACGAATTTGTGATGAAGACAAAATAAATTTTATATCCGAAGATTGCTTTGATGCAGAGCTCCTTGGTGGTCCGTCCTGTGCAAGTCTCTTCATATCTTCGTAACTAGTGCAACCTTTATACATTCCACTGTGTCCATCGTTAGCTACGGTACGCAACTGTATCTACAGAAGGCGTCACACGCCATCCAGCATTCGACGTGGCGCCATATAGCTATGATGGCGTAGGTTATAAGAACGCCATTAGGCTTTCACCACAAGGCTTACAAATAGTATGACATATCCGCCGATAGTTGTATCTGCTGCCAAAGAGGGCGCTGACACCACAGATTACTTCCTCCATTTGCCAAATAGCATGCAGATGAACGTCATTCACGTTTCCGGATAAATGTTGACGTACATCTTCACTTGGTTGTTGCAGATCGCCAGTTGTCACAGATCACCAGTTACCGAACAACTGTCTGCAGTGGAGGCACTTCCAGTCCAGCAACTATCAACAAGTGTTGCTGAAGATGTTACATAAATACTCACTAAAAAGCGAAACACAGCAAACTCTCACGAAAAATGGCCTGTCGCCACTCAAGGAACGACATAGAGCCTACCAGGAAACCCTAGCAACCCTTTACAATACCATCCTCCACTCATGTTATTGCTCAGTGTACTGGTAAACGCCATAAGTCCCCCTCATCCTAAAATGTGATGAACCACTCTCATAGATTTCATCCCACCAACTTATCAGCCTCACGTCAATTTTCAGTAAGATATTTGAAACAATTCTTACTCGGCGAATCGATCAGCACCTCGCAACCCACCTACCCACATCCAACCCCCACTGTGGCTTTCGTATCAACAACTCCTTCCTTATCCACCTAACCTCCCACCAACTAAGTAAACGTAGGTTCACCATGTTTGTCTCCCTTGGTATACAAAAAAAACCTATGATTGGTATGGCATTCTGGACTACTCCTAAAGATACAAAGCTTATAGTATCATTGCTGCACCACCGTCCTACGTATGTCACAATCAGCCACTCCTGCTCCCACATATTCCACTCTGGTGCAGGTGTACCTCAGGGCTCTATTCTTTCACCACTCCTTCGTGCCTTGCACACTACAGACATTCGCAAATAGCCGCTCCCAACATACATCATGCAACTTGTTGACGACACCGCTTACCTAGCCACTCAGCACAGCCTTCAGCTCTCCCCTGCCATCCTCCAGCGCCACTCGACTCTCCGGATGGAGAGGTGTAGCTTCAAGCAAATACAAAGAAAATACGGGCCACACCCGTTGGTCGCATCACTCGGCTTTTCCGTCGTCCAGATTGCTATCTCTCCATCAACAAACAACTCATTCTTCTGACAAACATAGTAAAATATTTAGGACTAACCTCCGATAGAAAACTAACATGGAATGCACATCTCCTTATCAACAAATACAAAACTTCAAATCGTCTAAAATTACTAACAATCCACATTTGGTATCTACATCCTTCTACGATTATCCTGACTTACAAATCCCTCATTCTGCCCATCCTGACCTACGCCAACATTGCTTGGACTTGTCCCTCCCCTAAATTATACTAGTCTCTTGAAATCCTGGAAGGACATGCACATCGCCTCCCTTCCGCATACAACAACTCGCGTTATGTACCCACTCAGCCACTTCCTGCACTTCCTTCCCTTCTTAGAGCACCTACGAATCCGATATATTAATGCAAAATCCAGTCACAGCACCCAGATCCCCACCTATTAATCACCGATCCACGTACCCTGCTCCCTCACTATATCCAATTTCGACTTTCCCTGCACATTCATGCCTCATCCATCCTCTCCCAGCTTAATTTCAACGACCTCACCTTTCCAACAATGAAATCCATTCCGAGATACCTCCTTCTTTCCAACCCTTAATCACAACGCTCCAACTCACACCATCCATTTCCTGCTTCCCTCCTTCCTCCACTTTTCTGAATTTTAGTCGCTACCTGTGGTTCTCATATCGCCATTCCACCTTCAACATGACCATTATCATTTTTCTGTATCTTCATAACACCATGACATCATTCACGTTATCATCAACCCCTGAATTTTAACAGTAACATGAAATCGTCAAACGCGATTTAGAACTCGTCAATATTTTCGAACCATGTGATTTTTACAAAAACTTCATTTATTGTCATCTGTTTTCATGTAAAAATCGTAAATATCGTCTACCAACGTATTTTTAAAAAAATAATCTGTTACTATCATCTCTTCATATATTTCAACCACCTTATAAATACGTGTTACATCTGTTCAAGAGCGGTTTTTATCAGCTGCAAGTCCGCTCCCTTCAGGGAATATTTAAAAAAACATTGAAGAAAAAAGCGTTTCAACACTGAGTGTCAAAGAGTTTACCATTATTCGAACCAGAACAAACAGCAGTCCATACTGTACAACTGTTATACTAGATAGCCAACGCTCACAGAGTTAGGTTCTACTCCAGAGCCACACCTTATCATCATCTAATGATGAAAATTTGCGTATAAATTACAAAAGTAAATGATTATTTGTTACTTATGGCGTTGCTAACGTTATTTCTGTCTTATTTTACCATAGCCTTGTGACGAGTCTAGTTGCAATCAAGGAAGCACACTACCTAAGTATAGGAACCACGTTCTTACTACCTTTTTGTTGGGCGTCTTAAACCATTTGCTGACTTCAGTGCATTTCAGCCTTCTTACTATAGTCAAGTCTTGCCTTCCCTGACAATTCTTACACCTCCATGTAGTCTGGGAGCCAGCAATCTCCCCAAATCAGACGTGGATAGACGATGTGTGGGACCAGCTCAGACGTCAACTCCATCCCAGTGCCAATATCCAGAATATCAGGGACCAGTTAGGAAACCTGCGGACAATCTTGCCTCAGGAGAGTATACAATGAGCTTGTGATACCCTTCTTAGGCCAGATGGGGTGCAATGTCATAATGATAAGTGGGTTCATACTGCCAGCTTCTTTGCATATATGACTCGAGTTTAGAATAACTGAAATAAAATTTGTATTGTCTCTACCCTTGAAGTATCTTTTTCTTTCCTCATCTCCTGGCTGTTTCAGTTTTTTGTCAGGAAAATATTCGAAACACCACCAATAAAATCACAAGGACCATCAGGGAAAGCATGGGAAACAATGCCGTTCATCTTCACTTCATTTTCCTCCTTGGTCCCGATACTGATTTCAATATTATCAACGGCCTTGTAAACATCAGCGCTTGAACGGGGAACATGCCTAGAACGATGCATCTCTTTGAGTAGTTCAAAGTATGATAGAGACTGGTAGCGCGACCGGATATCGCCGCGCTTATATATGATTGGCGTTATCAGAGCCACTGAGCTAGGGACGCCGACCACGCGCGAAGACCACAAGTACACAGACTATACTTTATACGGCCCCGTGTTGCGCATGCGCAAATCATGGGCAGCAACTCGTAGAGATCCACAGGGGTGCCTCACATAGGAAGCATCCCAGAGGGCCCCCGAGAGCTACTACAACATCAAATGGTTCAAATGGCTCTGAGTACTATGAGACTTAACTTCTGGGGTCATCAGTCCCCTAGAACTTAGAACTACTTAAACCTAACTAACCTAAGGACATCACACACATCCTTGACCGAGGCAGGATTCGAACCTGCGACCGTAGCGGTGGCGCGGTTCGAGACTGTAGCACCTAGAACCGCCCGGTCACTCCGGCCGGCACTTAAACATCAAGAATCGCTTCTCGGCTTTTGGAGGTGTTTTCTTTGTGGTTGACCCTCCTATCAAGCCCATCACACATTTAACCGACAGAGGATTTGATAATTCGTTACACGAGATTACACTGAAACCTACGATGTGGGAGAAGTAGCCTGATGTTTATGTTAAGCCCAGGAGGAGGGGAGATTCAATGACCCGCGCTGGCCGCGGCTGTGCTCACGACCAGCCAGAGGGTCTGGCCGCTGCTTGATATCACGCATGGCGACTCCCGCGTCCGCTCCCCATCTCAGATGCGGACGATAGCGGCTCTGCACGACCTGAGACGGCGGCCGGCGACTCTGCTGGCGGCAGAACGAAACTGGCCCGGCATAACGCGCTATCACTTCCGCTACACTGACGCCGGCCGGCGGCTGGCTGCGAGCTGCGCGCATTTACATAGTCGCGCTGCGCTGCGCCGCGGTCGCGGGATTTGCACAGATTTATGTCCGTTCCGCATCGTTCCTCGCAGCCCGACCACAGCACGCCGCAGCCAGCGGACAGTATGAGAGGGCCCAGTCCTATGAACGCTGCGCGACGAAGCCACAAGTTGAGCTGTGAGATGGGACCCCTCCCCCCGCGCAGAATGCCCTTCCTTAATTCAACGTGCTGCCCACTGCCGCATCGATGGCGTTTGGAAACTCACTGCTCAGTGTGCTTTGACAAACACCAAGAACCCTTCAGTATATTATTTCCAGACCTCTGGCGAACTAGTGATTTTACAAGCTGCGACATGGTCGCAAACTGAGCAGTGACCCGAATATAGAATAAATTTCCTTTACTTCACGCCTATGGTCACAAATTTTTTGTCATCAGACTACCAGTTTCAGTAGATCTGAAGATGGTCCTTACAGACCGAAACCGCTAGTCTAATGACAAAAAAAGGAAAAAAAATTGCGACCATAGACGTGAAGTAAACGAAATTTGAACTACTGATCATGCGATGAGGTTCTAAGTTTGGGGAGTAGTTACGAGAGCTGCACCGAAAGTTTTTAGCATCTCTTAAACCAGAAGTCTGACGAGAACAGGATTGTTTCAGTGCGAAATAGCATTGTTTTTTGACCTCGGGGCTCTCCACTAATGGATTTCAAATCATGCTGCGAACGATGACTGTAGAAAACGGCAGCGGTGAGCCAGGCACAGTGCAAGACTGATCAGTCACACTGCGTTTTCCTTGCAACGACTACAAAAAGAAATTAAATAAAGAATGCGACTCTTCATGAGTCTTTCCCTTCTAGGGGTGCCGTTGAAAACTGGTGTCGTAAATTTTCAAGAGGTCGGGAGTCTCTTGAAGATCAACCTCTTTCCAGTAGCCCAGCATTGGCAGTGGCCCCAGAAAACATTGACGCAGGAAGGAAATGATTGAAGACGAACCTTATTTCGTATTTTGTGACACTGCAGGGGCTCTAAATATAGGACTGGCTGTGGCGAAGACCATCGTTCATGATCATTTAAGCCTAACAAACAGATTGGTACGTTGGGTGCCACATTCCGTGCAATAAGCCCAAAAACACGCAAAACTCGATTGATGTCTTTTATACTGGACTGATATCATGTTATGCTTGAAAAAACTTTACAAGAACGAACCAAGGACATTCCCAATATCGTCACGTGACGAAATATATAAGTTCCTTTTTGACCCCTGAATTAAGAAGCAGTCTTCATAAGGATGCCTTCTAGGTGAGAAACCACCGATGGAAGTTCGCACAAGTCTGCGCTCTGGGATGAAGATGATGTTCACAAAAGTTACACAATCAATACTGAATGGCATGTGTCTGAATGTCTGCCGATTGTTATCCGCTCATGGAGACCTCCTCACCCACCGTCTAAACGTGATCACCTTTCTCCGCTTCACGACAATGCATTATCATTAATGGCTGCCAGAACAATGGGCTTCTTGGAGAAGGAGAAAGTGCTATTTACCTGATCTGGCACGGTGTGACTTCTTCCTGTTCCAAAAGAGGACGCAAAAAATTCATGTGCAGCGTTTCTCATCCTATGAAGAAGCTGTCGATGGACACAACAGTGCTCTAAGAGACCTTGTACTGCGACATTTCTGAAGTGGTTTTAAAGAATGGAGAAGTGTGCAAGTGCACTCGGAGAATATTTTAAAAAGTTTAACAATCATATCGGCAGTTAAAAGAATCTGTCTGCTAAAAGCTTCTGGCATTAACCTCTTGTACCTAAATTACAGGGACAGAGTGGACAGCATAGGGCGTAAGAGTGGTATCGTTGGTGATTTTTTATGCCATTTATGCGCATTCTATAGTTGTCCAAGGTAGATTCCTATGCTAACGTTTTGTCTGCAAATGCTGGAGATATTTCCTCGCACGACTATTTTACGAGTGTACCGTGAATATCAGGAATCCGACAAAACATCAGATCTCCAACATCGGTGCGGCTGGAAAAAGATCCTGCAATAACGGGACAACCAAGACTGAAGAGAAGTGCAATCCTTCCGCAAACTCCTGCAGATTTCAGTTCTGGGACATCAACAAGTGTCAGCGTGCGAAACATTCAACGTAACAACATCGACATGGCCACTCGTGTACCGTTGATGCCACGATGCTTTAGGCCTCGCGTGGACCCGTCAACACCGACATTGGACTGATGACTGGAAACGTGTTGCCTAGTCGAAAGAGTATCGTTACAAATTTCATCGAGCGGGTAGACCTGTACGGTTATGGAAACAACCTCATGAATCCATGGAACCTGCATGTCCGCAGGGGACTTGCCAAGCTAGTGGAGGCTCTGTAATGGTGTAGGGCGTGTGCAGTTAGAGTGATATGGGAACTCTGATACGTCTGTGTACGTATCAACGAACTGGTCTGTTGTTAGTAGAAATGTATTCTTCGCCAGGGTGACTATATTGAAAAATATGTAGATATGTAAAAGTAGAATGTTAATAAAATTTGTTTTATTTGAAAAGCATTAAGAGTTTTTACATAAAAAATTCGGAGGCACTACCTTTTAGCGCGTCCTCGTAAACAGGGATTCCAAGCTTGTATCCGGTCGATATTTACGTGTTTATGTTAGGGGTATTGGACAGTTAGATGTTTCGAGTGCGGAATTTTTATCTTTATAGTTGCTTTCTGTGCACTTGTAGGTTTGCAGATACTAGGGAGGGAAGTTGATAGGTTTATGTGAAGGATATCGCGTACGTGTGGTCGAATGGGCAGCTGGTGGAGTATGCGGTTTAGATGTTCGGAGGAGATCGTTTTGGTAAGTCCGCTCTGTATAGAACATAAGCAAATGGAGACTATGTGGACCCACAGGCCTTCTTGGTTGATTGGAAAATGTGAGGATTGATGTTTATTGTCACGTTGAATGACACATTATTCTGAAGGTCGCAATTCAGCTGATAACTGAAAGCATCCGTCATTGAGTTTTGACAGATGGCTCTAATGGCCATCGTAGACTTCTTAGTTGTCTAGGATTACGCACAGAAAGGAAAACGCTTGTCTCAGTGTCTGGTGTGGCTGGCCAAAGGAAAGTTGGCTGTCTTAGATTTATGACTCGGTGGCTACAGTCTTGTTGGTTGCTGCACTTAATCGGAGGTCAGTTTTGGAACAAATTAAAATAATTTTATGTCTATAGACTGAAGTGGAGAGTGAAATTTGTACTAAGGCCGAGAAAGCACGTCTCCCGGTTACTAGGCAAACGCTCTGGCACTGCACGTATTACCCCAGCATGCCTTCCTCTTCGATCCAAATTCTCACTGCCGCTCCAGCGTATTTTCAATTCCGCCTTATACAGAGGTGCCGAGGTCCTCCCTGTTCTGTGACATAAATGGGGGATCCAGAATGAAATGAAATGACAGTGTTTCAGAGACTTTACTGGTCTCATACGGGCATGTTTTTATGTACAAAGACTAAGGCGGCGAGAGAAAATTTCTCTTGGTACAAATTTTCATTCACAGCTTCAGTCTATGTACATAAAGTCATACCTGTATGCGACCAGTGAAGTCTCTGTAGTTGTTCCATTACATTTGTAAATAAAATATGTTTTGTTACCTGTATTTAGAAATGCGCATGGCTGCTCATGTTGCAATGTTATTGCATTAATTTGTTATGAAAGCGGTGCCGATAGACAGTGAAAGCGGGTTAAAAGCTGTGAGCCGTCTGGGAAAGTTAACCTTGCATTACTGAGCAACTGTTTCACCAGGTATCCAGTCTAGCTTTCGACAACCGGTAATTTTTATTTAAATTTTCTTTATATATATATTCTCTTTATTTATATATATAAAGAAAATTTATATTTGGAAATTTATTTTAACATTGATCATTGAAATTTCAGCATATTAAACCTGATTCATAACTAAACTGGTGCCTTATTTAGGATTGCAAAAATGTGATTTTTTAATCTTATGGAACACATCAAATAGGGAGCCAAGATTGGGAGACTACATACATAGAAATCGTAGCTACCTGTTCCGAAGTTGGTCCTACTGTTCTCTAGCAGACAGGCTTGTCTGCTACCATCCAGCATGCAACTAGAAATACATTTGCTCATTCACCCTCTCACACAGAAGGGAAGGGGGATGACAGTATCTTATCATGTACAGTATATAAAAGAAAGGTTCAGTATGAGACTGTGTGACATGAATTACATATAAACTGTTTTTTATAGTGTAGTAGTGTGACTCGTTCTTGTTTATGTGTAAAAGTAACACGTTCCACTGCTCAGTCTCCTCGCAGATAGTCAGAAACACCACAGTAAATTTAGAAGAGGAATTTATGCCGTAAAAGACAACATTTTTAAGAAATTAACATGATAGGAATCCAACAGAGACCTTTCAATGTAACACGAAAATATCTTCAGTCTTAAGGATTATTAATGTCATTCATGTCACAACAGTACTTCCCTGTGCATGGATAATTGGGGAATTATAAATTTGTTTCATTGTATTTGTTCCACTATCATGTCGTTCATAAATTATAGTAGTTGCATTTTACACACTTAAAAAAAAAAAATTTGCATCACCTAGGTTCTGAAAGTTCCGAAAGCTGTACAGAAAACTGGAATAGAGCTCAACATAAACATTATTTCCGCCCTCTTTGTTGCTGATGAAACGACACATTGCATGTTCTACCACCACACAGCGAGATCATCAGAGGTCGTGGTCCAGGTTGCTGCACATACCGGTACCTCTAATACCCAGAAGCACGTCGTCTTGCATTGATGCATGCCTGTATTCGTCGTGGCGTACTATCCACATGTTCATCAAGGCACTATTGGTCCAGAAGGTCCCACTCCTCAACGGTGATTCGGCGTAGATCCCTCAGAGTGGTTGGCGGGTCTAGTTGTCCATAAACAGCCCTTTTCAATCTATCCCAGGTATGTTCGAGAGGGTTGATGTCTGGAGAACATGCTGGCCACTGTAGTCTAGGGATGTCGTTAATCTGAAGAAAGTCATTCACAAGACGTGCACGTTGGGGCGCGAATTGTCGTCCATGAAGACGAATGTCTCTCCAATATGCTACCGACATGGTTGCACTATCGGTCGTAGGATAGCATTCACGTACCATATAGCAGTTAAGGCTCCTTCCATGACCACCAGCGGCTTACGTCGGCCACACAGAATACCCCCCAGATCAGCAGGGAACCTCCACCTTGCTGCACTTGCTGACAGTGTTTCGATGCGTTTAACCTGACAGGGTTGCCTCCAAGCATGTCTCCGACGGTTGTCTGCTTGAAGGCATATGCGACACTCAGCGGTGAAGAGAACGTGATGCCAATCCTGAGCGGTCCATTCGGCATATTGCTGGGCCCATCTGTAACCCGTAGGTAGCAGTCATCCACTGCAGTAGTAGTCCTTGGGCGGCCTGAGTGAGGCATGTCATCGAGAGTTCCTGTCTCTCTGTACCTCCTCCATGTCCGAACAACATCGGTTTGGTTCACTCTGTGACGCCTAGACTCTGCCCCTGTTAAGAGCCCTTCCTGGCACAGAGTAACAATGTGGACGCAATCGAACCGCGGTATTGACCACCTTGACATGGTTGAACTACAGACAACATGAGCCATGTACCTCCTGATTGGCTGTCGGACCTGCTCTGTCTAATAGGCTCTGCTCATGAGTAGTTGTTTACATCTTTGGGCGGGTTTAGTGACATCTCTGAATGGCCAAAGGGTCTGTGACTGTGATACAGTATCCACAGTCAACGTCTATTTTCAGGAGTTCTGGGAACTGGGGTGATCAAAAGTTCTTTTAATGTATGTATATCTGCTGAGGAAGTTTAATATGGTTGCTTTCCTTCAATGGGAGTTTTCCAAATAAAACTGTAATGTATTTTGAAGAAAAGTATCACACCTATATCACTTATTTGGTACCTCTGCGGAAAAACATTACACTCCACAGTGGCCGTAAGGGGAGAGACCTTTTCCACTATCCGGTTGTTTTATTTTGCCGATATGTACAATCTCAAGTAATAAAGCTGGCCTGTCCGCTGTTTGTGTCCAGTGAGGACTACTGTATGGCCTGGTGCTTACCTCCTGAGCCAAGAGCAGCCGACGTTAGCGTCCTGGAAGGCGGTCGGCCTCCTGCGGTCGTTCTTGTCGCCACGGCACCACCCCGCCCCGCCCGCCAGCGGAACAATAAAAAGCACGCCGCGCAGCATATCGCCGCCCACGCCGCCACCCCCAGATTACCGCCGGCCGACGGCCTTCTTGCCCTGGCGGCTTTATTGCCGGCCGGCCGCCGCAATACGTGCAAGTCTTGCTAAGTGGCCTCGAATAAGAAGCGGAAGCGGCCGCCCAATATCGCCGGCGATATCTCACCGTTATGGGCCGGACTGGCCCGCTATCTCAATATTGGACTTTCACGACGCATGCGGACCGCTCGTAATGTCTGCCGGCTCAGCCCCCCTCGCTTCTTCCTTCCGCTTCTTTCCCTCGGCCCGCCCAATCTTGCGCGTGTATTCGGCCGCCGCAGTTCGCGGCATTTGCATTTTAGAGCCCGGCAGCGAAGGGTCGGCGTTGCCGGACGGTGGCGCGCGCTGCCCTGCAGATGCAGATCTGACGCCGGAGCGGGCGCCGCCACACTGCGGTCATTCGGCCCCAGCGCACTAACAGAAAACGTCGAGTATCGACTCTCGCAGAGCTGGTGTGTCGACTGACCAACAGTACAAATAAGGCGAATGTCGCCTTCACTATTAAAAGAAACAGTCTCCATTTTCTTAGAGTGCCTTCCTGTCTGACAACCAAGACTGCCCCAGCCGGCTTCGTGCAACACCTTGTAATGTTGATGCATTAATTTGTTCTGAAAGCGGTGCTGATATTCAAGACCATAAAAGTGGGTTAAAAGCTGTGAGCTATCTGGGGAAGTTAACCTTGCATTACTGACAACTATTTCACCAGGTATCCAGTCTAGCTTACCAAATTCCCAACCAGACTAACATTAATTATAATCTTTTTGTAGTCCTCTTACGATAACCGGTGATATACATATAAAAAGACAATTTAAATAAAAAGAAATAAATCAGTTTATATTTGGACATTTATTTTAACATTGATCATTGTTCCGTTAAAATTTCACTTGATTAATAACTAAACTGGTGCCTAATTTAGGATTGTGAAAATGTGAGTTTGTAATCTTACGGAACACATTAAATATGGAGCCAAGATTGCGAGACTGCATACAACACTGCATTCATAAAATAACACACGAAGAACGTTGAAACATATGTAAGAGGAAATTAACCACAACCAACCGATTCAATTTTCACCCAAAGAAGTTACGTTCGTAGCGCAATCCTGTCCGTCATGAAATTACCACACACTGGTATACTAAATTCATACTAACTATGTGTGAAATCTTCCCGAAACGAATAGCTGAGGGCTACTTTGATGATTACACTACATGCTTCACGTGGTCAACTTGGTTTACACAAAGAGTGTAACTCCACAGTAATTTTGATAATTAAATAAATTACATCGAAACACAAATTACAGAAGAAAAAACCTCGAGCTGGTTACTATCGTCTTACTATTAACCTGATGGGTCAAACAAGTGTATAAGCACGTGGTACTACTCTCACAAAGTACACCCGCCGAGGGTTGAACATAAAGAAAAGTTGTTATATTGAAAAATATTGTCAAGACGAGATGTTATAATCTCACACACATTCGCATTTAAGATTGATGATCTTAGAGTTACGGATCATCCACACGTGGTTCCACTTTACTCACATAGTAGTGACAAAGCAACAACTGGAAGACATTCTGAACTTCACACTCGAATTACACTGCGTTGCAATTTAAGACAACATTAGTTATTTTAGATCTAAACCTGAAATAAAGGTGATTAAATTTTCAGTTAGGCTGAACTCAAGAAATCCATTGTCCTACGGACTTAGCAGACACGCGCTTAGCCGAAGATCTTACCACTTCAGACGCTCACCGCGGACAGGCTGCCTGTGCCCCTACCGAGGGTGCTTAACAGATACAAATGGAAGTGACCAGAGAGGCAGCTTCCTATACTAACATGACAAGGGACGGACAGGACCATACTAAGAATAGAAACCTCTCTGCTTTTAGAAAGCGTAGCTACCTGTTCCGACGTTGGTCCTACTGTTCTCTAGCAGACAGGCTTGTCTGCTACCATCAAGCATGCAAATAGAAACACATTTGCTCATTCATTCTCTTACACAGAAGGGAAGGGAGATGACAGTATCTTTTCATTTATAATATATATAGAAGAAAGCGGATGTAGGTTCCGTATGAGATTGTATGACATGAATTACATATAAACTGTGTTTTAAAGTGTGGTAGTGTGACAGATCGTTCTTGTTTATGTGTAAAAGTAACACGTGCGACTGCTCAGTCTTCTCCCAGATAGAAACACCACAGTAACTTTAGAAGAGGAATTTATGCCGTAAATGACAACAGATTTAAGAAATTAACATGAAAGGAACCCAACAGAGACCTTTCAACCTCTTACTAATTGCGGACATGATATTGCGACTGGTTTTAACATTCCGATAATTCACCTTACAGTGGCAGTCGGGCGTGTACAAAGCCAGGAACACGTGACCAGAATTCTAGTTGATCGTCGTGCGTCTTCTAAGGTTGGCTCCCTCGTGCGGAACATCACGCACTGTCTTGGTGCCGCTTATAGTTTGGCTGTGTGTGACAGTTATAGAAATCGAAATGAGGAAAATATTTCGTACGGCACGATCGCTATATGGACACTTTTATTGTTCCAAGATGCCCGATTTCAACAGTCTTATACTGCCGTCATATGACCTAAGGGGAGAACATGAGGAGAATGGGGTGGGGGAGACGTTACAATTAATTTCACCTCGAGTACAGAATACAAAATTACACGTACCTGCCGGCCGCGGTGGTCTCGCGGTTCTAAGCGCGCAGTCTGGAACCGTGCGACTGCTACGGCCGCAGGTTCGAATCCTGCCTCGGGCATGGATGTGTGTGATGTCCTTAGGTTAGTTGGGTTAAAGTAGTTCTAAGTTCTAGGGGACTGATGACCACAGCAGTTGAGTCCCATAGTGCTCAGAGCTATTTGAACCATTTTTTACACGTACCTTATGAGAATTGTTATAAAAGGTCCATGTTACATTACATTAAGACAAGTCGTTTTATTAACTATGTCATTTTTATCAAGATATGTATATCTGTTGAGTGCCTTTTGTGCTTTGACTTCATATAATGTAAAATGGCACTTTTCTAACAAGTTTCTTAAGGTACGTGAAATGTTGTATTATACATAACAGGTGAAATTATTTGCAGTCTCTCCCCAACCACTCATTATCTTCATGTACTGCCTTTAGATCAGTTGATGGCAAAATAAGACTGCTGAAACAAGTCACACAAAAACAATTTACGGTTCTATGCAGCCATCGCGGTGTATTCAGGTTTTCCTCATTTCCAACCTTACAGGTCGCCCATCGCGCGAAATGCGTACTTCACAGAATAGTTATGGGAATGTGCAGATCTACTTTCTGATAATCAGCAAATAAAGTTATTTCAGAGGTACCAGAATTTATTACTTAATCCAGTGCTTGTTGCAACACAGTTTGCACCATAATCACCAGTCCTCCTGTTACACACCTAGAAATGATGGCACAGTGCTGTTGTGACGGTAGAGGGAGTGGTGGAGCTGGGCTCGACAGATGTGGGTAATAACATTTCAGAATAATCCGTTTTTTTTTTTTTTTAAGAACACACTGGCCCACACATTAAAGTGAATACCCAATAAATTTCACAATGACCCTTATAACAAACCCAGAATCTAGAATAGTGTAACACAATGCAAAGAAAAACCGTTTTTGGATTACATAGTGACCATATACACTAAAGAGCACCTGCCTAATACCGTGTAACGTCCCCGCGAGCACACAGAAGTGCCGCAACACGACGTGGCACGGACTCCACTAATGTCTGAAGTAGTGCTGGAGGGAATTAACACCATGAATCTTGCAGAGCTATCCAAAAATCCATAAGAATACGACGCGGTGGAGATCTCTTCTAAACAGCACGTTGCGAGGTATCCCAGACATGCTCAATAATGTTCATGTCTCGGGAGTCTGGTGGCCAGCGGACGCGTTTAAACTCAGAATCATATACCTGGAGACACTCTGTAGCAATTCTGGACATATGGAGCGTCACATTGACCTTCTAGAATTGCCTAAGTCCGTCGGAATGCACAATGGACATGAATGGATGTAGGAGATCAGACAGGGTGCTTACGAATTCAGAAATACAGGTCACTGAGAAATGAAATAACCAGGAAGTGCAGGGAAGCCAAGGCGAAATGGCTGTATGAAAAAGTGAAGAAATCGAAAAAGTAATGATAGTAGGAAGAAATAACTCAGCATATTGTTGTTGTTGTTGTAGTGGTCTTCAGTCCTGAGACGGGTTTTCTGCAGCTCTCCATGCTACCCTATCCTGTGCAAGCTTCTTTATCTCCCAGAACTTACTGCAAACGACATCTTTCTGAATCTGCTTAGTGCATTCATCTCTTGGTCTCCATCTACGATTTTTTTCCCTCCACGCTGCCCTCCAATGCTAAATTTGTGATCCCTTGATGCCTCAGAAAAAGTCCTACTAACCGGTCCCTTCTTTTTGTCAAGTTGTGCCACAAACTCCTCGTCTCCCCAATTCTATTCAATACTTCATCATTAGTTATGTGATCTACCCATCTAATCTTCAGCATTCTTCTCTAGCACCACATTTCAAAAGCTTCTATTCTCATCTCGTCCAAACTATTTATCGTCGATGTTTCACTTCCATACAAGGCTACACTCCATACAAAATCTTTCAGAGACGACTTCCTGACACTTAAATCTATAATCGATGACAACAAATTTCTCTTCCTCAGAAACGCTTTCCTTGCCATTGCCAGTCTACATTTTATATCCTCTCTACTTCAACCATCATCAGTTATTTTGCTCCCCAAATAGCAAAACTGATTTACTACTTTAAGCATATCTTTTTCTTATTTAATTCCCGCAGCACCACCCGATTTAATTCGACAACATTCCATTATTCTTGTTTTGCTTTTCTTCATGTTCATATTATATCCTCCATTCAAGACAGTGTCCATTCCGTTCAGCTACTCTTCCAGGTCCTTTGCTGTCTCTGACAGAATTACAATGTCATCGGCGAACCTCAAAGTTTTTACTTCTTCTCCATACATTTTAATTTCTACTCCGAATTTTTCTTTTGTTTCCTTCACTGTTTGCTCAATTTACAGATTGAATAACATCGGGGATAGGCTACAACCCTGTCTTACTCCCTTCCCAACCACTGCTACTCTTTAATACCCCTCTACTCTTATAACTGCCATCTGGTTTCTGTACAAATTGTAAATAGCCTTTCGCTCCCTGTATTTTATCCCTGTCACCTTTAGAATTTGAAAGAGAGTATTCCAGTCAACATTGTCAAAAGCTTTCTGTAAGTCTACAACTGCTAGAAACGTAAATTTGCCTCTCCTTTATCTATCTTCTAAGACAAGTCTTAGGGTCAGTATTGCCTCAAGTGTTCCAACATTTCTACGCACGCCAAATGCATCTTCCCCGATGTCAGCTTCTAACATCTGAGCTCTTGATATTCATGCAAGTGGTTCTCTTTTCTCCGAAGGTCTCTTTAATTTTCCTGTAGGCAGTATCTATCTTACCTCTAGTGATATGCGCCTCTACATCACTACATTTGTCCTCTAACCATCCCTGCACTTCCTGTCAATCTCATTTTTGAGACGTTTGTATTCCTCTTTGCCTGCTGCATTTACTGCATTTTTATATTTTCTCCTTTCATCAATTAAATGCAATCTCTTCTGTTACCCAAGGATTTCTATTAGCCCTCGTATTTTTACCTACCTTCACTATTTCATCTCTCAAAGCTACCCATTCTTCTTCTACTGTATTTCTTTCCCCCATTCTTGTCAATCGTTCCCTAATACTTTCTCTGAAGCTCTCTAGAACCTCTGATTCTTTCAGTTTATCAGGTCCCATCTCCTTAAGCTCCCACCTTTTTGCAGTTTCTTCAGTTTTAATCTGCAGTTCATAACCAGTAGATTGTGATCAGAGTCCACATCTGCCCCTGGAAATGTCTTGCAATTTGAAACCTGGTTCCTGAATCTCAGTCTTACCATTATATAATGTATCTGAGACCATCCAGTATCTCCAGGCTTCCTCCATGTGTACAACCTTCCTTTATGATTCTTGAAGCAAGTGTTAGCTATGATTTAGTTATGCTCTGTGCAAAATTCTACCAGGCGACCTCCTCTTTGATTCCTTGATCCCATTCCATATTCACCTCCTACGTTTCCTTCTCTCCCTTTTCCACCACATACATAGCACACCCAAAGTCTTTTCTGAGATTTCTGGGGTTAGTCTAGAAGTGTTAATTATAACCTCCAAAAATCAGGCGGTGAGCATGAAACATGGTATTATTCTCGACGTATATAAGTTCCACTGAGACATTTTTTTCGAACGGAGGATGACTTTGTGGAGACCTTGCTTGTAAGAATTTGTACTTCGGCTGTCCAAGATACGTTTCACCTCTGAAGTCACCTCGTCGCCACTCTGGAAAAGCCTGCCACACAATGTTTTTTCCAGTTGAGGAAAGCGGAAGAAGTTACCGTCTGCCATTTTAGGAGAGTTAGCAGCAAGTGTGGTTGTATCTTGCGCAGATTGTGAGCAAAAGCCGAACCCTGCAAGCAGTCGTACAAGATGTTGGAATCTGAGCTAGGACTGCTTTTCACTTTTTCCACTATCGAGTTGACTGTGATACGTTGGTCTTCGGGAGCGAGGTCTGCATTTCTCTTGTGATTTGGGCTTGTTCCTGGAAAACTGGTCTGCTACTTGATTCTTCTTGGAGAAATGCAGGATGGACATTGTGATGTTTAACAGTATATTTATTCATTACCGGTTTCCGTCATGGACCATCTTTACAGTGGAAAAGTATCTATTGTTACAACTTCACATGTAATACGTGCTACTTCGCCAGAAAGGTATACGCCATTGCTGACTTGAAATGATACTTAACACCATAATACCGGCTTAAGCAAACAGAAAACTTCGAAAACATGAAAACAGGTAACAGTAGTAAGAGCACAGCACCACTGCTCAGGCACAACACTCAGTCATAGTTGCTCATAGAAGCTACAAGCCAAAGTATAAGTTCCAGTATGCGTACACTTTTGTGTGGTCACGGAGGGATACAAATGCATTCTAAGTAGAATAAAAGAAATACGATAAGATACAAATGTATAAAAGCATATCTTTTCCCCACAGGACATTTTTTCTATTTTTCTCTTTCTTCAATAATTTTTTTTATTATTTTTGTTATTTATTTCTCATTTCGTATTTTCTTTATCACTTCTTGTGAATACTATATCATGTAATAAATAGTGACATGACACTATTATAATGTTAGATGATACAAAGTCACATGATAAAGACAAACCAACCATTTGGAGAAAACCACCACATATGAAAACATACGTAGACATGAACATCTGTGTTAACTACTACGTGATATTGTGCCTGAGCAACGGTTCTGTGCACTTACTGCTGTTAAATGTTTTTCATGTTTTTTGCTTGCAGAAGCCGGTATTTTGACGTTAAGAACATTTTATGATGTTTTCAAGTCAGCAACGGCGTATACTTTTCGGGTTAAATAACATGCATGACATTTGTAATTGTCACAGTAGATATTTTTCCACTGTGAAGATGGTCGATGATTGAGCCCGGTAGTGAATAAATATATTGCATTACAGCACAGTGTGTATCGTGCATTTCTCCAAGTATATCGATGCTGTTGACAGTCACAGGAAAAAATTTTGGACTTAGCTCTTCGTCATTCAGACTTGTTAAAACACAAAATCACATGACGGTGCTTTGTTGCAGTACACCTCCATCAACATTATTAGTTGTGTGCAAAAACAGACATAATGTCTGATGAGATAACCGCAATCACTGGTTTGTCCAATGTTATTTATAATCCGTCTTGATTTGCAAGAAAAGTTTATTCGCGTTTCCGGTTTAGGTTCCTCTAGAACCATCTTCAGATCATATTCTTTATGTGACGCAGCATATGAAGGTTGCTGTGTATGGACGGGTTACTCCTATAACCGAAATTGCAGATCTGAAGATGGTTCTAGAGGAACCGAAACCGGTCATGTGAATAAACATTTTTTGCAATCAAGACGGATTATAAATAACATTGGATTATTAGGTCTGATATCACAAAAATGTTTCCAGCGATCCAGAAAGTATTTGTTTTTTTAGAATTCCATTTTGGGATCACAATTTTTATTTGTAATCAGTTATTAATTTCGGTCGGTAATGACCATCTTATAAGCTGAGTAACGTAGTGTAGCATGCGATGGTGCAGTCAAAATCTTTAGGCTTCGTCAAACAAATAAAATTATGGTCTAGAAAGGATGTCAATGGAGCGTGCATACTGCTCATTAAGAGAGACTCTTAATGTATAGGACGTACGATTCGATGATGCTCTTTACGGATCATAATTTTATTTGTCTGACGAAGCCGAAATGGCTAAAGAATTTGACTGGGCCATCATATTTAACAGCGTCATATGTGTAATGGTAATCGTTTTTACTCAGGTCTGAAGATGGTCATTCCCAACCGAAATTAATAACGTGCTTACAAATATTAATATATAAATATTGTGATCAAGTGACACAGTTGCAGCGTTGTTCACCCTCATGTGGACAAAAGTAATTACGGCACGATACTCTACTTAATCAATGGGCTGTGCCATTTTATTCTACGTCCTCTAGCGTGTGGTACAGCGCTGTGGATGGAGGGGGGGGGGGGGGAGGGGACAGGGGTGGTGTCTTCCAGTTTTATCTGTAAACAAACAAGAAGTTGACTACTTTCTTTGACTACCCCTTGTAAATTGCAAGTATAATTAATGCAGATGGGATTCTTTATATAGGTTACTCCTTCCTCATATTAATAACTCTCTCCAATTCGCTTATCAAGTGTACTGTAAGGTACTAGGTTGCTTGATTAATCGGAATTGTGGGGCGGGGTAGAATGGTGGATGCTATCAATATAACATTTCCGCACTTTGCACTCGACGAACACAAAATTTCTCACAGTCGCTGTGAAAACTATATCTGCTGACTGTTTGTTTCATCGGGAGAAAGTATAGTCAGCCCACAATATTTGCTAGAAAATTCGTTTCGTAAGAGAGTTAAGGTGATACCAGTGTTACCTTTATGACGTGAAATCGCCCCTGACGCGCAGGAGTGTCTCGCCGCCGTTCTGGGCACCCCTAAACAAACCGTACGCCTCGGCTCGCGCTTCCCCTCGCCAGAACACACACGCAGCAACCGCCCTTCACAAAAGGATGCACCCCGCCTGTCAATATTACGCTAATCCGATTGAGGTTGTGCAAACATTTGTATCCGGCGGGGCAGCCGGCCATAATAAGCCCTTTATTGCGCGGCGCAAGGCGGCCCCCTGGGGCGTGGACGAGCCCTCAGCCCTCAGCCCTTGGCCCTAGAGCAGCCATGCGTCCCCGTTCCCCCTACCCCGGAGCAGTGCCTTCCTTCCAGGCCTTTGAAAAAGTTACGACATGCCTCCCCGCGGCGCATTAGGAGGAGATTCCTGCGTCGTTAGCTCGCACCCCGCAGATGGTGTCTGACTCTTGACTTCTCCCTCGCGCTGAAGGCGCCTGTTGTTAGCACGTGAAAGAGCAGGATTTTCTCCCACAAAAACACGCTGCTTCTATAGAGCCAAAAAATGGGAAAATCTATAAACAGTAAGAATTAGGAAGAACATAAAGCAGCTGAATCAGGGTTTCATTTGATATTGCCACAGGGCTGCCTCACAGAACTATAATCTACAAACTAGTCATGCTGCAATTCTCTGATCAATAATTACCTGCCAGTATCCTTGTTTACAATATTTTCAAAAATCTTTAAGAAAGTAATGTACTCAAGAGTGGTTAGCCATCTCAACAGTAATGGGATACTTAGTAAATCACAGTTCGAATTTCAGAAATGTTGTTCCACTGAGGCAGCAATATACAATCTCACTGTCCACATAACAGAGTCTTTAAATAGTAAAATATCGCCAGTAGGAATATTCCGTGACTTATCCAAAGCATTTGATGTTGTGAACCATGACATTATTTTGGAGAAATTACAATTCTATGGTATAAATGGAACAGCATATGAGTGGTTTAAGTCATATCTACAGAACTGGAAGCAAAAAGTCTCTTTATATGCTTCAAGTGATTCCAAGGAGTTTGCACTTCGTCTAACTCGGGTGAAATTACATTAGGTGTTCCACAAGGTTCGATCATGGGTCCCCTCCTGTTCGTGATATATGTGAATTACCTCCCTTCTTATGCGAAACAAGATGCTGAACTGACACTGTTTGCTGATGATACAAGCATGATTATTAATCCAGTAAAAGAAAGTCCGATAGAAAATGATACAAATAAGACCTCTGGAAAAGTTATTAATTGGCGTTCTGCGAATGGGCTTGCTCTGAACTTTCAAAAAACACAGTACATCCAATTTTCTGCTGCAGAAAGTATAATTCCTCCTATAAACATAACACATCAAAAGAAGTCATTAGTCAGGGTAGAGCGTACTAAGTTTTTGGGTGTACATATAGATGAAAACCTTAATTTGAAAATTCATATTTTGGATCTCCTAAAGTTACTACGTTCAGTAACTTTTTGCAATCAGAATAATTGCCAATTTTGAGGATGTAGAAATTAGTAAGCTAACATACTTTGCATACTTTCACTCTCTGATGTAATACGCAATAATATTCTGGGGCAACTCAACACTTAGGCAAAAGGTATTCACTGCTCAAAAGAAGGTAGATGGAATAATGTGTGGGGTTCATATCGCACATCTTGTACGCATCTGTTTAAAAGGTTAGGAATTCTTTCTTACAACTGCTTCACAGTACATTTACTCAGTAATGAAACTTTTTCTCAACAACATTCAGCAGTTGGAAATCAAAAGAGATTTTCATGATTAGAATACCAGAAAAAGAAAGACCTACACTATCCTTTACTTAACTAATCTTTGGCACAGAAAAGGGTAAAAGATATTGCTATAAAACTTTTCGATAAATTACCAGATGAAACAAAACATCTGGCAGAAAGCAGTAATAGTTTCAAAAACAAATTGAAATCATACTTCATTGACAACTCCGTCTATACCATAGATGAATTCTTGAATATGAGTAAATAAATCTGGAGATATAAAATATGCATTTTGTGTCATTTAAGGGAATGGGATAGATAATAGAAATATTTAGGTATAACACTATAATGTAAGCAAAAAAAAGAAAAAAAGACCTGTTTCCTGTGCGCATTTCTTGTGCATTTGACACGTTCCACATCGTAACGGTTTCCGGTGCTATTGATCAATGGAACACGTAACTAACTAACTCTTATAACTATACGAGGTGATGCTGTAAAGATCATACCTTTGCCTAGAGTGAACAGAGCTCGAGTGCTGAAATTACACATTTATTCAATATGTTCTCCTCTGAGACTGATACATTCGATACATCGTTGTTGCAGCTTTTCTAGTGCTCCAGGCGTCTCTCCAACTTTGGAAACAGATAATAGTCAGAGAGGGTTAGGTGTGGCGAGTGGGAAGGATGATTGACTACTTGGAAGCACATGGTCATCAGTTTGGCTACCACAGCGTTGGATGTGTGAACAGGTGCGTTGTCGTGCAAAACAAGGGTACATTTGGTCAACTTTGCTCGGCGTTTATTCTCAGCTGCTTCCTTCAACTGGTCCAGAATGTCAACATAATATTTTTCGGCTGCGGTGGACTTGCAGAAACCACTGGTTTGACCGGTTTCTGATTGCGGAACTTCTTTAGCCGTGGGGACCCTCTACGGCGCTATTCTTTTGATCGTTCCTTGGTTTCAGTGTAATAAATCTGCAGCAAAGTTTCCTTCTCAGTCACTAACTCCCCCAAAAAGGTCTCTGGAGCTCCAAAATGGTGCAAAATGTCTTTCGATGTCTCACTATGCTACTTCCGCTGATCACAGTTCAAAAATTTAAGCACCCATTTTACCGCAAGCTTGCACGTGCTGTGGTGATAATGAAACCAACACGCTCCCGGGGCCGGCCGCGGTGGTCTAGCGGTTCGAGGCGCGCAGTCCGGAACCGTGCGACTGCTACGGTCGCAGGTTCGAATCCTGCCTCGGGCATGGATGTGTGTGATGTCCTTAGGTTAATTAGGTTTAAGTAGTTGTAAGTTCTAGGGGACTGATGACCACAGCAGTTGAGTCCCATAGTGCTCAGAGCCATTTGAACCAACGCTCCCGGGAGGTGTCCCTGATCTCGGCTATCTTTCTCCCGAATATTCGTCTCTCCTGAGCAAACAGCTTATGGACAGCATCGGACTCTGCAGCTTCTCTTTCATTTTGGGGATGTCCTCTGCGGAGGTCGTCTTCAACAGTGAAACGAGATATCTCAGTTTTCACACGGCCCTAGGAAGCACACTTTTCCCCCATTGTTTGTGACATATCAGTGTGAATGTCCTTTGCGGACCTTTCTTGGAGAAGCAAAACATGACGGCGTGTAAGCTCCATGACGAGAAAGTTGCTTGTGACTCTGCAATCTCGGCTATCACTTGCAACGTAACAAATTGTACATATTAGAATGTTACATATCAAGATTTCAACTTTGAAATAACCCGCAATTTGTTTTTTTTATTTTTATTTGACAATAAAGCAACAAAGCCAGTCTGCATATACGGTTATAGGACTCACTGCTTCTGGTTTTAATCAATGGTATCCCCAATATATATACATATTCAACAAGCGCAACACCTGCATAAAAACGGCATTGATTGTTTTTCGCCGAGATTTATTGTAAGATCAACAGAGGTGTTACCGTATAACTGAATTTCTCTCTTCGGTATCTACTACTCTGGCGTGAAAAACCTAGTTTCACTCTGATGTTTGTATCTCGGTTATTAACGGAGTTGCGGGAACCCATTGCTGTTGTTTAATGAGCCACTGGTGTAAGTAGGAACAGATTAGGAACTGCAGTGGATCAAAATTAATTTGAAGTGAAAAAGATTGTCACTTAACCAAAACTGCTTGACAAAAAAAGCTGTTGCACTCTGAAAGAGAGCAAGAAACGAAATGAAATTTCATGGGCTAGGAGGATATGTGATTTTACTCAAGTGATTACAAAATCAAATCTAATTTATAAAGAACTTGGCAGTATGAGCCCATTTATGATGACGTTGCACGCCCTCTGGCCCGGATGCATGCACTGTTTCGGTTGGGAAGGGCGTCAGATGCTGTTATATCCACTCCTGAGGTAAGCTGATCCATAACTGCTGAAACAGATCCATGATATCCTGGTTAATGTCAATGGGACGGACTTGACATAAAAGCTGGTCACACATAAATTCTATTCATATCTAGGGATTTTGCTGCCAACTACAGTACCTCAACATTACGCAGACGTTTCATAGAGACGGGTGCCATATGTGGACAACTATTGTCCTATCGACAAATGTCACCACGATATTGTTGCACGAGAGGTAGCACATGAGGTTGTTCGTGATGTTCCGTTCTGTCGTCAGAATTCCCTCTGTCAGTACCAACTGTGACCTCAAGTCAAATCTGATGAAGCCAGGAGTAACACCGCTATGCCTCTCAAAAACATTTGAAGAACACCACGTCTCCCCATATCGTCTCCAGACCCGCCGATTATGGTCATCCGTGGTAGGGCAGAGCTGCAATTCGTCGCTGAACACAACGCGACGCCATTCATGATCAATCCATACTTCCTGGTTTTGACACCACTCCAAGAGCAGCCGTTCGTGTTGTGGTGCTAAAACCATCCTACATATGAGACGGTAATTCCCAAGTCTGGCTGTTGAGAGACTCTGACCAGTGGTATGAGATGACAAAAAATGTTCTCGGACGGTAGGGGCAGACGTAAAGAGGCTACGATGTGGTTGGTGCATAAAATCCTCCAATGCAGTCGACCGGAAGACTGACGAATATGGCTGCCCTCACGTTCTCATGCAGTCCGACATCGAACCACCGAAACACTAAAATCTCTCTTCCCCCCCCCCTTCCCCCAACCCATAAATCAGGATTCGTCAACCGTCCAAACGGAGGCTCACTGTAAGACCTCTTTCAAACGCTGTTTCACACTAGTACGCGGAGTCTCTGAGTCCCTCACAGTGATCCTCAACATCTGATGCTGTTCTCTCTTAAACTAGTGCGGTGTGTATGGCATCGCACTCGTTTCATGTTACTGTGTTTCTACGTTGATAAGGCTTCTTTCGGACGATAACATGTACACATTCTGAGGATTTTAAAGCCTGACATGTTCTGAACCAAAATGTGTTGAGTTTCACCGAGGGTAGACTGGTATTGATGGAGGCTCGGCACGAGCATTTCGAAAACTGAGTGGCTTGTTCGAGGACTGCGTGTGGCGAGTGTCTTCATCTCGTGAAGCCATCCTTATGTCGTGGAGTTTGACGGCCACCCTTCAACACAGTGGTGAGTTCCATATTTCGTGCACTCAGCCCGACGACAGCCTAACTGACAGACAGTCAAGGGACCCACCGAAAAGATAACGTCCGCTCCACCCGACCAGCATACACCAGGGAGTTCAGTGGAACAATGTAGAAAGTATTGGCGGTCACAACCAAACTACACATCGTGCTGGACAGCGACAACACGATGAGGAAAATATACTGCATGAATTTACGTGAACGGCCAGGGCAGGTTAACGGCCACAAGGCAGAAGATTCCGCTGGTGCAATTCAGTTCAAAATAACCAAGTACAGTTAAGCTCCACTGGAGGGTGGCTAAAATTTGCCAACTTGAAAACAGACGTTGTTGCTCGCGGGAATGTCCCAAAAGCCGACAACGAAACCCAAACAACACAATGTGAACAGTCGTGACTTGCTGGCAGTTTAACACAAAACTCAACTTTTGTGTCCAGGATCGGTGAGCCACGGACCTCTTAGCAATGGGAACAGCACCACACACTCCGAACGCGCATGGACAACGCCAGGGGGCCCGGCCAAACTACGCGTAGCAGAGATTTCCTCGCTGCTCCACGCCAACCGAGCAACTGCGCAGGCTCGGAAACAGTGAAAGGACCAAGTATACGTCGGCCGATGTGACGACTAACTGAACGACCAACCAACAGTCGTCCTGCTCCAATCTCCATCCGTCGGACAGTTCATGTGTGTCGTAGCGGCTGGCGAGCACTGGCTGTCCGTACCTCACCAGTGCTCCGTCCTCCGACTGCTGCGTCTCGACTGCACTGCTGGTCCGTCCCGAACTGACTGCCAGACACACGACTACCCGGAAATACTATCGGTCGCTCCAGAGATGCTATGACAGTGCACTTGTCGATACGCGCTGCTGCTGCCGCTCACTGGCAAGTAAGGCAGGAAGTTGGTGACGTCAGTAAATGGAATAAGAAAACGAGGTGTCAGTACCGTAATAGAAGATGACAAGCAATAAATGGGATAAAAGCGAGCCGTGCACAGCTCAACGGCGTTACGCCACCTCACTGGATATGCGTGCAAGCCGTCATTGTACCACTTTACTGGGCAACGCTGTAGCCATCGTCTTGCCTGACCGTCAGCCACTTGCTGCTTCTCGGGGTGTGCCAAACAGGTGGAAGTCGGAAAGTGCGAGATCCACGCTGCGGAGTGAATGAGCCAGAGCAATCCAACAAAGTTTTGTGAGCTACTCCAGGGTGCGCAGACCTTTGTGAGGTTTTGCATTGCCATGGAGAGAAGTTGTTGCATTTTTGCGGCAACGAACACGCTGCAGTCGTTTCTTCAATTTCATGAGGGCAGCGCATTTCGCTTCAGAGTTGGCAGTTGTACCATGAGGGAGGACACAAAACGAATAACCCCTTCAGAGTTCCAGAAGACCGTCGCCATGATTTCTTCGGAGGGGTGGTGGCGTGGCGCCACTCTATAGACTGCTGTTTTGTTTCCGGTTCGAAGTGACTAACCTATGTTTCATCGCCTATGATATCGTTCGACAAAAAAATTGTCACAATTAGTCTCGTAAAGCAAGCAGTTTCACACGGATGGTGCTTCGTTGTTCTTTATGGTCTTCTATTAGGCGGCGATGAACTCAGCGTGGACACACCTTCAAGTACCGTATAAAAACCCCTGCTTCCCGGGATTTGCGAAATTACAAGTTGACAATGACCGTGAATTATGAATTTTGACCCGCGTCGGGATAAGACATCCGAATCCGAAGTAAATAATGATTATTCCGCGGGAAACAGGAGACGTTATAACTTGATCGTTATTGAATGAGTAATTTCATTCAATAACGATCGGTAAATGAAGTAATGGAAATAATGTGGAAATAAATTTTGCCAGTGGAATTTTTGCCGAAAGAAATGATTAAGTTGTTAAAGCAATTAAAAAATCGTTCGCCAGTTCAACTGATGAGCGACAGTACTGTTAAGTACGTGAATAATTGTGTCAAAACTAAAATTTACCTGTTTGTAGCGCAGCAGGTGGAACGGGAACTTTTACGTAAGTGCTGTCTCAGGCTCAGTAGTCATATAAAACAATGTCTTAACAATCTAACTACACTTGTTTTGTTCATAATTAGTCAGCTAAGTGCAATGCTGACAACACAGATAATTATCTACCGAGATTTTGAATAATGGACTGTCAATTTGTCTTTAAAATTAGGTACTTTGCACAGTTTAATCTACTGATAATGAAATATATTGCCAATAATTGATTAACTATGTTTTGACTCATAATAATTCATTAATTGGGGGATTGTCAGGTGGAATAAGCTTTATAGTATCATGAAATATCCTTGAATTAACTTCAGCTGAATATGCATTGAAATAAATCTTAATAATCAAATTTATTACTTCAGTCTATTATTAAGTTACTACGGTTGGCGTAAGCTTATTAAGTACAACCATTAACTACGATAACCAGTCTGAAATTTACACTTCACCGTCTATGCAAATAATTTGAGAATTAACATATTTTCTCTTGATAATGGCGTGACACACTCGCTTCAATAAGGTATGGATTGGAAGGAAACTAGTTGGTGTTATTGTCGGGTGGAATTAAATGCAACACTTCGATTATAAAGTGCTTGTTATTAATTGTTCATCTTCGGAGAAAAGCACAGTCACTGGCAAGCCTTCTACAATTTTATCCTACGAATATTACGTAGACCTTACTTCCCTCGTTGTCGGTGGATCGACGGAAGTCCACGGCAGCGACTCAATGTGGCATCGGGCTTTTACTGTTGCGACTTGGGCCGACAGTGCGCTTCACATTTAAGTCCACGTTTCTTCAGCACTATGCCCATTAATCCATAATAACTTGTCCGGCCATGCTTTCCCGTCGCACTTAGATCCACACACTAGCCGTTAAATGCTACAGAGCTAGTACTAGCGGCACTCGACAGTACGTCTTACTCAGAGCACGGCGTCACTGCTACTACTACCCGCTGGCGCGCTCCCGCGCCCAGAGGCGCAACAATACAATCTCTCTGACTTCAACGTTAACTAAACATGCCCTGAATTGCCAATGTTAAATATTACATAATTTAAACGTAGTATTTAGAATACATATTTACACTAGACAATACATCGTACACAAACAGTTTCATGTGTTAAGTAAGCGAAAAAATTCACAGCAAGGACTGCGGTGTAGCGTCACAACCACAATTGGTGAACAAATGTGTAAGCACTACCAAGAGAGACGTCCAGTTGTGCAGCGAGCCGTTTGTGTTTCGTCGACTAACTCGGATGAGAGTGTACACATCTTTCAGCATTGCAGGAGCCACATCTGTGTGTGGCCCCCCGGTACACGGGAGGTCCGACACGTTTGCGCTGCTTTGTTGCGATGATGACAGACGACTTTCCCAGTGACGTAATGTGCCTTTGTCCACTGTCAGGTCCCCGTAGAAATTCTGCAGTCACCTATTAATATCTATGAAGTTTTGAGTTTCCGCCAAAAGAAAGTCAGTAATAGCTCTGTGCTTGGAACGCATCTCCGTTGCAGACGACATTTCGAAGGCCACGTATAACGCCACCACCTATCAGATATTGAGGAAACCACAGGGCTTGAAGCGGGAATACTCAGCGGGGTCCCACAACAAATTCGGCACTTTTTCAACCGAAATTGGCCGAAAAATGTGTGGCGTTATTTATGAAGTCTGTTCTATCAAAGTTATGATACTAAGTGCGAGGAAGAGAAATTCTAACAAGCAATTAGGCAGCGTCGCTTTCGGTAAACAGTTTAGTCTCGGACGATTTACGGCGACAGTAGTTTAAGCGAGGTTAACGTGAAGCGCGAGCGCTTTACGATAATACATTTTCGCAAGAAAAGAAAATTGCGGTAAAAGCGGCCGTGGAAGCTGTCGTCGTAAAACTGACTGAGCTTTAAGCGGGTGGGACACAGGGCGGGCTGCAGGCACACCGCCCCCGTTCCGCCCCCGCCCCCGCCTCCGGCCGCCTTCTTTTATTCAGTGCGGCGCGGCGTTTTGCGGGGAATACGAACGACGTGCCCGCCGAGGGCAGTAAAACAGCGGAATCCACCCCGCTGCACCCCCGCTCTAGGGCGCGCAGCGAGGCTCGCGTCGTCCTCAGCAAATTTTAAGAAAGGCCTCAGCCGGTGCGATTATTACTCGCGCCGCCTTCGCAGATTATAGCAGCGCGGCTCATTAAGGCTGAAATAATATATACCGCGGCTCGCACCGCGCGCCGCGCCTCAGTAATTCGGACGGATGCGACCAGACCCCGACCTCCTTCTCGGGGAAGGTAATTCGCCACGACGATATATCTTCCGTATTCTTACAAAGAGACCGCAGTATAATCCTCAGAAGGGGCAAAAAGAAAAAAGGAATTGTCTTCCTCCCAAAGTTGCGCTGGTCCGCGGCCGTCCTAGCTGAGCGGGCATAACTTTTTATTATTACGTCGCGCGGACCAGAGCGGCTGCCTCCTCTGCCGGCCGCATTAGAGGTATTATGTTGTCCCTGAGTACACGCAGTCTAATAGTCGCTGGAGAAAATTGAAAAAGTAAATCCCTTCATAAGCGCCGCCATGCGTCTCTTTTTCCTGGGAGACGCCGGACTTGGGGGTCGTACTTCGGAGGAGTCCGATACAGCTGCCGAGCCGGAAGCAGGCAAAGACAACGTGACGTCCGTGACGTGCTCCGAGCAACAGCATTGGATGAAGCACTGAAAAGAGGGTTTCGACAAGAAAAGCTAGGGAAGATTAGTATCAGCTTCCCGTCGACAAAGGGGTCATTGTATGCGGATAAACATCTCGGATTAGCGAAATATGGGAAAGAAATTAGCAGTACAGCTTTAAAGCAAGCGTCCCGGAATCCGGCATAAGCGACTTAGTGAAATCACAGAAAACCTCAATTATGGTGACCCGATGGCAAACCCACTGTCCTCCCGAATAGGAACCAATTGGCTCCACACTGTGTCATCTCGCCCACTAAGAGAGTTCCAGGGTACTATGTTCTCACCTTTCGCTGGTGCTGTAACTCCCCACCCGTTGCTTGTCCGCTTTCTGTGTGTGTTCGCCACTGACAAACAACTTAAAGAGAAATTGGGAGTGGAACTGTACTCAAAAATGGATAACACTAGCTTTAAATGTGGCCCTGTCACACCTAATTAATCTGCGGTGGTAGCGTTGACGATAAATCACGCCTAATTTTACTTCCAAACATGAACGATCACGAACACTTAGGGTGTTCAAAGACATGAAACACACACATAAAAATAAAATAAAGCAAAAGGGTGAATTCAGGATCAAATACTGAAAGTAAAGGCTCTCCTGAATCACAATAATTTTATTGTAACCTTCAGATCAATGCTGAATTAAACACAATGAACAATTTACAAATTATCCTCCTAACTGGCATTGACAGTAACTGTGTTAAAGTCGGTCCAAAACGCGATCTCTTATAACATATGTACGAAGAACCACTACACTCCAAAGTACTGTGAAACCTCTGTGGAAACAGCAATTGTAATTTATCCAACTATTAAACATTACTCCTAACACAGACTGAAGCTGAAGCGACCTCACCGTAGTATTCCTGTTGTAGCGGCGGTCTCCGACTGCGACGGCGCGGCCGTGGGATCGGCGTGTGGCGTCTCGGAAAGTACAATCCTACAGTATTCGAACACCAGACTGCTGTCCGTAAACTTCTCTAATTGCGACAATGTTTCCGTGACCAATGAGCTGGCGTGGCTAACGTCCTCTCAGAACGGAAGACCAAGAGGGGAGACGACTTGGCTAACGTTCTCTCAGTACGAGAGCCCAGAACAGAAGACCTCTACCGAGAGTCCAGCAAGATCGCTCTTCACCTTTCTTTTCTCACCTTAACTTTAACCACGCGAATCACATCAGTAGAAGCTCTTAAAAATACACAGTTTGCCAGTGACGACAAATGTACGGCCTGGGAATAGAACTGTTTTCCACAATTCTTTTATTTCTACAAAATTTCACAAGTATACTCTGCCCTCGCCGGCTGGGAAGAACCACAGCTGTGGGCAATAACACGTTCACTGGAAGTTTTCTCGCAAGAGACCACTCGAGATATTCCCGGCAAGATTCCCTGTCGTAGCGAACACAGATTATTGCAATGAAAGTTTGTTATTCGGAACTCCTGGCCTGCCCCAATTGAGTTACTCGAAGGCGTAAAATTAGTGGGACATAGGCGAGAGCGCGCACAGGAAAGCCCGTCCAGCTATCCGCCTCTGACCGGAGGGCCTCATTCACTCACTCCATCGTCTAGTTTGTTGTCTGTCAGTTTACTCGCAGAGCAGGTTTAGTTCATCACAGGATACGACAGTGCATAGAGACCAGATTAGTGACTATAGCGGGACTAGTTTATCTCAAACAGAATTTTACAGGGAGTCCGAAAAGTCTTTCCCTGATTACACAAATTGATAACTCAGACTAGAAGTAAGATACAAATATGAAACTGGTGTCTAATTGTTTACAAACTATCAATGTTTTTTTCACACGTCAGTAAACTTCCACATGGGCACCCTTGGTAGCACGTAGCACACCCAGGCGATATTCAATTTCCGTCCACACATAAGCCAACGTCACTGGAGGGATCGATTCAACGACTGTGGTTACCCGTTGCCGTAAAGTTTCAAGTTCTGGTACACGTGTTCGGTAGACCTCGTCCTTGACATAACCCCATAAAAAGAAGTCTAATGGGGTTATGTCAGGAGAGCGTGGAGGCCAAACCGTTGGCTCATCACGACCAATCCATCGCTCAGGAAAGGTCAAATGGAGATAGGCACGGACGTCCAAACCCCAGTGAGGCGGTGCACCGTCTTCCTGAAACAAGACATCGGGGTGATACTGAAGCAGATGAGGAACAGCATACAGTTGCAACACGTCCAGATACACTGCAGATGTGATGGTAGCCTCATCGAAGAAGAATGGCCTGATAATTCGATCGTGTAATAGAACGCACCAAACATTCACCTTTGGACTGCCTCTGGTGCACTCCATGGGGGTTGTGAACCCAAAATGCGCACATTATGGCGATTCACTACTCCACTGACAAAAAAGGTAGCTTCATCGGAAAAGGCAATTCGTCTGAGATAGCCATCATCGTCCTCAATACGTGATAGCATTTCGACCGCAAAGTCATATCGACGTGTACTGTCATTGGATAACAATGGAAGTGGAAGTTTACTGATGTGTGAAAAAACTTTGATAGTTTGTAAACAATTAGACACCAGTTTCGTATTTGTATCTTACTTCTAGTCTGAGTTATCAATTTATGTAATCAGGGAAAGGCTTTTAGAACACCCTGTACTTTACATAAGTGTGAAGAGGACTATTACTGATGAGCCAGTACCACAACAAATGAACTCTATTCAAGTTAAGTAATGTTTCCAGTTCATGTAAATAAAGAACCGTATTAATCCACGTGTACATTTGTGTTGTAGAAAGAGATTACCAGCGACCCATAACAACATCCTCTCTCTCGCTTTCTTGCGGTACAAGACTCAACAAAACACATAAAATAAAATATTAAAAGCAAATAATTGACTCTGAGGGGGCTGATAAGCAGATTGTTTTGTAGAAGCCCAGACTAGAAAGTTGGATTACAAAAAATGGCTCTAAGCACTATGGGACTTAACATCTGAGGTCATCAGTCCCCTAGATTTAGAACTACTTCAACCTAACTTACCTAAGGACATCACACACATCCATGCCCGAGGCAGGATTCAAACCTGCGACCGTAGCAGCCGCGTGGTTCCGGAATGAAGCGCATAGAACCCCTCGGCCACAGCGAACGGCTTCGATTACATGTAGTAACATTATGATGACAGTTCACAAATAACTGAACATTAATTTTCCGATTAGCTCATTCAAAACAAAACATTAAAAAGGAAATAATTGCTACTGAGCGGGCTGATGAGCGGATTGCTCTGAATAAGCCCATAATAGATTTTTTGGGTTGGATTACATGTAGTTAACAAATGACTGAACAATAATTTTATGATTAAGTACAGCTATCACTCCACGAATTACACCACAACACGGGGAAAGTGTGTGGGACAGGATTCATCGAAACACAACACTCATAATAACAGTCCACAGAGGGGGAGCAATTGAACCTGTAAGGTTATTTCCATTAACCAAACATATAATCACTGTTCCATATATTAACTAGTTTTACCGGCCAAATACATGATCAGTACGTTCCAACTTCGTAAAAACGATAAAAACAGAAACATTTGAAACAAAAGTAAGTTGGTACATGACATACAATTTGGATTAAATAAGTAACTTGATTACATCAACAACTATACGGTTCAGCAATAAACGATGTCCTCGCGCAGTAAACGCGCGTGTGCCACTCATCTTTCGATTAATACTGCCAGAAAGACACACACTTCAGAGCAAGCAAGAAACGATTGCATTGTTTCGAAAGCTCACCACGGTTCGAAACACACGTGGTCTAACTCAGATTAGATTACAATTAAAACAATGAACTTGTGGAAGGCAGTCGTAATAAATTATATTATACCTACACGGAAGTTTATTTCAAAGGGTACGTCAAAAGAAGATGGGTAACCAGCACTGAAGGCTCACTTGAGAAACACATGGGTGCGATTACAAAATCTCGCACACTGCAAAAATCTCAAGAAATTAAATGAAATCGGACGACAGAAGAAGAATGGTAGCACCAATGCATAGAAAACACACAACACTTCCACACATAAGTGACATAAACTAACTGAATTCAGAAACAGTGAGCCATGTGCGGCTCGTGTTCATGCCGTTTATTGCTTGGCATCTTGTCATTGCGGTAATGGGATCTCGTTTCTTATTCGATTTACTGGCGTCACTAACTTGCTGGCTTGCCTGCCCGGGAGTGGCAGCAGCAGCGCTTATCGATACAATTACTGTGGTACTATCTTTGAAGCGACAGCTAGTATTTCCGGATCGCGTTTGCGGAGTGACGAGTTGCGAACGGACATCAGGTCGGTTGGGGGCGCAGCAGCGAGCAGGTCCGTGCAGCGCGACGGGAAGCCGGGGCCGCTGGTAGCGTGCTGCCACTGCCGGATCGAGCAGGGGTGGCTGCGAGAGCGACGACTTCGTTGCACACAGAACCCTGGACGTTTAAGTTGAGTGAAGAGTTAACTGCTAATGCAACCTCGACTATTCTGTGATCTCGCTCTTGTTCGGTGGGTTGTTGCTCCCAGGGCCGCTGAGCCAGGCGGCAACGAGTGAAGTGTTTATACCCTGTGAAATATTGCAGCCGCCTCTCTCTATTTGTTATTCATCATTGAATTTTGTATTATTCTTATTAGTGAAGTGCAGCCAGCGGTATTTTCTACCTTGTGGCTGCTAACGCCCCAGTTAGCTGGCCTGGAGGTTAGCGTACTTTTCTGGCAGTGTACCTTTCCTCGTCGTGTTGATGCTGTCCGACACTCTGCATATTTGTTTGGGAGTTCTACCTTGGTTCTAGTGTTTCCAACGGCCTTGGGTGTTTTCTGAAGACGTAGTGATGTCTGTCTCTTCACTCTTGCCCAAAAATATTTCATCGCTGTTCCGGTGATAGGACGATAGGCGGATAGGTTAGTCGGTCGTTTGGCGCTTAAGCTGCCCCTAGTTTGAGTTGCTATCCTGTTATCGTGAGTACGACTCTTGGCTGCCTGTCCCACCTTACCTTATGTTTGAGTTACCTTACCAGGCTGACCCTTGGAACACCTGCTGAGAACCGCTTGTCCTGATTCCTTAGATTGTGATGTTTGTTCTAAGGATATTTGTAATTTTTTAATTATTGTTGGTGTGGCCTTCAGCCGAGCAGTAATTTTACCTTTTCACAATAAGGCCTTCAGCCATGTTTCAATAAGTTTTTTTAAAGCAAACTTGTATTAAAAGCAAAGTCTGTGTTCAAATGTGTGCTATTTGGCACTGTTCTTCTGACTTCTAATTCAGCCGAGCAGAAATTCACTTCTTTGGTGATAAGGCCTTCAGAAGTGATACAGTAAGTTTTTTAAGCAAACTTGTTTTAAAAGCAAGAGATTTATTTTAAAAGTGCTATCTGGAATTGTTTTCCTGACTTCTAATTCAGGCCTTCAGCCATTTATGATTTCATGTTGTGTGTGGCCTTCAGTCGAGCAATAATTTCACCTTTTCACAATAAGGCCTTCAGCCATGTTTCAATAAGTTTTTTTAAAGCAAACTTGTATTAAAAGCAAAGTCTGTGTTCAAATGTGTGCTATTTGGCACTGTTCTTCTGACTTCTAATTCAAGTATACGTATTTGTTGTGCAACATATAGTAACTGTTCGCGGCCCCATCCATAATCGTAACCTTATCCTGCCTCATCCTGAGAAAACAGCTCTGACATAGGTTAGCTAAAACACTTTGTAATCGCCAACTTGCGGTACGACAAGGATCAAACTAAAGAAATGGAATATTAATAAACACGATGCCATTGCCTAACTTAAATGCCGAGCGGTTCTAGGCGCTTCAGTCTGGAACTGCGCGACCGCTACGGTCGTAGGTTCGAATCCTGCCTCGCACATAGATTTGTTTGATGTCCTTAGGTAACTTAGGTTTAAGTAGTTCTAAGTTCTAGGGAACTGATGACCTCAGCAGTTAAGTCCCATAGTGCTTAGAGTCTTTTGAACCATTTAACTTAAATGACCTGGTTACATCTGAAAGAAATGCATTGTAACCTCACACTAAACTGCTACACATTTCAACTTTCTCGATGACACGGCCAAAGATGATCTGAAAGAACGTGAAACTTACTGGCAGATTAAAAATGTGTGCCGGGCCGAGACTCGAACTCGGGACCTTTGCCTTTCGCAGCAAGTACTTGAGTAGCTTAGTTGGTAGAGCACTTTCCCGCGTAAGGTCCAGAGTTCGAGTCGCAGTACGGCACACAGATTTAAGCTGCCAGAAAGTTTCATATCAACGCACACCGAAGTCCCCAGGTGACGCCAGAACTGGTCAGATGAAATATTCAACAGCTACCTGTACCATTGTACATCATAGATGTTGACCACTAACATAATTGTGTCTTTAAGCAGCGTAGCTCTACCAAAGCTCCACACAAAATTTGGCTAAACTGTCACTAGCATCCAAAGAACCAACGCTGACAGGTGAAAGCATTTTGAAACATGACACCTAGACATTCACGCAGTTTCTGAAGAAGATGGGACAAATAATGGTAGCGAGAACGCAGAAACATAATAAATATGGTTGTAGGAATACATAAACACGTATTAGACCTAGAGCTGTATGAAACACGAAAATCACAAGGTCTAAATTTTGAAATGCCACAGTATGTATCAAACCAAAGCACTATGCCGTTAATCCTTCTCCCATGTTTGAAGCACAGATGGACCTAAAACCAAAGGTGTCAAGAAATGTCGGGAAACCGAAGTCAGCTTAAAACCAATGGAAAGGCTCACATGAACAAGTTTAATCATATTATGCATCTGGAGAGAAACAAGAGCAGGGAGTGATCTTGCCATGCAAGGGAATTTCCAAACTATTTTTACTTGAGTATACCAGAAAGTATCAAAGAAACAGGAAAAAAACACACAAATAGAAAAAAACCTGCACCAAGCATTGCATAACCTAAGCCATCATCTTATATCTATACTCTCCATTTAACTGTGGGGTTGGATGAAATAGTCAACTAGGCCTCCTACAGACCAGCAAAGTTTATCCGTCGACACTGTGTAAGAAATTTTAACATACATTGATGGATGTTACCCTGATTGGACTCATCATATGCAGAAAGCAAGACAAAGTTACAGTAAAATACAAGCCAACAGTTTTAACAAGCTATTTGCCACACGAAACTAGTGACCAGCAAAAAATGTAGACACAGAATACATAATCACTTAATAATAAATTGAGACAAAATACACAAAATCACAAGATAGAAGAATAGAGAAAAGACATTACCTAGAATACCAATTGTACACAAAGATACATCACTTTTTAACATAGCCTGGGAGTAATGAGTGTCAGAGTCTTTTTGTTTGGATCACTTCACGTCATCAGATTGTATAATTAGACCAATAATGTCCAGAAGGCGAGGTTTCGTTTACTAGAATTAGGTCACTAGTCGGAGGCACCAAAGAACACTCCATATAATTTAACCAGACGGTTATTTATGGAAATGTACTGATATACATATCAGATAGTCTTACTGACTAAAGTCTATCAGAAAAACCACAGGTAACGAGTTATCAGCCCTGCTTAGGAGAACACACACAGATTTTATTTCATATTTGCTCCAATTTGAAGTTTATTCGTCACACGTAGGAACACTGATGATATGGGAATATATTGCTGGACCTCCATGGAGCCGCGCGGGATTAGCCGAGCGGTCTCAGTCGCTGCAGTCATGGACTGTACGGCTGGTCCCTGCGGAGGTTCGAGTCATCCCTCGGGCAGGGGTGTGCGTGTTTGTCCTTAGGATAATTTAGGTTAATTAGTGTGTAAGCTTAGGGTCTGATGACCTTAGCAGTTAAATCCCATAAGATTTCACACACATTTGAACATTTTTTGGACCTCCGTGGAGGATACTTGGTGGGTAATGGGTGAGGCTCGATGTTACGGTTGTCAGCAAACGTGGAGTACTCCTCCGTGACACAAGCGTCTTGGCTGTCTTTGACGTTTCTCAGAAAAACTCAACGTGACTCGTATTGACACCCATCGTATGGGTACCCAGCTGCACCGCACAGCTCGGCTGCACTGCTGTGGATGTAAGGCGATACCATGGACAGAGTGCACCCTTCTCGGAACTACCACATGCATAAGGGTAGCACGCACTAATTCTCCGTTGCACCGGACTGGAATGCAGCGGACATCTTCGTGATATGACAGCCACCCAAGTGGTGCATTTCAATAGTCAAGTGGGTGGATACAGGCTCATTGACTCACCCCTGGATGCATCAGTGTTCGTGTTCTGTCAATCCCACGCAACCTCTTGTCAGCGCTGCGGTAGCTGTGGCGTGGCGTTGTCATTGAGTGGGCAAGAAGGTTAATCATTACTGTGCAGTATCAAAGACGAAGCCGTAAGGGCAGTTTTTGTTCTCTGAGAAGACTGTGATAGTACCTTCTACCTCGATATGCTGCAGTTGTGATTATTTCCACAACTGACTGCCAATTCCGAGAATTTTATTTTCCAACAAGACGGAGTAATCAGTCGATGTTCGTCGCTACCTGAACGACGAACCTCATTCGATTGTGGCTTTCTCCTTTGGGGCGCGTTAAGCAATCTTTTTAAGCACCAATACCATTAACACTAGCACAACTTAGATATTGCTTTAGTCCGGCTGTGATGACTACCAATAATATATATGGAACGAACTTGACTACCCATGGAGCTTTTAAAACGTATGAATCATTTGTAGTAGCCCTGTATAGTTCGCGTTTTAGTGAAAATAAATACAACATGTGAGTTTACGACATAAAACAGGTGTCAATGTAATTTTTAGTGTATTTTTGTATTATCAAGATTTATGAGAATCCGGATCACCTGCAGTCCCACCTAGTGCAGAAAGACGTTGTCCCACTGTATTACGGCCCCTCTAACAAGCAACTAAAGGAAAGAAAGAAAGAAAAACTGAGTAAGTGCGAAGAACTGGCAAAATAAATGGAAGATCCCAGAAGGAATTTTGACTCTGAAGCGGAGTTTGTGCTGATCTGAAACTTCATGGTAGAATAAAACTTTATGTCAGACCGGGACTCGACCCATTTGCCCTTCGCTACCGTCTCAGCTCTCCAGGCACAATTCGCAACCCATCCTCACAGCTCTACTTCCACCAGTAACTCGCTCCTATCTTTCAAATTTCGCAGCAGTTCTTCTGCGTTGCTTGTGGATCCAGTACTCCTGCAAGAAAAGATATTGAGGAGAAATAGCTTAGCGAAGATCCAGGGGATTATAAAGCTATGTTTATTTAGCGTTGAATAATAGTAATAATAATACGTAAGAGAATAAGAATTTACTTCGTTTTACAAGTCTTTGTATTGTGCATCGAAAGTTGAAGAGATCAGTCTTAACCCATATGAAAGAAACACTCAGCCCTCCGCCAAGATTGATATCGGAAAGCCATGCAAAATTTAAATTAGGAACTCTGACTGAGGTAAATAACTTGAATCCTCTTAAAAAAACTGCTTTCGTATTTCCCAAACCATTTTATTCACTTATAACACAATGGTACGTACATTGATATGTGAACGGTATCATCTCTTGCTCGTATTTTAGAGAATTATATCCCCATAACACAATTAACTGGGCTGAAAAATTCCTGGTGCATATACGCCAGGAGAATACGAAGGCGGAGCATTCCCATTCGCCACGAAACACTGCACGATGAATTTTAACAGTCGTTTACAGAGAAATGACTCTTAGCGAGATCTGGGGCCCACTGCGGTTCAATTGCTACGTGATTACACGACTAGAGATATGTTTTGTTTTGAAGCGAATTGAGAACTTCGATCCCCCCCCCCCTCTCTCTCTCTCTCTCTCTTTCTCTCTCTCCAATCATTTGTACCCTCGCGAGTAGTAAAATTAACGCAGCCTTCTGTTAAATAAAGGAGGAAAAACATTCGAACCGGAATTTTTTATTTATGCAACAGAACGTCCTCATGTGGCCAACTAGGCACGCAATAACCGCGAAACGCCTTTCAAAACAAGCAAATACCGTTTAATTTACAGCAACTTTTTCGCTCCAGTTTGGGTGTTTTACAAATTGTTTCGCTCTCGCTCTCTCTTTTTCTATTTTTATATATGAAATAATCCGGAACACGCGGCTCGGTGTTAGCTTGCAATACCATCTATATCCCATTAATGGAAACTTTATTCAGAATTCGAAGCTAAAATATAATATAGGTCCCCTGTTGGCCTTTTATTGGACGAACAAATGCGCGTTTTACTTCGCGAGGTTTTAATCACACTCAACAAAGGGACCATTGGAACAATTGCCGGCCACAGGGTGGGCGGCGCTGGACGCAGCTGCTCCCGCGCCGCACCCTGCTAGCGTGGATGGGGTGGCAGCTCTAGGAAGTGTGCCATGCGCGGCCCATGATGCTGAACTCGATTTGCGAAGACTATCATCAACCCAGCGGAGGCTGGACGAGAAGGAATTCCACTGTGTGACAAAACTTGATGTTTTTACTAACAAGTTACGAGCTCCACAATCAATCTTTCACTCACCACCGTAATATGCAATGTTTTCAACGACCTGGTAGATTAAAACTGACTGCCAGATGTGGCGTCAAAGCCGGAACGTTGCCTGTCACGGGCAGTGCCGTAAACGCACAAGGATTCTGAAAAGCTAACAGAATCTTCCGTCGGTTATTGGTAGAACAAATAATAATAAATGAAAATCACCAGTTTGCTTTTGTTCTACAATATTAGATTTATTGTTAACCGGTTTTCGCCATACAAGGCCATCTTCAGACATTTACTGAGTACTTGTCTGAAGTTGGCCTTGTAAGCCGAAAACCCTGTTAACAATAAAACTAGTATTGCAGAAAAAAAGCAAACTGGTGCTTTCATTTATTATTTTGAAAAGTCTTATTCCTCGGCACCAGACGGTAGTATCTGGTCTGCCGTCATTCAGTACCTCGTTTTTGGGTAAAACTCTGAGTGTATACAGAATGTTTACAGAGAATTGACTTAAAAAGCTCTTTTGTATGTGTATTTACCAATGAAATTAATTTTGCAAAACGATCTGTTATCATTTCAAAAGCAAGTTGCCTTAGATACCATTTATAGTGTGCAACCGTTAACTAGGTCTTAAATAATGTTTAAATTTATTTTAATAATAGTGTTTCTTACTGAAAGAACAATTAGTTAATTTACGAAATCTTTCCAGTGCTCCACATTATAGGAAAAATATGCGCAGTGAGCATGCTCGGTTCGTAATTGTGATTTAAGCGCATTTCTACAAAGGAACTGAAAATGTTGAATAATAGGAAAACACTGTATGGAACTTAACTTATCATTTATTGTTTCGAAAATCTGGACCAAAACTTACGCTTTGGAACCTGGAAGAACCGTACAATAAATACTGCTAGTAATATCACACTGCCTAAATGTGTGCAGCACATTTCTCACAGAATACTCTTGGTAAATGCAGATTATCAGGTAAAACCCTCGTTACTGAATTATTTGTAAATCCATGGTCAAATGGCTTCTTGAAAATAAACAGTATATAAATTAAGATACAGTGGATTTAGAGACATTGTTTGCATCCGGACATTCATTGAAATCAATGGGAAAAGTTGAAAATTTGTGCCGTACCGGGATTCGAAACTGGATCTCCTGTTTACTCGGCAGATGGTATGACCATTTTTTTTTCATGCTGCTCTTTTCTTCGGGGGTTGATGGTGGCGGAGACAAAGTGGGTAGACATCATTTTACGAGGCCTGGCCACAATGTCTCCATCGCCAAACAGGCACACATGAAAGGTGTAAATGGCAACAGGAGAATGTTCATTTATTTATTATCAAAAACTGAATTCGCCATTCCATGACCTGTCGTCGTCGCCAGTATTTTAGAAGAATGGTTACGTACTACTGGTGCGAAAGAAAAACAAAAAGAAAGAAAGCGCAAGGTAACATTTGCGGAACACGCACGTGCTGTGTCGATACCCCTCGGACGCCGTCGTCCCGTTCTCATGGCATATTTTTTCGTAATGTGTGGCTACCACTATCTGTTCTATCTTCTACGTGAGAATGTGTCAAATTTACCTCCTGCCATGAATAATACAGCTACGGGACGGATCGTGGAAGACGCTTTGCAATAATTTTGGAAAGTATTGCCTGTACTTGGAGTTGTTCACAACAGCACAATGTCGATGGTTTAAATAGTTCCAAAAATTCATGAGCCCTATGACACCTGACACCTCCTCTAAACAAATAATGAATTTCGCGACCTCAGTTCCACTGCTGTGTTTCTGTCTCAGGTAATAAACAGCGTCCGAGTAGAGGAGAGTGCGTTAATTGACGTAAGCGAGCAAAATCCCTGAAAAGAGAGCCCAAATTTAACGCTCACAATACTATGTCTCTTGCGCCTGACTACAATGTAGACGTTGTCCTTCTGTCTCCTAAACGTTGCATTTCAAACATAAAGGTGAATCGTCAAGATGGACCCTATGAAGCCTCTTTTATCTGTGCTTTTTTTTCTTTTTTTTCCACTGTCGTATACCATGTCGAACGTACGCCTGAATCTAGATTTAACACGTTGATAGTGCGCCATACTACCTTCCAATGCACGGTAGTATATGTCAAATCTACATTTGGCAACAGGAGACGAAGAAGGGCGCGACATATGTCACTGTCCGCTGGTAAGCGAGGGACATGGAGAACGTCCCTTGGGTAGTTAATGCTCCAGATAAAAACTCCCAAAGTAGGAAAATGGACCACAACCTGAGGAAGATGGTGCCAGAGGCTCCATCAGTAAGCTTGTGAGGCTGTTCGGGCATCGCCGCCAAAGCTTGAGGTGCATACCGACGGGAAGCTCGATCATGAACATTGGTAAGCTCAATCCCGCAGCGTAATTTATGAAGAGTGAAGGAGTCGTATCGCGACTTAAATATCATTCCAGCGCCGACAAATGAACCGAATACCGCCGTAAGATTCCGAGTTACGTGCTTAACCATCGGTAGCGCTTGCGACACATGCGGAATTCGTTATATCAGATAGAGATCAATAAATTCGGTCCGTTGATGATGATCCAAAACACTGAGATGATGATCCACAAGTCCAGCATGAATATGTTGCAAGAGGCTCCGATAATTAAGGGTCGTCATGCGTAAGATGTCGTCCGTGAAGTCGATACCAAGGCAGCGAGTTTTATCGCACATCCTGAGTGGGGCGAGGCCTGCAGGTATCATCCCCAGTGCCAATATTCGAGGCTAACGATTTACTACATTTATACAGCCCCTGAAGCTTCACCATAAGTGGCTAACCAATCCATTTCTCTGCGGACATCATGTTCGTCACGAAGAGTTAACACCAGATCATCTGCATACGCAGTGCACCTAAAAACGATGCTACCAAGAGACAATTCCGTGAGACCCTACAACAACGATTCTAATGCTAAAGCGCACACGGTCGACAACGGGCATCCCCGTCTAACAGAGCAGCCATCTGCAAGACTGACGCTATCACATGCTTGACTGAAGTCTGTACAAGCCAGCGCTCTCGGTACACGACACACCTGAGGGAGGGGCAGGGTGGCGCGGATGTTATGCGTCCCAGCCGTCGACGCTTTATCCGTTGATAGGACACGAGACGTCCTACGCCGAATTCGAGCTGCCAATAGCCGTGCGAAGATTTTCATATCACAGTTCAACAAAGTTAATGGTCAGTACGTAATACGCGATCCTCAGTGAGGTTTACGGATTGGTATGATGACACTTTCCACCAAGACAGCCAGAAGTTGCACCACTGGCGCCATGAGCTCTTGACATACAGTAGTCCAATAGGGTACCAATAACGTCTGGAACGTCCTATAAAAGTCCGGCGGTAACCAATCCGGTCCTGGTGTGTTATTGATTGCCCCTTTTCCTTCGGCGTCCAACACTTCTTCTTCAGTAACCGGTTCAGGCAGTTCCTGTTAGAGTTCCTGAGCAGCCCTGACGTGCATCAAACCAGCGACAGCAGCAATGATTTTGGGATCAGATCTCTTCTCCGCTTACAGGTGAGAACAGTGGTTAAATTATGCATTGCTTATGTCTCTTTGCGTGGTGGACACCATCTTCTGTAGTCAACTCATGTATTGGAGCCCTGTGTCTGCGCTTTCATTCCATGTTTATATGATACATGGTGGGCTGTTCGTCGGTGATCACGTCGGGTCGTCTTCTACAAGTTTTTCCACTCTTCCATAAAGAATATGTCTTCGTATTTTGCAACTATGACTTACTGGACTGATAGCCTGGTAATTTTCATAACTGTCAGCAGCTGTTGTCTTTGGACTTGAGCTATTACATTCTTTGTGAAGTTTAGGGTATTTCGCCTGTCTCATACATCTTGCAACATCAGGCAGAAGAGTTTCGTCATGGCTGGCTCTCCAAAGACTATCAGTAATTCTGACGGAATGTATTCTACTCCTACGGGATTGCTTCGACTTAGGTCTATCAGTGCTCTGTCAATTTCTTCTCGCAATATTCTATCTTCCACCTCAACTTCACCACCCTCGCTTCCATTTCTTTGATACTACCTTCAAGTTCACCTTCTTTGTACATACTCGTTGCACCTTTCAATTTTCTCTTCTTTGCTTAGTGCTTGTTTCCCATCTGTAAGTAGGCTGTCTAGGCTCTTATATTGGTAACGCCACGTAGGGCTGTGTATGATAATCACTGACTGTGCTGTGCTTGCATTGTTGTTGGCTATTGTAGTGTTGGACTGTTGGCTGTTAACAGCGCGTAGCGTTGCGCAGTTGGTGGTGAGCCGCCAGCATTGGTGGATGTGGGGAAGTAAGATGGCGGATTTTTGAGAATGGATAATCTGGAGGTGTGTCCATCAGAGACAGTACATTTGTAAGAATGGATGTCATGAACTGCTATATATATATATATATATATATATATATATATATATATATATATATATATATATATATATATATATAATGACTTTTGAACACTATTAAGGTAAATACATTGTTTGTTCTCTATCAAAATCTTTCATTTGCTAAGTATGCCTATAGTTAGTGCCTTCAGTAGATTGAATCTTTTATTTAGCTGGCAGTAGTGGTGCTCGCTGTATTGCAGTAATTCGAGTAACGAAGATTTTTGTAAGGTAAGTGATTTGTGAAAGGTATAGGTTAATGTTAGTCAGGGCCATTCTTTTGTAGGGATTATTGAAAGTCAGATTCCGTTGCGCTAAAAAATATTGTGTGTCAGTTTAGTGTTGATCAGAAGAGCGAAATGCCTGAGTACGTTCAGTTTTGCTCAGCTGTTTGAAAATCAAATAATGTAACAGGTTTATCAGCACAGTAATTCAATAATTTTTCTAAGGGGACATTTCATACATCTAGCTCCTGACATAGATACAGCTGTTTACTTTTCTCAAAAAGTATTTATAATTTTCCTGTAGCTTGTATCTGTCTTTCCCCTCGTGACATATGCTTCTAAATCCTCACATCGATCCTCTAGCCATTCGTGCCTAGACATTTTGCACTTTCTGACAATCTCATTGTTAAGACCTTTATACTCCATTACGAGTGCTTCATTTGCTGCATACAGTGAAGTATAATAATAACACATTGGACTGTGGGTCTTCCTGTTACGTTAAAATTGTCAACCTCTGTCAGTAGTCGTCCCAACTCACACCGCACATCGCATCCGGCCGCGCCCTCCTGTTCTGCTGTGGGCTCCAAAAGTGTGAAGTCGACGCTTCTCCAGGTGTCCAGGGGTTGTTGTAAACTCACGTGTCGCACAGCTATTGGCTCAACAATAATGCCATCCATTCAGTCGCTAGCTTTTACTCAGGCTATTAGGTGTGTTGTATATGATTGTAGCCTCTTACTATTTCGTCGAAGAGGTATTATAATTATGAATCTTCTTAAAAATAAATCTAAAAATTCATTAAAAATTCTCGTTCTATAATCTTTCACTTGCACCTTAAAAAACATTGTCACGTTTCTTTTCATGGATGGAACGCTCAGCTTCTTCCAATAAGTAAGGTTTTCGCCCTTTTTTTCTATGTACAGCATTTGTAAATCATATTATATTGCTTTAAGGGGACTACATGGCCTGTTTCGCACACATGGTTCGCAAGAACTGATATGTCGTAGCTACTTAGTCTGAATACATCTTTATGTTCCCCGTATCTGATGGAAAATGTTCTTCCCCTTTGGTCTAATACTTTCAATACAGAGCCTGCAGTGTATCTTATAAACTTCGGATGTTTGAGAATTGGTTATCTTTTTGCCGATATCATGCTTCAGGCTGTACCATCCTATATTATTTACCTCGAACACTATTTTGACACCGTGAAGTTTAAAATTGTTAGCGAACTTCTGCAAGTCTTTCCCATAATACAGCATAATGACCACTTTCAATTTATCTTTATTAAGTTTATTCATTCTATTCTTATTGCTTTTACACTGGAATTTATTGACAAGATCTTGTTTGTAACCGTTATTATCTGCTGTCTTCGTGAAGATGTTTAGTTCCGTCTCTGTATCCTTCCTGTTCATTGGCAGTTGACAGCCCTGTTAAGTAAGCTACTAAAAAAAGAATTTTTATAAGATTTTGGATGGCAAGTATCATTCGGAATCACTGCATCAGTTACAGCTGGTTTCCTGTAGACAGTAAATGAGTAGTTATTACCCTACCTTTTAATGTTCAGATCAAGGAATTGAAAACTGCCGTCAGTTTCGTGCTTCACATTAAAATAAATTTTTCCGTGCCTGTGGACAACCTTTTTTTATTATTTACTCTTTATCTTCTTTGGCACCATCAGCAAATAACAATGAATCGTCCGCGTAATGTTTATAACAAACGATTTTGGTTGGCTCTGAGCACTATGGGACTTAACATCTGTGGTCATCAGTCCCCTATAACTTAGAACTACTTAAACCTAACTAACCTAAGGACATCACACACATCCATGCCCGAGGCAGGATTCGTACCTGCGACCTTAGCGGTCACGCGGTTCCAGACTGAAGCGCCTAGAACCACACGGCCACACCGGCCGGCATAAACGATTTTACCCGTAATGACTTGGTTGGATATCAAAACTTTATTTTCTAAGTCACTGATAAAAATTTCTTTGAATTTTATGGCCTTTTGCCTTGAAATAATCCTGTATGTTGGGAAATGCCTTCTAATTACCTATATCAATTCTTTAACAGAAAAAATCGAGCATAAATACGTTAACACCCACTGAAACCAAATGTGAAAAGATAGAGACTTCTTTCTCTTTAATTTCGTTAGTTAGAGCCACAGTATTACACACCGAGTAATTTTTTTAAAGGATTTTGTCTAGCAGCGCAGCTATCTCATAGGCTGGCTTTACGTAATTTTAGCTGTGACTTTCATTTAAGTACAGTTGGGATAATAATAAAGAATCTTTCTTCGACGTCTGTTAGCAAGAAATACTTGTGTTGAGAATATTTGTTAATTTAGACTGAAACTCTGCTGTTAAGCCCTTCAGGTTTTCGATATTGTTATTTTCATCAAAAAATGACTATGTCTTTACATTGTATTGCTCCTACTTCATAGTCACGATTGTGTTCCCTCTATTTGCTTTCGTAGCAATCATCTTCCCTCCAATAATGTTTCTATTTGTGGAGTTAATGTTAAATAGTTGGGTTCCACCTTAGGTTATTATTGTTTCGCTTTGTCACGCGGAGAAGAGAGAACTTGGCATCGTTGGAGCCCACAGCAAGTCAGGGGGACATAGCCAGTTGCATTGTGCGGCGTGTGTCTGGGCGATTACTGACCAAAGTCGACGATTTTAATGTAAGATGAGGACCGACAGTTTGTGCGTTTTTTTATAGGAACGCTGCAAATGTGTTGGTAGACTTTTTAGTGTTTTAACCTCATGTGCAAAGTTTGGCATCCCGATGGGAGAATTGTGTCTCAAAATATGTTGTAGAGTCACGCGTTGGGCGGAGAACGGTTGAATGCTACCAGTTGTTGCTGTTAAAATATAACAACCCCGCTACCACACATCGTGAAAATGGATAATATTAAAATTATTTATTGTGATCTGATTTAAATTTGTTTTGGTTTCTTTTCAAACTCACGCCACATCGTGGGGGTTCCTTGTGCGTCTGTTTCGATAACGCGCAATTTTACCTGCAAAAATGAGTCGCTATGAGGTTTGCAAAGCCTACTGATCAGCTCATTAATTTTGTTCCACATAGATTTATTTAGCATCACTGAGTTATTATTTGCTTGGTGCTCCTGCTCACTTGGTCATCCACTGAATCTGATTAAACTCAACAGCTGATAACGCCTGTCTGTAACTTACGACAGAATAAACCTCATAGACGAAAACGCTAATTTCCTTTTTTGCAATATTGGTCACAGGACATCACTTATAGAAACTTCCAAGGCGTGAAAGTAATTATCTCGTAATATTCTTTGCCTTACTATTACTAATATCGTTTCCTTTTGTATATGTCATATAACGGGTATGAAACATTCAGCATGGAGAATCTGTCAGTGTAGAACTGCTTGGAGCCAAGAGCGTTCTGTCTAAGTAACTCCAAAACACAACGTTCCTCCATCACGACAGAACTGCAGACTCATGCCCCAGCATTCTTAGTGAGATGGCCTATGAGTTAGTTGGACAGCAAAGCGCAACTCAAACAGCACTTATGGAATACCTCACGGACGCAAAGATAACTGAGTTGTTCGGAATCGATACTAGGTACAAATCTGTCTCTTTACAGTAAACCTGCGATAACTAGTACTCGAAAAAGAAAATGAATCGTGAAAATATCAGATTAAATACCGAAAGTTAAAATGTAACAAACAACTTTCGAACCACTGTTTTCAGGATATATCACAGGTTTTCTGTGCCTGCGTGGTTATTGGTGTATTTTATTGAATGAATTGTTCACTCTCCAGCGAATTGTGTGGTGGTGTGAAACTTCCTGCCAGATTAAACCTGAGCGTCGGACCGAGACCCGAACTCCGGACTTTTGCCTTTAGCATGAAAGTGCACCACCAACTGTGGTACCCCAGCAAGATACGCGACTTGTCCTCATAACTTTACTTCCGCCAGTCTACTTCTTACCTTCCAAACTTCGCAGAAGTTCTCCTGCGAAACTTGCAAGACTAACATCCCTGGAAGGAAAGATACTGCTCAGACATGGCTCAGCCATAGCATGAGGGAAGTTTCCAAAATGAATTTTTCACTCTTCAGAGAAGTGATTGCTGATGGCAAACCTTCTTGCAGATGAAAACTCGCTTCCGTATCGGACTCGAACTCGGGAATTTTGCCTTTCACGAGAAAGTTCTCTACCAACCGAGCTGTCCAACCACGACTGAGGACTTCTCCTCACAGCTTTACTTCCGCGAGTAGCTCATCCTCTGCCTCCAAACTTCATAGACTGTAAAACTTGCGGGACTAGCACCCCAGGAAGGAAGAATACTTCAGAGACATTGCTTAGTCTGGGGGATGTTTCCAGAATTAAAAAGGAGACGAGGTACTAGCGGAAGTAAAGCTGTGAGGCCGGATCGAGAATCGTGGCAGGGCAATTCAGTTCGTAGAACACCTGCCCGCGAAAGGCAAAGTTTCCAAGTTCGAGTATCCGTCCAGCATACAGTTTTAATTTCCCAGGAGTTTCCGGTATATTTCCTTGTTTCCATGTTATTACGATGTTTTTCGGCGACCTACTCACTCTTCTTCTTCTCGTGTACTGCGAGCTGTGTTGTTGAGTGCTCGTTGCCTGGAGTCCAACCAGACTGTGGAGCACTTTTGGTTTCGTGCCGCTATTTATAGTTGAGTCCATCTCCCGAAGCCCAATGCGCCCTTTGTTGCTGATTTGTTTTTTCGATCTCTCGCTGATATCAAGCGAAACATACATTGCCTCAGTGTTGCCTAGTTCTTATGGATGAAATGGGGGCAGGATGCTAATGAATTTCGTGTTAGATCCCAACAAATGGATATCAGGGGGCTTTGAGGGTGGTGGGACTCGAACTTGACTGGAAAAGTCGGTACGGCACCGACAATACTTCACAGACTGGTTGAAGTCAACGCAGCTAGTACACACAACAACACAGTTCGCAACATCTCAAGAAGGCCGATGGGGTCCATGGTCGAATTCTTTTGTGGGAACAACTAAACCAACAAAAATATCTGCTGAGTGCACGAACGTATACTATCTCCTAACTGTATGCATAAATTCATCTGCTAGCTGCTATCGATGGAGATCATAAAATTTGACTGAAATTACGTAGCTCTTACATTTCAAGACGAGTTCTACGGTAGCTTCTAGCTTTCGGTAAGCCTCTATGAGTAATGTACACACTCCAAGTTCTTAACACGTATGGGGCGGACGTCGTTTCTGCTGCTTCTAGGGCGCCTGCACTCCCGGCAACCTGCCTCACACACATGACCTGCGCGGAGGCAGGTCCCCGGCGCTTTATAGGGTGGTTAGTGAAAATTACAGACTGGCACATCCAAATTATTTTAAAGGTTCCCTTTCTGGTGTTCCCTTCGATCTTCCGTGCCGGACTTAATGCTTAGAAAACAAAAAGAATGTTAAGAAATTGTTCTCACGTCTTCCTGGTGTGCTCCGTCAGAAGGTGGTCGATTTGTTGCAGCATTTTCTGACGGTGATGGAGTGCAACAATAAAACACTTCATTAAATATTGCACTTATCGTCATATATGTATTACTCAGTGAAAGTATACCATAGTATTGCGGTGAACTACAACTTGATGTGTTACTAAACTTGTATAAAAGCTCTGTTTGTTGATGCACTGATTCATAACAAACGTGACCACGAAGTTGAAAAACTGGAAATGTTTTTGTATTCGCTTTGAAGTGTTTTAGGTTTCGTTTCGTTTAGGAGTCAGCGACGCATTCTTATCTTCAAATAGAACACTCTCCTTCGCTGTCATTTATATGTTTACATGTTTCTATTAGTAATTTCAGGTAACATGTAATATTTCTTCAAGGCATGTCCACTTCATACCTTCTTGTATGACTTCTTCCTTGAATTGATCAGTCAGCATGTTACTTTTTACTTAATTTTTATTATATTTATACACACCAACTGGGCAATGTGTACCGCTGTACATGTAACAGCGGTTCTTCAAACTCGTATTTTGTTTATTCCTTAAGTTATCTCTGATTGCTAAAAGATGAATACCTACGCTTAGAAACGTATTTCCTCTTCCTCTCTACAGGTAAAACTTGCGCTGTAGTTCCTCTAAGTTACTATTCTTGAAATGAAAAATGTGCTTATACAATTATTTTGGTAACGACCTTGTTGTGAAACGTGCCAGTCATATCAGCTTCTTTTATTCTGCCTAATAACATTTTTTTTTTAATGAGTGTATCTGAAGCTGTGTCCACTGCAGAGTAATGGAAAAAGGGCCCATACGAAGAAATTCATGTTAATGTTATGTGGATTAAAATATGTTTCACATTAGTGGCTCGAACACAGCGTCTGAACTGTTACCGAGCATCCCATAACGGGAGGCTGGGTGCCCAGAAAACTGACGTGGATACGACGAAAGCTGTGAAGAACTGAGGATGAGTACAAAATAAGAGACAACCTCCAGAGTTAGTAGTTGTCTTCGAATGAAGGAAACTGGTTCACATTTGACGAGACTGGCGACTTTAAGTTGCTCCAGGCTAGGTCTCTTTAAACTATTCCTTTTTATTCTTAAGCGAGATCTAGCTAGATAGAACAACGTTGCTGAGTATTTGTAACATCATTTAAGAATATACTAACTTATAATTGCGTAGGCTTCCGAGGTCGCAGTCAGATTAACATAAAAGTTTTCTGAGTGTCGTAAAAGCCTGTACTGGAGAAATCAACTTTTGATCCATGATTAAAGTGAGTTTGTGTCTACCATTAGACCCAGACCAAGGTCACTATAACCATAGCCGAAACGTTGGTTCCTCTTGCACAGCTTTTTACATTATGATGCGGTACTGCATTCAGGAAACTTTTACGTCAATGTACTAATAATGTACCTTTTTTGGAATTAGTATTTGTGTGACTGAACAGATGAGAAAAGTACGCGTCTTTCTTTAAAAATGTTTGCCTTAGTGTGATGTAAAGTTTCAAAAGGACAAGTCTTAACCGGTCTCAAAAACTAGGGTAAATTCAGTCGTTTCATCATAGGCACTCCACAGTGGGAGCGGTGTGTTTCACAGCGACTCGAATGGTTCTATAAATTTACGTCAGTTCTGAAGCAACATCCTACGATCTAGGAACGTTTGTTAGTACTATCTCTATGATGTGTCTTCGCGTTATTAACGCCCTGTGGATTTTAATAAGAAAAAAGTGTGAAACTCGACCTGTAATATCTTTTATGGTACAACATGTTGCATGTTAAGACAGCAGCCACAAACAAATAAAGGATAGAAATCAGAATTTAGTCAAATTATTCACTTTTTACTCGTTAACCATCTAGTGACGTTTGCTGGTAATACGTTAGCAACTGGCTGAGCCTTAGTAATTTATTCCTCCGATCGCAACTGCTGACAGCTCATGACGTCTTACTTCTTTTATTTTGCGTTTAGTTCTTAATTACGTTAATTCCTCATTTAATCTGACTGTCAAAATCGAGTTTATGAGTTGATCTTCTTCTGCAACCCACTTTACAAATCATTACACTGTGGTGACAAAAATCATGGGATACTTCGTGTTGGACCTCCTTTTGCCCGGCTTACTACAGCAACTCGATATGGTACGGACTCAACAAGTCGGTGGGTGTTCGCTGCAGAAATGTTGAGCCACGCTACCTCCATTGCCGTCCAGGATTGCGAAAGTGTTGCCGGTACAGGATTTTGTGCACGAACTACCTTCCATCATGTCCCACAAATGATTGATGGGATTGATGTCGGATGATCTGGGTGGCCAAATCATTCGCACGAGTTTTCCACAAAGTTCTCCAAACCAATCGTGAACAATCGTGGCCCGGCGACAGGACGGATTGTCATGCATGAAATTCCAACATTGTTCGGGAACATCAAATCCGTGAATGACTTCAGGTGGTGTAGCCGAACATAAGCACTGCCAGTCAGCGATCGGCTCAGATGGACCAAAGGGCCCAGTCCATTCCACGTACACACAGCCCACACCACTATGAAGCCACCACCAGCTTGCACAGTGCCTTTTTGACAACTTGGATCCATGGCTTCGTGCGGTCTGCTCCGCACTCGAACCCTACCATCAGCTCTTGCCAACCGAAATCGTCACTCATCCGACCAGGCCACTGTTTTCCAGTCGTCTAGGCTCCAACCGATATGGTCACTAGCCCAGGAGTGTCGTTTCAGACGATGTCGTGCTGTCAGGAAAGGCACTCACGTCTCTCGTCTGCTGCCATAGTCTATTAACACCAAATAACAGACACGTTCGTCGTACGTCCCACGTGGATTTCTGTGGTTATTTCATACAGTGTTTCTTGTCTGTTAGCACTCACAACTCCACGCAAACGCCGCTGCTCTCAGTGGTTAAGTGCAGGCAGTCGACCACAGCATTTTACGCGGTGAGAAGTATTGACTCAAATTTGATATTCTCGGCACACTGTTGACGCTGTGGATCTCAGAAAATTTTCTGATGATATCCGAAATACAATCTCCCATGCGTCTACCCGCCGGGTTAGCTGAGAACGCTAATGCGCTGCTTCCTGGACTCTGGTAGGCGCGCCGGCCACGGATTGCATCCGCCCGGCGGATCAACGACGAGGGCCGGTGTGTTATCATGCCTGGATGTGGTGTTTATGTGGTTTCCCACTTCCTGCTAGGTGAATATCGGGCTGGTCCCCATGTACCGCCTCATTTACAAGACTCGCAGACATTTGAAAACGTTTGCACTGTTGCATGGCTTCCACAAGACGCGGACCGCTGGGGTACACTACTTCCGTCCCGGGGGTTACGGGCTTGCGACAGAAAGGGCATCCGGCCACCCTCTGACACTAACATTGGCAAATCCTTAGAAACAGGCCCGAATCCGCGTTTAAGTGGGACATAGACATAAGCAAATGATGATGAACCTCCCATGCGTCTAGCTCCAGCTACTATTCCGTGTTCAAAGTCTGTTAATTCCCACCTTGCGGCCGTAATCACGTCGGAAACCTTTAACATGAATCACGTGAGTACAAATAACAGATCCGCAAATCCGCACCCATTTTATACCTTTTATCTCTTTATGTGCATATCGCTATCCCATGACATTGATCTCCTAAGTGTATAGTACCTAAGAAACAAAATAGTGTTGTGCTGGTTTCAGAGTCAACTAATATCTTCTAAAGGACATCATTTTCGCCATTAACTGTAAGCTTTAATTAAAAATCCCCGCAAATGTTTATATATCTATGAGAAGTCTTACTGCAAATTTGGTCAAATACAAAGGAGTTTGTACAGTCGTGTGAAGTAATGCTGTTTTGTCTTGTATTTCAAGAATCTGTCAGATTTTAAGAAAGGCTGTATCTAAAGTTTGTGAATGGTTCACAGTTTCTCGCTTATTGCTTCCACGCGCGACGCGCAAGTCAAATGTCACGTGATTGAGCAGACTCGATTCTGTATGGAGCGCTGCCGTGTATCGGTAAATCTCGCTTCGTTCGAATGCGAGTATCTGCCCCAGCCCTGCTGCGCAGCTGTGCAACATTAGCTTTATGCAGTCAGATTCTAATTTTGGGGCTCAGTAACGAATTTTATGCCAGTAAAGGAGTTTTACAAGGGTACATGTAGCAAGGTCCCTTATAAGCGGAGATTTACCCAAGAATAATTATGTAACTATTCTTTTTTTTTTTTTTTCAAATGTTTAACGACTGCGAGCAAGACTGCTATTCCTTTACTTGCATGTCTGGAAGAATAGACGTTAATGACGATTATCAACCGTCCGCCCTTAAATCGAAGTAAAGTGTGAATATCTTGGCATCAGCTGTGTTAAGTGTACAACGTATTGGTGGCACATGGAAATTTGTGCCGGACCGGAAATCGAAAGCAGATTTTTCACTTATCACAAGCGATCGCCTTAAATTTGTGCCGCACCGGGACTCTAACGCAGATTTTTACTCTTACCATAAGCGGTCGCCCTAACCACTTTGCAAATCCTCGTATCCCTCCCAGAGTGACCCAACTCCCACATGTGAGCCTCACTGCATGCTATAGTATCCTACATTCATCACTTCATGCCATCCGCCCCCGGTAGCTGAGTGGTCAGCTTGAGGGATTGTCAATCCTCTGGGCCCGGCTTCGAATCCCGACTGGGTCGGGGAATTTTCTTCACACAGGAACTCGGTGTTGTGCTATCCTCATCATCATCCTATCACCCTCATCAACTGCAGGTCGCCGAAGTGGTGTCAAATTGAAAGACCGGCACCCGGCGAACGGGGTGCCCGACGGGGGGCCCTAGCCATACGATTAAATAAATAAATCACTTCATGCTCATAGCCTAATTCTGTAGTCCCTCACCAGTGAGAACGAGACAGTGAGGAACCAGTCCCTCGATAGTATCGTCTTGTGCCCGCCTCGGCATGTCATATTTACTTGCATCTCTCGATGAGCAGACGCTAACGACGATTGACAGTCCCCCGAAATTAAATCGAAACAAATTCGCTGAGTGCGAACACCATGGCTTACCTGTGATGGGTGTAGACATACTACTTTCTGGTGACGAATGAAAATTTGTGTCTTACCAGCACTCGAACTCAGCTTTCCTGTCTATCGCGAGCTGTCGCCTTAACCACTTCCACTATCGGTGCACGTCTCCCGGACTGACCCAACCATCCATATATCACACTGTGTACATTCCTATAACATAATCTCCACGTTCATTACTTAACGCTGTCAGCTTTACTCTGCATTCTCGCACCAGTGAGCACATTAACACAGGCTTTTGAATGATTAATGAGGAAGTGAAAAAGAAAAAAAAAAAAAGATTCAAATGGTTCTGAGCACTATGGGACTCAACTGCTGTGCTCATCAGTCCCCTATAACTTAGAACTACTTAAACCTAACTAACCTAAGGACATCACACACATCCATGCCCGAGGCAGGATTCGAACCTGCGACCGTAGCAGTCGCACGGTTCCGGACTGCGCGCCTAGAACCGCGAGACCACCTCGGCCGGCGTGAAAAAGAAACAGAGGTGATATTCTGAGCTAAGAAATTACACATGACAGACTCAAGCATGGCGCCAAGACGTCATTTGTTTTCGGTTGTTTTTGGTATTTGACGTGCACTGATGCGGTCACAACCAGTAATCTGAAATTTTAAAACTATGCTTTAGGAACACAGATCCACACTTACGTAAGACACTGACGTGGTCATTATGTAATAATAACAAAGGCACAAATAAGACATTTACTAATGTTAAGACCACTATATATTTCCTAGAAGACTTTTTGAAAAATACTAGATTTGCAGAAAATTCATCTAATGTAAAAGTAAAGAAAAATAAAGTATTCAGTATAAATACTGAATTCGTTTCATATTGTGTAAGAACTCTGCACATTTGACTCATTTACGATTTTGATGCTTCTTTTAAACTACATGTTATTGTTTATTTTACAATCTTTTATTCCTTCTGAAAGCCAAGAACGCAGGAAACTATGTTACATCAAGTGAATATTTATTTTGGGGTATCAGCATAAATGTTCAGATGGGTCGTGTAAAAAACTAAACTTCTCATGATGAAAATTTGTAACATACGTATCCATTACTAATATCTGTTGTTGAGAATTCATAGTTTACAATTACATTTTTGAAATTCTCATTTTCAAGTAAAATTAAGAGAGAAAGCAGAATTAGCAACATCAGAGAGGCACCTGAGTTTCTCCCTACCTAAAACCGACAATGGCTTGACACTAAGACTTACACCTGTAAAATGGCGGTATTTTCTCTAAAGTTACACACACGATGATTCACTAATGACACCAGAAATACTTTTCTAATGTTTTCTGTCTTCTTTGTTTTTTGACGTTCTCTGAAGCAAGCTTAAGGGACGTTTTGTAACTCTGTACATTATTTTTTTCACTCACAGCTATTGCCAGTCGTGGTGAGTCATCAAAGTTTTTCTTTTATAGTGAAATCACAGTGCGGTTTAGAAACTCATCTCCATGTTCCGCCCTTGTACGTAGTTGACGTTTGGAAGCGACTGAAACAACTCACAGTCAACGTACTGCGTTTCCGTAACTGCTATGGCGGACATACAGGTAAGAAAGTACCACATAAGTTGGAATATAACACTGATTCTATTTTGTAAGACGTACATCGTTTTTCCATCATCATTATCACCTTCCAAAGACGAAGTGCCGTAATCACCTAACCCATTCGTCTCTTACGAGGCCTGCCTACTTCTCTCTTCCCAGCTGGCCTATAGTTCATAAACTTCTTTAGCAGTCCCCTTTCTGCCACTCTATTAACGTGACCCTTGCATTTCATTCTATTCCCTTCTGTCTTGTCATTAACTGAAAACATGTTTAAATCTGATCTTATTGTTTCATTCCTTATTTTATATATTTTATTACAGAGTCCTAAATATCTCGCGAACTTGTATAAGTGATTTTTATTTTTTGTTGTCGTCCATGATTTGGAACCATATACAACACTACGTACAGCCATAACTTCATAGAATTTCATTTCTGTTTCTTTTCTTATTTTTCTTCCCAAAGTTCTCCCAGTTGTTACACAGCTAGCTTGATATATATTAATCTCCTTCTTAACGTCTTTGACATACTTAAAGCTAATATTACATCCGAATCATTGAAGTGGGACACTTGTTCTAAAATTTTCTCATTTATTGTTATTTTCCATACAACTACATCCTTCCCTTTGATATCCATTATCTTTGGCTTATTTGCAGGTATAGTTAAATTGTAGTATCCTGTTCTTTGGGTAAATTTATATACTTCTCCGTGTAAAGTATCTTCTATTCCTGTGTGATTATCTGGTCCTCAGCATATAACGAAGTATTTAATGGTATGCTAGATTCTGTTTTAATTCTTAAGTGTATTTCGTCTTTCCACTTCATAAATAGGTCGTCAATACTGAAATTAGATAAAATTGATGATAGGTATATACTAAACAGTTACACAAAAGCTAATAATAAATAAAGAAATAAGTACATTACATTATACAGGTAGAAAATAACAGCTGTAAACGGCATTTCGTCAATATACATAGAAGAGATAACCAATAATAATCGGTTAACAAGGATAGCCATCAGAGAGGATTTGTTGAAAACACGTAGATCGTATGTCAGCAAAGATAGGGGTTAAGCGACGCCAGTGGTTCCCATGGAGAGGGGCAGTATCGATATGTGCCATTCAGTGGAAGTCGATTTCAAAGCTGTTGCAGCGCCTGGATGTTAAATGCGTACTGCCAAGCAGGCCGACATCTAGAAATGCGTGCCAGCTATTACAGGACGCTCCTGCATCGTAGTGGCAGAGAAAATACTGATTGAGTAATACCGCCGTTTACCATGGAGGTGTCTGTGTGCACGTTTCACAGAAGATAAATTCAAAAATGCGACAGCGGCTAGCTGTTACGGAATACTGGCGTGTAAGTAAGACAATTTTTGACAGCTTATGCGTTAATTTTACATTTACTACTACCTATTTTGGTCCACGAAGTGTTGTATCATAGTGATGTAACCAACGTTTCCATACACTTAACGTTATATAAACGTATTTTACGGAATTTCATGGAATAGTCATGACTGTAAACAACTATTTTCGCAGTATCTTTTAAATTTCAATTACTTATGCTCCTTATGTTCCTTTTTTGACTACCTCGATGGGTAAATGATATTTTGAGCCATAGCTTCGTTTGATGTAACATATTTTTTCATGTTTGAGGTATTATGTACCCTATTTTAATTGTTATGTTGTCAGTTAATGGTTACTTGGTCGCTGTCATCTGGGGGATCTGACATACATTACGACAGTTGTTTTACTTGGAAGCCAGTATTTTGTAACAGCTAGTTGCTGTCACAACTCTGAATTCTTCCGCTGTTGAAACGTGCACACCGACATCTCCACGGTGCTTCTAGGGTAAATAGCGGCGCCACTCAAGATGATTTTTCACTGGAATTACGATCTAGGAGGAATCTGCAATACCTGGCATGCGTTTCTACTTGTTTCACTGAATTCCAGCTCATATACAACACCCAACCGCTGTCGCGGCTTTGAAACCGTCTTCTGCTGGATGGCGCATATGAATAGAACGCAGTCTTCATGGAAACCATTGGCGTCGCTTAACCAGTTTAACAGGTGGCTATCGGTGTTCTCAGGACGAAATGCTGTTTCTGGCAGTTATTTTAGACAATGTAATACACGTTTTTCTTCATTTGTTATTAGCTTATGTATAACTACTCTGCATATACCGAACTGTAACAACTGTTTTAAGTCTTTTATGCCTGACTGGCTATCGCTAACATAATTTGGTATGCAGTGGGTGGAGCATCGGTATTTATGCAACAGCTACATTACTCTCTTCAGCAGTTGAGGTTAATGGTCTCATAACAGCTGGTCCGTTCACCGTCACAGCCTACCATCATGAATATAATTTCTTCTTTTAGTTTTTACATATTATATGTTTTATTTGTTGCTGTAATTATCAGACATACGTCTAAATCCATTCTATGTTCATATTTCAACATACATGCTCTGAAAATGGTCGCATTGTGACCAAAACCGGTAATCACTGTAAATAAATGCTTTATTGCGGTCGAGAGTGATCTAATCCATTTTTAAAATGTTAAATCTCCGTTACAAAATAATATTTCATGTTCTATATAACGTCGACGAGGTAACTGCCAAATTTGAATTTTTTTGTGAATTACTGATGTCTTAAAGTAAGCTCACTGGCTCAGAAAAAAAAAATACAGGATCGTTTGGCGCTAGTGGATACAGAGACTTCCTAAGTAAGAACGACGTAGAATAGTGTAGTTCATTGTTACAGAAAATAGATTGCAAAAAAAAAGTCTTCGCTAACGAAACGTATTTGTTGATGGCTTTTGATTATATGAACCTCTACCTACCTAAACCAATGTGTATGTACATAACAAGAGTCTTACAATGCAAGGAAATAAATTTATGAAAAATGTTTATTATTGTCTATACAGTTATCAGTGTACCAACCTTGGGGAATTCGTAATAGCTCCCGAAAAAGGTGGATTATTTCGAGTATCCTTAGTCTCATTTCATACACGAATAAATAATTATGGGGTGATAGTTGCGAAATAAAACTGTGGCTATCAAATGGTATCAAAATAATTCACGAATGCTGAGAAATACAGAGATATGGAACAGGAATTCCATGTAGTTTTCAAGAAAAATTAAATTCTGAACAAGAGATATAGATTTCAGTATACTCTGAAGCCTTGTAATTTCACAGGTAAAGACTCAAACTAAACGCTACGTATTTATTTTATTCATGTTTACTTTCGCAGAACTGTCATAAATAATTTATACTGAGAAAATGTCAAGAGAGTTTAAAGAACCATTTTCGGTAAATTTCATGTATTCTGTGGTTTCTGGGAGGAGCTGTAAGAAATTTAACACTTTTATGTTAAATATTACGGGCAATCATACCTTATTTAAGTGAGGTTTCAGTTAGAGACGGGAATCCTATAACGAACTGTCGTCGTTAATCAAGGTACCATTGTAATTTAAAACTTTCCGTTTGTCGTAAAAACAAATAAACTAAATGTGCATTACAGTATTCGCAACCAAACTATTATAGGCAATTACTTCCCTGGTTTCATGATACTTGTATGATCTCATGAGGCTTGACACGATTTAGTGTTCTGTGGTACTCTCTTAACTGCAGGGTAACATTTCTTTGTTCTGTATATATATTCCAACCTGTGTCTTACCGTACAGTTTTTTATCTTACCCTATAGTACTATGGAAGTCATTCTCCCATCTATTTAACCCAAGTCCTATGTCCCTTATTATTGTTAGTTTTTACACATACGTCTACCGCCGCCCTTCCTTCTCCAGTAGCACATCTCAAACGCTTCGAATCTCTTCCAGTGTTCCCAAAGACCATGATTTACTACAAAGCTATACTACAGAAGTAGATGCCTAGAAATTTTTTTCTCATACTGAATCCTATATACCAGTAGATTTCATTAGGTGGGGAACACTCTCTTTTCTGCGCTAGTCTCATTCTTATGTCCTCCTTGCTTTGCCCATGGTGCTTCATCTTGTTTCTGAGTTAATAGCATTCGTTCGCTTCTACTACTATAAATTCTCCGGCTTTGGTATCTCTAACCTCTATCATAGGCTCCCTACAATTTCGTTATTCCCTGGTTTCCTCTTGCGCTTTATACCTGCTACGACATTTACTTGTATATTACGAAATCCAATGTACAGTGCAAGCATGGCAAAGGGGACATCGTACCAATATTACCTATTTTCTTTACTATTACGTTCGCCTTATGAGCGAGGGAAAAACTACCATCTACAAATGTCTATACATTCGCTAACCTCTCGTATCCTATTCTCGTGATTGTGGGGCGGCGGGTTAACAATAATAAATCGTAAGCAAGAGAAAATATTAGATATTTTTCGCCGTCTTTTACGAGAGCCTGGAAACTATTTTTGTGGCCAGCCAAAAAGCAATGGAGAACATACTGACCGTAGGTTCCAGTCTACAAGTTTACATTCTAGTCCAGCCCACTGAAGGAAATATTTCTGTTCTCTACTTACTCAGCTAGTTCAGGAATTATGATTATAAATGTAGATTTTGAGTTCTAATTGATAGATATATTTGGTAAATTTTAACACGCACAACATCGTAACATTCCTGATGTTAATACTAATAATAAATCTCTCTAATCTAAACATCACTATGAGCAGTTTAGAGGAGACCTCTACAGTAAGTTCCCATTAAATGGTCTTTCGCACTGACTTCTGATAATCAAAATAATTGCCCGCCACAAAAGTGGAAAATAATTTCCCCCTTTGCCATGCGGATTTTTTAACATTGCGGGCGGCACACTAATAGTTGCTTCCGCGAATCTAAGTGATCCAGGAAGGTGTACAGTCCTCCAGATTTCGCTTCCTATTTGTACCGAAAACATGAGTTTAATTTCCGTCTGACTGTGACATCATCCGAGGCATTTCGTACCCCTTCGTTTGACTGACACGAACCGCACGGTAGCTGGGTGCGAAGTTAAGGAACTGACGTCTTGCCTCTCTGGCCGTATTTATATACGGGGGCAGCGGACGGGCAAGGGAACACCTGCTTTCATCCGCTCTATGCCCGTGGTTGTAGCCTCTAAACGGTCGATTTCTCGGAAACGCAATTTCTTCATAATTTTTGTATGAATGCAATTAAGATGGGTGTAGCCGCAGAAAAAGATTTAGCTCGCCTACATATATACTTTGCCGTCTAGAATTTTTATATCGGAACTGACAGTACAACATGACCTCTGAACGACCTCGTTTTGGTTATTATTAACTTCCAGGCCTTGAAACGTGTTATAACTTCATTATTGAATAGGTTACAAATTTTCATATTTCTAAGTCTAATATTTAGCGCCTTCAATTGTTCTTAAAAACGTTGATTGTGACCAAAATACTGCTTTAATCTCGTTGAGACTTGTACCAATTTTGCCATACATCTGCACATTATGACCAGTTTTTGGCTCCCTAGCTTTATTATACAGCGCCACTTCCTATTCTCTTAAAACCGTGTATTTAGGAAAAGATATTCATCTGATCAATCTGAGATTTGACAGTTTATACATTAATATACTAAAGCACATGCTGACAAAGTTTGGAAAAGCAACTTTAACTTTTAATTTCATTCTTAAATTATGCACAAAACTTGTGTGCTACGCACAGACACGTTATGGTGACATGGCTGCTTAGCCATTTTGCACTTCCTGTCGATCTCATTTTTGAGACGCTTGTATTCCCTTTTGCCTGCTTCATTTACTGCATTTTTATATTTTCTCCTTTCATCAATTAAATTCAATATTTCTTCTGTTACCCAAGGATTTCTAGTAGCCCTCGTCTTTTTACCTACTTGATCCTCTGCTGCCTTCACTATTTCATTCCTCAAAGCTACCCATTCTTCTTCTACTGTATTTCTTTCCCCCATCCCTGTCAGTTGTTCCCTTATGCTCTCCTTGAAACTCTGTACAACCTCTGGTTTAGTCAGTTTATCCAGGTCCCATCTCCTTAAATTCCCACCTTTCTGCAGTTTCTTCAATTTTAATCTACAGTTCATAACCAATAGATTGTGGTCAGAGTCCACATCTGCCCCTGGAAATGTCTTACAATTTAAAACCTGGTTCCTAAATCTCTGTCTTACCATTATATAATCTATCTGATACCTTCTAGTATCTCCAGGATTCTTCCACGTATACAAGGTTCTTTTGTGATTCTTGAACCAAGTGTTAGCTATAATTAAGTTGTGCTCTGTGCAAAATTCTACCAGGCGGCTTCCTCTTCATTTCTCTCCCCCAATCCATATTCACCCACTATGTTTCCCTCTCTCCCTTTTCATACTGTCGAATTCTAGTCACCCATGACTATCAAATTTTCGTCTCACTTCACTACCTGAATAATTTCTTTTATCTCATCATACATTTCATCAATTTCTTCACCATCTGCAGATCTAGTTGGCATATAAACTTGTACTACTGTAGTAGGCATGGGCTTCGTGTCTATATTGGCCACAATAATGCGTCCACTATGCTGTTTGTAGTAGCTTACCCGTACTCCTATTTTTTTTATTCATTATTAAACCTACTCCTGCATTACCCCTATTTGATTTTGTATTTATAACCCTGTATTCACCTGACCAAAAGTCTTGTTCCTCCTGCCACCGAACTTCACTAATTCCCACTATATCTAACTTAAACCTATCCATTTCCCTTTTTAAATTTTCTAACCTACCTGGCCGATTAAGGGATCTGACTTTCCACGCTCCCATCCGTAGAACGCCAGTTTTCTTTCTCCTGATAACGACGTCCTCTTGAATAGTCCCCGCCCAGAGATCCAAATGGGGGACTATTTTACCTCCGGCATATTTTACCCAAGAGGATGCCATCATCATTTAACCATAGAGTGAAGCTGCATGCCCTTGGGAAAAATTACAGCTGTAGTTTCCCCTTGCTTCCAGCCGTTCACAGTACCAGCACAGCAAGGCCGTTTTGGTTAGTGTTGCAAGGCCAGATCAGTCAGTCATCCAGACTTTTGCCCCTGCAACTACTGATAAGGCTGCTGCCCCTCTTCAGGAACCACACATTTGTCTGGCCTCTCAACAGATACCGCTCTGTTGTGGTTGCACCTAGGGTACGGCCATCTGTATCCCTGAGGCACGCAAGCCTCCCCACCAATGGCAAGGTCCATGGTTCATGTGGGTAGGGGTCCTTGATAAAGATGCATAAACTTCTTGGTTCCCGCTGAAATTTTCTTAGTATTTTCTTTAGTTTTGATCAATACTAGTTCACCAATGCTAAAAGTAGTGGGGGATTCTTTTGTGTCATACCTTCTTTTTCCGTCAAAGGTTCTTTTACGTATGTTGCCCTAGCTTGTGCCTTCTTCTCGCCTAAAGAGCTCTGAGTTAGGACTGGAAAATCAACCATGCTTTAAATGATGTTGTGGGGCTCCTGTTTAAACATTAGTTCAAAAGGGGCAAAGTTTGCGGCATCGTGTTTAAGATTATTGATAGTGTTGTTGTTGTGATATTTAGTCCAGAGACTGGTTTGATGCACCTCTCCATGGTACTCTATCTTGTGCAAGCCTCTTCATCTCGAAGTAAGTGCGCTCCCCTACAGCCTTCTGAATTTGCTTAGTATATTCGTCTCTTGGTCACCCTTTTACTCTCCACGGTGCCCTCCAATACTAAATTGGTGATCCCTTGATGCCTAAGAACATGTTCTACCAACCGATCCCTTCTTCTAGTCAAGTTGTGCCACAAATTCCTCTTCTCCCCAATTCTATTCACTTCCTTCTCGTTACTTACGTCATCTACCCATCTAATCTTTAGCATTTTTCAGTTTTAATCTACAGTTCATAGCCAATAGATTGTGGTCAGAGTACACATTTGCCCCTGTAAATGCCTGACACTTTAAAATCTGGTTCCTAAAGCTCAGTGTTTCCATTGTATAATCTATGCAATCTTCTTTCATGATTCTTAAAGCAAGTGTTAGCTATGATTAAGCTATGCTCTGTGCAAAATTCTACCAGACGGCTTCCTCTTTTCTTCCTTACCCCCATTCCATATTGACCTAATGCTTTTCCTTCTATTCCTTTTCCTACTATCGAATTCCAGTCCTCCATGACCAATAAATTTTCGTCTCCCTTCACTATCTGAATAATTTCTTTTATTTCATCATACATTTCTTCAACCTTTTCATCATCTGCGGAACTAGATGGCATATGAACTTGTAATACTGTGGTAGGCGTGGGCCTCGTGTCTATCTTGGCTACAATAATGCGTTCACTATGCTATTCATAATAGCTGACCCGCGCTCCTATTTTTTATTCATTATTAAACCTACTCCTACATTACCAATATTTGATTATTTATAACTTCTTTAAAGAGTCGAATGCTTCCTGGCACCGTAAGTTCTGCACAGTCTTTTTAACTCAGGCATAGCTCTCTCCCTCATATTCCCCTGCGGAAAATACGTTGAGATCCTTATATGGCAAATTCTGCCCTTTTCAAGATATACCTTAAATTTATCAGATACAAATTGAGTTCCGTTATCGCTTAGGAGATACTTTGGCTGCCAAACTTTACAAAATAGTCTTTTACTAGCTTGTCTATAAGCGTTTTGGAGTTAGTTCTCTTTATCGGATATAGTTTGACGTATTCTCTAAGACCGTCAGTGGCTGGCCGGAGTGGCCGTGCGGTTCTAGGCCCTACAGTCTGGAGCCGAGCGACCGCTACGGTCGCAGGTTCGAATCCTTCCTCGGGCATGGATGTGTTTGATGTCCTTAGGTTGGTTAGGTTTAATTAGTTCTAAGTTCTAGGTGACTGATGACCTCAGAAGTTAACTCGCATAGTGCTCAGAGCCATTTGAACCATTTTTAAGACCGTCAGTCACCACAAAAACATGGGTACATCTCCTTTAGATGTCCGGAGGGGGCCAAAAAGATCGACTGCATATAATTCCAGGGGTTCATTTGGTTCTTTATGGTGCATATCTCCTTGCACTATACTGTTTACCGCCGCGCGAAGTGGCCGCCTGGTTTGAGGTGTCCTCTCACGGATTGCTCAGCCAAATGGTCCGAATGTTAGACTAATTCTATATCTTTTGCTAATCGAGAAATTATTATGACAGTTTGTCACTTACAAGGTTCATTTATAATTCAGCGGTATGCATTGCATTTTGCATGTTGCCAGACTTATTCATTGTTCATTCTTCTGCTTTTAGACGCAGATTTCCATCCGAAATGCAAGAAAATGTCCTAGAACTATCTTTCCTATATATCGTCTTTTCACGAGGCTGTTGGCAGAATGAGGGTGGATCCTTATAGCAGACTTCTGTGGCCGCTAGGGCTGATAACTTACAAAAATAGTGTATGGTCGAACCTGGGACCTAGAAGAATTTTTCTTATAATACTACATTAATAACCACCATTATATCTATGCGAGTCGAGGTAAATTTCGTAGTTGAGATACTGGTTCGAGTAAGTCATTGCCGTTAGACGAGCGAGAGCACTGTTGGCGTACACGATCGCAGTAGGCTAACTTGAAAGAGTGAGGAATCTGCAAGTAAAGAAGACAGACAAGTTTGCGATGGAGTCCTCTTCCTATATGATTCCTCCACTAGACGTATTGGTTGGTGAACAGCGATACATAAAGACCTACCTAACTGTCCGTGAGTAGTTTAAATGAGCGTGAATGACCCTCATCACTGTTCTGACTTTCAGATTGTCAGTGGACGTGAACTTGTAAGTTGAGCCCTGGCGGCTCGGTTTGCTGGCCTAGCTACCTCTGGCACCGGTATCAATAGTCACCTTCCTTGTGACTTACCTTTGGTTTTCCTGGTTGAGGTGTGGAGGCTCGGAGCGGAGGAGTGAGTTTAGGAAGGTACGCGTAAGAGGGAGGGGGGCAGGAGCACCAGTGCCTGCCGGCTGGGTTTGGTTGGGCCGATTTGGGACAGACCCAGAGGGATCGCCGGGCGACTTGTCGAACGTTGGGCAGCCGCTAAAGAAGGTGACGAAGGTAGTGCTCTGGAACTCTGCTGACTCCGGGAGCCTTACTCTGTTATTTGAAAAGGAGATAAACGGATAATTTACGGCGGGGAGAATTCACCGTAACATACTGCCTATTGAGATTCTGGCCCTTTGGCTCCATTGTTTAAAGGAAAATTGGCGCAATATTACTGTGTCTTGTTCAGCGAATAATATGTATTTGTTTGTTCTGCAGTGTGCATTGGCTTGAGAGTGGCCAGTAGTTGGTAGTACGTCTTCTCTGAAGCCACGTCATTATGTTGATTGGTAAACCGCTTGTGTGCACCCACTTGCGTCGCGATGTTATGAATTGAAGTGGTAACACCGGCGAGTGGCACTGTACCCGGTGGTGATGTCATGGTACTGCATCAGGTACCGGGTATGAATTTGAAATCTAATTGTGATTTAGTAAAGTGTATTTATTCTAACATACGTTAATGTGTTTTAGTCATAATTGAATTACATAGGGCTACTACTGAGTGAAATTTCCTGCTTTGCTTAAGCTCACCTTACTAGTGTTTCTTAAGGCGTTTAAGGAACACTTACTCATCCTTCAGGGAGTTTAACTGCAACTGCTCTGTTTGTACCTGCACCTTGTCAGTTACGTGTACTTGCCTATCATTTTACCTAGACAGAGGCGTATGTATTTATTGTGTACAACAAAATCCATTCTAATTATCTCTGACAATCTTAGCAAATTTCAAACGATCTGACTAAAAGCCTTGGCTTTAATTATTTGTTTTATGTTACGAGTTGCTAAAGTGAAACTCATTTGTAGTGTATATTTACTGTATATTCTGTTATTGTTGGAGGGTGCTGTCTCGCGTGTGATTTATGTTCACAGTTGATTGCGAGACACGCGAGTCTACCCTGGTGTTCGCAGCCGTGACTTCTGAGCCGCTACCTCGGCGGCATCCTGCCCAACGCCCACGGTCTAAGTTATTGCCGCGGGAGCGATTTGCCGCGTCATCTGTCATACCTAGCAAAGGTTGAGTAGTTGTCTTTTTCCTTGGAACTGTAGCTTCGTTGAGCGACTATCGCCAGGGTTGGAGGCTGTGGAGTTTAGAGGAATTAACTCATGAACTTTTGTAAATTAATGTAGTTTCCCTTTGCTGAACAATTCAAATTTCATTCTTACTGTTCATAAACTCAGATGCCTTGTGTTTATTGAATACTGCTTCCTTCTGCTTATATTGCTAAATTTGAGTAGTTTGTTACCTTATATGTCACTATAATTCTGATGGTTTTCTTGTTGTTATTAATGTGGTTCAAATGGTTCAGATGGCTCTGAGCACTACGGGACTTAACATCTGAGGTCATCAGTCCCCTAGAGCTTAGAACTAATTAAACCTAACTAACCTAAGGACATCACACACATCCATGCCCGAGGCAGGATTCCAACCTGCGACCGTAGCGGTCGCGAGGTTCCAGACTGGAGCGCCTAGAACCGCATAGCCACGGCGGCCGGCTATTAATCTGGAATTTATTTGATCATTATGTTCTTCTTAAATAAATGTTAATTTGGCGGAAACGACGAACTATCTGATGGGTCTCCCTTCCATGTGTTGATGTTTGATCCTTCCCAATCCTGCACGCTTTACGTGGATTTCATAAGTTATGTATACGTCTACCAACTAGCCGTAAAGAAGCTGGAAAATAATACTAAACTGTCACTACTGCATTGCAGTCGAGTTACTACAACGACGTGCGTTAACGGAAATCGCCATATTGTTTATAATTAGTAACTTTTTTACACAACCAATACATCTATGCTTACGTACGTGCATATCTACATGACTACTTTGCACTTAACACTTAAGTGCCTGGCAGAGAGTTCACCGAACCGCTTTCATACTAATGCTGTGCCGTTGCACTCACAAACAGGGCGCGGAAAACAACAATCACTTAAATCTTTCCGTGCCAGAACTGATTTCCCTCATTTTATTACAACGATCATTTCTCCCTATGTAGGTAGGTGTCAACAAAAAATTCTTCCAATTGGAGGAGAAAGGTGTAAAACGAAATTTCGTGAAATGATCCTACGTCAATAAAAAACGCGTTGATTTTAATGATAGCCGCCCCATTTTGGGTATCATTTTGGCAACACTCTGTCCCCTGTTCACACTTTTCCTTATTTAGGCTCAACTGCCTCTTTTTGCACAATACAAGTTTACATACCTTTTTTTCGCGTTATCTGACTGAGCTGATGCTGCTAGCCATTCTCTTGTGCCAACCCCTACATCGCAGATTGGCGCTTGCGATCTAAGTCCTCCATTACTTGCAGGATGTATCCAAATCTCTGTCTTCCTCTTCCGTTTTTACCCTCTACAGTTCTCTCTTTTATTAGGGAAGTTTTCCCCTGAAGTCTTAACAGATGTAGTAACATCCTGTACCTTCTTGTTCCTGTTTTCCACATATTCTTTTCCTCATCGATCTTGCGGAGAATCTCCTCATTCCTCACTTTATCACTCCACCTAATTTTCGACGTTCTTCTGTAGCACTGCATCTCAGATACGTCTAGTCTCTTCCGTTCCGGTTTTCCCACAGTCCGTTATCTCTCTGCTATAAGATTCTGTACTGCAAACGTACATTCTCAGGAATTTCATCCTCAAATCAAGACCTATGTTTGATAGTCCTGCCCAGGAAAGTCCTGTTTGCCAATGGTAAAGGGCTTTTTATGTCGTCCTTGCTCCGTCCGACATAGGTTATTTTACTACCTAGGTGACAGAATTCCTTAACTTCATATACTTCGTGATCACCAATAATGATAATAAGTTTCTCGCTGTTCTCATTTCTGCTACTCCTCATTACTTTTATTTTTCTTGTATTTACCCTCAACCGGTACTCTGATTCATTAGGCCATTCCATTTAACTGGTTCTGTAACTCTTGTTTAGTTTTACTGAGGATAGCTAAGTCATCAGCGAATCTTATCATTGATATCCTTTCGTCTTGAATTTTAATCCCACTCTTGAACCTTTGTTTTATTTCCGTCATTGCTTCTTCGATATGTATATTGAACAGAAGGGACGGAGGACTACATCCTTATCTTACATCCTTCTTAATCCGTGCTCTTCGCTCTTGGTCTTCCACTCTTATTGTTCCCTCTTGGTTCTTGTACACATTGTACATTGCCCGTCTTTCCCTAAAGGTTACCTATTTTTTCAGGATTTCGAACATCTTGCACCGTTTGTCACTAACGAGCGCTTTTTCCAGATCGTCAGATCCTCTAAACATGTCCTGATTTTTCTTCAGTCTTGCTTCCATTATCAACTGCAAAGTCAGAACTGCCTCTATGGAGCCTTTACGTTCTCCAAAGCCAAACTGATCTTCAGCTAACAGATATCTTGTCTAAATCATTTTGCACTATTTTTCATCTTCTGAATGACTTTGCTAGACGATAAATAACAGCACCATCTGAAAATAATCTAAGGGCGCTGCTGAGATTGCACGCTAAATCGTTTATGTAGATTAGAGACAGCAGAGAGCTTGTAGTACTTACTTTTTTATCCTCTATCGGCTGCCCCCGCGCAACACATTGAACTGATATACTACTGATCAGAGAACTGGCACATATTGATACGAGTTGTGTGCAATTCCTTGCCTTTATGACGGTTTCAGTTGGCTGGGGATGCTTTCGACGAGGTCTCTGAATGTCTGTAGAGGAATGACAGCCACTCTTTCTCAAAACCGGAAACCACAGATGGTAGTGAAATAGGACGCTTCGGTCTGGAGCGAAGTCGACGTACTGTCTCATCCCAAACATTTTTCATTGCTTTCAGGTGGGAGGCTGTGGACATGGTAGTCAATTTTGGGAACGTTCTTGTCTACAAGCCACAGCGTTCAGATGTTGGTTTATAATAGAGTGTATTGTCATACTGCCGGCCGGAGTGGCCGTGCGGTTCTAGGCGTTACAGTTTGGAACCGAGCGACCGCTGCGGTCGCAGGTTCGAATCCTGCCTTGTGCATGAATGTGTGTGATGTCCTTAGGTTAGTTAGGTTTAATTAGTTCTAAGTTCTAGGCGACTGATGATCTCAGAAGTTAAGTCGCATAGTGCTCAGACCCATTTGAACCATTTTATTGTCATACTAATACATCGTTTCTCTACTATAAGCAGTACACGGTGCTGTAAGATGCGTTCGTTTCCTTTTGCATTTAGAGTGTTCTTAAAAACTTTATGATCTGGCGTAACTTCCGAGTGCAACTTACAGGAAAGGGCATAAAGTACTCTCAATCGTTAGAAGCTTAACAGGTAAATGGTTACCATATATTGTTAGTTTGTTACATTGCTAAAATATCACAGAAGTTTTATAGATGTATTATTTGTGGCTCAAGAAACAGTTTGAATCTAATCCCTTGCAGTCCTCGCTCTATTTGGTTGCTTGTAGTTAGAAGGCGTCCTTTCTCTGCTTGATTCTGAGTGTTTACTGTGATAGTCTGGTCTTCATATTTTTCGATCATGGCATGGTAAGAGTGTTCATGCTAATAACTGTATACAAGCACAAAATACTGAAAATTTATAGAAAATAATCGTATAAAATATTCTGTACTTGAAGAAACATTTAATAGCCAAAATCAGATTTAGTACTGTTACATTCACTAGGTTCTTAAATATAAAAACAAATCTGTGACAGATAAAAACATTACACAAGGGGCTTTTTAACTGTATTGTTTTTATTTGTGACAAACTTGTTTTTATTTTTAACAAACCTATAATGTTAACATCGCATGTGTGATACAGTCATAATTCAACAGGACGTATAACAGTAAATTTTTCCAAGATCAGGGGGTCTTAACTGTTGAAAATTCCTTTTTGAAAGCAACGAAAAAAAGTCAAAGACAATATATTTTATGATTTTTTTCTACTAAAGCAGTTTCCAAAATGCTGTAATAACACTAAAAACTGAGAATTTTCGAACTTCAAAACACAAAACTTCAGGCACAACATGGGGACCCCACCACAACCACGAAAAAGACACCACATCCTCCGTACTTCACTTCTGGCACTATAACTGATGGTAGGTAACGTTTACCAGGAATTCGCCCAACCCACACCCCATCGGATTGCCACGGGGTGTAGCGTGATCTTTCAGTCCAAATTAGTCGTTTACAGTCATGCGTCGTCCAGTGACATCGCTCTGTAGAGTAGCCCAAGTGTCGCCTACCATCGACCACAGGAATGTTTGGCTTATAATGAGATGCTCGATTACTGTACCCCTACACGCAATCATTGTGCGGGCTGGGATGGTGGTAGCATTCTGGAACACATGACTGATTCACTCCGCTGGCTTCATGCGATTTTTACAAGCACCCACCGCAATGATCGACGATTCCTCTCCGTCTTTACCAATTCCACCTAGTCTTGGTTTAGCTTTGGTTATTCAGTCACGTTAGCACTTCACCAGCAACGATGGACTTAGGAAGCTTTATGAGAGTCGGGAAAGTCCCTGACAGAACTGTTGTTCAATGACTAGTCGAAGTTTGAAACCATTGGTCTTTCTCGAGAGCAACCCATTCTGCTGCTATTGCTTCTCTAGATACGATACACTGAACTCCTTTTAGTCTGGCGGTTGCGCCTCTCCTGACATCTAGTGGTCAATTTTCGGATTACATATGGGTGTCCGAATACTTTGGATCAGATAACAGCGTAAATTATACGATTTGGTAATTACATACGTTTCTAAATTAATTTCCTGTCTCAAGTTCTCTAACACCTTTAGTATAGTTACTTATTCCCATGAGAGCGTGGCTTCACAGTTAGAATCGATAAAAATATCTGAGCGAGATGCTCCGAAATGTAAACGTTCCTACTAATGAATGATATGTATTTTTTCTCCGTCAGTATTCCTTTTTCTTAACACATACTAATCGTACAGGGATTACGACGTATAACAGGCTTATGACAGTGCATACCGGTTTTTGCGCTGAAGCTTACTATTTGTGGAAAATTTTAACGTAAGTGAAACTTTTAACTATCATAGGCAAAAGTGCATCATGGACGCCCAGTTTCATATCTGTATTGTACAGAGCTAACTTATTTATTATGAATAAAATAATTTTCATATTACCTTGCTGTAAATTTCATTTTATTTATTTTAAGGTACTTATTAACTAGATAATTTGTATACAGCATTTTCATAGATAATATCCGTGACCACTATGATGGTCACGTTCGCCGTACAAGTTAAATTTTCTAAACGAATATAATTTCCGAAACGACAAACACGTTTGTCATTGTTGCCCTGAATTTTGATTTACCTATTGCACCTACGGCCCAACGAGCTTACTTAAAGAAAAAAGTACAACAAAAATCTGGAAATACTCTATAGGTTATTGTGGCCTTAGTAATATACCAGGTAAGAAGCGAACAGTACGTTCTAACCTATACATTTCGCATTTCTTTAGTTCGTTGTAGTTTATATTCGTGTTTCTCATTAAACTTCTCTTCAGCGACTGGTAAATATAAATATTACAGTCTAAAGTTTGAAATGATAATCCACTGATGACAGTCAAATATTATCACAAGCTTCTTTTCTCTTTACTTCTTTTATTTGGTGTTCGTATTTGCTCATTAATATTAACTATTGTCACCAACAGGGTGGTGTATATACCACCGACGAATTTAGCACCATGTGGTACGAGCATGCCTTTCCAGTTGACAAGAGGACAGTTGCTTATTAATATTGCAGTTGCTGTCACTTTAAAAAATGTCACAGGGACAAACGCTTCAAAGAGCTGGATCGTAGTTACAAAATCTTATCTTTACTCACCGACCGTTCTATGTCGCATTCTCTAGGGTAACTACATCAGCTAATGTTTTTGTATTCCTTAAAGAAGATCGAAAACATAAAGTGCAGAAGATTCTGTTCTTACGTCGAATATCGTTTACATCAAGGCATTGTAATACTCTGTAAAGAATTTTCCTGAAAATTATATACATAGAAATTTATAGGCGGAGTTCGGAAATTGCGGTTACAGACGTCTAGGATTTGTAGATGGGAGTGAGTACATAATAGTTTGAATAGGAAGCGACGCCCGAATGCGTCATCCAACGACGCTACAGAGCGTCAAAGTTACACTCGCCGGCGCCTGTATATGTATTACAAGGTGATTCGGTGATGGTCTTACGAGATTTCTAGGGTGATGGAAAGGGATAAATGTACTACTCTGAGGTAAGGAACCCTTGTTCGGAAATGTCATCCAACGACGCTACAAAGTTCCAGAAATATAGGTTCTTTTTAATTTGTTTTAAAATAATGTGAGGCCACAGTCATGGTATACTCAGTGATACAACAAAGCAGTAGGCTTTTACCAGAAATATTGACCCTTAGACAATGTGTCTAATAGTGTCTTTTAAATATGTCAGTATTCCATCTTGGGCACTGTATAACATTGCACTTTAAAGCCGAAATCATGATCGTGTAAATGTAACAGTGCAAATAAAAAACAGTCTAGTGGCGGTACTGACTTTAAAGAGAAATATAGGGACCGGCACCAGTGTACATGGTGATTCATGAATTTATGACACATCCTTACGCACAGGATGTTCAAAAATTCCCGTTACTAGCTTCCAGGTGTTGTAGCGAGGACTGAGTATGTAATATCTTGATTTGGAATGCATGTCAAGAAACGTCATCCAACGTTGATACAGATCGTCATAGTTATAAGCGCCGACAAATATAAATCTACGGGCAGATCCCATGATGATATTACAAAGTTGCTAGGTTGACGGATAAAAGTATCAGTTTGGGGTAACGGTCCCCGTACCGGAAACGAACCACTTGGAAGCGAAAGCCTTTCTGATACCTCTAACAGTAGAATATATGTGCTGGTGTTATTGTTGCTAAAACTGTAGGTCCAATAAACATGGGCTCTAAAATGCATACCTTAGGAACTCTGAGCACGTATTCATCTATGTTACTGCGAAACCCATCTCCTCTATCAAACAAGTGCCCATAGCGGTTAAGGTACGCATTTTAGAGCCCATGTTTGCTGAACATTTTGTCTTATTTCGGTCCATACTACCACCTCTGGAAGTTACCTACCCTGCAACCTTAGCAGCAACAGTACCGTCACATGTCTTCCACCGCCAGCGATATAAGAACGGCTTTCGCTTATAACTTTCGACTACTTCGTTTCCGGTACAGGGGCCAGCCGGGGTGGCCGGGCGGTTCTAGGCACTACAGTCTGGAACCGCGCGACTACGACGCTCGCAGGTTCGAATCCTGCCTCGGGCATGGATGTGTGTGATGTCCTTAGGCTACTTAGGTTTAAGTAGTTCTATGTTCTAGGGGACTGATGACCTCAGAAGTTAAGTCCATAGTGGTCAGAGCCATTTGAACCATTTTTGAACCGGTACAGGGCCCCATACCTCAGAGTGTCACATTTATCGCTAGAAATCTCGTAACACCATCACCGAATAGCCCTGTGCTTACATACATTTACAGGAGGCGGCGCGTGTAACTTTGATGCTCTGTAACGTCGTTGGATGACGCATTCGGACATGGCTTCCTATTCGAAATATTATGTACTCACTCCCCTCTACAAATCCTGGAAGATTTTAACGAGAATTTCCGAACACGCTGTATATAACGATGTAGGCTATCTAAAATTCATGATTATTATTTCAGTCGTTCGGTTCTTTGTTTTTCATTCCCACAGTTACTTTACCCCAACGACTAAAATTATTCAAAATACTGTCATTATTTAAAACTATGGAACTGCGAAAGTTTGGCACTGGTCCCCTGTTTATTTTGCGGTTGCCTACAGCTCTGTCTACAACCATTGTCAGGGTCTTTGTACAGCGCCACAGATAGCTGCCTAGTGGTTTGTGAAGCTGCTTCGGAAAGGAAGCTCACTCTTTGTTGGCCAGAGTCGCGCTTGGCTGTCACGCGCGGCTGTGGAGTTCGGCTGCCGCCTGGCGGCCGGACAGGCTGGTCCAATCGGAGGCAGCCATCGCCGCTCGTCGCTCCTAATGGTAACTGGCGGATCGAGGGACGTGAGCCGAATTATTCAGCGGGGAAAACACAAATACGCGCTCGCGGGGGAGGGAGAGACAGGGAGAGAAAAAAAAGAAGGAAACATATTTAAATAAGCGGGCCCGCTTTTAAAATCGAACGGTGCGAACAAGCGTTTCGTGGCCCCACCCACCGCTTCCCTCCCCGCCCCAGTGCCCTGAGCCGCCCCTGGAACTGGAACTGGAAGCTCTGACGAGTGTAGCCACCCACGCATCGATCAGATAGCGGCGGCGGGCGGCTCGCGGCTCCGCTGCGCGGCCGTATTTCAATGGGCTTAATGTCACTCCGGCGGATGAAATACCGTTTTCATAAACTTCTTACTTCTCTCTGCGTGGCGGGGAAACAGAAGGGCCAACAGCGGAAGAGCGCTTCTGGAGCGTCCAGAAGCGCGGGTGGATCTTCCCTTTTCTTTTCCGTCGTTTCTTTTTCCTCCTCCTCGATCCTCACTGGCAGACATACGTCAGAATTAAACCTGCCTTTGATAAAAAGTACTCTCACAGCTGCAGCAGGCGAACTCCATCTAGCAAAGCAGCCACTGACGCAAGTGAGAACGAAGACGCAATATGTGCCGCAAGTCTCTCTCTCTCTCTCTCTCTCTCTCCGTTTTCGCAAAGCCGTACCTGTGCATCTCGAGTTTAGCATGTATCTCCCGGTAAACCGCGTCCTCAGGTGCCTGAAGAAAGCGGAAAAAGAAATAGCAAACACGGCTGTGAGAGACGAGAGGAACAGGGGGCGAGGGGGTAAAAAAAAAAAAAAAGCTCGACTGGCGAGAGGAATTGCGTGCGCCCGGGGCTCTTCTTGCGTTGTCTCGGAATTAGGAGCGCCCGGCTGGGAGAGGCGGCGCAGCGAGCATTAGCCTGGGCAGGTGTGGGCGCACGGCCGCCCAGATTGGGGATAAGGCGGCTGCGGCTCCAGGCCGGCCCCGCACTTGCTACCTCGCGCCGGGATTACTGAGCGCCTTCCTCCGGGACGCGGCTCCAGGGCCGCTCCTCCGCCGGCGAGAAAAACAGCGGCCCGGCTTACGGGAATTACGCTCAATTGCAAATTAAAAACGCGGCCCCGGGCGGCCACCTCCTTGCGGTTAAAAAGAAGCCGTGTGGCGATGCGAGGCAGAGCGGAGCAGCTGCCTCCCCCGTGCCACGGGGGGCGTCCAGGATCACCTGCGCCAACGCGCACGACACCCCACTGCACGTCGCGTTTGCTAGAGCGCTACTACGACGTTTTTTGCAATGTACTCACCAAGTTTCCGTGCACTGTAATAATTTCGGAAAATGTTGTAGGTTGTAATGGTTCTTTATTTACGTGACCATTACGGCACTCCAACCCCAGCTCTTGATACCAGTAATATCGTACCACTTTTCTGAGAAGCAACAGACATATTTTTGTGACAATATTCACATTTGGTTTTATTACTGCATAGGTAATCCGATGAATCGATTATTACAGTGATATGGTTCTTGTGTGTATTCATTTCTGTGAGACTGTCATAATCTTTGACTTACTTGTAACCGATTTGGCGCGAATGCGCACAGAGCAGTCTTTGTTTCGCTTTGCAGAAGTTAGGTTGTTATTCCGCTTTGTAAAAGAACAATCAAGTCTTGTGTTTCGTTAAAGTGGAAATTAAATGTATGAAGACTGATACAACACTGTTTTCCTGATGATGTGACAATTAAGAAGAAGTATATGTGAATTTACAAGAAGTTTAATAAAAATGTGGATCGTGAACACCAAGTCAAAAATCATTTGTACCATACCATTGTTCTGATCTGGAATTGTTTAATCATTAAGAATTTCCTGAAAAACGCATTTGTTAGGTCTTCAAATATTGCTAAAATTCTGATCTGATCCTTCTAGCAGTCAAAGTGGAATCAATGTACACTCCTGGAAATTGAAATAAGAACACCGTGAATTCATTGTCCCAGGAAGGGGAAACTTTATTGACACATTCCTGGGGTCAGATACATCACATGATCACACTGACAGAACCACAGGCACATAGACACAGGCAACAGAGCATGCACAATGTCGGCACTAGTACAGTGTATATCCACCTTTCGCAGCAATGCAGGCTGCTATTCTCCCATGGAGACGATCATAGAGATGCTGGATGTAGTCCTGTGGAACGGCTTGCCATGCCATTTCCAGCTGGCGCCTCAGTTGGACCAGCGTTCGTGCTGGACGTGCAGACCGCGTGAGACGACGCTTCATCCAGTCCCAAACATGCTCAATGGGGGACAGATCCGGAGATCTTGCTGGCCAGGGTAGTTGACTTACACCTTCTAGAGCACTTTGGGTGGCACGGGATACATGCGGACGTGCATTGTCCTGTTGGAACAGCAAGTTCCCTTGCCGGTCTAGGAATGGTAGAACGATGGGTTCGATGGCGGTTTGGATGTACCGTGCACTATTCAGTGTCCCCTCGACGATCACCAGAGGTGTACGGCCAGTGTAGGAGATCGCTCCCCACACCATGATGCCGGGTGTTGGCCCTGTTTGCCTGGGTCGTATGCAGTCCTGATTGTGGCGCTCACCTGCACGGCGCCAAACACGCATACGACCATCATTGGCACCAAGACAGAAGCGACTCTCATCGCTGAAGACGACACGTCTCCATTCGTCCCTCCATTCACGCCTGTCGCGACACCACTGGAGGCGGGCTGCACGATGTTGGGGCGTGAGCGGAAGGCGACCTAACGGTGTGCGGGACCGTAGCCCAGCTTCATGGAGACGGGTGCGAATGGTCCTCGCTGATACCCCAGGAGCAACAGTGTCCCTAATTTGCTGGGAAGTGGCGGTGCGGTCCCCTACGGCACTGCGTAGGATCCTACGGTCTTGGCGTGCATCCGTGCGTCACTGCGGTCCGGTCCCAGGTCGAAGGGCACGTGCACCTTCCGCCGACCACTGGCGACAACATCGATGTACTGTGGAGACCTCACGCCCCACGTGTTGAGCAATTCGGCGGTACGTCCACCCGGCCTCCCGCATGCCCACTATACGCCCTCGCTCAAAGTCCGTCAACTGCACATACGGTTCACGTCCACACTGTCGCGGCGTGCTACCAGTGTTAAAGACTGCGGTGGAGCTCCGTATGCCACGGCAAACTGGCTGACACTGACGGCGGCGGTGCACAAATGCTGCGCAGCTAGCGCCATTCGACGGCCAACACCGCGGTTCCTGGTGTGTCCGCTGTGCCATGCGTGTGATCATTGCTTGTACAGCCCTCTCGCAGTGTCCGGAGCAAGTGTGGTGGGTCTGACACACCGGTGTCAATGTGTTCTTTTTTCCATTTCCAGGAGTGTAGAGTCAACAAAATGAGCCATAACAACCTCGACGAAATCTACGTCACATTCCATTGAAGATAAGTGCCAAAATTAATGACTTTTTTACAGTGACTTCATTATTTCCATTGTGACGATACCATCCACAGTCAATAACTTTGTTCTTGCCCTATAAAGCGAACATATGCTGCATGAGCAACATCGTTAATATGATTTCTAACATACTTTGCAACTGGTGGTATTGTTAGAAGGTGGATGACTTTGCAATGACACACTAAATTCCACACATTAAAAACATTTGAAGAAAAGCTTTTTTATAGTCGACAGCAGAAAACCTTTTCTTTACCAGCTTCGCATCTTTTTTTACCTAGCACCACTGGAAGACAAAACAACAGGAAAAAAATTCAGTGTGTGAGCGGTGGCGGCTTTCCTCCATCCTATTTTCGATAGGAGTCGCACTCTTTACTTTCCTGCTAGATGGCACGCGGCGGCGGCAGGAGTGTAGTGGCGAGCACGGGCGGCTAGTAGCAAAGTGGAGTCGTACGGCCGGGCTGCTGGATTTGCCATTCGCTTGGCCGTAGTGTGATGTGCCCAGGCTCATGGTGGTCCCCCATAGCTTCATACTGGGCATTGCCGTTCTGTGGAATGTTGTTTGATTCCGTCTTGGCATTGATTTCTAATTTACTTCTAGGACAACTAGAAAATAAAATGCTTCGTATCGGAAAGTTGGGACTACATGCGGGTAATCTGTCACTCCATGCTTCGCAATTGCTTCTACCTTTAGTGGTGGAGCTGTTCAATATGTGATCCAAGAAGCTTCGATATATTGTATGTTATCTCCTTCAATACACACACCGGTACCTCTAATATCCAGTAGCACGTCCTCTTGCATTGATGCGTGCCTGTATTCGTAGTGGCATACTATCCACAGATTCATCAAGGCACTCTCGGTCCACATTGTCGCACTCCTCAACGGCGATTAGGCGTAGTTCCCTCAGAGTGGTTGGTTCAAAAATGATTCAAATGGCTCTGAGCACTGTGGAACTTAACATCTGAGGTCATCAGTCCCTTAGAACTTAGAACTACTTAAATCTAACTAACATAAGGACATCACACACATCCATGCCCGAGGCAGGTTTCGAACCTGCGACCGTAGCGGTCTCGCGGTTCCAGACTGAAGCGCCTAGAACCGCTCAGCCACACCGGCCGGTAGAGTTGTTGGTGTTTCACGTCGTCCATAAACAGCGCTTTTCAATCTATCCCAGGCAAATTCGATAGAGTTCATGTCTGGATAACATGCTGGCCACTGTATTCGAGCGATGTCGTTATTTTGAAAGAAGTCATTCACAAGTTGTGTACGATGGTGGCGCGAATTGCCGTCCATGAAGACGATTGCCACGCCAATATTCTGCCGATATGGTTGCACTATCTGTCGGAGGATGGCATTCACGTATCGTACAACCGTTACGGCGCTTTCCAAGACCACCAGGGGCGTACGTCGGCCCCACATAATGCCACCCCAAAATATCTGGGAACCTCAATCTTGCACTCGCTGGACAGTGTGTCTAAGGCGTTCAGCCTCACCGGGTTGCCTCCAGACACTTCTCCGACAATTGTCTGGTAGTAGACATATGCCACACTCATGGGTGAAGATCACGTGATGCCAATTCTGAGTGGTCCATTCGGCATGTTGTTGGGTCCATCTGTACCACGCTGCATGGTGTCGTGGTTGCAAAGATGGGCCTCGCCATGGACGTCGGGTGTGAAGTTGCGTACCATGCAGCCTATTGCTCACAGTTTGAGTCGTAACACGGCGTCCTGTGGCTATAAGAAAAGCATTAATTAATATGGTGGCGCTGCTGTCAGGATTCCTCCGAGCAATAATCCGCAGTTAGCGGTCATCCACTGCAGTAGTAGCCCTTGGGCACCCTGAGGGAGGCATGTCATCGACAGTTCTTGTCTCTCTGTATCTCCTCCACGTCCGAACAACATCCCTCTGGGTCACTCCGAGAGGCCTGGACACTTCCTTTGTTGAGAGTCCTTCCTGGCACGAAGTAACAATGCGGACGCGATCGAATACGGTATTGACTGTCTAGGCTTGGTTGAACTACAGACAACAAGAGCGGTGTATCTCTTTCCTGGTGGAATGACTGGAACTGATCTGTTGTCGGACCCACTCCGTCTAATAGGCGCTACTCATGCATAGTTATTTACATCTTTCGGCTGGTTTAGTGACATCTCTGAACAGTCAAAGGGCCTGTGTCTGTGATACAATATCCACAGTCAACGCATGTCTTCTGGAGTTCTGGGAACCAGGTTGATGCAAACCTTTTTTGATGTGTTTATATGAATAAGGAAAAAAATTGCAGCTCATTTCTTTGTGAGTGGTATTTAAGCTACGTACCAGACGTAAACTCGATCTTCATAAGAATGAAGCTCTTTCTCTTTCTACGATACTGTTAGTAAACTGTGTCGTACTATTTTCCTTTTTATGTAACTTAAATGTGTTTCAATTGTTTTTCTTTGAACGCCGCTAACAGTCTTTGCGTGCTGGGCCACGGGCCTGTTGTGGTGTCTGACACTTTGGGCATCCGGTTTTTTGTACTGGTCGTGTATTACGTGAAGAAAAGATGTTGGAAAACTGTAAACAATTTTTATATCAAAGGTAGCACACCTCTATGTGTCTTTGGTAATTTAAATGCTTCTTCTTTTAGTTAATATGTTTGAGCTGTTCTGAAGACTAATTCTATTTCGTAGCGCTAATATGATTAAAGGTGTTTTTTTCTAAATACCTAACTTTCGATTAGCTCTCACAAGGTGCATAATTAACTATTGAATGAAATCGCTTACGCTGGTTTATTGCGTCGCTGAGGCAATAAACTCTTAAAGTGCACTACTGTTACGTATATTATCTGCTGACAAGTGTCATTAATAGTTGATTAATGGTGCAGCTTGGGCCAAATCTAACTGATACATCTTCTCTTAATTGGGCCACAAAGATTGTTGTGTGAACTATTGTCACAGTAAACATTTAAGTTAGGGAGTCAATTTCCTCGATCATAGTTATTATGTTATGAAATTTCGAGCTGATATAAATTTGAGACTGTCTATTGTTTACTTGGACATCTGAAAGATTGCTCGTATAATTTTAGGCTGCTAAAATTTTAGTACATTCATTGTTTCCTTGGACAGTAAAGTAAAGATAAAGTTTTCAACTTAATTAATGTCTTGAATGGTTATTGTTAATCGTTTTAAATTCTGAGTGTGAAATAAAGCTGTTGTTCCCTTTAACGATAAACGATGTTTTAAATTCCCCGAGGTGCAGTCCTTCCAGTCAACAGCAGTTGCCGTCGCCGAATTAGGCGCAGTTACCAGGCTCTGTGTACACATACAACAAGAACGAAAACTCTCGGAATTATGATTATGTACGAGTACATCAATATCTTAATGAGTACTTACGAAGCAGTTCTTCGAATGGATCAAAAATGCACGCTGCTCATAAATGAGTCACCAGCATATCACATACAACGATGACCACAGTGTTACATAAAATTCACATTATTTGCCTAATGTGACATAAGAGACAGTCAACTGAAAACCGAACACACGGCACAATTGGTCCACGGAATTGTTCCATTCAAATATAGTCACCACACGCGTCAAGAAATTTACACCACTGCAAGACGAAACAATCAGTTCCTGTTTCATAGAACGTGGTCAACTGCTAACGGATCCACAACCGCACTCATCCTTACACTTCCGCGTCCACTTGACACGGACGTCCACGCATATATTTCTTCAGGTCCCCAAAGATGTGAAAATCACACGGTGGGAGATCCAGGCTGTACGGCGGATGCATATGCCGGATGGAAACTACGATTGAATATTTGTACAAAAGCCGAGATTCGAATCTAGGTCCCCTGATCACTAGGCAGAGGTGCTGACTACTGCGTCACCATGGCACCGTGCTTTCGTACAACTGCACCAACTATGTTTGCTCACCTCCCTACTCAACCAAATTCCCATTCACACCTGAGCCCACTTGCTATCTTCCCTAACCTTTAACAGCATTGTAGGGGCTCTCCAACTGTATTGGAACAGCACCACATGTGGAAGATGAAATGAATAAGTCAGTTTAACAGAGTGAAAGGTAACGGGGTAGTGAGAAGAGTGGGAGAGCGAAGGCAATTACTGAACGTAATAAAAATAAGGAAGAGAAGGGGCTAATAAAAACAGTCTTACAGGGATATTTTGAATGGAAGAGCTAGCTAGGAAATATTTCAGGTCCTTGATGACTTCACGAACGGTAGCACACACAGAATTATCAAGAAGGAGGTAATGAATCATAGACAAAAGAGGCAATAAGGATCTGCTAATATAGCAGAGAATTGGTGATAATAAATAGACGTAAAGTTCCACTGGCGGCACTGCGAGAGAGAGAGAGAGAGAGAGAGAGAGAGAGAGAGAGAGAGAGAGAGATCGAAATGCCAAAGTACTACTCAAATTACGATGCCTTCTTCGACACTACTTTTATTGAGCAGAGAGGTAAGTGGTACAAACGTCCCAAATTAGGCTATCTGCATTTGTTAAACAACGAGTTTTACTGATTATATTGATCATGACGATAAAATTAAATCCGTGGTGAAACACTGAAAAAGGAAGTTAAATAATTAACTGTTGGATTGATATGAAATCATAACGTTGAATAGCATCATTTAAATCTACAAAAGCTATTTAGCATTAAAAATCATTTTAAATGGCCATATTTCCCTACATGAAGGCATTTGATAACATTATGTGCTCAAAAGGCATCATAATTGTTTCACAGTATTGTACTAGCTTATCAGTAATTTCGAGGGTCTGTTATTTTCGACGCCTGCTATTTTGTTTTTGTGCATCTTAATAACACTGTATTGCGTATAGATGTGTGTGTGTGACTTAATGCTTTCCTGTGCCCATGCTAAGCTGTTTGCAACAGAAATGTAGTGTTGAAGGATCTTATTGCAAATCAATAAGCAAACCTTTGTCATCCTTGATTATATTATACGATTTCACTGAATTATTTCATTTCAATAATTCAAATTTGCTGATACAGTATTCTTACTACAAGTATCTGATGTGTTTTGTTGGGTGTCGGATTAGCCTACAGTTAGTATTCCTTAATAGGAAAGATGTATACAGGGTGTTACAAAAAGGTACGGCCAAACTTTCAGGAAACTTTCCTCACACACAAATAAAGAAAAGATGTTATGTGGACATGTGTCCGAAAACGCTTAATTTCCATGTTAGAGCTCATTTTAGTTTCGCCAGTTGGCCCAATTGAAGGAAGGTACTGTTGACTTCGGTGCTTGTGTTGACATGCGACTCATCGCTCTACAGTACTAGCATGAAGCACATCAGTAAGTAGCATCAACAGGTTAGTGTTCATCACGAACGTGGTTTTGCAGTCAGTGCAAAGTTTACAAATAAGGAGTTGGCAGATGCCCATTTGATGCATGGATTAGCACGGGGCAATAGCCGTGGCGCGGTATGTTTGTATGGAGACAGATTTCCATAACGAAGGTGTCACGACAGGAAGACGTTCGAACAATTGATTGGCGTCTTAGAGAGCACGGAACATTCCATCCTATGACTCGCGACTGGGGAAGACCTAGAAGAACGAGGACACCTGCAATGGACGAGGCAATTCTTCGTGCAGTTGACGATAACCCTAATGTCAGCGTCAGAGAAGTTGCTGCTGTACAAGGTAACGTTGACCACGTCACTTTATGGAGAGTGCTACGGGAGAGCCAGTTGTTTCCGTACCATGTACAGTGTGTGCAAACACTATCAGCAGCTGATTGGCCTCCACGGGTACATTTCTGCGAATGGTTCCTCCAGCAATGTGTCAATCCTCATTTCAGTGCAAATGTTCTCTTTACGGATGAGGCTTCATTCCAACGTGATCAAATTGTAAATTTTCACACTCAACATGTGTGGGCTGACGAGAATCCGCACGCAATTGTGCAATCACATCATCAACACAGATTTTCTGTGAACGTTTGGGCAGGCATTGTTCGTGATGTCTCGACATTGTTGGTGATGTCTCGATTGGGCCCCATGTTCTTCCACATTTCAGTCGAAGTGTTCGTATGCTTCTCAACAACAGATTCGGTGACCGATGGATTGGTAGAGATGGACCAATTCCATGGCCTCCACGCTCTCCTGACCTCAACCCTCTTGACTTTCATTTATGGGGGCATTTGAAAGCTCTTGTCTACGCAACCCCGGTACCAAATGTAGATACTCTTCGTTCTCGTATTGTGGATGGCTGTGATACAATACGCCATTCTCCAGGGCTGCATCAGCGCATCAGGGATTCCATGCGACGGAGGGTGGACGCGTGTATCCTCGCTAACGGAGGACATATTGAACATTTCGTGTAACAAAGTGTTTGAAGTCACGCTGGTACGTTCTGTTGCTGAGTGTTTCCATTCCATGATTAATGTCATTTGAAGAGAAGTAATAAAATGAGCTCTACATGGAAAGTAAGCATTTCCGAACACATGTCCACATAACATATTTTCTTTCTTTGTGTGTGAGGAATGTTTCCTGAAAGTTTGGCCGTATCTTTTTGTAACACCCTGTATATAGAAATATTCAGCTGCCTCGTTACAACTTGTCGCGTTAATAATGAAACTCCGTGCACTCAACGCTGCCGATCATTGTCGTCAGGAAAACATGTGTCTCTCGAAGAAGTGACGGAATCACACAGATATAAATGATGTGGTAGTCGCCACTGTGACCATTTATTGCGTTGGCGCCAACGAGGAGATATCAGTCGCGCAGCCCGGGACCGACGGGAGTATGGGCCCCGTAATGAAAGTATGACTTCACACTAGTTGCTCGAGGCCCATGAGAAAGACAGATCATTACGAGTGTGATTTCACACTAGCTGCTCGAGGCCCATGAGAAAGACAGGCCATTCCGAGTACGTCACTGCAAGTGACGGTGTAAGTCTTACGAGTGCCAGCAGCCGCCTCTGGCGGGGAAAGAGTAAACTCACGGAAGAGTATACTCACGGAAAAAAAATCGCAGCACCATACAATAGTTAATGTAGAGTAATGACATTTTGGGAATATATCTGTCTGGAAACATATCTAAGTTATTAACGTTGCGAGAGCACTGGTTAATGTAAGCCGCGGTACGCCACTGCAAATGTGAAATGCTAGTACATTAACAACCCGTGTAACCGCCATAATGTTGAATGCTAGCGTGAAAACGTACGTGCATTGTGCAGTACAGGTGCTGGATGTCAATTTGTAGGATGGAGTTCTGTGCTTGTTGCACTTGGTCGGTTAATACAGGGACAGTTAATTCTGGCTGTGGATGATGCTGCAGATGTCGTCCGATGATGTCGCATATGGCCCTTGTAGGAGATAGATCTGGTGATGGAGCAATGGAGGAGGCCAAGGCAACATGTCAACATGCGACATCACCAGACTGACGTAAAAATTTGCAGGCACGATAAGTGGGATAACAACGAAAGCGCCTCTGCTGTCATACGAAATCGCACCTCACACATAAGTTTAGAAGCAGGTCGACGGTGGGCATAGCACGAAGACAGGTTGGTTTGAGGTCTTCAACTGACATCCTCCTAAACAACGCTTGGTTGTCATTGGCAGCGAGGCAGAGCCGAGTTTCATCAGAAAACACAAGAGACCATCACCTTCCCCTCCAATGAGCTTGACATCTCTGAAGAAGCAAATGACGCTGCTTTGGGGTCAGTGGAATGCACGCTACTGTGCGTCTGGTCCGGAGCTGTCCTTAAAGGAACCGATTTGTAACAGTTCATTGTGTTTCTATGGTGCCAACTGGTGCTCAATCTGCTGCTGCTGATGCAGTACGATGCGACAGAGCCATACTTCGAAGGTCTTCCCTTTCGGTAGTGCTACTAGGCCGTCCAGAACCATCTTCTCGAGACCGTGCATTCCTGTGACTGCCGCTGCCAGTAATCTTGTGCAGTGGTTATATTACTGCCAGGTCTTTCTGCAGTAATGTGGAAAGAGAATCCAGCTTCTCAAAGCCCTATTACACGACCACGTTCCAACTCAGTGGGATGTTTATGATGGCGTTTGTGTCACCTAAAGGTATTCTTGACAGATGTGAACTCACCACGTCCGATCTCAAAGGTAACAAACTCCCACGATCGTTATAACGTGTACTGAGAGAAAACCTGGTTTGCATCCTTATAGTGGCACTGTTAACGCCACTCTTGTACCACTGGGGCGAAATTTGAATAGACGTCGTATTTCAGAAGTAGAAATATGTCTACCGACTTTAGTTTATGTCGCACAACTCTATAGTGTTGCAATATTTTTCCTTCTGTGCGTTTCAGATAAGTTTAACTATTCCTGACTGCGCATTTAAGTGCATGCAAACACTCGACCGCACACAACAATGTTAAGATCTTTAGTGGATAACTTTTCCATCACATATTGATTTCCAGTGGGCCTATACAGAACCAAGCATTGGCCAAGTGTGACAGACTAGCCGACTAGTGTAACAAGTTCGTTGTGGGCTTCGTAGTTCTCGAGGGTCCCGAGCTGCCTTGCCCGACATACATCGCGAACAGTTGTCTATGTCAGGGGCCAGGCGGGAAATCAGTATCTCACGGAAAAGGTGTCTAATAAAGCCCTTAACTTCGTCAGACGTTATCGAGAGTCTCTGTCTCTTTAAACACGCAATCATGGAATATTAAACTCGTCTTGAACGGTAACTCGGTGCTCACAGGAAACAGTCGCTGCAACTCGTGAGAACTGAGGCGTCACGTGCTGAGATGTATGCCACAGGATCCGTATATCTCGTTGCGCACATGGTGTCTTTGTTTTCATAATGTTTTATAGTACGAGGCATACTCCCTTGCATTCAGTCCAACATCGACACAGACACATTATTATCTGCAAGCACAGAAACCTCACAAACTTAATATTCTTGCGTGGAGGCAAAAAATCATCGCAAAAGAACACAAAAAAATCTTGGAATTCACTTATATAAGCTTTTAAATTGGCACAAAACAGAAAAAAATAAGACAAGCAGCGAACAGATTCAACGTAATACGACAAGTGAAATATAGAATTCGTGATGCAGATCCATTAGTGTCGTTATTTACATACAAAATGTCCTTTCACCAAATACATGAATATGGAATTCTGAAGTGGATGAAGGCGCCCATGCAAACTAAGAAGATATACTGTGCCGTTACAGAAACTTTCAATACTTCACAGGATTAAAATACTCAGGATCCACGAAATCTCATCCATAGCACGAACCTCGGATATTCAACTACCTACATTTGAAATAAATATAGACCCCTCAAGTCGTTCTTGAAGTTATATCAAATATCGCCCACCAGACACCTATTGACTAAGAAGAAAAAACGAGATTCTTCATAGAGTACCTAGACAAACTAGACCAATTACAACACTCTCCTTCCGTTGGTAGGACGTGCCCTTGTCTCTAGCTGTGGCAGTGAACCGTATGTGCGAGGCTGTCGTTGGAGATGTGCAAATCCGTAACATCTCGCGGTTTTCCTGAAATTTACTAACCTTGAGTCTTCACAGATATCTCTTCACTGCAATGGAAGCTCTCACTCGTGACTCGTATAGAATTGACGGGTGTAGTTCTATAATAGTGATAATTGGAGAAAATCCGTAACAGCAGCAGAAAGTGATGTAACAGGAGTAGGATTCGTTACGAGTAGGTAGGTAGGGCAGGGAGTGTGTTAATGTGAACAGTTCAGTGATAGGGTTGTTCTTATGAGAATCGAAAGCACACCAACACCGACAACTATAGTTCAGACAGAGAAAGTATATGAGGATACTGAAAGGATAATAGAGTACGTAAAGGGAGACGAAAATGTAGTAGTTACGGGAGACCGGAATGCAGTTTTAGGGGAAGGAGTAGAAGAAAAGATTACAAGAGAATAAGGGCTTGGGACAAGCCATGAGAGAGGAGAGAGATTAACTGAGTTCTGTAGCGAGTTTCAGCTACTAATAGCGAATATTCTGTCCAAGAATCATAAGAGGAGGAGGTATACTTGGAAAAGACCAGGTGATACGGGAAGATTTCAGTTAGATTACATCATGGTCAGACAGAAGTTCCGAAATCAGATACTGGATTGTAAGGCGTAAGCAGGAGCAGATATACACGCCGATCACAATGTATTAGTGATGAAGAGTAGGCTGAAGCTTAAGACATTAGTCAGGAAGGATCAATACGCAAAGAAGCGGGATACGGAAGTACTAAGGAATGACGAGATGTACTTGGAGTTCTCTCGGGCTATAGATACAGTAATAAGGAATATCTCAGTAGACAGTATAGTTGAAGAGGAATAGACGTCTCTAAAAAGCACCATCACAGAATCTAGAAAGAAAAACATAGGTACAAAGAAGATAACTGCGATGAAACCATGAGTAATAGAAGAAATGCTTCATTTGACTGATAGAAGAAGGATGTATCGGGAAACTCAGGATTATGGAGCTACAGGTCGCTGAGGTATGAAATAAATAGGAAGTGCAGGGAAGCTAAGACAAAATGGCTGCAAGAAAATATGAAGAAATCGAAAAAGAAATTATTGTTGGAAGAACAGACTCAGCATCAAAACAACCTTCAGTGACATTAAGAGCAAGGAAGGTAACGTTAAGAGTGCAAGGGTAATTCCATTATTAAATGTAGAGGAGACAGCGGATAGTTGGAAAGAATACACTGAAAGCCTCCATGAGGGGGAAGATTTGTCTGAAGTGATAGAACAAGAAACAGGACTCGATTTAGAAGAGGTAGGGGATCCAGTATCAGAATCAGAATTTAAAAGAGATTTGGAGGACTTAAGATGAAACAAGGCGGGAGGGATATGCAACATTTCATCAGAATTTCTAAAATAATTGGGGGAAGGGCAACGAAACGACTAGACATGTTGTTGTGTAGAATGTATGAGTCTCGCAACATACGATCTGACTTTCAGAAAAATATCATCCATACGCTTCCGAAGACTGCAGAAGCTGACAGGTGTGAGAAATATAGCACAATCAGTTTAACAGCTCATGCATCCAAGTTGCTGAAAAGAATAGAATACGAAGAATGGAAAAGAAAATTAAGTATGTCTTAGATAACGATCAGTTTGGCTTTAAAAAAGGTAAAGGCACTAGAGAGGCAATTCTGACGTTACAGTTGATAATGGAAGCAAGACTAAAGAAAAATCTAGACATGTTCACGGGATTTGTCGATCTGGATAAAGCGTTCGACAGTGTAAAATTATGCAAAGTGTTCGAAATTCTGGCAAAAATAGGGGTAAGCTATAGGGAGAGACGGGTAATGTACAATACGTACGAGAGGCAAGAGGGAATAATAAGAGCGAATGACCAAGAACGAAGTATTCGAATTAAAGAGGGTGTAAGTCAGGGATGTAGTCTTTCACTCTTACTGTTCATCGGATAAGCAATGACGGAAATAAAGATTCAATAGTGGAATTAAAATTCAAGGTGAAAGGATATCCATGATACGAGTCGCTGATGACATTGCTATCCTGAGTGAAAGTGAAGAAGAACTACATGATCTGCTGAATGGAATGAAGAGTCTAATGAGTACAGAATATAGATTGAGAGTAAATCGAAAAAAGACGAAAGTAATGAGAAGTAGCAGAAATGCGAACAGCGAGAAACTTGACGTCAAGATTGACGGTCACGAAATAGATTAAGTTAAGCAGTTCTGCTACCTAGGCAGCAAAATAACCAAAGGAGCAAGGAGGACATCAAAAGCGGACTAGCACTGGCAAAAAGGACACTCCTTGCAAATAGAAGTCTACTAGTATCAAAAATAGGCCTTACTGTGAGGAAGAAACTTCTAAGAACATGTATGGTAGTGAAGCATGGACTGTGCGAAAACCAGAACAGAAGAGAATAGAAGAAATTGAGAAGTGGTGCTACAGGAGAATGTTGAAAATTATGTGGAGTGATAAGGTAGGAAATGAGGAGGTTCTGCGCAGAATCGGAGAGGAAAGGAATATGAGGTTAACAATGATAACGAGAAGCGACAGGATGATAGTACATCTGTTAAGACATGAGGGGGTCACTTCCATGGAAACAGAGGGAACTGTAGAGAGGAAAAACTGTAGAGGAAGACAGAGGCTGGAATACATCAATATAATTGAGGACGTGGGTTGCAAGTGCAACTCTGAGATGAAGAGGTTGGCACAGAAGAGGCATTCGTGGCGGGCCGCATCAAATTAGTCAGACTGATGACCGGAAAAAAAATAAAGAAAAGAAATGCAGAGAGTAGGCTTTGCCCAGTATTGCACAATTTTATGAAATCTTATATATCTGTTACCTAACATAAATGTTACACAATGTATGATCTATCACATAGAGAGAGAGAAATGATATCATTACATTAGCTAAATAGAAGGGAAGTGACTCCATGACAACAAGAATTAGTGATAAATCAATTAAACTAGACAGAACAATAATATTCAGAATACAGAGATGTAAGACAAACAGTAACAGCTGTACTTTTTCTGCACAGACGTTTTTCCTCAGCCGTAAGGCAAATGCCAGGGGTTAATTATTGTAGAGGATTAATGAAAAAGAATAGGGTAGAGGAGCAGACAGAATTTGAGGGCAGTCTCTTGCCCTTAGGGTGGGAAACTACCAAAAAAAGGCGGAAGAATCAGCAATGATCAACGGCATGAGGACGCAGAAAGTAGTGGAAACCACTGCATTAGAGACACATAATGTGTATCCTCAGGACATTGGTCTATAAATGAAAAAGTGCCTTGATATCTTCATTGGCAAAAGACCCCTGACTAGTCCCCCACTCGGAACTCCGAGATGGGACTATGAAGGGGGAGGTGACCACAAAAAAAAAAAACGAAAGAGTAACATTCTACGAGTCAGGGCCTTGAATGTCATAGGTTTGAACGAGGTAGCGAAGCTACAAAACCTGAAAAGGGGGATGCTAAGTAAGAAGACTCAGCTCTTCCGCTTTCGTTCTTCTATAATCGACTCACTCGAATATTTTACTAACACTCAGTACTAGAGCCTCATTCTCTTCAGCTGCATACTAACACTCTGTTATATATTCTAGAGTGCCAGGAAAGTGGATTTTTACTTTCTATCCTGAAAATTCTCCTTACTAGTAATCTTACATGCAAGTTCGATTTTTTCTTGATATCCGCCCTTAAGCCGTGCAGGCTATGATCTTACAAATTGCAGTATAATCTTGTGCGATAGGAATTAGGAATGATTTCTTTGATGATGTTAAAAAATTTAAGGGATGATGGAGTAGGGTAAATGCACCAATTTGAGATACAGGATACCGTTTCATAAACGACAGTGTCGAAGGTTATAAGCGAAAATCGTTACGACTATGTAGCAGAGGAATACATTTATAGGTTCGGTTGTTGTTAAGACTGAAGGGTAGGTAATTTTCGGAGATGGTACTATGGACGGTAAAAAGAAAAAGATTTGTGGTAAATGTGAGCTCTAAAATGAATACCTAAGATGTGTGGGCACTCCATCCTTAGAAGAGATGTGTTTAAAATTTGCGAAATGAACAAGTGCTCATAGATCTTAATGTATGCTTTTTAGAGATTATACTTACCAGACTTTTTTTCTCGTTTTGGTCGATGTACCACCTCTGGAAGATGGCTGCTTTGGAATTTTAGTAAAAACAGTACAGGCAATTGTATTCAACTGCCTTAGGCATTTCCAAACCATGGCCCACAACTCTAAGTTATACATTTGCCATTTTCCGTCATCCCTGAAAGTTTGGAACATCATCAGTAAATCACTCTGTATATTAACAAGTTTCTTCCTTGTTTATTTGTTCCCTCAGCTATGCATTTTCCCTAAACGAATACTTCTTCATTGTTGCTGACTTACTTTTGTCAAGTCTATTTTGGCGTTGGGAGGCTACACATGGCAAGAGTGGTCGATGTCAGGATCCTGAAGCTACAAGTTATTGAGAATGTTTACATTACTTAATCCATTTAAAAAATAAGAGTGGAGATAAAAAAAGGAATATCCCTTTTTTATTTCATTTGTCACAAAAAAGGGAATAACCCACTGTTTTATTTCATTTGTCTATTACAGTAATACATATATTAATACAAATGCGATATTTTGTACTATCTCATCAAGCAGGTTTAAAGTCAGTTACTAAATGAACTGGCCAAAGCTCAATATAACTTACATTTTGTCATTAAATAATACGTAACTTCTATATGCATCAATGGAAAAGAAATTTCCTAGAAAGAGCGACTCTGAAGAGTGATTGGTTATTACTTCTTTAGTAGGAATTAATGCTTGGAAGTAATTTACACAGACAATCAGTTGTATATCTCAGTCGTAGTGCCATTTACGCTTCGTTATTTTAGCGACAATGAAAATGAAAATCATTCTGCAGAATTACGTACAAGTAGTAGCAAAAAATCAAGAGTATATCCTAACGTAATACTCAAAAAGCATTTCGCTGGAAATATTGATTTCTTCTTACAAGCAAATATAAAAAGAATAGAATAAACAAAAACATGTGCTAAATTTAGCGGTGGACATGTTTCATCAGTTTTGTACATTTACTGCAAATTTTGTTTCTGTTCTTAGCGTGGTTGCTTGTTTCAGTCCATGTACAGCACGAGTACAAAAGAGCATCCGCAACTTCTGTAACTTGGAATGTTTGGTTTTAGGCTACAGTGAACGTCGTCTTTACTGACTACATTTGCAGAAGTGACGAGAAGAAAAGTATTCGTCAGTTTACAATTTTTTTTATTTCGGTGATTCGAAATTAACGAAGCTGTGAAACAAAGTCCTTTGTTTTAGTTATACAGTCCGAAAATATATTTTTTTCCGTCCTTATGCAGTTTCTTGTGCTTATGTGCCTAAGGTTTTCGCTAAAATATATTTATCCATTTAGAAAGATAACTTCAATGTGGAAATAAGTTTCTCATCTTGAAGAGGACGGGTATTATCTTCATATTTTCACCTTTATTCTATCTCTTGTAATCTGTGACACTAATGGGTGACGACAGTTGTCGATTTCTCTTTCTCTTTGGAATTAATGCGGTTTCAGTGCCAAATATAGTTTCTGAAACACTATTGAGAGAGAAAAAACTTGTAACAGGCATATGACAGCTGTTATGACGTCTCAAAACTCATTTGTTATCGTTGTCTCGCGTTATATTAGAAGCGTAATCTTCCTAAATACATTTTAAGGAGGTTTCTTTTCATCGTGCACAAATGATCAGACCTCCCTGCATATTGTATTTTAATTTCCATTTGTTACTAACACAATCAGAAAAGCTTAAATAATTAGGGAATTGGAGAGAAAGAAAAGATCTAGATGGCTCCTAAGACCATCACAGTTCCCTACAACGCTACCTTCATAACCTGAAGGAGCACGAGGGTGTCATGTTGGTCTGACCCGTAAAGAGAAGGAATTTACGGTTTGATGTTTCGTTGACGTCGAGATTAGTTCAGATAAATAAGGATCTTGGAGAAAGCCCGTCATAGCCATGTTTAAGGAACCACCTAATATCCCGGATATATTGTATGCTCTGAAAGATAAGGAAAGAGAAAGATGATAAGTTGCTGCTGATCTCTTTTCAAAGCTACGGGCCTATAGAACGCGAACACGTTCGTTTATGCGACGGTCAACTACATCGGCCTTTCCGAATCCAGTAGAATTTTGTGCGTTGTCATATGACGACGGTGACCAACATCTTTTACTGAGTGAATATATCATGCTGATGACCACTTTCAGTATCGTCTTAAACATTAGTCAGTCTAACAACTTGACGATGCGGTCACACAAGTAAAAAAAAATTATTCTATGGTCATTATGAGCGCCGGCCACGCCTTTGGACAAAGATGTTTCCCATGAGAATTCCGGAGCCGCAGAGCGGCCAGTAAAACTGGTACACTTGGTGGGCTGCAGAATGATTGAGTACTTTTCTGCGGCTTTGTGAACGTGATAATCATTTAACCACGCCGCTGAGGTGAAGAAATGAGATATTTGTGGATATTTATTGTGTAGCAATCAAACTTGAGTAACGGGGCAGTGAAAATCCGAAGCATAGGGTGTTGGAATGTATATCATTTGTTTCGTTATGGGTCTTTCTAAAGAAATGAAAATTCCGAGATCATTTTCAGATGTAAATGTAATATCGCGAGAACCGAGGGTAAATTCTGCTAATAGACAACCGGAAATCACAATGTTTACAATAATGCCTCAATAGTGTCAGTATTCCTGAATCCCGAAACGTGTCGTCCTACAATTACTTGCCCTACGGTGTTTTGAATAACACCATCTCACCAGCCACAGAACAAGCAGACCACAGCAGTTACATAGTAGGTTCATTACTAGTTAGAGGTTTGCTTAAATGGGGATATCTGCAATAATATTGACTTTGAGAATAAAAACTTGCACGGACTTGTATGTCCGCGGACGTATCTTTAGATTCATTAATATGGTATTCTTTCTTGCCTTCTTCCGTTTCCCAACGGTGTCTGCTTTGTTATATGAATTGTGGCAATGTTAATGAAAAATGATGTCCGGATGCCCTTTCTGAGGCCACCACTCTCCCCTGGGGCGGAATCTGTGTGCCATGAGTGTTCGCATCTACATTAAATCTCTTATTCAAATACGATAACGTTTCCTAAACGTTTGCGTAGCATGTGTCTGAGACGGAATGGTACGAGCCTGGTATTCATCCAGTGGAAAGTGAGAAACCACCTAAAATTCACATTCAAGCTGGAGACTCGCCAGTACCCTTCCTGAGTCCGCGAGGTGGGTCCGATTCGCGCCACGTCCGACTTTGCCAATATCGGAGGCGGCACGTAACGCACTCGTTTCTTCGAGCGCAAGGGTGTATCTGCAGATACCCACAATAATAATTACTGTTGGAAAATAATGTACAGCGTCAGTATTAACATTTTCGTCAAGTTTTCCAATAAAAGCGATGGATAAAAAGATTTTTTTATTTGTTTAAGGCATTAATATTACGCATTTGGGACGGACTGCCATTGTATTGCTATGGGTGTGTAGTATCCTGGAGATGTAAAATGCTTTTATCTTCTTTGAAATGCTAAAGAAGGTGATTTGGTGATTTTACTGGTTTCCCGCACTGGTACTCGTACATGCCGCTTTCGTAGTATTTTACTTCTGGCAGTTACCAAAAGCCACAACAAAGCCACATGAAGGCAGTTCTAGCACACTCCATCCACTGGAATATCCACTTTATCCTTTGACTCCTGTTCGTGTACCACATGCGACATAATGTTCGGTATAAAATTAGTGAATTAGACAACGTTTCTCTTAAATACACTGTAATGTGACCACCACTTATGTTCGACATCAACGCGCAGCAACCACTAAAACACGGCATTTGGCGACAGGTCGCAGCACTAGCAGTGAGGTTGTAGATAGACGGTCGGCGGACGCGGAAAACAGTGTTGTCGTTGTTGTAATACGAAAGCGGAGCGTTGCACCTGACTTTATAAGGCCGTGGTCATTGACTTTAAGCACAAGAGTGGATGCATTACCGTAACGGCTAAGTTCGTAACAAGTTCCCGTGCCGCCATGGTTAAAGCATACCATGCATGGCAAAATGGCACAATCCAAAACCAGCGCCATAGCAACTGTGGTACACCACCGCCCATAGATGACAGACGTGAACAACGGCTGTGGAATTGTGTACTAGTGAATAGACGTGCAAATGCTGGCCAGCTGACCGCCCAGATGAACCGAGGCGCTACCAACGGTGTCTCCTCAACGACCGTTTAGCGAACATTGCTTCTTACGACCTCCGCAGCGGGCGCTTGGTTCATGCACCCATGGAATTTGCATCCCATTTTTAAAACTGAACCTCCACTGATTGGTGGCAGGTGGCATTTTCAGATTATGTTTTAATCCATCGGACGGATGGCTGTTGGCTCTACGACCCTGCAACTACTACCCGTTGATCACAGACCGTAGGAGGAAACCTCATGGCCTGGGAAATGTTTTCGCGCATTTCCTGCGTTCTGAAAGGAACAATGGATCAACACAAGTATGCGTCTATCTTTGGGGACCGTGTCCACTCCACCATGCAGCTTGTTTTCCTCAGCAAGACGACGTCTACCATCAAGACAATGCAACATGTCACACAGCTTGCAGTGTACGTGCGTGATTCGAAGGGCACCTGGATGAGTTTATCGTGCTGGCCAGCAAACATTGCGGATTTAAACCTAATCGAGAATCTATAGGACCAACTCGATCGAGCTGTTCACGCCATGGATCCTCAAGCGAGGACCTAACGCAGCTGGCCACGGCACTGGAGTCTACATGGCTCTACATCCCTGTCAGTACCCTCCAGAAGCTCACTTCCTGCGTGCCCGCGCTGTAAATCTGGTTATTCAGAGGTTGGACGGTGATTACATCAATGTGACTGTACCTAGTATATTTAAAAGTACACATAGCCAACGCTTCTTACATTGAGAAATGTACCTAGCCACCACCTTACCATCGGTTGACGTAGCGTATATTTAATAGTCGAACTGTATGGATTACAAGACAGCCCGGCCAGCCGAGCGGTCTAACGCTCTGCTTTCTGAGCGGGAAGGCGTGACGGTCCCGGCACGAATTAGCCCGGCGAATTAGTTTCGAGATCCGGTGTGCCGGCCAGCCTGTGGATGGTTTTTAAGGCGGTTTTTCATCTACCTCGGCGAATGCGGGCTGGTTCCCTTTATTCCGCCTCAGTTACACTACGTCGGCGGTTGCTGCTCAAACAGTGTCTCCAGGTACACACACACCACCATTACTCTACCAAGCAGACTTTTGGGGTTACACTCGTACAAGGCGTTCCCGGAGGGGAGGGAGGGGGTGGGGGGATGAGTGAGGCGTCCACTGGGGGCCGAACCACACAATAAATTTGGAATCGGTGTGGGGTGGCGGTGGGGTGTATGGACTGCTGTGGTCTGTTCTGGGGTTGTGAACCACTGAGGGCTACGGCACGACGAAATCTCTCCGTCGTTTCTAGGTCCTCAGTTTCAACACACAATACATAATACAAAGGATGACATCCAACACTAAGCAAAATTTAAAGTATCTTCAGTGGTCAGGTTTTTTACTCCTACGCTGTTTCCGTCCATTATTCTACAGAAAGGAATTCGGTTGTTAGCATACTGCACTGCAGTGAAACACATTTTGCGTTCTTTTATAAATCTACGTTCTCCTCTTACACTTTCTGACTGCGCGGAATGGGATCGCACAGTGCATCTTTAAAAAAATGCAAACGAAAACTACATGCCTGTATGCAGAAGAATTGATGAATATAATGTAGGAGCCAGAAAACTAACCACTGAAGATTAAGTAAAGCGAAAGAAGTCTGGGCAAAATGAAACTTGTATCAAAGTCGCATAAGACAGAATTGTTGTAAAACTGCGACTTGCAGATGAAAGCCCCAAAAACAAAAAAACACGGATGTACAAGATGTGACGACAGCGTGTAACGAGGCATCAATATTGCTGAAACACTCTGCACAAAATTTCACAAAACCGGTTTCCGTAATTACTTCAAAAAGTAAGAACTAAACGAGAATACCAAACATACCACAATCTGCTTTGTATTAAAATGAGGCGATGATCGACATATTCTTTCTTAACTGTGGACTGAAAATTAAGGCCGGCTACTACAGTCCAAAATTCACGTCCGGTTCACACCTAACAACAAAACTCCATGGTACCGAACGTGTAAAAGGATTGTGCCTATAGTAACTTACCATCGACGTACGCAAATGCCTTGCATATGTAAGAAGCGATATGAAGGCAGTTTTTCTTTTTTTTTTTTTACCCGTGCAGATCTGCAATCACAAATGTCTGCTATCTGGAGAACAGGCGCTAAAGTAACGTGTGAGCGCTACGAATGATCTGTCCAGGCGGATGGATATCACTCTGGCTTTTCTGCTCTTCAGAAAGACTCATGGTCTGCCAAGAGCGGGGTCGGCATTAAACACAGATGGTAACAGATATCGCTTTAGTTCTTTCGCAGCCCAATAGAGTAAACTTTTGCTCTTCATGCAGTATCCGCAAAGCATTAACTTACTTTGAATTCTCTAGAATTGGAATTGGGCAGCTTACGAGTCGCGTTTTGAGGCTGTGTTACCTTCAAAGGTCTGAAAATGAGTCATTCCGTGGCATGTAAATGTAAGTCAGCTGCACAACGGTAAATAACGAGCTATAAATTGGTTAAAAATGTGGATAAATTTGACAATGCGCTGCCCTCACGCTGTGCATTTCAGTCGAGAATTGAAACCAATGCTATACGTACATTGCATGAAGGACAAATGTTCTTTCTTTTCGGCTGTAAAAGACCTAAGGCGATATCTTTACCATTTGTGTGTAAAGCCGACAAAGCTCTTATTTAACAGGCCGTACAAGTATCTCCCTACAGTCCAGCTGGCGTACTTACTCCACGGCACTTTACGTGTCCATTGAATATCTAATACTAATCCTAAAGCTAGCACCACTGACGGCTAGTGAGAGAGATGAAGAAAGTAGCCTGTCGATTCTGTAAGCTGCAGGCTACGTCCTGTGGCTCGCCGGTGGAGACGTAGGAGTGCCCCGTACTGAGTGTGGCTGGCTGTAGAACCAGGACCACGAGCCAGAGCGCAGCGCAGGGCTCTCGGCAGTGTCGGGCCTCCTGAAGACGATGGGCGACGTGGGAGCCGAAACGTCGGGCTCTTGGTCCGGCGGCTGGAACTGGCGCAGCGCGTCGGTCAGCCCGGTGGGGCGGCCCTCCTCCAGCGCCCACCAGGAGGAGACGCGCCTCTGGGCAGCCTCCAGTTGCCGCTGCCGCCCCCGCCGCCTCCGCAGCTTCACCTGCTGTCTCCGACGGCAGTGGCTCAGACAGAGCGCGGTTCCCAGGACCGCGTTAGCAACCAGCAGCACCGCAGCCACGACGCACGTCACGACCAGGATTGCCATGCGCTGTCGAAGGAAACTCTGATAAACTGCTGATAATGGAGTTCATTGTGTGGACTTTCAAAAACAACACACTGTATGAGGGCCACTCCGAAAGAAACGTACAATATTGTTCAAGAATCCAATTTTTTTTCTACATCTCATAAAAGAACTGCTTGGAAGGGCACTTTCATTTCTAGTATACAACACGATACACACATAAAATCACCACTCAATCCAGAAAATTTTTTCACAAAACTTCGAATTCTGATTTCCATTTACGTTCAAACAGGTGGTAAAAGAGTAATTTTTTCATATTCATATGTAGAAATATGATGTAAAAATGTTTGAAACAGGGGACTGTAACATTAAAAATATGTCAAAAACATTTTATCATCAGCCATCTTCACTTCAAGCATTCAGCCTTTTTTTTCTTTTTACCGTACCCATCCATTTCTTCTTAAATATTATATGCAGTGGTGGTCTTCCTCCACTCATTCTTTCGAGTTGTTTATTCCATTTGTAGGACATTAAATATGTTCAGTTCTTCCTCAAGTGCCGAATTTCGAAATCTATCGGCTCTTGTGCATTCCTTTATTGCTCTTACAAGCCTCATCTCTGTTACTCGTATGCAACTTCCCTAACGTTTACTTACAACCTACGATTTACTTCCGTAAGTAAGCACTGGAACTGCACATTATGTTATAAAATTTCATTCTTTCTTTTTAGACACCTGTTTGTTGTTCTACGTATATTCCCAGACTTTCCTTATTTGTTCTCTACGTCTTCTTCATACTCATATTTTATAATTTTTAAAATACAGCAGTAATAATAATTTATTATTGTCTCTACAATTTAATGATCACCTATTACATTTGTTATCTCAAGCAACAGAATAATAAATTAAAAATAAAATTGTCTTTGCCTTCCAGAGATTGAATTCAAACATATTTGTGTAACTAAATACGTCGCTAACTTATTTGCGTTTTCGACGCGCTTTTGGTAGTTGTGAGACGAGCTTTGTAACACGTGGTGGGGGTGGTGTGTCGTTAGCCGATGTGGTTTATACAAGTACCTGTAATCCAAGATTTTGTGCGTTATTGTGTGTTCTTTGAGGTGCAGAATTAATGGATGCAATTACTTATGAGAAAGAAATTCCCAACGAAACATTTCTAAAGTCAATGCATAACGGCAGTTACCGTCCTGGATTTCTGATCTTTAAGCATGAGCTTACTTTTAGATGTTCTGTGGCGTGAGAAACATCGAGAGAACCATGAAGGAGAGAAAAAGATAAGTAAGAAACAATGTTATAAGTTCGTGAATTATTATACCTCACAACGCCTATTGATTCTCTTTTATTTCCTCGGAGACTTGGGAATTAGTTACGCAAAGCAAACCGCTCTTTCCAAGCGAGACTTATCGGTAATTTTTAAGTTTGTTTCTTTATCCCTCTCCATAAAGGTAAGTCAGAATCTTTTGCATTATGGACGTCACAGAAACATTCTTCCAGCTTGTATTAAAGTTTAATAGAACATGATCCGGCAAGTTGTGCTGACGTAGCACTCCGTTCAGACAGCTGCTGTGTTTCATGTTCATCTGAAGCAACACGCTATGATATACGTCGTGTATTCTGACAACAAGACAGTGAGAAACGTTAACAAGAGATTGGGCAAGGTGTATAGGGGTCACGTGGTGTATCGCAGCAGAGCTAATCGTTGCGCAAGCTGATTACCTGGTAAGAATGAACGAACTGTCGATCCGAATGGGAGTTAAAGGAGTGTGTGCGAAATATTGAGAGAGTTGAAGTTGAAAAGGTCAAAGCCAGATGCGTTCCAAGAATGTTGACTGATGCCCACAAAGATTCACTGAAGACAGAGCACAGAGAACTTTTGGAACACTATTGCAATTCAGGAGATGACTTTTTTACGAAAATTGTGACGGAAGAAGAAACTCGTTTTCATCACTCTGAATAGGAGACGAAAAGGCAAGCGATGCAATGGCGTAATGAAAATTCGACGAAGAACAAGTAATTCAAAACTGCATCTTTAGTAGTAAATGTGACGGCTACTGTGTGTGTTTTTTATATACTTTTTATTTAGAAGGAACCGCCATCGATTCTGACGCATGAGGCAACTCTTAAAAACTTAATGCTCGAATGTGTCGCGTTCTACATCATCAGCAAACACAAGATGTTTTACTGCTGCATGATAATGATCACCATATGTCAATGAGAAAGCCACCCCCCGACAATGCAAAGTTTGGTTGGACAATTTATAGCCATTATCTGACGCTGTGTGATTATCACCTCTTCCGTAAACTGAAGAAATCCCTTCGTGCAAACGAGATTTGAAGATGACTCATACTGTAAAAATATCAAAGTCATGGAAAATAAATTGCCTGTTAAAAACATTGTGCTTTTGTGCTGGAGTGACTGTCGTAATGTATCATTCCACGGCTGTGCTTGTTTGCTCTTTCTGCAGCTATTCGACAGGCTGTTTCCAGGAGAAGGAGACTTTCTTCAGCCATGAATTAACGGCGGATTGCATTTCTGCCAAACATACTAGCTTCACCGCAAGACATCTTAGTTTCATTACCGCAAAATTGACATATCTTTACCGCAAAATGTCAGAAATCACTACCGCAACTATAATGAAACAATAGTTTACTTTTAAAAATGGCAGAGCAGCAGACTACTTGGGTTAAAAATTTTAGTGCACAAATTACGAATACCGTGCCACAAGCACTATTAGGCTGATATAGATTGGTAAAAATGAACAAAGGTATAAGTACGTAGCGTGTAAATCTGATAAAAGCGTTAAGGTGAAACGTAAAATCTCCCATCCGCTGCTATAGTATGGATATTAATACACAGATATTAAAGAGTTTTTTCGCAAGTGAAAAAATGCTATACACTATTTGGCAGGCCTACTAAGAAGCACCCTTCGTCTCGATTGTTAAAAAACCTAATCTGCTGAACTGCTCTAATGCCTTCTTTGCAGGACAAGGGTGGTGGCCATCTGTTTCCTTCGGATTGTGCACAGCGATAAACGAAAATTAGTTGTCTGTGTTTTTCATAAGTAATTGGCTTAAGTAATTGTGCTTGTATTATTTTACTGTAATGTGAAGTTTGTTCTTCATACGCTTTTATTTGAAATAACTCCGCGTAACATGTGATTCATCGCATGAGAGGTGTCTCTCCATTGCACCATTTCACTCATTTCCGCAATAGTTGCTACACAATTGTCCATGCACCACACGAAATGTTACTCATCCTCATTTTACGTTCTGTCCTGTACTTAAATTTGTCCTTAATAATACAGCCCCCCCCCCCACGATTTGTAGTAGTTTTTATGAAGTCCATTGTTTAAACGATTAAAGCAACAAGAAAAGGATAAATGCACATCTATACCAATGTCGGAACATCGTTCCCACCACTTACGTACCCGATACACACCGAACACAACGTTGTGTGGCCCCATCTACAGTAATTTTCGCCTGTGGCCATAGAGTCATTAGACAATCTGCGATTTAGAGACACTTACAAGCAGCAATACTTATGTATGAGGGATGGGATACTATAAAGGCACAGCTGCAAAGCTTACGTAGTATGTAATTAGGAATTTAATGTAGCGATATTGAAAATTTCTCTTTTGCAATAACGAAAAAGTATTTTTGCGGCGAAGAAAATGAATTTTTGAGGAATTTCTTTTCCGTTCTTGGGCATTTGCTATCCAGCTGGAATTAATGAAAAGGGCTTTCCTGAAACCTCATAAAAGGATATAGGGCCAAGCATAAGAGGCAAGATGACGTCGATATGATTTCTGCACGATGACCGTTGTTGTCCAATACCCACTACAGTTCTGGCCGGAAGCAGTACCTTACGAGGTGTTACAAGTGTGAGAACGAAATAACCAGCGAAAATGTCTACATTCTGTTCCTGATTGTGATTGGCTGGAAGGCCTAAATGTTAAATGGTTTCGTAGACCAGTTTGGAGTTTGCGGAATCTTGGAAATAAATAACAACAGCTGTAGGATATGTATTTCCAGAAAAAAATTGAGAGAATTGGAAAGAACTTTGCCTTGGCCGTACATAGATAACTGCTGAGAGAGGATGAGTCACTCTCTCACTTTCCTCCATCACAGTCTCGCCACTTGTTTTCAGCTGTACCAAAGTAGTATAACTTCTGAATAAAATAAATCCAGCAATGCCTATTCAGTGTTAGATAATTTCAGATTGCGTCTCTCTCTCTCTCTCTTTTTTTTGTTACCATTTCATATGCAGATTAACAACAGCGAACACAGTCCAAAGAAATAATAAGTTTAGCAGACACGTGGGCCAGATAGTCAAGTGAAAGGCTTACTAGCTGAAGTGATTGCTGTCAGGCCAACTCATAGTCACCGTAGGCTTTCAAAACATACCAAAAGTCGAATGTGGTCTCGCATCGTTGAGTCCTATCCGGTTTTCTAGGCTAGCGCTGTCGTTTAGCGACTGTGCACTCGCTCAGCAACCAGAGACCTCAAATTAGTTTGCGGAGTTAAGTAGCTAACTGGACAGGGTGTTTAATCAACGAAATGGACTTAATTATATTATGTATTTGTTTCCATGAAAATCTGAGTGTGGTGTTTTCGTGTGGCTTGTTCCTATTGTTTATCGTGTTCCTGTTTTATTGTTGGCTACCTTGCTCTGCAACACTAAGTCTAAATAGTGGATTGTGTAAATAATTTCTCGTTTTTCGGTTATGTTTATGAATAGTATAGTTTTTTTCAGGTTGTAACGGTTACTGACAGCAGACATCATGAGGGAATAAATGTACTGTGGTGCTGTTGGCTGTATACCAAACTGTTCATAGAGCTGTCCACAACAGGTCCTAGAGTTGACGTCACATATTATCCTTATTACTCGTTTATGTGCTACAAACATATGTTTTGTCAATGACGAGTCACCCCAGAATATTGAGTCATAAGATGTTATAAAGTATTATTCATAAAGAGAACATTGCAGAGCTTAGACATTTGAAAAGATCTGTAACACAAGACTTCGGGTTCAGGCTGTTACCTACACAAACAGCTAAGAATGTAGAATATTATGTCTCATTTATTGATTTACCATCATACTTTATTTCTAATGGTGTGGTCACTCATTGTGGACTATATTGCAAATATTGAGTTTTAACTAAACTAGCCTTCGGATTTCATTATTAATAAAACTGGCACCTAACAGCGTCAAAAGTCGAGTATCTTACTGCACTGATTTTACTGCAGTACAGTTTATCAGCTTAACAAATCAGTGACGTTACGCCTCTTCTGAGTACATTATCTCATAGTCAAGATTTGCTGGTAATAAAAATTCGCGGTTAACGTTGCCATGCACAAGAATTTAAAATCTGCATAGTTTTGACTTTTAAACTAATGAAACCAGTTGCTGCCTATTGAGCTTAACTAGCGTTATCTGGAACAATTTCAATGCATAAACTACAGGGCGGTCGTCGCACATTGGATGTCGTTTTATGGCCCTCGCTAGAAATCAGTCCACATCGGACATATGGTTATCTGTAATATTTAGCTTGAATCGACGACCCTCACTTTTCTCTGACCTTATTATCAAATTATTTTTACGAACTTCCACCATGCTGGAGTAGTTTGGGTCAGCAACTTCTGTCAATCAGTAGAACGAAAGACCAGTCCGAGTTACAAACTTTTACCTTTTATTCATTCGATGACTAGTTTTGAGCCGAGACACGCTTTCGAATCATTACAACAGAGCTGAAATTGGTATTTCCGAAGACGTCAAAAATGTGTAATAAACATTTACAGCGCATACAGATTTGTCTGTATGCTCTGTAAATGTTGATTGCTCATTTGTGACATCATCAGAAATGACATTTTCGACTATTTTATGATCATTTGAAAATGGGTCTCGGCCATAAACTAGTCATCCAATACATAAAAAGTAGAAGTTTGCAGCTCAGACTGGTTTATCGCTCTACAAATTGTTTTTCTTCGTCCTATGATGTAGATATATGCTTTCTCTCCGTCAGTTTTCCATATACGTGGCGACAGATGTGGTTAGGTTTGGCACTACCATTCTAAAACAAAAAGAGATGGTTGAACATAAATTTAAAGCGAAGTAGCAGGTGATGGGAAAACATGAAAACCTGTGAGGCCATGTTACCACCATGTCGACCAGTTTGGAAGCCACGATCTTGCATGCAACTCGTAATTTCCAAATAGAAAGGGGGTCATATGACATATCAGATAGGAGATCTGAAGGGTACAATAATGGTACGTTTGATTTTGGCATAACTTCATTTATTCTCGAAGTATGGCTGATGATTCTTATTTGCAAGTGACGTGAAAGCTGATGGTAACACTTCTCGAACGCACTGAGATCGTCCCGATATAAGGAAAATGGAGCACTCGTGTCTTGCAGAGCTTTTCAACGGACGACTCCGAGACACAACACCCAACACCCACAGTGCGGTGCTAAACCTTCCTGCTGAACCCCGTGAAACTACCTGTCATAGACATACCACAAACTGGACGAACGAAAACGGCTACGCTTGAAGCAACACCGACAGCTGTCCTGGCATCAAAAATGGTTCAAGTGGCTCTGAGAACTATGGGCCTTAACATCTGAGGTCATCAGTCCCCTAGAACTTAGAACTACACTCCTGGAAACTGAAATAAGAACACCGTGAATTCATTGTCCCAGGAAGGGGAAACTTTGTTGACTCATTCCTGGGGTCAGATACATCACATGATCACACTGACAGAACCACAGGCACATAGACACAGGCAACAGAGCATGCACAATGTCGGCACTAGTACAGTGTATATCCACCTTTCGCAGCAATGCAGGCTGCTATTCTCCCATGGAGACGATCGTAGAGAAGCTGGATGTAGTCCTGTGGAGCGGCTTGCCATGCCATTTCCACCTGGCGCCTCAGTTGGACCAGCGTTCGTGCTGGACGTGCAGACCGCGTGAGACGATGCTTCATCCAGTCCCAAACATGCTCAATGGGGGACAGATCCGGAGATCTTGCTGGCCAGGGTAGTTGACTTACACCTTCTAGAGCACGTTGGGTGGCACGGGATACATGCGGACGTGCATTGTCCTGTTGGAACAGCAAGTTCCCTTGCCGGTCTAGGAATGGTAGAACGATGGGTTCGATGACGGTTTGGATGTACCGTGCACTATTCAGTGTCCCCTCGACGATCACCAGAGGTGTACGGCCAGTGTAGGAGATCGTTCCCCACACCATGATGCCGGGTGTTGGCCCTGTGTGCCTCGGTCGTATGCAGTCTTGATTGTGGCGCTCACCTGCACGGCGCCAAACATGCATACGGCCATCATTGGCACCAAGGCAGAAGCGACTCTCATCGCTGAAGACGACACGTCTCCATTCGTCCCTCCATTCACGCTTGTCGCGACTCCACTGGAGGCGGGCTGCACGATGTTGGGGCGTGAGCGGAAGACGGCCTAACGGTGTGCGGGACCGTAGCCCAGCTTCATGGAGACGGTTGCGAATGGTCCTCGCCGATACCCCAGGAGCAACAGTGTCCCTAATTTGCTGGGAAGTAGCGGTGCGGTCCCCTACGGCACTGCGTAGGATCCTACGGTCTTGGCGTGCATCCGTGCGTCGCTGCGGTCCGGTCCCAGGTCGACGGGCACGTGCACCTTCCGCCGACCACTGGCGACAACATCGATGTACTGTGGAGACCTCACGCCCGACGTGTTGAGCAATTCAGCGGTACGTCCACCCGGCCTCCCGCATGCCCACTATACGCCCTCGCTCAAAGTCCGTCAACTGCACATACAGTTCACGTCCACGCTGTCGCGGCATGCTACCAGTGTTAAAGACTGCGATGGAGCTCCGTATCCCACGGCAAACTGGCTGACACTGACGGCGGCGGTGCATAAATGCTGCGCAGCTAGCGCCATTCGACGGCCAACACCGCGGTTCCTGGTGTGTCCGCTGTGCCGTGCGTGTGATCATTGCTTGTACAGCCCTCTCGCAGTGTCCGGAGCAAGTGTGGTGGGTCTGACACACCGGTGTCAATGTGTTCTTTTTTCCATTTCCAGGAGTGTATTTAAACCTAACTAACCTAAGGACATCACACACATCCATGCCCGAGGCAGGAATCGAACCTGCAACCGTAGCGGTCGCGCGGTTCCAGACTGAAGCGCCTACAACCGCTCGGACACACCGACCGGCGTTCTGACATCTTTCATTATCGGTCTCGTTATGAGTCCAGAACGTACTACTCGCATCATCTCTCGAGGAACTGCAGTCAGCCGTTCTTCAGCAATGAGAATATCGGTTTTACAGTAGTGACACATTTACATTATCTCACTCTGGAGGGGTCAGATCGTTGGGTTCAAATAGCAGAGTGAGTGTGATACGTAAGGTGGACCAAAATCGTCATTTCTCTATGATGTACTGTCTGCGGATGAAAGTTATAAGAACGGACGATTTTTTTTTCTGATTTCATGCTGCCCGCCACGATTTCGTCTCCTGTACCAAACACTTCATCTCAGAGTAGCACTTGCAACCTACGTCCTCAATTATTTGCTGAATGTGTTCCACTTTTTTTCTTCCTCTAGAGCTTTTATTCTCTACAGCTCCCTCTAGTACCACGGAAGTCATTCCCTGTTGTCTTAAAAGATGTCATACCATTCTGTCCCTTCTTCGGCTCAGCGTTTTCCATACATTCGTTTCCTCGCCGATTCTGGCAAGAACTTCCTCTTTCCTTACCTCAGCAGTCCACCCAATTTTTAACACCCTTCCGTAGCGCCACATCTCAAATGCTTCGATTCTCTTCTGTTCTAGTTCCCACAGTCCACGTTTCACTACCATACAATGCTGGGCTCCAAACGTACATTTTCAGTAATTTCTTCCTCAAATTAAGGCCTTTGGTTGATACTAGTAGACTTTTCTTGGTCAGGAATGCCCTTTTTGTCAAAGTCAGTCTTCTTCTCATATCCTCCTTGTTCCTTCTATCGTGTGTTATTTCGCCGCCTGGGTGCACAATTCCTTAAATTCTGCTACGTCGTATGCCAATTCTGATGTGAAGTGTCTTGCTGTGCTCATTTCTGCACCTCTAATTGGTTTCTTCAATTTAATCTCAATCAGTGTTCCTCAGATCTGGTAATTCTTCACTTTCACTGAGGTTAGCTAAGTCATCAGTGACTCTTATTGTTGATATCCTTTTACGTTGAATTTTTTAATCCCACTTTTGACCCTTTCTTTTATTTCCGTCGATATACAAACTGAACTGTAGATCTGGAAGACTGATCCCTTTCTTACTCTTTCCAATCCCAGCTCTTCGTTCTTGGTCTTCCACTCTGACTGTTCTCTCTTGGTTCTTGTATATATTCTATATTACATGTCTTTCGATATTGATTCCCCCTATCTTTCTCAGAATTTCGAACATCTTGCACCATTTTACATTATCGAACGCTTTTTCTTCAGTCGTTCTTCCACTGTCAAACGCAACGTCATAAATGCTTCTCTGGTTCCTTTACCTTCCCTAAAGCCAAACAGATCGTCATCTGTCTTCAATTTTATTTTCCATTTATCTATATTTTATTGATGTTGGCAACTGGGCTGTGTGAGATGTTAAGATGATAGTGCGATAACTCTCGCCCTTTTTAGCTCTTGCTTTTTTCGGAATTGTATGGATGATGTTCTTCGGAAAGTCTGTTGGTAAATCGGCAGTATCATGCATTATACACCCCAATTTGAACAGCCGTTTTGTTGACAGCCGGCCAGTGTGGCCAAGCGGTTCTAGGCGCTTCAGTCTGGAACCGCACAACCGTTACGGTCGGAGGTTCGAATCCTGCCTCGGGCATGGAAGTGTGTGATGTCCTTAGGTTAGTTGGGTTTAGCTAGTTCTAAGTTATAGGAGACTGATGATCTCAGAGTTAAGTCCCATAGTGCTCAGAGCCATTTGAACCATTTTTGTTGTTGACATTTCCCCAAACGATTTAAGGTATTACGATGATAGGTCATCCATCCCTTCTATCTCATTTGATCTTGAGTAATACAAAGGTCTTTCAAATTCTGACATTGGATTCCCTATCTCTTCTATATCAGCTCCTCTTTCTTCTTCTATCATCTTATCACACAACATAATTCTTCCCCCTTTAATGTACTCTTTTCACTTATCCGCTATCTACTCTGCATTTAACAGTGGAATTCCCATTGCACTCTTAATGTTACCATCATTGCTTTTAATTTCACCGAAGGTGTGTTTGACTTAGATGTATGCTGAATTAGTCTTTCCGACAACCAATTTCTTGCAATTTTTTCATATTTTTCATGCAGACATTTCCCCTTAGTTTTCCTGTACTTCATATTTATTTCGTTTCTAAATGACTTGTATTTCTGTATTACTGTATTTACGTGAAAATTTTGTGCTTTCTTGTTTCATCCGTCAACTAAAGTATTTCCTCTGTTACCTATGCTATGGATTCTTCTTTGTACCAAAGTTTTTCTTTCCAACTTCTGTGATTTCCCTTTTCAGATAAGTCAATTCCTCTTCAATTGAACTGCAACTGGCCTATTCATTGTCTCAGTACCTGTAGCCATTGTACCTCCGCGCCCCACTTCTTTGCGTGGTGATTCTTTATGACTAGTCTGTTTAACTACACCCTAGTTTTCATGATTACTACATTGTGATATGAGTCTATATCTGGTTCTGGATATGCCTTACAATCCAGCATCTGATTTCGGAATCTCGGCCTCACCGTGATGGAATCTAGACGGAATCTTGCCGTATTACACGGCCTTTTTCATCTCCTTCTCTTGTGACTCTTGAACAGAATATTCGCTTTTATAAGCTATAATGCAGAACTTAGTTTTTCTCATGTCTCATTCCTTCTACGAAGTCCGCATTCTCCCTACTTCTTTCCCTAGAACCACTTTCCAATCTTCCGCGACTATTAGATTTTCATCTCCCTTTACATACTGAATTACCTGTTAAAAACTGTCGCAGTACAACACACCTGGTCCTCTTTGCTACACAGCTGTCTGTCCTGTCTAGGAAGGCATTATTAGGGGCAGAGTAAATATCTGTATGAGTTTGTTTTCATATAGAGCTTAAAAAAAAGGTTCAAATGGCTCTGAGCACTATGGGACTTAACTTCTGAGGTCGTCAGTCGCCTGGAACTTAGAACTACTTAAACCTAACTAACCTAAGGACATCACACACATCCATGCCAGAGGCAGGATTCGAACCTGCGACCGTAGCAGTCGCGCGGTTCCTGACTGAAGCACCTAGAACCGCTCTGCCATCGTGGCCGGCAACTATGTCCACCCATACATGCAGTGTTTTTTCCTTGGTACGATAGCATCTACCTGCAGCATAATGTAACGTGCCACTCAGCTCACAGTGTACATCCGTAGATCGAGGAGCACTGCAATAAGTTTCCCCCACCAATCTCACCTAATTTAAATCCAGTAGAAACTCTGTGGGACCACCTCGACCTGGCTGTTGGTGCGGTGGATCCTCGAAGGAGCAACGTAGCACACTTCGCCGAGGTACTAGAGTCGGCATGGCTCCATATCCCTGTCGGTACCTTCCAGACTTTCACCGACTCTGCCGGCCGAAGTGGCCGAGCTGTTCTAGCCGCTACAGTGTGGAACCGCGCGACCGCTACGATCGCAGATTTGAATACTGCCTCGGACATGGATGTGTGCGGTGCCCTTAGGTTCTGATGACCTCAGAAATTGAGTCCCATACTGCTCAGAGCCATTTGAACCATTTTTTTTTTCACTGACTCTCTTCCTGCACGTCCGCGCTGTAAAATATGGTTATTAAGGCTTTTGTCAGATGGTCGCATTAATATGACTGGGCAGTGTATAAAATTAAACGAAGGCTTGTCACATTTTCCTCTAGAGTTCTTGTATTACAGAACTGGTTCTCTTTTGGATGATTCTGTAGAAGCCTCACTTTCTTTTGCAATGTTCGCTTTGAATACGAGGTTTACACTATTTTGAGAAGTTTTTGTAAGCATTTGGTCGCTTTGGAGTAATTTCAAATTGTGTCAAATTTTGAAATGCCACCGCGGCCGACCTGCCGTCTCAAGACGGGATAATTCCACCTTTCTTTTGGCATGTTCGCACCCACCTCATTACTTGCCAGCTGTGCAGGAATACCTGGATATCCAGTTTCCCTGGAGGTCGATAGGTTGGTGACGTCCGGTAGAGTGGCAGCGGCGTCAACTCGATTTAAGTCGATTAGGTTCCCTTCTGTGGGGCATGTGAAGGCAGTTGTCTACAAGTGATCATCCATGGAGGAAGGTGGAGGTTTTCATGGGGCTTATGGACTTCCCAAAGAAATTTTAGTAGAAGTATTTACATTTTTACGTATATCAGATTCGAAATTTCGTACGTAATTTTTGGAGAATAAAGAAGTAATCGTGAATGCAGAATTCGATTGTGTAGATTACAACACTATCAATTTCTCGAGAGTTTGTTCCTATTGTCGTTGTTAAATTAATTCCATACCATGTATTTCTCCAATTTTCGGCTGCCTGAATTTCGAATTATTTTTTCTGAACTGCATTAGCTACAATTCTATTCTGAGGAAATGTACCATTCAGTCACGTAAACAATTATTATTATTTTAAACCATTTATAGTAATTGTTGTCATTAAAAATTTACAAAAAAATGGTTCTGAGCACTATGGGACTTAACATCTTAGGTCATGAGTCCCCTAGAAATTAGAACTACTTCAACCTAACTAATCTAAGGATATCACACACATCCATGCCCGAGGTAGGATTCGAACCTGCGACCGTAGCAGTCTCGCAGTTCCGGACTGCAGCGCCTAGAACCGCACGGCCACACCGGCCGGCAAAAATTAACATTTGGTTATTATTATTATTATTACAATTTTGCGCTCTGTGGCACATTAAAAGTAGACGTGACAGCTAGTTATATCTGAGGGTGCTGGCGGGTGGTGGGAAGGGTGGGGGGGGGGGGGCAGGGGGAGGGGGGGAGAGGAGAAAGTAACAAAACTTATAATAACCTCTCACAACCAAACGCCTGATGGTACCTGCGACGAAGATCAGAAAACTGGCACGCATCATAGTTAGGATAGTTGATGCTGGCCATGTATGTGTTAAGTAAAGTCGATGAGGGATGAATAAGGCAAACAACAAAACCTCACAATGTTCTGGACAACAGGTCGAGTATATGCCGTAGGCTTTGTGTGTTATCAGCAGCATTTGCCTTGTTCTGAACAAAATTCGACATTACTCAAGAGTAAATAAAGCTATCCTCAAATGGAAGCAACTTCTGTTTCCTCGTGTAATTTAAAAATGGCAGCCGCGTTGGCAAAATAACCTCACAGGCTTCGCTTTTCTCCCATATCTTACTACGCTACCCGATATACGTATGTAACGAGGAATGGGCTACTACCTGTCCCGAGAGACATATCTCCTAGTATAAAAGGAAACGGGAAGCATTGGGTTGTGAACATAGAAGCAGTAACATCAGAATGGGTCGATCAGATTAGCTCAGCGACTACAAATATGGGCTGTTTACTGGCTGTCATCTGAGTAACCAATCCATCACGCATATTTCAGCCCTTCTAAAGCTCCCCAAGGATTATTATGACTGAAGTGGAAACGGAAAGGAATAATCACAGTTGAACGAAGCCCACCAGACTTCATTCACTGACATAAAGGGCATTACGGTAGGTGGTTGTAAAGAAATCGCATGAAATCAGCTTAAGTAATCACTTGAGACTTCCAAACTGTTACCAGTAGTCCAGCTAGTACAATGACTGAGCGTAGGGAGTTAAAAAAAAAGAGGTACAACGGTAGAGCAGCTTCTCATAAGTCACATATTTCTGTAGTCAGTCAAAGCGACGTTACTGGACAATGGGTGACTGGAAACGAAGATTTTGACGGATGAATCACCCTATAGGCTGGGGCAATCCGATGGAAGATCTTCGGTTTGGCGAATGCCTGGAGAATCTGCATCATGTGAAGTAGCAAATGTGAAATACGGAAGAGGTGGTGTTACTGTGTGGACGTGTAAGGGTAAGGTGTGGTCCCCGTATGACGCTCAAGAAAACGCAAACTGGGAAGGATATGAACACATTTTAGAGCATTGTGTACTGCATACAGATGAGGTACCGTTCGGAGACGATGAATCAGCAAAACAATTCACCCTCCCATAAAGCAACAACTTTGAGGCAATGGTTTGTGGACAACATTCCTGAGATGACTAGTCTGGCCAGAGCTCCAGTCTGAAAACAGCAAAGCTCCTCTAAGTCACAACGCCTACTTAGCTCCAGACCCCAACGTCCAACATCACAATCCTCTCTGATTTCTGTTCTTCAGGAAGAATGGTGCCGCCTTCCCTCCACAGACACCTCACTGAAAGCGCCCACAGCAGAGTTCAAGGCATTGTATAGGCGATATGTGGACACATCCCATATAAATGTCCACTTACAGGAATCCACATACTTCTGATCGGGTAGTGTAATTGACTTAACATTTCTGCTGATTCGCTGGTTTGAGTTTTAGAAGTGTGGTTTTAAAAATATTATTGGAGAAATCCGCGAGCACAGTATAACCACTGAAATTAATTATAACACTAGATCGCGAGGCACGTTTACAGAAAGGTGGTTGGCTTAGACCACCACATAATCATCTTCAGATTTACAACTATATAGATGAACAATGGCTGTGCATGGAGCAGGGAGCGGGAATCAAAACTCTCCAACCCAACAGAGGCAGGGACACTATTACCAGTTCTTACAATAGCAATAGCACACAAACGTTACCATGACGGAAGGTATCATTCTTCACAATGTCAAAATTGAAATAACAGCCAGCAAATACACATGGGCCGGCCGGCAGCTGTGGCCGAGAAGTTCTAGGCGCTTCTGACTGGAACCGCGAGACCGCTACGATCGCAGGTTCGAATCCTGCCTCGAGCGTGGATGTGTGTGACGCTCTTAGGTTAGTTAGGTTTAAGTAGATCTAAGTTCTAGGGGAGTGATGACCTCAGATGTTAAGTCCCATAGTGCTCAGAGCCATTTGAACCATTACACATGGGCCGCCAAGAGTAGACATAGAAGCAACTCCTTTTTAGCGACACTTGCTCTAGCTTATTATCACGACAACGCGCACGTCGATGACGTTCGTAGCGTGACATAGCTCAGTAGGTCCGTTCAATGCAGTTGGCTTTATCATGCACAGCCATTGTCCATCAGGACTGTTGTAAGTCTGAAGACGATCATGCGATGTTCGAAACCAGTCACCTTTCAATAAACGTGCTTGCAGTCTAGACTGTTATAACTAATTCCAAAGACTAGAAGTGTGCTGCCTCACCTATCGGCCACCTGTATGCTGCAAGTGTCAGAATGTTTAAAAACAGTCTTGATCGCAACTGATGTTACCTTCTAACCGGTTTCGGCCATTTTATTACAGGCCATCATCAGTCTGCGCTGTAATAACAAAAGTAAAAGTAAAAAACTACATAAAGAAGTCAGTCATGTTAAACTATGCTCTGAAACGTTGTATCATAACTCATCTGCATGACGGCGATGGCTCCTGAGCCGCTGTGGAGTCGTCAATCACTGCAACTGATTCTGAAGGCTAAGCAGCCACCAGCTATATAGGGCAGAGAGAGGGCGCTCCAGAGCCTTACATAGCGTTTTGGGTCTTCATTTTTAAATATTTGTCATTTAAATTTAACTAATCAAGAAATGAGTTTATAATCAATTAAGGTTAATAATCGGTGTTCCAGTCAACCTCATAAAATGCATTAAAAGTTAGTGTAATTCGTTAACTGAGGCCCAGCGGGACGACTGGAGGAAATAATTAGCACTATAAGATCGCTAATTCTACAGTTACTGCTATTTATTCGTAATAAAACCAAATGTGTGGCGTATTGATTTATTTTTATTAGTAGTCAATCATTTAAAGCCTTAAAAACACTAGGAAAAACTAAATACATCATTCTATATGCGTGCAATCTCTTGATCGCTGTGATAACGTATTAGGGCACCGTTTTCATGGAGACATCCTGGTTAATATGTCTGTCAGTTGTGACGCTTGTATAAAACTAGAGTGCCCACTCCCGACCCTATATAATTTGTAGCTGCTTGGCCATCAGCATATGTTATAGTGACTGAAGACAACACAGATTGTCAGGCGCCATCGCTGTCATCCAGATGGGTAATGATGCACCGCTTTAGAGTATACTTTATTTCATTGACTTCACTATGTAATATTGCACTTTTGCTTTTGTAATTACAGGGCAAACTCTGATGATGGCCCGTAATTAAAAGGCCGAAACCGGCCAGAAATTAATATCGGCATCTCTTAAGGGGAGTTGGATTGCCCTATCCCGACAATGTTAAATTTAGTGACTTGGCATCCCTGTATTTCAGGAACCACAGTAGCCATTGACGTTGAATTTTTATAGAACATTAAGTTGTATGTTCTGAGTTTACTGAATTACAATGATTGGCTTTCAGTCACTGCTTTCGGAAATACAATTTTTTAATCACACGGTTAAAATTTTGTATATTTTTTTGTACGTTATCGTATATAATTTTAATTATACCAACATTATGTTCTTCTTTTAGTTCAGTAGACTCACGATATGTATGTTAGTGCGTCCTGAAAATTTGGATACTCTACTCGAAGTAGTTTCTGTGATTTAGGGAAAAATGCAACAGAAAATGCAAATTTTCAGGAACGGCTTCTAAAGTTTCAAAAGACTGTAACTAAATATATGCTTAATTTTTTTAATTATTAGTCACTCATAAGCACCCTGCACCATACTGTATATCATCCTCTTGATTTTTTTCCAAGTGTTTTCTCCTTTTCTCCTTTCTGGTCTCCTTAGTGGCCAAGTGTATTGCATACTGTGCTTTATCAATGCGAACCTTGTCCATCTGTTCAAGCTCTCTGATGCACTTTGCTCCAGGATTAATTCCCACGTGCTGTAGCACTTTCACCCTATGAATGTTTCCATCGTTAAAAGCGATAACAGCATCACTGACCCCCAAGTTACTATCTTCATTCCAACAAAAACATGTTTTGGTAAGCGAGTACATATAAGATTATTGAACGAATCAGTGGGATTTTGAGTCTGACCATGCCAACACTTCTTCAGTAGCTCAGAATTTGCCAGGTCTCTGTAAATAGGTTTTATGATATCAATGACTGCTGCTGGGATGGAATGTTTATGGCTGTATGAGCTATTTGAGTACCAGTCATTACGGTAACTGCGCCACGAATCAGGCCCAGGAGGACAAAAGTGGGGTAATGGTTTTTCGTCAATTGACAGTCTGTGGAAGTAAGTAGCCCATACTGCCTGCTTCATTTTCAACAAATCCTCAGTATTATTTCTAACGGCCACCCCCCAATACTGCTGTAGTTGATCAATCATTTTGTCTGTCAGTCTGCCTCTTATGGTTTTACCATCAGAAAGTTTCTTGCTTCTCACACTTTGTTTCAACTTCCTCAACCTGGTGTCCATCCTCTTCTAGACATGACCTTTGTAACACAGCAATCCACAGCCTTCCATATAAAAAAATTACTGATTTTATTAGATCTTGAAGTAATGCAGGTAAAAATTTTAACATTTTCAGCCAGTGTAGATTATATTTAAAATATATATATATACCGGGTGGTCAAAAAGTCAGTATAAATTTGAAAACTGAATAAATCACGGAGTAATGAAGATAGAGAGGTACAAATTGACACCCATGCTTGGAATGACATGGGGTTTTATTAGAACAAAAAAAAAAAAACAGATTTCACAAAATATCCGGAAAATTGCAAATTTTATAAAGAAATAAAAATCCGAAAATGTGAAAAAAAATCCGTTCCAACTCCCCTTAAATAATTTTAAGAGAATTAAGATCGCTGTTCTCCCACAATGTTACATAAGGTTACGACGGAATGAAACTCACGGCAATCTGTGGGTCCATGAGACACTCCGGGTCAGACGGACAGGTGAGGCCGATGTCCGCCAGCCACGGAGGCGGCTGGGCGCCACATATGCAGCGCGGGCCGAGGCGCAGCTCGGCGGCGGCGGCCCAGTGGCGCAGGCACTGTGCGACTGCCGGCTGCAGCCGGTGCAGAGCGTTGCCCGCCACGTCGAGGCGGCAAAGCGCCGGCAGGCGGACCGCCAGCGACCGCCACTGGTCTGCGCGCAGCTCCGCCAGCGCGTTGAGCGACGCGTCGAGCTGCTGCAGCGCGGGCAGCGGCGGCAGGGCAGACACGAGCGCCGGCGTGGCCAGCAGGTTCCCCCTCAGCGACAGCAGGCGCAGGCGCCGCAGCGGCGCCAGCGCCTCCGCCGCCAGGCTCTCTAGCCGGTTGTACGACAGGTCCAGCACCGACAGCTTCCCCAGAGCCTCGAAAGCGTTCGCGCTGATCCAGTTTATCCTGTTCCGCGACACGTTTAGCTCCCGCAAATTACCTAGACCTTTAAACGAACTGCTGAAAAGCCTCATGACGCTATTGTTGGCGAGATTCAGAGAGTAAAGATTCGACAGCATGTAGAACGGGGAACGCGTGATGTTTTCAATTTTATTGCTGCTCAGATCGAGGACCTGAAGCTTCGTCAGATGGTTGAACGTTCTAGTTTCCACGCTGAACAGCTCATTGTTGGACAGCGAAAGCTTGTTCAGCTGTGTGAATTCGTCGAAAGCTTGATATCCGAATTGTTTGACACCACTACCTTCGATACTTAGCGAAACCAAGTCCCGCAGAAGGCGAAGGAGCCCAAAGTCGTATACAGAGAGTGACAAGTGCTTGAGCTGCAGCATCATTACGAAGGAATTGCTGCTGAACTGCAGCAGGGGGTTGCCCCTCACGTCCAACAGTCGTAAGTTCGTGAGCTTACTAAAGACAGAAGCACTCAGGTGCCGAATCATATTGTCCTTGAGGTACAAGTACCTCAGCGATCTCGAGGCTGCTGTGAGAGATGCAGGTAGAGTCTCAAGTCTGTTAGAGTCGAGAACGAGCGAGACGAGGTTGCCGTTGGCCTCGAAGACATCTTGCGGCAGCACAGACAGTTGGTTCCTGCGTAGTGATAGGTGCTCCAGCCTGGAAACGGGCCGGAACGCTCCAGGAGCTACTGTTCGCAGCAAGTTGTGTTCGAGATCCACCAGCCGCAGACCAGGTGCACCAGCGAGGGTCGTATTCAGTAATGAATGCACCCGGCACCGCTTCAGGCGAAGCAGTCGCAACTGGGGTAAGTTTGGCACGTCCTGTGGACAGGTGTACAACTTCATTCACTATCTAATTAATCAGTCTCACTGTCAGTCGCACATTATTAATAAATTAATTAAATATGGGGGGGGGGGGCTTAGAGTACAAGTGGTACAAGTGACATTTGATACGAAAACAATCTAAGCACACTTTTGTAAAGCTAAAGCCTGGATTTCTTCACAGGAAAAGAACTAAAAATGATTGCCCGCGTAGTTTTGCACTCTTTGATGATAAAATTCAGGTTCTAAGCCAATGACTGGGCTGCATTTATAATACTACTAGCACAACCAAAATGGCGGACGAAAGGATACTTGCTCCTATATTTAATGAAGCTTCAGATTTGCCTTCTATGCTTTTTACTTATAGTAATATTTAATGCATGCTTAATTAGGCCCTGTTCTGAAACTGTGGCTGTACATCTTGACGAAAAACCGGCATATTGACGTTACAGATTACAAGTTCCTTGAACCTGGCCATACGTATACGGAATGTGGTAGTGCAAAGAGACACCTGAAATATGAATGGAAGCAGTGAAGAAGGTCAGCCTAAATTTTTCCGTTGTGGGAATGAAAACAGAAAACTTTCTTTCAATTAAAGCTATGGATGCCATAGCAGAGAATAAGATTGTTAAGGGTTGTTAAAGACAATCAAGAAAACAGAAGACAGTAATAGAATATTTGTAGGATCAGAATCAGCAGGGATAATCCTGTAACAGTGCAGTTAAAGTATTCACTCAAACGTGTTCTTGAGCTCATTGAAGCGGATTTTAGGAGCCACAATACTGGTCACCAATAAATACCTCTTCTGCACCCATTGCATCAAAATGAGAATGCAATAAAGTCTTAGAAGTGGGAAAAATTCCCATCAATTGAAAAATTACATCATGAATCTAAAACAAATTATTCCATTCACAGACAACAGTTTCCTTGGGTTTAAGAAGATGGAGTGGAGAAACAAGAGGACGTGGTCAAACAAGGGGACAAGGAAGGCTGAAAAATGCGCAACACGGCGGTACAATACGACAGGTGTTGCCCCAGAAGGACGTTCTTCAAGAGGTCCACGGAAGGATACGATTTTGATTCTACATTAAGGCACTGACTGTGAGATGATTATCGAAAGAGACTGTGAAAAATGTTTCGTACGTGTTGGAACACCACCAACATATTTTCGAAATGTTATTTCTATTGTATTTGATATTGATCTATTTTCCACCTTATTGTGTTAATTTTGCACTAACTGCACACTGGTTCTTTTGTTTTGTAACGAACTTGTATTGTGAGCATTAGAGTGTTGTACCAAAGAGAATCTTGAAAATAAAGCATAGCAAAGAAAATGTTTTTGCATTTGTACCTGATTCACTCCAAATAGTTTTAAGATGCAAGCAGTATAATTATTTTAATGCATTGTGAAAAGAAAATGTAGAAGCACTGCAATATCGATCCATACTTATAGGTATACACGGACCAGAGATAATTATAAAAAAACATATGATAGCAACTCGCGTAATTTATAAATAGCCATTTAACTGTGGCAGTCATTTGCTCAGTATGCTTCAGCACGGACTTGTACCACTTCTGCTCTCAATCCCTCATATGTAGTCCTACAGAATCAGAATAATAAAATAATGAATCACCGAATGCCAGATGGAAAATATCAATCTGAATAATAATAATAATAATATATCAGTAACCGTCCGCACTCATGGTCTCGCGGTAGCGATCTCTCTTCCCGAGCACGGGGTCCCGGGTTCGATTCCCGGCGGGTTCATGGATTTTTATTTGCCTCGAAATGACTGGGTGTTGTTATGTCGTGTTCATCATCATCATCATCATTCCCCCTAATACGGCGGTGCGGCTCTCCCCCATCGTTCCCCTCCGCTCTATCAACTAGCATGGGACCATTTCCATTTCCATATCAGTCACCGGAGTGAAACAGCTAGTCCCTTAACGAGCGCCTCACAAATTCCCAGACAGGATAACGCCTTCTAAATATGGATATGGCATTCAACAGAAGGAAAACACGAAACAAAACATTAGCTGGTAGGTTATCAACGACGGAGGAGGATGAGCCGGTCGGCAGTCAAAGAGCGTCTGTTTCCCTGTTGCGGAGTTGTCTCCATGAAATATCTGTTGCCCTTGTTACGAAGGGCCTTATCACACCTGGTAGTAATTACAAAATAAATTTAATTAAAACAGAGAAAGTGAAATAAGTTTCGAGCAAAATACTTGGCAGGGCACCTCTGGGGGTGTCATTAGGCGTGAAAGCACGCGAGCTGGCAGTGTTGGGAACGGTCCCAGACGACCTCCCACTAGGTCACCCGAAACAGCTACTGTCACATCCACCTTATCCAGCTCACGCTCAGTCACAAGCCAGAATTGTTTTGGCTGAATTACTATCAAGTACAGCCTAGATGCCACCTACTAAGCCGGCCAAAGCGGCAGTGGATCGATTCATTTTCGTTCATTAAGCATACTATTACGTAATCATTAAACTCTATACGAATCAAGTGAACTACAGATCAAATCTACACAAGCACTTTAGTAAGATGTACTCATCTTTAAAAGACAGATAACAGAAATTTTGTAAGAAGTGATTTGCCCAATAGTAAAAGTAATGATAATGGAAAAGATGTTTGTGGTGTACAGGTGTATATCACTAACATTTACTGACATGGTGGGGTCTTTACGCCATTTCTATGTGTATGTTCACTGCAGTTAAACTTTTTATTGCTTGAATATCTTAATTGAAACACTTCATTTGTCAAGAAAGAAAAGTGAAAATTGACAAGTCTACGTCTTTAATTTTCGTGAGAGTGTGGAAAATAAAATGATACAGATATTTCTAGAGGCTGAAAATGGAACAAGTAGTGCTGGTTCATAACAAGTATGCCTCATTTGTTCTCACAGTCATCTGAAGCTCAAGTGCCCAAGATTAAACAGCGCTATGAATCAAAAGGTCTGACGTGGTAAGTTCCCCTGCCTGCCAGAAGGACTTCAGGTTGGCCAGAATGCTTCATTATCGTGACTCCCGCGATGTTTTTCGCCCGTCCGCTATAAGATTAGTTAAACTCTCCAGCATACACCTACCGTGGCTTGCACAGCCAGCGAAAAGAAAACGGAACTACGGGAAGTGTGTCGTAAAGATGCAAATGCGTGTCACCAGGTGCTTCAGTCGAACACATAATGACCACCTGTATCAACCTTGCAGGAACCTCCAACAAGGTTACGCGTAACGAGTTAGAAAATTACAACAGTGGCTAGTTATAAGATGTGCGTACCTGAGATAACATATTACCGTTTTAATTTTATACTATTCTACGTTTTCCTACTTCTGCGTTGACTTCTGAAGTATGCCTACTGATCTGATCAAAAAGTGATGACTGGTGAAAAAATTTACTACGGGAGTCCAGACATTGTAACAGTCGATGAAGACATCATGACGTATAATTATCAGTTTTCAGTTCCTTTAAGATACACCGTGAAGGAAACCGAAAAAGAAAAACTGAGAAAGTAGTAGGAATCATTAATCGAAATGGAAACCATACCTTATCTTTAAGGTGTGAAATATTAAATGTGGTCATCTATGCAGAAGGGCAGTTGTTTATGCTTTCTGTGAAAACGTAACACTTTCGAACTGCATGAGGTGACATTCAATGAAATGGAGAAAGCAGTTTCACTATAGATCGGCAAAAAAAAAAAAAAAAAAATTAGAAAATGCTTTAAAAGAGTTGTGTTTATGTAGGACAGGATATTCATCCACAGCTGGACATTATCTGATACTTCAACAGGTCTCGCTAGTTAAACACCGCAAACTGACCGTATGATTGAAATAACAACAATAGCCAAGTCAACGAAGATGAAAAAGGTCAATTAGGGGAAAATCGTGAAGTCGCACATTTTCTCTCACTGCTAGGAGGGAGCGCCCTGAGCAAAATCCTAAAAACTCTGACCGGTGAGCTGCAAGCGTTGAGACGGAGGTGAGTTTTTAAGGTCACATTTTTATATACTTCTCGAGTAACTAGAAGACCGCTGCTCGTAGCGAAAATGTTTCCCGATGCAAAATTAAAGTACTGTAAATTTCCTACATAAAAAGGCCTATTAATTTTTGCTCTAGAGGTAATAGTACCCGCGTTCAGGAGATACAAGTGTCGCAGATTGCAAAAATAATATTTTAACGCTATAAAAATAATGTTCATATTTAAACAAAGTCGGTTAATGTCATATGTTAAATACAGTAGAGCCGCATTAAGGGATAAATTGTGTTCGGGTGGGTGTAACAGGGTGGAGAGAGCTGGGTGGTGTGTGCAGGGGCGCGTGAAGGTGGACGGTTGGTCACTGGAATGTTGTCATGCAGTTCGTTCCATCACAGGTCTTCTAACTGAAGACCGATGAGGTGATTCTCCACCCTATATACTCCTCCACGTCACAAGAAGCCACTATAGGATGTCTCACAAAATTACCCCGATTCTCCACAGCATGCCTCAAGAATCACTGGCCACGCAGTGCGCAGACATGTACGATAAGTGTTTATTCCCCATACAATTCGTTAACGCCTCATGAAATGCAGATATAAAAGGCTGAACTCCGCCCGAGCAGGCCATGAAGGGCCAAGGTACTGACAGGCAGCAGAGTCATCCTCAGCGCATACAAGTGGGTGGGGCGTGCGGTCAGTACACCACTCTCCCGGCCGTATGTTAGTTCACGAGACCGGAGCCGCTACTTCTCAATCGAGTAGCTTCTCAGTTTGCCTCACAAGGGTTGAGTCAACTCCGCTTGCCAGACCAGATGGTCACCTATCCAAGGGGTAGCCCAGCCCGAGATCGCTTAACTTCGGTGATCTGACGGGAACCGGTGTTACCACTGCGTCAAAGCCGTAGGTAAGAGTTATTCATAACATTAGCCCAGGTAATGCATATGCATAAAATCTACATAAATGTCTGTATACTGTTCTTCACTGATGAGGAGGAATTGATTCGTAGTCATCCTGTGTGGCGTATAAGGACTCACTAAATAAAGTGAAAATAATTCTACTATAAAAACACGAGCTTAGTGACATTATTTTGTTTACTCGCATAAGAGAATTGGACAGCAAATGCTAGGAAGGTATAGTCTGTTTTTAAACTGAAATGCGACCAGCACTCATAGAGGAGCAAGTTGCCTTTACCCGAAGAGAACTACGGCTGCCGTACTGGATGACTAAGTATCAGTTTCTCCTTTAGCAGGGTAGAACAGCGCGCATACATTTATGTAGATTCTGTCCACATGCATTACCGGGGCCAATTTTATTAGCAACTCATATCAGCATTTCATAAAATGTTAACGCATTTTGTGCAAAATAAACGCTCCCCAAGCACTCCAGTGATTCATAGGGCGCGCTGTGGAGGGTCGGGGTAACTTCGTGAAACATACCATTCATGCTTCTTGTGACTTAATGTAGTGGAAAATCACCTGCTCGACCTTCAGTTTACAGACCAACGAAGGAGGGAAGTGCAAGAACACAATCCGCCGACCTAACTTCTCTTGTGCTTCTACCCCACACATCTCCTCCTCTACCCTGTTATATTCCAAGAATACAGATTATCCCTCGATACGAATCTTCTTCACTTATATGTTCTACACATATTTAATATTTGCTTTTAACCCACTTCATTTAAAGATAAACATTTTTACATCTCTAGAACAATATTTTTAGTAATATTCGACATTTCTGTCCCCTGAATGCGGAAACTATTATTACTAGATAAAAACTAAATGAGACTTTATTTTGTAGGAAATTTAAAGCAGTTTAATTTTGTACTGGGAGCCATTTTCGCTAGAAGCAGCGGTTTTCGTGGTATTCTATAAGAACATTAAAAAGTGACATTTAAACCCACTCCACTCCAAAGCTCTCATACCTCCGGTCTGGATTTTTAGTATACTGCAGTGCAAACGTTTCAAAAATGGCTTGGTTCAAATGGCTCTGAACACTATGGGACCTAACTTCTGAGGTCATCAGTCCCCTAGGACTTAGAACTACTTAAACCTAACCAACCTAAGGACATCAGACACATGCATGTCCAAGGCAGGATTCGAACCTGCGACCGTAGCGGTCGCGCGGTTCCAGACTGAAGTGCCTAGAACCGCTAGGCCACACCGGCCGGCAACAAACATTTGTGACTACACGATTTTCTCCCTAAGATTCCTTCGTTGATTGTGAGCCGTGCGTGGCTTGTGGCTCGTGATCCCGCCATCATGTATTTTACACCCTGTTTTTAACATACATCTACCTCACTACGTTAATTTAAATTACTAGTGTCACTGAGTTGCTGCTTTGCCTGGCCGTGAGTGACGTTATCAGCGCGTGTCGATATATCACCTCTCGTAGTGTCTTTGCTTGAGTGCTATTACTTTCGGGTCGTTGTCTGTCGTAAGCCAGTGAGTACGGGTTGCGAGTTCGGGTCTGCCAGTCAGTTGGAACGCGTCTGGGGCGCACTCCTGACCTGACAGTCGGGGAGTTGCAGTGCGGCACCAGTGCAGTCGGGATGGAGCAGTGAGGTCTGCGTCGACATGGCTCGTCCGACCATTGGCGCCACGCATCACTTGAGCCGGGCCACGGTCTTGGTCGATCGTCGGTCGGTCATCCTACCGGACGACGCATTTTGGCTCGTCGGTCGGTCATCCTACCGGACGACGCATTTTGGCTCACCGATCGTCCATGAGTCGGTTGTGTGTGTGTGTGTGTGTGTGTGTGTGTGTGTGTGTGTGTGTGTGTGTGTGTGTGTGTATCGACTCCTGATTTGTCTTCGAGCGTGCTTAGTTACTGTTGGGTATCGTTCAGGTCTTCGTGCAGTGTTTGTCAAGTTGTGTGTGTAGTAGGTGTTATTTCCACTGACGACTGTTTTAGATATTGTCGGCATTATGAGAGAAGTCGGTCGGTTGGTGCGGACCAGGGACTGACGTAAATTCAGACTGTGTTCATTTTTGGGTGAAGTTATCCGTATTATCTTGTTTCGTAGTTAAGTGAACCAGTGGAATTTTCTGCCTGGTGGCCGTTAACGTTCCGGTTACCCGCTCTGGTCGCTAACGTAATTTTTAGGCAGTGTCTTTTCCTCGCCTGTTAATGCTGCCCAACGTGGTGTGTAGTTTTGGCAGCTGAGTTCACATACGCGTTGGTTTGGGTATAGTGATACTTGTAAATTTTTTGGGGGGCCTTGAATTCTCGTGTACTCCGTCGTGGCAAGAAAGCGGTTGGTCGATCGGTTCGTGACTGTCCCTTGGTTGGGTTCGCACGAATTAAGTGTAGTTGGACTCACCATATGTCTCGCCGAAGTGAACGAGGGCAGACCGATCCACTGCAGACTCCTGAGTGCCGTTCTCTGAATTATGGTTTTGTCAGTGTTCATGATGTTGTAATTTAACTTATTTTATATTGTTTAATTTGGCGAGGTTAGTTGTGGGCTTTCAGTCCTGGAAACATGTTCTCAGAGTTTCCTTCAGGTCCAAACATTGTCGCCTTCAGCTCTTTAAAGGTTATTGTAAGTTCCTTTTAAAGATTTTACAAGTTTTTGTGGGCCTTCCGCCGTTGGTGTTGCAAAAAGGAAATTTTTAAACTTAATGTATTGTACCGATTGTTGCAATATATATTTCCTTAATTTGCAGATTTTTAACTTTGTGGCCTTCAGCCATCTTATTGCTTTTGTTTATCTCTTTCTGTGGACCTTGAGGACCATAAGCTCAGTAATCATCATAGTATATTTCGAATCTTGAATATTTAATCTGGCGGCCTTCATCCGCTCCGCATGCTCATCTCATATATGTATACGGTTTATCTTATTCGTAAATTTAACTGTGTGTCACGTCTTTTCAAAATTGAATTTACTCTAAAGCATCTATTTGGAGGCCTTCAGCAGCGAAGCAAATTTAATTCTTTCAAAAATGTATTTGTGAACTAAATGATAATAAATTACAATTGTGAAGAGAATCCGACCGCAAGTCCCTTGGCCCTTTCCACAATCCTAATTACCTGTTAGCCCTGCGTGATTTAGCGGACGTTTCATATTGGACTTCAACAAAAATGTAGCATTCAGTGTTATAATATGCTTCCTCCCTGACACATAATGACGAGATTCATGAAGCAGAACGTGTCAGCTATGGTATTGGTAAGAATCAGGTCATTCGCTTGCAATACTGATCAAGGTGGTTGGGATAGCTAAACAAACCAGACTTCTAATATAATAGTTCGGGCTTCAAGCCCCTTCAAGTGGATTAAAATCCACGAGCTTTCAACCGAGTACTCTGTAGCTATTGTCAACTGATCAGTGTTGTGTGGTTGTTGCTGCCATCCTTATATAGCGGCGCTACAGTCTGTGACGTTGATTGCTGCCCAGTCCAGCGCCATAAAAGGAAACGTTTTGGTTGCAAGACTGCCCCGCCCGCTTCAGCCTGCCGGTCACGGGGCCCGAAGCTGTGTTTAACTGCAAACCGCTGTCATTAATGAGAGTCTGTTCTGATCTCAGTCGCTTCTTTAGTGATGAATCCCCATGAGCCATGTGCGTCATAATAAATGTTTCCTCGAATGCAACTCGGTGTCTTTTTCCCAGAGCATGCTCTGCTATCACTGATTCTTCAGTATATCGTAGGCGGTAACGTCTCTCATGTTCTGTACGGCGCTGTTCAATAGTACGCACGGCCTTACCAACATAAAACTGTACAGACCCACACGGTATGGAGTATGTTCCTGCCGTTCGCAGGCCTATATCATTTTTCACAGGTCTCACAAGTTATCGAAGTTTTGCTGGAGACCTGAAGACAATCGATTTTATGCTTCTTTAGGAGCCGGTTAGTCTTTCCTGTCACTGAGCCAGAGAATGGCAGAACTGCAAGCTTCTTTTTGTCCTCCTCTGGAGTCCTCAACTTACGAGGCTTTGGTGAAATGGTATGCGAAATTTTTTGGTTTTTGTACCTTTTCTCTGTGAAAACTGTGTAAGTCGTTGAGTTTTTTTTGGTAAGTTTCTAGCAACTGAAATAGTTTCCGCTCAGTGCACTAAGGTTCTCAGAACAGAACGTTGCTGTGCTGGGTGGTATTAACTCAAAGCATGCTGTGTGGGTGAGTTCCCGGCAACTACCTTGGGTGAGAACCTAGTTGCTTTTCGGTGGACAAGGACGTCGAGGAATCCTCTTCACATGAACAGTTTTTCTAGGTTCAGAAGGTTGAATTGGATCTGAGCCCTATGGGACTTAACTTCTGAGGTCATGAGTCCCTTAGAACTTATAACTACTTAAAACTAACCAACCTAAGGATATCACACACATCCATGCCCGAGGCAGGTTTCGAACTTGCGACCGTAGAGGTCACGCGGTTCCAGACTTTAGCTCCGGCCGGCGTTTTTCTAGAGTTCAATTTATTATAGCAAGAGGCGTGACTCGACGATCAATTTCTCCCCGTAATGAACGTGCGATCTCTTTGACAAGGATATCAGAAAGATGAGCTCCAGACCATTCGCTACAATTAGAAGTCTACAACGACGACGGAACATATCCTAAATGACTGAGTGATGCACATTTGCCACAAAAGCTAAATGTCCAACAGTGTTAGAAGACATACAGAGTGATTCAGCTGGCCCTACTTCCGGGTTCTATGCAACGTGCAAGACCTTCAAAAACAACATATGAGATTTTCGTATCCTCTCGGTTGGTATGCACAAACTTTTAGTCCTATAGAAAGAATAAAAGAGTGTTCATTCCATTTACTGTTTTTCATCTTCTATTACAGTAGTGCCACCTCGTTTTCTTACTCTATTTACTGGCGTCACTAACTTCCTGCCTTACCTGCTCGTGAGTGGCAGTAGAAGCGCCTATCGATAAGTGCACTGTCGTACTATCTCTGGAGTGACCGATAGTATTTCCGGGTCGTCGAGCGTGTGGAGTGGGGCTGAGAGTTCAGTCGGGACGCAGCGCAAGTGAGACGGTAACGGAGCCCCAGTGAGGTGCAGACAGCCAGTGCTCGCTGACCGCTGGCGAAACACATGAACTGTGCGACGGAAGGAGATTGGAGCGGGGCGACCATTGGGTGATCATTCGGTCGGTCGTATCATCGGAAGACGTGTATTTGGTCGCCGACCGCTTGTGGAAACTCTCTGTGGGTCTAACTGATTCATCCTTGTTGTTCCATAGTGATTGCTTTTACGATTGTTCAGGTTCTTGTGTAAGTGTGTTCACGTGGAACCGTGTGTAGCTTCTGTGATTTCCACTGAGCAGATGAATGTTGTCTACGTACTCGGGTAGTCAGTCGGTCGATTGAAATAGAACAGCCAGTGTGTCGGGTGGTTGGGAATTGATTGGGCTGTTGGTTGGTTCCTGAGCCGTCCCTAGGTCGTGTTGCCACCCGATTGTTCAGTGTTACGCTTGGCTGCCTGTCTCACCTGAACTGTGGCTAGAGTTTCCTCCCCAGGCCGACCCTTAGAACACTTCTGACCACCACCGTGTGTTGTTTGTCATTTTATTTGGTTGCAGGCTCTGTGACAGACCTTCAGCCATGCATTAATATTGTCTGTTTTATGTTTAATATATGGCTTTCAGCCGAACTTCGTGACAACTATTTTAAGATTAGGCCTTCAGCCGTGTTTCATTTAAAATTTTTGTTGCTCTGTATTTAGGGCTTCAGCCGCGTTTTTTTCAGAATCTGTGGCTTTAATAAGTAAATTATTTGTCTGTAGGGTTTCTCTTTAATTATCTTGAATTCTTGAAACGACCATCAGCCGTGTTCTGTAAATTTTTATCTTATGGTTGACTTTAATTATGCTTGAGTAATTGTTTGGGCTTTCAGCCGACAAGATACTTCAAGTTTTCTTAAGCTGTTTATCTGTTGTACTGTGTAAAAGCTTATCTTTAAAGCGTCTCTTTTATTATGTAGAGAAAATTTTTTTAGTGGGCTTTCAGCCGAAGAATTAACTTGAATTTTCCTTAAAAGGCCTATGGCCTTTAGCCAGAATTTGTAAATGCTTTGTTTTTAAAGAATTTCCTTAGATGATCTGAAATATTATTTCCGCTTATAGCATAGATGATATTTTAATTTTACTTAAGTAAGGCCTTCAGCCATTATTCTAAATCCTGGTGTTTTAAAAGCAGTCATTTAAACTTACTCTGGAGAAGTTACTTGGGCCCTTGATCTTTGCTGTTTAAAGGAGAAAACGGTGCATTGGTTTGAGCAATAAAGTTATGTGTGTTCTTGTATAACTAACAGTAATTAACCTTGTCCCCTTTCCACAACGCGATCCGGTCTGTTCTGTTAAAGCACGTTTCAGGACCTTTTCGTACGAAATTTAATGTAATTAAATTTTGTACTGGGATACGTTTCCGCTGCAGGCGACGCTTTTCGACTTATTCAAGAAAAACTTGTTTGAAGATCACCTTTCTAATTTTTCTTGGATAATTCGAAATAAAGTTTCTAGCGAAAACGTATCGCACTGCTAACTTTAACTACAATAATTTCCTACAAAAAGACCCAATTATTTTTTTATGTAGGACTAACAGGTAAATGTTGTGTATGGTATTTGAAGGTGCTGCGGGATGCATAAAACCCTGCGGCAGGTGGACAGCTGAATCAGCCTGTTTAACGCACGAGGCACACAACAACCTCTTTCACGTGCGGCTGTGTCAAAGGAGAAGACGTAAGAGAGAGCAGCGACTAACCCAGCTGGGCCCAAGGACGAGGCCCTGCAACTCGAGGCGGTCCGTGGTGTTGACGACCTTCGTTGCGGAGGTCCAGGAGCCCCTGGCCGGTGGCGGCCCGAAACCGTGGACGCCGCGGCGCGGGCACTGGACCTGCGGCAGCGGGCAGCCGCCGTCTTCCGCTGCGCACCCCACACACACCGCCAGCGCCACCAGCAGCGGGGCAGCAGCGCGGCTCCCTCCTGGAACAATGGCCAACTCGTTAACACAAACAACAAACTGGCTGTTCCTTGTTGGTCATCTGCGAGTTATTGGACGACAACTAAAGATACGGCAGACCACGTCACCCATACCTAATCTCCACAAAGCGATCTATCGGTAGAGCTACGTCTGCATTTAAACATTCCTCCTAAAATATTAAATTAAATCGAAAGAGTTTGTATAAAAAATGAATCTTCTGCTAAGCGATTGAAAAAGGCGAACAAACGGGGACATTTATAACATTAACCTGCGTGTTTAAAGATGTTTCTCGTTGCTGTTTGCCAAAGAACCTCTGGGCTGTCACCCAGCATCTTGAATAATGAGCACAGAATATGACGAGGCAATCTCTGCAGCAAGCAGATGATTTTTTCAGGAGGACACAAGTAGAAACTTTCTGCAAGTGAGTCAGTCATTGTTTGAATTAGAACTGGGCTGTCAAATTTTGGTTCCGCCAGGAAGATTTCTTTTACTGCTTCAATTGTTAAAGTTAAGTTTATAACGAGGCAAAAAATGGTTCAAATGGCTCTAAGCACTATGGGACTTAACATCTGAGGTCATCAGTCCCCTAGACTTAGAACTACTTAAACCTAACTAACCTAAGGACATCACACACGTCCATGCCAGAGACAGGATTCGAACCTGCGACCGTAGCAGGTGCGTGGTTCCGGACTGAAGCGCCTAGAACCGCTCGGTCACAGCGGGTACAACGAGGCAAAGTGTACATAGTCACATATTTAATTAAGGATCATAACAACTGTTTATTTCCCTCTGAACCAATGAGAATATGATGTTTTCAGATGTACAGTTTGGCTATGAGTACATTTCCGCTACTTGTGAGGAGCCACATGGAAAACCGCTGTATTTCTGCACTTATATTATCACATATTATCACAAATAAAACGTAGTGCCTCAGTATTCATGGCACTTTCAACTTACACTTTCTCACTATCACTTAGAGCCAGCCAGTTACCTGGCATGTCACTTAGAACTTTCTTAATAAACTATTCGTTTTTCTACTTTGTCTTATTATTTTTGCAGTAATAGCTTTTCAATTTTTTTTAATACAAGTAAGTTTTGTGTACTCCGCTTTTCTTATTTTACTGAAAAATGTGAGGTTTAGTTCATAGAACATTTTGACTCTTCATTTATTTATTACTTGTCAAGTCAATTTTTAGTACACTTTTGGAGAGACTTCGCAAAGCAATGGAATATTAACAACACACAGACAGATGAAAATTTGGGCTCCGGTAATGATATTTCCATGGGAATAAATAGTTTATGGGGACACTTCTTGTCCCCTTAAAACATACCGAATTAAATTTTATTCACATCATTAGCGCTTGGCGTAAAGATGCCAAATGGGTGGTTTAGTTGTGAGTAGGCAGTTTAGGTTTTTTATTTTGCTACTTCTTCAAGATTGCATGAAAATCCACTACTCCCGTGTGCATTCCCTTTTACTGCTCAGACTTTGAGAAAAAAAAGAAAAACACTGCAATTTTACTGTGATGAATGATCAGGACTGTCTTTATGGACTGTGAGAAAATTTTAGCTTTGGCCAACATTGTATCAATAAGTGTGTGCATTTGATATCTTTGTTATTGTAATTATGAAAAATGTTATCAAATCATTATTGGCCACTGCCCAAAAGAATTTGTAAAATTTTTTGTGCGGAGCATGGGGGCTACGTGGGTAGGCTGTTTAGGTTTTTTATATTGGTAACGCCGCCGCCACGTAGCGCTCTATATGAAAATCACTGGCTGTGCTGTGTGCAGTCTGTGGCTGGTTGGCATTGTGGTCTGCCATTGTAGTGTTGGGCAGCTGGATGTTAACAGCGCGTAGCGTTGCGCAGTTGGAGGTGAGGGGCCAGCAGTAGTGGATGTGGGGAAGTGAGACGACGAATTTTTGAGAGCGGATGATCTAGACGTGTGTCCATCAGAAACAGTACATTTGTAAGAATGGATGTTAAGAACTGCTATACAGTATATATTATGACTATTAAGGTAAATACATTGTTTGTTCTCTATTAAAATCTTTCATTTGCTAACTATGCCTATCAGTAGTTAGTGCCTTCAGTAGTTTTATTTAGCTGGCAGTAGTGGCGCTCGCTGTATTGCAGTAGTTCGAGTAACGAACATTTTTGGCGAAGTAAGTGATTTGTGAAAGGTATAGGTTAATGTTAGTCAGGGCCATTCTGTTGCAGGGATTGTTGAGTCAGATTGCGTTGCGCTAAAAATATTGTGTGTCAGTTTAGTGTTGATCAGAATAGGTAAAGAGCGAAATGTCTGAGTACTTTCAGTTCTGCTCAGCTGTTTGAAAATCAAATAATGTAGAGGTTTATGAGCACAGTAATTCATTAATTTTTCTAAGGGGACGTTTCATAGTTTCTGTCACCGCCTGGAATACTGGGAATCGCAAGGCTCCGCACCACTACACCACGTCTTCACATACGTGATGTTAAAATTTCGCAACGGATAACGCAGAAAAGCCCTGGTCAAGGAACCGAAGGTGCCGATCCGCATTAATTATTTAAGTGGTTGGGGGCAGACACTATCTAACTACGGAATACATACAAAAAGTCCACATCTTCCCAATTTACTATCTCTCCTGTGTACACAAATGAGAAAAACGTCTACAGGGTATTAACAAATAAAGAGAAAGAAGATAGTGAATAAACGTGGGAAATAATCTGTTGGACTATACATTAAACACTTGCACGAGGGATGAAGGTAAACTTAAGACAATATGAAAGTTCTCATCTCTAACGGTTTCGACAAAATTTATATTCGTCGATGTTGCAGAAAGAGTTCCATGGATATGAAGGAGATATAATCAGATATGGAAGAAATCAATGCCACACCTTGGCACTGCGTGAGAAATTTTTGAGAAACATTTGGGCACGTTTCACTAAGATGATGTACAAGCGTGAACCGGAGGAAGGAACAAATGGAAATCGGCATGGAACGGAATGAGTCAAGCGTCTCCATCAACTTCGACCAGGGTGAAAAACGCCTAGTTGAGCGTACATCCTATCCAGTGAAGCAGCTCTCATAAAACGAAAAGTTTCCGTCAGAGTCTGACGGCAGTTTCAGCGCCCGTCGAAATCCGAAGCTGGAGAGTCCGTTCCCAGCGGGCCCAAACCCCTCACAATTTGATACCCGAGTATCCAAAAACTGTGTGTCTCTGCTCTTCTTAGTGTCCCCGTGGAGAAACTCACCCTTAGACTTGTGTCAGATAGTCAGAACACATAACCGCTTGCCACCCTATGAGACAAGCGGAGACCGACTCCTTGAAATCCCCTTCTAAGAAAATTTTGGGAATAACAAACTGAACGTTCCCGCAGAATAAGGGAAAGCTTACTTTTGACCGGCTTGTGTGGTGGCAGTCTGTCGGGATCGTTCAGTTATTCGGAAAGACTTGAAACGCCACCGAAAAATCATTTCTTCTAAGCAAGAGGAATGTTCCTGGGGGTTCCACTAATTAACGAGACGCCATATTTGCTTTCTGATCCTTTAGTCAGAGGAAAATTTCTAGTGTAAGTGACAACTCACTTCCCCCTTCAGGGCGATGCCTTCGCCTGAGAGATTACTGTTCTTAAGAGACGCTTACTTGACAATATGAGGCGTAACTGCCGTAGGGGGTCTACATGAGGGAGGGAGGGCAAAAGGACCACGTGTTAGCACCGGTGCACCTGTACACCAGGCCATGCCTTTTCCTAGGACATGAACGGACATAACTGCTTCCTGTGTCCCTCTCATGAGAATAATTCGTTTACTTGGCTTAACATCAATCAAGTCCCACCACTGGCCGACAGTTACTGTGGCCCTTCTCAGCGATGCCAGCTTACGTCAATAATGGCCAATCTCCCCATAAGAATTTAGTTACAAATTTCTTGCTTAGTGCCTCACAAGGATGTACCTCTGAACTACAAGTGAAATATGGGATGTGAAAGGTGCTAGTTACCGATCTGCTGCAATTATTTCTGTTTCTTTTCTTTAGACCTGTGCTCATTCTTTTTCTTTTCAGAGTGACGTAAAATTACGGTAACAAGGAACAAGTCAGCCAGAGAGCTGGTGGACGCGTTTGTCCTTTCTGCTGAGACAGACTAGGGCTCGGTTAGAGAATATTCAGTGGTGTATTATCCGACGTACAACACTGCAGACGCAGCTGTAGTGGTGACTATGTCGATGTCATGATTAGGCACAGCTACGTCCCATTTCACAGGAGTGTTTGTTACCTCGCAGTCCATGCAAAGAGAACGCAAAAATGTCTTAACATTATATTTTGATGACGGGAGAGGAAGAACAGAGTTTAAGTACTAATGGAGAAGGTAGAGGATATGTTGGAGTACAGTAAGTCTATAGTGTGCAAATAACGGAATGAGCGACGCGATGCTGAGGGGAGTGGTGGCTAGAAGGTGACGCAAAGCGCACACAACAAATATTCCATTGTCTTATTACGCAGTAATTCTTGCAGTATTACTAACAACGCAATGAAATTACCGGTTCTGCGAAATCTCCCGCACAAAACTGGCCTTCAAGGCTAACAAAAGAAAGACTCTCAGTAAGATTCTTAGGGCTATGACAAGACTTTTACGAAGATGTGAAGCATCACAATTAATTAGACGACACATTGATTCATACACATTACTCAGGAATTAAACGTTGGCAAAATCATAGTATGCAAGGACTACTGTCAAACAAAAGTGTAGGTCAACATTTAGTTGTTGTAGATGTAGGCACTGGCACAATGTTAATTCAGAGTTCACTTCGCATATGTCATCAAAAAGTAGAACAAAGAGAGATGTCAATCAGAAACCGATAGCAATAAATTTAGAAATTATATAAAGATGTAGACTATGAAGTTTTGCCTTTTTTCTTAGTGCTCTATAGTACAACAAGCAAAAAATATACCACCTTCCTTTAATTCGACTAAATGTGTGACACAGTCCTGGTTCGTTAGTAATTGCATACTGTACGATACACATCTAAGGAAATCAAAGTTTAGGCACCAGCTTTCTGCTGTTGATTTCACTGACAAAATTTTGCGTGGAAATAGATTTGTTCCCCAAAAACTGAAAACATACAATCCAGATCTAAATCCCATAGTTAGATCTGAATCATGAAAAGAGTAAGATCTGTAATAATAGTGTAGCCACAGGCATTTGGGCCCATTTTCAGTGTATATATGAACACCATATGCATATATGCACTATACCCATGGTGCCACAAATCATGCCCCTTTTTTATGATGTCATCATGCCTCTGTCCTTACCTTAGCCACATTCTTTTCCTGTAAATTTACCAGTCAGAGAGCTTTTAAGAAAATACATAACCATAGTAGTTTAGCAACCAATCCCCATCTTTGTTCTCTTACCTCACACTTGGCAGTGAGCAATGTTCGATATTTGTATCGCACTTGGTGTAGAGTACAATTAAATATTTTCACATTTCAATTGTCTGTATTATTTATCAACGTTCGCTAATAATTACTTCTATAACAGAACGATTATATAGATATTTTTGTCGGGAAGTCCAACCGAAAGTTGCTATTTTTTGACAGAACTCCTAGAAGATGCAACGAATCCATGAAACAAAACGCCCACACTAACCGTCCTTTTCTCAATTGTAGCTGCGTGCTATCGGATCCACATAGCTTAGGACTGGCGGAGGACATCCAAAAAGTTCAGAGAAAGACAATTCCTTTTTGTGTTATCGCGAAGTATGGAAGAAAGTGTCACTGATATGATATGTGAGTTGGGGTGACAAACATTAAAATAAAGGTTTTTTCACTGCGGCAGGATCTTTTCGCGAAATTTCAATCACCAACATTTGAAATGCAAAATTATTTTGTTGGTACCCACCTATATAGACATCAACGAACATAATAATAAAATAAGAGAAATCAAATCTTGAAATCAGACTGTAATGTTCGTTTCTACCGCACGCTCTTCGAGAATGGAACGATGAGAAAATATGTGATGCTTAATTGAGAATTTCAGATTAGTGATGTAGAGTTATGATTTTATTCACATGTTATTTTCTCAGCAACTGTAGAATGGTATATATTTCAGAATAAAATTCAGCCATCAGCTGCATTTTCCTTTACCGATATCGACAGATTTATTTGTCGTCTTCAGATCCCTCCAAATTTCGGACGATATAAATCGTAAGAATCAGGCCATACGTTTATGTAAAGTATAAGAAGCATTCTGCGAAAAGTTACTTAATATTAGTTTAGTAGATTTCAGTATCTTCTTCACAGAAGCATAATTCCCTGATATGTCCAAAAATTTACATATTGTATACGATAATTTTAATCACAGACTGGTAATTTACAGTAAATGTATCACATTTATTTACTTAGTGAAGTTTTAGTACTAGAACATGGAAACATACAAGATATAACAGATCTAAGTACACATATTTTTATATGTGGTACCCTAACAAAGCACTGAAAGACCTAAATCGAAACAAGGCCCCGGGAGTAGACAACATTCCATTAGAACTACTGACAGCCTTGGGAGATCCAGTCCTGAGAAAACTCTTCCATTTGGTGAGCAAGATGTATGACGACAACACTTCTTAAATGCCTTCCCTGTCTGTCTTATATAACAACTCGTACATATATTTAATTGTATTTTATATGCCACAGAACTGAGAAGTTTATCAGTTGGGGGCTTCTCATTATGTTTAAAAAGAAACATTAGAGGTAAAGAATACAGTGATGTAATATTTTTTAAACAAATTAGCTATACGACATCAAATGTCACCTAGAAATGGGACTGTAGTGTATTTATTAACGGTAAGGCTATGTATGTGTAAAAGTTTCTACCACACTTGCTGGAAACCATGACGTTATTATTGTCTAAATTATTGTATAACAGCACAGAACGCATAACAATAACTTATTGGCACTACTGATACGCAGTCGGTGTCACAATGTTATTTTTACGTCTAAAATGTCTGTCAAGAACCTGTAAAGATATTGAGACTGTTGCTGAAGTGCTAATTACATCTTACAATCATTGTATTACTACGTGTATGAACAGGGCAGCTAGCATAAATGTGTTTTACTGGTAGAATGTACTTTATCATATTTTTGTGGTCCTCATTATGTGCATGCTCCCCCAATCTGCAGCTATCTATTAAACTATTAGAGAGAATTGCAGTTGGTGATTGCAGCAAGGATGAGACAAACACCGTGAGAAACAGGCATGTGTGATCTAGGCACACGGTCATCAAATATTCCGATCCACGAACCTGTATTGCGTAACGTTAGTTACGTGTGTGTAATACTTGTATTTAGGAAAACTGATGAAGGCATTACCCCTATTTTTTAAGCTCCCGGATCGGTTATAAATTTACCGGGTATCTGTCAGTAGAAGCACAATTTTTACACAATATTCCCTAAATAAATGAGATTTACCATGAATATTTTCTATACGCGTGTGCGAGAATGCATCTTAGAAAAACTTATACGCAAAAATTTGTGGGCCTCTGCTCATTAAATCAAAGTTTAATCCTGTATACTCTACAAGCAACAAGAGCTGTTCCCACTTCTTAAAAGAATTAGTTCGTCATACATTACTTTGAATTCACACTACATTACACTTTCATGTAATTGCTTGAAAGAACGTAATTAAGCTTCAGGAAAGTGATTTCACTGTATGCTTGTTTGTGGAAGCTGACCATAAAATCTAAGACTCTTAGAAGGGCATAATGACACAGTTTGTAAGCTGGATCCCTTGATTAGCATTTGCACCTTAATAACCGCCAGTTGCCCAAATGATTTTGAAAAACTTACTGAAGCTGGAATTCGCTTGGCTCTAATCCAAGTTTCGTTAATCGCACGAGATAATAATATAACAATACGCAAGCGAAAAACTTGTGCTAATAAATTTTCACTCTTATCTGTATGCACTGTCAACGTACAATACACACTTTTTTGACATCTTCGTAAATGTCACTTTCGACTTTGTTATATTGATATGAGAGAGGGTCCTGGCCAGAAACTAGTCTTCGAACGAAAATTAAAATATTTGCAGCTTGGACTGGTTTTTCGTTCTATTGCTTTAAAGTGGTTTCAGAAAAAGCCTGCTGTAAAATTTGTTAATTTCTTCGAACGAACGAAAGATTCAACTTTTGTGTGTTGTGCGACTTTCTTTTTTTGTCCCCCCCCCCCCTCCACACACACATACACACACACAGACACACACACATACACACACACACACACACACACACACACACACACACACACACTTACACCCACACGCGTGGACTGGGTGGTTTTTTTAGGTTAGATGGCCTCGGGCAAGTACTGAAAGGGCTACAGCCTCAAAGGGTGCGGGGCAAAGTCAGGACATGCGGGGACCAAGCAGCAATCGGTATTGTAATTGTAAACTGTTGAAGCTGCATTGGTAAAGTACCGGAACTTCAAGGGCTGATAGAAAGCACCGAAGCTGAAATCGTTATGGGTACAGAAAGCTGGCTGAAGCCAGAGATAAATTCTGCTGAAATTTTTACAGAGGCAAAGACGGTGTTTAGAGAGGATAGATTGCATGCAACCGGTGGTGGCGTGTTCGTCGCTGTTAGTAGTAGTTTATCGTGCACTGAAGTAGAAGTGGATAGTTCCTGTGAATTACTATGGGTGGAGGTTACACTCAACATCCGAGCTAGGTTAATAATTGGCTCCTTTTACCGACCTCCCGACTCAGCAGCATTAGTGGTAGAACAACTGAGAGAAAATTTGGAACACATTTCACATACATTTTCTCAGCATGTTATAGTCTTAGGTGGAGATTTCAATTTACCAGATATAGACTGGGATACTCAGATGTTTAGGACGGGTTGTAGGGACAGAGTATCGAGTGACATTATACTGAGTGCACTATCCGAAAATTACCTCGAGCAATTAAACAGAGAACCGACTCGTGGAGATAACATCTTGGACCTGCTGATAACAAACAGACCCGAACTTTTCGACTCTGTAAGTGCAGAAGAGAGAATCAGTGATCATAAGGCCCTGAATATTGAAGTTAATAGGAATATAAAAAAAGGGAGGAAGGTTTATCTGTTTAGCAAGAGTAATAGAAGGCAGATTTCAGACTACCTAACAGATCAAAACGAAAATTTCTGTTACGACACTGACAATGTTGAGTGTTTATGGAAAAAGGTTAAGGCAATCGTAAAATGCGTTTTAGACAGGTACGTGCCGAGTGAAACTGTGAGGGACGGGAAAAACCCACTGTGGTTCAACAGCAAAGTTAGGAAACTACTGCGAAAGCAAAGAGAGCTTCACTGCAAGTTTAAACGCAGCCAAAACCTCTCAGACAAACAGAAGCTAAACGATGTAAAAGTTAGCGTAATGAGGGCTGTGCATGAAGCGTTCAGTGAATTCGAAAGTAAAATTCTATGTACCGACTTGACAGAAAATCCTAAGAAGTTCTGGTGTTACGTTAAATCAGTAAGTGGCTCGAAACATCATATCCAGACACTCCGCGATGATGATGGCATTGAAACAGAGGATGACACGCGTAAAGCTGAAATACTAAACACCTTTTTCCAAAGCTGTTTCACAGACGAAGACCGCACTGCAGTTCCTTCTCTAAATCCTCGCACAAACGAAAAAATGTCTGACATCGATATAAGTGTCCAAGGAATAGAAAAACAACTGAAATCACTCAACATAGGAAAGTCCACTGGACCTGACGGGATACCAATTCGATTCTACACAGAGTACGCAAAAGAACTTGCCCCGCTTCTAACAGCCGTGTACCGCAAGTCTCTAGAGGAACGGAAGGTTCCAAATGATTGGAAAAGAGTGCAGGTAGTCCCAGTCTTCAAGAAGGGTCGTCGAGCAGATGCGCAAAACTATAGACCTATATGTCTGACTTCAATCTGTTGTACAATTTTAGAACATGTTTTTTGCTCACGTATCATGTCGTTTTTGGAAACCCAGAATCTACTCTGTAGGAATCAACATGGATTCCGGAAACAGCGATCGTGTGTGACCCAAACCGCTTTATTTGTTCATGAGACCCAGAAAATATTAGATACAGGCTCCCAGGTAGATGCTATTTTCCTTGACTTCCGGAAGGCATTCGATACAGTTCCGCACTGTCGCCTGATAAACAAAGTAAGAGCCTACGGAATATCAGACCAGCTGTGTGGCTGGATTGAAGAGTTTCTAGCAAACAGAACACAGCATATTGTTATCAATGCAGAGACGTCTACAGACGTTAAAGTGACCTCTGGCATGCCACAGGGGAGTGTTACGGGACCATTGCTTTTCACAATTTATATAAATGACCTAGTAGATAGTGTCGGAAGTTCCATGCGGCTTTTCGCGGATGATGCTGTAGTATACAGAGAAGTTACAGCATTAGAAAATTGTAGCGAAATGCAGTAAGATTTGCAGCGGATAGGCACTTGGTGCAGGGAGTGGCAACTGACCCTTAACACAGACAAATGTAATGGATTGCCAATACACAGAAAGAAGGATCCTTTATTGTATGATTATATGATAGCGGAACAAACACTGTTAGCAGTTACTTCTGTAAAATATCTGGGAGTATGCGTGCGGAACGATTTGAAGTGGAATGATCATATACAATTAATTGTTGGTAAGGTGGGTGCCAGGTTGAGATTCATTGGGAGAGTCCTTAGAAAATGTAGTGCAACAACAAAGGAGGTGGCTTACAAAACACTCGTTCGACCTATACTTGAGTATTTGTCGTCAGTGTGGGATCCGTAGCAGATCGGGTTGACGGAGGAGATAGAGAAGATCCAAAGAAGAGCAGCGCGTTTCGTCACAGGGTTATTTGGTAACCGTGATAGCGTTATGGAGATGTTTAGCAAACTCAAGTGGCAGACTCTGCAAGAGAGGCGCTCTGCATCGCGGTGTAGCTTGCTCGCCAGGTTTCGAGAGGGTGCGTTTCTCGATGAGGTATCGAATATATTGCTTCCCCCTACTTATACCTCCAGAGGAGATCACGAATGTAAAATTATAGAGATTCGAGCGCGCACGGAGGCTTTCAGACAGTCGTTCTTCCCGCGAACCATACGCGACTGGAACAGAAAAGGGAGGTAATGACAGTGGCACGTAAAGTGCCCTCCGCCACACACCGTTGGGTGGCTTGCGGAGTATAAATGTGGATGTAGATGTAGACACTTTCTTTGCATTCTATCACCAGATTGAACTCTTCGGACTTCGTTACTTGATATGGACTTTCTTCATGCTCTGTAATGGTCGCAATTTCTGCTGGCGAACTATGCAGTTATTAATAGTGTTGTTGGTACAGATACAAAAGTAGCGCGATAACGGATGATACATGGATGTCAGGTAGTTGCGAATCATATTTGCAGTTCTTATTAGCAGCAGTCAAACTTAGACGGCTGTTGGCCGAGTAACGGTTTCATATGATTTTCATGGGGGTAATATTTCCATTTTCCTTCCTCATATGCATTGATGAAACTGTTTCAACACGAAAGATAGTTGGACAACAATTAAGCCGTGATTGTTTATTCTCATTTTTTTCGAATTGGATCTGGTTGTAACACTCATCTTCCGCGCTATCAGAAAATATTCTCTGTGTTCAGCAGCTAACCACAAACTGACTTTAAGTTACTTTATTGGAAAGTACCGTTACTGGTTCCGAACTTTTCACACTTCATTATCAGAAGGTTTTTCGTGTTTTCATCAAAACAGAAGATATACTGGTTTTCTGCGAATTTCTCTATGATAAACAGTAAAATACAATTATTGTTTTTCGTAGGGCAATTCACAGGAAACCAATGTATGATTTGCTTTGATGAATGCACGAAGAATCGGCCCGTGATGAACTGTGAAAAATTCGAAATCGGAAATGGCACTCTTTCAATAAAGTAACGTGAAACAAATTTGTGGCAGGTTGCTGTAAACCATCAACAATTTATTTTACGTAGCAGTCACGGTCTCCAACCACGTCTTCATCTGAAAAAAATTTCAATATTATGTCTTTCTGGTACTGCTAAAGTTGAGCGTTGGACCAAATACCCTTTCGATAACGTAATATCATCAGCAATGGCTGCAGCAGATTTGCGGCTTAAGCAGTCACCTGCCAACAGCATTGATAAAGGGATGGAGGAGCGAACAGGTGTTCAGGACACACCATTGAACTTAAGATGGGAAACTGCCCTTGAAAGGTGGAAGAATCAGCAATGATCAGCGACATGAGAATGCAGAAGGCAATGCGTTAAAGATTCATTATGTGTGTCCTCAGGAGATGTGACCTGTAATAGAAAAAAGCGTCCTGACGATCTCTTCATTTGCGAAAGATTCGTCGTTCCTCTCACATTCTGGTGGGGACTGTGAAGTGGCAGGCGAACATGAGAAAAAGAGCGAATAGTCAATGAAGAGATAACGTTCTCCAAGGTAGCTAACTAGATAGCTGCTATAGAAGCTAGTAAATGTGAAAAGGGAAATTCTAAGGCTCATTCTAGATACAGTGGGACTCAGTGACGTGGAATGAGAAGAAGAGAAGGATTTATGATCAGGCGAATATAGGGTAATATCTACTGCAGCATAAAATGGTGTAAAGGGAGTAGGAACGTGGGGCAGAGTATGAGCTACTATGAACAATTAAGTGATAGGATCGTTCTCATCAGAATTGACAGCAAACCAACACCGAAAACAATATGGTAAGTATACTTGCCGACGTCGCAGGCAGATGAAGAGATAGAGAAGGTATACGAGGATACTGAGTGGGTGAAAATCTAATAGTCACAGGTGATTGAACGCGGTTGTAGTGGAAATAAAAGGAAAGGTTACAGGAGAATATGACCTTGGTACTAGGAATGAGAGAGGAGAACGACTAATTGATTTCTGCAACAAATTTCAGCTAGTAATAGCGGATACTCTGCTGAAGAATCACGAGAGGAGGAAGAATACTTGGCCAGGTAGAGATCCCGAAATCAGATATTGGATTGTTAGGCGTACCTAGAAGCAGATATGGACTCAGATCATAATTTAGTAATAATGAAGAATAGGTTGAAGCTTTTTTAAGAGGCCACTCAGGAAGAACGAACCTGCGAAAGAATGAAGTACAGAACTATTAAGGAATGAAGAGATACGTATGAAGTTCTCTGAGGCTATAGCTACTGCGATAAGAAATAACTCGGTAGACAGTTCAGTTGAAAAGGAATGGACATTTCTAAAAAGGGGGTACTGAATTTGGGAAAAAAGGTAGGTACAAGGACTGTAAGTACGAAGAAACCATGGGTAACAAAAATACTTAACTGAACAACGAAAGAAGGAAGTACAAAAATGTCCTGGGAAATCCAGGAATACAAATCACTTAGCAATGAAATAAACAGGAAGTGCACGGAAGCTAAGGCGAAATGGCTGCATGAAAAATGTAAAGAAATCGAAAAAGGAATGATTGCCTGAAAGACTGACCTAGCACACAAAAAACGCAAAACAACCTCCGGTGAAATTAAAAGCATTGGCGGTAACATTAAGAGTGCAATGGCAATTCCGCTATTAAATGCAGAGGAGAGAGCGGACAGATGTAAAGAATACACTGAAGGACTCTGTAGGGGGAGGGCTTGCCTGATGACGCGGTAGAAGAGGGAACAGGGGTCAGTTGGGAAGAAATAGAGGATCTAATATTAGAATCACAAAGAAAATTGGATGACTTAAGATCAAATACGGGAGTAGGGAAAGATAACATTCCATCGTAACTTCTAAGATCATTTGGGGCATGTGCGTAAAAAAAGACTGTTTACGTTGGTGTGTAGAATGTGTGAGACTGCAAACATACCACGAGACTTTCGCAAAAACATCATCCATACAATTCCGAAAACACTAACAACGGACAAATACGAGAATTGTCCCACAATCAACTTAACAGAGCATGCATCCAAGAATAATACGCTGAAGAATGGAAGAGAAAATTGAACACCTGTTAGATGATGATAATTCTGGTTTTAGCAAATGTAAAGGCACCAGAGAGACAGTTCTGACGTTGCTGTTGATTATGGAAGCAAGACTCAAACATATAGGATCTGTAGACCTGGAAAAAGCGTTCGGCAATGTATAATAGTACAGGATGTTCGAAATTCTAAGGAAAATACAATGTCGATACGAACCAAAAGGGGTCATTATGACAGGAAGAACAAGGAGGAAATGATCCAGTTAGAAAAGGGTGTAAGACAGGAATGGAGTCTTTCGCCTACTGTTCAGATCTCTACATCGAAGAAGTAATGATGGAAATAAAAGAAAAATTCAAGAGTGGAATAGAAGTTCAAAGCTACAGGATATCAGTGACAAGATTCGCTGACGATAAGGAAAGCAGCAAAGTAACCCATGATGGACGGAGTAAGGAGGACATAGAAAGCTGACTTGCAGTGGAAAAGAGGGAATTTACTGATATCAAACGTAAACCTTAATTTGTGAAAGATATTTCTGAGAATGTACGTTTGGAGCACAGCATGGCATAGTAGTGAAACAGGTGCTGTGGAAGAAACGGAAGGGAAGAGAATCGAAGTATTTGAGAGGTGATGCTAAAGAAGAATGTTGAAAATTATGTAGACTGATAAGGTAAGGAATGACGAGATCCTCCGCAGAATCGGCGAGGAATGGTATATGTGGAAAACAGTGACAAGAAGAGAGGCAGGATGACAGGGACATCTGTTAAGACATCAGGAAACAGCTTCCTGGGTACTAAAGAAAAGTGTAAATGGGAAAAGCTGTAGACAAAGACACGGACTGGATTACATCCAAAACATAAATAAAGATGCAGGTTTTAATTGCTACTCTGAGATGTAAAGTTTGGCATAGGAGAGGAAATCGTGGCGAGCCGCTTCAAACTAGTCAAAAGACTATGAATAACTACGAGTACTTATTTTGTGCAGTTTTAGTCGATTTTGAATTAAGATGACGTTTCCCGCAATATATCAAAGTTAAAGAGTACCATACGTACAAAGCAATTTGCATCAAAAACAGATGATGTCAGTCCGCCGGAGTGTCCGAGCGGTTCTAGGCGCTTCAGTCTGGAGCCGCTCGACCTTTATGGTCGCAGGTTCGAATCCTGCCTCGGGCATGGATGTGTGTGATGTCCTTAGGTTAGTTAGGTTTAAGTAGCTCTAAGTTCTAGGGGACTGATGACCTCAGATGTTAAGTCCCACAGTGCTCAGAGCCATTTGAACAGATGATGTCAACAAGTTTCCTAATATTTGGTTAGAATGGCGTTGAGGCAGAAAATACATCTAGCAAACAGTAGTGAAATAATTTTAGCGGCATGAGTATTAATAGACTAAAAAACTAAAGGAACTATCTGGCTTTGTTTTTCTTGAAATGAATTTGATGGTTTTTAGCGAAGCAGTGCTATCTCTATCGACAGTGAAAACGCATCTTAAATATTTGTAGTCTAACGTTTGTTCCAAGCTACGTACATGTCTTTTGGTTAGAAAGACCGTATTTACTGTCTTTGGCGGTAAAAGTTTAGTACATTCCGAAATGGTCTTCCAAAGTTGTAGGTTAGGACAGATACACGACATACAATATTGCACTTCCTGTGTTGTTAAGAAGAATGTTGCAGTGTGGCTTTGGACAGGAATGCATGTCCGAAGGAACAGGCACTGTGACGGCTACAGTAGTTATGAGATATATGAAATGTATTTTCATTTGAGAATACGAACAACCATTAGGTCTCTCGGGGGGCTGAAGATAGTCAAAATTTGTTCCGGGCCAGGGCTGGAACCTGGATTTCCTGCATTACGTGAGCGGTAACCTTAACCTCTCTGGCTGTCCGTGCACAATTCACGGCCAGACCCTAACTCTCGTATGTCGTCGTTCCTGCGCCACAGCCTGGACTCATACACTGACTGTAATTCCCCTACAGGAGAGGATATTTTAACAAAGAACCTTCCGGTCATTGGACGACGAATACGATATTGCGCTGCCTGTGTTGCTAAGCTAAAAGATGCAATGTTCCTGTCACACTCACCCATTCAGCATCGCAATTATCTACTTATGTCTCTCTGTTATTGTTTCCTGTGTCACAGCGACGGTCCCCTTCGTTCTGTCCTCCTACTACAATCTCCTCTCAGTTTCACCATCTCTCTGCAGCTCTCTCTTACTCTAATTATCTCATTACTTCCTTCTTACAGTGATGCCTCCTCGCACTGTCACTATCTCTTTCATCCTCGTTGTCATTGTCATACGTCCTGTCTCTTATTATCAGTGATTGCTCACAACCACTTCCTGTTTCTCTTTTTCTGTATCTCCCTCCCCCCCCCCCATTCCCCCTCCGATGGGCACTGACTCCTTCATTCTTTTCCTAGCCCTGTTCCGTCAGATATGTTCCACTGAGTCTCTCTCTTACTCTTACAATAGCATTGTCTCCCCCTCTCTTTCTATAACACAACCACTGTCTTTCAGAATCTGCCTGACACTATCACCGTCTTCTCAGCATAAAAAAAACCACGAGTATCTACACACGCCAAACTTTTTGGAGATTTTTTAAAGATGATGAGGAAGGTATAACGAGGCAGCTGGTAGCCCACTTTTCAGTCAGTCATTTAAAAGGAGCATATAAGCCTTCCTGTGCTCTGATAGGTGCATTTTCCACTGGTCCCCTTCTTTTCCCTGCATCATCAGGGCATTTAACTCATATGAAATGTACTCGTCAGTAAAATTTAGATAGCTTACTTTTGAATAAATTAAAGACCTCAAAACTAATTTTACACCTCAGACTGTATTTTGAGAGCAAAAACATTTTGCATGTGCTTCAGTATTACAGCATGATGTACTCAAATGATAAATGAGACGCTTTACAGCTTACACTGTGTCATCAAAAGTATCTGGACACCCGTTGAAAATGACTTACAAGTTCGTGGCGCCCTCCATCGGTAATGCTGAAATTCAGTATGGTGTTTGCCCACCCTCAGCCTTGGTGACAGCTTCCGCTCTAGCACGTTCAGTCAGGTGCTGGAAGGTTTGTTTGGCAATGGCGACCCATTCTTCACGGAGTGCTGTACTGAGGAGAGGTTCCGATGTCGGTCTGGCACGAAGTAAGCCTTCAAAAGCAACCCTAAGGTGTTTTACAGAATCCAGGTCTGGACTCTGTGCAGGCCAGTCCATTACAGGGATGTTATTGTTGTGTAACCGCTCCGACACAGGCCGTGCATTATGGTGTTCGATCGCTTTGAAAGATGCAATCACCATCTCCGAATTGCTCTTCAACAGTGGGCTTAAAACATCAAAGCAGACCTGTGCTGTGATAGCAAAACAACAAGGGGTGCAGGCCCCCTCCATGATAAACACGACAACACCGTAACACCAACATCATCAGCTGTGTTTTACAGAATCCAGGTCTGGACTCTGTGCAGGCCAGTCCATTACAGGGATGTTATTGTTGTGTAACCGCTCCGACACAGGCCGTGCATTATAGTGTTCGATCGCGTTGAAAGATGCAATCACCATCTCCGAATTGCTCTTCAACAGTGGGCTTAAAACATCAAAGCAGACCTGTGCTGTGATAGCAAAACAACAAGGGGTGCAGGCCCCCTCCATGATAAACACGACAACACCGTAACACCAACATCATCAGCTAGGAATTTTACTGTTGGCACTACACACGCTGGCAGAAGACGTTCGCGGAGCATTCGCCATACCCACGCCTTGCCATCGTCACTCCTCACTACGTTTCTCCATTGCTTAATCACCCAATGTTTACACTCCTTACACCAAGCGAGGCATCGTTTGGCATTTACCGGCGTGACCTGTGACTTATGAGCAGCCGCTCGACCATGAAATCCAAGTTTTCTCACCTCCCGCCTAACTGAAGAAGTTTGGAATTCCTGTGTGATACTCTGGATAGATGTCTGTCTGTTACACATTACGACCCTCCTCAACTGTTGGCGGTCTGTCAGTCAACAGACGAGGTCAGCCTCGACGCTTTTGTGCTGCCCCTTCACGTTTCCTCTTCATTATCACATCGGAAACAGTGGACCTAGGGATGTTTAGGAGCGTGGAAACCTCCAGTAAAGACGTAGGACATATCGGAAACAGTGGACCTAGGGATGTTTAGGAGCGTGGAAACCTCCAGTAAAGACGTAGGACATAAGTGACATCCAATCACCTGACCACGTTCGAAGTCCGTGAGTTCCGCGGAGCGCCCCATTCCTCTCTCTCACGATGTCTAACGACTACTGAGGTCATGTCGGTGATATGAAGTATCCGGCAGCATGTGACAACACAATTCACCTAATATGAAAAACGTATTATTTTCTTGGGTGTCCGGATAATTTTGATCACAAAGTGTATTTCTGCGTGCTATGTCACTTTATCAACTAGGTTTTGGCCTCGCTTTTTATTTTATGTGCGTATTTTGGGTGTACAAGTAGGATAACTTGCTATCTCCGTATCTCGGATATAGATAAAATTATGATCAATCTTTTCAAGGTTGTTTTTCATCGGGATCTCAGGAATATACCATTAAAATTACAGGAATCTGCTACCCATAGCTCTTCAGAATCCGCGGCTTGGTTCTGGTATCCAAAAAGCTAGTTTTTGGAGTGTTTCTCGATAAAAGAGAAAACGAGTGAATATTTTCGTAAATGGTGCGACGGTTCCTCTAGGTTAATGCCTAAAAAACTTACCATTAAAATTTGACCAATTTTCTACAGTTATTTATTTTTTAGATCTCTCCTCTTACCAGATTTTGGACGTAGAAGTAGTGTCATTTTGAACCTTTATAACTGGGAAATGGATAAATATAGCAAAACAATTTTCAAGGTTGTTCGAGTTCGGGATCCCAGGTATATACTGCACAAGGTTCTGCTGTTTTCTGTTAATATTCGTCTTGGAATCCATGGCTGGGTTTTTGTCCGCTGGTGACGGCGACAATGTAGTAATCAAATCCTTTCTTGTTGCCTTTCGAGGAACCGACCTTGAAGTAATGGTGCCTCCACACATCTCATCAAGGCCACCGCAGACCACATCAAACACAAAAAGAACCAACCGATTTGCTCCATTTGCCTAAGCAGAGGAAGTGTGTCATATTCATAATTTGACCATATATTGTAGGTTAATGAGAGTAAGACGATCCTTCTTTTGGGTGTACAAATAGTCCGTAGCCCAACGGCTATCCAAAATACCTGACCCTACATTTTATCAGTAGTACAACCCTCGGCATAAGCACTAGAAAACCAATTTTTATGCTGTTTCAGGCATACCGTTAATATATGAATAAACCCAAATTGTAGCGTCGAGGCATAAACCGTGAGACGTATCAGTGGTCTACTCCTGACAGGAGTTTGATGTGGTGTAACCAGTTCTTGCCAGATGAGCTACTTGTGACTTGAACTCGCAAAACAAAGAAAAGATAGTCTTCCCTCCCTGGCAGGAATCACTTGCACCTCATTCCATTCTCTAATGTCCTCTCAAGGTGGCTGGAAGCTGCACCATTATGTGAGGAGAGGCTGGAATTGGTTTCGTCTGTAGAGCATCTGTTTTGTGGTCATATTCAGAAACTAACTCTCATACTCTCCTTGATGTGGGCTGCGGCATTCAACTAATGGTCACCTCGCGAATTGGAAAGTGAAAAACAATGGGAAGGTTCGTCATGGATCCAGCCTTCAGAGAAACTGACAACTGGAAGCAGGAAACTGTGAGTCACACGGAATTCACTAGCACACTTCGGCTGGTGTTTAGACGGATCCAACGAAAAACTTCACAGCTCGAGTGGCCGCAACCTTCTCTGTGATATGAACGGGTGATACATTCAGACCTATGCATCTGTTGTTCGTAGCCCGTAAGGTAAGTTTATGAAGACGTCATACCTCTGTAGCTCAGCTGCCTCTACGTGGCCCATTTCCAACCTAAAGCACTATGGTGTTTTGAGCTTCTATTTAAAATCAAGACTTCGTAAGCAAGTTAGAGCTTACAGCAGAAGCTCGGGAGAATGTAAGAATTGTGAAGTTCCCAGTTCCCCAGTCTACACTTTACAAACAACTCAGAGTAAATAGGAAGAAATCAGTAGTGTATACTCACTCATTTGTATTGGTTACAGTAGTTTTCGTATACAAATAATGTTTCATAACTGTGATCAGGAACCACTGAAACACTTCTTCAGTGACGCACTACATCACGATTCACTTTGTTTATCTCACTTAAAATGCTACGAAGTCCAGTTCCTTTTGTACCAGCTTGCAGTAATGTTCGAGTAGGCTATTCCATTCACTGGGATTTGTGTCGCACACTGACGCTCACTGCTTGTACGTTTCCCTCCGTACGCTATCAGCGTCACTGATAAGATAAAGCACCCACCTTTGATAGCCGAGTTGGTAAGTAAATTGGCTGCCAGTTTCCCTGCAGCGAGGCTATGTTTGTTTTGAACACGTTTTTATCGAAGTTGCTACCGCAATGCGATATTCAGTTCCTCGAACTGGAAAGATTTCTAAGGGAAATGAGTACCTGTTTCATATTACCACTGACGGTAATGACTCGGTACGGTATCTATCCTTCCAAGAAAATTTACTTGTATTTACAAACAAATGCACGAGCGGTGAGAAGCTTATCTGCGGAATTTGTTTCACTCGTTTCTTCGCTCTAATGTCATTACAGCACAGTTAGAACGGAGAATAAAGTGATCTCGTTGTGACAGTCGTTGGAAAGTTGGAAGAAAAGCGCGAGAAATATGCTTCTTGTATTGTGGAATCAACAATTGCCCTATTTCGTAGATTCATCACACTGAGCTATTCGGGAGAAACAAGCATATCAAGCTAGTTCAGTCTTGTTAGTTTAAATTTTCCTGGTTTTATGTAAAAAAACTTTAGAGACTGTGAGGAAGACATCTCCATCCTCATTCATCTTTGGCAGTGATGACCTTGGTGTTAACAGAACTTTAATAATTTACTGCTCCTTCCTTCCTTCCGATACACGTCGATCGAATCAAAAACTCAGAATGGTGGGCAGTAACATACCTTTACATTCCTTACATTTGTGTGCCATATGGTGTGGCGGCAGGAATACGCAAAACAACTATGAAATAAATTTAGCTTGTTTTCACGTAAAACTGAAGGTAAACTTCAAGCATGAGTGAAGTTGATAGGACCTAAAAACCTCTCAATTGTAGGCAAGCACCATATTCCGACACAAAGTGGATAAATAAATGAAATAAATTGTATTGGGTCATTTACCCACATTGCGTTTGTTTTTATTTGTAGTCATCAGTGTCACTTGATTCATATTTTCATTTAAGTTGTCGTTCTCTATTTAGCTAATATGAAAGTTCAAGCGTTCCAAACATCACTCCTCCAAAGTAACTTGGCATTGGACCAAGCACATGCTGCAAAGATCAATTTTTAAGTCTTACTGTATATGTAGAGGTAGAATTCCAAAAACAAAGAAAATATAAGTAGTTATTGTAGATTTAAATGTTGCTTAAGACAGAATTTGAAACAACGGCCTTCTGTAGAAGCTGAGTAAGGGAATTCCATGCCACACAATATTGAACTAATCAGCACCACGCTGTGAAACAGATACTTTCGTGCTATAGAATGCGACTATGTAAGAGACATAGATGAACAATGGACTACCGCAGGGGTCTGCTCTTCACATTTGCCTAATAGTGCTGTAAGAAAGTTTGACTACGCTGTTTACTTAGCCTTAACTGTCGAAAAACTGTGAAATCACCGAGACAGTTGTATCAGAACATTTGTCCACTGTGAATGAGTACTTAACAGAATGACTGCTTGTACCAAATCTTAACAACGGTGAAGTTAGTTGCTTTCACCTAATAACAGAGATCCAAATGATCAGCTGAACAGAGGAAGCCGGCGGGTGTGGCCGGGCGGTTCTAGGAGCTTCAGTCTGGAAGCGCGCTACCGCTACGGTCGCAGATTCGAATCCTGCCTCTGCCACGGATGTGTGTGATGTCCTTAGGTTAGTTAGGTTTAAGTAGTTCTACGTTCTAAGGGACTGATGACTTCAGAAGTTAAGTCCCATAGTGCTCATAACCATTTTAACCATTTTTGAACACAGAGGAAAAACATTGAATGAACCCTAAATGTCTGGGAGAGGGATTAGGAAGAATTTTATCCGTCAAGCAACTTACTGAAAATATTGGGTGCAAGAAGACAGCTAACAATAACATCCATAAGTTTACTGGCGCTGGGGAACTGCGGCAGTCCTGACGAACTCCTGCACTAAGCGTGATACAGCCTGCAGCCGGATTTTGTGCACCAGTCCGACTGAACAGCTATTCTGCAAAGCGATAGACGCCCAGTTGCAAACGGCAGTGAGGATTTCTACTGGATGCATAAATTCAACTCCACTGTATTAGTTTCCAAATTTCAGCCATATAGCTGCGTGACCTCTGCACAGACAGGAAGTATTCATCAAGGAGTAAAGAAAATAATCAATCCTGAGTTGGCCATCTACCAGGACATACTAGAAAGGTCATTAAACCCACCTTGGCCTCTTTCTCAGCAACTTGTTGGCGAGAGCTTCAATTTCAATGACGAAAGATTGGAAGTGTGGAATTAAAACACTCTATTATATACCCCGTAAGGAATTGACGTGGTTTTCAACTCCCTCTTCAGGAAAGGAAAGTTTAAGCAGAACATGGACGGGACACGATATTTGCACAAAAAATCTATACGCGTGGGCAAAACTGAAAACACCATACTACAAATATCAAGTTCCAAGCCAATGTATTCGTCAATCTGTCGAAGAACGCAAACATACATATCCTGGTGATCCGATGGAGTTTTTAGTTCCAACACCCGTATGCCTTGAGTGAATAGCTGCAATTAACCTTACCATACGAAGTTTATATTTTATATGTTTCTTCTTTTCATGTGCTCTGGCTTGTTAATACAGCATATAACTCCTGCACCTAATATCTTCTAGAATAATTTGTAGCAATGAACACTATCAGCTGTTGTATTATTTTTATTTAGTTGCTACTGGTTTCGGTGACACAATCCAACATCTTCAAGCCTCTCTACGGCACAAGGTTATCACGTTTTCAACTGGAATCACCACCATATTTCTCGTAAAAGAAGCAGAAAGCATCGGAGTCCATGGAACGTGTCGTGTGTGGTACGTCATGTTTGCTGCACATCAACGCCAAAGTTAGTCGATGGTTTCTGCTTTCTGCTCCTTTTACTATAAATATGGTGATGATTCCCCTAGAAGAAGTGATCACCCTGTTCCGTAGAGTAACCTGCAGATGATTTCAGTTTCTTTGTTTTCTGATAGCTGATCATTCACATTTCGCTTCCATACATCACTGGGATCGAGACATACACTTTCGGGAACTCCTTACTCGTATACAAATCATTATTTAAAACCATTATCGTTTATTTATTTATAAAAGGCCGCTTTCTTTACCTAATCTAATCTAGTTCTGATATCTTTCTCATTTTGAAATTCATGTATAACCTTACTTCCTATATAGGAGAAATTCCTCTGCTTTGCCGTTTCCCATTTTTATATTAAACTAGTCGGTTATCTCCTCTATACGACTACGCCTGCGATTTTGATTTGTTTATCGTTAAGTCAAATGCTATACTAAATATGTTGTTTCTTTCTCTCCACAATTTTTCTAACTCATCCTTACGTTTGGCCAGAAGGGCTATCTTCTAAGAACCTGGAACTTTCATTCCTTTCCGAATTTTTTTCAGATTCTTCATTATTTCGTTGATGCACAAGTAAAGCTACGATGGTGATCAGTTGTTGCTCTGCCTTTTACAATTTTTTTTCTTTACTTATTACGCCCACTTCCCTGATATGGTTTGACTTTAATGCAGTTGCATTCAGTGCTATATTAGGCGCCACGAGATGGACAAGACTCATTCTACTGACTCCCAGTCAGTGCCTATAGTCACATTCGTCATTTCTACAACCATTTTGAGGTTACAGTTTCGTGTGAAATTCGCAGTTCCTATTACGGGTCTATTTAAATGCCTCACTTTTCATGACGCTGCATTCTCATCTATGACATTGAGTGAACGTTCTCATTTGAATACTCGATCCGAATTTCCGAGATTTCGAAGCTAACACTGATTCTTTAAAATGCATTACAATTTGGCATTGCCAGGTAGGTGCCAGCCTAGTAGTACGAGCAATAGTAGCAGTTTTACTCATCCGTATATCATTTTCATAAGGCTGCTGGACATGCCTTGGTATTACAATTGAAGAACAACAAAATTAGCATTGTTTATGTATGCAGGTAGTAACATACTTAGACGTCAAGATGGACAAGGATAGGAAAGGTAGTCAGACTTAATGTAGGAACCATTATCTATATAAATCAGGAAAGCCTAAATCGTTATAGTTGTATGAAGATTGCAACCTCCAAATCTCACATACGACACTAGCCTTTTTAAAAGTGTTACCTAATTCGCTTTATCCCGAGGGTACTATACTGTTTTTCAAAGAGGTTATTAAATGATGTAAAGAAATGGTGCTAGACTATTCAATCACTTTTTACGTCCACTCACTTCACACAGTACACATACTATACGCACATTATTTCATAATTTAATACTACACACACTATTAAGCCGACGTCAGGACTATATGGACGATGCTTGGTTTCCATTTTCTGTGCAGCAATTTTCGATTTGACAGTCTGAATACCTGAGTGAGGTTCTCCATAGAACGAGTGAGGAACTGAGGTTTTTTTGTCCGTTTTGTGATAACCGCTTTAATATTTTTTTAAAATTTTATATTACAAATTCTTATGTTAGTATCTCTGGAGCAGAATCAGTTATAGAACTTGTGTAGTGTACAAAAATATTAACAGTTATTGATGTATGTGGAGAGGCAGAGCATCGACGTACATAACTAATAGGACTGGACCTAAACAAAAGCCTAGTGGGACCTCCTTCGTTACTTATCCCCAGACACTAATATTAATGAATTGAATATATGACATACCATTCGTCATGTATGGTGCAATGAGACTTGTGTATCCATATGTTTTTTTCTTCTGGATTCGTTTTCCTGTTCTTATAGAATGAATGTGGACTTACACTATGTGATCAAAAGTACCTGGACACCCCCAAAAACACACGTTTTTCATATTAGGTTCATTTTAATGCCACATACTGCCAGGTACTCCATGTCAGCGACCTCAGTAGTCATTAGACATCTCAAGAGAGCAGAATGGGGCGCTCCGCGGAACTCACAGACTGCGATTGGGTGTCACTTGTGTCATACATCTGTACGCGAGATTTCCACGCTCCTAAACATCCGTAGGTCCACTGTTTCCGATGAGATAGTAAAGTGGAAACATTAAGGGACACGTACGGTACAAAATCGTGCATGCTGACCTTGTCTGTAGATTGGTTCAAATGGCTCCAAGCATTATGGGACTTAACATATGAGACCATCAGTCCCCTAGACTTTGAACTACTCAAACCTGACTAACTTAAGGACTTCATACACATCGATGCCAGAGGCAGGATTCGAACCTGCGACCGTAGCCACAGCGTGGGTTTGGCCTGAAGCGTCTTGAACCGCTCGGTCACAGTGGACTGCGCTCTGTTGACTGAAAGAGACCGCCGACAGTTGAATAAGGTCGTAATGTGTAATAGGCAGACATCTATCCAGACCATCACAAAGGAATTTCAAATTGCATCAGGATCCACCGCAAGTACTATTACAGTTAGGCGGGAGGTGAGGAAACTTGGATTTCAATGTCGAGTGGTTACTCATAAACCACATCTTACGCCGGTAAAGGGCAAATGACGCCTCGCTTGTTGTAAGTAGCGTAATCATTGCACGATTGAACAGTGGAAAAACGTTGTGTGGAGTAACGAATCACTGTACACAATGTGGCGATCCGATGGCCGGGCGTGGATATGGCGATAGTCCGGTGAACGTCATCTGCGTAGTGCCAACAGTAAAATTCGGAGGCTGTGGTGTTATGGTGTGGTCGTGTTTTTCTTGGAGGGGGCTTGCACCCCTTGTTGGTTTGGGTGGCACTATCACAGCACAGGCCTACATTGATGTTTTAAGCACCCTCTTGCTTCCTACTGTTGAAGAGCAATTTGGGGATGGTGACTGCATCTTTCAACACGATCGAGCACCTGTTCATAATGCACGGCCTGTGGCGGAATGGTTACACGTCAATAACGTCCCTGTTATTGGACAGGTCGGCACAGAGTCCTGGCCTGGATCCTATAGGACACCTTTGAAATGTTTTGGAACGCCGACTTCGTGCCAGGCCTCCCCGACAGACATCGATACCTCTCCTCAGTGCAGCACTCCATGAAGAATGTGGTGCCCTTCCCCAAGAGACCTTCTAGCACCTGATTTAACGTATGCCTGTGAGAGTAGAAGATTACATTAAGGCTAAGGGTGGGCGAACACCGATTGAGGGCGCCACAAACTTGTAAGTCATTATCAGCCAGGTGTCCGGATACTTTTGATCACATAGTATACCAACAAACTGTCTCATTTTAGTCCAAGGTTTGTTCTGTAAGTGACTGTAGGTGTCATCATAAGATCGTTTGGCAGGCCTTCGTCTCAACACACGGAGGAACGAGCGCTCTGTGGAACCAGACTGCCACAAAGTAACCCACAGCACCAGCAGTGTTTCACTTGGAAACCCAACGGCGGTGATCGGAGCCATCGGCGGTGACCCCGGTAACTGTGGCGGCTACCCGGACCATAATGAGCAACAAATTGCCGCCCCCGGCCGGCTCGTTACCAGGGGCTGGGCGGCGCGGCTTATCGCCCTCCGTGGCTCACGCGCCGCGCCTCGCCGAACGCGGCGCCGCCCCCCGCCCAACGCCCACCGCGCTATCCGCCGGTCATCGCCGCTAACCCCGCCGCCAGCGCGGAAGTAACGACTACCCACCGCTGATCTCGAGGGACGTTCACTCCGTGGATCAGGCTCTGCGCTCGTCGCCGCCAAGTGACGCGCAGACGTCGTCCACGAGCCTCTCTCCTTATCCCTCTCTGAGCGGTGAGCCCGTCCTCATTTCAGGCCAGCATTCACACTTTCTCCAGAACTGGCATACTCGTTCTGTTAACGAAGAAGAGAGTCATTTCCCATGTACAGTTCCACGCATAGATTTTCATAACAGAGGATAAATATAACTATTTAGAAGCGTTTTTCATTCGGGGAAAGACACATACCTTCTACAGGAAGATTAAAGAGGCTTTTAGAAAAAAAAACAGAAGCACATGAAAAACCAGTCCTAAGCAAAGAAGAGAAAGCAGAAAGATGGAAGGAGTATAAATAGGGTCTATGCAAGTGAGATGAGCTGGAAGACAATATTGTAGAAATGGAAGAGGACGCTGATGAAGATATGAGAGATATGACAGAGCGCTGATAAACATAAGCCGAAACGAGGCTCCGGTAGTAGACGACATTCCGTCAGAACTACTGACAGCCGTGGGAGAGCAGGCATAACAAAACTCTTCCATCTGGTGTGCAAGTCACATGAGACAGGCGAAATACCCTCGAACTTCCAGAAGAATAAAGTAATTTCAATTTCAAGAAAAGCTGGTGCTGACACGTTTGAATATTATATTAATAAGTCATGGCTGAAAAATACTAACACTAATTGCTAACAGACCAATGGAAAAACTAGTAAAACTGACTTCGGGTTTATCTGTTTCGATTAAAGAGAAATGTAGGAACATGCAAGGCATTACTGACCCTACGACTTACCTTAGAAAATAGGTTAAGGAAAGGCAAACCTACGTTCGTAGCATTTGTGCAGAGAAAGATTTTGACATTATTGAGTTGAATACCCTCATTCAAATTCTGAAGAGAGCAGGGGGGAAGTAAAGGGAGTGAAAGCCTGTTAACAACTTGTATAGTAACCAGACGGCGGTTACAAGATTCGAGGGGCATGAAAGGGAAGTACAGTGGCGTTAAGTTCCTGGTTCCCGTAAGGGTCGGCGTTTTTGACGCTCGTGAGGAGTAAAGTATTAGCACATGCGTGCAGGGTGTGGTAGTTCTCCCTGCTGCCACAGAATAGGACGCGAGGGTATACGGTTGGTCACAGAAAGAGCTCAGAGAAGTACAGAAGGACGTGTGAAGAGTTGGCCGCTGTTCCCTATATTGCCCATGTGTGATAGAGAATCACACAGTGCTGGTGGCATATTGTGGTCCTCTTACTGTACGAGTAAGCCGATGTTAATGGGACTGTCTGCTTGTTGTTGCTCGCCGACAGGCCAGCTACATCCAGAATCTTTAAGTAACGATCCTTTTCTTAAATTAAAAGGTGAAGCCGTTACTGAATTTAGCTGTGCAGCATCTGTCCCTGGTGCACTGAATAAAGAGAAATATAAGAATAGGACTCTTTATATTCCCAGTCAAAATAGTGGTAAATAGGGTTTTACATTGATCGTAAGGTAACACGATCACATCATTTAAATCATGTAAGTAAAAGATGTGAAAATGCCATAAGTATCTTTCGTTCTGTGACAGGTGTCTGTTGAAGAGCAGAGCAAACGATCTGCAGTGCTAGTACAAAGCTATCTGCGTATGTATTGGAGAATTCATATCGACTACTACTAACGCTTTGCTGGTGAAATTAAATGAAATACCATTAGACCTACGCAGGAAATATTCCTCTTGAAAGTCTTTCCTTTTCTAACCCTTTGTTTCCTGACATAAGAAAAAATTTGCTTTTTAACATTTTCTTTGCTATTGTGGCCTCAAATGACGGTACGATTTTTGTAAAATTTTATTTTATTTTTTACAACTTTTTTCACCGTGGACAGAATCACAACATGCGCAGAAAAATATTCCAATTTTTATAACTTGTACAATATTCCACATAAATATTAAATATTTTTACATTAGAAAATTAATTAACAAAAATATATTTCTGATTTTTTAAAAATTTCGCATAAATTTACCTTCTAGAGCAACTTTACAATACATAGTAACTTCGCTTTACATTTTTGACAGTAGGGGCCTATATACATATCACATATTTAGTGATACCTCGTGAAATTGTAGGAACAGTTCTTTTCCTTATTGCAGCACAAATACACTTTACATGTACTACATTGTGAATGTGGTCTCAACTGAATTTTATTTTTCGCACACACTTCGCATCATCCTCTTTTACAACTGAACACCACAAAATGGTTTCCTCGGTTGCCAAAACGTACATCCTTAGGAACAGAAAAGTTACCTTTCCTTCTCTTTGGGGGAGTTATTTCATCTTTACCAGAGTTTCTCTTTTTGAGATTTGGCACTTGGTGTTCATTCATTAGCCCTAGTGTCACAGAACGCCTGAATTCCAGTAGTGGCAGTGCCACTTGTAGGTCACTGAAAATGACCTAAGCATTCACAAAAGCAATTTCTAATGCTCCCCAGAAGAGACATTTCTTTGATCGCCTGTCAAGACCATAAGTGAACGTAATCTGTCTGCATGATCCACACTACCCATGTTCTTATTGTAATCACATACAAGAACTGGACATGGTATAGTCATACTAGGTCCATCTTTCTGTTTTCTTGACACTACGCTCTGTTCAGTGGCAGGGAAGTTTGACGCAAAATACACTACTTTATTGTCCCTCCATTGAAAGACTCTGATTTGATTCCCCACGCTTTAGAGATTTTTCTTTAGGTAAATTCGCTGGCAAACCTTTCCTATCTATCTATCTATATACGAATCCTGCTCCAGCTACTGCCGGGTCTGGGTGCTGACGAGTCCTCTCCATTTGGCTCGGTCCTCCCACCTATTTTCTTCCTCCACTTGCTGCCAGGTCACACCTCTCCTTTCAACAGATATTCTCACTCCCATTTTCCACCGTGTTCTTGGGCGCCCTCAAGGTCTTTTCCCATTCATCTTTAGTTGTTCCATAATTTTGGGGAGTCTCTGTCCATGCATCCTCTTAACATGCCCATACCATCTTAATCTCTTTCTTTCAATTTCTTCTCTCATACTTTCTTGTTTGAGGTTCTTTCTAATTTCTACATTCCTTACTCTGTCCATTCTTGTTTTTCCCTTAACTGCTCTGAGAAATTTCATTTCCCCTGCTTGCAGTCTGCTCCAGTCCCTTTCTGTCATTGTCCATGTTTCTCCATCATAGGTGACAATAGGGATGTAATAATTCTTATACATAAGGAGTTTTGCTCTTTCTGGAACCTCATTATTCCAAATCAGATGTTTTATTGTTTGGAAGAAATTGCCTCCCTTCTGTAACCTCCTATTAATTTCGTTAGTTATTCTTCCATCCCTAGATATTTCACTCCCTAAATAAGTGAAACTTTCTACCACTTTGAGGGGTACTCCATTCAAGGTAATATTTCCATTGATTCCTTTCTCTCTTCCAAATACCATTACTTCACTCTTATCTATTTTTAATCCATATCTTTTCATTATTTCCTTCCACGCATCAAGCTGTAACTGTACATCTACCTCTTTATCACCCCATATTACCATATCATCTGCAAAAATCATCTTTTTGTCTTTTTCTTTTACTATATCTTTAACTGCCCTATTCATTCCCTCCATCACAACATTAAAAAGCGCAGGAGATAGAATACTTCCTTGCTTAAGTCCTTGTCTTATTTCGAAGTATTCAGAGTTCCCCAATGGTGTTCTAATTCTACAATTGTGGCCTCTGTACAATGGCTTTATAACATTAATGTATCCATCTTCTATATCTATCTTCTTCAGTTCTTCCCAGAGTCTTTCCCTGTCAACTGAGTCATATGCCTTTTCTATGTTTATAAAAACCATTATCACCCTTTTGTTATATTCCCAACTTTTTTCCATCAGATGACGGATAGAAAATATCAGGTCGATCGGGCTCCTTCCTTTCCTAAACCCATGCTGTTCTTCACTCAGCTCCTTTTCTATCTTTTCACTTATTCGATTTAGTAAAATTCTTTCAATAATCGTGGCTCACTGCATTCCCACTGGACCTGCTGCTCTTATGTCCACTGATACTTCATCAGATCCTGAGGCTTTCCCCCCATTCATCTTCTTCACAGATTTTTCCATTTCTTCCCGTGTAATTTGTCCTAATTCTGCTTCCCAACTTCTCTCAATTTCTCCATTATTTGTTGTTTCCTCATGTACCTGCTCCTCAGCGTTTAACAGCTTCTTAAACTGTTCTTTCCAGAGATCTTTTATATTCCCTGGATCATCCATAATGGTACCGTCCTCTGTTTCCGTCTTTATTGGTACTTCAGAAGCCTTCCTTTTATTTTTCATCATTTTATAGAACATTTTCTTATTGCTCTTCACATCTTCAAGTTTTTTTTGTAAACTCTTCCCATGCCTTTTTCTTTGCTGTTTCTACTATTTCTTTGCACTTCTTTTCCTCTATATATATATATATATATATATATATATATATATATATATATATATATATTTTATGGTCTTCGTCATAGTTTTCCACCATTGTCTCCATGCTCCATTTTTTCTTCTAACTGCTTGGATTGTGGTATCATCCCACCAACTTGTCTGTCTTATATTTTCCTTTCCAGATGTTCTGCCACATACTTTTTGTGCTGCTTCGACTAAAGTGTCTTTGAATAAACTCCATTCTTTTCCTACATCGCAGAAAACTTCTTTTGGAAATTTTTGTGTTTGTTCTAATTGTTCCACAGGCAAATGTACTGACGGATTTTAATTTCTCGAAAAGTGCAATAGAAGTAAAAAAAATTGTCGAAGTACAATTTTCTGTACTGACCCCAATACGGTTAAGACAATTTCAGTACTACTCTCTCCCCTAAACTGTACCCTTCAAAGTCATTCTCCAGTGTCTCATTTCTACCTTGATACACTTTAAAATTGAGTGTGTATCCTTTTTGATTACAAATTGCATATAGTTTATAGCCTATTTTGATTGGTTTTAATGGATCATATTGCTTTATGCTACTTCTTCCCTTGAAGACAATCATTGATTCATCAATACTGAGTTCTCTAGTGCCCCTGTATATGGACATAAATTGTTTATTCAAAGCAGTCAGAAGCCTGTGTATTTTATACAATTTATCAGTGTTTCTTTCTGGAATTTTTGTGTTATCATTAAGATGTAAATTACTCAAAATAAAATCAAACCTGTCCCTACTCATGCATCGCCTTACAATAGAAATACCAAGGTCATCACATGCAGACCAGTAGTGTTTCCACGACGGCAGCTTGTGGTAACCCATAAATAAATAAATTCCCAAAAAAGCAAACAGCTCATGTCCCTTCAGATTTAAAATTTTTTCCTTCTGTGTTCTGTAAAGATTGCTCCAGAAAATTATTACTTTTACAATTGGCTTCAAAATGAAAATAAAATCATCAGTAGCTGTGCGGCAATCCTGAAATAATTCTTCCATAGGCCCTGCAAAACGAATACAGGAATGGAAATAGTACTGCAGTTGTCACAGACAGAACAGTATTCTAGAGTAATTCGTGTAATGAAAAAGAAACTAACGCTGTAAAAGAATTTATGATTATCTAAGTGTAAGAAGATACCTTCACTGTATCTGTATTCACAGTTCCTTGTTTCAATGTGTTTGTCTCTCCAAATTCTGTTTGTCCGATATTCACATTGAGGTGAAGATGTAAACGGTAAAGAACTCTCTGAGGCGTAATTATCCAAACAAGAGGAGTTTGTTTCACTATCTGCCTCTTGCAAATTGCACGAAAAAGCTCTCCCAAAATTATTAACATTTTCGTCATGATCTTCGATGTCAGTATCCTCTGCAATATCAGAGGGGATGTTCTGATACAAAATTGCTTCAATCTCTGCATCACTCAAAGGTCGAAAGTAGCCACTAGTTTTACGATTTTCGTCCATCTCTGTGATAAAAAGTGGACAGATCAACTAGTGAGTGGTAACGCATTGTTGCTACAATAAAGTGTTCGTACAATCTGACGGTACTAAAAGTCCGCTTTATATTTTCAACTTTATCTCATTCGCTTGTAACGTAATGCTTCATACTATTATAAAAAACAAAGAAGGTAAGTACTTACAATGGAAAACTCAAAGGAAGTTTCAATAAATTGAGCAAAAATTCAGGCAACATTATGGAAACAAGCACATACAATCTTCTGTTTTCACAGCAGCGCTCGAAAAACAATTTCAAGCTGTGACCGCTAGAGGGGTCTATGTATTGTCCAATAACATCTATGAAACAGTTGAGCAGAGTGACTGTTACGTACCGACAGGCTCTCAGATCACGAAACTGCGCCACGAGAAAATAATGAGTGTCAAAACTTACTGATACTTTTAGGTACCGTCAGGCAACAAAGAGTTAAACAACAGTTTATTAGCAAAGATCAGAGATCTCATTACAATGTGTTAAGCAGACAGGTACTGGATTAAGAAGAAAATACCACCTTTAATGGAATATTACTCGCTGTGAATATATCTTCCCAAAATATAAGCTGCTTCAGTACGATCTACACTGACGCATTAGTGAAGCTAGATATAAAGACGCGCATTTCATTCAGAGAAGGTTCACTGCATGAGAAAATTCTATCAACCTAGTAGTGTGGCCATCGTCAAGACAAATCTATACAAAAGAAGAAGACTGCGTAGAAAGTGCATTAATAGACGGCAACACTAATTGAGAAGGCAAATTGAAGCTCCCGTTAGTTGCGTCCACATTCATTGCAGAAGTCTTAGTGGTTTTAGAGGGACATAAACAAGCAAGAGAAGTGCAAGATGAAACAAACGTAATTTTGTCTGTCTCACCCTTAGCATTCGCGCTTTTAAAATGCTACGACATCAACAATACTAAAATTATCTAGTATATCGCAATATAGAAGCAATGCACAAAGCGCACACTGGAATAATAGTGAATGAAAAAGTTGATACTCTGACCAAGGAAAACTGTACATACTGGTGCAGCTAAACATGATAACGTGCACCCGACGATAGTCTTCGAACCACAAGGACTATAATCATGGCGCGATAGAATGAAAATCTGTAAAAGTCGCACAAAATTAAACGAAGACACTAAGCTGCATTGGTGCCTAATCTCCCATCACGTTCTTGGTATCAAAATTGCAGGTACAACAGAAACTTTATAGTGACAGTGGTGCGACTTCGCTTCAGTCACGGGAGATTCCAGCAACATCCCTATCGGTTCAACACAATCATATCTTTTTCATATGAATGCAGCAGTCTAAAGGACGTTAATCAAATTTCTTTCAGTTTCCACCGAAGATTTTAAGAACCACGAAACTAACACAACATCCGACGACCTCTGAAAATGCCTTGCCCACAAGCATTAAAATCCTTTTGACAACAGAAGACACAGAAGTCTCTAAGTTTCTATACCATTTTATAACACAGGGACAGATAAGAGTAGAGAGAGAGACCTATTTCTCCGTTATAGTATAGTAAATATATTAATTTACTAAGTTAATTTACTTCAGTTCAGTTTAAATGGATGTAACAGATAGTTGTTTTCTGTGGTCTGTATGGGTAATGCCTAAAAGTCATTAAAAAATTTAAAAAACTGTTTTTCTGTAATTAACCGTCTTGTATTATTAAAAGGCAAAGTGTTTGTGGTTAGTAAATTCGCATACTGTCGGTCTTCTTTTTTTCCTCTTAAGAAAAAGAGTTTCTTGTAATGTGTATTTAGTAGTGTCTAGAACTTTTTCAGAGCTTAAGAAATAGATCTTTCTCTGTTTTAAAAAATTGTGTTTTGCTCTTATGCACCCTGTTTTGTAGCACGACTGGCTGAACGTACGGTGAATGGATGAACGCCTAATGGAAGCATAAGGTGAGGGTCACGTGGGTCCTGGTTGTGCATGCCTGTTGGTGGACCGGTATTTTTATTACTGCAATAAAAGTTTCCTTGCTTATGAAATATTGATTGATTGGGCGATGATGACGTTTGTATTGGGATTTTATAATGGTTTGTGATGTTTTCTTTTTTAAAATTTTCTTAAAATTTTCAATTGTTTTTGAAATTATTCTAAGATTATATTTGTTTAATTTTTTAAAATACTTACTTTAATTGGCTAACATTGTATTTGTTTAATATTTCTGAAACTTTCCTTAATTAGCCCTTGCAAATACATTTTGATTATGTACTTGTTTAAAATAATAGACTGTTTCAGAAATCATTAACTCAGAACTCTGAGTTGAAAAACTGATTGATTTTTGCATTTTTGCTCAGTAATACAAGATATATATGTATATATATATATATATTGGTATCTTTTCTCATGTGTACTTATTACAAGTGTGTATAGGCTGCGTATTGTGCGGAATAATGATTGCAACCTTTTTTTTTGCTTTAGTGTGCCTAGTAGCCACTACTCCGGATCCCGGATTCAGAAGGGATCTGTGGGGGGTAAGAGAAGGCTTGAATGCAGCAAAGAAGCTGAAAAAAGTGTAGAGTGCAGTAATTATAGACAGATTAGATGCACAGGATAGATTAGTGTCCAAACTTACAGCAAACAACTGTTCTCATTGAAGCCTACAATAACAATAACAGCCCTTTTTATTTTTGTTTGATACTATCGTCACAGAATCAAAACAAAAATTGATTCAGTCTTCACAATGGGCCTAATCTCAAACTGTCCACTCTATGCTCAGGGGCGGAGAGTGAAACATAAGAGTAAAGAATTCTGATGGGCTAATTCTTATTCCTACTTACCCTTCCAAGTATAGGTTTTTCATGGTTGTCCTGTATCCCCCAACGCAGATGCCAGTATCATGATTTTCTGTTCCGTCCATCCCAAATCTGAGTCTGTATTCCAGCTCTTATGTCTTTACTGTCAACCATTTGTTAAGCCCTAATGTTCCTTTCACCCTACTCTTGAGGAAAAAAGAACAGCCTCATTGTTATACCATCACACTTGGATCCAGGGTTTGGCACAGGGCCCAATACGCTTCCAGCTTGGCTTTTATCGGGGATCCCTGAGATGACATTTCAAATTCTAGGCAATGGGTGGTGATAAAGACAGAAGGGAAACTAATCTCTCATCGTGGAGGCATCTGGCTGTGGAGCTATTTCGCGTTGGACAGTTCACGGCTCGTATGTGCTTTCCGATATCGACAGCTTCAGCTCGTTAAGAAACACTTAATCTTCCTTTGACCTTTGATTATGGTCAACACAACATAAAAGATGGAGCCAAGCATCGATATGACGTGTTGATAAATCTGTCTAGTCCAAAGTACTGCGTCTCACATCGAATAGACGATTTGACACACTATGAAAGACAATGATGATGAAGGCGGTGGATGATTGAAGTTTTCTCAGAGTAAAGTCCATTCAGCACCCAATAATCGCTGAAGTTATACGGACTCGCTGGAGTTCTCTTTCCTTTATCGACAGACTGTCATGTTCTGCATCAGTATGACATAGCAAGCACTTGAGAGAGATGTGATTGGTGACGTTACTCTATATGCAAAATCTTGTATAGTAGTTTTGGATATGTTAGTGCACCTATCGTGGGAAAGAGTTTCAAAATTGAACACGATCGCATTGGACAACTGATTCGCTAAATGATGATAGAAAGTTGTTATCCTAATATTCTGTCGTGTAATAGATGAGTCAAGTTAAGTCTTATCCGCAGTGAACAGTGATGATCTTAAGCAATGCTCTAGGAACAGCCCAGGAAACGGGGTCTGCTGGTTTTAGTGACTATAGATACTCAAGGAACGAGCATAGGGGAGCAGATACAGGAACCGTGCGTCGCCATTTATGAAGTCTTAGATGTGTGTGGATGGCTATGATGAGTACTTGTACAGTATAGTGTTAGACTAATGTTGGCATGGATGAAGAAAAGGGGGAGAATGAAATCTGATGCCGGCAATCAGCCTACTCTTTCCGAATAGCACCGAGAGAGCTGCCAAGTTCAACATCCCCATCAGACACATGGATCGGCGTCAAACATTATCGCATGCCTTCTCTACCTGAGACACTACAGTAAGGATTGGGATACAGTCCGGGACGTTGGCGCAAAGATTGATGATCATAAACCTTCCCAACTCTTGCCCGCCATATTCTCCTAAATTTTCTGCCACCATAACTCGAAACAGCTCACCTCCATGTCGAGTTCTGCTGCACGGACGTGTTTTAGAGACCTCGGCTGCAGAGTAAAGTGTATGATTGTGAAAATCAGATGGCGCCAAGTCTCGGCTGTGTAGTGGGTGATCAAACATTTCCTGTCGACAACGATGCAAGATCGTCTTTGTTCCTGCTGGAGTGTACGGCACAACATTGCCATGAAGAAAGACAACGTGCGATAACGTTCACCTTCACTTATTCTGAACTGCCCTTTGGAGACGATTTCTCGAATGTCCTATTCCACTCAGATCATCGGTTGATACTCGCTGCGTTTCCTGACTGTCCGCATCATGAACGTCTGTACGCCCTGCTTTAAAATTCTTACACGACTGCCGCACTTTTCTGTCATGCATGGCTGTTACGTTATGCGGACTGCATGAAATCAGGTGGAATGAAAGCACACACTTAACCTTTGCAGGTGACTATTTTTCCAGTCATTTTTACATGTTCATTTATGCTGATACTTGAAAAGTATGATGTGACGTGGTCCATGGGAGTACCAGAGACGCTGCACAAGACGTCTGCACAAAGCGTCATCGGATTTTTGTCGTGGTTTTAATTTCACGACTGATCGAACCTTAATAAAAAATAGCCCTCATATGTACTCCATTATCCAACTCATGTCGGCCGTGACATAAATGTCGCATCATCGTCAACGACAGATTCCTAACAAATCAATCCTCCATAAAATATACCTTAATCAGACTGATAATAGCTTTGTTTGTAGAAATGTTGATACATTAATCCACAGATTTACATGTGAAAACGCAAGCAATATTTGAAATTTCGCCCGTCAGAAATTGATAGAAACCGACACCAAAACCCCTGCAAATGTAGATGTAACTGAATTAATACTGTTGGAAATGCATCCTGAGAACATATAACTGTGCTTGGGCATAGTGCAACACATATAATACGTCACCGATCAGCAACATCCTGTGTCCTCGTGTGTTACCTCTCATGATGCAGTTTCGTGATGATATTTTTCAACAGAACAATGCTCGTCCACACATGACACATACTTATGCACTGTATGCGTGATGCTGAGCTACTCTCGCAGCTAGTAACATCCCCAGACCTGTTCCCAATAGAATATGTGTGAGACCATCTTGGACGTCAACTCCATCACAGTGGCTGTATCCAGGGTACCTAGGACCAATGACAACTGCTGCGGGGCAGCTGGCCTCACGAGATGATACAACGGTTTTACGACACGCTTCCCAACTGAAACAGTGTATACATGCAGTGTAATGGGTTGGCTCATGCCGCAGGTGCTTTGTAAATTTGGCATAATTTTGTAATCTCTAAAATAACACCACATGCCTCCTCAATCCGTGAGTAGTCCCTTCCTTTCTTCCTCCCATTCCTGGTGGTTTACTTACTTTTTCGGACAGTGTACACATATTGACGCAAACTAATAATGGACACTAAATTGTTCGTTCACATGTTGTCGAATATATATTTCGTTCTCATTGTTTTGTTTCGTTGATATCAGTTATACATGTGCTAACTGATGAAACACCATTGAAATATATTACTAGCTACGAAACGTGGCATTATTATTTCAGTCTCACATTGTCCATTTCCTTCAGCCGCCTCCTTCTTCCCACCATCTCCATCTCCTCCTCCACTGAGATCTCTTTCTCGGAATGTGGCAGAAAACTCAAAGAGATTCCGGTGATATATAAAGCACACCAGTGGCAAGACACAATCAATACCTTCACTGCGCAATAACAAAGGTGAAGTCACTGATGACAGTGCCACCAAAGGGGAGTTATTAAACACGGTTTTGCGAAACGCCTTCACCAAAGAAGACGAAGTAAATACTCCCGAATTCCGATCAAGAACAACTGCGAAGATGAGAAATATAGACATAGATGTCCTAGCTGTAGCAAGGCAGCTTAAATCACTTAATAAAGGCAAAGTTCAAAGAAGCGCAACTCGTTCTGTATTATCGCGAAATAGGGGAGATAGTGCCACAGACATGATTCGTGAATTGGAGTGGCAATCATTAAAACAAAGGCGCGTTTCGTTGCGACGGGATATTCTCGTGAAATTTCAATCACCAGTTTTCGCCTCCTATTGCGAAAACATTCGGTTAGCACCCAACTACATAGGAATAAATGGTAATCACGATAAAATAAGAGAAATAAGGGCTTGCACCGAAAAATTTAAGTGCTCGTTTTTCGCGCGCGCCGTTCCAGAGTGGAACGGCACAGAGACAACTTGAAGGTGGTTCATTGAACCCTCTGCAAGGCACTTAATTGCGGTAGTAGAGTAATCAAGTAGATGTAGATGAGGAAACACGAAGGTGGGCCCACATATTTCGTCATTTGTTGTTTCATGGAATGCACCTTATTGCTTAACAACATTATAATTACAAATTTTTAATAATCTTGTAAAAAGAATAACAACGCTCACTACAATTTAAAGAACTCGAACTGGCTCATTTCATTAATAACAGAATTTAACAACATATATCGTTAAGAACAATGCTTGAAACCAAGAGTATACAGTCGCAACACCAACTAGGCGTGGCTGCAAGCGCGTTCAACAAACTGAGTTTTATCAGGAAGATGAATAGCAAATGACTGCCACTAAATGTGCTAACAATTCCCAAGCGTGGATAACTCGTTAAACAAGTAACGCCCATCCAAAGTACAGGAAGGATAACAAGTCACGCCACTGATGTTGGCTTTTGGAAAGCCCTTAACTGAATATAAGGCCCAATAAAATCAATTAAGCGATAAAATATACAGTTCCTCAAAATACAAGCAAAGCTGGGAAGGCATAAAATTTAAATGTGACTCCCAGCTGGTACACACCAGCAAACACATTTAGAACGACGCTTAAACAAATATACAATTGAAACTTCCTGGCAGATTAAAACTGTGTGCCGGACCGAGACTCGAACTCGGGACCTTTGACTTTCGCGGGCTACCCAAGCACGACTCACACCCCTTCCTCACAGCTTTAATTCCGCCAGTAACTCGTCTCCTGATAAAAATATTGGCTCTCTGAAGTACCCATTCTCGTGACCTCAGTTGGTAGAGAACTTGCCCGCCAAAGGCAAAAGATCCCGAGTTCGAGTCTCGGTCCGGCACACAGTTTAATCTGCCAGGGAGTTACATATCAGCGCACACTCGGCTGTAGAGTGAAAATTTCATTCTAAATATACAAGTGCTCGAAATGCAAGATAAGCTGGGCGGACATGCAATTTAAATGTAACTCCAAACTGGTACACACCAGCAGAAATATTGACAATGACCCTTAAATGTATACACAATTTCCCCAAATTTAAGAAAAGTTGGGAAATACAGCAGACGGCTATCGCAGCCAACAGGGGACAAGCACACAACGTTTTACAATGACTGGATTTAGCTAATGATTAGACAAAATGAAGGCTCAACAGTTCATATTCATAAGCAAAACGCCTTACAACTTAACACGCTCCAGAAGTAGCAATACGGGTGCTAGGTTTAAAGGAGTAGTCTAGGAGCAGATATTTTGAGGAGGAACTTCGGGCATGGAGAAGACGCTTTAAACCTCATGAACACACTGAAGTCATCAAATATAATACAGTGATAGTTCCCAAATAATTGGCGACACTCCGTTGAGGCACGAATCAAGCGATCAACCTTACTTGCGCCATCACGATGCGGCTGGCAGAAGCACCAGATTTTGGGCCAACTCAGACTTCATGCGACGACGGAAGTGCCGCCGCAGTAGAAAGAAAGCACGTCTCTGTGGTTGTTAAACTTATATATGGCATTCAGCCATATGATTTCATCTTAGGTCCTGCAACATGTTGATATAAGTATTGGCTCTATGAAGTACCCATTCTCGTGACCTCGTTAACACGCTGAACAGCACAAATGAGAGAGAGATTGTTCAAAACGCTTTCGGGACAGCAGCCGGTCGTCGTCAACTTCATTCCACAATATTTCGGCTGGACAACTGTCAGCCATCTTCAGGTGTGCCGAACGAGGACTGGCTGCAATCCCGAAATCTCTTTGAAAGATGATTCGCTGGGAAAATTTTAAATTTTAGAACAGCCACATCCCACATTATACTTTTAGAAGTATTACAAGTTAACTAAATAAGCAAATAAATACCTACAAGTTTTTGCGTCACCCCTTCTCATTCACACCCCGTCGCCTAGTGCTAATGAGGATTTTTACTCACACAGTATTTTTATAACAATAATAAGTCACATATCTTGTAACTTTACGGTCAGGATAACGCTACGGTATACTGATTCAGTTCTGCTACGATTTCGTGGTTAATTTTAATTGTAGTATACTGGGCACATTTGCTAGGAGGAAAACTTTGCGTTTGTCTCACTGAAAAGGTGTTCTCTTTTTGTGGTCTCTGCGTCCTCTTGGTCAGCAGGAGGCGGTCAGTGAATCTAATTAAGCTAGGGTAGGTTCCACAGGAAGTGAGCAGTTTTCGTAGAAGCTTTTGCCATCAGGGCCGGCACCTCTCTTAGCCTTGAGCAGCAGATGCCGTGTGGCCACTGCCATTCCCAGAGACTAACTGAACATAGCATCTCTGCATGTTTTGTTCAGATATCAAAGGTCGATACATCGAGATGCCGCCCGACCAACGTGAGAAGGTCGACTGATTTCGCTCCAAAATTAGGTGTACCACAGCGAACTGAGTAGCTCTATCACTGTGTTTGGCGTAAAGAAGCCGACCAATCGGGTGCGTTTTGCACGGCAAAAGTGAGAGTCTATGTAGGGGCCCTTTTTTTGTGAAATAAGGGATCCTGTTATCCATCACATTGCCAACAGCAGTGAGTCGTCCTCTCCACACAGAGTGTTTTTCAAAGTAGAAATTACTGGCAGGGATATCTATATTTCATGGTAATTCCACTGCCTCCTACCTTGAGGATCACTCGCCTCCATCCTACCGTTTGGTGCCGAGGGTGCTTGGTTTGCTGATTTTGGGGTAATAGTCGGAATTGCGGTAGTGCTGTATAAATTCTGAGCAACTCGTTACTTGCTACTTCGCCATGCAACTTCAGTTGCTAAGTTTGTAGTTCTCACTACAACTCTGTTATCATGTATGGCAATCAGTTACAATTCAGAGAAAAGAACGAGGACTGCACTCATTCGTATTGTATGATCAAATAATTGTTTCATAGCGAGCAATGCATTTACGACCGTCCACTTCGGACCAGAACAGAAACCCAACTTTCAACCCAACAAATTTAGTTGTAATTGTTGCAGGTGTTCCTGAGTCATGATTCAGTGTCATTCCCTTTTAATTCCTACACCCAATGGAATGTAGACTGTTCTTAGCTCCCACGGTGGTACTTCCCAGACGATAAGTAACCAGTAAACCCCCGATTCATTAAAGACTAACTCCCCTATAAAACGGCATCCAACTTCTGAATACTTAGCAGATGTTAATGTGTTAAATATTTGAGGCTAAGGCTGTAAACCAGAATAAGCTTAAAAAATGTTTGAAATTGTGTTCATAGTTAGTAGGAACAAGCCAAGTGCTGTCATTATCAAACACTGGAATAGAGTTATTAGTAAAGAAGTAATAAATTAAAACGCCATGCATAAGGTATTTTCGTTATCTCAGTGTTTATGACGCCATATCTCGTGAACAGAGGCTTACGAGAAAGACAGGCTGCAGCGCGCACGTCACGAGGTTAGGACTGAGCTGGCTCGCTCGAACAGCTCAGCAGGCGAAATGCGTTTCTAAAGCTGTTAACTCGTAACTGGACGTGTACGTGCTAACGAGAATTAAATCTTCTACTGGAATCCTCTATTATGGAGTCTTACTGTTATTGGTCCTACAATGATCGGAAGTCCATAGGCCTACTAATAATTTGTTACGGATGTACTGGGGTAGAATAAAGTTAAACTCGAGCCAAAGAGATTATCAGTTGCATAAGGCAGCATTTCTTGTATGATACAACGACTATTAAGCAGAAGAGACTAAATACTATAAACAAACCGTTATAACATTTATATAGAACACTAATCTTAAATTGAATTTTGTTGTTGTATTGTTCAAATAATTCAAATGGCTCTGAGCACTATGGGACTTAACATCTGATGTCATCAATCCCCTGGAAATTAGAACTACTGAAACCTAACTAACCTAAGGACATCAGACACATCCATGCCCGAGGCAGGATTCGAACTTGCGACCGTAGCAGTCGCGCGGTTCCGGACTGTAGCGCCTAGAACCGCTTGGCCACACCAGCCGGCTGTTGTATTGTCCAAATGGCTCTGAGCACTATGGGACTTAACATCTGAGGTCATCAGTCCCCTAGAACTTAGAACTACTTGAACCTAACTAACGTAAGGACATCGCACACATCCATGTCCGAGGCAGGATTCGAACCTGCGACCATAGCAGTCGTGCGGTTCTGGACAGAGGCACCTAGAGCCGCTCGGCCACCGTGGCCGGCTGTTGTATTGTTAATCAGTAAAACTACATAATAGCAGATTGCAATACAAGATGGAATTCTCGTTAGTACATACACACCCAGCTGCGAGTTAACAGGTTCACTAGCGTAGTTTTGTGCTAAGTTGAGCGAGCGCGTGAGTTCAGGCCTACCTTCGTGACGTACCCGCCGCGGCCCGTCTTTCTCATACGCCTCGATCTGAACTACGCTTCGTACAACGATATAATTTTGCAAACACATTTAGTGGTATATGTGGATATACGTGCAAAATGCGTTACGAATGGAGTAAGCAGCAAAGAAGTAATAAATTAAAACGTCATGTCTGATATGACAGTTTTACTCCATGAGCAAAGAAAATGTAGTAAGCGATAAATTTCTTTCCTTTCATTTCTTCTGGGAGGGGAGTAGGGGAGAGGGGGTTGGGGGGGGGGCAGGCGGGGGAGGTGGACGGCGAGAGCGAGGAAAAGCTTCGCAAAAGTTTTAAATTATGAGTAAAGTATGTTGTAAGTGGTTAAGTGCACTCCTAGAATCGTGGATGAACATAATCTGCCTATTTACGCGAGCTGTGTTACGCTACTTTTCCAATCTGCCTCCACTCTACCCCCCGCCCCCCTCCACAATCCATGAAGAGGTAGGTTGTTCTTACCACCACCATGCTTCTCTAGATTTAGCAACTGATATGTGTATCAAGTTTGGTTGAAATCGATCCAGGAGTTTAGGAGATGTCGAACATACATGCGTACATTCATACTTGTATCATCTTGCCACGCTACAAATAATTCCATAAATGAACAATAATACATTGTGTAATGTCATGAAAAGAAAAAAAAATTAATTGCCAACACTAAAATAATACCATCCACGTAGATAGAGGCCCTGACGAGCATTGAAATGTGCACGTAAAAAACGAATTTTTCTCGGACATCTGGGTCTAAACCAAACAACATGCAAATAGAATTTAATCCCGAGAGTCATCTTAACGCCACCAACTAGACGACGTCTTACAAAAGATGATGTGTAAATTCTCGACCAAGCAGTTGATTTGTGGCTGGATTTCTCCAGCCATTCAGCATACATTAACACAACTAGTTTAGACGCAGCGCTGATCAAAGGCTTCGAGTAATGGACATCCGATTATGGGTGCTAAACACGCACGTTTGACATATCATCCAGACTCATTCATTTCTATCGACCTTCTGTAATCTTAAGAATAGCGAGTTTTTCCCCAATTTGCATACGAAACCAAGAGTTGAATTGGCGCCTAATAATAGTTGCTTCTGAAACTGTGTCCTCGTCTTTCAAAATAATTATAAGCTTCTTTTCTGTAGAAGGTTGGAAACATGTATTAACTGCGAGGTTCATTGACTAGCTGGTTAAAGTAGCGCGTAATTTGCTGACATAACTGCTGTATAATTTCTACAGGTAACTCGTCGGACATCCTAGCCTTTCATCATCCGACTCTCGTCGCCCTTTCTTTTCCGCTCTTTTCTCTTATTTTTCTTTGGTTTTTGCCACCTGTCTTCACATCTGAGGAACATCACATGGCAGCTCATTCACTTTACATTTATGGTCTCAACATTCCACAGTACGAAACAGCAGTAGCAAAAGTAACATTGTTTCTGCTTGAAAGGAGTCTACTGCGGCACATTTGTATGTGGCACCCGAATATGATTTTATAAACGATGTATGTCTTTGATATCCTTTATATAGCTGACCGTGTAAGACCGCATACCCAGATATACTGCTTTTGGTCTGAGATTATTATAGTATTGGAGTAAGAGAGCGCCTGGCACACACTTGTAGGTAGTTGTCTGTGAGGGAAAGACGGTGGAGTAGGCAGTTTTTATGGTGTGCAGTGTGAAGCCACCAAGTGTTAGATTAATTTAGAAATGACAATATTGTAAAGTTAGAAGCAGAAGTACTCAGGAAACAAAGGTAAAGATGTTAAATAATTATGAATTTTGTTTTTGCTAGCGCTTTAGTGTAGGTGAGTTGGCTGATAGTAATTGTTGAGTAACCCCAGAATGTACTGTTTTGATAAAGAGGTATTTCATTATTGTAATGCTCCTTTAATTTGTTAACAGAGTTACACTATGTCATCAAAAGTATCCCGACACCAGGCTGAAAATGACCCCCATCGCTCATACTGGAATTCAGTATGGTGTTGGCCCACCCTTAGCCTTGGTGACAGCTTCCACTCTCGCTGGAATACGTTAAATCAGATGCTGGAACGTTTATTGGGGAATGGCAGCCAATTCTTTACGGAATACTGCACTGAGGAGAGGTTTCGATGTCGGTCGGTGAGCACTGCCACGAAGTCGGCGTTCCAAAACATCTCAAAGGTGTTCTGTAGCGTTCAGGTCAGGACTCTGTGCAGACCAGTCGATTACAGGGACGTTACTGTCGTGTAACCACTACGCCACAGGCCGTGCATTATCAACAGGTGCTCAATCGTGTTGAAAAATGCAATCGTCATCCCCGAATTGCTCTTCACCATTGGGAAGCAAGCCTGTGCTGTAATAGTGCCACGCAAAACAACAAGGGGTGCAAGCCTTCTCCATGATAAACACAACCACACCATAACACCACCGCCTCCGAATTTTACTGTTGGCACTACACACGCTTGCAGATGACGTTCGCCATACTCACACTCTGCCATCGGATCGCCACATTGTGTACTGTGATTCGTCACTCCACACAACGTTTTTCCACTGTTCAGTTGTCCAGTTTTTACGCTCCTTACACTAAGCGAGGCGTCATTTGGCATTTCCGGCGTGATGTGTGGCTTATGAGCATCCGCTCGATCATAAAGCCAAGTGTTCTCACCTCCCACCCAACTGTCATAGTGCTTGCAGTGGATCCTGATGCAGTTTGGAATTGCTGTGTGATGGTCTGGATACATGTCTACCCATTACACACTACGACCCTCTTCAAACGTCGGCAGTCTCTGTCAGTCAACAGACGAGGACGGCCCGTACGCTTTTGTGCTGTATGTGTCCCTTCATGTTTGCACTTCACTATCACATCGGAAACAATGAATCTAGGGAAATTAAGGAGTGTGGAAATCTCACGTACAGACGTATGACATGACTACGTTCGAAGTCCATGAGTTTCGGGGAACGCCCCAGCCTGGTCGCTCACGATGTCTAATCACTACTAAGGTCGCTGATACGGAGTACCTGGCAGTAGGTGGCAGCACAATGCACCTAATATAAAAACCTATGTTTATGGAGATGTCCGGATACTTTTGATCACATATCTGATGATTTGCATTTGTACCGCTTTAGTGAGGTTAGATAATACTTGCTGTTTAAATATCATTGCTGGTGAATGCGTTGTGAATAATGTAACTTCAGTTTGCCAGATGTTTGAAAAGCCAAACTTAACTTGCAATACAATTTTTACTGAAAAACTCAGTTATTCGCCAGAATCAGTACCACCTCTCTGCCCAGGTCATTATTTTTTAAAGAAGTTGGATTTTGTTTAATTTTGTGGTTCATCAGCGAAAAGAATTTCAGATACACTTAAAGTATTATGCTCAGCTGTACATGTAGCTAGCATACTTTTATTTTTTTCATGAGAGATCAGAATATTAAAAAAATTGCTCTGAGCTCTATAGGACTTAACTTCTGAGGTCATCAGTCCTCTAGAACTTAGAACTACTTAAACTTAACTAACTTAAGAACGTCACACACATCCATGCCCGAGGCAGGATTCGAACCTGCGACCGTAGCGGTCGCGCGGTTTCAGACTGTAGCGCCTAGGACCGGTCGGCCAACCCGGCCGGCCAGAATATATCAAGTTATTCCCGTTGTTGCTCTAGAGGTAAAACAATTTAATTTATTTGTTATATGGACAAGGTCCAATTTTATCAGTTTTGAAGAGGGCCAGATGATTCAGTGCCTAAGGGGCTGAATGTATTTTATAGTGACTATTTCTGTATTGGTATTGGGTGTTGCATCGCCCAATCAGTTCGTGTCAAGTTTTGCTAACAATAACACAGAGTAAGCACACCACTTGCAGCTACAACACCCTACACGATAATTCGAGTTCAGTACCCATTGCACGGTTCAGACATTCATTCATCGTAATCGTAAAGCTTTTCATGTTTTAAAGAACGTTACACACTCTCTCCGTATTGTGCCTGTTGCTATCTATATTTCAATGTACACATATGCAATAAAAAAGGATAGCTGGATCAGGCTTGTAATACGTCCCCTTTCCCAAAATATTTAACTGCTGTCTCGCTATTCAGGGTGATTCGAAAGGTTGCGCTCAAGCTAAAAGAGCTGATGGAGGAGACGAAATACAACAACTCTGCGATAAGAACGTATGGTTCTGGAAGTAATCTTGACCAATAAGAATCTTTTCGTTTGGATGCAAGTAAAAGTAGTAGTATTTTCTGTGGAGGTGTGTGACGTACTTAATGCCAAATATTACCTGCGCGCCATCCGAAATGGAAATCCAATTGGACGACCATCTTGTTCCCTTGATGTGACACCTCTTGATTTTCTTTTGTGGGGCTGGCGACATACCATCTGTCTTTCGGTAAAACATCATCCACAGAATTCTGAAGATAGCAAAAGTCGAAAAGTGCGAGAAGTATCGCTCAGTCAACTTAATACCTCATGCATCCAAGTTCCTGACAAGACTAACAGAAAAATGGAAAAGAAAACGGAGTACCTTTTACTTGGCAATCAGTTTGGGCTTAAGAAAAGTAAAGGTATCAGAGAGGCAGTTCTCATGTTGCAGTTGACAATAGAAAAAACTGAAGAAAAAAGACTGCACGTTCATAATACTTGTAGATCTCGCAAAAGCGTAGTAAGTAGGCTGCTTAGATTTGTTTATTGGTAACGCCACGTAGCGCTCTGTATGAAAATCACTGGCTGTGCTGTGTGCAGTCTGTGGCTGGTTTGCATTGTTGTTGGCTATTGTAGTGTTGGGCAGCTGGATGTTAACAGCTCGTAGCGTTGCGCAGTTGGAGGAGAGCCGCCCGCAGTGGTGGATGTGGGGAAGTGAGATAGCGTATTTTTGAGAGCGGTTGATCTGGACGTGTGTCCTTCAGAGACAGTACATTTGTAAGAATGGATGTCATGAACTGCTATATATATTATGACTTTTGAACACTATTAAGGTAAATACATTGTTTGTTCTCTATCAAAATCTTTCATTTGCTATGCCTATCAGTAGTTAGTGCCTTCAGTAGTTAGAATCTTTGATTTAGCTGGCAGTTGTGGCGCTCGCTGTATAGCAGTAGTTCGAGTAACGAAGATTTTTGTGAGGTAAGTGATTTGTGAAAGGTATAGGTTAATGTTAGTCAGGGCCATTATTTTGTAGGGATTACTGAAAGTCTGATTGCGTTGCGCAAAAAAAAAAAAAAAAAAAAAAAAAAAAAAAATTGTGTGTCAGTTTAAGCGCAGTCATGTATAATTTTTCTAAGGGGGCGTTTCAGTGCGTTCGACATTGTCAAATGGCGTAAGACGTTCGAAATGTTGAGAAAAACAGGCTTAATATATATGGAAAGACTGGTGATGTAAAATATGTATAGGAACCAAGAGTGGGAGACCAAGAACGTAGCACTCGGATTAAAAAGGGTGTAGGACACAGATGAAGTCTTTCGCCCTTACTGTGTAATCTATACATCGAACAAGAAGTGTTTGAAATAGAGGGTTCAACAGTGGGATTGAAATTCAGGGCGCCGGCAACTGTGGTAGAGTGTTTCTAGATGCTTCAATCCGGACCGCGCTGCTGCTACGGTCGCAGGTTCGAATCTTGCTACGGGCATGCATGTGTGTCATGTCTTTAGGTTAGTTAGGTTGAAGTAGTTCTAAGTCTAGGGGACTGATGACTTCAGATGTTAAGTCCCACAGTGCTTAGAGCCAAATTCAGGGTGAAATGATTCGCTGATGACATACTGTCCTCAATGATAGTGAAAAGGAACTACAGGGTCCGTTAGATGAAATGAGTAGTCTAATGAGTGCAGAATAGGAACTGAGAGTAAATCAAAGAAAGACAAAAGTAATTAGAAGTAGCAGAACTAAGAACGTCTGAACTGGGGATCGCGTAGTACCTATGAGGCGAAATAATCTGTGATGGACGGAGCACGGAGGACGTAAAAAGCAGACTCACACTGGCAAAAAGGGTATTTCTGGCCAAGAGAAGTCGGTTAGTACCAAACGTAGGCCTTAACTTGAGGAAAAAAATTCTGAGAATGTAGGTCTGGGTCACAACATTGAATGACAGTGAAAGATGGACTGTGGGAATACCGGAACAGAAGAGAATTTAAGCATTTGAGTTGTGGTGCTACAGGCGAAAGTAAAAAATTAAGTGCACTGTTAAGGTAAGAAATGAGGAGGTTCTCCGCAGGATCGTGCGAGGAAAGGAATGTCTGCGAAACACTGACAAGAATAAGGGACCGACTGATAGATCATCTGTTAAGAGATGAGATAGTAACGTCCATGGTACTAGAGGGAGCTTTAGAGCGTCAGAACTGTATAGAAAGACAGAGATTGGAATACACCCAGAAAATAATTGACGTCGTAGGTTGCAATTGCCAATCTGAGATGGATGGCACGGGAGAGGAATTCGATTGTGGCGGCCGCATCAAGTTACTCAAAACCATGGACTTCTCGTCATATCTGCAGTGTCTGAATGTCGTAATCAGGATGTACGTTAATTCTGATGGTGGCAGCTGGCTATTCATAACTTGCTACGCTTAGTGAAATACTTGTTATGACAAAACATTTTTTATGTTGACTGGTTCTAACGGTCAAGCAGATTTTATTGCCTATCGGGTACGCAATAATTCCAAATAGCACGCCACTATAACGAATTTGTTGCACTAATAAGGAGTCCATAAGCCTATCGAATTTTTTAATTTTTTGTGTTTTTGGTAAGAGAAGTTCAGAACTCAAATATCATTCAGCAAAAACAGTTCGACATAAATCTCAAAAATCTTGAGAAAACCGTCTTTCATGTCGATTTTTCTCGATATCCTGTAAGACTGTTTGGTAAACTGCTCGCCTAATACATGTGTGGTAGGTTCAATTCCCAGCTCTGATTAAACCTTAAACAAATGTGCACGTTCGCTGAACATCTCCTTGATGAGTAAAATGTGTAACGACAAATATAAATTTAATTTGTAATTTTTAACTTAAGCAATGTTTTACAAATATGAGTAACTAGTAATTTATAGCTCCAATGGAAACTTAATTTTCGTATGTGATATACAATTGGAATCAAGAAGACGTGTGTTTTTCATAAAAATAGCAATGAGATACTTGTTAATTAGTGTATACCGAGTGATGAAGAAGTCAGTTTAAATTTGAAAACTGAATAAATCACGGAATAATGTAGATAGAGAGATATAAATTGACACCTATGCTTGGAATGGCATGGGGTTTTATTAGAACCAAAAAAATACAAAAGTTCAAAAAATTCCGACAGACGGCGCTTCATCTGATCAGAATAGCAATAATGAGCATAAAGTAAGACAAAGCAAAGATGATGTTCTTTACAGGAAATGCTCAACAATAGCTTTAGTTGAGGAATAATGTTTTGAAGAGCACTGTAAAGCATGTCCGGAGTTATGGTGAGGCATTGGCGTCGGATGTTGTCTTTCAGCATCTCTAGAGATGTCGGCCAATCACGATACACATACGACTTCAGGTAACGCCAAAGCCGAAAGTGGCGGGTGAGTCACGATCATCACCAAACGATGCATGCAAGAGATCTTTCACGTGTCTAGCAATACTCTGTTTTTTTTTTTTTTTTGTTCTTATAAAATCCCATGTCATTCCAAGCACGTGTGTCAATGTTTACCTCTCTATCTACATTATTCCGTGATTTATTAAGTTTTCAAATTTTTACTGTCTTTTTGATCACCTGGTATTTAATGAATTTTATATTTAAATGAGGTAGGTATACTAACTGAACTAAAAAAAGGAGAAGAAATAATGACCTAAACAAGACTCGAACCAGCAAGTACCAGTCTCGAGTGCTATTGACTTTTTTCCGTCTTTATGTATTTTAAACGTCAAGGAATAGGTAGCAGAACATGCATCTCTGTTTAAAAATCTGCGTCAGCCGAGAATCGAACCAGAAGCGATTACGAAGCAAGAGATCGTTCTAGCACATAGTCTACAAAAATAAACCTTGCTTGAGCATGTTAACGATGGTCAGAAAACTTCAAAGCCAATTATGTCAAGAAATTTTGAGAGTTGAATTATTTTGTGCGATTAGAATTTGAGTTCTGAACATCACCTACCATAAATATAAAGAATTACGAAAATCCTACTGCCGTGTGGCCCCCTTTGTAAGTGGTGAGTGGTTTCTTTGTTTTTATGAAACAGAGGCTGGGGAAACAAAGGAGCTCGGTGGATAACGATTCGTGACTTTGGGAGGTGCAGGGCTTTATGGTAGTCTAATTCAATGCCGGAAGTTGAAAACTTTTTCCGGAGCGGGACTCAAACCCTGATTTCCCGCCTCTCATGAGCTGTTACCTTAACCTTTTTCTCATCTTCATATTGTTTGTTGTTGTTCTAAATGTCTAGGCAGACGTCACATTACGTAAGTTCCGAGTTGCGACAATATTATTGCATCCGCACTGAAACATACGTCGCAATCTTACAGAAATGTACGTATTTAAGACGTGTCCATTCTGCTAGACATTTGAATGTTGCGTCATTTGGTTTACACAAGGCATTGCAGTTAAAGAACGCTTGTCTGCAAGAGAAAATCAATAAAGAGCGCTGTAGGGAGCTTCAGTAGAATAGGAACGCAGCTTCCACCGAGAAAACGTCCAGTACGTTAGCCCGCTCCGCTACGCCGGCCCTCTGGCCAGGGTTCACAGAGCCCGCCGCTCGCTAAACCGTGTGCACCCCTGGTGCCCGCCCACCAGTTCACACACGGCGCCGCGGCCGCAGCCGCAGCCGCCACGTCTTAACACTTGTTTCTCCCAGATTGGCGTGCTTATCTGCCGGTATTATATCAATATTACGGCCGGCCGCGCCGCGCCGCGCCCCGGTAATTGCCTCCGGGCGCGGAGAGAAATCTCCCCGAACGGCCCGCTCTCCGCTCGGACGGACAGCGCGGAGATTCCGGTAACTAGTTAAAATTCTTGACGGCCAGTCGATCCGTATGCAGATACTGGCCACTCCGCTTTCGGGACCCGCTTCCATACGCGATGCCCGGGAGGTGTCGAGAATTCAATTTTTTTTTCTTTTCTTTTTTTTTCATCCTTTTCCTCGCCCGTTTACCTCACAGCCAGATATCGTCCGCTGCTCCGCACCGAAAAGCGAGAAATGAAAACATTCTCTCGACCGTGGGCACGATCGGCTGGCTTCTAAAGCGGCGAGCCGGAGCGCTTATGTGTATCTGGGTGAGTGCAGTGGAGGAGGGGGGAGAGAGAGGTGCCGCCTGCCGTGGGCCGGCCATAGAGACGCTTATCTGCTCGGCAGTTCACGCGGTGCGGACCCGCTGTCTCAACAGAGCTCTGGGCCCGCGGGGGCCGCCGGTCGCAGCCACTAATACGCTTAAATATTGGGGGAGATGAAGCGAGCCGGCAGGCCGATTCAAGTAGCACGCCGCCGCCAGAAATGAGTCGCTATCTATTCCGCGCGCACGGCGAGCGTGAGACACGCCGGCCGGCTCCGTACAAGACGTCTGCCCGCCGTGGCCGCGCGCGCGTGTGTGAGAGAGCGAGCACCGAGTGGGAAAAATCGCCGAATCTGCCTCTCGAATCGTGTGGCTCCGCACGCACTCTTGTGTACATTTTCGCGACTGCGGATGCCATTTCAGATAAATTCGACATTTCTTTTTTCGTCCAATCAGCTTCCTCACAAATTCCAGCACGAAATAACAGGTAGCAGAGCAACATGCTCGATTACGTACAGTCAAGTACTTGCTCTTACAAGCCGACACAGACTTACAAAATTTGAAGTGAATCTTTTCCTACACTTAGACGCTACAGTCTGGAACCGTGCGACCGTTACGGTCGCAGGTTCGAATCCTGCCTCGGGCATGGATGTGTGTGATGTCCTTAGGTTAGTTAGGTTTAAGTAGTTCTAAGTTCTAGGGGACTCATGACCTCAGAAGTTAAGTCCCATAGTGCTCAGAGCAATTTGAACCATTTTTTCCTAAACTTAACTTCTTTTTGCCAAATCTTTCTGAAGCCAAACCGGCATGAATATTTATTTATTTACCACAACCGGTTTCGACAGCCTTCCCTGTCATCTCCATATCTTCACAAATCTTTTAATCACATGTGTTCATTTTGACTACTAGATACTGCGTCTAAGATGGATTTCCAGTGATTAGAACATGTCAAGCTAACGCAAACAGAAGTTCTGATGCGCATTTTACTGTGTATTGTGATTTTTATAACGTAACAATCATCTGCGAACGCTGTATACTATGAAGCGCAAAAGGAACTAGTATAGGCATGCATATTCAAATACAGAGATATGTACACAGGCAGAATATGGGGCTGCGGTCTGCAAAGCCTATACAGGGTGTTACAAAAAGGTACGACCAAACTTTCAGGTAACATTCCTCACACACAAAGAAAGAAAATATGTTATGTGGACATGTGTCCGGAAACGCGTACTTTCCATGTTACGGCTCATTTTATAACTTCTCATCAAAACACAATCATCGAATGGAAACACGCAGCGACAGAACGTACAAAAGTTGAAAAAATGTCCGAGAGATGACGCTTCATCCGATCAGAATAGGAATAATTAGCATAAAAAAGTAAGACAAAGCAAAGATGATGTTCTTTTCAGGAAATGCTCAATATTTCCACTATCATTCCTCAACAGGATTGGCCTCGGATGTTGTCTTTCACCATCCCTAGAGATTTCGGTCGATCGCGATACACTTGCGACTTCAGGTAACCCCAAAGCCAATAATCGCACGGACTGAGGTCTGGGGACCTGGGAGGCCAAGCATGCCGAAAGTGGCGGCTTAGCACACGATCATCACCAAACGACGTGCATCTATCGAATATTTTGTGAGCTTTTTTTGCTTCTAATAAAACCCCATGTCATTCCAAGCATGTGTGTCAATTTTTATCTCTCTATCTACATTATTCCGTGGTTTATTAAAGTTTCAAATTTATACTGACTTTTTGGTCAGGTGTTACAAAAAGGTACGGCCAAACTTTCAGGAAACATTCCTCACACACAAAGAAAGAAAATATGTTGTGTGGACATGTGTCCGGAAACGCTTACTTTCCATGTTAAAGCTCATTTAATTACTTCTCTTCAAAACACATTAATCATGGAATGGAAACACACGGCAACAGAATGTACCAGCATGACTTCAAACACTTTGTTACAGGAAATGTTAAAAATGACCTCCGTTAGCGAGGATACATGCATCTACCCTCCGTCGCATGGAATCCCTGATGCGCTCATGCAGCCCTGGAGAATGGCGTATTGTATCACAGCCGTCCACAATACGAGCAGGAAGAGTCTCTAAATTTAGTACCGGGGTTGCGTAGACAAGGGCGTTCAAATGCCCCTATAAATGAAAGTCAAGAGGGTTGAGGTCAGGAGAAAGTGGAGGCCATGGAATTGGTCCGCCTCTACCAATCCATCGGTCACTGAATCTGTTGTTGAGAGGCTTACGAACACTTCGACTGAAATGTGCAGGAGCTCCATCGTGCATGAACCACATGTTGTGTCGTACTTGTAAAGTCACATGTTCTAGCAGCACAGGTAGAGTATCCCGTATGAAATCATGGTAACGTGCTCCTTTGAGCGTAGGTGGAAGAACATGGGGCCCAATCAAGACATCACCAACAATGCCTGCCCAAACGTTCACAGAAAATCTATGTTGATGACGTGATTGCACAATTGCGTGCTGATTCTCGTCAGCCCACACATGTTGATTGTGAACATTTACAATTTGATCACGTTGGAACGAAGCCTCATCCGTAAAGAGAACATTTGCACTGAATTGAGAATTGGCGCATTGTTGGATGAACCATTCGCAGGAGTGTACCCGTGGAAGACAGTCAGCTGCTGATAGTCCCTGCGCACGCTGTACATGGTACGGAAACAACTGGTTTTCCCGTAGCACCCTCCATACAGTGACGTGGTCAACGTTACCATGTACAGCAGCAACTTCTCTGACGCTGACGTTAGGGTTATCGTCAACTGCACGAAGAATTGCCTCGTCCATTGCATGTGTCCTCGTCGTTCTAGGTCTTCCCCAGTCGCGAGTCATAGTCTGGAATGTTCCGTGCTCCGTAAGACACCGATCAATTGCTTCGAACGTCTTCCTGTCGAGACACCTTCGTTCTGGAAATATGTCTAGATGCAAACGTACCGCGCCACGGCTATCGCCTCGTGCTAATCCATACATCAAATGGACATCTGCCAACTCCGCATTTGTAAACATTGCACTGACTGCAAAACCACGTAAGTGATGAACACTAACCTGTTGATGCTAAGTACTGATGTGCTTGATGCTCGTAGTGTAGAGCAATGAGTCGCATGTCAACACAAGCACCGAAGTCAACATTACCTTCCTTCAATTGGGCCAACTGGCGGTGAATCGAGAAAGTACATTACATACTGACGAAACTAAAATGAGGTCTAACATGGAAATTAAGCGTTTCCGGACACATGTCCACACAACATCTTTTCTTTATTTATGTGTGAGGAATGTTTCGTGAAAGTTTGGCAGTACGTTTTTGTAACACCCTGTATAAGACAGCAAGTGTCTGGCGCAGTTTATAGATCGGTTACTGCTGCTACAGTGGCAGGTTATCAAGATTTAAGTGCGTTTGAAAGTGGTGTCACAGTCGGCGCACGAGCGATGGGACACAGCATCTCCGAAGTAGCGATGTAGTGGGAATTTTTTAGTACGACCATTTCACGAGGGTAGCGTGAATGTCACGAATCCGGTAAAACATCAGATCTCCGACGTCGTCACGGCCGGAAAGAGATCCTGCAAGAATGTGGAACAGCGACTGATGAGAATCGATCAACGTGACGTAAGTGGAACACTTCCGCAAATTGCTGCAGACTTCAATGTTGGGGCCGCGGGGGTAGCCGCGTGGTCTTAGGGGTGCCTCGCCACGGTTCGCGCGCCTTCCCCCGTCAAAGGCTCGAGTCCTCCTTCTGGTAGGGGTGTCTGTGTTGTCCGTAGCGTAAGTTAGATTACGTAATGTGTAAGCCTGAGGACAGATGACCTCAACAGTTTGGTCCCATACGAACTTACCACAAATTTCCAAATTTCAATGCAGGGCCACCAAGAACCGTCAGCGTGCAAAATATGCAGAGAAACATCAGCGATATGGAATTTTTGAGCCGAAGTCTCACTCGTGTACCCTTGCCTGCACGACACAAGGCTTCACGCCTCGTGTGGGCCCGTAAACACCGACATTCGACTTTTGATGACAGGAAACACGCTGCCTGGTCGGACGAGTCTCGTTTCAAATTGTTATCGTGCCGATGGACGTGTACGGGTATGGAGAGGACTTAATGAATCTATGGACTGTTCAAGCTGTTGGAGGCTCTGCAATAGTGTGGGGCGTGTGCAGTTTGAGTGATGTGGAATCCCTGGCGCAATTGAAGTCTTGTGAGATCCCTGATACGCCTAAGTACGACTTTTACAAGTGACACGTACGTAATCATCCTGTCTGATTACCTGCATCCATTCACGTCCATTGTGCATTCCGACGAATTTGGACAATTCCAGCAGCACAATGCGACACCCAACACGTCCAGAATTGCTACAGAGTAGCTTCAGGAACACTCTTCTGTACTTAAACACTTCCGCTGGCAGCCAGACTCCCAAGACATGAACATTACTGAGCATATTTGGGATGCTTTGCATCGTGCTGCTCAGAAGAGATCCCCATCCCCTCGTACTCTTACGGATTTATGGACAGCCCTGCAGGAGTCATGGTGTCAATTCTCTCCACCACTACTTCAGAGATTATTCGGATTTATGGACAGCCCTGCAGGAGTCATGGTGTCAATTCTCTCCACCACTACTTCAGAGATTATTCGAGTCAATTCCACGACTTTTTGCTGCATTTCTACGTGTTCGCGGGGCCCTACACGATATTTGGCTGGTGTACTAGTTCCTTTGGCTCTTCAGTGTAAGTAACTGACCAAAAAAAAAGTGTTTGCGTGCCACGATTTCACTAATAAAAGAAACAAGTAACTGCGTGCCGTATGCTTAGACCTACATCTACTTGTTTTGAAGTTCTCCAAGTTTGCAACAGTATTTCTGACACACACATCACATAGTAACGCCAGCTATAACTGAATCACAGTTTTATAGTTCATAATTTAGTACTATATACTACTACCCAATGCCAGCCGCCTCAAAAATTATTAAAAAGCTTGTTTTGTTCTTGAAACTTCCGTCATCTAGGGTCATCCAATAAGCTGCAAAAGACCTTATGAAAACAGCGTCGACGAGCGGATAGAGATTCATCCTCCTTCCTTCGGGGCGGCGATAAGAATAAATGGCTCTGGTTGAAATGGCTCTGAGCACTGTGCGACTTAACATCTGTGGTCATCAGTCCCCTAGAACTTAGAACTACTTAAACCTAACTAACCTAAGGACATCACACACATCCATGCCCGTGGCAGGATTCGAACCTGCGACCGTAGCGGTCACGCGGTTCCAGACTGAAGCGCCTATAACCGCTCGGCCACACTGGCCGGCAAGAATAAATAGTGCTCAGTGGCCAGCGGCATGGAGCCACTGAAGGGACGGGAACCACAAAATTAGTGATACTAATGGCTTAACGCACGACGTGTATGATAATAATATTGCTATAGCCACTTATGTTGTAGAAAGACTGCAGACGCTATCTGAAGGCAACAAAGACATCGAGAACATTAACTCAAATGAAGAAACTTTTTTCAACAAAGTGACTAAGCTAGTTTTGTATGGAAGTGAAATATGAACATCTAAAAAAGCAGAGGAAAAGAAACTGAAATTACTGAAATTAAATGCTGTAGAAGGATGTGAGAAATCTTCTGGATGTAAGTGCAAAGAGATATTAAAAATATAGGAAGAAAAGAACAGCACGAAAAACTGTTGCCACATAGTTTAAGGAGTAAATGACAGGGAGGGGGGGGGAGGGGTATACTGAAGGAAAAGAGAAAGATTATATCTCTGGTGTTATAAGTATATGAAAATGAAAAAAGCAAACTCTGAACACAATTCCATAGTTTTATAAACACCAGGAAGAAATTGTTGGGAACTTCTCAGAAACAGTACTGTATTTCTGCCATTTCACTGTAGGTTTATCGAAATTCACAATTTCCCATGAGTAACAAATTAGTTCAACGCCCCGAAAAGACGAACCTTGCTAGGTTCTGCTAAGCACTTAAATGGTCTCTTGCGAAACATTCTATTACATCCCCAACAGCAAGTCAATACGTGACCACTCTGCCTACATGTACTTCGTCCTTCAGCCTGAGCGTTAAATCCGGTATTTAAGCGGCAGCTTGATATCGTTTCAGATATCTCAGGTACGATAAGACAGCAGTCACTAAGTATCCATCTCTGACCTGACTGATAACCAATTCGTCTCCAAGTATCGTACCTAGTCTCGGTCCATGAGTTATAGAAGCCAGATAACATCAAATCTCTCGCCTGGAATTCAGTAATTCGTGTATTCGTGAAACACGAAAACAGTTTTATACAAAATTACATGCCCCAAAAAGATTATTACTGAATACTTCTTTACTTAGTTCGTTAACTTTACCATGAAGTGCAATCGAGCAACAATGCACTTGCCCCAAAATGATCTCATCCAGTGTTCACTAAACGGTAATTCGAGAATCAATTATGGGGCCAAGATAGTTGCTTTCATTGTCAAAGTTCGAGAACATTATAGCGAGTCGTGCCATCGCTAGTCTTAAATATTACTTCGCATTCTGTCTTGGACCATGCCAAATTGCGTGGTAGCTAGTTGGCTTCTGGATTGTGAGATGGATCCGCGTGGTCACGGTAAGGCCGCACAGAAGTGGGTCTGAAATGGGCGAGTATGGAAGTGTGCAAAGTGAATTCTGACATACGAAAATGAATCCACCTGTCGCTTACTTCTGAATATGCATATCTGCTGTAGGGTTATTAAATAAAGAATATCTCTTAGCCATTAGCTACGTGTGATGCAGAACCATATACATAGAAAGCAATAAATCGTTAGTTGCTCGGGATGGCAAAGTAATGTTATTTAATGCTGACTGACAGACCAAAAATTTTCTAACAGTGGAAGTATCGAGAGAATTATTTTGTGTAGAGCGACTTATTCTGTATAGTGTGCATTATTCTGGAGAGTATGTTGGAACTGTAGTAAAATTAACACAATCGCATTTATGGAATGAAAACTCAGTAGCTCGCCAAAGTGCAAATAATATGACTAGATCATAGTCATGTTGACATTCAATGCAGAGAATATTCCGCTCATATACATTAGCGGTTGTCGGATCATAACGCCTATAATGAAGTATCATGCCAAGTGAGCCCTGTATTAATGAAGTTAAGAACAATACGCGAAACCCATCCTGCTTTCTAAGGATGCTTTCAGCGGGAGTGGTTTGTCAGCGCTATCCTTTTATGTGTCAGTAAAATGTCGAGTGTTGTGTGAACAATTGTGATAGTTGGATATATGCTTTAACTTAATGTTCCGTTTCTTTTTTTTGTGACAGTGAAATGAAAGTAAAGAAGAGAAATTTTATACCAGAAGCAAAGAACCTGGTTCACGAAAAACATTTATACGAGTCTTGCAGTTCTTATTCGATAGGAACAATGTAACTGACAGTAGTAGGAGACCAGTTTTAGCAGTTCCCACAATAGAATATTCCTGGGCATACGTCAATTTACGCATTCGAAGAAGATTTAGTTGATGTTCACTTCATGCACTTAACTATGTTGGTTTATGACCGACGCGAAGTGCATGGTACCTGAAGCAGCGATGACTGAAGTCCAGGAGTGCGAAACTGGTTCTGAAGCTCCTTGAGCATCAGCAGTTGTCATTTCAGTGAGGCCCTGATTGTGGCCGTGTGTGTGAGTGTGTGCAAAATGGATTTATGGTGGAGGACTGTTGCAATTTTTGTGCATACTTTCCTGGTCTAGATTTTGTACGAAATCAATGGTTGGGGTTCCACTATGACCAATTTCTCTGTGATAACTGACCTCGTTATCCAAAATGTGCACCTTTATGTGGCCTTAGTCCACAGAGGTTGACTTCCTTTAATGGTAGTGAATAAATTTAGCAGTCCTTTTATGTCGTGCGTAATGAGGTGATTACTACTTCTGTTGCGTAACTGCTTCAGGAGGATGACCCTGACCTAGAATCCGATAATATGATGATCCGTTCTTTCCCGTGGATAAGTGTCACTTGAACCACTCTGTGGAATGCCTCTCATCTCTGCTTAAAAGCATAATTTTTCTACATAGCTCTGCTGTTATAATAGCGACATTCCTTTGCTTTTGACAGCAGGACCACGGTAAGCATCTCCGCTTGCATCTTCACTTAGCGTCACCCCTTAGCAAGTTTCACAATAGTGCAATCTTCGTAAAGAGCCGCTTCAGGGGAAGGTAAAGACTCACAGCACCACGGCTGACGATGGAGTGACGGGGAGGGGGGAGAGAGGGGGAGGCGGAAGGGGATTCAGCCATATTTAGAGGTTAAACACAAACCATTTAACTGTGAAACACTCGTAGTTACCAAGAACTTTATTGAAGAGCACTAGTGTCGATAACAATTTTGCGCAGAAATATTTACGACGTATATGAAGTGTAAGTTTCATTTATCAGCAGAGGCTTCGTTGGCGTGGATGCCATGTCGCCAAAGTGAACGTCACACTGCGTTGTACTGGTGCTTTTCAACTCGGAATAATGTCGTGCCAGCAACAGAACTACAGGCACTCATAACTATTAACAGTACACTTCCTCAGCAGTTAGTCAATATCTGGGAGGTGATGCCACCATTTATCACACTCTCTGAATAAAAACAGTGGTAACGAAAATTGTAGTGCACCACTAGCCGCAGTACGTATTGGTTGGTTCAAAAACGTCTCCGTCGGTGCACAGACAGGGTTCATAGTAACTGGAAGTCGGAGCTTTTAATGTTTGAGACTTTCTGCATAGTCTCCCCCCCACCACCAATTTCAGTACAATACCTAGATCTTACCTACACTCACATGAAAATGACAGAAAGGTCCTTCTTTGGGTTGTTTTCAAATCGCGCCTCACATTAGCTTTAGTGTCGGTTGTGAAGTTATAGCGTTGATACGTCGTTTGAATTTCTGCACCTTGTCGTTTTGTGCAAGTTTCTTGCTGACAACGCCAAGTCTCGCCATCTGTGAGAATTTTTTGCCAGAAAAGAACTGCCCGCGTTTTACATTTCATTCAAGTCGTGGCAGGCGTCTACATGTCATTTTGTTCGGTAGTCAAGGTATGCTGAAGGTGTACCAGACAAACTTCGCACAAACTTTTTTCCTCTTCAAAAGACTGACTTACCGCTGTTGCTCCATTGCGACTTGTGACAGAACGACCTCAACAGACTAAGGCGGTATGTCTGCTGCTTAGCACCGCCTGTTCACAACTGATTGGTCAATGCGCATCTTTCGTTTACAAATGTTACTTAAAACTGCCACCGTAATTACTGCCCCCATGTCACATATATCTTGAGAATAAAAATTTAGGAAACTGTGATTCATCTGCAAAGGAGACCGCATAAAGGACGCTAGCACGGCTTGTTATTGAGTAGTTCCCGAGTGTTTCGGATCTGCAGTAGGTCAGATTAAAGTAAGACAACGATGCAATTCAGGGGCGCGCTGTTATATTTGTTTCCGGTAAGTTAGAAAAACACTCATGTGTTACGGGGATGCTTTGGGAACTCAAATGGGAATCCCTGGAGCAAAGTTGACGTTCTTATTGAGGAGCACTGTTGAGAAAATGTAGAGAACCGGCATCTGAAGCTGACTGCAGAACGATCCTGTTGCCGCCGTCATACATTTCGCCTAAGGACCGCGAAGGTAAGATGACAGCAATGAGGGCTCATACGGAGGCATTTAGATAGTGGTTTTTCCCTCGCCCTATCTGCAAGGGGAACAGGACGAGAAACGACTAGTAGCAGTAGGGTACACTCCGACACGCACTCTACGGCAGCTTGTGGAGAATTTGTACATATGTAAATGCGGATGTAGAATAAAATCAGTCTCGGACGTTTTTGGACAGATGGTGTGTACAAGATGAAATGCGCATAGGCGCACATATTTCTATTGGTGACTGAGGACGGTATAGTGAACATTACATCAGTACTGACGTCAACTGCAGACTAATAATTACAGCTATTACAAGTTGTATAATTTCAGGTTGGTGAGTACCTCCACGTATGTATGAGAAGAGGAAGCTATTACCACATATTGGGTCAGGTGTTGAAGTACGGACACGTGGACGCACAACGGTTAGTCTACACTCATTGGAGTAGTCGGCGTAGTTCCGCAGTTACAACCATGCAGAAAACATTGGATCGTAAAATTTGTGATGTGTTTGTGCGAAGACCGTTCAACGCTAAGCAAAATCAACCACCACACTTATCTTTGTACATCTTAGGGTATCACACACAAAAACAAAATACCTTCACTTCCTTCACTTATACTCACTACACCCTGTATGATGCCTCCATACATCTTTCCTATTTTTTTTTAATCATCAGTATTCCGACTGTATTGATGTGCCCCTCCCCTCCCCCCTCCCCCCCCCCCCTCCACACGAATTCCTCTCCTGTACTAACCTCTTCATTTCAGGATAGCACATGCAAGTTACGTACTCAATTATTTGCTCGTTGTATTCCCGTCTCTGCCTTCCCTTACTGTTTTCATCTCCTGCAGCGCTCTAGAATCATGGAAGTTATCTCATGGCGTCTTAACAGATGTCCTATTATCCTGTCCCTTCTTCTTGTCAGTGTTTTCCATACATTCCTTTACTCGCCGATTCAGCAGAGAATCTCCTCATTCCCTACCTCATCACTCCACCTATTTTTCAACATTCTGCTGCAGCACCACATCTCAAATAATTCGATTCTGTTCTGTTACAGTTTTCCCACAATCCAAGTTTCACTACGATACGAGACTGTGCTCCAAACGTAAAGCCTCAAAAAATTTTTCTTCAAAGTAATGTCTACGTTTGACACTAGGAAACTTCTCTTGGCCCTTTTTTCCAGTGCCAATCTGCTTTCTATATCCTCCTTGCTCTGTCTGTCATTGGTTATTTTGGCGAATAGGCTGCAGAAATCCTTTATTTCATCTACAAATTTCTTGACAATCTGTCCTGATGTTAAGTTCCTCGCTGTTCTTATTTTTGCTACTTTTCATTACTTTCGTCTTTCTTCTATTTACTCTCAATCCATATTTTGTACACATTAGATTATTCATTCCTCTCAGCATATCATGTCGCTGTTCTTCTCTTTCACTCAGGGTAACAATTTCATCAGCGTATCGTATCATTAATATCCTTTCACTTTGAATTTTAATTCCACTCTTGAACCTTTCTTTTATTTTCGTCATTGCTTCTACAATGTATAGATATAACAGTAGGAACGAAAGACTACATCCCTGTCTTACACCGTTTCTAATTCGTAATGGGGGTTCCACTCTTCCTCTTTGTTGTGATTGGCAGGAAAGCCAACCGTGTTTTTCTAAAGGAGGCCGAAATGCAAGCCTTTTAGCTCACGCAGGCTCTCGTGAGGTCTGGAACATGACAAGGGAATTAGAATTGAGAAAAACGGACGTAGCTGGTGGAATACTTAACTTTAATCCATTAATGACGAACGTCGCTCTTTATGGCACATGATTCACAATATCATTAGTACTGACTACGGCGCCTTGCTAGGTCGTAGCAAATAACGTAGCTGAAGGCTATGCTAACTATCGTCTCGGCAAATGAGAGCGTAATTTGTCAGTGAACCATCGCTAGCAAAGTCGGCTGTAGCAACTGGGGCGAGTGCTAGGAAGTCTCTCTAGCCCTGGCGTGTGGCGGCGCTCGGTCTGCAATCACTGATAGTGGCGACGCGCGGGTCCGACGTGTACTACCGGACCGCGGCCGATTTAAAGGCTACCACCTAGCAAGTGTAGTGTCTGGCGGTGACACCACACTCTTCTCTCTTGCTTTTCGCACATATTGCACATTAGCTGTCTTTTCCTATACCTTACGAGTAAATTATCAGAATTTCAAATATATTGCACCATTTTACATTGCCTAACGCTTTCTTCAGGTGGGAAAAACCGCTTTTGATTAGCCTTGCCTCCATTATTAACCGAAAAGTCAGAACTGTTTCTCTGGTGCCTTTACCTTTCCTAAAGCCGAACTGATCACCATCTAACAAATGATTAATTTTCTTTTCATTTTGTATATTATTCTTGTCAGAAACTTGTCTGCATAATCTGTTAAGCTGATTGTGCGATAATTCTCACACTTGTCGGCTTTTGCAGTCTTCGGAATTGTGTTGTCGATGTATTACCGAAAGTCAGATGATATATCGCCAGTCTCATACAGACTACACACCAACGTGAATAGTCGTTATGTTGTCACTCCCCCCCTTGATCTTATAAATTCCTGACGGAAAGTTGTCAGTTCCTTCTGCCTTACTACATCTTAGGCCTTCCAAAGCTCTTAAATTCTTATTCTAATATCACACCCCCATCTCTTCTATATCAACTCCTGTTTCTTCTTCTATCACTTCATCAAACAAGTCCTCCATCTCGTAGATGCCTTCAGTGTATTTTTCGATCTCTTCTCTTCATTTAACACTGGAATTCCATTTGGGATTTTATACCACTATTTATCATTTCCTTTCCGTAACACCTCGCAAATAGAGCGACGGAAAAACGACTGACTAAAGGCCTCCGTACGAACCGTCTTATCTCACCTATGTAGTACCTTAGCGAATTGTACGTTCGCGGCAGCAGAATAGTTTTGCAATGAGCTTCAAATACCGATACTGCAAATTGTCTCAAAAGTGTTTCGTGAAAAGAATGCAGTCTTCTCTTCAGGAATTCCCATTTGAGTTCCCGAAGCAACTCCGTAATACTTGCGTCTTGACCGAACCTATCTGTGACAAATGTAGTAAAATGCATCTAATTGCTCAATGTCGTGCTGTAATCTGACGTGTTGGGGTCTAAGAGACTCTAGCAATACTCAAGAAGAGGTCGCACTAATGTACTACAGGCGGTCCCATTTACAGATTAACCACACTGTCCCAAAAATTTTCCCAAAAAACCGAAGTCGACCATTCGCCTTCCATATTAAAATCCTAACTTGCTCGTTCCATTTCATATCGTTTTGCAGTGTTATGCTTCGATATTTAATCGACTTGACTTTGTCAAACAGCATATAACTGACGCTGTATTCGAACATTAAGGGATTCTTTTTCCTGATCATCTGCGTTAGTTACAATTTTTCTATTTTTAGAGCTAGATGCCACTTTTCACACCACCTATGTCTAAGTCATCTTGTATCCTCCTATAGCCACTCAACGACCTCACAGCATTACCAGCAAACGGCCACAAACTGCTGTTCTCCTTGCTCGTCAGATCATTTGTGTACATAAAGAATAAAGAATAATAGCGGTCCAATCACACTTCTGTGGGACGATCCTGACGATTTCCTTGTCTCTGATTACGACTTACTATGCAGGACAAAGAGCTGGGTTCCGTTACTTAAAAAATATTCGACCAACTTACCTATCTGTGAACTTATCCCGTATGGTCGTATCTTCTTTAACAGTCTACAGTGGGGTATTGTGTCAAACGCTGATCGGAAATCTGGGAATTTGGAATGTGCCTCATGCCCATCATCAAAGGTTCACACTCTATCACTCGAGAAAAGGGCAAACTGAGTTTCGCAAGAGCGAAACCCTTATTTCGTTGTTTCTATTTTTCAATAATTTACTTTCAAACTGCATTAAGCTGTAGGCGTAATATATACTCATACTTACTTTCGTAAGTCTTGGTTGTGCGCATTAGCAATTTCTCTTCTACATGACAAAGTTTATTAAATAATATAATACTTCAGTTTTTACTATCGTATGAAACGTTGAAACAACTTAGGGGAATGCAGCCAGGTTAAGTCATCAACAACCATTGACATTTCCCCAGTTGAACACTTTGTCACCTGTAGAAATATCAGCGGTTGTCGAAGGCGTTAGCTGGCTGCATTCCCGTAACTTGTTTGGACGCTTTACAAAACAAATTTAACAACTGTTTATACACCTCACCGGTGTATTTTAGATGATGGGACAGTAGATACTGCAGGAATCAGAACAAAATGTTGGACGATGTAATGACCAGGAACTATAAATGCACCAGGACTCCACTCTAGATCCATGGTCAGAAAATTTCTATCTCCACTAAGACCGTAACCCGCTAAGTACTGGTCAGACGCTGTTGACTCATCGCATTAACCGGTATCGGTTATCCTTCAATTTTTAACGCCGACGAGGTTGCAACTGCCTGAAACGGTTCCTTTCCCAGGTGCACTAGTTCCCGGTTCCTGGTTATCAACAAAAATTCATGACCTTCAAGGACACATAAATAAATGAAAGCACAATTATTGTACAGTGAAATCCGCCATTTGATCTCACTATTATGGAAGCCGTGTCTTTTTAGACGGAAGTACATAAGCTGGCAAAATTTCTCTTCCATGTCTAAATTTCTTACAGACAACGAGGGCAGATACTATCGTGATAGAAAAAAAGGGGGTCCATCTTCCGAGCCGTCCCTCGGCCGCGGAAGACAAATTGTGAGCATTTGTTTCTGTTTGTAAAACATCCGTCCCACGTGTATTTTTAATGCCGGCGATTTAGTCACTTGTCCGGAGGGTTGTCCCTATTTTTCACCCTGAGATTAGCATCTCCGTTGATCTGCCTCCCTCTGCCTCTCTTCCGAGGCATCCCTTGTCCGCCGTTTGTCCGTCGCCACTATCTGTCAAACGGGCGAGCTTTTAAAATTCAATAGTCATCGAATTTATCTCCGCTGGCGATGCGGGAATTTGTTTTCCTTTTTTCTCGCTCTCGACGGGCCTCGCTACTTCACCGATCTCCGACTGCCGCAGCAGTACAGTGAGTGCCGCGTCTCCGAGACAGAACGGCCCGAGACTCACAAGTCATAGCGCGCGTTGTTCACGGTTTGGGAGAGCTTTCGCGCGGAACGGCGGTCCTGATGGAAACAAATGAGTGTCGGCCCGCCCCCCTGGGACCCGCTGAATGGCGACTAACGCGTCGCACCGCCGAGGGCACACAATGCGGCCGCATCCATCACGCACGGCTGCTGCCGCCGCAGATAAGATAAGCAAACCCCGGGGCACACTGCAGGACACCTTGATCCACAGCATACAATGGTCTTCGTCCCTGTCGTAACGCGCTGACGCAGGTGTTGTTCGCGGGGAATTCGTAGACACCGGCACCTCTAGAAATTTCTCACGCGCTCAAAAATCAGGCTTTTTTGTTCTCTTCTTTATTACGATCACGATCTTGACAACGTTGAATGGAATATATTTTTTTCGGAATTTTCAAATTAGCGGGGTTAAAATAGAGGGAAGAAAGATTATCTACGATTTCTACAGAACCCAACAAACAGTCACAAGACACGAAAGGAAACGAGACTAGGTTGAATAGCCCGTCTCCCTTTTCATCTGCGTATTGAGCAACAGTACAGGGAACTAAAAGAAATTTCATAAGTGAAGCAGTCACAGAGAACGAGGGCTGCCTGTGTTGTAGCACACTGTAATGTATCCCATACAGTTACAGTTACTTGTTCACTGTTTTATAATACATTGCACCATCCAAAACGCAGCCCCATTGCGAATACTGTTCTCCAACAAGGGTTGAGTTGGTTGACATTCGTACGCTGTTGGTAATCGCCCTGATTGCTGTCAAACGATTGACAGCTGTTGGAAATAATTGTGTTGGGAGAGCTTCCGAGACTCGTGTACCTGTGGTACCAGTACCAAAGCTACCCCTTGTGCTATCCTTTCCTGTGGATCCTGTCTCCTCTGTAGAAAGTACAGGATCTGTCATTACTCTTCCACTTGAGTGCGAGCAGCGTTTCAGTGATACCTCTAGGCGTCCTGTACAGGGTAGTAGGGAATGAGGGAGGACTCAAGGTGTTATACTGATTATCCTAACAAACAAGTTCGAGGTGCTGTTTTCACTGAGGCCTTGAGACTCACTTCACCTGTTTAGGGAAACCTCTATTTAATCTAGTGTCAAGAGGAGGTAAACGCTAGAGGGTAGGGGTCTATTAATCGTCAGCTGTTCAAATATACGACAAATGATGGTACCTCTTAGGGAAGTGGCACCAAGGGACAGGAAATCAGTGCGTACCCCTGGGAGCCTCATTCAACGCCCTGAAGACTATCCCGGTAGCCGTTGAGGGCCATTGTGGCGCAAGTTGGAACAAATGGTTTCTGTCATCTGTGCTTCGGGGTCATATTTAGATCATCCCACCCTTCTGGCAGAGAAGGTTGACGAGGCCAGTCTCGGGCACGAAGTTTCAACGAAGCTCAATTTGCAGCGTTGCCCCTTGGCTCTGAGTTGACATTGAACCATAGGCTTCGAATGTTCAGTAACAACCTAGGCTGCGACTTCCTGAACTTGAGCCGTAGTATTGAGAACTATAGCGTCCCTCTAAATTGGTGGACAACACATCAGAGGTAGCTGACTGTGTGGGGTGCACGCAAGGGTCTTTTAGATTAGGCGAATCTTCATCCAATCCAAATAACGTTGGTTGTCGGAAGCCCAGAAGTATCAGGGTGAGATAGAAAGATATGCCTCCTTAGGTGAGAGTATTATAATCCTAGTGATTAACTGCCGAAGCATTCGCCAGAAAGTTTCAGAATTCGAAGTGCTCCTGAAAAGCAGTGAAGCTCACATAGTACTAGGTACAGAAACGGGCTGGAACCAGAAACTGACAGCAGTGAGGTTTTTGGGTAAAATTTAATTGCATATCGAAAGGATAGGCTAATGGGAAATGGTCCAGGAGACAATAAACTCATGTCCACCGAGACAGAAATTGAAACTGCATGTGACATTGTTTGAGTAAGACTCAGAATCAAGGAAGACCTTAAAATAGTAATCGGATCTTTCTATCGCCCACCACATTCATCTCCTGATATAACAGAAAACATAAGAGAAACCCTCAGTTCTATTGTATGTAAGTTCCCCAATCATACTGTAATCGTCGGTGGAGACTTTATTCATGCACCAACCAATCGGGAAAATTACGGTTTTATTGTTGGTGCGCTTGATAAGACATCCCGTGAAACTTTACTAAACGCCTTCTCTGAAAACAACGCAGAACAAATTCTTCGGTACCCCGCACATCGTGGAAATATATTGGCCTTAATGGCAACAAGTAGATCAAATTGTGCCCTCTAGTTCAGTGCATCCTCAGACCCATAAAAATGCATTTTTCCGTTCAGTGATTCATGGTGCAGTTTCTGTACCTTTGCCACCTGACAAGCCTTATGAAGAGATGAATACAATAAAAACTACTGCAGTTAACAATGGCTATGATCATCCCTCATTAAACGGAAACGTCTTTAAAGTTAAAACTGACGCTAAACCGACCACTTTAGGCATCAGTGCTGTTTCTGACCGTAACTAGCGTAAAAAGTTTTTTCAATTCCATTTGTAGACACTATTTTTTATAGAACTCGTCGTCCTCTGGTTAAAAAATATAGATGCGAAGTTACCTTTTCCACTAATAATTACCTGCAAAAAAATCTTATTTACGATCCACAGTTGCTCCTATACTCAATTCAGGAGTTTATAAAATCGCTTGTGATATGTGTCCCGTGTATTACGTAGAACAAACTGCAAGATCTTCCATTGTCAGGTACAAGGAACATTTATTGGAATAAAGAGGCACTAATGTACATAATTCCGCTTTTGCTGATCATCTGTTAATTTCCGGTCACAAACTGAAAAATGTTGAAGTAGTTTCCATTTTACATAGGGAAAAGGAAGTCATAGGATCGACGTACTCTAAGAGCTGGATATTTTCAAGCATGTTTCTAAGAACGATGGTTTCTTCCTCAATCAACTGTTACAATTACTTAACAAAAATTTCTCAGTGGCATTAATCCACTACCTGCGCACTTCTGATTCCTTTATTTTTTGCTATGGGTTCCTGCCTCTGATTCCGAAATATCCTTTTCCTCGAATCTCACAGACGTGCACTATTAAAGTTACCTTCACTCAGATATATTTTGGAATGTATTATTCAATAATATTTTGTGCTTTACGTAACGGGAATTTCTGCAAAGCCTAACAGATGGCTCTTAGTTACACTTCATTTATTTGACTACTTTGTAGTTTCTAAAATATAATAAGCTCTCTTTCTTTGTATTTTGTTTTTATAATTAACTGTTTAATTCGATTATTTCTGTTACAATGTCTCAAATGCGCACATATCACTGTCTGCACCCGACAGGCGGCGCAACTTGTATAATTTTCGTGGCAGTAATGTGAGCCGATTAGTCTGATGTTGTTCCTGGCAAGGCATACATGCCAAAGGCTGGAAAGTCTTTAATTTTAATTTTTGATTTGAGCGTATCTGCTCTAAACTTTGACCACTGCCTTCTCGCAATGTAACTTTACGTAAGTAACCTTTGTACGTTATGACAATCGTCATCTTGGTTAATGTTTTGTCAAACTTAATTCTCTATGTATTACTTTATATGGTTTCTTAAAATTTGATTCTGACGAAGACATCCTTAGAGGTTTCCAGAATGAGATTTTCACTCTGCAGCGGAGTGTGCGCCGGTATGAAACATCCTGGCTGTGGCTAAGCCATGTCTCCGCAATATTCTTCCTTTCAGGAGCGCTAGTTCTGCAAGGTTCGCAGGAGAGCTGTTGTAAAGTTTGGAAGGTAGGAGACGAGGTACTGGCAGAAGTAAAGGTGTGAGGACGGGGCGTGAGTCATCCTTGGGTAGCTCAGTTGGCAGAGCACTTGCCCGCGAAAGGCAAAGGTCTCGAGTTCGAGTCTCGGTCCGGCACACAGTTTTAATCTGCCAGGAAGTTTCATCCTTAGAGGTATCGAAACCTAGGTCAATGTACCAAACAATTATTTGCAACCGGTTGGTTGTGTGAGTCCATGTTGAGACTTATATAGTGTTACTGAGAGACAACCATGTTTAAAATTGAGAAATAGACCTGAGCTCTTTGAGGATGTCCACATCGAAGTTGGTATCAGCGTCCACTACGCGGTTGTGGCAACAGTTGTTACCACAGCACAAAGGACAACCAAAACAACCAGAAAGACACATACGTTCAGTAAAGGAGATAGAAACTCAGTAATGTCGTACCTCACTGTGAAACTGGAAACTTTCAGCACAGGGCAGAGGTATGTAGAGGGAGTAGAGGTCAAGCTTAAAACAGATGTTGACAGTGCGCTGGATAGATCGGAACCCAATATACACAGTAGAACAGTACATAATGGGAGGATTCCTCCATGATATACTGCCACTGCAAAGAAACTTAAGAGACACAGACTACTTCATAACAGGTATGAAACGAAGCGTAGGACTATACATAGAGAGATGCTGAATGAAACGCTTTCGGATGTCAAGAGAGCGATGCGTGAAGTATTCGATGACGAGAAACAGCTTAAATCGTTAAAACTGAACAAAAGACCAGAGCTCGATGGAATACCTATGAGATTCTATGTTGAATTTGCGTCTGAGTTAGCCCCTCCTCTAACTACAATCTATCGTAGATCCCTCGAACAAAAACCCGTGCACAGCAGTTCGAAGGAAGTATAAGGTCACATCCATCTACAGGACGGGTAATAGAAGTGATCTACAAAACTACCGTCCAATTTATTTCACATCGATTTGTTGTAGAATCTCAGAACATATTCTGAGCTCAAATGTAAAGTATCTTGAAAAGAATGACCTTCTCTATGCCAACCAGGACGCGTCTCCTCCCGTCGGAGGTTCGAGTCCTCCCTCGGTCATGGGTGTGTGTGTGTGTGTTGTCCATAGTGTAAGTTAGTTTAAGTTAGATTAAATAGTGTGTAAGCTTAGGGACTGATGACCTAAGCAGTTTGGTCCTATAAGATCAACAAAAAAAAGAAGAGCCAACCAGCATTTATTTCGAAAACATCGATCATGTGAAACTCAACTCGCAAATTTCTCACGTGACTTACTAAAAGCTTTGGACCACGGCAGTCAGGTGGATGCAGTATTTCTTGATTTCCGAAATTTCTTGACTCAGTGCAACACCTTCGCTGTCAGACGTTCGATCATATGGGGTACCAAGTGAAATTTGTGACTAAACTGAAAACTTTTCGTTAGGGAGGATACAGTATGTTATTTTGGATAGAGAGTCATCGTCAGATGCAGAAGTAACTTCGGGTGTGTCCCAGAGAAGTGTATTGAGTACCCTGCTGTTCATGTTGTATATTAATTACCTTGCGAACAATACTAATAGCAACCTCAGACATTTTTTTTCTGATGACGCAGTCATTTACAAGTACTGCCTGAAAGAAGCCGCCTGGATATATAGATTTTGGTAAGATTCCAAATGCTCAGGAGTGTAAAACTGCGCTCTTCACAAAATGAGGAGACGTAGTATCCTGTGACTATAACACCAATAAATCACATCTGGAATCGGCCATATCATACAAATACCTGTGTGTAACGCTTTGTAGAAATATGAAATGCAGTGATCACATAGACTCGGTTGTGGATAGAGCAGTTGGCAGACTTCGATTTATTGGTAGAATACTGGGTAAGTGCAATCAGTGCAAAGGAGATTGCTTACAAGTCACTTGTGCGACGCATTCTTGAATGTTGCTCAAACATGTGACGTGTACCAAATAACACTAATAGGCGAATTGGACGTATACGAAGAAGGACAGCACGAATGCACAAAGCTTTGTATGACCAGTGGAAAGGTGTTACAGAAAGGCTGAAAAACAGTGAACTGGCAGACCCTTGAAGATAGACGCAAACTATGACGAGAAAGTTTTAAAAACCGGCATTAAATGATAATTTTACGAATATACTAAACCCCCTTTCGTATCTCTCAAGTAGGGATCAAGAGGAGAAGATTAGAATAATTACAGCACGCATAGACGCATTCAGCTAATCATTCTTCCCTCGCTCCCTACGTGAATGGAACGGGATGAAACACTAGTAACTGCTACGCACTTCACAGTGGTTTGCAGAGTATAAGCATATATGTAGATAAAAAAAGTGTAAATGGTAAGGGACCTGAAACGCTAATGTCTAAACTGCAGTGTTCCATTTTTATAAAGCGTAAATTTGCACGTAATGGCGTGCGGATTTCGTGCTAAACGACACGTCACCAAACCCTTTCCAACCTGATTAAAAGCTGCAACTTTGAAGGAAACTTCACTTATCATTAGTACAGGATATTGGTATTATTTCCGAGAAATAAGACATATCAAGTCAGATACTATTTATATTATTGCAAATTTACATCGAGCAAGAAAATGGCGTGCTTACATTAAGCCTGATGAAGGGAACCAGATAAAAATCAGGAGGCGATAGGTGCCTCAATTATTTTTAAAGATAACTAAAAGTCAATAAAGGATGTTTATTGAGTGATTAAATTGACAATGTACAATTTTATCTTTGCAGTGTAAGAACTAAGTAGTTACACCTATACTCTCCGCGATCTGTATGTTGTCAAAGCAGTGAAGGAAACGGAGGAATTTGGAAGGCGAATTATTCAGCGAATAGAAATAAAAATTGTCAGGTTACGCCATAGCATTATAATATAGACACAAAAGGACTTCGAAGATTGGTGAGATTGTCCTAAAAAGAGGCTATAAAATGAACGTCAATAAAAGTAAAACGTGGGTAACGTAGTCGAATTCTGTCAGGTGATGCAACGGTTTAGGAAACGAAGTCTAAGAATAGTACACGAATACTGTTGTTTTGGTATCTGAGTAACGAAACAATTTAAGATAACCGTAGTAAAGAGGAAAAAAAGAAGTAAAAAGGAAAAAAAGAAATTTGTTAACATCGAATACAAATTTATTTTTCGGGGAGAAAGAGATTGTGATGGTACAGTTTGACTAAAAGAAGGCACTCTGTAGGACATATTCTGAGACCTGAAGACATTGTTACTTTGGTAATGGAGACGTGTCAGGTTCCTGGTTCCGTCACACCGATTTCTGTGCTGGGCTTCCAGGCGCCCGGTGAGCAAACCGACAGCTAAAGAGTGCAACATTATGAAGCACAATAGCTTTCTAAGAAAAGAGCTTCTAATAGTGATTGTACTACACTATTTCCGGGTCGTGAAATTTATAGCCTTCAAACATATGACATTCTACGACTACTTAGCATCTACGTCTATCTATATGTATACTCTGCAAGTCACTTTTCGATGTGTGGTGGAGGGTACTTCTGGTAACAGCACTTTTGCCCCCCCCCCCCACGTGGGAAAAATGACTGTCGATGACACTTTGTGTTGTGGTTGGCAGTAGAGCCAACCAGGGTTAGTAAAGGAGGCCGAAATGCACGCGTCTTAGCTCACGCAGGCTGGCGTGATGTCTGGAACATGACAAGGGAATTAGAATTGAGAAAAACGGACGTAGCTGGTGGAATACTTAACTTCAATCCATTAATGACCAACGTGGCTCTTGACGGTACATGATTTACAACATCAATAGAAACTGATCATGGCGCCTTGCTAGGTAGTAGTAAATAACGTACCTGAAGGCTATGCTAACTATCGTCTCGGCAAATGAGAGCGTAATTTGTCAGTGAACCATCGCTAGCAAAGTCGGCTGTACAACTGGGGCGAGTGCTAGGAAGTCTCTCTAGTCCTGCCGTGTGGCGGCGCTCGGTCTGCAATCACTGATAGTGGCGACACGCGGGTCAGACGTATACTACCGGACCGCGGCCGATTTAAAGGCTACCACCTAGCAAGTGTGGTGTCTGGCGGTGATCATTTAGCGAGACATATGTCCTAGGAAGTATTTTGCCATTTCATCAGCTTACCCTCTCGAATGATTAAACGATCCCAAGGTGAAAAGCGCCGCTCTTTGTTGGATCTTTTCTATTAATCCTACTTGATAAGGGTCCCAGGCTGATAAACAATACTCAGGAATCGGTCTAAAAAGCGTACCGTAACCCACTTATATCAATGATGAATTACATTGCTTTAGTATTCCCTCCGATGACTCTCTAATCTGAGAGTATGGAATCAGCTATTGCTCACCATCCACACCCAGCTCACACTAACCTGTAGTCTAACAAAGCAAGGTGCCGTTTCAAGAAGAAGAGCTTCGCTGTATTCCTTTCCGAAGTGGTGAACAGAAAAAGGTTGCTCAGCCCAACGACTGGACTAGATTATTGGTGGATATTTTGCAGCCTCTGAGAGAGCAGCCGCTGATTCACACAATTTTCACCCACACTGGACGATTGGGAGCAGAATGAACGCTAACTTGTTTGAGAGACCGTTGGAGGTAGTGCCATGCCTGGCGGATCCGCAAAGTTACGATATCCAGGACTACTCTGCGCTGCACCCGAGGCAGCGCTCACAGCTGCATTTCCAGCCGCTAAACGTCACTGCGGCGTCATTGATCTCCTCATTTTACTTTGTCAGATAGTATCTGGCATGCACCTTCCATTTCTAAGTCACTCAGACGCACACAGTCACTGGCTGTCCTGTGCCTGACTATCTAGTTAGTTTTTAGAAACCACTTTTAATTAATACAAATCACTGTATCTTAAATGGCACTCCACCTTAACGGCACCTCCCAGTACACAACTATGATGTCTCTGAAGTGAAAGATAAATTCGTAATCTCCCAGGTCGTCGATATGCTTCGTGAACAGTAACGGCTCTACCACACTTCCTTCAGGTCGTTTGCACTGGGAGTATGTCTGCATCGCAATGCAAACGCGTTTAATGCGGAAAGTGTGTAATGCTGATAAACCTTTTCAGCCATAAAGGCGTTTAGTGCGCAAAGTGTGTCGTGCTGATAAACCATTTCTGCTGACTCATGGTAGACGCTGTCGCCGACGCAGTCAAGTCATCCTGGCACCATCTAGTCTGCAAGCCGTCTGACGGTGTGTGGCGGAGGGTACGGTGTGTACTTCTGGTACGACTAACTAATATCCGTTTCCCTGATCCACTCGCAAATAACGCTTGGGAAGAATGACTGTAGATAAATCTCTGTTTTAGATCTGATTTCTTGGATTTTCTCATTGTGATCATACACGAGATGTTTGTGACAGAATGTTGTATGTTGTCCGAGGCTTCCCGGAAGCTCTACAAATGTCAATGGCCAACCTCCCCTTGATGTACAATACTCCCCTTTTGACGTGTGCCACTGGAGTTAGTTCGGCTTCTGCGTAACACTCTCGCTCGCTTCGAGTAAGCGATCCAATGACGAAAGGCGACACTCTTCCTTGGATCTTGTGTGTGTGTGTGTGTGTGTGTGTGTGTGTGTGTGTGTGTGAGTGTGTGTGTGTGTGTGTGTGTGTGTGTCTATTAATCCAACCTGGTAACAGACTGTGACTGATAAGCAACACTCAATGATCGACAGAACAATTTTATAAGCCACTTCTTTCGTGGATGAATTACGTTTTCTAATGATTCTTCATAAGAATATCAGTCTAGCATCTGTTTTTAGTACTATTTTTATGGCGTCATTACAACTGAAGTCTCTCCGGCGCTCCTAAACATTTTACGGTAGTTACTGTTTCCAGCAATTTGTCATCAATAGTGTAGTTGTACAGTGGTGGATTTCTTTGCCTATGTGTGCACAAGCCATCTTCCGTCAGAGTCAATGTAGTGAAAGACAGCTCAGAGGTGCGTTGCGCTATTCACCAACCGTGCACTGGGTGGATGATGATACTACCGAGTTGTCAACAAGGTATGCGGTCTTTCTGCCTTAGGCAAGGAGCATCTCCATCAGGAATGGTCGTATTCTGCGGAAACATGAAATGTTTTTTCGAGCACTAAGATCACGGTCCTTTTCCGTTCTTTAAAGGATGATCTTGGTTTGCGTCAGGCGGGTGTCTACCAAATTTCTTGCAGTTTTAGCATACCATACGAGGGCTATTCGTAAGGTAAGAAACGATAGGTCGCGAAATGGAAACCACAGTGAAAATCAGAACTGTTTTATTTGCAAAAGTTAGCTTCAACTTCCAGCTACTTATCTCCATAGTCGCCGATCCGACTTAGACGTTTGTCGTATCGTTGTACCAACTTTCCAATACCCTTGTTATAAAAGGCAGCCGCCAGTGCTTTCCGCTAATTCTATACGCTTACCTACAGCTCGTTGTCTGTGCCAAAAAGGTTGTCTTAATAGCCAAGCGGTTCATGTGAGCAGAGATGAAACTCAGAGGGAGACAATTACGGTCTGTATTGTTGGTAATCAAATATTTCCAATTGAAAACGGTGCAGGGGCATTTTCATTGTCCCTGCAGAATGCGACTGGGAATTGTCTTGAATAAGAAAACGCACGACAGTTATGTAACGTTGGCTGCATAGCTTCAGGAGAAATTTCTCACCAGGCCCTTGTACTTGGCGGGAGACACCATTGTTCTAGGAATCTTTATGTGCTCCCTGTGTGCTCCGAACTAAAACAAACGACGTAATGCGATCGACGAGCATAACAGAGACACTGCCCAACATACCTGTGCAAAAATGCATCGGATTTTCTCTGTGGTTTCTATTTCGCTACCGATCGTTTCTTACTTTCCGAATAACCCTCATATATTGATCAGGCTAGCAGCACGGTGGAAGAGTGGTGTACTGAGCATTAACGCCACCACCGTTATAACAGCAAAGGAAATAGGCTATTGCTGAACATTGCCTTGGCATCGGTGGTACTGTGGAATATAAGAACATGGAGATTCTGGCCGAACGAGGTAGCGCATTCGGGAGGACGATGGTTCAAACCCGTGTCCGGTCATCCTTTTTTAGGTTTTTCGTTATTTTCCTAAATCGCATCAGGCAAATGCCTGGATGATTCCTGTGAAAGGACACGGCCAATTTCCTTCCCATCATTCCCACAATCCACGCTTGTGCTCCGTCTCTAATGGCCTCGATGTCGACGAGACCTTCCCCCCTAAGATGATAATAGAATCTGCTTCCAACTACTGGGATAGTATTATCAAGGAAACAGTTGAGATTAAATTTGTAGGTAACCACGTAAACAGAGATGGATGTTCTTGCTTAAATTCTGTGTAGAGTCCTGTTCTCTTCCTTGTCAAAAAACAGAGAGAAGAGTTAATGCTACCTCACTCGTTGTTTGGTAATTTTCACTGTCGATAACTTCGGGAGTCGGTCATCTTTGCTTGAGAGATGCGAGAATGTCTACAAAGAGTGTGTGTGTGTGTGTGTGTGTGTGTGTGTGTGTGTGTGTTATATTTCCGGAACTGATCTGCAAAACGATGTTTTAAATTCACTTGCACAGCACTTACTTGTTGATCTTTTACGTTGAAAATAACGAGGTGGTCATCTGTCGAAATCTCGGTAGTTGTCGACAACGTCATCCGACTGCTCAAAAATTGGTTTAAATGGCTCTGAGCACTATAGGACTTAACATCTGAGGTCATCAGTCCTCTAGAACTTAGAACTACTTACACCTAACTAACCTAAGGACATCACACACATCCATGCCCGAGGCAGGAATCGAACCTGCGACCGTAGCGGTCGCGCGGTTCCAGACAGAAGCGCCTAGAACCACTCGGACACAGCGGCCGGCATCCCGCTGCATTCCTGTAACATATTTGAACATCGTATACGCCAGGAGAAATTCAGGTCTCACAGCTGCAACCTTGTCTCAGTATTTTGAACTTACTCCTTGTGCGAGAATGAATCCTTTACTTTGCACGGGAGTGTACGCTGTTTTGAAATTTCCCGGCGTATGAAACTTCGTGCTGGAAAGGTTCTCGAAACCATAACACTGAATTTTGTGGACAGTGTTCTTACCCACTGAGTTTTCCAGGCCTGCCCTCACAACTCCACATCTGCCAATACCTCTCTTCCGCTTTACAAATTTCACAGGGGACTAATATTCCTGGAAGAAAGTAAACTGCGGAGAAATTCTTTAGCCACTACCTGGGAAACTCTTTTTGTAAATCTTTGACTTATCTGTGTAGTTTTCGCTATTTTGAAAATTTCTGCCGAATGAAACCGTTTACAGGATGGGCAGGAGTACAGTGAAGTGTAGAAAGTAGGACAGAGCTTCAGGGAAGAGTGAAGGTGTGAGTCGTTCCTGGATAACTCACTCATTAAAATTATTGCATTTGAAGGACACCGTTTCGAATTTGACACCCCTGCGCCACACTATTTTAATCTTAACCTGTATTCGTCTTACAGTTTGAAAAGTCTGGCAGCTGTAGAATGAAGGTCCAGCTAGAAAATTTAGGAGTCGTCTTCTGTGTGTTTCAAGGTATTCACCTAAATAAACTAAAAAATTACGTCCGGGTGTTTGGACGATGTCGTGTATACAAAGACGTGAAGATGAAAAAGCTCACAAATTTGGGATTACGTAAGTAATTAACACTTTCAGAACAGAAGCTAATTTATTTAGGAGATACCGGCAGAAGTTAATTAGCTTATCGCGATAGGGCCGGCGTTAATGAAGAAGGCCCGATTTGCATGCAAATGTCTTAATTGAGGAGAAACTTCACGGTGAAATTTGTTAATCGACACTCATTTGACGATCGACGGGTCGTGCTGGCATACCCGAAGTCCGCAGATATGCCCGGGAGTCTAGCGGGCTGCTAAACGGAATGACAAATTAATGAAGATGGACACGGCGGCACACAAGGACGAGGTGGCGGCGCCGTGGCCGGGGATTCTGCGGCGTCCAATTAATAGCTGTTGAGCACATATTTTCTAACGTGTTCATTTCACGGTGCCGGGCATTAACGAGTTTTTTAACGATATTTACGGCGCGAAAGCTCGGCACCGACGACGAAATAACTTATCGATTCGTATCGCTTTTCTAATGGGTGGTGTTCGGGCAAGAAAACGCTAATTAAAAGGAGCCGGTGTTTATGGGCGTCGGCTCCATAAATAAGGCGGCAATGCCCGCGGTGCCCCCTGCCCCTCCCTGGTAATGGTAATTGAAACTGCCGGCCGGCAGGTAAGGCAGGCGTCGCCTACGCCACACCGCGACGCGCCTCCTCCCGCTTCATCGGATGTAAATGAGGCGCATGCGCGTTAGTTGCGCCGTCCGCGCTTAATAGTAATCATTGCTATTATCGGCTGGGCCCGCCGTGCGTTCCCACGGGCACAGACCTGCCGCTTACCGGAAACAACGGGACTCCGGCTCGGAGGGAAATCTGCGATCGTCAGTGATTGCAAGTGTTGAAAGGTTTCGCAGGTCAATGTAGAGCTCGAAGACAGAGATTCTGTGCTACGTCTTATAACAGAAGTCGTGCAGTGGACTAACATAAGACTTTGTAACATTTGATCTACGTATACTGAGGTGACAAAAGTCATGGACTACATCCTAATATCGTGTCGGACCTCATTTTGTGCAGTAACTCGACGTGGCATGGACTCAACAAGACGTTGGAAACTTAATCCCTCAACAGGTCAGAGGCAAATGTGTCCCGATGGGGGCACACAATTCCCTCCGACCTGCTGATGTATTAAGATTACTAATCCCCCCTAAGAGAGTGTCTTTGTCTTTTTCAGGCTCCACCAGTAAGGACAATTCAATAAGAGAGGTAGGATCTATTATCTCCCCCCTAGGAATCGCAGGAGTGACAAATTTTTGTCCAAACTGCACCATCTCGAGTCGAGGATAAGCTCGTCTTTTCAGCGTCAGCGTCAAGACGTTTGAAGACCTCTCCAAACATACTGAACCATAATTTCGAAAGTGTTGACGGTGTAGGAGTCTGTGCCGCAACTGACCTCTCGATTATTTCTCATAAATGTTCGGTGGGATTCATGTCGGGCAATGTGAGTGGCAAAATCATTCGATCGAATTGTCCAGAATGTTCTTTAAACCAATCACGAACAACTGTGGCCCGGTCACATGGCGCATAAACATCCATAAAACATCGTTGTTTGGGAACATAACATTCATGAATTTCTGCAAATGGTCTCTGAACAGCCGAACATAAACAGAACCCAGTACAATCCATGTTAATAAGCCTACGCTATTATGGAGCCATCACCAGTTTGCACAGTGTCTTGTTAACTTGGGACCATGGCATCCTGGAGTCTGCGCCACACTCTATCATCAGCTCTTAAGAACTGAAATCGGGACTCATCTGACAAAGGCTACGGTTCTCCACTTGTCGAGGCTCCAACCGTTATGGTGATGAATCTAGGAGGGGCGCTACAGGCGATGTCGTGCTCTTAGCAAACGCCCTCACATCGATCGTCTGTTGCCATAGCACTTTAACGCCAAATTTCTCCTCACTGTCCTAACGAATATGTTCCTTGTATACTCCACATTTATTTCTGGAGTTTCTCGTGCAGTGTTGCTTGTCTGCCAGCACTGACAACTCTACGCAAACGACGCTGCTCTCGGCGATTAAGTGAAAGCCGTCGACCACTGCGTTATCCGTGGTTCTCACGGCGATGCCTGAAATTCTGTATTCTTGGCACACTCTTGAAACCGTGAATTTTGAATATTGCGTTCTCTAGCGATCTCCGAAATGGAATGTCCCAAGCCCAATGACTTCAGTCACCTCAGTGTATTTCTTACTAATTGTTCGACTTAAATTACAAGTAAATCTTTAGATAGAAGGTCCGTTGTAACAAAACTGAATTGAAGCTCCATACATCGGCAGTACCTGATGAACAACTGCAAAACAAATCTCCAGTACAGGTTAATAAAACACAAGCGGAGAAAAATACGAATTCATTATTCGGATGCAGCAAAATACATATTCTAATAATTTTAAACTAAAGACAGAACCATTCATAACATCTTGGCCATTATTAGCCTCGGGACAAAAATTCTTAAACAATGGAAGTGTCTCACCCAAACTCATGAAGGCTCTTTTTCGTTACAATATCTATTGAAAAAATTGAGTTAACAACAAAATTACACTATGCATAATGTACGGGTAAGCGTATAAGGCAGCGCTTCAAGTGTGTAGAATTCTACACACACTTGCCACGATGTCACCTCGAAACTAACTCGAACAATAACCACGAACTTCGACGTCACATTAGAGACCATTCGTATTTTATGAAGTCACTCGCATTCTGACCTTGTTAGTCACAATCTGGATCTTACTATTCACGACATGCTAGGCAAAATCTCGAGTTTACCAAGAACTTCCCCACCAGATATCTGCGAGCACACCACACATCTCAACGTAAAAATTTCCCAATTAGTTACGAAGTACACCGCCGGGCAGCGACCATAAGAACACAACAGTGTGTAAACTCGTACACAGGAACACATATGAGTTTGCAATAGGAACACGGCAAAAAACACCAACTAAATTCTTTGTACGTTAACTTACGAAACACTGCGTGTGCAGAAACACATAATAATGAAACACTAGGGAGAAATGTATTTATGAGATAGACTAGCAAAGTAATATTAATACTGACCTGAGTTATCAGTTTCATGAATTAGTGTATAGAATTGATTCCAATAATTTAACTGAGTGGAGACTTTTAATGACCAATCTGATATAAAGTTAGTTCTCGCTAAGTCGCACAAGCATCGTATCGCCCAGGTCCTCATGTGGCGGCTCCGAGGTCTATCACAGGCTGCATCTATGAATAGTTGTCTTCAGAAGCGTTTACGCGAGTCTCTCCCACCTGCCTTTTCCGTCGTTTAAGCCCGATTGACCAGTGGTCACAGATCATGCTCAGATCGACACTCATTTAGCTCACTGAGCAACAACTAACGTGACATCTTTGACCTACATGGAAAGCCAGAGTAATCGCGAGAAATTAAAGACTGCTTACGATGCACGGAAAGCTCTCCTTCTCTCGCTCTCTCTCTCTCTCTCTCTCTGTTCTTGCTAATCAATTATACAAGTGACTTGTATTAAAAAAGATACCATTACTAAAATACCAAATAAAGAATCTAATTTTACAGTTGCTGCATCAGCCTCACATCGCAGTAACCTTTCACTGTTACATCACCTATCTGTAAGAGATCAGTAAAAAGATTCCACTTCTAACAAAGATGGTATTTATGTTTCTGCCTGACGTTTTCCTGTAATCTCTACAAAAGAGTGCTCATTCTATTTACTTAGTTATTTACCTGTCATGTTTTGTGAGGCCGTCCGAGTTAGAGCTATTCGGCCATGGAACAAGCTAGTGCATAGTTGACAGAATTATGAGTAGAAAATTTGTAAACAAAAGAGTTAAGGAGCTAACAAGGTAAGACAAAAATTGTGAGAGAGTACAGTAACAGATAACACACTACCGAGAAAATTTGTCAATGGGCGATTGGTCGTGAAATGGAAATCACAGAGAAAATTTAAAATGTTTTATTTACAACATTTAGCTACATCATCCAACTACTTCTCAACATAGTCGCCATTCCAATTTAGACGTTTGTCATAGCGTGGTAAGGCTTTCCAACACTCTCATCATAGAAGACATCCACCTGCGCTTTTCACCAATTCTCTACACTGGTCTGCAGCTCGCTACCTCTGCTAGAATGCTGTACTCATATATCCAGTGATTCACTTGAGCAAAGAGATGAAAATCAGAGGGAGCCAAGTTAAGACTGTATGGTGGGCGATTAAACAATCCCTCCCCCCCTCCCCCCTCAAAAAGCTGTAGGAGTGTCTTTGTGGCAGCTGCCGTGTGCGACTGAGAATTGTCATGAAGAAGGACAATGCCTGATGAACACATTCCTCTTTGAATTTTGCTATCTCATGATCCACTCACCGAAGAAGATCACCGGTTAACATTCGTTTCATTGCGTAACTACCTGTGGCATTAACGACTGTATGTCCTGCTTCGAAGTTCCTACATTATTGACACACTTCGCTGCTGTTCATGGTAGTCACGTTATGTGGGCTACATGAAGTCGGGGAGAGCCCTTCAACATGACAAACCGGAATGACTGTACACAGTTCACACCTGGTGGGAGAGACTATTATTCTAGCCATTTTTACGCGCTCACTGGGTGCTCAAAAGGAAGAGTGCAACTTGACGCTATCAGTGGTCATAGTAGAGACGCTGAGCAACACATATGCACAAAGGATCATCGGATTTTCACTGATGTTTTAATTTCGCGACCGATCAGACATTTACAAAAAAATTCGCTCGTATGTACAGGGATGGCAGTGTTAGGAATCCGAGTCAAATGAACAATGGGCTACACGAAGTTCGCAAATAGACACCGAAGATCTGTCTGACTGCCTCTTCCTGGACTATGAACGTTCTTGGTGGGAGTACAGATCTACCGCAAATTATGGCACCATACGAGATGACAACAGAATGAAACAATGCAAAGTAACCGAGTCTTCGCATGTAACGATATTCATGGCATGAAGGCTCAGCATCGGCGACGATATAACTTATCGATTCGAATTTTATATTATTAAAGAGTAGACTGCCAAATATGGGGAGGAGGGGAAGGGGGGGCTACCAGCCGTGCACGTTTAAGCGCCGTCTCCGGGATGGAGAGCTACACAGCCACTGGATTCAAATCCCTGGCGGATTAACAAGGGTCGGTATGCCGATCATTTTGAATGTGGTTTTAGGCGATTACTCACAGCCCATTGGGTGAATACAGGGCTGATACCCAAGTCGCGCCTCATTTACACGATTCGCAAGGACAGGAAACTTTTGCTCACTTTCAAATAAATAACACTGCACGCAGATGGTTGGGATACAGGCACACTGAGGTGACAAAAGTCATGGACTACATCCTAATATCGTCTCGGACCTCCTGCTGCCCAACGTAGAGCAACAACTCGACGTGACATGGACTCAGCAAGACATTGGAAGTCCCCTGGAGAAATATTAAACCATGCTGCCTCTATAGCGCCCCCCCCCCCCCCTCCCAAATTACAGAAGTATTATCAGTTCAGGATGGTGTGCACAAACTGACACCTCGGCTATGCCCCTTAAATGTTCGATGGGTTTTATGCCGGACAGTTTGGGTGGCCAAATCTTTCGTTCGAATTGTGCAGGATGTTCTTCAAAACAATTGCGAAAAATTGTGGCTCAGTGACATGGAGCATTGTAATCCACAAGAATTCCACTGTTGATTGGAAATATGAAGTCCATGAATGGCTGCAAATAATCTCCAAGTAGCTGAACATCGCCGTTTCCAAACAATGATCACTTCAGATGGACCAGAGGACCCAGTCCTACACCATTGTAGAGTCACCACCAGCGTGCACAGTGAATTGTTTACAACCTGTGTCCATGACTTCGCGGTTTCTGCGACACACTCATAAACCACCACTAGTTCTTACCAACTGAAATCGGGACACATCTGATCAGGCCAGGATTTTCCAGTCGTCTAGGATCCAACCGATATGGTCGCAAGCCAAGGAGAGGTGCTGGAAACTTAATGTTATTACCAATGGCACTCGCACGAGTCGTCTGCTACCATAGCCCGTTAATGCCAAATTTCGCTCTGTCCTAACATACGTTCGTCGTTCGTCCCATAATGAATCATTAGCTTATTTCACTCGGTGTTACTTGTCTGTTACCACTGACACCTCCATGCAAATGCCGCTTCTCTCGATCTTTACGTGAAGGTTGTAGACCACTGTGTTGTCTGTGAGAGGTAATGCTTGAAATCTGTAATTCTCGGCCCACTCTTCACGCTGGGGATCTCGGAGTATAGAATTCTCTAACGATTTCCGAAATGGAATGTCCCGTGCGTCTGGTTCAAACTACAATTCCACGTTCAGGTCTGTTAACCCCGTCGGAAAACTTTTCTCATGATTCACCTGAGTGTAAATGACAGCTTCGCCAACGCATCGGGTTTTTACAAATTGTGTACTCGATACTACGGCCATCTGTATACGATGATCAGCCAAAACATCATGACAACTGCCCACCGCGCCGTTGGAGTGGCCTGGTTGCGTTGCGGGCACTTGATGCGGAAACAACGGTATGTAAGCTCAGCAGGCACTGATGGGGCATCAACCTAGCGAAGATATGGGCTGCAAATGGGGAAATCCACTGAGATAAGCGAGTTTGACGAAGGGCAAATTATTATTACGTGGATCCTGTGAACAAATATCCCGAAAACGCCGAAGCTAGGAATTAAGTGGTTGGACGCCCACCACTCTTCACAGAAAACGGTGTTCGGAGGCTTCTCTGCTCTGCAAAGTAGGGTAGATGATGATCTGTGGCATCTCTGCCGAAAGAGCACACTGATGATGCACACATAGGTGTTTCGGACCACGCCGTTCATCGTACATTGTTGAACATGGAGCTCTGCAGCAGACCACTTCTAAGAGTTCATATGTTAACCCAATGAAATCTTCATTTACGATTGCAGTGGGCCGTCGATCAGTGGAAACCTGTCGTCTCTTAGGGTGAATCATATTTTTCCTACAGTAGGTCGATGGTCGGCCAACGGCCTTGTCGCAGTGATTAACACCGGTTCCCGTCAGATCACCGGAGTTAAGCAAAAAATGGTTCAAATGGCTCTGAGCACTATGGAACTTAACTTCTGTGGTCATCAGTCCCCTAGAACTTAGAACTACTTAAACCTAACTAACCTAAGGACATCACACATACCCATGCCCGAGGCAGGATTCGAACCTGCGACCGCAGCAGTCGCGCGGTTCCGCGGAGTTAAGCGCTGTCGGACCGGGCTAGCCCTTGGATGGGTGACCATCCGGTCTGCCGAACGCTGTTAGCAAGCGGGATGCACTCATCCCTTGTTAAGCAAACTGAGGAGCTACTTGATTGAGAAGTAGCGGCTTCGGTCTCGGAAACTGACAGACGGCCGGGAGAGCGGTGTGCTGACCACATGCCCATCCATACCCGCATCCAGTGACGCCTATAGGCTGACACGGCGGCAGGCCTTCATACCCAGTTCGGCAGGAAATTACTTTTCTTAGGTCGATGGTCGTCTCCACAAACGCCGTCATCGATGTGAAAGACGGCTCGAAACGTGCAGTGCGCTACGGACGCAGGCAGATGGGAGCACTATTACGCCGTGGGAGATATTTTCTTGCACTTGCATGGCACCTGTAGGGGTAATTCAAGACACGCTGACAGCTGTGAACTACTTGTATCTCTTCATGCTTGAAGTCTTCCCCGGTATCGATGCCACCTTTCAGCGGAACAGTTGCTCGTGCCTCGGAGCCAGAACCGTGCTACAGTGATTGGAGGAGCATTATAGTGAACTTACGTTGTTTCCTCGGCGACAAAGTTCGCCTGATATAAATCCTGTGGAAATCATCTGGGTTAATATTGGCGCCATCACCGCGTACGCAGATTACGCGAATTGCGTGACCTCTGCGTAGACATCTAATGCCACATGCCTCCACAACCTTACCAACAAATTCGAACCCTTGATACCCAGAAGAATTGATTTATTTCGCTACGGAGACAGACTAACTAACTATTACGCAAGTGGATATAATGTTTTGGCTCATCAGTGTATGAGCGTAACGTTAACCTATCACTTGCGCCATCTCAATATATTCCAAGAAGGGGGGTTGTGGCGACTGGATGAATTTACGGCCGCTCCTTACATTTCGTGTCCCACAGCTGTTCATGAAGATGCCAACCCTGCCCCGATGCGGAACGAAGGCACGAGAAGTAGAAGAAAATTTGTATGGTTAAATTTCAAGTAGGATTATGATTGCAGTTCGCAAAATGCTAGTTCTGTACTGAGTCGCCTGTGCTATGTGTGTTTCGTGTGTGGTAGATTTTCTGACTGGAGGGCTGTATCGAAAATACTGGGAAAGTGGAAGGTAAAACGGAAAAGGAGAGAATCAAAGAGTTCACCATTTGGTGCTATTGAAGGACAGCGAAAATTAGGTGAACGGATAAGGAACAAGGAGATTCTGCGCAAAACTGGCCAGGAAAGGATATAAACACCTACAAGAAGAATTGAGACGATGACAAGATCTTCAAGAAGTCAAGTATTAACTGGCATTGCGCTAGAGTCAGCTGTAGAGGTAAAAACTATAGGTGAAGAGAAAGACTGGAATATACACAGCAAATAACTGAGGAAGTCGGGTGCATGTGGTTCTCTGAGATATAGCGGTTGTTACAGGAGAACGGGGGAGGATCTCGTGGCGGCCTGCACGAAACAGCCTAAAGACTGATATCCCAAAATAAAGGTTGTGACATATTAAAAGTTATAGACTGTCCAACTTGAAACCTGCTCCTGTGCAGGGTATTTCAAAAGGTCGCACACAAATTGAAAGAACTGACAGGAGACTCGAAACAAGACTGTGGAACGGGAACTTAGGGTCTTGGAAGTAAAGCCTGACCCAGTAAGCTCTTTCGAATATGAGTAATAACAAGGGTAATCAATGCATAAGCCCCTTACGTTTAGCACACTCAAAAATGTTGTACGCTGTGGACGTTGTTCAAAACGGCGGCCACCACATTCAGTACAGGCGTAACATCTTCCAGAAAATTATGGCACACTGTTCCAAGTACACCAGGCATCTCACGAACCTCATCAGACGATGCAAGTATCCTGGCGAAAAATGTATCTTCATCAGGAATAGGTATCACGAAAACGAGGTTTTCTGCATGCCTCCGTGACACAGGGAAGCGGAGTGACCAAGTAATTGGACTTCTACTACCGATCTAGTGGCTGGCATACGTGGCACTGAGTACGTCACGTACTTGCGCAGAAAACCGTACTCGGTACTCTTTTGACCAGCCACAAGTACACACAAACACTATATTACCTTTAATGAAATTAAGGCGTATTTGCAATGATTATCCTCGTTGTTCCTGTCTTTGCAGTGCTTTCACCGGTTCAGGATTATTTCCAAGACCATAAGTTCCTGTTCCGAAGTTGTTGTATATCAACGTTTCTATCGGCCCTTTCAGTCGGTAAACAACCGTTTGAATCTGGCTACAGATCAACGCGCAGCGCGGTAACTTGCAAGACATCGAAATTAGGCAGACTTAGATCGAATTCAAGCGGCTGATTAAGGACGGTTGGTCTGCTATACACGCCACCTGTTATTATTAGTCAGTTTTCCATGCTCTTTTAGGCAAATACTGAACTAGTTCCCGATTTCCGCCTCAGGAAATAAGATACACCAACAATTCAAAAACAACAACACGCAGAGCTACGTTTACACAGGTGGAGAACACATCTTTCACCCCTGTCGTTCACTGACGACTATGGTGAACCAAAGGCACCGAGTACATTGTCAAGAAATGAAATAAATTAGTCTAATCATGGTAACAGTTGATCTAGTACCAAACGGTAAATGCTAGAAAGAGAGAGAGAGAGAGAGAGAGAGAGAGAGAGAGAGAGAGAGAGAGAGAGAGTGGGGAGGGGGAGAGAAAGACTGAAGTATCTCTATCGCTATACACCGTTGTTAATCAAGATAATCTCTGTCGAAAGAACAGGTTTGTGCCTTTGTGGAATGTAAGATTGAATCTCCGCTGATATTGAGGTGTAAGGAAATGTTTAGAATTTAACGTCCCATCGACAATGGGGTCCTTAGTGACGGAGCACCAAGGATTAGGGAAGGAGAGGGGAGGTGAATGGTCGTGTTCTTTTCAAGTGAATCATTTCGACATTTACCTTAAAGATTTAGGGAAACCACCAAAGACTCGAATAATCGTGTTAGCAGTGCAGCATTTCATTTGGCGAAAAATCGTTTGACGTCTATCATTAATTAGTTATTTGCGTCTTACGTAGATCATTTTATTTACGATATCTCTCTATAATGTAAACGTGATAATTGGTTTACAGGTGTAATACAATTTATCTGTAAGAAAGAAGGCAACAACCTGACAATTTACATGATTGTCTTTCACAACAATCTAAAGCTACTTTACACACAAAATTTGTCTGTATCATTACAGCTTCATTATTCCCTATGATCATTAAATCCAAATATAAATAGGAATACACCTAACGTGTCTCGTCAACAACTGTAAGGAACATTACGGTGATAATTGCCATTTGATGACGAATTTGATTGCATCTATCCATATTTTTATTTTGATCTGATGATGGCTGTGTCCGAAACGCATCGTACGGAATGAAAAAACACTGTAATACAGATAATTATAGACAAAGTCTGTTTGATGCTGATTTCTAACCATCGAAACGGATAATTCATGAAACAAAACTTGGTGACTCATGTCGCTGTTATTCCAATTAAAGTCGCAGTCCTCAGAACACAGTCCATACTAACCGTGTGCTGCTTCTAAGAGTGATCGCTATCCTCTATAATGATTTCCTATCATAATCCTATGCTGGTAAGATATCTCGTTTTCTTTATGTCTCCATGTGGTTTATATTTATCTCTCCCTCTCTCTCTCTCTCTCTCTCTCTCTCTCTCTCTCTCTCTCTCTCTCTCTCTCTCCAACGTAACCACGTTGAAAAGTAGGTTTCTAGCTAGGGCGGTAGACGATGGCGCTTTGTTGCCATGCATTCGTTTCACCTTAAGATGTCTGTTTTGATTCGTCCTACTAATGGGTTCTCTCAGATTCTGGAGTATCTCATATTCATTGCTCGCTGGTGCTGGTGCGACCACGTTCCAAAAAATCAGCAAAATGAGGACGCTTGTCCCAAATAACGGTTACCATCATTTACCGCGCTGATCGCGCTAGATCGTAAACCTTCAGGTATCGTAAGGGACATGTCCATCCATTTCATGGAGCAATTCTGCGAATACGTATCGTAAGGATGCACCCATGTTTCCCTCCTGTCAGTAGATATATGCTACAGATGAGAGCAATTTCCACTTTTCAGTTCATTTCACTGAATGTCAGCTGCCAGGCTACGCACAGGCCACCCGAAACACCAGTCTTTCCACCATCTCCTGTTCGGCACACTATCATATTTCATTGGTGCTACAAACACCAAACTCCTAAGTGTGTTGCGCCTAATCACGGGTACAACACAGCTTGCTGATTATTTATGTCGAAGGCAAAGCTGAAAGAATCGCAGTGCACTGATTATCTCTGCTGCTGGTTTCCCCTTTTGTAATCTTCTCCAGTTCATCTACAGACACAACTATTTTAATAGGTACGTTGTATTGATGGTTATGAATGTTCCTGCTTAGTTGTCAAGAAATAAACAATAATTACCAAAGTAACAGTATACATTTCTTCCCACAAACGGAGATGGGAGAGATGTATGCATTGCCTTACACAACTCTGTTCGGCCAAAGATGTACGAATCCCTACATGTATCCGTGAGCTAAGTTACTCTCCTAGCGAAAGCGAAGGGCTTGAGGAGTTTTTAGAACGATACTAATTTATAGACTACGCCCAATGCTTGACTGAAGTATCGTCATTCAAGATGATTGGTAGCTGATGATGCTGCTGCCTACAGCAATTAATCATTTCTGGAAGATCGTAGGCGATATTTCCACTCACCGTAGTGGATTGGGTCCCTCCGTAGAAGAATATAAGTGCAAGACAATACCCGTTACAAAGAGAAAGAAATCGAAGAAGGTATTCGGTTGTAAGATTAGTGATTAACTTTTAGTAGTTGACTTCTAGAGCCTGTTACATCGTATAAACATACAGGGGTAATAAAACAAAACAACAGGTGAAATCAGACTCGGTACCTGTCGCCTTAAATTAGGTGAGGCACAACGGCTCGCTTCTTCAGTATGTGCGAAAGGCTACACTTCATACGAAGTAACCGTACTTGCGAGACGTTGCGAGACGGACGTTCCATGATGACTTGTGGTGCTGAAAGCTTGCTCTGTTTCTCTAAAGTGCTTTATATCGCTTTGCAAGACCCTAGTGTGTCTTTTTCTAGAGTACTGGTCGTGTGTCTGGACTCTTTAACAAAAAGGTATACACCAATAGACGCCGCAGAGTTCCACAGGCGTGCTGTTTGGTTAGCAGGAGATCTACATAACCCATAAAGAAAAGTAACGATTATCAACAAACAATCATCGAAAGAAAAATTGTATTTTCGTTAAACTCTGTTGCCTAGTCAAAGAGGACTGTAAAGTGATTCTGTTCTCATCATCGTATATTGCGTTTCTTAATCTAACTTTTATTACATAACGTATGTCGCTTAGCAACCGCAACCAAGACAACAGCATAAGGGAGAGAAAGAGGCTTTACACAGGCATTTATGAAATTATTTTTTCCTCGATCCATACACGATCAGAGACCGACGGAATGCCGCTAACATTATCATGGAACGTCCGTCTCTCAACGTCTCGCAAGTACGGTTACTTCGTATGAAGTGTAGCCTTTCGCACATACTGAAGAAGCGAGCCGTTGTGCCTCACCTAATTTAAGGCGACAGGTACCGAGCAATTTATTTTTGGAGGTCTATTTTCATGCATTCTATCTACTTATTCTGACCAACTGTTTCCGTTTAGGTATGTTTTCTCGTTCAATGAATCAACTTGTAGTTCATAACTAATGTCTTCATGTCTGAAGCGATTATCTCTGGTGCATCCTTTAATACTACGGAAGAATCTCATTTCCTCAGCCGAGAATTTCCTCACATCTTCTGCGTGGGAACCTAGGTTTCAGATTCATAGAACGTAGTAGATACTATCGTAAGTTTGTAAAACCTCATATACGTATCTTGTGTCTGCCTCTCTCTCTCTCTCTCTCTCTCTCTCTCTCTCTCTAATTACATCCTATGTCATAGCTGAGATACTGCGGCGGGGGTACCTGTTCCAGTATTACAATTGTTTAATGTAATTTTAAGCGTTTTAGGCGATTTTCCCTGGAATATCATAACTTTAGTTTTATTAGTGAAGATGTTCATGTCATATTTAGAAGATAACAAATTTAAATTCTAAATGGATATTCGAAAATTATCTTTTTCTTCAATTATTATTTGATCCTCTGCGTGTGATAAAATATTTAAACATTTATCCCTGTTGAACTTTACGATGGGCGTGATATTTTATTTCCAAGCCCTGACTAGGTCATCTATGTAGACGTTGGATAGAGCTGGAGGCAGGTCACGTCCCTTTCTAGATCCCTGTATTGTTGTTAATTATTTGAACAATTTATCTTCTCTTTCGATTATAATTTTTCTCTCTTTGTAACGAGATTTTGCAGAGTCATCAGATGCGTTGGGAAGTCTCTCTTTTTCTATAGTCTGCCACAAAAGGCGACTACCGTCTTCGGTCAGTTTCTCTATAGTCGTTTTGTCGCTTCTGTTGTCTTTCTCGAATATGGAGAAAATTTATTCTGTGAGGCTATTTCACTTAGAATTTCTGTGATAACTTGCAAGAAAAAGTTATTTAATTCCCCTTCCCACACATTCCCATCCAATAAGCACAATGTTGATGGGGAAACTAAACGAATTTTGAAAAGTAATAGTATGTTCATGGGTCTTTGGCCGAGTAGGCAGTTTCTCTTTCCTGATAATATTTCCTCGACTGGAACAGTCGGCTTTTTCAGTTGCACCTAAAAGTAGTCTTATGTGTGCTCGCAGACTCCAGACTGTCTTGGACAGCTCGGTAAACCACAAGAACCGGACGAGGCTACTCTTTGAAATGTTGTGCGAAAAATTGTATTGCCAGTTCTGCTAGTTATTCGAAATGTAGCTTTAATCAATCACGCCAAGTCGAAACTGAAACAGAGCGATCGTCATAGGTGCCTAATATCAGTTACCAGGTGATCAAACGTTGATATTGTGGTGGCGACCACTATTTCTTCCTGGCACTGGGTGTAACCCGAAAACGAGACCGAAGGTTTGTGAACACTGGAAGATGGATGAAGCGACATTTCTTTTCGTTTTCGTCCTTCTGTTCACAGGTGAAGAATGCCGAATTTTTCTTGGCGATCTAGAAATGCAGGCAATGACCAGGCTCCTCCTCCCTCTCCTCCACCTTACTTACAGTAACCCGCAAGGTTTCATACACAATATCCGAACGTGCTACCCTGTCGCTTATTAGCTTTTGCTGCTGTAATGCTTAGGTCATACATCAGGCGCCCATCACCGTATCACTCCGAAGATAAAATTAGTTAGGACTTTATTTATTCTTTGTTTTACAAACTCACAGATCTTCAATTCGTGCCAGCTCGACGTGGTTTACTGTCTCTGGTCCTTCAATATTAAGATCGAAATTGTTTCGAACAAACTAACGTAATACAGACCCAATTAAACTCGTACAGTCAATCATAAGAAATGCACATTAGCTTGAAAACATTACTTTATCACAGTTGTTTTCTATGTATTAAGATACGGAGTATTAATATCGCATCTGTCGTGGTCCTTATCGTCCACGTGCGTGGGTCAGCTTCTGCATCTACATCTACATCTACATCCATGCTCCGCTAGCCACCTGACGGTATGTGGCGGAAGGTCCCTCGAGTACCTCTATCGGTTCTCCCTTCTATTCCAGTCTCGTATTGTTCGTGGAAAGAGATTGTCAGTATGCCTCTGTGTGGGCTCTAATCTCTCTGATTTTATCCTCATGGTCTCTTTGCGAGATATACGTAGGAGGGAGCAATATACTGCTTGACTCCTCGGTGAAGGTATGTTGTCGGTACTTCAACAAAAGCCAACCCGTACTGAGCTACTGTCCGTCTCTCTTGCAGAGTCCTCCACTGTAGTTTATCTATCAACTCCGTAAAGCTTTCGCGATTACTAAATGATCCTCTAACGGAGCGCGCTTCTCTCCGTTGGATCTTCTCAATCTCTTCTATCAACCGTATCTTGTACGGATCCCACACCGGTGAGCAGTATTCAAGCAGTGGGCGAACAAGTGTACTGTAACCTGCTTCCTTTGTTTTCGGACTGCATTTCCTTAGGATCTTCCAATGAATCTCAGTCTGGCATCTGATTTACCGACGATTAATTTTATATGGTCATTCCATTTTAAATCGCTCCTAATGCCTACTCCTAGATAATTTATGGAATTAACTGCTTCCAGTTGCTGACTTGCTATATTGTAGCTAAATGATAAAGGATCTTTCTTTCTATGTATTCGAGACATATTACACTTGTCTACATTGAGATTCAATTGCCATTCCCTGCACCATGCGTCAATTCGCTGCAGATTCTCCTGCATTTAAATACAATTTTCCATTGTAAAAGCTCTCGATATACTACAGCATCATCCTCTAAAATCCTTAGTGATCTTCCGAAGTTATTCACAAGGTCATTTATACATACTGTGAATAGCAACGGTCCTAAGACACTCCCCTGCGGCACACCTGAAATCACTCTTACCTCGGAAGACTTCTCTCCACTGAGAATGACATGCTACGTTCTGTGATCTAGGAACTCTTCAATGCAATCAAACACAAACACGGCATCTATCTGGAAACCCGTGTCTATGGCCCTCTGAGTCTCGTGGATGAATATCGCGAGCTGGGTATCACACGATCGTCTTTTTCGAAACCATGCTGATTCCTACAGAGTAGATTTCTAGTCTCCAGAAAAGTCATTATACTCGAACATAATACGTGTTCCAAAATTCTACAACTGATCGACGTTAGAGATATAGGTCTATAGTTCTGCACATCTTCGTTTTACTCGCAAAGTTAACCTCTGTACTGTTATTTCAAAACTGGCCATTAAATGTTCTTTCACAGTTAAATTCACATTTCTTCACCCCAAATTTGAAATGAAGTCATTCTAGCCTTGGAAGAATACCCTTGGCAATATATTCACCAAAATATACAGATTGTTGCACGATATATTTAAAATGGCTTTTCAGCTTAGACAACTTCTCTCGATTTAAAAAAAATAATCTTTCACGTATCCAATGATGCATGAAAATGTTCTTGAGGTGGAAATAAAATCTTTTAAACACTTTTGCTCACTTTTGAAATATTTATTTCATAGCTGCTACACACACTGATAATATTGCCACGTCTCGAACATTAAAGACACATATCAATTTCTTCGAACAAATCTTGGCCAAAGCTGAACATTAACTGAGCACATCTTTTAAGTTTACAATTCAAAGTACAAATTTTTCTTTTGTTAACAATACTACAGCATAGTCCAGCGACTTGATTCAGGATGTCTTCTCTAGAAAACACCAGTCGATTCTACGATGGCTGCGTCTTAACAGAAACACTGTTCCTTCCGCCTCTGCCATGCCCCACACACATAATGCATTGACTCAAAATATATAAAATTTTTCATCTTGATTAACATTATGATACTCGTAGCTATTTACATTCGATTTATATTATGGCGTAGAATTATCGGAGCACCTTATCATCACAACATCTCCCTTCCTCTTCCCGGCGCTTCTGGAGGAGCTCAAGTATCGCAAAGAACCGTTTGCAATTCCTGTATATCTTTTTTTATTTTTTTAAAATATCATAAACGGCTGTCTTCTCAAGTAATAAACAGTGGCTCATAGACACTGTAATTTGAAGTTGGAAACAGCTTTGGCTCTTTCAGACATTGTATAACTTCTATTCATAAAATATATATCTTAACTGCGGATAACAGTGAACTGACTGTTTCTTGGTGTCAGCTGTTGACAGAGAGACAAGTGCAGTAAAAGCGAATTTGCACCGAACAGCTGCGAGTGCTAATGTCTCATGGTAGGCCATAAACAACAGATGGCGAAAACGATATGACGGTCGTTGCGGGCGTACAGATCTACACACAGATAGGAGGGTGAATTACGATTTCGTGCGTGGTCCCTCCCCCTGGTCAAGTGTGAACACGATGGCGGCAGAGATAGCCGGGTGGCCCGGCGTGTACCTTCCTTCCCATTCCCACACTGATGGCCGGCGATAGGCGGCGATAGGGGCGGCTGGCCGTGGCAGGCATCTGGGATCGTGGGCCGGCCGCGCAGGCCGGGCGGAGAGCATTCCGCCAGATGGAGGCGGATTGCAGAGGCCCGCCGCGATGCTATCGGGGGCGCGGCTGCGGTGACACGTGACTGTCGATTTCTGCGGAATGCGCCTGACGAGGCTCGTCAGCACTGCCAAGCCATCTCCCGCCTCGCCCACAATAATTCGTGTTTTCGGTACACCCTTCAGTTTTACGTATCATTCACTATATTTATTTATTTATTACCTCATAGCCTGTTACCTATAATTTAAACACATGTTTCAATCATTCTTAAACAAATTATTACTGTCGACAGCAATTTTTTTCCTATACATTGGCAACTAATTATACACTGAAGCGACAACGCCGCGCGGAATTAGCCGAGCGGTCTCGGCGGTGCAGTCGTGGGCTGTGCGGCTGGTCCCGGCGGAGGTTCTAGTCCTCCCTCGGGCATGGATGTGTGTGTTTGTCCTTAGGATAATTTAGGTTAAGTAGTGTGTAAGCTTAGGGACTGATGACTTTAGCAGTTAAGTCCCATATGATTTCACACACACACTAAAGCGACAAGGAAATTCGTATAAGCATGCGTATCCAAATGCAGAGATATGAAAACAGGCGGAATACGGCACTGCGGTTGGCAGCTCCTACATAACACAACAATGGTCTGGCGCAGCTACAATAGAAGGTTTTCAGGATTTAAGTGAGTTTAAACGTGGTGTTATAGTCGGCCCACGAGCTGTAGGACTCAGCATCTCCGAGGTAGCGATGGAGTGGAGATTTTCCTATATGACCATTTCACGAGTGTACCGTGAATATCAGAAATCCGGCAAAACATCAAATCTCCGACATCGTTGCGGCCGGAAAAAGATGCCACAAGAACGGTCCCAACGACGACTAAAGAGAATTATGCAACATCACACAAGTGCAACCATTCCGTAAATTGCTGCATATTTCAATACTGGGCCATCAACAAGTGTCAGCGTTCGAACCATTGAACGAAACGTCATCGATAGGAGATTTCCGAGGCGGAGGCCCACTCGTTTACCCTTGATGACTGCACGACGCAGAGCTTTACGCCTCACCTGGGCCCGTCAACACCGACATTGGACTGTTGATGACTCGAAATATATTGTCTGGTTGGATGAGTCTCGCTTCAAATTGTATCGAGCGGATGGACGTGTACGGGTATGGGGACAACCTCATCAATAGTGGAGCCCGTATGTCAGCAGAGGACTATTCAAGCTGGTGGAGGCTCTGTAATGCCGTGGGGCGCGTATATTTGGAGTGATATTCCGCCCCTGATACGTCTAGATACGACTCTGACAGATGACACGTACGTAACCATCCTGTCTGATCACCTGCGTTCATTCATGTCCATTGTGCTTTCCGACGGACTTGGGCAGATATAGCAGAATAATGCGACACCCCACACATCCTGAATTCGTACATAGTGGCTCCAGGAACACTCTTCTGAGTTTAAACATTTCTGCTGCCCTTCAGTCATTAGTCCAGTCTATGCCCCGTCGTGTTGAGGCACTTCTCCATGTTCAAGGGGGCCCTCCACGGTATTAGCCAGGTGCACCAGTTTCGTTGGCCCTTCAGTGTAATTCACCAATATACATTCCTATCCAATACAATACTACTTCTCCATGCCTATATCTACTATTAACGCATGCTGTTACAGAGTGATTACCTGTAAATACCACATTAATGCAACAAATGCTCTAAATGATGTCCGCCAACCTCAGTGCATCTGGCAATACGTGTAACGACATTCCTCTCAACAGCGAGTAGTTTGCCTTCCGAAATGTTCGCACATGCACTGGGAATGCGCTGACGCATGTTGCCAGGCGTTGTCGGTGGATCACGATAGCAAATATCCTTCAACTTTCTCCACAGAAAGAAATCCTTGGACGTCATATCTGGTGAACGTGCGGGCCATGCTTCGATGACCAATCCACCTGTCGTGATATAAGCTATTCAATACCGCTTCAACCGCACGCGAGCATGTGCCGGACATCCATCATGTTAGAAGTACATCGCCATTCTGTCATGCAGTGAAACATCTTGTAGTAACATCGGTAGAACATTACGTAGGAAATCGGTAGACATTGCACCGTTCAGACTGCAATCGATAAAATGGGGGCCTATTATCCTTCCTCCCACAAAGCTGCACCATACAGTAACCCGCCAAGGTCGCTGATGTTCCACTTGTCGCATCCATCGTGGATTTTCCGTTGCCCAATAGTGGATATTATGGCGGTTTACGTTACCGCTCTTTGTGAATGACGCCTCGTAGCTAAATAGAACGCGTGCAAAAAAAGCTGTCATCGTCCCGTAATGTCTCTTGTTCCCAGTGGCAGAACTGTACACGATGTTCAAAGTCGTCGCCATGCAATCCTGGCGCATAGAATTATGGTACGGGTGCAATCGATGTTGATGTAGCATTCTCAGCACCGACGTTTTTGAGATTCCCGATACTCGCGCGGTTTGTCTGCTGCTGACGTGCGGATTAGCCGCGACAGCAGCTGGAACACCTACTTGGGCATCATCATTTGTTGCAGATCGTGGTTTACGTTTCACATGCTGCTGAACCCTTCCTGTTTCCTTAAATAATGTAACTATCCGGTGAACCATCAAGACACTTGGATGCTGTCGTCCAGCACACATAGCACACGCCCGTTGGGCATTTTGATCTCAATGGCCATACATAAACACGATTCGACCTTTTCTTCAACTGGTAAACGGTATTTTTTAACACGGATAATGTATCACGAAACAAATACCGTCCGCACTGGCGGAATGTTACGCGATACCACGTACTAATACGTTTGTGATTACTACAGCGCCATCTATCACAAAGCGGAAAAAGTGGTCCAACTAAAACATTCATATTTCTTTACGTACTACACGAATATGTAATAAAAATGGGAGTTCCTATGTAAAGAAACACAGTTCATATCCGTTTGACCTATGGCAGCGCCATCTAGCGGGCCAACCATAGCGCCATCCGATTCTCCGCTTCAAGCTAGATGAGTTTTCCGGGAAAGAACTGCGTTGTATGGACCAGGTTCAAATAACATTCTTTCAAAAATGGTTCAAATGGCTCTGAGCACTATGGGACTTAACTTCTGAGGTCATCAGTCCCCTAGAACTTAGAACTACTTAAACCTAACTAGCCTAAGGACATCTCACACATCCATGTCTGAGGCAGGATTCGAACCTGCGACCATAGCTTTCACGCGATTCCACACTGTAGCGCCTAGAACCGCTCGGCCACTCTGGCCGGCAGACGAGTTTCGTTCTTTGTAGTTTTTTTCGTTTGATGCTTATTTCGTGAGAAATTTGGCCCGGACACTGTCAATGGGCCACCCTGTATATCCCACAGGCTCCAGTGGCAACGGGCGAACGCACTATAAGCACTTTAATCACTCTCTCTGCTTTACATACAATACCTGATAAATATACGAGAATGCACAATGAAAGAGAACACTCCTGGTACTCGTGAAATAAATGTCACTGTCCACACTTATGTTTTAAACCAGGAAAACTGTGTCCGAATGTGGAGACACATATCTCTACTACCGACTCGACAGTCACCTTGGCCAAAAAGGGTAAGAGAGAAGAAGGAAAAATGTGATAGTAAACACGAGTTCTCAAACAACCCATCTGCGAGATAACTGGATGGATAGCGATGAGGCGCCACTGATTCTATTATGACACATTGTCGTAGTTAATGAAAATGCTTTAGACATAAATTTTCGATTACATTCCCATCAAATGACCTACCTTAACAAGAAATTAAATATTACTTCAGCACGTTAATTATTACAGTTTACTTTGTACTCGTACCTCTTAAAGACATGTCACCTGGGCATCTGAACGCAATGCCACACTCACATGCACATTGAGTTGCAAATTCTTTCAAACCACCAACACTGTACAATTCGATACTCCAGCATCAGCCGGACTGTTGTACAGTTCACTTTTGACATGTTCTTTCAAAGTCAACTTCTGGTGCCAGCAGTCTCTCTCTGTTCCTTAATTATATGACACTCCTCTATGCCATGTGTAGAAATATAGGATTCTTCTGCATATTATATTACAGGTAGTGCCGCTTCAGCTATATTCAGATTTCTACGTGTTAATTATTAATCCCCAATCTTCGTATACTTCCTCGAGGGTCGTAGAATGTACCTAGTCTTGATCTTCAACCCATCCTCCAGTGTCATTCAGTATGTACATGGGTCTACAAATATATCTTTTGTGACACAGGCTAGTATGCTGTGGAACTAATTTTTACGCTCTCTCGCATTCACGCCACTGAGGTAATGAAACATCAGCCCCAAGGCAGTGGTCTACGTTAGAGCATTTGATACAACTTGGTCATAACTGAAACATACTACGCTATCCAAAATAAACGGTACACGTGTGTAAAATCAAAAGGAACAATTTCACACCAAAGTTTCTACGACCAAAGGCACTGTTTCAAGTGCAGGACCTCAACAACTCTTAACCTGCAATCTTGTTTGATCATGATACACACCAAAACATCTGACGAACAGACATACTACAGGCAGTCAGAGCCAATGGTGCCATCCCACATGCCATTATACTATATAATATAGAAACCATAACCGGGACACAATCTGCCTACAACAGAAACAGACAAATCATTAAATTTGAAAAGTACAATATACAAAGCCGAAAGCGTACGGTGAAAACAATTATGTGTGAACTGCCACTGACGACACCTTTTCGAAGTAACAACTTCACATGATAACTATACAATTTTAAACTCTAGCTACACTCTCCAGTTAACAGAAAATATATGTATCACAATAACTATAAAGTACAAATGCGAATGTACATGGTAAAAAGAAATGGGTGTGAACTGTCACTGACATACGTAAGACCACATTAAAAAGACAATTTTAAGCGTTAACTACTCTCCCCAGTTAACAGGAAATTTATATATCTCAATAATTACAAAATATAAAACCGAAAGCTCGTCGGATAGGATTACAACACACGCGATCTGCAGATAGATTAATTTGGGTGACACCATATAAAAATTCAGTAGGCTTGTCGTAATTTAACAAAGAAGGGCAACGGCCTGAATGCACTCAGCCTAACTCACAGCCAAACTAACACAACACACCACAAGTTCTTCGGCCACAGAAACATCAACATCTGGTCATTGAAAGGACGTTGGGATGCTCACCATAAGGTCGAGTCTACCACACGACCGTCAAATTAACGCTCAGCCGTCGTCTGTGCAATTTCAGAGGGCTGTCCACCGTGACTGCCACGGCACGACAACCGCCTGTTCCATTATCTGCCGCCTTCTTACGACCTTGCTCGGCCGCTAACAGCAGGGCTGTGCGCCCTGCCCTACACTCTTCAACGGGTGTCCAGACTGTCTCCAGATGTAAACTCCACTCTACTCATGCTGCGCGAACGTCTATACCCACATTTTCAGCAGCTACGGCCTTCTAAACTCTGAAAAAACTCAGGCGAAAATCGGCAAATGGCACTCCATCGACCGGTCGCCGGCGCAAACGTGCGTGCAGGGCACATATGGCACCTTGACACGAGACTGTGAGACGAAAATGTAGAAAAGCAAAACACGAGTAAGAAATTTTTTGGCATAATTTACTAAAACAAGGATCGACTGATGGGAACCATGCCTGGTTGTGAAGATAAATGTAGGGGGTCAACACTGTAGAGGGAGATCAAGGCTTGAGCAATACTTAGTTTCAAGTAGATGTAAGTTCTAATGGTAATACAGAGGTGACGAGAATAGACTGGCGTGAAGAGTTACTTCTGATTAATCTTTGAACAGAAGAGCATATTAACAACATTGGTCTGAAATAATGTAACTGCCATTTTCTAATACGGCGAATAGATACCGCTGAAGGTCGTTCATGTAAGGATGGTAGCACACAGAGAAGGCTCGGAAGATACGGATGTCGACGGAAAATAATAATCCCATTACGTTTTTCGGGTTCTGTTCATTAATTATATCCTCCGCCTTCATAACGTACCGGTCAGCGCGTCTGATTATCAGGTAGGAAACCAATTTCAGTTCCTAGTGCTGTCAGAGATTCTTCCTTGGTGGAGACTGTGAAGGGGTGCGGTCAGCCTCTTGAGCCAACTGGGGAACTGCTTGAGAGAGAAACAGAGGTCTAAAAGTCTGGAAAGCTGACAACAACTAGAAGAGCATATGCTGCCCCCTAGTTCCTCTTTGCAGCAACCAAAAGATGTCCCTTCTACATCTGCACCTACGTGATTACTTCACAAGTCACAATAAAGTGCCTGGAAAATGAGTTCGTCGAACCACATTCATGCTGTTTCTCTACCTTTCCAACCTCGAAGATAGCGCAAGAAAGACGAACACTTAAATTTTTCCCCGAGGGCTCTAATTTCCCTTCTTTTATTATTATGATCATTTCTGCCTACGTAAGTGGGAGCCAACAAAATATTTTCGCAGCCGGAGGAGAAAGTTGGTGATTGAAATTTCATGAGAAGATCCTGCCGCAATAAAAATGTCTCTACTCGAATGTTTGCCCTCCCAATTCGCGCAGCATATCCGTCACGGATGCACATCCCACACTGCCCAATAGTACTCCAGAAGAGGGCCGAAAAGCGTAGTGTAAGCAGTCTCTTTAGTTGACCTGTTGCATTTTGTAAGTGTTCTGCCAATAAATCGCAGTCTTTCATTCGATTTCCCACGACATTATCTACGTGGTAGCTCTAATTGAAGTTATTCGTAATTATAAACGAATTTAGCTGAATCTACAGCATTTAGATTTGTGTGATTTATCGTGTAACCGTAATTTAGGGCATAGTTTTTAGTACTAGTGTGGATTACTTCAGTTTATTTAGCGTTAAATTGCCCCTTTTCGCTCCATACACATTCGCTCCATACATTTCTGCAATTGGTTTTGATCATCTGATGACTTTACAAGATGGTAAACGACATCATCAACTAATAACCCAACTGGGATGCTCAAACTGTCTCCTAAACGTTTATGTAGATCAGGAACAGCGATGGGTCTATAAGACTTCCTTGCGAAGGCCAGGTATGACTTCTGTTTTACTTTATGACCTTGCGGCAGTTACTACGAAATATGACCTTTCTGATACGAAATCACGAAACCAGTGGCAGAATTGAGATGATACTCCATAGTCATGCAGTTTAAAGTCGCGCGTGACACACGGCGTCCGCAGCTCGTGGTCGTGCGGTAGCGTTCTCGCTTCCTACGCCCGGGTTCCCGGCTTCTATTCCCGGCGGGGTCAGGGATTTTCTCTGCCTCGTGATGACTGTGTGATGTCCTTAGGTTAGCTAGGTTTAAGTAGTTCTAAGTTCTAGGGGACTGATGACCATAGATGTTAAGTACCATAGTGCTCAGAGTCATTTGAGAAACGGCGTCAATTTGACGTGTCCTGTCGATATTGCATCGTGAGAATAAGGAGCTAGTTGCATTTCACAAAAACGATATTTTCTGCATCCATGTTGGCTATTTGTCAATAAATCGTTTCCCTCGAGGTAGTTCATTCCTTTCGCATATCGACGTTAGTGATGTAGATCTGTAATTCAGCGGATTACTCCTATTTTCTTTGTTGGGTGCTGGTGCGCCTTGTGCCTCTTTCCAGGATTTGGGCACGAATGCTTTTACGAGCGAGGGGTATGACTGCCAAGTATGGAGCTATTGTATTGGCATACTCTGGACCAGATGCCTTGCCTTTCTTATTTTAAGTTGCTTCGCTACACCAAGGATATCTCGTGTTGGCAGTTGTTCTTGCTCGAACTCTGGACTTTTTGCTATGGCCTCTTTTGTGGAGGAATTTGAGAGAACCTTATTTACTAACTTTGCATAGTGGCAATGTTATCGGTAAAATCAACATTGTTATAGCACAATGGAAGTATCGATTGTGTCTTACCTCTAGTGTACTTCACATGCGACCAGAATCTCTTTGCATTTTCTGCTAGATTTCGAGGGAATTTCGTCGTGGGGACGATTAAAAGCAGCGCGCATTAATGATCGAGCTAAATTTCGAGCTTCTGCAACACTTCGCCAATATTTCGGATTTTGCGTCTCTTCAACTTTTAAAATGGCACACCGTTTTGTTGCTTCTGCAACAGTGTTCTGACCTGTTTTGTGTACCATGGGGGGGGGGGGGGGGGGTGATCATCTAGACGCAGGATGGCAGGTCAGTATGCGCGGTCCTCTGAGGCTGGTCACCGAGTTTACTTTGGTCAGTACCCGCTGACAGCCGCAGTTAGTCGTCTAGGTCAGAGAGAGAGCAGCGTCTTGTGGCAGCGTGCGCCGGGTGGCTGCAGCGGTCTCCAGGGGGGGCTGCCTCCGCGGGGTGCTGCGGGCCTTCTGGGGCGAGCAGCGCGCAACCCGCGGGCCCAGCCGGCCAGCCCGGCCCGCGCATGAATATTTCATACGCAGTCCACACCTTTTGTCGGGCAGCGGCGGACGTGACGCTGACGTCTGAAGAGGGTCGCAGCCGCCGAGACACCCGCCTGGATGCCTGAATAAGGAATGAGCCCCCAGCCAACCCTCCACGCGACCGCAATTGCCGCCTCTGCGGCCATCGCGTCGCGGCAGGGGGTTACGTGTGCTGCACACACATTCGTTCCGCGTTAACTTTCACTTAATGACGTCGTGCCCGGACTGCGAACGTTACACCCGCACTGATGTGACAACCAGTGGGAATTCCACGTCAAAAGACACAGCACGAGGATAAGAGCCCATCAGAGAACGATACACGCTGCTACCCCTTATGATTACAACACCAGGGAGGACGAAACATCCTGGCAGATGAAAACCGGGTGTTCCGGACTGAGACTCAAATGTGGGACCTTCGAGTTTAGCGGGCAAGTGCTTAATCGACTGGGCTACCCAAGCACGACTAGCCACCTGCCCTCACAGCTCCTGTCTCAAGGTGTGACGTGTTTACACGATTCTGCATTACCAAGCTAACAATACCTCTTTCCTCTGGCACGACAGCTCTACGGAAGCTGAGATTCCGTATGGCGTTGTGTACGGCCTTCCTTAACCTTTTATGTTTTTTTTTTTTTTTTTAGTATATCTCTTCTGACCGGTTTGATGTGGCCTCTTGTTCCAAAAGGGGACAATCAGATTGGAAGACAAAGAACAAAGTGCTCAGATTAAAAAGGGTGTAAGAGAGAGATACAGACTTTCGTCCCCTGCCGTTCAATCTACACATCGAAGAAAAATGGTGGAAATAACTGAAAGGTTCAAGAGTGTGATCACAGGTGAAACTTAATAGTTTTTACTTCAACTGCTGAGTGAAACTTCTTAATAAAGATTTTACTTAAACTGTTCAATGCTTAATGTTCTTAAGCTGCTGAGTGGAACTGAATGTACTGTCTCTTTGCTACTCTTTATCATTTCAACACTGACCCACAATATCCCAGCGCAACGCAATCTGACTGCTTAAAAATGATAACATAACTTAAAATAATTAATACAAATGAATGGCCCTGAGTTAGTAGAAATCCTAACACTAAACTATACATTTCATAAGTGACTTACCTCACAAAAATCTTCATTACACGAACTACTGCAACCCAGAAACCGCCAATACAGCCAGATAAATAAAAGATTCTAACTACTGAAGGTTCTAACTACTAGTAGGCATGTGGTTAGCAAAAGAAAGATTTTGTTGCACAGCTAACAATGTATTTACCTTAAGAATGTGACAACCAGTTCAAAACTTATATAATCATCGTATTAGCTCGCGCTAATACTGCAATCCTCCAAGACTGCTAATTATTAATCTCTAACCTCTATCACTGCTGACTACTCACTCCCAGCTTCCACCACAGCTGGCTCTTACAGCGAGCGCACAGCGCTGTCAGAGTTATTAAAGCAGTCTATCGCGCTACTACCATACAGACACATAAACAGCCTACTTACACAGTTCAAGGTGAAAGCTTATCAATGATAAGATTCGTTGATGACATTGCTGTCCTCACCGAAAGTGAAGAAGAATTACAGGACCTTTTCAACAAAATAAACGTTTTGATCAGCACACGCTATGGGTTGAGATTCAACGGGAACAACAGAAAAATAATGAGAACTACAGAAAAGAGAACAGCGAGAAAAGCAAGAATAAGAAAGTTAAGGAACTCTGCTACCTTGGAAGCAAAGTTACCAATGGCAGAGTAACGATGGCAGAGTAGAAATGGCAGACGAAGCAAGTAGGGCATAACTACCAAAGGCAAAAGAGACTTCTCATGGCTAAGAAAATTCTTCTGGTAGCAAACATAGCCATCAATTCGAAATAGAAATTTATGAGAATGTACATTTGGAACACGCCATTGAATGGGCAGTGGGAAAAACGGCACGGAAAAATTTCCAAGCATTTGAGATATGGTACAACAGAAGGTGGACTGATAAGGTAAGGGATAAGGAGTTTCTCAGTAGAACCCATGAAGAAAGGAATATGTGGACTGATAAGGTAAGGGATAAGGAGTTTCTCAGCAGAACCGATGAAGAAAGGAACATATGAAAAAAAAACCGCGGTGGCCGTGCGGTTCTAGGCGCTGCAGTCCGGAACCGCGGGACTGCTACGGTCGCTGCTTCGAATCTTGCCTCGGGCATGGATGTGCGTGATGTCCTTAGGTTAGTTAGGTTTAAGTAGTTCTAAGTTCTAGGGGATTGATGACCTAAGATGTTAAGTCCCATAGTGCTCAGAGCCATTTGAACCATTTATTTTTTTTAAAAAAATGGCAAGTAGAAGGTACGATGAGAAGACAAGTGTTAAACCATCAGAGAATAACCTTCATGACAAGATTTTGGAAATTTGTGAAAGGTCTTATGGGACTAAACTACTTAGCATGGCAATAGAAGCGGCTGTAGAGAGTAAGGACGGTAGAGAAGACAGAGACTGGAATACGGCCAACAAGTAATTGAAAACGTATGACGCAAGTGCTACCCTGAGATGAAGAGATCACCACAAAAGAGGAATTTGTGGTGGACTGCAGCAGACTAATTAGAAGACAAATAACTCGAAAAAAGGAAAGATACAAAATGTTCTCTTCTATGTTAAACTCGTCATTCCAAAGCAGCATTTCGACTCAAGTATTGTACAATGCCTGACAAAAAAGTGAAGCACCCAGGAGAGATGCCCAGATGTCATTATAACTTTATACAAGAACACACCATTTGCGGATATGTAAATGATTTGAACTAAAATTCTTCATAACAAGTATAATGACCACTAGAGTGCGTTAGTGTTTTGCGTCACTAGTGTTGTGATCAGACCTTTTAGAATGTGTAAATGGCGTGAAAGCATCAGATGCTGATTGATCATTAAGATGAACAATCATGTAAAACAGCGGCATCAGCACCTGATAGAGTTTGAAAATGGACTCATTGTGGGTCTCCTTCTGGCCAGCTGGTCGAATCATGGAATATCTAGACTTATCGGGAATTCTGATGTGACAATGTCCCGATGTCGGACTGTTTGGGAATCTGAGGGCAGACATACGCGTCGTCAAGTTTCGGGTCGATCAGATCTGACCGTTTTTAGAGAGGATTGCCGTGTTGTGCACCAGGCACGTCTACATCTGGCGCCCGAGACAAGTAATAGACTTCCTAAACCTTTCCTTCTCATAGTGCGCCACTCTTAGGAGAGTTGCAGCCGGAGTAGGAAATTGCTGTGCGAGGCACAGGTTGCCGTTAACACCACAACACAAACGTTTGAAGTGCTGCCGTGACCAGGAAGAACGGACTGCTGCTGGAAGGTGCCACATTGTGTTCACCGATCAATTGCGATTCTACGCCACCCCGCACAACCACAATCGGTGATTATTGTGGCAACCTGGGGACAGGCACGGTATCGCTCCTGACGTCAATAAGGGTGAGCTGTCTGTTATGACTTCAGGTTACCTCGGGTAGTGATTAACGGAGCTCTGACGGCATTACGGTATGTCAAGTATATCTTGTGCTATTATTTGTTACCTGCCCCCGTGGTCTAGGGGTCACGCTGGGGAGACGCTGACTAGGGAGGAGCGCGTCAGCAGTTGCGTGTACGTTCGAGAAGCCCACCAAGACTAGCGGGAAGGCCGCCGAGAAGGCTGGCAAGGCGCTGGAGAGCGACAAGAGGAATAAGCGAAAGACTGAGGAGAGCTGTGCCATATACATTTACAAGGTGCTAAAGCAGGTGCACCCTGACAAGAGCATCTCGTCGAAGGCGATGAGCATCATGAACAGCTTCGTGAACGACATTTTCGAGCGCACTGCGACCGAGGCGTCTCGCCTGGCGCGCTTGACAACGCTCGACCATCACGTCCCGCGAGATCCAGACGGCGGTGTGGCTTTTGCCGGCTGGATAGCTGGCGAAACACGATGTGATCGAGGACACCAAGGCGGTGACCAAGTATCGAGCTCCAAGTAAGGTAGTGGTTCTGGAAGCCCTCTCCTTTGCCGAAGAGGAGGCGAGGGGAGAGGGAGCGCGCGGCAAAACGGCCCTTTTCAGGGCCACCAAAAGAAAACTGCCCTCTGTAATAAAAACCTGAGTTAATGAATCAACGATGAACTTGAAAAAGCGTCATGGGACGTCCGCTCCTAACAAATAGAACGATCAATAACGAACAAAAGTAGATCAACAAAAAAGGAGGGAGCGTCTTTCATTAGTAATTAAAGTGTCGTTGGCCCGGGTTCGAAACAAGATAGCACTTAAATTTTGATTAATAATCGCTAATCAGCATTAGCGAACGAAGACTTCCGGCATAGGGAGTCACCCTCATTCTGCCAACGGCCCTGTCAAAGAGGGCAGAGGAGGGGACAGAGGTTCAGGGAACTCTCTCTTGTCCTTGGGAGGGAAACTGCCCCTAAAGGCGCAAGAATCAGCAATGATCAGCTGCATCAGAATGCAGAAGGCAATGGAAACCAGTGAATTAACGACTCATATCGTGTATCCACAGGAGATGTGGCCTGAAACAGAAAAAGTGTGAAGATGATTTCTCCATTGGCAAAAGATTCCGGAATAGTTCCCCATTAGGATCGCTGTGCGTGGACTGTCAAGGGAGACGTGACCATGAGGAAATGATTCAATAACCAACGAAAGTATAACGTTCTACGAGTCGGGTAGGGGAATGTCAGAATCTCGAACGTGGGAGGGAAGCCAGAAAATCTGAAAAGGGAAATGCAAAGGCTCAATCTAGATATAATAGGGACAGTGAAGTGAAATGGAAATAAGAAAAAGATTTCTGGTCAGATGTTTATAGCTTAATATCAACACGGCAGAAAATGATATAACGGGAGCAGGATTCGTTATGAATAGGAAGGTAGGGCAGAGAGAGTGTTACTATGAACAGTTAAGTGATGGGGTTGTTCTTATCGGAATCGACAGCAAACCAACACCGACTACGATACTTCATGTATGCCGACGTCGCATGCTGAAATGAAGAGATAACGTATATGAGGATAATGAAAGCGCAATACAGTACGTAGAGGGAAATAAAAATTTAATATTCCTGAGGGACTGGATTGCAGTTGCAAGGGAAAGAGCAGAAGAAAAGGTTACAGGAGAATAAGGCCTTGGGACAAGGAATGAGAGGTGAGAAAAAGTAATTGAGTTTTGTAATAAATTTCAGCTAGTAATAGCGAATCCTATATTGAATAATCACAAGGAGAGGAGGTATACTTGGAAAAGGACGGATGATAGGGGAAGATTTCAGTAATACTACCTCATGGACAGACAGATTCCGAAATCAGATACTGTATTGTAAGGCTTACCCAGGAGCACATATAGACTCAGACCACAATGAAGTATCGATGAAGAGCAGGCTCAAGTTTAAGACATTAGTCAGGAAGAATCAATACGAAAAAAAGTGGGATACGGAAGTACTATGGAATGACGTAATATGCTTGAAGTTCTCGATGTCTATAGAAACAGCAATAAAGAATAGCTCAGTAGGCAGTACGGTTGAAGAGGAATGAAGATCTCTAAAAAGGGCAATCACAGAAGTTGTAAAGAAAAACTTACGTACAAAGAAGGTAACTGCGAAGAAACCATGGGTAACAGAAGAAAATATTTCAGTAGATCGATGAATGAAGAAAGTGCAACAATATTCAGGGAAATTCAGGAATACCGAAATGGAAGTCGCTGAGGAATGAAATAAATAGGAAGTGCAGGAGAGCTAAGATGAAATGGCTGCATGAAAAATGTGAATAAATCGAGGAAGAAATATTGTCGGATGCACTGACTCAGCATATAGGAAAGTCAAGATAACTTTCGGCGACATCAAAAGGAAACGTGATAACATTAAGAGTGCAACGGGAGTTCCACTATTAAATGCAGAGGAGAGAGTAAATGGGTGGAAGGAGTATATTGAATGCCTCTATGAGGGAGAAGATCTATCTGCTGTGTCAGAAGAAGAAACAGGAGTCGATTTAGAGGAGACAGAATCAGAATCAGAATTTAAGGGAGCTTTGGAGGACTTAAGATGAAATAAGGCAGAATGGGTAGATAATATTCCAACAGAATTTCTAAAACCATTTGGCGAAGTTGCATCAAAACGACTACACTCGTTGGTGGCGACATACCATCTGACTTTCGGGAAAATATCAGCCACATAAGCTGCAAGAGCTGACACATGCGACAATTATTGCACAAGCAGCTCAACAGCTCATGCAGCCAAGTTGCTGACAAGAATAATATGCAGGTGAATGGAAAAGGAAATTGAGGGTGTGTTAGATGACGATCAGTTTCGATTGATAATGGAAGCAAGACTAAAGAAAAATCAAGACATGTTCATAGGATTTGTCGATCTGGAGAAAACATTCGACAATGTAAAAGGGTGGAAGATGTTCCAAAATCTGTGAAAAATAGGGATAAGCTATAGGGAGTGACGGGTAATATACAATATGCACAAGAGCCAAGAGGGAATAGTAAGAGTGGACGACCAAGAATGAAGTGCCCGGACTAAAAAGAGCGCAAGACAGGGATGTAGTCTTTCGCCCCCTCTGTTCAATCTGTACATCGAAGAAGTAAGGATCGAAATAAAACGAAAGATTTAGGAGTGGGATTTAAGTTCAACGTGAAAGAAAATATCATTGATACGATTTGCTGATGACACTGCTATCCCGAGTGAAAGTGAAGAATTACACAATGTGCTGAATGGAATGAACAATCTAATGAGTACAGAATACGGATTGACAATAAATGGAAGGAAGTAATGAGAAGTAGCAGAAATGTGAACAGCGAGAAACTTGACATCAGGATTGATGGTCACGAAGTAGATGAAGTAAAGGAATTCTTCTATCTAGGCAGCAAAATAACCATGACATCAAAGCAGACTAGCACTGGCGGAAAGAGCACTCCTGGTCAGGAGAAGTCTACTTGTATCAGACACAGGCCTTCCTATGAGAATGTACGTTTGGAGCAGAGCATTGTATGGTAGTCAAATATGGACTGAGGAAAACCGGACCACAAGAGAATCGAAGCATTTGAGATGCCATGTGGCTGAAAATGACTTTACAAGTTCGTGGCGTCCTCCATCGGTAATGCTGGAATTCAATATATTATTTGTCCACCCTTAGCCTTGATGAGAGCTTCCACTCCCACAGGCATACGTTCAATCAGGTGCTGGAAGGTTTCTTGGGGAATGGCAGTCCAGTCTTCAAGGAGCGCTACAGAAGAATATTGAAAATTAGGTGGACTGATAAGGTAAGGAATAACGAGGTTGTGCGCAGAATCGGAGAGAAAAGGAATGTCTGGAAAACACTGACAAGGAGAAGAGACAAGATGATGGGGCATGTGCTAAAATATCAGGAAATGACTTCTATGGTACGAGAGGGCGAAAACAGTAGAGAAATACAGATTAGAATACATTCAGCAAATAATTGAGGATGTAGGTTGCACGTGCTTCCCTCACATAAAGAGTTTGGCATAAGAGAGGAAATAGTAGCGGGCCTCATCAAACCAGTCGAGAAACCAAAAAAAAAAAAAAAAAACTCTCGTCATAGTATTACTTTACCATTTTTAACATATCGTAAGTAATCCAGGCGCGACGAATTCATATTGTAGTGAACGACATCTACCGACTGCGAGAACCGAACGTTCCGTTCAAATGGCTCTGAGCACTATGGGACTTAACATCTGAGGTCATCAGTCGCTCTAGAACTTAGATCTACTTAAACCTAACTAACCTCAGGAAATCACACACATCCATGCCCGAGGCAGGATTCGAAATTGCGACCGTAGAAGTCACGCGGTTCCAGACTGAAGCGCCTAGAACCGCTCAGCCTCATCGAGGGGCAGACGTTCCGTTCTACGAACGCATCTCTGTGTCTTACCGAAACATGGGTCTTGTTTTATGGACTCTTTGTGAAGGAAAAGGTGAGATCAGACGCGTGAGAGGAGGAGAGAGATTGTTTTGTTGTGAGACGGCATTACGATATATCGAAAATGTTCAAACAGTTTTTTTTTTCACAAAATAAAATCCAATAATTAACATCAAGTGTTCTATCCATAGCGAAATTAGTTAATGATCATGGTACAGATATTACGAGACGTAGATGGCTTGGAGGTGAAGTTTGGAACGACAGTGCAAAACCTTCATTTTCCAAGATCATAATTCGTCGAGAGATTATCTTCGAATTAATAAACTTTAACTTGCTCAGTTGTTGGGCATGTCATCTAAACGCATCAAACGACATGGCACACAGTTGTGCCGAGCGATCTGCGTAGCCAGTAACGGGGTTTAGAGATTTCAAGTGGAGCAGATAATGACGAGGAATTATCGCGAGATCGCCGCTGCGGAATACACCTCTTGCTGTCCTGGGGTTTTTAAAACAAAATGTTTATATTTTCCAGGTTTTCAGGAGAGTAAAGGTAAAAGGAAACAAGGAACTAGGCTAAACCAAATAAAACCAAGAACTAAACCAATAATTAAAATAAAAGCACACATGAAGAATATTTATTTATAATAAAAATAAAGAATATTTTAATTAACTAATAACAATAATATATTATTCCTTTCAGTTCACGAAGTATCGTTTTGTTTCTTCCTCTCCTTCTGGATACTTCACTTATTGCACTTATTGTCACGCAGTGTATTCTAATCTCTGACGTTTTAACATATTACCACACATCCTGTCAGCCAGTTCTTTCTTCTTGTCAATTTTTCCATACGTTCGTTTCCACACTGATTCTGCGGAGAACCTCCTTTCTGAAACTTCGTGGCAGATTAAAACAGTGTGCTGAACCGAGAGTCGAACTCGGGATCTTTGCCTTGACGGAGTTGATAGAGCACTTGCGAGCATAAGGCAAAGGTCCCGAGTTCGAGTCTCAGTCCGGCACACAGTTTTAATCTGCCAGGAAGTTTCATATCTGCGCACAATCCGCTGCAGCGTGAAAATCTCATTCTGGAAACCTCCTTACTTCTTATTATTCCACCCAATTTTAAACATCCTACTATACCGTTGCATCTCAAATGTTTCGATTCTGTTCTTTTTTGCTCATCCTACCATTTACTTCGACGCAACGCTATGGTTCTGGATCCAACGGTTCCATTTTCTCACGACTGTCTTAGAATCCCGACCAACGCTAGCAGTAGGCTAATATTGGGAAACGATAGAAAGTAGTACAGGCTGCAATCCTGCCTCTGTTGAATTATGGCATGTGATTGTAGACGTTTCTCTTTCTCACACGAGGCTTAGCACAGACTTTTTACAAACTAATAACATTCAAATGCCCTTTATGAGTGACAAAACCGCTGACTACTGTTTACTTATACAGGCTGAACCAAGATTTGCGTGTCCAATTTGAAGTAGGCTCATTTTGCCTCATTTAATTTAGTAAATTAATGTAAATCTCGTGTGACTATGGTTTGCCGTTAGGTCTTTCGATTTGACGCCACTTCGGCGACTTGCGCGTCGATGAGGATGAAATTATGATGATAAGGACAACGGAACATCCAGTCCCTGAGCGGAGAAAATCTCGGATCCATCCGGAAAATGAACTCCGGCCTTGACATTCTGTCGCGCTGACCACTCAGCTACCGTCATAGAGTTGTTGTTGTGGTCTTCAGTCCTGAGACTGGTTTGATGCATCTCTCCATGCTACTCTATACTGTGCAAGCTACTTCATCTCCCAGTGCCTACTGCAACCTACATCCTTCTGAATCTAATTAGTGTAGTCATCTCTTGGTCTCCCTCTACGATTATTACCCTCCACGCTGCCCTCTAATACTAAATTGGTGATCCCTTGATGCCTCAGAACATATCCTACTAACCGATCCCTTCTTCTGGTCAAGTTGTGCCACAAACTTCTTTTCTCTCTACCCATCTAATCTACAGCATTCTTCTGTAGCACCACATTTCGAAAGCTTCTATTCTCTTCTTGTCCAAACTAGTAATCGTCCATGTTTCACTACCATACATGGCTACACTCCATACAAATACTTTCTGAAATGACTTCTTGACACTTAAATCTATACTCGATGTTAACAAATTTGTCTTCTTCAGAAACGCTTTCCTTGCCATTGCCAGTCTACAGTTTATATCCTCTCTACTTCGACCATCAACATTTTGCTCCCCAAATAGCACAACTCCTTTACTACTTTAATTGTCTCATTTCCTAATCTAATTCCCTCAGCATCACCCGACTTTATTCGACTACATTCCATTATCCTCGTTTTGCTTTTGTTGATGTTCATCTTACATCCTTCTTTCAAGACACTATCCATTCCGTTCAACTGCTCTTCCAAGTCCTTTGCTCTCTGTGGCAGAATTACGATGTCATCGGCGAACCTCAACATTTTTATTTTTATCCATGGATTTTAATACCTTCTCCGAATTTTTCTTTTGTTTCCTTCACTGCTTGCTCAATATACAGATTGAATAACATCGGGGAGAGACTGCAACCCTGTCTCACTCCCTTCCCAACCACTACTTCCCTTTCATGTCCCTCGACTCTTATAACTGCCATCTGGTTTCTGTACAAATTGTAAATAGCCTTTCGCTCCCTGTATTTTACCCCTGCTACCTTCAGAATTTGAAAGAGAGTATTCCAATCAACATTGCCAAAATCTTTCTCTAAGTCTACAAATGCTAGAAACGTAGGTTTGCCCTTCCTTAATCTAGGTTTTAAGATAAGTCGTAGGGTCAGTATTGCCTCACGTGTTCCAACATTTCTACGGAATCCAAACTGATCTTTCCCGAGGTCGGCTTCTACTAGTTTTTCCATTCGTCTGTAAAGAATTCGCGTTAGTATTTTGCAGCTGTGACTTATTAAACTGATAGTTCGGTAATTTTCACATCTGTCAAACCTGCTTTCTTTGGGATTGGAATTATTTATTCTTCTTGAAGTCTGGGGGTATTTCGCGTGTCTCATACATCTTGCTCACCAGATGGTAGAGTTTTGTCAGGTCTGGCTCTCCCAAGGCCGTCAGTAGTTCCAATGGAATGTAGTCTACTCCGGGGGCCTTGTTTCGACTCATGTCTTTCAGTGCTCTGTCAAACTCTTCACCCAGTGTCGTATCTCCCATTTCATCTTCATCTACATCCTCTTCCATTTCCATAATATTGTCCTCAAGTACATCGCCCTTGTATAGACCCTCTATATACTCCTTCCACCTTTCTGCTTTCCCTTCTTTGTTTAGAACTGGGTTTCCATCTGAGCTCTTGATATTCACACAAGTGGTTCTCTTATCTCCAAAGGTCTCATTAATTTTCCTGTAGGCAGTATCTATCTTACCCCTAGTGAGATAAGCCTCTACATCCTTACATTTGTCCTCTAGCCATCCCTGCTTAGCCATTTTGCACTTCCTGTCGATCTCATTTTTGAGACGTTTGTATTCCTTTCTGCCTGTTTCATTTACTGCATTTTTATATTTTCTCCTTTCATCAATTAAATTTAATATTTCTTCTATTACCCAAGGATTTCTACTAGCCTTCATCTTTTCACCTACTTGATCCTCTGCTGACTTCACTACTTCATCCCTCAAAGCTTCCCATTCTTCTTCTACCGTATTTCTTTCCCCCATTCCTGTCAATTGCTTCCTTATGCTCTCCCTGAATCTCTGTACAACCTCTGGTTATTTTAGTTTATCCAGGTCCCATCTCCTTAAATTCCCACCTTTTTGCAGTTTCTTTAGTTTTAATCAACAGGTCATAACCAATAGATTGTGGTCAGAGTCCTCATCTGCCCCTGGAAATGTCTTACAATTTAAAACCTGGTTCCTAAATATCTGCCTTACGATTATACACTCCTGGAAATTGAAATAAGAACACCGTGAATTCATTGTCCCAGGAAGGGGAAACTTTATTGACACATTCCTGGGGTCAGATACATCACATGATCACACTGACAGAACCACAGGCACATAGACACAGGCAACAGAGCATGCACAATGTCGGCACTAGTACAGTGTATATCCACCTTTCGCAGGAATGCAGGCTGCTATTCTCCCATGGAGACGATCGTAGAGATGCTTTATGTAGTCCTGTGGAACGGCTTGCCATGCCATTTCCACCTGGCGCCTCAGTTGGACCAGCGTTCGTGCTGGACGTGCAGACCGCGTGAGACGACGCTTCATCCAGTCCCAAACATGCTCAATGGGGGACAGATCCGGAGATCTTGCTGGCCAGGGTAGTTGACTTACACCTTCTAGAGCACGTTGGGTGGCACGGGATACATGCGGACGTGCATTGTCCTGTTGGAACAGCAAGTTCCCTTGCCGGTCTAGGAATGGGAGAACGATGGGTTCGATGACGGTTTGGATGTACCGTGCACTATTGAGTGTCCCCTCGACGATCACCACAGGTGTACGGCCAGTGTAGGAGATCGCTCCCCACACCATGATGCCGGGTGTTGGCTCTGTGTGCCTCGGTCGTATGCAGTCCTGATTGTGGTGCTCACCTGCACGGCGCCAAACACGCATACGACCATCATTAGCACCAAGGCAGAAGCGACTCTCATCGCTGAAGACGACACGTCTCCATTCGTCCCTCCATTCACGCCTGTCGCGACACCACTGGAGGCGGGCTGCACGGTGTTGGCGCGTGAGCGGAAGACGGCCTAACGGTGTGCGGGACCGTAGCCCAGCTTCATGGAGACGGTTGCGAATGGTCCTCGCCGATACCCCAGGAGCAACAGTGTCCCTAATTTGCTGGGAAGTGGCGGTGCGGTCCCCTAAGGCACTGCGTAGGATCCTACGGTCTTGGCATGCATCCGTGCGTCGCTGCGGTCCGGTCCCAGGTCGACGGGCACGTGCACCTTCCGCCGACCACTGGCGACAACATCGATGTACTGTGGAGACCTCACGCCCCACGTGTTGAGCAATTCGGCGGTACGTCCACCCGGCCTCCCGCATGCCCACTATACGTCCTCGCTCAAAGTCCGTCAACTGCACATACGGTTCACGTCCACGCTGTCGCGGCATGCTATCTGTGTTAAAGACTGCGATGGAGCTCCGTATGCCACGGCAAACTGGCTGACACTGACGGCGGCGGTACACAAATGCTGGGCAGCTAGCGCCATTCGACGGCCAACACCGCGGTTCCTGGTGTGTCCGCTGTGCCGTGCGTGTGATCATTGCTTGTACAGCCCTCTCGCAGTGTCTGGAGCAAGTATGGTGGGTCTGACACACCGGTGTCAATGTGTTCTTTTTTCCATTTCCAGGAGTGTATAATCTATCTGAAAAATGTCAGTATCTCCAGGCTTCTACCATGTATACAGCCTTCTTTTATGGTTCTTGAATCAAGTGTTAGCTATGATTAAGTTGTGCTCTGTGCAAAATTCTACCAGGAGGCTTCCTCTTTCATTTCTTTGCCCCAGTCCATATTCACCTACTACGTTTCCTTCTCTCCATTTTCCTACTACCGAATTCCAGTCACCAATGACTATTAAATTTTCGTCATCCTTCACTATATGAGTAATTTCTTTTATTTCATCATACATTTCTTCAATTTCTTAATCATCTGCAGAGCTAGTTGGCATATAAACTTATACTACTGTAATAGGTGTGGGCTTCGTATCTATCTTGGCCACAATAATGCGTTCACTATGCTGTTTGTAGTAGCTTACCCGCATTGCTATTTTCCTTTTCATTATTAAACCTACTCATGCATTACCCCTATTTGATTTTGCGTTTATAACCCTGTAGTCACCTGACCAAAAGTCTTGTTCCTTTGTTCCTCCTGCCACCGCACTTCACTAATTCCAACTATATCTAACTTTAACCTATCTATTTCCCTCTTTAAATTTTTCTAACCTACCTGCCCGATTAAGGGATCTGACATTCCACGCTCCGATCCGTAGAATGCCAGTTTTGTTTCTCCTGATAACGATATCCTCTTGAGTAGTCCCCGGCCGGAGGGAGATCCGAATGGGGGACTATTTTACCTCCGGAATATTTTACCCAAGAGGACGCCATCATCATTTAATCATACAGTAAAGCTGCATGCCCTCGGGAAAAATTACGGCCGTAGTTTCCCCTTGCTTTCAGCGGTTCGCAGTAACAGCACAGCAAGGCCGTTTTGGTTATTGTTACAAGGCCAGATCAGTCAACCATCCAGACTGTTGCCCTTGCCCCTCTTCAGGAACCACACGTTTGTCTGGCCTCTCAACAGATACCCCTCCGTTGTGGTTGCACCTACGGTACGGCTATCTGTATCGCTGTGGCACGCAAGCCTCCCCACCAACGGCAAGGTCCATGGTTCATGGGGGACCGTCATAGCAAGCCAATATAATGCCGACACCCATACACACAAATTTCTCAATGGATGAATGAAGAAATAAGTAAATAAAAGTATTAGGTAAAAATTCTCCGATCATAATACTGTAAAGAATAACTTATCATAAAATTTGAAATACGAAAACAGAGAAAAAGCCAAACATTTACAAAAAGTGTATATGAAAACTGTGGATGCAAAACCATCTTCAGGTTGAAGCTCTTTTGTCTGTGTTTACTTTAACAATACATACACTATGTGATCAAAAGTATCCTGACACCAGGCTGAAAATGACTTCTATCGGTAATGCTGGAATTCAGTATGGTGCTGGCCCACCCTTACTTAGCCTTAATGACGGCTTCCACTCAGGCAGGCATACATTCAATCAGTGTTGGAAGGTTTCTTGGGGAATGGCAGCCCATTATTCACGGAGAGCTGAACTGAGGAGAAGTATCGATGTCGGTCGGTGAGGCCTGACACGAAGCTGGCGTTCCGAAACATCCCAAAGGTGTTCTATAGGATTCAGGTCAGGGCTCTGTACAGGCCAGTCCATTACAGGGATGTTACTGTCGCGTAACCACTCCGCCACAGGGCGTGTATTATGAACAGGTGCTCGATCGTGCTGAGCGATGCAATCACCATCACCGATTTGCTCTTCAACAGTGGGAAGCAAGAAGGTGCTTAAAAGATCAATGTAGGCTTGTGCTGCGATAGTGGCACACAAAACAACAAGGGGTGCAAGGGGGACACAATACTTTAGAATTGCTAGCGCAGTTGATTTACATAAAATGCAAAAAACTCCTTCCGTCTGAGCTCCATCATGCATAAAAACCGCCCGTTTCTTATTCTTAACCGTCTGTTATATCATCACAATGGTTTCATATCCACTGCACACCTCCTCGACATTTTCGCATATGGAAAAATCTTGTGCTCTTGGATGGGTGTGGCACAGTAGATACAGCCTTGGTTCACACTGTTCTTACACGAAGCGTGGGATGTAGTGGTCTACTTCTGGTCAGCTGCAGGGAGCGTTGGTCAAAGACAATGTGAGGAGATCTTTCGGTCTCTAAGTTTATCCTGAGAATACGAGAATGCCCTGTGACTCCCATTCACATAGAGAAAGATCACAAGTTACGCACTATGATTGAAGTGCTAGAGATATGTAGGTCGCTGTCTGGTATACAATGGTGAGTATGTTCGAGAATTAACAATTAATGAACATACTGCACAGTCACCTACTTACATTCGTGACGGTACTCGCAATGTAGTGGAGGGGCTGTTTAGCAATGATACAGAAATCGGTAAGCATGCAGCAGCGTCATTGGTCGGAGTTGAAATTATGATAAAATTGCTAAAATTGTTCGCACTATCAACAATGATACTTATTATTACAGTACACCGATGGTGTCTTTTCCATCCCAACAGTCCAGGTACGCTGTTGATTACCACATAATGTGATGCGTCTAGTTTCCTGGGAGAGTCAACGGACCAAAGGTGTTGTCAATTTAGAATCTGACACAGACGTTAAAGTCGTGGTGGGGAAAAAAATGTATGGCAGTGTACAAAGCGTGTTACAGCAGAAAAAGCGATGTATCCAACTGCGAAACAGGGTCCCTCTCGTGCGACTGATAACATGTGGGAGAAGGTTCTCGTACAGTACAGGTGATGAATCTTTACACCTGTCTGTGCAAGCTACGTCGATTACTGGCCTCCTGCTCCAGTGGATAAATACATGTATACTTGATAGGATCGCCGCATATGCTCGATGCAAGCATGTACACGGTATTCGTTTTCAATATATCGGAAGAGAGAGATGCGGTAAAAATCTATTGGATGAAATTAACAGAGCTTTTAAAGTTGGTAATTTTGTTCTGCTGGATGGTACAGAAGAACGATGATAGAATGTTTGGGTGATAGTCGCTAATGGACCCACTTCCACCGAGTAGTCAAAACAGCATCCTATAGCTCAGTCTGTTTCTATACATGTAGTATAATGTGATGGACATTGCTCTTTCCAATTCCTGGGTAAAATTGCTAAAACTGAACTCGCTGTTAGCTGTAGCGTGTATTACAGTACGTCTCTCCATATCAATGGAATCTTTCCAATCCCGACCGTCCACTCGGTATGCTGTTGATTATCGCATAATGATTGACTGACACCACACCATGAGATGGAGGGAATCTTGACGGGTCACTGGATCTCTGCTACTTGTCGTTGTGAAACATGTTATTCATTTTTAATTTTTTTCCAACAGTAAGCCAACAATACCTCTTTTTATCTGTGCTACCTCATACGTGTTGTGAACAGCACCTTCCGGTGATGGTAAAGACCGGAACAGTAATCATCTACATGTCTGCTAAATGAAGTACCAATGCTTTTTGAATGGGAGCGCCGAGACATCCGCTACCCTTTCGATGGGAAAATGAGATTAACTGTATAGGTCATAGTCGTTGGAACCGCTGTAATATCTTCCACATTTTTGTCAATGAGAAACATCACGTCTGTGTTTTATTTCTACCAGTCTATGGTGTGGTAGCTGTATGGTTCACGCCATGCGAAATTCAGTTTTCTTTGAAAGCCAGTGAAAAATATTAATATCGGTTCAGCAGCAGCTGACACGGGTCTCTAAGTCATGGTATAAAACAACGAAGTGTATGTAGGTGTACTCTGCTTGGGCGTGTTACAACCGAAGAAACAATGTATTAAAATGCTTATGAAGGATCAATACAGGAACCCTATCCTGTGATTGATTGTTTGTTGGATATGGTCATCCAACAGTACAGCTGCTGAAACTTTACATTGGTCTGTGGAAGCGACTTCGATCATGAACCACCTGCTGCAATGAATGAATACCTGTATTTTTAATAGGATCGCCACATATGTTTGGGTGACAGACATGAATGCACATTGAGACACAGATCTCCTTTGGAATAGCTGTATAAAGTATGTAGATGTGCCGCAAAATCTTTGTCCTTCCTCCATGCCATGTATGACGTGTAGTCTTCCTAATTTTCTCAACAAGAAACACGACCGTAACTGCTCATACTATCTCTCCTGCTACATCGTGTTGCAGGGGAAAGCTTCGTTTGGCGCTGGTCTTAAACACTGTACACGGCTGGTTGAGATATGACACCATGTTTCCATTTCCACCGAGTGCTCGAAACGTGCTCCTGTCGCATTATCCCAGCTCGTCCCGTTTCCCTACAGGATGCAGAAGATCTTAGATATACCGCTCTCCGAATTCCGTACAGGTCAGACTTAAATTGGAACGATCACATGGACTAAGCTGCAGGGAGGACAGCGCAGAGACTTACGAGCAGTTACAAGATTCAGAGGGACTGTCTAAGAAACAGGGCTAGAGTTTCTGTCGTATGGGACCTTTAGCAGATAGGTCAGAAAAATGTGACTCATTTAGAGATATGAGAATGCCACGAATATGATTCACTAGTGGCTGTGATCATTAAAAGGTGTTTCTGTAGGATCCAATGCATGTAATTGGTTGAATGGATAGACTTGATTCCAAATTATGGACAGCATTTCTACCAGAAAGTGTAACACAAAAAGGGTTCAAATGGCTCTGAGCACTATGGGACTTAACTTCTGAGGTCAACAGTTGCCTAGGACTTAGAACTAATTAAACCTAACTAACCTAAGGACATGACACACATCCATGCCCGAGGCAGGATTCGAACCTGCGACCGTAGCGGTCGCTCGGTTCCAGAGTGTAGCGCCTAGAACCGCACGGCCACTCCGGCCGGCAAGTGTAACACAATCAGTGGCTCGTGTGTGTGCACCTGTAGGCTTAAGACCCCTTTTTATGCGTGGTGAAGGTAACGTAGTCACGACGATAGTGCTTTTAATAGCACGATCCTTACGCAAAATGTAAGTTGTGGGCTGTAGAAGCCCTCCGTTGTCAGCTTCAGATGTCATTTCTCAATAGTGCTCCTCGAAACGAACATCGTGCTCCCTCCATGGATTCACAATTGACCTACCTGGTGAGTGTAATCCGACTACAGAAAAAAACAAAAACAAAACTTACTCGCCTTGCAAAGTTACTCTCATGATGAATTTAATTTCGAAACAACGAGATAGTTTTCGCATCAAAGTACTAGAAGTTTATTTTTCCTGATTTTACGCAGGGTGGGTATGTCTCGCGCTGATTATTTGTGATCGGTGGCGGTACACTTCGCTGGACGTCAAAAAAATAATGAGATGCGAGTGCAGTCGAACGTAAAAAACTATACCGATTTTTCTCATAAAACTAAATGAAAATTGACTTTATCTATCAACATGGAAAGAGCACTTTTATTATGTTTTTGTTTTGTTTTTTTAATACTTGCTTTATTATAGGAGTCAAGTTGATGTTAAATAGTCCAGATCAGAACAGCAGGTGACTTCTGTACGAGACCGCTGCTCCCCATTGGTCCGAGCTGGAGCATCCTACGTGACGTTAAACAAAAGTGTTTTCCATCTCTGAACGAGAAGCCTATAGGAGGCGTTGAGGACCTGTATAGTCTGTGACAGCTCGTGACCGCAGCTGCACCCCCTAACTATTAGGGAAGGCTGTGTCACTATACTTTAGACGACAAAGGTGCATGTGGGAAAGCCGTCCTTTTATCTCCTATTGTTTAGTTAACTATACCTGCCTTTGTGTTGTCGAAGGACTATCGTATCCAGGTGGACAGTGGCCAGCATGTGTCGCAAGGCTGCTGGTGGAGTAGCTCCCTCATTCGGTCCATCCACCCTGGAGGTAGAGAGATGGCCTCGCATTTCGGCAGTTTGTAATAGTATATCGAGGAGAAAGCAAGTTCAACTACCACCTCCTCTGTAGTCTCTTAGGACAACGATTTTCCCCAGTGCATATGCTGCATTATGACATGTTCAGTACGAGTGCTGGTTTTTCACGACAATTTCGAAGTGTGATTAGAACTGTGACGCATTTTTTCCATCAGCTGTGATACGATGTATTGGCATCGATTACCTGGACTGTGGGGTGATTTTTTAGTAGGTGTTTGTAGAGAACTCCAATGTCAAACAACGATAGATGCTGTGTGCTTGCAGGTAATACACTTTTATAAACTCCTCTCTGTCCAACACCAGCATGTAGTCAGTTGAAGTACTTCCCACCAAAAAGAATAAAGATAGTACCTTACACCCCAGGCTTTTTCCGCCTTGCTTGTATGTGTAGGGTAGAGTTTGAGTGTTTCTTTCGCAGGTTACGAGTGGTATTGCGAAATTTTTTCCCGTCAGGATAAGACCAGTTGTATGGTATATTTAGTTTTTGAGCTGAATTGCGATTTTAAGCCATCAGCGATTTTAAGCACTCAGTTGTGTGATTAGGACAGATCTTTGTGATTAATTATGTAATTAGGATCGATATATGCATTAGTTTCCTGACCACAATAAATTAAGTACACTAACCTTACCTTCATCTCTCGCATCTGGACAGTTTCCATGTGTTAGGGGGTGCACTTAGGTTTTCCATACAGTAGAATCAGGGTTCAAGTTGATGACGCATTGAGTCTTTTATGTGCACTGAGTGTTTGTGCACTGCATTATTTTCGGGTGTTCAAGCGTTGTGAGCGTGTTTGTATAGCGTTATCCATGCATTATTTCGGTGATCTACGAGTAGTAAACACGTCTGTATGCTGTGTACCGGATTATTTCAGTAATTCACGAGTTTTTTGCGTCTCTACACATCAGCGCACTGCATTATTTATGAGTAGTTTCCAGGTCTGTAAACTGTATATTGTGATCTCAAGTACATCAGGCTGAGTGTTTTATATCAGTGTAATAAATAAACTAGGTGAAATCCATCCCTAAATAAATTGTTCCAAAAATAAATAAAGTACTCTCCTTTCCCTCTCCAACAGCCTAGAACAGGCTGATTGCTTTACCTGCCAATTCTCCCCTCCAGACTGCCGGCGGGATGAGGAGGCTGTGACAAACGTGTGGCTTAGAAAAACACGTGATGTCAACATGATGCTGTGCTCCTACTGACTGAACTTCACTATCACATGACTTATCGCGTCGCCCTCTAGCCGTGAACTCGCCAACTAGCTCATTTCTTTGGTCTGCTGGATCAGAGGCAGTTGTCTCTTGTGCGGTGGGAGCTTATACGTAGGTTTTAGAGATGACAGACAGTTCCAGCAGAGACATATGTTTCCATGTTTTGTGTTAGCATCCTTAATGCGTCTCGATGCAAAGCATTTATTTGCAGGACCGTATTCTTCCTCTTCATATGTTCAAGCATTAATGCTTGCTTCCATTCTTGATGCAGTGAGCTTTGGATGCACTACTCAGCTCAAAGAGTGCTTGTAATACAGCTATTAAAACTCCCCCTGTCTGTCACCAACTCTCACTAATTGAACACATGCTCCTTCCACACCGACAGCTCAACAAGCACTTATATCTCAGCCTCTTGTGGTGGTAACACCATACTAAGCCCCTAATGTTGTAGGTAGATAATCAATTATACAAATTTCAACAAATTTATACATATTTATTAAAATTTTGTTCGTACTGAATAACATCATGAGCAGTCTCTAGTGAGGGCTACCCCATACTAACTCCCACAGCTGCAGGAGTAAGGTGTTAGAGCAAAAGTCCCTCCAAAATTCGAAATTCCCGCCCATTTTCCAAGAGGATAATGTGACATCATGCAAAAAGTCGGAAAGGGTGGGGAGTGACCGTTAGAAGCATATAATTCGATTTCCCGCCAAAATTCAAATATCCCACCAGGGAGTGTGGCAGGGGGCTTGGCACTTTGTCACCAAAAGCCTCCATCTTGGATGAAGATACTCACATTATCAGCAGACTTCACAGCCGGAAAGGTGGGACGAGGACTACTGGGGAAACTGTAGAAGCACATAATTCAATTTCCCGCCAGAAATTCAAACTTCCCGCTAGGGGGGCGTGGCACTTTCCCGCCAAAAGCCGTCATCTTGGATAACGGTACTTACGTCATCAGCTGAAGTTACGGTCGCCATCTTGGGATTACGACACGCGAATTTGACAAGAGTACAGGCCGCCACCTACATATGTACTTCGTTAGCCACCAAGGGCAACATTCGCGCCAAAGTCATATTCCCCCCCCCCTCCTCTGTTCAACTCCCGGATTGAGCGAGGGAAAAATGACTGTCTGAACGCCTCAGTACGAGCTGTAATTTCCCTTATCTTTGAGTGGTGATACTTGCGCGTTTTGAAAGTTGGTGGTAATAATATATAGTCTACATTCTCGGCAAATATCGGATTTTGGAATTTATTGAGCTTTCCCTCCTGTTTAGCACGTCGTCTACCTGAAAGTGTGTTCCACTTCAAATTTTCTATGCGTCTTGTAACGCTCTCGAAATGGCTGAATGTACCTGTCACAAATCTTGCCGCTCTTGTTTGGACCTTTCCAATCACTTGAATCAGACCCAACCAATAAGGCTCCCATGCAGACGAACAATACTCTAAGATTGGACGAACTACAGTTCTTTAAGTAGAAGGACTCCATCACTTCAGGATTCTGCCAGTAAACCGAGATCTAGAGTTCGCCTTACCTGTTACTTGTGTAATTTCATCGTTCCATTTGAGATCATCTCACATAGTCACACCCAGATACTTGACTGATATTAACACTTCCAAAGACTGGTCACTTATTTTGTACTCGTACATTAACGGGGATTTTCGCTTAGGTTACACTTCCAAATATTGAGAGATAACTACCAGTATTACACCACGCATTTATTTTCTGCAAATCCTCTTTGATTTTTTCACAACTTTCGTATGATACTATTTTAATTAGACTGCAGCATCATCAGCAAACAGTCTAATGCCGTTGCCAATGCCATCAACCAGATCGATTATGCAAATAGTAAATAGCAACGGACCTATTACGCTGCCCTGGGGCATACCTGATGTTACGCTTGTTTCTGTTGAAGTCTCCCCATTCAGGATGAAATAGTGCTCTCTGTCTGTAAGAAAACTTCCTATCTAACAGCATATGTCATAGGATAGACCTTAAACGCGTACTTTATGGAGCAAGCGACAGTGCAGAACTGAGTCGAACGCCTTACGAAAGATGAGTAATATGGCATCAACCTGGAAGCCGGTATCTGGAGCCTGTTATATATCATGCATAAAGAGTGCCAGCTGTGTCTCGCATGACCGCTGTTTCCTAAACCCGTGCTGGTTTCTGCAGATGAGCTTCTCAGAGACTAGAAAGGTCATTATGTCTGAACACAAAATATATTCCATGAAAGCGATGTCAGTGAAATTGGCCAGTAATTATGTGCATCTACCCTTTTTATAGATTGCTATGACCTGGTATCTTCTTCCAGTCATGTGGAACTTTCCGGTCTTCCAACGATCTCTAATAGACGATGGATAAGAATGGTGGTATATTTGTAGCATAGTCAAGATAAAATCTTACAGGGATACCGTCTGGGCCAGATGCCTTCCTGACGTCTAAGGGCCGTAACTGTTTTACAATCCCAGATACACTAAACACTATGTAACCCATCCTTGGGGTTGTTCGAAGACTGAAAGGAGGAATGGTGCTGCAGTCCTCTACAGGAAACGAGTTTTTGAAAGTTAGGATTAGAGTTTCGGCCTTCTGTTTATCATTATCCATTATATTATTGTTACTGTCAGCAAGAGAAGGTATTGAATTATTTGTAGCGTTGAAAGATTTTACGTACAACCAAAATTTTTTGGGGTTATTTTTAGAACCTGCAGATAAAATATTGCTTTCAAATTGATTAGAAGAATCTCTCATTGGCTTTTTACCAGCTGCTTTCATTTTGCATAATTTCTTTTTGTCAGTGGGTCAGTGAACACGTTTAAAACGACTGTGCAAAATACTCTACTTTCTCTGCAACGTCCTAATATGTTTGCTGACCCAAGGTGGATACTTTCTTTCCCATATAATTTTGGCAAGCATATATTTCTCCAGCACCTGGTGGACGATACCGTTAAATTCCGACCAAAGATGCTCAATATCTTTGTGTCCCGTGGTGATTGTTTGGAACTGACTATGAAGATATTCATCAATGACACTTTTATTTGTTTTCGCAAACAAGAAAACTCTACTCTGTTTCTTTGTTTTTTGCAACTTCCACTGACATAGAAGCCGCAGCGACTTATGGTCACTAATACATTCCTCTTTATTAACTTCCTCAAAAAGATAAAGTCTGTTTGTCGCCAAGATATCTAATATTTTCTCACCTCGAGTTGGTTTTCTAACCAATTGCTCAAGGTTGTATATTGAAAGCGCTCCTAGAATAACGTCACTCGACACTTCGCTTCTGCCTCCTGTGACAAATGTGTAATTTTCCCAGTCAATGGACGCCAGATTAAAGTCTCCACCTATAACTAATGGATAATTTGGATATTTATTTCCTATGTACTCAAGAGTTTCCCTGAAACGTTCTGCGACATTTGTAGCGGATGCTGGTGGTCTATAAAAACATCCTGTTACAATGGTCACTTCTTGTCTGATCGACAGCTTTATCCAGACTATTTCACAGTCCGACCTAGTATCGATCTCAACTGCGTTTAAACAGCTTTTAACTGCAATGAACACACCACCTCCCATAGCATCAGTCCTATCCTTCCTAAACATGGTCCAATCTGAGTTCTAAATTTTACTGCTGTTTATGTCTGGTTTCAACCAACTTTCGATACCTAATATAATACTGGCATTGCTACTGTTTATTTCAGAGAGTAACTCGGGGATCTTGCTACAGACACTTCGACAATTTGTTAACATGAGCTTTAACATATTTAAATCCTTTGGAATGACCTGTTTAGGCGAAATACAATTTTTACACTTGGCATGACCACATCAGTGTCATGAACTGGTAATTTTCAGGCCAACTGTTTGTTACCTATGAGGAGCAACCTAATCTAAAAAAAAACGCCATGTACGCACCACAAGTACTGTGGTACACATGTAGCTGCTTCCTGTGTGTAGTGCACCCATGAGCTATCGAGGGGCGTCCTACAGCCTTCCACCCAACAGCGTAGTTCGAGGAATCTGCAATAATTTTCGTCACGGAGTCGATGTAGTCTCCGGTTTCGATTCTCCACTCAACTCAAAAACAGAGGACCCCAGTTTACCCTAGGTACAATGCTGCAAATCGCCAGCTTGGCTTCCACTCCTCCTCGAGAGATGGAGGCTGCCTTCGCTAGTTTAGCCAGCCATGAAAAGGACTCAAGGATTTCCTCGGAACCCCGACGACTGGAGTCGTTGGTGCCGACATATGCAACTATCCGCAGCTGGCTGCATCCCATACGCTCGATAGCTGCTGGAAGAGCCTCTTCCACATCCCACGTCATCGCTGCCATCTTGGATACATCTGGCAACAATGGAGAGTACGGTGTCGCCGCCCTTGTTCCACTACTCATGCTTGTGCTGCAAATGCACGAAAGAGAGCCACACTTTCTAAGCATTCATGGTGGTGTCTGTTTGTTCTATATCGTGTGTCCCTACCACTTTCGCGCAACGACGCTCTGAGCGTGTTTTTTTAGGAAATTAACTAGTTTGAACCTGGGACCTGTTGCTGGTAAGGAGACGCCAGACCACACATGACATGTAGAATTCAGAAGAGTTCAGTGAGACTAGCGATGATATAACCAAATACTTAATGATCTCAACGTCAGCTCCACTGCACTCCATGTAAAAGAATCTTAATACTAACTAAATTTAGTGGAAGGGGTTCAAGGCTTTCCTATTTTTAGTTAGCTGGTAAAATAACGTCGAGAAAGCAGTTAAGATTACCACTGCAATTTTTATTCTACTCACAAAACATCGTTTATAAATTGCACTATTGATAAAAGGAAATGTTTTAATACGGGATGGTAAAAACCAACTGCGTTCAACAAAAATGTGAACGAATATTCCCTGAATGGGTTTCCAAGTTCTACAATCGATCGAAGGATGACCTATGCCATATCACATCTATAATCTAGGTTTAAGTTAAGTTTCACAAAAGAAAAAACTATGAAAATGGTCTACAGTGACCCTCAATTATCTTTAATAACTTATATAACTTGTCGTAAATTACAGTGGCTGATGTGGCTTCTCCATAACTATATAACAGAAACATCATCGCGTTTCAGATTTTTACTTCAAGTGGCAAATGTGAACACCATTAGCTGTAATTGACGATCGACACTAGTATTACGCAAAAACGGGGTGTAACAGATGAGACTTGTGCAGTTCTGAGTGAAGCCTTATGCGCTTAAAAATGCGGCATCGCGTGTGTTCATTACCTTGTCGGTGTTTAGGCAGCGTCAGGGCAGCAGCGGGCAGCACAGCTCAGCTCATCTCGCCATCTCGGAAGCAACTCTCCCTAGTTTCTCCTTACTACATTTACCGAAGTTGGTTTTAAGAAATACTATCTGGCTGTGTTTTCATCTGACCAATCAGGGTCTCAATGTTAACCTGAAGCTCCGCCTACAAAAATTCCGTCTGTCCAATGAGAAACGTTATAGTTTTCGTGGTGGGCAATGTTTTTTAAAGTTTGCAACGTAACAGAGACGCTAAAAAGTCTCACGCTAAAACCTGCAGCTGCTGTGGTCCTTTTAGCGTTATCTTAAGATCTACACTGTTCTTCTGGACGGCTCTATCTTTTAACATGGGCTGGGGAGTGGTCCTAATGTAAAAGACACGCGAAAAGGCTCACGCTAAAACTTGCGGGTGGTAGTGGTCCTTTTAACATTATCGTAAGATCTGTACTGTTCTTCTGGACGGCTCTATCTTTTAACATGGGCTGGGGAGTGGTCCTAATGTAAAAGACACACGAAAAGTCTCACGCTAAAACGTGCGGGTGGTGAGCCCTAGTGGTTAGCTGGCGACGTGTGTGTCCAGTCCGTCCCTTATCATAGGACCTTCTAGCTTAACACGGTTCTGCTCTCGGCTTCTGTTCTCGTTTCTCCCCTCGGAACTGCGTCGGTCTCACGGTGGGAAGGTACGACATGCATTTAGGCATTCTTGTGTTAATCTGTGGTATTACATTTACTCACTCGTTACTCGTATTACTTTGGTTAATTTAATGTCACGATTAATTCAGAGCTATGTGACATACTACTGGATTTGCTTATCATGTCAGGGTTTTCATGGAAGGTTTTGAATTTGCTTGACAGCTTGCATATCACCACCCTTCGAACTTAATTTTTGCACTGAATTTAGGCAATGATTGAATCGTTTTCTAAGTCAGTCAAAAATTTTCTAATTTATCTAAATTTTGTTGCGTACTGTTCAGCCACATTATTCTGTTCTATGCTAGTTTGTATTACTAATTTGTATTTTTATATTCTTCCACATTATAATTAAAAATGACAAGAGAAGAATATTTTTATGCTATTATTAATTTTTAATAATTTTCTTTCTTTATTTAAGTGTAAAGTATGTTTTTTTAAGAAGTATGTTATCGAAAGTGAGGAGTCTTTCACATAGATTTTCTTAGAAATATTGTTTTTATAAATGTAGTAATTAAGTACAATCTATTCCTAACACATTTTCTAAATATCATGTGCAAGTAAGAATGTTTTTGTTTCTAGACACTCATTTGAACATTGTTACACTAACAAATAAGAATTATTTCCAAGTATTGCTTTGACAAAGAAATATACATACACAAGTATTCAGATATTATCCTAAAAAATGGTACAAATGTTAAAAAAGGGAAAACATCCAACAAGATAATCTTTTATTCTTCGTTTTTATAAGGAGAAAATTAGTAAAATATGGTTATTCTTTTATTTCTATGAGGAGAAAGTAAGTGGCATATTGTTTCTTTATATACTGTCCATTTCAGAACTAATGACTTATTTTTATCGATAGTCTATTTTTTACTTAAGTCCATAGTCAATGACTGTTATTTTGTAGTTTATTAGCTGTCTGGTGTGCTTAACTTATTTAGTTTTTCACACGTTCCTTTTGCACAATTCCTACATCACATAATTTGATTTCACACATTGTCACAATCCTATGAATGTTTAAACATGAGGTTGGCGAATGTTTTCCCACAAAGGTGATGGACTTGAGCGAGATGGATGTGGGCAAGTATTTGATGTACAGCTTCGTTCGTCGTTCCTTGTTGGCTTTGCAAGTGTGTATTGCTCTTGTGGAGGTCCCATAATGGAATGGACCTGTGAGTGCAGAATCTCGTGGTTTACTGGCTTTGTATGCGTGAAAGTCATCGTTATGTAACGCTGAAAGCGCTCGCTTTTAGTTGTAATACTTCGCAGACGACTAGTTTACAATAGGATAGGGATTTGGGAAGGTATGTCATCTATTCTTCACCCATCTTCTTTCTGGGTCTCAATCTTGCGAATCTTCAACTTCTGTTCTTCCTGCTTTTTCTCTGCTTCTTACTTGCTTCTTGGTTCTTCTCTGGGCAGGATATGGAAATATTTATTGATAACTAGTCGCTTTGAAGTTCTCCTCCTAGTAACAGTTTGATAAATTGTTTGGGCACGTCATTTTTACTTTGTGGAAGTTCTTCAGTTTCGTGCCTCAGCGTGCTGTTTAATAGCAATAGTGTGACTTTTACACATTTTTTGCCAGCGGTGGCTTGCCCAAGCGTTCTTCTCGTCGGGCCGTTTTTTTGCTCGCTCCGCTGAGTGGTGGCACCCCGGGGTTTACGAGCGGCGAAAGTCCAGTGTCCCTGTTCGGCGTTCCCTCGCGTCTCTGCAGGGGTCTGTCACTGTGCGGCTCGGTGTTCCATCCCAGCAGGGTTCCTCCTTGCGGGCAAATTTATTGCCTACTTTCTATACAAGGGCCTTCTGTTGGTTTCGCTGTCCTTTCCCTTCTCTCGACGCTCCTGCTATGTAAGAATCGTGTCTTGCTAATTACGTCCTTTTCTTTCTTGATACTTCTCGCGTTGCAACTTGTGGGTGGTTGCATCTGGTCTTTGTTGGAGTTTTTACAATGGTTCTTACAAAAAGTTTTACTTATAATCATCTAACATATATCTAGTACCTACTTGTTTTGCACCTTCTTAAAAAGCTTTACAAATTTCGGCGCCCTTTCCATGTTACAATTCTAAGATATTTGGAGTCTTAACGTCTACTCAAGAATCCTCAAATTCGTTTTTTATTTTTGTGTAGTGTTGTGGTGTATAGCATTTTAGTATTTCATGCTGTTAGACTATCTTCACTTTATCCCTTCACCTTAATCTATGGTACTATTGGTGTTATTATTGAAACTACTTTCTTTTTCCTACCTTCCTCTCTCTTCATTCTTCTTTCTCCTGACGACCTTATCTGCAACATAATCTTTAAATATTGTGCTAATTATTTATGAGTAATAAAATTAATCTTCAAACTTGTAATGAAAGTGTTTAATACTGCCAGTCTTAGGTAAAAATACCTCTGCTTTATCTCGTAAAATATCCTCTAATTCTCTTTTACTGTGTTCCGAAATACCTTGAACTTCTTGCAGTTTTTCGTCGATTTCTTTATGGACTTCTAACATGAGTTGAGGCGATTCCTTCTTTTGTGCATAACATTCTAATTCTTCATCCTCTTTATCTCACGTCATTCTTGATTGTTTGTTTATAACTGGTATTTCTTCTAATTTTAGCTTTTGCTCAAAGAGAAGTGTGACATTCCCGAATGTTACGCTACCTTTCCCCATATCTATTATCACTCATCTCTCATTTAAAAAATCTGCACCTATAATCAAATCTACAGTTAGTTTAGGTATAATCACGAAGTTGGCTTCGCTCTTTTGACCTTGGCACAAAAGAGTTAACCTTGTTTGTCTCGTAACTTCTGCAGCATTATTTCGAATAGGAACTCTTACTTTAATCTTACGTGTTTTCAGAACTAGCAATTCCTCATTGGCATTACACTGCATGAATAAATTTTCTGAGATCGCAGTCAGTTCACTTCCGCTATCAATTACAATATTGACTGGGATATGCTTTACCATGGCCTTCACAATTGGTTGAATTTGAAAGGGTTGGTTCTGTTCTTGCTCTTCTTGCATCAATGAATCCTCCACTGAATCATACATGAGTCTTTTTAGGAATTTCTCTTGTGAATTCGAACTTTCTGTAGGATAAGCTTCGACTGCTACTTCTCTCTCTTTTATTTCCTCTTCTCTATTTCTTCCTTCATTTACGCTTTCTTCTACACCCTCTACTTTTTTCTCATCCTCGTCTATCTTCTCCTACTTCGTCGCTACTTCCACATAATCGCATCTAAATGCTCTAATTATCGCTTCATAACTTCCTTCATTATATACGTTGGGTTGTGTGCCCACTTGTAACTTATTTTCAACTTCTGTCGACTGCACATTATCCTCATTGAATTCGCTTTCCCTGGTTTCCATCTCAAATAGCTCTGCAATACTCATTACTTCGTCCTTTCCTCCTACATTCGTTGTGCATGCCTCTGGTAATTCTTTTTCCTTGTCTGTAGTCTCCCAATTAATTTCGTCCCAACACGATATTCTTATTTTCTGGTCTTCGTTTCTATCTGGTCCCTGCGGATTTGTTTCTTCCTTCTTCTCTTCTCGTGATAAGATTTTTATTTCTCTGTTCAAGGTGCTGCAATTGTCCTGGGTCGGTGCGTCATTCTCTTTGGCAAGGGAGCTTAGTTGTCAATTTGAACGTTTATTGGGGTTTGGTGGTCTTACCTCCACGTCTTCTATCTGTATTCACTTTTCTTGTTCAGCTTGTTGATAGTGGTTTCTTTGTTGATAATTTGTCGGTCTATTGGTTCTCCAGTACCCCTTCCGGTTGTCGTTATTCCCTGTGTAATAGTTGTTGCCGTTTCTGGGTGAATTATAGTTATTGCCATATTCTCTTCTAAATCCATAACCGGTTCTTTGTTGAAATCTATTGCTGTTTCTTGGTGCAAAGTTATCACGTGGTTCGTAACTATTGTTTCTTCGTACTGTGTCTTGTGGATTCCACTGCTTTTTGCTTTCATTTTCACTTGCGCTTCGTCTTTTTGCTTGCATCGTCTTCCGAAAATATGAACTCTAGTTCCCTTAGAATACCTTTAAATGCTTCGACGTCATTGCCTCCACGACTTACTAATGATTGCTGGTATTTCAATGATAGCTTCATCGCGCATAATTTAATCAACTCTCCGTCACTGTATGGTACATCTAAGCATTGATTTTTCTTTGCCATTAATTCGAAAAATTTCATAGGACTCTTCTCTCCTCAATTTTCAAAATATGGGTTCTGCAATAATTCGTACTTCACTCTGCTCTGTGCTTCGCTGGACCAATATCGTGAGACAAACTTCTCTCTGAAATCTTCGTACGATTGGCATGTTGCTGCAACATTCTGCATGGTTTCTGAGACTGTTCCTGACATGTGTGCACATATAAAGTCTAATTTCTGAGCTAGCGTCCAGTGTTCTGGTAATCCTACTCGGAATTGATCAATAAAAGTTCGTGGATGTAATGAGTATCCTTCTCGAAAGTGTTGAAATTTTCTGACTGTGAGGAAATGATCGTTGTCGTACTTCGTCATAGTACCATATGAAATTCGCGATTCTTCGCCACTTTTGTTTCTGATCATTTCTCCCGTCGTTCTTTCCTGTTGTGGTACATCCATTGGATATTGTCCGCTGTAAGTTTCGTGTACCCGCGGTGCAGGCTGTCTGATTTCACATATGTTACTTTCCGCCTGTGATTGGAATAGCAAATGCGTAATATCTTCGTCAGTTGCTTGTTTTTCCTGTACTGTTACAGATACGGGTGTGGTTGCAGACTCTGTGCTTGTTCGATCCTGTTCACTACGCTCTTCAGTGGTTTGCAACAACTCTGTTCGCAATTTCTGAAATTGTCGCTTCGTTTGCGCTTCTATTTTGACTATGCGGTTATCATATCTTTTCAGCGCTGCTTCTGTGATACGTTTGTGTAACACACTGTTTTCAACAATTTCACGCGCTGTACCTGCTGCTTGTCTAGTAATTAAGTTTATCTGTTTCTCTAGTTTCTTGACTTCTCCGTGGGTGTTGTTACGTAATGTTTTGATCTCGTCCTGAATGTCATTACGCAATGTTTGTACGTCCGCTTGTACCTTGTCAATGTCTGTTCTCAATTGATTGTGACCTATTATTAAGTTTCCTATCACTTCTCGACATTCTTTTGCCTCCTCTTCAATATGACTTAGATGTAACTGAATTTTTTGTTTTGTTCTTTAATCGCACGCATTTGTCTCGTGGTTTCTGCATTTTGTTTCGTCATTTCTGCATTCTGAATTTTAATTTGGTTCGCAATTTCTTTATTTTGTCTTGTCATGGTTTCCGTCATTAATTGTAATAATTCTGCCAGATTGGTGGGTCCTATTGCGTTTTGTTCCGACTTCCTACGCTCTGTGTTTTCGCCCAAGTTTTGGTTCGCAACCGATTGCATTGAACAGTGCTGTGACACGTTTCTGCTCGCATTCCTTGTACTCTGTGGTGAGGGAGCTCTGATTACTTGTACTATGGGCTTTACGTATTCAAGACGCAAGTTAGAATCCTCATCGACTCTCTACTTTCCTGCTCCTCTGTCGTATGCTGACCTAGATTTTCTCTGCCTTGACGTACATTATCCTCATTATGGTGCGTTATCTGTCCTATTTCTCGCAATACTGCATCGTCCTCACGCGTTTCATAAACGTTTTGTTGACACGACTTGACAATCAATTCACTTACTTGTTGGGTGAGAACCAACTTGTCAACGATGTATCCGCCACCTGTGCGCTTGCATTGGAGAGAAAACTTAATTCTAACAATTTTTAAAATTCATAACTTAATTATGTTGTTGTCTCTGCTAGAATGTTATTGAATACTCTATTGAACACTTTTACTATCTGTCGCTGCAGCCACTGTTTTCGACTATGTATGACTGCAGGGAAAAAATTTTACTACGAAAATTTTTCAGCAGGATATTTTTCTGACATTGTTAGGCAGGTGTTCGACCTTCAATCATGGTATTTTACCATCCTTTCAGGGTCGCCATTTTCTAAACATTCGTGGTGGTGTCTGTTTGTTCTATATCGTGTCTCCCTATCACTTTCGCGCAATGTCGCTCTGAGCGTGTTTTTTAGGGAATTAACTGGTTTGAACCTGGGACCTGTTGCTGGTAAGGAGACGCCAGACCACACATGACATGTAGAATTAAGAAAAGTTCAGTGAGACTAGCGATGGTATAACCAAATACTTAATGATCTCAGCGTCAGCTCCACTGCACTCCCTGTAAAAGAATCTTAATACTAACTAAATTTAGTGGAAGGGGTTCAAGGCTTTCCTATTTTTAGTTAGCTGGTAATATAACGTCGAGAAATTAGTTAAGATTACCATTGGAATTTTTATTCTACTCACAAAACATCGTTTATAAATTGTACTATTGATAAAAGGAAATGTTTTAAAACAGGATGGTAAAAACCAACTGCGTTCAACAAAAAAGTGAACGAATATTCCCTGAATGGGTTTCCAAGTTCTACAATCGATCGAAGGATGACCTATGCCCTATCACATCTATAATCTAGGTTAAATTTAAGTTTCACAAAAGAAAAAACTATGAAAATGGTCTACAGTGACCCTCAATTATCTTTAATAACTTATATAACTTGTCGTAAATTACAGTGGCTGATGTGGCTTCTCCATAACTATATAACAGAAACATCATCGCGTTTCAGATTTTTACTTCAAGTGGCAAATGTGAACACCATTAGCTGTAATTGACGATCGACACTAGTATTACGCAAAAACGGGGTGTAACAGATGAGACTTGTGCAGTTCTGAGTGAAGCCTTATGCGCTTAAAAATGCGGCATCGCGTGTGTTCATTACCTTGTCGGTGTTTAGGCAGCGTCAGGGCAGCAGCGGGCAGCACAGCTCAGCTCATCTCGCCATCTCGGAAGCAACTCTCCCTAGTTTCTCCTTACTACATTTACCGAAGTTGGTTTTAAGAAATACTATCTGGCTGTGTTTTCATCTGACCAATCAGGGTCTCAATGTTAACCTGAAGCTCCGCCTACAAAATTTCTGTCTGTCCAATGAGAAACGTTATACTTTTTGTGGTGGGCAATGTTTTTTAAAGTTTGCAACGTAACAGAGACGCTAAAAAGTCTCACGCTAAAACCTGCAGCTGCTGTGGTCCTTTTAGCGTTATCTTAAGATCTACACTGTTCTTCTGGACGGCTCTATCTTTTAACATGGGCTGGGGAGTGGTCCTTGTGGCCCTTTTTGTGTTATCGTACGATCTATACTGTTCTTGTGGACGGCTCTATCTTTTAACATGGGCTGGGGAGTGGTCCTAATGTAAAAGACACGCGAAAAGGCTCACGCTAAAACTTGCGGGCGGTAGTGGCCCTTTTTGTGTTATCGTAAGATCTATACTGTTTTTCTGGAGGGCTCTAGCTTTTAACATGAGCTGGGGGGTGGTCCTTGATGTAACAGAGACGCGAAAAAGTCTCACACTGAAACGTGCGGATGGTGAGCCCTAGTGGTTATCTGGCGACGTGTGTGTCCAGTCCGTCCCTTATCGTAGGACCTTCTAGCTTAACACGGTTCTGCTCTCGGTTTCTGTTCTCGTTTCTCCCCTCGGAACTGCGTCGGTCTCACGGTGGGAATGTATGACATGCATTTAGGCATTCTTGTGTTAGTCTGTGGTATTCCATTTGCTCACTCGTTACTCGTATTACTTTGGTTAATTTAATGTCACTATTTATTCGGAGCTATGTGACATACTACTGGATTATCTTATCATGTCAGGGTTTTCATGGAAGGTGTTGGACTTGCGTGACACCTTACAACTTCCGTATCTACAACCTATGGGAACCTCTTCATGTGAGGCCTACTAGGAGAAACTAGCTTGACGATTGTGCATGAAAGGATGACCTGATGACGGTACTTAGTATCAAGCGCTTGTTGTTAACGAAATAAAATGCAGCTATAGACGAAAACAATGTTTTTCCTTATTCTGTTGGTCTCTGTTCCAATCGACAGCATGCTGGGAACATTGGATTTGTAAGCGACTTCTTTCGCACATGAAATTTTAGGCTTAGGTGACAAGCTCCGATATACAAGAAATGCTCGTCGTAAGCCGGTACAATTTATTTAAAGCTATCTATTCCACTACTGAGTCGATGTCTACTATGAACTGCACTCCGAAATATGAGCACGTTCGAAGGAAAAGTTATGCGGAACTTGCAGAAGTCTCAGGAGCTGCAGTTTTCTGACATATGGCATACTGGTAACTCAGAACACTTCATCTGTCTCTGATGTTCAGCATTATGTACTCTGTGTAAAACAGTATGAATTAACAGAGCAATGTAAATTCCACGGGAATAAATTATGGTTTAGTAGGCAGAATAATTATTTTGAGTGTTGTAAGAGATGAATGTGACGACACATTTATAACGTAACAAGCGAAGTTAAGTAATTTAATAAATATTCTGCCTCTGCGTTTGGCTGATAATTTGGTTTGCTATATCTCATCAGAAGATGAAGACATTGAGGAAGTTTATAAGGATATCGAACGAGTAATTCTGCTTGTAAAAGTAGATCAAAATCTAATACTCATGGGTGACTGAAATACTGTTATAGTGGAAGGAATATAAGAAAGAGAAAGGATACGGGTTTGGCAGTAGGATCAGAAAGGAGAAAGACTCATTCGATTCTGCAACAAATGCGATGATCCCAGCTGGATGATTATGATCAAACAGATTCTCGAAATCACATGGACTGTAAGGCGTATACAGGCTCAGATCTAGACTCAGATCACAATTTAGCAGTAATGAATAGTTGACTGAAATTTAAGACCATTCTTGCGTAAGAATCATCGTGGAGGAAGTGGAACACTTAGGGACTGAGGAGTGACGAGACGCGTTTGAAGTTTCGTGAAGATTTCGATATCATGAAAGGGAATACGCAACTATGCACTTCAGTTGAAGCGAAGTAGATATCTCTAAAAAGAGAAAAAGAGCAATCACAGAAGTTGGAGAGTTACGCATAGTTACAAGGAAGATAACAGCAATGGAATCTTGGATAACGGAAGTAATACGTCAGATGACTGACGAAAGAAAGAACAAGAAAAATTTTAAAGGATGGCAAGCAGTATAGTAACATAAATTACTTAGAACAGAAATAAATAGGTAGTGAGGGAAGGCAGGCTGGAATGGTTCCAGGACAAATGTGAAGGAATCTAAAAAGAAATTATCTTCGGAAGGACTGACTCAGCCGGCCGGAGCTGCCGTGCGGTTCTAGGCGCTACAGTCTGGAACCGAGCGACCGCTACGGTCGCAGGTTCGAATCCTGCCTCGGGCATGGATGTGTGTGATGTCATCAGGTTAGTTAGGTTTAATTAGTTCTAAGTTCTAGGCGACTGATGACCTCAGAAGTTAAGTCGCATAGTGCTCAGAGCCATTTGAACCATTTGACGGACTCAGCATATATGGACAAAAGTCAGAACAACCTTAACTAAAATTGAAAGCAACGATGGCTACATGAAGAGCGCAACGGGACTTCCACTGTTGCACCCAGAGGAGTGAACTGACAACTGGAAAGAGTATACTGGAGGCCTCTACTAAAGGAAGGAACTGTCTGATGATACGACAGAAGAAGAAACTGGAGTCGATATGAAAGAGATAGGGCGTCCAGTATTAGAATCAGAATTTGAAAGAGCTCTGGATGACTTGAGAATTCAGTATGGCAGATGGTATAGGTAATACTCAGTCGGAATTTCTAAAATCTTCGGGAGGCGTGACACCAAGTCGGTTACTCACGTTGGTGTGTGGAATATATGAGACTGGCTATACCCCACCATACTTTCGGAAAAACTCCAGCCACACAGTTCCCAGGATTACTAGAGCGACAAGTGCGAGAATGACCGCACAGTCAGCTTAACAGCTCATGCATCAAATTTGCTGTCAAGGATAATATACAGAAAGACGGAAAGGAAAATCGAGGATATGTTAGACGAGGATCACTTTGGCTTTAGGAAAGGTAAAGGCACCACGGACGCAATGCTGACGCAGCGTTTGATAACAGGGGCAGGACTGAAGGAAAATCAAGACAAGTTAATAGGATTTGTCAACCTGGGAAAAGCGTTCGACAATGTAAAATGGTGCAAGATGTTTGAAATTCTGGAAAAGTAGGGGTAAGCTATAAGCAAAGACGAGTAATGTATAATATGTACAAGAACCAACTGCGAACAATAAGAGTTGAAAACCAAAAACGAAGAACTCGGATTAAAAAGGGTGTGTGACAGGTATGTAACATTTCGCTCCTACTGTTCAACCTATCCACCGAAAAAGCAATCAAGAAAATAAAAGAAAATTTCAAGAATGGAATAAAAATTTATGATGAAAGGATATCAACGATAAGATTCGCTGATGGAATTACTGTCATAAATGAAATCGAAGGAGAATTGCAGAATATGTCTAATGGAGTGAACATTATAATGAGCACAGAATATGGACTAAGGGTAAGCTGAAGAAAGACAAAAGTAATTATAAGTAACAGAAATTGATAATATTAGAATTAGTACGAAGAATGGAGTAGGTACCCAAGTGATTTTGCATGGCACTTCAGTATTAATGAGTATTGAATTTCACGCTTACGAATGGAGGAGATAATGGGCATGGTAATGGTTGGGTTACTGTCGCTGTAGTACATGGTACTAAAGTAGACACTGTAGCAGGACTGGAGACATTTGACAGTCGAGAAATTATTACGTATCGGACATTTCAGATATGTGAAGTCTATAACAGAGACAGAGATACATCTTATTATATGTCTCTATTTCTGTTGGTTCTCAGGACGAGGAATCATCTTAAAACAAATGAGTCAGTGTCTGTGTCCTTATGGCTCAAAGGACCTCTTAATTGTAGCAAGATTTACGTTGTTGGTGATGTGACACATTATTATAGAAACTGAAATGAACTACCTATCCTTTCCTCATCTATTGTAAGATTTTTTTTAAAAAACAAAAGAGTCTACACATTGAGCTTGCCAAAAGCCGAGAAGCGATTCTACTTGGTGTTGTAGCTCTCAGGGTCATCCTGGGATGCTCTCTGTGTGAGGCACCTCTAAGCATCTCCATGCAACATACTTTGATATATGTGTGCGATAGAATAGTGTAATATACATTCGATACTTAAGAAAGAGCGTTAAAGAAGGAGAAATGCGAGAAACTTAACATTAGATTTGGTGATAACGAAGTTAAACGATTTTGCTACCTTAGAAGCAAGAGAACTCATGAAGGACAAAGCAAGAAGGCAGTAAAAAGCAGGCTAACACAAGCAAACAGGGTATTCCAGGCCAAAAGAAGTCTACTAGCATCAAACTTTGGCCACAGAGATTCGAAGTGTTCGAGAAGTGGTGCTACAGAATAATGTTGAAGAGTTGGCGCTCTGATGACGTAAGGGATGAGGGAGGTGCTCTTCGCAAATTTAGCGAAGAAAGGAGTATTTAAAACACTGACAAGAAGAAGGGACAGGATGGTAGGACATGTTTTACGACATCAGGAAATAACTAGAGCATGCAGTAGGGGGTGAAAACTGTAGAGGACGACAGAGACTGGAATATATCCAATATACAGCTGAGGCTGTATTGTGAAAGTTCTGTTCGAGCGCTACTTTGAGATGGGGTTCCTGGCACAGGAGCGGCCCGCATCAAAACGATCAGAAGACTGATGACTCAGAAATAACCTCTTCTCCTACTATCATCCAAACTCCTCCAGTAGTTCGATATACGCCTGTAGATTTGTCAGTAACTATTTGAAAATGATGCCGAGATACTTGGTTTGGGAGAGTGAAATGCTTTTTGTGTTGGTGACTATTTCCAGGAGTGTCGGGGATAAATAGGGGCAAGGGATTCACTGTGATAAAACCCTGTTTATCCAATTAGTGGTCAAAGGGTATATTTGGTGGATATTTTCTTACTTTAGTTGGAGTAGTTAATTAAGGGAGAAATCTAATGCCGCATCTGCACGCTAAGATAGAGTAAGAGTGTCAGAATGTTTGGATGCTTTCGAATGAAGTTAAAACTGACGCTTGACTAGTGTCAAGTAAATTAACTGGATGTAGCTCGTACACAGTGGAACTATTTTACGGACATGCTATTAGCATTTTGACTTATTCGACAGCAGCACAGTGTCGTTGTTTCTGTTGCTGGTCGTGATCAGTATTGTTCTGTTTTCAGTTGTTGCTGCTATTGTTAGCGATGACGGCGGCGACTTTGGCGTCACAACGACGAAAAATGCTTTGAGTGGTTTGAAATAATAGCTGCAGGGGCAACGACGATAAATGCTTTGCGTGATTTGAAATAATAACTGCAGAAGTATCCACGGTGAATTACTGTTTCTGTATTAGTGCGGACGGCGTCGCAGCACTGCGCCAGTGACCAGTGCTGCGACGGAAGCCATGCGACTGACGTTTTCTACCTAATGTTGTCGCATGATGTCTACGCGAAGAAAACTGCAATGAGACACTCACAGAAAGTAATACTCTTTGAGTTAGTCTCTCAGCACCAGTGTCTTTAGCTTTAAAGCATCATAAGTACAAGGGCGCTTTGTTTCAGCATCGTCACAGTTGCAGAACTGCCATTTGTTCGAAAATTCCCTTGCTTGTTTCAAAAGGAATTGCAAATAAATAGGAGAACGTTTGTAGAAAGATTTGGACAGTATTTCTTCCACAATTCTGCTGACGAATTGTGTAGAGATTCGGAAGGAAAGTACTACCTGCTAGAGATGGGTAAGATTCTCCTGTTGCTAAAAACCTGGAAAAAAGACAAGCTAGTACGTTTTTATTTGTACTAAGTCTATATTTCATGGCATTTTAAATGACATTATCGAGAAAATACGGAGGAACATTATCGTCTCGTGTCGGTGAAATAGAAGAGAAAGAATGCTTGGAACAGGATCAAACGTTTGAGCGAAACCAAAGAAACGAATTCTGCATGATACGACGTTTCCCTGATTGTAGTTCAACGTGGAAGACAATAAGCAAATTTGTTTATTTTAAGCATACTACTTTCATCTGCTGGTATTTTCTGCTTCTTTGTCTTTGGATAAAAAAGGCTGTTAAAGCGCTTGCAGGAAATTTTAAAGACAGACCTAACTTTCGTTGAATCCACAAGTGTTCCCTAAAGTTACAGCATTTCACTCAGTGTTTTTCGACTTATGTTAGAAATCCTAATTATGGGTTTTCAGCTAAATTTCACCGGTGTAACTCTAATAATAGAATGTTTTGCAGTTTTGTAAAAGAGCTAAAAAAATTGTGTTTTTCTGATTTTTCCCCCTATAGATTTGGTAACAGAATCTGTCAATTTCGTTCCGCGCCAGATTGTCAACATTTAGACCCATTTTGACTGCTGACACTTTATAAACAAGACACGGAGACAATAAATGCGTCGTCAGTATTTGTTTAGGTGTTACCAATCGGCAGTTATCGTAGAAAGAAACTGACCTGTTTTGCCACGAAATTCACCGCAGAAAAATTATCTAATTATTTTATCCATTTTGGTTTGAGAACACCGTAGCTGTTTTCGTGAATTACACTTTAGAAAATACTGCAACCAGCCACAAGTTTTCTTGAAATGGTATTATTACACTATAACCAGTTTCGGAGATGAGCCCATCGCCGAATGGTAGCGTTGACTTCTTTTACATTTCTGTCATCCTGAAAAGCTCTCGTTACCCTGACGATTAGCTCAAGCCCAAAATTAGTAATTGTATAATAAAGTCATTTAAAGATAACTTGTAGCTGGATGCAATATATCCACTAAAGCAATTTAAAAATAATCTTGGTTGAAAGGTAACCAAATCAGTAGGAACTTTTTACCATGTTGTATATGATTGCTATGGTGTTATGAAACAGTATTAAAATTTAATAGCAGTAGAACTAGCAGTTCTTTCTAAGACAGAAAACATTTTAGACAGAAAAACATAATTTTTTAGTTCTGTTTGCACAATGGAAAAACGTTAAATCTCCAAAAGTACTAGAACTAGTCAGTGTAACTTTAACTATAAGCTTGTAATTCAGATCTCTAATAACATCATCTAAAACACTGACTGAAATATTGTGACTTGGGTGACCCATGTGGATCAACGAAACTTTCTGCAAGCACTATACTGATACATTTGACAAACTAAAAAAAAGGAAAGATTTTGTTTCAGAATTGTCTCCAATATTCGACCCTTTCAGTCAGAAGAAAAGATCAACAGTAATGCTTCAAACATTGCGACTGATTCCAGAGACAACACAGAAGTTGTATCCATATCACTCAAACTGCGAGATCCTGAGGTGAGAGAGAGACGCAAGTTCAGTTATTTGTTTCAGATGGGCATGCAACTTCCGTGCAAATAAACAAAGTTCTTGATTCCAGTTGCACATGTTAACGTAAGAGGAAGAAAATGAGTGTTGTGGACAAGATGTGTTTCCTACTATAAAACAAAGAAGACCGAAAAGGAGAAAGCATCCGCAGAACTGAAAATAAAATACCTAGACGAGCCTACGAAGGAATACATAAATTTATTTCTACTGAGAATGGGTGTGGCTATAAGATCACCATACTTCACTATATTGGTCAAGTCAAAGAAGCACATGGAATTTAGGAATCAAGCGATGAATACACAACTCAGCAACGAGAAATTAGAAGTGTGAGATCACACATATTATTTGAGAATGGTGATCCTAGTGGAACGATGTATTTCCTTTTAAAATAAAAGCGTTGTTTAATTTTTTACTACATTTTGTAAGTTCCTTATTAGCAGATTGTCATTTTAATGAATACAATTTATATGAAGTTGTCTCTCTGTTCGTTGCCATAAACCTGTCGATGGTGGGAGAGTAAATAAGGGCTATTTTCAGAGATTTAGTACTATACAGAAGTTATTACCAAATGGTATGCACGAATGTTAAAAATACCAATTCTAAACGTTTCACTGTCTTCACCTTAAAGGAGAAATGTGACAAGATGAGCAGGAAGGGATCAGTTAACATCTGAAACCATTCGCGCTTAATATAAAATGAGGAATAACTTAACGTTACGTTTTACTCTATTATTGGTTAGTTAATTAAAAATATTCTTTATTTACTTATTATTAATAATAAACATTCTTTATGTGTGCTTTTATTTTAATTGTTTGTTTAGTTATTGGTTTTAGTTGGTTTAGCTTAGTTCCTTATTTCCTTTTATCTTTATTCTCCTGAAAACTTGAAAATATAAATAATTCGTTTTAAATACCCCAGGAGAGCAAGAGGTGTATTCCACAGCGGCGATCTCGCCTAAATTCCTCGTCGTTATCTGCTCCACCTTAAATCTCTAAAACCTTCACCCGCCACGCACATCGTTCGGCACAACTCTGTGCCTTGTTGTTTGATGAGTTTGGACGACAGGCCCAACAATTTAGCAAGTGAAAGTTTGTTAAATCGGGGATAATCTTTCGACGGATTCTGACCGTGGAAAACGCAGGTTCGCACTGTCATTCCAAACTTCACCTCCGAGTGATCTGCGTCTCGTAATATCTGTATCACGACAATTAACTAATTTCGTTATGGAGATATATACACCTTGAATACTTGATGTTAGTTATTGATTTTTATTTTGTGCAAAAAAAACTGTTTTAACATTTGCTATATACCGTAATGCCGTTACACAATAATACAATTTCTCTCCTTCTCTCACACATCCGATCTCTCCATTTCCTTCCCAAAGCGAGAGATTTGTTCGTAGCAGGGGACGTCTGATTCTCGCAGTCGTTATATGGCGTTCACCACAATATGATTTCGTCGCACCAACTGGTCTACGCGTCGGAAGCGATTGTAGGTTAAATTTTTCCATATTGTATGTATTAAGGAAGTGAATAATCGCCACTGATAGTTGTTTAGCTGAATTGTTGGGTGTCTCGAACGGGGTGCAATATTTCTGTAAAGTGCAAATATGTATTAAGGAATTGCATAATCGCCACTGATAGTAGTTTAGCTGAATTGTTGGGTGTCTCGAACGGGGTGCAATATTTCTGTAAAGTGCAAACTATGTGCAATAAAGTCTGAATTCGATATCCTTATTCACCAGGTGCTGTAACAGCATTCGCAGTCATGTGCCGCAAAAATACTTTTCATTTTCTTCTTAATCATCAAGCTGAGGAGCTGCGACGACATTACCATGTCATTTTCGTCCTGTAGTAAAAGATATAAGTAGTTCTAACTCGGATTCAATTCGGTCGCCTAAGTAGTTCTAACTTGGATTCAATTCGGTCGCCTTTCCCTGCGCTGGTGTCGCAGCTGCTCCTAGGCCGCGCCTTAAGAAACAGCAGGGACTGTGTACTGCGTACGCGTTACACCTGAATGAGCACGCAGCCCATTTGGCCGAGAGGGATCTGTCGGTGCCGCAACCTCCTGTCGCGCTTGGACAACGCAATCAAGGTACAACAAGAAGTCCTCCTGGATGACACCGGCGGCGAAGAAACAGGTGGAGATAGCACTGATGAAAGCTACGAAGAGGATTCTTCGTGAACAATGTAAATAATCTGGAAAGTGTTATAGTACTGAAAATGTAAATAGATTTGAAATAGAGTCAAGACTGGCATATAATCGTAGTAAGTGTGGCAAACATCTCAGTTTTTCTCTTACATGTATTTGTGTTAGTAATTAGATATTACAGTGTATTGTGTTTAGACACCCCTGTACTCTGAAGCATGCATTTTAAGAAATTACCAGGACTGCTGTGATATCCTGTGTTCTGAAAATTAATCCTTATATCAATTACAGGATCTATATTAGCAAATGTTTTATTGCTCTGACGTCCTAACTATAATTAAGGATATTTTGTACAAATGCAGGAATTAACGACCTCACATACAACAAGAAGTAACGTTTGTCTTTTAGTATAAGAATTTCCTTTACAATCATAACTATGATGGTTTCTATGCACTTAATGCAAATTACGGGCAACTTAAGAAATTTCAAGTTTCATAATATTTCCGTAACGGAAGTACTTCCAGAATTAATTATTGTTTTACAGAGGGTTTATCTTTCAAGTTCAGTTTAACTAAGGAATTATTTTAAAATGAACGTATTAGACGCCAAGCGAGATAGTATTGCTTAGTAGTCACGAGTCTATTGAAGTTATGAAAGAATGCTGTCCGGTTTTAAGAAGTAACGTATAGCAACAACACAGTAAGTACAACTGCATGTAACTATAATGTCTAATTAAAAATAAGAATTGTAAATAGCACAGAAATTGTGACCTTAAACGATAAATCACAATCTACTGCAAATTAAGCCACAGAAATGTAGAAAACTGTGATATTACTGCTTGATGTACTATAACGCGTTAATATAATATTTAATTTTAACGTGCTTAGGATGAGGGAATCAATCCTTTTAATGCTTATTTTATCAGTAATTTTTCTAAGTTTATAAATTGCAAATGGTAAACAATGTAGGAAAAGATAGAGTGCTACTACCATAAAGAAGAGAAGTTAAGTTGCAAACATACACAGTTAGAACACATACATAAAACTTTCGATCATCTGGAGATTATGAAGTTAGCGGTCACGTGTGCATGAGTGTGCTTGCTGGTGTGTACGAATGGTGTGTGTTTGTCTTTTCCTGGTGAAGACTGTGACCGAAAGCTTTATGTAAGTGTCTTTGAACGGTGTCTGTCTGTCTGCCTTAACGTGACTTCCTTATCGTAAGTTGCAATCTCTCTTCTCCTGCATTGTTGATACTCCTGCCTGAAGTTCCCATTGTTCGTTAAATTATAATTTGTATCTCATATCTATGAATGTTTATTTTTAAATAAGTAAATAAAACTCCAAATTAATATTGAAAAAACAGGGCACAGTAGTCCTCCCCCACACTGTAGGGACACGGGCAACGTCACCCAACGTGTGGTCGAACAGCCGTGAGAGTCGGCTAGAACACCACGTATAAAGATGACAGGTTATAAGAAAAAGAGTAGCAGCAATGAAAAAAAATACCAGAAGCGTTGTCGGGGCAGTCCCTATATACCTCGAGAGTAAGATACGTAGTTGTATGACCGGTATGTCTGAACTATGGTTAGCTATAGATTTCTCATGTTTAATGTCATAAACGCCACTTCTCGTCAATTCTGTGCCGTTGTCTTGCAGCTTACAACGTTTCTTTTGTGTAGCTAATATCTTCACAATTTTGTTGAATTTTATTGAAACATATTCGAAAACATTGTGATACATTTATCGTAATTAAACACCAATCTTGACAGCGTGGAATGCGATGATATTGATTTTTAAAATCCTATTTAACATTATGAATTTTTGCGACCCAGGGGATAGATCAGCCTTATATGCAATAACTAAAATATCTCTCTATGAGACAGGAAATAGTTGGGCCGAATATTTTAGTGTAAAATTCGGTGGTATAGACCCTTGAATTAGCCACTCACTTCATACTTTCCATCTTTTGGGGTTCACGATGAAAAATTATTGCTTACACAACATATCTTAGAAAGACATAAAAACCACACTTTCTCTACAGTGAACGGGATTGACTCAAAATGTTTTTCAACTCGTTAAAACCTGAATCAAAGATAAAATGGTTACAATTTCACTCTTGATTTGATTGTGAATATTGCAAGTAATGACGAGTTAATTATCCTGTTCGACGATATCAATCACGGCTTCTCCTTGGTCTAGGCACCGTGTATCAGAGAATGCAATATTTCCGCTTGCCTCTATGGGGTGTTTTCTTTCTATCATCCGTACAACTCTTAATGAAAGGATGCAGGAGCTTAAACTGATTCATCAGCATTTTACTTCATCATTCAGAGAACAATATTTCAAGTAAATGTGCAAACCAACAACATATGATAGTACCTATAACTAATTGTAACATAAACAAAAATTAATTTTCGACGTTCTTCTCAGAAATAATTTTCTGAGTTTTTAACTAACAATTTTTATGTCCGTGGTTTTAATGTAATAGTATCAGCTAACCAAATTTCTAAATAAATTCACTACATGAAAATAATTAACTTCTTTAAAAAATATAAAATTAATATTACTTATATTAGAATATTGTATAAGGGCATACTTTGGACATAAGTACACATTACCAATTTTTTTTATTGAAACTGTGTATAATATTCATATAAAGGCAGTTGCCAAATGTCCCTTATATGATAGTATCGAAAATACATGAGATCTATCGAGTTCTTTATAAATAATAGTAGTGTGTGATTGGTCAGTTCCATTACACATCCTGGTAATTTCAGAGATGCATAGTCGTTTTAGGATTACAGAGTCAGCATTACTGCATCTATTTGTAATATATTACACGACGTTTTAAATCAACACCACAACCATACAGCGTATTCACGGATGGGTGTAAGCAGGATGACTCCCTTGGCTGCTTTGTTGTTTTTCCCGGTAGTGTCCTAAAGATCCGGTTATTTCAGGCATTCACTGCAATGCAGAATATACGCGATCTAGAGGGCACTGAAGCAGACCAGATGTATTTAGAGTGCTTGATTCCAATTCAGTTCCGACCTCTGAGTGCCAATTACCTCTAAAACACTTGTGCTGTCCAGAATATACATGACATCCTTCTCTATCTACAAAGTCTGCGAAAGGAGGTGTCGTTCTGTTGGGTACCAGGACACATGGCAATTTAGTGGAATGAAGTGGCAGGTCTGGCAGACAAGGAGGTGTGCCGCGATAAGATGGTTCAGTGTGCCATCCCTTTACATGCTACTGTTGAGGTATAGCCTTACACGTGGTTGAGAAGAAGAATGGCTCGAAGTGACAGACAATAAGCCCGCTCATATTAATATCATCTACTCGGCCACGGCTGTCTCCTTCCAGCCACAGAGACGGGATGAGGTTTTCCTCATATCTACATAGGAAACAGACCTATGACGCATGGAATCTTGCTTCAGTGAGATGAGTCTACAGTGAGCAGTACTTACAGCTTATGGATCTTAGTGCTACGCATTTTAGTTGACAGTGTTTTTGTCTCAATGAACCAATTTAGAGGTTGGTAAACAAATAATTCAGTTAAATTTAAAATTAGCTGTTGCAAAATCAACTCTGTGATTAGAATTTGATCATCAACAGAACAGAGGATCTTGTATTAAGCACATAAAATAAATTACGGAAAATAAAATAGTAGCCACTGAAGGGGACGTGATATTTTCATATCCCTCCTTTCGCTATTCGCAAATTATTAGTCCTACAGAAAAAAAGTGAACAGGACCTTTTTGTAGGAAAGTTAATGAAGTTAAATTTTCCACTGTGAGGCCAAGATTTTCGAGTTATTCGAGGAAAACACGTTTTAAGATCACTTTCGTAAATACTTCTTGTATCAATCGAAAACTACAGCCTCTTTCAAAAACCTATCCCAGCACAGAGGTTAATTATATTAAGTCTACTACAAATAACTTGTTCATGTTTTCTGTAGGAAAAGGGCAGTATAATAATATCTAGAGTGATGTATCGGAGGCACTGTGGGTTGCATAAAACCCATAGGTAGAGGAACTGAACCACCCTGTGTACTTCCACTACCTCTTCGCATGCCCGCAACGCCACCAGATGGCCTTCTTTCTCCCAGTAGCTCATCATTATGTGTGCTCTACTGCTCAAGAGGCAATTGCATTGCAATGTTTGCATCACAATCTTTCCGGCATTTTCGGCTAGTTGTTTTTTTAGCTGCGTTATTAATAAAATTCAAATATGAAATTCATTCCATTTATCGTTGGGTTTGCCTGGTAATCCCTTTAACGATATGTTACCTCTCTGGTAGTGTAGGTGTGGTTTGTTTACTATTACGTGGCAGATGTGATACTTCCGACCGACTCGCTAAGGGCCACTCTGAACGTAGACGCAGGTGTGCAAGTTAATAGTTTTATATCCAAAACATATAAAAATGTGTAGAATCCGATCCCTGTCGTCAGCGTACGCCAAAGCATACCTAAATAATCAAATCAAGTGTCCCTTTCAAATCCTCTGAGAGTCGAGAGGCGATGTTAAGGCTGCAATACGGTGCCTTTTCTTATTCCATGGGGATGAATGGATTTTGCCAATGCAATACTGAATTGACTTATGCTGTGCTAGACTACGCCCATCTGTCCACCGTTATATGACTTAGCCACTATCAGTTCCTGCTATGCGTATGTTATGGATCAGGGCAGCTATTTCCCGAAGTTCCAGTTCCTCTCAAATCGGGGGTCTCAGAGTATTAGAGTATGATGCAATATCGGGTGAAGCTACTGTGGCTGTACAATTTCGGAGTCGAAGTGATCGAAGTGCCTTGATCCAAAGAGTTCGCGTCTTCTACATTATTTGGGTAAACGTCACTCGGACACACTTTCGACAATGTGATGCGTGAAAATTTATTTCACTTTATGACTCCGGGGCGGTGTGTACCACTTGTCTTGCCCCATTGATTCCACTGCAGACGAATGCTTTAGTGTCTCGCGTGTTGACCATGTAAATCGCAGTCTTCACTTATATGGTCACTGGAACGTCTACAGACAACGCGGTTACCTGCTAGAACGAACATTTGACGGTGTGTATATCTGTTTCAATGGTCACTTAGAGCGAAGGAAATCTTCTCTGATAACACACTGTACAAAGTTCAAAGTAGTACAAATTGTGATTTAATAACTTAATATAATGTTTGAGTCTGATGACACAAGTCTCCTTAATTCATCACAATTATATACGCCAATAACAGAATACGTAATCACAGTGTAGTATTTGCAATTTCTGAATGTTGTGCAGGTGATGGCATAAGTAAATACATATAGTTTCAAGGAACTTTTAAGTTCCATATGCCGCGCAGACATAAACAGGTACGGAGGTAGAGTCGGATTTAGGCAGTTTCCAGCTGAATATTACTTAGTGTTTGAGGGAATACTTAGAGCCGAGTGGAGTATGTAAGATGAAAACAGCAGATTTCACCGATAGTTTTGCGTCTGTTGTATTCATTGTGCCTTTATCAATTTCAAGTTGAATCCAACTTGAAATTTCGGCTTAGATATTGGAAGACACTCTATAAAAGCGTTGGCACTCAAATACCGCAACTAGGTGGAACCCATAGCTGCTTCTACTTCTCTTACAGGACTCTAGTCGAAGTATCCACAACCCTGGAGTGGATAAAATTCTTCCGGTGTGCCACCGCTCCTTGATACAACATACTTTCAACTTATTAAGAGTTGAATTTCTCTGGAGAAGGGAGAACCGATAGAGGTACTCAAGGTACCCTCCGCCACGCACCGTCAGGTGGCTTGCGGAGTATGGATGTAGATGTAGATGCAGATGGATTAGTGGCATTAATTACTTGGAAAGTGGTTACGTATGTGGTGAACTTTTGTTTTACGAACCAACTGTAAATACAAAAATTTGAAAACAAGGAGATTAGATGAAATATAGGTGGACAAAGTTTGTTCTTTTCTTGTACATAAATGTAGTGTCGTTACCCATTCGTTTGAAAAATAAGAAGAAGAAGAAGTGGTGAGAAAGCCGGCGTGAAGCATTGCATGAGCACCTGCATGCTAGTGGCTGCATTGGGTCAGAATAGTTATCTGCACTCAGCGAAAACTTCACCCCGCAGCCTCAGTAGTTGGGTCGATGTCACCACACTAAGGCATGTCTCTTTTATGGGCGATGTGACTAGGTGACAGATTTTAGTGAAAATCGGGCACCCAGGAGCTATACAAATATCTCTGAATTTTGAGACAGAGGAACTTCCTTTCGCCGGAGTCCAGCAGGACCACCAAGACGCCAGCGCCACCCAGGACTGCGAGACGACTGGGCATCGCCGGCAGCAGCCATCAGCCTATCGCCATCAGCACAAAGTTTCTCATGGGGTTTAGATCTACAGCACTACCAACCCTTCATCCACAACTGCTGCGCCGGGCGGAGTGGCCGAGGGGCTCTAGGCTTTGCAGTCTGGAACCGCGCTGCTGCTACGGTCGCAGGTTCGAATCCTGCCTAGGGCATGGATGTGTGTGATGTCCTTAGGTTAGTTAGGTTTAAGTAGTTCTAAGTTCTAGGGGGACTGATGACCTCAGAAGTTAAGTCTCGCAGTGCTTAGAGCCATGTGAACCATTTGAACAACTGCTGCTGCCGGCGTTGTTTCCCCATAGGAGTTAGTGCCTCACTGCCAGCAGCCATCCGATTCCCGTCAGCAGCGGGTCTATTCCCGAACACAGCAGTCTCCACGCACCACTGCAGTGAATGATTATGCCACCGACGGAGAAGTAGCCCGCTCTTGACATCACGACCATGGCCTAGAGAGGCTTTCCGCCAATCACGGGTCCTGCCATCAGCAGCGTCGGACGCCCACGCAGCGTCCTCTCACCAGGTCAGAGGCCACCTTACGTCAGCACCAGACAGCGTCAACTGAGTGAGATGTATTTTGCCACACAGAGCCACGAAAAGCATGTACTGAAACTGAATAAAGCATTCCTTACTGTCAGCAGTGTTTTTACACTAAGTCCTCCAACCTGTCATCACCACCTCTCACTAACCCCCCCCCCCCCCCCCCCCCCCCCAGCCCCAGTGCAACTGCAAACTGCATTTCTTCATGAAGAATAAATTAGTACACCCTTTTTCAGGTATCCAATTCAATCAAGATTTATTGTTGCAAGACTGCATATGGAGTACATTAAATGATTACATTTATAGATCAATAGCACAAGCGTTTCTCAGGTACCAAGTATCGTCTCATGCTGAAACATCCACACAAGTATTTGGTGTAGCCACCACAAGCGACAATGCAGATGCTGAGGAATATTTTAAGCCACGGCAGCTCGACTTGTTCACGTAGCTGTGTAAGAGATGATGGCTGGAGAGTCACATCATATCCCAAGACGATCCTGGCAGGCGTGTGGCAATTCTCCTAAGGACCATCCCGCCACTTAGAAGGCCACAGTTTGACCCCTTTCAAACTCGCTCATTTGGCTGTAGGAAGTAAGAGTGTATTCAATGACATGGTTGCCTGCTTGCTTCACACTTCTGCGTCACACTGAGTGTTATGGATGTGAGCATTCCCTATTAAAAGTAGACACAGATGTCGCTCTCGTAGCTGTGTCACTGTCAATACGCTGTCTATTGGGGGAGTACGCTGAAACCGTTATCAGTACATCGACTATCCCCCAGGTGACAAATTTGTTCTGGCTCAAGATAAGTGGAACATCTCGTATATATATAAGGGGGTCTTCCATTTATCTTGAGTACACAACAAATGTTTTTGTCGTTGTCGAGAACCAAAACATAAAATGTATCATGGTATTTAGATCCCAGGAGGATGTTAACAAGCATGAGTCTTACAGTTTTTGTCGTTATGAAAATATGAACAGCAGCACATTTGTTTTGAACAACACCCTATTATTTTCTGTTCAGTAATCCACTTCCTCTCTACAAGACCTGTTCAACTTTGTATCACCATTCATATAAATGTGACGTTACTACAAATATAACAAAAAACTAACTTTAATCATCCTGTATTAGCAAATGATCGTTCCTGTCGTATAGCTGAATTTTAACCATTTCTCCTGCGATACCCTGTACTGAAGAGTGAAAGCTTGTACTTGGTTTGACTAAAAATTGGTTCGTCTGAAACGTGAGGATCATAATTTTGTTCAAAATTTATTCGTTACTATCAGAGTGGACCTCGTAGCTTATAAACACTAAAGTGAAAAAATTTATGGGGTACTTCTTAATATAGTGTCGGACCTCAGTTTACCTGGTTTAGTGTAGTTATTCGTCGTAGCATGGACTCAACAACTCGATGAAAGTCCTCTGCAGAAATAATGAGCAATCCTGCTTCTAAAGCCATCCATAGTTGCGAAAGTGTTGCCAGTGCGGTATTTTGTGTATGAACCGACCTCTCGATTACGTCCATAAATGTTCGATAGAATCAGTGTCGGGCGATCTGCCTTACCAGATCATTCGCTCGACCTGTACAGAATGTTCTTCGAAGCAGTCGCGATCAATTGTGGCCCGAGGACATGGTGCATTGTCATCCATAAAAATTCCATGGTTGTCTGGGAACAAGAAGTCTTCGAATAATTGCAAAGGGTCTCCAATTAGCTGAACATGACAGTTTCCATTCAATCGGTTCAGTTGGACCGGAGGGTCCAGTCCATTCCTTACAAACACAGCTTCCACTGGGCTTGGTGACAGCCTGGGTCCATGGCTTCATGGGGTCTGCGCCAGCGAATCATAAGGTCTTGTCAATTGAAATCGAAACTCACCTGACCAGGCCACGGTTTTCCCTTCGTCTAGGGTCCAAACGATATGTTCATGAGCCCAGGAGAGGCGCTGCAGTGGATGTTATGCTACTAGGAAAGGTACCCGCATCTGTCTTGTGGTGCCACAGCCCGAGAACACCAAACTTCGGGGCGCTGCCCTAACTGAAACGTTCGTCCTACTTCCCAAATTGATTTCTGCGGTTATGTCACGAACTGCTGCTTGTCTGTTAGCACTGACAACTCTTCGCAAACGTCTCTCTCTGTCGTTAAGTGAAGGCAGTCGGTCATACATTTTCCGCGGTGAGAGGTAACGCCTGAAATTTGGTATTCTTGGCACACTCTTGGCATTGCGGATCTCGGAATATTGAATTCTGAAACGATTTTCGAAATGGAATGTCCCCTGCTTGAGCTTCAACTATCAACCTGTGTTAAAGTCTGTTAATCCCCATCCTGCGGCCATAAGCACACCGGAAGCCTTTTCACACGAATCACCTGATAACAAATAAAAGCTCCGCCAGTACACTGTCCTTTTGTATCTTGTGCACGCGCTACCTGCTGTCATGGACTGTGCGGCTGGTCCCGGCCTAGGTTCGAGTCCTCCCTCGGGCATGTGTGTGTGTGCTTGTCCTTAGGATAATTTAGGTTAAATAGTGTGTAAGCTTAGGGACTGATGACCTTAGCAGTTAACTCCCATAAGATTTCACACACATTTGAACATTGTTTTGCACGCGCTACTACCGCTATCTGTGTACTTGCATATCGCTATCCCATGACTTTTGTCACCCCAGTGTACACATACTTGAGCCAAGAAAGTAACAAAGTGGAAATGTACCGCTGTCCGTATGCAAGTAGCCGTGTGGACGCTGCGGCAGCGCCCCTGCCGGCGGCGATGTCGTCCGCTGATAGGGGCTTCCCCGGCGGCGCAGGCGCGGCTGACGCGTCCCCACCGGCTGCAGGCGCGCCTGTCTGGCTACACGGTGTCGCGGTGTCACGTGTCAGCCCGGACCAAGACAGATCGCTTAGCGCGCCCGCGCCGGTGGTCCCGCCGCATTCCACAATTAACTCCCTGTCTCTCTCGGCTCCCCCGGGAGTCCCCCCGGCGCTATCTGCGCATCTCGCTAAGTGGTAACCAATACGGCCCCTCAGGACGCGGACGGGCTACCGTGTCTACAAGCCGGATTAGGCGACACCAAACACCTTAACTGGCGTGTAATGTCCCCTCACCTGCCCTCCCCGCCCACGCTCGCCCCCTCGCCCCACCGTCGCGACGACGTTGCGCGCCGCTTCCTCAGGTGCGAGATAAAACGACAGACGGGGCATCGCGCTCTTGACGTCCCTGCTCTGGGCTGCGCTCATTGTGCCGACCGTCCGGCCTCTTATATGCTTGTCCCGCCTTCGGCCCGCCGGTATTTCAGATTTCAATGCGGCTGCCGGGCTGCCTCAAAAGCGGAAGGCGCGTCTCGCCCCGGCGTCGTCTTTTTGTGTTCTTGTGGCGACACTTGCACCGGCGCGTCCTGCTTGGAGCGAGGTGGGTGGGCGGACTTCGGTAGCAGCCAGTGACAGCGACCAGCTTCATGAGTGTCCGCGTGCTACTCACGTGCCGTAACGACAGCTGCCAGTCTCTGTTCGTGGAGTGAGCTCGACGGTGCAGTGGCCTGAGCACTTTTACACGAGCGACTTTCTGGTCAAAATCGACTAATCCAATCTGTGCCTGCATGTAAATCAGCAACCAACCACGACGCGAGTGTGTCTTTGACGTCAGTGATCTATAGTCGAGGCCCACGAGAAAGACAGGCCGCGGCGCGTACATCACGAAGGTAGTCCTGAACTCACTCGCTCGCTCAGCTCAGCACACAAAATGCGTTTCTAAACCTGTTAACTCGCAGCTGGGCTTGTAAGTACTAACGAGAACTGCATCCTCCACTGGAATCTGCTATTATGAAGTCTTACTGATTAAAAGTACTACAGCGAAATTTAATTTAAGATCAATACTCGATATACCGGGTGATCAGAAAGTCAGTATAAATTTGAAAACTGCATAAATGACGGAATAATGTAGATAGAAAGGTACAAATTGACACACATGCTTGGAATGACATGGGGTTTTGTTAGAAAAAATACAAACGTTCAAAAAATGTCCGACAGATGACGCTTCATCTGATCAGAATAGCAATAATTAGCATAACAAAGTAAGACAAAGAAAATATGATGTTCTTTTCAGGAAATCCTCAATATGTCCACCACCATTCCTCAACAATAGCTGTAGTCGAGGAATAATGTTGTGAACAGCACTGTAAAGCATGTCCAGAGTTATTGTGAGGCATTGGCGTCGGATGTTGTCTTTCACCATCCGTAGAGATGTCGGTCGATCACGATACACTTGCCACTTCAGGTAACCCGAAAGCCAGTAATCGCACGGACTGAGATCTGGGGACCTGGGAGGCCAAGCATGACGAAAGTGGCGGCTGAGCACACGATCATCACCAAACGACGCTCGTAAGAGATCTTTCACGCGTCTAGCAATATGGGGTGGTTCTAATAAAACCCCATGTCATTCCAAGCATGTGTGTAAATTTTTACCTCTCTATCTACATTATTCCGTGGTTTATTAAGTATTCAAATTTATATTGACTTTTTGATCACCCGGTAAATGGTATAACAGCTTGTTTATACCATTTAGTCTCTTCTGCTTAACAGTATTCATTACAAGCTAGAAGTGGTGCCTTATGCAACTGATAATCATTTTAGCATGATTTTATTTTATTGTACGCCAGTACAGCCGTAACAAATTATAAGTAGTCACATGGCCTTCCCATCATTATAGGACTAATAACAGTAAAATTTCATAATAGCGCATTCCGGTAGAAGATTCACTTTTCGTTTGTTCGGACACGCCAAGTTACGAGTTAATAGGTGCAGAAACGTAGTTTGTCTGCTGATTTGAGCGAGCGAGGGAGTGCAGGTCTATCGTCGTGACGTACGCGCCGCGGTCTGTCTTTCTCGTAGGCCTCGTCTATACTTCGTGCCTAGTACGGAGTTCTAAGTTTCCGAGTACTGTATTCTGCGCACTGCGCTTGAGCAGAAACAAGGTATTTCGGTGGCGTCTGCTAAACTCATAAGTTAATCTATTCTGGCAGAGCTCACTCCTATTATACAAATGGATTTTGTGCATTCGTGTCTCTTTTATCTTTAGTGTGTTGTCTGCTTTGTTTTCGTGACTCTTTCAAAAGCTACACAATGTCCTGATATTCTTTCTCCTAGTAGTGTTGTCTTACAAGATAGACGAAATATCTGAAACCAAAAAGGTATTTACGTAATACGGGGAAAACCGTACACTGTCCAGAAATAAGAACTTATAGAGACGATTTTAATGAAAATCATTTCAACCATGAAAATGTCAGTGCTACTTGACGAGAAAAATAATTTTCGATGGTGCGAGGGTGCCCAGAAAGTAATACGCCGCACTTTTTTTCTCAGATGAAATCAATGCTACGAATGCGAAACGTTTCGCTTGGATTATTTGAAGTGTCCTGAGTGAACGTGCCAAGTTTCCGTGACATATAGCGTAGCTGCAGGCTAGTTGCAAAATGGCGTCTGTAGGTGATGTACTTTACAAGCAACGTGCAGTCATTTAATTTCTCACTGCAGAGTAAGAAACTGTGGGAGTATTCACAAACACTTGTGCAATGTCGATGGAGCGTCTACTGTCGACAGAAGCACAGTTAGTCGCTGGGCACGGAGGGCGAGGTCGGAAGGCGGTTCGGCGGAGCTCCACGATTTTCGGCGGCCTGGGAGACCATCCACTGTTGCCACACTTGACAGCTGATGTCATTCGCGAGGATAGACGCATTACGAACCCGCAGTTGGCGCTGTATCTATCAATCAGCAAAGGAAGTATGGATGCGATTATCCGCACTCTTCGATATTCAGAAATGTGTGCAGGATGGGTCCCGCGGTGTCTAACGGTGGACCACAAATCGCACAGAAAAAACATTTGTCTTGATTTGTTGCAACGTTTTGAAGTTGAGAGGAAGGCCTTCTTGTCCCGGATTGTGACAGGTGATAAAACCTGGGTTCACATTTTGAGCCCAAAACAAAACGACAATCGATGCAATAGCGCTATTCCCACTCCCCACAGAAGAAAAGATTGAAAGCAACTGCTTCCGCCGGTAAAGTCATGATCACCGAGTTGTGGGACTGTGAAGGTGTGATTCTCATAGATGTGATACCAAGAGGCGGTACCATTATTTCGGAAGTATATGTCAGCACATTAACTAAACACTAGACGCGCCTCCGGCGACTTGGGCGCCACAGCAACGAACGTGATATTTTGTTGTAAAACGATAACGCTCGGCCCAACACAAGTCTGAGGAGTGCTGAACACGTCGTAAAACAGTGTTGGACAGTGTTACCTCATCCACCCTAGAGCCCTGACCTAGCCTCATCGGACTTCCTGAAGACGATGAGGAAGCGACTCACACAGTGAAGCACTGGCTCCTCCACCAGGTCAAGGATTAGTACCGACAGGGCATACACGCACTTGTTTCGCGCTGGAGGAAGGCCATGGAACGGCATGGAGATTAAGTGGAAAAACAGGGTCTGTAAAACACAATTCTTTCGCTTGTGTGATTCTCATTATGTGCAGTAACGAATTGTCGAAGAAAAAAATGTGGTGCGTTACTTTCTGGGCAATCCGCGTATTTGGCACACAGCAAGGAAAGAGTATACAAAGGAGAAAGCAAAAATACCCGATTTACTGCGTTCTGGATATAGTTTGACGTGTTTGCACCTTACAAGTATACATTTCTCGAGCAAATAAATGTATGATGGTAGGTTCTTAAATGCTAAGATGACACTTTTTGTACTCTTTCACTTCTCAGGAGTGTAAATAATTTCCGATCCGATTCTTGTTAAGAACTTCCAGGATGAATTCTGCTGTATTATTGACAAACTCCTCCCCCCATGGACCATGGACCTTGCCGTTGGTGGGGAGGCTTGCGTGCCTCAGCGATACAGATGGCTGTACCGTAGGTGCAACCACAACGGAGGGGTATCTTTTGAGAGGCCAGACAAACGTGTGGTTCCTGAAGAGGGGCAGCAGCCTTTTCAGTAGTTGCAGGGGCAACAGTCTGGATGATTGACTGATCTGGCCTTGCAACATTAACCAAAACGGCCTTGCTGTGCTGGTACTGCGAACGGCTGAAAGCAAGGGGAAACTACAGCCGTAATTTTTCCCGAAGGCATGCAGCTTTACTGTATGATTAAATGATGATGGCATCCTCTTGGGTAAAATATTCCGGAGGTAAAATAGTCCCCCATTCGGATCTCCGGGCGGGGACTACTCAGGAGGATGTCGTTATCAGGAGAAAGAAAACTGGCGTTCTACGGATCGGAGCGTGGAATGTCAGATCCCTTAATCGGGCAGGTAGGTTGGAAAATTTAAAAAGGGAAATGGATAGGTTAAAGTTAGATATAGTGGGAATTAGTGAAGTTCGGTGGCAGGAGGAACAAGACTTCTGGTCAGGTGACTACAGGGTTATAAACACAAAATCAAATAGGGGTAATGCAGGAGTAGGTTTAATAATGAATAGGAAAATAGGAATGCGGGTAAACTACTACAAACAGCATAGTGAACGCATTATTGTGGCCAAGATAGATACGAAGCCCACACCTACTACAGTAGTACAAGTTTATATGCCAACTAGCTCTGCAGATGATGAAGAAATTGAAGAAATCTACGATGAAATAAAAGAAATTATTCAGATAGTGAAGGGAGACGAAAATTTAATAGTAATGGGTGACTGGAATTCGAGTGTAGGAAAAGGGAAAGAAGGAAACATAGTAGGTGAATATGGATTGGGGCTAAGAAATGAAATAGGAAGCCGCCTAGTAGAATTTTGCACAGAGCACAACTTAATCATAGCTAACACTTGGTTTAAGAATCATGAAAGAAGGTTGTATACGTGGAAGAAGCCTGGAGATACTAAAAGGTATCAGATAGATTATATAATGGTAAGACAGAGATTTAGGAACCAGGTTTTAAGTTGTAAGACATTTCCAGGGGCAGATGTGGACTCTGACCACAATCTATTGGTTATGACCTGTAGATTAAAACTGAAGAAACTGCAAAAATGTGGGAAATTAAGGAGATGGGAGCCGGATAAACTGAAAGAACCAGAGGTTGTACAGAGTTTCAGAGAGAGAATAAGGGAACAATTGACAGGAATAGGGGAAAGAAATACAGTAGAAGAAGAATGGGTAGCTCTGAGGGATGTAGTAGTGAAGGCAGCAGAGGATAAAGTAGGTACAAAGACGAGGGCTGCTAGAAATCCTTGGGTAACAGAAGAAATATTTAATTTAATTGATGAAAGGAGAAAATATAAAAATGCAGTGAATGAAGCAGGCAAAAAGGAATACAAACGTCTCAAAAATGAGATCGACAGGAAGTGCAAAATGGCTAAGCAATGATGGCTAGATGACAAATGTAAGGATGTAGAGGCTTATCTCACTAGGGGTAAGATAGATACTGCCTATAGGAAAATTAAAGAGACCTTTGGAGAAAAGAGAACCACTTGTGTGAATATCAAGAGCTCAGATGGAAACCCAGTTCTAAGCAAAGAAGGGAAAGCAGAAAGGTGGAAGGAGTATACAGAGGGTCAATACAAGGGCGATGTACTTCAGGACAATATTATGGAAATGGAAGAGGATGTAGATGAAGATGAAATGGGATATACGATACTGCGTGAATGACAGAGCACTGAAAGACCTGAGTCGAAACAAGGCACCCGGAGTAGACAACATTCCATTAGAACTACTGACGGCCTTGGGAGAGCCAGTCATGACAAAGCTCTACCAGCTGGTGAGCAAGATGTATGAGACAGGCGAAATACCCTCAGACTTCAAGAAGAATATAATAATTCCAATCCCAAAGAAAGCAGGTGCTGACAGATGTGAAAATTACCGAACTATCAGTTTAATAAGCCACGGCTGCAAAATACTAACGCGAATTCTTTACAGACGAATGGAAAAACTGGTAGATGCAGACCTCGGGGAGGATCAGTTTGGATTCCGTCGAAATGTTGGAACACGTGAGGCAATACTGACCTTACGACTTATCTTAGAAGAAAGATTAAGAAAAGGCAAACCTACGTTTCTAGCATTTGTAGACTTAGAGAAAGCTTTTGACAATGTTGACTGGAATACTCTCTTTCAAATTCTAAAGGTGGCAGGGGTAAAATACAGGGAGCGAAAGGGTATTTATAATTTGTACAGAAACCAGATGGCAGTAATAAGAGTCGAGGGGCATGAAAGGGAAGCAGTGGTTGGGAAATGAGTGAGACAGGGTTGTAGCCTCTCCCCGATGTTATTCAATCTGTATATTGAGCAAGCAGTAAAGGAAACAAAAGAAAAATTTGGAGTAGGTATTAAAATTCATGGAGACGAAGTGAAAACTTTGAGGTTCGCCGATGACATTGTAATTCTGTCAGAGACGGCAAAGAACTTGGAAGAGCAGTTGAACGGAATGGACAGTGTCTTGAAAGGAGGATATAAGATGAACATTAACAAAAGCAAAACGAGGATAATGGAATGTAGTCAAATTAAATCGGGTGATGCTGAGGGAATTAGATTAGGAAATGAGACACTTAAAGTAGTAAAGGAGTTTTGCTATTTAGGAAGTAAAATAACTGATGATGGTCGAAGTAGAGAGGATATAAAATGTAGACTGGCAATGGCAAGGAAAGCGTTTCTGAAGAAGAGAAATTTGTTAACATCGAATATAGATTTATGTATCAGGAAGTCGTTTCTGAAAGTGTTTGTTTGGAGTGTAGCCATGTATGGAAGTGAAACATGGACGATAACTAGTTTGGACAAGAAGAGAATAGAAGCTTTCGAAATGTGGTGCTACAGAAGAATACTGAAGATAAGGTGGATAGATCACGTAACTAATGAGGAGGTATTGAATAGGATTGGGGAGAAGAGAAGTTTGTGGCACAACTTGACTAGAAGAAGGGATCGGTTGGTAGGACATGTTTTGAGGCATCAAGGGATCACAAATTTAGCATTGGAGGGCAGCGTGGAGGGTAAAAATCGTAGAGGGACACCGAGAGATGAGTACACTAAGCAGATTCAGAAGGATGTAGGTTGCAGTAGGTACTGGGAGATGAAGCAGCTTGCACAGGATAGAGTAGCATGGAGAGCTGCATCAAACCAGTCTCAGGACTGAAGACAACAACAACATATCGACAAACTCTGTTATCATTCATTATTCCAATATTTTGCTACTGTATTTCTGTTTTCGTAAAAAGAATGGCCCATCATAACGTAAATTTCACCGTTAAGTTGCCAAATTGCACAGCTGACAGCTGTCACAACACACGCAATTTTGGCGTTGACGTGGAAACGAAAACGACGACTCGAAAGTGACAAGACTCAGTACAGTAATAAAACACAAGTGGTGCTGCGGTAGACTCATTCGTCTCGAGTATTCAAATGAGACAAGAAAGTCTGTCGTGTAAAAGGGATTGGGAAACTAGACGTGCATTCAGGAGGGCGGTGCTTCAAATCCCCGTCCCTCTGCTTCTTCTAGGCGCCGTCTTCCAAAGAACAGTGTTGAACCACGTACCTAATTCTGATGTTGACACAGTAGTACGTAAAGCTTCCTCTTATATGCAACCAAGTCATTTTTGGAAATTCTTTCCGTTGGCTCATAAGATTTCCTCTACCTTTACTTGCTAAGCAGAAAAAATTCCACTACTTGCCAATACCGGCCTTACCGCCACTATCCGATCTCTGCAATTTTTGGCATAGTTTCTTTTGACCGATTCCAGTAACACGTTAGTAGGCCATGCTGAAAGATTGTGGAAACATTAAACTGATGAGTGCTGTCACAGTTTTATTACATAATTTAGATAAAAGTAAGGCATTTATTATCTTAAGGGAATAGTCCTGTTTCAAAGCATGAAAAATAGCTGATTTCGTGATTTTTTTTAAAGTAAAATAGAGAAGAATACTAAATCTGATGACATAGTTTTATTCCTTATGCTTTTTCTTTAGGAAATAATTTTTGTGCTCACACTGGACGGTCCCTGTAACCCCTGCAACATGTGAAAGGGCCCCTTGCAGCCGGAATACTAGTGGTCGGGGGGAATTCCCGAAGCCTTCCTATTGGAATTCATTATTTTTCTGGAAAAGCCTTACATTGCCAGGGAGGTGACGGAGGCATTAATGCAGTTTATTAAATAATAAATTATTACAGTAAATAACTTTTAATGCCTAGAGCACAACTTTCCTATTACAATTGAAGTACGATTAATAGTTTCTTTAGATCGCGTGTATATCATTGACCACAGCTAATGATGCTTTCCAATGCATATTCACCGCTTTTTATATTTTCATCGATCTGATGACGGTAGTGGACAGCAACCGAAACTAGTTGTAATAGGAGAATTGTGGTTATGTAGTGAAACTTTTTCACTTAGAAAAAATTTATTTAATAAAATATTTTTATGAGTAGTTTTCAATATATTTTCTATCACCGCGAATAGGACAACTGAAAAATATTAATTTCTAACAAAATAGTGGCGTGTTGAAAAGGATGTCATTATTTTCGCCCAAAAAATCGAGACAAAAGCGTGCACCGAAAACAGACTTTTGAATATGTTGCAGAAATGGCTACTTACAATTCCGGCATCAAGTTCTGACCAAAACTGCATGTACCGTTCTAAAGTTTTGTTTCCCGCCTCTTTGAAAAATACCGTTTTGAACAGATGCGTTGACAGTTTTGGGTTGTGTTTTTTTGCAGTTAAGTTAAATTTACCTCTAGTCAGCGATCCCGGGATCATACAGCAATCCTTCCAGAAGCAAAGGTAGTCCTCCTACATCTTCTTCGTGGTCACGGTGGCAGCTTCTCTCATCCGCTGTTCTGTTCGCACGATACACTTTTCGTCCGCTTTTGTGCAGAAGTTGCGACAGGCCTGTCCGATCTCAAGTTTCTAGCACTTTCATAATGTACGTAAAGCCTGTTAGGTCGTCGCTGAAATTACTTGCTGCCACACTGGCAGCGATGCCGACCATTTTTTTCCCGCTGTGAATCTTTTTTGGAGATACTTTTTCCCATATTGCCTTGTAATTCGATAACGGGGTTTCTGCAAACTTATACCGAACACTGCAATAAAGTAGACGTCCCAAAGAAAATTTGAAGCAAAAGAAAAAAAAACGATTTTTTAAGTTTTTAAAGAGGATTACCCACTTAAATACCCTTCAAAAGTATGACGAAAGAGTGTTGAAGAGAACAAAGCATACAGTCACGAGCATCAACTGCAAGCTCTTTCATTCTTAAGCTAACGATTATATTTCACTATTTTGCCACCATACATTTTGTTCTGGATTAATGCGGGTTCTTAATGGGTTTTCTTGCTAGTTTTCGGTACGGAAGCAGAGTCGATAATATTTAGTAGAATATAAGAGCCCTATATTCTCTTCTTAAGTTACGTATCAAAGTATGAGTGTAAGGAAAGCCGAATCAAACGAAGCGCTGCAACGAGAAAGAAATCCCTCGCGCCCATTTGTCGATATCCAAAGCACAGAGAACTTGCCTAGTCAGATATATGTAAGAACTCTTCTGCCTCAGGTCCAAGCAGCGGGATTCGATTATGGGGATTAGTGGACCATTTCTCGATCTTTTCTAAATTGCGGAGTTCATGTCTGCCACTTTTAGCAATGAGTTTCCACATCCTCCAAAGGACGTTTTGCAACATATCTTTCACTACATTAACACATGTTGGACAAATTAACACATTCCAGCGCACTGAAAATTAGGTAGAGTAATAGCTGTTTACAAAAGAAGAGACAGAAGCAAACGAAAAAACTATATGTGTCTCTCTCTGCTACACATGGCATACAAAATATGTTCTAAAATAGTAACACAGAGACCAGCAGCATTTTTGGAAAATATTCTGCTAGAAGAGCAAACAGGTTTTAGAAACAAATCGTGCACAGACAATACGTTCGCTATTGGGCAACTTATTGAGAAATCCAGAGAGTTCAGTGGACGGGCGCATTTACTTTTTATAGACAGCGTGAAAGATTTCGATAAACCAAACACAGAAAAGATGTAGGAACAAATGAATAAAATCGGAACATTTCTGCGTCTAGTGAAGGTCCTAGAAGAAATGTGCCAAGCAACAAAAATAGCTACTACAGGAAATGGAAACCCGAAGACCAGGACGAATTTGAAAGCGAAACAACGACGCAGATTCTGTCCGATTCCTTATGCAGGATGGGGCAAATGAATGGGGCCCAGGGAACACCGTTTCAGTGTACAAAGAAATACGGCAGCGGAATGGAAATACAGTACTAACCTGGCTATAGCAGATGTTGAAAGTGATTACCATTCTCCCGGGTTCGATTCCCGGCGGGGTCAGGGATTTTCTCTGCCTCGTGATGGCTGGGTGGTGTGTGCTGTCCTTAGGTTAGTTAGATTTAAGTAGTTCTAAGTTCTAGGGGACTGATGACCATAGCTGTTAAGTCCCATAGTGCTCAGAGCCATTTGAACCATTTTTGATTACCATTCATCTTTTGGTACTACCATTCATCTCTTGGTACCTTTGGACTCTAGACAGCAAGTTGCTGAAGACTGATAGAAGCTGGAACTGCTGCTATCTCGTCCGATATGTTCTGGTGTAGTTCTTGAAGACTATGAAGGTTGTTCAAATAAACCTTTGATTTCAAGGCTCCCCACACAAAGGGGAGGTCAGATGACCTGGGTCACTAGACTGACTTCTGCTAACAGCTTTACTCAGGCTTGTCAAAATTAGTTTTCGGTAAAGATGTCCAAAGCTGGAGGAAAAGTTGTACAGAAGAGACTAGCAGAGTTGTTTCTAGAAGTTTGAGAAAGAACACAATTTAGCAATATTGTAATTATGCTGCAATTGTTCTTATTCGCATAAAAGTGGACAGACAAGAGAAAAAGCCTCCTACACGTAGTGTACGAGATGTCTACTAACTGTTATCAACTACAAGGCAACAACATAGAGTCCAATAAACTAAAGAAGTAGATGGATTTAGAAGTGCTCTTAGTACAATGGACTATTCTTAAGTCGTCAATGCCGGCCGGGGTGGCCGAGCGGTTCTATACCCTACAGTCTGGAACCGCGTGACTGCTACGGTAGCAGGTTCAAATCCTGCCTCGGGCATGGATGTGTGTGATGTCCTTAGGTTAGTTAGGTTTAAGTAGTTCTAAGTTCTAGGGGACTGATGACCACAGCACTTGAGTCCCATAGTGCTCAGAGCCATTTGAACCATTTTTTAAGTTGTCAATGAAATTATAAAATAAAGCAATGATCATGAATTACAGCGTTGTCTGTGATTCATAGGTTCTCAGAAAGATTTTGACTGAGTTTCACCAAAATTTGTACCGGCAGCCACTGAGGAGCAAAGCACCAATTCAACTTGTGTCGGTATACTGAAGAATAAATGTCAACGCCACTGCGTCTACTGGACTTCAAGAGAGTGAAGAATTAAAAGCTTAAAGAGTGTCACTGAAGGAAAATTATTATAAATATGCTCAGAGGAAATTTTTAACCCATTGATCTTAGAACACGGAGGAGGAATACTTGTTAGTTAAACCTAGCTAAACAATGACATTAGACTCTGTTTCTAGCGTTGATAATCTGCAAAAACGAATGTAAAAAATGGAAACATAGAAAGTGCGATAGTATGAATTGAAAGTTAGTTACACTGATGATACTAAAAAGTACAAACAGTATACCTAAAAGAAAACAGTGCAAATGAATAACGGAGTCGTAGGAACAGTTGATGGGTTTTTGTATTTAGAGCAGTTTATGATAATAATTGAATATATAGCAGAGGAAATACAAGGGTAATAATGACTTGGAGAGCTCTTGATAAACCAAATAGGTTTTTAGGATCCAAGCTTCTTGAGTATCTGGAAAGGAAGTTAGATTACTTAGCTATGTGACGAAGAACTCAGAAATAAAATGGTATGAGTGAAAGCGCTTTACTGCTTGGATGTATTCGCACGGAATTGAGAAAAAATCAAAAATCTTTATAATACCGTAACTCTGGAACATAGTAAGAAATGAGTTATCAGAATACCGTCGAAGAATCTCAGAAAAACGAAAATGGACCAGCTACGTTCCATTGATATTATACATGTTCCCTTGGTTTTATTTCCATGCATCTCGTCTGATCTTTCAGTTCTGAATTTCCAGCTTTCCTGATAAAGTGTAACGGAAGCGGCAGCACTGATGCATGTGTTCTTCGTTATACCAACATAGGTCCAATCATCGTCATGTTTCTCAAGGCTGTCATTGTTTGTCATATATTGACTAAAAATAGTTTCAGTCCATGTTGTTAGTCCTGCAAGCGAGTTTTTACAAGGAAATACCTGCAATTTCTGTTCTATTTACGAACTGACCGTACATGACCCGAATATGCTACTCTATCGTTTGCAAGCCTTGTCATACCCGAGTAACTACTGAAACCTACATCCTTCTGAAATTGCTTAGCGTATTCATTTCTTGGTCTCCCTCTACTATTTTTTCCCTCCAGGCTTCCCTCCAGTATTAAATTGGTGATCCGTTAATGCCTCAGAACACGCCCTACCAAACTATCCCTTCTTCTGGTCAAGTTGTGCCACGAATTCCTCTTCTTCTCAATTCTGTTAAAAAGCTCTTCATTAGTTATGCGATCTGCTCGTCTAATCCTCAGCATTCTTCTGTAGCACCACATTTCAAAAGCTTCTATTCTCTTCTTGGCTAAACTGTTTATCGTCCATGTTTCACTTCCATACATAGCTTCACTCCATACAAATACTTTCAGAAATGACTTCCTGACACTTAAATCTATACTCGATGTTAACATATTTCTCTTCTTCAGGAACGCTTTCCTTGCCATCGCCAGTCTACGTATTATATCTTCTCTACTTCGACCATCACCAGTTATTTTGCTCACCAAATAGCAAAACTCATTTGCTACTTAAAGTGTCTCATTTCTTAATCTAATTCCCTCAGCATCATCTGATTTAATTCGGCTACATTCCTTTATCCTCGTTTTGCTTTTGTTGAAGTTCATGTTATAGCCTCCTTTCAAGATACTGTCCATTCCGTTCAACTGTTTTACCAAGTCCTTCGCTGTCTCTGACAGAATTACAGCGTCATCGGCAAACCTCAAGGTTTTTATTTCTTCTCCCTGGATTTTAATCCCTAATCCAATTTTTTTTGTTTCCTTTACTGCTTGTTCAATGTACAGATTGGATAACATCGGAGGTTGGCTATACTCCTGTCTCAGTCCCTTCTCGACCACTGTTTCCCTTTCGTGCCCTTCGACTCTTACAACGGCCTTCTGGTTTCTGTACAAATTGCAAATAGCCTTTTGCACCCTTTATTTTACTCCTGACACCTTCAGAATTTGAAACAGAGTATTCCAGTCAACATTGTCAAAAGCTTTCTCTAAGTCTACAAATTCCATGAACGTAGGTTTATTTTTCTTTAAACCAGCTTCTAAGATACGTCGTAGTGTCAGATTACCACTCGTATTCCTACATTTTTACGGAGTCCAAACTGACCTTCCCTGAGGTGGGCCTCTACCAGTTTTTCCATTCCCCTACTTATCGCTCTCATAGGCATCGTGAGAATAGGATCAGAATAATTACTGCACGTACAGAGATTGAAAAAATCATTCCTCCCGTGGTCCAACATGAATGGAACAAGAAGAATCCCTAATAACTGGATCAATGGGACGTACCCTCTGCCATCCACTTCAAAGTAGTCTGCAAAGTTTAGATGTATGTGTGGACTTTTATAGCGGCAATATCACAATGTAGGTGGATGGTACGTCTTTTAGTGCGTCTTTTAACAAGGGTTTTGTATCTTTTAGAGCATTAGCAAAACCGTTAAAGACTGCTCTCCGTCATAATTTCTAAGTGGTGGAATATTGGAAGACGAATAAGGGGCAACGTCGACAAGGTGTCAATATTTCCCCATTCTCTGAATTTCTGAGAAAAGCTGTTTATACTTCTGTGAGTTCTTATATCTAATTTCAGGTTGCAAGGACAAGAATAGAAAGTCATAGACAGCTAAACGTACTGAGTGAGCCCTAAAAAAGGCATTAAGTTTCGTGAAGTCGCGAAGATCACTCAACACCGAATCAAATGAGCTGAACGTTGTAAAAATTACAATTTATTATCGATTAAAATAAAATTCAGAGAAGAAACCTTCTTCTAGACGAAGATGTAGGTTTACTCTTGAACAAGAATTAGTCAGACCTGTGGCTATATCGCCAAAATTATTCTAAAGTATTTCCATGGATGAGTTGCGACGAACTGCCTATGACGTTGACCAAGAACTAGGCCTAAGCATAATTTCAATAAAATTAATAAAACGGCTTGAAAATATTGAGTTTCTGTTTTTGAAAAGAGAATTCTAAAATAAGCATAAAACACCATCAAAGAAGTCTCAACAGTATTCTAAGTTTCAATAAAGCTGAAGATTTATTTTTTCCAAAGAAACTGGTGCAAGCTTGCGTATTCAAATACAAAGATATCTAAACCGGCAGAATACGGCACTGCGGTCGACAACGCCTATATAAGTCAACAAGTTTTTGACAGTTGTTAAATCAGTTACTGCTGTTGCAATGTCAAGTTATCAATATTTAAGTGGCTGAATGTGGTGTTACAGTAGGCGCACGAGAGATGCGACACAGCTTCTCCGAGGTAGCAATGAAGTGGGGATTTTCCTGTACGACCATTTCACGAGTGTACCGTGAATATCAAGAATCCGGTAAAACATCAAACCTCCACATAGCTGCGGCCGGAAAAAGATACCGCAAGAACGGGACCAACGACGACTGAAGAGAATCTTTCAAAGGTGACAGAATTGTAACCCTTCGGCAAACTGCTGCCGGTTAAAATGCTGGTCCATCAACAAGTGTCGGCGTGCGAACGATTCAACGAAATATCATCGATAAGGGCTTTCGGAGCCGACGGCCCACTCGTGTACCCTTGATGACTGCACGACGCAGAGTTTTACGCCTCGCCTAGACTCGTCAACGCCAACATTGGACTGTTGATGACTGGAAACATGTTGCCTGGTCGGACGAGTCTCGTTTCAAACTGTATCAAGCAGATGAACGTGTAAGGGTATAGAGACAATCTCACGAATCCATGGATCTTGCATGTCAGCGGGGGACTGTTCAAGCTGGTGGAGGCTCTGTATTGGTGTGAGGCGTGATGGGACCACTGATACGTCTAGATAAGACTCTGACAGGTGACGTCAGCATTCTGTCTGATCACCTGCATCCATTCATGTCCACTGTGCATTCCGACGGACTTGGGCAATTCCAGCAGGACAATGCGACAGCCCACACGTCCAGAATTACTACAGAGTGGCTCCAGGAACACTCTTCTTAGTTTAAACATTTTCGCTGGTCACCAAACTCCCCAGACATGATTGTTATTGAGCATATCGAGGATGCCTTGCAACGTGCTGTTCAGAAGAGATCTCCGCCCCGTACGGATATAGATGTCTACAATTCCTGGGTCACAGAGCGGGTCATGAACTTTTCCGCGGAAGCTACAGATGTTGTTGTTGTCTTCAGTCCTGAGACTGGTTTGATGCAGCTCTCCATTCCACTCTATCCTGTGCAAGCTTCTTCATCTCCCAGTACCTACTGCAACCTACATCCTTCTGAATCTGGTTAGTGTATGCATCTCTTGGTCTCCCTCTACGATTTTTACCCTCCACGCTGCCCTCCAATACTAAATTGGTGATCCCTTGATGCCTCAGAACATGTCCTACCAAGCGATCCCTTCTTCTGGTCAAGTTGTGCCACAAACTTCTCTTCTCCCCAATCCTATTCAATACTTCCTCATTAGTTATGCGATCTACCCATCTAATCTTCAGCATTCTTCTGTAGCACCACATTTCGAAAGCTTCTATTGTCTTCTTGTCCAAACTATTTATTGTCCATGTTTCACTTCCACACATGGCCACACTCCATACAAATACTTTCAGAAATGACTTCCTGACACTTAAATCTATACTCGATGTTAACAAATTTCTCTTCTTCAGAAACGCTTTCCTTGCCATTGCCAGTCTACATTTTATATCCTCTCTACTTCGACCATCATCAATTATTTTGCTCCCCAAATAGCCAAACTCCTTTACTACTTTAATTGTCTCATTTCCTAATCTAATTCCCTCAGCATCACCCGACTTTATTCGACTACATTCCATTATCCTCGTTTTTCTTTTGTTGATGTTCATCTTATATCCTCCTTTCAAGAGACTATCCATTCTGTTCAACTGCTCTTCCAAGTCCTTTGCTCTCTGTAACAGAATTACAATGTCATCGGTGAACCTCAAAGTTTTTATTTCTTCTCCATGGATTTTAATACCTACTCCGAATTATTCTTTTGTTTCCTTTACTGCATGCTCAATATACAGATTGAATAACATCGGGGAGAGGCTGCAACCCTGTCTTACTCCCTTCCCAACCACTGCTTCCCTTTCATGTCCCTCGACTCTTATAACTGCCATCTGGTTTCTGTACAAATTGTAAATAGCCTTGCACAACATGTATTTTACCCCTGCCACCTTTAGAATTTGAAAGAGAGTATTCCAGTCAATATTGTCAAAAGCTTTCTCTAAGTCTACAAATGCTAGAAACGTAGGTTTGCCTTTCCTTAATCTTTCTTCTGAGATAAGTCATAAGGTCAGTATTGCCTCACGTGTTCCAGTATTTCTACGGAATCCATACTGATCTTCCCCGAGGTCGGCTTCTACTAGTTTTTCCATTCGTCTGTAAAGAATTCGAGTTAGTATTTTGCAGCTGTGGCTTATTAAACTGATTGTTCGGTAATTTTCACATCTGTCAACACCTGCTTTCTTTGGGATTGGAATTGTTATATTCTTCTTGAAGTCTGAGGGTATTTCGCCTGTTTCATACATCTTGCTCACCAGATGGTACAGTTTTGTCAGGACTGGCTCTCCCAAGGCAGTCAGTAGTTCCAATGGAATGTTGTCTACTCCGGGTGCCTTGTTTCGACTCAGGTCTTTCAGTGCTCTGTCATTCACGCAGTATCGTATATCCCATTTCATCTTCATCTACATCCTCTTCCATTTCCATAATATTGTCCTGAAGTACATCGCCCTTGTATTGACCCTCTGTATACTCCTTCCACCTTTCTGCTTTCCCTTCTTTGCTTAGAACTGGGTTTCCATCTGAGCTCTTGATATTCACACAAGTGGTTCTCTTTTCTCCAAAGGTCTCTTTAATTTTCCTATAGGCAGTATCTATCTTACCCCTAGTGAGATAAGCCTCTACATCCTTACATTTGTCATCTAGCCATCATTGCTTAGCCATTTTGCACTTCCTGTCGATCTCATTTTTGAGACGTTTGTATTCCTTTTTGCCTGCTTCATTCACTGCATTTTTATATTTTCTCCTTTCATCAATTAAATTAAATATTTCTTCTGTTACCCAAGGATTTCTACTAGCCCTCGTCTTTTTACCTACCTGATCCTCTGCTGCCTTCACTAGTCCATCCCTCAAAGCTACCCATTCTTCTTCTACTGTATTTCTTTCTTCCATTCCTGTCAATTGTTCCCTTATGCTCTCCCTGAAACACTCTGCACCCTCTGGTTTTTTCAGTCTATCCAGGTCCCATCTCCTTAAATTCCCACCTTTTTGCAGTTTCTTCAGTTTTAATCTACAGTTCATAACCAATAGATTGTGGTCAGAGTCCACATCTGCCCCTGGAAATGTCTTACAATTTAAAACATGGTTCCTAAATCTCTGTCTTACCATTATATAATCTATCTGATACCTTTTAGTATCTCCAGGGTCTTCGATGTATGCAACAGATTCCAAAACAAAACGAAAAATCATCTAAGGTATCGGTACTTCCACGTTTTCCTCTACCCTTTTATATGTCGCTCTTCCTTTGACCAGTCTACGTCTTCTCTACATGTGATTCCTTCTGTACTGGTTCCGTTCTTTTCTGCTAGATCTCATTAGTCAAATTCAACAACATATGAATGAGGGAATTTTCTTCAGACAAATTAGGTATATTAACCACCAAAGCTATTACTATTATTGGTGGCAATATACACTGATAATGTACTAAACATACTGAAACGATCGTTGACAGAAGATGTCCGGCTAGTAAGAAGGTTCTGATCTTGCCACATGAAAAAAAGAGTAAATGAAGAAAGTTTCATGCTCGTTGTTGCTGAGAGACGCTTTTGTACCACGAAAAAACATCCCGGAGTTTTTAACCATTCTATGTGCGTCGTTCACGTGCAGGTGATGTTCTATTTAGAAAGAGCATCAGAAATTGTCGTGAGTATTATGACGTAATTCAGGAGTCAAAATGAAAATTCGAGTGAAAGGAGGCAACGGCACTCTCCCTGCATATCGAAACCGATGTAAAAGTAGAACCTTCTGCTAACGATACACTTAATAATGGAAATACAGAACAAACACTGACGTGTACACGTGACACTGAAGGGATAAAGTCGCCCCCCACAGTCCAGCGACCCCCCCGAACAGGGACTGGCTCATGACGCAAGAAGCGCCGCACAAGACGGTAATTAGCGCTCTGCGAAAAAAAGTGTACGGTGCGGCAGGAGTTTAAAACGTGTGGTCATCACGGAAACGGGACGGTCGCCACAAAGGTGGCTTCGTAGAAGCCAGCGAGTTGACAACACTCACTGGGAAAAAAATTCTCTCCGGACAAAGGTAAAACATATGTCGGGCGGGCGGCACCGTTTACAGAGCATGCGAAGCCCGGTGCCGGGCGTACGTGGAGGGTCGGAGGACCGGCCGTCCGAGGCGCCTTTTGTCAGAATCACGCGAAACAATACACGCCGTAAAAACGCCGCGGATACTCCGTGCGTGCGTACACGGCACCAGACGAGTTTACCCGCCAGACGCCGCTGTGTCGTGTATGCGCCCCCTGTTCTTTTGCTCTTTCCTCACCCTGCCGCATTCGGATACTCCGAACATCCGTTTTATTCACGCGGGCTCGCTCTCACGCTACCTGATACGCGAACAATGTACGTTGCTGGGCCGTCGAGAAGTGGCCTGGCCCGGACTGCTTAAGTGGACATCGCAGACAGGAAGTTGTTAACGACATTCGTGTCGCTAATACCTATTCTCCGGCACAGTACAATAATTTCGTGCACAATCGAGAACCGAGACGGAGTTTAGACGCAATTATCGAGCGGAGACCACCGACGATGTGCTTCGTGTAATGCTGACAATAACGTTACAAAGTACGTAGCGAAAGCTTACTTCCACGGTCTCCGTGAGTTGCGTATTATGTACTCTGAAGAAAACTTGTCTCCTTTTAAATGTCAGGTTTCACTTTATTCATTTTCCCGTCACAAATACAAAATTACACACAGCCATAAACCTATGTTCTGTCTCTGTTTCTAAAGGAAAAGAGAAATTACTGTTTTACGTGGCTTGACTGTGGTACAATGTCTGCAGCGATTACCTGAAATTCATATTTACTGCCTTTGCACTTTGACAATTTAAATTCACATACAAGTTACAAGCGAGGTGACTGTAGCAATTAATGTTAACACCCATTTAAAACGTTGTAGAACCAGCCATCGAGAGCAAATAAGCCTGTATATAAATGGTGAATGGTAAAAGGGAGTTTTTAACACTATTTGTTCCACATGAATTATTCCTAACGATGGACTTATGATGAGGGAAGACAAGGGACATTATAATTAAAGTCCTTGGGCAACAATGACCTCTATTTGTATGATTAAAAATGCGTTGTCTGGAGCACTCACTCTCTTTTTATTCCGTTACCCAATTGCAACTGGTATAGATGCCATCTTCTAATCTAGCTGAGTATATGGCAGAAAAGAAGGCTATGGTTCTCTCTCTCTCTCTCTCTCTCTCTCTCTCTCTCTCTCCCTCTCTCTATCTATCTATCTATCTCTCACTCTCTTTTTTTTATCATTGAAGTGACTGGTTTCCCGCGGCCCGCAACGAATTCCTCTCCTGTGCCCACCTTTCCATCCCAGAGTAGCACTTGCAACCTACGTAATCAATTATTTGCTCGATGTATTCCAGTCTCCGCCTTCCTCTACAGCTTTTGCCCTCGAAAGCTCCCTCTAGTACCTCGGAAGTTATTCCTTGATGTCTTAACAGGTGTCCAACCATCTTGTCCCTTCTTCTTGTCAGGGTTGTTCATAAATTCTTTTCCTCGCCGATTCTGCCGAGAATCTCCTCATTCCTTACTTTGTCAGGCCATCTAATTTTCAGCATTCGTAGCACCACATCTCAAATGCTTCGATTCTCTTCTGTTCCCACAATCCATATTTGACTACTATACAATGCTGTGCTCCAAATATACATTCCTCAAATTAAGGCCTATGTTTGATGCTAGCAGACTACTCTTGGCCAGGAATGACCTTTCTCCCACGGCTAGTCAGTTTTTTATGTCCTAATTGCTCCATGTGTTATGGCTGATTTTCCTGCCTGGACAGTACAATTCGTTGACTTCATCTACTTTGTGATCCCCAATTGTGATGTTAAGTTACTCGGTGTTCTCATTTCTGTTACTTCTCATACTTTCGTCTTTCTTCAATTTACTCTTAAATGATATTCTGTACTTATTAGACTGTTCATTTCATTCAGCAGTTCCTGTAACTCTTCTTTAATTTCACTGAGTATAGCAACGCCATCAGCGAATCTTATCATTGACATCCTTTAACCATGAATTTTAATTCCAATCTTGACCCTTTCTTTTTTCCCGTCACTACTTCTTCGGTGTGTGGACTGAACAGTAGGAGTGAAAGGCTATCTCACACCCTTTTCAATCCGAGTAATTAGTTCTTTGTTTTCCACTCTTATAGTTAAATCTTAGTTCTTGTACATGTTAAGTATTGCCCTTCTTTCCCTATAGCTTGCCCCTACTTTTCTCAGAATTTCAAACATCTTGCACCATTTTACATTGTCGAACGCTTTGACAAATTCTATGAACTTGTCTTGATTTTTCTTCAGTCTTGGTTCCAATATCAACCACAACGTCAGATCTGGCGCTCTGGTACCTTCATGTTTCCTAAAGGCAAACTAATCGTCACCTGAGAGATTCTCAATTTTCTTTTCCATTCTGCTGTATATTATTCTTGTCGTAACTTGGTTGCATGAGCTACTAAGCTGATTCATAATTATCGCACTTGCCGGTATTGCTGTCCTCGAAATAGTGTAATTATATTTTTCCGAAAGTCTGATACTGTATCCTAGACTTATACATTTTATACACCAACATGAATAATTTTTTTTTTTTGCCTCTTCTCTCAGTGATTTTAGAAATTCCTATGAAATGCTATCCATCCCTTCTGCCTTATTTGATCTTAAGACCTACACAGCCCTTTTAAAATCTGGTTCTAATAATGGATCCCCTATCTCTTCCCTATCAACTCCTGTTTCTTCTTCTATCACGTCATCAGGCAAGTTCTCCCCCCTCAAAGCGGCGTTCAGTGTATTGCTTCTACCTATCCGCGCTCTTCTCTGCGACGGTACAAAAATTATAAATGTGACATTAAAAAATACACAGAAAATACCACAAAGAAAATAAAATATCAAGACGTTAGACGTACGTAGTGCTGTAAAGACAGTTCATCCAAGACCAATAAGTAACAGTGAACTAAGATAAACGTGCAGGTGATGCTATGAAAGTTACCTATTAATCTATACAATTTTCACTTGCATGAGGTCATTCGCATATGCACATACCGTCACGTGACTGATCGGTAGTGAGCGACCCAGACAATGATTTTCTTTATGTGTGCCCTTCACTGATTTTCGATCACAAAACCACAGTTCCTCAATAACATTCACGTCCGACTGCAGTCGACCCTAGGAGAGACCTGTACTTTCTTTGTCATGCTAATCAAACTAATCTTTGATTTTTCTATCCGTTTAAATTTATGCAGTCACGTAGAAGATATTGTGATAGGTACTTACTCCGTTGTAACATGAACACCAAAACTGTTTTTCTGACGGTACTAGTTACCGAGCATCTTCTGTCTGTATGTATACGGGAGAGTGTTTTATCGAGAGATGCGTTTCAGACTTCCGTCTCTAGCCAACTTTGTTACAGAATTTTAATACAATGCTTATTATTTGTTTAATTATAGCTTTCATTCCTTATATGCTGCAGTCTGTTTGAAACTACAAAAATTACTCCAAAAAATTAAAGTTTTTCCAAACGTAAAAACACGTTACAAGCTACATTACGACAATGTACCTAAGAACAAATATTCTGTTGAAATTTAAAAGCGTTTAACTCAAGGAAATCTTGTCAGTGCTATATTAGTCGTCTCTCTCTTACATTAATACTCTACTATACACCAATAATCGGTAAGTTAAGCAGAAGTGTTATTAAAAACAAGCTACAAGTAAACTCATTTTGAAACTGAAGCTGTTGGAAACCAACACAAATTTTCATTTTCAAGACAGGTAAAATTGTTAACATATTAATGAAGCTTATTTCGTTTACAGAGAAACCAATGTCCCATGGTGAAAGACCATCTTCTGTTTTAAGAGGATGCACGACCGATGAAGTATTGATTTACTGTCCACAAGTTATACAAACAGTTTAAAAAATATATAAAAGTTTAATTGTCATAAACTTCTGTAACTGAAGAATTAACAAAATATTCCAAACAGCTTCAATATATTATGCAACACTTTAGTAAATATAACTCGAAATATTTACATACTCTGCAGAAAATACAACCTCATGTCTAGGAAAGACAAAAGCTGCAGAGAATGGCGGAAACTGCTTGTAGCGGTCATTAGTGCACATCCCTTCATGCGACTCTAAACTCAGTCAACAGACTGAAGTACCGACTAAAAAATGTAATGTATTTCTATTTACACCACCCTCTCCATACAACACCATCCTCTACAACACAAGCCAAATGCACAAGCCAAATGCACAAGCCAAATGCACAAGCATTATTAGCTACTCTATACCCCATTCAATTTTAGTATGGAGATAGGGAGAATTGAGCGTAAAACTGCGTATGTGGTATCATCTCTTTTTTCGTCTATTTCATGCGAGATACTATAAGTTCAATAGAGGCATCAGATGTGTTGTGAAGATCTGGTCGAGAAGCTAATCGCTAACTTTATCCTTCTACCAAGACCCCTCACATGAAATTCCCTGAGCATATGAATTGTATTTTCTCAGTATATAAAGAAAGCAGCCATTCAGTTTAAGCATCGTTTAAGGCATTCCGATTTTCTTTACGAAGTGTCTTTTCTGTAGACAACAGCACCGTGTACGTAAATTCCGAGGGTGCTGATGACCTGCGAACGTTGTCGGTGCTTCTTCGTTTCCTTGCGTCTCACCCGGTGATGTTTTCGTTTCTGTTGAAAACGTCGAGTGTAATATACAAAATCCCAACAACCAGAACTCTCTCAAGAAATCATTTGTTTGAGACTTCACTCTGTATGATCGTACATTATTCATAATTCGTCAGTGTAGCAGTGTGTCGAACGAATTTCATAAATCTAGAAAGATAAAATCTACCTGTTTTAACTGTTCCTACTATTTGTAACTATGATTGCATGTCTACTGAAAACCCTAAGAGAAACACCCACTTGAAAGTTAGAGGACACCATTTTGCACTGTGAGCTCTCTTGGTCGTCTCTACATTTCGTACGATAGAGAGAAAAGTAAATTCGTCGTGCTGTATTAGATTTTGCCGTTAACAGGCAGTCGATATTCTGCACTGCTTAGGCGGCTGAACTACCTTCTTTGTATTTGCTTTACTTGTAAGAAGTTTGACAATGTCAACTGTGATTTTTAAGGGTATTTGAAAATTGTTTTCCCAAGAAAATAGTTAAACATAATTCCAAGAAAACATATAAAACCCTTGGCTAACTAAAGGAATAAGAATATGTTGCAACCGTAAAAGAGAACTGTATCTAACAGCAAGAGGGACTACTGCCCCCGAAATTGTTCAATATTATAAAAACTATGATGCGGTACTAAGAAAAGTTATTAAAAAGTCCAGAAGCATGTGTATCGTGTCTGAGATCAGTAACTCTGATAATAAAATTAAAGCAATTTGGAATATTATTGAAAGGGAAACAGGGCAACCAAGAGCACAGGAAGACTTTAGTGCCATAAAACTGAATGAGAAGTGTACTAACAAACAATCAGGAATTGAAAATATTTTCAATAATCTTTTTTTTATGCTGTGGAGAAAATAGGATCTAGATCTTCACTAGAAGAGGCAAGGCTACTAATAGTAGAGGCCATAGCTGTGCAGTTTGATACAACTGTATTTATACCAACCTCCCCCTCTGAAATCAGTAAAATAATAAACTCACTGAAAAGTAAAAGCTCTTACGGAATTGATGGCATTTCCAGCAAGGTACTTAAAGCTTGTTCCCCACATATAAGTAGGATTCTCAGCCACGTATGTAATAGCTCTCTGGAGCGGGGTGTTTTCCCTGATAGACTGAAATATGCCATTGTAAAACCGTTCCATAAAAAGGGGGATACGTCGGATGTCAACAACTATAGCCCAATCTCTCTTCTGACAGCTCTATCAAAAATTTTTGAGAAAGTAATGTATTCAAGAGTAGCCTCCCATATTTGTAAAAATAAAGTACTAACAAAATGTCAGTTTGGTTTTCAGAAAGGCTTTTCAACAGAAAATGTTATATACGCATTCACTGATCAAATATTAAATGCTCTGAATAACCGGACATCACCCATTGGTATTTTTGTGATCTCTCAAAGGCCTTTGATTGTGTAAATGATGGAATTCTTTTAGATAAGCTAAATCATTACGGTTTGAGGGGGGGCAGTGCACAAATGGTTTAATTCATACTTAACTGGAAAAATGCAGAAAGTTAAAATAAGTGGTTTATGTAATGTTAAAACAACAGATGATTCCTCAAACTGGAGGGCTATCAAGTGCGGAGTCCCACAGGGTTCGGTCTTAGGTCCTTTACTGTTCTTGATATACATTAATGACTTGCCATTCTACGTTGATGAAGATGCAAAGTTAGTTCTTTTTGATGATGATACATGTATAGTAATAACATCCAAAAACCAAGAACTAACTGATGTAATTGTAAATGATGTTTTTCACAAAATTATTAAATGGTTGGTTGGTTGGTTTTGGGGAAGGAGACCAGACAGCGTGGTCATCGGTCTCATTGTATTATGGAAGGATGGGGAAGGAAGTCGGCCGTGCCCTTTCAGAGGAACCATCCCGGCCTTTGCCTAGAGTGATTTAGGGAAATCACGGAAAACCTAAATCAGGATGGCCGAACGCAGGATTTAACTGTCGGCCTTCCGAATGTGAGTCCAGTGTCTAGCCACTGCGCCACCTCACTCGGTAATTATTAAATGTTTCTCAGCAAACGGACTCTCTTTAAATTTGGATAAAACACAATATATACAGTACTGTACAAAAAAATGGCTCAAATGGCTCTGAGCACTATGGGACTTAACATCTTAGGTCATCAGTCCCCTAGAACTTAGAACTAATTAAACCTAACTAACCTAAGGACATCACACACATCCATGCCCGAGGCAGGATTCGAACCTGCGACCATAGCAGTCGCGCGGTTCCGGACTGCGCGCCTAGAACCGCGAGACCACCTCGGCCGGCAGTTCCGTACAGTAAATGGTACAACTTCAGTAATAAATATAGACTTTGAACAGAAGTCTGTGGCTAAGCTAGAATTTTTAAAATTTTTAGGTGTGTCCATTGATGAGAGGTTAAACTGGAAGCAACACATTGAAGGTCTGCTGAAACGTCTGAACTCAGCTACGTGTGCTATTAGGGTTATTGCAAATTTTGGTGATAAGAGTCTCAGTAAATTAGCTTACTATGCCTACTTTCATTCACTACTTTCGTATGCTATCATATTCTGGGGTAATTCATCGTTGAGTAGAAAAGTAGTCATTGCTCAAAAACGTGTAATCAGAGTAATTGCTGGAGCCCACCCACGATCATCCTGCAGACATCTATTTAAGGATCTAGGGATCCTCACAGTAACCTCACAGTATATATATATTCACTTATGAAATTTGTTGTTAATAATCCAATCCAGTTCAAAAGTAGTAGCAGTGTGCATAGTTATAACACCAGGAGAAAGGATGATCTTCACTATGCAGTGTTAAATCTGACTTTGGCACAGAAAGGGGTAAATTATGCTGCCACAAAAGTCTTTGGTTACCTACCAAACAGCATCAAAAGCCTGACAGATAGTCAACCAACATTTTAAAAAAAATTAAAAGAAGTTCTAGATGACAACTCCTTCTACTCATTGGCTGAAGTTTTAGATATAAATTAAGGTAGGGGGAAAAAACTAAAACATTAGTGTCATGCAATAATTTTGTGTAATGTAATATCTTGTACAGATATCTTTTATTAAGCTGACACGTTCCACATCATTACGAAGTGTCGTATTCATGATCTATGGAACAAGTATTAATCTAATCTAATCTATCGCGAATTTACTATTCATGAATTTCCCGTGGCAGGATATTCATCAGATTTATATTAACTTCAGCTGCAAATACATCTGTTTTTGACATGTCACTTGCCTAGCATTTATCTATGTTTTAAGAATAATGATGAGAAGAATAAATATAGTGGATTGGCCGTTCTTTTTAATAAAAAACAAGACACGAAGTGTTTTTTAAACACATGATTCGACACTGCCATTCAAGAACCGGTTAGTGTCAGGTTTTATAATTTTAAAGTCTAGTAAGAATACTACGTTTTAAAAATGCAGATTTTATCTTTCTATAAATTACGAAATTTGTTCGACACTCTTTCATATTGACTAACGATCAGACTGTAACTCATGTACGTCCACTTTAAGCACTGTTGTTAGATGACTTGAAAATGTATACGCAAGCGGAACTGCGCAATGAAGACGATTGTAAAGCAAAAGACTATTTCAGTTTTTAATGCAGCAGGATGTTATCATTCGAAATAATGGATTTTGCTAGGAATTTCATCTAAAACGCCGGTAAGTAAATATTTTCTTATTAGTCACTTTCGCATCAGCGGTGTTTTTATTAGCTACAGCTGTCTCTTTAATGATCTGTAGTTTATATTAATAAGTTTCCCGATGAAATATTCGCTATCATGGTACTGTGTGCAGTGTGTGTGTACACATTCCAAGTAGGTATGAGACTGCTGTCACCGGCGCGCCAGCTAAGTAATCACGGGGCATTTCCCTAGTTGAAAATCAGCAGATGACCACTGTAGTATTTTCAAAGTCGAAGAAATATACCGGAAAATGAGATGTTTACAACAAATTATTGCTATGATTTTGTCCAACTGACAATCACCGTTAACAGACCAGAGTTTAAAATTATCATATTGATTAAAAATACATCGTCTGCAACGCTCCTAAAAGACACTTCTCTGAACAAAGACTAACAATATTCAGTTAATAAAACAATTCAGCGCACTATAGAGCTTGCCTTTAAGCACCTCGAACTTTCAGATTACACTTCTGACAACTCCCGTCCTCTGTCCTAAACTTAAACGCTGTCTCGTAAAGGAACTGCCTTTAAATTTATTACAAAAAATGAATTTCCCTTGGAGACTCTCCCACTACCCAAGGCGACATAGTCACAAAGTGATTCGAGCAATAGCTTTTAAGTGATCAGATTATAATCACAAAATTATTGAACAACAGATATTGACTGTGAACAGTACACGGAGAGTTCAGACACGCACCATCCTACACTTACTAACAAGCTTCCCACAGCCACCTAGGTCATGATCAGTTCAGTGCAGAATGAGGATCAATTAATTCAGCTATAATAAAAAATTATGGTAATTTAGATGAGTCACACGTCTTAGTACTACGCGTACATCTACATCTACCACGATGTTCCCACTGCTGTAGGTGCTGTGCAAGCCGTAGGCCAAATCAAAATGCTGGCCTGTTTGCTTTGACCACTGACATCCTGTGTGACGTCATAAATTTTACGATGCGAAGGATGTAACCAGGCTGTTATCATTTTCTTTTTTTGTGGTTGTCTTAGTAACTGATGGAAATTATGCTGTTTGTAAACTATCGTGTTTACTCCAAATATGTGATTTACTTGAGTATTGTTACGCAGGAACCTAAGAGCTCAGCTAGAGAAACCAACAACAATTATGAAATTTCCTGGCAGATTAAAACTGTGTGCCGTACCGAGACTCGAACTCGGGACCTTTGCCTTTCGCGGGCAAGTGCTCTACCATCCGAACTACCCAAGCACGACTCACACCCCGCCCTCACAGCTTTACTTCCGCCAGCACATTGTCTCCTACTTTCCAAAACTCACAGAAGCTCTCCTGCGAACCATGCAGAGCTAGTTGTGAGGACGGGGCAAGAGTCATACTTGGATAGCTCAGATGGTAGAGCACTTGGCTGCGAAAGGCAAAGGTCCAGAGTTTGAGTATCGGTCCGGCACACAGTTTTAATCTGCCAGGAAGTTTCATATCAGCGCACACTCAGCTGCAGAGGGAAAATCTCATTCCAATAAATATTATGTTTGTAATCTTGGTTCTCACAAATATTTGGATATTTCTTTTCGTATGTGGCACGATTTCCCACGGTAATGTTAGCTAGGAACCTAATGACGCCGCTTAAACAGTTGCGAGTGGAACGATTAATGATTATAATCTTGATTCTTGCCAATATTTGGCTGTTTTTCTAATATGGCACATTTTTAAGGGCGACACTAGGTATGAACCTATGAGTATGGTTCAAATGGTTGAGAACGAAACAAGTAATTTTTTATTTATAATAAATTCATTTCATATATACTGCGTTTTTACAGATATTTTGCTTCTTTCGAATGTGATACGGTGGCGTAGCATGTATGAAGTGTATTTTTTCGTGGGGGTGCGAGACTGATTTTTGTGGTTGTGTGTAGCGGTTTTGGTATCGCTGTCTTCGTTTGAGCTATATAGGTTAGGAAAAATTTACGATAGCTATTCTTATAGTTGTGATGGGTGACGGCTGGTATCGCTGGAATTCGTGAGTGTTATTTTCCATTTATGTGGTTGTCTTGGAATGACGTTAGTCTTATTGCCGTATTTTTAGTTTGTCCTTACGCCTAAAACTCTTTTTTCCCGTGGCTTTCCCGTTAGTTTCATTTCATTAGAGGCCAAATATCTACCTTGTTTTTATACACACATCAAAAAAAGTATTGCATCACCCCTGTTCCCAGAACTCCTGAAGATAGACCTTGACTGTGGACATTGTACCACAGACACATTCCCTTTTACTGTTTAGGAATGTCACTAAATACGACCGAAGATGTAAACAAACAAGCATGAGCAGCGCCTATTAGACGGAGGGGGTCCGACAGTCGATGAGTTCCTGTCATTGCACAAGGAAGGAGGTGCATGGCTCTTGTTGTCTGTAGTTCAACCATGCCTAGACGGTCAATACCGCGGTTCGATCGCGCCCGCATTGTTACTTTGTGCCAGGAAAGGCTCTCAACAAGGGAAGTGTCCAGGCGTCTCGGAGTGAACCAAAGCGATGTTGTTCGGACATGGAGGAGATACAGAGAGACAGGAACTGTCGATGACATGCCTCGCTCAAGCCACCACTACTGCAGTGGATGACCGCTACCTACGGATTATGATTCGGAGGAACCCTGATAGCAAAACCACCATGTTGCATAAGGCTTTTCGTACTGCCGCAGACATCGTGTTACGACTCAAACTGTGCGCGATAGGTTGCGAGATGCGCAACTTCACTTCCGACGTCCATGGCGAGGTCCATTTTTCCAACCACGACACCATGCAGCGCGGTACAGATGGTCCCAACAACATGTCGGATGGACTGCTCAGGACTGGCATGACGTCCTCTTCACCGATGAGTGTCGCATATTCCTTCAACCACACAATCGTCGGAAACGTATTTGGAGGCAGACCCGGTCAGGCTGAACGCCTTAGACACACTGTCCAGCGAGTGCAGCAAGGTAGAGGTTACCTACTATTTTGGGGTGGCGTTAAGTGGGGCCGACGTACGCCGCTGGTGCTCATGGAAGGAGCCGTAGCGGCTGTACGATGCGTGAATGTCATCTTCTGACCGATAGTGCAACCCTGTCGGCAGCATACTGGCGAGGCATTAGTCTTCACGGACGGCAATTCGCGCCCCCATCGCGCACATCTTGTGAATGACTTCCTTCAGGATACCGCCATCGCGCAACTAGATTGGCCAGCATGTTCTCCATACATGAATATGCCTGGGATGGATTGAAAAGGGATCTAAGCTGAATCGCCGTTGAGGAGTTGGACAATCTGGACCAATCTGGACCAGTGCCTTGATGAACTTGTGGATAATGTGCCACGACGAATACATGCATGCTTTAATGCAAGAGGACGTGCTACTGGGTGTTAGAGGTGCAGGTGTGTACAGCAATCTGGGCCACCACCTCTGGAGGTCTCACTGTATTGTGGAACAACATGCAATGTGTTGTTTTCACGAGCAATAAAAAGGGCGGAAATGATGTTTATGTTGATCTCTATTCAAATTTTCTGTACATTTTCCGGAACTCCCAGAACCGAGGTGATGAAAAACTTTTTTTTATGTGTATATTTGGTTTTGGCCGTGACTGCCTCTCTTATGGTCCCCATCTTAAAGGATGCAAGTGGTCTGTTATTTAATGTTATCTTTGGTTGTCTTCGTAGCTGGTTTCAAATATTTATTTCATGTATGATGTCATAGGTCAAAGGTGACGGGTGAAATCCGACCGCGCTGTAGTCCCCATACAGGAGCGCAGTAACGACATGCGTAGAACGCGCCTTTTCACCGTACAACACCGTCTTCAGACATGTCGACTGCGGAAACAGCTCTCAAGCTGTTCCAGATGCACGGGCGCTGGCGTTGTCAATAGCTCTGTCATGTGCTTATTGATTTCAGTGAATCTGTTAGTGTAATTTACAACTGTCACCCTCCTATTAGAACCATCTCCATGGTTTATGTTTGTTGAGCCGTCGCCAAACATTCGCTGACTGGTCGTGTCCACATTCGTGTCACACTCGCCAATCTTCCAACTCCACTCAGTTGACTGATATTTCTTGGCGGTAGGCGGAGTCAAGCAAATCAGAGATAGCACCTTGAGAAGCGATTAATCAAGCCGTCGATAGTCACGCCTCAGCCGCACAATCAATGACTGCAACGCCTGAGACCGCTCGGCTAATCCCGCGCGGCTAACAGACATATAAGTAAATCAGCAAACTTCATACAACAAACATATACGTAAATCTGTATACTTCATATAAACTTTTACATAACTTAAAAGATAAGTCGCTGGACACGCGAAGCAAAAGTCATTTAAATGCATACATTTGAAGTAACACCTTCTCCCTGTCCAATAGCGATCCATTTTCTTTGCTCCATTGTCAACATCGTACCAGCTTTCTTCATCCCATTTTTTCCTTCGGCTCTGTTTCTCGTCGTGCTATTCCCTGAGATAGGTCACTTTTCAGAGGATCTATTAATTTCTAACCCAGATGTGATTCTTTAGATTCTGCTACCCGGCCTTTACGCTAATCTCTACTTACTCCCGTTATTTCGGAGCATTGTTAATACAATTAACATGGTGGCGATAGTTATGTGGCCGCTGTCCGTATTTTCGTTATCATTTATTGTTGTCGCAGTTTCTATTATTTAAAAATAAATAACTAAACTACTAAAAGTACTCATTGCTTATTAGTGTACAAAGAAATGTTAACTCTGAAGAAACTGTCTGAAAATAATTCTTTTGCATAATCGAATTTTGTTGGGTAAAATAAATGCGTCAATAAAACAAATAAATAAATAAAATAGTGAGCTAAAGAAGATCCAACTCCTCTGCGAATTAACAACCAAGGGATCATTGTTCAGGGCGAGTTAGGCATGGCTTCAGGTTTTTTTCTACATATATACAGGCCAGTAGCGCTTGTTCCTAATTTCAAATAAATAAGAAAACGCTCAGCAACAAATCTTCCGAAGAGCATCTTGCAGGAAGTAGTCCATCATACAGCACTTTGAGACAGGAAAATGTTAAGAAAATGAGGTTCTAATCTCAGAGCCCCTTTACGACTGATCCCTAAAAGACGGAAATGACTCCATTTCCCAGTTACCACATCTTATAAAGCATATGTTCAGCGCTCCTGTACGAAGTCTCAAGCGCGTCCGTGGTCGACTTACTCGCCCCCAGCGCTGTGAGCCTGCGCAGTAAGCTGGGTGGCGTTCTGCACCACTGATTAGCTTGGAAACGATTATAGGCGTACCCAGATCAGTTCAGGGTACTTTTATATTTCTTTAAGGGGGAACGCTCATGAAACCGACCGAAAATGTCGATTTTCAATTCATTTTTTATTTATTAGTAGCGCTCATGGACAATAAGTTTACAGCGTTTCAATGATGAAATCGCATCCGAAGTGCCTGATAAATAATTGAATATGACACGAGCTTCCTGCCAAGCCTACTTATTTAAGCACTACTTCAGTACTAGCCCGGTGAACAAAAATTCCTAGTGTCACTTTCAAGCAAATTTACTCGGGATGCATCTAGAAATCTGTAATATATACTCTTTGATTTTGTAGATCATCTGTGACTCGGTTCTGTATCTTAGAAACAATAAACAATCAGCTACTTCTTTGAAGAAGTAATGCTTGTTTTGTCTTGTGGTACTGACCAAGATTTACGAAAGTGTTCGATTCGTTCATCATTCGATAACGTACAAAGAGTGTATAGAAAAGTGGATAGACACCGTTTGCAGAAGTTATTGAATGCAAGACATGAAAAACAGCAACAAACTAGCTTTCAACATCCGTGCCACATTAGCTGGTGTAAATACCTACAGGCTGCTAGGTATGAAAATCTCTACATTAACAAGAAATGGCTTTCAAATTGTATCCTAGATGTTGTCAATCCCACTGACAGGTTTCTGGCTGATCCTGAACTTCTAAAAATGTGTGTCCGTGGCAAAATCTCCAACGCAGATGATTCTCTAAATATACTGATACGGTAGCGATGCTCTAAAACCACATCTGATACAGCTGTCAGAATTGTAACTTATGATGCAGTTCTTGTATTTGATGGTGGGATAGTAGAAAGAATGCGGATTTAAGATAGAAAATTTCACTTAAGATATCTAGAGAAAAATAGGTTTCAGCACCACTCGGAAGCTGAAAAGTCAGTTGACGAAATGACAATAGACAGAAAACAAAAAACAAGAAGAGAAGCCTTGAGGGAAAAGAAGACCTGAGTACAAATTTGTGGCCTCTTGAAGAAGCGACGTAGAAAGATACGTTAGTTTGAACTTTAAATTCCATTTGCTGAAAACTATGTTGCTTAAAGTTTATGTATCATTTTCTCAAAATTTTTGAATGATACAATTATGAAATTTTTGTGGACTTGTTTCTATAAACTCAACTAATGTAGTCTCAAGAATAAATTTTGAAATCTTGGGTGCAAGCTGAGATTTGTGTGCTTGGAATTTTGCCTGGATTTTATATACTCCTGGAAATGGAAAAAAGAACACATTGACACCGGTGTGTCAGACCCACCATACTTGCTCCGGACACTGCGAGAGGGCTGTACAAGCAATGATCACACGCACGGCACAGCGGACACACCAGGAACCGCGGTGTTGGCCGTCGAATGGCGCTAGCTGCGCAGCATTTGTGCACCGCCGCCGTCAGTGTCAGCCAGTTTGCCGTGGCATACGGAGCTCCATCGCAGTCTTTAACACTGGTAGCATGCCGCGACAGCGTGGACGTGAACCCTATATGCAGTTGACGGACTTTGAGCGAGGGCGTATAGTGGGCATGCGGGAGGCCGGGTGGACGTACCGCCGAATTGCTCAACACGTGGGGCGTGAGGTCTCCACAGTACATCGATGTTGTCGCCAGTGGTCGGCGGAAGGTGCACGTGCCCGTCGACCTGGGACCGGACCGCAGCGACGCACGGATGCACGCCAAGACCGTAGAATATACGCAGTGCCGTAGGGGACCGCTCCGCCACTTCCCAGCAAATTACGGACACTGTTGCTCCTTGGGTATCGGCGAGGACCATTCTCAACCGTCCCCATGAAGCTGGGCTACGGTCTCGCACACCGTTAGGCCGTCTTCCGCTCACGCCCCAACATCGTGCAGCCCGCCTCCAGTGGTGTCGCGACAGGCCTGAATGGAGGGACGAATGGAGACGTGTCGTCTTCAGCGATGAGAGTCGCTTCTGCCTTGGTGCCAATGATGGTCGTATGCGTGTTTGGCGCCGTGCAGGTGAGCGCCACAATCAGGACTGCATACGACCGAGGCACACAGGGCCAACACCCGGCATCATGGTGTGGGGAGCGATCTCCTACACTGGCCGTACACCTCTGGTGATCGTCGAGGGGACACTGAATAGTGCACGGTACATCCAAACCGTCATCGAACCCATCGTTCTACCATTCCTAGACCGGCAAGGGAACTTGCTGTTCCAACAGGACAATGCACGTCCGCATGTATCCCGTGCCACCCAACGTGCTCTAGAAGGTGTAAGTCAACTACCCTGGCCAGCAAGATCTCCGGATCTGTCCCCCATTGAGCATGTCTGGGACTGGATGAAGCGTCGTCTCACGCGGTCTGCACGTCCAGCACGAACGCTGGTCCAACTGAGGCGCCAGGTGGAAATGGCATGGCAAGCCGTTCCATAGGACTACATCCAGCATCTCTACGATCGTCTCCATGGGAGAATAGCAGCCTGCATTGCTGCGAAAGGTGGATATACACTGTACTAGTGCCGACATTGTGCATGCTCTGTTGCCTGTGTCTATGTGCCTGTGGTTCTGTCAGTGTGATCATGTGATGTATCTGACCCCAGGAATGTGTCAATAAAGTTTCACCTTCCTGGGACAATGAATTCACGGTGTTCTTATTTCCATTTCCAGGAGTGTATTATACTTACAGAATTATAGTTAAGAAATTATTTAAATTCTCCTATTCGAAATAGTCACAAAACATCACGAGAGAAGCTTAGTATGTACAAAGAGATTATGTCTCTCGAATAGTTTTTCCGAAGAATCACATAGAAATAAGTTAAATATCTGTCATCCAAGGAACTTAACAGTAAATGTATCAATTTCATGTAAAGCACGGTACAAAATGTCATTGACGTATCTTCAAAACTGTGGACTCAGTGCATCTTCTAAATAGTGTGAGTTTTTCATGAACGTCGCCCCTTACAAAAATTCATTGTAGCAGGTTATTTGGACTACATTTAATTCCTTTCCGATGAAATGTTTCTATGACAGCTACAGCCTTTTATCTTTTAATTCTCCAGGTGGAACAAGGTTTCTTAGCAGTGACCCATGGTACCGCCAAAAACCAGACGAACTGGTGCTGGGGGTCTCAGTTAAGGCTATTTTGGAGGGAATTTCCAGTTGCAGCATTTGCCTTGCAATCAGGAGATTGAAACTTTATAATTTAAATTTGGGACATTATGTCCGGCCCAAAAAAATGTGATGACTTACTGTAGTAAGGGGTTATTTATTTACACCGATGACTTGCGCGACGTATGAAGTATACATATGTCTGATCTGTGCCACACGTCACAGTAAGGGCCGCAAACGAGACACATTAAAAATATGAACACTCCAAAACAAATGACAGTGTCCAGAAGCATTCAGGAGGATTCCTAGACTCGACCGCTAGACTAGGCAATGTACTCCGCAAACAGTCAGCACATCATCTCCGGTTGGACTCTCGTAGAACTTGGTAATATTTCAGAGCTGCGCGTTCCGAGAATCATACCAGAATAAAAGTATCTATGAAAATGAATGCTAATTATCAGCTCCAATAAATCTTGTTCCTTAAAAATACCACAGTCAAGGATGTGGAATTTCTTTTATTTAATACGAATGCTCCTCCGATAAATTACCTACGAATTCAATACCACTAACGAAATTTACGTGTCCACGCACGATAATGCATTTGCAAAGTGTTTTAGGTTTTCCGTTCTAACAACAGCTTTGTCGACCACAGTGGTTCACTAGTTCTCGACTCCACAGGCCGCTAGCACCGTCAAACAGCAATTTTGTACCGGGATCCACTACGGCTGGCCGTCTACACATAGCAGTACTGCCGGCCTACGCTATATCTCTGAAGCGCCAAGCAACGCCTGAAGTAACTCAAAGATTGGGTTGTTTTAGCCAATCAGTTCCGACATGGAGAATGACTGGTTTATGACTGAAATGCAGGCATTTTCATCGGTCTTATCCGGTTAACAGCATTTGCCCATAAATTGCTGACACCTGGCAGAACTTTCAGAAAGTTTATTTCACAACTGAATTATGCTGGAAAAGTACCTCACGTCATGGAGAAGTCTAACTTCTGAGTGAACTTAGCAAAGTACAACTTTCAGTACCCCCCACAGTTCGCTTTACGGAAAGTGGTCGACAGAGACATAGATAGCACTAGTAAAATCCGATAAAAGTTGCTCCGAATACTCTTCTCACAAATGAAATGTTATAAAAAAAATGGTTCAAATGGCTCTGAGCACTATGCGACTTAACTTCTGAGGTCATCAGTCCCCTAGAACTTAGAACTACTTAAACCTAACTAACCTAAGGACATCACACACATGCCCGAGGCAGGATTCGAACCTGCGACCGTAGCGGTCACGCGGTTCCAAACTGTAACGCCTAGAACCGCTCGGCCACACCAGACGGCAAATGTTATAATCTGTATTGCAGTCCCCTTGTTATTTTTCGTAGTAATATAAATTACGACAGTTGTGTGAGTTAGGAGCCTGTTCGAATTCAGTTTCATACAAAATCGGAACACAAAGTCTATTTCCACACGGCATGATCGTCATAAACTTTAGTAAATACTTTCACGACTATAAATGCTGGAAGAAAACAATCTTTTCATAATTTCGGGCAGTCGATCTTTCTCCCTTCTTGTCTGGAAGTGTTTTACTTGTAAGGTCTATAGTCGATACACTTCTTCTCGTTGTGGATCTGATACACTCTGCTAGCCGGAGCACAATCCAACTGCAAAAAGACTCTTTGATGCCACTGGTGTAGAGTCACGATCCATATCGGTAAAGAGCGTAAATCATAATTTTTTAGTTCTAATGTTTCAACTATTTGGGTACTGTAGCGGTGATCGGTAAGAAGCACGATTTTCGCTTAAAGGTGGCCTGTAAGAAACCGTCCAAAATGACGTCTAAATAAAACCGAAATCGATTTGTGTGATTAAAAATATATCTGATATTATAGCAGACGGGAAGAAATATTCATTTCTCTGCAGTAGACATAGGTGTAAATGATACATGCCTTACAGATTAGGCTTGTGTATTAATGCCGGCGCCAAGTAAATATCTATATTTCTAGGCAGCTGTACTCAGTTCTCGAGTAGAAGCACCGAATTTCTACATCTACATGACTACTCTGCAATTCACATTTAAGTGCTTGGCAGAGGGTTCATCGAACCACAATCATACTATCTCTCTACTATTCCACTCCCGAACAGCAAGCGGGAAAAACGAACACCTAAACCTTTCTGTTCGAGCTCTGATTTCTCTTATTTTATTTTGATGATCATTCCTACCTATGTAGGTTGGGCTCAACAAAATATTTTCGCATTCGGAAGAGAAAGTTGGTGACTAATTTCGTAAATAGATCTCGCCAAAACGAAAAACGTCTTTGCTCTAATGACTTCCATCCCAACTCGCGTATCATATCTGCCACACACTCTCTCCTATAACGTGATAATACAAAACGAGCTGCCTTTTTTGCACCCTTTCGATGTCCTCCGTCAATCCCACCTGGTAAGGATCCCACACCGCGCAGCAATATTCTAACAGAGGACGAACGAGTGTAGTATAAGCTGTCTCTTTAGTGGACTTGTTGCATCTTCTAAGTGTCCTGCCAATGAAACGCAACCTTTGGCTCGCCTTCCCGACAATATTATGTATGTGGTCCTTCCAACTGAAGTTGTTCGTAATTTTAACACCCACGTACTTGAATTGACAGCCTTGAGAATTGTACTATTTATCGAGTAATCGAATTCCAACGGATTTCTTTTGGAACTCATGTGGATCATCTCACACTTTTCGTTATTTAGCGTCAACTGCCACCTGACACACCATACAGCAATCTTTTCTAAATCGCTTTGCAACTGATACTGGTCTTCGGATGACCTTACTAGACGGTAAATTACAGCATCATCTGCGAACAATCTAAGAGAACTGCTCAGATTGTCACCCAGGTCATTTATATAGATCAGGAACAGCAGAGGTCCCAGGACGCTTCCCTGGGGAACACCTTACTCGATGATTTGCCGTCTATTACTACGAATTGCGACCTTCCTGACAGGAAATCACGAATCCAGTCGCACAACTGAGACGATACCCCATAGCTCCGCAGCTTGATTAGAAGTCGCTTGTGAGGAACGGTGTCAAAAGCGTTCCGGAAATCTAGAAATACGGAATCAATTTGAGATCCCCTGTCGATAGCGGCCATTACTTCGTGCGAATAAAGAGCTAGCTGCGTTGCACAAGAGCGATGTTTTCTGAAGCCATGCTGATTACGTGTCAATAGATCGTTCCCTTCGAGATGATTCATAATGTTTGAATACAGTATATGCTCCAAAACCCTGCTGCAAACCGACGTGAATGATATAGGTCTGTAGTTAAATGGATTACTCCTACTACCGTTCTTGAACACTGGTGCGACCTGCGCAATTTTCCAATCTGTAGGTACAGATCTATCGGTGAGCGATCGGCTGTATATGAGTGCTAAGTAGGGAGCTATAGTATCAGCGTAATCTGAAAGGAACCTAATCGGTATACAATCTGGACCTGAAGACTTGCCCGTATCAAGCGATTTGAGTTGCTTCGCAACCCCTAAGGTATCTACTTCTAAGAAACTCATGCTAGCAGGTGTTCGTGTTTCAAATTCTGGAATATTCCATTCGTCTTCCCTGGTGAAGGAATTTCGGAAAACTGCGTTCAATAACTCCGCTTTAGCGGCACAGTCGCCGATAACAGTACCATCGGCACTGCGCAGCGAAGGTATTGACTGCGTCTTGCCGCTTGTGTACTTTACATACGACCAGAATTTCTTCGGATTTTCTACCAAATTTCGAGACAATTTCTTCTGACATTCTCTTACTTCAGTATCTGTCTCAGTATACCAGTAAGGAAGAGCCTTCCGTGCTTTAAACTAACGACTATAAATAGTTTAATTCTGCTACATGGAGTACTGTCTTGTGAAAGTCATAACTATTACACTAGGATGTCGTCGCTGATTTGTGTTTGGCGTAAATTTCAGCTGAAGGTAGCGCCATGTGCTGGCAACGAAAGTAAAGAACCAGAACCCAAGCCTGCAGCTTCCACGTCATTCGGCGACAATGCGGAACGAATCGGCTTCTCCTGCAACCTGACATTCCACGGCGATATTCGGCTACCGTGCTAAAACGACGCAGGCGCTATCAAACTGGAAACTTACTGGTAACAAATCAAAGTTCACACCCAGAGATCGTAAACAGTGCCGTTTTCACACACGGGGTTTTTTCAACATTATAGGCCTCTACTTTTAAGGTTATTCCTAAAGCATATAAACTTCTCTGCATACCAAAAGGCTAGAAGATTCTTAACTTCGATCTCTTGCAACAAGTATAGTTGGATATTAACCTACAGAAAGTACAGGGAACATATACTTGATCGACGCAAAAAAAAAAGAAAAGAAGATAAAAAAAAGAAAACACGAAAATATAAAGTTTTATGCTTTCAATTCTCAGTCTGATACGGTACTTTCTTGGGGAAGAGCAACAAGCTGGAAAGGCAAGAGTGAATAATTATACGTGAGAAAGCAAATGGCAATTTTAGCAAAAAGCGTTATATAAGCCAAGTGTTGAACGTTTATTTGATTTTCGAAGCAGCATGGGCTCTTCTCTGCCACCAAACATTTTTCGTTTCGTATCCGTTATCTGAAGAGCTCGCCTTATTAAATCATGGTAACATTTTGTGACTTTTTTTAGGTTTATTCCTGTCTTACCTGTTACCTCCAGAGGTCTCTATGATTTTTCTATGCAGTCTTTCAGTTTAGAGCTACACGTACCATTCTATCAATAAAAATTTGATTTTTCGTTTTTCCTGTTAGGTTGTTACACATTTCATAATAGATATACTCCAAACTTATTCACGTTGGTACTTCACGATTTTTTTTCTAAATCATTCATTTTCTTTGTGTTTGATTGTAGTAAAAAAATGAGGTTCATTTCATATTCGATAAAATTGTTTAGTGTTTCCTTTGCACTCAGATATTTTTTATATGCTCATTATTCTTCGCAGTGATTGTAGCACCTATACTTTTTTCTCACTGAATGCCATTTTCTGTTCTGTCTTTGGTTGATTAGAAACAAAGAGTGTTATCTCTACTTAGTGGCAGACTCTACTTCCTTAATTTTCTTTTCTTTCTCATAATCTTTGCCTTCCCTGAACATTGTGCTTCGACGGGATCTATAGTACGAGATCGGAAATACCTGCAACATAAACTTTCAAATAGCATCTTTTACTACTTGATGAAGAAACAACAGTCAAATTCTGCGTCAGCAAGTAATTTTTCGCATCTAGAGTTGCTCGATCTTACTATAGCCTTCTGCTTGCTAATTGTACCCTAAACCCAGACTTGGTCCCGAATTAAGGCGTTTTCGATACTGAGCTTTCAGTCTCTTGGGATCGCCTCAAAGGACGACTCTAAGGTTCAGCTAGCCACCTATCACTCTATGCGTTTTTCAATTTCCACAGAGGCTAATCAGCAGGGCAATACGAAAGATTATCGTGTTCGAACGGGCGCAAGATTTCATGGTACGCCACTGCATTGGATACTGTATCAAGACTGTTCGAACAGTCACGTGACTTTTGGCTCACGCTACGCTTGCCGAAGAAATTACGAACTATTCACAACAATAAGCTGTGGCTGTACAGAACTTCGACGATTTGATGAAGCAGTGGAGGAAATAGCATTCAATCCTACCAATGCACAAACTCCTATTATGTCTGAACAAATTTACAATACCAATCCCCTTACGGTACCGGTATGTGTGGATATATAAACATTTGTGGTAAAGTTTTAGTAAAGGTTACGGGCGAAGACGAAAATATTGGACCCTAAAAAAATATTGCTTGAATGAAATCAATATAATATTTCATTCGTTAGTGAGAGGCATTAATGATTTATCAAGCAGGTTGTAAATGATCAGTTTAGTCCCTGTTCACATATTACAATAACACATAAAAACATTTCGTGGTTTTAATCAGTTTGAAAACAAGACGGCGACGTTCATGTGAAACAATCAAGACAATTAATCGAGAATTAAATACCGAGAAAACTAGATGTATGGTAATAAGTGACTGTAATTTTTATCGCAAGAATATGTTACAGCAGAATGTAACGTCTTGAAGATAGTACCATCGGACCTCACTAGGTCGTGGGAAGAGCGAAAGCTCGAGTGTTGGAAAGAACCACGATTGCAGTCGTTTATACATTTATTAGTTGCTGCTGTTACGCGTGAGCTGCACCCGAGAGGATATTTCAGTCCGTGTTTCAGTTATTTTAATTTTTAAAATACGTAGTACATTAAAAACGCCAAGACAGATCGTTGTGATAATACCAACAAAAGCCGCTAGATCGCAGGCCAAGATCTAACAGTACCCGAGACTTCTCGAACGGTCACGTAAACTGTTCGAACAGTTCGAGTCGTGTTCAAATACAGCCCTATTTAGCAACTATTCGAAAGAATTTGGCTTAACCACAACCTCAGCTGAGACAGTTGATAACAGGACTGCCTGTGGAAGACGGATAACTGAATTCGATACCCGGTTCAGCACACATTCACAACCGATCGGTACACTGACCCTTAAATTTTTACAGTGCCGCTATCAGTCTTAAAGTAAATACTACTTCATGTTACTGCTCTTTTATTAAGCGTTTCAAACCTCAGCTCGTCCTCAAGCAATCGCTGAAAATATGTGTGACTCTTTTATGCTGTTTAGAAACGTACTTGTTCCATTCGCTCAAGGTATTTAAAGTTCACAATAGTAATGCCACTTTACTCTCAAGCTTGCCTGCACTGCTCCTAATTTCTATCTCTGGTTTGGTTTTCCGGCGGTGTTAGTTGTTCTTTAACAGTGCTAAACAGCAGTTGGATATGTTAGTAATGGAGATTTCCTGATACACACTTCCTGTACGGGTTCACTGTACCGCCTGTGAGTTATTATACTGAGTTTTGTGTTGTACGACTCAGTGATTGCATACAACAAGAATTTTGTCTCTTGCGTAAGTATTTTCACAGAAATAATTGTGATCTTGGAAATTTCCATCTCTGCATAAGGATTAGTTTTCACTAAAGTGAGGTCTCGCAGGATGTGGGTGCTGCGATGTTTGTGTACGTCTGCTTAAGGTTAGCCATTAATACGGGCTCATCGGGAGATAGATGGGGTCGAAGGTTGAAAGAAGCGTAGTGATTTGAAGGGCAGAGGGGGGCAAGAGCCAAGGGGAAGAAAAAACCTCTGCGATAGTTGGGTTGGGTTGTAAGAGCAGTAGCGGTTTTCTTGCTGCCTGCGACAGGTCATGCAGGGATATTATTTGTTAGTAACGGGTACCATGCAGGTCGATCGATACCTTTGACGCTGTGCGGTGGTTTTACTCGGCCGCTGCCACTGGGTGCCGGTGTTGATTTCTCCGTCAGCGTCAGCACACCTATAACTGTTAGGTTCATGAACTTTTTGTGTCCAATATGTCATATATCAGACTCACAGTGTAGGGTACTGTAGGCGGTTTGTTTGTGCGTCAGTGGGCGAGCTTTATCGGTTTTCCTGCTGTAGCCTCTTGGCTGGCTTTAAAATCAGCTGGCATGTCCAATCAACGTTGCTGATATGCGGGGGCTTGCCAATGTTGACGCTTGTGGGTCCATGTCAGATTGCCATAGGTGGTTATGCCCTAGCTAGTAGTGAATACATCGTAGCTACTTATTACCTTGTTTTGAGCCACTGATGACAGCTGGCTCATTACATTAAAATAGTCAGAAAATACAGTATCTGATCAAAAGTATCCTGATGCCCATATGGAATGCGGACTTGATCAGTAGATGTCACTAGAGGCAGATTCACCAGTGTAAAAGGAGGCAGGGAGTATTGCGTTGTCAGTAGAGAAGCAATAAAGGAAAAATGGGGCTCATTACATTAAAATAGTCAGAAAATACAGTATCTGATCAAAAGTATCCTGATGCCCATATGGAATGCGGACTTGATCAGTAGATGTCACTAGAGGCAGATTCACCAGTGTAAAAGGAGGCAGGGAGTATTGCGTTGTCAGTAGAGAAGCAATAAAGGAAAAATGGGTCTGTAAGGAAATCTCAGTGACTGAACTTGAGGTGGTGTAAAGAGTGACGGCTTTGGTTGGTGGATGAGTGGGACGAATTATTTGGGACGATGACTTACACTGTAAGTATGGGGACAAAGCGGGCGTCAGCGTATTTTGTTAGTGCAGGTTGCACTCAGGGGCAAACCTATGTTCTCTGCCACAGGGGCCGGCTCTGATGATTGAAGAATAGATCATTACTATTTATTGCAAACGTAAGATTGTTATATTCCTACATTGTGACTGTGATTCTCTCACTGTTATTTTTACTACATTATGGTGTTTTGCCCCCCCCCCCCCCCCAAGTACTTCCTTCCAGGTTTCCATTTACAAACACATGCTTCAGTATTGTGCTTTCAGTCATAGCACTTCCACAGATTCGTTACATACGTCACAGAGCCGCTTCACAGCGCAGTTTGATAGTACATTCAACCCAAATAACAACGAATGTGGCAATTAAAGAGTCTGAATCTCGGAGAAGTTCACCTTGCCAGTGATATACACTTTATGTTTATTTTAGTTATCCACCTGTCTGTTACTTTAAACTATACAGTATTTATGGCAAAATCGAAACTGTCAATGTTTAATTGAGGTATCATTACAAAACGGTAAAACAAAAATATGCCACACATCACCTCAATACTTCGTAGAACGTGAGTAAAAGATGTGTCTGTTATTCGTAACCAACTTTTGCAGTTATCAGTAATAATAGGAAACTCTTGTTATTGATCATAATAAAGAACTTTCTACTGACCACAAAATAACAACAACATATGTAATGTTTGTGCGTATAAGCTGTAGCTGCATCAAAAATAATTGCTTTGTTTACATAAAAGGGTAGAAGTCGCGTGGTCAACTAACTGCTGTTGCTTATAAAATGCAATTAATATTCTGTAAGGATATAAAATACAAATTGAACTAACACTGAAATGATGTGCAGTTCTAATTACGTGCAAAACAAACAATCAAACTAAAACGCAAAGAGAATTCTTCAGTTCCCAGTTTCTCTAGTAAACATTCATTTATATTTCGTTCACTACCAATGCTATCAATACTACCTACAACCCTACCATTTTGCAGAGGTTACTTGGGCTCTCAGCCATGAACTGATCTTTGTTGTTTTAAAGAGAAAACTGTACATTAGTTCGAGGAATAAAAACTGTGTTCATGTATAACTAACAGTAATTGACCTTGGCCCCTTTCCACAACCTGATCCGCTCTGTGCCGGGAAACCAGATTTCAAGCTACCTTGAACATAATAACCTTCTCCATGCCAACCACCATCGATACCGAAAACATTGTGTAAGTAGGCTGTTTAGGTTTTTTTATTGGTAACGCCGCCGCCACGTAGCGCTCTGTATAAAAATCACTGGCTGTGCCGTGTGCAGTCTGTGGCTGGTTTGCATTGTTGTCTGCCATTGTAGTGTTGGGCAGCGGCAGCTGGATGCTAACATCGCGTAGCGTTGCTCAGTTGGAGGGGAGCCGCGTGGGGAGAGAGATGGCAGAGTTTTGAAATTTGTAAGAATTGGTGTCATGAACTGATATATATATATATATAATGACTATTAAGGTAAATACATTGTTTGTTCTCTATTAAAATCTTTCATTTGCTAACTGTGCCTCAGTAGTTAGTGACTTCCGTAGTTTGAATCTTTTAGTTAGCTGGCGGTAGTGGCGCTCGCTGTATTGCAGTAGCTCGAGTAACGAAGATTTTTGTGAGGTAAGTGATTTGTATAACGTATAGGTTAATGTTAGTCAGGGCCATTCTTTCGTAGGGATTTTAGGAAGTCAGATTGCGTTGCGCTAAAAATATTGTGTGTCAGTTTAAGCACATTCGTGTATAATTGTTCAAAGAGGACGTTTCACATAGACCAGTCTTGTATAATTTTTCTAAGGGGACGTTTCAATTGGTAATGTGAAGGCCAACTCGCACTTTTCTTACATGTCATACTGAAACCCTTGCATCAAGGCATTCAGACAGTAGCACTATTTCTTGATTTCCGAAAAGCATTTGACTCAGTACCACACCTACCCTAATTGTAAAAAGTTCGCTCATATGGCGTATCAAGTTAATTTTGTGACTGTACTAAGGACATTTTTGAAGGAATGACACTGCATGTTATCCTGGATGCGGAGTCATTGTCAGATGTAGAAGTAACTTCGGGTGTTTCTCAGGAAATTGTGTTGGACCCTTGCTTGTTGTATATTAATGACCTTGCGGACTATATTAGTAGTAAACTCAGACGTTTTGCAAATTATGCAATTATGTATAAAGAAGTACGTCTAAAAGAAGTTGCATAAATATTCAGACAGATCTTGATAAGAATCCAAAGTGGTGCAAAAATTGGCAACGTGCTTTAAATGTTGAGAAATGTAAAACTGTGCACTTCACAAAACGAAAACACATAGTATCCTATCACTATAATAACAATTAGTCACAGATGGAATCGGCAACTCATACAAATATTTGTGTGTAAATAGAATGACCATGTGGCTCACTTAAGGGAAAGACAGGCATAGACCGACTCATTGGAAGAATGCTGGAAAGTGTAATCAGTTTACAAATGAGACTGGTGACAAATGACTCGTATGACACATTCTAGAAAATTGCTCAACCATGTGGAATCCTTGCCAAATAGGACTAATGGGTGATATTGAACGTATATACAGAAGGGCAGCACGAATGGTCACAAGCTTGTTTAGGTGGTGGCAGAGTGTTACAGTGATTCTGGGGTAACTGAACTTGTAGACTCTTGAAGACAGACGTAAACAATTCCAAGAAAATCTACTAACAAAGTTTCAAGAACTGGCCTTAAATAAGTGATGATTCTACGAATATACAGGGTGAGTCGCGTAATAAGTAACACCTCCTTTATTCCGGAGGCGATTGCACGTAACGGCATGCGGTTTTCGGCGAATCATAGCGGACTATGGGGCACATACGGTGGTACTTGCACAATAATTACAACGTTTATATTGACCGAGATAATGAGGCAAGTACATGTTTTTTAAATGGGACGCTATACTTTTTTAACCATCATTCGAACGCTCTGTAAAAGACGCGTATAGTGATGAAACGCATGTTGCTATTGTGATTCAAGCTTTGCTTAAAAGAGGGCAGGTGAGGATTTACCTACGAAGCGTAGGCTGTGCATGCCGCATAGAGCACGGCAACTCGGCCCGCTGGTCGCGCGAGGCGAGTTTACACTCTGCAGCCGCTTCCGACCGCCTCGACCTTCAATCGTACAATATCTCCCAGCGTCTTTTATGCGAAGTTTGAATCACCATAGCAACATGCGTTACGTCACTACACGCGTCTTTTACAGAGCGTTCGAATGATGGTAAAAAAAGTACAGCGTCCCATTTAAAAAAACATGTACTTGCCTCATTATGCCGGACAATATAAACGTTGTGATTATTGTGCATGTACCAAAGTATGTGCCCCATAGTCCGTTATGATTAGCCGAAAACCGCATGCCGTTGCGTGCAATCGCCTCCGGAATAAAGGGGGTGTTACATATTACGCGACTCACCCTGTATACTACCCCGTACGTATCGCTCACATAGGGATCTTGAGGACACGCTTAGAATAATAACAGCAGGCACAGAGGCATTCAAACATTATTTCAGCGCTCCACACGTGAATGGAACGGGAAGAAGCCTTAATAATTGGTACAGTGGAACATTACCTCTGCTGTGTACTTCGTGTTGGTTGCAGAGTATGGTTGTAGATCTAGGTGTAGATGTAGTTATGGTAAAATGCAGTTCTAAGTACCAGCGTTTGTTTCATGCACTGATGGTCTTTAAGTATAATAATTCCGTATTCCCTAATGGTTCTTCTTCCGATAGTCAGCTACGCTGTCTGCGAAGGAGCCTCATAATATCAGACAAGTAATTTATACTTCAAGCGGCCTTGTATAGCACCAAACATTTCCTGGGAGTCACGTAAAACGGAATGTATGTTATGATCTGTGTTTACTGCTGGTTACCCTCCTCTACCCATCCTCCCCCTCCCATTCCTCATCCCCATCCCTCAGCAGACAAACCATACACTAGCAAAAAGCTTAGTGAAGGTTTCTTCTAATGTGGACAGACAGTTATTCCAGAGTGTCAAATATTTCGATATTGGTGCTGTTACCTCGCCTTTCTCCTGTAATATAGCTTCCTGGTTAATTCCTTTTCGGTATTTATCCCCGTTTTCATTTATTCGTTCTCTCATTCGAAACTTAAGATTTCGTTGGAAACGAAGCGGTTCTCATTAGTAATCGGAAGACAAAAACCCGAGTTTCGCAGGTCGATAACAGTTTCAATAACTCGTTATTTAGCAGAGATCCCATTTTGGGCGAGGCAGAGAAGGCGGACGAGAGGGAGCATGTGGAATGCGCGGACAGTGGCTGGGGGTAGGGCGGCTTGCCTGCCACCTGGCGGCGGCCCGCGGCAATTACGGAGCGGCCACGCAGGGCACCGCACGACTCCCGATAATGACGCGCACACACTTTAATGATGATATTTTGTGAGCTAGTGTTGATTCCATTTTCTTCCACTTAAGATGGTGGCCGGCGATTGGTGTGGGACGGGTTTATTAACTGCCGCGCGCGCCGGCCGGCCCGCACGATGGGCGATAAGGCGCCGGGCGGCCGAGTCTGTCCGGGCGCGGCGGGGCTCAGCCGCGGAGCGTTTCTGTGCTCTGTGGGCGCAGCAGGCACGCCGCGGCGTTGTTCCCGCGAACCCCCGCAGTTACCGCCGCCACCCCCGCATACGGTAAACTAAACAGCCTCCACATGCAGCGCGTGATCCAGCCAGCTCGTGAACTGCAAGCCCACTGGAAAAAAGTCACCTCCGGGGCATAACACGCTGAAACCGTACAACACTGCCTCTCCGCCTGGTAATTAAGAATTAGACCACCATCAGAAAGTAGGGCACCTTACTGTTGTCTTCACCGAACTGAGACCATTACCAAGGCAACAGGAGGTGTGGACAGCGCTGACGATGTGGAAACTAACTGAAGTCCTCGAGCTTCCGCCATTTTGGTGTCCTGGGTCGGGCTGACTTGGGGGTCATCGGTCTCATCGGAATAAGGAAGGATGGGGAAGCAAGTCGACGGTGGACTGTCAGAGGAACCATCCCGGCATTTTCCTGAAGCGATTTAGGGAATTCACGTAAAACCTGAATCAGGATGGCCGGACGCCGGATAGAACCGTCGTCCTCCCAACTCCAGTGTGCTAACCACTGCGCCACCCTGCTCGGTTTGGTGTCCTGCTCACCGCCAATTGCATCATTCGCGTTCCGTGCTCGCTGCCGATTTTTTCGTAATATCTTACACTTGAACGTTATATATTCTAGACACAGCGTAAGAATCACAACTGCATGGCAAGTGGTGTGATACTTTAATTTCATTTATTAGTCATATATCACTTACGAGTAGCTTTTACATCCGAAACTTCCTGGCAGATCGAAACTGTGTGCCGGACCGAGCCTTGAACTCGGCAGTTTTGCATTTCGCTCCAGGTTGTGGCAAAGCCATGTCTCCGCAATATTCTATTTTCCGGCAGAGCTAGTTCCGCAAGTTTCGCAGGAGAGCCTTTGTGAAGCTTGGAAGGCAGGAAACGAGGTATTGGCGGAAGTAAAGATGTGAGGACGGGTCGCTAATCGCGCATGTGTAGTTCAGTCGGCACGGTAGCTTAGCGTGTTCTTTTTTTTTTTTAGTAAACTGAGTGAATGGATCAACAATATACTTCAAAGGGTGTCATGGGACGTCGTCCCAAACAAATGCAACAAAAAGTAACGAAAAAATGGATTAAATAAGGTGGGTAGAGCACTTGTCCGCGAAAGGTAAAGGTCTCGAGTTCGAGTATCGGATCTGGCACACAGTTTTAATCCGCCAGGAAGATTCATATCAGCGCACACTCCGCTTCAGAGTGAAAATTTCATTCTGGTTTTAGATGTAATAATTCATTACATATGTGAATGTAGGCTTTCTCGCTAGAAGATGATGGGTGCCATTCTCATGATCTTTGCCACAATATGGTGAGAGTGACACTCACCGAAACGTCGCGGATTCTCGACGCAGCTACCCGAATGGCAGCCCGGGAAGATTTCATCAGTTCATTACATGTTCCTGTTTTTCAGCCAAGTTCGTCTTTTCTCTGAACTTTAATTCCTATTCCAAATTTTTCTTTGGTTTGTTTACTGCTTCTTCACCGTACAGGGTGAATAATGTCGGGGGTAGTCTACAAGCCTTTCTCACTTTCTCAATCACTGCATCCCTTTCATGCTTATGTTTTACATTCATCAGTCATTTTCGAGAACTTCCAGCTGATTTTTAACCAGCCATATCCTTAGATATAGAGTATCTTACCCTACACTAGTTTCTCGGGGCATGCCGTGTCCAGCTGTTGCCATTCATCAACGATTAGACTGCATTTTTTTCATGTTGAGAAATGAGAAGGAGCGAGTTGTTTTACTTGATAAAAACTGTCTATAGCCAAGACCGCTTAAATACTTCTTTATTCTTGACGACCGGTTTCGACAACTTTGCTGTCATCTCCAGGTCTAATTTCGGATACTGCTTGGGTACCCAATTTCGACCATCTGACAAATGCCCCCTTTTACAGATTTCAATTTTTATCTCGTTTCAGAAGATGGCTGAGAAGAAGAGAATTTGTTGGGCACAAGAAAATAGGAGGATGACAATGGCAGTCTTTAGAAACGAGGAATGGGATTTTTAAAGGCGTCCAAAGTGTTTCAAGTGACAGAATCTACACTTTTAGATTACGTAAAGGCAGTAAACTTGGAGAGGAAACTGGACTCTAGGATAGGTAGAACTGTACTTTAGGAAGAGCATTCAGCACAAGTGAAGCTGAAGTGCAAGAGAGCAATTTTAGAAGACCTAGGAGAATCTTCAAAAAAGGGAGAACGCCAACCCACCCCAGAAGCTACCCAGAACACAAAAGTAGCTAAACAGAGTAGGAGTCAATGAATACCGACATGTGAGTTATCATCTACTGATAATTTCGGAAGTTCTTTTCCATGTCTCGACAGATGATGAAGATGGCGTAGATGAGGAATGCATGTATCGTTCTGTCCCATACCGTGAAAATAAATCTGTAGGAGATTGGATAAAGTGTTTAGGATGTTTGCGATGGCTACATGAACTGTGTGCTGGGACTGAGGAACAGGTCTGGAAGACGCACAATTGTAAAAACTGCAAATGATAGCTTCAATGCAGTTATAAGTGTATCACTATTATAAGCAATTAGAAAATCTGAGCATTACATTTTGTACTTTTTGTAGGAAAACAGTATTCCTATACGTATGTTGTTTTGATTTTTTCTTATGAAATAACCCTTTCCGAAATTAAGATCCACACTATCTGAACTTGTCCGCACTTTTAGTACACTCTCCAACATGCACAAGTTTTTTTGACATAAATAATGAAATGAAATGTGTTGACTTTCAGTATAAAAGGTTACATATAACCAAAATTTAGTATGTTTTTCATACCTTAGTCATTTTTGGAAACTTTCAGCTGATTTTTAACCTCCATTTACCTTAGATTTCCTTAGCTATCCAAAAATTGGGTATATTGAGAAATGAGAAGGAGCGATTTGCTTTAATTAATAAAAACTATAGTCCAGATCGCATAAATACTTCTTTAATTTCGATAAACGGTTTCAAAAGACTTTGCTGTCAGCTCCTGGTCTTCAAAAATTGTTGTTACATAACTTGTTCATTATGAGCTGGAACCTCAAACCGAGTTGTCACACTAATGTGTAAAATATAGCACAATTATATAATATTTTGTCAAAAATAAAACATTTACAATCAAAAAGCGCCTTGTGCACATGGCCATGTCCGCACATGTAGGCTGATAGATGACTGCTAAATCTTGAAAATCACAATATAACAGTAAAATGCAAACTAGCACATTTCATTACGTTAGGCTGACATGTTGCATTCATCGTTGATCCACTTTAGGCGACATACACTCCTGGAAATTGAAATAAGAACACCGTGAATTCATTGTCCCAGGAAGGGGAAACTTTATTGAAACATTCCTGGGGTCAGATACATCACATGATCACACTGACAGAACCACAGGCACATAGACACAGGCAACAGAGCATGCACAATGTCGGCACTAGTACAGTGTATATCCACCTTTCGTAGCAATGCAGGCTGCTATTCTCCCATGGAGACGATCGTAGAGATGCTGGATGTAGTCCTGTGGAACGGCTTGCCATGCCATTTCCACCTGGCGCCTCAGATGGACCAGCGTTCGTGCTGGACGTGCAAACCGCGTGAGACGATGCTTCATCCAGTCCCAAAAAGCTCAATGGGGGACAGATCCGGAGATCTTGCTGGCCAGGGTAGTTGACTTACACCTTCTAGAGCACGTTGGGTGGCACGGGATACATGCGGACGTGCATTGTCCTGTTGGAACAGCAAGTTCCCTTGCCGGTCTAGGAATGGTAGAACGATGGGTTCGGTGACGGTTTGGATGTACTGTGCACTATTCAGTGTCCCCTCGACGATCACCAGAGGTGTACGGCCAGTGTAGGAGATCGCTCCCCACACCATGATGCTGGGTGTTGGCCCTGTGTGCCTCGGTCGTATGCAGTCCTGATTGTGGCGCTCACCTGCACGGCGCCAAACACGCATACTACCATCATTGGCACCAAGGCAGAAGCGACTCTCATCGCTGAAGACGACACGTCTCCATTCGTCCCTCCATTAACACCTGTCGCGACACCACTGGAGGCGGGCTGCACGATGTTGGGGCGTGAGCGGAAGACGGCCTAACGATGTGCGGGACCGTAGCCCAGCTTCATGGAGACGGTTGCGAATGGTCCTCGCCGATACCCCAGGAGCAACAGTGTCCCTAATTTGCTGGGAAGTGGCGGTGCGGTCCCCTACGGCACTGCGTAGGTTCCTACGGTCTTGGCGTGCATCCGTGCGTTGCTGCGGTCCGGTCCCAGGTCGACGGGCACGTGCACCTTCCGCCGACCACTGGCGACAACATCGAAGTACTGTGGAGACCTCACGCCCCACGTGTTGAGCAATTCGGCGGTACGTCCACCCGGCCTCTCGCATGCCCACTATACGCCCTCGCTCAAAGTCCGTCAACTGCACATACGGTTCACGTCCACGCTGTCGCGGCATGCTACCAGTGTTAAAAGACTGCGATGGAGCTCCGTATGCCACGGCAAACTGGCTGACACTGACGGCGTTGGTGCACAAATGCTGGGCAGCTAGCGCCATTCGACGGCCAACACCGCGGTTCCTGGTGTGTCCGCTGTGCCGTGCGTGTGATCATTGCTTGTACAGCCCTCTCGTAGTGTCCGGAGCAAGTATGGTGGGTCTGACACACCGGTGTCAATGTGTTCTTTTTTCCATTTCCAGGAGTGTATATGGTACAATTGGTACAGCTGGTGTTGTACCATATTCGCCGTCTGAAGTGGACATCAACGAATGAAACATGGCAAGCTAACGTAAACAGATGTGCTAATGTGCATTTTACTGTATATTGTGGTTTTTAGTACTTACAAATCAAGTGCGAGCGTTACATAAACGGACGTGGTCATGTGCACAAGCTGTTTTTTTTATCTAAATGTTTGTTTTCTGATACTCCTTTGTATAACGTGCTACATTTTATCCACTAATATGACAACTTGGCATCAGGTTCAAACTCACAAGTAACACATTTTGTAACAAAAATGACAGTAAAGTTTGTCGAAACAGGTTGTCGAAAACAAACGAAGTTTTTCCCAAATATTACATCCGGTAGAGCAGTCGGAAGCAATCTTTGGTGAACCGCCGACCTGATTTACATACTTACATGAGCTCGTGGACCGCACACGGTCTTTGTTGATGAATTGCGCAGTGATGAATTCTTAAATTAGCTTTCTTAATATTAAATTCAGCAGGTTTCTTATTTCATATTCCAATAAAACCTTTTCGTAAACCAACCACAGTAGGAGCTCCATCAGAGCAAACTGTAGCAACTTGACTCCACTGATGACAGAACGTTTTGATGATTGTTTTCGCTTTTCGTAAATATCTTCTACAGTAGTGGTTATTTCCAAAGGTTGTAACGCTAATAATTGTCCCTTATATTGCACTCCACATCTACACAGCGAACAAAAACTGCTGAGCTGTGTGTAACAAATCACTGCTCTCGTCCGAAGTGATTGCAAAGCTTCGAATAAGGCAGCACGATTACAAATACTTTTTTTTTACTATTATCACCCATCATACTAATTCGTCGAACCACTGCTCGCCTCGATAAACACTGAATGGAACTCATTTTCTTTATTGGGACATCAGCTGCAGTGCACCGCGTTGCCTGGTATGTTTAATATCTGGCACCCAAAATGGTTATCCCTGTGCCTTGTTGATATTCATAGCGAACGTAGGCCGCATGGGAAACTGCAACCGCTTTAAATCGAATGGCGTATCTGAATCACTGGGTGTCAACGTAATCTTCACCTATAAGAAAAGTTGATTAGTTGTGCCATTTATCGTTACATTTTGCGATAAGTATCTCGTTGTGTTTCTGGAGAATTCATCTTCTTTTCACAGTTTCAAGTAGGGCTGGGTTTGAGCAGGACTCGAAGTGTTCCAACAGTTCACGCCACAGTTAGACAAATCCCGGGTTCTGGTCGATCTCATCCGCCTTACGATCCAGTGATATTGGTTGGTATCATATCCACGACCTGCGTTAGCATTCGTATGGCACTATAAATTTTAATAATAAAAAAAACTATGAAACACGGACTACAATATCTTCTAGGGTTTATGTCATGTGTTACAGCGGCAACTAATCAATAACTAAGAATCAGCAATCATTTTTCTGTCAAATTATCGAGCTTTCCCTTGTCCCGCGATCTAGTTACGACGATGGTACTATCTTCGAGACTTGTCACTGAACTTTATTCTCGTAATAGGAATTACAGCCCGTTTACAACGACATACTTTGTTTGTTGCGCTTTTAGTTTTTTTTAAATTTTCTACAGTGTTTCATCTGAATGTAGAAATTTGATGTAAATCTGAGAAGAACTTTGACGTAAATCGGTCAAGTACTTTTGAGATGCCTGGTAAGAACGTTTCTCCTTTATATGTTTTATATTTATATATTGTGTACATTGAAATATGCTGTATGTATCTCCAGTCAAATGTTCATTAGCGGATTGTGTAAAAATTTGAGGTAAATCGGCTAATAACTTTCAGAGATTTTTGGTAACAGCTTTCCAGCTTTCTATACTACATCCATATATGTTCCAAGTCAGATTATGAAACCTTACGTAGACAATGACCTTCCTCTTGCCTTGAAGGTAACGTGTGAAACATTTCATTGACAACAGAAAAAAATAGATTCGTACGATTTAAAACAAACGAAGAAACGGACTCTCTTTTTCACATATACAGCAGATGGTACATCTGCAATGTCCAAGAACCACGAATTCGCATTCAGAAAAAAGGCTTTAACGATTTGATATTTTTTCTACTTATTATACAACTAGCTTTAACCGAATTGTCGCTCTATGTCCTCGGGTTGGGAAACATTTGCGATTGCTCGTTCAAATTGTGAATCAATGTTTTTACTTCGTCTTTCTGCAGTTCTCCTGTAAGATGTCATCTAGCAATGTTTTTCGTAAAAAAGTGCCTTTTAATATGATTTCCTTCACAACAGATAATGCTTTAGTATACAGCAAGCAGACAGGTTTATTTTTATACATGGTAAAGAAATAATCCTCCGTTCACTTCCCCTGATAATTTAGCTGCATCTACTTTTCTCATTTTGCGATTGAACTCAATAAAGACTTATGGAAATGCACGAAATTAACAAATAGCTAGCTCAGAGCTTTACACGTGAACCGGCAATAGATAGCTAGCTTGTCCGTCAGGCTATAGCCCCTGCTGCCGTTGATCAAAGCGGCACATTTTGCGAGTAATCGCAAATTTTTTGCCATTGTTGCCTATTACCAACGTTTGTGATCTGTCAATGTGGTACCACAGACGTCGGCAGTAAGCTTTTAATAACGTGTGTGCCGTCCGTTGTGGCCGAGGTTCTAGGCGCTTCAGTCCGAAACCGCGCGACTGCTACGGTCGCAGGTTCGAATCCTGCCTCGGGCATGGATGTGTGTGATGTCCTTAGGTTAGTTAGGTTTACGTAGTTCTAAGATCTAGGAGACTGATGACCTCAGATGTTAAGGCCCATAGTGCTCAGAGCCATTTGAACCATTTTTTGAATAACGTGTGTTTGCTGTCGGCAGTGATCCAGAGGTGAAAATACTTCTCCCTGCACACCTTCACGGCAGTGAGTTGTTTCGCCAACTCTCCGCACGCACACGATCAGATGGTCCATAAATTTGCACTTAGGCTAGAAACGTGTTTCTCTACGTTGTTAAAATCCAGCGGTGACGGAATGCCACTGCACAGGCGCTCGGTGAACAAAATTTTCAATAGCCGGCGTCATGAAGTGCAAACCCGAGGCGAGCCGAGCATCGGTGGAAATATTTGAATATGCTTACTGAGTGGAGTCGAATGCGAGTGCCTCACTCTGTATTCTACGAATCTCTTCAGCAGGCAGAACTGAAGTCAATCATGGATCGGATACGGCCTGCGGGTCCGGTGTCTCTCCCGCGCAGTAGAGAATGGATGTACGTACCTGCTAGTACACAAGAACCTCGTTTATACGGACTGAGTGGAACCGGATGTTATCTAGATTACCGAAAATTCGAATAATCCGGACATATTCCACTAAATGCAAAACTCTAAAACATACTACAATACATAGACCTTTTATTTGTGCACTAACAGGAAATAACCTTTTAGTCCCTTAAACTCTATTATTACTGCAGTCTACCCATGTTTAGTTACTGAAATAGTGTGTAAGTTTCTTTTTTTTAAACTAGTTTGGCGTTTCAGAGCAGTACGAGCACACAGCCGTTTCACTAACATCTGTTCGGCTGAAGTTTTCTCTGGCTGACGTTCTACGAAACCCAACAGTTTTTCCAGCTGTGCCGTAAACATAATAATAAGAATGGAATATCAATGTAATATAGAGTAACATACGAACACAGGTAATTCAGACAGAGTTAATACACCAATGCGACACGTTATGCATATTACGCAATATATAAAAATTTAACAAGTATACTATTCAAATAAACTAGTTTATTGTACTCGTACAAATATATATTTACAAGATTAATAATTAGGGTAGTCATTAGTTATCATTTTTTTCTACAATCACGTTATATATTAATCAGACTAGATCGCTGTAGGATATTGTTACAAAGCCACGCAAAATCTGTTTACTTATTAACCTAGTAGTAATAGCTCTGTAACCTAACAAACATTAACACCCACAGATTGCTAACAAACAACACCGATCTAATTATTTTACTGAACAAATCGAGTTTTCCTGAAGAGTGATGTCCGTGCGGATAATGCTAACATGAGTTTCCCCACATGGGTCACTCAAGTTCACTACGAAGTCATCTTCAAAGGTTGGTGTTGGTGAAGGGATATCTGTATCTACAACCTCCTGTCTTAGTTTTGTTGTCTTCTTGAAATATGCCATAAATTTACAATTTCGTGCTTCAAAATTCCCATATTTTCTTTAAAAATTAATTATAATTGCAGTAAGTAAATGAAACATAATATCAAAGCGCATGCAAAAGAACCCCATGCAGCCTCCCTTCCACGTTGTGCTCTGTCGGCAACAGTGCCCTCGGCACAATTCTGCTGCGCGGAGGGGGCCGTTGAAACTTGTTAAGAGTTCTATGTAAAGGCATAAAATGGGAGGCTCTAGCAGTCATAATGCAGCTGGTAAGAAAATACAGCTTGTTCCACTACCACAGCATGAGGCAGTATTTCTTCCCCTGAAGCGCCACTTGGGTTGTCCACTTCGCAATCACTTTTGTTTTCTATACTACATCAGGCCGCAATAGAAATTTCGTCATCGGTAATCGTGCTGTAACAAGCATCACTGTCTTTCTGCAACCAGATACGTCGCTGTCATCTACACCTACGGACCATGATTGTTTGGTAATACATCAAGGAATTTAGAGGCGACAAATTCACAGACCTCAATGGTGGAATCACAACTAGCACGCCATACTGTTTTCCATGACTTCAGAAACTGTAGTTACGGAAACTGATTCCAGCAAATATGCAAGCATCAAACTGACATCTTTTATATTTACCGATTTCAATACAGAAATCATACCGATCTTCTCCCTATTCTTCATTTAATAGTGAAGTAAAAGCTTACCGGTTCGCAAAAGTATATAGCATTGTTGCCTACCGTCGTGGCAAAAAGTTCAACGTATTAATGAGTAAGCTGAGGACCTTACCGACGCAAGGCACGAATACATGGACCACAGACGACTAAACAATGTCGTTCCCTACAGGCCTACGTGCAGCTTTTGTTGGCATGATTACTTTGATGTACAACTGGGACAGTTGAGACAAGTTATTATTACGCAATGGGAGACTGACATGACGCAAAATAATAAGTTCTTCAAGGGTCCGCCCTCTCGTTTTTGGCAGGGACTGAAAGATGAGTAAAAATAGAAAAAATAAAAATTTATGTGCGATAGGTTGTCAACTTCCACTTCTTGTCCCTTGCTAAACTACGTTGGATGCCTTCCTGGATTTCGTTACAGTTTTGTGGCGTTGCGGATTCTCTTGCTAGAACAGCATTATCGTCACCTATTAGCCTCGTCAAGCTTCTGACGTTATCCACTGCGTCATTTGCATTTAGAATTTTAAGAACGGCAATGGTTCCACAATAATCACTTTGGGTACGCTCGAGACTACTACTACGTCTGAAAACTCCCCTAGGTTAAGGAGTGCATACTGCGTGAGAACTCTTCAACCCAGGCACAAAGTCGGTGATTTGCCGTACACTCGTATTTTCTTCATTAGACGATAGTGGGGAACGTAATTCCTCATCCTAATGTTTCATCCCGTTTAGTCTTCAGCCCTTAAACCCTTATACAGTTTCCACTGTATCGTGTATTTAACTGTTAAGGTTATCTGTCGATTTTCACATAAATTTTATTGACTACACTGCACTCGACCTTTTAGTCAGTTTCTATAGTTCTTGAAACTCATCAGTTACCGTAGACAAAGGATGCGTTTCATCCGTCTAATAACCATTTTCAAAATCGAATTACATTTCGTGAACCAGTTATTGCTGAAGTAATACGAAGCTGGTATACTGTATCAAGAATAGACTGCAAACACTTTGGTTAAAGTTGAAGCTCACGGGAAATAAAGTATTTGGTTTCAGGTTCAGGGAGCCAGTAATAGCGCTGTGCGCTAAGCATGGAACTCTGTCTTGAGCTTCGAATGACGGTTGCCGTACGCTGGTTGTCGACCAAGTGAGACGTACAAGGTCGAGTGCAGTTAGTCACTGTGTTTCCTGCTGGGATTACAATTAAGTTGACGTAAAATAATACTTAAGAACGTTTTACATTCCCAAAGAGCTATAAAGAATTATTACAAAATGGTTTAAAACGAGTTGAATAATTAAATAGCGTCTCCACATGTTTGGCAGTCAGCAGCCAGTGGCGAACACTCGGGTGACGTAATTTTCAAGACGCAGAAGAAACCAACGACGTGTTGAGCGACCGCAACTAACAACGATTGAGTGAAGCAGAGGCCATATCTATAGTGACAACGTACTGTTAATCGACGGCACCGTCAGCGATGTTATTTGATTTTGCGGACAAGCAAGCGAAAACTGAGCTGACATCGGTTACTATTCGACCACTGGGCTTTGGAGCGCTGCCGATACTACTGTCGTATTTCCCTAGAAGGAGCGGAGAATCCTTTAACTGGCATTCTGTCGATGTCTCTGCTCATAAAAGGTTGTTTTAAATTTTTATCAGGTAATGTGTTAGCTGACTTTGTAACTCCTCAAGATGAGAAAAAAAATGGTTCAAATGGCTCTGAGCACTATGGGACTCAACTGCTGTGGTCATTAGTCCCCTAGAGCTTAGGACTACTTAAACCTAACTAACCTAAGGACATCACACACATCCATGCCCGAGGCAGGATTCGAACCTGCGACCGTAGCAGTCGCACGGTTCCGGACTGCGCGCCTAGAACCGCGAGACCACCGCGGCCGGCAAGATGAGAAATGCAACGTCCAAATTATTCCACCACATACGAACAGCCACATATAAAGATAATACATACGTTAGAAAAAAATCAAAAGAGGCACATAGACTAACGGGACGGGGGTCAATTCTAGTGCCCGATTCCACCCGCCTATCTTGACCAGTGACGTCCTGTGTAACGTCATGAGTTTACGATGCGAAGCATGTAAATCGCCTGTTATTAAATGTTATTTGTGATTGACTTAGTAACTGGCGTAACCGTGTTGTTTGTTACAAACATGTCGCGAATTTAGGGACTGCGGTTAGACAGATACCTGAGAGGACAGCTTCAATTTCTGCAACTGGAACGATTAGCAGAAGCATTTATAATCTGGGTTCTCAAAACTGTTTGGCTACTTATTTCCAAATATGACATGATTTCCGGAGGTGAAGTTGGGCACGAATCTAAGAGGGCAGCTCACAATGCTGTGAGTAAAACCATGTACATCTTGGTTCTCACAAATATTTGATTGTTTCTTCCTAATGTGACACGATTTTTGAGGTTGAGGTTAAGCTGTTATATAAGAGGACAGCCTGAATTGCTGCGAATGGAACGAGTAGAAGTCATATTTATAACCTTGGTACTCACAAATATTTGGCAACTTTTTTCCAAATATGACAGGATTTCGGAGGGTGAGGTTAGGAAGGAACCTAAGAGGACAGCTGTATAGGACAATTATAGTTCTCCATCCCACGGTTTGTTATTTTTGGCGACTTTTCATTAAGGGTACATTCTGATAGCTTCTAGGAACTATTTTCTTTATTCTTGTCGCTGTGCTTGAGCTATATAGCGTATTTTACGGACTTGAAGACACTACGGGCCATAAGACGCACCTTAACTTTTAAACATTTTTTTTTAATAACACTCTTCCTTTTCGTCCTCATTGTTGCCCTCTTCATATATGATATGGTCTTCACTGACTTCAAGAGCGCTACTTATGTCGCACTTCTTGAAAGATTTAACAATAATGTCGCCTGCCACTCTTGACCACGACTGTTTCATCCACTGATACACTTGTTTGATTGTAGGTGTCCATTGGGAATTCATGTTGGGCTTCATCTGTGATTCTTTTTTGCATTCCTCTTTCATATACATTTTAAGTGATTTATTTATAGAGAGACAGAGGTTGCAATTTTGAAGTAAGTCTTCCTGGAATAACAGCAAGCTCTGTACTTCACTGTCTCAATTTATCTTGCACAGAATTTCTCAAACCACTACCAAACTGATCTAGGACAAGAAGAGAACTCATCTTTAATAAAGCACTTTTCCTATTCTCCACACTCTGTTAATCTATAATTTTATACCAGCCTCGTCTATCCAGTCCTTGTCATGTATGTGAGCAACAACACCTGCCGGTATTTCAGAAGGTTCTGGCATTGTATAGCACTTGAAAATGATCATTGGATTAAGCTTAGCACCTTCAGCACAACGTGAAGGGACAGCAGTGTAGTGCATTTTTTCATGTCCACTTATTTTTTTAGTTACAGTTTTACAACATTCATGGCGATACCTCTGTTACTCGACACATCGAATGTCAGAGGAGTTTCGTCCATATTCTGTATTTGGTTTAGTTCCACGGGTTTTGTTTCGATGCTGTACAATAAAGCGATGGAAACATAATATTTTCCCTTCATACTCATGTGATACTTTCTGTAATATTTTGTTTTCGCTTCGTATGCAAAGTCTATGACGCTTCATAAACCTATAGCACCAACCAGCTCCAGCCTTAAGGACTGTTAAGTTCCATGGCAGCATCATGCGAATACCACTACGGTGCCTCAAGAACAGTTCTTCCTCTCTCACTCATATTAAAAGTACATAGTATTTTGTGTGGCGCTTGTACTAATCCTTGTTGAAAGCGAGGAACACATTCGAGGGATTCTAGACAGAATAAGGAGATTAATAATGCCGTATACAGAATAGAAGCTGAAAGTTACGTAAAAACGATCTGGGGACTAAAATCACGAAATTTTCAATCAAGATATGCAACACAGAATCAATGAATTAGCGAGTTATATTTTCTCGCTTCTTCTTTCACGAATGGTTTCGTATAGTATCGATGCACACATGCCGAATTGTAGTTGACAATGGGTGAAGAAATGACGTCAGGACACATTTCCACGGAAACAACGCTTAGGATTGTCGTACTTATATATAAGGAAGGACTCTGGGAGCTTTGAACAGAGTTTCAGAGACAGGTCGCTGCGAGTAAACACGATGCTACAGAAAACGACGTATTTGGACGACGATGCCACCATGTACAAGTGGCAGGGAGCTCAAAAGCCACGGGGATGGCGGCGTCGAAGCCTTTTGCGAACTACATACAGGTATGCCGTGGCATCCAAGCACCTGTAAGTTCCTAATGACTCGCAGTAAACTTTTACTTTGTGCTCTCGATTTTTCCGTGCCTTACAGTTATCTGAGTAGGGGACACCGCCGCCGACGTGTGCAGGTCGCTGGAAGCGCGGAAGCTGAGGGAATGGTGGCGTGGAAGCTGTTTGCGAACCACACGGAAGTACGCCGTAATGTCTGACAACTTGCGCAGTTGCAAGACTAGAGGCACATGGAGATGGCGGCGCAGCAATCTGACCGACATGTACCTGATCAGCATAGAAGATGGCGTGTGCGCGTTGAATTTCTGGACTCTTCTGGTTACAATATTTATGCACCTGTAATAAAATAAAATGAAACTGAAATAAGTAAAATGTTTGTGTTACAATTGCTACAGTGGTTGAATTAGAAGATAAACTGGTCTGAGGCTCATAATTTTCTCGAGACGCAAAAGTAATTCCTCTCATGCTTATAAATTCTAGGAGTTCGTACAAAAAATTAAGATGAAATACGAAAACTACATTTGTTTTGTTTACAATAGCGTTAGACGAATGCGAAATATGCTGATAATTTTTACTAAATTTTTACTAGAGGACCCTAAGTTCCAAACAGAGGAATGGAGATCAAGTTCCAAACAGAGGAATGGAGATAAGAAGTTAATAAGTGTACAGCCCAAACAGAGGAATGGAGACATGTAACATTTGTGTCACGTCTCACGCTGAACATACACGTTGCTCAGAAAAGTGTTGCCTATAAACAAGCGCTTAGGATTCTCGCTTACATCTGTCTTACATGTAGAGCACATCACCTCCTGTAGACACTGGTGCCATAGTAACCAATGTGCCACCGAGAAAATGCACAGTTCGGCTTCATCCCAATAAACTACGCAGACGGCCGTTGTGACCGAGCGGTTCTAGGCGCTTCAGTCTGGAACCGCGTGACCGCTACGGTCGCAGGTTCGAATCCTGCCTCGGGCATAGATGTGTGTGATGTCCTTAGGTTGGTTAGTTTTAAGTAGTTCTAAGTTCTAAGGGACTGATGACCTCAGATATTAAATCCCATAGTGCTCAGAACCAAACTGTCACAAACACTATGCTTGTAACTTATATCAATAGTGTTGAACATTTTATGCGGATTGGAATAGACAATATCAAAACTGTTGAACATTTTATACGGATGGGAACAGGCGTGCGGCCTCTTATGTAGGTTCTGGGTTGTTTATGACGAGGCGGGTTGTTTATGACGAGGCGGGTTGTTTATGACGAGGCGGGAGGGAGACAGTGTTAGCAAGCTTGTGAATCCCTACATTCATGTTTGTCGCATTTTTTATCTCTTTTTTTTTTTACCAGGAACAGGGTAAATGAACAAAAGATCCTTATTGGTACAAACTTAAATACAACAGCAGGAATGCTATCCTTCCGGCGAAAATAACACAAGACCTTATACTCGTACAAGGCGAGCAATTTTTTTTATGAACAAGGTGTAGGGAAAATCAGGGAAAAAAACCAGTGTTTTCTGGTATAGTGCATAAAAGAAAGGAGGCGCGTGTCCATGCGCCTACTCCACTGTGGGTTACAATGTAGAAAGTAGCGCTGGGTCTCAGATGTTAGCAGAGGGGGAGGGGGGGGGGATGGGGGGGGGGTGCTGTCGGCGTGTGGCACCATCCTACTGAGCGGGGGTGACGTAAAGATCGCATGTACGTAATTGGCGAAGAAGGCGCGGTAGCGCGGCCGGTGTTCCACTTCACTGTGTTGTAAGTACTGCCAGAAATCAAGGCGTGATTTGTCGCCATCGTTATACATGTAGGTGATCGTCGTCTATCCCTTGACCCATACAATCGCATGATTCTTGGTGGCGGGGAAAGAAGTATTCTCAGGATGGATAAAAGTCCTTGGGTCAATCAAGTCCGGCGGAGCACGGAGGTAACAGGCAACGAACTGTCGGGCAAGTTTCCAGACGTCCCTGATGGCAGCACAAGTCACTTGATGGGCATTGTCATCCACGAGGTGGCAAATGGCACAAAGTGGAGAGTCCTTTAGTCCGATGGCGTGCAGACGATGATTTGTGGCGAATTTTTCATTTGCGACTTGGGTACCATGTTGCCCGGACGTTGGAGGGAAGAAAAGGCTGGTGGATATGACACCAAACCGTGGGCCACCGCGTGGACGGATGTCTCAGATCGATATTGTTGCTGGATATGCAACGAAGAAGTGGGGTGTAAAAATATTTAGGTCGAGCAGAGCGCGTGGTCGGGAAGTGCGTGTGAGCATAACTGAAGTCGACGATGAAATCAGAAATGTGCGTCAGATGGTGCTTGATGTGTCCGGCTGGTACTGGTGGTGTTATGGTCGCGGGCACAAGAATTTCCAGCAAGCTGTGCGTCAGGGAGGTGCCCCCGTGCCGCTGCTTGTGCATGGTGGACATGTACAAGGACGCCGCGCTGAGTCGCACATTGACAAGGCCGAGGCCCCCCGCTCGCTGGGGAAGGGCGAGCGTGTCGTAGCGGACCTTAAAGAGCGTACCGGGCGTAAGGAAGTATCCGAAGGCAGCCTGGAGGCTGCGTCCAATAGTTGATGGCAGCGGAAGGACCTGTGCAATGTGGACCATTCTGGACGCCACGTGGTGATTGAGGTATTGGACACGTTGTAAAGAATCGAGTCGTCGGAGAAGATTTTGTCGCGGATGGTTTGGAGTGCACGCCGAAAGCGGCGGAGCGGCGCACGGTGGAGGTGAAAATGATACCAAGGTATCCTAGTTTCTGTACACACGGGAGAGGTGCTAAGTTGTCGTGTGAGAGGCCGCGTCCAATGGGCATCGCCGCGGATTTAGCCACATTCATGTTACTGCCCGCTGCAGTGCCTTACGTTGATATCAAATCAGTTACCGTGTGTGTTTCACTCCGTGAGCGGATCAAGAGGAGGAGGTCGTCCACATACGCACGACATCGAAAACTGTGCTGTCGCAGAGTGAGACCAGAAAGGTGGCTCGTCAGATTCCCGATGAGTGGCTCCAGGCTTATGGCATAGAGTAGGGTCTAAAGTGGGCAGCCTTGCCGTACGGAACGCCGGATCGCCATTGGTTCCGCCACACGGCCATTAACCTGAATCTCAGCGATTCGGCGGTGCCGTACAGGCGCCGGATCACGTTGATAAAGGCTGGTGGAAAACCCATGCGGTTCATCACTGAGAACAGAAAAAGATGCCGCACTTTGTCGAATGCGCTGTCTAAATCAATGGCAACCACTGCGGCGCGGAGTTTCCATGCCGCTGCCAGTGCAATTAAATCGCGACATTCTCCTGTGGCCGTTTGTATATTAACTGAGCCGCCCGGAGTTGTCTCTTCCGGGAATAGAATTCTGGGCAGGACCTTGCGGCATCGTGTTGCCAGTAGGCGTGTAAAAATGTTACAGTCTGCGTTTAGCAGACTCAGGGAACGGTAATGTGCAGTCGTCACACCTGGTGTCGGTTTGTGGATAGGTATAATAATTCCCGTGACGAAGGACGGCGGTACGGCGTTCCCCATCGTCAGCAGTTCATTAAAATTTTAGTCCACCGTGACGCCATTAGTGTGAAGAAAGCGCGATAAAATTCTATCGGCAATCCGTCGACACCAGGTGACTTATTCAGAGCACCTTTTTGATTGCATCGTGGATTTCGTCACACGTAATGGGCTCCATCAGCTCGTCCGCTTCGTCGCTGGTAAGGGTGCGAGTTACGTGTGGTAACACAGACTCCTCAGCGTGGTTGTTGGTAGTCTCCTCCTGGTACTTAGTGCGGTAGTGGTCGACAAAGGCACTGACAATTTCGGCCTGGCAAGTGACGTGCTGGCCGCGATAGGTGTTGATCTCGGTGATGAGTTGTTGTCGTCGATGTTTCCTATCGGTCGGATCGGTCGGATCGGTCGGATGTTCTTGTTCCGCCGAATCTTGACATCGGTTTCGCACCATAGCCTCCTGCAGTCTACGGCGTGTCAAAGTTACAATTAGCGCCTTAATCCTGCTGCGTTCCCTCTGGGTGTCGGGGGTGGGCGGTTGGGCGTCCAGGTCGCGGAGAACGGCGTAGAAATAGTCGGTAGTGTGCTGGCACCACATAGCAACTTCCTTTCCATACTGAAGCAAAGCACGTAGAATCACAGGTTTGGCACATTCCAGCCACCAGGTCAAGGTCGTGCCGTATTTAGGTAAGGACGTTCACAGGTGGCCCAGGTCTCGGTAACACGTTGAAGACATTCGGGATCATGAAGGTGGGAGGTGTTTAGCTTCCACGGTGCACGACTACGCCAGACCACTTGCTTGGGGAAGAGAATGTTGCAGATGTTGGCACAGTGGTCCGAAAAGGCCCAAGTGCTGCACTTTGCACTGCAGGTGTGAGTTCCCGAGAGACGTAAATTCTATCAAGGCGGCTCGCGGAATGACTCGTCTGGTAAGTATGTCCAGGCGCGTCGCCGTGCTGAACTTCCCAAGTGTCGCGGAGCAACAGATCTCGGAAGACAAGACGCAGTTCTTGACAGGTGTTGTAGTGGGGCACTTGATCTTTAGGGTGCAATACACAATTAAAATCACCCCCTAGCAAGTAATGGTCGCAGCGTCCAAGAAACAAAGAAGCGCTTTCCTCTGAATAGAAGAGTGCCCTGTCGCGTCTGCGGGTAGAGCCTGACGGAGCGTAAATGTTGACGATACGCGTCCCCATGACGGTGACGGCCATGCCTCTGGCAGATGGAAGGTATGTGATATCGGCCACTGGAATGCCTTCTCTGGCGTAGATGGCTACCCCGCGTCCCAGGTGGTCACCAGGAGAAAGATAAGTGTTATATCCCGCGCCTTCTGGAAGTGTGGCTAAGTGTACTTCCTGTAGTAGTGAGATATCAACGTCCGACGCCCATATCATCTCTCGCAGCAGTTGAAGTTTCACTGGTGAGCTAATGGTGTTAGTGTTGATCGTCGCTATTCGGTAGGTTTGGAGCCGTACCCCGCCGTGGAGGGGGACTCCACCGGCGGAGGATGAAGAGGGGCGAGGCAACGGCGAGTCGTGCCGTACGCCACCTGACGGCGTTATCAGCGGCGTAACGATGCTTCCGTCTGGGGTAGCTCTGTCCCCAGTGTGTGGTCCGGGTCCTCATCGACGTCCTCACTACACACTATTGAAGGCGCTGTCGTTGTGAAGTTCGTACGTTTCACTGCGGGCGTAGGGGCGGAGGACGTCTCGGCGGCAGTCGCAACGGAGGAGTCCATTGGTTCAGGAGCAACTGAGCGAGCCAGTAGAGTAGGCATCGACACAGCCACACTCGGCGTCATGTTGTCGTCATTCGTATCGTCGTGTAGGTTCTCCGAGGCCTCGTCGGGTCGGACGGCCTGTGGAGCGTCAGGGGGAGGTGATCCGTTTCGTCCCGAGACCGTACGGCTCCTCCTCTTGTGCCTCTAGGTGAACGTTGTTTGCGGGTTCGTCCCTCCGAGTCGGAAGACGGAAGGGGGTCACGTCGCTCTGAGAGGAAGGCCGTCGCGGGAACGTCAAATGAAGGGGCGTCCATATGTTCAGGCGGGTGGGTGTCGGAAGTCGTCGCTGTTGGCAGTGGCGCCGGAGTAGCGTCAGGCTTTGAGCTCGACGTGTCGGCCCCGGCGGTATCCGTAGGAGCTGGAAGGGTCACCTGTACGTGGTCCGATGGGCGGCCGCCGGTGGTAGGAGAAGAGAGCGCCGATGCGTAAGCGATCGGTAAAACCGTTGTCGGAGCCGGAGGTGCCACGGTAGCGGCTGGCAATTGGGTGATTCGCCGCTGAACACACTCAGATCTGAGGTGGTCTTCTTTGCCGCACCCGGGACTGGTCTTGGGTTGGCCGTCGTATATGACAACCGCGCGGCACCTGCTAATTTGCTGGTAAGATGGCACGTGGCGATGGAGGTCGATGGTGATCTGCCGTACACCGTTAAGAACGGGGTACGTTTGGAATTGCGCCCAGAGTTCGGCAGTGTGGTTATGTACAGTGCCATAGAGGTGGAAAGCCGCGATAATGTCTTACGCCGGAAGCTCGAACGGGAGTTCGAAAACTCGTATGGTGCGCATTCCTAAGCCGGCATGGTCGACAGTGACCGCTCCGACATTGCCGTTGGCGTGGCAAAAGCGTAATCCATGGTTGGTGTCACGAAGTATTCTTTCACATACCGCGTCATTGACGACTTTGTCGTACACAGTACTGCTTAATATGGACAAATGGATGCTCAAGATGTCGGAAGCTGGGATCTTAGCAACTTCGCGTAGGAAGCGTTCCACTTCCAAGGCCTTTGGTCGTGCGTATTCTTTGCAGAAGTTGAATCGTAATGTTGATTTTCGAAAACGGTTGGCCATGGTTCTAGTGCACGTAAGTGACGGCCGCTGAAACGTAAACAACAGCGAGCGCGCGTGCTCGGCAGGCGGAAACAACACGTCCGCACTGCACGGCGGCGAAAGCCGGACTGTCGCATCGGTACACTGCTGGTGCCAGTTGAATCCAGTGTTTCCAGATGGAGATTGAATATATGGCCATTTTTAGGACTGTCGAGAATTTTAAACCAAACACAGGGCACTTTTATATTAATTTCAAATATAAGATGCACCTCAATTCTGGAGGATATTACGAGATTACTACGCGTGATATTGAAGAGGACTTTATAGGCCATCTGTGGTACTTTCACTTACTCGAGTACGTTCGTTTTCTTACGAAAAAGCCTCGGTACCTTCAAATATCGCCTTTGAATTAAGTATTAGGTCACTGATCCAAGCTGGGAATCGGACACTGAAAATTATCTCAGCACGAATGTTGAAAATCTTCCCGCTTGCTTGTCCATTGGAAATCTGATGCAAGTGATACAGTTTATTATAGTGAGTGAGTAATTGCTTCATGCTGGAGTTTACTCCTCCCGTCTCTGTATGATGTGCTGACGTTATTTCACCGTGACATTGACCTGTATTTGAAAATAACAATGATTCGAAATTGACCAGTTGCGAAATATTAAAAAGTATTAGACAAAGTCCATTGTTTCTGGAAGAATGGTCCCATTCAATAAATTCACGATGAATTTTCCCGTGCATACAAAGGAAATTAAATCACACTACAACTTTTTTTTCTGAAAAAGAAACAGTTTTGTGGTATTTTTGCGTTTCTCTAGCTCCCCTGATCGTTGGAGATGCATCACGGTATAGTGTGATGGCTTTAACGTCTCTTAGATGACGCAGGTACTAAAGGTGGAGCATTAACTCGTACTGGGTTAGACCCAAAAAATATTTCACCCATTACCGTATAAGACAAGGGGAATTCTAAATCTGCAAAGCCAGATGGGTATGCAAGCCTCGCTTCTCCCGTGTGTGTATTTAGCTGACGATATATCTATATTCCAGTTTCCTATTATAAAACGTTATGGATCACCCACAGAATGAAACACAAATATTTTAGAAGCTATGAAGAAAGTGCTGTGGATCATTTTTCCACACAAATGAAAATTACCTGCATTACCTCTAGCCAACTGGCCCTTCCAGCTGTCGTCAGTGGCAGAAAATAAGCTTTTGGGACAGGTGTATGAGCACAAACATCCACTGCCGGCATCTATTATGGACAATTTTAAGCTGATATTCAAAGGTCCCTTAAATCTAGAGTTGTAGAGCAAATTTCATCATGGAATAAATCAAAAACCATAATTACATTGTCTGTTGAGTTATCTCAGCTAAAATGGATAATTTGTTTTTATGTTAGGAAGCAATAAAGTTTAGTGTCTGTGATTCAGTTTAACGTTTCAATGAAAAGGTATTAAAGAAAGATACTGTGACTATGCAGTTTTATGTTTTAAGAAAGAGGTTGAGAGGCTGCAGTTCATATGATTTGGTGGTTTTATCAAGTCCTGCAGAGCGTCTTTTCTCTGGCTGCTTGTAAAAAATATTCTTCCATGCCAGGGAGGAAGATGACGCTGGGAACCGAGATGGAGTGTATTTCATTTTCATTTTTATTAATTTGATATTCAGCTCAACATGCACATGTAAAAAACTGTCCTAAACCTCGATGATAGCTGGCTTGAATGGATGTGGCCGTAGTTTCCAATGTATGCAACTGGGTGAATTCAAGTGGACTTTCTTCGTTTAATTTCGCAGCATAGGGCCTGGAAACGGGAAGGGAGTTCAGATTTCAGAGGTTGTTAGGAACACAACTCAGGCGGAATGTCGGAGCCTCACACGCACGGATTTTCGAAAGGGCACCCTCTCGATTGGCTCTTTCGGAAACACACGCGAGGGATGCGTCAATTCGGATTTTAGACTTTTAATTGATGGAAAATTTTGTTATTGAGTAAAAAGGCTTCGTCTCTGTCTATCTTCTGATTTGGGGAGATGCCTGATACCACTACAGCATTCGTCTTGCTGATTAATCAGTTTTCCCCCTGCAGGTGGTGAGGCACACCAGTTTTTGGACAGAAGTCAGCGAGTCGCGCTAGGGTCGAGCCGCAAACGAGGAGCTCTGCTTTCTGTGCGCATTTAGTCGGTGAGTTTGGTCGGGAATTACAGCAGATTTTTCGGGTTGGGAATTTCCTGTAGTTTTAAATTCATTTGACTGAGTGATAATTTTGCTGTCATTTAACTAAATTCAAATGGGACAGAACTTATTCTTTACCTGGCCTCGATTCACTTCATATATCGTCGTTCTCATTGAGTTTCGTGTTTTCTTTCCAATGCGAGGCACAAGCCAGTTTCGTCAACTCACCTTTGGCTGGGAAATGGTGAATATTATCTTCGATAATTCTGTGAATGTCTGAGACTTCGCGTGAGAGCGTACGTGCACCCATGTTTCACTCCTAAACTAGCCTCAACCTCGCTGATTAATAATGATTATCAAAGCTTCCTCTTATGAAAGCATAGCCTTAGGTCTTGATATGTACTCCAGGCTTAACTCAGTTCAGGAGTATGCTCAACTTTGTAAATAAATGTCCTCTAAAATTCAATTTAGTTGGTAAACTTTTCCCCAACGTGGTTATCAGCACACCACCTTTTCTCCTGTGATCACTAACGTCATGTACGCTGTGATCGAAAATTACAGGGAACACTGATCGGTCGATCTGAAGTCTGGTAGTTAGATTTACATTGCGCCTTTCCATTATCACAGAAACTAGGGCTAGGTTTCAGTTCATACCCACTTTGGCGACAAACAAACTGGTATAGGCATGCGTATTCAAATACAGATAAACAGCCAGAATACGCTTCTGCATTCGGAAACGTCTATACAAGACAACAAGTGTTGCTGCTACAATGGTAGGTTATCAAGATTTAAGTGAGTCTGAACGTGATGTTATAGTCGGCGCACGAGTGATGGAAATACAGCACCTGGAGGTGGGGATGAAGTGAGGATTTTCTCGTACGACCATTTCACGTGTGTACCGTGAATATCAGAAACCCGGTAAAAAATCAAATCTCCGACATCGGTGCGGCTGGAGAAAGATCCTGCTGGAACGGGACCAACGATGGCTGAAGAGAATCGTTCAACGTGACACAAGTGCAACCCTTCCGCAAACTGCTGCAGATTTCAATACTGGGTCGTCAGCAAGTGTCAGCATGCGAACCATTCAGCGAAACATCATCCACATGGGCTTTCAGAGCCGAACACCCACTCGTGTACCCTTGACGACTGCACCACACAAAGCTTTAAGCCTCACCTGAGCCCGTCAACACGGACATTGGACTGTGGATGACTGAAAACATGTTGCCTGGTCGGACGAGTCTCGTTTCAAATTGTATCGAGCGGATGGACGGGTATAGACAACTTCATGAAACCTTGAACCCTGCATGTCAACAGGGGACTATTCAAGTTGGTGGAGGCTCTATAATGGCGTAGGTCATGTGCAGTTGGAATAATATGGGACCGCTGTTACGTTAAATAGGACTCTGACAGGCGACACGTACATAAGCATCCTGTCTGATCACCTGCACCCATTCATGTCCACTGTGCATTCCGACGGACTTGGGCAATTCCAGCAGGACACTCCACTCGTCCAGAATGGCTACAGATTGGCTCCAGGAACTCTCTTCTGAGTTTAAACACTTCCGCGGGCCATCGAACTCCCCAGACATGAACATTATTGAGCCTTACACCGTGCTGTTCAGAAGAGGTCTCCACCCTCTCGTACTCTTACAGATTTATAGACAGCCCTTCAGGATTCATAGTATCAGTTCCCTACTCACTACTTCAGACATCAGTCGTGTCCATGCCACGTCGTGACGTGGCACGTCTCCATGTTGGTGGGGGTCCTACACGATAGTAATCAAGTGCACTCGTTTCTGTGGCTCTTCAGTGTATATGAGACATCAGACGACTTGGCGCTCAGGCAACGGTAGAGAATTTTAAGCACTATTTTGTTCAGTGAAGGGCTAAGAAAACTCCCTGTTAAAGGCCAAAATATTGTGCCAACGAATTAAATTGCTTCTTAGAATACGCTAGTCCACTCTCTAGGCTATCCTTCTTCATTTAACCAGTAAAGTGTTTTCTACCACTTTACACAGAAAAAGTCATCTCTCTCTCTCTCTCTCTCTCTCTCTCTCTCTCTGACCAATAGGGCAGCCCTTACCGGCGCAGCTAAACTGTCTAATCTCTTGTTTATTTATGTGAGCCAATCCATGAGATCCTTATATTAAATAAACATTTAATTTTCCCGTAGACGGTATCTATATTTCCCATAGTGAAACATATTTCTAATTCCTTACATTTGTCCTCTAGATATCCCTACTTCGCCAGAATGGGTAAAAGAAACAGCTGCACAAATATCAAGAGCATGGATGGTAAACCAGTTGTAAGCAAAGGAGGGAAAACTGAAAGATGGAAAGATAGTGTAGAGGGTCTATACAAGGGAGGTGCAGCTGAAGGCAATATTAGAGAAAGGGAAATGAACGTAGATGAAGATGAGATGGGAGATACGATAAAGATCTAAGTCGAAGCAAAGTCCCGGAAGTAGACTATTTTCCATCAGAACTAATGATAGCTTGGGAGAGCCAGCCGTAACAAAACCCTATATGTGATACGTGAAATACCCTCAGACTTCAAGAAGAATGTAGTATTTCCAATTCCAAAGAAAGAAATTCCTGACAGCTGTTCAAATTACCGAACTATGAGTTTAATAAGTCACGGCTACAAGATACTAACACGAATTCTTTACAGAAGAATGGAAAAAAACTGATAGAAGCAGACCTAGGGGAAGATCATTTTGGTTTCCGGAGAAATGCAGGAACACGTGAGGCAATATTGACCCTACAACTTCTCACAGAAGAATGGTTAAGGAAAGGTACATCCACGTTGATAGTATTTGTGGACTTAGAGAAAGCTTTTGACAATGTTGACTGGAATACATTCTTTGAAATTCCGAAGGTAGGAGGGGTAAAAGACCGGGAGCGAAACGCTATATACAACTTGTAAAGAAATTAGATGAGAAGCAGTGGTTGAGAAGAGAGTGAGACAGGATTGTAGCCTATCGCAGATGTTACTCAGTATGTACACTGAACAAGCAGTGAAGGAAACCAAAGAAAACTTTTAAGCAGGAATCTAAGTTCAGGGAGAATAAATAAAAACTTTGAATTTTGCCGATGGTATTCTAACTCTGTCAGAGACGGCAAAGGACTTGGAAGAGCATCTGAACGGAATGGACAGTGTCTTAAGAGCAGGATATAAGATGAGCATCAACAAAATCAAAACAATAATAATAGAATGTAGTCGAATTAAGTCAGGTGATGCTTCTAGGAATGAGATTAGGAAACGAGACACTTAAAGTAGTAGTGAGTTTTGCTATTTGGACAGCTAAATAACTGCTTATGGTCGAAGTGCAGAGGATATGAAATGTAGAATGGCAATGAAAAGGAAAGCGTTTTTCAATAAGAGAAATTTGTTAACATCGATTATAGATTTAAGTGTTAAGAAGTCTTTTCTGAAGGTATTTGTCTGGAGTGTAGCAATGTATGGAAGTGAAACATGGGCGATGAACTGTTTCGTTGAAAAGACAAACATCATTTCGAAATTCGGAGGTTCGAGTGCTTCCTCGGGCATGTGTGTGTGTGTGTGTGTGTGTGTGTGTGTGTGTGTGTGTGTGTGTGTGTGTGTATGTGTTGTGCTTAGCGTAAGTTAGTTTAAGTTAGATTAAGTAGTGTGTAAGCCCAGGGATCGATGACCTTAGCAGTTTGGTCCCATAGGAACTTACCACAAATTTCCAAGTTTTACTAAATAGAACTGGGAGGACAAGGAATTTGTGGCGAGGCCTGATCAAAAGAAGGAATCTATTGATAAGACAACACATACTGAGACATCAAGGAATTACCAATTTGGTATTGGAGGGAAGTGTGGGCGGTAAAAACCGTAGATGGAGACCAGGAGATGCAAACCGGAAGCAGATCCTCAAAGATGTTGGTTGCAGTACTTAATTTGAAACGAAGAGGCTCGCACGTGATAGACTAATATGGAGACCGGCATGAAACAAGGGAGCTAAAGTTTATCTACAACTCGTAAAAGAGCAATACTGCAGTTATAATAGCCGAAGGGAATGAAAAGGAAGCAGTAGTTGAAAAGAGATTGAGACAGGATTGTAGACTATCCATCATGGTATTCTGTCGGACCTTTGCAATTACCAGTTTTAGAACCAAAAACATAACAACAAACAACCAAACCCCTGAAAGAGCTCCATTTACTACCTACTTTGGCTGTTCTCCGAAGGAAACTCAAAGCTGAAGGCACAAGTTACCCACTGATACTCTTGTGGTGAACGGCTGTTACGTTCGGCCCCCACGCAGCAGTTCTGATAGCAACCATACGTATATCATTTGACTAAGCGAACACTCTTTGAGGTTTCTGTACGGTCTGGAACCGCGCGACCGCTACGGTCGCAGGCTCGAATCCTGCCTCGGGCATGGATATGTGTGATGTCCTTAGGTTAGTTAGGTTTAAGTAGTTCTAAGTTCTAGGGGACTGATGACCTCAAAAGGTAAGTCCCATAGTGCTCAGAGCCATTGAACCATTTTTGAAAGAATGTTATTTGAACTTGGTCCATACTACGCAGTTCTTTCCCGGAAAACTCAGTCGTTCAAAAACAACAATTTATTCGTAACTGAAAATCCCAAGAAGTTGATGCCCCAGAGTATTAGTTACTTTAGCTACAGTTAGTGCACTGAAATAAGCCCTACATTTATTCAGTGCTCCCCATTGTCTGTTCCATTCTGTTAATCTATTTTGTATTTATTTATATACTTCATTGTCTCTCTTAATGAATTCCATATTGTTGTTGTTTATTTTGTTATTTCTTACACAGCTCTACCCTGCAGTAAGGTGCAATTATTCATAATTGCTAATCTACAGTTTAAATTATTTATTTCCAAGTATGACATATTTTTAAAAGATATTGTCTACCATGTTTCTGCATCATTTTACATATACAGGGTGGTTTTTTCCACCGTGTACAAACTCTAGTGATTGATCAATGAGAGGATACAGAAGAAAAAAGGTCTAATGCCCGGAAATGCATGGTTTCCATACTAGAGACCATTTTTCAATATTACTTCGTTACAGACACTGTATTTAATACGCACTGTATCATACAGTCACAGTTACAGTATGCAAGGTTTTCTCGTAGAAGGTGGCACTCTTCTTCGTATGTCATGCCCTGGAGCCCCCTCCTGCCATAGTAACTGGTAATGTTGTGTCCATTTCTGGAGATACTGGGGCAGCGTATTCATGCTATCTTTGACACTGTTCGGATGCAGCCTGTCCGATGTGAATGTGCGAGACAGAACATTCCACGGGGCATAGGCGCATTCGTTGGCGCACATGGAAACCATTTTAAACACATGCTGCAGCTGTGGTTGCATGCGACAGCACATATGAAACCGCAGTCTCCGTAACAAGGTATGACTGAATAAATCGTCTCAAAATTGGAAACCATGCATTACCGGACATACGTTCATTAGACCTTTCTTGTTTTGTATCCTGCCATCGATCAATCCCTTGAATTGGTGCACGGTGGAAAAAATCACCCTTTATAATACTTTTCCAAGATATTGCACAGTACGCTTGCCGAGTACTAATTTTATTTTATTGTACTTGTAATTTTAATTTATATTGTCGTACAGCCTATTCTGCTGTTTCACCATTTATCGTCATCGCTTGGATTGTAATTCTTTAGACTTACACACATAAACTTGCCATTTACATAGTACTTGCCTCAGTGACAAACTTAAATTTTGGTGCAGCATATCTTTTACTTTCATTGTCTTCCTCCTCATGCGCCTCACATTCGAAATAGGAAGACTATTCACAATCGTTTTTAAACGCCTTAGTTAGTAAAAATTTTTCTAATTAAAACATATGTCACTGTGGAAATATTTGGGTTTACTATCTGCAGCATTATTTTAGTGAAATTTAAATATGATACTATGGATGTAGCAGGCAGTTACTTTTTTCCATTTTACGTTATTAACACTATGCAACACGTCATACTAAATAAAGTACTTCATGGTGGGAACAAATCATTGATGCTGTACCACAAGGAACGATATTGGTCCAGTATTCATTCTTCGTATCTTTCTTACAGTATCTATAAGGAGCAGAAAGTGTTCTTTCCATTGACGACACAACTATTGTAGGCAACACTAATGAAGATACTTTACCGCCGTGCAGGCTAAATGAAACGTTCTATCACCACATTAACTGTTACTGCCTCAGTCGAGTGTCACTGCACTGTTGGTTGGTAGTAAGAGGTAAGTGATATTAAATAAATAAAATTAAGTTCACAAAAAGTTTAAATATACCCATACCGATAAACCTAAACTGGAAAATATGTATTATAAACAGGCTCAGCAAGTAAACTACGCTATGAATTATAATAGGAAACTTCTGAGAGGGATGCGTCTAAAATTTTGAGTGCTTTCATTTACTAATCGATAACATGTCAAAGTAATTATCCTTTGAGGAAAAATGATTAATTATTCATAATCGATAACTCCTAAAATAGCTAGAGATATAGATATCCTCACTGCACTAATACTCTGTTAGGAAGATTATCGTCAGTGACAAGTCTCTCTTCAAAATCAACAGTAATTTTCCAAACTGACACACCAGACGAAAAACTGTCAGAGGCTAGGTATCTATTACTTTAGCATCAAGCAACGATGAATGCGGCCAATTAAAATAAATTGTAAATTTCAAATTAAAAAAAGACATAATTTCTTGAGGATTACCTGTACTCTGTACAGGTGGTTATAGCTAAACTATCTCTACTTGAGTCTGTGTAGATAGAAAATTATTTACTTTATAGAATTTGCGTGGTTAGTAGTGTTGGTGTCATTACTAGAGCTAGCATTTTTGCATATTTGCGTGATAGTGCATATAAATGCATATTTAAGGCGTTATTGCATATATAAATTACTTTTGCATATTTATGCATATATTTTATTTTTGCAGCAAAGATTCTTGAAATACAAGTATTTCACCAGAATAGTTTAAGAAGAAGAGTAAGACCTGAGCAAATTTCTCTTCTATTGCTCTGTTTATGTAGAATTACTTCTCTGTCATATTTACAAATCCATAACAGGGCGCCTCAAAATGAGGCGAACATAGCAATCAGCAATGAGCGGTTCCTGTACTATAAAAAACATGTCTCTCGACAGCTTAACAAAAACTAAATAGCGATCAACAATCATGAGACAAACCTTTAAAGTTCGGTCGGTCATCGCATCATAAAAGCCAGTACTGTTTGTATTATGTAACAAACGTAGCCGCCGGCGGCAACAATGACATTTCCAAGAACGAAAAAGTTCCATTGTCAGCTACCTATAAATCAGTAAGTAGTGTGCTGTTCTTCGTGATTTCTGAAGTCTGCACAGGAGATGACCATATTACCACAATTTCGAAGGAAAAGAACAGTAAAGCTTATTTACTTCGACAGTGGATTTATGGAAATCTTACTCTAACAACAGATGGAAATAAAGTATTGTGCCAAGTGTGTGAGAAGCACGTAAGTTCTATTTTTGCTCTCTCAAAGTTAAAAATGAATGTGATTTTCGAGTTAGTTTTTTACTTAATGAAAATAATCTCACTTTATCTTCATACCATTGTTATCGGTGCCCTGTGATAAAAAATTCCAGATTACACAATAGCTGCTCATAGAAATGCTGCTAGTAAAATATATCTAACACCCAGACAACATTACCAGTAGCATTTTCTGCAACCATAAGTGGAAATGATGGCAATGATAATTTTTCGAAAGATCTCTGCAAAGCTTTAGTTTCAGCCAGGATCCCCTTCAATAAATTGAAAAATGTGTAATTTCGGGGGTCCTCGAAAAATATGCCAGACGAAAAGTTCACGATGAATGAACAATAAGGAAAAACTATCTTGGGAAAGTTTATGAAAAGGTAAGTTTAAACATGTATTTAATGAAATTAGTTTGCATCTCAGCTACCCCCGTATCCCTCACACTCCATTTAAGTTTTATTGAAGCTTTTAAATTTTTTTAAGCATTTTAAATCTATTACTCAAAACTATTTTAAAATCTGAACATAAAATTTCGTATGGCCTGTAGTGTCAACGAGTTTACGATCAAGAAACATTTTTAATATTTTTTGTTATGCTTATCCACCCCCCTCCCCATTTTACACTTGTGTTCCTCTCTTTCCAAAAAAAAAAGTGAGACCCATATTACCATGGCTGTTATTTACAAATTTTCAATAAAATAATTCTTTTCATGTAATACAAGAGATCAGAGATGATATTGGGGATTCAAACGTGTGGTTATCTGTAGATGGAACGACTGACTCATGTGGGAGATACATTGCCAACTTTGTCGTCGGAAAAATGGCGGAATCTGAACCAGGAACACCTCATCTCATTGCCTCCAGAGTACTGGAAAAACAAACCATTCTACTACTGCTAGGGGTTATTCGCGATTCATTACGCGTTTTGTGGCCCGGTAAAGAAAACGAAGAGAAACCCCTGGGGATAGTTACAGATGCAGCAGTATATATGATTAAGGCTGCTAAAGCTTTGCAGGTATTTTATCCCAAGGCAGTTCCGTAACTTGTTTTGCACATGCTCTTAACCCGCTGGCTGAAGAAATTCGAGCGTATTTTCCAGAAGTAAACGCCTTAATTTCCTTTGTGAAAAAGTGTTTGTGAAGGCGCCATCAAGATTAAAATTATTTACTGAAATGATGCCAGGTATTCGTTTACCCCCACAGCCGATCATCACGAGTTGGAAAACATGGATAGAGGAAGCTCTGTATTACAGTGAGCATTTAGAAGACGTGAAAAGGGTGCTGGACGTGATGAACAGAAACGAAGCAGCAAGTATCCCAGCTGCAATTAGTGTCTGCAATAAGGAGAGTCTCCAGAGTAAATTAGTGTTCATTAGGACCTGCAGCGGGTAGGCACTTGGTGCAGGGAGTGGCAACTGACCCTTAACATAGACAAATGTAATGTATTGCGAATGCATAGGAAGAAGGATCCATTATTGTATGATTATATGATAGTGGAACAAACACTAGTAGCAGTTATTTCTGTAAAATATCTGGGAGTATGCGTGCAGAACGATTTGAAGTGAAATGATCATTTAAAATTAATTGTTGGTAAGGCGGGCACCAGGTTGAGATTCATTGGGAGAGTCCTTAGAAAATGTAGCCAATCAACAAAGGAGGTGGCTTACAAAACACTTTTTCGATCTACACTTGAGTATTGCTCATCATTGTGGGATCCGTACCAGGTCGGGTTGACGGAAGAGATAGAGAAGATCCAAAGAAGAGCGGCGCGTTTCGTCACAGGGTTATTTGGTAAGCGTAATAGCGTTACGGAGATGTTTAGCAAACTCAAGTGGCACTCTCTGCAAGAGAGGCAATGCCTCTGTTTTCTGCCCTCGACTTCTACGAAACACCTTTCGTCGGAGACATACCAGAAGAAACAGGAAAGTGTCTTCGCAATAGAATTGAGAAAACTGAACCAAGGAATCCAGGCTTAATGTTTCTTCGGGATGTGAATAAGGTGTTACAAGGAGAATCTGAAAAACAGCTTAGTGGTTATTTGGTAAGTGATACAGCCTCTTTTCGGTACTGTCCAGTGACTTCGTGTGATGTAGAGAGATCTTTCTCTATGTATAAAAATATTTTAAGTGACAGAAGGATATCATTTCTTTCAGAAAACTGTGAAAAATATTTAATTGTTTATTGCATTAAAAGCAATTGATTCTAAAATAGACTAAGAGAAAGAGACAAACAGACAGTAATAAATATTAACTTTGTTAATTAATGTTTTAAGAATAATTGTATAATCAGATTAGGTGCTGGTACAGTGAAGTTGGGCTGAAATACAAACATCAACAGTAATTGTGCTGCTGGTCTTCGAGAGGTCGTCTTCCACATCAAAGTTCAAGAACATGAGTCGGAAGTTCGAATTAATTGGCAGTTTGGGAACTGCTCCTGTAAAAGGCCAATTACCAATTGAACCAAAAACTGTTGAAGAAGTTGTTGAAAGGGGCTGAGAATGTTGAACCCAGTGTATGACCTTCACGCAGAGCACGAGGTTTGTTACAACAGAAGAACTTTCCATTTCACCCTCGATGTTTCAGGCAGAACTATAGCAGCCTCTGGTGCGCTTTCAGAATGTCATGCATGCAGATGGCCATCACACTGAGCAACGTTTTCAACCTTGAACGTAAACATGGTTCGCAATTAACGAATATTACCCTCTCATGTGGTAATTAAAATGTGTTTCTTTCGGTGGTTTATTTGTTATTTTTCTCCCACACTTCCTTACAAATGCTCCCACAAAGTTTCATTGCTCTACGATCACTCGTATCTCGTGAGGGCCGTCTCAAGTAGCAAAGGTTTAATTGTAACTACCCTGTAAAAGAATTTGTTAATAACATACGATATGTAATAAAATTGTAATGTTAAGTTCACAGTGAAATACGTTTATATCATTCATGGGATAAATGTATTTGTTTGCTTGGAACGATGTAGCGGACGGGACTGCAGCAGTCTTGTAACTGATTTGATGTGCCCTACCACAATTTCATGCTTTTCAATTTAGGTGAATCTCTATCTGAAGTGGTACAAATGGCTCTGATCACTACGAGACCTAACATCTGAGGTTATCAGTCCCCAAAAACTTAGATCTACTTAAACCTAACTAACCTAAAGACATCACACAAACCCATGCCCGAGGCAGGATATGAACCTGCGACCGTATCGGTCGAGCGGTTCCAAATTGAAGCGCCTAGAACCGCTCGACCACAACGACAATCTCTATCTTCCCCTACAACTTTTCCTTCTATGTTCCTTCCAATATACTCTGTGACAAAGTGTAGCGCAACGAAGGAGTTGCCGGTCGGGGTGGCCGAGCGGTTCTAGGCGTTACAGTACGGAACCCCACGACCGCTACGATCGCAGTTTCGAATCCTGCCTAGGGCATGGATGTGTGTAACGTCCTTAGGTTAGTTAGGTTTAAGTAGTTCTAAGTTCTAGGGACTGATGACCTCAGAAGTTAAGTCCCATAGAGCTCATAGCCATTTGAACCATTTGAACGAAGGAGTTATGCAAACAGGTCAAAAATTAATATTCATGTAGATATCGTCCGAAAGTGCAAAACTGTAAAATTTGACTGCTGATGGATGAATATGTGACGCTGCACCGCAGTTTCACCACGCAGCTGACGAACGTAGCATACAGGGGTCACGTCGATACGAGGGCATAATGTCTTTGGTAATTTTATTCCGTGTACTCAGCTGGACCCTAGCTATGTCTCGCAGACAGGCGTGTGAACAATATACGCAGATGTCATCCTAGGACAGGACATGTAGCTGGGCTCCAAGAAGCCGGTTGGAATAATCGGCGGATAGTTCGAGATCTGAATACGAGCGATGCCACTATTCTATGACGTTGGCAGGAATGAGTGAACCAAGGTCGAACGAAGTGTCAAGAAGGAAGAGGGCCACCAAGAGACGCGACACAACGCGAAGACCGAGCAATCGTTAGAGAGGCTCGCTCAACCCGGGATTCATCGTTCTCATCGATCGGACGTGCAGCTGGTCCTCTATTGCTCCCACAAGGGAGATTAGTGCAGGGCTCATAGAAAAGGGGCTGAGTTCACAGCGCCCCTTGCGTGGAATACCACTGACCTCTATACACTAAAAATGATGTTTGCAGTGGTTTCGGGCACTATTAGCTTGGAATCTCATTTACTGGAGTAGAATTGCCTTCAATGAAGAGTCCCGCTTCGAACTGAGCCCCGTTGGCTAACGAAGACTTTTCTGGAGACGCTCCAGTGCACTGGCATACCAGTCTGACTGTCGCCCGCCATACCGCATGACAACCAGAAGTGATAGTCTGGTGTAGTACTTCATTCCACAGCAGGACCCCTTTGGTTGTCATCCGCTGCACCCTTACAGCACAGCGGTACATCGACGATATTCTACGCCACGTTTTGTTGTCCTTCATGGCAGGACATCCAGGGCTTACATTTTAGCAAGATAATGCCTGCCTGCACACGACGAGTGTTCCTACTGCATGTCTTCGTGGTTGCCAAACCCTGCCGTTGGGCAGTAAGATCACTTAAGTGGAGTTCGTTTTCTGAGGATTCATCCAACAAGACACTATCTGGCATCTGCCCTACCTCCAATTAGTTTTATGCGGTGGCTCCATTTTAAGTCACTTCGTACGCATACACCTAGATATTTTATAGAAGTATTTACTTCCAGTATTCGTTCTGCAATAGTGTAATCACACAGTAACGGGCCTCTTTGCCTGTTTAGCGCATTTTTTTGGTATATTTTTGTATGCTGAGAGTCAATTACCACTCTCTCAATCAAGCGACGATCCTCTCCGGTCCTCTTGCATTTCATAACTATTTTTAACGTTACGGGTTCTCTGTATAGAACATCATTATTCGCAAAAGGCCTCATGTAAATTCAGATGTTATCCACTAGGTCATACATATATACAGTATATTAAAAAGTAATTATCCTGTAACACTCCCTTGGGGTACGCCCCAAGTTACTTTTACGTTTGAATATTTCTCTCTGTTGAGTTCCATTTTGCCACAGACTCTTCATTCAAATAACACAGGTGATCTGATATTCCGTACACTGTGTCCAACGTCTTTCTCCAGTATTAAATGGTTTATGGGTTTCTTGGACGAACAGAGAGATCCATGATCGAAGTTTTCAGAACTCATGTCGGTTCCTTCTGAGACGGTTTTCGGTCTCAAGAGCGTGGAACTTGTCCCCAAATTCTGCAACACACTGGCCTCAGAGATTTAGGTCTATAGTTTTGTGCGTCTGTCCGTTGACCCTTCTTGAAAACGGGAATGACTTGGTTTTTTCCCAAGCTTCAAAAACACTTCACTCCTCCAGAGACTTTCGGCAAAATACTACTACAAGAAGAGAACGTTCTTTCTTTCTCATTGCTGTGTACAGTCGCACTGGTATCCCGTTAGCCTGTTGAGCTATTTCAACTGCTTTTCTGTACCATGGTCACTAATTTCGATGCCTGTCATTGTGACGTTTGTGTGACGACTTGAAAGAGGAACTTAATGAAAAAGTTTTGGAAAAATATGTTTAATGTTTCGGCCTTCAGTGAGTTATCCTCCGTTTCGATGCTATTGTGATAAGAGAGTGTCTGGTCAGATGGCGTCGATTCGTTTACTGGTCTAACGTAGGACTAAAATGTCTTAACATTTACTGTTAAGTCGGTTTGTATAATTTTACTGCCAAATTCAGTGGAGGCTTCGTACATGGCTCTCCTTGTGTTAATTTTGGCTTCGTCCAGTTGTTGTTTGTCCGTCAGGCTTTAGCAACGTTTAAATGTACAGCTGTCTATAGCTTTGTAACAGCTTTCTAACGCTGCTGCCGAATCATGGTGAGTCTCTTCCACGTCTCACACCTTTGCTCGACACACACCTGTTTAAAGCGTAGTGTTGTGCAATACTTGTGAACTTTGTCCATTCACACAAAACATTTTTAGTACTGGGGATGAAATATCATGCTGATCGCTCAGGTAATATGTAAACTGTTAGTTGTTGCTCTTGCTAACCAGAAAGATCTTTTTAACTTTTTTATGTCTCTATTTACTCCTGTATCAAAGATGCTGTAACGGGGTTATGAGCACTGGTGTCCTGTTCTGTGTTAACTGACTCGAAAATGTCGGTTCATTTTATCACCATCGGATCTAAGATGTTACCTTGACGAGATGGATCTCTAGCTGCTCAATCTAATTTTCGGATAAGGCACTTACAACAATTTCATATGATTCTCCGTCTCCACTGCCCACCATAATCACTTGTGTCCCTTAGTCTGCAGCTGGTAAGTTCAAATCTCCACCTAATACTACAACGTGACTTGTAAATTTACGCCAAATGTTCTACAAGTTTACACTCAAATAGTCCACCGCTACACTATAAGCACCCGACAATGTGTAACCCACCTTTAACGCTTCACGAACATTATATGGTATTTCCAATCCATACTAATCTCACTGATATTATCGTAGTTATTACTTCCTGCCTCCACCACCGGCGTTCAACCTATCCTTGCAATGTAGATTCCCATCTGAATTTAAATTCTCATTGCTGTTTTAACATCTGATTTCAGCCAGCCTTCGGCCCCTAGTACAATAGGGCATTGTTACGGTTTTTAAGGAGACTAGTTCTGGAATCTTTCGATAGAAGCTCCTGCAGTTATTTATTACTGTAGAACGAAAAACCAGTCCAAAGTTGCAAATTCTGCATTTTGTTATTCAGTCAGGGACTAGTTTCGGGCAGAGACTTACCAAACTAGTCATCGAGTGAATTAAAGCAAAGTAAAATGTGCAACTTTGGACTGGTTTCACGTTGTACTGATTAACAGTAGTTGCTGGCCCACTACTACTACAGCATGCTGGAACTTCGTAAATTTACTGCTACTCCGATCTTCCATGACGAATGGTACTTTCTTTAATTAACTCTGATAGTGTTCTCCCCTGTCTAAAATCAGAAAACATCTTATATGCCTCATTTCATAAAAGCAACCAGCCGCCTGTAGGAACCGAGGATGGCCCATGGACCCAGGTGACGTGCGACACATACGTGCCGGCATGAGCCACGATTTGCAGCCGGGTACAGCCAGCACGCTCAGTCGCTGCCGGCAGAGTCTGCTCCACACCTCAGACCTGACAACCCTCTTCCGCCTTCCCAGCAAGCAAACAAAGTGAACACCGGCCTTCTTTCCCGACATGTTCACAACTTCCCTATCGGGCTCTACTGTCTCTGTTACGAAGTTTATTCCCAATTTCGGATTCTTTTGACATCAGTTGTATTAGATATGGAAATACTGTCTATTGGTGACATAAGGAAATTATTAACGGACGTGGACTCGACCCCAGACTTTCGGCTTATCGCGAGCGGTCGCCTTACCCATCGTGGCTGTCCATGCAAAACGCTCCACAGATCGATCCAAACCTCCAATTGCCACACTGCCTACGCTCTTATTATTCGCAACATTATATAATTTCTCGCAACAGGGTTCATGAGATAAAGATGTTCAACATTAGTAGACATGCTATTATCATCATTATGCCGGTCTAGGCTTCTACTGTTTATTTTACATTGTAAAATAAGTGGGATGTAAAATTTATATAAGAGACAGGAATGTGAAAACGACACAGATGCAAATAAGTAAAGAAACAGTTTATTATTGCAAAAATAATCACCATAACTGTTAATGTATTCATATTGTGAGACAAGACAGTCAATTCCTTCATGGAAAAATGTTTGTGGTTGCCTTTGGGATCATCATTCTAACGAAGCGTGCACCTTTTCTTCCGATGTTAATCGTCGAACACCAGTGCCTTTCTAAGTGCTCCAAAAGCGTGCAATTCGCTTGGGAACAGATCGAGACTGCATGGAGGATGTGTAAGGACTTCACAGAGAAACTTCTGCAGTGTAGTCGAATCAACCTAGGCAGCGTGTGAAGTTTTCTGAGACATAAATATTATCTACAACGTAAAATTATTATCCACGAGTATGTAGAAAAGCCATTGAAGTTTATAAGCATCAGAATAATTTTATTAGGAAAGTGGAGGCAATGAAACTTAGCGACATATGGACAGTAGCTCTCCAGAATCACTAGACAATGTTGTCTTTGACAAGACGACGATCGATAGTTAAGTTTTATCTTTGGCAAGGATTATCTCTGCTCATCACGTGTTACATCGACGACGTCCCCTTTCCTGCAATATATATGTCGCTCTCGGACGTCCGACCGGTCAGTCGGCAATACTCAACGGCAGAGCGCTTCTGAGGATGTCCAACGAAGTCCTGGACGAAACGTCAGGACCAGAAGAGTCTCTTGGACCACGACCTCACATCCCGAATGGTTTAGCAGCAGCTATGCGTCTACAACCGGTACTCGTACACCAAATTACGTATATTCCCGTACAACGGAGACATTTTACTTGTTTTCCCGGCGTCGGCGGACACCTACGATATTGCAGTACCAGTGTTATCCGAATTTTCATGGAGGAACCCAAATAATTTCTGTATGCATTCTTTCGATAGAGGTGATGAAACGTAAGATCATTTGAATGGTAGCAAATGAGTCGTCAGCTAATCCCATCGTTAAAAAATATATCGGCTCAACCACTTGCTTATAGTGTAAAACACTAAGATTGAGCGTTTCGGAAGTTAAGCTTCCATCATCAGAATAATAAAAAGTAAAAGAACCTGTTAAAACTCGCTAAAATGAAGCATGCACCAGGCACAATAAAATTGATAAAAAAAATTAAAATATCGTGGCTACTTCCCTTGCTGCAGCCGTGTCTTCCAAGGTGCATCTCCACATAGTCGACAAAATATAAAAAACTCTAAAATGGTGTCGCCTATGGTGTTAAACATCTAACCACATGGCTCTCTCCTCTATCGTCGTAAACCGTCCGTGTGTCTTCGTTGATACCAAACACCACGTAGCCAAACACAACACTGAAACGCGAGTGAGCTCACGCGCAAGAAAACAAGGAAGTCACAGAGATGTCTATACAAACTCATAACGTATACATGTTCCAAGGACCTCATGAAATGATGATATCCTGCCAATTGCTAAAAATGTAGTTTCTAAAAGAAACCAGTGAAAAGTTTGAAAAAGTTATTTGTATCACCAGTTAGCAGTTCACTCAGCGTGTTCTGATTATCCATGCTATGTATCGTAATTTCCAGCTTTTCTAGTAGATACAGCTTTTTTGCCTTTGTCCTGTCTATGTAAAATAACGAGACCCTGATCTGTTCCCAACATGGGGTGTCCCGTTTCCCAAATATGCGTGGCTACAGCTAAGTTTTCGAAATTATTAAGCCGGAAAGGATCGCTATGTTCTTTGTAACGTACTTTAAAGGACCTACCAGTTTGGCCTACATAGCTTGCCTTGCACGTGTTACACTGAATTTTATAGACCCCCACCTCTCTCATATTTATCGCTTTCCTGCTGTAAATTGTTTTATTGTGCTTGGTGCATGTTACATTTTAGCGAGTTGTAACAGGTTCTTTTACTTTTCATTATTCTGATGATGGAAGCTTGACTTCCGAAACGCGTCAAACTTAGTTTTTTACACTATAAATAAGTGGTTGAACCGATACATTTTTTAACAATGACATACACAACCACGACCCCTATACCAATATGGATAAAATCATAATCCCATCGTCTAATTGCCTATTCGCAACCAAATAATAAAACAAACGCCAGAAGAGGAGGGCATCTAAGGAGTCAATAAGAGAGGATGCTCCCGTAATGACAGATTAACCGCGCTATTACGAAGGGGTGCTCCCCGCCGTTCGGCCCCCGCCACAGCTGTCCGGAGGCAGAATCGCCGCCACATCGCTCATATCGGCGGCGCTAATCCCCGCTCCAGCGGCGACATTCCGACGTGTTTACACAAGCCAGACAGCCCGTCCGCCGGGCACAAAGTCGCCGCATACATTTGGCCGGTCTGCCACTAATCCGACGCCATTGTCCGCGTCAGACCTGCTCTTCATTTGCATTCCGCACCCTCCCCTCTCCCCTCCCGCCTCCCACACTGCTCTCGATAGAGCACTGTCTTCTCTGTCGCGCACACAACACGACACAGCGTTTGCTACCTCCTCTTTTGTCCACACATGGCTCCGTCTTCCCGTGCATATGGATGACATGCGCTCAGACAATGCCACTGTAACCGAGGCGGGTCGCATTCCCCCCACTCCCCCACCTCCCCCTGCCACCGTATCTGCCCCGGTGCACTGCGTGAGCGGCTGTCGCTTTTCCGGCGCCGTGAAAAGGGTTGGGTAAAATAATGGAGCGTGTCATCTGTACGGACGTGGCGCGCGCAGGCAGACCGCAGCGGCCAGCCTGCCCTGCCGTGTACCGATCCAATTTTGCATACGTGTAAGTGTGTATGTGTGTGCGTGTGTGTGTGTTTGTGTGAGGCGCAAGCGACTGTCACGCAGGTCCCGTGCTACAAACACACAGACACGCGCACACATATGGGTACACATACGGGACGCGGCGGGATCATTGGACGCAGTCCGGCTTGCGGTCACCCCGCGGCCCATCTGCCGCGAGCACGCAATGCGTCGCGTCCAGTTTTTTATAACACGCTCACGGAATGGCGACACGACGTCGATACTGCAGTGACCCGCACTTCTTCTTCCAAACACTGTCCGCTGTCCAAAGCGCCTGTCCAAGTCTGTACAGGGAGCGTACGGTAAGCATCGCATAGCCACTATGAGAGCAGCTGCGTTTTTTGGTCTTCTATCCGAAGACTGGGCTGATGCAGCGGCTGACTCCGAGTTGATTTCGAAGAGGACATCTTGATTCCCATTAGCTGCCATCTTATCTTTCCATGGCGTACGTTTTCATTCCCATAAGCTATCAACAGTGCCATAACATTACCCATTTTATCACAAACTATTTTATGTTATGGGCGTAATAAATAATCCACGCTGGATTAGCCGATCGCTGCAGTCACGGACTGTGCGGCTGGTTCTGGCGGAGGTTCGAGTGCGGCCTCCGGCATGGGTGTTTGTGTTTGTCCTTAGGATAATTTAGGTTAAGTAGTGTGTAAGCTTAGGGACTGATGACCTTAGCAGTTAAGTCCCATTAGATTTCACACACATTTGAACATTTTTGTAATAAATAAACAACAATATTACCAGCTGTTGGCGGAAACCTTCCTACCATCAGTGCCTATTTCACATGACCTTACGACTGTCTAAATGCAATAGGTATGGTTAAAAGTGTTAGGCTTTTTTCTTTTCTCATAATGTAAGTATAGTACAAGCAAGTCGCAATTATCTAACACATGTAATGAAGTTATGTAGGTCAGAGAAATTGTAGCAGATGTTTTTTGAAGATATTCATAACCTTTCCATTTATTTATTTATTTATTTATTTATTTATTTTGGTTTTCGTTTTAGCGCAAGTATCAGTTTGAACATCCCTTAATGTCTCTAACAGATTAACAGTTGGAATATGTTGGGATGAGGAGGGTAAAAGCCGGCCGTTGTGACCGAGCGGTTCTAGGCGCTTCAGTCTGGAATCCGCGCGACCGCTACGGTCGCAGGTTCGAATCCTGCCTCGGGCATGGATCTGTGTGATGTCCTTAGGTTAGTTGGTTTAAGTAGTACTAAGTTCTAGGGAACTGATGACCTCCGATGTTACGTCCCATAGCGCACAGAGCCATTTGAGAGTAAAAACTGAGCGTTCAGCGTAGAGTGAGATGCCTCACAGCAGTTAGTAGTCCGTTTAGAACTGCTATTAAGGTCGGTCACATAATCGATGGAAAGTCGCTACCTTAAAGAATATATGTAGGAAATAAATAATCAAAAATAGCTACCAGATGTTCATTGCTAAGTTTGCGCGATATTAGATCTTCGACGAAGCAGTGTTCAGTTTCATCAGGGAGCAGGAAAGGCAGTCCAGACAAAGTTTACAGTAGTCTTCCGGTTTCACATTCCTTTGATTTAATATCATATGATAATCCCATTTTGCTGTTAGTTAATCTAAGCACCCTATCCAGATTGCCGTGCCTGACTGAGACGTTAGGACAGAAATATAAGCAATTACGGCATCCATTTTATTTAACATGTGGATGAAATAGTTCATTCATACCAAAAACAGAAACCTCTGCAAATTAATATACATTTATAAATTCTCCAAAACAGAAAATCATTATTCACAAAGTACCAAGTCGAGAATTTCTTAAAAACAATGTGAAAGTGCAAGTCACTGATACTGGCCAATATCTTTAACAATGCATATCTTACCAAAATTCAGAAAAACTCCCACAATGTCTCAATAATTCTAAGACAATTGCCCCAAATGTAATTACAATAGCCGGCCGGAGTGGCCGAGCGGTTCTAGGGGCTACAGCCTGGAACTTCTGCGACAGCTACGGTCGCAGGTTCGAATCCTGCCTCGCGCATGGATGTGTGTGATGTCCTTAGGTTAGTTAGGTTTAAGTAGTTCTAAGTTCTAGGTGACTGATGACCTCAGAAGTTAAGTCCCATAGTGCTAAGAGTCATTTGAAACATTTTTTAATTACAGCAGAATGCAAATACAGTTTTTAATACAAAAAGTATAAACTTCAAGACAAACACTGCAGAAACATGGGGTGAAACCTATTGAACCGTGTTAATAAAAAATGTGAAACCATTCAGCAGAATAATAACAAGTTTGCAAAAAACGACATACTGGCTGAAAGTGATTTTTGTCGAAGCGCAGCACCCTTTACGTCATACATTCCACATATGCTGAACATATCTTCGTAACCAGTGGGGCTATTGACGTCCACTTTCATTAGAACATAGACCATCTTCACAATATACCTTTGAAGATAATGCACTCCATTCCCTGAAACATGCATACTTAAGATGTAGGTTAACAGTGGATAATGCACGAGCATGAACTAACAGTAGCGCTTCCTGCATCTCGTCAATAAGGTGACAGCATTAATTTCTTAAGGCAAGGTGCAATAATTCCAATAAATCATAATAGTGTCCAGCGAGACATGCAACACTTCTACTGTCGCCTCAAAACTTTCTATAGTGAAATCTCAGCCTTGATGTAAGCCTCATGTTTACTTAAGCTTTACGGTAGCCACTACAGTTCATGCAGCAGACCACAATTTTACTTGGTGCCACAAATAGCAAACGAAAAATCCAGTAAAACTGAACAAGACAGGGACCGCAATATTCGTAACATCAACTCGAACGAACCACCGTAATCCTTGTGTATCTCAAAGCAAGCAGAAATAATTGCTATTCAAAAATGAGCCGACAAGCATCACATGAGAGCGACACCAGCGCTGCACTGCTTGTTGAATGTTGCTGTTACTACCTTGTGAACATGCGTGAAGAGGCAGACCCAGCCGTACGCCGTAATACAGTGGTCGTCCAGAAAGTAAGTTCCAATCACTCGCAAAATGGAAACCACTGGGAAAATCTGGTAAAGCTTTGCGCAGATGTGTTGGGTAGTGGTCCTAGTATACCCGTCGATCGTGCCGCGTCGCTCTTTTCAGTTTTGAGTGAACAGTGAGCACGTAAAGATGCGTATGGAATAGCGTCTCCCGCCAAGTATGAGGGCCTAGTTAGAGGTTTCGCCTGTGTCATGCAGCCTACATAACACAACTGTCAAGCAGTTCCTTCTTCATGCCAATTCTCGACCGCACAGTGCAGGGGCAATGAAGACGCTCCTGCAGCGTTTCCGATGAAAAGTGTTTGATCACCCACAATACAGTCCGTAATTCGCTTCTCCTGAGTCTCATCTCTGTTGAAAAGAACCTCTGGCTATGAAGACAAAATTTTTCCACAAACAACGAGCTGCAGACCAGTGCAGATAACTGGCCGAAAGCACAGGCGGCTGCTTTCTATGACGAGGATATTGGAAAGTTGTTACAACACTACGACAAAACCCGAAGTTGGAGCGGCGACTGTGTAGAGAAGTTGGTGGATGGTGTACTTAACTGCTGCAAATAAATAGTTTCTGGTTTTCACTGTGGTTTCCATTTCGTGACAGATCGAAATTTACTTTCTGGTCAAACATCGTATATATCTTGAAAAGCTTGCTTCCTCACAGAAATTACTCGAATATCAGTACAACACCAGCAAACATTAACGAAGAGCTCGTTACCGTAGTGTAGCTAAACGCGGTACTGTTCGACGGTGCAGAAACCATGTACCATTTCCCCAACAGCTAACAGCCTGCCCTTCAGTCCAAGCCACTCGTAAACACATTACCGTTTCTCCAGCCGGAACGTCCACCTCCGTAAGCCGCCTATCCGTCATTTTCCAGGGGTCAAATAACGTGTCGGACAGATCACTCGACTTTGCGATATCTTTAGCACAGCCTCTGGCGATTGCAATAGAGTCAACCATCAGCACACTATGACTGAACGAACCTATACGTACCACGTCTGCCTGAGATGAAATCTGCAACCACTTATATTCGTTTGGGGCCAAGCGCAAGAAATTTCCTGGTGAATTACCGCCTCAAAGTCAACGTAGTTAATGACCGTAATGGTGTTATTTGCGATTAATGACAACGCTTCCTTATTTTTTTGTTTTCCTTCCCATGGAACAAAATTAATGGGAAATACGTTTTCATTTTCATTTGCGTCATGAATTATAAACTTTGCTGGCACAGCTTAGGGCAACTCTCGAAGGCCACATCTATAAATGGAGTTCTCTACTCCTTCAGAAAACTGAAACTTTTTGGCATGAGGAGTCCATAATATTCTTTTCAGAGTCGTTCACAAACAAAAAACTTTCTCACCTGTTTGTGTGGAAAACATTTCTCGCCAGTGCTTCATGTAATTCTTGTAAGTTATTGGTCAACTTCAAAATTCATTTAATCGAGTGGCATTAATATTTTCCCTCATTCACATCAAATCTTGTCAGTATTACCACTAGCTTACAAGAGATGTACAAATTATGAGCGGTGGTCACATAAATTTTCTTCAGCCTTTCTCTTTACAATATTACTGACTCTATCAGTTTAACATACCAGAGTCATTACTTTCGTGATTATGGACTAACTGCGGGCCGACAATACAGCTTAAAGAGTTTAATTTGTATCAACGTCGTCCACGAGACACTTTTTTTTGTGCCAACCCCTTCATCTCTGTGTAACACTTGCAACTTGTGTCCTCAATTATTTACTGAATGTATTCCAATTTCTGCCTTCCTCAACAGTTTTTGCCCTCTACAGCTTTCCCTAATACCATGGAAGTCATTCCCTGATGTTTTAAAAGATATCCGTTCTTCCTGTCCCTTCTCCTCGTCAGTGTTTTCCCATATTCTTTTCCGATTCTGCGCAGAACCTCCTCATTCCTTACCTTATCAGTGCACCTAACTTTCAACATTCGTTTCTAGCACCACATCCCAAATGCTTCGATTGTCTTCTGTTCCGGTTTTTCCACAGTCCATGTTTCACTGCCATGCGTTGCTGTACTCCAAATGTACATTCTGAGAAATGTCTTCCTTAAATGAAGGCCTTTGTTTGACACTGGTAGACTTCTCTGGGCCAGGAATGCCCATTCTTCCAGTGATACTCCGCTTTTGATGTCCTCCTTGCTCCATCAGTCATAGGTTTCTTGCGGGCTTCAAATGGCTCTGAGCCCTATGGGACTTTACTTCTGAGGTCATCAGTCCCCTAGAACTTACAACTACTTAAACCTAACTAACCTAAGGACATCACACACATCCATGCCCGAGGCAGGATTCGAACCTGCGAGCGTAGCGTCCGCGCGGTTCCAGACTGTAGAGCCTAGAACCGCTCGGCCACATCGGGCCAGCGTTTTTTTTTCTTTTTTTCTACCTAGGTAGAAGAATTCCTTAACTTTCTCTACTTCTTGACCATTTGTCGTGATGTTAAGTTTCTCGCTGTTCGCACTTGTTCTATTTCTCATTAGTTTCCTTTTTCTTTGATTTGTTCTCAGTCCATTTCCTGTACTCATTAGATTGTTCGTTCTATTCAGCAGATCACATAATTCTTCTTCACTTTCACTCGAGATAGCAGTGCCATCAGCGAATCGTATCATTTATGTCGTTTCATCTTGAATTTTATTTACGCTTCTGAAACTTCCTTTTATTTCAATCATTGCTTTTTCTATGTACAGACTGAACAGTAGGGGCCAAAGATTACATCCGCGTCTTACATACTTTTTAATCCAAGTGGTTCAGTCTTGGTCGTCCACTCATATTATTCCTTCTTAGTCTTACCCGTCTCTCCCTGTAGCTTATCCATATTTTTCTCGGAATTTCGAACATCTTTCATCATTTTACATCGGCGAACGCTTTTTACAGTTCGACAAATCCTACGAACGGGTCTTGGGTTTTTTGTTTTTTAATCTTACTTCCATTATCCACCGCAACGCCAAAATTCCCTTTCTTGTGCCTTTACGTTTCCTAAAGCCAAACTGATCCTCATCCAACGCATCCTCAATTTTCTTTTCCGTTCTTCTGCATATAATTATTGTCGGCAACTGGGGTGCATGAGCTGCTAAGGTGATTGTGCGGTAATTCTTGCACCTGTCAGCTTTTGCAGTCTTCAAAATTGCGTGGCTGATATTTTTCCGGAAGTCAGATGGTATGTCACCAGGCTCATACATTTTACATAACAAAGTGAATAATTATTTTGTTGCTCTTCCCACACTGATTTTTGAAATTCCGATGGAATGTTGTCCTTCCTGCCTTATTGGATCTCAAGTCCCCCAAAGCTCTCTTAAATTCTTATCCTAATACTCGATTCCCTATCTCTTCTAAATCGACGCCTGTTTCTTCTTCTATCACATTGTCGGACGAGCCTTCCCCCACATAGAGGCCTTCAATGTACTCTTACCACCTATCTGCTCTCCCCACTGCATTTAACAGTGGAATTCCCGTTGCATCTTTCTTTTAATTTCCCCAAAGGTTGTTCTGACTTTCCTATAACCAGAGTCAGACCATCTGACAATCATTTGTTTCTCAATTTATTCACATTTTTCTTGTTGCCATTTCGTCTTAGCTTCCCTGCACTTTCTATTTATTTCATTGCTCAGCGAGTTGCATTTGTGTATTCCTGAATTTTCCTGCACATTTTTTACTTTCTTTGGACAGAACTCAATTACTCTTTCTTCTCTCTCACTCCTTGTCCCAAGCCCGTATTCTCCTGTAACCTTTTCTTCTACTCCTTTCCCTAAAATTGAAATCCAGTCACTCATAACAGATTTTCGTTTCCTTTTGTGGTCTCTATTACCCTTCCAATATCTTCATATACTTTCTGTACCTCTTCAGCTTTCGACGTCGACATGTTTACCTCAACTATCGTTGTCGGTGTTGGTTTGCTGTCGATCTTGATAAGAACAACCTTATCACTGAATTGTTCACCGTAACACACCCTCTGCCCTACCTTACTATTCATAGAGAATCTTACTCTCGTTATACCATTTTCTGCAGCTGTTGATATTACCCTATACTCATCTGACCAAAAATCCTTGTCTTCTTTCCTTTTCTGTTCCCTGACCTCTAGTATAGATTGAGCCTTAATATTTCAAATGGTTCAAATGGCTCTGAGCACTATGCGACTTAACTTCTGAGATCATCAGTCGCCTAGAACTTAGAACTAATTAAACCTAACTAAGCTAAGGACATCACACACAGCCGTGCCCGAGGCAGGATTCGAACCTGCCACCGTAGCGGTCGCCCGGTTCCAGACTGCAGCCCCCAAGAAACGCACGGCCACTCCGGCCGGCCCTTAACATTTCCCTTTGCCGATTTTCTAGCTTCCGTACCACGTTCAAACTCCTGAACTTCCATGCCCCAACTCGTAGAACGTTATCCTTTCCTTGGTTATTCAATATTTTGCTCATGGTCACCTCCGCTTTGGCAGCCCCTCCTGCAGATGTGATTGGGGCACTAATCCGGAATCTTCTGTCAGTGGAGAGATAATGACACTTTTCCACTTACACACCACACGTCCTTTCCATATACATTATGTGTCTTCAATGCAGTGCTCTCCATCATGCTCTGCATCTCTGTACCATTGATAATAGCTCGTTCTTCCGTCTTTGGGTACCAAGGACAAGACTGTGACCTGTACCTCTTAGTGCTCCTCCACCCTCTTTGACAAGGCCGTTAGCAGAATGAGGGGGCCTTCTTATGGTGGAAGTCTTCGGCCGCCAGTAATGTTTATTAACCAAAATTTAAGCAGTTGCTGGATTCGAACCCTGGTTAGAAGAGATTTTGATTACTAATCGAAGATGCTAACCCTTGACACTTATGGAAACAATATTTATAACGGTCTATCATCAAGAGTTTCTTGCCCATTTCACTTGTCATTATATCAGCCTCCATCGCTCACATACAGTGCACTGACTGCTTACAATCCCGAGCGACTTGTCTGCACGGCGCTGGAATGAGGTAGCGAAGCGCCGCCAGTCGAAAGGTAGCGCAATTTGCACGAATGTTGTAGTTCGGCGAACTTACCGAAATGAGAATCATATCCTCCATTATTCGACCGCAGTGGGACGTAAAACGGCAGCAGCTGGTGCGGTTACGTTTGCTACTCTATCCTATGCAACGCTCTACATTTTCGAATAATTACCTACATCCGTTTTATAATGCTGTCTCCATGCCTCTGCGTTCCTCTACAGTTTTCATCCCTCTCCCCCCCCCCCCCCTCCCTCCACCCTCCCGCACCCATACTTCCCTCTGTTACCAAACTGACGATTCCTTAACGCTTTAAAATATGCCCTGTCAAAAGTCCCTTTCTTTCTCTCAGGTTATGCAGTCAAGTTGTGCCATAAATTAATTTTTCCCCTACTTCGATTCAGTACTTCTTTATTGGTTACTCAATCTGTCCATCTAATGTTCAGCATTCATCTTTAGCATCTTTAGCATCACCTTTCAAAAACTTTTATTCTTTTCTTGTACGAAATGAAATGATCGTATGGCTTCCTAGGTGGAGAGAATCCGTCTGGGATATATCTTCTTGTGTGAATTGCTTATCGTCCACGTTTCACTTCCGTACAAGGCTTTACTCTGTACAAGTATGCAAAGACAAAAAAATGGTTAAAATGGCTACAGCAGCCGAGCGCATTCAAGACGCACGTTTGAGTGCCAAAATGATGTAGGTACCATATTCCTCTTTCCTCTTGCTCTACAACATTGTTTTGGGAAGATGGCTATACTTTAAAACTGTAATTATCTTTTCGGTTATACCGTCAAGTTCAAAAAAATGGCTCTGAGTACTATGGGACTTAACATCTGAGGTCATCAGTCCCCTAGAACTTAGAACTACTTAAACCTAACTAACCTAAGGACATCACACACATACATGCCCGAGGCAGGATTCGAACCTGCGACCGTAGCGTCGCGTGGTCCCAGACTGAAGCGACTGGCGACTGGGTATTAACAAATTCCTCTTTTACATGAATGCTTTCCTGGTTAGTGTCTCGCTGCAGTCCTCTCTATTTCGCCCATCATTGGTTATCTTACTGCACAAATAGCAAAACTGATCTACTACTGTTAGTTTCTTATTTCCTAGTCAGATTCCTTCAGAATATCCTTACGTAATTCTTCTACAATGCATTAATCTTGTATTTGTTTCGTTAAAGTTCATCTTACAACTTCAGTTTCAATTTTCCATTCCGTTCAGTTTCTCTTCCAAGTACTTTTCCGCCTCTCACAAAATTACAGTGTTGTTGACAAACCTGAAAGATTTTCATCTCTTTTCGCTGTACTTTTAGTTATGTTCCTAAATTTCTCCTTTGTTTCTATTATTGCATGCCCAATGTGCAGATTGAATAACATCGGGGATACGCGACAACCCTTCTCATTCACTTCTCAAGAACTGGTTATTTTTTACGTGCTTTAACTGTTATAACAGTGGTATGGTCTCTGTACAAGTTGTAAAAAAACCTTTCCGTCTGTGTATTTTATCCCTGCTATCTTCACTATTTCTGTATTCCTGTCAACACTGTCAGAAGCCTTCTCTAAGTCTACAAATGCTATAAAGGTAGTTTTGCCTTTCTTTTCCTACAATGAGACGCCTAAAAGCATTATGACTATTACCCGTCGCGATGTTGGAAGCCACCTGGTGACGCTGAGGGCACGTGATGCCGTAAGAAAAGAAAATTATTTTGCTTCCATGGTAGCAACGTTCCTTCAGTCGGCTCGCAGTTCATCGCTAATTTCGTTTCCGCACTTCATCATTAGTTTCCTCGTTCACTGATTTACTCTGAAGTCCGTATCTTGTGGTCAGTACACTGTTCATATTATTCAACAAGTTCCGTAATTCTTCTTGACATTCACTGAGGACAGCAATCTCTTATCATTGATATAAATTACCACTATGGGAGTTAACTTCTGAGTTCATCAGTCCCCTAGAACTTAGAACTACTTAAACCTAACTAACCTAAGGACATCACACACACCCATGTCCGAGGCAGGATCCGAACCGGCGACCGTAGCGGTTGCGCGGTTCCAGACTGTAGCGCCTAGAACCGCTCGGCTACCCCGGCCGGCTATCATTGATTTACTTTCACTATGAATTTTAATGTCAATTTCGAGTTTTAATTTCCTTCGTCGCTTCTTCAGTATACAGGTTGAACAGTAGTGGAGAAAGACCGTAGCCCATGTTGTACATGGAGGATAGTGTACTAAGGAACATATGAGGTTTCCTTGTCGGCGTTTAAATCTGGAATCACATCGCACCAGAGGCCATCATAAACAGTTTTCATTATTTGCAGCTCTTTTCGTTATTCTGGGACATGAGGTGGTGTTTTGTTCAGCGGTTGAACTATTACGAGTTCTACAAATTTAAGTGCTGGATAATATATTAAAATTGAATTGAGGATATCGTTAATTCTTGAGACTTTAATGGTTAGTAAAATTGTGTATATTTTTAAAACAACTAAGGTTTGGACTTTTCAGTCACACTTTGTCAGTCTTGCACCATCTTGCACCTTCAGGCGGAAGAATGTCTTCTAGCATGGAAACACGATATTTGCAAATGAACTGACATTCTTTAAAATCTTAACAGTTTTCCCTATCTCTAAAATGGGAATTTGTGTAATTTGTCAATAGCTTCTATTTCAAAATGTTTCATATTATAGCTGGTTTTTTATCTTTTGATTTCACATACTGATTAATTTGTATGCAGTAGTGTAACACACATACTATAAAATACAATATTGACAAGATTTTCTCGACTGCAGAATTTTAAAATGGTGTGGGGCGTATGCGGTAGGAGTGATGTGAGACCACTGATACGTCTAGATACAACTGACAGGTGACAGGTGACACGTACTAAGGATCCTGTCTGATCACCTGCATCCATTCATGTCCAATGTGCATACAGACGGTCTTGGGCAATTCCAGCAGGACAGTGCAACACCTCGCACGTCCAGAATTGCTACACAGTGGCTACGGGAATGCTTTTTTCAGTTTAAATACTTCCAATGGCCACCAAACTCCCCAGACATGAACTTTATTGAACATATTTGGGATGCATTGCAATGTGCTGTTCAGAAGAGATCTCCACCCCGTTGTACTCTTACGAATTTATGGACAGTCCTGCGTCAGTTCCCTCCAGCACTACTTCAGACATTAGTCGAGTCCGTGCTACGTCGTGTAGAGGCACTTCCTCTTGCTCGCGGGGGCGCTACACGATATTGGGCGGGTGTACCAGTTTCTTTGGCTTTATGGAGACGTACAGCGCTTGACGCTTTCGCCAGACCAGTATAAGTCGCGAGGATTAAGAAACCATTGATTTCAAGCTGACAGATTGCGAATTGCGGGTAAAAATACGACGCGGTCACTTTTCATCTATAAGCAAACAGCCGCAACACAGTATAAAGAGGCCACCAGTATCCAGAGTGAGAGATTTTCAATCTGCAGCGGAGTGTGCCCTGATAAGAAACTTACTGGCGGATTAAAACTGTGTGCCCGACCGAGACTCGAACTCGGGACCTTTGCCTTCCGCGGGCAAGTGCTCTACCATCTGAGTTACTCAAGCACGTCTGACGCCCCGTCGTCACAGCTTTACTTCTGGCAGTACCTCGTTTCATACCATCCAAACATTACAGAAGCTCTCCTGCGAACCTTCCAGAAGTAGCACTCCTGAAAGAAAGGATAATGCGGAGACATGGCTTCCCCCAAGGCTGTGGCTAAGCCATGTCTCTGCATTATCCTTTCTTTCAGGAGTGCTAGTTCTGCAAGTTTTGCAGGAGAGCTTCTGTAATGTTTGGATGGTGCGAGACGAGGTACTGCCAGAAGCAAACCTGTGACGACGGGGCGTGAGACGTGCTTGGGTATCTCAGATGGTAGAGCACTTGCCCGCGAAAGGCAAAGGTCCCGAATTCGAGTCTCGGCCCGGCACACAGTTTTAATCTGCCAGGAAGTTTCAGGCCACCAGTAGACAGACAGAGTTCAACAGTTCGAGAGTTCCTGTCACGAGTGTCCATTAACCAGAAGCAAAAATTATGTGAGTAAAGAATCTATTCAGTTAAGCTTGTACACCAATGAGGACTTGCTTTCTTGGTTTTGCGTGGCTATGGGCTGTGGGTAGTCAGTCTGTCACGGCTTACTTGTATCTATGAGTGTCACTTACAGCGCGACGTGTAGCGGAACCTGTGTGTTCGATTTGAACAATAAGAAACTGGCTCCTTTTTATGATTCGAGTCGAACTGGTAGGTCAGGCAGGCTATTTGTTCTGTAATTTAAGTATCTAGTATGCCTTATCTATATTCTGTGCTCATTAAATTATGACCCATTGTCTGTGCTTTTCGAAATGGTCATGTAAACTAAGGAAGAAGGAATAAAATCAGACCAAGATATCAACCCAGAAGATCGTTTCTTCACTTCTACTCCCCGGGCCTGATATCCGACTCTTTCTGTACAGACTTAGAGACTTGATAAATCTCAGATAGATTCTGTCACCGACTTATTCATTTGCTCGAAGCCATTCGCGTGCCAAAGAGTAGGTAGTGCCTAAAAATACCATGCCGCTTCTTATTCGACTCAGAGATTCAAGTACGTACGTTGATACCACCATAGGTTTACAACACTTCACTCACGTTAACTCTGAGTAACTCACGTCCATTTAATCCTTTCTGCAGCTGAATATTTCCTCGTCCTGAAATCTTCTCAACAGACATTCGACTCAACCGGCACCACGCTGTCCGTCGCTACAAATAAATAGTTTGGTTCTTATTTCGCACTGAATTGCCATATATTTGGTTGGTCTCTTGACCTATTAAAATTAATGTACGTATGTTCTTAATTTCTCCATGTGGTACGCCCACAAAGATAGTGGGAGAAAAGGAAACAGAATAAAAACACGAAATAGCAGTTTCTGTGTTATGATGAAGTGCGAAGGAATGTTCCTTCGGACATAAATTCATGTCCCGAGCAGCACTGCATCGCATTTCTTAATTACGCAGGCACTGCTGTTTCGTATTTATTCACAAACATTAGGCCTCGACTCCATATAAATATGTCATTTCGGGACGGGAACAACGTAATGTACGAGTGCAGGTTGTGACACCTGTAAAAGTTAGGGTCTGGCCGTGATTCGTGTAAGGATAGCGAAAGACGTGAAAACGACCGTTCGCGTAAAGCTGAAAATCCAGGTTCGAGAACCAGTCCGGCACAAATTTTCATTGTCGTCATTCCAATACACAGCTGATGGTGGTTCGTATTCGCGGTTGCGAATACATTTCCTGTAACGTAAAAACACACAGAGCTAATGGTAGAATACTACAATCGTGCCCGGAAAGTCGGTCTGTATATTCTGATAGTGTTTTTGCAACATGACGTCTACTGTACCCGGAAAACTTTAATGTTGTATAGGTAATCAGCTTTTTCTGAGGCTACATTTCTTTCGTAACTGAACTACGAACGAACTTCCTTGACTCCAGCGACTTCGTGGGTAAAGATGTGAATATGAAAGTTGGACAGCTGCAAAATAAGGTAAAGGGAAAGTTTGTGGCACAAGCCCGTGACAGGACTGTCTGACTAATTGCAAGTCGAGTGCAGATTTTCTACCCGACGCGATGCGGAGGTGATGGGGTGTCGCGTCTCTCGACCCAGGCGCCTTTCACACGTGGGAAAGATCCCGTGTACTCATTTGACAGCAGACTGATTGGACCTTCCACCGTTATGGAGAGACTGGAAAGAGGAAAAATCCAAGACCTCACCCGTGACTGAACTCGGAACCTCCATGGTCGAAGTCTAGTGCTCTACCCGCATTTATTTAAAATCATATCAAACGATCAACAATTGTCCTAATGAATGAATCACTTTACGTATGCATCTAGTTTCCAAAGTAATACCTGTATATCATCAGGGAACAGTTGTACAAACTACGAACATAAAAAGAATTCATACAGTAAAATAATGTGAAATTAGTACTTAGGAATTTTTTTGTCATCTCAGCATTTTAATATCATTACAACCTTACTGACCTGAAATGACAAATAATTTATATAACATAACACGAAGGCCAAAAATAAACAGTGCCGGGATACCAAGCTAGTGTTGGACATAACGAGGAAAGTAAAATATTGCGATTGTTTGTATTTTTCTGCTGGCAGTCACGTTTGTTTATTTTATGTTTAACGTACTTCAAATTGTTTCACACATGTTTTGCTCATCTTCAAGCACTTACGCATACGTATCTGTAAGCGCGAAGGGCTTTCAGAACTTGACGTTTGACTCATAATTAGTAACACTAGTAACAGGTCTGAAGTGAACTCAAGTAAGAGGTCTGTGCCTTTCTTCACGTAATTTTAAGGTTATATCAGTGCTATGATGGACGCTATAAAAATACATGGCAGTCATAGATGTGGTGACTACTTTCTTTGATTACGCGTTACGATCACAAATTAAACACACTGTTTAATAATAGTTACTGACCACTAAACACAGGTAATATATCGAAGCACAATGTGAAAATATACTAGGATTTGGGTGGACTCCTCATTATACTTACGGATTCATGTGTCTTATCCATAAGACAATAAGAAACTGAATCATTACGATAGTTGCGCCGTTTAGGAAGATAATTAGGCCACCAGGTGCCAGAACTGGTGAAAATTAATATTTAAGACATGAATACAGTTATTATAATCCGATGAAAATGTCAAAGATACTTGTGCATAATTTCAAAACCAATCTGTATCATACCAAAAACCACAAAATATCAACTGTGTTAGACAAAAATCACATCTAGTGTTGCAGGGAAGGGTGGTAAAAAGGGCAGTGCCAGATAAAGGTAGAAGGAAACGATCCTTGGGTCGACACGACGAATGAGCGTCTCATTATAAAATACTAATCATGGAAATAGATACACTGAAATACACATACATTAATCGCCTGTAAGAACACCAGTCACAAGAAATATATTTTTAGTATTTTCTTTTTTATGCGTGGGTAGCTAAGGAACCTAAACATATGACTACCAACAGAACCTGATGTACCACTCCCTCTCCACTGTCCAGTCTCAGCTTCCTTCACCTGGGTGGTACTTGCCTGATGAACTATTGTATGTTCCTGTATGCTGTAACTCTTTTCATTTTAATGTTGTTATTTTACTCTAATGGCCAATGTTACCTACGAAGCCTACGTGGTACTACCTCCATCTAATTATTTAAACTAGTGGTAATTATTATTTATTTGTAATTTCTGTTGCAAGTCACTTTTATTTTTATTTGTTTTATGTTTAATCTAACATAATACAACTTATACATATATACAGAGAAATGTTGCTTAAAGATAAACTGTCTTTAACTAAATTAACCTAGAACTTTTTGTCCATTGTTCGTTGATATAGTGGCTGTTGTGGCATTTTTTTGGGGGGTGGGGGGCAGTGGAAGGTCAGAAATTGATGTCAGTGATGTCTTCTGCTGGTTGTTCTTCGATTTCTGGCCATCCACTGCCACCCCCCCCCCCCCCCTCCTCAAATGCCACACCAGCCACTACAGTAACGAACAGTGACAAAAAGACCTATGTTAATTTAGTTTAATACAATTTATTTGTAAGTAACACTTCTCTGTGTGTATGTATGTACGTATGTATAAAGGCCTAATGATGAACAGAACATGTTCGAAATGCGTTGCGTTGTGTTAGATTAAACATAAAACAAATAAAAATAAGAGAGACCGCTAGCATAAATTACCAATAAATAATTATCCCACACAGTCACGGTTCACAAACGTAGCCACTATGGCCGAAAATACTCGTCTTTTTCATACTAAGTCACTTTCTGTACATGAAATTATTGTTATGTTTCTGGAATTATCTCTACACATGTTACTATCTTCAGATTTTATTTAATTTCTGTCATTTGTCAATTTCCTTTGATGTTTGTAAGTTACTTAGCTAACCATGCATAAAAAAAATATTAACAAATTCTTGTTTCTTGTGCCCAGTGCATACAGGTGATTAATATATGTGCGTTAATGCATCTATTTAATACGTAGGTGTTTTGTTGTAAAACGCTTATTCGTCGTGTCGCCCCGTGCATTGGTCCCTTCCGCCTGTACCACGCACTCCCCTATTCGCTCCCCTCCCCTCCAGCACGAGGTGTGATTTGTTTCTAATACAGTTGTTAATTTGTGGTTTCATATGATGCACATTTGTTTTGCTACTATACACAAGCTCTGTGTCGTATCTTTGACATTTTCATTGGATTATAATAACCGGCCAGCCGGTCTGGCCATGCGGTTCTAGGCGCTTCAGTCTGGAGCCGCGCGGACGCTACGGTTGCAGGTTCGAATCCTGCCTCGAGCTTGGATGTGTGTGATGTCCTTAGGTTAGTTAGGTTTAATTAGTTCGAAGTTATAGGCGACTGATGACCTCAGAAGTTAAGTCGCATAGTGCTCAGAGCCATTTTTTATAATAACCGTATTCAGCTCTTAATTATTAATCCTCACCAGTACTACCACCTGGTGGCCTAGTTGTGTTACTGAACGGCGCAACTACCATAATGATTCAGTCTCGTATTATCTTATGGATAAGACAGATGGCCCCAAACATACGTATGACGTGTCCAGCCAAAACCTGGTATGTTTTCACACTGTACTTTCATATGTCTCCTGTTTGTATTTAGTATTCAGTAGGCACTATTATGCACAATGTTTTATTTGTGGCTTTTTACGATTTTTTCAGATTGATATGATGTTCATGTACAAATCGAAACGAGTAATTAAAGAATGTATGTAGTCAACACACAACCTGAGACTTCCACGTATTTTTGTAGCATCCATTATAGCACTGATGCAACCTTTGAATCATAATTAATTGTGGCGATGCTGGCTATGTTTAGCTGCAAGTGATAACAATGAAAATATTGTGACTGAAGACGCCCAACCCATAAGACAGCTAATAGAAGTACTGCCTCTGGTAATAGGGACAATGCAGGAAATGAAAACTTGATACGCCGTGATCTTCGTTGTCGCATTGCTATAGAAAGTGGATCGTGTTTCGAAAACTAAATATAAAAATATCATTTGGCGTAAGTTATACTACTAACAATATGATAACACATTATACGAGAAATACTGTATTGATATGATCAGTCAAGGGTTCATAAAACTATCTGTAGTGTGTGTCGCCGCGAACAGTACGCAAATTAAAATGTTTAATAAATATACATATGCAAACTACTATAACCAGTTCACTTTTATTAGGCATCCTAGAAGTAATAAAATAATAGGTATTCTGTTGGAAACGTTAAGAACTTTGTTCTTCGTAGAGTACCTAAAGGGCATGTTGTCGATATGTTATTTGTTGCAAGTCAATTGTGGAGTCTGTTAAGCTAATAAGTTTCAGAGGTTGTGTGTATAATATTTACAAATAATAAAGACGCTGATATATATCTCAGTTCAGGAAAGCTCTTTGGTAAATGGTAACGCATCAGTCACTCATTTCAGAGCTGCGCTATAATGTTTGGACAACTAAATAAAGTGTTATGTTTGGAGTGTAACTGACAGCCGCTCATTCTGATCCTCCTTCCACAATTCCTACTACTTCTCCTGTCCTGTGGATTTAGCAGGGCGTATCATGCATCTAACAAAATAAACACAAAATTGTTTGCTTCACATTTTTTCTGGATACTTTGCTCGTCGATAGCAATTCATCGCAAACGCCCAGCTTGTGATTTGTATCTTGAAAGAATCAAATTGTTATCAGAAATATTTTACTCAATTTGCAGACCTTTTAGTTTAACATAATCATAGGCAGTCTTTTTAAGTGCTCTACAGGTGTTTTAAGATTCCTTTATCCCATTTTGTGTCACTGCAGTACAATTTTGGACATGTTTGTGCAGATGTAAGGTGCCCATTGTACAGAGTGCGAGCGACATAAATTTTTATTAATGTAACAGTGATTACTGAAAAAATAGTTTCGTTACCTCAGAACCTTTGTGATGGCCCTAGAACCTTTGCCATGTTATCACTATGTTAGTTGAAACTAAATTTACGCCTCAGGTTGGATATTATGTGCGTATTTTACGTTCGTAAATTCGATAAATTTGAACCTCTGGATTTTGGTAATGGATAATGATATCGAAGAAAAGTTTCTCATAATATCATCTTAAGAACACATGGTAAAAATTTCGACATTCTGCAACGAACAGAAATGACAGAAGTCGCCATTCACACAATAGATGCTTTTCGTACCCAAAAGTCATAATTTTTCGGGTGCAATTGTACCTACCTGTTACAGCATCCAATGCAACAAAACCAGTTGCGTCTTTCCCTGTGGTACTTCTGGTGCTTGGCTATGTATTGATGTTTAGAAAGATTAGCTCGATTTAGTCACAGCGTCGAGCCGCTCACATCTGCTTTTATGCCCTGCAGCCTATTCGCTGCAAATAATAACCTGTAGCTGCGATCCTGCATTCAAATAGCTTCTGCATTGGCTAGAATTCCGAGGTAACAAAAAACAGAGTTTACAAAATAAAAATTAAATGAGTTATTCAATATCAAGGAATTTATTCTAATGTTTGTAATTGTTGTAGACAATCCAAAATTATGATGAATAAGGTTTATTCAAGAAAGGACATATCAAATAAATGGGAAGTGGTCCTATGATATAGTTGAAATACTTATAGAAAACACCTTGATCAAACACAATAAAGCTATGTTGACAGCATTCCGAGAATGGTAGCAAAATCCCCAGACTAAATAGTCAAATGTTCAAAATGTTCAAATGTGTTTCAAATCTTATGGGACTTAACTGCTAAGGTCATCAGTCCCTAAGCTTACACGCTACTTAACCTAAATTATCCTAAGGACAAACACACACACCCATGCCCGTGGGAGGACTCCATCGGGACCAGCCGCACAGTCCATGAGTGCAGCGCCCAGACCGCTCGGCTAATCCCTGCGGCTACTAAATAGTCATCAAAGATACGTTAAAACTAAGACCATTTCGTAATCATAATACATGAAATATTCACCAGCTCAAAACAGTTAAGAGTTCAATATGATGACTCACAAATTAACACAAACGATACAAAGAATAGTAACTCAACTCGGCCTATTCTCAGCTCTGTAACACAAGTAGAGAAAGTTAATCCTATACTGAAGCAAAATCAGACTTCTTCTCAGACCTCCCAAAACATGAAGTCCTTTCAGAAGTTAGAGTATGGTAGCTGTCGTTGATCACCCAGAACGAATAACCTACCATACGAATATCAATCGGTACCACAGGTAAGTCTGGCACCTTCAAGAACAAACGGAAAAGTGATCACAACCGCTCCCTTGAGCTCTTAATTCGAGAAGTCACAGTCTCCACTTGCAATCCAAAGTGTTCTGCTACTGTCTGCGTTTCCATTGGCTGAAGGCCGTCCGCCCCCCTTCCCCCTCTCAAAAATAAAAAAAATTACAACTTTCTTTAGTTTTACAGACTCAGCTTGACCAATTGCTGCACTAAATTAATATATTACAACAATATTTAACTAAAGAAATACTACAAAGATTCTGTCACTTTCAGACCACACACAATAAATATAAGTAAAGTTTTGCCCATAAATAAATAACCCAATATTTTTGGCCATGTGCACTCATGTTAAATGAGAACAGATAGTTGTTAAATATTGTTTAAACAATTATTTTGGCCTGCATGTCGGAAGTGTCTTTTGACACTCTTCTTCAAGGGTGTTGTGTCAATGGATGCACCTCATTTTTCTCAGGTCGCAGATGTATCCCGATTTACTTCAATATTTGACAGTGAATTATTGTACATTCTTGAAGAGCTATGAGAATCCATCTTTCAGCTTGTCTAACACTCCTTCATTTCTTGGAGCATTTCCTTCACAGATGCCATGTGAGTAGTAGCTGTCCAAATCCCTAGCCTTAGGATTTACCCATTTCCAGTAATGCTGATCTCCTTTGTCTTTGGACTCGCCCATACTGGTCACTTAGCCGGACCTGCTGTGGCATGCCCTGAGCCCTGGGTCCACTAGCGTTCTGCCGTAGACAAATTTCAACTCCCTTCATACCTCCTCCAAGCGGTCAAATAGCTCGCCTACAGAAACGTAACGTAACTTGAGTTTTTTCTCAGGAATCGCCCATGAACTTCCAAAAGCCTCCTAAGGTCCACCCTAGACGACAATTAATGCTAAAGGAGCAACCGAGTCTCTTAGTTAGCCTGGGATGGAGGTAGTATGCAATGTTTAAATTTGCCGCTACACTGTAGGACAGCTGCAGTATGCCCTTTCTTCCAGTCGGTATACGACTGGTCGCTAGGCCAAGGGCTACCAAAGCACTTGACCCTTTATCTCTGTGACCGACACAACCTGAGAAATGACCTCTTAGAAAATCACGTTTTCGCGTGCTTCTTTTTGGAACGTAGTTGTACCGTGCACTGTCGTGTGCAGATAGATGTGAACTTTTGTTCTTGTTTTGGTGTAAGGAGCTTGTCCTCAACGCTTGCAAAAAATTGTTGAAACGCCCTGCATATGGAGGCGCGGCACATGAAGCGAACAGCAGTCCGTGCAGCTCTCTGCCCCCCGCGACTGGAGAGCCGATTCGCCTGTGCTCCTCGGCCATGTACAGCACAGTGGAGTGGGCGGGGTGGCGGGCACGCCGCGCTCATAGCTCGTAGCTCGCAGCCTGACCACGTGCTGCGGCGCACCGCCGCCCACGGCCGATGTTTATCGAGCGTCCGGAACGGTTCCCAGGTAATGAGCACCCGCCGCCTACTCCAGCTGGTTGCCGGCGTGAGGCTCCCGTCTGTACCATTTGGCGGCTCACAACGCCCCACATGCCGTTTGCTCGTCTGCATGGAAGTCGTTGGAAACGTAGGATGCCGAATCAGTGAATACACTACTGGCAATTAAAATTGCTACACCACGGAGAAATGCAGATGATAAACGGGTATTCATTGGACAAATATATTATACTAGAACTGACATGTGATTATTTCACGCAATTTGAGTGCATAGATCCTGAGAAATCAGTACCTAGAATAACCACCTCTGGCCGTAATAACGGGCCTGATACGCCTGGGCATTGAGTCAAGCAGAACTTTGATGGCGTGTACAGGTACAGCTGCCCATGCAGCTTCAACACGATACCACAGTTCAACAGTAGTGACTAGCGTATCGTGACGAGCCAGTTGCTCAGCCATCATTGACCAGACGTTTTCAATTCGTGAGAGATCTGGAGAATTTTCTGGCCAGGGCAGCAGTCGAACATTTACTGTATCCAGAAAGGTCCGTACAGGACCTGCAACATGCGGTCGTGCGTTATCCTTCTGAAATGTAGGGTTTCGCAGGGATCGAATGAAAGGTAGAGCCACGGGACGCAACACATCTGAAATGTAACGTCCACTGTTCAAAGTGCAGTCAATGCGAACAAGAGGTGACCAAAACGTGTAACGAATGGCACCCAATACCATCACGCCGGGTGATATGCCAGTATGGCGATGACAAATACACGCTTCTAATGTGCGTTCACCACGATGTCGGCAAACACGGATGCGACCATGACAATGCTGTAAACAGAACCTGGATTCATCCGAAAAAATGACGTTTCGCCATTCGTGCACCCAGGTTCGTCGTTCAGTACGCCATCGCAGGCCCTCCTGTCTTTGATGCAGCGTCAAGGGTAACCGCAGCCACGGTCTCCGAGATGACAGCCCATTCTGCTGTAAACGTCGTCAAACTATTCGTGGTTGTTGTCTTGCAAACGTCCCCATCTGTTGACTGAGGGATCGAGACGTGGCTGCACGATCCGTTACAGCCATGCGGATAAGATGCCTGCTATCTCGACTGCTAGTGATACGAGGCCGTTGGGATCCAGCACGGCGTTCCGTATTACCCTTCTGAACCCTCCGATTCCATATTCTGTTAACAGTCATTGGATCTCGACCAACGCGAGCAACAATGTCTCGATACGATAAACTCCAATCGCGATAGGCTACAAACCGACCTTTACCAGAGTCGGAAACGTGATAGTACGCATTTCTCCTCCTTGTACGAGGCATCAAAACAACGTTTCACCAGGCAACGCCGGTCAACTGCTGTTTGTGTATGAGAAATAAGTTGGAAACTTTCTTCATATCAGCACGTTGTAGGTGTCGCCACAGGCGCCAACCTTGTGTGAATGCTCTGAAAAGCTAATCATTTGCAAATCACAGCATCTTCTTCCTTTCGGGTAAATTTCGCGTCTGTAGCTCGTCATCTTCGTGGTGTAGCAAATTTAATTGCCAATAGTGTAGTATCACCTTTCGTCCCCCTTTGCGCAAATTTGATGGCGTCCTAATTCCTCTTTATATTTATGTTAATATTTACACCAAACTTTCAGGCTGCGTTTCAGATACGACACAGTGAGGCCAGTAATGTAGAATATGTTTTTAAAATACACTGACGGAAAAAACAACGCAACACCAAAATTGAGTTGTGTGACATAAACGGATTATGGTAGTTGTGTTTATACTTCAAAAAAGAACATGTCTTCAAATTTTCCGCCGGTCACGTAAGAGTAGCGCCAGTAACGCCACTATGATTTTTAGAGTGGAGACCGTCCACGCCCACACCAGCATCATAGCCAGCAAAAAAGGCCTTCTGTCGTATGTGCGTATTGGTTAGTTTTCACTTAGTCAGGTCTCGCAGGATGTGAGTGCTGCGATGTTTGCGGACTTCTGGTTATGATTAACCATTAATAAGCACTCATCTGCAGGTAGATTATGTCGAAAGTTGAACGATGGGTAGCAATTTGAAGGGCAGAGGAAAAAAATTGCCAAGCAAATAGCTAACGGAAAAAAGCCTCTGCCATACTTGGATTGGGTTGTGATAGCAGTAGCGGTTTTCTTGCTGCCTGCGAAAGGTCATGCAACGGTAGGTTTCATTAGCATTAGGTATCATGCAGGCGGATACCTTTGACGTTGTGGAGCGGTGTTACTCGGCGGCTGCAGCTGGGTACCTGTGCTGGCTTCTCAGGTAGCTTCAGCATACTTGTAACAGTTGGGTTCCTCAACGGGTAGTGTCCGACAGGCAATATATCGGATTCTCAGTGCACGGTAGTGTTGGCGGCTTGTTTGCGCGTTTGTTGTGGGATTAGCCGAACGGTCTAAGGCGCTGCAGTCATGGACTGTGCGGCCGGTTCCGACGGGGGGTTCGAGTCCTCCCCCGGGCATGGGTGTGTGTGTTTGTCCTTAGGATAATTTAGGTTAAGTAGTGTGTAAGCTTAGGGACTGATGATCTTAGCAGTTAAGTCCCATAAGATTTCACACACATTTGAACATTTTATTCCGTTGTTGTTAACAGTTCGCTGCTGTAGCCTGGTGATCGGCTGTAGCTTGTGTGTGGATACTAGTTCACCAAGGATGGTTATTCCTCGCTAGCAGTGCCTTTGACCGCTTCCAGCAATGGTTATGATGATTGTTTCCCAGAGTATGAATGAAAGGGTTGTTCGAGTATTTCGAGTTCCTGTATTGTCGCGTGCCGAGATTTTTGAATACTCCGTTGAGGATTCCAAGGTGGTATTCATTGTGAAGGTCTCCGGTGAGGAGACGAATCAGGTTGGTTTTAAATACACGCTGTAACGGTGGTGAGCGTTTGTTACCTTTGAGATTGGACTTGATGAGTAGATGTTAGTCAAGAAAGTGTTTCAGGCTACAAAGACGCCATTATCGACACCTCATCTGGTTTGAACGAGATCGTGTAATAGGGCTACGATAAGCTGGATGCCCCTTCCGCGTTTCTGCAGAGAGACTTGGCAGGACTGTAGCCACTGTGCATGGTTGCTAGCAGCAATGGTCACAGGAAAGTAAGGCCGCATTAACGCTGGACTCCCGACAGCCACGTGACACTATCGAGAGGGACCACTTTCGTGTTCATCATATAGCTCTGACGCATCGTATTGCGTCTGCAGCATCAATCTGAGCAGCATTTAACACCAGAGTGACACAACTAACTGTTAGAAATCGGTTAAAATACAAGGACAGCTTTGACCCAGACGCCTTTTAGCGTGCATTCCACTGACCCCATTCCACCGCCATTTGCGACTGCAGCGGTGTCAAGCGAGAGCTCACTGGAGGACAGGATGGAGGTCTGTTATGTTTTCTGATGGAAGCTGGTTCTGTCTAGGTGCCAGTGATGCCCGTGTGTTGGTTAGAAGGACCGCAGCTGAGGCCTGGCAACCAACCGCTCTGCATGCTAGACTCACTAGAACTAAACCTGGAGTTATGGTCTGAGGTGCGATTTCGCATGATACCAGGAGCATTTTCGTGCTTATCCCACGCACTCTGATTGGAAAATTGTATGTCTGTTTCTTGATTCGACCTGTTGTGCTGCCGTTCGTGAACAGTATTCACAGGGGGTGTTTTCCAACAGCATAAAGCTCGTCGACATACCGCTGTTGTAGCTCAGCATGCTCTGCGGAGTGTCAACATACTGTCTTGGCCTGCTCGATCATCAGATCTGTCACCAGTCGAGCACATATGGGAAATCATCGGATGGAAACTTCAGCGTTTTCACCCGAATGAATTCTCTTTTCGTAACTGTATTAATTACATGTATGTACTAATTTCTCTATTTCCAGTGCATGTGTAGCAATTTCTACTCCTAATAGGGTAGTTCTAAGAGAGAAAAAATCCGGTTATTAGTTTCGAAAAAATTACAGTATTTATGTATTGTTGTAGACGATGTTCATTTCCAACACTTGATGATATACACTCCTGGAAATTGAAATAAGAACACCGTGCATTCATTGTCCCAGGAAGGGGAAACTTTATTGACACATTCCTGGGGTCAGATACATCACATGATCACACTGACAGAACCACAGGCACATAGACACAGGCAACAGAGCATGCACAATGTCGGCACTAGTACAGTGTATATCCACCTTTCGCAGCAATGCAGCCTGCTATTCTCCCATGGAGACGATCGTAGAGATGCTGGATGTAGTCCTGTGGAACGGCTTGCCATGCCATTTCCACCGGGCGCCTCAGTTGGACCAGGGTTCGTGCTGGACGTGCAGACCGCGTGAGACGACGCTTCATCCAGTCCCAAACATGACCAATGGGGGACAGATCCGGAGATCTTGCTGGCCAGGGTAGTTGACTTACACCTCCTAGAGCACGTTGGGTGGCACGGGATACATGCGGACGTGCATTGTCCTGTTGGAACAGCAAGTTCCCTTGCCGGTCTAGGAATGGTAGAACGATGGGTTTGATGACGGTTTGGATGTACCGTGCACTATTCAGTGGCCCCTCGACGATCACCAGAGGTGTACGGCCAGTGTAGGATATTGCTCCCCACACCATGATGCCGGGTGTTGGCCCTGTGTGCCTCGGTCGTATGCAGTCCTGATCGTGGCGCTCACCTGCACGGCGCCAAACACGCATACTACCATCATTGGCACCAAGGCAGAAGCGACTGTCATCGCTGAAGACGACACGTCTCCATTCGTCCCTCCATTCACGCCTGTCGCGACACCACTGGAGGCTGGCTGCACGATGTTGGGGCGTGAGCGGAAGACGGCCTAACGGTGAGCGGGACCGTAGCCAAGCTTCATGGAGACGGTTGCGAATGGTCCTCGCCGACACCCCAGGAGCAACAGTGTCCCTAATTTGCTGGGAAGTGGCGGTGCGGTCCCCTACGGCACTGCGTAGGATCCTACGGTCTTGGCGTGCATCCGTGCGTCGCTGCGGTCCGGTCCCAGGTCGACGGGCACGTGCACCTTCCGCCGACCACTGGCGACAACATCGATGTACTGTGGAGACCTCACGCCCCACGTGTTGAGCAAGTCGGTGGTACGTCCACCCGGCCTCCCGCATGCCCACTATACGCCCTCTCTCAAAGTCCGTCAACTGCACATACGGTTCACGTCCACGCTGTCGCGGCATGCTACCAGTGTTAAAGACTGCGATGGAGCTCCGTATGCCACGGCAAACTGGCTGACACTGACGGCGGCGGGGCACAAATGCTGCGCAGCTAGCGCCATTCGACGGCCAACACCGCGGTTCCTGGTGTGTCCGCTGTTCTGTGCGTGTGATCATTGCTTGTACAGCCCTCTCGCAGTGTCCGGAGCAAGTATGGTGGGTCTGACACACCGGTGTCAATGTGTTCTTTTTTCCATTTCCAGGAGTGTAATTTCACAATTTGAGTGAGTATCTTGACATAACGCTTTCATTGCCAAGTTATTATTGAACAATCTTTGTACCTCAATTCCCAGTTTTACAAATTCACTGAATTTTTGAAATGGATCTTTGTTTCAGTTTTCTGGCAGAAGATAGAGGAGAACTGTTGCTGTAGTTAACTGGTGAATCATCCTTAGATGTCCCGACCTTTGCTTTCATCTACATCTACATCTACATCTGCATCTACATCTACATCGATACTCTGCAAGTCACATTTAAGTGCCTGGCAGAAGGTTCATTGAACCAATTTCACAATTCTCTATTATTCCAATCTCGTATAGCGCGCGGAAAGAGTGAGCACCTATATCCTTCCGTACGAGCTCTGATTTCCCTTATTTTATCGTGGTGATCGTTCCACCCTATGTACGTCGGTATCAACAAAATATTTTCGCATACTGAGGAGAAAGTTGGTGATTGGAATTTCGTGAGAAGATTTCGTCGCAACGAAAAACGCCTTTCTTTTAATGATTTCCAACCCAAATCCTGTATCATTTCTGTGACACTCTCTCCCATACTTCGCGATAATACAAAACGTGCTGCCTTTCTTTGAACTCGATGTACTTCGTCAGTCCTACCTGCTGGCGAGCGGGTCCAACCACATGCGACTGTGTGGGACGATTACCACTCTCAAACTAAAATTAACTCCATGCTTTGCAATTGCAAGTAGTCTCTCTAAGCTATGTCAAGGTGTGGTGCTCCTTCACCACGACGCGACACTTCCCTACAACAAAACGAACTTCCGCATAAGACAGCAGTCGGTTTTGTCGACAAATCAGACAAATAACAATGTGTTAACGCTGTGATTACGTTGAAACCAGTAATCCGATTTTACAGAGTGAAACGTCGTTGAATATGTCTCTCTTGGAACAACGATACTAGCAACAGAATTTACTATAGTTCACTTTGAAAACGCAAAGTTAATACCGATACCTCTGCAGTTAATATAGACACGAAAGAAGACTGTAAATTGTGTAGTGAAGATTTTCTCACAATTCATCTTGGTGAAAATAAATTTACGATGTCATAAATGGATTCGGAAATAACTGATTTGAATCATTCTGCATATTAGTATCTCTCTCGTCTCCTATAATTACGGCTCCCTTTAGTATGATGCACGTTGTTCCCTGACGTCTTCACACGTACTTTATATTCCGTTTCCTTTTTATAAGAGTTTTTATCTTCCACAAATTCCTCACTATGCTGGCTCTGCAGATAATTTTTTTAGTATAAAAAATATGAAAGTATAAATAAAAATGCTTCTTAGTAACTTGCTCGATATCGTTTTCTTAGTACCGCTTATTTTAAGGATTGCCGCACGTTCACTGCGATGTGCCTGGTAAATTTTGCCTGGTTACAGAGCCTGCTTCACCTTCATCGTTAATTAATTTCTTGAACAGGGTGTTTTCAGCTTTATTCTTCTCTCCATAACTTCCCAAAAGTTATTAGTACAGCTCAGATCCGGATGTATTGGAGTTACAAAGTTTCTTTAACTACACAGATCTTGAGCGTTGTCTAGTTGTCTTGCGCTTTAGCACACTCTTTTAAAACAGTCAAATAACTGTCTTTAACCATAATGTCGTCAGTTCATGTACCTTTGGTCATTCTAGCTGCCAATACATACCCTAAATAATTACGCTTTTGTCGCTGTACTTTCTCATGATCTGAAAATTTTTCTTTACCATTATTTAGTTAGAATAGTGCCACATGCACGCGCTATCATCTGGCTGATTTGCCTTATATTTAGTCCGACAACAAATTTAATATGTTTTCATCGTTTATGGTGTTAACTATTGAAGCATTTCAGGAAGTCACTCCAGACATTACGTGTGTTGACTGAGGGTCGAATACAAAACCTCCACGTAAACAGCCGACAGTTAGACCACCTATGCAATACTAATGTTACCAAAGATCTCGACGCCGGACTGGACAAAAGAAAAGAAACCTAATGATGCTAGGATCATTAGGATAAACAGAAGATGGTGTCCCCAATGAGCAGAAAGGAATGCAGACACTCGCAATGACTGTGTTCAGTGGTACCAGGATACAGTAAGTGCGTACTGAATGGTTGTGGTGTCACGGTCATCGATGACCAGGTGGCGCTCAGTAGGTCCACCAGTGTGTGCCTTGTTTTGACTCTGCAGGCATTATCTGTACTCAGTTTCGAGGTGAACAGTGTTTGCAACACTCATTCTGAGGTATAACCATGCCCTTCCGTCGACTGCATACTCCTGCCGGTCGAACGGAGTCGCCGTCTGGTACCTGTGGGAAGCTTCTTCGAAACAATAGCCCATACAAAATCCACATCAGTTTTCACTGCTCCAACAAAGCCATAGGTATAGTATATCTCAATTTGGAAAGAAGAGCTTCCATTGTTTTTCCATGCGCAGTCTTCACATCTGATGTACAGGCCCTCCTCATAAGGGTAGCGTACGACCGATACCAGCCAACTAATTTAATCGGCGTACGTCACAAGCTTTTCGACAAATCCTCGACGAGATTACTTAGTTTACTTTTTAAACCACAAAATAAACCATCCGGATTTAAGTTTTCCAATTGCTATTCTTCAATTCATTTTAATGTTTTAAACGTCTTTTTATCTGGTGGTTCTTAAGTTGTTACAACTTTCCTACCCAACAGTGTACTTCCTGCTGCTTTGCGCATTCTTATCAGCGGTGTCTCCTCGCCTTGCGACGCAAATGCCCCATTGACTGTTGCAAACAACTGATTCTGTATCAATGTTGCTACTCTCTCCTAGGTCTGGCTACACGCTTTAATGACAGAACATCACTTCGCCGTATGTCAATTGGTGACTGGTAACCAATCTTCCGCATTCTGCTTACATTATAACTTGCTAGAAACGAAGATCTGTTTCACAGGAAACTATATCCGAGACAAGAGGTTCTACCTTTTCGTATCAGAGTGCCAGAACGCGTATCCCGCTTGTCAAAATAACAGGAAGACGAGCAACTGAATCAACCATAAGCAGTGTCTTACAGCACCACTGGCGTTGTCCGGTAGTACCCTCCAACGCTCATGAAGAGGTTACCTATCGTCTGAATCCACGCAAATAACAGGAATTTTCTTCCGGCACTGCTCATTATGTGAACAGCAACATTTCGTCACAAATTATTATGACACGTTGTTGATACGTGATTCCTATCAGCACACACGAGTCGACAATTTAGTTAATTGCAGCAGAAATCTTCCGCTAAAAGTTTCGCCAGCTAGGCCCGTAATCGCAGAAATACGTTCACTCAATTACTACCAAATGGATCTCCACAGTGCGATCGTCGATTGTCGTTAAGAGCGATTCGACAGCCGTTTTCATTTGTCGGCCGGCGGCGGTCTGGCCGGTCGAAATGAACAGATACTAATCTCGTGCCACGTTCTGGCCACACTTATGGCCCAATTAAAGTAAATGGTTGTGAATTTCCTCTCACAATCGACGATGAGTGTAATTCGGCAGGGATTCGTGCCAGTTTGTGCCATTACATCTGGCGTAAGGACTCTTCTAAGGCAAACGACTACCGGGAGGCGAGAATCGTTCATCGATACGTCTCGCTTTTCCATGATGACAGGCGCACAGGTCTGTTTTAAGTACCTGATTGTAGAATAAGCTGAGACCGCTAATTTCTCCGCTTTTCCCTAACAAAAGTGTGAATTTTCTTCTTATTGCCCGAAGTTGCATGGATTGCACCATTGCAATCGTTTTCTTCTTCCCACGAGATATACACATAGCATCTGTTACGTAAATGACAGAACAGGAGCTGCAGAAGTGTGGCAGTTGCGTTAGGACTGTGTCTATGAAATATAAAAGTCATGGATTATGTACCCAAAATCATTTTATTTATTCAAAATATCCTCCCTCGGGATTAAAACACAGGTGAAATCGTTTCAAAAATGTTTTGAAACAGTCGCTGTAGTCCTTTTTGGGAGCTGCGTTTAGTACTGCAGTACAGTTTCCTTGGGCGTCCTTAAACGCATATTAACAGTATCCTTTCAGCCAACTTAAATTCGAGGAACAAGGAGACGTCGGCTGGCCCCAACCCTGCGAATACTTCGGGTGATGTAGGACAGCGATCCGTCTGCTAGCGATACACTCGTGTAGTATCTCCACTTTTGCGAGCTGGATCGTTGTAGTGGAGGAGTGACCAGGACCCTACCTCTCCGTATTCTGCTCAAATTCGACGAATTCACTGGCTTATGTTACTAACTTAACACAAAAATTAATGTTGCCATGTTGCTCCACCGCCATTCTCCAGCGACTGTCATACAGATACTCCGACCTTCGCTTACTGCAGCGATGTTCGACCTTCTACATAGTTGTTGAAACTTCAAGGATCGTAGGCCACGCCGTAAGGTACCACTGCCATTTGGTATTTCACACAAGCTGTCCTAATAGAACTAGGACACACTGTGTATGTTGTGTGAGAGTTTTAAAACTTTTCAACGTTGCTTCACCTGTCGCTTCTGAATTCATGCTGACTTGCAATCATTGCGGATCGCATACAGTTCAAAACAACCCAAAATGACGGCAGATTTAATCTCCAGTGGCCTTCGAACAGTGATAGCGAAGAAAGCTAAGAATCAATTATTCAGTTGACGTTGAGATCTTTAGAGACAGAGCACAACCACAAGCTGTACATGGATGACAAAGGAAATCGACCATGAACTCGCATAAGGGTCATGCTGTCGTTCAACCCAAGTGGTTTACTGCAAGATTAAAACCTTACATTATGATAAATGCCGATTTTACATTAAAACTATCACAAAAGAGCTATGCTATGAATCTTTTGTAGTGTTACTATATAGTTCTCCATTGCGTCTTAATACTTAGGTTTCGACACCTGTCACTACAGCAAAAATTTCGTCGTGGTTCCTTTCTGCAATACATATATTCAACGCTCCACATCCGGCTCTATGAGGTACTCTTTAATTTCAGGAGGAGTAGAATATATATATGTCCTCCTCTGAAGTAGAGTGGTGAGTATGACTGACAGATGGATCAGGTTCAACCGCTGATACTGCCACAGATTTTTCCTTGGTGGGATAAGGTCCGAAATGGGCTGCTCTCAGCCTAGTGATCCCAGATCAGTTTTTGAGTCATCAGTCTTTTGACTGGTTTGATGCGGACGCCACGAATTCCTCTCCTGCCAGCCTCTTCATCTCAGAGTAGCACTTGTAACCTACGTCCTCAATTATTTGCTGGACATATTCCAACCTGTGTCTTCCTCTGAAATTTTTGCCCTCTACAACTCCATCTAGTACCATGGAAGTCATTTCCTGATGTCTTAACAGAAGTCCTATCATCCTATCCGTTCTCCTTGTCAGTGCTTTTCCGCGTATTCCTTTCTTCTCCGATTCTGCGCAAAACCTCCTCACGCGTTACCTTATTAGTCCACCTAATTTTCAACGTTCATCTGTAGCACCAAATCTCAAATGCTTAGATTCTCCTCTGTTCCGGGTTTCCCACAGTTCATGTTACACAAACATAAATGTTGTACTCCAAACGTGATTAGAAGTATGGGAATATGAAGTAGCTCGGAGACCCCTCGGATGGCAACATCTATCTCGACACAACATCCGAATGATGCTGTGGGGATAAAATAACGAAGCGGCCAGTCGCTATAGGGTAACTGCCAGACCAAAATGCGGAGTTGGGATCTGACACAGAATCTAAATTTGTTTTTTAGCCTTGAGAATAGGATGACGTTTAAGTTCCTCATGACAAACCAAATACTGGACAGCGCATAAAGATATATGAAGATAGTAAGACAATTAGAAGGATGATTCCTTTTTTCATTCATGAATACCATGTGGTTTTTGGATGAAAACATCTGCATACAGAGAACAAGTGATTTCAGTGGTGTGGATGTGTTCTGCCTTCCTACTAACATGGAGGTCTTCAGAAGCGACGTATATGTTCGTCAGTTAGAAGACCAATCAGAAATTCTTTGCTCCGGGAGTGGGTACTATTACAGCAAGCTGTGCTGGGTGGCCTGATCCACTGGTATCTGACTAAGCACTATTTTGAACGTACACTACGCCTTTCTCTGAACGGTACATTTATACAGAAACAGTATTTCCTCTGTCATCTCTGTTGAAGTTTGCAGTAACTGACATTCTGTACCGGCATGGTGGGTTCCTCATCTTAATTCTCTTGTCAATTATCAGTTCTCCAAAAAATTGATTCAGACTCGATATTCTCGCATATACAGGAGTGAACTCTAGATCATGCTTACAATGTTTATTTAAAATGTTAGGACAAAATAACGGGGCCACTTTCTCGCAAAAACAAGGTAAAACTGTCATGTGAACGTATGCGACCAAATGCTGCTTATATACAGGCATGAAAGTGTTAGATTATAGATTCCCTAATACCGTTTCAGCAAGTCCAAAACACAGTTTAAAGCTTTCAGAGATGGCCGCGAAACATTCGTAAGGCGTCGTTGTTTATGAAAAACTGTTGCATGAACATTTGACCACAAATAACCGTCAGACGAGAGATGTCAGGCTCGTTCCCCTAAAGCAACTGAAGCATTTAACATTTTACTTGATATTTAAACAGATATTTCAGTATCTACAGAAAACCGTCATACAGTACTAGTCAATCTCTTTCGGATTAACGTGAAAAGTAAAGGATATTTTGAGTGGATGATAATATGAAAGCGATAACGGTGTAGATATAACCTATGCTTGATTGCAGCCAGAAGGAAAATACAGATTATTTTTGATGCAATAAAAAGTTAGTGCAATAATGTTAGAAATGTTTCTAAACAAATGAGGACAGCTATGTCGAGTAACCTCATACTTTTTTTTTTTTTTTTTTTTTTTTTTTACGCATCCATGTCTGTAAGGTAGCAGAACTTCGAGATCAACGGATCTGTGAGGCAGGAATAGGAATATGGATACAGAAAATACCGAAATCCTGCTATGGGATGCGGGTGGCGTCTTTTCGCCATTACATTGACACATAATGTGATAACCGCTTTGGAATATAGGATGCACAACATCCATCTGCACAATGAATCAGGCGACCCAGCACAACTCGTTGTAACAGCACCGTCTGAAGGTCAGTATCGCCATGGGCCATCTGCACCATTAAAAGACGTGCATACCATTGTTATATCACAGTACTGCTTGAAAACACACGTAGTGGCGTGGAAGAAGAGTCCGGGGGATCGCAGAGCATATACACAAACATGAGGTTTGTCGAACAGAATGATCTCTTCCCTATCACCCACAGTAGATGTATGGAACCATACGAAATCTGACTCTCGTCTTTCACATGACATCCTGAAAGCCACCTATCAGGGCAATAAAATAGACGCATGACGTCTAGCAGACATTTCACTCAATACCGCACCAACACTTACCCACTAAATTACAATCAGAGTCCGGTCCCAGACTCCCACAGTAGTCAGGAGAAAACACCAAGAAAAGATCATTGACAATAACACATTTATTAACCAATAATACAGGACTGCCTTCCAAACCGTCGCGGCACAGCCGAGCTGGCGAAACAGCGACACATCAGCAGCGGAATACCAGCGCGTACTCGACTCACAGTTCTGCCAGCACAGTGACGTGTCATTTCGCTGCTGTTATGTTTCGGAGCAGCCGTCGACTCGGGGACTCTCCTGCCCTCCAACTTCACGTATCGATATCCAAAGTGGACTCGCTGACGAAAAAGATTTGCACTCAAAAGTCAGGCCCCTGGTCCACCTGAAGTATTCGACGGCACACAGGCTCTCAGCTTCCGTTTAGGTGACAGAGCTAGCAGTATCGGTGTGCGCCACAGAAACAGGAAGAGCAGCTACATTGACCCCCCCCACCCCCTCCTTTCGATGGCGGATGGCGCATACGGATAGCGTTCAGATCACGCGCGTCAAGCCTCCAGCGGGCCTGCAGGGTGATGGCAGCCTCCACTCCCCATCAGTGTTGCCTCGGAAGTTGGCAGTGCAGCAACAACGACCGTCCAGCCGGAATCGTGGTTCCGTTGATGTTCGAAGACAGCTATGGGTGCGAGAGTCGACCTGCGTAGCCTCTTCTTGGAATAAAATGCTACAAGGGGTGAGACTACGCACTGGAGGTTCGGATACCACCACTCATCAATCAGGTATTTGTTAATAAGGGTGAGACATATATTTTGGCGCTTATATGTTGGCGCTTCTGTACGGTCTGCGACGGTGGGGATGGCTATGACATCGTTTGTCCGGGCTTTCCTTCCCTGTCAGGTCTCCTAGTTACTTTAGACTTTCGCAACTTCACCTTTCAGAGGCTCTTTCCGGCTGGCTCGTAACGTGGGTACTTATTGTTGCATTACACCTGGCCTTGGGCACAGGGTACGCAGTTTCTGACATGCTAATCGACATCTCGTGTTATAGTTCTCCGTCAAATTTTTTCGGCAGATAGTCTATCAGTTGCTCGTCAGCCACCAAGGCCTGACAATAAGAAGTCATGTGACTGTGCCAAGACTTCATTACGGAAAACATCAGGTACTACCAATGTAATCCGCACTGTCTTCCTTTGCACAGCAAGCTGTTGTGCATCATGAACTGAAGTTGGGACTTGAACTGTTGACAATCAGCATCAGAAATTTGAGCAGTTCGCCATTCAGCAACGTTCGTGACCAGCGTTTATAGAACTGCAATTTTTCTATGCAAACTGTCGGCGTTAGCGTGCCATTTCCCTGGCTTGTGTTAAAAATGGTTCAAATGGCTCTGAGAACTATGGGACTTACCATCTATGGTCATCAGTCCCCTTGAACTTAGAACTAACCTAAGGACATCACACATCCATGTCCGAGGCAGGATTCGAACCTGCGACCGTAGCGGTCACGCGGTTCCAGACTGAAGCGCGTGGCTTGTGTATTACCTCATAATCACTTTATTGATCTGCTGCAAGGGTCCTTCTATAATAATAACCATTTGAGAGCAGCATGATCAATCGCTCCCTTAAGCTTTTGACCATAGAAATAACAGCAGAAGTACAAAATACCGTAGATTACTGCTAGCATCTCCTTCTCACTCGTGAAATAATTTTGCTCTACTTTGTTCAACTTTTGGTATGCGTACGTTACAGGACGCTCTTTACCATCTATTTTTTGTCCTAGGACAACCATCAGAGCAATACTACTTTCATCACGTAACAGAATAATGTTGTTTTTCCAAATCAGGGAATATCGAAACAGGGTCTGATGTCAGTGCTCGTTTTAAAGTATTGAACGCCATCTGGCGTTCAGTACACCATTCTAAGTTTGCTCCTTTCCATAACAAACAATTCAAAGTTCAGGCAAACTCAGCAAAGTTCTTTACGAATTGACGATAATAATTACAGACACCGACGAATCGCTGCAACAGTGGCGAAGAACTCTGAACGGCTGGAACCAAACGTGGAATTGTTTTCACACCTTCCTTGCCAATTACGTGCCCAAGATAATTTACTTCCGTTGCTGCAAAAACACATTTATCGAGCTTACAGTTAGGTCTTGCCAGTCTTTTGAGTACATCCTCTAACCGTCGTACGTGCTCTTCGAAGTCCTCTGAAATTATAATGCCTTAACTCTCCTGGGTTCTTCGTACTAAGTAAGACATCAGCAGAAATACCTCTTGGGAATACATCCAGAGCCCTGTTCTCTGCCTCAGGTAGAATCATTCTATCAGTCTCTGCATTCTGGATAAGTTCACACGTTTTCAAGTTCAGCTTCCTAATCCTGTCCAAGAAGGATTCGTTGTACTTCTGCGATCGTACATTGAGTTTTTTCCTAAAGAGCTTTGCACTGTTCTGTTCCAATACAGCTGTATTTGACACTGCTCTATTCCAATAGAGCAGTATTAGACCTTCTGCCAGTTCATCAAACTTTTGGGTTTTCCTGCCTCTTGGTACATAACGTACATTTTCACGTCACCCACTAACCTTAGTCTGGCCATATTTAAGGACGTTTTTTCGGTACATTTTCCTAACTTGCAGCAGACTTCACATCACTAACAAAAATAGATACATCCTAAGATCCCTTCCCCGAAAATGGCGCTATGAGGTTAACTGCTGCGGGATCAATGGAATCGGTGGGTACATTCAACATGATTTTATTTTCTCCTGTATCAAGAAGTCCAGGCCCCTTGCGGCTTTCTCATTGCTCTGTTCTCCTACGCAACGCTTCATTATCTTGCCCCTGTTGTGTTGTAGTTTGTAACAGAGCGGTTATCTGCCTCTGCAAATCTTCCACCGTTTCATACTGAGTCGTTGCTCGTGTATGTCGCATTTGCGTAAACATCTGTCGTTATAGTAGAAAAGAAGGAAACAACAGGAGAAAGGAAACTAAACTATACTTAGCCTTTATGCCGTATCAAAGTCCAACGAGGTACTGTTCACTGGCGTGCTTTGCTTCCAACCCTTCTACAAATACTACAGGTAGCTGACACAGCTTGAATATATAGCAAGACTTGGCTAGAGTACGGGCACCTCAATGGCCGCTGCTTCTAGTGTCCCCACAGAACTGATACAAGTCTGTAGGCTCCTGCGTTCTAACAAAGGACACTTTTAAGGGAGTGTGAAGATTTGTGCGGCTCAAAACGGCCGTAAGAAAATAAAGAAAAAGGTAGAAAACAAATATCAGTCACACGCTACACCGCATTGTTACGAACTTCAACTCACAGCTGTTGACCCCAATGGGAGCTGCGTATGGTCAACTGCCGTTGCCTAAATGTGTAGATGTGCACCAGGCGTAGACGTCTCTACCACTGATAACCACCATCTGACATCACATATAGGAGTCTAGTTCCAGGCTCCTGCAGTAGTCAGGGGACAGCTGAGCAGGATGCCGTGGTGAGGACCTAGATACACACGAGTGCACCATGAAAACATCATTAACAGTAAACACATTTATTACGCAGTAATAAGGGATTGTCTGCCAAAGTGCAGCACCACGGCCTCGCCGGAACAGCAATGCCTAGTCGGTAGTGGAATGCTGGCGTAAGCTCAACTCGCAGTGCTACCAACACAACGAAGCGTCGAGTAACAACTGTTACGTCATGGTGCAGCCGTCCGCCCTGGGACTCCGGTGACTTCCATCTCCAAAGTGGATCCGCTGACGTCGAAGATTTGCAATGAGGCGTCAGGCCCCAGGTCCAGGAGATAGGAGACAGGGGCATCGGTGTGTGCCACACTAACAGGATGAGCAGCTGCAGTGCACCTGCCCTCCACACCCCACTCGGTCGCAGAGACAGACAGCGTCCAGGCCAATCCTCCAGCAGGCCTGCAGGGTGATGACAGCTTCCACGCCCCATCAGTGTTGCCTCGGAAGCTAGCAGCGCAGCCGGCAGCAGCAGCGTCCTTGCAGCCAGGCTCGTGGTTCCATAGATGATGAAAGACGGCTAGGTGTGCCGAGGGTCGACCCGCACAGCCTTCGCTCTTACTGCATAGCTGTATCTGACCCAATGGCTGATACTGCGCACTGGGCAGTCGCGAATCGGCACTCAGCAATCAGACATTTGTTAAGAAGCATGGGGTAGTTATGTTGACGCTTCCTTACGCTCTGCGGCGGTGGGTATGGCTACGATATCATGCGTCCGACTTTTTCCTCGCTGCCAGCTCTCCTAGCGTCTTCAGACTTTTCGCAGCTTCACGTTGCAGAGGCTCCATTCTGCTGGCTCGGCACCCGAGTACTACTGTTTCGTTACAGCTAGCCTTCCCCTAGCCTTCCTTAAAACACCCTGCTTTGTCACTAGTATAAAGGAATCTCTCAGCTTGCATGATGTCATCATGCTTCGTTTGCAGACTTAGGCACTTGGTCGTCCCTCGTGCTTGGACAGCTTCCGTGCTCGCCGAATCTCGCTCACCAATCCCCCCCACCCTCTCCCGCCCACCGCACCCACCAGCCACCCTGCTGAGCTGGTAGTCATTGACACATGCAGTCAAGCTTCTAGGAGGTGCCAAGGTAGAATTTGGAAGAAATTTTAATTTCCGCCAGGGATACTATCGTGAGGTGCGAGATCTTATGAAGTATCAACGACAATTATTACCAGATCGAGAATTTCTTGGTAGGGGGAGTAAATGTTGGATTCAGAGTCATCGATACGTGGAGAAGTAACCAAAGATGTGCACCAGACTCTTCCGTTTGATGTTTTATGTTAATGACCTGCAGATTACATTAATAGTAATCTCAGGCTTTCTGCAGGTATTGTAGTTCTTTTATAATAAAGTATTGGTTCAAATGGCTTTGAGCACTATGGGACTTAACATCTGAGGTCATCAGTCCCCTAGAATTTAGAACTACTTAAACCTAAGTAACCTAAGGACATCACACACATCCATGCCAGAGGCAGTATTCGAACCTGCGACCGTAGCGGTCACGCGGTTCCAGACTCTAGTGCCTAGAACCGCTCGGTCACCCCGGCCAGCAATAAAATATTATTTGAAACAAAACTTGTACAATGGTATAATGGCGGTCGAGTTCCATGGCTATGGACTGAATTTTGTGAAGAGTTATCACTACCAGCTACCAAAAAGTTGTTGCTTGCTGTATTCTTCAAGCAACTTGCACTAATATCCAGTAAGACCTTGATAAAATTTCAAAGTGGTTCAAAGGTTAGCATCTTGCTTTTAATTTACAGAAATTTAGAATAGTGCACTCACAAAATGGAAAAACGCTATTTTCTGAGACTGCAATATCAATGTTACAACTGGAATCAATCCGGACGTAACAATTTATAGTGATGCGTATAATCTCATAGACACAGTTGCTGGTAAATCAAGGGGCATATTTCGGTTAATTGGCAGAATATTGGGAAAACGAAGTCGGTTTACAAATCGGTAGCGAGAAACGTCTTAGAATACTGCTTAATATGTGGGAGCCATACCAACTACGCATAGGGGTAGAACTAAAAGGGCAGCACGAGCGGTCGCAGGTACTTTTGACTCACAGGAAATCTTCAAGGGAGTGGTGAAAACCCTGAGCTTTCGGACCACTGAAGACTGTCAACTATCACTCGAAACTCATTAAAGTCCTTCTTTCTGCACTTCAGCGTCATGTTACAACGTACGTATTACTTTAGAATGCTAAACTAACTTTGTTCAATCAGGACAACTTCAGCACGATAAGAACGTTGGTTGTTTCAGTATTATAAAATTTCATATATTTCGTAACATCATGCGGTCCTGCAACTAGAATGATTTCAATGAGATTTATAGTTTCCACTGATGGCTACATCACGAAAGCCTGCTTACAAAGTGTCAAGAAGCATTACTGATAAATCTAGGAATAGATTAACCCTTCGTAAATGCCGACCGTGGAGACAAGAAAAGACTAATAACAGAGGGCTTGTAACTATTTAAGTAGTCAGTAGGACTGTGGAAAAGCAAATGGAGCAGAATAAACTAAAGTATGCCGTATAACTGGAATTCCCCTGTGTCAAACACGGCACTGTGGTTTGCACATTATTGGTATAAATGTAGGTACAGAAGCTTTTCAAAGGTGACTGTTGCAAAGTCTAACAGGAGATAAATAGCCTACAGACTGACACGGCGTTTCTAAGGAAGCAGGATGCTGTGTGGTTATTGGACATCTTCGTGCACTTGGCGTAGAATAAGAATCTGGGAAGTGGAACTAGATGCAGGTGAGATGTAAGATGTGATATTGCGCGAAAAAAATGGCAGAGCACTGAAAGACCATGTCGAAACAAAAGTGACTGGACTAGGGGACACTCGCTTAGAATTACTGAAATCCTCAGCAAAATATAACTTGATAATGTTACTCCCCCTAGTACCTAAGACGTATCAGACAGGCTAAATGATCTAAGGCATGAGAAAAAGTGTAATAATTCCCACTCCAAAATAGGCATTTCCTTTTTTGTGGAAGTTTTATCAGTCTTCTGACTGTTCTGATGCGGCCTACCACGGCGTCCACACCTGTGCCAGCCTCTTCAGGATATTTTCTAATCTCTGTCTTCCCCTGCAGTTTTTACCCTCAACAGATCCCTCTAGGACATTGGAGGATATTCCCCGATGTCTTAACCAATGTCCTATCATCCTGCACCTTCTTCTTATCAGCTTCTTTCCTCGCTTATTCTGCAGGGAACCATCTCATGTTTATCACATCAGTCCATCCAATTTTTGATTCAAACGCTTCATTTCTCTTCTTTCCTGGTTTCCCCACAACTCACGATCGAATTTCATATAATGCTGTGCTCCAGACGTATAAGGAGCAGTCAAATGAAAACGAGACAGACTACATTACGGATATGGTGTGGAAGTTCCTAACGGAGGTGCGTGTTTGTATACAATGCAGCCTATTGGGAATCAGGAAGGAATAACGCCAACGTTCACCGCTGTGCCGTCTATCTGTTAGTCGTGCTTGCCGTAAGGTGAGAGAGTCGTTTGTGCGGCCGAATTCACTATGGAGGCCGGGAAAGAGGAACAGCAAGGTGTACTGAGATTTCTATTAGCGGAAGGACTTGAGGAAGTGAAATTCATGCCCAAAAATCTGCCGTATATGGAGAACACAGTATGTCAAGCGCGCGTGTGTTTGCGTAAAATAAACTAATTCGAGAAGGTCGGAAGTCATTCAAAGACATGACCGAAAGCGGACAGTGGAAGACATTCTGTTCATGTTGGGGATCAGTCATGGTATCGCTCACGTCATGATGGCAGAGCATGTGAAGTTCTCGAAACTCTGTGCGCGCTGGGTTTCCCACAGCCTGACTAAGGAGCATAAGTTGAAGAGACTGTGGACATTACTTATGCACCTGCAACGGTATTACCATGAAGAATACGTTTCCTCTCTCGAATTGTCGCCGGAGATGAAACATCATGTCATCATTCTGAGGCCGGGAGCAGCCATCAGAGCCATCAATAGAAGTAAATGAATACACCGAAAGAATCATTAACTGTGCATGCCAGCTTCGGGAAAGTTGTGCTGACCTTTTTCTTCATCTCCAAGGCCAGTTGCATATTGACTTTCTGGAATACGGCGCAAAAAAAGAACGCACTGCGTTACGTAGACAAGTGCACCATCAAGTCCAATGGCTTAGGGATGTTCCCGGGGGCATCACTTTGTTGCAGCTTCATGCCCGCCGACATGTTGCCAAGGTTGTTACGACCACGCCGCTGAAGTTTCGCTGGGAAGTGCCTACAAAATGGTTCAAATGGCTCTGAGCACTATGGGACTTAACATCTGTGGTCTTCAGTCCCCTAGAACTTAGAACTACTTAAACCTAACTAACCTAAGAACATCACACGCATCCACGCCCGAGGCAGGATTCGAACCTGCGACCGTAGCGGTCGCGCGGTTCCAGACTGAAGTGCCCAGAACCGCACGGTCACACCGGCCGGCCGAAGTGCCTACATTTACTCCCTTTAGGACAGATCTCTCTCCATGCCAGTTCCATACTTTTGGAGCCCTGAAGAAAGGCATTGGTAGCTGTCATAGCTCCATAGGCAACTGCAGACGTTTTTTCATGATGGCCTTGACCGTCTTGTCTCACAGTGAAACAAATGTATTAACAGTTACTGCGATTACTTTTAAAATAATAAACGTTTACCTTTTTTTACCATGTATCTCGTTTTCACTTGACTGCCCCTTACACTGTCTCAAAAAACTTCTTCCTCAGAAGAAGGCTGATATTTGATACTATCGAACATTTCTTAACAAAAAATACCTTGTTTCCCTCTGCTAGTCCGCTTTTCGTGCCATACTACCTTCAGCAATCAAACATTATTTTGCCTCAGAATTATCTGCCTCAGAACTGGGATACTAAATGGCGCACCCTGGGTACACCAAATAAACTCCGTGCTATCAAGGAGACGACAAATGTGTGGCGGTCATCCATGCGAGCCAATCGCAGGGAATCTGTTGTCCTTTGCCGACTCGGCACTGCCCATACGTGACCTCCGTCGCGAGGCTCCACCTCCGTGTCTCTCTGGCTCCTCTGCCGTCCACATCTTGTTGGGCTGAGCACTTTTAGCCGCTCTGCGGCAAACTTGTAACTTCCACAGCACCTTCCCTTCGGTGTTGAGCGACAATGCCTCAAGAGTTTTATTCGTGAGGGTGGGTTTTATCATTTGATTTAAGTTTCAGTGCGTATTCTTTGTTCCTAGTGCTTTTAGGGAGGAGGTTTTGATGTTTTGGAGAGTGGCTGGTTTCTCCTTTTTATTTTCAAGGTCAGCCAGCCACAGTATTGTGCTTTCTTGTTTTAATCTCTTCTACCTTTTCCCTGTATCTCTCTGTAGTTTTCTTGTCCTCCTTTGTTCTTTATAGTGTTTATTGCCTGTCGTTCTTGTCGTACTTCATTCCTTTCAGCATTGGTTTCTTCTTTTCCATGTATAACTGTTTTAACAGGAACAAGGGACCGATGGCCAAATAGTTTGGTTCCTTTCCCCTCTTTTAACCCAACCAACCAACAGCTCAGAGCCAAGAAATATCACCCTTTCCACCAGAGAGAACATACATCATAACTGCCTATCGACATATCGGACCAGAGTGGTGCCAAACTTGTAACCCAGTATCACGGCACACTTCGCGCAATAGAAAGATTCCAGTGGATATGGTTTGCAGTAGTTACGAAGAGATGAGAGGCAGCATCAACCCGATCATCGGATTGAAGGCCGCAACAACAAAAAAGATTCTTTTAGTGTTTCTTATCATATTTTACACCACCAGCAACTGTGGCCGAGCGGTTCTAGACACTTCAGTCTGGATCCTCGCTGCTGCTACGGTCACAGGTCCGAATCCCGTCTCGTGCATAGATGTGTGTGATGTCCTTAGGTTAGTTAGGTTTAAGTAGTTCTTAGTTTAGTGCACTGATGACCTCATATGTTAAGTCCGATAGAGCTTAGAGTCATTTGAACCATATTGTCCACCTTTCCCGAACTATAGTTGAATATTTCCTGTATTCTAGAAAATACCTGGTGATTATAATTAAACATTTCCTATTTAACACGCTATAACACAGAAACTACATACGGCACGAGTACCAAACAAGGTAGCATTAATGAGAGGATTTGGGGAAGAGGAATAATGCAGAATTAATTCAATTGAAACACATTTAATGTGCTGCTACGTTACATCATATCATTACATAAAGGTACCATTACAGCTACAAAAGGCGCTTAATATGGCGCCCTTCATTGTTTAGAAGAGTCTGAAAGCGCAGGATTGCATTCTGCACAGCAGAAAGAAAAATGCCCTTAGATATGCTGGTTACCTTTCTTGGTATACTGAGATTCAAATCAGCACATGTGTGAATGTTCTCCTGGTAAACCTCGTTCTTAAGGTAGCCTCACAAACAGAAATCACAGGGAGTGAGATCAGGTGATCGTACCAGCCAAATATTTGGAAACGATCGGCTGATAATTCGATGGTTTCCAAATGTGTTCCGGAGAAGCAGGTGAACTTAACGAGCGATGTGTGATGGGGCTTCGTCTTGCATGGAAAACTGTTGAGTTCATCTCTTTCCTGTAGAGCGGGTATGACATGCTGACGAAGTATACCGCAGTAACGCCGGCGAGTCACACTGCACATCTTTGGTCCTTGAGCGTTAACCTGTTCAAACAAGGATGAGGCAGTGATGAACGTAACCGTGAAACCAACCATACGGTGACACGTTCACCATACAGAGGAATTTCATGCACAGTGACTGGAGGTGAAGATCCACACTCTCGACAAAGAAAAATGAGCTTCGTCTGTCCATAGGATGGTCCAGGGCCAGCCCTCGCCAACTTCAATCCTTGCGAAAAAGTGGAGAGCGAAGTCAACACGTCATTGTGCGTCCTTTGGTGCAAGCTGTACGATATGGATCTTGTACGGACATCATTTGAGAATGGTTCGAAGCACCTTCCATACAGTGGACCATGCAATGTTCAACTGTCTTGTCGCAGCTAACGCATTGCCTGACGATCCGGAACTGCACGATGCGTTGTCTGCCATAGCTACAGCAGTTTCATCAACCACCTGTGGTGCAACCGGTCGTTGGCCTTTTCCCAGAACGACGCCCAGTTCTGCAGTTGATTCGAAGTTCTTCATCATGCCCCTCACAACAGGTGGAGGAAGAGGACCCTACCGTAATCCTTTCAGCTGGCGATATTCTCGAGGTGCAGCAGCAGCCGTGCTGTCGTTTTGATAACACAGCTTCACCAATAACACCCTGCTCCTTTTGTCCAAGCTCATGTTGACACGTCAACAAGTGCACGACGACTGGTAAGATTTGTGAGACTATGAATCACGATGACTGATCCCTGCACCCGGTGGCCATAGTTTTTGCACTACCATACGGATTAATTGGTTAGAAGAAGATACTTTTCCAAGTCTCACGAATTGTTACCCTCACAGATATACAAGAAAGTGCTACACACAAGCGGAGCACGGGTCCAGAACGCTAAAGTCATAGCAAATTTGCATCCTGAGTCAAGAAAAGTTATCCATGAAATTCGTGTAGGTCGTGAATGATTAACGAATTCATATTGCAAATGTGTAGCGCTTATACACAACCTAACATGATGTCATCTCACTATACAGTAACTCAACGACAAACAGCATTCAACACCAAAAACACGTCTCCTTCACACCACGGACAACACGAGAGTGTTTAATCAAAACCCGAACATTATCCGTGAGCTGGAATAGTTCTCGTACGCCCGTTCACACCGTAACGCAAAGCATACTTCCCATAAGCTTCACAAACTAACCTCCAGAGATAACGAATTTTTTTTAGTGTCTCGAATATGAAGGGTGACCATAAAGACCAACTATCTGTTCAAAAAATCGTAACTTGGAAACTGTTAGACATATGTATCATAGTTTGTTGTAAAACATCTAGCAGCCCTCAAAGTATTTCATGCCAAAATTTCGATGTGTGGCCTACTCGTCGCTCGTAGAAGATCAATCCGATACCGAATACTGCCCATACAAGGATAAGCAATGCACCATCAACAGTTCTGAACTGTCCGCCTCGATAGCTCAGTGGTCAGTGAGGCAAACTACCACACCAGAGGAGCCCGGGTTCGATTCGCCGCTGAGTCGGAGATTTTCTCCGCTCATGGAATAGGTTTTGTGTTGTCTTAATCATCATCATATCATCGCCATCGACACGCAAGTTGCCGAAGTGGCGTGAACTAAAAAGACTTGCACCAGGTGACCGGGCGGTTCTAGTCGCTTCAGTCCGGAACCACGCAGCTGCTAAGGTGTCAGGTTCGAATCCTGCCTCTGGCATGGGTGTGCCTGATGTCCTTAGGTTAGTTAGGTTTAAGTAGTTCTAAAGTCGAGGGGACTGATGACCTCAGATGTTAAGTCCCATAGTGCTTAGAGCCATTTGAACCATTAGAACCAGGTGACCGGTCTACCCGACGGGACGCCCTCGCCACACATTTCCATTTCCAGTTCTGAAGCTCTGTTTACTTCAATGATTTGTGCACTACACGTAGGACTGCCATTCACTAGTGGATGAGAGATGAGATGAGCAGAGAGCCCGGACTGTGGAGGACGGCGTACTCCCGACTGTACCCCCCCCCCCCCCCATCTGGTTTGCGATACAAGAGGAACATCTTCGGGGAAACTGCTGCCTGGACACACTTCCAGGACTGAGGGCATGTCCTGGGGCGATGACGGCGATGGCGAGGGCGACGACGGGTCCACGCCCATCGGGTAGGCGAGCGGGACGGTGGGAGCGAGGGTGGATCGTCCATCTGCTCCTCCTGGGGGCCCGGTGGCACCAGCGGGCAACTGCGAAGGCCACGCGGTCCCGCGAGGCTGTGAATCTGAGGGAAAAGCAGCAGAATTGCGATCCACATCACATGCATGAATTTTGTTCTGGTGGCGGCGCTGCACATCATCGGGTCCTGCAATCAAGTACATAAAAGAGTCTATGCATTCCTGGATCACTCCTCTTTCCCATCCCCACGGTTGCCATAAACCCTAGAAAGGACAAGATCGCGCGGCGCAAATTGATATTATTGGCAGTGCCGTGTGCTGCGGTGGGTGTAGCAAGTGTAGCAGTGTCCGATGGCGGCGGCCATGCAGAATTTCCGCCAGTGATGGTCCATCGAGTGGGTGGAAGCGATAGGAGGCGAGAAAGATTTGCACCGCCTGTTCCCATGTTTGTGTTGTGAAGCTAACCATTTGTTATTTAAAACTGCATACGAAGCGTTCTGCTTCTCGCTTGGACTGCTGGTGAAACGGAGCATTTAGTAGATGATGAATGTTATTTCGTTCACAAAACTGTTCAAATTCACGTGGAGTGAACTGTGGTCCGTTGTCCGATACAAATTCAAATGGTTCAAATGGCTCTGAGCATTATGAGACTTAACATCTGAGGTCATCAGTCCCCTATAACTTAGAACTACTTAAACCTAACTAACCTAAGGACATTACACACATCCATGCCTGAGGCAGGATTCGAATCTGCGACCGTAGCGGTCACGAGGTTCCAGACTGAAGCGCCTAGAACCGCACGGCCACACCGGCCGGCCCGATACAAGTACTTCTGGCAAAGCTTCTATGCAAAATATGAAGGACAACGCCTGAGGTGATAGAGTTCATAGGCACCCCAAATGGAAACTTGCTAAAAGAGTCTGCCACAGTAAGCCAACAAGTGTTCCAAAATGGTCCTAAAAATTCAATGTGCACTTGTTGCCATGGCGATTGAGTCGGAGGCCCCGCTGTGGATGTCTGTGGCGGAGCGGATTGGATTTTCGCGCATGCGCGACGCTCTGACGTAATCTGTTCAATGTGAGCGTCTATGCACTGCCAAGTACAGTGCCGTCGGGCTAACTGTTTAGTGCGAACAATTCTCCAACGTCCTTGGCGAAGCAGTTGCAACACATCCTTTTTGAACACTCTGGGAAAAAGCACACGCGATTGTCCACTGTCATTTTGAACTAGAATCAGACAATGTTGAACTGAAAGGTTATGTCGTTATGCAAAACATCGGTGCACAGCTGAGTTCTGTATACCGTTCACTGAACGAGGCCAAGACGTGCGAATGTAATGCAACAATATCTTGAGATCTGGGTCCACTTCCGTGGCCTGTGCAATTTTTCTGTAGCGCAAGGGAAAGATTCCAGCAATTCAGAGTCCTGCACATCGATTTGGCAACAAGACGCGGAAGATGAATTAAAATCAAAGTCTGAGCCAATCGCAAGGCGACATAGGGCGTCTGCATTGCCGTAGGTTTGCACACAATTTCATACTGCTACTACGAAAGCAAAAAAGCCAACGTTGGAATTTTTGAGCTCTGCTTGAAAGAACCGGCTGTGACGGATGAAACAAGGACTGCAAAGTTTTGTGATCTGTCACTAAATAGGACTTGTGGCCAAACAGATAGTGATGGAATTTTCTCACAACATACAAAACAGCGAGAGCTTCTTTGTCAGTTTGTGAAGAACCGCAATGAGTTTGAGTTAACAACTTTGAGGCAAAAGCAATGAGTCTGTCTTGGGCCCCCATTCTGTACGAAACACAGCTCCGATTCCGTAGGAAGAAGCGTCGACTTGCAAAACTACTGGCTTGGCAGGGTCAAAGTGCTCCACACTTCTGTCACCAAGCAAAGCATTTCTGAGTTCCTGAAATGCGTCTTGACTGTCTTTAGTCCACACAAAACACGCATTTTTGCAAGACAAGCGATGCAGTGGAGTCGAGACCTGAGCGGTATTCGGAATGAACCGAATGTAAAAAGTCATATTGCCTAATACTGGCTGCAGTTCAGACACCTTTCGAGGAACAGGCAGGTCACGGATTGCAAGCAAATGAGATCGGAGGGGGTGCACACCCTGATTTTTATCACATGACCTTGTTAAACCATAGTTCAGTTGAAAAAAAAAGGTCATACTTTTCGAGACGCCACTTGAGTCCTGCTTCTGACAACACTCGGAATAGGGTACGCAAAATTAGGAATGTGTTCCTCTGGTGTACGACCCGAAACAACAATATACAAAGTAGTTTGAACAAAATGGCATTTTTGCAGTCAGTTGTTTCATGTAATGTTGAAAACGGGCGGGTGCGAAAGCACTCCCGAAGAGCAAACGCAAATTCTTGAACAGTTCTTAGTGTGTATTTACAACAAACACTTTCTGTGATACTTGGTCCAATGGAATTTGCAAGTAGGCATCACGCAATCAGTCTTAGAAAAGTAACGTCCTGCACCAAGCCTGTCCATGAGTTCCTCAGAGAGAGGTAATGGATGTCTGTGGGTTAATTGTACGCTTGAAGTAAACGCAAATGCGAGGCTTAGGCAACAAAACGACAACACCTGCCTATTGACTAACTTGAATGGGAGCAATTACACCATTATCTTGATAGTCTTTCACTTCACTGGCTACTTTGTCTCTTAAAGTAATTGGAACGAGGCGGTCCCGGAAAAACTTAGGCTGTGCATTGGCTTTCAATGTAACATGCGTTACAAAGTTATTAGCTTTTCCCATTCCTTCCGAAATTAGTTCAGGAAATTCTTTAAGCAAGCTATCTACACTGTCTTCATCAAGGGCATCTAAACCGAATACATTATCAAAGTCTCTTGATTTCAGCACAGTAAATTTCACTGCCCTAGTGAGAGATTTGTAAATTGCAGGGAAATTAAACTGTCCAAGCACTGTAATTTCCTGTCCGTTGTAAGCATTAAGGTGCTTGTTAGATTTATAAAAGCGTGGTGAGCCTAACTGCTCGTACATAGCACGATTAATTAAAGATACGGAGGCACCTGTGTCTAACTGAAAGTTCACACGACGGCCAGCAATTCTTAATGAGCAAATAGTTTGTTAGAACGTCGTTGCACAGCACTAGGGCGAGAGGGAAACACAACCTTAAACTTACATTTGTCAGAACCTGTCGTAGGTTTTGAAAACACAGCGTTCATTGTGTTCACTGCACGTGCACGATCATGTTTTTTCCTGGGAGTGGGGTAAAATTGGCGTTTTTGTGCCGTTGCAGATAAACTGCTTGGACATGGCCTTTTTTTCGACACGTGTTAACAAGTTGCATTACGTGATGGGAAATTCTGTCTTTTATGGCGAGCGAGACATCCAGCGCAAGACTTCACTAAATTCACAAGTCTGTTCACATGTCTACGTGGCTGTCCGCGTGGCTGTGTACGAGCTCGTTGGTGTGGCTGCTTGAGGCGGTCCGCGAACAAAGGGTGACTCGACCCGACAAATCGGGGCCTGGTCAAACATATCGGCCACTATAACACCCGAATCATATTGCTGTAAGATTTGAAATACATGGGGAAGTCATGAATCGGACTACTTTAACATCTGTTCCCGTATTCTACTACGAGGGACACCGAATGTTATTGCATAATGTATTATTAAATCACAGTAAAAGTTGCCACAACTACACTTAAGTTTACTCTTTCTAGACATGCCCGCTAATTCTGTGTACCACTGGCGGTACGTCTGTTCCAGCTTTTTCTGCAGGCCAAAGAAATGATACGTACCTGCAGCTACTTGGACTTGCAGGTCACAGTGTTCAGTTAATGCCGCGCTTACTTGGTTATAGACGAGTTCGTCGGGAGACGTGGATGGGAATAGCTTTTCTTCTAACCTGAAAGGAAGTATCGTAACTTACAGTACTTTGAACACGATGAACTTGGCAATGTGCTTGAAATTTAGTCAGGTATTCGAGGCATTGTTCTTCTTTGTCGTTAAATTGCCGGAAGCACTTGTCGGGCTGGTTGGTTTGTTGGTTGGTTGTGCCTGTGAGGCCGACGCAGCTTGTGCAAACAGTAGTTGTACCGTCGTCAGTAAAGTAGCGATTTGTTGGTTCTGAAACTGAAAAACTTGTTACATCCATGACATTGGCCTTCTGCGGCTGAAGCGCATTGGGTGGAGGGGGCGGGGAATTCACGGTTTACACGAATGAGTTATATCAAAAAGCAGGCAAAACCTCCGAAAAGAGAAATCTTATTAGTTTTACGGCTCCCCTCCCGGAATACGCACAAGAACGCAACAACAAATTAACAAATAAAAACATTTGAACACGTGCACCCTTGCAAGCTACAACACAAGGGCAGCAAGGAAAATCTTCGGCCAACTTGATTAACTTCGATCGCCATTGAATTATCCGCGTTCCCCACTGAAGACTAGAGAGAGAAAGCAAGGGAGAGGACGTTGTTACGCGTGGCCGGTATCCTCTTTCTACAACATAAATGTACAAGTCGATTAATATGGTTATTTACTTATATTAACTGGAAACATTTACTTAACTGGAATAGAGTCCATGTTTTGTGGTACAACTTCATCAGTAATAGTCCTCTTGCAGAATGATGTATTGTGAACATTGCTAATCTTGCTTTTACTAACTTAAGCTTGTAACTGCCAGTAAAGGACAATTCTGGTTGAGGTAACTACTCGCACTATAGACACTAATCTGGTCGCTATGTACTGTCGCAGCCTGTGGTGAATTAAACCCTGTCTGCGAGCAAACTGACAGACGCCAAACTGGATGATGGAGTGAGGCCCTCCGGTCAGCGGCGGCGGCCTTAATACATGCTGTTGAGAAGGCGTTGGCAGCGTGTTGCTTGTAAGTGCGTCTGTGGTCTCTCTCGTGACAGGTGCGCTTGATCCACCGGCTACTAACCGATCTCCGAGCTTCATCTTTGCAACCAATGTGCTTGCGACAGCTCACGCTAGCAATCCCAAATCTTGACGGTATGGTGATTCGCATCACCAGAAATGTGGAACATTGCATCTGAAAACAGACACTTTTCCAGATAGACAGTTTCAGCATTTATAGCGGTGAGCATGGACATGTGACTGAATAGCTCAGAAGACGAGCATTTGGCTGCAAAACTTGTAACATTTGCACTTTGTTCTCAAAAAGTCGTAACTGCTTATGTAGCACTTTATGGACAGCCCTTTGATCCTGCTTCCTAGATTTCGCGAAATATACGATAAACTGATTTCTGGAGTCTGCACTGATTGCCTTGATATGCAGATTTCGCTGTAAATGCTTGCCTTAGACACAGGGAACATATACTTCTACAAAGGTGTTTGAACTACTTGTCCCTTAAAACTTTTGCTGGTCAAGGCCTATCATAATTTCACAATACCACCGTCACTGATTTGGATTCTGCATACAAGACGACACATTTTCCTTCTCCTGGTCTGTTGCCAATTTGATGGACTCCAAACCAATTTGCAAGAAAGGGCAAAGGAAAAGAACTTTGAGACCTGCTAAATATTTTACAGCAACCGACACTTCTACACGGTCCAGTCACATTAATGTGATCTCCGAATACGTTCGACGTCAACGTGAAATAAGCACTCACAGACTGCAGGTGGCAGCACTAGCAGTGGATGCATGTCGGGGGGACGCGGAAAACAGTGTCGTCGTTGTGGTACTGCGGAAACGGATCGATTAATCTGACATCCAAATGAACATGATCATTGGCTTTCGGGTGAAGGGTGGAAGCATTTTCAAAAATCTAAGCTTGTAAACTGTCTGCGTGCCGCCGCAGTTACACTATACCGTGCATGGCAAAATGGGGCTATGCAAAACCAGCGCAAAGACAACTGAGGTGCACGACAGGCCATAGATGACAGTGGTGATCGACGGCGACAGAGATTTGTGCGGACGAATAGACGTGAACTGTTGAGCAAGTGACCGCCCAGGTGAGCCAAGGGGCTGCCGGCTATGTCTCCTTAACGACGGTTCAGCGAACGTTGCTGTGCATGGGCCTCCGCGACTGGCGCCTTATTCTTGCACCCAGTCCGACCGCCGTTCACCGGTGACGAAGGGTGGAGTTTGCAAACCAATACCACTACTGGACGTCCACTGAGTTGTGACAGGTTTCAGATGAACCACGTTCAATGTCAGTCGGGGAGGCGGTCGTTGAAGTGTACGAGGTGAAACGTCAAGCAAACACCTTGCAAGGATCGTCGGAACGGTCCAGGCCGCAGAAGGGAGTTTTATGGTCTTGAGAATGATTTCGTGGTATTCTCTGGCTAATCTAGTCATTCTGGAAGGCATAATGGATCACCGCAACTATGCTCTTATCCGTGGGGGGGGGGGGGGGGTCATGTCCACCCCTACACGTAGTTTGTTTTTTCTCGACACGATGACGTCTTCCAGCAGAACAATGCAACGTATCAGACAGCCTGCACTGTATGTGGTTCGAAGAGGACCAGAATGATTTTATGAAATTCCCCGCGCCGTCGAACTCCCCGGATTTAAACCCAATCTAGAGTATGACCTCGATCGAGCTGTTTGCGCCAGGGTCCTCAATCGAAAAACCGTGTGCAGCTGGCCACGGTACCGGGGTCGGTATGACCACATACCTCTGTGGGTACCTTTCAAAACCTCACTAATCCCTTCCAGCGGTCACCACTGCAATCGGTAGTTATTCAGGCTACTGATAGGTGGTCACATTAGTGTGACTGGGCAGTGTATATCTGTAATAGCTTCGAACAAATGTGTTTCTAAAAATGATTATGGGACTTTATGAACTCCTTGTAAAGTGACTAATGATCAAGGGCGTATTTCAAGAAAATTCAGTTCGTCTATTCATTCAGGAACACCCACCGCTAAACATCGTTGTCCATAACTCGCGACCTCGGTACTGGGTGTCGGCAAGCGGAACTGGCTGGGAGTAGGAGAGACGCGGCGCGGCCGCTGTGATGGAGCCGGCAGAGCGAAAACAATAAAGCGTGGGCGTGGGTCGTGCCGGCGGCGCCTGTGAAGCCGGCAGATTGCGCGCCACACCGCGGCACACAGCGCCGCATCTCGCCATCTCATCTGGCGGGCTCTGCCGCCGCCGCCGCCGCCGGATTTGTTAATTCCTCGCGGTCATTAAGTAAATTACAGCGCGCGGGCCGCGATGCGCGCCCAGATACGGCTCGCCTATTCATGAGTCCGGCCAGCACTGCGGCGATCCCACAGAGCGGGCGCGCACAGCTGGAAACCGCTGGCTGGCTGCTTCGCAGGCCGTTCGCCGGGCCCTTATCTCGGTGCCGTTATTTGCGACCCGACATCGCAGTTTCCACTCGATCGCCGACTCTCTTTCGGGAATCGTCCGGCTTTCAGCGGATGAACGACGGGCCGATAAACAATGAACTCTCAAAGTTGTGAATCTGTGAGCAGAATTCGTCGGCCGTCGATAATGTGGAATTTTCTCGAAGCCCTGTGACGACAGCATTTCCGGCATCGACTGTTAATTATAGCTTATTTTCTATTATTGATCAAATCGCGCTGTTGTCATTTTGAAGCGGTAGTTGAAAGTGCATAACGACCTGCCAGCTACCTCGCCAGTCACTAGAGATTAGAAACGGAGCAAGTACAAATGTAATATTTCGGATTGCATACTCTAATAATCAAGGCGCCGCTGTTTCGTCAGTATTATACCGCCTTCCATTCTTGACACTGTAGTTCCGCTATGATGACTAGCTGTGGCGCTGCGGTCGCTTCGTACTCATCATATCGTTCACTATTACTGAAGTGTACTGGAGTGTAATGCTAGTCGTAACTTGTAAGTTGAGTACACAATCTTTCTCGCGTATAGTAGAACTGTAACAGGAAATGACCGATTGACAGGGTCAGATGGCCTTTAACGAAGCTGTGTTGTAGAAAACTGTATAGGGTGTAAGACGAAAATTAACTGGTGCAGCTTGTATAACTGGAAATGTGTTCCAGCAGAGGCGGAGTGATGCCTGGAATAAGGTCTAAGCTATAGTTCACACTTCAGATGAAAAACATACAAATTTCGTCCAACGCAAAGTGGCGCGCTATTTCTGTACTCTTTTGGTCAGGGCAACTTGAGTTTATGGGCTAAGAGGGAGTTGTGTAGCTACCGATTCATTCATGTAATTTTTTTCGAAGACTTTTGTAAGTTTATTTCAATAATCACTACTTAGAGAATGCGCTTCATCTTCGTATCATGACCTCTGGTATCATGGTCATAGACTCGCTAATGACGACAGAGAGAGAGAGAGAGAGAGAGAGAGAGAGAGAGAGAGAGAGAGAGAGAGAGAGAGAGAGAGGGAGAGAGGGAGAGAGAGCGAGACAGAGAGAGAGAGAGAGAGAGAGAGAGAGAGAGAGAGAGAGAGGAAGGGAGGGAGGGAGGGAGGAAGGGAGGGAGGAGGAGAGAAAGAGGGGGAGGGAGGGAGGAGTGAGGTTCAAAAATGGTTCAAATGGGTCTGAGCACTTTGGGACTTAATTGCTGTGATCATCAGTCCCCTAGAACTTAGAACTACTTAAACCTAACTAACCTAAGGACATCACACACATCCATGCCCGAGGCAGGATTCGAACCTGCGACCGTAGCAGTCGCGCGGTTCCGGACTGAGCGCCTTAACCTTGAGACCACCGCGGCCGGCTGGAGGAGTGAGAGGGAGACAGAGAGAGACAGAGAGTCTCTCCTAAGACACGTCAGGCACCTTTTCTCTGATATCCCGGCAGATTTTTACAATTTCCTTTTTGCAGTTTGATCGAGTTGGCCCAAACAAATCCTGCTAATCACATGTTTCACGCGATGCTAATAGTCGTCGGAACGCGTCAGTTGGTTTCACGTTACAAACAAAATGGTTTTCAAAGCGGAATTTATCGTCCCCATTCGATATATCATTTTTAAATTAGTCAAGGGCCCTATTCATCTTATCGATTTGTAATGATAAGGATGTTAAGACACAAAGAATAACCAGGTCTCTAGCAGTGACAGGGCAGCGCTATTCTTAGTATTTTAGTGCCGCTGTTAATACAATTTGATACAAGCGAAATATCGCACTAGACTAATTTTGAAACACACTATCGAATGGGCATGAAAAATTCTACTTAAAAATTATTTTCATTGTAACGGGAAACAAACAGGCGCTTTCCGTCGACAATGTGTGTCGCATGAAATATGTGGGGAGCAGTATTTGTTTGGGGTAACTACAGCTGCATGTAGAGAAAATGATATTGCAAATGTCTGCCGAAATACCAGAGAAAATGCGACTGACGATTATATATATATATGGGTGAGAGGATGTGTGTGAAAGCGCATAATACTGGAAGCAAAAACGTATCAGTAAACACGGGCTCAAAAACACGTACCTTAAGATCTATGAGCACCTATTGCAAACTCTTTGCTATCCATACTTTGAGAGGTGGTAGTGCGGATCAAAATAAGCAAAAATGTCCAGTAAACATAGGCTCTAAACTGCATGTCTTAACCGCTTTGAGCAGTTATTCATTAGCACCGTAGCAAAGACGAATTAGTGCTCATAGCTCTTAAGGTATGCAGTTTACAGCACAAGTTTACTGAGGCGTTTTTGCCTCTACTGTCTTGTACACTGGTCTCTATGCCTTTACGCCGTTAATTATGACCGCATGGGCCGTCTCAGGGGTCTTGCCACGGTTCGCGCGGCTCCCCCCGTCGGAGGTTTGAGTCCTCCCTGCGGCATGTGTTTGGGTGTTGTCCTTCGCATAAGCTAGTTAAAAATTATATTAAGTAATGTATAAGTCTAGTGACCGATGACCTCAGCAGTTTGATCCCATGGGAAGTTACCACAAACTTCCAAATTTCCATTAATTATGGTAGACTCTGTATATAAGTAAATATATGTACACATTCATTTGTACATGTACATACACAGATGTAGAAAACCGACCAGCCATTGCGTTGGTATATAATAACCGTCATTCCCAACGGTTGCGTGTGTAACGGTTCTGCCGCGAGTGCACATATATGCCTGCGAACTCTAGTAAATACTTTTCAGTTAAATACGCAGTGCCAGAGAGTCATGAGGCGACTCTACGGGCACACGGACACCGCGCCTTAGGGTATGACGTCATATGACTCGCTGGAGAGTTTAAAGCAAGCATTAGGAGCTCATTTCTGATATCTACCAGCGATCGGCATGAGGTTGGCAAACATAAACCGTACGACAAGTAATGTTTTCTCTTCTCTGTACTGCTGTTTCATCGCCCTCGCCCCTTATGAAAGATGGTTTGGCTTGTAAGGTGTCAGGCAAATCCAACACCTTCCATGAAAACCCTGACATGATAAGCAAATCCAGTAGTATGTCACATAGCTCCGAATAAATCGTGACATTAAATTAACCAAAGTAATACGAGTAACGAGTGAGCAAATGGAATACCACAGACTAACACAAGTATGCCTAAATGCATGTCATACCTTCCCACCTGAGACAGACGCACTTCCGAGGGGAGAAACGAGAACAGAAGCCGAGAGCAGAACCGTGTTAAGTTAGAAGGCCCTACGATAAGGGACGGACACCCAAGTCGCCAGCTAACCTCTAGGACCACACCCCAGCCGCAAGTTTTAGCGTGAGACTTTTTCGCGTCTCTGTTACGTCAGGACCACCCCCCAGCCCATGTTAAAAGATAGAGCCCTCCAGAAGAACTGTATAGATCTTACGATTACTCTAAAAGGACCACACCAGCTGCAAGTTTTAGCGTGAGACTTTTTCACGTCTCTGTTACGTTGCAAACTTTAAAAACATTGCCCCACCACGGAAAGTGTAACGTTTCTCATTGGATAGACAGAATTTTTGTAGGCGGAGCTTAAGACTAACATTTAGAACCTGATTGGTCAGATGAAAACACAGCCAGATAGTTTTTTAAACCAACTTCGGTAAATTGTGGTAAGAAGAAGTTAGGAGAGAGTTGCTTCCGATACGGCGAGGTGAACGGAGCCGTGCTGCCCGCCGCCCCCTGACGATCACCGACGAGGTAATGAACGCACGCGATGCTGCACAATAGCGCATAAAGCTTCACTCATAACTGCAGAAGTCTCATCGGTTACACCCCCTTTTTGCGTAATACTAGTGTCGATCGTCAATTAAAGCTCATGGCGTTCACATTTGCCACTTATGAAACACGATGATTTTTCTGTTATATAGTTATTGAGAAGCCACATCAGCCACTGTAATTTACGACAAGTTAGATAAGTAATTAAAGATAATTGAGGGTCACTGTAGACCATCTTGATAGTTTTCTCTTTTGTGCAACTTAATTTAAACCTAGATTATAGATGTGATATGGCATAGGTCATTCTTCGATCTATTGTAGAACTTGGAAACCCACTCAGGGAATATTCGTTCACATTTTTGTTGAACGCAGTTGGTTTTTATCATCCTATATTAAAACATTTCCTTTTATCAATAGTGCAATTTATTAACAATGTTTTGTGAGTAGAATAAAATTTCCAATGGTAAAATTAAGTGCTTTTTCGACGTTATTTTACCAGCTAACTAAAAATAGGAAGCCTTGAACCCCTTCCACTAAATTTAGTTAGTATTAAGATTCATTTACAGGGAGTGCAGTGAAGCTGACGCTGAAATCATTAAGTATTTGGTTATATCATCGCTAGTCCAACTGAACTCTTCTGAATTCTACATCTCGTGTGTGCTCTGACGTGTCCTTACCAGCAACAGGTCCCAGGTTCAAACTAGTTAATTCCCTAAAAAACACGCTCAGATCATCGTTGCGCGAAAGTTGTAGGGAGACACGATATAGAACAAACAGACACCATGCATAATGTTAGAGGCTGCCAGCAGTACAAACATCCACATTTAAACCAGAAGATAAAGACGAAACAAATATGATTCACAGGTCAAAATGGGACATATTTTCTTCATAATTAAATTAAAATTAGTGCACCATCATCCCGCCTCCACCCTCCCCCCGCCTCCCCCCCCCTCCCCCACCGCCGTACCCCATCACCCATGCCTTCCTGTACTCACCAAAGTTTTCGGAAGGTTTCCCTTGACTGTAAGGCAAATGCCAGGACGGTGAGTCCCCTCTGATTGCCTCCGTACCACTACCGGTTCGTCTCTAATTTACCTGAAGAGATGCTCTACAATGGATCAGAACTCGAACAGACTGCTCTATCTTTAAGGGCATATTCTTAAAAACATTACCGATGGTAAACCACCACTGTCGGCTAGTTGGGGTTTATATGAAAAGAACCTATCGCCGTAACGGGGCAGATCTTGAACTATCTGCTCAGTCCTTCAAGACAAGGAATGCAACAGTAAACAGGTATTCCAAAGGTTCTAGCATTTAACAGAATCAACCGCCGCAGTCGTCGCTTTGACGAAATATCACATTGCTTACCATTAATTTATCGTAATTTCAAATCGTGACAATACAGCTGTTCACCAACCTTGATTCTGTATTTCTTACATGATCCCCATATTCTTTTAATATCTAGTCTCATATTACATAAATATGCTTTACACAAAATTAAGTAGTAACAAACAGATCACATAATGATATTAGAAAGGATCATCACCACTACTATAAGATAGGGATTCCGAACGTTCTAGACATATTACACAGGATGACACAGCTACCCCTAGCTATGGGTTTTATGCAACGTGCAACGCGTTCAAATACAATGTGCAAATTTTCTTATTCTCTCGCTCGCTAGTGCAAACTATTAGTCCAATAGAAAAAAATGAGTAGGACCTATTTGCAGAAAACTTAATCTAGTTAAATTTTGCACTGGCGTACGTATTTGATAGACACCATATTTTTCGAATTATTCAAGAAAAACTTATTAAAATGACCTCCAAACGTGTTTTTCTTGAACAGATTGAAAACCGTGTCTACAGCGAAGGTGCATCACAGTACGAAATTTTACTGCTGGTCATTGAATTTGCTTCAAAAATGTCCTGTTCATTTTTTCTCTAGGACTAATGGTCTGCACATAATGAACGAGAGAAAACGAAAATTTCATGTGTGGTTTTTGAACGCGTTGCTGGTAGCATAACACTCATAAGTAGGGGCAGGGGGCAGCTGAATCATCCTTTATAATCACACAGGATGTACACTAGGTCATCCGCCAGCCCGCCCCCTCCCTCTCCCCCTCCCCACCACCCAAAGGAACTTCACGATATATCATGTTACATCACCTTTATTTTTCGTAATGGCCTCAATCGGAAAGGAAGAGTGTCTTTAAGTTTTTTTCTATATTATGCTACATCCAGCTGAAGCCGGTGATTCATGATAACAAATGGTGGGGAAGTTAAGTCTTACATTTCACTCACTATTTCTCACAGTATCAGGCAGTTGCTATTGGATTAATGTCGACTGATTTAATAGGTCAATCGAGACATGAAAGCGTCCCTGAGAGTTTGTCGAACCGGGAAGGCATGCACGCTGCCATCTGAATACGCCTGTTGTCATCTTGGAATACGGCAGTGTCCATAACATACTCATCACGAAAATGTAGAAGAAAGGCTAACATAATCACAAAAAATGTCGGAGTATATGTACTGGTTCATTTTCACGGTAACCTGAATAGATGGACACAAGTCGATGTTTAAATAACTCCCCCAAAACCACCCCCTATTTTAACTGCAGCCTCAACACACTTCGTGTCAAACGCAATCTGTTCACCCGACACCTTGTAACATTTTAAAGAGTTATTCGGTGGACCGCACTACACGCCTCCAAACAGTTACTGTCCATGCAATTAAGGCTTTCACAACGAGCTTTTTTTTTTTTTTTTTTTTTTTGACAGAAACAATTGTGGTCATGTCAGAAACTTTGAACAATAGTACGCAAGAGAAGTTGAAAGTGATTACACGTTAAGCCCAATCGACGGAAGGTAATAGAAATAAGAACAAGGACTTCCTCCTGGATAAAGGTCTACAAAATACCTCGTAGAGACATAGGAGCTCCTGAACCAAAGATTAAATGTCCTTCGCCACGCCGCTACCATGGATAACAAGTAAATGCGGTCGACAGCCCGCGTGTTGTTTACCAAAACGGCCGATTAACTCAGACACATGCTGAAACATATGCGTTTAAGAAAAAGGCATTCGGTCAGGAAACGACATACAGCCAAAGGTTGACGACAATAACCACAAAATGGTGGGGGATCACCATTCAACAAATGGAAATGGCTAAAAAGACAGTGCCCAATACGCAACCTATCTAAAACGATCTCCTCGCGGCGATAGGGATGAGAGGAGGTTGGCCAAGCTGCTGGTAGGGGTTTAATTTCCTGGAGCTTGTGTCCACGAAGAAAAGAAAGTGCCAAAGTGACACAGCCTACCGACAGATGGCAAAAAGATCACCCGAAGGAATGGAAGAGCTGGCGGACAGAGGTAGGAGGACTGCAGCCTTGGCAACAGCGTCACCAGCCACATTTCCCGTCAGACCGGCGTGACTAGGAATCTACGTGAACGTCACAGCAGCAGGGAGCAAGTGGAAGCTTTCTTGGACCAATTGCGCTGAGGGATGGAGACCAACGTGGACAGGAACCCACATAAGCATCACAGCGGCTCCCTCAACAACGAACAAGTGGAAACTTTCTTGGACTGTGTACGACCGGATGTTACAGCTACTGATGGTTTTCCGATCTTTATGGCCGTGGTCGAAGAAACTTTGCGGTTCATGACGTTTCGCCCAGAGCTACGTTGTACATTAACGGAGGTGCTCCTGGCGTTGCTGAGTCTTGCCGACGACGAAGCAGAGCGACTTAAATATTGTGTAAATTGGGATGGTCCAACAATCATTCGCAACAAAAGAGAGGTGCCATTAAAAATCTTGTAGACAGAGCCTAAAGAATTTGCACGCCGGAACAACTGGACGCCAAATTAAAACATTTGAAGCAGGTTTCCAGATAACGGTTTTTCAGATAAAGGCGATCGAATAACAGGAAAAAGGACAACGAAGAAGCAAAGCAATGACAGAACACGGTTTTTCTCCTTTTTATAAAAAAGAAGTTGATTAGCTCGACAAGATTCTACAGAAACATGGTGTACGAGCGGTTTTTAGCCCAATTACGAAAATGTGTCTAGCAACCTGATCTGTAAAGGACAAATGCCGCCTACCGGAGTGGCCGAGCGGTTCTAGGCGCTGCAGTCTGAAACCGCGCGACTGCTATGGTCGTAGGTACGAATCCTGCCTCGGGCATGGATGTGCGTGATGTCCTTAGGTTAGTTAGGTTTAACTAGCTCTAAGTTCTAGGGTATGATGACCTCAGATGTTGAGTCCCATAGTGCTCAGAGCCATTTGACAAATGCCTTCCTCCGCCCGGAAAAGAAATATATAATATTTCGTTTATCTGTGGAATGTTCTACACTGGAACTGCCAAGAGGAGCGTGAATACAAGACCAAAAGAACATAAAAGTCTTTGCCGATTAGGAAAAAACAGAAAAATAGCTGCAGTAGAGCATTCTCTTCAGTCAGAAAATCACTAAGTTTTCCGAAACCAAAATTTTATGTACTATGACAAACTATTATCCGTGACTATATTGAGAAGCCACCGAAATATATGAGCATAGCAACCAGTTTAACAGAAAAGAGGAAGCCATGAAACTCAATGATATATGCTTCTGTAGAATTGACAGGTAAGTGTTCATGCTTACAAGGCGACAGACGACAGTTAAGTTTTATCTCTGACAAAAATTATCTCTGCTGAACACGTGTAAGCTCGACCACGCCCACTTGACACAGTATTTATGTCGCTTTCCGACATACAACACGTCAGTTGGCAAGACTAACCGTGCCAGGAGCATCTGCGAATATGTTCAGCGCAGCTCTGGGCGAAGCGTCAGGAACTGAAAAGTTTCTTCGACGCGGAAGACTTATCAGCAACTAGTTCTCTCCAGTTTCTACGTAGTGTGACTCACTGAAAACATGCAGCGTGCTACTGCGAATAATGGCCTATTGTGAGGTCTCCGGCTTCAAAGATCCAATGCATGCTCTTTCTTTCGTAAACTTACTTTAAAACAACTGGTTGATGCGGACCAGAATTCGCCGTGTGCTACATTTCCTGTCTGGTCTGAAATCGATTGCCACTGACACGTGACACTCACCTTCCCCTCCCTGTCGGCTAGTGTCATTTAAGACGAGTAATCTCATGCCGAATTACACAGGTACCCCGTAGTCTAGGGACAGCCGGCACGGTAGCTCAGCGTGTTCGGTCAGAGGGTTACGCGCCCTCTGTAATAGAAAAAGTAAGTCAATCGATCAAAAAGGAACATAAATGGATGTCTTACGACGTCCGCCCCGAGCAGATGCAACGAACAAACGCGAACAAAATGAGATTAAAAAAAAAAGGGTAGCGTCTTCGAATCATAATCAAAACGTCTTCGGTCCCGGGTTCAATCCCCGTCACTACCTAAATTTTGATAAATAATCAGCATTGGCAGCCGAAGACTTCCGGCATAAGAAGTCAGCCTCATTCTGCCAACGGCCTTGTCAAAGCGGGCGGAGGAGCGGATAGAGGTTCAGGGCACTCTCTTGAAATTGCAGCTAAAGGCGGAAGAATCAGCAATGATCAACGACATGAGGATGCAGAAGGCAATGGAAACCACTGCATTAAAGGCACGTAACGTGTATCCACAGGACATGTGGCCTGCAGTTGATGAAGTGTCATGATGATCTCTCCATTGGCAAAAGATTCCGGAATAGTCGCCCATTCGGATCTCCGGGAGGGGACTGCCGAGGGGGAGGTTACCATGAGAAAAAGATTGAATAGTCAACGAAAGGATAATGTTCTACGAGTCGGGGCGTGGAATATCAGAAGCTTGAACGTGGTAGGGAAACTAGAAAATCTGAAAAGGGGAATGCAAAGGCTCAATCTAGATATAGTAGGGGTCAATGAAGTGAAGTGGAAGGAAGACAAGGATTTCTGGTCAGCAGCAGCAGAAAATGGTATAACAGGTGTAGGATTCGTTATGAATAGGAAGGTAGGGCAGAGAGTGTGTTACTGTGAACAGTTCAGTGACCGGGTTGATCTAATTAGAATCGACAGCAGACCAACACCGACAACGATAGTTCAGGTATACATGCCGACGTCGCAAGCTGAAGATGAACAGATAGAGAAAGTGTATGAGGATATTGAAAAGGTAATGCAGTGTGTAAAGGGGCTGCCAGCAGTACAAACATCCACATTTAAACCAGAAGATAAAGACGAAACAAATATGATTCAGAGGTCAAAATGGGACATATTTTCTTCATAATTAAATTTAAATTAGTGCACCATCATCCCGCTTCCAACACCGACAACGATAGTTCAGGTATACATGCCGACGTCGCAAGCTGAAGATGAACAGATAGAGAAAGTGTATGAGGATATTGAAAGGGTAATGCAGTGTGTAAAGGGGGACGAAAATCTAATATTCATGGGCGACTGGAATGCAGTTGTAGGGGAAGGAGTAGAAGAAAAGGTTACAGGACAATATGGGCTTGGGACAAGGAATGAAAGAGGAGAAAGGCTAATTGAGTTCTGTAACAAGTTTCAGCTAGTAATAGCGAATACCCTGTTCAAGAATCACAAGAGGAGGAGGTATACTTGGAAAAGGCCGGGAGGTACAGGAAGATTTCAATTAGATTACATCATGGTCAGACAGAGATTCCGAAATCAGATCCTGGATTGTAAGGCGTACCCAGGAGCAGATATAGACTCAGATCACAATATAGTAGTGATGAAGAGTAGGCTGAAGTTCAAGACATTAGTCAGGAAGAATCAATATACAAGGAATTGGGATATGAAAGTTCTAAGGAATGACGAGATACCTTTGAAGTTCTCTAACGCTATAGATACAGCAATAAGCAATAGCGCAGTAGGCAGTACAGTTGAAGAGGAATGGACATCTCTAAAAAGGGCCATCACACAAGTTGGGAAGGAAAACATAGGTACAAAGAAGGTAGCTGCGAAGAAACCATGGGTAACAGAAGAAATACTTCAGTTGATTGATGAAAGGAGGAAGTACAAACATGTTCCGGGGAAATCAGGAATACAGAAATACAAGTCACTGAGGAATGAAATAAATAGGAAGTGCAGGGAAGCTAAGACGAAATGGCTGCAGGAGAAATGTGAAGACATCGAAAAAGATATGATTGTCGGAAGGACAGACTCAGCATACAGGAAAGTCAAAACAACCTTTGGCGACATTAAAAACAACGGTGGTAACGTTAAGAGTGCAACGGGAATTCCACTGTTAAATGTAGAGGAGAGAGCAGATAGGTGGAAAGAATACATTGAAAGCCTCTATGAGGGTGAAGATTTGTCTGATGTGATAGAAGAAGAAACAGGAGTCGATTTAGAAGAGATAGAGGATCCTGTATTAGAATCGGAATTTAAAAGAGCTTTGGAGGACTTACGGTCAAATAAGGCAGAAGGGATAGATAACATTCCATCAGAATTTCTAAAATCATTAGGGGAAGTGGCAACAAAACGACTATTCACGTTGGTGTGTAGAATATATGTGTCTGGCGTCATACCATCTGACTTTCGGAAAAGCATCATCCACACAATTCCGAAGACGGCAAGAGCTGACAAGTGCGAGAAATATCGCACAATCAGCTTAACAGCTCATGCATCGAAGCTGCTTACAAGAATAATATACAGAAGAATGGAAAAGAAAATTGAGAATGCGCTAGGTGACAATCAGTTTGGCTTTAGGAAAAGTAAAGGCACGAGAGAGGCAATTCTGACGTTAAGGCTAATAATGGAAGCAAGGCTAAAGAAAAATCAAGACACGTTCATAGGATTTGTCGACCTGGAAAAAGCTTTTGACAATATAAAATGGTGCAAGCTGTTCGAGATTCTGAAAAAAGTAGGGGTAAGCTATGGGGAGAGACGGGTCATATACAATAAGTACAACAACCAAGAGGGAATAATAAGAGTGGGCGATCAAGGACGAAGTGCTCGTATTAAGAAGGGAGTAATACAAGGCTGTAGCCTTTCGCCCCTACTCTTCAATCTGTACATCGAGGAAGCAATGATGGAAATAAAAGAAAGGTTCAGGAGTGGAATTGAAATACAAGGTGAAAGGATATCAATGATACGATTCGCTGATGACATTGCTTTCCTGAGTGAAAGTGAAGAAGAATTAAATGATCTGCCGAACGGAATGGTCTAATGAGTACACAGTATGGTTTGAGAGTAAATCGGAAATGACAAACGTAATGAGAAGTAGTAGAAATGAGAAAAGCGAGAAACTTAACATCAGGATTGATGGTCACGAAGTCAATGAAGTTAAGGATTTCTGCTACCTAGGCAGTAAAATAACCAGTGACGGACAGAGCAAGGAGGACATCAAAAGCAGACTCGCTATGGCAAAAAAGGCATTTCTGGCCAAGAGAAGTCTACTAATATCAAATGCCGGCCTTAATTTGAGGAAGAAATTTCTGAGGATGTACGTCTGGAGTACAGCATTGTATGGTAGTGAAACATGGACTGTGGGAAAACCGGAACAGAAGAGAATCGAAGCATTTGAGATGTGGTGCAATAGACGAATGTTGAAAATTAGGTGGACTGATAAGGTAAGGAATGAGGAGGTTCTACGCAGAATCGGAGAGGAAAGGAATATGTGGAAAACACTGATAAGGAGAAGGGACAGGATGATAGGACATCTGCTACGACATGAGGGAATGACTTCCATGGTACTAGACGGAGCTGTAGAGGGCAAAAACTGTAGAGGAAGACAGAGATTGGAATACGTCAAGCAAATAATTGAGGACGTAGGTTGCAAGTGCTACTCCGAGATGAAGAGGTTAGCACAGGAAAGGAATTCGTGGCGGGCCGCATCAAACCAGTCAGTAGACTGATGACAAAAAATAAGAGTGATATACCACTCCTTGTAGACTCGTCGTTCAGTCTACACCGAATTGCCGAGAAATCACGCAACTTCATTCAGGGTGTCGTCTTAGGCACCTCCAAGCAAGGCGATTTAGTTTTGCCATTACGTCTCGTCTCCATATCGATGTGCGTCGGTTGATTACAGTGGGCTGGAACATACACATCACTTCACTGTAATTCTTCACTTAAGTTTGCCCAGAGAGTCTAATGACCACCTGGTACCAGATCTTCACTATCTACAGTATTCCAGAAGGACCAGCGCTTTAATTTAAGGAAGTGACTAACGTTTTGTCCGGTGAGTTTATGGTATACGTGCTGTACTGTGCTGGTCACAATGTATTTCCGCAAAATTTAATACTTATATGATGTCTAACATTAGTTCCATACGCTTATATACACTTTATAGTATTAAATACACTGAGGTGACAAAAGTCATGCGGTAGCTCATACTATCGGGTCCCGGCTGCCTTTTGCCCGGCGTAGTGCAGCAACTCGACGTGGCATGGACTCACCAAATCTTTGGAAGACGCCTGCAGAAATATTGAGCCATGCTGCATCTATAGTCATCCATGATTGCGAAAGTGTTGCCGGTGCAGGATGTTGTGCACGAAATGATCTTTCGGTTTATAAATATTCGATGGTATTCACATCAGGCAGTCTGAATGGCCAAGTAATTTGCTGGAATTGTCCATAATTTTCTTCAAATCAGTCGCCAACAATTGGCCCCGGTTATATGGAGCATTGTCATCCATAAAACATGGATGACTATGGGTGCAAATGGTCTCCAAGTAGCCGAACACAATCATTTCCAGTCAACGAGCGGTTCAACTGGATCAGCGGACCCAGTCCATTCTGTGTAAACACAGCTCGCACCATTAGGCAGTCAGCAGCAGCTTGTACAGTGCCTTATTGACAACTTGGCTCCTTGAATTTGTGGGGTCTGCATCACTCCCGAACCCCACCAACTCTTACCAACTGAAATCTGGACTCATATGACCAGGCCACGATTTTATAGTAGTCTAGGGTCCAACGGATATTGTCACGAGCCCTGGAGGGCGCTGCAGGCGAAGTCGTGCTGTAGTAGAGGCACTCGCGTAAGTCGTCTACTGACATAGCCGATTAACGCCGGATTTCCCCTCACTATCCTGAAAGAGACTTACGTCCTACATCCCACATTGATTTTTTCTCCCCACACGGAGTTGCTTGTCTGTTAGAACTGACCGCACTACACATACTTCGCTGCTCTTGGCCGTTAAGCGAGGTCCATCAGGCACTGCGTTGTCCGTGGAGAGAGGTAATGCCTGAAGTTTGGTATTCTCGGCACACTCTTGACCCTGTGGAAGTCGGAATACTGAGTTCCCAGACGATTTCCGGAATGGAATGTCCTATGCGTCTAGTTGCAACTGCAATTCCGCATTCAAAATCTGGTCCGTCTTGCGGCCATAATCTCGTCGGAAACCTTTTAACATGAGTCACTTGAGTACAGACGGCAGATCCGGAAATGCACTATACATTTACACCATGTGTCTGACATTCTGCCGCCATCTGTTTACGTCCATATCGCTATCCCGTCACCTCAGTGTATCTCTGTATTAGAGTCTGTCTCAGAACTGTCTCTTATGGTCAGATTTTCATTATTTATTTTTACTGACCCCCTGCACTAATCCAGTACGTTACATGGTTTACGTGGCTGAACACAGACTTCGATTTGCGCTTTATAGTTTCGTCTCACTGCCAGTGTTTCTTCCATAAGAAAACCACAATGTGTGTGACGCACTGTTCTGGTTTGCAACAGATTGCTGACGGGCAAGTAGAGCGTGGACGGCAGCTCCGCTTGGACGACAGCATCGCTCGCTGGAGATGAAACTCTGGTGAAGACTTAGGTACCAGGCAGCTCTACGTGACGGTGTCCGACTTTGTGATTGGCCAATGAACTTAACTAAAAATACAAAACTGATAGTTTATTATCTTCAGCAATTGTGGAGGTAAGGGCTATTTTATTTTAAAATGTATGTGTTAATAGATGTAATCTTGATGTAACACGTAATTCATAGACCCTAAGATGAGATTTGAAACTTGTAGCGTCGTCGAGCTGCCAGTTAAATAAAATTTTCTTTTATTTAACACTTCTGATGTAAATAACAATTTTTAGAATTAAAAGAACGCCAATTTATTAACTTCATTTGACTTATAGCAAATATGAAAATTAATTTGAGCTAAAATTGAAAAAGGGAAAAAAACGATATAATTGTGGGAGAATGTGCAACGTATTTGATTAGCCAGCCAGGCATTGGAAAGTTCAGAGGAGGGAATGGTTCATTCTTTGTCTCTTTCTCGCTCGATCAACGGAAAAATATATTTACTTGTCAGAGCTTTATAAGATTAGATATATGGAATATGAGAGCGAACTGACACAAACAAGTCCTAAGTTCTAAGTGATTATATCGCCTGGCGGGTATGTTAAAAAACAAAAGGATACTTTGAAGTGGAAATAATATCTTCTTTTATTCTCTTGCATCAAAAAACAAGAAAAATTCGTAACGTACTCATCGATTGCGATGAACCAGCAGTCATAACCAGACTATCCACACATAATGGTAACATGGAGGAGACAGTTGAACACTATAGTATAAAATGTGCCAAGTAACTACACTCCTGGAAATTGAAATAAGAACACCGTGAATTCATTGTCCCAGGAAGGGGAAACTTTATTGACACATTCCTGGGGTCAGATACATCACATGATCACACTGACAGAACCACAGGCACATAGAAACACGCAACAGAGCATGCACAATGTCGGCACTAGTACAGTGTATATCCACCTTTCGCAGCAATGCAGGCTGCTATTCTCCCATGGAGACGATCGTAGAGATGCTGTAAGTAGGCTGTTTAGGTTTTTTTATTGGTAACGCCGCCACCACGTAGCACTCTGTATGAAAATCACTGGCTGTGCCGTGTGCAGTCTGTGACTGGTTTGCATTGTTGTCTGCCATTGTAGTGTTGGGCAGCGGCAGCTGGATGCTAACAGCGCGTAGCGTTGCGCAGTTGGAGGTGAGCTGCCAGCAGTGGTGGACGTGGGGAGAGAGATGGCAGCGTTTTGTAATTTGTAAGACTGGATGTCATGAACTATCATATATATTTTGACTATTAAGGTAAATACACTGTTCTCTATTAAAATCTTTCATTTGCTAACTATACCTATCAGTAGTTTGTGCCTTCCGTAGTTTGAATCTTTTATTTAGCTGGCAGTAGTGGTGCTCGCTGAATTGCAGTAGTTCGAGTAACGAAGATTTTTTGTGAGGTAAGTGATTTGTGAAAGGTATAGGTTAATGTTAGTCAGGGCCATTCTTTTGTAGGGATTATTGAAAGTCAGATTGCGTTGCGCTAAAAATATTGTGTGTCAGTTTAAGCACAGTCGTGTATAATTTTTCGAAGGGGACGTTGATTTTTGTGAGGTAAGTGAATTGTGAAACATATAGGTTACTGTTAGTCAGGACCATTCTCTTGTAGGGATTGCTGAAAGTCAGATTGCGTTGCGCTAAAAATATTGTGTGTCAGTTTAAGCAAAGTCTTGTATAAATTTTTCTAAGGGGACGTTTCATATGTCGACTCTTAGCCAAGGATACCTCACTGGAATCTTCTGATTTTTTCTTGTATTTTGTGTAGTTAGTGTAGCCTTTGTTTATTGCTAGCGCGTAATCATAGAGAGAATTTCCTTTGTTGTTCCAGTCTTTCATTGTTGTACAGTAAAACAGTTGTGGCATGCATGTAGATTTGCACCAAGTATTTCGCAGCTTCGCTTGCAATTAACTAGATATTATTTTCAGTGCTATGTTAATGTGTTCTCGTATTTTTGCTCTTCAAATTGCGCTTTTATGTGTTATCGTGTGAAATATTGTGACAATAATGGCGTGTGAAAAACGTAACACTGGGCTCCAAAGTAAACTGAGAAATAATAGTGACGACGAGCGTCGCTTATCAGCACCACAGTGTAGTGAATTAACAGACATTCGAAGCAGTAATTTGGTAATTGTGCATAGGGAAATGGAGCGGGCGGCAAATAATGGTGTAGACAATGAAACAAGTAGTGAACAGGGAACAATTATCGATCGATCAGTCGGCAACAGCTCGCCTCAGGAATTCGAAATGACAGAACACGATATTGCAAATACTGTAGACTTAGGTTATGGGTCCTCACCGTTTTCTCGAATGAGTCAAGACACATTTTCTGCCTGTCAAAATGTAAATGTTGCCGGTGAAAATGCACTGCCAAAAAGCACAGAAAACCGGATTCCAGACACTAATACATTATTATTGCAATTAATGCAACAAATGGAACAAAATCAGAAACAAATGGGGCAAAATCTTCAAAAGTTAGACACAATGGAACAAAATCAGAGACAAACACAGCAAAAGCTTCAAAAGTTTGACACAATGGAATAAAATCTTCAAAAGTTAGACACAATGGAACAAAATCTTCAAAAATTAGACGCAATGGAACAAAAGCTTCAAAAGTTAGACTCAGTGGAACATACGCTTTAACAAACACGTGTAGATTTAACTACTGAATTACATAAAATCGAATCGAAATGTCAAAAAGTCTGTAATGACGTAAAAACACAAATTTGTGAGCATTTTCAACCTATTTTTTCGCGGCATGAAAATGCATTACAGAATCACGAAGCAGCCATAAAAGAACTGGAAACAATTGTTCATGAAAATCATGAGACCTTGCAAGCTGAAATTGACTCAGTTGCATCTACCGATTCGGTTACGCAACTTGCAAAACTCAAGAAAACTTAAAGGACACAGTAGATACTCTGAAAATTGGTTCAGAAAGACACATGGAGGACATTAGTTCATTATCAGAGAAAGTAGTTGAACTGTCGGATCAGCTAAATAATTTATCTACGAAGGTAGATGATAATCTGAATGACACAAAACCAGTAGTCTTTAATGACACAGAAGAGTTCGAACAAATTAGGAAATTCAAACAAAATCAAAATCAAATTAATACGCAACACCAAAGAGAAATCCGGGAAGTACAAGATCAGCTGACACAGGTAATACAAGAATTACGTATTTCAGAGGACTCTCGCACACCAATATGGGAAGAGGGACATAAAAATACGGAACTGCCACAAAATAATAATACAGGGCACTTTGGAGATTATGAAAGAAATTGGCAAAGTACACCGAATTTTGAGATGGAACCGCCGACACGACGTAACAATGACCGATATGCTACTCGCCGACACAATGATTTTGACTATAAGCTGTTCATTACTACACGTAAATTCAAAACATTTAAGAATTCTGCCAACGACATTCATCCACAAGCGTGCCTCCATAAATTCTCCCATTGTTTTCCTCCCAACTGGTCATTAGAGCACAGATTAGAATTTATTTGTGGCTACTTGGAGAATGAACCAGCTGTAAGAATGCGATCGGTCATTCACGATTGTCACAGTGAAGGAGAATTTTATCATGCCTTCCTCTCAGCATATTGGTCTCAAACCACACAAGATCGAGTAAAACATAGCATCATGATGATGAAACACTTTGAACAATCTAAATTTTCCAGTCTCGTCAAATATTTTGAAGAAATGTTACATAAAAATCAATATCTTTCAAACCCATATAGCCCTTCAGAACTCATCCGCATTTGAATAATGAAATTGCCTGAACATTTAAGGAATATTATTTTGGCAGGGCGTTGCAAAGACGACATTGAAGCTTTTCAGGGACTCTTACAAGAATTAGAAATTGACACAGACAGTCGCGGAATGCGAAAACAGGAAAACAATCACTACAGGTCACATCCGTCGCAATTCCGCGATGAAAGAAATAATAACTGGACAAGACAAGGCTATTCTCACAACACAAATTGTGATCAAAACAGACACCACCCGTATGACAACCACTGGCACAGAAATAGTTACAGAGAAAGACCGCATTTCCATAGTAATCACTATCACAGAGACAAACATAGAAGCAGACAACATCGTAACCAGAACTATTATTATCAAGGGAGACAGAATAATTTCAGACGCAACAGTTCAGGGCGCAGTTACGATTCCGGGAGAAATTCCCCACCACATGACCGACAAACAAGAAACTATGTAAACTACCGACAAAACGACAGAGCTGAATTCCATCAGAGCTGGCGAGCTTCAAACAGGTCAGGGCCTTCTCGTCAAGGTGAATTGGTAGAAGTTAGGTCTCCTAATCCCAATAACGGCGCGCGCCAACAAAAAGAGAGACAATGACCCGCACCTCAGGCAGCCGCGTGCGCCGGCTGGCTCGGGGAAAAGTAACATAAGCTAACCTTGAGAAAAATTCCAGTATTCTTTACCGACGTATACCTCATGATAATTGCATTCAAGTTCAAACTGTGAGTACTGTAAAGGGTAAAAGGTTTACACCACATTTCACATGTAAAACCGTTTATTGAAAGATAATCCGCATTTTAACTTTGTCTTTGCCATAAAACATTTCACTTCACATTTCTAGTATGCTTTGTCACACTGAGAAACTGTTAACATGCAACAATGTTTTGAAGTTAAATATACAGTCTAGAACCTAGGGAACATTTTTAAACAGAAATTACGAATGCATTGTTATAGTGAACAGACGACACAGTGTTGTTATTTGTACATTCTTGCTTGTTAGTTGCACGATTACGTAACGACTATAAGGCTTACATACTTAGAACATATACTGTTAATGAGGTTTTAATGCAACATTTTGGTTCAGTTGAAAAGACATTCTTTATTTGAAGTACTTTCTGTGAGATTAAAGATGACTTAGCGTTTGGTTTCTTTGGTAGCTACACGATTATATCACGACGCTACTAATGTGTGACACAATTTACATTATGCTTTTGCGGTGTATCTGTTTTATATCTGCACAGTTTTTCTGAATTATTCTGGAAAGTAAAACATGTTTTAGTGGTAACTTTTGTGGTATAGCTACAATTAGACAGCCTTTTCCATAGCACAGCAATACGTTACAGCACAGTACTTTCTTCATCATGGCAATAAGGTTAATAACTAAGATATTTATACGCAAAGCAATTCACTTCGTTTACTACGAGGTAAGTACATTGACTTCAGCAGAACTTTGCTTACAGAAGACGATAACTACGACACTTCCACATAATTATCTTACAACAAGACGCACAGTTTATCGCTACAGTACACGTATTTGAGTGATTAATTTTGTACTTAAAACATTTATTTTTAAAAATATTTGAAGTACAATGATACAAAGGTTTTCCATGATACATTTCATTCCATTGCTGTAATCTGTAACACCTGAGGATATAATTACATTAATCCTCAGGGGGGTACACGCTTACTTTGTGTACCATGTGTCTGGCAAGCACAAGGAGCCCTAGCTAATATGGTATTTGGTTATACGATTTTACACATCGGTACCATATTTCTCTAACACAAAAATTACACAGCTATCTGATCATTTAACTGAGAGAGACAAACATTTATTTTACTACGTCAGTGACACATGTTTATGCAATGATACATCTGGATAACTTCACACATATGAAATTTTATTTTGTTTGTACTTTGTCAAATTTTCATGTTTTTTCGGAACCATTGTGATACTATGAGAGCTTTGAATGATGTATTTAATGGGATCATGATTTTTAAAGTACGTTTGAGGCAGATGACACTTTTGACATGAGCAGAGAATTTTTTTAGGTTTTGAAATTATTGGAGGAAACTACGACGATTTTGAGAGTTGACCGAGGTGTTATTATGTTATTATTACGACGACGATGTGAATTATGCTGCTGAGATATGTTTAAGCTGATGCTATATGAGTTATTTGGTTATATTACGTACCTGGTATGATGAAATATTGAAGAAGTGTCGACGAATAAGGTAAGGAATAATGAGTAGTGGTTAGGGACTCTGGTTTGTGGAAAAGGTTGTTGGAAACCAAGAATCGTACTTTAAGAGTTATGAAATGTGTGTACATGCGTGAATGTATTATAATGCAGACGAAATTTTTTTTAGCACTGTTATATCAATAGGATTTTGTTTCTAGAGATGTGTAACACAATTTCTTGACCTGTGAAATTTTTTATATGAGACTGCCACTGTAGCGGAAACTGGTGCCGTAAATACACTCCTGGAAATGGAAAAAAGAACACATTGACACCGGTGTGTCAGACCCACCATACTTGCTCCGGACACTGCGAGAGGGCTGTACAAGCAATGATCACACGCACGGCACAGCGGACACACCAGGAACCGCGGTGTTGGCCGTCGCATGGCGCTAGCTGCGCAGCATTTGTGTACCGCCGCCGTCAGTGTCAGCCAGTTTGCCGTGGCATACGAAGCTCCATCGCAGTCTTTAACACTGGTAGCATGCCGCGACAGCGTGGACGTGAACCGTATGTGCAGTTGACGGACTTTGAGCGAGGGCGTATAGTGGGCATGCGCGAGGTTGGGTGGACGTACCGCCGAATTGCTCAACACGTGGGGCGTGAGGTCTCCACAGTACATTGATGTTGTCGCCAGTGGTCGGCGGAAGGTGCACGTGCCCGTCGACCTGGGACCGGACCGCAGGGACGCACGGATGCACGCCAAGACCGTAGAATCCTACGCAGTGCCGTAGGGGACCGCACCACCACTTCCCAGCAAATTAGGAACACTGTTGCTCCTGGGGTATCGGCGAGGACCATTCGCAACCGTCTCCATGAAGCTGGGCTACGGTCCCGCACACCGTTAGGCCGTCTTCCGCTCACGCCCCAACATCGTGCAGCCCGCCCCCAGTGGTGTCGCGACAGGCGTGAATGGAGGGACGAATGGAGACGTGTCGTCTTCAGCGATGATAGTCGCTTCTGCCTTGGTACCAATGATGGTCGTATGCGTGTTTGGCGCCATGCAGGTGAGCGCCACAATCAGGACTGCATACGACCGAGGCACAAAGGGCCAACACCCGGCATCATGGTGTGGGGAGCGATCTCCTACACTTGCCGTACACCTCTGGTGATCGTCGAGGGGACACTGAATAGTGCACAGTACATCCAAACCGTCATCGAACCCATCGTTCTACCATTCCTAGACCGGCAAGGGAACTTGCTGTTCCAACAGGACAATGCACGTCCGCATGTATCCCGTGCCACCCAATGTGCTCTAGAAGGTGTAAGTCAACTACCCTGGCCAGCAAGATCTCCGGATCTGTCCCCCATTGAGCATGTTTGGGACTGGATGAAGCGTCGTCTCACGCGGTCTGCACGTCCAGCACGAACGCTGGTCCAACTGAAGCGCCAGGTGTAAATGGCATGGCAAGCCGTTCCACAGGACTACATCCAGCATCTCTATGATCGTCTCCATGGGAGAATAGCAGCCTGCATTTCTGCGAAAGGTGGTTATACACTGTACTAGTGCCGACATTGTGCATGCTCTGTTGCCTGTGTCTATGTGCCTGTGGTTCTGTCAGTGTGATCATGTGATGTATCTGACCCCAGGAATGTGTCAATAAAGTTTCCCCTCCCTGGGACAATGAATTCACGGTGTTCTTATTTCAATTTGCAGGAGTGTATTTCGGTAAGAAAGGTAAGTGACCGTGACGTAATGCGTTGTGAGCGGCCAGGTGTGCCAGCCGCCTTGAGAAAAAGTCATTAGTGTGTACCTTTCAGAGGCACATGTAAAAAAAAAAATGGCCATTATGCTCGCTATTGACATTTCTTTGTAGAAAGCGTCGCAAATACGACACGCTCAAACTTGAAAACATATGATTACACTTTGGAGTTCTTAATTTATGATATTTACTGAAATGAAATGATGAGAAACATTCCATGTCTGTTGTCTTGCTAGTTGGAAGATTGTTTACTGCATTATGAAATGACTTATGGCTAGCGAACGACGTTTCACGCCTTGCTTCGCCTATTTTGTTTAATATCTAGTTTCTAGCTGCCCTGCAGCATTGGTTAAAGTAAAATTTTATAGATGTACTAATATAAATATTTTATGCCCACAGACCCAGTAAAGAATAACTTCGTGATATACTTCCAAAAAAATGAGGGAGCACAAAAAGACATTGCCCTTCACAGGAACTGCATACATAATTTTCTTTTCAAGTACTTGGTAATTTATTTCATTGAATAAGTAGTGGTGCACCATTTTAATTACATAGACATTAAGATGTGAATATACATTTCCCTTATCTGCGTTGTTGTCTTCAGTGTACTATTTTTTCTGCTTGTGGGTTTGGCATGTTTAGATATAAGTTATTACATTTATTGCTGCTTGCTTTGCTTACCTGCACCTTTTTTTTTCATTGCTGTTTGTATTAATTGTTTTGATGTGCTGCATTGCCTCGTCCCTTAGTTAAGCATCTGAGCTCAGCAGATTTAAGTTAACTTAAGAGGGGGTAGACTATATAAGAAACTAACTATGATGAATTGGAGGAGAAGCATTGAGAAGCTATAAGAAAATGGTTTTGCCAAAAAAGTAGTGTACAGTGGAGAAAAACTATTTTTGAAAGAGGATGTGTACAGAATACAGAAAGAAGGTTTAGATAGGACTTTTTGGGAATAATGATGAACTAAGGGAGATCTCTATGCAAAATACTGCAGTAAAACAAACCCTGTCCTTTCCTTTCGTATTATCCTTCTATGTGTTTATGTACCCTTGTGTATTTGTCTTTTTCCTGTCTTTATGTGTATAGCTAATAAGATTTATGTTGTAGAATTTTTCAAATACTATGTTATTTTCTTTGTAAATATGTTCAGACATTGTTTATTGTGTTTTGTTTTAATGCTCATGTGTGAAGTTGATGTTTCAAAAGTTATTCTGATCTTTTATGTATGTGCTTATCTCATAATTTTTGGAACACTGATGTATTTGCTATTTCATTTCTTTTGTAAAGCCTGTACTACTACAAATGTTATCTGTATTGTTTTGTTCTTTAAAGATGTATTTTGTACCTTTGTTATTGTATTCTCATGTTGTAAAATTGTAATTGACACCAGTTCATCAAATTAAGTAACTTGTAAATTACAATTCACTGCATATGCTTCTGTTGGTCATAGTATATGGACAATATGTGAGAAGTAGGGGCTGATAGTGTTTGAACGTGTGTTAATAATTCATTAAGGGACTGGATAACAGCATTTCTGGTTCTAAGGACATTTCAAAAACAATTTTTGTGAGTGCACAAGTGGTGGTTATGGACTTGCTATATTATCCGCAATACTCTTCAATGGTGATTGTGAGCCTGCACAGTCAAACAGATGGCTGCTGGCCATCTCTACAAGGACTACAGTGGGTCTACACCTTTGATGACCCACCAATACCATTATTTCTACAAGGACTACAGTGGGTCTACACCTTTGATGACAAACCAATACCATTATTTCTTCAAGGACTGCACTGGGTCTGCACCTCTGGTGGCCCACCAATAGTAATCTCTACTACGACTACAGTGGGTCTGCTCTGTGATCACCTACCTACCGATAGTCTTCAACGTCGACTGACTCTACTGTGGCCCATTACCTGTCTGCATGTCAAGAGTCAGCACTGTCTTTCTGTTGGAAGGACAACACTACTTCTTCAAGACTGCATGGAAATCCACTACTTCCGTGTGCATTTTCTTTTACTACTCAGACTTTGAGAAAAACACTGCAATTTTACTTTGATGAATGATCAGGGCTCTCTTTATGGACTGTGAGAAAATTTTAGCTTTTGACCAACATTGTATCGATAACTGTGTGCATTTCATTTCTTTGTTATTGTAATTATGAAAAAAATTTCAAATCTGTATTGGCCACTGCCCAAAACAATTTGTAAATTTTTTTGTGGGGAGCATGGGGGCTATGTAAGTAGGCTGTTTAGGTTTTTTTATTGGTAACGCCGCCGCCACGTAGCACTCTGTATGAAAATCACTGGCTGTGCCGTGAGCAGTCTGTGACTGGTTTGCATTGTTGTCTGCCATTGTAGTGTTGGGCAGCGGCAGCTGGATGCTAACAGCGCGTAGCGTTGCGCAGTTGGAGGTGAGCCGCCAGCAGTGGTGGACGTGGGGAGAGAGATGGCGGCGTTTTGTAATTTGTAAGACTGGATGTCATGAACTATCATATATATTTTGACTATTAAGGTAAATACACTGTTCTCTATTAAAATCTTTCATTTGCTAACTATACCTATCAGTAGTTTGTGCCTTCCGTAGTTTGAATCTTTTATTTAGCTGGCAGTAGTGGTGCTCGCTGTATTGCAGTAGTTCGAGTAACGAAGATTTTTTGTGAGGTAAGTGATTTGTGAAAGGTATAGGTTAATGTTAGTCAGGGCCATTCTTTTGTAGGGATTATTGAAAGTCAGATTGCGTTGCGCTAAAAATATTGTGTGTCAGTTTAAGCACAGTCGTGTATAATTTTTCGAAGGGGACGTTGATTTTTGTGAGGTAAGTGATTTGTGAAACATATAGGTTATTGTTAGTCAGAGCCATTCTCTTGTAGGGATTACTGAAAGTCAGATTGCGTTGCGCTAAAAATATTGTGTGTCAGTTTAAGCACAGTCTTGTATAATTTTTCTAAGGGGACGTTTCAATGCTGGATGTAGTCCTGTGGAACGGCTTGCCATGCCATTTACACCTGGCGCCTCAGTTGGACCAGCGTTCGTGCTGGACGTGCAGACCGCGTGAGACGACGCTTCATCCAGTCCCAAACATGCTCAATGGGGGACAGATCCGGAGATCTTGCTGGCCAGGATAGTTGACTTACACCTTCTAGAGCACATTGGGTGGCACGGGATACATGCGGACGTGCATTGTCCTGTTGGAACAGCAAGTTCCCTTGCCGGTCTAGGAATGGTAGAACGATGGGTTCGATGACGGTTTGGATGTACCGTGCACTATTCAGTGTCCCCTCGACGATCACCAGAGGTGTACGGCCAGTGTAGGAGATCGCTCCCCACACCATGATGCCGGGTGTTGGCCCTGTGTGCCTCGGTCGTATGCAGTCCTGATTGTGGCGCTCACCTGCACGGCGCCAAACACGCATACTACCATCATTGGCACCAAGGCAGAAGCGACTCTCATCGCTGAAGACGACACGTCTCCATTCGTCCCTCCATTCACGCCTGTCGCGACACCACTGGAGGCGGGCTGCACAATGTTGGGGCGTGAGCGGAAGACGGCCTAACGGTGTGCGGGACCGTAGCCCAGCTTCATGGAGACGGTTGCGAATGGTCCTCGCCGATACCCCAGGAGCAACAGTGTTCCTAATTTGCTGGGAAGTGGCGGTGCGGTCCCCTACGGCACTGAGTAGGATCCTACGGTCTTGGCGTGCATCCGTGCGTCTCTGCGGTCCGGTCCCAGGTCGACGGGCACGTGCACTTTCCGCCGACCACTGGCGACAACATCGATGTACTGTGGAGACCTCACGCCCCACGTGTTGAGCAATTCGGCGGTACGTCCACCCGGCCTCCCGCATGCCCACTATACGCCCTCGCTCAAAGTCCGTCAACTGCACATACGGTTCACGTCCACGCTGTCGCGGCATGCTACCAGTGTTAAAGACTGCGATGGAGCTCCGTATACCACGGCAAACTGGCTGACACTGACGGCGGCGGTGCACAAATGCTGCGCGGCTAGCGCCATTCGATGGCCAACACCGCGGTTCCTGGTGTGTCCGCTGTGCCGTGCGTGTGATCATTGCTTGTACAGCCCTCTCGCAGTGTCCGGAGCAAGTATGGTGGGTCTGACACACCGGTGTCAATGTGTTCTTTTTTCCATTTCCAGGAGTGTACTTTGTATAATGATAAAACTAGAATTAAATTATAACTAAATACACATGGTGTAAGCGTTGGCGTAAAGTTTTCGTTTTGTAGTCAAGATTAGAGTATCAATAGTAGATAGAGATCCAGGCTTTAGAGGAGAAGTCCATTCCTCTCTTTATCTTTTAATGTAGTCGATCAACATGGGTGAAAGTCAGATTCATTAATGTGATATGATTTTTCTACAATTTCTTTTAATTTAAAAAATTGTTAAACACTATTTTTCTTGCAATATTTGTAAGGGGGGAGTGATCCATAGTCATACGACCATCTAGAGATAAGTAATAAGTAAATTACTGAATAGAAGCAATAATTAAACACACTACAGAAATTAATAAAGAATGAAAAATAATTATCTTAAAAGAATATGTGGCCCTCCCTCACGACTAGGTGACTATTCAGTTCTGTTATGCTTGAAGACACACCGACGGCTACAAACGTTTCAGTACGGTTGGTATAGAACGATGGAACTGGTTTTAAAATCGTTTAACAGCATTTTAAATTATATAACTTGACGGAGTAGAGAAAGTTTAATGTCATGCAGGAAGGAAGGGTTTCTGTAGGTTGCATTTCATATTTCAGGCTCAGAATTTACAGTTTTTGCTGAAGTGTTATTTTAATAGGTTTCTTCCTTTCTTCCAAGCAACAGTTTTACGCTTCGTCTGAAAGAAATCATTGCAGGAAAAAATCACTTCCTCATACCTTGAACAAGAAGATTACTCATATAAATTCGCAAAGTTATTGAACATGTTTGCAATATGCAGACGAACTTTGAGTCTTCATCCAATGAAATAAGGTACTTTGTGGAAGATATAGTATACAAGGGGGGGGGGGGGGAGGGGGAATAGGGGTTGAGGTTATTAGACACTCTCTCATAATCAATATTAATGGAACAAAATGATACATCATACAATTCTTGCGTTGGGAGGAAAGTTATTTTATGTGTTCAAAGTAAACCCCACCGGCAGCCTGAGTGTTCTGACGGCCGCACAGAACGCTTCCATGGTTTCTCATAGCTCCTACAGTGTACCTGGCTGCTGGTGATGAGCTTCATTTTTCAAGATCCTCCATAGGTAGACTTCTAGAGGTGTACGGTCTGGAGACAGTATTGAGTAACCACTCAATAGCTCCTTTTCGACCTATACATCACCCAGGTAGATTTTCATCTACGTAGGCTCTGATATCACTGTGGTAGTGAGGCAGGTAAAATTTTTCATTTCGAAACACCCTCGTATGGCAGATAAAATCGATTTTGGCAGCAAATGAAGATACACCTCACCACTCACCAATTACTGTACCTTCAAACAAGAATGGGCCAATCCAGTCGCGTGATGACAGACCACGTCACACATTAACACCCGATAGATTAACATGTTTGTCCACGTGTACATGAGGATTTTCAGCAGCTCAGAGCACGGGGAATAGTGGCTGGTTTACAGTACCGTTCAGTTTGTATTGTGCCTCATCAGAGCAGATAACCATCCCTGCAAACCGTTCATCCTCGCGAAGCATGCTTTTGAACCACTCGCAGTACTCCATACTTCGGTGCCGGTCGCCCTCGTTCATAGCATGCAGCGATCTTGGAATATACACTTCCCACTCTGTAGCCTTCAAAATTCGTTGTACGCCTGATCGACTTACCCCACTTTCTAGTGTACCCAGCTGCACAGATTATTTTGGTGACCTAGTGAAATGTTGAAAACAGCAGAGCTGGAAGCTGGACTTTCTCATGTTTTTGCACAGCCAGTCTTCTTACGCGCATCCAAACAGTATTTATCCCGAACACGATAAATTGTTGTACGTGTTGATGGCTGAGTTCCGTAAACATTACGTCATTGCCGTTGTACCTCCATCATGTTTTCGTACTTCCAGCATAACTTCAACATGGCGTTACGATGCTTAAACAATAATATTACTTCATTCATTGCTGCACTGTCATCTGCTGGAAAACACGCTTCAAGATCTGTTGAGAAAACAATAGACTATGCTAACACGCAAAATTATAACAGGTTGTCGTTTTGTTCCAAAGGTATTAACTGTCAAAGAGTGTCTACATTTTTCTGGAACCCTCTGCATAATTTCGCTCAGAACTGAAGAAAGTACTAACCCGCAAAAGAGTATTTTGAATTATTGGATTTTAAAAGTTCGGCAAAATTAAAAAAAAAACAGTGGCCTAAATACAATGAGACAAAACGACTTACAGAGATATCTAGCAGTTATTACAAAACTGGTTGTTACCACCATGTGATGCATTCGAAAACACAGCAGATATGTAATGAAGCTACGCTTTCCTAAATTTAGGGTTAACTCTCTCTACCGTCGACCTTTTCAATTACATCTAAGGTCCAGTACAATGGCACAATCTTTTTCTGTCCTTATTTGAGTTATCTTGTTATCTTATCGAATTGCACATTGCAATAGACAGTTATTTCCTGTATAGTTCCTCGTTGTTGGACAAGTTATCAAATCATATGGCTACAGCAGCCGAGCGCATTCAATACGTACGTTTGAGTGTCAAAATGACATCGGTACCGTATTCCTCTTTCTTCTTAGCCTACAACATTGTTTTAGGAACATGGCTGTACTTCAAACATTAATTATCTTTTCGGTTGTACCGTAAAGTTCAAAAATATGGCTCTGAGCACTATGGGACTTAACAGCGGAGGTCATCAGTCCCCTAGAACTTCTTAAACCTAACTATCCTAAGGACATTACACACATCCATGCCCGAGGCAGGATTCGAACCTGCGTCCGTAGCGGTCGCGCGGTTCCAGACTGTAGCACCTAGAACCGCTCGGGGCGCAACACGTTGCAGAAAAATTCACTTCCGGTCGGCTGATAAGGCCGCTCGCTCGCTGCGCGGCGGCCGGAAGCTGTCTGATAAGGCGTGCTGGCTTACACTGCGCAGCAGCACGGAGCGTCATTCGCTCTGCGAACGTCGAGGAGTGCGGACGCTTAGCTCTGGGTGTCTCGCTGGGCGTTGGCTTGCTACGTTCACTTGTGTTAACGTGCCACAGCAATGCCTCTGCGACCTGTGTACCTGTGTATCGCAGCTTGAAGGCTATTGATATTGACCTTGCTGGTCAATTTAATAAACAGCAGTTAATTGGAGGCCCGAATGTGTTTCGTGGCCTGCATCTGAACTTTACCTGTGATGTACAGGCATTGTTTGGAGGTAGTACTTGGCTCACACTTGCTGTTGTGTGGGGCAATCACGCAGATTATGGTGGCCTTGAAGCTTTTCCAGATGCTAATATTCTCACTTGGAAGACATGGAGTATTTCTGAGACTACAGGAGTGTTGGCTAAACTGCCTTATGGTACCCTAGTTCCAAGCATGCCATTTGTTTTGAGAAGAAGAAATTAAATGCTGATGAGTACTTGTTTATATGGGCCAAAGTAGGTAATGGCAATTGTAAAATAAAGATTAACGGCGATTGTATGATATATTATAGGCAATAAAGATCCTTATCTCCTTTCCTTAATTCCGGCGTCAAGTTCATGAAGTACTTTTGGAGCTATAATATCTTTTATCAGTAGACTGATAATGTGCTCTGCGGAGCCTATGCGACGATATGTGGAAATGCTGGGGGCCATTTGTTGTGTGTAGTCAGCAAATTTCGAACATTGCCTGTCATAACAGCAACGAACTTCTCGTTGCCTATCTCACTGCTAACGTCGGTGGTAGTATCCGCACAGTACTGGACAGTTGCTTTTCGCCTTCCAGGACGAATGCTCACACAAAGTACAGTTGTTGAATAGAATGTGACCCGCAACATCCGTTGAATCACCCATAGTCAATACCAGCCATTGCGACCTCTGGATCTTCAGCACAACAGCTGCGCGCACACTTCAGTATTCAGCATCTGGAAGGCCTCTTCCAAGGGCATGACGCTGATGAGGCTCGTATCTTCAACAGGCTATCTCGCTGTTATTTGTATTCGAACAGTGAAAGCAATACACCTATTCCACACACTGCTCTAAGACTACTTCCCACGACTTCTTCGTGTGTGCCAGTTATAGATGGAGTTGCTCGGTAAATCAATCAGTTTAGGCCCCTGTGCAGACCATGGCGTGTTCTCCGATCTATAAGGCAGCTCTCTTCAACTGCGATTTGCGACTGACTGTCTCTGTGATGATGAAATAGTGCGTATTACAAATTGTAAACACACCTGACACTCACTGAGTTGCTGTCAAAATCGCGACGCCAGTGCATAAGGTAAGAGAATGTCGCAGTATTCATATCTGGATTCTGTTTTTCTGTCCACGGTTACACGGTTCATGTTTCATAGCGATTCAATTAAGTTTGACGAAGCCGTATCACAGCAGGCCGGTCTCAGTGCCCTAGCGGTTCTAGGCGCTTCAGTCCAGAACCGCGCGACTGCTACGGTCGCATGTTCGAATACTGCCTCGGGCATGGATGTGTGTGATATCCTTAGGTTAGTTAGGTTTAAGTTCTAGGAGACTGATGACCTCAGATGTTAAGTCCCATAGTGCTAAGAGCCATTTTTTTTATCACAGCAGAAGGCTTGATAAATGTGATGGCCACAGACGCTACCGCTAATTTTTATACCTGTGCAACGAGTAAACAAGTGCGTCCTTGGAACCAAGGCTGGTTTTTTTTTCAATTTATTGGCTTTCGGTGCACACCTAAGCAGTGGAATGTCAGCGACGACAATACGTAAATAAGGACAACACAAGACCCAGTCTCCGCGTGGAGGGTCTCCGACCCGGCCGTAACCGTAGCCGGGCCCCTTCGGTTAGCAATCCGCCGCCCTGACAGCCCAGCTACCGAGGCGGACCGGCCCAAAGTTCTGTCGTACCCCCAGCACACACGAGCTCTCGCATTCCCTCCCTGTTCATAGCTTTTTCGCTGCCCACAGGACACATTAGTCTTGCGGCTTGCATCAATTTAACTGTGTAAATTCAAGCCCACTTGTCATTGCATCGTTTAAACGACATCTTTACATCTCTAGTTACGACGCGTAGCCTTTAGTGCATCATTTCCTCGAACAGTTCAGGACTGAAAATGACGTCACACAACCATCTGCAACATCTCCCTCTGACCAATCCTCTCTACTAATATACTGACAGTGATAGCGTGACCCTAATTTTATCAGAATATCTTAAGACAATCGTTTCTGACATGAATAACTGTTTAGTGGGGAAAAGTGTACGATAAATTATCTTACAAATAACTTCCTATACTTTATCTTAACTTAAGGTTTGAATAACGTATGTAAAACAGCGCAATAATAAAGTTGGAATGAAGAGAGAGCTACTACCAAATTGCGAACAACCCACAGCAAAAATCAATCCATTAATTCGTAAAATTAAACAGTCGCCACTCCAGTTGGACAATGCCCGCTCGTCACTTAATCGACAATAGGAACAGTAACAATTATGATTTGTTTAGGTGAACGTGTGCCAACAGAAGGTTACGAAATATATATGGGAACTACCTGTGATTAATTTCTGCACAGAAATGACCCTAGCCACTGAACCACCCTTAAGATACACTATTTTGATCTGTTCCCAATGGCCCTAGTAGTTCATCTTAAGCTGGCAAATTCATAATATAACAATAAATTACATGGAAAATCAGACAGAAAAAGACAAAAAATTATCGAATGGGCAAGGTATATCATCCAATGAAATGAGGAATGTTATTCTTTGTCAATATGGATTTGTTGCGAAAAATAAACATGAAGTATGACATTCAAACACGATGATAAAGAGCAGATACGCAACTGATACTCCTAAAATTGACAATCATGTAAGTACTAATGGACGACTGTCATAACTGTCATGCAGCGGTGTAATTCTTTGCACGACGCTTCCTTCTTTTAGTATCAGCATTATCACGATGTGACCCATTCTGTCTTAAGCGACAGTAACTGTGAACTATTAAACTTCGAGCTACTTCATAATGTTCGAATCAGTATATGTTCCAAAACACTGCTGAAAATCGACATTAGTGAAATGGGCCTGGAATTCAGCGGATTATCCCTATTTTCCTTTCTGGGTATTGGTGTGACATGAACAACTTTCCAGTCTTTAGGTACGGAACTTTCTGTGAGCGAGCGGTTGTATATAATTGCTAAATATGGAGCTATTGCATCTGCATACTCTGAAAGGAACCTGACTGATATACAATCTGGACCGGAAGCCTTGCCTTTATTAAATGGTTTAACCTGCTTTGCTACACCGAGGATATCTACTTCTATGTTTCTAATTTTCGCAGTTGCCCTTGATTAGAATTCGGGAATACTTACTTCAACTTCTTTGGTGAAGGAGTTTCGGAAAACCGTGTTTAATAACTTTGCTTTGGTGGCACTGTCATCAGAGACTTCACGGTAGTTATCGCGCAATGAAGGTATTGATTGCGTCTTGTCACTGACCAGAATCTCTTTGGGTTTTCTGCCAGATTCTGAGACAGAGTTTCGTTGTGGAAATTGTTAAAAGCATCTCGTATTGAAGCACGCGCTATATTTCGAACTTCTGCAAAACTTTGCCAATCTTCAGGCCTTTGCGTTCTTTTAAATTTGGCATGCTTTCTTCGTTGCTTCTGACCCGTTTTGTGTACCATGGGGAATCAGTACCATCACTTATTAATTTATGTGGTATATATCTCTCAATTTCCGTCGATACTATCTCTTTGAAATCATTCCACATCTTTTCTACGCTTACTTGATCAGATCGGAAGGAGTGGAGACTGTCTCTTAAAAAGGCGTTAAGAGAACTTTTATCAGTTTTTTTAAATAGATATACTTCGTTTATTTTTGATGGTTGTGGGTGTTACGGTATTCAGCTTAGCAGCAACTGCCTTGTGGTCGCTAATCCCTGTATTCGTCATAGTACTCCCTATTTTTCCAGGATTATTTGTTGCTAAGAGGTCAAGTATGCATTGGCAACCATTTACGCTCCGAGTAGGCTCATGAGCTGATTGTTAAAAATAATTTTCTGAAAAAGCATTCAATGCAATTTCGGATGACGTTTTATGCCTGACTGCCGCCAGCTTTAAACATATAATTTTTCCAGCTTATCGAGGGTAGAATTGTATGAGTGGGGTACCTATTTGAAAATTCCATATTCTATATTCATTATACTGTCTATTCCATTCAGCACATCCTGTAGTTCTTCTTCACTTTAACAGGGGATAACAAGGTCATCAGCGTATCTTATCTCTGATATCCTTACATCTTCAATTTTAATTCCATCATTGAACCTTTATTTACTGCCATAATTGCTTGTTCAGTATAGAGATTGAACAGTAGTAATGAAAGACTACATCCTGGTCTAACACCTGTTTAATCTGAACACTTCATTCTTCGTCTCTCACTCCTACTGTACCCTTCTTGTACATATTGTTTATTACCTATCTTTTCTTATAGTCTACCCCTGTTTCTCTCAGAATTTGGAAATCTTTACAGTTTTGCTTTGCTAGACGCTTATTCCAGATGGGCAAATCCTATAAACATGTCTTGATTTTTTCATTTCTCCTTTATCAGCTACAACGTAATTGCCGGTCTGGTGCCTTTACCTCTCCTAAAACCGAACTGATTGTCATATAACCTATCCTCAATTTTTATTCCAATTGTTCTGTATATTATCCATGTCAGCAATTTGAATGCATGAGATGTTAAGCTGTGTGATAATTCTGAAATTTGTCGGGACTAGCATCTTCAGAATTGTGTGGACGATGCATTTCCAGTAGTCAGATGGTATATCGCCATACCAACTTGAATAGTCGTTTTGTTGCCAGTTCCACCAATCGTTTTAGAAATTCTGATGAAATGTTATCTACGGCTTCTGCTTTGTTCAATTATAAGTCTTCGAAAATTCTTTTAAATTTTGATTCTATTACTTGATTCTCTATATCCTCTATGTCGACTCTTGTTTGTTCTTCTATCACATCATCAATGAAGTCTTCCCTTCATTGAGGCCTTCAATGTATTCTTACCACCTATCCGCTGTATCCTCTGCATTTGACAGTGGACCTCCCATGCACTCTTAATGTTACCACCATTGAATTTACTTTCACCGAAAGTTGTTTGACTTTTCTATATGCTAAGCCAGTCCTTCCAACAATCATTTCTTTTTCGATTTCTTCACATTTTTCTGCAGCTGTTTCATCTTACCTTCCCTTCACTTCTTATTTATTTCATTCCTAAGTTACTTGTATTTCTGTATTCTTGAAATTTCCTGAATATTTTTTGTGCTTCCCTCTTTCATCAATTAAAGTATTCCTTGTGTTACCCATGGTTTCCTCACAGTTACCTTCTTTGTAGCTACGTTTTTCGTTCCAACTTCTGTGTTTGTTCTTTTCAGATATGTTAATTCCTGTTCATCTGAACTGCGTATTGAGCTATTCCTCATCACAGTATCTGTAGCCTTGGAGAACTTCTAGGGTATCTGTTCGTTCTTTAGTGTTTCCATATTCCACTTGTTCGTGCAATGCTTTTTCCTGACTAGCCTACTCTTCGTGATCTGAGTCTATATCTACTCCTGGGTACGAATAATAATCCAGTATATGAATTCAAAGTCTTTGCCTGACATTATGTAATCTAACTGAAATCTTCCCATATCTCACAACCCTGTCCAATTCTACCTTCTCTTCTTGCGATTCTTGGACAGAGTGTTCGCTGTTGCTATTTTAAATGTATTGCAAAACTCAGTTAGTGTTTCTGTTTCTCATATCTAGTACCAAGCCCATATTCTCCTGTATCCCTTCCTTCTAATCCTTTCACTACAATCGCATTCCAGTCTCCCACAACTCTTAGAGTTTCATCTCCCTTTACATACTGAATTACCCATTCAGTATCCTTATATACTTGCATTATATTTTCATCTTCAGCACGTGTTGCCGGCATGTATACCTGAATTATTGTTATTGATGTTAGTTCGTTGTCTATTCTGATGAGTTCACAGTAACTCATTCTCTGCCATACCATCCTATTCCCAACAAACCCTATTTCTTTTATAACATTTTCTACTACTGTTAATATTGCCCTATACTCATCTGATCGGAATCCATGTGTTCTTTGCATTTCACTTCACTGACTCCCACTCTGTCTAGACTGAAGCTTACCTTTCCGCTTTTCAGATTTTGTAGTTTCCCTACCACTTTTGAACGTATGACATTCCGAATTCTAGAAATTATCCTTTGGCTGATAAATCAATATTTTTATTGTGGTCACCTGCTCACCTCCCTCTTGGCAGTAACGCATGCTCCTAGAGAACCGAATGGGAGACTACTATGCAACCTTTCGCCAATAGAGAGATCATCATGACACTTTTTCAATCACGGGACACTTGTCCTGTGGATAAATAATATGTGTCTTCAGTGTATTGATTTCCATTGACTTTTTCATCCTCAATCCAATGATCATCGTTGACTCTTCTGCATTTAGGGACAGCTTCCCCACACAAGGGCAAGAGAGTATCCTGAACCTCTGTCCACTCCTCTGCTCTCTTTGACACAGCCATTAGAAGAACGAGAGTGACTTCTTATCCCGCAAGCCTTCAGTCATAATTAGTGAAGTTTTATATTCAAAATTTAAGCAATGGCGATATTCTAACCTGGATCGAGGCCGTTTTGACTATTACTCAAAGATAACGAGTTTGTGGGTAACTGGCCTCTCCAATCCACTCCCTAGCCCACCTGGAGTTGGAAGGAAAAATTGCTAAGTCGATACTGGGCTGTAGGTGTGTAAGAACATTGGGTGGTTTTTTTTTGGATGATATCCTACTGGAAAATGCTTCCAAAAAAATTTTTTTTGTGCATGTGCTCAATGTGACGTGCAAGGGCCGCCGACGGGCTTAGTTCACATTACTGCCCTAGAGAATGCTCTAAACTATAATGCCACGGGTGAAAAAATTGGCAGGAACCAGCGCTTACACAGAGAGAAAACTCTGCCCAGCAAGTTCAGATACTTTAAGTGTTGTTGTCCCACGGAATTCAGGTGAAACTGCAATCAGTTCATCTTCCTTCAGGAATGTCTGTCGGCATTCATACAGGTAAGAAACAGGGTTCGTTACACTTTCAACTACCTAGTTTCAACTACTTTTCTAGGTCACCCAATTACCCATTTCCCCAATACAAAATGTATACATGTATAACAGTGTATAGAGGAGACTTATTTGGATTTTTGCTAGAAAGCAGCTGTAACTAGTCTAGTCGGTAACTGCTCGAGTAGAGAGGATATTTTCGCTATTAGTCTAGCACTAGAGAGTTGCTCCAGCCAGTCTAGCCTATAGTCCCATGTGGGAAGGATGGGTAATGATAGAATAGCAAACTATCACTGAAGTGCAAAAGAGTAGCCCACTGACGATTTACAAGTGAATAGCTGCTGGGAGAAAAACAATAATGGGTAATAATATTAGTACAGTGACCCACAGTCTCAGCGCTGCTATATATCCATGCTCCCTAGATGAAGGAGTCATGTAGCAGCAGTATTTACAACGCACAAGTATTTTCCACGTTTCTGTTGGCTATATCTACGTGGAAAATATATGGTGCCATATTTTTTACAAGTGTAGTGTTCATTATCTTGCTTCAGCACAGCATTTTAGGGCGAAAATATTGGCCAGTCACCTCCATACTAGTCCAACTCCATCTGCCATGTGTGTACTGTGTACCTGAAGAGCCGACAGCCTACAGCCTCTCTTTGTAGCCTGTTGGTCACAGCAGGCTACGCTGCGGCTTCCGGCTAGCCGAGTCCTCATGACCACGCGTGCCAGTGGCCGCGGATGCACCTCGCTAACTCCTAGCACAAAGTGAAGGAAGCAGGTACTACTTGGACATCGAGTTGTAACTGCAGTTACACTTCTGGGTTAGACTGACCAGTTCAAAAAATCCACTTTTCCCAGTCCGAGAGGGAGATGTTGTTCTCCATATACCTCGAATTTCTCACACAAAAGGTGTGGTACCTTTTTCGCTTGTTACTTTCGAAGACAGAAGAAATAGGAGTATACACATTTTTTCACATCGCGGAAGTGTCACTACTTGTTGATTCTTAGTGCAAATATCCTGTACTACGGTATAACATAGGTTATATTTCCTCTAAGTCTTCTTTAATCTGGTAAAAAATTCTGTTCATATCAGCTTAATATCTGCTACATCCTGCATCACACGACCAGAATATTAAACTCATTTTTGGCTAAGAGTTTACCTCTGTCACTTGATGCATCCTCACTGTCGAACTCTCTTATGGTAGTCAAATGCCTCGTCGCCTAAGAAGGCTCTTAAAGCATTCAAATAACACCGAGGAATTGTAAATAGCTGGTTAATACGACATATAACTTTATAAATTCGGTAATATAGTTGATTTTATGACAATGGCCACCTCTTCTTATGTAAGTTGCAGACGGAAATTCCATTAAAACCTCTCGCCGCAACAAAAACTGGAAGATCCATAATACTACAGCGGGTAAGTGATACTCTGACAAAAGGGGAGTTGAGAAGTGAATTCTACACCGCTTCTTCTAAGTGTTGTGGGCAAACATATTACAGCTTCTCTTATACGTGTCTCCAAATGACTGCAGTGAGGAATTTAGAGACTAATATGGAGGTTTTTACAGTGAGACAATCCGCAGCAAAAATTTCGTCTTTTATATTCCCGATAAATAAGAGACAACATAGTTCTGCGTGTTTTGTGGGAGAGTAAATGGGTGGAATGATATCTTAATAGGTAAACTAAACTTACAACTACATCTACATGCATACTTCACAAGACATCGTACGGTGCGTGAAGGACAATACCATGGACCACTACTATTGATTTCCTTTCCTATCCCATTCACAAATAGAGTGGCGAAAAAAAAGTGTATTTGTCTCCATATGAGTGTTGATTTCTCGTATCCTATCTTCGTGGCCTTTACGAGAAACGTATGTTGGTAGCCATAGAATCCTTGTGCTATAAGCTTCAAATACCGATTCTCTAAATTTTCTCAATACTGTTCCTTAAAAAGAACACCACGTTCCCTTCACGGATTCCCATTTGAGTTACCTGGTAAGTGTAATCCCACTGCAGGAAAAAAATTACTCACAATGCAGAGCGACTCCCAGGACCAATTTGATTAATTAGTCAATTAATTTGATATCAGTAACGTACCGCCGAACGAGTGGAAGCAAGATTGAGAGTGCTCCGGATATGATTTGAGAGCTGTAGTGGTCATCAAGTGTTTTTCCTCTGCTGCGAGATCTTTTAATGAAATTTCAGTGTGCTACCTACACAGGGAGAGATGGCCATCGTCATAAAATCAGCTATAATTTACCAAATTTAGAAAGCGATACGTAGTACTAACCTGTATTTACAACTTCTCTGAGCTGTTATCTCAAGATATTGCGTATGTGACAAAACATTTGAATGCTTTCAGAGAGTTAGAAAGTGAGGAAGCAATCCGTGGCGGAGGTACACTCTTATCACTGCATCATGAGACGAAAATAAGTTTAATATTCTAATCCTCCGATGCAGGACGTTACAGATATTACAGTTATATGAACAGACTTTTTACTGGATGAGAGCCTGTACCATACTGTTGTACAGGATTTTTTAAGCTATGAGCCAACAAATAACGATTAGCGATGTGGGAACACGTGTATAATACAATTTCTTCTGTCTCCGAAAATTATGGGCATTAATGGGAGGAATCTACATTTCTTGTGAAATGTTCTGAAATGTTCTTCGTCTCATTCACAAAAGGAGACGAAGTAAATATTCCAGAATTCGGAAGGAGAACAGCTGTTAGCATGAGTGACATAAAATTAGATATCTTAGGTGTTGCGAAACAACTCAAATCGCTTAAGAAAGGCAAGTCTTCCAGTCCAGCTGGTATACCAATCAGGTTCCTTTCAGAGTATGCAGACACAATAGCGCCTTTTTTAGCAATAATATACAACCGTTCACTTGACGAAAGGTCTGTTCCTAAAGGCTGGAAAGTAGCGCAGGTCACACCATTAGTCAAGAAAATAAATAGGAGTAACCCATTGAATTACAGACCCATATTACTGACCTCCCCCCCCCCCCCCCCCCCCCCATGAACCATGGACCTTGCCGTTGGTGGGGAGGCTTCCGTGCCTCAGCGATAGAGATGGCCGTACCGTAGGTGCAACCACAACGGAGGGGTATCTGTTGAGAGGCCAGACAAACATGTGGTGCCTGAAGAGGGGCAGCAGCCTTTTCAGTAGTTGCAGGGGCAACGGTCTGGATGATTGACTGATCTGGCCTTGCAACATTAACCAAAACGGCCTTGCTGTGCTGGTACTGCGAACGGCTGAAAGCAAGGGGAAACTACAGCCGTAATTTATCCCGAGGACATGCAGCTTTACTGTATGATTAAATGATGATGACGTCCTCTTGGGTAAAATATTCCGGAGGTAAAATAGTCCCCCAATCGGATCTCCGGGCGGGGACTACTCAGGAGGACGTCGTTATCAGGAGAAAGAAAACTGGCATTCTACGGTTCGGAGCGTGGAATGTCAGATCCCTTAATCGGGCAGGTAGGTTAGAAAACTTAAAAAGGGAAATGGATAGGTTAAAGTTAGATATAGTGGGAATTAGTGAGGTTCGGTGGCAGGAGGAACAACACTTTTGGTCAGGTGAATACAGGGTTATAAACACAAAATCAAATAGGGGTAATGCAGGAGTAGGTTTAATAATGAATAGGAAAACAGGAATGCGGGTAAGCTACTACAAACAGCATAGTGAACGCATTATTGTGGCCAAGATAGACACAAAGCCCATGCCTACTACAGTAGTACAAGTTTATATGCCAACTAGCTCTGCAGATGATGAAGAAATTGATGAAATGTATGATGAGATAAAAGAAATTATTCAGGTAGTGAAGGGAGACGAAAATTTACTAGTCATGGGTGACTAGAATTCGTCAGTAGGACAAGGGAGAGAAGGAAACATAGTAGGTGATTATGGATTGGGGCTAAGAAATGAAAGAGGAAGCCGTTTGGTAGAATTTTGCACAGAGCATAACTTAATCATAGCTAACAGTTGGTTGAAGAATCATAAAAGGAGGTTGTATACATGGAAGAATCCTGGAGATACTATAAGGTATCAGATAGATTATATAATGGTAAGACAGAGATTTAGGAATCAGGTTTTAAATTGTAGGACATTTCCAGGGGCAGATGTGGACTCTGACCACAATCTATTGGTTATGACCTGTAGGTTAAAACTGAAGAAACTGCAAAAAGGTGGGAATTTAAGGACATGGGATCTGGATAAGCTGAAAGAACCAGAGGTTGTACAGAGTTTCAAGGAGAGCATAAGGGAACAATTGGCAGCAATGGGGGAAAGAAACACAGTTGAAGAAGAATGGGTAGCTGTGAGGGATGAAGCAGTGAAGGCAGCAGAGGATAAAGTAGGTAAAAAGAAGAGGGCTGCTAGAAATCCTTGGGTAACAGAAGATATATTGAATTTAATTGATGAAAGGAGAAAATATAAAAATGCAGTAAATGAAGCAGGTAAAAAGGAATACAAACGTCTCAAAAATGAGATCGACAGGGAGTGCAAAATGGCTAAGCAGGGATGGCTAGAGGACAAATGTAAGGATGTAGAGGTTTATCTCACTAGGGGTATGATAGATACTGCCTACAGGAAAATCAAAGAGACCTTTGGAGATAAGAGAACCACGTGTATGAATATCAAGAGCTCAGATGGCAATCCAGTTCTAAACAAAGAAGGGAAGGCAGAAAGGTGGAAGGAGTATATAGAAGGTTTATACAAGGGCGAGGACAATATTATGGAAATGGAAGAGGATGTAGATGAAGACGAAATGGGAGGTAAGATACTGCGTGAAGAGTTTGACAGAGCACTGAAAGACCTGAGTTGAAACAAGGTCCCCGGAGTAGAGAACATTCCATTAGAACTCCTGGCGGCCTTGGGAGAGCCAGTCATGACAAAACTCTACCAGCTGGTGAGCAAGATGTATGAGACAGTTGAAATACCCTCAGACATCAAGAAGAATATAATAATTCCAATCCCAAAGAAAGCAGGTGCTGACAGATGTGAAAATTACCGAACTATCAGTTTAATAAGTCACAGCTGCAAAATACTAACGCGAATTCTTTACAGACGAATGGAAAAACTGGTAGATGCGGACCTCGGGGAGGATCAGTTTGGATTCCGTAGGAATGTTGAAACACGTGAGGCAATACTGACCTTACGACTTATCTTAGAAGAAAGATTAAGAAAAGGCAAACCTACGTTTCTAGCATTTGTAGACTTAGAGAAATCTTTTGACAATGTTGACTGGAATACTCTCTTTCAAATTCTGGAGGTGGCAGGGGTAAAATACAGGGAGCGAAAGGCTATTTACAATTTGTACAGAAACCAGTTGGCAGTCATAAGAGTCGAGGGGCATGAAAGGGAAGCAGTGGTTGGGAAAGGAGTGAGACAGGGTTGTAGCCTCTCCCCGATGTTATTCAATCTGTATATTGAGCAAGCAGTAAAGGAAACAAAAGAAAAATTTGGAGTAGGTATTAAAATTCATGGAGAAGAAATAAAAACTTTGAGGTTCGCCGATGACATTGTAATTCTGTCAGAGACGGCAAACGACTTGGAAGAGCAGTTGAACGGAATGGACAGTGTCTTGAAAAGAGGATATAAGATGAACATCAACAAAAGCAAAACGAGGATAATGGAATGTAGTCAAATTAAATCGGGTGATGCTGAGGGAATTAGATTAGGAAATGAGACACTTAAAGTAGTAAAGGAGTTTTGCTATTTAGGAAGTAAAATAACTGATGATGGTCGAAGTAGAGAGGATATAAAATGTAGACTGGCAATGGCAAGGAAAGCGTTTCAGAAGAAGAGAAATTTGTTAACATCGAATATAGATTTATGTATCAGGAAGTCGTTTATGCAAGTATTTGTTTGGAGTGTAGCCATGTATGGAAGTGAAACATGGACGATAACTAGTTTGGACAAGAAGAGAATAGAAGCTTTCGAAATGTGGTGCTACAGAAGAATGCTGAAGATTAGATGGGTAGATCACGTAACTAATGAGAAGGTATTGAATAGGATTGGAGAGAAGAGAAGTTTGTGGCACAACTTGACTAGAAGAAGGGATCGGTTGGTAGGACATGTTTTGAGGCATCAAGGGATCACAAATTTAGCATTAGAGGGCAGCGTGGAGGGTAAAAATCGTAGAGGGAGACCAAGAGATGAATATACTAAGCAGATTTAGAAGGATGTAGGTTGCAGTAGGTACTGGAAGATGAAGCAGCTTGCACAGGATAGAGTAGCATGGAGAGCTGCATCAAACCAGTCTCAGGACTGAAGACAACAACAACAACATTACTGACCTCAATTTTCAGTAGGATCTTGGAGCATATACTGTACTCAAACATTATGAATCACCTTGAAGAAAATGGCTTACTGGTACATAACCAACACGGATTGAGAAAATTTAGTTCTTGTGCAACACAGCTAGCTCTTTATTCCCAGAAAGTAATGAGTGCTGTCGACAAGGGATCTCTGATTCCATATTCCTGGGTTTCCAGAAGGCTTTTGATACCGTTCCTCACAAGCGACTATTAATCAAATTGCATGCGTATGGTGTATCGTCTCAGTTATGTGACTGGATTCGTGATTTCCTCTCAGACACGTCACAGTTCGTAGTGATAGACGGTAAATCATCGAGTAGAACAGAAGTGATATCTGGCGTTCCGCAAGGTAGTGTCATAGGCACACTGCAGTTCCTGATTTACGTAAATGATCTAGGTGCTAATCTGAGCAACCCCCTTCGATTGCTTGCAGAAGACCGTCTAGTCAAATCATCAGACGCTCAATTACAATTACAAAATGATCTAGAGATAATTTCTGTGTGGTGCGAAAAGAGGCAATTGACACTAAACAAAGAAAAGTGAGAGGTCTTTCACATTGGTACTAAAAGAAATCTGATAAATTTTGGGTATGCGATAAATCTCACAAACATAGGGGCTGTCAATTCTACTAACACCTATGAATTACAATTACGTGTAACTTGATTTGGAAAGACCACATAGATAATGTTGTGGGGAAGGCGAAACAAAGACTGCGCTTTGCTGGCAGAACACTTAGAAGATCCGACAAACTCACTAAAGAGACAGCCTACATCACACTTGTCCGTCCTCTGCTGGAATGCTGCTGCGCGGTGTGGGACCCTTACCTGGTAGGATTGACGGAGTACATCGAAAAAGTGCAAAGAAGGGCAGCTCGTTTCTTGTTATCGCGCAATAGAGGTAAGAGTGTCACTGATATGATACGCGAGTTGGGGTGGCAGTTACTGAAACAAAGGCGGTTTTCTTTGCGGCGAGATCTATTTACGAAATTTCCATCACCAACTTTCTCTTCCGAATGCGAAACTACTTTGTAGACACCCACCTACGTAGGGAGAACTCATCACACAATAAAATAAGAGAAATCAGAGCTCGAACGGAAAGAATTAGGTGTTTCTTTTTCCCACGCGGCATTCTAGAGTGGAATGGTAGAGAAGTAATATGAAAATTGTTCGATGACCCCTCTGCCAGGCACTTAAGAGTGAAATGCAGAGTAACAATGTAGGAGTAGACGTAGATGGAGAACAGGCTCGCGTCAACTGCAGTAAAGAAATGATTGAAAAATACGACCAAGGACACGCAAAATCCTTGTACTGTATAAACAGCCGGAGGTGAAACTTCGATATATTCGTATTAACCGGAAAATAAGCAGCAATCCGTTTGCTCTGGTGTTCCACGGTATACCAAACCCAAGAGAAGTGGTTCGTTTGCGAATAAATGTTTTCTTCTATTCTGTCTGTACGATCTTAAAAGTCGGTCCTCATACCTGTCACCCTGCACACAAGTTGCGAATAGAGAGGTCGTGTTTTATCACATCAGAAAAAGTATATGTAACATTCATTTCACAGTACTCGAGCGTTCACATTTAGATGCTAAAATAATGCCTAAATTACGTTTATTTCCAGGATGATTCCTCTACTTCCCGATCCTTAGTCCATTTTCAGAGTATTACCGTTAGTTTTCTTCCTCGTCTTTTCTCGAATTGTTTTGAAAATAGCTCATTAGTGAAATGTCAGCACCATATGGAATGATAGTTCGATAATCTTAGAAGCAAGTCATATATTTAAACGTCAGCTCTTCAGTAGGTATATTTCTTCCCATAACTCTGACGACTCACTTTATTTCGACTATCCTCTACTGAAAACCCACATTATGCATCATAGATACGTGAGAAACTCAACATCAGAATTCGTGACCACGAAGTAGATGACGTTACAGAATTCTGCTATCTAGGCAGCAAAATAACCCATGATGGACGGAGTAAGGAGTATGGTACCGATAGCAACGATGCCACGGCTTAGGTGCAAGTTATTAAGTTGGCACTGCGACACACACCGACGACAGCGCCCTCTAACCTGTTGTGTGGGAGATCTACACGCTCCGCTTCGGATTCACCCCATTTGATCAAGAGCAGACGGGCTTCGCTTCAGCTTCGCACCTACGTACTAAGTTATGTAGGCCTCTGTAAATATTCATGCACCAGTAAACCACTTTTACTCACTCGCAGTACCTAAGTGTTTTACCTCACCTGCTCCTACTCACTTCCTTCATTCGGCCAATCTTTCAGTTTTCAGGAGCAGACCCACGCGCCGCCTTCTAGGCGGGATACAAAAAGGAGGATACAAAAAACAGGCTAGCACTGGCGTCTACTATCAAACATAGATCTTAATTTGAGAAAGAAATTTCTGAGAATGTACGTTTGGAGCACAGCGTTGTATGGCATTGAGATGTGGACTTCCATGGTCCTCTAGGGAAAAGTGTAGAGGAAGACAGAGGCTACGATACATCTTCCAAATAATTGAGGAAGTTTGTTGCAGATGCCACTAGGAGAAGAAAAGATTGACACAGGAGACGGTTCCCCCTTTTCTTGTTCCAGTCGAGAATGGTTCGCGGGAGGAACAATTCCTGAGAAGCCTCTGTGAGGTCTCGAACCTCCATAATTTTATTCGTTTCGCGAGATACACATTGTAGCGCCAAAGAAACTGTTACAGGAATACGTATTTGGAAACTGGAAATATGTGGTTAGGTCTTATCGAACCAAACTGCTGAGGTCATCGGGCCCTAAGCTTATGCAACACCTTAATCTAACTTCAACTAACTTACGCTAAAGACAACACACACACCTATGCCCGAGGGAGGACTCGAACCTCCGACGGGGGGAGCCGCGCGGACTGGCGCCCCTGACCGCACGGCTACCCGCATGCGATTTCAAAAACAGAGATGCGTAAGAAGGCAGAAAACGGCGCTGCGGTCGGCAGCGCCTATGTAAGACAATGAGTGTCTGGCTCAGTGGTTAGATCGGTTACTACTGCTTCAATGGCAAGTTATCAAGATTTAAGTGAGTTTAAACGTTGAGTTATAGTCGGCGCACGAGCGATGGAACACAGCATTCCCATGTAGCGATGAAGTGGGGAATTTCCCGTACGACGAATTCACGAGTGTACCGTAAATATCAGGAATCCAGTAAAACGTCAGATATCCGACATCGCTGCGGCCGGAAAAATATCCTGCAAGAACAGGACCAATGACGACTGACGAGAACCGTTCAACGTGACAGAAGTGCAACCACTCCGCAAATTACTGCGGACTTCGCAACAATTGTCAGCCTGCGAATCATTCAACGAAACATCATCCACACGGGCTTTCGGAGCCTAAGGCCCACTCATGTACCTTGATGACTCAGCGACACAAAGCTTTACTCCTTGCCTCGGCCCATCAACACCGACACTGGACTGTTGATTACTGGAAGCATGTTGCCTTCGGACGAGTCTCGTTTCAAAATGTCTCGAGCGGATGTATGTGCAAGGATATAGAGACAATCTCTTGAATCCATGGACCCAGCATGTCAGCAGGCGGCTGTTCAACCAAGTGGAGACTCTGTATTGGTGTGGGACGTGTGCAGTTGGGGTGATATGGGACCCCTGATACGTCTAGATACGACTCTGTCAGGTGACACGCAAGTAAGTATGTTTTCTGATCACCTGCATCCATTCATGTCCATTGTGCACTCCGAAGGACTTGGACAATTCCAGCAGGACAATGTGTCACGCTACACGTTCAGAATTGCTATAGAGTGTCTCCAAAAACACTCTTCTGAGTTTAAGCACTTCCGCTGGCCACCAAAATCCCCAGAATTTAACATTATTGAGCATATCTGGGATGCCTTGCAATGTGCTGTTGTGAAGAGATCTCCACCACTTCGAACTCTTAAGGATTTATGGACAGCCGTGCAGCATTCAAGATGTAAATTTCCTTCAGCTCTACTTGAGACATTAGTCGAGTCCATGCAATGTCGTGTTGTGGCACTTCCGCGTGCTCGCGTGGGTCCTACACGCTATTAGGCAAGTGTAAATTTTCTTTGGCTCCTCCAATGGGGCGCAACATTCAAATATGTTTTGTAAGATACTTTCTCTGTTGCTGGACTGAATTTCCTGAGGATTTTTCCCAACAAATAGCAGTCCGCATCTGCGTCACAATATATGTTGTCGTTCCATTTCAAATCGCTCCGTACGTATACTTCTAGATGTTTCATGGAAGTATATGCTTCCAGTGATTGTTCTGCAATAATGAATCGTACAAGAGCAAGTCTGCCTATTTACGAATAAAACGCAACTTTAGTTTATGTTGAGGGTCAAATGCCAAACCCTACACCAGGCGTCGTTCATTTGCAGGTCTTCCTGCACACCATCACAATTCCCTAGTGTTGCAACTTTTCTACAAGCAACAGCATCATCCGCGAAAAACTTCATGGAACTTTCAACTTTGTCTACTATCTCAATTATATATATTGTGAAAAGTAACGGTCCTACAACACTCTCTTGGGGCACGCCCCTACTTATTTTTACGTCAGTTGAGAATGGCATGTGGTGTTCTGTTTGGTAGAATCTCTTCAGTCGCGTCATACAGCTGCTCTGGTATCTTGTATACACTTATTTTGTCCATCAGGCGGTGATACCGAACTTTATTGACGCCGTCTGGAAGTCAAGTTCTGCGCCTCGTGGACGAAAAGAGCGAGCTGGCTTTCATACGACCGTTGGTTCCGGATCTCAAGTTGATTTCTACAAAGGAGATTATCAGTCTCCTGATATGTCTTAATACGACGGTAAATTGTACCGTACGCTGACATTTGAAATATAGGCCCATAGTTTTGTGCACCTGTTCCACGACCTTTTTTGAAAATAGGAATGACCTGATCTTTCTTCCAATCAATAGGAACGCTCCGCTCCTCGAGAAACATACAGGACACTGCCGCTAAAAGAGGGAAAGTTCTTTCACGTACTCTACGTAGGACAGAACTTATCTCCCATTAGGTCCAGTGGGCTTTCCTATGTTGAGTGATTTTAGTTGCTTTTCTGTCGCTTGGTCAGTTATTTCGATATCTGTCATTCTCTCGTTCGTGCGAGGAGGAACTACCGTACGATCTTTGTCTGTGAATCAGTTTTGGGAAAAGAATTTAGCAATTAAATCTTTTATGAGTTAGACTTCATTTTACAGTGTGTCTGGACAGATTGCTTCAATCCGTTCACCGATTTAACGTAAGACCAAGACTTCCTACAATTTTGTGTAATGTTGAAGAACCTAGGTGTGTTTTTAAGTAAATACTATTTTGCAATAAAAATATAACATGTTGACTGTTGTTAGCAGTTTTATTTTTACATAGCAACCTACACTTAATCTACTTTTCTACGTAATTCCCACCAGTATTCGGATTGTATACATTTGAGAGTATTTGAAATACCTCCACTTGTTGAAAATTTCGCCGATTGTGAAATACACGCTGCGATTCGTTTCCTGAGGACAAAGGGCGTGAAAGTTCTGAAACTCATCGACAGGTCAGTGAAGTTTAAGGGGAAAACATTATGGGCAATGGTATGGCATGGATATGGATGAGAGCTATTGAAGATGGCCGAACGAATGTGCATGATGAACGAAATGGCAACGTTCGATCATTACTTATGATTTTGTGCAAAAAGTTGATGAAAATGTGTGAGAGAATGACGACCTTACGATTTCGATGTTATACGATAAGTCTCCTCAACTGCCAAGAATTGTGCTTTGTGCAATTGTTTCCTAATCAGGTGAAAGTTTTCTACGAGGTTGGTATTCAAAAGCTGGTTGTACGATACGATAAGAGCCTTAATATTAGTGGGAATAAAATAGATTAACAGCCACATTTTCGTGTAAACACAAAAATTGTAAGAAAAATCTGCTGGTTTTATTTTTATTTCAAAACGGTACTTACTTAAAAAAAACTCGCCTGTAAAATTTTAATTTCGTATTCGTTGAACGCCTGGCGCATGGCCCTCCTTGCGCTGATTTTGGCTTCATTTAGTTTTGCGTTGCATGTGAGGCTTTGGTGCTTTTAAGTTCGCAGTGACGTTCTCTTTACTTTCATACCAGCTTTCTTAAAATGTTGTTGAACTGCAGCATATGCCTGTCTAAAGCGTGTTGTACAATGTTCCTGAAGTTTGTCCTTAGACGCTCAACATTGTCAGTGCTGGATATGAAAATTTCATGTTGACTTGTCAGGTAATGTAAAATCTGTTTCTTAGCGCTCTTGCTACACAGAAAGATCTTACTTTTCTTCATATTCCTGATTTCTTGACATTCAGTGTCAAGTATGTGACTCAGTGTATCTGGGAATGGCAAACAGGAATTTCAGAACTAGGTATAAAGCACATATGAGAAGGTGGAAGTATTAAAATAGTGATTCTACCTTTGCCGAACACCTGATAAAATATGAACGTGCTACGTCCAACATGGAACAGGATATGAAATTAATTACAAAAAACAATTACAACAAAAAATTCTTGACATTACAGGAAATTGTTGTATACAAAGAGTTCTTCCAATGCAAAAGAAAGTAATTAATGACCAAATCAATATAAACAATAATTCAATGATCATGTTAGACAGTAAAACAACAACAAACAGAAATGTAAAACGTAAGCGCACTAAATAATTAATTAATTCACAGACTCTCTCTCTCTCTCTTTCACATACATGCATACGCACACACACACACACACACACATACCATACTCACAGACACACGCACGCACAACAAATGAACAAATTCCAAACCACGCATACATAACACAAAGAATGAACGATAAACACACAGCAACAGTTCGCAGCACTACACACTGTAAACACGCGCACGTTCAACACACAGTGAAGAGAGGAGGTGAAGTGATGTGATAAATGCCAGCGAGAAAACGACGAAAACAGATCATCTACAGTACGGAGACCTAGTAAACACATCTCCAGGATGACGCACATGAACTAACATAATTCGAAATAGTGATACCAAACGTAATTTAATCTCACGAAACTTGGGCTGCAAAAGTTGTCCCTATCCTGATAAACATGAGAGTGACATGATAAAACGTAGCGTACTAACATATTTGTAATCACTACTACTACTATTGCTACAAACACACACACACACACACACACACACACACACACACACACACACACATACATATATAGTTGTTGTCTTCAGTCCTCAGACTGGTTTGTTGCAGCTCTCCATGCTACTCTACCCTGTGCAAGCTTTTTCATCTCCCAGTACTTACTGCAACCTACATCCTTCTGAATCTGTTTAGTGTATTAGTCTCCCTCTACGATTTTTACCCTCCACGCTGCCCTCCAATGCTAAATTTGTGATCCCTTGATGCCTCAGGACATGTCCTACCAACCGATCCCTTCTTCTGGTCAAGTTGTGCCACAAACTTATCTTCTCCCCAATCCTATTCAATACCTCCTCATTAGTTATGTGATCTACCCACTTAATCTTCAACATTCTTCTGTAGCACCACATTTCGAAATCTTCTATCCTCATCTTGTCCGAACTATTTATTGTCCATGTTTCACTTCCATACATGGCTACACACCATACAAATACTTTCTGAGACTTAAATCTATACTCGATGTTAACAATTTCTTTTCTTCAGAAACGCTTTTCTTACTACTTTAAGTGTCTCATTTCCTAATTTAATTCCCTTATTATCAACCGACTACATTCCATTATCTCCGTTTTACTTTTGTTGATGTTCGTCTTATATCCTCCTTTCAAGACACTGTAAATTCCGTTCAAATGCTCTTCCATGTCCTTTGCCGTCTCTGACAGAATTACAATGTCATCGGCTAACCTCAAAGTTTTTATTTTTTCTCCCTGGATTTTAATAGCTACTCCAAATTTTTCCTTTGTTTCCTCTACTGCTTGCTCAATATACAGATTGAATAACATCGGGGAGAGACTACAACCATGTTTCACTCCCTTCCCAACCACTGCGTCTCTGTCGTGCCCCTCGACTCTTATAACTGCCATATGGCTTCTGTACAAATTGTAAATAGCTTTTCGCTCCCTGTATTTTACCCCTGCCACCTTTAGAATTTGAAAGAGAGTATTCCAGTCAACACTGTCAAAAGATTTCTCTAAGTCTACAAATGCTAGAAATGTAGGATTGCCTTTTCTTAATCTTTCTTCTAAGATAAGTCGTAGTATCAGTATTGCCTCACGTGTTCCAACATTTCTACGGAATCCAAACTGATCTTCCCCGAGGTCGGCTTCTACCAGTTTTTCCATTCGTCTGTAAATAATTCGCGTTAGTATTTTGCATCTGTGACTTATTAAACTGATAGTTCAGTAATTTTCACATCTGTTAACACCTGCTTTCTTTGGGATTGGAATTATTATATTCTTCTTGAAGTCTGAGGGTATTTCGCCTGTCTCATACATCTTGCTCACCAGATAGTAGAGTTTTGTCATGACTGGTTCTCCCAAGGCCGTAAGTAGTTCTAATGGAATGTTGTCTACTCCAGGGGCCTTGTTTCGACTCAGGTCTTTCAGTGCTCTGTCAAACCTTTCACGCAGTATCTTATCTGCCATTTCGTCTTCATCTACATCCTCTTCCATTTCCATAATATTGTCCTCAAGTACATTGCCCTTGTATAAACCCTGTATATACTTCTTCCAAAGGTCTCTTTAATTTTCCTGTAGACAGTATCTATCTTACCCCTAGTGAGATAAGCCTCTACATCCTTACATTTGTCCTCTAGCCATCCCTGCTTAGCCATTTTGCGCTTCCTGTCGATCTCATTTTTGAGACGTTTGTATTCCTTTTTGCCTGCTTCATTTACTGCACATTTATATTTTCTCCTTTAATCAATTAAATTCAATATTTCTTTTGTTACCCAAGGATTTCAACTAGCCCTCATGTTTTTACCTACTTGATCCTCTGCTGCCTTCACTACTTCATCCCTCAGACCTACCCATTCGTCTTCTACTGAATTTCTTTTCCCCATTCCTGACAATTGTTTCCTTATCCTATCCCTGAAACTCTGTACAACCTCTGGTTTAGTCAGTTTATCCAGGTCCCATCTCCTTAAATTCCCACCTTTTTGCAATTTCTTCAGTTTTAATCTACAGTTCATAACCAACAGATTGTTGTCAGAGTCCACATCTGCCCCTGGAAATGTACTACAATTTAAAACCTGGTTCCTAAGTCTCTGTCTTACCATTATATAATGTATGTGATACCTTTTAGTATCTCTACGATTCTTCCATGTATAAAACCTTCTTTTAAGATTCTTGAACCAAGTGTTAGCTATGATTAAGTTATGCTCTGTACAAAATTCTACCACTCGGCTTTCTCTTTCTTTACTTAGCCCCAATCCATATTCACTTACTATGTTTCCTTCTCTCCCTTTTTCTACTGTGGAATTCCAGTCACCAATGACTATTAAATTTTCGTCTCCCTTCACAACCTGAATAATTTCTTTTATCTCATCATACATGTCTTCAATTTCTTCGTCATCTGCAGATCTAGTTGGCATACAAACTTGTACTACTGTAGTAGGCACGGGCTTCGTGTCTATCTTGGCTACAATAATGCTTTCACTATGCTGTTTGTAGTAACTTACCCGCACTCCTATTTTTTTATTCATTATTAAACCTATTACTGCACTACCGATCCGTAGAACGTCAGTTTTCTTTCTCCTGATAACAACGTCCTCTTGAGTAGTCCCCGCCCGGAGATCCGAATGGGGGACTATTTTACCTCCGTAATATTTTACCCAAGAGGATGCCATCATCATTTAACCATACAGTAAAGCTACATGCCCTCGGGAAAAATAACGGCTGTAGTTTCCCCTTGCTTTCAGCCGTTCGCAGTACCACAACAGCAAGGCCGTTTTGGTTAGTGTTACAAGGCCATATCAGTCAGTCATCCAAACTGTTGCCCTGCAACTACTGAAAATGCTGCTGCCCCTCTTCAAGAACCATACGTTTGTCTGGCCTCTCAACAGATACCCCTCCGTTGTGGTTGCACCTACGGTTCGGCTATCTGTATCGTTGAGGCAAGCAAGCCTCCCCACCAACGGCAAGGTCCATGGTTCATGGGGGGAGGATTGATCTTGACCGGGCCAAATACGTCACGAAATAAGCGTCAAACGAATAAACTACAAAGATCGAAACTTGTCTAGCTTGTCATTACATGTGCGAACATTACTGATGGCGAACTACTCGCTGTTGAGAGGAATGTCGTTACACGTATTGCCAAATGAATTGAGGTTGGCGTACATCATTTTGAGCATTTATTGCATTAATGTGGTATTTACAGGTAATTACGCTGTAACAGCATGCCTTCTCAGAAGTGATAAGTTCACAAAGGTAGATATATCACATTGAAACAGCCGAAATAAAATGTTCAAACGTACCTACGTTCTGTATTTTAATTTAAAAGCCTAACTGTTACCAACTGTTCGTCTAAAATTGTGAGCCATATGTTTGTGACTATTACAGTGCCATCTATCACAAAGCGAAAAAAGTGGTCCAACTAAAACACTCATATTTCATTACGTGCTGCACGAACATGTAATAAAAATGATGGTTCCTATTTTTTTTAAAAACGCAGTTGTTATCTGTTTGACCTATGGCAGCGCCATCTAGCAGGGCGACTATAGCGCTACCTGGTTTCCCCCTTCAGGCTAGACAAGTTTCGTTCTGTGTAATTTTTTCGTCTGATGCTCATTTCGTGAGATATTTGGCCCGGTCACTATCAATGGACCACCCCATACGGCGCTGTAATAGGCACAAACGTATAGGTACGTGGAATCACGTAACATTCCGCCAGTGCGGACGGTATTTGTTTAGTGATACATTAACCGTGTTAAAATGGACCCTTTACCAATTGCGTAAAAGGTCGATATCGTGTTGATGTATGGTTATTGTGATCAGAATGCCCAACGGGCGTGCGCTGTGTATGCTACTCGGTATCCTGGACGACATCATCCAAGTGCCCGGACAGTTCGCAGGATAGTTGCGTTATTTAAGGTAACAGGAAATGTTCAGCCACATGTGAAACGTCAACCACGACCTGCAACAAATGATGATGCCCAAGTAGATATTTTAGCTGCTGTCGCGGCTAATCCGCACATCAGTAGCAGACAAATTGCGCGACAATCGAGAATCTCAAAAACGTCGGTGTTGAGAATGCTACATCAACATCGATTGCACCCGTTCCATATTTCTATGCACCAGGAATTGCATGGCGACGACTTTGAACGTCGTGTACAGTTCGTACAGTTCTGCCACTGGGCACAAGAGAAATTACGGGACGGTGACAGATTTTTTCCACGCGTTCTATTTAGTGACGAACCGTCAATCACCAACAGCGTTAACGTAAACCGGCATAATATGCTCTATTGCGCAACGAAAATTCCACGATGGCTGCGACAAGTGGAACATCAGCGACCTTGGCGGGTTAATGTATGGTACGGCATTATGAGATGAAGGATAATTGGCCTCCATTTTATCGATGGCAATCTAAATGGTGCAATGTACGCTGATTTCCTACGTAATGTTCTACTGATGTTACTACAAGATGTTCCACTGCATGACAGAATGGCTATGTTCTTCCAACATGATGAATGTCCGGCACATAGCTCACGTGCGGTTGAATCGGTACTGAACAGCATATTTCATTATAGGTGGATTGGTTGTCAAAGAGTCATTCCGTGACCCGCACGACACCGGATCTGACGTCCCAGGATTTATTTCTGTGGGGAAAGTTGAAGGGTATTTGCTATCGTGATCCACCGACAAAGCCTGACAACATGCGTCAACGCATTGTCAATGCATGTGCGAACATTACGAAAGGCAAACTACTCGCTGTTGAGGTGAATGTAGTTACACATATTGCCCAATGCATTGAGGTTGACGTACATTATTTTGAGCATTTACTGCATTAATATAGTATTTACAGGTAATCACGCTGTAACAGTATGCGTTCTCAGAAATGATAAGTTCACAAAGATATATGTATCACATTGGAACAACCGAAATAAAATGTTCAAACGTACCTCCGTTCTGTAATTTAATTTAAATACCTAACTGTTACCAACTGTTCGTCTAAAATTGTGAGCCATATATTTGTGACTATTACGGAACCATGTATCACAAAGCGAATATGTAATAAAAAAATGAGGGTTCCTATTTAAAAAACGCAGTTGATGTCCGTTGGACCTATGGCAGCGCCAACTGGTTTTTTCGTTTGACGCTTATTTCGTAAGATATTTGGCCCAGTCATGATCAATGGACCAACACACACACACACATATATATAGTGAAAAGCCATTCATCTAGTTCCAAAGACGAACATATCTCCATGAATTTTCAGCAGCTAAGGAAAAACCGGAAAACGGGAAAAAATTACAATAGGAACAACTAGTTTCCTAGTAATCAAGCACGGCTCGGCAAAGAGGAAATTGCTGACTGAACTTTATCTTCATCTAAAACAAGAGTTAAATTATTACTGTTTTCTTGATTCTAGTTACTCCAGAGGGAGAATGTATAATTTGAATTTAGTCAGTTAATGTGTTTTCTTTTTCTTTAGTATTATATTCCATACAGTGGATATCTGCAGCTACGTTTCACACGCTTATAAGTATATGGGTACTATTTCTGTAGTTTCGTTCATAGATCCCACAATATTTTGTTTTGTTACGAAACAACATTCAAGGATATTTTTCCTTCGTGTTACGGAAGAAGTCCGGTGTAGGAAACTGACATACGGCCGGGAGAGCGGTGTGCTGACCACCTACATGCCCCTCCGTATCCGCATCCAGTGACGCCTATGGTTGAGGATGACACGGCGGCGGGACGGTACCGTTGGGCCTTCATAGCTTGTTCGAGAGAGTTTTAGTTTTATTACGGAAGAAGAGTAAAATAACATATGTTTTCAGCCCACATGTCATTCTGTCCCGTTAGCAACCTCATGTATCATATGTAGTATACAGACTGCAAAAATGTGCCGGCCACTGAGGCCAAGATGTTCTAGGCGCTTCAGTCCGGAACCGCGTGACCCCTACGGTCGCAGGTTCGAATCCTGCCTCCGGCATGGATGTGTGTGACGTCCTTAGGTTAGTTAGGTTTCAGTAGTTCAAAGTATAGGGGACTGATGACCTCAGATTCAAGTCCCATTTGAACCATTTTTTGCAAAAATGTGCAAGCATTCCATAATTATTACTCATGAAGGTGAAGTTTTAATTATCACTTCGAAAAAATAAAAGTTACGCGATTATTTTTGTTTGTCTGTGTGACTACAGTTCTTAATAGACATTGAAACCCTCGCTTAACAGTACATGAGCATGCTGCTAGAGGAGCGGTACATATAGATTCTGCATTTGAAGGGGAACAATTTTGTGACAATTCATACTGAGTTAGTGGAAGGGTATGGCAGCAGTACACCATCGTATGATGTAGTGATCAGATTGTGCAGACACGTCCAATTAAAGGTTAGGGAACTAAGTAACAGATAATCTTTCTGTGAATGACCATGAATCGCCAGAGTTTGGGTGGCTGGTGTATCGCAACCCAGGCGATAGAGGAAAAGTGGAAATCATTAATGGGTCACTTGATGTGCATTTTCAACTTCTCGCAGTGTAATGAATAGTCCATTAAATTTCGGGCATGCAGCCGCGAAAATAAAATTCTGTCCACTGACATTTCGGCCGCGTATCGTCCGGCCATCCTCAGAGTGAGTCACCAGATAGACGACAAGGTGCCAAGCGCAGCCTTATATGCTCCACCGCGGCAATACTGAGCATGCGGATCACAGATGCTGGTCAACGGATAAGAAATACGCTTACATATGCGCAGACTGTGGCGAAGGCGTACAGACGTTCGCTTCACTTATCGATGTATGCTCGTCGGAGGTGGGTGACACCATGGCGACTTTCCTGCTGTTTAAGTACCCCAAGAGCCGGATTCCATGCTTCGTTCAAATTAAAACCATTATCTGTGTTTATTAGATTATTAGCTAATTTAATTGCATTTCGTTGTCAATCTTCTGACTCGCTCTGAGGATGGCCGGATGATACGAGGACGAAATATCAGTGGAGGAAATTTTATTAGCGCGGCTGCATGCCCGAAATTTAATGGAACATTAATGGGTCAGTTTCCAGTATCTTGCACGACGAACCGAGGCAACAATGGAAAGTTTGCAGCTGTGTCAGAAAATTTCAAATGACTTCTTAGGCGTCTAAAAACCAAGGCAGAATGCTGGGTATACCGCTATGACCAAGACACAAACGTACAAAGCGAGCATTGCAAAGACGTGGATTAATCACCGGTGAAAAAGGTGAAGACGAAACCACCATCAGGAAACCAGAGTATCTGTGTTTTTTGGGACTCCCATGGAGTTGTGGCAACAGATTAGGCTCATAAGAAGCAAGCCGTCACAGGACCATAATACCGAAATCTCCTGATGAGGTTAACGGTGGCTGTCAAGACGAAGCCTCGTGGGAAGCTGTCAAAGGGGATTGTTTCTTCCACGAGGACACCTCTTTGTATGACAACGCCCCTTTCGATGGCAACGCTGGTTCTCTCGGTAGTTAGTTTTTGCCTCAAAGCCCATATTTTTCTGGTATGGCAGTCACAACTTCTTTTTCTTTCCTCGTACGAAGATAAGTTGTATGCGACATTACGGGGACTATGCTATTCCGAATTACCATACTATGTTCGAGTCCCGGTCTGGAACAAATTTTCATAGTCGTCATTCCATTATGAAGCTGACGGCTGTTCATATTCACAACTCTAAATACATTTTACGCAAGTAAACATTGCGTAGGAGACGTTTCCAGAATAACGACATAGTGATTTTCGAGATGGAACGTTTCTTAAAGAAAGTGCAACCAAAGTGCAGACTTATGTAAACAAGAGCTCCACGAAGTCAACCATCGTTGTGAAAAATGTATCACATTGAAGGACGAATATTTAGTTATGAACAACCACCAATAACAAGTTTCAAGAACGAAATTTTTTCTGTTCTGCGGAATGTGCGCTGATATGAAACTTCCTGGCAGATTAAAACTGTGTACCAGACCAGAAATCAAACCCGGACCTAAGCCTCTTGAAGGTATATGCTCTGCCGACTGACGTACCCGAGCACCACTCATGACCCATCCCCAGAGCATTGCTTCTATCACTACCTCATCTCCCAGCTTCCAAACTTCAAAAATTCTGTGAAGTTTAGAAGGTATGAGAGACGAGATAATGGCGGAAGTAACGCTGTGAGGATAGGCGAAGAGTCGTGGTCTGGTACCTCAGTTGGTAGAGCACTTGCCCTTGAAAGGCAAACATCCTGCTTTTGCGTCCTAATCCGGCACACAGTTTTAATCTCACAGGAAGTTTAACAACTTTGTAGCTCGAAGCTTGACTTTTTCGGGGTGATAATTACAATTTGGTGACTGCTACTCTTAGGAGCACGAATGAACGCAAAAGGGTTGTTTGCTTCATTGTGAGCCCATCATGTATACTAGTGTAATGGCTCACCTAAAATCAGCATATCCCTTGTTACTAACTTTTGCTAAGTCTGGCGCGTTTCGGTTAACTGAACTAGCATCAGAAGCCGACGTCCCTTGACTGACCGCACCGTGTTTTTCCTCAAATCTATCGAGAACTACGTATGAAGACATTTTGTTTGGATGTTCTGAGGATGGGCTCAGGCCGAAACGAATGGTATGTAAAAAAAATTAGGAACAAGGGATCTCTTTTTAAGTGACCCATTAGAGCAGTATATAAGAAGTCTTCACCTTTTACTTTATGGTCGCAGACCTCTTACACGACTTTATGTAGCAACTTCAGTTCGTTTCATTCAATTTACTATACGCCAAATTTCTAGAAGCTATCGAAACCTGGGAGCATTTAGTTTTATGTCACAGTTACATCACGACGTAGAATAGGTGAATTCCTGCGTTTTATCGGGATTTTTTTAATGCAAAAACGCGCACGACCGCAACGAAAGCAGAGGTGAGTAGCAGCAGGTAGTCGGCTGGCTGTCCGCGTCCAGTGAATACATGTATAAAATTATTTGTGGCCGCAATCGCTCCCGCAGCGGGGTGGAGAGGCTGTTTGTTAACAAAGCGGGCGCCATCCATCTGCCCCCGTGACGGATGCCGGCGCATCCATCGCCGTCAGCGACCCCAGCCGGCAGCCGGGGGCGGTGCTCGCCGCCCTCGCCGCTCTTTCACCTCACCCACTCACCACAGACGCTCGCCGGTTTTCTGACTATACCTGTGTTTTCAGCTTCCTTTTATAAGCAGTGGTAATGAATCACTGCGTCATTTAATATGGAGCGTTTCTAATAATTTCATACCAGGATTATAACTTACACTTACGGCAAAAACGTTTTTATTTTCAAAAGAACCATACAATTTCAGAACAGTATAAAAAAAGGTGATCATATTCTGAGGTGACAAAAGTCATGAGGTAACTCATAATACCTTGGCGGACCTCCTTTTCTCCGGCGTAGTGCAGCGACTTTGGACTCAACAAGCCGTTGAAAGTCCCCTACACAAATATTGTGCCATGCAGCCTTTATAGCCGTCCATAACTGCGAAAGCGTTGCCGTTGCGTAGGTTTGTGCACGAACTATCCTCTCGAATATGTACCATAAATGTTCGATAGGAAACCTCTCGGGCGACCTGGGTGCCCAAATCATTCGCTCTAACTGTCCTGAATGTTCCTCAAACCAGTCGTGAACAATTGTGGCGCGGTGACATGGCACATCGTCATCCATAAAAATTCCATCGTTGTTTGGGATTGGAAACTCCACAAATGGCTGAAAATGGTTTCCAAGTAACCGAATATTTCCAGTCAACGATCGGTTTAGTTGGATCACAGGATACATTTCATTCCATGTTGTTGGTTGGTTGCTTGGGGATGGAGGGGAGGGGACCAAACAACGAGATCACCGGGCTCGTGGTCTAAGAAGGCAGAAAGTAACAGAGGAACACACAGACAGTAGTGCCCAGTCACTGGGAAGTGATAACGGTCAATAAAAAAGAGAAAAGGGACGTCAAGATAGCAGAAAGAGGAAAGAACAGGTGGGGCGTCGGGAACAGGGAGAGCAGGGTGCCCCAGAAATGCTGCATGTGGAAGGTCACCATCTCCGCCAACGATTCATCCCAACACCCACACGATGCCATTATCACGATATAATGACACCAGGGGAATAAGACATGAAAAGGGGAAACTAAACTGCACAACAGGCTGCAGAACCTGGTCATTAAAGACAAGGTCATGGCCTCCATAACCAACGCCTACGCTGAGGATCCCAGGCAAGACAAACAAGTTTCATGAATAAAACCGAGAACAGACGTATCCACTTAGGGTGTCCACTAAAGCCCGAGAGGTGGGAGATCATGTTTAGCGTGAAGGGCCAAAAGGCAGGGGCAGTCTAGCAAAATATGGGTCACCGTGATGGGAGCCCCACAACTACAAAGGGGGGGGGGGGGGAACTAACCAAGGGTGGTGGTCTACATCTACATCCATACTCCGCAAGCCACCTGTCGGTGTGTGGCGGAGGGTACCCAGAGTACCTCTATCGGTTCTCCCTTCTATTCCAGTCTCGTATTGTTCGTGGAAAAAAAGATTGTCGCTATGCCTCTGTGTGGGCCCTAACCTCTCTGATTTTATCCTCATGGTCTTTTCGCGAGATATACGTAGGAGGGAGCAATATACTGCTTGACTCCTCGGTGAAGGTATGTTCTCGAAACTTCAACAAAAGCCCGTACCGAGCTACTGAGTGTCTCTCCTACAAAGTCTTCCACTGGAGTTTATCTCCCATCTCCGTAACGCTTTCGCGATTACCAAATGATCCTATAACGAAGGGCGCTTCTCTCCTTTAGATCTTCTCTATCTCCTCCATCAACCCTATCTTGTATGGATCCCACACTGGTGAATAATATTCAAGCAGTGGGCGACCAAGTCATCTGTAACTCACTTCCTTTGTTTTCGGATTGCGTTTCCTTAGGACTCTTCCAATGAATCTCAGTCTGGCATCTACATTACCAACGATCAACTTTATATGATCATTCCATTTTAAATCACTCCTAATGCCTACTCCCAGATGATTTATGGAATTAACTGCTTCCAGTTGCTGACCTGCTATTTTGTAGCTAAATGATAAAGGATCTTTCTTTCTATGAATTCGCAGCACATTATACTTGTCTACATTGAGATTGAATTGCCATTCCCTGCACTATGCGTCAATTCGTTGCAGATTCTCCTGCATTTCCGTACAGTTTTCCATTGTTACACCACTCGATATACCACAGCATCATCCGCAAAAAGCCTCAGTGAACTTCCGATGTTATCCACAAAGTCATTCATATATAATGTGAATAGCAACGGTTCTACGACACTCCCCTGCGGCACACCTGAAATCACTCTTACTACCGAAGACTTCTCTCCATTGAGAATGACATGCTGCGTTCTGTTATCTAGGAACTCTTCAATCCAATCATACAATTGGTCTGATAGCCCATATGCTCTTACTTTGTTCATTAGACGACTGTGAGGAACTATCGAACGCCTTGCGGAAGTCAAGAAACACGGCATCTACTTGGGAACCTGTGTCTAAGGCCCTCTGAGTCTCGTGGACGAATAGCGCGAGCTGGGTTTCACACGATCGTCTTTTTCGAAACCCATTCTGATTCCTACAGTGTAGATTTCTAGTCTCAAGAAAAGTCATTGTACTCGAACATAATACGTATTCCAAAATTCTACAACTGATCTACGTTAGAGATATAGGTCTATAGTTCTGCACATCTGTTCGACGTCCCTTAAAAACGGGGATGACCTGTGCCCTTTTCTAATCCTTTGGAACGCTACGCTCTTCTAGAGACCTACGGTACACCGCTGCAAGAAGGGGGGCCAGTTACTTCGCGTACTCTGTGTAAAATCGAACTGGTATCCCATCAGGTCCAGCGGCCTTCCCTCTTTTCAGCGATTTTCATTGTTTCTCTATCCCTCTGTCGTCTATTTCGATATCTACCATTTTGTCATGTGTGCTACAATATAGAGAAGGAACTACAGTGCAGTCTTCCTCTGTGAAACAGCTTTGGAAAAAGACATTTAGTATTTCGGCCTTTAGTCTGTCATTCTCTGTTTCAGTACCATTTTGGTCAAAGAGTGTCTGGACACTTTGTTTTGATCCACCTACCGCTTTGACATAAGACCAAAATTTCTAAGGGTTTTCTGCCAAGTCAGTACTTAGATCTTTAATTTCGAATTCATTGAACGCCTCTCGCATAGCGCTCCTCACATTACATTTCGCTTCGAGTAATTTTTGTTTGTCTGCAGGGCTTTGGCTATGTTTATGTTTGCTGTGAAGTTCCCTTTGCTTCCGCAGCAGTTTCCTAACTCGCTTGTTGTACCACTGGGGCTCTTTTCCATCTCTTACGATCTTGCTTGGCACATACTCATCTAATGCATATTGTACGATGGTTTGAACTTTGTCCACTGATCCTCAGCACTATCTGTACTTGAGGCAAAACTTTTGTGTCGAGCCGTCAAGTACTCTGAAATCTGCTTTTTGTCACTTTTGTTAAACAGAAAAAATCTTCCTTTTTTTAATATTTCTATTTACGGCTCAAATCATCGATGCAGTAACCGCTTTATGATCGCTAATTCCCTGTTCTGCGTTAACTGTTTCAAATAGTTCGGCTCTGTTTTTCACCAGAGGTCTAATGTGTTATCGCCACGAGTCGGTTCTCTGTTTAACTGCTCAAGGTAGTTTTCAGAAGTTACACTTAAAAGATTTTACTGGATTCCTTGGCCCTGCCACCCGTTGTAAACGTTTGAATCTACCATCTATATCCGGCAAATTAAAATCTCCACCCAGGACTATAAAGTGGTCGGGAAATCTACTCGAAATATTTTCCAAATTTTCCTTCAGGTGCTCTGCCACAACAGCTGCTGAGCCAGGGGGTGTATAGAGACATCCAATTACCATGTTTCAGCCTGCTTTAACCGTGACCTTCACCCAAATTATTTCACATTTTGGATCTCCGTCAATTTCCTTCGATTCTATTGTACTTTTTATCGCTATAAACACGCCTCCCCCTTCGCTGTCCAGCCTGTCTCTGCGGTATACATTCCAATCTGAGTTTAGGAGAGAACGTGGGGAAGTGGAAAAGGAGAGAAGATGGAAGTCACAGCAGATGCAAAACCCAACTGGTAAACTCGCCAGAGGGTGGGAAGCAGGCGGGCAGAGGCTCAAAGCCGCGAAAAAAAGTAAGAGGTGTGAGCAGGAGAAGAGCGAATAGCAATGGCATAGGAAACCAGGAGCTGGGACTTCTAAGTCGGCAGGGGAGGGATCCCAGCATCAACCAGAAGACAATCGACAGGGCTAAAGGCACTGGCTAAACCAAGAGGAGCAGCATGGAAGGAGCAGCTGATCCCGAAACTTTACAACCATAGTGCAGATGAGACAGAACTAATGCCCAGTAAAGGAGAAGAAGGGTTGAACGATCTGTGCCCCAAGAGCTGTGAGCAAGGAAATTAAGCACATTGAGTTTACGAAAGCAGCCAACCCTCAGACGACAGATACGTGACAAACAAATAAGCTTTTTGTCAAAAAGAAGACCCATGAAACGGAACTGAGGGTTCACAGTCAGGTGTTGAGCTTCGAGGTAGAGTTACAGATCAGGATAGACAATAGTACAGCAACAGAAATGTATCACCCCCGACTTAAAGGGAGAGAATTGAAAACTGCTAAAGTGTCTAAGTGGAGGCACTCTGAATGGTGCCCTGGATCTGTCGTTCCGCAGAGGCCATCAAATGGGATCGATCCCAAATAGAGAAATCATCCACATACGGCGCAGAGGTTATAAACAGTCCGACAGATGTCACAAGTTTATTAATAGTGATGAGAAACAGACCGACACTTAATACAGAACGCTGTGTCTGCTGGGAGCTAAGAACAGTGCCGACCCAGACTCTGAAGACCCAGTGGGACAAAAACTGGCGAATAAAAATCAGGAGGGGGGCCCCCCAAAGAACACACTCATGGAAGAGATGTTGTCGTTGTGTAGCATTGAGATGTTGAAAGCATTTCGTAATGGATAGTCAGGGCCAGGAGCTGAATCGAAGGAAGAAGTCAGGGGCAGAAGAAGGCCCCATTCAGTAAAAGGTTCATTGTTGGATTTCGCCTGACGAGGGGTAAAACATGAGCAGGAAGCTTTAGCTCGCTGTTTCCGGAGAAGGAAGGCAGCTAGATAGGAGACTAACACCAACGCCATCACAAAATGGATTCCGAGGTGTTCCGCAAGAACTGATCGATCTGTACAAAGGGCACCAGGAGGGGCAAGGCCTAGAATGGAAGAATTCCACTGACAACCTTGGATAGTCGGAGGTGTGGACCTGTGACAAAGGGGCAGAAGAATCTAGAGAGCAGACGAGGCATTGCCAATACACCTACTAGCTCTGTTTCATTAAGTAAATGGGTTCAGCACAAATATGTTTAAAGGTAATAAGACTGGTGCAGGCTGGGTGCTACTTAACCCTATGGTGCATGAATTTCACTGCAGTGGACAACTTTTGATGGTGAATTCTCTGGCGATTTCAATTAGTCTTGGGGCTGCAAATGCATGCAGGACACAACACCAGTCGGGAGTGCCCAATGCAGTGGTCTGTGTGCATCTGCAGTCTCAGGACTGATTGAAAATGCCAAAGAAGCGAACATCCTTATGACCTTTCTGCACATGCTGAACAAAGTGCCCTGTAATTCCAAATAGGAATTCCAGTTTAAAGGATGAGATCCCTATGAAAAATGACTCCCATAACCAAATTCAAAGACTGGTGATGTGTAATGGACATCAGGACGTCGCCAAGATATCAGAAGCGCGAAAGATTGCAGACTGGGTGGCAGAAGTAGTTTTGATGAACAGGAAACCCGACCACATCATACTGAGGGACTCCACTTACCCAAACTTGTCTTATTTTCCACAAAAAATAACGGCTTTGTGGTTGTGAATGTGTTCCCATCTGTCATAGTACAGACCATATAGTTAGGAAAGTGTTTCATCCCAACCTGGCCAGCTTCGCTCTGATCCCAGTGTGTAGCCTGGGAAGGAAGTGTAGGGCCATAAGAAGCAGCAGTCAATGATCCGTTATCAACTGAAGTGACGGCTACAGAAGAACAACCAGAATTTTTGGGCTTGATCCATTTCATAAGCAAAGTATCCGCCCAGATACCACTCACACTGATCAGGTGCTGTCCCCATGGGCTCCACCCAGCCTTAGCAAGCACCAGCTAGTACAACGACCATTGTCGGGAATTCTGATGCTGCACATTGACAAGCAATCATTCCTAGGCACACATGGGGAGGCAACAGCACAGTTATCAGAAGTGTGATCCCTGTGCAGTCAGGGGGCTCAGCGAGATGGCTACATAAGAGCACCACTACATGGACTGGTTATATGCTGGTGACCAAGCTGAGTGGAGGGTGATGTGGCTGGGAAGGAAGAGGGAAAGAAAGGTGGAAGAGGAATCAGCGCTATGACTCACAATATGGAGAGAAAATTTAGAAGTGGTTGTGAAACCCGAAAGGAGGAACAAAACCGCCAAAAAGGAAGGATGGAAAAAAAGACAAGAGAAACAAAAACTGCAAGGTATACAGGAAGCCAGGTGGACAGCTAGGTCGACATAAATAAGAAGAGAGGGGAAGGAGACGGCAGTGGGAAGGAGTGACTATTGGGAGGGAGGAGCATAGGGTTTAAATGCACCCCACAAAGAAAGAATGGACTTCAATAGCTTGGGATCCCAAGGGGCCACACAAGAACTCACGAAAGAACCATGAGCCACTGGGGGATCCATTCCATATAAAGACAGTCGCACCATTATGGAGCCACTATAAGCTTGCATAATGCCATCTTGACAACTTGGGTTCATAAGTACAACAAACAACCAGTCCATAGTTGCAAATTGTATATTTTCATTCATTCATTGACCAGTTTCTTGCCAACGATCATTTTTCAATCATCGCAACATAGTAAAAATCAAACTCAAAAAAGGTTTGGACTGGTTGTCGTTGTACTGATTAACAGAATTTGCTGACTCACAGCTTCTTCAGCATGCTGGAAATTCGTAAACTTGGTGCCATGGTTTTATGGGCGTGCGCCACAGTCAAACCCTTGCGATTTGAAATCGGGACTCATCTGAGCAGGCCACGGTTGTACAGTCGTCTTGGAGCCAACAGATATGGTCACGAGCGCAGGAGAGGCGCTGCAAGCGGCGTTGTGCTATTAGCAAAGGCAGTGCCATCGATCGTCTGCTGCTGTAGCCCATTATCGCCAAATTTCGCAGCACTGACTTAACGGATACGTTCGTCGCACGTCACATATTGATTTATGCAGTTATTTCACGCAGTGTTTCATGTCTGTTAGCACTGACAACTCTACGCAAATTCCGCTGCTCTCGGTTGCTAAATGAAGGCCTTCCGCCACTTCATTGTCCATGGTAAGCGGCAAGCCTGAAATTTGGTATTCTCGGCGTTCTCTTGACGCTGTGATCTGGGAATATTGAATTCCATAACGATTTCCGAAATGATACGTACCATGTGTCTAGCTCCAACAACCATTCGTCTTCAAAGTCCGTTAATTCCTGTGATGCAGCCATGATCACGTCGGAAACCTTTTCACATGAATCACCTATGTATGATTGACAACTCCGACAATGTAGTGCTCTTTTATACTTTGTGTATGCGATACTACCGCCATCTGTGTACATGCATATCGCTATCCCATGTAGGTCACCTCAGTATAACTAAATTTTCGCTACTTGATTTAGTGTAGACGAAAAATTATTAACCCTATGGGTACCGAACTTTATATGAATTGTGTTTAGACTATGCGCTGCAGGAATTGCGTTTCTAGTAGTATTAGTGTCATAACCTGCCGTTAGGAGCCGGTAGATGACGATGTAGGATTGAAACGCAAGCATCAGTGTGCAAGACAGACGTAGACGGTTAGCATGGGTGCGGACATGGTGAGTTGGCTTTACTCATAAGGCTGTTTTATCAAAAGAAAAGCAATAATGTTCCTGCACTGCTCTTCGCTACTATCGACGCATTAAAGGAATTCGGAGAGGTCATCCTTTGGTACTCGAGTTAAAGAACATGATTCGGAAGTTCAAATTAACTAGTGATTTGGGAATTGATCCTGGGATAGGGCTACGGCCATTTGCACTAAAAATTGTTGTAGAAATTGCTGTTCGCATGGGTGACAATGCTGGACGCTGCGTGCGATCTTCAAGCACTGCTCTATCTGTTTCGCGAGTACCGAACATTTCAAAATGGCGTCTCTAGTGTGGTTCCATGTTTTAACTACAGATCGTCGTCACATTGAGGAACTTTGTAACCTGGAACATAAGCATGGTAGATAGTAAGCGAATGTTACACTTATATGTGGTAATTCACATGTGTTTCATTCACTTGTTTATTCGTTATGTCTCTTCCGCATATCTTTACGATGTTTCCATGAAGTTTCACTCTTTTCCAAGGGGGCCCTGACAAGTAAAAAAATTTAGCTCTATATATAATGGAATGTAGTCTACTTAAGTCGGGTGATGCTGAGGGAATTAGATTAGGAAATGAGACACTTAAAGTAGTAAAGGAGTTTTGCTATGATGATGGTCGAAGTAGAGAGGATATAAAATGTAGATTGGCAATGGCAACGAAAGCGTTTCTGAAGAAGAAAAATTTGTTAACATCGAGTGCAGATTTAAGTGTCAGTAAGTCGTTTCTGAAAGTATTCGTATGGAGTGTAGCCATGTATGGAAGTGAAACGTGGACGATAAATAGTTTAGACAAGAAGAGGAAAGAAGCTTTCGAAATGTGGTGCTACAGAAGAATGCTGAATATTAGATGGGTATATTACATAACTAATGAGGAGGTATTGAATAGAATTGGGGGAGAAGAGGAGCTTGTGGCACAACTTGACTAGAAGAAGGGATCGGTTGGTAGGACATGTTCTGAGACATCGAGGGATCACCTATTTAGTATTGGAGGGCAGCGTGGAGGGTAAAAATCGTAGAGGGAGACCAAGAGATGAATACACTAAGCAGGTTCAGAAGGATGTAGGCTGCAGTAGGTACTGGGAGATGAAGAAGCTTGCACAGGATAGAGTAGCATGGAGAGCTGCATCAAACCACTCTCAGGACTGAAGACCACAACAACAACAACATCCTGTATCTTACACGCATGCACATACAACCGTGACTTATGGATTAAAATTTCTTTTAGGATCAAAATTTTCAAGTATCTTTCATAAATGCACATCCTACTACTTTTACTTTTTACCAAAACATGCCCCACAGCTGTATAATAGTCTCCTCAGTCCTGGGATTAGATTTTGTGAATGGAAAGTTTATATTGATGGTCAATGCGTAGTTCTGGCACAAAATAAGACTAAAATACTAAATCTAGAAAATACTTGTGTTTCGTCAAAATATTTTTCTGCTGGCCTGAAGTCATTGGCATTTACTTGCGTTATTCTAAGTCATGTATCATAAATATGATGCATTCCTGTTTCTACACAAACACACACACACACACACACACACACACACACACACACACACGCACACACACAGGTATCTAGTCTTACCGAATTGAGTGCATGCAATTTTCGCAACTGACGCCAAGTTATTACACGGTAAAAAACTCAGTGCCAACTATAAGAACAAGTACCCTGTGATTTTAAACCTGTTCGCAAATGAAACCCGGATATCGGTTATCTCCCTTTGTTTACAAGTATAAACCACATAGTAACACAACATTCACTTTCTGAGTAATAGAAAGGGTAGGACAGAAGTGGTACTGAGACATTGCCTGCTTGCTTCTGTCTCAGATTCGTCAGCCGACGCTTGTATAAGCGCGTACACACTAGGCCAACGAATGACAGATACTGGATTCAGCCAAACGTTGGTTGCCAATGAATTAGCGTTCGACTTCTCACCTTTCTCATACGAAGGGCTTGGGGTCAAGAGATTCGGCAATGTGGAATCGCAGTTGGCTGATGCTGATGCTGCTCCCGATTTGTTGTTGTTATAAAGCGCTTTTACTACAATTTCACTGGCCGATGTTATTATCGAAGAAGAAACCTTACCAATCGTGCACGAGCAGCATTTATTATACCGCAAGAAACTGATCAGAAACATTCCCGTTCACTAAAAAACTATAAACTTTAATGCTCTCTCCATCTCCCAATACATAGCCCAGCAGGGGAAACAGCGACGTTCAAATTAAGTTTTACCAGGACAGCTTCAAGTCGCATTCATTATACTTCATTTCGCTTTTTAACAGCCAACTGCTGCACTTTAAACTGTAAACTCCAGAGTCTCTGATGATATCTTTTTAAATTAAAGAGAAACCAACAAAACATACTAATTATGCTCTGAAAAAGTTAAATACGCAGCCGCTCCAAAGACACGGCAAATTGCCACTGAACCAACGAACATTCGGCCCTACGTTCACACAAGGACAGGGCCACTGAGCCCAATTAACCGACAGCGCTTTAATGTTACCGCCAGTGGATCCAAACCGCAACCAAGACGAACCGTTTCGTTGGCTCCGATTTGCCGTCCGTACACACTAAGAAAATATCGGACAGCGATACTATTGACTGTCGTTCGTTGGTCTAGTGTGTACGCGTCTCGTATGACGATTTTTCCGACGTTTCGCCAGAATGAGTGGCTGGCATTGTCAGAGCTTCACCCTCCGTTGTTGGTGGTGGACGTGAGTCTAGCCTGCTGCGACGGCGTCTGAGTACTATTTTTTTATTTTTTTTATTTTTTATTATTGGCTTCCAGGGCGTGCACCTACAGGCTTCTCAGCAGTGGAAGATACGACAGCCTTATTTCGACAATTCAGAACATTCGGTAGGGTCAAGCCGTAGCCTGGCAAGAAGTCACATAGGTTTCTATTTGTCGTGCGATGATATGCAGGCGAACCTCATGTCTGTTATGACGGTACAAAAATAAGGACAACGCACCCAGCCCCGGAGTGGAGAAAATCTGCGACCTGGCCGGAAATTGAGCCCGGGCTCTTTCAGTTAGTCGTCTGCCGTGAAGACCCTGCAGCCATCGAGCCAGACATCTGAGGGCTTTAGCCTGAACATTTCCGCTGTGTTTCTCCCATGCTACCTACAACGGTCATTCTCTGCACCATGGGAAACTAAGATCCATTTAACTTCAGGCTCCATTCTTTCTTATTGAAAATGTTGTCATGTCATGTCAGCCGATTTGTCCATCTGCCCCTGCCTGCAATGTCGTTTACGTTCAATGATCCTGGTGTCGATCGCTCGCCCCATCTTTTTCACACAGATTTCTCCACATGTGCAGGATAAGCGGTCTATTCTCGACGTTGCAGGTTGCCCCCTTTCGTCCTCTGCTGATGCGAGACAGTTCTTGATTGGTTTTCAAGTTGACTTTATGCCGTGCTTGCTCAGTATGCGGCCAATTAAGTTCGTTACCCTGGGGATGTATGACAGAACGGCTGTGCCCGACATTTCTCCTTCCGACAAACCGAGCGAGGAGGCGCAGTGGTTAGCACACTCGACTCGCATTCGGGAGGACGACGGTTGACACCCGCGTCCGTTCATCCTGATTTATGTTTTCCGTGATTCCCCTAAATCGCTTCAGGCAAATGATGGAGCAGCTCCTTTGACAGGACACGGCCAAATTCATTTCCCCTCCTTCCCTACACCGAGCTTGTGCTCCATCTGTAACGACCTCGTTGTCGACGGGACGTTAAACACTAATGTCCTCCTCCTCCTTCCGACAAGTCACTTCGAGTGTCAGATTTCGTGACACTTTTTATGCAGCTGGTGAAGTACATACTGGTCCCCGGAACACTTTCCAGATGTTGCGTCTCGCGTCCGCAGTGCTCCGGCTCAGATATTTGTCTTGGGCGCATTACGACCGTATTAATCATTCCCCTCGTAAAGCGAGCAAACAAACATGAGAGCTCCAGCGCGACGGACACGAGATACAACACCTGGAAAGTGTGCAGAAGAGCAGTGGGTACTCCACCAGTTTCTTAAGAAATAATTAAGATATAGTATTAATGAAACTTCATCACTAAGCAAGAAACTTGTAAAATATTTCAGCAAATGGCTGTGATAAATACTAAAAGTAAATTAGCAGACTACCAGTTACTTCCTTATTTTCGTGCAGTTTCCAAAATAAACTGAGGACGTTTATTTGCTGTTAAAATGGCATCCGACCAGCTCGAAAACTTGTAACTTCGGTGTGGCCAAAGCAAAGGAAGCCCTAAGACAGTACTGCTGTACATGTGTGGGTAATCATAGATTACGAATGTGTAATGAATAATACCCGGGATGAATTGAATCTGTGGTTTTGGAAAAGATCTTAAGTCCGAAAGCACTAACTTTAGGAAAATGAAGAAAAAACTGTTTTGTCAAAAAGTTTTCAACATTACAGTTGCAACTTTTCTTTCCTAGTACACTTTTTTCTCAATTACTTGTTGTGAAATGACACATTCGTCCATATATTCTTAATTTTTACTGTGTTGTTGAGCTAGCAACAAAAATAATGGAACTGATCCCCTTTTCAAAACCAAGAAACAGAAAATGTTTTAGAGCGAACATAATACGTAATTTTACAAAACTGAAGCTCAGTACAGATAATGGCACTGTCTGAGGCATATTTACACAAAAATGCATTTATGTACAACATTTAGCATCATAAGGTTCGACGTAACGCATTTTAATCATCTTCTTCTCTGTCTTATAAAATTAGCCACTCACAGTTCTCATTGAAGGGTGTAAGTGTTTGTTCTCTAGGAATATACTGCTGGATTTTCTTAACGTCCTCCACTTTTTCGAGTTAAACGGACACTTCTCCAAGTACGCCTTTTCTCTATGGAGTGGCATATTTTCACGTGCTGCCAACTTAAAACCGTGAGATCTTAACTTAATCCGTCAATAAAGTCATAAGTTTTCAACACTCCCTTGTTGTGCTTGTTGCATTGAAACATGTAGTATTCTGATATACAGAACTATCCTTTCACTTCTTCCACGATCAGTTCGTTTCGAGTATCTTCTTATAACGCCAAAATGACGGTCGCAGGAGAGGTATTAATGACTCCTTACTGGGTAGTATTGGATAAGTTTGTCATATCGTTCTAAGGAAAGCAGCGTCAGTAGATATCGGGTAACTGTATTATTCCCGTTTAGTCCGCTGTTAACACCATAGAATAAATACATTTTTGCCGGTTCTGGTATGTTATTTGGGGCATAATCTTGAGAAAAGTGCAAACTTCGTTTGGTCCTCTATGTCTCATATCTTCAACTTATAAATGAAATTCTGATGTCCTTTTCTTCGCGTCCTAAATACTGAATAGATACAGCGGTAGCAGCCGCTGTTAAAAAACTTCCAGTGAAGGAATGTTGGGTAGGGGCAGATTCTTCATGTATTCGAAATAAGTACCAGCAACATCGTCTCGATCCGTACGCTTATTTTTAACCTCATTCATTTCTTGAAAAATTTGTTTAATCTGTTTTTGTACTTTAATAGTTCTCGGGCTGAAACGCAGTTTGCATCTTTATTGAGGAGGTTACTTATAAGTTTTATTCCTAAGTATGTGGTGCAAACATCTTTCTGTGGACTATTGAAAGTGTAACTGAAGTTTTCACTGAAATAATTTAAAAGAAATACGTAATTTACTTTGGTTTCCAGATATTTTGCACAAAAAAGGAACGCCTAATCTCAACGGTAAAGTCAGCGTTGAGGTATTTAATATAGCGATTTGCGTATTTAACCTCCTTATTAGGAAAATACACTAGGTGTTCACGTACTTCCTCAATAGCTTCTCTGGGAACAACCTTAGTTCTACAATTTCCTTTCTGAGTCCCACCTACTACAAGAAGTGATTTGAGACGCCTTATTCTTTTCTGTTATATTGCATACAAACTCATAAAAGCCTTCTTACAGACATCACTTTTGCATCAAACAAAACTCTACAAAGAACATTACAGGTTCGTGATTTTGGGTTGTCAATTCGTGGTCTTTTACGGTGAATATCTGTTGTAGTCACCAATCCTTGAAGAAAAGGTCTTGTTCTGTTTTTGTCTGAAAATCATGATCATGATATTTTCTTTTTTAAATTGATATCTGCCTGTGTCATTGAACTTTCTAAAATTGTTCCCCTTGCACCTGGAAAAAAATGGCCTATACTAAGTTTAACAGACAGGTCAAATTTTTCCCTAAGTTCAACAATGAGAACATGTTTCATTAGAACATCATTCAAACATATTAGATACATTACCCTAAACTTGAATAGGTTAATGTAGCCTACATTTGTTGTATTGTAGCCTACGTCTGTTGCTAGCCCATATTAAGAAATTAAGTACCGTAGTCTAGGCATAACTTTTAAAAGATCTAAGTTATAAAATTTCTATACTATTTCTCGAACACATTTTTTATAACAGCATAGTTTCTAGCTGGAGCTGTTATAATCTAGGATGGCTGGACTATGTTAGTGGTTTAACTGAGCGCTCTTTCAGATATTATAAAAGATTTTTAACACTGAAAGAAATGTTGTTTCGAAACCCAGGTTATCGGTTATCCAACTCCCCTACTGACCACCTACCTATCAAACCACGATTGGAACAGAGACCAATTTGGTACTTGCGTTGTATAGATCAAGCGTAAGTATCTCATGTGTTTTACACAAGACAAAATAATTTCAAAACATTCAAGTCAACATATTTTGATGTTGCCAACTTACTTACAACCAGTTCTGGCAGTTCTTGTCGGTGTATTTTGTGTATTCAGGTCCTTTAATTTTGTGCTTTTTTATCACAGTTTGATTATAATTATCAGGATTTTTACACCCTTCTCCGTTTTTTAGGAGTTATTTCCTTTTGCGATACAGATCAGAACTTATAATTTCAGAAACAGTCTAAATGAAATAAAATAACAATAAAATTAACTGCAACGAATTATCGCATTGATTAGACTTCCGCCGGTTGTTCTCATGAGAGGGCTAGTGTAGTTGTTTTGAATAGAGCATGAATCCTAGACTGATGCCCCTTTTCAAAGCACACGAAAATTTTCAAACCATGGCAACTATGACAATACGTTGCACTTTTCAATGATAACTGGTAGATACAGGGTAAAGAATGAATTCAGTTGTGAAAATAGTTACATAATGAGAAGTTTTTGTTAGTTAACGGTCATATTTGTGTTAATGCTTAGGACAGTAAAGGTAAAGTAAGATAAAGACTAGCCCAAGCTCGTGACCAGGCTGTTTGTCTGACTGCAGACTCTCTTCGCGGCGGCACTAGAAGTTAGAGGATGGCACGCCCATCCCGCGGCCGCGTTTTATCCCCGGCAAAGGTGGGTGCTCACTTGATAGCAATATGAGAGGACCTACGGCTGTCATGGTGGAATTGGCACGAGCAAAAATCATCCCTCCTACACAGGACTAAAGCTGGGGTATCCAGAGCCGGAGTCTACTGCTGGATTTCCTAGGGCTAGGCCATCACAGCCATCCTTAGGACAGCGACTAGATTGCGTTGTATTGCATTGTGTCAGTATCAGGAGTTAACGTATTAGTTAAGCAGCGGCGGCCACAGAATATGCTAACTGGCCAACATTTAAACACTGTTTAGGGTCGTAGTAGTGGGAAACCATGTGACATTTTAGATATTTCATTTCTACATTTGTGGGTACATGAAAGTAGAAAATAGTGACCAGTGACATGTAGTAATAGATTTGTAAGAATGGTCATATACAGTTCATCGATCCCAGCAATCGAGATTATCGATGAGTTTTGCCTGTTATCGACTGTGACACTTGTGAGATATCGGTCCCAGCAATTCCAGCACTTTCGAGAATTTTTTAATATTAAGTTTGAAGTCGCTTAACAAATGACCAAACAAATATTTTTGTGTAACATAATTATAAACGAACAACTTTCGGATTTTTTTTCCTTTATTTATTCTGTGAGAGTTTGCTGCCTGCCAAGTTTCGTGACAATACGTCAACGAGAAATACCTTATACATTTTGATGACTGATATTGGGTGTATCAAAATATGTGACGTAGGTACCCGTATCTGTCGATTGCATTCGCTTTAAATTACTGTACCACAGGGGAAAATCAAAGATTAGTATGGACGGACGGGCAGGCAGACAGACGTCTGTCAAAGTGATCCTATAAGGATTCCGTTTTTACCGATTCAGGTACGGTACTCTTTAAAAAAGAAGATAAGGTGTCATCTTGAGATCACGTCCTGTGTTGCTTTACCCCACAAGTATATTGAAAATAGAAACTGATGTAGGACTTTAAAAAAATTTAGGAAACGAAAACCTTAAAATTAACAAAACGATATAATCACATCAAACTGAAATAAATAATAAAATTAAGAAATAGCATATGTCACTTGAAGTGACTTGCAGTGTCATCATGCCAGGATGAGGAGTTCGATGGGATAGAATTCTCCACTCATTATGACCCATTCGTTGACAGACAGGAACGTGCTGAGACAGCTAGCTCCAGTTAAAAGATGGATCCAGATGTTTTGTAGTTGTCTGTGGCCATGCTCTTACCACTTTCATTAATTCTGCTATTCAATGTTGATGCTTAAGTTAGCAATTACATATTGGTCTTTTTTTTTAGTCTTTCTTCAAACAAGTAGGTGTTCTTCGAAGAGATCTATTCAAACTGTATCACGCCAATTTCATTATCAGTTTCTTTATATATACATAACTTCTTAAATTTATGTGGTTCATATCTCTTTTCGACAACATTATATTGAAAAAATAATTTTTAATCCGTTATCTCATTCTACCCAAGGAATGTTAAAGTAATAATTTAGAATCGTAATTGATTGATTGGTGCTTCTCCATTACACGAATAAATACCTTGCATTCCCTTTAAAATATTTAAAATAATAAAAATAGATGAACACTAGAAAAAAACTTTGAACCATTTTGTTATCACCAAGCGTAGTGTGATTCACCAGTATGCCGCCATTAACACAGGAACTGGGACTCCAAGTCTGCATCCATTAACATTGTCTTTGTAGTGAACTTTGTCACTGAACCGTTCTAAAAGACAGTCGTCTGAGGCGGATACGTAATTTTAGGCTAGTTTTACTTAATATTTCATCAATGTTGCCTAGTGAAATTAATTCGAACACAAAAATCATATTTTCTACGAGGTCTTTAGTATTAACATCAGAGCAAGCAGTTTTTGTTATTTTGCTGATTATGAGATTCAACTTGACACTCCGAAATCGAAGTCGACAGCAACCATAGTTTTCCCGGATGTGTACATAAACACAGGCTGTTACTTCCTTAAGTACAGATTATAAACGTCGACTATTGAGCGGTCTGTCATTATTTGTATAAATTTCACGGACTCTTAATGGCACTAGGCTGGAGAGGGCAATCTGAGTTATTACGTCCAACAGTAAATAGCCAATACTGCCGTGCTTAATGACGGCCTGTACCGTCTTTGTTTTGGGGAGTGCGGCAAGTCTGTGGCTGTAATTAGTGCAGCTGTGAAGTGACTTTAAGAAGTTTCATGTCCGTGAAGACGATGAAACGTCAGTTGGCTCAGCAACAGAACTGTTATTAACGGCTATTACGGGCGACTAAATGTTTCAAATAATCCCAGCGGGCGGAACTTATTAATTTCATGTCTGGCGTGAAGAGCAAATCGGTTACGAAACTTGAAAGACAGGCCTGTATAGTGCCACGGAACTGATCCAGTCGCTACGTCCAACCTCATCTTAGAATCATTTGCAATGATAAAAAATATAAAGTTTATGGGAACGTTGGAGAACAGTTATCGTTCAATGATCTCCGTAATGCAGATAACGATCACGTCAAAACGCAGTTATGCGGTGGACTTCATCTCCGTGTTTTATATTTTCGACAGGGGGGGTAAAAGTCATACATAGGACACTGTTTCAAAAAAGATGAATTGTTAGAGTAGACTGAATTTGCAATCAATAAAATTCTTCTGGGCATGTCACCGCATTGTCAATGTGTAAAATTCTCTACTACTTCGGCCAGTGTCGCAAACGATCTTTCCCAGGGAAGTTAAAGGATGGAGAATTTTGCACATTGACAATGTGGTCGCATATCAAGATGAATTTTATCTACTGTGACAACGGCCGTTTACAAGAATGAAATAATTCAACTGATAGACCAAATGGTTCAAATGGCTCTGAGCACTATGGGACTTAACATCTGAGGCCATCATCCCCTAGAACCTAGAACTAATTAAACCTAACTAACCTAAGGACATCACACACATCCATAACCGAGGCAAGATTCGAACCTGCGACCGTAGCGGTCGCTCGGTTCCAGACTGTAGCGCCTAGAACCACACGGCCACTCCGGCCGGCACCAAATGGTTCAAATGGCTCTGAGCACTATGGGACTTAACATCTGAGGTCATCAGTCCCATAGACTTAGAACTACTTAAACCTAACTAACGTAAGAACATCTCACACATCCATGCCCGAGGCAGGATTCGAACCTGCGATCGAAGCGGTTTCACGGCTCGACACTGAAGCGCCTAGAACAGCTCGGCCATACCCGCCGGCCACCGACAGACCATCTGGATATAAAAATTCACTCAATCTGAGTAAGGAACTACAGCAGTCATTTCCAAAAGTTAGCGTATTAGTTTTCATACCAGTAAACCCCCTCTTCCGATTCTTTAAGGAATCGAATTCCCGTGTATGAAGCAGCATCATTATCAACGCTGGGTAATCAGCACTTCATTTTAAGGACAATTTTTTGCGTATCTCAATGTTTACGACGTCATGTCTTCTGAAATGCGTGTCATACAATGTTACTATTTTGCAGGTGCGTTCAGTGGTAGCATTCATTGCAGCGGCTATCACGGAGCCGTGAAGACGCGCTTAAGTCAGTTTGTCCGATACACAGTAATTTAGTTTAGTTTCTGATTTCACCGTACTTCTGTGTGGGAGTGAACTGCGTCTGTGAATTTTGGTGTGTTGACTAGTGTTTAGTAACGTTACTTAGAGCTCCAGCCGCGGAGCTGGGCGTATTCAGCAGAAGTTTAACGTTTGTACACGAATTATATAAGTCGTTTCGCTTAGTGGGATTCTTACTTGCTTCTGAGCAGAAGTGAATAGTAGCAGATTATTTAGCTGTTTTTAGTAGCGCTGCTGACGTTTGTTGTAGAAATTTGCGTATTTTTCGATTGCTTGCGCTCAGTGAATCCAATTTCTTGGGTTAGTGTTACATCACCTGTGGTTCAGACGGCAATGATTAAAGGCGGCCAGGGACTGCGACTGTTGTATACAAATACGGGGGGAGCTGGTCACAGCTAGTAAACAGCTGGAAGCTGTGTTAGTCACAGTCGACAGGCTTAAGGCTGCTGCCCTGGGCTGCGACGGTACCGGGGCGTCTGAGACGAGTCCTGTAATAACTCAGGAGCCTATAGTGTTGTTCGGGATCCTTGATGCATCTGCGTCCTCCGATTCGCACGTCCTTGCCGGTCGACAGTTATCTGACGGTGACAGGTGAATAGTGCCGGGATCGTCAGTTTCTGGGCGACAGGCGAATGTGGGTACCGGCAGCACTGGTGTGTCCTTACGGCTTGAGGTATTGCCTACTGAAAGTATACCTCGATTGTTGAGATTGTGGTCGATCTTCCTAATAGGTCCGGACAAGTGCAGAAGTTGGAACTGCTTCTCATTGGTAGTTCCAGTCTTACGCGTGTGGTGGAACACCTCAGGAAAATAGCGAGCAGGTCGGGAAAGAAAGCCAGAATCCATTCTGTTTGCATATCGAGGGGCCTCGTCTGCCAGCGTAAAGTGAGCAGCTGCAAATAGTGGCTCATGTTGGCATTAGCTGACACTTGCCCTCTGGGTTCAGAGTCCATCCTCGGATCCTACAGGCGGCTGTCTGATTTGGTGAAGACAGTTAGCACCGCCTATAGGATGGAAGCAAAGCAATCGTTTAGCAGCATCGTTCCCAGGAACGATAGTAATCCTCTGATTTAGAGCAGACTGGAAGGTCTAAACCAGAGACTCCGACGATTCTGCGGTGGTATCGAATGAAAATTATTCGACCTCAACTATCGAGCGGAGAATGGTAGATTTTCCCATAATACACTCCTGGAAATGGAAAAAAGAACACATTGACACCGGTGTGTCAGACCCACCATACTTGCTCCGGACACTGCGAGAGGGCTGTACAAGCAATGATCACACGCACGGCACAGCGGACACACCAGGAACTGCGGTGTTGGCCGTCGAATGCCGCTAGCTGCACAGCATTTGTGCACCGCCGCCGTCAGTGTCAGCCAGTTCGCCGTGGCATACGGAGCTCCATCGCAGTCTTTAACACTGGTAGCATGCCGCGACAGCGTGGACGTGAACCGTATGTGCAGCTGACGGACTTTGAGCGAGGGCGTATAGTGGGCATGCGGGAGGCCGGGTGGACGTACCGCCGAATTGCTCAATACGTGGGGCGTGAGGTCTCCACAGTACATCGATGTTGTCGCCAGTGGTCGGCGGAAGGTGCACGTGCCCGTCGACCTGGGACCGGACCGCAGCGACGCACGGATGCACGCCAAGACCGTAGGATCCTACGCAGTGTCGTAGGGGACCGCACCGCCACTTCCCAGCAAATTAGGGACACTGTTGCTCCTGGGGTATCGGCGAGCACCATTCGCAACCGTCTCCATGAAGCTGGGCTAGGGTCCCGCACACCGTTAGGCCGTCTTCAGCTCACGCCCCAACATCGTGCAGCTCGCCTTCAGTGGTGTCGCGACAGGCGTGAATGGAGGGACGAATGGAGACGTGTCGTCTTCAGCGATGAGAGTCGCTTCTGCCTTGGCGCCAATGATGGTCGTATGCGTGTTTGGCGCCGTGCAGGTGAGCTCCACAATCAGGACTGCATACGACCGAGGCACACAGGGCCAACACCCGGCATCATGGTGTGGGGAGCGATCTCCTACACTGGCCGTACACCTCTGGTGATCGTCGAGGGGACACTGAATAGTGCACGGTACATCCAAACCGTCATCGAACCCATCGTTCTACCATTCCTAGACCGACAAGGGAACTTGCTGTTCCAACAGGACAATGCACGTCCGCATGTATCCCGTGCCACCCAACGTGCTCTAGAAGGTGTAAGTCAACTACCCTGGCCAGCTAGATCTCCGGATCTGTCCCCCATTGAGCATCTTTGGGACTTAATGAAGCGTCGTCTCACGTGGTCTGCACGTCCAGCACGAACGCTGGTCCAACTGAGGCGCCAGGTGGAAATGGCATGGCAAGCCGTTCCACAGGACTACATCCAGCATCTCTACGATCGTCTCCATGGGAGAATAGCAGCCTGCATTGCTGCGAAAGGTGGATGTACACTGTACTAGTGCCGACATTGTGCATGCTCTGTTGCCTGTGTTTATGTGCCTGTGGTTCTGTCAGTGTGATCATGTGATGTATCTGACCCCAGGAATGTGTCAATAAAGTTTCCCCTTCCTGGGACAATGAATTCACGGTGTTCTTATTTCAATTTCCAGGAGTGTAGATCAGGCGTTCTCTACACGGGGGAAACTATTACTACCGCAGCGGAGCAGGTGTGGCGTGCACACGTGAGATTTTTAGGATGTAGAAATCCCTCCTCCTGATTCCAGACAAGTAGGCATTGCTCATAGCAGTTCGTATAAAGAAAATATAAACACAGTACTAGTAAACTGCAGGACATCCCAGCACTAGTCTCGCCTATAAATGGTAGCGATGTTCACATAGCACTAGGAACAGAAAATTGGCTAAAAGTAGACGACAAAAGCAATGAAATTCTAAATTCCGATTGGATTTATATAGCGAAGATAGGCTGAACGCTTGTAGAGGAGGTGTATTTATAGCCAAAAAATACAACACCTATTGATATCAGCACAGATTGTGCGAAATAATTTAAAACAGCTATTAAAGGTGGATCAAACGTGGTTATCTGATTATTATGAATGCCTTGCCTCAGGTGGAGTAGCGATAGAATAGCTGAGAGGAAACCTGAAGAATATTTCACATAATTTTCTGATCGCGTTGTAGTATTAGGTGGAGACTTCTACTTACCAGCTATCGATTGCCAGGATGAAGTGATCAGGGCGGAGATTAGGGACAGGGAAACGTGTAAGATCGTTTTAATATGCCTTACTGGAAAACTACCTGGAACAATTAATCATGAAACCGAGAACATCTTAGATTTGCTGGAGACAAAAAGACCCGAAATTTCAGACGCAGTTAGCGCAGAACACGAAATCAGTGATTATAAGGCTGTTACAGGATAACTGAAAACAACTGTAAACAGGAATATAAAGAAAAGTAAGAAGTTCTATCTGTTTAGCAAGAGGGAAAAGAAACAAATTTCAGACTACCTCACAGGTCCAAATGAAAATTTTATCTCCAGAAATGACATTTTACAATACGCATTAGCCGGTTATGTGCCGAGCAAAGTAGTGAAGGATGGGAAATAGCTGCCCTGGTTGGACAGCCGGCCGGAGTGGCCGAGTGTTTGTAGGCGCTTGACTCTGGAACCGCGTGACCGCTACGGTCGGCGTGGATGTGAGTGATGTCCTTAGGTTAGTTGTGTTTAAATAGTTCTAAGTTCTAGGGGACTGATGCCCTCAGAAGTTAAGTCCCATAGTGTTCAGAGGCATTTGAACCATCTGAACCTGGTTGGACAGAAAGCTGCTACGAAAGCAAAGGGAGCTTTACTGTAAACTTAAACGTAGACAAAACCTCGCAGACGAACAAAAACTAAATCAAGCCAAAACCATCGTAAGGAGAGCCATGTGTAAAGCGTTCAATGAATTCTAAAGTAAAATTGTGTCTACGGACTTCTAAGAAGCTTTGATCCTATGTTAAATCAGTTAACGGATGGAAGCCATCTGTTCAGACACTCCGACCACAATGGCAAGAAGAAGGTCACGCTGAAATGCCCCAAAATCGTCGCTAGAACGACTAAATAGCCGATATCGAAACGTGTCGGCATGGGGTAGAAAATCAACTGAATCGTGCATAACAGGGATGGCCACTCGACTTGCCAAGACACCAGTATGAATATGCACAGGGTACGCGAAAGAACTTGCTCCTCTTCTAGGAAGAGATATTTGGAGAAGCTAAGTGTTCCTGATGATTGGAAGAAAGGACAGGTCATTCCGGTTTTCAAGAAGGGTCGTCGAACAGACGCACATAAATCTAGGCATATATCTCTGATTTCGGTCTGCTCTAGGCATTTGGAACGTGTTACCAGCGTACTATGACATTTCTGGAGGCAGACAATCTCCTCTGAATAAATCAATAACGGTTCCGGAAACACGTTTGTGTGAAAACCAGCTCGCTCTGGCCCTCCTGCAGACCCAGAAAGCAGTAGATACAGATAGATACCGTGTTCCTTGACTTCGGGAAGGCATTCGATACAGTTCGGTACTACCACCTAATGAACAAAATACGAGTGTATGGAATACCAGATCAACAGTATTACTGAAGAATTTCTAACAAGCAGAACGCAGCCTAATATTCTCAGTGGAAATGAGTCTCGAGCGTAATAGTGACTTGGAGCCTACCCTACGGCACTGTTAAAAGGTCCATTGCTTTTCGTTATACATATAAATAACATAACAGGCAACACTGGAAGTCCCATGAGTCTTTTCTCGGATGATGCTGTTGTATACAGAGAAGTCACAATGACAGAAAATTGTAGCGAAAAAAGGAGAGGATATAGCCAAACCGAATTGAAAAATGATAAGCTATCTGTATGGTGCAAAAAGTGGCAATTGACCCTGAATAAAGGTAAGTGTGAAGTTATTCACATGAGTACTAAAAGAAATCTGCTAAATTTCGATTACGCGATAAGTCACACAAATCTGAAGTCTGTAAATTCAACTAAATACTTAGGGACTACAATTACAAATAACTTAAACTGGAATGGTGACGTAGATAAATTTGTGGGTAAAGCAAACCAAAGACTGCGATTCGTTGGCAAAGCACTTAGAAGGTGCGATTGGTCTGCTAAAGAGACTGCTTACAACACGCTTGTCCGTCTTATCTTGGAGTACTGCTGTGCGGTGTGGGATCCGCATCAGGTGGGACTGACGGATTGCATCGGAAAAGTTCAAAGAAGGGCAGCTCGTTTCGTATTACCTTGAAATAGGGGAGGTAGTGGAACAGTCACGATACGTTGATTGGAGTGGCAATAATTAAAACAAAGGCTTTTTTTTGGGACAGGACCTTATCATGAAATTTCAATCACCAGGTTTTTCCTCCGATAGCGAAAACCCACCTACATAGGGAGAAATGATCATCACGATAAAAAAAAAGTGAAATCAGGGCTCGCACATAAAAATTCAAGAGCTCGTTTTTTCCACGCGTCCTTCGATAGTGGAACAGTAGAGAGACAGCTTGAAGGTGGTTCATTGAACCCTCTGCCAGGCCCTTTATTACGAATAGCATCGTAGATCCAAAAAAAAAAAAAAAGAGCAAGTATCGTCACAAAGGTGATCAACCAACTCCAGTGAGAGACACTGTTAAAAGTTTCGAAGGCGTGTGTTCCTAGAAAAGTAAACAATTACAAGCTTTCTCCTACGTATATCTCGCCAACAGACCATAAAGACCCCGACAACCGTCCTTCCCGCGAACTATTCGCGACTGGAACAGGAAGAGTGGATTGCGACAGTTTTACACAAATTACCCTCCGCCACACAACTCAGTGTGGTTTGTGGAGTAAATATGTAGATTGACATGTGATTATTACTGTCTAAAAACACGATGCGAATAGTTAGTATAACAAAGCAGTAGTAAATTAGAACTTCAAGAATGATTCCTTAATTGTACAGCATGAACAATGGAAATGTAGTAAGCGCGATAAACGTTTTTTTTTTTCCTTTCATCAGTTTCGGGGGGGGGGGGGGGGGCAGGGGGGTTTATGAGCAAGGAAAAATTTCTTAGAGGCTTGGAAGTAAGTGTAGTGTTTGCTGAAAGTAACTAACTGCTCCCATTGTCAAATACTGTGTGAATAAAGTCTGGGGAGTTTGTGTACAATTGGTTACGCTGCCTGAAGACATAACCGCATACATTGTTTTCAATTGTAATATCTGTCTTAGTTCATTAAACCCTTCACATAATATTATAGCTCTTAATGGGTCGGTTAAGACAGTATCTTAAATTTTTAATTTTTGATAGTTACATGGTGTCTTGAAACTCAAATTTTTGTTGCCCCTGGATGGTATCCTGTAATTTTTACGGTTCTTGAAATTATTAAAGTCGCATGTCATTTTCAAGTACTGTAATAATTATCATTATTCACAGGATGTCATGTGTAATTAAAGTGTGAGTAAAGTAAAATTTCAGATTTTGTGAAAACCATTACTTTCTTTTCTTCAAATGGAAAACTATTGTTTTATGTGTGATGTATGTGGCTCGATTGACGAGACTGTCAAATATCTCACATTATTCAACAGATTGCTTTCAGTTGACGCTATTTTTGGAAAAGATCTACATGCAGCTATAAAAACCGTGATCGTCTTCTAGGTGAATAGTGAAGCGTATTTCGTATTCTCTTTCTATTGCTACTCGCAAACTTCGTACCCGACCTAACCCCTCGTATTTTTTGCGTATGACTCTTAGGCGGCACATATGATGCATCATTTTACAATCTGATTACAATAAAGGGCTTCTAGTTTAACTAAAAATATTCACAACAAAAAGTACCTATTTAGAAAAACGCTAAAACGCGCTATAACCGTCGTTTAAGACCAGAATGCTTACAATATGCATGTGATTGTTTGACCATTAACTGCTAGACAGAATAGATATACCTGAAGTACTAGAAAAAATAGGTGCAAATTAAACTATAGATGGTTGTAAAATCTACATCTATACGCCGAAAGCCACCTTGCGGCGTGTGGTGGTGGGTGCTTTGAGTATCAGTGTCTTTTTTCCCCCTTCCCTATTCCAGTCGCAAATAGCTCGCGGAAAGAAAGATTGCCGCTAACCGCCGTGTGGGATTCAATATCTCTAATTTTATTTCCATGGTCTTTCGCTAGATATGCGTTGGAGGAAGCAATATATTTGTTGACTGTTCTAGACACGTACGCTCCCTGAACTTTAACAATAAAGCATATTGTGGCGCAAAACGCTTCTCTTGCGGTGTTTTCCACTGGATTTAGGTGAATATCTCTATGATGCTTTCGTGCTTACTAAATGAACCTGTAACGAATCGCGCCTCTCTTCTTTGGATCTTCTGTAGCTCCACTTTCACACCTGTCTGGCATGTCTCCATACTGGTGAGCAATATTCATTTATTGGTCGAACGAATGTTTTTAAGATACTTTCTTTGTTGATAGATCATATCTCTGATGATTCTTCCATGAATCAGTCTGGATTCTGCCTTATTCGCGATTAATTTCTTGTGTACGTTCCATTCCAAATCGCTGCGTACAAATACTCCTATAGGTGAAACTTCCTGGCAGATTAAAACTGTGTGCCCGACCGAGACTCGAACTCGGGACCTTTGCCTTTCGCGGGCAAGTGCTCTACCATATCAGCGCACACTCCGCTGCAGAGTGAAAATCTCATTCTGGAAACATCCCCCAGGCAGTGGCTAAGCCATGTCTCCGCTATATCCTTTCTGTCAGGAGTGCTAGTTCTGCAGGCTCGCAGGAGAGCTTCTGTAAAGTTTGGAAGGTAGGAGACGGATACTGGCAGAAGTAAAGCTGTGAGTACCGGGCGTGAGTCGTGCTTCGGTAGCTCAGATGGTAGAGCACTTGCCCGCGAAAGGCAAAGGTCCTGAGTTCGAGTCTCGGTCGGGCACACAGTTTTAATCTGCCAGGAAGTTACATATCAGCGCACACCCCGCTGCAGAGTGAAAATCTCATTCTGGATACTCCTATAGGTATTTAATGAAAGTAACAGCTTCTGCAGATTCTTTTTCAGTCGTGTATTCAGAGAATAACGAGTATTTCTGCCTATTTATCAGAAAAACACTACATTTGTTTTTGTTGACGGCCAACTGTCAATGCATGCACCAGACGTCTATCACTTGCAAGTCTTCCTGCATTCCACTGCAATTTTCTTGCCTTGCAACTTTTCTGTACACAACAGTATCATCCGTGAAAAACCTCACGAAATTTTTGATGTTATCAGACTCTCCCGTAGGGCGCGCCCCAGGTTACATTTACCTGTGAAGACTTCTCTCCGTTCAGAATGACATACTGTTTCCTATTTATTAGATAGTCCAGTCACACAGCTGGTATCATACGCCGTACGTTCGTATTTTGTCCATTAGGCGGCACTGCGGAAGTCAAGGGACACGGCCTCTACCTGGGCACCTGTACCTGCTGCTTTCTGGGTCTCGCGGACGAACACAACAAGCTGGGTTTCACAAGATCCCTGGTTTCGAACCCGTGTTGCTTCCTACGGAGGAGATTTTCGGTCTAAAGAAATGTCATAATACGCGACCATAAAACATATTCCATAATTCTACTACTGACTGACGTCAGAGATAGAGGCCTATTGATTTGTGCGTCTGTTCGGAGAGCCTCCGTGAAAACGCCAATTACCTGTGCAATGAGATATAATAAGGAGATTTACAGACATTTACAGCAAATAATAAAAGCAGTGACAAATAATCTACGGATATCTCTATTGAATGAATGACGAAACAAAGATCCCTGTATTTCTGAAAAGAACGACAGCAATTATTACGAAGTGCAGAAATAAAAAAAAAGGAATTACAAACAGACAACAAATAATGGGATATAACAAAAGAATAAAATAGTAAATTTATAAGGCTGTTAAGCCAGAATAAATAAGAATTCAGGAATAATATGGACAGACGAAAGAAAAGACAGCAAAGGAGAGGTTGGAATGCTGTAAAAATAGGAAACAAGAAAGAAGAGGAATCCTAGCAGGTTAATACAAATATGAAAAAAAAACCGTTTATGACGTTGCCGTAGGGTGTTGTGTTAACAGCTTTAAAAAGTTCTTTGTTTTCATATGTTTCTGAACGGGTATTTGCACTGCCTAACTTTTAATTGTAATACCACGGACCTTGCCGTTGGTGGGGAGGCTTGCGTGCCTCAGCGATACAGATAGCCGTACCGTAGGTGCAACCACAACGGAGGGGTATCTGTTGGGAGGCCTGACAAACGTGTGGTTCCTGAAGAGGGGCAGCAATCTTTTCAATAGTTGCAGGGGGAACAGTCTGGATGATTGACTGATCTGGACTTGTAACAATAACCAAAACGGCCTTGCTGTGCTGGTACTGCGAACGGCTGAAAGCAAGGCGAAACTACAGCCGTAATTTTTCCCGAGAGCATGCAGCTTTACTGTATGATTAAATGATGATGGCGTCCTCTTGGGTAAAAAATTCCGGGGGTAAAATAGTCCCCCATTCGGATCTCCAGGCGGGGACTACTCAAGAGGACGTCGTTATCAGGAGAAAGAAAACTGGCGTTCTACGGATCGGAGCATGGAATGTCAGATCCCTTAATCGGGCAGGTAGGTTAGAAAATTTAAAAAGGGAAATGGATAGGTTAAAGTTAGATATAGTGGGAATTAGTGAAGTGCGGTTGAAGGAGGAACAAGACTTTTGGTCAGGTGAATACACGGTTATAAATACAAAATCAAATAGGGGTAATGCAGGAGTAGGTTTAATAATGAATAAAAAAAAATAGGAGTCCGAGTAAGCTACTACAAACAGCATAGTGAACGCAATTTATCTAACGGTAAGACAGAGATTTAGGAACCAGGTTTTAAATTGTAAGACATTTCCAGGGCCAGATGTAGACTCTGACACAATCTATTGGTTATGAACTGTAGATTAAAACTGAAGAAACTACAAAAAAGTGCTAATTCTAGGAGATGGGACCTGGATAAACTGAAAGAACCAGGGGTTGTAGAGAGTTTCAGGGAGAGCACAAAGGAACAATTGACAGTAATGGAGGAAAGAAATACAGTAGAAGAAGAATGGGTAGCTCTGAGGGATGAAGTAGTGAAGGCAGCAGAAGATCAAGTAGGTAAAAAGACGCTGGCTAGTAGAAATCCTTTGGTATGAGAAGAAATATTGAATTGATGAAAGGAGAAAATATAAAAATACAGTAAATGAAGCAGGCAAAAAGGAATACAAACGTCTCAAAAATGAGATCGACAGGAAGTGTAAAACGGCTAAGCAGGGATGGCTAGAGGACAAATGTAAGAATGAAGAGGCTTATCTCACTAGGGGTAAGATAGATACTGCCTACAGGAAAAATGAAGAGACCTTTGGAGAAAAGAGAGCCACGTGTATGAATATCAAGAGCTCAGATGGAAACCCAGTTCTAAGTAAATAAGGGAATGTGGAAGGAGTATATACAGGGTTTATACAAGGGCAATGTACTTGAGGACAATATTATGGAAATGGAAGAGGATGTAGATGAAGACGAAATGGGAGATAAGATACTGCATGAAGAGTTTGACAGAGCACTGAAAGACGTGAGTCGAAACACGGCCCCGGGAGTAGACAACATTCCATTAGAACTACTTACGGCCTTGGGAGAGCCAGTCATGACAAAACTCTACCATCAGGTGAGCAAGATGTATGAGACAGGTGAAATACCCTCAGAGTTCAAGAAGAATATAATAATTCCAATCCCAAAGAAAGCAGGTGTTGACAGATGTGAAAATTATCGAACTATCAGTTTAATAAGTCACAGCTTCAAAATACTAACACGAATTCTTTACAGACGAATGGAAAAACTGGTAGAAGCGGACCTTGGGGAAGATCAGCTTGGATTCCGCAGAAATGCTGGAACACGTGAGGCAATACTAACCTTACGACTTACCTTAGAAAAAAAATTAAGAAAAGGCTAACCTACGTTTCTAGCATTTGTAGACTTATAGAAAGCTTTTGACAATGTTAACTGGAGTACTCTCTTTCAAATTCTGAAGGTGGCAGGGGTAAAATACAGGGAGCGTAAGGCTATTTACAATATGTACAGAAACCAGATGGCAGTCGAGGGGCATGAAAGAGAAGCAGTGGTTGGGAAGGGAGTGAGACAGGGTAGTAGCCTCTCCGCAATGTTATTTAATCTGTATATTGAGCAAGCAGTAAAGAAAACAAAAGAAAAATTCGGAGTAGGTATTAAAATTCATGGAGAAGAAATAAAAACTTTGAGGTTGACCGATGACATGGAAGAGCAGTTGAACGGAATGGACAGTGTCTTGAAAGGAGGATATAAGATGGACATCAACAAAAGTCAAACGAGGATAATGGAATGTAGTCAAATTAAATCGGCTGATGCTGAGGGAATTAGATTAGGAAATGAGACACTTAAAGTAGTAATGGAGTTTTGCTATTTGGGGAGCAAAGTAACTGATGATGATCGAAGTAGAGAGGATATAAAATGTAGACTGGCAATGGCAAGGAAAGCATTTCTGAAGAAGAGAAATTTGTTGACATCGAGTATAGATTTAAGTGTCAGGAAGTCGTTTCTGAAAGTATTTGTATGGAGTGTAGCCATGTATGGAAGTGAAACATGGATGATAAATTGTTTGGACAAGAGGAATGTGGTGCTACAGAAGAATGCTGAAGATTAGGTGGGTAGATCACATAACTAATGAAGAGGTATTGATTAGAACTGGGGAGAAGAGGAGTTTGTGGCACAACTTGACAAAAAGAAGGGACCTGTTGGTTGGACATGTTTTGAGGCATCAAGGGATCACAAATTTAGCATTGGAGGACAGCGTGCAGGGTAAAAATCGTAGAGGGAGATGAATACACTAAGCAGATTCAGAAGGATGTAGGTTGCAGTAAGTACTGGGAGATGAAGAAGCTTGCACCGGATAGAGTAGCATGGAGAGCTGCATCAAACCAGTCTCAGGACTGAAGACCACAACAATAATAACTTTTAATTTTTAGTTTACTCTGAGGGAGCAGTTCTACTGCTTTAGTCACTCTTTATGTTAAAAATGCCTGCATCTAGCATGCACTGTCGAAAGGTAACACCCCACTATCTCTCTCTCTCTCTCTCTCTTTCTCTCTCTCTCTTCCTCTCCCTCTCCCTCTCCCTCACCCTTCCCCTCCTCCCTCCCTACTCCTCCAATTCCCCATCGTCCATTTCAGCAAGATGCCTGAAGGGTGTGCTTCCCTAAGAGTGTGCAAAAATTTAACAGGACATTGAGGGTGCTCCACAGAACAATTTGAGGTGTTCCTGTAAGAACTTGAAAAAATGTAACAGAACATAGATAGGGAATCAGGGGGCGGAGAAGACAGCTTCAGGAGATGATAGGAATAAAATCACAGTACTCTGTACTTTTTTATTTACATCAATTACAGTTAACTGCAGATGCCATCAGCGGCAAAATGAACGCACCGTTTGTAATGTACCTAAAAGATCTACGGAAATCTCAATACAAGCGTGACATCGGCAAGCAAGATTCTGGCACACCCTGACAAATATCCCTAGTGTGTTTCGAATCGCATCACAGGCAGCTGCAATTCTGGCCACTAATTTCATCTACGTATCCACTGCGGTCTCGTATACAAGTGGCTTAGAAAGATATCCCCATATGAAACAATCAAGGGGAGTAAGGTTAGGTGACCTCGCAGGTCATGGAATAGGACCTCCCTTTCCAGTCCAGCGATCAGGAAATACTTACAAATAATCAGGCTCGTCCTCCTCGTTTCCTTGCAAGAAATAAACAATGCACATTTATATAAACAGCACAGTATGTTTAAACTTGCACACATGTTAGTTGTAAATAAGCAGGAACACAGTAATACTAGACAAAGCGGTCGGAAAGTTTACTTTCATATCACCTTAAGCTAGCTTCTCCGACCCCAGGTTCCCTATGTTCTGTCACATTTTTTCAAGCTCTTACAGGAACACCCTCTATAGCTACCTTTCTGAATGCGAACCACTAGTGTTTTAACGTCGCCACCTTCATACATGGCGACAAAGTTGACGCTTTACATTGTAATAAAGTTATAAAAAATGTATGACTAATACAAACGATTGTTGATCAAATGTTTGGAGCGGACTGGAGCGAAAACAGGAACGTATGTAATGTACAGTAATTTTGTGCGAATTTCATAGCCAAACGAAGTGTGCGAAATAAACAAATGGAGTACCAAACAGACCTCCGAGACGACTAGTTTAGTGGGAGGACTAGTTTTGAAAAAGAAAACCATGTAATTACTTGACAGTAATCAGTGTAATAAAGAAGAAGTAGGGACTTGAGGGAATATGGAAATGCTTCACAAGCAGTGTCAAAATATATGAAATAACACCCCAAATTGAGACTTCTCCACTTTATCTTTATCTATACACTCTTAAAATAGTAGAATAACGATCGATATTTAATTAAATTTCATGATTTCTGAAAAAGAGCTGATAATTTAAAAAAATTGAAACGCTCAAATATTTAGTGAAATAATTTGTCTAAAAGTAAGGAATAAAACAGATTAGAGAAACGTTTGACGAGCCTTTGAATGATGCTCGAAATCATACATAACAAATGACGTGCCCATTGGGAACCTGAGGTTCAATGTTTAACTCAGAATCTTACAATTTTAAAGAGAGCTAAATGATATTTATTTGATGGAAATTCAGTCAGTTATTTCCTTACGTCACTAACGCTTTAGCATCTCAGCTGCTGTTCATGATTTACAAGCATGAGAATGTTGTTTTAAATATTCGCGTCAACCGAAGACGCATTCTGAGCTGACCTGTACTAAAATCCTTTTCAAAAAAGTTTCCTCATTTATTTTGTACTGATCTTGATGTGAAAGTGGTCGTAACTTAACAAAAAGTATTTTACAGTCAGTGCGGATCATGTCATTCAATATTAGAAAATATTATTCACAGACGCGTCAAATGTTTCGCTAGGTATTTTCTTACCCTCATAAAATCATTTCACAAAATATTTAACAATTTGTTTCAGTTTTTGTAGACTTAATCAAATAGAAAATAAACATGGGCTTTCTGTACATTTCACATTTTGTTCGATTTTTTTGTAGGTCTGAAGACGGCCGATAATGTCCACAACAAGTAATATTCTATATTAAATAGTAACTGCGACCGAAGCTAATTAACAGGAATCTCGGTATATAAAGGGCAAAATCCTGACTGACTGGCTCACTCCTCAGCACCCTGCGCAATCTTCTAAGGAATGAAAATTTAAATTTGGAGAATATGTTGATCTTATACTGTGGGCGTCGTATAAGAAGAAATTTTTCGAAATTCCACTCCTTATGGGACGAAATAGGGGATGAATGGTTTTTGAAAATATGTCACTATCAATACAATTTTGAAGCCAGAACTACGGAAATTGGTATTGGTTCTCGGACAGAAATAAAGACATAGGTGTTTCAGCCCTTTTATATACTTATTACCCGTATGAGAGTCAAACAGTTGGTGAATTTTTTTTCAATAAAAGTCGTTACTAAGGAATTACTAAATCATTTTTAAAGCTACATCAATGGAAATTGGTATTTGAGTTTTCAGTTACAAATAAAAAGTAAGTGTTTCATAGTTTTTAGAAATTCAGCCCCGATTCGATTAAAGAAAAACAAAAAAAAAAAACAATCTGTTCAGACCATACAGTCATCACAACCGAAGCAGTGAGCACTTAGCTAGTCTCAAATATTTGCTCGTCTCTCCACAGATATCACGTTTGCAGCGATTGAAATAAATTATCTGATACACCCGACAGTCGCTGTACCTCTCTACAGGTATCACTCCAACCCTCACAAAATAAAAATGCCACCTTTATGCCAAATTCGCATATGAGAACACGTGTATCCTAGTAATACTTTCGTACTGACCGATCGGCCACGTGTTACTCTAAATACACACCTCTAATTTCCATCCTTTTCTTCTTTAATTCTATCTGCTGATTGTCCCAAATACGCAAGCAGGGATAGGTTACGCAAGGACCTTTTCGTGATCTAAATGGTACATGTTTTACAATTTCCTTAAAATTTTCCAACAAATGAATTTCATCCGCCCAAGCATTATTTTATTCACGTCCTAAAAATAAGTTAAGATACTTGGTTTAAGTAATTACATCCAGTAACATATTACTACTACAGTACCAGAGGGGCATAGTACATCAGAAACACTTTCAAGACCACTGGAGGCTATTTCCTTACCAGAATAAGGAAAACACTCCACTAAAAACAAATGTTGAGCGTACTACAGTTACCAAAAAAAGTTTATGTTCAAAATTCCAAGTAAAATTCTACTGATTTTAGCAACCAATAAGTATGATTCATTACCGTGTATAGTTTTGAGAGATATTTACTGTAGGAGGTAACATGCTGATGCACTAGTAACACGGCTGTGCAGACGGGTCATTGTCGCTGTAGAGAATTGGCACCACATCTTCACACACAAGTCACCTATTTCCCGTAAATTCTTGAAGGGGAGCGATGAGCGATCGGGTTCAGATCTGGCAAGTTGGAGAGGGTCAACACCTCAACTGGAACTTGTAAATTTGTTTCTCGAACCACTCCATTACATTCCTGACGTAGCATGTGAAAACTGCTGGATTTGGACGGGTTACTCCTGTAACTGAGATATCAGATCTGAAGATGGTTCTGAATGAACCGAAACCGGTCATATGAATAAAAAAAATTGCAATCAAGACGGTTTTTAAGTAACATTATAAAATCACTGATTGCTGTTGTCCCATAAGACATTATGTCTGTTTTTGCAAAGCTTCTCTCATTGCTCTCCTTATACTCATTTTACCTTCGTTCAGCTTTTCTTTGTCAGTTGGGTTTTTACTGCTCTTGAATCTGAAAATAAGTGCTCTTTGTTTACGTAGCCTTAGTTTCTGATGAAGGTTTACGCAGACTACTTGTAATTGTGATATCCTCTCTCCAACCATCAACTGCCAACTGACTGGATAAACATTCTGTTTTGAAAGTTTCTCCAGTCAGTTGGCAGTTAATGGTTGGAGAGACGACATCACAGTTACAGACAGTCTGCGTAATCTAGTAATGTTGGGCACTGATGGATCGTAAATAACTTATACAAAACCAGTAACTTTTTTGAATAATAATGTATTATTCCATGAACCGGTTTTCGAACCTTTTCAGGTTCAGATGGCTTCATGAAGTTACATCATTATTGCTAGCATAATGCTGGGTGTTGGCTCTGTGACAAAAAGATGGAACACACTTTAATGTATCGCCATGACTATAGCTTACCTGTCAATATGGATGTAAATTTAGTTTTTTACTTACTGCGACGATATAGGCAGCTTTTTTTCGGTTAGTGTCCATTTGTCTGCCTCCATTTTGATGTCCAGTTGTTATATCACTACACACACTTCCACACAAACTATATTAATTTACACTGACAGCGAGGCTTTTCCAGCATCCAGCATTTGCTTTGCAACTGTTGCTTGTAACAAAGATCTTGACAGAAAGAATGGCATCGGCCTACTTTCCACAGAGATGTAATTTGTTCTTCATTACGTGTATTAAAGTCAATACAAGGGCAAATATTTAAATCAGCCCCTACCCCCATGAACCATAGACCTTGCCGTTGGTGGGGAGGCTTGGGTGCCTCAGCGATACAGATAGCCGTACCGTAGGTGCAACCACAACGGAGGGGTATCTGTTGAGAGGCCAGACAAACGTATGATTCCTGAAGAGGGGCAGCAGCCTTTTCAGTAGCTGCAGGGGCAACAGTCTGTATGACTGACTGATCTGGCCTTGTAACACTAACCAAAACGACCTTGCTGTGCTGGTACTGGGAACGGCTGAAAGCAAGGGGAAACTACAGCCGTAATTTTTACCGAGGGCATGCAGCTTTACTGTATGGGTAAATGATGATGGCGTCCTCTTGGGTAAAATATTCAGAAGGTAAAATACTCCCCCATTCGGGTCTCCGGGAGGGGACTACTCAATAGGACGTCGTTATCAGGAGAAAGAAAACTGGCGTTCTACGGATAGGAGCACGGAATGTCAGATCCCTTAATCGGGCAGGTAGGTTAGAAAATTTAAAAAGGGGAATGGATAGATTTAAGTTAGATATAGTGGGAATTAGTGAAGTTCGGTGGCAGGAGGAACAAGACTTTTGGTCAGGTGAATACAGGGCTATTAACATAAAATCAAATAGGGGTAATGCTGGAGTAGTTTTAATAATGAATAAAAAATAGGAGTTCGGGTAAGCTACTACAAACAACATAGTGAACGGATTATTGTGGCCAAGGCAGACACGAAGCCCACGCCTACAACACTAGTACAACTCGATATGCCAATTAGTTCTGCAGATGACGAAGAAATTGAAGAAGTGTATGATGAGATAAAAGAAATTATTCAGATAGTGAAGGGAGACGAAAATTTAATAGTCATCGATGACTGGAATTCGATAGTAGGAAAAGTACGAGAAGGAAACGTAGTAGGTGAATATGGATTGGGGTAAGGAATGAAAGAGGAACCCGCCTAGTAGAATTTTGCACAGAGCGTAACTTAATCATAGCTAACACTTGGTTCAAGAATCATAAAAAGAGGTTGTATACATGGTAGAAGCCTGGAGATAATTGTAAGACAGAGATTTAGGAACAGGTTTTAAATTGTAAGACATTTCCAGGGGCAGATGTGGACTCTGACCACAATCTATTTTTTTATGAATTTGTCTATTGGTTATGGAATTTAAGGAGGTGGGACCTGGATAAACTGACTAAACCAGAGGTTGTACAGAGTTTCAGGGAGAGCATAAGGGAACAATTGGCAAGAATGGGGGAAAGAAATATAGTAGAAGAAGAATGGGAAGCTTTGAGGAATGAAGTAGTGAAGTCAGCAGAGGATCAAGTAGGTAGAAAGACGAGGGCTAGTGGGAATCCTTTGGTAACAGAAGAAATATTGAACTAAATTGATGAAAGGAGAAAATATGAAAATGCAGTAAATGAAACAGGCAAAAAGGAATACAAACGTCTCAAAAATGAGATCGACAGGAAGTGCAAAATGGCTAAGCAGGCATGTCTAGAGGACAAATGTAAGGATGTAGAGGCTTATCTCACTAGGGGTAAGATAGACACTGCCTACAGGATAATTAAAGAGACCTTTAGAGAAAAGAGAACCACTTGTATGAATATAAAGAGCTCAGATGGAAACCCAGTTCTAAGCGAAGAAGGGAAAGCGGAAAGGTGGAGAGACTATATGGATAGACTATATACAAGGGAAACGTACTTGAGGGCAATGTTATAGAAAGGGAAAAGGATGTAGATGAAGATGAAATGGGAGATAACATACTGCGTGAAGAGTTTGACAGAGCAGTGAAAGACCTGAGTCCAAACAAGGCCCCTGGAGTAGACAACATTCCATTGGAACTACTGACAGCCTTGGGAGAGCCAGTCCATACAAAACTCTACTATCTGGTGAGCAAAATGTATGAGACAGGCGAAATACCCTCAGAGTTCAAGAAGAGTGTAATAATTTCAATCCCAAAGAAAGCAGGCGCTGACAGATGTGAAAATTACCGAACTATCAGCTTAATAAGTCACGGCTGCAAAATACTAACGCGAATTCTTTACAGACGAATGAAAAAACTGGTAGAAGCCGGCCTCGGGGAAGATCGGTTTGGATTCCGTAGAAATGTGGGAACACATGAGGCAATACTGACCCTACGACTTATCTTAGGAGCTAGATTAAGAAAAGGCAAACCTACATTTCTAGCATTTGTATTCTTGGAGAAAGCTTTTGGCAATGTTGACTGGTATACCCTCTTTAAAATTCTGAAGGTGGCAGGGGTAAAATACAGGGAGCGAAAGGCTATTTACAATTTGTACAGAAAACAGATGGATATGAAACGGAAGGAGTGGTTGGGAAGGGAGTGAGACAGGGTAGTAGCCTCTCCGCAATGTTATTCAATCTGTATATTGAGCAAGCAGTAAAGAAAACAAAAGAAAAATTCGGAGTAGGTATTAAAATCCATGGAGAAGAAATAAAAACTTTAAGGTTCACCGATGAAATTGTGATTCTGTCAGAGACAGCAAAGGACTTGGAAGAGCAGTTGAACGGAATGGACAGTGTCTTGAAGGGAGGATATTAGATGAATATCGACAAAAGTAAAACGAGGATAATGGAATGTAGTCAAATTAAATCGGGTCATGCTGAAGGAATTAGATTAGAAAATGAGAGACTAAAAGTAGTAAGGGAGTTTTGCTATTTGGGGAGCAAAATAACTGTTGATGGTCAAAGTAGACAAGATATAAAATGTAGACTGGAAATGGCAAAGAAAGCGTTTCCGAAGAAGAGAAATTTGTGAACATGGAGTATAGGTTTACGTGTCAGGAAGTCGTTTCTGAAAGTATTTGTATGGAGTGTAGCCATGTATGGAAGTGAAACATGGACAATAAATAGTTTGGACAGGAAGACAATAGAAGCTTTCGAAATGTGGTGCTACAGAAGAATGCTGAAGATTAGATGGGTAGATCACATAACTAATGAAGAAGTATTGAATAGGATTGGGGAGAAGAGAAGTTTGTGGCACAGGTTGACTAGAAGAAGGGATCGGTTGTTAGGACATGTTCTGAGGCATCAAGGGATCACCAATTTAGTATTGGAGGGCAGCGTGGAGGGTAAAAATAGTAGAGGGACACCAAGAGATGAATACACTAAGCAGATTGAGAAGGATGTAGGTTGCAGTAGGTACTGGGAGGTGAAGAAGATGGCTCAGGATAGAGCTGCATCAAACCAGTCTCGGGACTGAAGACCACAACAACAACATCATTTTAATCAGTCTGGCGATGGTATGAGAGCACAAAATAAAGTAAATAAGTAAATAAATTACTACAAGTACAACCTTCAGTTGATCTGATATCTTGTTTCTATTTGTAAATTACGTATAATACAGGCAGTTTATAGTATTTTCTGTTTTGTTCGCTCGACGAAAGATCAGTATCCAAAGACTGGAAAGTTGCACAGGTCACACCAGTATTCAAGAAAAGTAGTAGGAGTAATCCTCTAAATTACAGGCCCGTTTCGTTAACGTCGATATGCAGCAGCATTGTGGAACATATATTGTGTTCGAATATTATGAATTACTTCGAAGAAAACAATCTATTGACACATCGTCAACATGGATTTATAAAACATCGTTCTTGTGAAACACAACTAGCTCTTTACTCGCATGAAGTGTTGAGTGTTACTGACAGGGTATTTCAGATTGATTCCGAATTTCTGGATTTACGGAAGGCTTTTGACACTGTACCACACAAGCGGTTTGTAGTGAAATTGCGTGCTTATGGAACACCGTCTTAGTTATGTCACTGGATTCGTGATTTCGTGTCAGAGAGGTCACAATTCGTAGTAACAGACGGAAAGTCATCGAGTAAAACGAAAGTGATTTCTGGCGTTTCCCAACTTAGTGTTACAGGCCCTTTGCTGTTCATTATCTATGTAAATGATTTGGGAGACAATCTGAGCAGCCGTCTTCTCGGTTGTTTGCAAATGACCCTGTCGTTTATCGAGTAATAAAGTCATCAGAAGGTCAAAACAAATTGCAAAACGCTTTAGAAAGAATATCTTTATGATGCGAAAATTGGAAATTGACCCTAAATAAGGAAAAGTGTGAGGCCATCCACATGAGTGCTAAAAGGAATCCGTTAAACTTTGGTTACACGATAAATCAGTCGAATCTGAAGGCCGTAAATTCAACTAAATACCAAGGTATTACAATTACGAACAACTTAGATTGGAAGGAACACATAGAAAATGTTGTGGAGAAGGCTAACCAAAGATTGTGTTTTATTTTCAGGACACTTACAAAATGTAGCAGATCTACTAAGGAGACTGCCGACACTATGCTTGTCCGTCCTCTTTTAGAATACTGCTGCGCGGTGTGGGATCCTTACCAGATAGGACTGACGGAGTACATCAAAAAAGTTTAGAGATGAGCAGCACATTTTGTACTATAGCGAAATAGGGGGGAGAGTGTCATTGAAATGATACAAGATTTGCGTGAATGTCATTAAAAGAAATGTGTCTTCCGTTGAGGAGGAATCTTCTCACGAAATTCCAATCACCTACAAGATTTGGGGTGAATGTCATTAAAAAAATTTGTCTTCCGTTGAGAAGGAATCTTCTCACCAAATTCCAATCACCTACTTTCTCCTCCGAATGCGAAAATATTTTGTTGACGCTGACCTAAATAGGGAGAAACATCCACCATGATAAAATAAGGGAAATCAGAGCTCGTACGGAAAAATATATGTATTCGTTCCATACGAGATTGGAAAAACAGCGATTTGTGAAGGTGGTTCGATGAACCCTCTGCCAGGCAATTACATGTGGTTTGCAGAGTATACGTGTAGATGTAGATGTCACAGGTATTCTGATGCTAACCGAGAAGTCAATACCGCCACCGAACAGCAGCCGCCGATATAACACCGCTGCACAAAGCTTACCCTTGCATGAGCTATCACAGGCAGCAAGAAACCGCTATTGCTCTTACAGCCCGACCTTACTTTTGCAGAGGTTTTCTCCCTTGGCTCTGTCCTTCAAACGCTACCGTTAGTTCAACTTTAGACCCAATCCGTCTCCAGATAAGCCCGTATTAATGGCTAATGACAAGCAGACGTACGAAAACATCGCAGTATTCCATCCTTCGAGACCTCACTTAGTGAAAACTAACCAATATACAGAAATGGCAGTAGACCATTTGTGTTGGCCATCATGGCGTTGTGGTCGTGGAGGGTCTCCACCCTATCTAAAAAGGAGCTACAGTTACTTCCAACAGGATGGTGCGACTGTCCATACAGCCGCCGAACCTTGGGGTGCATTTACACCACCTTCACGCCTCACAGAGTTGTTAGCAAAGGCTAAGGTCGTTGTGGCCGAGCCGTTCTAGGCGCTTCAGTCTGGAACCGCGCGACCGCTACGGTCGCAGGTTCGAATCCTGCCCTGGGTATGGGTGTGTGTGATGTCCTTAGGTTAGTTAGGTTTAAGTAGTTCTAAGTCTAGGGGACTGATGACCTCAACTGTAAGTCCCATAGTGCTTAGAGCCATTTTTTGAGCAGAGGCTAGTGTGGTCGCCGCCCTAGCTGGCCACCCAGATCACCTGGCCTGTCAGTATGTGATTAGTTTGTGTGGACAGCCCTCAAGTCTTAGGTGTATAGCAACAACCGTTATAGTCTTCAAGAACTGCAGAACATTTCGGAGGATAGTAGCAATTCCAGTAGTACAGCTCTGATCCGCCTTCATCACCTTCCTGACCAGAGCGCAAAAGTGCCAAGAGGTGAATAGTGGTCACTTTCAACGTCTACTATAATCACGTTAGTACTATATTTTCTTTTCTCTGCTGTGTTTCTTCGTACCCTGCAACTCTTCTCTGCTGGCCACTTTTATTTGCTACACTCTGTACGATGCTTAAACCACTCCGTCGCCTTAGGATTGTACATTATTGCAGTTTCTTACGTATATTGCTTAGCCCTAATGTGACAGTGTGGCTTAAGCATTGTGTGATGTAACTACCACTCATTGGTTTCTATGGATCTGAAGATGCAATGCCTGCTGCGAAAACTAGTAATCCAGTAACTGAGTTGACGTAGCGATCTCGGCAATTTTGTTTCAGAAGAAAACTACAGCACATTTTGTGTGAGTGTTGCAGACAAGTACGTAGTCGTACTGCGATCGGCCAAAAGGCATTTTACTTATCGAAACCTTCTTGCTGGCCGGGAACAGAGAGCCGCAGTTGGTCCGCTGACGGGTTCTCTTTTAATTGCGGACCGCGCCGAGACCGCGCAACACCGCAGGCGGCTCCGGGGCCAAAGGCGTGCGTGGTAGCAGCTGCGATAATGGGACAAGCGCGGATCGTTTCGGCCTGTGGCAACCGTCGTCGGGGACGTGTGATTGGCCGCGGGTGGGCTCACGGCCGCGGCTGTGGCGGCGACCACAAAGGGCGGCTGGCGCGCTGTGATTGCCTACACGCGGCTTCCGGTAGCCGCCGCCGGCCGCGTCCAATTTCCTGGCCAATTAAAGAGCGGGAGTAACGCGGGCGCGTGTAGCCGGCGTGGGCGGCGCCATTTGAGAGCGGGCCTTATCTGCGGTCCGAGTAAGTTGTTGCGGTTTCCATGTCCGGGTCGCCTGCTTACGTCGTGACTGAAAGGTGTGTTCAGCGCCGCGGCCGATTTCCTGCGCCAGCCGCGGGATGCACTCGTCACTGTGTAAGCTGTGCTGGCGCTGGCGCAGCCAGACAACCGACACCACCATGCGACGTGACAGTGAGATACACAGCGTCTTTAACGCAGCAGTTTTTCATAGTTGTACACTGTTGGATTTTAAAATTGCAGCGTCATGGACACGACATCCAACAAACAGACTGGCAGACTTCCCTAGTATTTATTCCCTCAAGTATGAGATCTAGTTTTTAAGACTCGGCAAATTTTGTTTAATTATTTAATTCTGTGTCCCGATGCCCTTTCTCACACGATAGTCGTCAAGTTCACCTACGGGAGGGAAGTCATGTGCGCCATCTTTCAGTGAACCTTGTCAACAGTTTTGACAGTGCAAATCAAAGACTACTCTTTATTGGCAGACCACTTGCGAGATGCAACAGGTCTGCTAAAGAGACTGCCTAGATTATTCTTCTTCGTCCTCTGCTAGAGTGCTGCCGTGCAGTATTCTTAACCGATAGGATTGACGGATGACATTGAAAAAGTTCAGAGAGGTTCAGCTCGTTTTGTAGTATTGGGAAATAGCGGAGAGAGTGTCACGGATATGATAAGCGATTATTAAAACGAAGACTTTTCCTTTGCGGCAAGAGCTTTTCACGAAATTTCAGTAAACAACTTTTACCTCTGAGTATGAAAATCCTTTGTTGTCGCCCACCTACACTGGAGAGCCAAAGACATTCGTACACCTGCAAATGATTCAAATGGCTCTGAGCACTATGGGACTCAACTGCTGTGGTCATTAGTCCCCTAGAACTTAGAACTAACCTAAGGACATCACACACATCCATGCCCGAGGCAGGAATCGAACCTGCGACCGTAGCAGTCGCACGGTTCCTAGAACCGCGAGACCACTGCGGCCGGCCGTACACCTGCCTAATATACTGTAGGACCCTGCGAGCACGCAGAACTGCCGCATCACGAGACGGCCATTCCAATAGTGATAGAGAGGACAGTTATTGTTGTCGACTGTACAGCCGCGTCACATACCTAAAGTCAGGAAATGGGATTGTCTGCAGCAAGATGCGAGGGTTTTCCAGAAAGTAAGATCCGATCGGTCGCGAAATAGAAACCACTGGGAAAATCCGGTAAAGCTTCGCATAGATGTGTTGGGCAGTGTCTCTAGTATGCCCGTCGAACGTGTCGTGTCGCTCTTTTCAGTTCTGAATGAACAGTGAGCACGTAAAGGTGCGTAGGGAGTAGAGTCTCCCGCCAAATATGAGGGCCTGGTTAGAGATTTCGCCTTTGTCATGCAGCCCACATAACTATCTGTCGAGCAGTTCCTTCTTCATGCCAATTCTCGGCCGCACACTGCAGGGGCAATGAAGACACTCCTGTAGCCTTTCCGATGAGAAGTGTTTGATCATCCACAATACAGTCCATAATTGGCTCCCCCTGAGTCCCATCTGTACTCACAAGATCATCTGGCTGTGAAGACAAAATTTTGCCACAAACAATGAGCTGCAGACCAGTGCAGATAACTGGCCGAAAGCACAGGCGGCTGCTTTCTATGACGAGAATATTGGAAAGTTGATACAACACTCCGATAACTCTTGATCATGGAGCGCTGACCATGTGTAGAGAAGTAGGTGGAAGGTGTATCTAACTGTTACAAATAAAACGTTTCTGGTTTTCTCTGTGGTTTTCATGTCGCGACCGATCGGAACTTAATTTCTGGACAGCCTTCGTAATTATCCACACGGACAGTGCGCTAACAACTGGAGCCGGGCCAGCATTGTTGCGGATTCCTTTCTCGCGGCAGCAGAAAGGGCAGCAGGCACTGGCGCGCCCAGCAAAGCTACTGCTTACAGGGGATGCACCATGTCGCAGTTTCTGGCGTAGCCCGGTTCTACAAGTAGAATCGAGGTGGAACATAAAATTGATGAAACATCTAAACGATGCTCACTTGATAGAGGTGTTGGAGGCTCCTACTACGAGACTGAATGTTGCCATGAAACTAGCCGCATGTTTGCTGTCGGTGGACTCTTAATTGATATGCAAGTCATGGAGCAGACTCATGATGTAATGCTAATCACACCCAAGTGGGCTTATATTGATATAAATCCTATGTGGGTTGACTATCCTCTGGTATAATTTATTCGTTAAAGTAGTTGATCGAAGTTCCCTTCCAAGAATGTTGATGTGGAAGAACTCTGGTGGTGTAACTTATAAAAGAATGCCTTTTTTGCCATAGCGAGTCTGCTTTTGATGTCCTCCTTGCTCCGTCCGTCATTGGTTATTCTACTGCCTAGATAGCAGAATTCCTTAACTTCATTAACTTCATGACCATCAATCCTGATGTTAAGTTTCTCGCTGTTCTCATTTCTACTACTTCTCATTACCTTCGTCTTTCTCCGATTTACCCTCAAACCATACTGTGTACTCATTAGACTGTTCATAACCGTTCAGCAGATCGTTTAATTCTTCTTGACTTTCACTCAGGATAGCAATGTCATCAGCGAATCGTATCATTGATATCCTTTCACCTTGTATTTTAATTCCACTCCTGACCCTTTCTTTTATTCCCATCATTGCTTCCTCGATGTACAGATTGAAGAGTAGGGGCGAAAGGCTACAGCCTTGTCTTAATACGAGCACTTCGTTCTTGATCGTCCACTCTTATTATTCCCTCTTCGTTGTTGTACATATTGTATATGACCCGTCTCTTCCTATAGCTTACCCCTACTTTTCTCAGAATCTTGAACAGCTTGCACAATTTTATATTGTCGAACGCTTTTTCCAGGTCGATAAATCCTATGAACGAGTCTTGATTTTTCTTTAGCCTTTATTCCATTATTAGCCGTAACGTCAGAATTGCCTCTCTCGTGCCTTTACTTTTCCTAAAGCCAAACTGATCGTCACCTAGCGCATTATCAATTTTCTTTTCCATTCTTCTGTATATTATACTTGTAAGCAGCTTCGATGCATGAGCTGTTAAGCTGATTGTGCGATAAACCTCGCACGTGTCAGGTCTTCCCTTCTTCGGAATTGTGTGGATGATGCTTTTCCGAAAGTCAGATGGTATGTCGCCAGATTCATATATTCTACACACCAACGTGAATAGTCGTTTTGTTGCCACTTCCCCTAATGATTTTAGAAATTCTGATGGAATATTATCTATTCCTTCTGCCTTATTTGACCGTAAGTCCTCCAAAGCTCTTTTAAATTCCGATTCTAATACAGGATCCCCAATCTCTTCTAAATCGACTCCTGTTTCTTCTTCTATCACATCAGACAAATCTTCACCCTCATAGAGGCTTTCAATGTATTCTTTCCACCTATCTGCTCTCTCCTCTGCATTTAACAGTGGAATTCCCGTTGCACTCTTACTGTTACCACCGTTGCTTTTAATGTCACCAAAGGTTGTTTTGACTTTCCTGTATGCTGAGTCTGTGCTTCCGACAATCATACCTTTTTCGATGTCTTCACATTTTTTCTGCAGCCATTTCATCATAGCTTGCCTGCACTTTCTATTTATTTCATTCCTCAGCGACTTGTATTTCTGTATTCCTGATTTTCCCGGAACATGTTTGTACTTCCTCCTTTCATGAATCAACTGAAGTATTCCTTCTGTTACCCATGGTTTCTTCGCAGCTACCTTCTTTGTACCTATGTTTTCCTTCCCAACTTCTGTGATGGCCCTTTATAGAGATGTCCATTCCTCTTCAACTGTGTTGCTTACTGCTCTATTCCTTATTGCTGTATCTATAGAACTTCAAACGTATCTCGTCATTCCTTAGAACTTCCGTATCCCACTTCTTTGCGTATTGATTCTTCCTGGTGTCTTGAACTTCAGCCTACTTTTCATCACTACTATATTGTGATCTGAGTCTATATCTGCTCGTGGGTACGCCTTACAATCCAGTATCTGATTTCGGAATCTCTGTCTGACCATGATGTAATCTAATTGAAATCTTTCCGTATCTCGCGGCCTTTTCCAAGTATACCTCCTCGTCTTGCGATTTTTGAACAGGGTATTCGCTATTACTAGCTGAAACTTGTTACAGAACTCAATTAGTCTTTCTCCTCTTTCATGCCTTGTCCCAAGCCCATATTCTCCTGTAGCGTTTTCTTCTACTCCTTCCCCTACAACTGCATTCCAGTCGCCCATGAATATTAGATTTTGGTCCCCCTTTACACACTGCATTACCCTTTCAATATCCTCATACACTTTCTCTATCTGTTCGTCTTCAGCTTACGACGTCGGCATGTATACCTGAACTATCGTTGTCGGTGTTGGTCTGCTGTCGATTCTGATTAGAACAACCCGGTCACTGAACTGTTCACAGTAACACACCCTCTGCTCTACCTTCCTATTCATAACGAATCATACACCTGTTATACCATTTTCTGCCGCTGTTAATATTACCCGATACTCATCTGACCAGAAATCTTTGTCTTCCTTCCACTTCACTTCACTGACCCCTACAATATCTACAGGCTCTATCTTAATAGAGACAATATTTTTGTGAAGTGCAATGAACGCCCCACCTCCTGTGGCCTCTAATCTGTCTTTCCGATATATATTCCACAGCTCGCTAAATATGTCACAGCTTTCGACTTCGCGCTTCAGCCAGCTCTAGTTCACAAGAATAATTTGAGTGGAAGAACTTTATTGGAGGGCAGTAAATTCGGGAACTTGATTAAGAACACTTCGACAGTTTGCTGATAAAATTTTAACAGTCGAAGCGTCTTTACGCTGTGTGACTTCCCTTCTGGTTATCTACTGGTGAGTTTTCATCAGAACTCTTCAAACTATCGTGTAGCCTAAAAACGCTCATGTGTGCTCCACAAATATTCTGCTACTCGACTAGCTGCTACCTTTGTGTAGTACATCCTGACCTATCGAGGGGAGGCCTACAAATCCCCACACGATAAACAAGTCTATAAATCTACGTCCAAGACCGTCACAGAGTCGACAAAGCTTTTGGTTGAGACCCTTCACTCGACTCCAACCCAAACAACCACGATCAACTATGGGAACAATGCTGCAAATTGCGAGCTCTACTTGCACCCCGACCGGGAGGCTAGCAGTCTTCACAACCACCGCCAGCAGCCTGTATGAGCCGAGAATGGTCCCAGAACCCACGCGACAGGGGTCGTTGGTGCCGACGAGAGCGACAACTTGCAGACATCTGCACCTTGCACGCTCCATAGCCGCAGCCAAGGCCGCCGAACAGCTGAATGCGCTTTTGGTTACGGTCAGTCACCTTCAGGCTGGTCCCTCGGTGTGTAAAGATGGTGGAGAATCTGGCGCGTCGCCTGAATCACCTCTGGTGGTGTCACTCATGTCTACTTAACGGCAGGCCACCAGCAGTCGACCAATGATGTAAACGCCCAGAAGATGACCCCTACGTCGGGTTGAAAACGGTTGGCGGTATTATAACAATAATAAATGCGATTAAGACTGTTCTTGAATTATTGATACTCAAAATTATTGTAGATGCAGTCTTATTTTCTGACGCACTATTACTGAAACGCGAGACAATGTATTTGATCAATTGCCCAAGGGGAGACTTTAAGTACCTCTGAAAATATTTGTTACATGGAACTTGAAATTTACGACCGAACCAGAAATTTTAATATAGCAAACAGTTCCAGTGAGTTGATAGTTCATTTTAGTGTTAAAGTGGCAAACTAATTAACCTTATTAAATTTACTTAAGTTTAATACACAACTGCAGTGCCGAGATCCATGAACAATCATTCATCAGTTTTACCATACCTTCTGAGCGCGGACGTATTATATGGTATTACGAGCCGTATTTGATGAACTGATACGTTGGGCTAATTTGCCAGCAACGATTCAGTAGGTTCAAAAACAGAGCAATTAAAAATCCAGCTGGTTCTGAAACACAGAATCTTATGGTAACTTGTGTAGTACATGACAAGTAATAAAGAGAACACTCCTTCAACAAATAACATAGAAATGCGAACCAAGAAACAAATGAAAAAAATTAAATTTGTGGTAAGGTCTTATGGGACCAAAATGCTGAGGTCATCGGTCCCTAAGCTTACGCACGACTTCATCTAAATTAAACTAAGAACAACCCACAAACCCAATCCGTGGGAGGAGTCGACCCTCCGTCAGGGGGAGCCGCGCGGACCACAACAAGACGCCCCAGACCGCCCGGCTACCCCGCGAGGCATACAAATAAACTAATCGCTCTTGCAGAGCTGCAACTGACTACCAGCCAGACTGACTATCCTTGTAGGTGGTTTCCTAATTGTAATAATGATAATAATAATAATAACAATAAACCATATAGTAATGACACTTATCGCCAGTGCAGGAAAACTGCGGAATCAAACGGAACTGGAGAGCAGCAGCCACTTAAAGGGGAAAAGTCTACAGAACCTCAGTCCCACACAAACAGAATGGCGAAGTTAAACCTAGAAATTGCTCAACATGACAGACCGATATCCTGAAGTGAAGTCGTTCTAGTATAGGCTTCCTTATGAAGCTCTGCCCGGCACGATTTTACAGAACAGAGACCTCAGGGCAGTCCAGCGGCCAACGACGCACACTGTCGCTTCCGCCACGAACACCGGCGGTGCCAACAAGCCGCGGAAAACCAGGGCCCTCTCACCGTACTCGTGCTTTCTCTTCCAGACGACTCTCCACTGCACTGCCCAAGATATTCCTTAAATACCCGTTAGTCAGTGGGAACCACCGCCTAGGAAGCTTGAAGTTCCTTCTTACAGAAGTAGCCAAGGATTTCTGACGCATGGCACAATAAAATCTGTAGATAATGTGAGTGATAGTCAACAGTATATTGCTCGTATTGTTACGAGGTCCGTTGCTTCACTCATATCGACCACGAAAACACACTTTGTAAGAACATGCTTTTTACCGCTCTAAGGGAACTGACACAAGACACGGAACAGGTAAATACACACACACGCACACACACACACAAACACACACACACACACACACACACACACACACACACACACACAAACCATTCCTCCATCCCATACAGGAACCTAAATATGGAAAATAAGTCGTCAGAACTCTCACTACAGTTTTCATAATTTTCTCACAATGTGTGATACATTTCTCAGAACAAATGCGAACAGCAAGATGGCGTTAAGTTCTCGATCACGAACGAGGTGCGAAAGTTATGTATCTCTGCGTTTAAAAGCAGCCGCAACTCGTCCATCGAAGGTGAGTACATGAGAAACTATGGAACAACCTTGTACACACCAAAACTGTATCCACAATACAACCGCAATCCCAATTTTATAACGCTGACATACATAAGTTCACGTCTTTGTATTTGTTTACTAACAGCTACTCACACAGTTGCAGATGACATAATGTATGCCGAGAAGAAGGGCAACAGAAAAACTTAGAAAATATGCCGGTAACAGCGGCAACAAATGCAAAACCATGCTGTGACATGTTTTAAATAAGTTATTATGAAATTATTCACAGAAAACAGTATTTGTAATATAACAGTCGGTATGTAATAATGTTTTATACGTAGGTTATTACTGCATGTTTTAGAATCAAAGAACCCACCGACCACGGTGATATTTGTTGCTGAAAAGAGTTCGGGAGTAAATAAATAAAAAAACTAGAGTGTTTTGCATCAAGAAGGAACCGTAATGCTACATTATTGTTTTCGTATACAAACACGGACCAATGGAACAGCTTCCTGATAAAATTATCCACCACGAATAAAATTTATGATAATGAAAATGCCAATTTCATGTAAAACTTTGATTACAATTCAGAGTGCAAAAGCAAAAAAGCTAATGCGAGTCTCACAGTCGCACTCACGCATCTTGGCCATCGTCTTTACCAGATCTGGTCATGTCGTGTTTCGGCATCTTGTGTTTCCGCGTCTTGAGTTTCCTTGTGCGTAATAAATTTTTGTCGCAGGGGAAGTTATATCTAACTTTATATGCCAATTTTCGTACTTAGATAATAATTATTCATCACTATACGAATGACCGTTATCGCAAACCACCACGACTATCGTCATTATTTCAGATTGCCTAATGGCATGTTTGCTACACTCACGTGTCGCGCTTAGTCCAACACTGCAGTGGTTCATATTTCTCATTTCCTCTTGTAGGCTACCTTTACCAGCTCCAGACTTTCTATCAAGCTGATGTTTGCTCATTATTTTACTTGATTTGTACTTCGTATTAGGGAAAATTCATTGCTTTCTCCATTTCAACGGCGTTCGACTCCAGTTACTTGATTAATAACGTCAAGCAGTCACTTATTGTAAAGCTTTTTTTATGGCAAGACACATTTTGAGCTTTCACTCCTCATCAGTTTCTTAATACATTTGCATATTCGTCAACACGGCTTTTTTTACCACTGCAACATTCAAAATAAAGCCGAGAAAAGTTTTCATTGTTCTGAAATATAAATATATCACGCCAACTAAAGATGCATGAAACTCTGAAATGCGCCTTGGTATAAGTAGATTTCAATATAATCGTCTATGTGCGGGATTTCTCCAAGCAAATATCATTTTTCATCAGTAGCAGTACATGGGACTTAGTTTCAGACGTTGCGTTTCACAACACAGTAAATTTATTTTGCTTTAAAATGTACTCTGTACAGAAGATATCATATCATCATCTCCAGAGAACAATATTTCCAAGCTGACATCTTCATTTGGTGTCCCAGTCGTCATCGCTGACTAGGCTGTTCAAGTTACTCCTGAGGTACGTTGCTGTACTGAACAAACATGGCTGCCGTAGCTACATGAAATGGATGTTTCTTGCCCATCAAGCTACATATTATTTGTCTTAGCACTGTATTAACATCCCTCTTGAAGTATTGGTCTCAAAGCCTCAAGTGTGACATTTCTCGCAAAATACAACTGAACCTTGATATTTGCACAGAACGTTATTACACATTCACCTAGTCTTCTTCATCTCTGGTGTATCTGTCTTACAACCGGTTGCGATTGGTCGCCCTCAACATTCCTCTGTTCTATCCTTCTTCCTTACTCACCTAACTTCGCCCTCCTCAATGCCTCCCTCCTCTCTTACCTGCATCTTCCCTTCAATAATTACTCATTACAAGCAATGTCTTTGCAATATATACACCAACCATGATGTTTTCCTCATTCTCATAACTATCACTAGTTTTCTTTCCTCTCCTGTTTCTAGAAGTATTTGGTCACCAGTGATTGTGTCGGTCCATTTCCCTTTTAACATTTTTCTCCATAAACACATTTCTGAAATAATAAAGTATTTTTCGTCTTTCCATGAATCGCCGTCATATAACACTTCTCTCTGGATGTTGACGAATCCCTTTCTTAATTCTGTCGGAATTATTAATGTAGTTAATAAGCCTTTCATCTCTACAAAGGCTCTTTTACTTATGTTCTACTTCTCATTTCTTCTATACAGCTTCTAAGTTCCTAAGTGCCTAAAAGATTTTACTTCTTCCATAGTTTCCCTTTCCAACTATACTTTGATGGCACCCTCATATTTGCAATTCTCATAACTTTGATCAGTCCATACACTATTCTACTTTTATAGTTTTCTCCGTCATGAAATTCAATTATTTATCTGATTCAGTCAGTCCTGCTTGATCATCTGCATGTTTCATTGTCCTTATCCTTTCTCCTTCTTCGTTTTCGGCTCTTGCTTTTTGTAGAACTTTATCTGCTAATTTCTCAACGGTAATATTGGAAATTATTGGTGACAAACAACATCCTCGTCTAACACCTTTTCCAATACCTGCCACATCTTTTTCTTCATCGCCAATCCTTACTACTACCAACTGTTTCATGTAGAGTTCCTTTATGAGCCTTCGTGACATGTACCACCACATGGGTGTATCTGAGAGACTTCAATGCACGCACAGACAACGAACTCAACATGACACGAAGATTTTCCGTAACAACTGCCATACAGTGCGCTGCAGGAATGGCACGCCACTCACTGCCCAACTGCGAAGCTGTTTATAGCCTCTACATTTCCGTGGCTCCCGGTACTTAATGAAGGATTGTACGGGTAGCGTATTCAAGTGTTCTCCGTGGGTGGTAGCCGGGTGACATTGCCGGAGCAGACAATGGCGGTGGCCAAGATGCGTGGGTGCGATTGCAGCGGAGTCCGGGACGCGCGCAGCAGGAGGCGAGAGCAAGTCATCACGGGCCACGGTGACACCCGGCCGCATTCCGGGCGCGTGGGACACACGACTCCCATCCGCTCCCTGCGGGTGGTGGCAGCCGCACTGCTCGTATGGCTTCCAGTCGCTCGCCCCCGTACTTGATAAGCCTTCCCGGAAACAGTTTTTTTCTGACTTTCCACTATAACATTTCTTACGCTGAGTCTCCGAGGAGTCTATTTAGCCATCGTAACATCATAACATTTTATTCAAATGCCCTGGCTTCTTCAAAAGTGTTATTATTTCCTGATGATCGTGCGATGTGTCTAAGTTCACACAGAAAGAATTTTCTGGTACAAGGTAAGTTCCTTTTAGGTATGAGAGTAGGAAAGGCACCCTCCTCACGTTATACTAAGGGCCTGAATACCATGAACATTATATTTCTTAAGCGTATCTGAAAGAAAATTCTTATCTAGATATGTTGCAAACGTTCTTCAAACCTCAGACCGAAGACGAAGCCAGGATCACGTGTGTTTATACAGCAAGACCGAGCCCGAGTGCAATTTTATGTTCAGGTTGAGTTCCTTGATAAGTAATTTCGAGGCCGTGGGTTGGGCATGGTCCAAAATCTCCAGCCCCACTGAAATGGCCACACCGAACATAGACCTAACGACAGACACAATGTCGATACAAAACTAATGAAGAACTGCAAAAAACTGAGATGCTCCCCTAAATAGTGATGCATAGGTCTCTTCGGTAAGCCATTATTTTGCTCATATAGATCTCCTGGATACACAGATTTTATGTGCAGGTACTCCTTCATTTAATACAATATTTTGTACTAGGGGTACGGGAAATTCTCCGACACACTGCACAATGGTTACAGAGAACCCCTCTCGTATGACACTCTTTAAAGATTGGAAACTCCATATTTTCACAACTTAGATCTATTTTCTAGAAGATCACCTACTTTTTGCGGAGTAGAAAGTGTCAACCACAAGTCCAACTCAACGGCAATAAAATCATTTGTTGCGCACAGACCACTACACCCTCCACCGCACTGGAGAGCTATATGTGAACAGCCCAATGTTTTTGGCAGGACAGTGTCGTATTTAAACAATGTACATTACACAAATAAAAGAAAGTTCTACACTTGTTAAAGCTTAAGTCCGAGTCCAAAGTGTACTAATTGTGAATAACCACGGAATACTTAAATAGGTAAATAGCGTTGAAACTGGAAAGCAATCTCGTTTAAGAAACATTACTAGTAGGCTATTGTACTCACAAGATGAGTCCAAAGGCGACGATAGTTAACACCAAGGTGTCACGGCTACAAGCAGGAAGCGTGAGGCACACGGAGGTGACAAAAGTGGTGGGGTACCTCCTAACATCGTGTCGGACGTCCTTTTACTCGGCTTAGTGCTACACCTCGACGTGACATGGACTCAACAAGTCTTTGGAAGTCTCCTGCAGAAATACTGAGCCTTACTGCCTCCGTAGCCAGCCACAATTTTGAAAATGTTGTCGGCACAAGGTTTTGTGCACGAACTGACTTGTCGAAAATGTTCCATAAGTGTCCGATGGGATTCATGTCCGGTGATCTGAGTGGCCAAATCATTCGCGCAAATTGTCCAATATGTTTCTCAAACCAATCGCTTTCAGCTGTGACCCGATGACATGGCGCCTTGTCATCCGCAACATGAAGTTCACAAATGGTTGCAAATGGTCTCCAAGTACTAAACATAATCATTTCCAATCAATGATCAGTTCAACTGGACCAACGGACTCAGTCAATTCCATGTAAACATAGCGCACACCGTAACGGACCCACTACCATTTTGCACACTGCTTCGTTGACATCTTGAGTCCATGCTATCAAGGTGCCTGTGCCACACTCGAATACTACCACCAGCTCTTACCAACCGAAATCTGTACTCATCTGACCAGGCGACGGGTTTCCAGTAGTCTTGCGTCTAGTTAAAACGGCCACGAGCCTGGGAGAGGCGCTGCAGGCGGTGTCGTGCTGTGAGAAGGCGTTTGCGACGGTCGACTACTGCCATAGCCCGTTAACGCCAATGTCCGAAGCGCTCTCCTAACGGATAAGTTCGTCGGGCATTCCATGCTGATTGCTGCGGCTATTTCAAACAATGTTGCTTGTCCCTTAACACTGACAACTCAACGCAAATGGCACTGCTCTCGGTCGTTAAGTGACGGCCGGCGGCCACAGAGTTGTCTGTTGGGAGAGGTAATGCCTAAAATTTGAAATTTTCGGCACTCTTGACATTGTGGATCTCAGATTATTGAATTCCTTAACTATTTTCGAAATGGAATGTTCTATGCGTCTAGCTCCAGATACCATTCCGCCTTCAAAGTCTGTTAATTACATTCGTGTGACCATAATCATGTCGTGTGATCATAATCACGTCATAATCACCTGAATACAAATGACAGCTCCGACAGTGCAGTACCCTTTTATAGCTTGTGTACACAATACTCCCGCAATCTGTATGTGTTCATATCTCTATTTTATGACTTTCGTCGCCTCAGCGTAGGTAATGCACAGTAGGTCAGTATTCCAAAACCGCGGTCAAAACCGAAAGTATAACATTCTTAGTTAAGACATTTCAGATAGTAGATTGGCTACATTAATTTAGCATTATTAAATGCCACTCATAAAACAGTTGACAGCCCAATTCGATGGTTATATTTCTGAAGAAACTTATTGCTATATAGCCCCGGACGAAGAAAGTAGCGCGATTCTCAAGGCAAATATTTTTGTTCTGTTTATTCGAATCATTACATTTTTAAATTAAGGAATCTGTGGGAGGTAGTAATTTAAACACAAATCCCTATTTGATTGTTTAATCATGTGTACACTATTGTTAACATTAACACCAGAAAATAGATTAAGGAATAATTAAACATTATGAAAAGTGAGATTAAGTTACTTACCCTACGACATTCCGATATATTTCAAATTTTCCAGTACAGTGTGCACAATTTTATTCATGAAATTCGATTAGAAAGTGTGAGATTTAATTCATATTTTTAGAAATAAGGTATTACTCAACCTGTAAACCATAATTATACGCGAATAAGTTATAAAAAAGTAAGGTAAATAATGAGAAAAAATTTAATCAAAAGTTGGTAAAATATAAACTGCATATGCAATAAATACTATATATATATTAATTATAATTTCCGATCATGTGGCTACACATTCGTTGTTGCAACGAGATAACTTCTCGAGTTGCACGTATGAGATTCATTTCAGTTCATTGTCAACCATCTGGAAGAATTGTTGGCAAAAAAGAGGGGATGTTTCATTATAGTGCAGAACAACATAAGACAGTTATTTCACCTTTATTCAGCAAATTGAGGGATAAGTATCAGGAGGGAGGGAATCTAGATGATTATTTTTTTAAGAAGTTAGACACATGACTGATTAATGATGCATTCTTTAGTTCTTTGCTTTTCTTTATTTGCAATAACAAGAAAGAAATCAACTCGTCACCCTGAAAAAAGAAAAAAGATTTGAAAGATTGTTCGACAGGTTACAATGGAGGAGAACCAGGGTCTCCATCGAACTCCGGGTGAACTAGCACACCTTGCGATATTGAGTATCCGACCTTCAGAAAAACTGGATGCCTCAATGGCTGTAACAAAGAAGTTCATTCTCTAATTCAGCCAAAGCAACGAAGAATACGCACGGTTTAAATCTAACATACTGAGATAAACATAGTGTAGTGAAGGTGTGGCACGTTATTAAAAAAAATAATGAAAGTATCAACGATTCAGAATTTTGTCTAAGAGAAGTATTTAGTAGTTTTTTTTGTTTTTATCCTACGTACTGGACTCAAAATAAAGGACCCATAATTTATACTTTCACAATATTTATATGAAATTCGCAATTAGACTAGTCAAAAGCCTGGACTGCCAATTTTTGAAAAAAAATTCATTTATATCGGACCCACTCTGTCACATCAGCCCAACCACTTTAAGGAGAAGGAGGAGATCTCCCGTCGACAGCGAAGTCACTAGAGGCGGAGCACAGTTTTGGATTATAGAAGGCTGGAGAAGGAAAGCGGTCGTGCCGTTTAGAAGAAACCATACCAGCTTTTGCCCTAAGCGATTTAGGAAAGTCGCGAAAAACCTACTCAGGATGGTCGGACGCTTGTTTGGACCGTCGGCCTCCCGAATGCGAGCCCAGAGCGCTAACCACTGTGCTACCCCGTTCGGTCCTACCATTTTGATTTTCAGCTCCAGCGTAAGATCCGTTATCAACAAGGAATAAAAGTCCATTATATCGATCACCGCCCATATTTGCGGATATTTTGAATTCTGGCTATGTTCCCTCAATTAAGACCGTTGTGCGGCGTTATGCTGGGCACAGTAGAGGAGCAAACAGGCGCCCCAAACAGACCACTTGATCCGCCATGATTGATTGTCAGTTTATTTCAGTGTTCGTAATCTGCCAACTCTATATCACAGTTCTTTCTGGCAACCTTTGTGACGGTACGTCACATAAATGGACATTTTGAGAAAGGGAAAGGAAGTTTTTGTTATGAGACGTGTGAATTATAAATTATTTCAAGACTGTGTACGTGTGCGCGATGTATAACAAATAGTAAAGAACGTAAGTTATTATTATCAAAACACAAATATCGATGTAATTAGCAAAACACAGTTTTTTTGTATAATCTTTGTGTAACATATGCCACGAAGATCAGAGACAATGCTTTGACTGAGCCTTGTGTCCTGTTTTTGTTTCGTCTAGCGGTAGGCCGTCATTGTAGTGCTGTCCGATAATTAACGTAAGTTTTATCTGTATTTTTAAAAATACAATAGAAATTGTTATTAGAAAGTGTGTATTATTGACTTAGTTGTCACCTCTCATGATCGCAACCATTAATTATAATTAACAAAGTTTTTACCGTTCTTCGTAGTGCAGAGATCTCACCTCCCCTAGCAGGATTTAGTCGCCCATTCGCTGACGATTCATGTTATTAAATGTAAATGCGAGAGACTTCTATAACATTGTCCGTAGAGCGCAGCGATCTAGTGCCAACTTTGATTAAAACAGCAGTCGGGATAGCAATAACATTTGTTTATTATGCCCGGTTTCGGCTTACATGAAAGTCATCCTCAGATTTTCTTTTTGACCCCGCCCCTCCCCTATGGCTGGTGTTGGCAACTCCTAGGTTTTTCACGTTATTGTACATTGCCAAGTAAGCTCGTGGTATCACATGAAAAACCAAGGATCCGCCTGCACCAGCCGTAGGGAGCCCAACAAATTCGAGGATAGCTTTAACTTAAGTAGAAATCGGTCATAATGAATACATAATAAACAAATGTTTTTGCGATCTTGACTGTTATTTTTAATCCAAGACTGATATTGGCTGCTCGTTACAAGTACTCCTTTTTTCGGCATTCATTACCAAGAGTCGCTGTAGCAGAAAGCGGTCTGTGATTTTTCTTATAGTTGAGACGACAGGGTGGTAACCTTCCTTGGATATTACTCAGTGTGCACATTTAACAGACTGAAAGATACCAAGGAGAAATTTGGAAAGAGAATTAAAATTCAGTGAAAAGAAATTAAAAACTTTGCGGTTTTGCCAGTGACATTCGAATTCTATCGGAGACAGCTAGGGGCTTGGATAAACAGCTGCAAGGACTGCACCATGTCTCGAAAAGTGGTTTAAGATGACTATCAGCTAAAGTGAAAAAAAGATAATGGCGAAGAAAATGAGAAAATTCTACGGGAATACGAGGGACTCCCGGAATAGAAACATGATATTCTGTATTTCTAGCTATACTATTCGAATGCTGGTTTCTTATTAGCTAAACAAGTAAAGGTGCACACACATCGCGGAGGGAGAGGTCGTTGTGGAGTGAAAGGATGTGGCAGTTAAATATGAAGTGACAAAGTTGTTTCACCTGTTCACCTGGTATTCAAGATAATAAGACAGGCGAAACATATTTAAGTTTCAAGAAGAAAGGCGGTGCAGACACGTTTGAATATTACAGAACCATCAGTATTGGTTGCAAAATACTAAAACGAGCAACTTGCAAGGGAATGAAAAGACTGATGGAAGCTGATCTCGGAGAAGATCAATTTCGACTCAGGAGAAATATAGTAACACGCCAGGCAAAACCGACCCTACGACTTACCTTAGAAGATAGGTTGAAGAAAAGTCAACATACGTTTATGGCATTTGTAGATTTACGAAAGAAACAGGGATAATATGAATATAGCGAAAAGGTCTTTACAAGTTGCATAGAAATCACATGAGTCGAAGGCATGAAAGGCAGAATATAATTGAGACGGGAGCGAAATTGGGGGGGGGGGGGGGGGTAGCCTTTTGTCGTTGTGGTCTTCAGTCCTGAGACTGGTTTGATGCAGCTCTCCATGCTACTCTATCCTATGCAAGCTTTTTCATCTCCCAGTACCTACTGCAACATACATCCTTCTGAATCTGCATAGTGTATTCATCTCTTGGTCTCCCTCTACGATTTTTACCCTCCACGCTGCCCTCTAATACTAAATTGTAGCCTACTCTGGCTACTATTCAGTCTGTAGATTTAACAGTCTGTGAAAGAAACCAAGGGGAAACTTGGAAAGGGAATTAAAATTCAGCGAAAAGAAATCAAAAACTTTGCGGTTTCCCAATGATATTCGATAGGCATGGATGTGTGTGATGTCCTTAGGTTAGTTAGGCTTAAGTAGTTCTAAGTTCTAGGGGACTGTTGACCTCAGAAGTTAAGTCCCATACTGCTCAGAGCCATTTGAACCAAAGGAATCTTTGCTACCTCCCTGCTATTGACTCTCACCGAAAGAGCGCAGCGAAGGAGGCGCATGAGGACGGTAATATAATTCTGAGGTATTGCCATGCGTCGCATGGTCCAATCAAGGAAATCATGGTTGATCCTGTCTAAGGCACGATCAGAATCCACTGGTACGAACGCTGCTTGCATGCAACTATCCTTGCAGCCAACATTCGCGCAAAGATATTACAGTCAGTATTGAGCATAGTGAGCAGTCGAAATTGATGAGCGCTGACACTCCCTGCCGATTTCGGTATTGGTATAAGCAGTTCTGCGTGGAATTGCGACGGGATGACCGTGCCACGGCTCAAAAACTCATTATAATTCAACACACATTTGGACATCATTATATCTGCAAATTGGCTATAAAATTCGAGCGCCAATCCATCTCACACAGGTGATTTATGCACCGAACCCTTTGTGAGAGCCCTCCGTATGTCATCTATAGTTAGGGGTTCCAATAACGCCCCTGAATCCGGACTATCCACCCTCGTTTGCATCTGTCGCAAACTTTCTTCTCCTATGATTGTCCGTCGGCGTCCCGGTGAAAAGGAGGCGGTAATGGCCCAGAAACCAGGCAGCAATGTTCTGTTGTGACGTCAAGGGCCGATCATCACCATCATGGAGCACTGTGACCAAGGATACTCGATTACTTCATGTCCCCTAGACACATGATGCAGCAAATACATTCTCCATCGATGTTGTCCAAGCAACGAGCACGGATCGATAAAATACACGCCTGAATACGATGGACTTCTGCTTGACGTTTGGGCGATGTTCCCTGGAAGATAGGTCACGGAGCACCATACAGTAATAATCAAGTGTATCTCGGAGCCATCTCTCTTTTTCCTTGTCATACGTTAAGGGAGCTCTTCGTATCGGCGGTTTTGCGCATTGCAGCTACCATGAAAGAACCGTACGGTGCATCCGCACATGGAGAGTGGCATGTCTGCCATGTTTCTTCTATCCGCGAGTATCAGCGTTGGAAATACTTTGTCTTCCACGCTCGTCCGTAGCCGGGTAAGGGGTCTGTGCCGCGCAACTGCCTAATGCAGACTGTTCCAGCAGCACCACACAGAAGTGCTTTAGTGACTCGGCTACCTAGGCCTAAATATATGAGTTAGGATGTATGTCAGGTATGCCATGAAGGTATTTCTGTCGACTGTAGCCTTGTACGGAAGCGAAACGGGGACGATAAACATTTCGTACAGCGAGAGAATAGAAGCTTTAGAAACGTGGTGCTACATAAGAATCCTGAAGGCTAGATAAGTACGCCGGATAACTAATCAGAAGGTGCTTATTAAATTGGGGAAAAAGTGGGGTATGGCATAACCTGTCTACAAGGGGGATTCGGCTTATAGGACACATCAAGAAGCTTAAAGGAATCGTAAATTTGGTAATTTAGGGAAGTAAGAGTGTGTATTTTGGGGGAGGGGGAACCGCGTGCCTGCAGTAGCAGGTCAGATGGATGCAGGTTGCAGTGGCTACGCAGAGGTGAAAAGACTTCCACGGAACAGGCTGGCTTGGGGGAAACGGGTGTGGGGATATCAAACAAGGCTTCGGAGTGAAGACCACGATAACATTTGAAGAGGTTAGTCGACAGTCAGCAATCCTCTAATTGTTTCCTCACAAGGTCGCCCCAGCTTTAGTTGGATTTTTGTCGCTTTGTAGCGTCCAGAATTCAGAGTTCAACGTACTATAAACTATCGCGCAAGTGCAAGACAGAACGTTTGCCTATTCCTGCTGCCCGCCTGTTTCCGCTACCTTCCTATTCTATCCTTCCGAAAGACAGTCTTCCTCACAGATCAGTACAACTGCAAGTTGTTCAGTTTAAGCTGTTGCTCGACTCCCTCATTAGGCCTGGTTCTTTAGCATCAGTAAAGCTTATTGTTTAATTCGTACCTGATTCTTCAGCATTTAAATTTTTTATTTATTCCTGTTTTTCATTGTGGTGTATATCGTGATGCAGTTTATGTTCGTAGGTACCATCATGATTAAAAATATTACGCCACACTCGATATTACACTGAAATATTCAGATCAATTAGACAAGAATATTCTAAGGCATGATAGGCTGCCAAGAGTAGACAACGCGCGTAAGAAAAACATTTATGAGTAGCTGAAAGGCGTCCAGAATTAAACTGAGTTTTATAATGTCTGGAATCTACAGGTATTTTACTAGCTTCTCAATTTCCATGCAACAGTATTTCATTCTCTACAATCCGACTGAAAACTTTGCTTATACAAATGTGTTTATGAAAATGTTCTTCTGTTTTATGAAGCCTGGCAAAGAAATGTTAGATAATGTGATCTATTCCGTAAGGCTATCTGACATGTACACAGTAGTGAGAGACAAAAGTTTTGTTTTTAACCATCTTCAGTGGATGCAGTTCTACAACAGAAAAAAATTTGGTAAGAGAGGCAAATTCCTACAGAATTATTCAAAAGGTATCATGCTAATGGTGGCTGAGTAAATGCTCCATAAAAAAAGTTCATTGCACCTGCATAAACTGGTTTCTCTCATTGACTGAGTTCACCGAACGAAATGCACTTAACTCTCTACATCATATCATTAGTGAAGAGCAATTTCAACTTCGCTACACTCCTACTGAGTGACATGGAGTGTCTCGTCAATGGTCCTTGAGGTCATTCTTCTTAATACAGTTGTTGCGTGGACATGGTTTGGATCCCACTTTATGGAGTCACAAGCTTCCAGTTATTGGCTGCTCGCTGTCATCAATAGCAGACTAAGTTCCGTAGGAAGTTTTCGTTAATGGATATCGAACTGTTTCAACCGAAGTGAAGCAGTATGTGGTTATAGAGGAAAGGGTACGAAGTGTACCCGATTACTTCATGAATCGTCGTAGAATTGCTTGGAAAAGGGTCTGGTAAATACAGGCGTTGACTAAAAACTCGATAATTATAGGCAAGGGGTGTAATTTTTGCAGCCTATCCCACAACACAAGTGAGTTATCTGACAAAGAAGTCTTCATTTTTTGCAAATGTTACACCCTGAACCTGTTTATTCAAAAGTAAATCATGTCTTCCTCACTCTAACAGTTAGAACTATAAATAAAATTAATGTTAAGATCTTTTTTTTGTTTCTTAAATCTATTCCGTTTTTACGGCATTACTTTGAAGAACGATGTAGGTATCCATTTTCCCTGAATACGCTACATCTAGAATCTATTATATGAATGTTTTCAGTGAGAAAGATTTTAAACTTCGTATGTGGTGATGTGATTCTTTTTGAATATACACAATTCTGAGTAATTTTTAAGCGTATAAATAGATTATGCAAATTTCTAGTCTGTAGGTCAGTTTTATTCAATGCTTCATAAAACAGTAAACGAACGCTACAACGAATCAATAGGTGAAATTTGTAAAAATGGGAATGTAATTACGAGGTCATATTTTGCTTACCATCAAGCTTATTTTGGTGAATGACGTACTCGATCTATGAACATTTTATTGCTTACAGTTTATAACAGCGAAACATTATCAGTGGGATACATATCACTAAGCATTTCAAAAGAAAAATAAAAAAACTGAAAGGTCTATGCCTCTTTATAGCAGTCTGGTTTCATCACAGGTAAAAAACAGGGTTCAATTTAATAATCATCTGTAAAAGTGTATAAAGCAATAAATAAAATTTTAAGCAATCTTGCGAACTATTTCCGGTTATCTGGGGATTATTTTCAACCATGGTTCTCACGTTCCTGGCCTAAAGTGGAGGCTAGCATTTTTATCTTCATCCACAGGCAGTTACGCCGCTACTCAACATCATGCATGAATTACATGTACAAAACTCCCAGCCATTTGGCGCCCAATTGTGGATCAAGCTATCTTCTAGTTTTTACCATTAATTGTGGTCTCCAGCAGTATGGATACGCGTGGTTTTTACAGGTTTTCTGATGTCATCTTCCCACCACCAGTTACCGTATCGTCTTGGTCTTCTTACATTTTTGAATCTATCGAAGAACTTTCTGGGTCCATTCTACATCCATTCACCTAGCTACGTGTCACGTCAATTCCATTTTTATAACATTTATAATTATACCCTTCAATCTTGATTAGTTCCCTAATCCATTTTTCAAATCCAGCCTGTCCTAGTAATCCTCAGCACCCATCTCCACTACTCGCTTAGTAACCTTCAGAAATGCAGTAGTTTTCTTTTATACAACATTTTTCAGTATCATTAGTCGCAACTGCTAATTCACACTGTGATCTTCCCATTTCAGGGAACCTGGAGGATTAAGTTTCAACACCGTGTTCAGTTTATAAAGAGCAGTTCAAGCCATTTTTGCGCTTGTTCTTCTTTATATTGCTACCCACCCAGTAATTTTCGTTAGTGATCTAAATCCAAAATTGTATATGCTTTTACTATGCCTGCGTGGTGTTTCGCGCTGATTCCTAATCGATGTGTCCATTCTAAATTTTTTCACCCTTATAGTAATCGATTTCCTGACCTATTTTCCAACTAGTTATGTCCTTAGATTCGTTGTTGGAGCTTATTTGCATAACGGCAACCAATAGTTTCATGAAGCAAAAGAAGGCGGTTCTGGTTGGTTCCATTGACATGTGTTCATTAACCTTCTTTTGGATTCATGAATCTGAAAATTTCTTCTGGGATGCCTGAGAATAGTTTTGGTGACACGAGATCTCTTTGCGTCACTCCTGTTTCAATCCCGAATTTTCCGCTATTCTGATGAAGCGTAATGCAAGCAGCAACAATGATGTGTACACGTTTTAGTATACTAACGTAAGTTGAATCATTTTCTTGTTTCACAAGAACAGTTAGTAAAGGTTAGTTGCAATAGGTTCTCAAAATCTATGCTCGGAGGCAGATTGGAAATTCGTTGTGTTCTGTATTTCATCCACTACTTAAAAATCATCCATTGAGCCGTATCCGCCTCTAAAGCGAGATCCTGATCTAAATCCAATGATTTTTTAATTACTTTTCGTGACAAGTTTAGTAGATACCTCGTAACATTACAGAGATGGGGATCATACGTTTAAAATTATTTCTATCTCTTTTCTTTTGCAGCTGATCATCACTAGCATTCTTACAACACTGAACTCTCTTTGTTACTCAGGAGACATTCCGTGAATAATTTTGCTAGCTCGTTTTGTATTATCATTTCTGCTGAAACTCATTCCTGTACCTCTAACTTTTTTCATACATCACCTGAATTTGCGTCCGAAATGTTCTTAATATTATTTTTAACTGTCTACGTTTCTGGTCATCTCGACACCTAAACAAACTTTTAAGGAAGTCTTCGATGGCTTTCACAATTACCTGATGAATAACCGCCACGATTGCCAGGAAGTTCTTAATTTCACTCCGCGATAGGTTTCAGTTTTAATACTGAATTGTACAAAATACTGAAGCATCGAAAATCTATTATTCTGGCTGTAAGGTTAGCTACAGCGGACAAACTGGAAGGAATTTTAAAACACGGTAGCGGTACACACAGAATTATAAACGAAAAAGACAGTCTAATAACTCGTGATACAGTGAAGAAGGGAAACCTTATGGACATATCCTATATGTCAATATTATGAAGGAACAGAAATGTTTACCCGTTTGCAAAAATGCAGGTAAAAGCAGCCCAACCAACAATACACACTAAGAAACAACAGTTTCCTGCCTTTTGTGTATATGACGCCCCGTTGTTGATAGCTTCCTTTAAGACCACTCCGCAGTTTCATAGCTGCATTCAGAAGTTAGTAAACTTGTTCCGATTTTGTAAACAGTCCACATGGCGTCCATGACTCTCTAGCAACCACAACAGTTACCTGTGTTCTGAAGTTTCACCCATCACTCTAGAGGATGTAACTTCACAGTTGTGCTAGACGCACCGTCAAATACATCTGTTTTAGATTTTCATCAAATACAAAACAACTTTTCATTTGGTATATATGCAGTTTAAGATTTTAAATTTATCAAAATAAAAGTCCTTTTAATGCTAACGTAAGCCAATATTGTTAATGTATGAAAATGTACAATTCTGATAATCACGACACCTCCTTTTTCCTTTAATATTATTGGACAAATAAATTTTAAACGTACCCGACTTTTACTCCACAACCATTTCAGGTTTCTTCACCACAGAATAACATAAGCAAAATTTTTCTTTTTCTGTACTCATATTGTGCATGTGTGAATAAAAGTGTTTTTAATTTAAACTACCACATTACTGTTATGTCATTATGTACAACTTCCGGTTGTATTTCCAATGACAGTTTCGGATTCCACAAGAAAATGACTTCAGTGTAAAAGCCAAAGCAGCCACGAAGTAAAATAAAGAACATCTTAGCAACTAGAGCCGCTTTTCATTAATTCAGTACACAGACGCAGCGCAGCAGCCCTTTCCAAACATGTAGAAAATAATAATTACTCACTTCACTTTCTGGTGCCTTCAACTTAACCGTATGTCATCTGAACCCAATCTCGTATTATCTCGGGTAAAGCCATCAGAGCAGTTCCGTGTATTGCTGTAGAATGAAGGGTACAAGCGTCACAGCTTCTATAGCTCACTGTTTGCTGTAATACATTCTAGCCATCTACTCCATGGAACTAGTTGTCCGTCTGTGAAATTGAGGCATTAATTCGAGCTTACATGAATGTAGTCACTGTTTCATGAGCTCAGTGTGTGAAACATGCTGGTCTCCTATGAAGCAGACGCAGCCACAATTCGGCGTCTTTTGTGAGAAAGCCTTTTTAGTGTTCTGTGCAATGAAGAAGCCTAGGACATAACGGGATCCTTCAAGGTACAAAAATAGCAGCATCTTGGACGAGGGAAAAATTAAAGCACACAACAAAGCGTGGTAACACAACAAACTTACGCCAATTCCACAACAAAGCGTGCTCCTGACTGTTCTAAAGTGATTCACTGGGATTGGCACAATATAAATAATCATCCCAAAAGTAGTATTTGCTTTGTGGTATCTAAAGTAGGAGCAACGCCTCTACGGCCGAAGCGGGACTGGTAGCACCTTCATTTGAGCTTATGAGCATGATTATAGCACTGATTATGGTAGGAGAATGTGTTGTGTACATAGTTCTGCGTAGTCAGCGCGTACACAACTTTCCCACTAGAGCGCGCCCCGCTAAGCACAACAGCGCAGGCGCAGCGCTCGTCCCTCTCCGCACTACGAGATGGCGCTGCCATAGAGAGGGACCAAATTCTGCTTCCACCGATTCGCGTATTAATATGTAACGCAGCCAATGAGATTGCTGCTAACGTAGAACCTTTTCTCCTCTCAGATCACGCTCGCACAGTGATACATGAACACGCGAGGTATTGTAACGAGTGTAGACATCCGATTAGTCAGTCTGCATTTGCCTGCACCAGTCTGTACCCATCTGCATTAGTCTGTACCAGTCTTTACGAGTTCTACATTTGTTTGTACCAGTCTATAGTCAAGTTGCAGTCTGCGCCTAATAAGATTACCATATTCCTGTGCATAGCCATGAAGATAAATGTATAGACACTTTTGTCAAGTATCAGAGATATATGTGAGAATAAGATTAACGTACCAATACCAAAGGAACTTCAGATCGTCAACTGTAAATAGCATCCGGCACCAAGTTTATTGGTCACTGTCAGTCTGCTACTCTAAGTGTGTAAGTAGCATTTCTATCGTCTGACCTAACGGCACAAGATAAACACGCCACGATAAGACCACGACACATATTGCTGACACTCGCCTACTTGGTTAGAGCGACAAGTCAAATAATCTGATGGTGTGTGTACTGAAGGTCTTACAGCACGCACACCACAGAATGAGAACCTACAAGTTAATGCGTCGTCACACCTTCGTCAGTAGGATATGGAAATGCGAATAAACCGTGTTTTATTCTTTCAGTCAGTCTTTCTTTATCCTACCTTTTCTTTTCTTTCCTTTCCTTTCAAATGCATTAATGGTTTGGAAGAATGTTTGTGGAGATAGCAGAAATCAGATAACTAACCAAAGATACATAGAAGGTCGTAGTTCGCAAATAAAGATCAATGGCAAAGGTTGAGCAAAGAGGTTCTCCCCAAGTATCAGTCATATAGAGGGAGGGAGCTTGCTCAGCCACTGGAGCCACTAAGAGACGTCTTCCTCGCAGTGATTCAAATCGGCGAGACGTTGGCCCGGGGATTCGCCATGTTCGCCACTGTGTGATAGGAGGGCTAAGTATATACATGTCTCCAAGTCAGGAGTCCAGCTGGTAAGGAAACTGGGTAGTAAAATGAGCTACATCATCACTGATCGGATTCATAAATTTCCAGTTAAAGTTACCGTTAACAGTGAAATGCTTGAAAATACAGTGATCTTTTTTGGAGAAATGAATGATACTCACACTGTACTGTCTTACAATATATATATATATATATATATATATATATATATATATATATATATATATATATATATATATAAAGCCGGCTTCGATTACGGTTCTCCTTCGTAGTGCTAGCACAAAAACGGAAACAATGCGCAAACTTTGAATATCAACACAAATTACATTTTCATGAGAATTATTAGTCGGAAAAATTAAGTGTACTGAGGAAAAATAACCATTTTGGCATTTCCATGGTTTTTCTTTGTATTTTTCGTAAGTACAATTAATTTTTACGACTAATAATTCTCATGAAATTGTAATTTGTGTTGATATTCACAGTTTCCACTTTGTTTCCATTTTTGGGCTAGGACTGTGGAGATCATCCATAATCGAAACCGGCTGTGAATAAACATATTGTATGACAGCACAAAGTATGTCATGCATTTCTCCGAGCGTAATGATGCTGTTGATAGTCACCTGAAAAAAAAAACTGTAGTGATTTTTGTGTTTTTGACTGATTAGCGTGTCGTAAGTTAACAGCTAAGAGTGGTGCTGTCGTTCAGCGTGGCACACTTACTTCAGGGAATCTTCACTTAAGTATTTCTAAGTAAGAAGTTCGCTTACAGTGATTCAGTTTCATTTACAGTACTACAAGTATTTGTTGGAATTGACAATATTTTCTTTGTATACTAGCGCCGAGAGCACTTTTCACCAAACTCTGTAAGTGTCATAAGACATTGAGTTTCAGGCTTTCTTGCTTCGTAATCGCCTCTAAATGACTGCTGTATGTGCGGCAAAGATAATCGGAGTAGTTAAACGGGGTCCATTCTGGTATTTCAAGAGTTTTTCTTTGTAACGTGAGTTTGCATAAACGGTTCATACCACGTGTGGTAACCAACATTGAACTGTTTCAAATGGTTCAAATGGCTCTGAGCACTATGGGACTCAACAACTTAGGTCATAAGTCCGCTAGAACTTAGAACTACTTAAACCTAACTAACCTAAGGACATCACACACACCCATGCCCGAGGCAGGATTCGAACCTGCGACCGTAGCAGCCCCGCGGTTCCGGACCGGCAACAACATTCAACTTCAGAAATTGTTGGGATCCAGTAAGAACATTTGCTCCACTTATAATTTAACGGATTTTAAATTAACTTGAGATAGTTCTCCGGAATTAAATGTTGAATTTAGGACTCGTTTTTTATGTAGCTAGTGTGGATGTGTACTTTGCGCCAAGTGCGGGAACCAGTCCACACGCTTGTCATTGTTCATTAAGATACCTCTTTATCGACTTAACAACCGTTCCGACAGGTAACATAGACCTGTTTTATCATGATTATTTTGTGTGTGTTCTTTATGATGAGTGGTGGTACCACATGTTCAGCCACTTGTGGTTGTGCGTGCCTTGTATAGGCTTAGGAATTGATAGTTTTATGGTGAATAGTAGAATCATAATTTCAGGTACATAATTACTACTGGATATTAAATGCGGCTAAATTCTGAGTGTGTACATTCACTGATTTGTTTTGGTGACTATGATGTTGCTGAGCTCAATGTATATATCCTTAATTTTGGAGTAAGCCACTTTTCATAGAACATCACGGCAAAGATGATGAGCAAGCAGAGAATATCTTGCATGTACCTTCTGTTATTTCAATTAGTGAGGTCTGATGAAGAATTACGAGAGTGATTAAATGGCTATGGGTAGCAAACAGAAACTTAAACAGCAATCACCTCTTCATCAAAGCAATTTAGCTGAACTATTACCCTCACAGAGGCCCCTCCAGTGATACGTAGTGGGAAGATTTAGCAAACAGAACGACATTCTGCTGATCTCGGTTGCCTAGCCCACCACTTAATAGTAATATTCTGATTGTAGGAGTTAATCTAAAAAGTGTTTTGCATGCTAATGTGTGTTGAGTCAAACGAGAGCTATTTGGCATTTTTTCTCCGCTATGAACCAAGTTTTATAATAACGTAAATAAATGCTGTTATCAGAAGTTTTAACGTAAAGAAATGCTATTATCGGCAGTTTTATACAAGATAAGAGTACTTTAGCGATGTAAGAAATAAGTAAGATTTTCTTATCTGATTTCTCTCTAGACGGTAGTGACCTCCCGCCATCTCTTCTTAAGTTCAAATGGTTCAAATGGCTCCAAACACTATGGGACATTAACATCTGAGGTCATCAGTCCACTAGACTTAGAACTACTTACATCAAACTAACCTAAAGATATCACACAAATCCATGCCAGAGGCTGGATTCGAACCTGCGACCGTAGCAGCAGTGCGGTTCCGGACTGAAGCGCCTAGAACCGCTCGATCACAGCTCTTCTTAAGTGAATTCAAAACCAATAATAATAAATGCAGTAGCAAAATCAAGTGATTAATAAAGGGCAAAAGCAAAACCTTCACCTCCACTCTCTGTACTCTGCTTATTTTTATAATATACTGCTTATAATTACATTTCTTCTTAGAAAAAAGGGAACTCAGTTAGTAACTTTCGCTTTTTTTTATTCATGCTAATAGTAATAAAAATACCTTCTGTCCTTAGCCTTACAGACAGGAAAAGATAGCCTCAGTATTACAGTCAGAATAGTAGAAAGATTAAATAAAGCCCCATGGTGTCTATAAAACACATAATACAATAAATGAGAGGCAAAAATGAATAGTAATCAGTAAGTTTCTTAAGATAGAGGGACAAATGGAAAACAAATGGAAATCAGAAGAAGAGGTAAGTCTGCACGGTATCTGGGACAAAATCCTACGGTTTTTTGTTTCCATTGCAAGAGAAACAAACTCTTATGCAGCAAAAACACTGGCCACCGATACAAGCAGTGACACAATAGATGTTGGTTTACTGGAACAGTAGATGAAATGAAGGCGTACTTTGCTCTCTGCATGCTCATGCAACAGACACTAAAACCTTCTATACAAGACAAATGCTCAAAAAGTAGTTGAGACTCCAACGTTCCAGCTCAGTATGGCAGAGCAACTCTTGAGGCCTGTAGCCCCCGTTGTTTACATTTTTAAGCGGCGACCAAGCAAACCAAATAATCCACAAAGTTTTCAAGCCAGAGCCGACCGAGGTGGCCGCGCGGTTCTAGGCGTTACAGTCTGGAACCGCGCGACCGCTACGGTCGCAGGTTCGAATCCTGCCTCGGGCATGGATGTGTGTGATGTCCTTAGGTTAGTTACGTTTGAGTAGTTCTAAGTTCTAGGGGCCTTATGACCACAGCAGTTGAGTCCCATAGTGCTCAGAGCCATTTGAACCATTTTTTTCAAGCCAGAAGCTGGGTACATTTTCCAGTGAAAATAGTGCCAACTGAGAAGAAATCTTCTCCACCTAGAAGACGCTAAGTTTGGTATAATCGAGGGCATTGTGAGGAAATATGTTTTTAATGCAGCGTATGTAAAGTTAGCCTTCACGTGGATAAATGTTTCGCGAAATACCATACACAATTAAACTGCGTGTGGATCTTTATGACAAATAAAAAGCGATACACGATGTACCACAGACAATGGAATTATGTGTGATTCGTTATGCTGTTATAAATCCTTAGAACAAGTATTTTCTGAACAAGTACATTTTTTAATGTTTCGTAAGTGATCATGTATATGTGAAAACAATAAAAAGGTAAAACTAATCGTACTCCTATAACAAATCTAGTCTCCTACCTATTTATCCACTTTTATTCAGCATCCTGCTCCGAAAAACGTACTGCAAAACTCCAAGTACAGATAAAAACATCGACGAACTGCACAACACGGCAGTGAAAGATCCGCTGTTAAAATCGTATGAAGTAGCTATGGCTGAACTTGATTGAGAAGTAGGGGCTCCGGTCTCGTAAACTGACGTACAGCTGGGAGTGCGGCGTCCTGACCACATGCCCCTCCATATCCGCATCCAGTGACAGCCTGTGGGCTGAGGATGATACGGCGGCCGGTCGGTACCGTTGGGCCTTCCAAGGCCTGTTCGGACGGAGAGCCAACTAAGGCTAAGATCGGATGACACTGTTGGCTGAGAAATATGATGGAGTTGTTCAGCCGCCTTATAGGAAAAGGGTTTCTTTGCCGCAATGAGAGCTGTGTCTTAAATGTACCAGGTGAGTGTAGGTGACAGCAGTGGGTGTGCATACAGAGTGCAGTCACTTGTATGATCTTGAAGGAAGGGTGAGGGTGAAACCCATCGCCAACACATAGTCTAATCTTCTCAAAGAGCACCAAGGGGACGCCTACCTCAACTCTCCATCCGCCTTACGGATCACCATCAACAAGGTTACATACTCTCACCACAAGCAATAATGTGGAGAGGTTTGGAGTTTAATCCACGACATTGGAGCAAATTTTGGTGATTACAAACTTTATGTCAGGCCCTTCGCGTCCAGGTGCTGGTTGCCAAAAGTTATTCCACTGACAGGATTCGAACCAGCAACTACCGAGGCTTGGGTTAACGACTGCGGTTTCAGAAGTTCGTGAGAGGAAATAATTCGGTACATTACACAAGAAGAACAGTTATGAGAAAATTTTGCATGCCAGTTGGCAGCTGTATATCTTGAAACGTAACGGGAGTCAGAGTTGTAGATGGAAGCCATTGGGAAAACTTAAATATGTGAAACACGAACTGTTGGAACGGGAGTCAGAGTTGTAGATGGAAGCCATTCGGAATACTTAAAGATGTGAAATACGAACTGTTGGAACATTCATATTGTTGAACAGATATGACACTCACAGACTTCCGTGTACCCCAGATATGAAGAAATTTGTGATTGAAAAACATTTTGAAGCAAAACAGGATGGCTAAGTTAAGACGACCGCAGATGACTGTTTGGTAGACCTCCACAATTCCAACACGGGTTGAAACGTCCTCTTAGAAAAATTATAAATGACTGCTTAAACTGACACACAATATTTCTAGCGCAACGCAATCTGACTTTCAAAAATCCCTACAAATAATGGCCCTGAATAACAATAACCTATACCTTTCATGAATCACTTACCTCCCAAAAATCTTCGTTACTCAAACTACTGCAATGCAGCGAGCGCCACTACTGCCAGCTAAATAAAACATTGTAGCTACTGAAGGCACTAGCAATTGATAGGCATAGTTAGCAAATGAAAGATTTTGATAGAGGACAAACAATGTATTTACCTTAATAGTGTTCAAAAGCCATTTTATATATATATATATATATATATATATATATATATATATATATATATATATATATATATATATATATCAGTTCATGACATCCAGTCTTACAAATTTACTCTGATGGACACACGTCCAGATCATCCACTCTCTCACGTCCAACCGCGCAACGCTACGCGCTGTTCACATCCAACTGCCCAACACTACAATAGCGAATATTACAACAATGCTAACCAGCCACAGACTGCACACAGCACAGCCAGTGATTCTCATACAGAGCGCTACGTGGCGTTACCAATATAAAAACCTAAACAGCCTTCTTACAGGGTTTCCAGACATTGGAAAAATGTTGGACTAAATTGATTGACCTGAAAGGTCACTCTGTGGATAAAAGGGTTTATTATATTCTAAACTGTCTTTCACTGCCATGCTGTTAACTTGCCTTCACAGCTCAGTTGAGACTATTTTCGACTCGGAAGTGCCATACTTATTAGAGCAGACTGGAAGCAGATATCGAAATAGCCTCTTCGACAATTGTGTAAGTCTATTTCTGGCCGACCCATATAACACCGAAAGCAAGCACACAATGAAATACATTAATATCAGAACAGATACATTACTGTCGAGCCGTGCATTCTCGGCCGAAGATCTGAAGACTGTATCACCCGCCCATGCCATAGGAAGAGTATCAAGATGTTCAGACCACTCACAAATGGGACGTGGAAGCTGTGGATATACCTCGTTCATCGCGTTGGTCGACAATCGATGGCTGCATGTCCAACTTGAGCGAACAGGTGGCCGTCCCGGTGGAAGGACATATGTGTCAGAGTCTGGCATGGCGGCATCGATCGAAAGCTTATCATGGTGGTGAGAGATTGCAGTGAATCGTCAGCATGTCGTGGGTCATCGGCAGAATTCATCCGTCTCTTCTGGTGCCTCTTTGGGTCTGTTTCCAAGAGTGCGTCTCTTTGTTACATGACAGGAGTGAAGTCGTATATTCATGCACAAAAGCAGCCGTGGGCAAAACCGTCACATCAGCTTCCATCCCACCATGAGCCGTCTCTTCACCTTCGTCTAGTGCCGGAAGAGCTGGAACGGGGACTACAGTAAGCATCGGCCGCCCCTCTTCGTCCTATCATGACATTGCTGTTTGCGAAAAATCTTGTGGGTACCCAGACCCGTGCATCTGTCAAGGACCCGTTCGAAGCGCAGCTGCATATGTAACATGTAAAGAGGTCTGTATGGTGGTAGCTATCAGAACCTTAGGTCTGACATGGGAAATTCGTCACTGCAGACACAGTCAGCGAATATGGCCCTCTTTTCCGCAACTCGAGTAGCGCTTTGGATCGCTTTGCATCCCCTGAAGCAGTGGTAGGAATAAACGTGCCTACAGGGATCAGTGACTACCTGTCGCACTCCATTCAAGTTACTGAAGCAGGTTTCTGTCAGAAGAAGTGAACCATTCTCCTTAGATGCGTTATACAAGCATTTGGTGATGTTCATATAGCATGGACTTACAGGCTAGACGGGCAAGACTGTCGAATATATGCCATCATTCCTAATAGAAATAAAGATAGGACAGCTTAATGTCATGAAAAGTGTCAGAGTATTGCATGAGGCTAGAAGAGTGGCAGAAGAGTTGCAGTTAGATCCAAGAACCGAATACCAAGGCAGAAAAGATCCGCAGTATGTCAATAACTGCCTAGAAAGTCAAACAAGGACAACGGCCTATGGCAGCAATAATAATATATAACAAAGTCATAACAGTTGCGAAAATATCACAGTCGAAATGTTAACCAAATGTTTGTCAACAGTAACAACATATCTAGGGATATTTCTCGACGAAAGTCATAACTTTGCACATCATATACAGGAAGCAGGCACGAAAGGTACAAACGTGACGAACCGCTGAAAATACGTAATTTCGGCTACCCTTTAAAACAATCAGAGTATACCAGTAGAAGGATAACAGGGATGAGGCCCCACATTGCGTTGTTGCCAAACTTAGTGAAGATGGAGGATCCAAGATGGTGGTGATGGATGTGGCAATGTCACAATTACATCATGGTGGGAAGTTCAAAATGGGCAGGAAAATAGGTCAGATGGGCAACATCCACTAACCTAACAACCTCCCCTTCCATCCCCCCTCCCCTCGCCTTCCCTAACCCCCCCCCCCCCCCTACCCTGATAAAATGTTGGGAAGTTCACATTTTAGTGGGAAAAAAGGTCACTTGAGCTGCCTCCACATACCTAAGAAAGTGGCAGGAAAATAGGTCACTTAGGCTACCACCACTAATCTACATCATCTGACCACTACTTCTTCCTTGGAATCGGTGGGAAAGGATTCAGTGTGTGCTGGGCTGCAGGATATGATGGACACAAGTCTTTATTTTGCATACAGTGTTTGTTTTAACAATTTGACTTGTCACAGGCAGTAGCTCCATCCAGTGTGTTCACCATGAGGTCCGGACTACAGCTGACTTAGTAAACAGTATTTACACAGGAGAGAGCTGTCGTCCCATGGCGGTCTGGGGTAAAATGATGGGAAAAGGACTCAGTTTGTGTCCATCTGCTAGAGAGGGAAGGAGTGTAATTTATTTATTTTCAGTGGGAAGTTGGAACAGTTTATTCAGGGACGGATTTCACGTAGTTTATTTATTATACTGATACACAACACTGGCCCTGATGAGCTAGGAGTCTCAGTAAATAGCCTACAGACCTGCAAACCACTCGTAAATTACCGGAAAATATAGTACACTGATCTCCAGATATGAAAACAACTCCTAAATTGCATGCATGGATGACGCTTTACAAACACGCTTGTTAATTGTAAACTGTCGAAACAATGCATTGCACAGCCCACAGACATGTAAACTACTCGTAAATTACTGAAATGAAACAGTATATTGATGCACGGACAAGTTCACTATGCATAACATATCAAAAATATTTCATGTATTATGCTATTCAAACACGCTCACAACACTTAAACAACCGAAATAATCCAGTGAATAAACACTCATTGCATTTAAAACAGCTTTCGAACTATCGTTAAGAAATTCTACCACAATGTATCAGCAAACTTTTTCCTGCAGAGTTCCATGGCGGAATGATGACCGGATGCATTCCTCCTGTCGATCCTACGGGACAGCCCGTCCCACACGTGAAATGCATCTAGCCGCACATACGTTTACCGTGGCTGGTGCGTAGCTTTCAGAACTGTGGGTCCAGTGCCGAGCCAGAGGTGTATGCATAGCGGCTCACCGTTGCAGGTGCAGCTCAAAGGTTACAAGTGTTATACTGACATCAAAGGTCTATGAAAATAACAGCTAAGGCTACCTCTCAGAATTCGTAAAGTGTAACAGAAACAGTTAACGGGCACTTTTGTTCTTGCTGTAGGAGCTTTAGTGATGTCTCGGCTTGTCTGGATGGAAATTCTTGTAATAACACGACCTGTTTACGAAAATAGTCCAGACTAACACCAAACCCTCCCCCCTGAACCATGGACCTTGTCATTGGTGGGGAGGCTTGCGTCTCTAAGGGATACAGATAGCCGTACTGTAGGTGCAACCACAACGGAGGGGTATGTACTGAAAGGCCAGAGAAACGTGTGGTTCCTGAAGAGGGGCAGCAGCCTTATCAGTAGTTGCAGGGACAACACTCTCGATGATTGACTGATCTGGCCTCGTAACACTAACCAAAATGGCCTTGCTGTGCTTGGTACTGTGAACGCTTGTAAGCAAGGTGAAACTATAGCCGTAATTTTTCCCGAGGGCATGCAGCTTTTCTATATGGTTAAATGATGATGGCATCCTTTTGAGTAAAACATTCCAGAGGTAAAATAGTCCCCCATTCGGATCTCCAAGTGGGGTTTACTCAAGAGGACATCGTTATAAGGAAAAAGAAAACGCGTTCTATGGATCGGAGCGTGGAATGTTAGATCCCTTAATCGGGCAGGTAGGTTAGAAAACTCAAAAAGGGAAATGGATAAGTTGAAGTTAGATATAGTGGGAATTAGTGAAGTTCGGTGGCAGGAGGAACAAAACTTTTGGTCAGGTGAATACAGGGTTATAAATACAAAATCAATTAGGGATAATGCAGTAGTAGCTTTAATAATGAATTAAAAAAATAGGAGTGTAGGTAATCTACTACAAACAGTATAGTGAACGCATTATTGTGGCCAAGATACATACGAAGCCCACGCCTACCACACTAGTACAAGTTTATATGCCAACTAGCTCTGCAGCTGATGAAGAAATTGACGAAATGTATGATGAGATAAAAGAAATTATTCAGAGAGTCAAAGGAGACGAAACTTTAATAGTCATGGGTGACTGGAATTCGATAGTAGGGAAAGGAAGAGAAGGAAACGTAGTAGGTGGATATGGATTGGGGGTAAGAAATTAAAGAGGAAGCTGCCTGGTAGAATTTTGCACAGAGCATAACTTAATCATAGCTAACACTTGGTTCGAGAATCATGAAAGAAGGTTGTATACACCGAAGAAGGCTGGAGGTACCAGGAGGTATCAGACAGATTATCTAATGGTAAGACAGAGATTTAGGAACCAGGTTTTAAATTGTAAGACATTTCCAGGGCCAGATGTAGACTCTGACACAATCTATAGGTTATGAACTGTAGATTAAAACTGAAGAAACTGCAAAAAGGTGGGAATTTAAGGAGATGGGACCAGGATAAACTGACTAAACCAAAGGTTGTATAGATTTTCAGAGAGAGCATAAGGGAACAATTCACAGGAATGGGGGAAAGAAATACAGTAGAAGAAGAATGGGTAGCTTTGAGGGATGAAATAGTGAAGGCAGCAGAGGATCAAGTAGGTAAAAAGACGAGGGCCGGTTCAAATCCCTGGGTAACAGAAGAGATATTGAATTTAATTGATGAAAGGAGAAAATATAAAAATGCAGTAAATGAAGCAGGCAAAAAGGAATACGAACATCTCAACAGGAAGTGTAAAATGGATAAGCAGGGATGGCTAGAGGACAAATGTAAGGATGTAGAGGATTATCTCTCTAGGGGTAAGATAGATACTGGCTACAGGAAAATTAAAGAGACCTTTGGTGAAAAGAGAGCCACTTGTATGAATATCAAGAGCTCAGATGGAAACCCAGTTCTAAGCAAAGAAGGGAAAGCAGAAAGGTGGAAGGAGTATATAGGACAATATTATGGAAATGGAAAAAATTTAGATGAAGGTAAAATGGGAGATATAATACTGCGTGAAGAGCTTGACAGAGCACTGAAAGAAACAAGTCGAAACAAGGCCCGGGAGTAGACAACACTCCATTACAACTATTGACAGCCTTGCTAGATCCAGTCCTGACAAAACTCTACCGTCTGGTGAGCAAGATGTATGAGGCAGGCGAAATACCCTCAGGCTTCAAGAGAAATATAATAATTCCAATCCCAAGAAAGTAGGTGTTGACAGATGTGCAAATTACCGAACTATCAACTTAAAAAGTCACGGCTGGAAAATACTAACATGAATTCCTTACAGACGAATGGAAATACTGGTACAAGCCGACCTCGGGGAAGATCAGTTTGGATTCTGTAGAAATATTGGAACACGTGAGGCATTACTTTCAAATTCGGAAGGTGGCAGGGGTAAAATACAGGGAGCGAAAGGTTATTTACAATTTGTACAGAAACCAGATGGTAGTTTTAAGAGTCAGAATCAAGGGACATGAAAGGGAAGCAGTGGTTGGGAAGGGGGTGAGACAGGGTTGTAGCCCTTCCCCGATGTTATTCAATCTGCATATTGACGAAGCAGTAAAGGAAGCAAAAGAAAAATTCCGAGTAGGTATTAAAATCCATGCAGAAGAAATTAAAGCTTTGAGGTTTGCCGATGACATTGTAATTCTGTCAGAGACAGCGAAGGACTTGGAAGAGCAGTTGAACGGAATGGAAGTACTGAATATAATTGGGTAGAAGAGGAGTTTGTGGCATAACTTGACTAGAAGAAGGGATCGGTTGGTAGGACATGTTCTGAGGCATCAAGAGATCGCCAATTTAGTATTGGAGGGCAGCGTGGAGAGTAAAAATCATAGACGGAGACCAAGAGGTGAATAAACTAAGCAGATTCAGAAGGATGTAGGTTGCAGTAGGTACTGGGAGGTGAACAAGCTTGCACAGGATATAGTAGCATGGAGAGCTGCATCAAACCAGTCTCATGGTGGAAGACCACAACAACAACAACACCAAACGCGTTCCTCTTGATGGTCGTAACGAAGCACTCCATCCATAATGTGTTACCCTTTCTACAAATCATGGCGTCATTCTTTCAAGAAACATCTTCGAAAATGTGAACATTCTCAACGCTATGCAGAGGCTCCTATGTCACAGCAAAAAAGGATGTCTTGTGAACTGAGCCTTCTGATATTGGCTCTTGCTGAATTTACCCGCCGAACTGCTGTTGCTGCCGGTGCGAGAGCACTGTCAGCAATTTTTTTTCTGCACACGAGACTTCCAGCAGCAAAACTATATTGTACAGATCGACATATTGCACTGCCAGTTAAACCCTTCAAAAGGTGCCTACAAATCTTCAAATACAGAAAGACATTTGCTCAAATAAACTGCTCGGCCACTGAGGGTAGAAGCTTGAATATTGCAGTGTGAAACCGATTTCTAACCCACCTATTTATCACCAAGTACCGTGTCGATGTAGTAAATATACAATTCGTATCCTGAGCTATACAAAATTGCCACTTCTGCATCATGTATATAGCTATCGACCGCCAGGCACTCGTGCATATACTGCGAAGACATACAGCATAAGCTCAGTCACTGTATATACTCCTCACAGCACTAGATATTTCCCGCGAGGTCGGTCCATCACCCACCACAACCGACAATCGCATGTCATCGGCCCTGGACACGCACTGGCCCCGCCCTCAGTGGACCGAAGTCACTCTCAGAACAGTTGTGCAAAGGCTAGGTCGGTTCCCCTCGGCACAAATGTGTTACTGTTTCTGGCTGAACCTGGTCGCTTGCTTGTTTTCTGCACCCATTTCAAGACGCCGGGATTACGAGAACGTATGTACTTTCACATGGTTGCCAGAATATCGTATCATTTTCGCGATACTTCTCGTATCAAGCTCATAGCAATACTGCTTATATAGAAGTATTGCTTATGCAGTATGATTCCGAAGGTATAGACTGAAAATTATTTCTCAAGAAACCTGAAACTTCAGAGAGGTGGAGCGTCCGGTAAACCAGTGAGTAATTAGAATCATATCTCGTACACAAACGCCTTTACGTGGAAACTCGAAAAAGGTAGAGGAAACTAACATTTCCACTCGCGAATACCGTTGTCGGTGTTATAACAGATTCCAAATCATCCTCTAGATGCTTCTCATGTCTAGAGAACCAGCAAACGTGTCTTCCATCCGTCTTTCACCACCGAGCGAGGTGGCGCAGTGGTTACACACTGCACTCGCCTTCGGGAGGACGACGGTTCAATCCCGTCTGCGGCCATCTTGATTTAGGTTTTCCGTGATTTCCCTAAATCGCTTCAGGCAAATGCCGGGATGGTTCCTTTCAAAGGGCGCGGCTGATTTCCTTCCCCATCCTTCCCTCACCCGAGCTTGCACTCCGTCTCTAACGACCTCGTTGCCGACGGGACGTTAAACACTAATCTCCTCCTCCTCCGTCTTTCACCTGCTATATACACACAACACACACCACACTCGATGATCTCTCAACCAAATAAAGACAGGAAATGTGCAGAAGCAGTCAACAGGACAATTTACATTCGAGGGAATAATTGTCCAGAGCAAACACACGTCCATGTTGGATGTTCTCAAATTTCCACGGGGAACACACGCAATCACGAAGGCTGTCCAACACATACAGAGATTTAGCTCGCCATTCAGCCGTCTAGAGGACGACACAGTTAGGTCAGGTATATTCCTGTACCCCAACAGGCCTTTCCATTCGGACAGCCTCCTGCTGTTACTCGGAAACGAGAATTATTCCCGCCACAGGCCATCAGCGCTGCGAACCAAGCACCCCCAGACAGAATCATCCTAGGAAACTGGCTACATATATATTTGATCACTATACTTACAATTAAATATTACGAACGCGGTCTCAATTGGACGACATTCGACGATAAGCGAAGTACTCAAAATACCCCCTGCAGTCAGCTGTTGCTCTGGATCTAGAAGAATCTGTACCATTCTTATGATTTGACATACTTTTACAAGTAAAAAAAAAATTCTTCCATTCTCTTTGCTATAGCAGTATACCACGTCATTTTCTTTACACATGTGTGAACACACCCACACACACACACATATCTTTTATAGGCCTGATGCTCAAGACGAACCTATCACGCATCCCCTGCTACAAAGTATAATCCCGAAGCAGAATGGAAAAGACACTGCCGATGTACTATAATAAGCATCACAGTTGATAGTATGAACAATTTTAGCAACTTGGGGTAATTTCAACACTGACCAATGATACGACAGCATACTTCCCAATTTCAGTATCATCACTAAACCGCCACTCATCTACTTTGCGAGTACCACTGCGAATGTAGATAGATGACTAATTCTCGAACATGTACATCTTCGAAGAATACCAGACAGCAAATCTACATATTTCTAACACCTCGAGCATAGTGCGTAATTTCCGATCTGTCTCCCTGCGGATGGGAGTCACATGGCATTCTCTCATTCTTATGATAAAGTTAGAAACTGAAAGATCCCTTCGCATTGTCTTTGACCAGCCCACCCTGCAGCACCGTTACCGATTTAATCTGCAGCTGACCAGGAGTAGACCGCTACATTCCGCGTCTACATCTACATCTACATCTACATGACTACTCTGCAATTCACATTTAAGTGCTTGGCAGAGGGTTCATCGAACCACAATCATACTATCTCTCTACTATTCCACTCCCGAACAGCGAGCGGGAAAAACGAACACCTAAACCTTTCTGTTCGAGCTCTGATTTCTCTTATTTTATTTTGATGATCATTCCTACCTATGTAGGTTGGGCTCAACAAAATATTTTCGCATTCGGAAGAGAAAGTTGGTGACTGAAATTTCGTAAGAAGGTCTCGCCGCGACGAAAAACGTCTATGCTGTAATGACTTCCATCCCAACTCGCTTACCATATCTGCCACACTCTCTCCCCTATAACGCGATAATACAAAACGAGCTGCCCTTTTTTGCACCCTTTCGATGTCCTCCGTCAATCCCACCTGGTAAGGATCCCACACCGCGCAGCAATATTCTAACAGAGGACGAACGAGTGTAGTGTAAGCTGTCTCTTTAGTGGACTTGTTGCATCTGCTAAGTGTCCTGCCAATGAAACGCAACCTTTGGCTCGCCTTCCCGACAATATTATCTATGTGGTCCTTCCAACTGAAGTTGTTCGTAATTTTAACACCCAGGTACTTAGTTGAATTGACAGCCTTGAGAATTGTACTATTTATCGAGTAATCGAATTCCAACGGATTTCTTTTGGAACTCATGTGGATCATCTCACACTTTTCGTTATTTAGCGTCAACTGCCACCTGACACACCATACAGCAATCTTTTCTAAATCGCTTTGCAGCTGATACTGGTCTTCGGATGACCTTACTAGACGGTAAATTACAGCATCATCTGCGAACAGTCTAAGAGAACTGCTAAGATTGTCACCCAGGTCATTTATATAGATCAGGAACAGCAGAGGTCCCAGGACGCTTCCCTGGGGAACACCTGATATCACTTCAGTTTTACTCGATGATTTGCCGTCTATTACTACGAACTGCGACCTTCCTGACAGGAAATCACGAATCCAGTCGCACAACTGAGACGATACCCCATAGCTCCGCAGCTTGATTAGAAGTCGCTTGTGAGGAACGGTGTCAAAAGCTTTCCGGAAATCTAGAAATACGGAATCAACTTGAGATCCCCTGTCGATAGCGGCCATTACTTCGTGCGAATAAAGAGCTAGCTGCGTTGCACAAGAGCGATGTTTTCTGAAGCCATGCTGATTACGTGTCAATAGATCGTTCCCTTCGAGGTGGTTCATAATGTTTGAATACAGTATATGCTCCAAAACCCTACTGCAAACCGACGTCAATGATATAGGTCTGTAGTTAAATGGATTACTCCTACTACCCTTCTTAAACACTGGTGCGACCTGCGCAATTTTCCAATCTATAGGTACAGATCTATCGGTGAGCGAGCGGTTGTATATGAGTGCTAAGTAGGGAGCTATAGTATCAGCGTAATCTGAAAGGAACCTAATCGGTATACAATCAGGACCTGAAGACTTGCCCGTATTAAGCGATTTGAGTTGCTTCGCAACCCCTAAGGTATCTACTTCTAAGAAACTCATGCTAGCAGATGTTCGTGTTTCAAATTCTGGAATATTCCATTCGTCTTCCTTGGTGAAGGAATTTCGGAAAACTGCGTTCAATAACTCCGCTTTAGCGGCACAGTCGTCGATAACAGTACCATCGGCACTGCGCAGCGAAGGTATTGATTGCGTCTTGCCGCTTGTGTATTTTACATACGACCAGAATTTCTTCGGATTTTCTACCAAATTTCGAGACAATGTTTCGTTGTGGAACCTATTAAAGGCATCTCGCATCGAAGTACGTGCCAAATTTCGCGCGGCTGTAAATTTTAGCCCATCTTCGGGATTTCGCGTTCTTCTGAACTTCGCATGCTTTTTCCGTTGCCTCTGCAACAGCGTTCGGACCTTTTTTGTGTACCACGGGGGATCCGTTCCATCTCTTACCAATTTATGAGGTATGAATCTCTCAATTGCTGCTGCTACTATATCTTTGAATTTGAGCCACATCTCGTCTACATTCGCATAGTCAGTTCGGAAGGAATGGAAATTGTCTTTTAGGAAGGCTTCTAGTGGCACTTTATCCGCTTTTTTAAATAAAATTATTTTGCGTTTGTTTCTGATGGGTTTGGAAGAAATGGTATTGAGCCTAGCTACAATGACCTTGTGATCACTAATCCCTGTATCAGTCATGATGCTCTCTATCAGCTCTGGATTGTTTGTGGCCAAGAGGTCAAGTGTGTTTTCGCAACCATTTACAATTCGCGTGGGTTCGTGGACTAACTGCTCGAAATAATTTTCGGAGAATGCATTTAGGACAATCTCGGAAGACGTTTTCTGCCTACCACCGGTTTTGAACAAGTATTTTTGCCAATATACCGAGGGTAGGTTGAAGTCCCCACCAACTATAACCGTATGAGTGGGGTATTTATTTGTTACGAGACTCAAACTTTCTCTGAACTGTTCCGCAACTGTATCATCGGAGTCTGGGGGTCGGTAGAAGGAGCCAATTATTAACTTAATTCGGCTGTTAAGTATAACCTCCACCCACACCAATTCGCACGGAGTATCTACTTCGACTTCACTACAAGATAAACCACTACTGACAGACACAAACACTCCACCACCAATTCTGCCTAATCTATCTTTCCTGAACACCGTCTGAGACTTCGTAAAAATTTCTGCAGAACTTATTTCAGGCTTTAGCCAGCTTTCTGTACCTATAACGATATCAGCTTCTGTGCTTTCTATTAGCGCTTGAAGCTCAGGGACTTTTCCAGCGCAACTACAACAATTTACAACTATAATTCCGACTGTTCCTTGATCCAAGCACGTCCTGTAATTGCCAAGCAACCTTTGACATTGCAGCCCATTCCGCACTTTCCCGAGGCCTTCTAACCTAAAAAACCGCCCAGTCCACGCCACACAGCCTCCGCTACCCGTGTAGCCGCCAGCTGAGTGTAGTGAACTCCTGACCTATTCAGCGGAACCCGAAACCCCACCACCCTATGGCGCAAGTCAAGGAATCTGCAGCCAATACGGTCGCAAAACCGTCTGAGCCTCTGATCCAAACCCTCCACCCGGCTCTGCACCAAAGGTCCGCAGTCGGTTCTGTCAACGATGCTGCAGATGGTGAGCTCTGCCTTCATCTCGTAAGCAAGACCGGCAGCCTTCACCAAATCAGATAGCCGCTGGAATCGAGAGAGAATTTCCTCAGATCCAAAGCGACACACGTCATTAGTGCCGACATGTGCCACCACCTGCAGCTGGCTGCACCCTGTGCTCTTCGTGGCATCCGGAAGGACCCTTTCCACATCAGGAATGACTCCTCCCGGAATGCACACGGAGTGCACACTGGATTTCTTTCCCTCCTTAGCCGCCGTATCCCTAAGGGGCCCCATTACGCGCCTAACATTGGAGCTCCCAAATACCAGTAATCCCACCCTCTGCGATTGCCCGGACCTTGAAGGCTGAGAATGATCCTCTGAAACAGGGCAGGCAGCTGCATCTGGCTCAGCCAGAGACAGTGCCTGAAACCTGTTTGTCAGACGCGCCGGGGAGGCTTTCTGATCAGCCTCCGAGGACGCCTTTCGCTGCCTGCCACGCCTTGGAACGACCTTCCAATCAACCACAGGCGAGGGCTCAGCCCCACTGCGGGCAGCAACCGGGGCAACCACAGCGGCAGACCGATCTGGGGACAGACGGGACGAGGTTGACATCCCCGTGATACCCGAGTCCGGCTCCCCACAGTGGTCCCCATTGGCAACAGCCTCAAGCTGCGCGACCGAAGTCAGCGCCGTTTGCAGCTGTGAGCGAAGGGATGCCAAGTCAGCCCTCATCCGAACACAGCAATCGCAGTCCCTGTCCATTCTAATCGATGTTTAACAACAGTTACCGAAACACGAGTCCGTGCCTAGATAACGCAAGCGGAACACGCAAAGAATGTATCAACTAACCTGTACAAATGCGTAACGACTGCGCTACAATCTGCTGAATTTACGATTACAGTAACTAAAACTCGAAATTGCACCTCCTATACGAAACTCGCACGCAATTTAAATAAGAATCTACGAAGTAAACACTATAGCGCGATGCTACAACTGTCAAATACTATAATACGCCCGAAATATATGAATTAAACAATGCAAGTACCCAAAAACACGCAAAGAAATTAATTAAACTATCTAACAAACAAGTAGGCTAGGGTTATACGACTTGCTGCTGCAGCTGCTTACCCAACGGCGGCAGGGAGCACACTGACTGTGACCAACCGACACTGGCTGTTCAAAACAAAAACAGAAGACAGACGACTACGCGAATTTGCACTATTCAGGTACTAAGGCGCGATGCTACAACCCTCAAATACTATAATACGCCCGAAATATATGAATTAAACAATGCAAGTACCCAAAAACACGCAAAGAAATTAATTAAACTATCTAACAAACAAGTAGGCTAGCGTTATACGACTTGCTGCTGCAGCTGCTTATCCAACGGCGGCAGGGAGCACACTGACTGTGACCAACCGACACTGGCTGTTCAAAAACGTGAATGAATGGAGCTTGCCAAGCCCGCACCCATCCAAATGCACAAGATTTCTCCAGATGCGCACACGTCGAGGACGTTAGAACCCCTTATCGGTGTATAGTAGCAGATTTGAAAGTGTTGTGATGTAATAGCAGACCAGAACGGGTGGCTTTTATGCATGATGGAGCTCCAGGCAGATGGAGTTAGAAGCCTTTTACGTCAATCAAGTATGATATCAATACCAAAATATAGATGCTAGAGTCTAGCATCAGTACCAGGAGGGTACTGGTGAGAGAGAACATAAACTCTCGTACTCCTAAGACTACACGGTTCGGCACTTGAAACAGCCCATATTGTTAGATCGCCTTAGTTGCCAACCTATTAGTCATGTGAAATGCAGGGCTGTTAAAATTCCAATGTAAGAAATGTGTTTCCAGCGCAAAACATTCACCCTTCTTGCAGGTTTCTCTACGATAGACTATGGTAACAAACTGTAAAATGAAAAAACTACTTCATTAAAACTTCTGTTCTGTGTGATACATGCACAATACAGCTTTCCAGATATGTATAGCATCCACTGTTCACATCTGATCACACTTCAGAAATTATACTATGCCCGCATCAGTCCTATACAAAATTATCGTTAGCAACGGAGAATACCTCTTACAAGGAAACAGATAAACGCATAGCAGCGCCGTTTGACATGCAAAATTACACGTCATGCCGCCACTAACTCTGTAAACAGGACATCTGGTTCAAAAGGATATGAGCTCTATGGGACTTAACATCGGAGGTCATCAGTCCCCTAGAACTTAGAATTACTTAAACTCAGCTAAGCTAAGGGCATCACACACATCCATGCCCGAGGCAGGATTCGAACCTGCGACCGTAGCATTTCTGGACTGAAGCCCCTACAACCGCTCGGCCACCGTGGCCGGCAGGACATCTGTCAAGCAAATGTGAACACAAGGACAGCAGTGCCTCACAAACATCCATCGCTAACTTAGAATCACCTTAGTTATGAAACTGTAGTCTCGATTTTATACCCAAGATGCGACAGGGGAATGGAGATCATCTCATAAATCTTCGTTCATTTAGAGGAATGTGTCGAAACAGGATGGTCACGTTTTATTACACTTGAGATGGAAGTCCTCTGATGACTGAGAGGTTTGCTGTTAACGATCGTAAGTAGACAGTGCTCTAAGACAAACACAGAACACACAGTTGTATACGAGTTGAACGTAGGTTATGTCACACAGCTGATGGATCTTGGCAGAACATCGGAAAAATGGTTAAATGACCAGCAGCAACATGTCCCTCTGTCTCTAGAATGCATCATCGATCTACCCTTAAATCGTACCTCGTTACAACTCCGTCTCAACCGATCCTTCCATCCACTCTCTGTCAGTCTTTTAACGCAGATGCAAGTAAGTTTAAAAGCAGATGGTTCTCTGTTTTACCAGGAAAGCATCAAAGATAGGAATCAACTCATGTGTATCACTATTACCTTAATAGACATACAGTAGAATGCTGCCTCGAAGAAAAAATGACTGTTTTCATGGCTCCAGATGCTTCCATTTCAACGTTTTCTCTTTTTCCTCTTGCTGTCGTATTCTCGTTCCCAAGTACAAGAATTCTTTTGTACCAATCGATAGACACACAAGTACATCCTCAATTTCCTCGCATTCCTCGCGGTGTATTTTCCCTAAATCTATACGTATTTCCCGGGGTGTTTTTCGTAACTTCATCGATTTTTATGTCACTTCTGGCAATGCGGTCATGACATCACGTCTCGCTCCGTGTTTTAAAACTGCTTGTAAATGTAGTACAGCTGTCAACACCTAATGCGAATGCACTATTTTTCTGGTTGGGAGGCATAGTATAGCACTATACTCGACTGCATCCAGTAACCTCCACTCACATACTCTACAGGTGCAGTGAACTTGCTCTGTTGTCTGTACGTCTGTGTCTGTGCATGTGTCGCATTAACAATGACTGGACGTACTGCACAGTCATTTATCTGCATTCGCAATGGTAGTCCCAAAGTAGAGGAGGGGCAGTTTAGAGCAGATATTGCAACTGGCAAGCACGATGTCGCATCATTGGTCAGTGTTGAAATTACTGTAAAATTGTTAAAACTGTTCGCACCATCAACTGTGATGCTTATTATTACAGTACATCCTTGGTGTCTTCTCCATCCCATCCGTCCACTGGTATGCTGTTGATTACCTCATAATGAATGACTGACATCGCTTGTTTGAGATGGAGAAAGTGTCTTGGTGTAGGGGCAACACAACACCTTCTGGGGGTGGCTAGCAATGAAAAAGTGGTCACGTACGTGATTGCAGTATGAGGAATCAGTTGAAACGGAACACAGAGCCATCAGCTAACCTGTCACTGTGACAAATGAGTTTAAATGTAGAGATCGTCAATCACCTTCGGATAGCAGTTTGGAAACGCTCCACAACACTGCGAAACTCCTCCACTTTCCTTATTTAGTGACTATATTTTATTTAAAATCATCCATTGTGTGTGTGTGTGTGTGTGTGTGTGTGTGTGTGTGTGTGTGTTTGTGTGTTGTGGTAGCAGCAGCAACAACATGATTTACACTGTGCGACATCTAGTGTTCCGTGAGAGGCAATGAATCAGATCGTGTTAATGTCAGTTTAGAATCTGCCACAGACCTCGAAGTCGTGGCAGTAAAAACAAAATATATGGCACTGTACAAATCATGTTATAGCAGGAAAAAAAAGTGTTTGAAACAATGAAACAGGGAGTCACTCTTGTGACTGAGAGTATAGTCTGTGGGATTCGGTCATCCTCCTACAGTACGGGCGTTGTGTAAGCGACTTCGATCACTAGACATCTGCTACAATGGATCAATACATGTATATTTAATAGGATCGCCACATGTGGTCGATGCTGGCATGTAGACGGTATTTGCTTTCAATATATGGGAGGAGAGAGATGTGGTGAAAATCTTATCGAGTTCCCCATTGGAAGAAATTAGTGGAGCTTTTATAGTTCATAATTTTTCTCGGTTGGATGGTACGGAATGACAATGATAAATGTTGGGGTGACAGATGTGAATGGACCCTGAGGGACACGGATCTGCTTCGGACTGCAGTATGCGTATGTAGTTAGGAAACATGCCACAAAGCAGTAGCAAAATCCTCGTCCGTATCGCAGTTCTTGTACTGTCTTTTATACTATCTCATGTTGCAGGGGCAGGCTTCATTTGGTGCTGACCTTACACATTGTAGATTGTTGGAGCTATGACAACATCTTCCCGTTTCCATCCAATGGTCAAAACACAGTCCTGTCGCACTAACTCAGGTCACTCTTTGCTACATGAGTTGCAGAATGTGGTAGATATAGCTCTCTCTGACTTCTGCTCAGTTCCGAGTTAAATTGAAACGATCACTTGCGAAAAGCTGCAGGACATCGATACCTCTTCTCAGTGCAGCACTCCGTGAAGAATGGGCTGCCATTCCCCAAGAAACCTTCTAGCACGTGACTGAACGTTTGCCTGCGAGATAGGAAGCTGTCATCAAGGTTATGATTGGGCCAACACAATATTGAATTTTAGCATTGCCGATGGAGGGCGCCACGAACTTGGATGTCATTTTCAGCCAGGTGTATCGATACTTTCGATAACATAGTGTATATTGCGTAGACGTGGCTTAGCCGTAGCCTATTGTATGGTTTCCTCAATGAAATTTTCACTCTGCCGCGGAGTGTGCGCCGATATGAAACTTACTGGCAGATTAAAACAGTGTGCTAGACCGAGACTCGAACTCGAGACCTTTGCCCCTTGAAGGAAAGAGCTCTACAGTTTTTGGAACTGTGTGATTTGGGTTAGGAACTTCTCAAGACTTTTGCACCATTCGCATCTTCTGGACGGCATTCAATAAGACTTGAGTTCAACGCCCCAGATAGAGTATCTGGGAGCGGTCCATCTAGTGGGCAGCTAAAAGCGAAGAAGTGAAGTCACCGCCCTCCAGCCATCCTCGGGAGAGTCGATAGGTCCAATGAAATTACGCAAACTACCTTTTAATGGAATTTTAGGCCTAATTTGTACATTATAATAACACTTAGTGGTTCCATTAGGTGTCGTAGCCGGGGACACGGTGCTGATAAGTGATCTCCGGCGGTGCGGCCCCTTTGCTAATGAACGGCTCGCAGGCGGCCGGCGGCCGGCGGCCAATTAGGCGGCTGGCCTCTTCTCTCATCCGCGCGCTCTCATTACAGGCCGCACGACACTCTAAGTATTCCAGGGGGCGTCGCCTTACGTCTCGTTATAATACGTCGCCGTATCTCGGCGCGCAGGCTCGGAATAACAGATGAGAGGCCGGCGCGCCGCGGAAGCTTATCGCCGAGAAGCGACCTCCCTGTCATCTCCGGGGACAGTCGCACCTATTACTCCCGCGCTGGATGAGCACAAGGCGAGCTGGGCGATAATGGAGATTCGACGTGTCACGATGCTCGTGTCGGGAATCTCTTAATGTCACTTTAAGCTTAGTAGAAAAAGTCGAACCTCGTCAGAAGTTCAGAAGGCATCCTGTCGCTGTACACTAGTCTGCATCACAGACCTATGTTTCTGATCGGAGCCGACCAACTGCGGTGAAGTGGTAACTTTGATGGCCGAAGTAAACATTTCGAATCCCGACAGCGAGAGAAAATTTCACTCACTGGAATTTGGTAGATGGGGTGTGTAGGTCCTAAGAACCATGTTGTGAGCAGGCCTTCTTATTTCGAATAGAGCGCCTTATTTCTTACTTACTCCACTTGGGAGTTATTAAGCTGCATGACACAAAACATACTATAAGCTCACAGCTTATCCGTACTAAATAACACTATTAGCGGAACATTGAACAAATACCAAAAAAATGAATTTTCTCGTGTTAAGAAATGAGAAGGTACGATCTGTGGCGCTTCATAAAAATCTTTCTAAAGCCCAGAGCGCATAAATATTTCTTTTTTTTTAAACACTCTTCTTCAGATCTCCAAAAAAAAGGCGACCCGTATGGTCACAGATTTGTGTGGCCCACGGGATAGCTTTAGGGATATGTTGGAATATTAAACTGACAAATGCCTGAAGACAGACACCACCTATCCCGCCTCCTTGAAAAGCTTTAAGAACCATCTTTGAGAAATCTAGGAATATGCTACAACTCTCTACGTACCACTGTCGTAAAGATCTGGAGGACAAGATTAGACCGATAAGAGCGGGCACTGAAGCTCTTAATCATTCTTCCCGTGCTGGCTTTATAGGTGTGCAGAGCGGAAATAAGCCTTAATAAGCAGCACAAGGTGTTCCAAAAAGATTATACGGATTTCAAACGCGTATGTTTATTAAACTGCAAGACAAACAATTGTCAAACTTGGAACACACATTTACGAATCTCTCAAGTTCATATTACAGGTATTCAACATGTCCTCCAGCAACGACACGAACAATGCAACATCGATATTCGAATTCCTCCCACACTCGGGTAGACGAGTCCGTCGTCACAGATGTTAAGGCACTACGGATCCTGTTCTTCGACTCATCTGCTTTCTGTGGTACTGTTGGAGCATGAACGTTGTCTTTAATGGAACCACACGGAAGAAGTCACAGGGTGTCAAATCCGGTGCCCGTGGAGGTCGGCTGAGAAGTGCTAACCTGCTGGCTGTTTGGCGACCAATCCAACGGCTCGGTAGAGCTTCATCCAGATAATCCAGTGAATGAGTGCCTCATCTTGTTGAAAAATGAGGTCCTCGTTCAGCCTTGGAAACAACCTGTTTTGTAACGTAGCAAGATAATGCTGACCATTAACCGTGATGATGATGATGATGATGATGATGTTTGGTTTGCGGGGCGCTCAACTGCGCGGTTATCAGCGCCCGTACAAATTCCCAACCTTTGCTCAGCTCAATCTCACCACTTTCTTGAATTATGATTAAATGATGAGGACAACACAAACACGCAGTCATCTTGAGGCACGTGAAAATTCCTGACCCCGCCGGGAATCGAACCCGCGAGACCACGAGCTGCGCACCCGTTAACAATGTTTCTATGAAAGGAGAATGGGACATAAACGGATAAATGGGATATCGTACACAACACCTTGACTTGGGTGAATCTATTACACGTTCAACATGTGCGTGTGGATTCTGCTGCCTCGAAATTCGAACACTGTGTTTCTTTACTTTACCGCTAAGGTGGAAAGTCGCTTCGACACTGAACACGAAGGGTTGTTCAAAAGTGTTGTCATTTTCAGTAGCAGTTTGAAGCTTGTCAGAACAGCCACACGTTTGTGTTTGTGGCTATGACGTATAGCCTATAACAGCTGTAACTTGTATGGCTTCATAACCAGCCGACGTCTCAAAACACGCCAAATTGTTGTTGTAGGCACTTGCGACTCCAGACTTTCACGACGAGTTGATTTTGTAGGACTACGCTGGAAGTCTGTTTGAATTCGTGCGACATTTTCGTCGGAAACCGAAGGGTGTCCAGAACTCTTTGTGTACACAACTTGTGTCTGCAATCTGTCGATACCATCTGGGAATGTTATATTCTTCTTTAGATGAACACGTCGCCATTTTGTTGTATTGTAGTTTACTTAATTGCGACCCAGGTTTCGGCCTTTTACATCATTTTCAAGTGATTGAATTGATGTCATTAATAACTTGAAACTGTCATAAAAGGCCTAAATGTGGGTCGTAATTAAATAAACAGAAAAGAATCAAATGGTGGTGCGTTCATTTAAAAATTATTGTATGACTGTTACTCAGCAACATAAAAAAATGTTCCATTCATTCGGAGTATCAATTTGGTATCTCATCCTGGAATCGCACTTCGCAAACTCTTGAGCACACACTGATTTCATCTGCGAAGTAGCCATTTCACAACGTGTGACGGTAACCAAGCAAACAGAAGTCAACCGATATCTAACGGCAATTAATATAAACTACAAAATATATTCGTTCCTCCAATAACTGAGCCGTGACAGCATATTACTTTGAAATTCGTGTATTCTTTTTGAAATACGCTGTGAAATGGGAAGTACCCTATGCTGTCCTCTTTACTGTGGTTTGAAGAGGACAGACGTAGCTGAAGATATTATCCAGATGGTGATGTGGGGATAATACAAAATGTGGTAACGTTACAAATAAGAATGCAGCACGAGCATAGCAAGTACGTGCACAGCAAAAACACTCATAGAGTCCATATATAAAATGGAAAAATACAACCCATACTCTAGTTTAAGAGTTAGTCAGACCTACTGTAATACATTTTGTATGCCGGTTGCCCTCTTTGTGACAATCATTTTTCAAATGAACACATCTGTCATAGTTGTGTCCATACTTACCAGAGATTTTATCGATGTCTATGATAGATATATACATATTCTTCCATTACAGAAATCGATAAAATCTCTGCTAAGTTAATGCTCGTTTCACAACAATTTCCGCAAAAATGATGACATTTTGACGTCAAGCGCAATATCGATGACCATATGATCGACTGTCGACTTTGTGACAAGGAAGAATATGAATATTATTGCCTCTCGAATTACTCGCAGCAATTTAAACTGTCCTCTTACGTTCCTGCCTAACCACACATTCGCAAGTGGTTACATATTCGGAAATAAACAGAGAAATATTTGTGAGAAGAAAAAATACAAATTTTATTGCAGCTCGTTTTAGTCGTAAGACTTAAATCTGTACTCTTAGATTCCAGTCTAACCACGTACTCTGAAATCATTAAAAATTCATTTCACCCTTCTTTCTCAAACCAGACTGAATGTAAATAACATCCAATATTGCAGGACATACTTGTGTTACATACATAAGAATGTAACAGAACGTGTTAACAACGCTAATATGAAAAATACTTGTAACGGGATGAGAACCAAGAACTTTCGATTCCAGAAGCCACTACTCATTCATTACCCTAGCACTTAACCATCCGATGTTTAATTCTGCTCTTGGTTATCATATTCCATCTAGGAGGCTTGTCTCCTTCATTTGACATTTCTAGAGACATTTAATGGTAATGGTGATGTGTTTGTGATAAATTTTCAATGCTTCCTTACACTGACATGGCACACTGCAAATTATACAACAAGTGCGTCTGATTCTTAATTTGTAAATTATTGATGATAATAACTCTCTCCTAACAGAGCACTCTTATATAAGGGCATTAACCGTCGATAAATCCTTACCTGACATTTTATTATAGCAATAATTATAATAAATCATTCCAAGAATGAAATGTTTTTGTCAATCTTCGGTCTGTGTGCATGAAATCTTGTGAGAGGCCCGTATAAAATGTTAACGAAAGACGATAGCCAAGTACGCGGTCGTCTATATTGTATGTGACGTCAAAACGACGTCATGGTAGCTGGAATTGAGAAACGAGAGTTATCATATTTAGTTGTCTGAATTACGTCGTGGAGACCTCAATGAGTTACGGTACTTTCATATGCTACCAGAGATTTTATCGATGACTATGTTATGGTGTTAGGGGTATATGTACAGATATTTCTGCTGATAGGATAGTGTTCTGAACAACGTGAAATCAGTATTTACTTATTTTGCAGGCTAATAATTAAAGTTATTACGAGTAGTATGTTTATGTTGGTTAGTACCTCCAAGTACGCACGGTTCACTTTATTTTTCCGCGGGCCGCACATCAGGTATTAAAGAGTGGACATGTGGATGTAAAATGGACAGTTTATACTGACAGGCACAGTTACGACCATGGAGAAAACATCAGCCAGTAAATAATTTGATGTGTTTGCGAAAAGACCTAAATGCAGAGGAAAACCAACTAACTCACTGAAGTAGGTACAAGTTAAGCTACCAATGACCACAATATCTCTATCTATGTCCCTAATATCCTGTAAATTATAGACATTGATAATATCTCTGGTAAAATATGGGGGTTCTGTGACTTTTGACATCTCCATAACTTAATTCAGACAGAAATCCAATAGCATAGAGATGGCTGCTGATGATAACAGAGAAAGTCGCTGAAATCTTGAAATTGCACACAAATCTGCCGTGCAAGAAATCCTTGAAACTCTTATCCACGTATAATAGTTACTCGATTTTTCGTCACAGTGTTGAGTGGAGGTGGTACTTCTGGGGCATCCTTGGTCCTATTCTAAGGTTGTTGATTGGAGGTAGAGGTCCTGTCGACAGCAGGTAATTCAAGATGGAACACTGGTAGAATGAATATTGTTGGGCAACTATTTGTAAGAAAATCGTCTATATCTTTTTAAAAGAAATATCTCAATATTCGCTAAAAACGGTGTAGTGAAATAATTGAAAACCTCGACCAATGTGATCCAGTGAGAATTCGAACCACAATGCCCGTGTTCGAGTGTTACCACTGGCATGCGCGTAGCTTCTTTAATACCTGACGTGCTGCCCACGGAAAAATAATGTGTACCAGTGTAGTTGAAGGTACTAACCAACATAAACGAAATCTATTAAGAACATTATATTCTAACTATTTTTTTATCTTACAAACAATATAAAAATGGCACGAAACTATTTCACTAAACACCGATCTTATCATTTTGCAACAGCTGTACGATTTACCGCTAATTTTCTGACGTGCGATTGCACGTGCCTTGTGAGTTCACATTCTTGGACTGTCTGAAGCAGGTCTCGTCTGACGAAATCAGTAACTGCGATGTAGTCGTTAATAGAACAGTGTTACATAAAATGTAGAACATGTATTTTTATTTCAGTCTATAATCACAAAAATTTTTGTCCTCCGGCTACCGGTTTCGGTCAGCGGCAACCATTTTCGTACCTTGTTTATTCGAGGCATGCTGCCACGGGATGGTAGACCCGCAGCTGTTCAGTACTGAGGAAAATGGATAATGTTTTATTTCGTCCGTCACTGTTCCACTAGTATAAGATTTTGCCGCAGTGGTTACCGGTTTCGGACTGACACATACATTCTCAAACCACACACCTTGTTACCGACCGTAACTATTGATACAATATGGTGCTAAAGGCCAAGAATAGCTTCTGTACAGACGGTATACGGTAGGCAACAGCAACCATCATTGATGTTACCTTATGTGTCTTTTGCACCTCTCACAGAAAATTATCCATTTTTCTCATTTTCATATCGCCAGAAAAAGGGGGAAAACCAAATAAAACTAATGGACAGCTACATATTAAAACAATAAATTGTGCCATACAGAAATGAAATCTGAACAGGCTTAGATTGGTATGAAAGCATTAAAGCCTTTATAACAGAAAATTTGTAAGGTTAAATGGAAGTGTTTTAACATGCCAACCATTTAGTTCGGATTTGCACAGCTGATTGTCGCTCGATTTCCACAAACCTTTATGCAGTCTTTTTTCAAATCAGTAATATTCGGGTAATGTTCGGGAACATTTCTGAAAATTTGTTAATGAGTTCCATGCAGTTCAGATAACGTCATGAAATATATAACACCCTTTCCAGACTAGTTTTATTTTGGACGAACTGTACATTGTGAACTTGCATAAGACGAATATTATTTCCTAAAAATTAATTAATTACCAAAATAAATTAAAATACTCTAGGTCACTCATACTTTTCGAGGGGACTAGCCTACGGGACGGCTATAGGCCGGATTGGGTCATTTCTAATTGTCAGCACTGCCACCAACAGCAACACAACACTATATTGCACAAACACTCACAACAATCTTCAACACGGTAGCTATGCATTTGACATCACTCAAACGTAGAGAACAGCGATCGCCTCTTCTGGGAGCTTGCCATATCTTTTATCACGTAATAAGTATAGGGATTTTTTTTAACCGACGATGGTCTAATCCTAGACCGAAATCGAACGTCTCTAAAGTATCCCTCTTTTCTCAGAGGTCTACCTAAATTATTCTTATTTAAATTACTTACATCATTTGTTTTCTCCAATCCTCTTCTGAGCTCCTTCTCCTATTTTGTAGCTTAGTTCTCGTACTCTTCTTAGCCGATTATCTTACGCCAGTATTATACCTTTTCCGCAGAAACTTCTCTATTTCATCAAACACACTTTTTCTTATTGTTCGATTTATTGGTTCACTAGTCTTTCGTTATAGTTTAAATATTAGACAATTTTTTATAAAAAAATTTAAAAGTTGGCAATCGTCGTCGTCTGCGTTATTGTTCACATTTCTGCTCTGCAGAATAGTATGTTTTGGAGCTTATCGACGGACATTCTGCTACGCATGATTCCTGAATGGAACAGAGAAGAAGAAAACGGTAGTGGCACCACACTTACCCTCCACCACACACCCTAAAGTCGGTTGCGGAGCTAAATGTAGATGTAGATGTAGAATAATGCCCCTCAATTCTTTCATCGTCGTCATCATCATTTATCGACTGGCCAAAACAAGGAATTCATTTTATTTCTGGCTACTTTACCGATATATATATATCCTTGCTGATTTGTTGTGTTTCTTTGTAAATGAACATATATTACGCACGACAACTGAAAGTGACTCCATTTACTTCAATGTTCTTGATGCGCGGCCCTATTGTTAGGTATTTTGTTATACAGAAATTTAATTTGATTCCAGACTTTTCTTAGTTTCCAGTAACTACCTGATCATTTATTTTGTAATAAACTTACCGGTTTCTAAGATTACCAGATAATTCGCAAACAGAAAAATTAATTAGGAAATCCACTTACATATTGAGATCGTTAAGCAACACTTTTTTAGCCATTATTTTATAACTTAATTGAAGCAAATCTTTAGAAGGATGGGGCTAAGTAGCAGCCTTCATGCGGATAGTATATTGAAAAGTCAGTTTCCAATCGCAGTAAAACTTCAGTTCCAGTTCATAACTTAATGAAAGAGGAATACTCTCGTGCGTAAAGGAATTTGTATTTTGTACAGATCTTGAAAAAGAAAATTTATTTATTTTTTATTTACACGTCAAGTTCCGTAGGACCAAATTGAGAAGCAAATCTCCAAGGTCATGGAACGTGTCAGTACATGAAATTACAACATAAAAGTAATAACAGATAAACATAATATGTTTATGAACCAGAAAAAGGTCAGTCCATAAGTTGAAGTAAACGCAATCAACAATATTCACATAAGAATCAGATTAAGCTTTCAAGAAGTTCTTCGACAGAATTGAAGGAGTGAACCATGAGGAAACTTTTAAGTTTCGATTTTAAAGCGTGAGGATTCCTCCTAAGATTTTTGAATTCGAGTAGTAGCTTATTTAAAATAGATGGAGCAGTATACTGCACAACTTTTTGCACAAGAGTTAAGGAAGTCCGATCCAAATGCAGGTTTGATTGATTTCTGCCGAGTATTAAATGAGTGAAAGTTGCTTATTCTTGGGAATAAGCTAATATTGTTAACAAGAAATGACAATAAGGAAGATATATATTGAGAGGCCAATGCCAAAATACTTTATTGCTGGAACCGCCTGTTTCTGAGCCAAAAATACGGTTCTAGGCGCTTCAGTTTGGAGCCGCGCGACCGCTACGGTCGCAGGTCCGAATCCTGCCTTGGGCATGGATGTGTGTGATGTCCTTAGGTTAGTTAGGTTTAAGTAGTTCTAAGTTCTAAGGGACTGATGACCTGAGATGTTAAGTCCCATAGTGCTCAGAGCCATTTGAACCATTTGAGCCAAAAATATCCTTTTAGGATGGGAAGAGTTACCCTAAAATATAATACCATACGACGTAAGCAAATGAAAATAAGCAAAGTAGACTAATTTCTGTGTCGAACGATCACTTACTCCACTTACTGTTCGAATAGTAAAAATGGCACCATTAAGTCTTTGAACAAGATCATAAAGTGGGCTTTCCATGACAATTTACTGTCTATCTGAACACCTAGAAATTTGAAATGTTCACTTTCACTAATCACACACCCATTCTGTGAAATTATAACGTCAGGTTTTGTTGAATTGTTTGTGAGAAACTAAAAACGTCGTCTTGCTGTTGTTTAGAGTTTCTACAAGCCATGAACTTAGGTCACGAACTGCAGCGTTTGAAACTGAGACGATGTTGCACACAACATCTTTTACTACCAAACTATTGTCATCAGCAAACAGAAATATTTTAGAGTTACCTGTAATACAAGAGGGCATATCATTTATATAAATAAGGAACAGGAGTGGCCCCAACACTGATCCCAGGGGCACCCCCCACAATAAAAGTACATAAAAATTTTACTACTTAATTTGTCACCTTCCCCCATCTCTGGTAGGTGGAGTACTTCTTTGCACGGTTCTGTGTTTATGTGTAATAAATTTCAGACTATATGCAGATTTTTAGATGCTATGCCAGACAATACTTCATACGTAAGAAAGGGTAAAAAACTAAAAGGTAAAGAAGAACTGCAAGATAAATATTTATGTCGTACACAGAAACTCTTTCCTGACAACTGTAATGACAAAATTCGAGGAGTGTTTTGAGAATGACGTGAAGGGAGCACTTGAAGATATTGGTAAGCAGAAGTATGAGAAAAGTTTATCCGAAACCCTTGAGGTGGGGGACGTTGGCAACTACGGAGTGTATTAAGACTCAAGTATAAAAACAACATCCGTAATTATTGAGTTCACAAATAACATTTATTTTTATTTGCATATAATTTTTGAGTGATCGCATACGCAGCCCCCCTTCCCCTTTCCCCCTCCCCCCTACGCACCCAAAAAAATTCAGTTGCGTTGCAACTGTTTTCTGAAGTCATGACTAAAGTAGGTCAGTGTGATCGCAGGTTTTTCATTTCATCTTTCTATGCTGGAGTGAATTATTTTGGGGTGTTGTGATTTAATGGCTTGCATAATCATTCCGTAGTATATTTTCACATTTGGAATTATCTCCTATGTCAGCACTCCTTTACCCGAAATTCTCAGATGTATTCATCACAATATGGTATGTTTCGTGGATCTGTAAGTCATCCATTCGATGCTAGTTGTACATTGTAAGTAAACAAGGATTGTACATCACTTACTACCTAAAATCATCACTTCATAACTGCTAAACAAAATCGTACTTATCTGAGTCCAGGCTGTACCCAACAATAAAATTTGAAACGTTCTCCAACTCCTCCTCCAGTGCTGTTTTCTGTCTCTGGAACAAGCTACCTAGCATTCTGCATATTATTCGATGCCTGGTTCCATTTAAGAAAAAGCTGAAACATTCCCTTTTTTTAATTCGCCGCACACAGTTCGAGGCTTTACTACTTTTAAGAAAAGTAATTAATGTGGACACCCTTTTTTCTCTGACAAACACTGAAGAAAGCACTCACGTTTTCCTCCAGATGTCCTGCATTGTATTTTGTTTTTCCAATAAGTCATGTAATATTTTCTTCTACTTTCTGTACGAGATTACTGTTGTTACACCACTCCCCAGTGTTCCTCTTTCTCTCCATTTCTCATCTGTCTTCTGGCGTCGTATGCTATCGCAGCCCACGGTCTAAACCTACCTCCCACAAGTCATCTACACTGGGCGATTCAGTTAGCACTGCCAGTGCGTTTTATGCAACCAGCAACACCTTCAAATAACACGCACGCTACGTGCAAAATATTCGTTTGAAAAAGTGAGCAGGACCTTTTTCTACGAAATTTAATGTAGTAAATTTTGTACTGGGATATATATTTAATAAAGGCTGTAGTTTTTGAATTATTCAAGAAAAACTTATAAAAGTGATCTTCAAACACGTTTTTCATGAACAAATCTAAAACCATAGCCTCCAAAGGAAACGCATCCCAGTACACAATTTAACTGTATTAATTTCTGGGAAAAAGCCCTATTCATTTTTTTTCTGTAGGACAAATAGTACGTGCGTAGCGAGTGAGAGAATATGTTAACTTAGTAGATGGTTTTTGAAGGCACTGCGTGTCGCATAAAACCCAGGGGTAGAGGCTGCAGAATCAGGCTGTAAATTCTACTCTTCATAAACAAAAATGAACTGGGCTGTTTTCTGCTTAAACTATTATTATTTAAATTTGCTGCCATCAATATTTCTAAAGAATGGATACCATACTTTACACACCGCCAGTCGTAAAAGTACCGGTAATGGATTCACTGAAAACTGAGAAGATTAGTGCGATGATTTTAATCCTTGAAGTGTTTACAGGCTCCTCCTACACATTGAGTACAATGCACAGAATGTTTGTACAATCATATGAGCTTGTGAGAACAACCATATGAGCTTATGAGAAAACGCCGTTTCGGGATGTTGTTCATCTTCCGCAGCACATTCACACCTTTTTCGGTTTGGTAAACAATCAGAAACCCGTTCCGTTTTTATCGTTTTGTGATGGGTTTACAGTGGCAATACCAAGTCTCGTCAGCTATGACGTTTTTTCTAGAAAAGGGAAGTCCACATTTTTCACTACAATCAAGTTGTACCAGGTGTTCATCATGAGTCGACGTATTGGTTTGGGACGCAAGGTATGGGACTTAACATCTGAGATCATCAGTCCCCTAGACTTCTTTCCTTCGCTTTCGCTTACGCCATAGTACCGCAGCGATCGCAGGTTCGGCGCGGTTACAACGGATTTGGCTGTTATTTATTTTTCTATCTCACTATGTGAGCACCCGTATATCCGCCGTCTGGCCCTCTCATACATCTGGTCTCCTTTTCAATCTCCATACAACACATTTACAACTGACCATGTCCGCCGTATTGCATTCTTTCCTTCGCTTTCGCTCACGCCATAGTCTCGCAGCGATCGCAGGGTCGGCGTAGTGACAACGGATTTGGCAATGTTAGCTTTAGGGGTGGCTGGATGCCCTTCCTGCTGTCATCCCGTACCCCTCAGAACGGCATCAGTGTACCCCAACTGTCTGCGCCTTGTGTAAATCGTGAAATAGTGCGGACGTGTTTCAAATGCCTGTGACGCGTGGAACTGAGGCGGAAATTGGGGACCAGCTCGGTATTCACCTAGCAGGATGTGGGAAACCGCCTAAAAACCACGTCCAAACTGGCCCGCACACCGGTCCTCGTCGTTAATCCTGTGGGCGGATTCGATCCGGGGCCGGCGCGCCTACCCGAGTCCAGGAAGCAGAGTGTTAGCGCGCTCGGTTACCGTGACGGGTCATCAGTCCCCTAGACTTACAACTACTTAAACCTAACTAACCTAAAGACATCACACACATACGTGCCCTAGGCAGGATTCCAACCTGCTATCGTAGCAGCAGCTTTCGGACTGAAGCGCCTAGACCCGTTCGTCCACAGCGGCCGGCCATCTCTAAAATATTTTGTAGAATATCTTGAGAAACGTTCAGATTGCTGCCTCACTGTGATTTATGATACAACAACGACGATATTCTATGGCCATATATCCACTGTTTGACACTGCCTAGCTCACGGCTGACTCATAATGCACATCTGTTGTTCACATTTGTTAGTTCAAGCTGGCACCGTAGTTACCGCTCTGATTTCACTTGTACGCCAGGAATAGTATCAGCTTCGGAACTTTTTGGACGGAGAGCATGTATCTGTAGTAGAACTAGGTTTACTGTCCAGGAAGGCTATTAATCTGCCCCTTTTCTGGTACGCAACTCCACACATTTTTTCCTCCCTCATTCTTCTCAGTGCCACTTCATTCCCAACTTTCTCTCTCTAATTAATATTCGACAGCCTCTAAAACGTAAGCAGCAACGCCAAGACTTCCACAGCGCGTACTGCAGCGTATTGCTTTACAAGATTCGTCGCTGCTGTACCGGCAGAGAAAAAACGAGATGGTGCAGAGAACTGGAACGCTGTAGCGGGCGGCGCACTGCGCTGCAGAGGCGACGCATATCGTCCGGGTACGGCGACGGTATCTGCGGCCCGCCGCGGGCGAGAGCCAGTATTTAGGGGACGCCGGCCGTTATGGCGGCCGGAATGTTGATAACAGCCGTAATTAATGAAGAGGCCGCACGTCCCCCGCGGCGCCACTGCCGCCGTCATGTCGCCGCAATTTATACGTCGACGTGGACGTGCGCGCCTAATTTATACTGCCCGCAGCACGGCGCGGTAAACGGAGATGACGGCCGGCTGGGCTGTAGCGCGGACAACCACTCTGCCCCCAGGCTGCGAGCGGGCGCCGCGCAGCACACGCGCTTCTGGGAAACGTGGCCGACCCAGCCGGCATCTGATTCTCTGTCCGGGAACACAACAACGGCACCTGCAGCGGCATTATTTATTTAGCCTCATCCTGTGTCGCGCATTTACACATCACATGAACAGCTTAGGCTCTTCGTGTCGACTTTTACGGCGGACCAGGAACACAGCATGTCACGCACTCAGAACAGCTACACTTCACAGATCCGTTTTTTTTTATAAATCCACGTATAAAGCAGATGAACATATAAGGTGGATTTAGACAGTCCGCAATAGTCTGATAACTGAATGCTTCACACTCAGAAGGGCGGAGGTTCAAATCGCTGCGCGATCTTCTAGATTCGTGTTTTCCGTGGATTCCTTGAATCTCATAAGCATAGGTCGGTATGGTTTCACTGACATAAAAACATCTGGTTTCACACTATGGACTCACACTGGAAATGGAAATTTGTGGTAAGGTCTAATGGGACCAAACTGCTGAGGTCATCGGTCCCTAAGCTTACACACTACTTAATCTCACTTAAGCTAACTTACACTGAGGACGACACACACAACCATGCCCGAGGGAGGATTCGAACCTCCAACGGGGGAAGCTACGCGGACCGTGACAAGACGCCCAAAACCGCTCGGCTACCCCGTGCGGCCGATTTACATTAATGTGACCACCTGCCAAAAGCCTAAATGAACATCTTTGCAGCGTGGACAGAGGCGAGATGTGCAGAAACGGTCATGAGGTTCCCTAAGGGATGTGGAATCAAGCCGGCTCCAGTGCCATGGTCAGCTGCGTTAGATTTCTCGGATGATCCATTGCGCGAACAGCCAGATCGAGGTGGTCCCATACATTCTCAATTGGTTTTAAACCCACGGAGTTTTAAATCCACAGGAGGACGGTAAACACAGTCTGGTGCTCTTCGATCCACACAAGTACGCTATGAGCCAGTGTGACACATTGTATTGTCCTGCTTGCAGATGTCGTTGTGCCGAGGAAAAACAAACTGCATGTAAGGGTGGACATGTTAACCAAGGACAGATGGATACTTGTTCATCTGTAGTGCGTTCCAGAATGACGAGATCAGCCAGGGAATGCCCACGTAAAAACGTTCCTCAGACCACAACACTCCCCCCTCCGGTCTGGACCCTCTGCTTTCGTACGTTTCTTGGCGCAAAACGTGGATCTTCTGTAAAGGCCTTCTGCCACCACTCGGTGGACCTCCAGTTGCGGTACTGACGTATAAACTCCAGCCTTCGCGCCGCTGAATAGCAGTCACCATGGGTGCATGAACCAGGCGGCTGCTGTGATGACCCGTATGTGGCGATATTCGAGGAGCAGACGCTGTTGGTACTCACCTCGTCCATATGGGTGGTCAGTTGTTCAACAATTACACGTCCATGCGCCTGTACACACGTCCACAGCCGTCGTTCAACCCCGTCATCTATGACCCCTATTGCACTATACTTGCCTTGGCATCACTTTTGTATAGTGCCTTTTTGTCATGCCCGGAGTAGTTTAACCACGGCGGCACACCAACAGTTTAAAAACTTTGCCGTTTCATAAATGCTTCACCCTTGGCCCGAAAGCCAAAAATCGTGACTTTTACGACTTGAGATAAATCGCTCCGTTTCAGCAATATAAAAATTCCCCCGATTATCATTCTGGACCTTCCACTACCAGTATGGGTACCTGCCACCTGTGAGTGGTTACCTCACTTTGAAATCGAATATAGGCGTTGGTGACAGTTAAAATGGCTCTCAGCGCTGTGGGACTTAACATCTGAGGTCATAAATCCCCCAGAACTTAGAACTACTTAAACTTAACTAACCTAAGGACATCACACACATCCATGCCCGACGCAGGATTCGCACTTGGGACCGTAGTAGTCGCGCGGTTCCGGACTGAAGCGCCTAGAACCGCTCGGGCACCGCGGCCGGCTTGGTGACAGTAATGGGGCTCTAGTGGCTATAAAATGCTGTCTTGCTACTGCACCTTCTGGGTCGTATGGTTTTGCTTTTATACAATGCAGGCTTGCTAGTGAATCTTCTGGTGATATAAAATCTAATAATACCGTACCAATAGCCGTTATTTTAATATTGTTTCATTACTTTCGACGTTCTAATCACGTCATCTTCAGGCCGGTCACATGAGCGACACCAAGTACCATTCATTCACGTACAAGACGAGGCACCAATTATCGTACGTCGTTTCGTAGGTATCCGAACTCCATGAGCATGTGTACTCTTCACACAGCAGCTGATAACAGATGTATGAAGAACACACATGCTCATGAAGTTCGGACATCTACGCAACTTTGTGTTATACATCAACGAGTGGTCATTCATGCGAGAGTCCTGAAGGTGGCCGTAGCGGAGGTTCGAGTCGTCCATCGGGCATGGGTGTGCATGTTTGTCCTTAGGATAATTTAGGTTAAGTAGTGTGCAAGTTTAGGGACTGATGACCTTATCAGTTAAGTCCCATAAGATTTAACACACATTTGAACATATTTACAACAAACAATATCAAAACAACGGCCGTTGGTTCAGTATTATCACGTTTCATCAACCAGCTACTGTTCCACGCTCCTGGACCCAACATGGAGCTACATTTTCTGGATCGTATGGTCGAGGTATGCGAATTCTTTTTGTTCCAGACGTTTCGTCCACAGGTCCAAAGTGCTTCTGATTCAGTCGACGACAGTCAGTGGAACCAGAGGCACCTCTGGAAATGTCCGAAACAATTTTGTCGTGACAAAACCTGGGAGGTTCATCAGCAACTATGGCTCACTTATGTTCCCAATTACGCCTACATCTACGAACAAACTCCATGAGATCTGTACAATATTTGTTTGTATCAATATCATACCTGTAGATCTTCTTTCATTTTCCATTCTTGTATTACTGTTTTTATACTTGGTATAACAAACCAGAGAGACATATGTTATTATACAATACGCAGCCAGTTATTTATCAGGCGCCACGTTAAACTTATGTAATTTAAAATAAGAGTAAACACATCATAATACATATGGGGAGACACAATATATGTCATATATCAATAGTAATGCTTTATCACATAGCATACACACACGATGAATATTTTATAACCTAGTGTAGCCAGTTATTGTGCCAGGCGCAAAAGTGGATCTCTAAAACACTAACCTAGAATTAAGTGGACTATGATGTAAACATACTTCAGTAAGTAACCTTGGGATGCACTGCACACTGATGTCGGACTCGAGGTCACCTTCCGAGACCTCCTTCCTGGGTAGTGCAGGTGAAGGTAACTCTAATACTCCGTCTATCTTTACCTCGTTTATGGCTCTTCTTAAACCGTTTTTTTTATAATTTTCTGTTTCCAGTATGATTTATCATAGGTTAATAGATGTAATACAACTGACGTTCACACAAAGAAAGAGGACAAAAATCTCCACAGGGTCCCACCTCCACATGGTGCTGTATGGACTATGGAGTCCTCGGCCTCAGGTGTGTAGCGTGAGAGCTGCGTGGTAGTTGGCCGTTGGTCCCGGCTAAGTGGACTGAATGGAGCACTACGGCACGCACAAAGATTATCAGATGGCGGGCCCTAGTTGTCCAAATGCAGCATAAAAAATGCAGCATGTCGTCATGACTCTGTAATTCAGTTTTCTCGGATTACAGGTTCCCAAAATTTACCCTAGTTCGAGCTTGTGATTCGTCTTGTTGTTGACGTTATATTCTAAATCTTTCTTCCTTCCAATCAAATGATAACATATGTTAAACAGGTGTTAGTTAATTCCACGTCCTACATATTGCTCATACGGCATCTGCCCAAATGATTTGCGTGTATGCATAGCTGCTTGCTGGCCACTTATAGTTTATTATAATGGGCAAAACTTCGACGTTTGTCGATGTTATTGTAATCTGTCAGAGACTGTAAAGGACTAGGAACAGCAGGTGAATGGAATGGACAGTGTCCTGAAAAGAGAAAGATTAACAAAGGTAATGGAATGCAGTCGAATTACATCTGGCGATGCTGGGGTTATTAGTTTAGGAAATGAGCCACTAAAAGTAGTAGATGAGTTTTGCTTTGTGCACAGCAAAATAACTTATCACTGCCGCAGCATGGAGGATATAAAATGCAGACAACAGTAAGAAAAGCGTTTATGAAAAAGAGGAATTTCTTAACATCTAAGATCAGTTTTGGGGCTACGAAATCTTTGATGAAGTTTGAGAGATTGCAGGGCACTCTCACTTCTGATTCGGTGTAGGGAATACGATCTATGGCGACTTGACTTCATACATTGTGATGAAATGGTGGACAGCAGTTTATGGTCTTGTTTGCATGCTCTAGCGAAAGAAATACGGTAAGCTTTAACTGCGTTCAAAGGAACAGTGTGCCGACTTAAATGACTGCAGTAAAAGCATGGTGTTGGTGGGGCGACAAAGCGCGTATTTTTCTGGAGAACGAATGAGACATTTCCAGAAGGCCCATGCCGCGGTCGTATTGTGCAGAAATACATTAAGCTTGGCGCCACGGACAGGGGCAGACGTCCAGGTATATGGCCTAGTGCCGAAAAGTCGCCGACAGCGCATTGTAGCTCTTGTTAGCGAGCAAACCGCCAAAAGAAATGTAAACGTTCTGCAAATGTACGTGGGACAGAAAAACTGGCGCCCACACTCTGTTTCAAAACTTGTTTTCGTCAATGCGATTTTATGGCCATTCCTTTGCAAACCTTGAAATGGACACAACAGACTATCTCCCCTAACAAGCTGTTTGGAGGGCTGTGCTTCCGCCCTGTATTGTGTTAGCAAAAGACATGGCAAACGTGTGGGAAAGAGGCCGCAAAGTAGATTTTTTTCCGTTTTCTGCCAATTAACTTTAAGTCCCTGATTGGTCAGATCGGTTTGCAGTGCAAAGACCATTCACTGAGCTTAGAATGCTGGACTCCAGCTCGTGATTGGCTTGTGCGAAATTGGGGAAAGTCAAAAAAGAGAAATGTGCTTTTGGAACCGAGCTGAGGAGGCAACAGAAAGAGGGAGATCGTCACCCTTGTACAAGTCTCTTGTACTGGCGCTTCGCTAGTGAAGGACTGCAGGTCTCTACCTAAATGGTGAGACTTGTGCCCTTTGTTAGAGCGCAACTTAGAGCCTGTGTCAGTCACCTTCTGAACAGTCTGAGGTACTGCTTATATCATCATGGTCATGAGTGACGCGTGGATGTTCTTATTTGTCTTGAGTCACCCGTCTAAACATTTGACATATTCCGACACGTATAGTCGTGGCACCGAGTCGAATTGGTTTGGCAGACCAGCAAACAGGTCCACCTGCACACTGGAATCCGTCGGGGCTTCAGAGGCTGTTACGGAAGTACCTTCATTCTGAATTAACTGAACGCTAGACCAATTACTTGCATTTTTCGGGAACATGCATTTAATAACAGATTGCAACTGTCCATGACTTCAGTCGCTGAACATATCGTAGTGAGTTGTCTCGAGCAATGGGATGGTAAAGTATTCACTGCTGCGATGTAGGGCTATAATATCTATTTCTCAGAACCCTGTTCTTTCGAACCATATTTTTCCTTTTTTTTTTTTGTATGGTAGAATAAAAGATGCTTGATGGTGCTGTAGTTTGATGCCATAACCTGTATTCACGTGTATGAAGTGAGACAGTTCGATTAGTGTTCTGGTTAGTGTCGTGTGTCGATCCCCAGCAGATCACTTTGGTCACCATAGATCCCATTTTGGTAAGGCTTCTGTTAAATAAATATTTTTGTATGATGTTTCTTTAATAATTTTGTTGGCTTGTCTTGTTTAAGATCAATAAATCGACTGTCAAACTAGACTTCTTCCTGAGTTCTGATTAACAGTTCCTTCACATTCGTATGCAGTCTAGATCAGAGAAATAAGGAGTAGCTTTTTCATTTGGTGTCCAGTGCGTGGATCTTTTACTGCATTAACAGTAATCGTCTTTCAAGGTATTTGTGTGCAGTGCAACCTTCTATGGAAGTGAAATGTGGACGATATGCAGTACAGACAATAAGAGAATAGAAGCTTTTGAAATGTGGTGCAGTTGAATAATGCTGAAGATTACATGGGTAGATCGTATAACAAATTTGGAAATACTGAATCATATTGGGTAAAAAGGTAATGTACAGTGCAACCAGACTAAAAGGAGTTGTTTGATAGGATACGTACATACTGAAGTATGAAAGAATTGTCAGTTTGATAATGGAAAGAAATGTGAGAGGTAAAACTTGAAATGGGGTACCAAGCCTTGAATATAGTAAGCTGGTTCAAAAGGCTGTAGGTTGCTTGTAGGTACATGTGGGGATATGAAGAGGTCCGCACAGGATAGACAAGTGTGTACAACTGCATTAAATAAGCCTTCGGACTGAACACTAAGACACATAGCACCAATACATCACTGTAGCATAACTTACAAAAATAATAATTTACGTTATAAAATCTAAATGTGCACTCATCACTACCAGCATTTCACTCAGCACTACGGTTGCGAACACTGGTCTGGGGGCTGTGGCTATGACAACGTGAACGACTGAAAGAAACGTATTTCCTTCACATAGAGGGAAAAGCTGTTTCTTTCAGTCGTTTCCGACTACGTTGGAGCGTACGTTGTAATTCCACGTAAGTCCACTGTTGACGTGTGTAGAGTTAAAACATGCGCTCCTAGCCAAAGCTGGTTATCATAATAAAATAGATGTTTTTGCGGCCGAGACTGCTTGTGTCCATTTTTAAAGTACATTTTGCCAGACAACTGCTCTCCACAAGAGATGTTAGTAATCTTGCAGCGGATTGTTTCCTAGTGTAAGGTCTTTCCCTTTCTGTCTCGCTTACTAAAGTGGCTGTGGTTTTGTCAGTTTTATCTGTTGACATAGGGGCCATGTCAGATCTGTTATTGACAGCAAGTGTAGTCAGCTCTTGAATGTGGAATGCTCTCCGCACCCGATCAGTCCTCAAGTCCCTCCATGTGTAATAGCCGTTAGGAGAGCAACTGAAAAGTCTTTTGTGTTGGACAAGACTTGTAATTTTCTGTAATTCCTTGCAGTACTAATACTGCTTTCATGTTCCTTTATTTTCCAAAACTTGTTTGTAAACATAGAAACTGATAAACTAAAAATATAAACGCTTATAGTAAAATGTTCGACGAGAGGATCGGCCTGTGATTCATCACTACTCCTCAGGTCTTCCTTCGTTTTATTGCAGTCATCTCTCGTGGCAAACCTTCCTGTGAATAACACAAAATTGTTAATGACGGGAAGTTTCGAACCCGAAACTGCAGTTCGTCAGTGAGGCATCTCGGCAACTCAGCCGCAGAGCAGAACCTTGAAATGACACAAAGACTGCAGGGTCGAACTCATCTCATTATCTTCACTTACAAGGAGACGACCCGTCAGTCGGATTTTTTAAATTTCCTGTATTTATGGCATGTGTAGTTCAGAACACACTCCCCAAAAGCATTTCAAAAAAGCTCTAAAATGCCCGATATAAGGCTGTTTTCACGACAGGCTAGATGACTCCCTCAGTAGTAGTCGGAATACGGTAATCGGGTAATTAGTGGATTGTTGATTTGAATCTCACTACGGCTTTTCATTCCTTTTATTTGTTCGTTCAATTAGAATACATACATCATTTAAATATAAAATTCATAAATATACGCTAAGTAACACATATCTAATGATTATTTTTCACGAACAATGCGCGCTTTCTTGTTTTGAATTAGATATCGCACACGCTGCAAAAAAATTTGTTGTTATCTGCATTTTATAAAAGACTGATTTTAAAAATTATTTCATTTAAAGACTTTACAAATTATTATCAGTCTTTTTTAAATATCTATTATTAAGAATCTAATTTTTCAATGGAAACTAGAATTTCGCGTGTGATATGTAATTAGAAACAAACATTTGAGTCAATTAATATATTTTTGATGAATTTAATATGTAAATGAGGTATTCAAATTGAATGAAAAAACAAAACGAAAAAAAAGCATAGCGAGATCCGACCCAGAGATCCATTGATAACCTGATTACCATTCTCCACCGCTAGCAAGTGAAAAACATGGGCCGTCCTGAAAATGGCCTTAAAGATGGTAAATTAACGTTCCTTGGAAAAAATCGAAGTCGAATTTCTCGAGAACGTTTGAGAGCCACATCGAACTGATATCTGAGTTCTGAAATTCACGTATCATAAATATACAAAACTACAAAAATCTGATTGGTAGGTGATCTTCTAGTCTGACACAAGCTGAAGAGGCAGCGATACGAGACAGAAGGCTAAGACCAAAGGTAATGGTAAAAGGTTCGCACAATTTATTCTCCACAGTCGATTTTTCTAAACCAAGTCTGCTACTCGTCCTAGAAGTAGGTGCCCAGGTGCTCCCATGTCCCCTCACCACCAACACAAAATCCTTGCTCCTACCTTTGACTGAAAGCAAGTCTGTGAATAGCCCTGCGCTCTACCAAAACTATAGTTCGGTAGTTTTCGTAAGCTATGTAAGTGACGTAGTGAATGATAGGATTACCGGTAGTATTGGTGGAATGGGTAGGGAAAGAAGTATAAATGAATCCGCTAGAGAGAAAATGGAAACTGACGACTTTTCTTTTTTTTCTTTTTTGTCTGTTTGGTTGTTTGTTGTGCACATAACTAGTATCGCACATCTATCTGCGTTAGTCGAGTGCATATTTAGTCGAGTGCATATTTTATATTCTTACAGAACATAACTCGCAATTTATAAGTAATAGTAACTAGTTGGTGAAGTGACTTCCGCGCTTTTATGTAACCAATTCATTTAGTTCTGATGCAAGTACAGTTTACATGCACAAGCGTAAAAAATATCTACGATAATTGTCCGCAGCTCGTGGTCGTGCGGTAGTGTTCTCGCTTCCCACGCCCGGGTTCCCGGGTTCGATTCCCGGCGGGGTCAGGGATTTTCTCTGCCTCGTGATGACTGGGTGTTGTGTGATGTCCTTAGGTTAGTTAGGATTCAGTAGTTCTAGGGGACTGATGACCATAGATGTTAAGTCCCATAGTGCTCAGAGCCATTTGAACCATTTTGATAATTGTTGTTATTTTGTAATCAATAGAAAGTTCTTCAACATGATCAAAGCCAAGAGTTTCCTGCTATTATTGACAAATGCAGAAGTTGTTTATGAATAAAAGAAACTTGTTTTATACGAGTTCAACACAGCACACATTTTTTAAATAAATTTTACGTTTTAGTTGAGAAAATTGTGTTTCCTAACGTTATAAGACAAATCAGGTTCGTTTTCTTTATTATTGCTACAACTTCCCTCTGTTTCACATTGCAAATCAACAATTTTCGAAAAAAATCTGCATTAACATTGACAATTTCAGTTTTGCCATAAATCTGTTTATTCTTAAGTAACAGACAGAAGGATAACCACGTTGGACAAAAGTGTTCCGTAGGTTACCTGGCCGTTTATAATCGTATATTCTCACTCAGTTTCTAGACAGTTCATCATTTCCGGTTTCTAGGGGAATCGAGTGAGACAATGATCGCATACGTAAAGAAAGCGATCCTTATGAGGTAGCACCTGACAGATATGCAACAAATCCAACATGCAGGTAATGTGGGTAGACCATACTGACAAAGCTAACGAGAAAAACTACCATAGTCTACGCTTACTTACAGTAGCCTACGGTAGTTCTACAACTCTACGTTGATGTAACCTATCTGATTACTTACATAGTTAGGTTGTCTGATGGAAAAATCTGGTACATTATTATGTCAGTTTAAATTAAGATTTTATTAAAGAAAGTATCTCGGGTCACCACCTGAATTGACCTTCCACTTAATTACCTTGAATGCTTGCTTGTAAATAAATGTTAATTAGTGGATACGCTATAATTCGGAAAATATTAATGAAATTTTGATTACCTTGCTAAGTTTTGATTAACTGTGAAGGAGAATCAGCTTGGAAAATGCTCTTAAACCTCCTAAAAATCATTCACGTGTGGACTGAGCTAGCCTGGAAGAGCTTCGACGTCAGAAATGGCATTTACTACACATATATTTCATGATTACGTCTTTAGCACGAGAAGCCCATGAACAAACGCATGTTTAACAAAAAAAAAAAAAAAAAATTAACCTACCGTGGAGTGACAGTGCTTAAACATTGTTGTTAAAAAGATCCGAAATGCATACATGAATAACACGGTTATTATGAATCGGGAGTCCCGTGGGAAAGATAGATCACACACGCATACATTCAGACTAACTATTCATCACAGACAAAGTCTTGATTAATAATTTAATAAGGGAAGCAAGGGCCAAACTGAGTTAGAGACCAGCCTTGATGGTCGAAAAACTTTAACAGAAAATTATTTCCCAAATTTATAAACAAAATACGCTAGAGTGCAATTAAAAACAATGAATAGGAACTATATCTATTGAGTAATTCTTCCAAAAGTCACCGATCAATAACAACCACATAGATGCCTTATACAACGAAAACTCGGTGAAATATGACACAAATTCACGACAAGGAAGATTACGAAATCAAATAATATAATTCGAGAACTTACTTAAGAAAGCAAACAGGTTCATACGCACTAGTAGAATATTAAAACACTCTCTTACGAGAAAAAAGAAAACACCTGGGAAAGGCTACCAAACGTGCACAAAGAAATGTCATTCAAATCTGTACGAAACGCAGTGACCCTTTTCTTAACATGACTACCGAATGTTAAAACTATGCGCACTGCTCATAATCAGTTCCAAGATTTATTCAGGAATCTAGTCACATTCATATATTCATGTGGCCTCGTGCTTCACAACCACAAAGTTATAGAGCACAAATAAAACACTGTTATAAGTTCCAAAAATAGCAAAATTATTGTCGGTACCTGCATACGCAAGGTACCCCGAGTTACAGACCAATAGCTAAAACTTGCTCAGAAGTGAATTAAGGACTCAGTTAAGTAGAAACGTACACATTCAGAAAATTACAGCTCTTGTAACCAAAACTAGATGTTACATGTTCGACGATTCCCAGAGCAGAAGGGCTGCCCGCTACTCACCCACAGACCTTGCCGTGGACCGGAAGCCGACGCACAGATAATGTGCGCATTCTATCTGTGCCAACTTAACAGAAGCGATGGATCATGGCTCGCCGGTGTCTGACCCAGAAGAGTTCCCCTTTTCTACATACAAAATTTGACTAAGCTGTCCCTACATTCAGAGAAACTTGCCCCAAGTCCAAAGACATGTACACTGAAGAGCCAAAGAAACTGGTACGCCTGCCTAATATCGTGTAGTTTCCCCGCGAGCACGTAGAAGTGCCGCAGCGCAACGTGCTGGAGGAAACTGTAACAATGAATTCTGCAGGGCTGTCCATAAATTCGTAACAGTACGAATGGGTGGAGATCTCTTTTGAACAGCACGTTGCAGGGCATCCTACAAATGCTCAATAATGTTCATGTTTGGGGAGACTGGTGGTCAGCGGCAGTATTGAAACTCAGAAGAGTGTTCCTGGAGCTACTCTGTAGCTATTCTCGGCGTATAGGGTGACACATTGTCATGCTGGAAATGCGCAAGTCCGTCAGAATGCACAATAGGCACTAATGGATGCAGGTGATCAGACATGATGCTTACGTATGTGTCACCTGTCAGAGTCGTATCTAGACACGCTCCACACCATTACAGAGTTTCCCCCAGATTTAACAGTCCCCTGCTGACATACATGGTCCATGGATTCATTAGGTTACCTCCTTTCCCGTACATGTCCATGCGCTCGATATAGTTTTAAACGAGACTCGTCCGACAGTCATCAACTGTCAATTGCGGTATTGACAGGCCCAGCTGCCGTGTAAAGCTTTCTGTCTTGCACTCATCAAGAGTACACCAGTGGGCCTTCGGCTCCGAAAGCCCACATCGATGACGTTACGTTGAATGGTTCGCACTCTGACACTTATTGATGGCCCAGCATTGAAACCTGCAGCAATTTGTGGAAGGGTTGCACTTCTGTGACGGTGAACGATTCTCTTCAGTCGTCTTTGGTCCGCTGTTGCAGAATTTTTTTTCGGCCGCAGTGGCATCGGAGATTTGATGTTTTACTGGATTCCTGATACTGGCGGCACACTCCTGAAATACTTATATGTATATGGTGTCTGTTCTTGAGGACATGTCCTGCAGCCGTCTAAATTAGAATTATATTAATACCTTCAGCTGCTGACGGGCGTTGATATATATCAACGGGTACAGGTGAAATTGTGTGCCCCGACCGGGAGTCGAACCCGGGATCTCCTTCTTACATGGCAGACGCTCTATCCATCTTTTTTTATTATTTTTTTCTCTCATTTTTTCTTTCTTTGTTTGTTTTCATTCGGTTTTTCTTTTTTTAGTTTTATTTCTTTTCCTATTTTTTGTTTTTTGTTTGTTTCTTTTTTAATTTTTTGCTTTTTTTATTATTTGCTCTGCAAACCTTTTCTTTTTTTATATATGGAAAAAGGCGTCTTTCAGTTACGACAAACAAAATTAGAATGTACATCCGTAGCAACAACAGAACAAGAGTTCCTTCTGAACTATGAAATAGAATTTGAAACTAATAGTGTAATGATAGATAATAAAGAAAGAAAAATGTAACCAAATCCCGCACGCCATTCCATGTGTATGGCCCATCGGCGTACAGATTCCATGTTCCAAATTGGTACAACATATCGCAGCGCTTGGAGCCCAATGAAGGCGGTCATTCTCTGTCCGGTACTCCCCAACTGTGAGGGGGGTTATCGAAGACACTGTGCAAATAGTTCGCAAATAGATGTCGGTATCGGGGCGTACACTCAAGTGGGTTATGTCTGTCCTGGAGAAATTGCCAGTAATCAAGCACCATCTTCGCATTATCTCGAAAGAAGTAGTATATGGACATGCCTTTAAACCATGTGAGAGCGTGAGTCTTCGCAGGTGGGAAATAAGTATCCTCTGGACAAAGGAGGAGCCGTGGCTCAATAGTGCGAGGCGCGATACGTAGGTACCAGGCGAGGATCTTCTGCACTAGCAGCCATACCTCTAACGCCGATCCACATGTTAAACGGTGTTCGTCGGTATCCACGAGGTGGCAACGTGGGCAAAGGGGGGGAATCCGTCATCCCAATAGCGTGCAGCCTTTGTCGTGTTACAACTTTCCCGTTCACCACCTGGTACCACGCAGCTCGTACCCGCGTGGGGAGGAACGGCTTCTGGACCGCTCTCCACACTGCAGGCCATAGGGTCGTATGGCTCTTCCTCTCAATCACATTGCGAGGGATGGACCTTAGCAGCAGTCTGTAAACGTCTTTCGCCTTGGGAGTGCGAGTGTTGGAAAGGTCTGGGTGCACGTAACTATACTCTAGAATAAACGCCGAGAGGTGCGAGAGTGAGGGTGTAATGTGCGCAACCGTGACAGGTGGCAGAAGAGACGCCGGCAGCAATTCCTCTAACAGACGTCCCGCAAGGGAAGCATCTGTGTGGGTCCACAATTTCATCATTGTGCACAAGTATAATGCTGTAGCCCTCGCTCGTACATTTATAAGTCCCAGTCCGCCATCAAGCGGAGGGATGGTGAGTGTTTCGTAGCGGACTTTGAATAGGTGTCCGGCGGTAAGGTAATATCCAAACGCTGCTTGCAGTCTGTGTGCCATCGCTGTCGATATCGGTAGGACCTGGGCCATATGGATCATCGTAGGTTGAGGTATTCCACACGCTGTAGGAGGTCCATCCGTCGAAGTAAGTTCCAGCGAACTTCTGTGCGTATTGCCTGTAGTAATCGTGCATAGTTCATGGCAGCCGTGCGGCGAACATCCTGTGTAAATGTTATGCCCAAGAACCGGATCTTGTTAACTAGTAGAAGTGGGGCTAAAGCGTCCTCCTCTAGACGTCTCCCAATGGGCATCGCTGCTGACTTGGCCACATTCATGAGGCTGCCCGCTGCCAATCCATAGCGATTGATCCATTGTATTACCGAGGGTACCTCGTCACCAGATCGGACAAGTAATAGAAGGTCATCAGCAAAGATCCTGCAGTGAAAGGTGTGACCCGTCAATGACATGCCCGAGAGCCTGTTTTTAAACCCTCCGACAAGTGGTTCGAGTGCGATCGCGTAAAGGATCATGGAGAGTGGGCATCCTTGGCGAACTGACCGTCGGATCGGAAAGGGACCCGCAATGCGTCCATTGACTAGTACACGGGATGTAGCTCCACAGAAAAGGCGCTGAAAGATGTCGAGAAAGTGGTGAACCCTGTCGAAGGCGTGGTCGAAATCAATGGAGATCAGAGCAACTCGAAGGCGACATGATGTGGCGATGGCTATTAAATCCCTGCATTCACTGGTTGGTCACTCCGCCCTGTGTCGTTTGCTCCATTGAGAGGAGTAGGGGCAGCACCTTCTTTATGCGGCTGGCGAGTAGTCGGGCTAAGATTTTATAGTCCGAGTTGAGCATTGTAATTGGCCTGTAGTCCTCGACCGTCCGACCTCTGGAAGGCATGTGTATCGGTATAAGGAGAACTTCCACGAATGCAGGTGGCACGTGGGACCCAGGGGTCATCAGTTCTTGGTACATGATGATCCATCGGGGCATCATTAAATCGCGGAAAGTCCGATAAAACTCGAGCGGCAGTCCGTCTGGCCTCGGATATTTGTTGAGTGCTCCCTTGTTAAGCGCGTCCTAGATGTCGCCCCGTGTAATTCCACCTAACAGCGTCGCCGCTGCTGCATTGTCGAGGGTGTGCGACACGTGCTGCAGTATGTCGTGATCGTCCGCTTCCTTGTCCTCTGTATTCACCTCGTCGTAAAACCGGCGATAGTGATCTGCGAAGGCTTCTGTAACCGCCGCCTGAGGCATTACGATCCTGCCACCTGTCAATACGAGGTCCGTGATCAGCTGCTGTCGGCGTCGGCGGCTGTCGAGCACGATGTGATGCATAGACGGGTTTTCTCCTTCCGCTCGGTCTTGACGTCGCGTTCGCACTACGACCCCCTCCAAACGTTTCCTCGTAAGAGACAATATTTTACCTTTGATTCGGCGGCTTTCCATTTGTCGGTTTGGAGATGGTGGTTGGCTGTCTAGTTCGCGAAGCATCGTGTAATAAAAGTCCAATGTGTTACGATGCCAAGCTGCGATATCTTTTCCGAATTGTGTTATCACACGCCGAAATGCTGATTTTGCACAGCCCACCCACCATGCTAGAGTCGATGGGTATCGGGGAAGACGACGTTCGCAATCCAGTCATGTCTTGGCGATAATCTGACGGCATTCCGGGGCTTGAAGATGTGCCACATTCAGCTTCCAGGGTCCTCGGCTGCGCCATATCCGCTGCTGTTGTAGAGTGAGTGTGCATATGAAAGCGCTATGGTCGGAGAAGGCAAGCGGCCAACGTTCGGCGTCCAATACCCCCGGCGCTAAAGCTCGTGAGACATAAATGCGGTCTAGGCGACTGGTTGAGTGACTAGTAAGGTATGTCGGCCCGCGATGGTCACCATGCACTGTCCCCTACGTGTCGGTGAGAAGCAGATCTCGAACCAGGAGCCGAAGTTCTTGACAAGTCGAGAAATGTGGGACTTGGTCTTTGGGGTGGAGCACACAGTTAAAGTCGCCGCCGAAGATATATTGATCGAAGCGGCTGATGAAAAGGGGAGCGACATCCTCCGAGTAGAACAGCGATCGTTCGCGGCGTTGGTCAGTTCCTGATGGCGCGTAAATGTTAATGATGCGCGTGCCCAGTTTTGTGATCGCCAGCCCCCTTCCTAACGGAAGGTAAGTCACTTCTTCGATGGCAATTCCGTCGCGAACTAGTATTGCAGTACCGCTGACATTCCGGTCCGCCGGCGACACATATGTCACATAACCGTAGAAAACGGGGAGGGCCGCTATATACACTTCTTGCAACAGGGCAATGTCAACATCCGAAGAACGAAGCATCTCACGCAACAACTGGATCTTCACTGCCGTTCGTATCGTGTTGAGGTTAAGCGTGGCGATACAATAAGCTTGTTGCCGAACCGCAGGTGTTAAGTTATACATTAAGACTGGAATTACCTATGACGCTTCTGACTGTATTGACACCTCCGCATCCCCCCAAACCTCACCTGCAGTCGTTTCTAGAGAGCCGGCGCCAATGGCGGGGGCCCAGTTGGCGTGACTTGCATGGTGCCGTCGTCGTCGTGGTCATCCCATCCGCCCACGTCGAGAAACTCAAAGCATGATCGGCCTCCCTAGCTTCCTCAGGACACGGCATTGGTGCTTTTACTCCAGAAGGTGGTGGGCAGCATCTGTCCTGCATATCGGCATCCGATTTTGCCACTTTAGATATATGTGGTTTGTCCTCAGTTCCGTTCGGTGGTGCCACACTGCAGCAAATGGCGGCTGCCTCTGTGGTAGCGTCGTCATTGGAGGTGGAGTCGTCATCCTCTGGAGGCTGTTCGGAAGTTGCTCTACGCCTCTGCTTCCGTCGCTTCGGAGAGCGTTGCTTCCTGGTGTGTCCTTCTGTGTCAGACGATGACAAAGATTCACGACGTCCCGGCACAAAGGAGGCCGTAGGCACAATAAGCGAGTCGACGGCCATGCTATCGTCATGTATGTTGTTATCCGTCGACGGGGGCGGCGGCATCGGAGTTGAATCCGTAGCTTGTGTCATCATCGCCCTGTACTGAAGCATTGAGCAGCGACCCAACAGTGGATGTCGGCTGTCGTGGTGAAGTGGTAGCTGTCGTGATGGCTGCTGCATAGGTCACGGGAAGCAGCGTCGGCTGCGATGGCGGGTCCGCGTCAGCCGGCGGCAGTTGAGTGATTCGACGTTGGATACATTCTGATCTGAGGTGTCCCTCCTTCCCACAACCAGAGGAGGTCTTCGGTTGCCCATCGTAGATGACGATGGCACGGCAGCCACCGATATTCAGATATGAAGGTACATGTCTTTTAAGTTATATTCGGACCTGGCGGACTCCGTTCAGCACAGGATATGTCTGGAATTGCGTCCATATTTCCGCAACATGATCATGGACCGTGCCGTAGGGGCGCAGCGCTGTCACGACGTCCTCCGCCGGTAGTTCGAAAGGAAGTTCTAAAATTCTGATCGTGCGAAATCCCATGCCAGAATAATCGACGTGCACAGTCCCCACATTGCCATCAGCATGGCAGAAACGGAGACCTTATTTCGTGTCCCGAAGGATCCTTTCACATGTTGCATCGTTGATGATCTTGACATATACGATACTACTCACAATGGACAACTGAATGCCGAGAATGTCGGTCGCCGGGATTTTAACTTCTTCTCGTAGAAATCGTTCGACTTCGAGTACTTTGGACCGTGCAAATTCGTTGCGGAATGTAAATTTCAGCGTCGATTTTCTGTATTGGTGCGCCATAGTGATCTATATGCTGAGTACGGTGTAAAGAAACACGAGCGCTCGTTCCGCGGCAGGATCACAAACAGCGCATCCTCACCGCAGCACAGTCAAAGGCCAACTTTTGCATCTGAGCCACCGAGGGCATAGAGCATGGTGCGACTGCAGGGACTATCTCGCGCACGCCTCTGGTGAGACCCACATTCTCACCTTGTATGTCCACACACTACATTCGTAGTGTCACACCCCAACACACTCATTACTCTTGGAAGACATTCTTACCAAGTCCCGTAAGAGTTGGGGGAATATGTGTGCATGCGCACAGAAGAAGGTCATGGCCGGTAGTGCCAGAACGATTTACTTATATGGATATGGTGTCTGTTCTTTCGGACACATTTTCACCTGTCTGCGTTGATATATATGAGCGCCCGTCAGCAGCTGAAAGTATTAGTATAATTCTAATTTCACTAGTGAAATTGTCGTACGGAAATGCTGTGCTCACCGCTAGTGGACCGACTATAACACAACGTACAAACTTACTTAAATGTGCCACTGTAGCAGCAGTAACCGATCTAACAATTGCCGACAGCAGCGCTGTAGAATGAGCTATCCACTCTGCAGCGGACTGTACGCTGATATGAAACTTCCTGGAGATTAAAACTGTGTGCCGGACCGAGACTCGAACTCGGGACCTTTGCCTAAGCGGGGAAGTGCTCTACCAACTGAGCTACCCAAGCACGACTCACGCCCCGCCCTCACAGCTTTACTTCCGCCAGTACCTCGTCTCCTACTTTCCAAACTTCACAGAAGCACTCAGAAGCTCACAGAAGTCTCGGTCCGGCACACAGTTTTAATCTTCCAGGAAGTTTCATAGCAGCGCTGTATTTTTGGCGCTTCAGAGTATATCACCCAGGTCATCGTCTTTCTCTCAGTTTGAATTTGTGGGAACACCGACACGTAAGCCACGCTGTTCAGAAATGTAAAAGTTGGTTTCCATCAAGTCAATGAAGCGCCTTGTATGAGACGCTTCGGTGGAACAGTAGAAGAACAAGAGCTGCGAGGTCGAACATTCGCCAGTCTCGCCTAGGTACGAGCTGGTGAGGCAGCCGCAACGGACAGAAGGCTCGGGCCAGAGACAATGGTCACAGTCGGCCGATAATTAATTCCCCGCAGTAACGAGCGCCGGCGCCGTCAGAAATCAATTACGGTCCGACTGAGCGAGTGAGCTCCGGCGCGGTGCTCTCCGCAGCTGCCAGGGGCCGGGCGGCCCTGCCTGGCTTCACACCTAACTCCCGACCCAGTCCGGGCCCGGAGCCGCGCGCCGTGCTGGGAGCAGCCGTCTGTTAATTAGCTGGCCCGTGTAATTACCGGACGCCATAAATAAAGCGCCACCCTCATTCGGGACTATTAGCCGACAAAAGGCGCGGCGCCGCAACCGGCACTTAGCCGCCGCCACGCCCCGCGCGCTCCACTCTTTCTCTCCGCTCTGCTCGACTTTACTGCGCCACCGGCAGGGGCCGCCCTTTCTGTACCTGCGCCCGGAGAACCTCCATTAAAAAATGCAGTGTCGAAATCATTACTTAGGTGTAAACTTGGAAGGTAATTACCCGTGGCGTTCATAATTCATTACGTGTAGCCGTTCCGGTCAACGATATGTGCAGTCCGGGCGCTCGGCAGCGGCCGCTGTGAAGTCGCCCGCGGAGGCGTGGTCCATTGATACCTGCCGGACACACCGTGCCCACCAAGTCCGGGTCCGCCAGTGCAGCCGAGGCCCGGGCAGCTGGCGCTGTGCTCAACGTACTCGGGACTTTTTAGGTTGCTACGTAAGTTCGTATCGTTTTACCGTAAGATACACCTAACAGAAACTTTAGTCATCAATAATGTATTGTCCTTCACTATTTACAGCAGTCTGCCATCGCGATTGTAGAAATGAAGTAATTTTGAGGCGAAGAACTCGTCGAACAATGTTTGGCGGGCATTTTCGTCCGGAAAGGTTCTTGAAGGCTTTTCGATAGTGTGGTATGCGTACTGTAAGACCTCCGGTACACACACTATCAGGTTATTTGACTTGTCGCTCCAACGAAGTAGGCGAGTGTCAGCAATATGTCTCGTGGTCTTATCGTGGCGTGTTTATCTTCTGCCGTTAGGTCAGACGATAGAAATGCCAGTTGCACGCTTAGAGTAGCAGATTGACGGTGACCAACTTTAAACACAACTTGATTAATTTTCACACACATTTATTAAAATAATAAAAATCATAAGCCTTACTTAACTTGATTCTGAATGCTGTTTACAATTGACAATCTGAAGTTCCTTTGGTCTTGGTACGTTAATCTTATTCTCACATATCTCTGATACTTGACAAAGTGTCTATACATTTGTCTTCATGGCTATGTACAGGAATATGATAATCTTATTAGGTGCAGACTGAAACTTGATTATAGACTGGTACAGACAAATGCAGATTAATGAAGACTGATGAGACTGACTAATCTGAGGTCTGTACACTCGTTATAATACCTCGAGCATTCAGATATCACTGCGTGAGTGTGATTCGCAAGGAGCTAAGGTTCTACGTTAGCAGCAATCTCAATGGCTGCGTTACATATTAATATGCGGATAGGCGGAAGCAGAATTTGGTCCGTCTCTAAGGCAGCGTCATCTCGTAGTGCGGAGACGGGCGAGCGCTGCGCCAGCGCTGTTGTGCTTAGCAGGGGGCGCTCTAGTGGGAAAGTTGTGTACGCGCTGACTACGCGGAACGATCTACACAACAGATAGACAGCTTGTAACGGTACTTGAATTACGTAACCATTACGGCACCTCACCTGAACTTCTCGTTACCAGCAATATTCTACAGTGTTTCTGTAAAGTAGTTAACATATTTATGAGACAACAGTCAGATTTGATTTCATTAATGTAGAGGTACTTTAATACATCGAGATGTTTACGTTGCAATGATATTATTTTTATGTGTATTCTTTCTTTTGTCACTATGATCTTTGACGTACTTGTAACTCTTGATTTTTGGGCGCGTAAGCGGTTATTAGTTAGTTACAGGGTCAGACCTTGAAAAGCCAAGTCTTGGACGTCATGTTGAAAAGACGCATGCTGTAGTCAGCTTATAACATTTTAACTTTAAGAGTGTGGAAGATGTTTTCAAGTATGTTTTGTATTGTGAAGTGGTGTTTTGTGTGTTACGTGATATTGCAACAAAAGCAATAAAAAGGAAGTGTAACTTAAATTTGGAGTGCTGATTATTTTTTTTTACATCACCATTGTACTAACTTTCACAGGTTTAATCTTCAGGAATGGTTTGTGAAATACATCTATAAAAATTTTGAACACAGCAGAATAAAACCTAGGCCTCTTTGCATCCGAGCTTGGAATCATCACCACCTAGATTTTCGACGATTGAGCCATGATTTTACAACGAGACCAGCGAGAGAAACACGAAAGATGAGTGCCTAGTTTACTCATTATTACATGAAATGACTTTATTAACTGTGCTCTAGTGACACTTACCACATAGTAACTTTGTTGTTGCCCGAAAATGCAGTATTTAGCAGCGTGAGCAACACCACAATCATTATTAAATTTTGGCCTTTGTTGTGGTAGGGTTGTTAGAAGCTGAAAATTTGAGGACGCAGGATCAGGTAAATAAGGTGGGTACGTATTGACTTCCCAATCCAGATCCTCAGTGTAGCAGGATGCAGGCGGGAATTATAGAGGAATAGCAATCACTTGACGCAGTCGCCCTGGCCGTTGTTCTCGGATTCTATCTGCAAGACGTCTAAAAAATGGTCCAAATGGCTCTGAGCACTATAGAACTTAGCATCTGATGTCACCAGTCTCCAAGACTTAGAACTACTTAAACCTAACTAACGTAAGGACATCACACATAGCCATGCCCGATGCAGGATTCGAACCTGCGACCGTAGCGGTCGCGTAGTGCCAGACTGAAGCGCCTGGAACCACTGGGCCACATCGGCCCGCGAAGACGTCCCAGTTTTTGACAATAAATGACAGTGATGGTTACACATCGGGAAATCAGTTCGTAGTACACTACACCGTCGATTTTCCCCCAGATGCGTAATATTATCTTTCGTGGGTGGACGCAAGTCTTTGTACGGCGAGTTGCTGCTTTGTTTGGTTTCAACCATTCCTTTTTTTCTTATGTTAGCATAAAGACACTATTTCTTGTCACCAGTAAAGATACAGGATATCAATGGTCGGTGTTGTTCACGAGCTAACTGATGACGAGTAACAGAGATGCGCATAGGTCCACCAGCTGATTTTTTGCGAGTTTAGTTTAGAGCATGCGGTACCCATACAACAGATTATTGAACCTCCTCTATTACATGCAAATGTTGCACAATTGTGAAATGATCACAGTTCACCACAATTTCCAGTTCTCGAGTACACTGTTCATTGTGGGTTAATGTGTTTCACCGATCTTCATCAAACTCCGAAAGTCTTCCTGAACGTGGAGATTCACTAAGGTCAAAACGATCCACCTCTGTCAAATAGCAATATCCTATACACGGCGCAAATGTTTCTGGTTGCCTCTGCTGTTGTCACCCCACTATCAAACTCAAACATAAGAACACGTCGGAAATGTTCCGATTTCTCCTCTTGGCTCTCCATTTTCTAGCGTCCACAGCTCAAGTCACTATTTGTACCTCACAAACTGATAATGTGTAAATTCAAATAGCGACAGTGAAATACAAAGAAAAAATGACAATCAATAAGTAAACCTATAGCAACCAGAGTACCAACACGCGAAACAGAGCCGCTACGAACTTACTCCCAGAATGAGTCTTACGCTTTCACTGAAGAATACTAGTCCAGCAGGATATGCTGGAGAACGTCTATGAACTAAGAAGGTAGTAGTAGAACGGTGCCAGCAGAAGTGAAGCTGCAAGAGCTGATCTTGAGCCGCACCTAGGTAGCTTCAAGATTACTTTACATCTAATTTTATATACATTTCCTATGTAAAAGAATTAGTTGAACAATAAATAGGTCCGAATAAAATCTCCGTTTTAAGCAGCGTCATTTGAAATAATGGCTGTCTTTGTCGTCGTAGTCAGGGATAAATAAACAAATCAGAGGTTTTTTTACTCCTGACAAGGATTGTGGAGATAGGCATCGTGAGCCCGACAGTTTTATTACAAATGAGGCCATTTCAAAACTGAGAATATTTTATTCAGGCATGCCACCGCAAAAGATTACGAAGACAATAAAGAAATCCTGATAAAGGTAGTCATATTGCCAGCGGAAGACAAGTTCTGCGTGAGTTCCAGTCTGGCACTTAGTTTTAATCGGCCAACAAGTTTTATTAACTACTTATTCAGTCACGACCCGTGATTCATCTACGTGTCGGCGTTCCAGCTTCAACGTCAATGGTGTATGTCCCTTCTCTCCTCGCCGCTTAAAATCAAAATGAAAGTCAGCTGTTGCCGTCCGCAGAGTCCAGACGAGAAGCCGCGCAAACGAGTTTGTTTCGTAACGACTTAAAGCCGCCACCGGAGAAAGAAACGTCAATCAGCGTACTCTGATCAACTTCCCCACTGCCTAATTTCGTCAAATATAAGGGGCGATTGAAAGGTTTCCGTTTGAGGGCTTTATTCCAGCTATATGTAACGAAGCACGACTGTGTTGCACCTACGCGGAATGGTCAGTAACAGCCTGAAAATCTTGTGAGGATGTTGCAAGGGACTTTGTGCTGAGAAATAATTGTCACGAAAAAAATTCGAACGTTGCGGCGTTTCCGTGTTATTCAGTACTGAAGGTAGCCAGTAAGGTCGCCGAGTTTGCATATTAAAGCACTTGCACGCTCTACAGTGCGGTAATGCACAAATATCTGTGGGTCCGTGAGTTACTACCTGTTAAATTATACCTATTTCGGAAGTGATAAATTTAAGCTGGTGAGCAAAAGCTACGTTTGTTTGTTTTGAGGAAACCAAACTAAGAACTAGTTTGGCGACACTGCTTTTGGAAGGCTGCTTGAATATGGGCGCACGATGATCTGATTGGCTAACTTCAGTGCTAAATAACTCGTATACTGCGCAAAGTATCAATCTTTTTTAACAATTATTTCATAGCACAACTTCCCCTGAACAGCCCTACAAGCTTTTTGTGCCGTTTCTGACCGCCATACACAAGCACCGACATGTAGGCAAGGGATTAGTGCGAAATTCTTGTCTTTCCGACGTACATGTGGTAAATGCGGAAAATCGAACTATGGCGAAGTCATTACCAAATGCGTGCAAACAGGACCAACGTGCTGATATTCTTTTTCTTGACTGCCGTAGGACAAACACCGATAGACATCCATCGCAGAATGAAGAACGTGTAGGGGGCAGCAACGATAAAGTAGAGGTGTTATAATAAGTGACTTTATTTGGCTTAATCTATGTTCTTATATTTGTATATTCCAACAGCTGTATACGATATTGTATTCCCTTACGACAAAAACATCATTAAAGTATCAAATGCTTAGAGTAGTGGGATATTACGTTGTTGTTGTTTCCCTGTGTTGTTGCTCTCTACCTCCTCAACTTGTTGTTCCTTTTTTTTCTCATTTGATGCGGCCGTCCACCATTTCCTCTCCTAAACTAATATATTCATCTCAGAGCAGCACTTGCTCTCCAAGTCCACAATTATTTCTTAGAGTTTCAAACCTATGACTTATTATATAGTTTTCACTCTCCACCGCTCCCTCTAGTACCATGGATGTTACTCCCTGATGCCTTAACATACTTTCTGTCATCCTCTCCACACTTTTTCTGAGTGTTTTCCATATTTTCCTTACTTCGCCGATTCTGCATAGAATCTCCTCATTCCTCACCTTATCCGTCTACCTAATTTTCAACATTCTTCTATAACGCTGCATCTCAAATGCTTCCATTCGTCTATGTTCCGGTTTTCCCATAGTTTGTATTTCACTGCTCTACAGTGCTGTGTCCAAACTTACAATCTCAGAAATTTCTTCCTCAAATTAAGGCCTTTGATTGATGTTAGTAGACTTCTCTTGGTCAGGAATGCCTGTTTCGGCAGTGCTAGTCTGCTTTTTATGTCCTTCTCGCTCGGCTGTCATCGGTTATTTTGCTGCCAAGGTAGCTGAATTCCTTTACTTCATGTACTCCGCGTTCAACAGCTATGACGTTAGGTTTCTCGTTGTTCTCCTTCCTGCTCTTTCTCATTACTTTTGTCTTTCTCCGGTATTCTCTTCATTCATATTCTGTACTCATCCTGTGTTGGCACGTTGTCAGTCTCACAGATTCTACACACCAACTTGAATAGTCCTTTTGTTGCCAATTACCCCACTGATTACCAGATATTTCGGTGGAATGTTCTATGTTCTGTATTTCTCCTGCGTTATTTGATCTTAAGTCTTCCAGAGATCTTCCAGATTCTGATTCCAGTACTAGATCCTCTACCTTTTCTATATCGACTCCACTTTCTTCTTCTATCACGTCATCAGTTTTTCAGTGTACTCTTTCATGTATCCGCTCTCTCCTCTGTGTTTAACAATGACATTCTCATTCCACTCCTAATATTACCAACCTTATTTTTAATTTCACTGAAAGCTGTTCTGTTTTACATACCGAGTCAGTTCTTCAAACGATCGTATCTTCTTTGATTCCTTTACATCTATCCTGCAGCCATATTACCTTTCCTTTCCTGCATTTACTATTCATTTCATTACTAAGGGATTTGTGTTGCTGTGATTCTCGCTTACCTTCAACATTTATGAAATTCCTTGTTTCGTTGATCAACTGAAGTATTTCTCCTCTTACCCAAGGTTAGGACTCTGACCACAATCTACTGGATATGAAATGCCGATTAAAACGAAGGAACTGCAGAAAGCCGGAAATTTAAGAAAATGGGACCTGGATAAACTGAAAGAATCAAAGGTTGTAGATAGTTTCAGAGAGAGAATTAGGAAATGATTGACAAGGAGGGGGAAAGAAATACAGTAGAAGAAGAATGAGTAGCTTTGAAAGATGAAATAGTGAAGGCAGCAGAGGATCAAGTAGGTAAAAAGACGAGGGTTAGTAGAAGTCCTTGGGTAGCAGAAGACATATCGAATTTAATTGATGAAAGGACAAAATATAAAAAAGCAACAATCGAAGCAGGCAAAAAGCAATAAAAACGTCTCAAAAATGAGATCGACAGGAAGTGCAAAATGGGTACGTAGGGATGGCTAGAGGATAAAACTAAGGATGTAGAGGCATATATCATTAGGGATAAGATAGATATTGCCTACATGAAAATTAAAGAGACCTTTGGAGAAAAGACAACCACTTCTAAGCAAAGAAGGGAAAGCAGAAAAAAAGGAATGTATAGAGGAACGTTACAAGAGCGACGTACCTGAGGGAAATATTACCGAGATGGAAGAGGACGTAGATGAAGAAGAAATGGGAGATATGAAACTGCGTGAAGAATTTGACAGAGCACTGAAAGACCTAAGTCGAAACAAGGCCCGGGAGTAGACAATATACCAGTAGAATTACTAATAGCCTCAGGAGAGCTAGCCATGACAAAACTTTACCCTCTGGTTAGCAAGATGTGTGAGACAGGCGAAATACCCTCTGACTTCAAGAATAATATAATAATTCCAATCCCAAAGAAAGCAGGTGTTGACGGGTGTGAAAATTACAGAACTATCAGTTCAGTAAGTCACGGCTGCAAAATATTAACTCGACTTCTTTACAGACGAATGGAAAAACTGGCAAAAGCCGACCTCAGGGGACATCAGTTTGGATTCCGTAGAAATGTTGGAGCACGTGAGGCAATACTGACCCTACAACTTAACTTAGACGATACATTAAGGAAAAACAAACATCCTTTTTTGGCATTTATAGTTGAAGAGGAATGGACATCTCTAAAACGTGCCATCACAGAAGTTGGGAAGGAAAACATAGGTACAAAGAAGGTAGCTGCGAAGAAACCATGGGTAACAGAATACTTCAGTTGATTGATGAAAGGATGAAGTACAAACATGTTCCGGGAAAATCAGGAATACAGAAATACAAGTCGCTGAGGAATGAAATAAATAGGAAGTGCAGGGAAGCTAAGACGAAATGGCTGCAGGAAAAATGTGAAGACATTGAAAAAGATATGATTGTCGGAAGGACAGACTCAGCATACAGCAAAGTCCAAACAACCTTTGGTGACATTAAAAGCAACGGTGGTAACATTAAGAGTGCAACGGGAATTCCACTGTTAAATGCAGAGGAGAGAGCAGATAGGTGGAAAGAATACATTGAAAGCCTCTATGAGGGTGAAGATGTGTCTGATGTGATAGAAGAAGAAACAGGAGTCGATTTAGAAGAGATAGGTGATCCAGTATTAGAATCGGAATTTAAAAGAGCTTTGGAGGACTTGCGGTCAAATAAGGCAGAAGGGATAGATAACATTCCATCAGAATTTCTAAAATCATTAGGGGAAGTGGCAACAAAACGACTGTTCACGTTGGTGTGTAGAATATATGAGTCTGGCGACATACCATCTGACTTTCGGAAAAGCATCATCCACATAATTCCGAAGACGGCAAGAGCTGACACTTGCGAGGTTTATCGCACAATCAGCTTAACAGCTCATGCATCGAAGATGCTTACAAGAATAATATACAGAAGAATGGAAAAGAAAATTGAGAATGCGCTAGGTGACGATCAGTTTGGCTTTAGAAAAAGTAAAGGCACGAGAGAGGCAATTCTGAAGTTACGGCTAATAATGGAAGCAAGGCTAAAGAAAAATCAAGACACGTTCATAGGATTTATCGACCTGGAAAAAGCGTTCGACAATATAAAATGGTGCAAGCTGTTCGAGATTCTGAAAAAAGTAGGGGTAAGCTATAGGGAGAGACGGGTCAAATACAATATGTACAACAACCAAGAGGGAATAATAAGAGTGGACGATCAAGAACGAAGTGCTCGTATTAAGAAGGGTGTAAGACAAGGCTGTAGCCTTTCGCCCCTACTCTTCAATCTGAACATCGAGGAAGCAATGATGGAAATAAAAGAAAGGCTCAGGAGTGGAATTAAAATACAAGGTGAAAGGATATCAATGATACGATTCGCTGATGACATTGCTATCCTGAGTGAAAGTAAAGAAGAATTAAATGATCTGCTGATCACGGAATGAACAGTCTAATGAGTACACAGTATGGTTTGAGAGTAAATCGGAGAAAGACGAAGGTAATGAGAAGTAGTAGAAATGAGAACAGCGAGAAACTTAACATCGGAATTGATGGTCACGAAGTCAATGAAGTTAAGGAATTCTGCTACCTAGGCAGTAAAATAACCAATTACGGACGGAGCAAGGAGGACATCAAAAGCAGACTCGCTATGGCAAAAAAGGCATTTCTGGCCAAGAGAAGTCTACTAATATCAAATACTGGCCTTAATTTGAGGAAGAAATTTCTGAGGATATACGTCTGGAGTACAGCATTGTATGGTAGTGAAACATGGAGTGTGGGAAAACCGGAAGAGAAGAGAATCGAAGCATTTGAGATGTGGTGCTATAGACGAATGTAGAAAATTAGGTGGACTGATAAGGTAAGGAATGAGGAGGTTCTACGCAGAATCGGAGAGGAAAGGAATATGTGGAAAACACTGATAAGGAGAAGGGACAGGATGATAGGACATCTGCTAAGACTTGAGGGAATGACTTCAATGGTACTAGAGGGAGCTGTAGAGGGCAAAAATTGTAGAGGAAGACAGGGATTGGAATACATCCAGCAAATAACTGAGGACGTAGGTTGCAAGTGCTACTCTGAGATGAAGAGGTTAGCACAGGAAAGGAATTCGTGGCGGGCCGCGTCAAACCAGTCAGTAGACTGATGACGAAAAAAAAAGTCTTAGAGAAAGCTTTTGACTATGTTGACTGGAATACTCTCTTTCAAATTCTGAAGGTGGTAGGGGTCAAATACAGGGAGCGAAAGGCTATTTACAATTTGTACACAAACCAATGGCAGGCATAAGAGTCGAGGGGTGTGAAAGGGAATCAGTGGTTGGGAAGGGAGTAAGACAGGGTTGTAGCCTATCCCCGATGTTATTCAATCTATATATTGAGCAAGCAGTAAAGGAAACAAAAGAAAAATTTGGAGTAGGAATTAAAATCCATGGAGAAGAAATAAAAACTTTGAGGTATGCCGATGACATTGCAATTCTGTCAGAGACAGCAAATGACCTGGGAGAGCAGCTGAACGGCATGGACAGTACGTTGAAAGGATATAAGATGAACATCAACAAAAGCAAAACGAGGATAATGGAATGTAGTCAGGTGATATTGAGGGAATTAGATTAGGAAATGAGACACTTAAAGTAGTAAAGGAGTTTTGCTATTTGGGGAACAAATTAACTGATGATGGTCGAAGTAGAGAGGATATAAAATGTAGACTGGCAATGGCAAGGGAAGTGTTTCTGAAGAAGAGAAATTTGTGAACATCGAGTACAGATTTAGTGTCAGGAAGTCGTTTCTGAAAGTATTTGTATGGAGTGTAGCAATGTATGGAAGTGAAACATGGACGATAAATAGTTTAGACAAGGAGAGAATAGAAGCTTTCGAAATGTGGTGCTACAGACGAATGCTGAAGTTTAGATGGGTAGATCACATAACTAATGAGGAGGTACTGAACAGAATTGGGGAGAAGAGGGGTTTGTGGCACAACTTGACTAGAAGAAGGGATCACTTGTAGGACATGTTCTGAGGCACCAATGTATCACCAATTTAGTATTTGTGAGGAGCGTGGAGGGTAAAAATTGTAGAGGGAGACCAAGAGATGATTACACTAAGCAGATTCAGAAGGTTGGAGGTTGCAGAAGGTACTTGGAGATGAAGAAACTTGCACAGGATAGAGCAGCATGGAGAGCTGCATCAAACCAGTCCCTGGACTGAAGACCACAGCAACAACAACCCAAGTCAGCTTCGCAATCAGATTTCTTGGATCTACATTTGTTTGCGCAGTCTCTGTCATTTCCCTGTTTAGAGAAGTCCACTCCAAATGAATTGCTTACTTTGGTGTTTCTTATCGCAGAACACACATCGTTAGCGAACTTCAAAGACGTATCATCATTCCTCAGTGCTTCAATATTTCATTTACTTTTACACTGATTCTGATTTCGGAATTGTATATCTCATTATTATATAATGCACCTGGAATATTCCCGTATATCTGGGTGTTTTCTAAGTATACATCGTCTTCTTGTGATTCTTGAGTGGAGTATTCGAGTTTACTATCTGAACTTTATTGATAACTTATAATAGTCTCAGAGTAGTCTCATTTCTACCACGAAATGTATATTCTCCCGAACCTTTTTTTATATATATATATTCCTTCCCCTACAACCGCGTTCCAGTCCCCCACGATTACTGGATTTTTCATCTCTCTGTACATACTAAATTACCGCTTCAGTGTCCTCATATGCCGACGTCGGCGTGTATAATTGAAGTATTGTAGTCGACGTTGGTTTTCTGTCGAATCTGATGAGAACAACCGTCTTACTGAAGTGTTCGAACAGCTTACTCTCTGCTCTGCCTTCCTATTCATAACGAGTCCTACTCCCAATGAACTATTGTCTGCAGCTGTTGATATTACTCCACATTCGCCTGACCAGAAGTTCTTACCTTCTTTCCATTTAGCTTCACTAACACCCACTGTATCTAGGAAGAGCCTCTGCGTTTCCCTTTTCAGATTTCCTTGCTTTGGTACTACGTTCAAACTTCTTATATTCAAAATTAGAAATCGTAGGATGTTATACCGCCATTGGTTGTCTTTTTGTCGTGTTACCTCCAGCTTACCAGTCACGTGCTAGGTATCCGAATGGAGGACTAATTCGGAATCTTTTGCCACTGGAGAGCTCATGATGACACTTTTTAGTTTGCGCCTTATTCATGATCAGATGTGCGGTATTATAATCGAAAGAGTCCTGATTACTGTGCTCTCAGACGGACAGGGCCCAAATCAGTTGAGATTCGTCACTCATTGCAAAATTAAAAGGACAGTAATTTTCCATAAGGGATTTTGTTTCTAGGATTTTCTTATGATCTAAGGTCAACAGTTAAGTTTCAAGTTTGAAATTTTCACCCCTTAATACGCCAATATCGGTTTCTTCTAGCAGGTTCAACAGCAAGCGAGCATCTTTTTAGTGGATAAGGATTAATATGCGATCCGTCCAGGGAAAGAATAAAAGGATGCAAAGCCACGAAGTCACTGCTTATTTATAGTACTGTATAAAGACAAATAATTGTTTGACTTTGTTATCAAACATCTCGAAAAGCTACCTACCGATTTGCATCAAATTTTTGAACAATACTTAAATATGAGCTTTTCTGGAGGCCTGCAGCTGAGTACGGCTTGGGACCCGGCCATCGGAATGTTGAAGGGGGTGTGGCGGGCGTGCAACGAAAACATTGCCCTATATGGGCCTGGAGCGAGCTCATCGACGCCACAAAAAGCAGTGCGGCTATATAAGGATGGTAGCAGCAATGAAAAGATTGTCACCACATGGCAATGCCCGATGAGTACTCGGTCGAAACCTCGTGGATCTTGCACCAATTGACGTCGCTGGAAGCTCGAAGGAGTTTTTGAATAACATTTTTTTCAGGACATGGTTCTGTAATTGTCGGACTCGTTTGATTTTTACATACTTTGCGCCTGGGTATTTTGGTGCTTGTTTGTTATGCTTATTATACGAGGGTCACTCCAATGTAATGCACACTAGTTTTGTAAAAATACAGTTCTCATCCTGCATGTGCGGAAGTTTTACCGTGTGTAGATATATCCTTCCCGCTTATTTTCAAACTTAGTTCACCTGTTCCCGTGAGTAGCGCCGTCACAGCATGTCTTCAAGATGTCAGCTACACTTGACGTTCGTCAGAAGCAACGTGCCGTCATATAATTCCTATGCTCCGAAAACGAGACAGTGGGAAACATCCACAACAGGTTGGAAAAGGTGTACGGAGGTGCTGCTGTCGATCGCAGTACAGTTAGTCGGTGGTCAAGCAGGTCACGTAATGAAAGCGGGCACGGCAATATTGAGGATTATCCTCGCAGCGGTAGGCAGGAAGTGTTTGCAGAATACTGAAAGTGTTGGCGTTAAAAAAAGTTTGTGCCAGGTCGGTTCCCAGGATGTTGACAGTGGCTCACAAAGAAACAAGAAAAACGGTATGTAGCGAACTTTTGGAACAGTACGAGAATCGTGGAGCTGAATTTCTTGGTAGAATTGTGACAGGTGATGAAACATGGCTCCATCATTTTTCACCAGAGACAAAGAGGCAATCGATGGAGTGGCATCGTGCAAATTCACCCAAGAAAAAAAAATTCAAAACCACACCTCCTGCTGGAAAAGTTGTTGCTACGGTGTTTTTCGATTCCGATGGACTCTCGCTTGTGGACATCGCGATAAGTGGGATCACCATAAATTCTGATGCATATGGGACGACACTGAAGAAACTTCAAGCTCGGCTGAGTCGTGTTCGACCACATCGGCGAAAGCAGGATGTTTGCTGTTGCACGACAATGCTCGGCCACATGTCAGTGAAAAAACCATGGAAGCGATCACAAAACTGGGATGAACAACACTGGAACACCCGTCTTACAGTCCTGACCTCGCTCCACGTGACTATCATCTCTTTTGGAAACTGAAAGACTCTCTTCGTGGAAGAAGGTTTGAAGATGATGATTCCCTTGTGCACGCTGCCAAACAGTGGCTCCAACAAGTTGGTCCAGAATTTTACCGTACGAGTATACGGGCGCTGGTTCCAAGATGGCATAAGGCAGTTGAGAGGAATGGAAATTATGTGGAGAAATGAAAATATTGTCCCTAAAGGATGTATCTACACACTGCAAAGCTTTCAAACAGATAAAATAAAAGATGGATTTTTAAAAAAAATAGAGTGCATTTCTTTTGGAGTGACCCCGTATATGTATATAAACTGACCTCTTTATCCACTCGTGTTATTTGGGAGCGATAATTACGTAACGTATCTACCTCCGACAAAAGAATTGCGCAGTCTCCGATTTTGCCTCGGGGTTCGGACGGAGCCGCCGGCGTCAGCTGCCCCCGCGACTGCGTGGGCGTGCTCGGGCAGGTGCGGCGGCGCCTTTGTGGCGCCCCTGGCTGCTCTCAGCACCTGTGAGGCCCTCATCCCGCCCCCGGAGCCCTGCGGCCGGCCGGTCACGTCGCGCGCGTCCCAGTCACGTAATAAACAGCCACCTGTAATTGGCCCGGAGACACACCCACCCGCCGGCTGGCCGCAGCCTTGGCCCGAGCCGGTACGGCCACGCAGGTGCCGCCGCCTCTGCCGTCGCCGACCTTCGCTAGGTAACGTCCAGCCGCTCGTGCTCACAGATCTCGGCTATTCAGCCGGTGAGGACATTCATATGTTAGCTATATAACAATATTTGGCAAAAGATGGAACACGTAGATCACATGATCGGATGTGTATATTATTCAACACACATACACACCATCCGCGAGCATGTAAACGATAAAGAGTTGCTGTTCCCTGTCGCAAGTATCACGACCGCTAATATGCATCAATGTTGATCTTGTGAACTGTTGTTACCAGGCCTGGTAGCGTATATAAGGAACGTGAACAGCGTCAGATGTTGGGTAATCACTGTGAATGACACGGCGATGCTGCATGCTTGTTTAAGACAGAGTTATCAGCACACGACAGAGTTTTAAGGATGTATCATTGTGGGTCTCCATTCAGCCATCTGCTCAGATCGTGCAATGTCCAGTGGCGTAATGTTAGATTGCATACAGGGGGGGGGGGGGGGGGGGGAGTGTACTTGTTGTCAACTTTGCGGTCGACCACATCTGACAGCCACAAGCGAGGATCACAATATTGTGCGCCAGTCACATCGTAAACCCTTCACATTTGTGGTTGTAATAGGCTCCCTGCAACATTCTGTGTATTTTCGTGGACTAGCAGCAGCCGAACTAGGGAAAATCATCCCCTAACTTTAACTTACGCGGAGGACAACACACACACACCATTGCCCAGGGGAGGAATCGAAGAGCCGAAGAGGGAGCCGCGCGTGCTGCGGCAAGACGGTCTCACACCACGCGGCTACCCCGCGCAGCAAATGGAAGCGTTAGGAATGGTGCCGTAATCTGCAAGTATTGACTGCTGATGAATGGCATGAGATTGTGTTCAGCGATGAATCGTGGGTCAACACTACCGTGACTGACAGTCATCAGGGAGAATGGCGGGGACCTGAGGAGCAATCAAATTCTTCCGATATTTAGGAGAGGTACAGGGGCTGTTATTTTGGTGTCATTGTGTAGGAGGCGTCCGGTATGACTTCAGATCACAGCTTGTAGAGACTGAGTGACAGTATAGTGAAGTCAGTTTTCAACAGGACAGTTCTCGTCCACACATTCAATGTGTCTCTATTAAGCACTTGTGTGATGTTGAGGTAGTCCCAAGACTAGCGAGATCATATCTGTCCCCCACACAACATATGGTGGATTACCTCGGATATCAAGTCCGTCACAGAGTCACTATCCAGTATATCTATGCCCACTCACAACAGTGGGTCAGTTGGCCTCAAGAGAGAATAAAATGGATTTATGACACTCCCCGCAACCGAATCAGTGCATGCACCAGGCCAGAGGCAGTGCAACGTCAAACTCATACTGACTAGTGCTTTGTTAATCTGGCTTCATTCTGTAGTTACTGAAATAACTTCAATTTACATACTTATTATTTCTTTTTTCCGTTAGTCTATTATCCACATACAAGAAAACACCAAATATTTCACATGAGTTAGTATACACAATGTGATCAAAAGTATCCGGACACATGACTGAAAATGCATTACAAGTTTGTGGCGCCCTCCATGGGTAATACTGGAATTCAATATGGTGTTGGCCCACCCTTAGCCTTGATGACACCTTCCACCCTCGCAAGCATAAGTTTAATCAGGTGCTGGAAGATTTCTTGGGGAATGGCAGCAGATTCTTCATGGTGTGCTGCACTGAGGAGAGGTATCGATGTCGGTTGTTGAGGCCTGGCACGAAGTCGGCGTTCCGAAACATCCCAAAGGTGTTCTGTAGGATTCAGGTCAGGAGTCTGTGCAGGCCAGTCCATTACTGGGATGTTATTGTCTTGAACCACTCGCTACAGGTCGTTTGGCACTTACCGGCGTGATGTGAGGCTTACAAGCAGCCACTCGACCATGAAATCCAAGTTTTATCGCTTCCCGCCTAGCTGTCATAGTACTTGCCGTGGATCCTGACGCAGTTTGGAATTCCTGTGTGATGGTCTGAATAGATGTCTGCCTATTACACTTTACGACCCTCTTCAGCTGTCAGCGGTCTCTGTCAGTAAACAGACGAGATCGGCCTGTACGCTTTTGTGCTCTACGTGTGCCTGCACATTTCCACTTCACTATCACATCGGAAACAGAGGACCTACGGACGCTTACGAGTGTGGAAATCTCGCGTACAGACGTATGACACGAGTGACATCTAATCACCTGACCACGTTCGAAATCCGTGAGTTCTGCGGAGCGCCCCATTCTGCTCTCTTACGATGTCGCTGGTCGCTGGTATGGAGTACCTGGCAGTAGGTGGGAGCACAGTGCAGCTACTATGAAAAACGTATGTTTTGGGGGTGTTCGGATACTTTTGATTGCGTAGTGTATATGAAAATAAGACATAATATTTGAACATAATTGCAAATTAGTATAACTAAGCGTTATGGTTTTTGAGAAAAAATAGGTAACATATATATTTAAACAAATAAGTTTTAAAAATATACATTCCGCCGTTCAGCCATCTGACACACAGATATACTCTCATCCGGAACCCAGAAGGCACATGCTAGTGGTCGGCTGCATTATGTTACAACGCCACATTACGAATTTCGTAATTTATAGTTCTAGAGTACACCACACAATACAGCACTAGACTACACTGCAATCCTGCACTTGGTATTACAACGAAAGTAGACTTCCTCGTTTGTTTGGTTAGTTAGCCCGTGGCATGCTGTGGCACTTCCCATGATTCACAGAGTCTTTACTGCTGGGCTACTTAAGTTGAAGAGATTGGGGGATGGCTGCCAGGGTCGAAGGAAATCCTTTTTGGTCGTCGCCGAGGCTCATCTCCTGGCTGCTTCCGAAAGGTTGTTGCAGTTGGAACTTCTCCCATGGTGCGTCTCATTGCCATGCGGTGTGGCACTTCTTTGTTGTCTCTCAGCCACGCAGGGCATGTCATCAAGTTCAGCTTGTGCCAGAGCTCCTCACTCACTATTGTGTTATACCCCGATGAATTGCCAAAGACGTTCCTACACTGGTCTGTAACATCTTTTCTAGAGGCACCCTGTGATCAGGGGTGCCACTTGCTCCACATTCACAAATATCTATGTTGTATTTTCAGTAAGTAGCTGGGATGTGGACCACATTCCAACAGACAGCGTATAGCACCTTTGGTGGAAGGAAGTATGATGATCTTTCTTTCATGTTGAGAAGGAACTGGTACATTCTCCTCGCCGCTTCTGCCCTACATCCAATTTTTTCTCCGTAACTCAGCGGGCAGTTTGTTTTTGGCAAGACAGCGGTGTGGACGTGCCGTTTCTGTCCTCACCGCAAGCTGGCTTAAGCAAAAGATCAGCATGGTGAAGCAATATAGAAAGTCAACAGTCAAATTTACGTTCAGAAACGAATCTGTACGACGAAAAGCATCCGAAGTCGACTGACATCATCGGCATACATTTATCAGTTGTGAGCTGTATAGTTTACATAAAGACCATCAACGGCGCAAAGTGTGAACGGATCCTTCGGGAAACAGAACAGGGCCACTGCTTCTGCGAACGTCGTTCATGCTGGTTTGGGACTCTGCTTGATAAGGATTGTCGAACTTCTACTTGAATTCCCAGCAGAAGAATTCGAGCCAGCTCTTTGGCTCTATGAAACAGTATAACTATGTTGCGGAAATATGGACGCAATTCCGAACGTATCCTGTCCTGGACAGAGTCCGACAGGTCTGAATTGAACTTGGAAGGCATGTTCCGTCATATCTGTATATCGACGCCTGCCAAGCTATCATCATTTACGGCCGACAACCAAATACCTGTTCCAAATGTGGGGAGGAGGGGCATGACCACTTCGAACGCATCCAACACCATATCACCCATCTACCGCCTGCAGACATGGTGCTGCCATCGTAGCCGACGCTGCTTCTCGTGAATTACGTTTCCGCTCTCACGACTGCTGCCGCTTCACCACGGCATCCGACATTCCCTAATGATCCAACACAGCATCCTTCAATGCAGCAGGAAGGTGAACCGACCATTCTACATATCGCCAACTCCACTCCGACAGCGCCGCCGCCGTCGGCAGATGACGATATCCATGGTGATAGAATGGCGATAGACTCGCCGATCGTGCCAACTACGGCGTCTATGCTGAGTCGTCGTGAGTTGCTACCTTTGTCTAACACAGAAGGACACACTAGAAAGTACCATTCTACGAAGCACCGTAAATGAAGGAACAGAGCAACTTCAAAACAGGCTGAGGACCAGTTGCCAGAGGACAACAACTCCACCTCCAAAGTCGATGCTCCCACTAAGGCAACCTCCGCTGGCTTCAGAACGGGAACACTGAATGGAACTGAGGAAGTTTCGGACATACTCACATCTGAGCAATGAGACACTGATATGCGAGACAGCCGTGCCCCCCCCCCCCCCCACGTGGCAGACTGTGGGCTGTGGGCACCCATCCCAAGACGTGAGGAGATGACAGAAGGCTGTCTTGCTCTGCTTTCAACGGCTTGGGGTGGAGGATGATGACACCACTTAAGTTACACCAACAGAGCCTGCTCCGGTGGCGCCAGGATTTTAGGAACGGTTCTGCCCGAAATGTTAAGGGTGGCCAGAGGTAACGATGCAACATGACACTCTCAGTACACATTTATGACCTAATAAATAACTTGGCACCCACAGTTTAACGACAGGATTATCGTGTCGCCACAGTTAACCTCAGCATGATTGGAAAAACGGTAGGATCCATCTGCTGTGAGAGATGCTCCATGCATCAGGCACTGACTTTTGCTTTATTGCAAGAAATCCTTTTGGCTATCCCCCTCGACGCCGGGTGTTCAGTCTGGCAATAGTACGACGCTACTAGTGCATGACGGTATTGGAGTCGAAGATGTGACTTACTTCCCTTCATCCAGGTGGATGGCGATCTCAGAGCTGGGTACAGGTACTATTAAGGTTCATGCTCCATCAGGAACCGACAAACGCCACGAGAGGTCGCAGTTCTACTCAGAAGAAATCACCCCCATCTTTGTTGGTCACTACAATCAATTCATCTTCGGCTGCAATTGTAACTTTGTGCTTCATCTCAAGACCAAGTCACACACTTTTCGACTTTTCAAGAACTTCAGAAATTGGTGCAAGAGGATTGAGGACTAGCGCCTGATTGTAGCTTTGAATTCGGACTGTAAGATTTTTGCCCGGCTTCTGACGGCGCGCATAAGGAAGTTCCTGCCAACAATCCTTTCAGTGGAGCAAATGATACAACGAGGAGAAACCAACATGAAAACGGCTACTGGCAAATGTAGAGATTTGATAGTCCTAGTCAAATCCTGCTGTCATCTCAGTTAACGCGACCAGGTTTTCGACAGAGTCCTTCACATGTTTCTACCCTCAGTTCTAGCCCGCATGGGCTTTCTATCAGACTTCCTCGACGTAGTTTTGGGCCTGTTAGGCAGAGCATCATCCCATGTGCTGGTAAATGAATGTACGGTAGGTCCTCACCAATCCAGCTTTCGGTTCGACAAGGATGCCCACCCTCCATGATTATTTACGCAATGGCACTCGGCCCGTTCATAGGATCACTGAAACGCAGACTTTTTGGGATTGTTTTGATGGACCACACTTTCCACTGCAGAACTTACGCTGATGGCCGTTCACTGCTGGTCTGGTCAGGTGGTGAGGTGCGTTCCATGCATCAATGGATCAGGCGACATGGATTGACGGCGCGAAGCCACATGAATAGAGCGAAGTCGGCGGCGACGGCGTTTGGATATTACCTTATTGCCAGATTCTTATTTAAAGTCCGGTACGACGTCCTCACGCTCCCTTCGCGTGAGGGCGGACTAGGACATAAATGTACAGGCGAGGGCTGCAGCGTTATACTTGTGCACAATGATGAAACTGTTGACCATTGGACACACTTCACTTAAGGGCAGCCTTTTGGAGTAACTGATGCTAGCATACTCCGTACCATCTGTTATGATTGTGCACTTCGCTCCGTTTCTTTTCCACATCTCGGAATTCATACTCGACTATAATTATGTACAACCCGATCTCCCCACCACTCGAGCTCCAAAGGCGAGACATCTGTCGTTTCCTGCTGAGATTCTTCCCCCGCAATGTGATTGAAAAGCCCGGTGTGAAGAGCAGTCCAACAGCCCTTCCTTCCTGCATGGGTACGAGCAATATGGTACCATGCCGTCAAAGGCAATACGTGAGGAGACACAGGTTGCACACTGACAAACACAGTTTTACGTATAGAACAGCGTTTGACATATGGACACTGGTACAAAAGATACTCGGCTCTTACCTTCGCGCCCCGGCTCACACGATTGACCCCGGCTGCTCCTACGCCCAGAAGATACTTACTTTCCGACCGCGAAGACTCACGCTCTTACATTGTTTAAAGGCATGTGCATTCATTTCTCATTCCCTTACGATGAGATGGTTCTTGACTATTGGCAATATCTCCAAGATGATGACAGCTCACTTCAGTACATCCCTCGAAATCAAAAACTCTTCGAATTAATTTCCACGGTGACTTCGTAAACTCGTCCCACAGTTGGGGAGTGCGGGACGGAAGGCGACAACCTTGGTGGACCCTGTTACGAGGCGAAATGTTTATCGAGTTGGTACCAATTAACATTGTCCGCAGATGCAAAGCGCGCGTGAAATGACGCGCACAATTTTATTTTTCATCATTATTTTGATTTTCTTCGATGGTGTGGCCATTATTCAAGATGAAACTGTAAAAATTTCCATTATCTTATTTGTTGTTAGTTGTTTTGAGCTCAGCTGTATGCTGGGAAATGGACTCACGAGGTAAATTTGATTACATTTTATTTCATGTCGAGGTGATTTATGTTTTTTTATATTGGTTACAGTATCTTCTTCATAACATAAGCAATTTGTATTAAAATGATATCCCAAATTTTGGAGTTGGGGAACAAAAAATAAATAGATAATAAAAAAGTAAGCAGAAGGCCCAGGTTCGAGTTCTGGTTCGACAAAAAAAGAAGTGACCGCCGATCTGACTGCCATGCAGCTGGTCTTCTGCGCTCTGGAACTTGGTGTTGGGCAGTCATCACCATTCCACCATTATCGACACGCAAGTCGCTCAGTGTGGCGTCACCTGAATAGACTTGCCTGAATAGACTTGCAACACGGCAGTCGAACCTCCTCAGGTGGGGACTCCCGACCGTCGATGCCATGCGATCATTTCATGTTTTTCACACGCAGCCTCTCAGTTGGTCTTGTTCTATATGCACCTGTCAAGCACAGAAGCACAATCCTTTGTGCGCGCCGAAAAACCTGTGTTGTCTTTATTATTTCTGGTTCTATCACCTCATAAGCACGACCTTGCTGTTTTGTACAGAACTTTAATGCCCCTCTCGCGAACGATTTCTAAATGTGCATGAAATTTTTATTTTTGTTGATGTTCGTATCTAGGTACCTAAAAATTTCGTTTCTCTTCACAGGTTGCTCATTTATTCTGATTGTGGGTTTTCTCGGTCTCGATCATCTTCTTTTTAGTAACGTATGAGCGGTTTTTTGAAGTGCTATCGTTCATTCATTTTCTGCGCACCAATTTCTAAGTATTCCAAGAACATCCCTATTAATTTCATCTTATTTACCTGCTGTGTTGGCAGACACTATAATTAGCAGGTCGCCTACGCATTTGATCTAACTCATTCAGTAATGACTCTATGCCAACATGCCGCTTATCTGGACAACAAACAGAGCACTGCAGGCAGCCTTCGCTGATGTTTTTCACAATTTTCTTTCCCGGGCACTTCAGCTTCATCTTCTTGTCTGTGCAGAAAGCTCGTAAGCTGTTACAGACACCTGCGATAATCCATCTGCTTCAGTCTTTTAAATTGGGCAGTCCGCAGTAAGTTATCGAATGCCCCAGCAATATCAGCATTACCGTATAACGTATTTTTTGTCTGATTTGCTATAGTTACATTAAATATTTAGTCGTATCACTACTGATCTTTACAGCAACAGATACAAAGGTAAGTCGACTTCATGTTTCAATGTAATTGTGACTTACGATTTTATGTTACGTGATTTGTGCTGTGAGCATGTAACCACAAAAAGCAATGCTTTATTTTTTTCCACGGGCGACGCAGCAAGAAAACGGCAGCGATTTAGCTCCACCGGACATATTACCCATCAAGTCGGCGGCTGTCGTGATGAAGATGCCAAGAGCGTCGAATGCTTGCTATGCCTAATTCTGTTAACAATAATGTCAAAGGAGAGACATAATTTATATTGTCAAATTTTCAGATTGTCTTGGGATCTGATAAACGTCAAGAGCTGTTATCTGAACTGTTAATTAGAAGGTATTACAGTACGTGACACGACACTGTCTGCATTGTCTTCCAATAAAACATTTTGTGCATTTGTGGGAATTAATTTGAAGATATTGGTGTTCTGATTTATATTGAAGATTTTGTGAAGAGAATATTAGAAAACGAAGAGTTGGAAAGAGTAGTGCTACTTTCAGAAATTACATAACTGAAGACTAAATTCTAATTGAAGCTAAAGGAAAAGTAAAAGTGATCTTTGGCTGATTAAAAATTTACGCATGATTAGTGATAGGAGACCAATTCTAAATGACAACAGATGTGAAAATATTCTTTATTTAGAAGTCTTAACTTTAGTCATAAGCATCCAAATGAACAACTCTGGGCTAGTGTGAAACATGATCTCTGTTTGTCTTTACTGTTATGTACCAGTGTCTTTGCTTAGACTCCCGGTTGACGAAATTGTAGAAAACCTGACGAAATTGTAGAAAACCAGTTGCAGAAAAATAAAGTTTTGCAGCACGTTTTCAATAGTGCGTATAGAAACACTAGTAATAGTAGTAGCAGTAGTGGAATTATTAGTTAGAGCCGTAAATAGTACTCTTCTAATGGTGCAATTTAATTGTCTATACGGTACTTTTGGAAATATGTGTTTTTGCTACTTGTTTGTTGAGCTACAGTAGGCAAAAATGTGTTTTGTATAGTCTGAGAACGCGATACTTTGTGTCCGTAATAACTTCTGGAATTTTGCATGCATTGTTTCATAAGTAATAAGATGTCCTCGATGATATTAGACTCTTAGATGGTTATGAGGAAAAGCACTTAGTTTAAGTAATTTTATATGCAGCACTTTACAATAGTGAGATTAGACTTAGATTTGTATACCATATGCTAGTGGATTAAGTATGATATTAAATAAATGTTTCCCATTTGAATTGCGAATCAGCATAGTGTTATTGTTACTCTAGAGTAGGGGTGACTTTATATTGTAGCGTTCATCCATACCACAGAACATTTCTTCTCTCCGACGTTCATTCCGTTACCTGCAGGCTCACTGTGGCCTCCAAACAGAAGTACGTACTTCATGTAACAACCAACACAGTTATCGAGATGACGTGGGACACAGTCTGAAAACTAATCGGAGTAACGGCTGACCCCTAAAGTCCAGCAACATACTGAGGCTGAAGTACCTCCTTCGGCTGACATTCCCGCCGACTCCCAGCGCCAGCGGCACAGAAGGAGAGGAAGATCGGACCTCATACTGCGACCGCCAGAGATCCGGACACAGGGTCCACGCAGGGTGCAGACTTGCTGATGCCCTCGGTTCGTTTAAGAACTGACACTTTGGGAACGGCCTGGTGCAGAATGAGAAACGTGGCGATAGTTCGTGGACCCCTATAGGCACACCTGGAGGCGTATGAAACTCCTATCAGTTTACGCCTGCCTTAAAAAGCGAGTAACGTGCTGATAACTCATGGATCCCTGTAGACACCGAGCAGAGTGGATACACAAAATCGACAAGAAAGCACACAGAGAAATGAGTGAAAGCGTGGAACTACGAAAGGAGGATCAGCCTGCTTAAAAAAAAAAAAATGTTTGCAGGACAGTAAGAAGGTTGCTTATAAATCACGAACACCAGCAGATTCTTAGACGAAGCACAAACATAAGACTGTCCAGGCCTCACACAGAGACTGCCGTTAAGTGTTGTGTTGCTGCTTTCACACATCTAAGCAAAGTGGAAAAACAACGGAACAATGTGCTGAATTGATTGCAACAAACAGCATCGACAGTGAACATCTGAGAAAAACGCCAGTTCCCGAGTCACAAACGAGTCCACACAAGACAGAAAATTTCCATCCTGCACGGGTAGACGTTCTCACGCAACGGCGGTCCGTCATTGGGTGGTTTTACAGTGTTAGTCCGCCAGTGATAATACTGAGAGAAGGAAAAATTCGATGAGCCTCTGAGCTAAGGGGAGCCATGAGAAGTGACGAGTGTCGGTGAGACAGCACGAAAGCAAGAGAGAGTACACGGAGGGTCTTCCGCCCATCGGCTACTTAGTCTGCTGACTTTGGTTCTGATGCTAAGTCCCATTCGAATGTTCATCGTCATTTTGTAACTTATTCTGTTCTTGTTCCATTTTGAATGGCCAAATCCTTATGGACTATTGCTTGGGAATGAAGCACTTGACTGAGCATTACAATTTCCTTACCTAACCGTGGTAGCCCTGCTTCTGCTTTGTAACCCACAGCGAGCAGTCAACGCGGAGACGGCACCTGGGCCTCACTGCACACCCGTGGAACACCAGTGAGAGTTGCCCCGCAACTTCAAGGCGACACGCCGTACCGACCCACCGTCTGCTGCCGACATCAATACACGGCAGATGCCTACGAAGAACGGCGAAAAGAGTAACCGCTCCTCCCCCCCCCCTTCCCCTCTGCCCTTCCTTTCCCTCAATAGCTGAGCCGTGTCCATCCCCAGTCAACTCGGCTCTGAGGTTTGTAGTTAGTGTAAAAGGTAGTGTAATAAAAGCAAACATTTCATGTTTTTTTCTCTAATTAATATGTGCCTCCGCATTTCAATCCCTTAATCTCACAACCTTTTGTTCAAAAAAATGGTTCAAATGGCTCTGACCACTATGGGACATAACTACTGTGGTCATCAGTCCCCTAGAACTTAGAACTACACTCCTGGAAATGGAAAAAAGAACACATTGACACCGGTGTGTCAGACCCACCATACTTGCTCCGGACACTGCGAGAGGTCTGTACAAGCAATGATCACACGCACGGCACAGCGGACACACCAGGAACCGCGGTGTTGGCCGTCGAATGGCGCTAGCTGCGCAGCATTTGTGCACCGCAGCCGTCAGTGTCAGCCAGTTTGCCGTGGCATACGGAGCTCCATCGCAGTCTTTAACACTGGTAGCATGCCGCAACAGCGTGGACGTGAACCGTATGTGCAGTTGACGGACTTTGAGCGAGGGCGTATAGTGGGCATGCGGGTGGCCGGGTGGACGTACCGCCGAATTGCTCAACACGTGGGGCGTGATGTCTCCACAGTACATCGATGTTGTCGCCAGTGGTCGGCGGAAGGTGCACGTGCCCGTCGACCTGGGACCGGACCGCAGCGACACACGGATGCACGCCAAGACCGTAGGATCCTACGCAGTGCCGTAGGGGACCGCACCGCCACTTCCCAACAAATTAGGGACACAGTTGCTCCTGGGGTATCGGCGAGGACCATTCGCAACCGTCTCCATGAAGCTGGGCTACGGTCCCGCACACCGTTAGGCCGTCTTCCGCTCACGCCCCAACATCGTGCAGCCCGCCTCCAGTGGTGTCGCGACAGGCGTGAATGGAGGGACGAATGGAGACTTGTCGTCTTCAGCGATGAGAGTCGCTTCTGCCTTGGTGCCAATGATGGTCGTATGCGTGTTTGGCGCCGTGTAGGTGAGCGCCACAATCAGGACTGCATACGACCGAGGCACACAGGGCCAACACCCGGCATCATGGTGTGGGGAGCGATCTCCTACACTGGCCGTACACCTCTGGTGATCGTCGAGGGGACACTGAATAGTGCACGGTACATCCAAACCGTCATCGAACCCATCGTTCTACCATTCCTAGACCGGCAAGGGAACTTGCTGTTCCAACAGGACAATGCACGTCCGCATGTATCCCGTGCCACCCAACGTGCTCTAGAAGGTGTAAGTCAACTACCCTGGCCAGCAAGATCTCCGGATCTGTCCCCCATTGAGCATGTTTGGGACTGGATGAAGCGTCGTCTCACGCGGTCTGCACGTCCAGCACGAACGCTGGTCCAACTGAGGCGCCAGGTGGAAATGGCATGGCAAGCCGTTCCACAGGACTACATCCAGCATCTCTACGATCGTCTCCATGGGAGAATAGCAGCCTGCATTGCTGCGAACGGTGGATATACACTGTACTAGTGCCGACATTGTGCATGCTGTGTTGCCTGTGTCTATGTGCCTGTGGTTCTGTCAGTGTGATCATGTGATGTATCTGACCCCAGGAATGTGTCAATAAAGTTTCCCCTTCCTGGGACAATGAATTCACGGTATTCTTATTTCAATTTCCAGGAGTGTACTTAAACCTAACTAACCTAAGGACATCACACAACATCCAGCCACCACGAGGTAGAGAAAATACCTGACCCGGGAACCCGTGCGTGGGAAGCGAGAACGCTACCGCACGACCAACGTTTTGTTGTTCTGTTTCACTATACGAACCGAGTTGTTACTTAAATATTGACTCCCAGAGTGGGACGATCGCATTAGTAATCTGCACGTCACGTCATGACCCAAACGTGAGAGCTCTGAGTTCAATACAGCGTATTATCTGCGACGGGCTTCGTACACTGAGGTGTCGAAAGGCATGGGATAGGCATATGCACAAATACAGATGGCGGTAGTATCGCGTACACACGGTATAAAAGGAAAGAGCATTGGCGGAGCGTCATCTGTACTCAGGTGTTCGCGTGAAAAGGTTTCCGACGTGCTTATGGCGGAACGGCGGAAATTAACAGACTTTCAACGCGGAATGGTAGTGTGGGACTTCCTTTATCGGAAATCATTTGAGAAATCAACATTTGGCGATCCATAGTGTCAAGAGTACGCCGAGAATAGCAAATTTCAGGAGTTATCTCTCACAGCAGACAACACAGGGGCCTTCACTTAACGACCGAAAGTTGCGGCGTTTGCAAAAAAATGGCTCTGAGCACTATGGCACTTAACATCTATGGTTATCAATCCCCTAGAACTTAGTAGTAGCCGGCCGGTGTGGCCAAGCGGTTAAAGGCGCTACAGTCTGGAACCTCGAGACCGCTACGGTCACAGGTTCGAATCCAGCCTCGGGCATGGATGTATGTAATGTCCTTAGGTTAGTTAGGTTTAAGTAGTTCTAAGTCCTAGGGAACTGTTTACCTTAGAAGTTAAGTCCCATAGTGCTCAGAGCCATTTGAACTTAGTAGTACGTAAACCTATCTAACCTAAGGACATCACACACATCCATGCCCGAGTCAGGATTCGAACCTGCGACCGTAGCAGTCCCGCGGTTCCGGACTGCAGCGCCTAGGAGCGTTCGGCCACAACGGGCAGCCCGGCGTTTGCATACAGTTGCCAACGTTAACAGGAAGCATCAGTGCGTGAAATAACAGCATAAATGAGTGTGGAAGGTACTGTTAAGCCAGTGCGGCGAAATCTGATGTTAATGAGCTATGGCATAAGAAGACAGGCGCGAGTATACGACATCGCCTGCAGCTCCTTTCCCGGGCTCGCTGTCTAATCGGTTGAACCGAAATTGTTGTGTCGCACGTCCGGGAAACCGTGGTCTTGTCAGATGTGTCACGATTTTAGTTCGTAAGAGCTGATAATAGGGTTCGAGAGTGGTGCACGCCCCATGATACCGTGGAGTCAAGGTGTCAACAAAGCAGGGTGCAAAGTGGTAGTGGCTCCACAATTGTGTGGGCTGTGTTTACATGGAATCGACTAGGTCCTCTGGTCCAACTGAACCGATCATTGACTGGAAATAGTTATGTTCGGCTACACGTAGACCACTTGCAGCTATTCATGGACTTCATGTTCCCAAACAACGATGGTATGTTGCCAGGCCGCAATTGTTCGTGATTAGTTTGAAGAGCATTCTGGGCCATTCGAGTGAATTACTTGGCCGCTCAGATCGCCCGACATAAGTCGCGTTTCTGGGACATAATCGGGGGGGGGGGGGGGGGGGTCAGCTCGTGCATTAAAATCCTGCGCCGGCAACACTTTCACAGTTATGGACAGGCATACAGGTAACATGGGTCAATATTTCTGCAGGAGACTTGTTGAGTCGCACTACGCCAGGCAAAAGGAGATCCGTCAAGATACTAGGAGGTATCTCATGACCTCTATCAGCTCTGTGTTGTCATTTTCATTATACTATGTTTGCCAATGTGAACGATACAGAACGTACATGTACATTGAGAACAGTTAATGAAGGAAAATCATAGAAAGTCAGGTAGATTTTGAAACGTCGGATAACAGTGCCGTGAAAGAAGGACCCTGGACTCAAAAGTTGTTGGCATTTATCTATTTTTTCCTTGCAGTGACGTGCCTTAATAAGTGTTAGGTGAGCGCAGACGAGATGGAGGTAGCTGTGATGTGGCGTGTTGGCGTCCCCTGCGGACTGGGAGTGGAGGTCGTTAGCGCCGTTGTGGAATGCAGTGCGGTGCGTCAACAGACAGTCTGCGCACGGCGTGGAGGCTGCGGCTGCCCACCGTGTGGCCGCCGTAATTTGAAGCTCATAAAATAATACTTCGTGAAAATCGACGCGGCTGACGTGTAATTTACACCTCGCCGGCGCGACCGCCCGACGCACGCACGGCCTCCCGCCTGGGATCTGCATGTGTGCCCTCTCCGCTGGCCCCACCACTTCACACACGCCGACGCTGGCCCTCTTTTGCTGCTGGGCGTCTACGCTGCTTTTCATCACACAGGTACAGTCCAGTGCAATGTCCGCCTCACCCAAATTTTATCACACTCTGCAGAACCTCAAATGCCGTCGAAGGACGTGCGTGTGTCAAAAAGCAATGACTACTTTCATAAGTAAGGACAAGAAAAAAATCGTTATATTTTCTGGCCATACGCGGTGTTATTTTTTGCCCAATTCGGTGTTATTTTTCAGCAGGTTCGTTATTTTTGCCACATTAGTTGCTATTTTTACTAAGTCTTTTGTTATTTCTGCCAAATTCCTTGTCATTCCTGTCCAATTCTGTGATATTTCGACCACTTTCTTGTTATTTCTGCCACAAAAAATGGCTCTGAGCACTATGGGCCTTAACATCTGAGGTCATAAGTCCCCTAAACTTAGAACTACTTAAACGTAGCTAACCAAGGGACATCACACACATCCGTACCCAAGGCAGGATTCGAACCTGCGACCGTAGCGGCCGCGCAGTTCCGGACTGAACCGCCTAGAAGTGCACGGCCACCGCGGCCGGCTCTGCATTTATTACTACCATCCTCAGAGTTATAACATTTTTATCTTGAAAGTTACAAATTTTGCGATATCTCGTAAAAAAATTACCGATTTCGCATTATTTCGCTAAAAAGAGGTATTTTCGCGTTGTCTATTTTGCGAAATTTTCCTGTCCTCCTCCATAAGTAGCATTCTCTAAGCTCTGAAATCGCCAACCTACGCAAAAGTGTGGTCGGTATGGCCCAGAAAATAATTTGAGAACGCTATATTACCCGTTTAATTTTGGTAGATATCGACATGCGCACGAAATTTCACAATCCTACACAACTAAGACACGGGCTTGCATAGTTAACATTTGGATATTATCCAGTGAGCACTGTTTCGTGAATGCAGTGAACCAAGTTGAACGGGTATTAGCTTTCTGCTTATAGCATCCAGCTGTGCAGTGAGAATGTCTCCTCGGTTTCATAATCCCTGGTAACGAACCATTAAATTCTCTAAATGAACAGTAAATTCTGACTATCTCTCTAAACAGCTCATCATAATTACCGAATTCATTGTGCGCAATCTCTAAGAAACAGAAATCGTTGAAACAGCATCCTCGTCCTACCTTGTATGTAATCAGTAATCTTACAGCATGCATAGAAAAACTCGTTATTATTGATTTTTTTTGTTTACTTATTTGTCTTCAGTTGCACCCACAAAGACAGTCCAAACATACAACGTCTTAAAAAGTTAGGAACACTGCTATTCCACCTTGAATTATATAGAAAGCCAAAGATATAATGCCTTGGACAGTTAAAGTAGTAGAGGCAGAAATACATCAACCCATTAAGTTAACAATCAGATTTCAAAAAGGAACACTAACCCACCCACCCACGAACCACCCCCCACCCCCCCCCCCTCTCCACCCATCCACTCACTCACACACACACACACACACACCATCTTAACAGTTACAGTTCATTAGAAAGATGCACCAGAATAGCTGCTAATAATAATTAGCCTCTATTAACAATACATAACGAGATACGCCTAACAAGAGAAACTTCAGCTAAGCAAAAAATAAGGTACGTACCAACAGTCTGGCTTGGTAGAATCTCCAACATAATTAATGCATTTCTTAAAGTTTCAAATAGTCAACTAGCCTTTCAAACTAATAACAATCTTTCAAAAAAATTGCGTTCTGTCGCCACTATAACATCCGAATATGATAACTCAGTCATATATAAAATCACATGTAGCAACTGTAATAACTTTTACATTGGCCGAACGGAAAAAAAATTTAACGGCAGATATAAATAATACATTAGAATTAGCGAGAATAATCGATCGAGTTTCTTTCTACATTTGAAAAATCAAAGCCCCACTGCTGATACAATCAAAAATACTTTCCAGAGCCTGTAAAGAATAACAAAATGTCTAGTCTTGAAAAATTAGAAAGAAATATACATACGAGAAAATACCCTACAAAAAATATTAAAAGATCATACAGAATTATTACACAAATACTGTCTCAAATACTATATTGAACTTTTAGAACACGAAAAAGGATAAGTCAGAAATACAATATGCAACAACCAAAGATAATACAGGCAGAATTTAAGTTAAGAAAATAACATCACTGTTCAAGTGTGTGATCTTTGTAAATATATAACGTTGTAAGAGTAGAACTGTCGAACTACTGTCAAACCATGGTTAGCTTGATCGATGAGATTTCGGGATTGCAGCCGGATCATGTTGACTTCTTGTCACGATATTTAGGCTGGCAATCGTCCAGCCATTTTCAGGTGAGTGTTCGTCACTGGAGACTGCAAGTTCTCGAAGTCAGCTATAAAGCAAAAAATTGGCGCGAAAACGCATGCGCATTGGCCTCCGTCACAGGAGCGTCCTCTATCGCAATGCACTCCCTCTGGAGCTACTGTTCTATCTGTGGAGCGCAGACTCATTGGTGCAGGTGAAAACTACATGTCCGCCCTCCGTCTCCAGTGACGGACACTCACCTGAAGATGGCTGGACGATTTCCAGCCGAAATATCGTGGCAAGAAATCAACATGATGCGGCTGCAATCCCGAAACCTCATCGATCATTCAATACGCCGGAAAAACTTCAAGAATCACATAGTTAGCTTATTGGTTTTAATATATTTACATCACTTACTATTCAATCAAAAAAAAAATGACTGTTATATGACATTTCATTAACGACGTATCATTCTGGATGTGAGAACATTATAGTCACTTTAATATATATGACGTTCACATTTACACATTGTCTAACTAAAATTATATTCGCGGGTATTCAACAGTTGCAATAAATGCAGAAAAATCTGTTGTTAATAAAGATTAATTATTATAATCAGCTATTCATACGCACCTTTCTAAGAATAATGTCATTAGCTCACGTATACAATGTTGCTGGTCCTAAAAGTTACAATTTAATTCCAACTTTTAAAACTAATTCCATTAGTAATTTATAAACGTCTAAATAGTCTGTATACAAGAGGTATTGCACATGAGAAGAAAAATCTTCATGCAGGTAGGCCTGCTCCGTGATCAGCCAGTGGGATTCCATTGTATGAAATGATGCGGCGGCTAGACCTGACTGTCTGGTGTAAGTCTTGTGAGGTGACGCCACTTCAGCGACGATGAGGATGAAATGATGATGAAGACGACACAGACACCCAGTCCCTGAGCGGAGAAAATCTCCAACCCAGCCGGGAATCGAAACCAGGACCCCCGACATGGCAAGCTAGCGCGCTGTCTACTCTGCCACGGAGGCGGACTCCCTTCCATAACGACGCAGCCGAACAAGACGTGATCAGTGTCATGGAGCTCCCCGCAGTCGCAATACGGCGATGGTAAGAGGTGGAGTGTATAAAGGTGTTGTCGGTGACGGACATGTCTTCTACTTTAACTCAATATCTGATTTTCGAAGCGGCCGAATATTCATGGATTCTCAGGTGACCCCACAATGCAAAACTAAATTGCTGCTGTGCAGCATAGCACTATTTCATCAATTCATAACAAAGAATCGCGAAGCTTGTTTCGAAACAATTCCGAAATAAGTAGACTGATAAATGACTATATTGTTACTAAGTACAGACAAATGAACTGCAAGCCCACATGGTTGCTGAAAGCAGCAGGTACAGGAATGAAGCGACAACTCACCGGAACGTAGATTCCCAGTTCACGATTTTGAACAAAGCAAAAACTATTTCATAATTCATGTGAGGGTGACGATTTTTAATTTACAGCAGGATGAAGATGGAAGAAAACAAAATGTCCTATAATCAGATTCCATTCAATGAAATACAAGCAACCAACCAGTTTCCATTTGCTACCTATAAGTGCACTGACCTATTTCTACTCGCGATGTGTCGTAACCAAGCAGTGTCACATGACTAACCATTTTAATTAAACTCAACCGCAGCAAGCACACTGGTTCAAATGACCTCACCGACTTCTTTATGCATTATAGAATTTGCACAACAGCACAGGTCGCCACCAGACAAAGACAATCTTCTCTCCAAATACGGCTGCGCGAATTAACATCCAACCCGAACCCGGAACAGAACACGTAACATAACAGAATGATAGAAACTCCCTCAAACTAGGCCACTCTCGTGATTTGCAACCCGCCAAAATTTTCTGTTGGTCGAAAAACAAAAAACAAAAAATGTTCAAACGAGTGTGAAATCTTATGGGATTTAACTGCCAAGGTCGTCAGTCCCTAAGCTTACACACTACTGAACCTAAATTATCCTAAGGAGAAACACACACACCCATGCCCGAGGATGGACTCGAACCTCCACCGGGATCAGCCGCACAGTCCATGACTGCAGCCCCATAAACCGCTCGGCTAATCCCGCGCGGCGTCGAAAAACAAACTGACCATCAAAGAAATCAGTAAAGCGTACATGCAAAAAAGGTTCTCGCAGTGCTTACAACGATTAATTGAAACTGATCATAATGGACACGCATAAAATAATACAAAGATGTCTGTCAGTTTAATAGCAAAATGTAATGGGAAGAAAAGAAAATGCCAAATCAACAGGAAACTTTCACCTTGAGCTCAACCTTGTCTTCCGTATCCGTCTACCAGCCCCTCCACATTGAACACCTTAGGTTTTCCTGCAGTTTTCCCACAAACCTCACACCAACCACTCTATCATTCATCTTGATTATTAGGACTCGTTCTTTGCCGCGCTTGTGCCAGCACATCCTCACCAACATTACACCTACTCACTCTCCATAGCCTACCCTAAAGAAACTTCAACAATCTATCTTATCACGAACACTGGCCAGAAATCTACGCTGACAGCAATTTGCAGAAAGGACCTTCATGTTATATAGTCGTATGCAAACTGCTAAGAACTTGTATAATTCAAAGACTTCTATGATCAGTGTTTCCGGTTAACAGAATAATATTTGGTTCGGAACTGCGATCGATGTCTGTAGTGAGTACTTTAAACGTTGGGTCTAACCAGCGAATCATATTGCTTGGCACGGACATCTAATTTCGATAGGCGTGTTTGACTGGGCCAAGACTGTCTCGTTTTCCTCCTGTCACCGTGAACAATCCTCTTTGTTTGCTGCCGTCAACGTTGCGACTTGTAAAGTGTAAGCACTTCGTCTTGTGGCATTGAGACGGGTACATTGAAGCTGTGGTTGTTGTCTTGAGTTACATTTACATAATTGTGTGCAACGTGATCGTTCAGGTTTATTTACGAGAAGTATTTTGCAGTTGTATTTTATGTGAGCAATTCTAGTCCCTTGTTCACACGTGGTGGTCGGTATCTAATTTCTTTTTGGTCATCCTAGGATACAATTCGCTTATCTCACTATCTTCCTGCTCATAAAATAATTTTACAGTATTTAGTCACTAGATGGTTATTTTTCTATCCTTTGTAAATGTGTGCTTCTGTAGACATACGTGGTCTATTGAACGACATTGGTGTGTATTATTCTTTGTTTTTGAACAATATAACCGTGCATATCCAGCTTTTACGTAAATTGAGCTTGTTATGGAAGTACCTTCAGTCCTCGGCTGATTATTCTAAAATCCTCATATATACGTTCTTAACTCTTTTTATTGAAAGAACCGCATACGAGAGAAACATATTAAAAAATGCGCCGCGCGGAGTGGCCGCGCGGTTTGAGGCGCCATGTCACGGACTGTGCGGCCCATTCCGCCGGAGGTTCGAGTTCTCCCTCAGGCATAGGTATGTGTATGGTCCTTGCGTAAGTTACTTTTAGTTATTTTAAGTGGTGTTAAGTCTAGGGACCGATGACCTCGACAGTTTGGTGCCTTAGAAATTCACACACATATGAACATTTTTTGAACATGCTGATGGAATCAGATTAGGAAATCGCACACTAAACCTAGTAGAGAATTTCTGTTTGGGCAGAAAACAACTTACGATGGCCGAGCTAGACAAGATATAAAAGGTAGAATAGCAATGGCAAGGAAACCTTTTCAGAAGAAAAGAAATTTATTAACACCGAACATAAATACTAAGTGGTAGGATGTAATTTCTGAAGGTTATTGTCTGGAATCTAGCCTTATACGGAAGTGAAATGTAGACGATAAGGAAGTCAGACACGAAGAGAATAGACGCTTATGAAATGTGAAGCGACAAAAAAATTCTGAAGACTACTTGAGAGTTTCTATCATTCTGTTTTGTTATGTGTTCTGTTCCGGGTTCGGGCTGGATGTTAATTCGCGCAGCCGTATTTGGAGAGAAGACTGTCTTTGTCTGGTGGCGACCTGTGCTGTTGTGCAAATTCTATAATGCATAAAGAAGTCGGTGAGGTCATTTGAACCAGTGTGCTTGCTGCGGTTGAGTTTAATTAAAATGGTTAGTCATGTGACACTGCTTGGTTACGATACATCGCCAGTAGAAATAGGTCAGTACACTTATAGGTAGTAAATGGAAACTAGTTGGTTGCTTGTATTTCATTGAATGGAATCTGATTATAGGACATTTTGTTTTCTTCCATTTTCATCCTGCTGTAAATTAAAAATCGTCACCCTCACATGAATTATGAAATAGCTTTTGCTTTGTTCAAATAAGCTAATAAGGAAGTACTGAATAGAACTGGAGCGAAAAGAATTTTGGGACATAACTTGACTAAAAGAAGGGGACGGATGTTAGGACACCCAACGAAAAGTCAATTTAGTACTGAAGGGAAGTGTGGGGGGAAAAATTGTAGAGGGAGACCTAGAGATGAACATAGTAAGAAAGCTGCCAACGATGTAGGTTGCAGAAGTTATTCGAAGATGTACAGGCTTGCACAGGACAGAGTAGCGTGGAGAACTGCATCAAATCAGTCTTCGGACTGAAGACCCTCGACAACAATATGCTGAAGATAGTTTCAGCACATTCTTCATTCTTTAGATTTTTAAGGTGAGTAAAATTCTGTATGTTTTTAAAACTAATTACATAATGTGACGACAGTTAAGCCATACTTCGTTGGTCGTGCACCATCTTGTATTTTGAAACGGAACAATGTTCCCAGTCTGGAAAATATTTATGTTGGTTGTCAATAGTTTCTATTTCACACTGTTTTTAACTTGTAACTGGTTTTTGATAATATTTCTTCTTAACTTGATCTCACTTACCAATTATTTGTGTGTAGTCGAGTACAAATGTTACACTTAGACAATTAGATACACCATTGACAAGATTTTTAGATTGCAACACTTTTAAATTTGAATAAATATTTCTTCCCAGATACTTGACCATGATGTATCCTGTATCAGTTCTTCACATTTGGGAAAACTTTATATTTCCGAAGTACTTTTTGTAATTTAAGAAAAAGACTGCAGTACACATAAAGTGAATGATATAATTTAAAAACAAAATAACAAACTATATTAAACTTCTATTACAGGGCTGGCTAGAGGCGAAAGTGTTGAAAAATGTTTCAACTTGCAACACTATATCCTTTGTATTATTATTTTTTCAATGTACTAAAAATTAAACCTGGATATTTTATTAATACTCTCACTGAAGAGTGGCAATATACCGCTGCCAGCCCACCTACGCGGGGCAATCGAACAACAACAAAAGAAAAAAAATCCCGTCATGTATCAGGCTAGCCAACAACTTTACTCATTCTTCAAGTACAGACTCATGCAGCACTACCTGACCTCCTGAAAACTTCGCCGCAGTTGTGTACTGTCACCCAGCAATCAAAGTTCGTGCCCAAAGAATCACGGCTACAAGCTGCAAACTGCCTTACAGTTTGTGTTGAAGGCTGTTTCCAGTGCTAATACTTCTCCTCCAACCCTGTTAGATTCTCGAATGGTGTGATGACTCCTTGTCAGCCTCCGTATGACGTGTGTTACCTGACTGTTCATGATACACCCGCTTAAGACATTTTAACCGTAAACTTCTATGTGATGCGTAATGCATCTCCGTGCCGCTATCAGGCTTACCAAACAAACCAGTCACGGAACTCGTCACCCTGTGATCTATTGAACCTACCTGATAAAGGTCACAGACTAGCGTGCAGTAGTCAAGACTCCGTCGAGCAAGTGTTACGTTAGGTTACGTTAGCCACTTCTTTCGTGGAGCAATTGCATTTCCTTAAATTCTTCCAAAGAGTCTCAGTCTGATAGATATCATTACTAGAGCTAGTTTCATGTGTTCGATCCCGTTTAGGACGCTCCGAACGGATGTACCTAGATATTCTAAGGTTGCTTGTCATTCCAATAGTCTATCACCAATAGTGTAATCGACAGTTAATGGGCCTTTTCAGTTGTTTGGTGATCAATGCCTCACATTTATTACGTTGAGATCAACTTTCAGCCTCTGCACCAACCGTCAATCCTCCGTAGGTCTTCCTGGCTTTCGTTACAATTTTCCTGCGCTGCAACTTCCCTACGCACATTATCCGACGACAGCCTCTCCGGGCTTCCTCTATTATGCACTACGTAGTGAACAGTAAAATACCTCTCGAAATTTTTCCAAAATTCGGATCAAATACACTGATCAGCCAGAACATCATCACCTACCCAGTAGCCGGTACGTCCACCTTTGGCACGCAAAACAGCGGCGATGCTTCGTGGCATGGAAGAAGTGAGGCCTTGGTAGATCGCTGCGCACACAACTCACCTAATTTCCTTAAATTCCAGGGACGGGGGTGATGATCTGACGCCACGTTCAGTCACACCGCACATGTGTTCGATCAGGTTCCAATCTGGCGAGATGGGGGCCAGTACATCAATTGGAGCTCGCCACTGTGTTCCTCTAACAACTTCATCACATACCTGGCCTTGTGATATGGCGCATTATCTTGTTAAAGAATATCACTGTCGTCGGGAAACATGATTGTCATGAAGAAGTGTACGTGGTCTGCAACCAGTGTACGATACTCCTTGGCCATCATGGTGCTATTCAAGAGCTCCACTGTCCCTATGGATTCCCACGTGGGTCCCGCAATACAGATGAAAGGAGCTGTTCCCCTGGAAGACGACGGAATCGCTCCCTCTCATCGGGAGATGTCGGGATTCATCAGACCACGCACCGCTCTGCCATTGCGCCGGTCTCGTGACACTTCAATCGTACTTGCCGATGTCGTGGTATTAACATTGGCACATGCATATGTCATCGGCTGCGTAGGTCAGTCGTTTGGAGTGTCCGGTGCACTATGTATTCACTTGTATCCTGTCCAGCATTAAAGTCTGACATTACTTCCGCCACAGATCGTCGCCTGTGCTGTTTCACCAGTATCCCCAGCCTATGACGTCCGATGTCTGAAGCCCAACGCCACGACGTCTGGACGTGCTTTCACTCATTGAAGCACTCCTCGAACATCCGACAAGTCGTGCAGTTCCCGAAATGCTCGCGCCGAGCCGCCGAGCCTTCACAATCTGCCTCGGTCAAACTCGGACAGACTAAGCGCCTTCCCCATTCTACACACGGGCATCACGCTCGCTGATACTACATGCGCCCAGTTTTTGACTAGCGGGCATTCCACGGTAGGTGATGCTGCTACGGGCTGGACGGGTTTATATCAATTGTAGGTCCGTCGTCATAATGTTCTGGTTGAGCAGTGTATCTGACGAAACTGAATACTTACCAAAACTCAAAGATATCGACAGATCTTAAAGCAATCTTTGGCACACCACACCTGTTACAGCACCGTTACTACTCATTACAGGTGCACACGAGGGTAACAAAGCTATAAAAACACCAAACCCACAACACGTTACCATGCCTAATATATCGTAGGAAACCCATTGGAATCGGAATGGAAAAATATAGGTCCATTGTCGTGTTCAAGTGTTCAAAAGACCTCATACGATTCTTCCTACAAAAAGTGCCAACTTCAGGTATCGATAATGAATGTAAACAGCGATTACGCATCCTTTCCTCAAAAGTGAACCACAAAGACTCAATAATATTGAGATGAAGTGATTGTGGTGGCCCGGGTATGAAACAGTTAATCCTCGCGCTCTCAAAACCAGTCCTTGACGATGCGAGCTGTGTGAACAGGACCCCTGCCATCCTGGAACAGAACATCACCATTAGGGAACAACCACACAACTAGGTGATGATGCTGGTCAGCCAAAATGGTCACATAACCCTTATCAGAACCGACAGCAAACCAACACCAACAACGATAGTTCGGTTACATATGTCGACGTCGCAAGCTCAAGATGAGGAGACGGAGAAAGTATACGAGGATATTGGAAGGGTAATACAGTAGGTAAAGGGAGATGAAAATCTAATAGTAATGGGAGACAGGAATGCAGATGTAGAGGGAAGGAGTAGAAGAAAAGGTTACAGGGGAATAAGGGCTTGGTACAAGGAACAAGAGAGGAGAAAGGCTATTTGAGTTCTGCAATAAATTTCAGCTAGTATTAGCGAATACTCTGTTCAAGAATTACAAAAGGAGGAAGCATATTTGGAAAATACTGGGTGATAGGGGTAGATTTCACATAGATTACAGCCGGCCGCAGTGGTCTCGCGGTTCTAGGCGCGCAGTCCGGAACCGTGAGACTGCTACGGTCGCAGGTTCGAATCCTGCCTCGGGCGTGGATGTGTGTGATGTCCTTAGGTTAGTTAGGTTTAAGTAGTTCTAAGTTCTAGGGGACTGATGACCACAGCAGTTGAGTCCCATAGTGCTCAGAGCCATTTGAACCATTTAAACCACATAGATTACATCATGGTCAGAGAGAGATTCCGAAATCAGATACTGGTTTGAAAGGCTTATTCACGAGCAGATATAGACTCAGATCACAATAAAGTTGAGAGATGGATAGGCTGAAGTTTAAGATTTTAGTCAGGAAAAATCAATACCCAAAGAAGTTGCGTACGGAAGAACTAAGGAATGACGAGAAACGCTTGAAGTACTCTAAGGCTATAGATACAGCAATAACGAATAGCTCAGTAGGCAGTACAGTTGGAGATCTCTAAACAGGGCAGTCACAGAAGGTGGAACGAAAAGCATAGGTACATGGGAGGTAACTCTGAAGAAACCATGAGTATAAGAAGAAATAATTCAGTTAATCGACGAAAAAGGGAAGTACAAAAATGTTTAGGGAAATTCAGAAATACAGAAATAAAAGTCGCTGAAGATTGAAATAAATAGGAAGTGCAGGGAAGGTAAGACGAGATGTCTGCATTAAAAATGTGATGAAATCTAAAAAACAAATGATTATCCGAAGGACTGACTCAGCACATAGGAAAGTCTAAACAACTTTCCATGAAACTGAAAGCAAGGGTGGTAACATTAAGAGTGTAACGGGAATTCTGCTATTAAATGCACAGGAATGAGCGGATAGGGGGAAGAATACGCTGAAGCCTCTATGAGAGGGAAGATTTATCTTATGTGACGTAAGGAGAAACAGAAGTAGATTTTTAAGAGATGGGGATCAATTATTGCAATGAGAATTTAAGACAGCATTGGAAGACTTAAAATCAAATAGGGCAGAAAGGTTATATAGCATTACATCAGAATTTCTGACATCGTTGGGTGAAATATCAACAAACTGACTATTCGAGTTGGGTGTAGAATGTATGAGTACGGCGATATACCATCTGATTTTCGAAAAAATGTCGTCCACACAATTCCAAAGATTGCAAGAGCTGACAGGTGCAACAATTATCCCACAATCAGCTTAAAGAATCATGCATCAAAGTTGCTGATAAGAATAATATATAGAAGAATGGAAAAGAAAATTGAGGATGTCTTAGATGACGATAAGTTTGGCCTTAAGAAAAGTAAAGGCACCAGAGAGGCAATTATGACGTTGCGTTTGACAATGGAATCAGGAATTAAGAAAAATCAAGACACGTCCATAGGAGTCGTTGACCTGGAAAAAGCGTTAGTCAGTGTAAAAAGGTGCAAGATGTTCGAAATTCTGAGAAAAATAGGAGTAGGCTATAGCGAGACACGTGTAGTATACAGTATGCATAAGGGCCAAGAGGGAATAGTAAGAGTGGACGACCAAGAACGAAGGGCTCGGATTAAGAAGGGTGTAAGACAGGGATATAGTCTTTCGCCCATACTCTTCAATTTGTACATCGAGGAAGCAATAATTAAAATAAACGAAAGGTTCAGGAGTGGAATTAAAATTCAAGGTGAAAAGTTATCAATGATACGATTCGCTGATGACGTTGCTCTCCTGAGTAAAAGTGAAGAAGAATTACATGCTCTGCTAAATGGAATGAACAGTCTAATTAGTACAGAATATGGACTGAGAGTAAATCCAAAACAGAGGAAAGTAATGAGAAGTAACAGAAATGAGAACAAGAGAAACTTAAAAACGCGATGTATGGTCACGAAGTAAATTAATTTAAGGAATTCTTTTACCTAGGCACCAAAATAACCAATGACTGACGGAGCAATGAGGACACCAAAAGCAGACTACCACTGGCAAAAAAAGGCAATCCTGGCCAAAAGAAGTCTACTAGTATCAAAAACGGGCCTTAATTTGAGTAAGAAATTTCTGAGAATGTACGTTTGGAGCACACCATTGTATGATAGTGAAACATGGACTGTGCGAAAACGGCAACCCAAGAGAATCGAAACGTTTGAGATGTGCTACACACGAATGTTGAAAATTAAGTGGACTGATAAGGTAAGAAATGAGTAGGTCCTGCGCAGAATCGGAAAGGAATATGTGGAAAACACTGACAAGCAAAAAGGGAAGGAAGATAGGATATTTTTTAAGACATCAGGGAATGACTTTCATGGTACCATGATGCTAGAGTGAGTTGTAGAGGACAAAAACTGTAGAGGAAGACAGTGATTGGAATACATCCAGCAAATAATTGAGGACATAGGTTGCAAGTGTTAACTCTGAGATGAAGAGGTTGGAGAGGAATTCGTGGCGGGCCGCATCAAACCAGTCAGAAGACTAATGACGAAAAAAAGAAAAAAACTCTTTACAGTAATGTGAACTTGCTGAGTAACCATGGAGCCAATCAAATAGCTGCCCAAATCATCACCGACCATCCGCCATGTTTCAGTCTTGAGACATAAACGCGGCCTGAAGCTTGAAACTGTATGCAACAGGATTCATTATACGAAATGACCTTCTGCTAATTCTCCACAGCCCAGGTTTTATGGTTCCTGCATCACATATTTCTATTACAGTCATTTGCGTTATCTACGAGTAGTTTTGGAATTACAATTCGCCCTGCAGTTCTCAGCTTCTGGAACTCTCTTCGAGTTGTTTTGGTGGTGACATGGTTCACAAGTGCGACTTTCAGTTCTGTAGTGCCTTTCGCAGCTGAGGTCTGCATATTTTTCGTCACAATTCCCATGATTAGTGATCAACGTCGCATTACTGCCACGGATTATATCGCTGTCTAGATCAGTCATGGTTTTTCCGCTTTCCCTGTACGCACTATACATCTTCGACACAGTGCCTCTTGAAACACCAAACACTTTGGCTAACTTGGTTACGGGAGCACCAACTATGCGAGCAACAGCAAACTGCCCACGTTCGAGATCACTTGACGCTGCCATAACGCTGCACTCACAATTAGACAGAACACTGTCCAACCCGCGTCTGCCACTCGCCACGTATTGAGGACATTTCACACAAGCCGTACGTGACCAAATACAACAGCGCAAACTGCAGACTCAGCTTGCATCTGAATCTATGTTCAACCGAGCATTTATAGCGGTTTTTTCATATTTTTGTCAAACTCCTGTATGTTACAAAAGTTGAAATTATTACATTTCAAACGACACAGTTATACGTAGCAATGTTTCAGCTACCCGTCACGAGCTGTTTCAAATGCTCCTTTGTGGTATGCTAGAAGAGGCAAAGATAAATGTTTGCTGCGTCATTTTTTCCCTAACTACCGGACCACTTCCCACTAGATGTCGATAGCGACACAGAGTAACCAGTCTACAAATCACGTTCCTTACTGAACTCCAGTGTTGAGTACTGCTCTTTGTGTTAGATCTTTAGCAAAAGAGGGTGAACAAGAGGCATATCCATTATTTAAAGAAGATCATTGCGATGCGTCATGGGTTTGTTTAGTTTACGAGGAGTGTAATTCCATCGGAACATAATAAGATAAATACATTACACGTCACAGTATCTGCATCACCTGAATGATAGTTCACACCACCAACGGTACTTCGTCTCTGAGGGATATGACAGTGGTCGCAAGTCACCACGAGGAGGTTCGCCCCCTCTATACCTTCCACTAATCGCGACCGTAACTTGATGTTCATTCACTATAGGTTCCTGTTGTAGCCGTATTCACTCTTTTGGTATCGTGCTTTACTTTTCACCGAATCGCGTCTATGTTTTTGTGTCAGTCGTTTCTAGAGTATTTACTCTCTTGATATTTTTCGTCATTGTGCCTTCCTTAGTTGCATTGAGCAGAAATTTTCAATTATTATTTTTTATTTCGTGTGCATCGCCTTCCTTAAGGTTATGTTTCTAACCAACGTGTTTTTCGTAAACTAAATAAAATATTGCCATCCACTCCGTAGAATTCTGACTACTTCGCTTGCAAGAGGTTTTCACGAACGTGTTTTTCGTAAACTAAATAAAATATTGCCATCCACTTCGTAGAATTCTGGCTACTTCTCTTGCAATAGGAGTTCACGAACGTGTTGCTATCTTCCACATATGCGTGGTCTGTTATAAAACTAATGAGACTGGCAACACTGGACGTCAAATAATTATGCAGTTGGCTCCACCTTCCAACAGTAATTCGCTGAATCGTGCCCTTGGGGCAGGACGAATCTGAACATGCTGCAGTTTCTGCACTAGTGTCGAGCGCCTGAAGTGAAGTCGTTTTTCAAGTGCCTTACGAACATAGACCGGTAAAAGTAGAAGCTTCACTATGACATCAATTTTTGTATGACATTTGGCGAAATTGCTACTATGATTTATGAAAATCTATAAGGGAATTGAGGCGAATTTTACGCCTCCAGGTCAGAAGTGTCAGATGGCACAAGGCATTTTTGACAGGCTGAGAAGAAGCGGAAGACTAACTTCGAGATGAAAGACCAGTTTCAAGAAGGAAAGCGTCTTGTGATCAGTGGTGAGTTAAATTTGAACGTTTTTAGTATCCATCAAAATTGTAACACAGGATTTCGACTTCCGAAAAGTGTGCGCAGAAACGGATCCTGAGAATCTCAGGGCAGAGGAGAAAGATAATGGGAAACATGTGTTTCTTGATCTTCTGGTCCATATTCTGGGAGAGCCATATTTTTTTTAGACACAGCGTCACAGGACCATGAGTTTTCGAGTAAGATCCTGGGACAAAGTTTGAAAGCTGGGAACTATAAACTGCTAACTCACCCTGTCCCAAAAGAAAGTGAGAATGAACAACATCAAATCAATGTTCTTTTCTTTCATTTTTCAGTCACAGAATAGTCCACAAAGTATTTGTGCCTCGCGGACTATTAGTCAAACAAGCATTTTATTCAAAGTCTTTGAAAGACTCGGGGTAGTGGTGGGACGCTTGCGACCAAGAATTACAAACACTGCGATGTTTGGCAATAAAAACAGCATTCTTCCTAAGCTGCCTCCTCACTTGATCTTTGTCAAGAGTTCATTTTTTCTTTATTTTCTTCGTCTCAAAAGTACCTGAAGGAGCGTTGCTTTACTACACCGAATAATATCCAGAAGAAAATAACCAACTATCTGCATGATATTTCAGGAGACGCTTTTCACAACTTATATGAAACCTGGAAACATCCCCTCCGTCACTAACTACTGGATGGAATGACACTGTTGTGTACAAAGAATAAAATTCATCGTTACAAAAAATCAGTCTTATTACGTTTCTAACACGGATCCTGTACGGTGTAATGAGTCAGACTGTAACATCAGCAAAATCCCTTCCATACCGAAATATACGAGCAGACATTCTCCCCGTAACGTGACTGTCCACAACTCTACATATGTTACTTGTGTCGTGTTTATCTCTGAGAAATTCCAAATGTGTTGGTGAATCAGTAATGAATCACACATACTAATTACACAGGTATTGTGCAGTTTGCTGTTAGAAAAAGTTGACTCGTGAATATCGAGTTCGCTCTCTTGAGATTATAGCCTTAAGTAAGTGGTATGAAATTTTCACACAGGTTGCGCTGCCTAATATTATGAAATTATCCTTTCCGCGTGGAAGCTACAGATTTATTTATGTTGCAGCATCTCCTACTGCTCTACACAAAACACAGGGAACTGAGAGATATAATTATAATTTCACTTTTAGAGAACCGAGAATCAAAATTGGTTGATGCTCACAAAAATCTTCCAGAAATTTATCAGGGCGTTATGGCGAATAGAACGTGATGATACGATGAACGGAACGTGGAAAGGGGAGTACAAAGTCGTCTTTCTTACAAGCAACTAAACAATCAACCAAGGAAAATATTTCGCAGGTTACATTCTGCAGGTTGGGAAGCAGAATGCTATAGAATCTCCACCCCTCTCCAGCCTTATGGGGAAAATGATAAGGCGTAAAGAAAGAGAAAGAACTGAAACTGGACATAACATTGTTTGCTGACGTGGAGATCAGTAAAAGGCTTCTGATAGAGCGGCTACGAACGAATAGCTCTGAAACCCTAACGAGCAGCGCAATGGGCACTGACTAGTTTTGTGAGAGTAAAATGCTGAAAATGTAATCTTTTTAGAACTGGAAATACACGTACATCAAATCGCACTGTACAAGGGCACAAATCCACAGCGAAGGTGAGGAACTGTTAAAATAAGTGAAACTAGAGAAACCGGCAATGTTTCACAAATGCTAAATTTGCATGGGAATTGGATACATGTCCTAATTTCCTTCCTTCTTCCCCCTCACTCTCCTCCTTCCCCTACCTCTGCTCATGACCTCCCTCCACCCCCCGTCTCCGTACACCTCTTATCTCAAACTCCATCTATCCACCTCGTCTTTCATCATCTCTCAGTCTATATCCTCCTTCCCTTCCTATATATATAGATATTTCTCCCTCCAGCCGCCGGTGTGGACGAGCGGTTCTAGTCGCTTCAGTCTGGAACCGTGCGACCGCTACTGTCGCAGGTTCTAATCCTGCCTCGGGCATGTATGTTTGTGATGTCCTTAGGTTAGTTAGATTTAAGTAGTTCTAAGTTCTAGGGAACTGATGACTACAGATGTTAAGTTCCATAGTGCTCAGGGCCATTTGAACCATTTCCCCCTCCCTTCCTCTGTCCATATCTTCCTTCCTCTTTCTCTAATCTTATTGACTGTTATTCCAAACGGAGTCGTAAACAAAACTTTCCCGTTTTCTGTTAAAAATGACTCTGAAAGGGAAAACCAAACTACAAATTTTCATAGCACAGGTTACCATGTTCTTTCTCGCAGCCAGTTTAAAAGAAAGTGGATAACATGTATATACAGTAACTCCGGTGGTTTAAGCTGTGCGTTATCTGTGCCCACGGAAGAAACACGGCAATTCAAGTTTATTCCACACACTTCTAACGACTGGCCTTGCGATTTATTAGTTAGGTTATTGGTCAGAAAGCAGTATGCCAATGGCTCTGGTGGCGATGTCAGTATCGGTAATTTGACCTTTCCACTCTCACAACATAATCCTGGCACTTCGTGTCGAAACCTGAAAGCACCGCCATGTTGACAAAGACAGTTCATACGTCTGCGGAGTAATCGACTGTTGAATCGTCCTGAACGCCAAACGTTCAGCTCGAATTGTCGTATTTGACCGTCTATTTTGTCGACGTTCCAAATTATTTTATGCGTAAGCTCGAATTGAGCTAGTCGAACTCGACTGTTGTTCCGGAGCCACCATGGATCGCGCCTGAGGAATTCTTATTCGATTTGCCTCCAGACGCTGTCTACTCTCTTTGTCGATCTCATGCAGTTGGTCTGCATTTCGGGTACACAGGCCGATTTTCCGACGCCTCACTAGTGGCATTTTTTCCATAGAAATAGAGCACGAACTTAAATCGACTGATTGCCTACAAAACACATTAAATTAACACGAGCTGATATTAATTCAATCTTTGCAACACACCAAAGATATGATCACCACCGATAACACACTGAAATATCGATTTAAAGTGTATTCTTTTTCGCAGAATATCAATATTGAATAGGGAATTTGTTGTTCTTATGAAAACATGCGACAGCAGAACTGTCAAACCGGCTGTCACACTGATATTTTCATACAAAAATACTATACAAATTTCCGAATTTTTCGGTGGATTTCCCAAATTTTTCTTTCGGGTGAACAATGACCTGACAATTACAGACACGACAAAAAAAAAAAAAAAAAAAAACAGCCAATTCGGTGCTGCCGTTCTCAAGTGATGATGGTTCATAGTGCGGCCATTGATTTTTATTTATTTTTGATGTCATACAAAACTTGTAATCCTAAATATCTGCCACAGAAGAAAAATATATTCTACTTATAACCGAAGGTGAATAATGTGGACTGTAACTGTGAACAAGATACGATTCTGAAGCGTTGTGGTAGACTTTAATTACCTGTGTTTCACCCATTTTACAAAACTGCCTAAGGTAAGACACATAGAGATATGCATCTGCCTCTATCATCGTTAAGTAAACGTTTAGGAACAAGACACCAGAGTGCAAATTGAATTAGGCTTCTGATAGCAACGTGTATTATGGCCAAGTAATGACTGATAATAGGCTGCAGTTCAATGGAAAAAGGTAATTATAGCATACACTGACAAAGTAAACATTTAATCAAAAAATCTGAGAGACGTTCAACATATATTCAATGAAACAGAAATGGAGACTTTAGTTACAACCAATCAAAGTATATTTACACGAAAGAGGTAAAGAAAAGCATCGGAAGTCGCAGAACTGTACCATACGTAAAAGAAGAAAATAAAGTAACCTTTGCTGCCACAGATATGAAATTAATAGCACGAGGAAGAAAGCAATCATTGATGGATACCATGATTTTTTTAAGTGAAATAGATTTTGTGATACAACAAACTCATGCACAGTATGGGAGTTACAGGCGTTTTCAAACAAATGAGAAGTAAAGTCGCAATATATATAATACAAAACGAAAAAATTGAAGAATGTTTTCAAGCGGGTAAGGAAAAGCAGAAATGTTGAAAGAACGTAATCACTACATTTACAAGGGAAAAAGATTATCCATTATACACTCCTGGAAATTGAAATAAGAACACCGTGAATTCATTGTCCCAGGAAGGGGAAACTTTATTGACACATTCCTGGGGTCAGATACATCACATGATCACACTGGCAGAACCACAAGCACATAGACACAGGCAACAGAGCATGCACAATGTCGGCACTAGTACAGTGTATATCCACCTTTCGCAGCAATGCAGGCTGCTATTCTCCCATGGAGACGATCGTAGAGATGCTGGATGTAGTCCTGTGGGACGGCTTGCCATGCCATTTCCACCTGGCGCCTCAGTTGGACCAGCGTTCGTGCTGGACGTGCAGACCGCGTGAGACGACGCTTCATCCAGTCCCAAACATGCTCAATGGGGGACAGATCCGGAGATCTTGCTGGCCAGGGTAGTTGACTTACACCTTCTAGAGCACGTTGGGTGGCACGGGATACATGCGGACGTGCATTGTCCTGTTGGAACAGCAAGTTCCCTTGCCGGTCTAGGAATGGTAGAACGATGGTTCGATGACGGTTTGGATGTACCGTGTACGGCCAGTGTAGGAGATCGCTCCCCACACCATGATGCCGGGTGTTGGCCCTGTGTGCCTCGGTCGTATGCAGTCCTGATTGTGGCGCTCACCTGCACGGCGCCAAACACGCATACGACCATCATTGGCACCAAGGCAGAAGCGACTCTCATCGCTGAAGACGTCACCTCTCCATTCGTCCCTCCATTCACGCCTGTCGCGACACCACTGGAGGCGGGCTGCACGATGTTGGGGCGTGAGCGGAAGACTGCCTAACTGTGTGCGGGACCGTAGCCCAGCTTCATGGAGACGGTTGCGAATGGTCCTCGCCGATACACCAGGAGCAACAATGTCCCTAATTTGCTGGGAAGTGGCGGTGCGGTGCCCTACGGCACTGCGTAGGATCCTACGGTCTTGGCGTGCATCCGTGCGTCGCTGCGATCCGGTCCCAGGTCGACGGGCACGTGCACCTTCCGCCGACCACTGGCGACAACATCGATGTACTGTGGAGATCTCACGCCCCACGTGTTGAGCAATTCGGCGGTACGTCCACCCGGCCTCCCGCATGCCCACTATACGCCCCACGCTCAGAGTCCGTCAACTGCACATACGGTTCACGTCCACGCTGTCGCGGCATGCTACCAGTGTTAAAAGACTGCGATGGAGCTCCGTATGCCACGGCAAACTGGCTGACACTGACGGCGGCGGTGCACAAATGCTGTGCAGCTAGCGCCATTCGACGGCCAACACCGCGGTTCCTGGTGTGTCCGCTGTGCCGTGCGTGTGATCATTGCTTGTACAGCCCTCTCGCAGAGTCCGGAGCAAGTATGATGGGTCTGACACACCGGTGTCAATGTGTTCTTTTTTCCATTTCCAGGAGTGTAGTTACAAAACGTGACTAAGACATTGCAGAATAAGAAATAGATAGTTTAGAGCAATATTCTTGTACTGGATATGTAAATAAAGTATATTCTATTTCAGGAATAACATGTTTCACATTCTTTTCGTGGAATTGCAGTTTTCTTACTCATACATCTACATGAATACTCTACAAATCACACTTAAGTGCCTGTCTGAGGGTTAATCGAAACATTTTCACAATAATTCCCTATTATTCCAATCTCGAACGGCACGCGGAAAAAACGAACACCTATATCTTTCCATGCAAGCTCTGATTTACCTTTTTCTATTATGATGATCGTTTCTCCGTATGTAAAGTAAAGAGAATGTTGGCGTTTGAAATTTCGTGAGAAGATACCGCCACAACAAAACGCCTTTGTTTTAACGACGTATATCTCAGATCTTCTGTCGTGTCAGTGACATTCTCTTCCAAACTTCTCAATAGTAAAAAACACGCTGCTGTTCTTTGAACCTTCTCGTACTCCGTTAATCCTCTCCAGTAAAGATCCCACAACGCGCAACAATACTCCCAAATAGTATGGACAAGGGTAGTGTAGGCACTCTCTTTAGTAGATCTGTTGCATCTTCTAGGTGTTCCGCCAGTAAGACGCAGTCTTTGGTAATTCCTAGGTATTTCGTTGAATTTACGACCTTTTTGTTTGACTGATTTATCGTGCAACCGAAATTAAAAAATTTCTTTTAGTACTCACGTCGATGACCTCACACGTTGCATTATTTGGGGTCACAAGCCAATTTTCACACCATACAGATATCTCTTTCAAAATCGTTTTGCGACCTTTTTATCTCCTCATGACTTTACTATTCGATAAACGACAGCGTCACCTGCAAACAACATAAGATGGCTGCTCAGGCATGCTTGTATATGTACAATACATATAGAGCTACGTTTTATGCTGACGTCTCTAGTTTACTAATAAATGACAGAGACTTCACAAATATATACAACCCTAAACCGTTACCTACCTGAATGACAGATGGTTGAGTCAACAGGAAGAAACATGCCAATTCGGGTAGACCGGATTATATACCCGAGTTCGATGTTTCCGAGGCAACCAGGTTAATATTATAGTACTCAATAATTTTTTTACAACAATTTCAATGCTACATCGTATGTTTTCCTTATTTATAAATCTAGTTTTTCCGTTTTAAATCTTCCTTGTATAGTAGGAAATTTGACCCTTACTGAAATCAAATGTTTATGAAAACATAAGCATTGGCTGCAGAAGATTTCCTGCGTAAGAAATCACATTCATTCCACCAACAGCTTTGGTAGAGAGGGGGAGGAGCGGACAGAGATTCAGAGCACTCTCTTGTCGTTAGGGTGGCAAACAGACACTAAATGCGGAAGAATCAGCAACAACGGCGTGAGGACGCAGAAGGCAATGGAAACCACTGCCTTAAAGACACATAATGTGTATCCGCAACATTTGCGGCCTGAAGTTAGAAAGTGTCTAGACGATCTCTCCATTGGCAGAAGATTCCGGCATAGTTCCCCATCAAGATCCCCGGGAAGGGGCTGCAAAGGGTGAGGCGACCAAGAGAAAAAGATTTAATAAATAACGAAAGGATAACGTTCTACGAGTCGGGGTGTGGAATGTCAGAAGATAGAATGCGGTATGGAAGATCTGAAAAGGAAAATCTGAAAAGGAAAATTCAAAGGCTCAGTCTACATATAGTTGGGGTCAGTGAAGTGAAATGGAAAGAAGACGAGGCCTTTTGGTCACATGACTACAGGGTAATATCAACAGCAACAGACAGTGTTGTAACGAGAGTAGGATTTGTTACGAATAGGAAGGTTGGGCAGAGATTGTGCTACTGTGAACTGATCAGTGATAGGTTGTTCATATCAGAATCGACAGTAGACTAACATTGACAATGATAGTTCAGGTATACATACCGACTTCGCGGGCTGAAGAGGGAGAGTATATAAGGGTATTGAAAGGGTAATATAGTCTAAAGGGAGATGAAATCTAAAAGTCGCAGGGGACTGGAATGCAGTTGCAGGGGAAGGAGTAGGAGAAAAGGTTAACGGAGAATGTGGGCTTGGGACAAGGAACGGAATTATACTTGGAAAACGACGGGTTATATGGAAGATTTCAATTATATTACATCATGGTCAGACAGAAATTCCGAAATCAGATACTGGATTATAAGGTTTATCCAGAAGCAGATATAGACTCAGATCACAATGTAGTAATGATGAAGAGCAGGATGAAGTGTAAGAGCTTAGTCAGGAAGAAACAATATGCAAAGAAGTCAGGTACGGAAGTACTAAGGAGTGACGAGATACGCTTGAAGTTCTGTAAGGCTATAGACACAGCAAAATGAGTAGCTCAGGAGGTAGTACAGTTAAAGAGAATTGGATATCTCTAATAAAGGCAATGACAGAAGTCTCAAAGAAAAACATAGGTACAAAGAAGGTAATTGCGACGGAACCACGGGTAACAGAAGAAATACTTCAGATGTTCAATGAAAGAGGGAGTACAAATATGTTCACGAAAATTAAGGAGTTCAGAAAGATAAGTCGATGTGGGATTAAGTAATTAGGAAGTACAGGAAGCTAAGACAAGGTGGCTACAAGAAAATTGTGAAGAAATCGAAAACGAAATGATTGTCGGAAGGACTGAGTTTATAGAAAAATCAAAACAATCTTGGGTGAAATTAAAAGCAATGGTGGTAACATTAAGAAGTGACAGGAGATCCAGCATTAGAATCAGAATTTAAGAGAGCTTTGCAAACTTAAGAGTAAATAAGGCAGAAGGAATAGATTCCATCAGAATTTCTAAAATCATTGGGGGAAGTAGCAACAAAACGACTGTTCACATTGGTACGTAGAATGTTCGAGTCTGGCGACATACCATCTGACTTTCAAAACTATATCATCCATACAATTCCAAAGGCTGCAAGAGCTGACAGGTGCAATAATTACTGCTTAATCAGCTTAACAGCTCATGCATCCAAGTTGCTGGCAAGAATAATATACAAAAGGATGGAACAGAAAATTGAGGATGTGATAGATGACGATCAGTTTGGAGTTAGGAAAGGTAAAGGCACCAGAGAGGTAATTCTGAGGTTGCGGTTGATAATGGAAGCAAGACTGGAAAAAAAATCAAGACACGTTCATAGGAGTCGTCGACCTGGAAAAAACGTTCGACAATGTAAAATGGTGCAAGATGTTCGAAATTATGAGAAAAGTAGGGGTAAGCTATACCGAGAGACGTGTAATGTACAGTATGTACAAGAGCCAAGGAGGGAATAATAAGAGTGGACGACCAAGATCGAAGTGCTCGGGTTAAAAAGGGTGTAAAAGAGGGATGTAGTCTTTTACCCCTACTGTTCAACCTGTATGTCGAAGAAGCAATGATGGAAATAAAAGAAAGGTTCAGGAGTGGGATTAATAGTCAAGGTGAAAGGATATCAAAGACCCGATGCGCTGATGACGTTGCTATCCTGACTGAAAGTGAAGAATTACATGATCTGCTGAAGGGAATGAACAGCCTAATGAGTACAGAATATGGACTGATAGTAAATCGAAGAAAGACGAAAGTACTGAGAAATAGCAGAAATGGGAACAACGAGAAACTTAACAACAGGATTGATGGTCATGAAGAAGAAGAAGTTGAGGAATTCTACTACCTAGGCAGCAAACCAACCAATGACGAACGGAGCAAAGAGGACAAAAAAAGTAGGCTAGAACTGGCAAAAAAGGGCACTCCTGGCTAAGAGAAGTCTACTAATATCAGAGATAGGGCTTAATCTGAGGAAGAAATTTCTGAGATTGTACGTTTGGAGCGTAGCATTGTATGGTAGTGAAACATGGACTGTCAGAAAACCGGAACAGAGGAGAGTCGAAGCATTTGAGATATGATGCTACAGACTAATGTTGAAAATTAAGTGGACTGATAAGGTAAGGAATGAGGAGGTTCTGCGCAGAATAGAAGAGGAAAGGAAAATGTGGAATACACTGACAAGGAGAAGGGACTGGATGATAGGACATCTTTTAAGACACCAGGGAGTGACTTCCATGGTACTAGAGGGAGATGGAGAGGGCAAAAACTGTAGAGGAAGACAGTGGTTGGGATACATCCAGCAAATAATTGAGGACTTAGGTTGTAAATGCAACTCTTAGGTAAAAATGTTGCCACAGGAGAGGAATTCGTGTTGGGTCGTATCAAACCAGTTTGAAGACTGATGACTCAAAAAAAAAAAAAAAAGAAAAAAATACATGTTTGAACCATGCTAACTTTATAGATGAAAACTAGATAACTGTGCAAGGCGCACATGCTGTGCTGTGGAGCGATCGATATGGTTGAAAATGAACACACTTCGTTCTTTGCGGTAGCAGTGTGGTTTTACACAATAGAACGTGCACAGTCTTACGTATTTCATTTAGAAGCGACGGGGCAGTCAATTAATATGCAATTTTTTGAAAATTTACGTGTATGTGCTACATCAAAAGCACGCAACAAGCTATATTAAGTAGCCCAAATTTCGACATGACACTTTCTGTATCACTAGCTTCATCGTCAGATGTATTAATCAGATGTGCCTTCAATAACCCACGTTTCGTCACGAGACATTCTGTATCACTCCCTTCATCATCAGATATATTAATCAAGTATGCCTTTTAACTCGTCTTACGTTGGCATTTCCATAGGTTTGTTTCCTCGTCTGTTCTCTGACTGTTCTGTATTCCGTATATTGTTATCAACTCACACGATTCACAAACAATATTGCTACTAATTAAAATTCCCGGTAAAATTTCCGCGTACCATACTGTTTTGTGTTTTCTCAAATCACGTAATTAGTTCAATTTCATTTCTTCACATCTTTTCCTAGTTATGCATTATATGCTACAGTTCAGTCTGTACATTTCGAAGCAGTTAGTTTCTTCCGTAATGAAGAGAATCGCCAGTAAATTATAACTTTCTTCTGTTACCTCTCGTATAGAATTTGGTTCAGTTGGGCTAGAATTCTGAGTAGATACATACTCTCCTATGAAACAAGTTAAATCTCATGAGTTCTGGTTTTAGGATAAAACGCCGAAGAGAAGACATTTAACTGGTGACCGATGACAGGAGAGAATGAAACAGGAACAAAAAACACCACTAAGCAGCGAGAAGCAACCACTGTTCTGGTGCAAGCACGTAAACCTTTTGTGACACAAAAATTTGACTCAACTCACCAAGGAGACTAATTGTGAGTTGCAACCATTAGCTCCCAATTTTTCCCTGCGGCAACGACCAGCTGTAATATGAAATAACTACCATGCATTTGCGACCTGACCTTTTCCTTTTTTTAAATGGTTCATCTTTTCCGCTAAAATTCCCGAGAATTCGATTTAAGCGATGCTAAGCACAAAATTACCTCTTTCTCGTGAGTCTAAATTCAATTTTATAAGGTTAAAAGAAGAAAAGTTCACCTTCTTGCGTGTTCTCTTCGCATCACACCTTTCAATTTGGACCAGTAATTGACATTGCGTGTGAAACCCGAAGAGGTATCATCGTTTAATATTCCCCGCATTGCGTTTAGCATTACTCATTTTCATGCAGCATGAAATCACTGCAGCTTTTTTCTAAATTAGCTCATTCTATTCATTCAGAAAAAATAGTCAGCACTGAACCACACGGCGTTAGGTCAGTCACGGAAGGAAGGCTCATAAAAGAAGTGTTAGAAATTATAGTTCACTATTACGTTTTCGAGTAACTATGCCGATAAAGAGTAGATAAAAAAACCTACGTTTATTTAGTCCCCCAGATGGACTATGAAACCAAGTCCCGATTGGCACCTTGTTAAAAGCTGAACTATTTTTATGTGTACCATTCTTCTGTAGGAAACGACAAAGTCAGTTTCAAAACTCCGTGCAAATATCACGAAGTGAAATTATGTAAAATTTCTGTGAGAGGGTGGTCGTATGGAGGAGTGTGGCGAATAAATTTATCCTTTCCTGAATGAAATCTCTACTCTGCAGCGGAGTGCGCGCTGATACGAAACTACCTGCCAGATTAAAACGGTGTGTCGGGCAGGTACTCGAACCTGTGACCTTTTCAGAGTTTAATCTGCCAGGAAGTTTCACCTTTGTTGTTTCAAATACTCTGCTTCCGTACCTGGCTCATTTTCCTGTGAATCGAGGGGCAGGTAACCAAGTAGTTTAGTTCCTTAACAGAGTCAGTTTATTCTGCCTACTTGCATTCACTGATGAGTAATGGAATCATCTTTTGGGGAAACTCCTCTCACAAAGAGAACATTTTCAAAAATCAGAAACGAGTCATTAGAATTATATGTGGTGTCAGTCCTAGATCATTATGCAGAGACCTCTTTAAGAAACTTGGTAGTCTAACTACTACTTCTCAGTACATATACTCATTGATGTCCTTTGTCATTTCGAAATTTCCAACATATCTCTTTTTACACAAAATAGTGCAAAACATGATTATAATACCAGAACAAAAAACACGATGTAAAAGGACTATAAAACCTTAACATCAGTACAAAAAGGAGTCAAATACATGGGTACTCATATATTCAATAACTTACCAGAGCGTATCAAAGGTCTTGTAGGTGCTAAAGATCGGTTTCAGAGTGAATTAAAGAACTTCCTGTTTTCCAACTCCTTCTACTCCATCGTTGAATATCTTCACAAGGATTGTAGCTCATAACTCTGTATGCATTAGAATTGTAAAATATCCATGTATCTGAGTAAAAAAAAAAACAACTTTGAGTCTTTGAACATCCCAGGTTCAAATGGCTCTGAGCACTATGGGACTTAACTTCTAAGGTCACCAGTCCCCTAGAACTTAGAACTACTTAAACCTAACTAACCTAAGGACATCATACACATCCATGCCCGAGGCAGGATTCGAACCTGCAACCGCAACGGTCGCGCGCTTCCAGACTAAAGCGCCTAGAACCGCTCGGCCACCCCGGAGGACAACATTCCAGGGATCCATGGAAAATGATAAATGTAATGTAATATAAAACCCATAATAATCATCACCATCACATTTCTACACTTAATATAGGACTTCTCGGTTTACGAAATTTAGCAATGGAACTACAATTTGTCAGAATCTAACAAGAAAATTACGGAGTGATAGCTTGTTTCAAACTGGAATTCTTCTGTTGATTTTGCGACGTGTTGAATGGCGCATTACACAGAAATTCTTAGCGTTTTCAAAGAAGATATACGTCCCTGATGGAAGATATGTTGACCAATCGTGTATTGACCTTGGGAGAATTAGAATGCCTCACTTCCCCAGTTTTAGTCACACAGACATTCATTTGTTAAAAATACTACCAGCACACACACACACACTCGCACGTGCTCACGCACATCCGATAATGGCAGACGCGAGGGTTCATATGTCATTTCCAAACGAAAAAGAATCATTAGAGATAAAGGAGCTACTGAAACAGTTCTCGCATCCTACCATTACTCGCCATATACCTGTTTGTGAATGTTTCGAGTATTCCAGAAAAGCATTGCCGTTTTTTGTGGAAGAAAGGAATGTTTTCTGCTTTCCAAAGAGATTTTGTCCTTTCACTTATAACACTTAAGACAACGACGTCGCATATATGCACCTTCTTATATGCTTGGAATCTTTTGTCAGTGCGGCTAACACTAAGTTGTCCAAGTGATTCACTTTAAGATAAGAATGTTTTCATTGCAGAAGTTTCGTTAGGGAAGACTACCTTCACATCTCTAGATAGTGTGTCGGTGTCACCGGCCATTGCTGGCCGAGCGGTTCTAGCCGCTTCAGTCTGTAACCTAAGGACATCACACACATCTATGCCCGAGGCAGGATTCGAACCTGCGACCGTAGGAGTTGCGCGGTTCCAGACTGAAGTGCCTAGAACGGCCACACCGGCCGGCCCCACCACACGATATGCACACGTTATTTCGTACTGCTAAAAGCTGGCGCTACTCTGTTCACTCATATCTCGTCACCAATATCCGCTCACCTACAATCCAAGTTGCAGGTTCTCTATCTAACGGCTTCTGTTGTTTTTTTATCTACGTACTTTAAAAATTATGAACGCTGTCGTGAACTACTCATTAAAAGATATAATCTTCTGTTACAGGTTTTACACAATAAGGCAATTTTTACAGCTAGACATTCTATACACACTACGTGATCAAAGGTATCCGGAAACCCCCCAAAACATACTTTCTTTTCATTTTAGTTGCATTGTGCTACCACTTACTGCCAGGTACTCCATATCACCGACCTCACTAGTCATTAGACATCGTGAGAGAGCAGAATGGGACGCTCCACGGAACTCACGGAATTCGAACGTGGTCAGGTGAATGAGTAACACTTGTGTTATACGCCTGTACCCAAAATTTACTCATTTCTAAACATCCCCAGGTCCACCGTTTCCGATGTGATAGTAAAACGTGGAAACGTGAAGGGACACGTACAGCACAAAAGCTGTTGACTGACAGAGAACTCCGACAGTTGAAGAGGATCATAATGTGTAATAATTAGACATCTATCCAGATCATCACACAGGAATTGTAAACTGCATCAGGATCCACTGCAAGTACTATGACAGTTAGGCGGGAGCTGACAAAATTTGGATTTCATGGTCGAGCTGCTGCTCATAAACCACACGTCACGCCGGTAAATGCCAAACGACGCATCGCTTGGAGTAAGGAGCGTAAACATTGGACGATTGAACACTGGAAGAACGTTGTGTGGAGTGACGAGTCACGGTACACAATGTGGCTATCCGATGGCAAGGTGTGGGTATGGCGTGAACGTCATCTGCCAGCGTGTGTAGCGCCAACAGTAAAATTCTGAGGCGATGGTCTTATGGCGTGGTCGTGTTGTTCACCCCTTGTTGTTTTGCATGGCACTATAAAATCACAGGCCTACATTGATATTTTGAGCACTTTCTTGGTTCCCAGTACTGGAGAAATTCGGGGATGACGATTGCACCTTTCAACACGATCGAGTACCTGTTCACATGCACGGCCTGTAGCGGAGTGATTACACGACAATAAAATCCCTGTTATGGACTGGCCTGCGCAGAGTCCTGACCTGAATCCTATAGAACACTTTTGGGATGTTTTGGAACGCCGACTTCACGCCAGGCCTCACCGACCGACGTCGATACCTGTCCTCAATGCAGCACTCCGTGAATAATGGGCTGCTATTACCTGAGAAACCTTCCAGCACCTAATTGAACGTATGCCTGCGAGAGTGGAAGCTGTTATCAAGGCTAAGGGTGGCCCAAACCAGTATTAAATTCCAGCATTACCGATGGAGGGCACCACGAACTTGTAACTCATTTTCAGACAGGTGTCCGGGTACTTTTGATCACATAGTACACATCTCCTGAGGCAGCCAAACTTACTGAGTGCAAATACCCAGATCATATTAATCCAGTATGTGTGATTGAATGTACTTAGTGACTTGGAACAAACTTTACACATAATTTCAAAACTTTACGAAACTTTTTCTCTCTGATTTTCCGTACAAAATGATGAAGGGAAAAAGTTTATATCTTACTATATTTTCGCTGTACATGCAGTAAAACTGACACATCAGGCATGATGTTTTAATTTATTACTTCTTTAGTACTAACTTTATTTGCAACACATTTTTCAGATAGCATCCACATACACCACTGGATGTACCTGCGAAATTATATCATTGTACGTCACATAGTTCAGGAGATATGGCATCATAAACCTTCAGATGCGTGAAAAACTAAGGTTTTGCTTAAAACGGAGTACAAGTTACTCAGAGTACAGTCATTCAGTGTTTGATAATGAGAGAACTTAAGGCCTTCTAGCAAACTTTAAAAATAATTTCAAACCTTTCTGTACCTTTCCTCACTTACGTGATTTACGGCAAATATTTAACCCTTTAATTAATTTATAAAGCAATAAGACTTTTTCCTTTATTATTCTTTCATTCCCCTCGCCCCATATGAGAGGGGGATGAGCTGTCACCGGTACAATACGCCGCTCTTCAACTTAAGCATTTACAAAAAAGAAATGAATTATGGATTCAAAATAAAAGGTTGCAAAATATAATTTCAAGATGGTCACTAATGAACAGCGTAGTTTTCTTCTTTTAAAGGGTTAAATGGAAATAGGAAATCTGACAGGTAAAAATGAAATTACGAAATGGACACTGAAATTTTTTTAAAAACATTTGCGATGCAGCTAAAAAGAAGCTCTGAAATTTCTTTAAAAAGCTGAAGGGGCATCACTGGACGAAGGGGTTGTGGAGAAATTAAACGTTAGGATGGTTCTGGGAGTAAACTTATAAGCTGTCAGGTGGTATCTGTAGAAAGAGGTTAGGCTGTATGATAGATTTTAGGAGAGAGAGAAAGGAAGAATGGGTTGTTGCTTGAGCAGGGTCATAACATGTGGAGAGGAAGCGATGGACTGAAATGAAGGGGGAGAGGAGAGGGGAAAGCTCTGATGTGGAGTGGAAAAAGTTAGGGAAAGCTATTGCTGGAAGGATGGATAAATGTTGGAGCAGATTTCATTGTCTGGAAGAGGGAGTCAGCTGGAGTTGCATTGGAGTAGGATATGCAGTGTAGGGATGATGGGACGTGTTTGTAAAGGGCAGCAGGATACCAGGGTTTGTGGTCAGAAAGGAAACAATGGGGTTATTGGAATCTAGTTCGCAGATAGCATAGAAAATGTGAATGTGTTAGATGTACGAGAGGAGAGGTGGTGGGAATTTTATGAGATGGCAGAGGATCGACATGGGAGAAGGTAGATGAATTTGAAAGAGAGACGGAGTGAAGCGCGTTCGAGGATGTGGAGGAAAATAGCATTAATGAGGCGGATATAAATCAACATTTGCATAGCGACTGGTTTGTCTTATAACTATTGCCTGGATCTTAGAGAAGTTGATCATGAGGATCCGTTGGTTACACTAGGAGGTAAACTGAAGTGGATTTGGAGGGATCATTTGTGATTGCTGGAGCATAGGGAAGAGAACATGGAAAGCAGTGTCATCAGCATACTGCAGGAGTGGACTGGAGGAGGCGGTTTGAGCATATCAACAGTGAAAAGAAGGTAAAGGAGACGAGAGAAGTCGGAGTCCTGGAGCGCTCCTGGAGTCGGACAGAAAGTATGGGAGTTGGTATTGTTGACAGTGACAAAAGATGGGCGATTAGATTGGAAGAATGCAATAAGGTGGACAACCCGCCGGGGTAGCCGAGCGCGCTAAAGCGCTGCTTCCTGGAATCGGGTAGGCGCGCCGGTCCCGGATCGAATCCACCCGCTGGGTTAACGACAAGGGCCGCTGTGCTGGCCAGCCTGGATGTAGTTTTTAGGCGGTTTTCCACATCCCGTTAGATGAATACGGGGCTGGTCCCCACGTTCCTCCTCAGTTACAGGTGTCACAGACATTTGAAACACGTCCGCACTATTTCACGATTTACACTAGATGCAGACAGTTCCGGTACACTTATTCAGTCCTGGGGGGTACGGGGTGGTGGCAGGAAGGGCATCTGGCCATCCCTAAAGCTAACATAGCCAAATCCGTTGTAACCACGCCGACCCTGCGAACGATGCGAGACTAGGGCATAAGCGAAAGAAAAAATGCAATAAGGCGGACATGGTCAGTTGGAAATGTGTTCTATGGAGATTGAAAAGGAGACCAGAATGTAACACACGGTCATAGCTTTTGTCTAAGTCGAGAGAGGTGCAGTTGGCGGATTTACGGGTGCTGACATAGTGAGATAGAAAAATAAATAACAAATTATAGCACTTTTATACATAGAAATTACGTTCATGACCATGTGTTTGGAACATGATGAGAATATATCAGAAAACCCACTGTAACTGTTCTTACAGGAACACTTACACTCCTGGAAATGGAAAAAAGAACACATTGACACCGGTGTGTCAGACCCACCACACTTGCTCCAGACACTGCGAGAGGCCTGTACAAGCAATGATCACACGCATGGCACAGCGGACACACCAGGAACCGTGGTGTTAGCCGTCGAATGGCGCTAGCTGCGCAGCATTCGTGCACCGCCGCCGTCAGTGTCAACCAGTTTGCCGTGGCATACGGAGCTCCATCGCAGTCTTTAACACTGGTAGCATGCCGCGACAGCGTGGACGTGAACCGTATGTGCAGTTGACGGACTTTGAGCGAGGGCGTATAGTGGGCATGCGGGAGGCCGGGTGGACGTACCGCCGAATTGCTCAACACGTGGGGCGTGAGGTCTCCACAGTACATCGATGTTGTCGCCAATGGTCGGCGGAAGGTGCACGTGCCCGTCGACCTGAGACCGGACCGCAGCGACGCACGGATGCACGCCAAGACCGTAGGATCCTACGCAGTGCCGTAGGGCACCGCACCACCACTTCCCAGCAAATTAGGGACACTGTTGCTCCTGGGGTATCGGCGAGGACCATTCGCAACCGTCTCCATGAAGCTGGGCTATGGTCCCGCACACCGTTAAGCCGTCCCGGCTAACGCCCCAACATCGTGCAGCCCGCCTCCAGTGGTGTCGCGACAGGCGTGAATGGAGGGACGAATGGAGACGTGTCGTCTTCAGCGATGAGAGTCGCTTGTGCCTTGGTGCCAATGATGGTCGTCTGCGTGTTTGGCGCCGTGCAGGTGAGCGCCACAATCAGGACTGCATACGACCGAGGCACACAGGGCCAACACCCGGCATCATGGTGTGGGGAGCGATCTCCTACACTGGCCGTACACCTCTGGTGATCGTCAAGGGGACACTGAATAGTGCACGGTACATCCAAACCGTTATCGAACCCATCGTTCTACCATTCCTAGACCAGCAAGGGAACTTGCTGTTCCAACAGGACAATGCACGTCCGCATGTATCCCTGTGCCACCCAACGTGCTCTAGAAGGTGTAAGTCAACTAGCCTGGCCAGCAAGATCTCCGGATCTGTCCCCCATTGAGCATGTTTGGGACTGGATGAAGCGTCGTCTCACGCGGTCTGCATGTCCAGCACGAACGCTGGTCCAACTGAGGCGCCAGGTGGAAATGGCATGGCAAGCCGTTCCACAGGACTACATCCAGCATCTCTACGATCGTCTCCATGGGAGAATAGCAGCCTGCATTGCTGCGAAAGGTGGATATACACTGTACTAGTGCCGACATTGTGCATGCTCTGTTGCCTGTGTCTATGTGCCTGTGGTTCTGTCAGTGTGATCATGTGATGTATCTGACCCCAGGAATGTGTCAATAAAGTTTCCCCTTCCTGGGACAATGAATTCACGGTGTTCTTATTTCAATTTCCAGGAGTGTATTTATATATGTCATATACAGACGTATGAGACAAAACAACTGACGGTATGAACAATTTCTGCAATGAAGAAAAGAGGAAAAGTCTGCAGAAACTCTCGACGTCGCACAACCGCCACTTTCGTACAGCCCCCACCATCTAGCGGCAGGAGCACGAACCAGGGCCAGTAGTGGTGGGCGCTCTCAGCGGTCGGCGGCCGGGGAAGCGTAGCACTGCGCGAAGCGCCGAGCGGCGGCCGCCTTAATTAAAGAGCAGCGCACTCCCTTAGCATGATGAATTAGTTTGTAGCCAACCTCGGGCCGCGGCATCGCAGCCGCTCACAAATTATTTCCCTCCGTCTCCCGCCTCCCCCACCCGCTGCTGCTCAGCGCGGCGAACCAAAACAAAAACAAAGCCGAGTGAATCCGTGCACGAGGCGCAAGGCGGACGGAGAGAGAGAGAGAGCCAGACATCGAGCTGCTGAGATACCTACAGGGAGTGCGAGAGAGTGAGAGAGAGAAGTGGTGGACGGTGTGAGATGGTGGCGAAGCTCAGCAAGTGGGGAAGGGAAGCAAGAAAGCGATGAGGTGAAAACAAGAAAAAGACGGCGGCCGGCGGCGCGGCGAGAGGAGCGATGCCCGTCATTAGGCGGCGGGCGCGGTGTGAGAACGGCGGCCCAATGGCCTCTAATTTGAGTTATTTTCCCGGCATAATAGCCCACTGCGGGAATTGCCTGTTCCGAGGCGCTCGGCAGCCGGCTACACGGTGTCGCCTAAGTCGCGCCAGCTGGCGCCCGCTCGCCGCATTTCGCGCACCGACGGCGAGCGTGTAGACGGTCCCCTCTCTTCCTCACTGCGAGGCAAAAAAAAAAAAAAAAAAAAAAAAAAACAAAAAAAAACCGTCAAGCACGAAAAGCGTACCTCCACATGTTCCCTTCAGTCTTACTGTCTGTCTATAACGAATCGGCACTCACTCTAGTCTGGATTGGTCAGCAACAACTTACCTATGGTTGTGCGGCGTGTTTTCGAGCATCGTTCTCGCTCCGGGTCAGATTTTTCGCATCCTTCATGTTCACGCCAGTGGCAAAGGCTGCTAGTGATAAACAGCAAACACCGATCTCGGGATTATTTTTATTTTTAAATCTGTTCCCATACAGTTTCCCCGTTCTTACAAACGTGTGTAACATTGAGGAAAGAAAGTTGTGAAGGAAGTCTGTGGTTAAATCGTTTAATACTAGGTGTTCCCGTAACGGTAGAGGAGTGTCAAGTGTACCTGGACTTGAAAGTTTTAATGATAGAGATGTAATTGCCTATCGTACCTACCATATATTTGAAATTGATAATAAAGACTCTGCTTATTTGTAACAGTTAGCTACACCGTCCAACATTTATCTACATAGGAGGTGGAATCCAAAATTTTCGGGACTGGTGCTGCCATCTGTAAGGTGGCGAGAGCTGCATACCTGATGAGTCAGTGATCGGAGTGGCATTCAGCTGGGAGGACGTGTTACATGGCCACAGTGATTTCCGTAATACTCTGTGCTTGGTGTGTGACGATTCTACGATGGATCCGCGAACAGAACAGCGCATGTGTATCAAATACTGTGGGAATCTCGGGAAAAGTGCTACGGAGACCCCTGCAATGATTCAACAATTGCTTGGGGGACAGAGCATTTGCCCTACCCGTGTGTCTGAGTGGCATGCTCGGTTCAAGGCCGACCGTACAGACGTCGAAGGTGATGCTCACACTGGAAGGCCTATTAGCCGCACAATGGCAGACACTGCTGCCAAACTTCAACAACTGGTTCGTACAGATCGACGTCGAACCATTCAAGACCTTGCGGATGAAGTGGGTATTGGTTGTGGGACATGTCAGCAAATGTTGACTGATGAACTGGGCACACATCGTGTCGCCGCAAAATTTGTGCCAAGCATCTTGCCTGCCAATCAGAAGGCACAGATGTTGAAGTGTGCACGGACCTTCGTCACACCGCATCTGATGATCCAACCTTCTTGTCACAGGTTATCACCAGCGACGAGAGCTGGATTTGTGGTTATGACCCAGAGAAAGCAACAACGTCCCAGTGAAAGAGCCCGGGCTCTCAAAGACCCAAAAAAGAGAGACAGGTGAAGAGCAAAGTGAAGAGCATTATCATCGTTTTCTTTGATACCAAGGGAATTGTACACACAGAAATCGTCCCATCCAATTAAACAGTGAATTCCGCATACTCCTGTGACGTTCTGTGACAGTTCCATGAAAAAATGATGTGACGACGGCTCGAACTTTCGAATCAAGGGAATTGGCTGCTGCTCACGACAACGCTCTTTGTCACACGTCCTTGCTCACCAGGACCGTTTTGCAAAGAAACAACATGGCGGTTGTACTCCACCCACCGTACTCGCCAGATCTGGCACCTTGAGACTTGGCGCTATTTCCAAAACTGAAGCTCAAGTTGAAAGGCCGTCGGCTTGACACTCTACAGAGGATTCAAGAAGCATTACTGGCTGTGATGAACACCTTCAAAGAACAGGACTTCCAGAAAACGTTTGACCAGTGGCAGAAGCGCTAGGACTGGTGTGTACGTGCGGATGGGAACCACTTTGAGGGTGATGGTAACCATTAGTCCAACGGTAAGGTTTTCAACAGATGGCAGAACCAGTCCCGAAAATTTTGGATAGCACATCATAGTCACTGCTCCGACTTAGACGTTTGTCGTAGCGTTGTACCAACTTTTCAATAGCCTCGTCGTAGAAGACAGTCGCCTGTGCTTTCCACTAATTCTCTACGCTGATTTACAGCTCCTTGTCTGCGCCAGCAGTCCACGTGAGCAGAGATGAAACTCAGTGGGAGCCAATTATTGGCTGTATCATGGATGATCAAACATTTCGCATTGGGTACGTTGGAGGACCATCTTCATTGGCCCTGCAGGGTGAGGCTGAGACTTGTCAAGTAGAAGGAACGGTATGAGAGTTATGTTATGTGGGCTGCATGACATCAGGCGAAATCTCTCACCAGGTCCTCCTGCTTGTCGGGAGACGCTATTTATCTTTACGTGCTCACTATGTGCTCAGAACTGAAACGAGCGATGTGACGCGATCGACAGGCATACTCAGCGATGCTGCCCAACACGTATGTGCAACGCTCCATCGGATTTCCACAGTGGTTTCCATTTCGTGATGGATCGGAACTTACTTTCCGAATATCCCTCGTATAAGAAAAGGTGAGACATTGTTCTTAATCGGTTGTGTGATCACCAAGGATAGCAGAGCGTGTTCTGCAGTTGCACTTCTATCCTTTATGATCACGCCTGGCCACCAAGAGCTGTTGCAGAGCGATTTGATTCACGGATTCTGTTATATGACTACTTCCGTGTACAGCGATTATACGACTGTGACCTGTGGGGCCTTAAGATGGCATCAATGTAATGCCGAAACTGGTAGCATATAAGAAGTTAATAAAATAAATTTCTGCAATACATACAGCTGTTGGTAAATTATTGCATCAAGATTAAGAACAATGTCTCACCTTTTGTTATATTTCAGGGGACTATCATGAATCGCAGTGATGCCAGTGAAATTATTGTCATGGGAGAACGTTCTGCAACGTGTTCCCATGCTAGCCACGAGATTAATAAGGAGCTCTGGTTATAGGGCACTCCATTCCTCCACCATGCGCCTCACAATTGACGCATGCTCGATGGGATTTAAGTCTGGGGAATAGGCACGTCAGTCCATTTGCCGAATTTCCTCTCGTTCTAACAGCTCCTCCACCTGAACAGTTCTATGCAGTCGCCCATTTCCTCCATAAAAATGAAATCAAGATCTAATGTACCAATGAAAAGGGGTACTTGGGAAAGTAGTTCAGTATCACAATAAAACTGACCAGTGAGTCTACTAAGGTCAAAGATTTAGATGTCAGTATTCCCATGTTCCATGGAAACATCACGCCTTCCCACACCAAAACACCTGGTCCACCAAACGATCATGTTCCACAATATTCCATGGTCCACTACGTGTTTCCACCTCTCCCCACACGAGGATACGTCCTGAATCACTACTCAGACGGAGTCTGAGAGACCTGCTCTCCGCAGTTGCCCTGGGTCTCTTCTTGCCTGTCTCACAATGTAGCGGTCATCTGCTGCTGTAGTTAACTATGGCCGACGAACTTCTCTCCTTCGAGCATCAATGTCTGCGGTTCAGAAAGCCCCCACTTACGTAAAACAATGCTGTGAGCAATACCAAACTCCTGGGCAACACTGATCACACTATGTTCTTCTTCCACGCATCTCGTATGAAGTTATCCAGATGTTGTCTCCGGGTCATGTTGTAATGAAGAACACCACCACAGTAACTGCTCCCTGATTGACACACACTGCCTTTTCGCGTTCCTTCAACTGCCTCGTGCTGTGGGTTCAAATGGTTCAAATGGCTCTAAGCACTATGGACTTAACATCTGAGGTCATCAGTCCCCCAGACTTAGAACTACTTAAACCTAACTAACCTAAGGACATCACACACATCCATGCCCGAGGCAGGATTTCTAACCTGCGATCGTAGCAGCAGCGAGGTTCCGGGCTGAGGCGCCTAGAACCGCTCGGACACCGCCGGCGGCCGTGCTGTGGGGTCAGCCTCATTGGGCGCTGCATTCACGCTAATCTCACGGCGAGTGACGTTCAGTTTTCTGTGCAGGATTGGGAGCTCTCTGGCAACATGCTATCGCACTTTCATTCATTTCCACCTTATGGTTATATGTCATGTTATTTTATCTATCTCGTTCTGAGGTTTTGCACATCAGTGTATGTAAATACTGACGGCTCAGAACAAAGCCTTACGAATCTACTGCTGTACACCGATGAGGAACTACATTATGACAGCTAGATCACACAAAGCTGGCTTTTCCTGCCAGTGTCCGCAGCTAGTGGTCTAGCGGCTAGCGTTGCTGCTTCTGGATTACGGGATCCGGGATTCGATTCCCGGCCGGGTTGGGGATTTTCTGTCAACGAGGACTATGTGTTTGTGTTGTGTTCATCATTTCATCACCATCATCATTGAGCCAGTGTTTTCGCCGTTGCTCAATTTTGCTTTTTGGTCAGTAGGCGGCGGTGCAGGAACGTAATACAGTTACGGTTCTGAGTGACATGTGAGCGTCATTGATTTGACACGTTATAGAGAGGTTTTGAGAGGTACTGTGTCACGAAATGTCTACGCCTAGGTCACGAAAATCACGTTAATTCCGGACCAGTAGTTTGTGGACACGGAGCTCGCGCCCGATAGCGTCTCACAAGCAACCCCTCTAGTGCGAGGTAGCTTGTGTAATCTTTAGCAAGGCTCATTTGAAAGTGTTTTGTTAACAATTATGTCAGGTGCGTTAAGAAGGCGACAGAGAATGAGTGTCTGGATGGTGCAGAGATGAATCTTCTATGGAATGTGTGTATTACACTTCGCAAACCCTCATCGTCAACATTAAAAAATGTTCAGAACAAACCATTAATTTGCACACTGAACACCGAATGAAAAATGACGTATCACAGTGATCACTAAGGTTAGCGCCATCAAGATGGAAGAGGAACTCTTTGGGAGTTAAAAACCGTCCAGGACTTTCAGCTGAGTATCCACTCTTAAAGAATACCTATAGAAGGACATTCGTGTAACTGGGTTATGAGAACTGCCGGAATGTGATGGCATGCAGCCGAATGCGAAACAGTCTGTCGTGGAGCTTATCGTAAAACTGGCTATCCTTTAAGGCCTAGCTGCAGACAGTGCTATAATACGTCCTATAGGCACGGAAAACATAAATATCCAGAGGCTGAATTTGTCCAGTGGTTCCAGGTGGAGTGAACTGCAAAGTCACACACTTTTCAGGAGGGATAGTTTACTCTAAGGTAGTATGATTTTTACACGCAGGGCGGGAATCAAGCAAAAGCAAGTTATTCTGATCAACTAGTGGCCAAAAGCAGTGCTCGGACCATAGTTGCTGTTGTCTTACGCCCATTTCCTCACTATTGCTTGCAGTGACGTAAATATCCCCTACTGCCCTTTCAAGACCACGGGCACGAGAAAGAGTCGTAGGGTGCAGAGCAGCACCAACTTCCCGCAGCACTATAAATGACTTTCCAGCCAGTTTACTGTCCACACTAAAGTCGGCGCGGGGTAGTTGCGAGATCTAGGGTGTCTTGTTACAGTACGCGCGGCTGCCTCCGTCGGTGGATCGAGTCCTCCCTGTGTGTGTTGTCTTTAGCGTAAGTTAGTTTAAGTTTGATTAAGTATTGTGTAAGCCCAGGGACCGATGACCAAAGCAGTTTGGTCCCTTAATACATTACCACAAATCTCCAATTTCCATAATTGCACATAATGCTTTAAGACATTGATGTTTGTAGATATTCATACAACTCTCTTGGTACCTCAATTTCCACGATTCCCTTTCATATGCGTTTCCTCTTGAAATACCGATTTCTGGGAGCTGAAAACAAATTCCTTACTGAACTATGGGATAAGTTTGTTTATCTCATCTGCAAATTATCGGGCCGACTTCGCAGTTTAATGCGCATCGTCAAGTTGACACTTGGTTTACAATTCCTTATCTTACGCCCTCTAATTCTGTAGCGCTGTTTGAAGTTATGTAACCATCCACTGCTTCCTCTTAATGACATCAAAAATGGTTCAAATGGCTCTGAGCACAATGGGACTTAACTTCTGAGGTCATCAGTCCCCTAGAACTGAAAACTACTTAAACCTAACTAACCTAAGGACATCACACACATACATGACCGAGGCAGGATTCGAACCTGCGACCGTAGCGTTCGCGCCGTTCCAGACTGTAGCGCCTAGAACCGCTCGGCCACACCGGCCGGCTGAATGACATCACTGTAATCTATATCGCAGGCAATTTGATGCGTTTAACTAGAAGGTCACTGACAAGCACGCCCTGCGAGCATCTTTCAAACAGGCAAACACCAGTTTCTGTACCAAGTGCGTCTTGTCTTCCCTTGAATATCCTTAGTTTTTCTTTTGTACTGCATGATCATATTGCTGCGGACTTATTCGAAATCTGTTCAATATTGGTTTGTTTTACTATGTTGCGGGTGATCTTCAATGTACTTAGCTATGTTTAGCACCCGCTCCTTGTACAACGATTGCCCTTTGTACGTTTTACTGGAGAAGGGGTTGTGGCTCCCTGCCCAACAATGATGATGAACTATATGGCTCGACACCTGTTTCAATATCACTTTCACTTGTTAAGCACGTATCGTCATCGTTGTACTCTCACGTACATTGCCTGCACAGACGAACGTAAACAAAATCACACATTTCACTGACTCAGCTTGCAGAAACGCTGTTGTTTCATCTACTACTTCTTTCTCCCTCTACGAAATTCCTTGGGTTCTTTTCTGACGAAATATCAACTTTTGCAACCGCTGTTGTAGATATAATGCAGTGTCTGATATGTTTATCATTGCCATTGCTCTGCTTTGTATCAACACTGCTAGTACTGTATCAAGGTACTGAGTTAATTGTTGACTAAGCAGTTCAATTACGCTGCATAGCCTCAAGCCGTGCTGACCATTGGATACCTCTAGTCCCGCCCCTTGTTGCCATTGGCAACCAGTATTGTGGTTGCATGGTAGACATTACGTGGGGCTCGAATGTCGTAAACATCATGGGCCTTTTGCGAGCGAGTTACTTAGCAGATGCGTAATATCGGAGCCAGATCACCAGAATTTAGTGACCAAACATCAATTTGAGTACACTGTCTTGCTCCTGAAAGCATTGTAGCACTGTTCTGGTCTAGTGACATGGACAGTTATTCTGGTGAAAGATACTATCATGAGGGAAGACGTTAAGTACACTACTGGCCATTAAAATCGCTACACCAAGAAGAAATGCAGATGATAAACGGGTATTCATTGGACAAATATACTATACTAGAACTGACTTGTGATTACATTTTCACGCAATTTGGGTGCATAGATCCTGAGAAATCAGTACCCGGAACAACCACCTCTGACCGTATAACGGCCTTGTGCGCCTGGGCATTGAGTCAAACAGAGCTTGGATGGCGTGTACAGGTACAGCTGCCCATGCAGCTTCAGCACGATACCACAGTTCATCAAGAGTATTGACTGGCGTATTGTGACGACCCAGTTGCTCGGCCATCATTGATCAGACGTTTTCAATTGGTGAGAGATCTGGAGAATGTGCTGGCCAGGGCAGCAGTCGAACATTTTCTGTATCCAGAAAGGCCCGAACAGGACCTGCAACATCAGGTCGTGCATTATCCTACTGAAATGTAGGGTTTCACAGGGATCGGATGAAGGGTAGAGCCACGGGTCGTAACACATCTGAAATGTAACGTCCACTGTTCAAAGTGCCGTCAATGCGAACAAGAGGTGACCGAGACGTGTAAGCAATGCCACCCCATACCATCACGCCGGGTTATACGCCAGTGTGGCGATGACAATTACACGCTTTCATTGTGCGTTCCTCGTGACGTCGCCAAACACGGATGCGACCATCATGATGCTGTAAACAGAACCTGGAGTCATCCGAAAAAATTGACGTTTTGCCATTCGTGCACCCAGGTTCGTCGTTGAGTACACCACCGCAGGCTCTCCTGTCTGTGATGCAGCGTAAAGGGTAACCGCAGCCATGGTCTCCAAGCTGATAGTCCATGCTGCTGCAAACGTCGTTGAAACTATTCATGCAGATTGTTGTCTTGCAAACGTCCCCATCTGTTGACTCAGGGAACGAGACGTGGCTGCACGATCCGTTACAGCCATGCGTATAATATGCCTGTCATCTCGACTACTAGTGATACGAGGACGTTAGGATCCAGCACGGTGTTCCGTATTACCCTCCTGAATCCACCGATTCCATATTCTGCTAACACTCATTGGATCTCGGCCAACGCGAACAGCAATGTCGCGATACGATAAACCGCAATCGCGATAGGCTACAATCCGTCCTTTATCAAAGTCGGAAACGTGATGGTACGCATTTGTCCTCCTTAGACGAGGAATCACAACAACGTTTCACCAGGCAACGCTGGTCAACTGCTGTTTGTGTATGAGAAATCGGTTGGAAACTTTCCTCAAGTCAGCACGTTGTAAGTGTCACCACAGGCGCCAACCTTGTGTGAATGTTCTGAAAAGCTAATCATTTGCATATCACAGCATCTTCTTCCTGTCGGTTAAATTTCGCGTCTGTAGCATGTCATTTTCGTGGTGTAGCAATTTTAAGGAATACAGCTGGCGCACAATGATGTTCACATACTCCGCAGCTATTGCAGCTTCTTAGACTACCAGGACAGATCCCACGGAAGCTCAGGTGAATGTCCCCCATATGATGAAAGTGCCCAGGAGGGCCTGCGTCCATGCCGCGGAGCATGTTTCGAGCATGCGCTCGAGCGTTAGGGGCGTATCCTAGTGCGCAATGCTCTAACCTCCGTGTTCTATGATGAGGCGTGGATGTGCAACACCATGTCGCTTACTCGTTGTTTCAGTCCTTCAAACATTTTCTATATATTTCTCACGACGATAGAATGTCAACAGCCGACCAGCTCCCCCCCTTCCAAAATGCTCATTCCTAGGCCCCGTGAGCCTTGCACGGAGCCGGGCGTTCGTAAATGTGGCGGACAATTCGACTAGTGTGACGTCACCAGTTTGTTGAAGGGCCCGTTTATCTCGTGGGTTCCGACATAATTCGACCTGGCGGTAGGCAGTGGTCGTTATATCATAGCTTTCAGTGTTCATTTTAAATTTAACGTATTAGAAACCAAGATCGGTAAATGTGAAATAGTTTCGGCAATAATTAACTGTCATCCTCAGATTCTCAGATGTCTCAGAAATATAATTACATAATGGGAACATGCTCCGATTACAATACCAAAGCTCAAAATTCGTTTCTCAAATATATAAAACTTTCTAAATAAAATATCCGTACCACCGATAAGAAGTAGACCTACAAGGGCAAACACAGATGCACCAGTAAATTTCGTTAACTTGAATCAGTTAATATTTCTGTACGTTTCTAGGAATTATCATATCATTAGACAGAAATATAAATAAAAAACATTAACATAACACGTTGGTCTTGGCACGACTTGTGGCCTCACAGCGGAAAAAGAGTGAGAGTGCCTTTACTTCGTTTGCCTGGTATGTGAAGTAAACAATCACTCTCTGCCTTCGTCTGAAATGGCTGTCTCCTTGGGATGTATTCTCTTCCATCCACTGCTGTGGCTAACTGGATCTTATTGTCCATTGTAAACAAACTTGCAACGAACATTTGCACCACGTTGTTTATTACATACACATCAACGCATTAAGGCTGTCAAAAAGAAGCTTGGTTCGACATGTCGGCGGATCATGCTGTTCTATCCATCTGTTGTTCTATACCGTGTACTGAACACCTTGGCGTAGCACATTTAATGTTAGTGGACAAATATCACAATAAGAGAGACTATAACCACTTGGTGGTCGAAGTAGAGAGGATATAAAATGTAGACTGGCAATGGGAAGGAAAGTGTTTCTGAAGAAGAGAAATTTGTTAACATCTAGTATAGATTTAAGTGTCAGGAAGTCATTTCTGAAAGTATTTGTATGGAGTGTAGCCATGTATGGAAGTGAAATATGGACGATAAATATTTTGGACAAGAAGAGAATAGAAGCTTTCGAAATGTGGTGCTACAGAAGAATGCTGAAGATTAGATGGGTAGATCACATAACTAATGAGGAAGTATTGAATAGGATTGGGGAGAAGAGAAGTTTGTGGCACAACTTGACCAGAAGAAGGAATCGGTTGGTAGGACATGTTCTGAGGCATCAAGGGATCACCAATTTAGTATTGGAGGGCAGTGGGGAGGGTAAAAATCGTAGAGGGAGACCAAGAGATGAATACACTAAGCAGATTCAGAAGGATGTAGGTTGCAGTAAGTACTGGGAGATGAAGAAGCTAGCACAGGACAGAGCAGCATGGAGAGCTGCATCAAACCAGTCTCAGGACTGAAGACCACAACAACAACAACCACTTGGTTTTACTAACGACAACATAAAATGAATGTAAAAGCTAATTATGGTCTTGATCAGTAATCGTTTTGCGGTGGGTGAAAATCGTTGCTCCAAGTAGTTGCGAAGTGCGAGCTGAAGTCTGTACACAAAAGACTAATATTAAGAGCTGTGTCCAGATTATGAGTCTACAATACTGAGTGAAGGGTAGACTAGACAGTGGTCTTACGGTTTTATAAATAGCCGTGCAAATGGGCACGATGAGAAGCAGAGCATAGAGGACTTGTATTGATGAAATCGTACAACAAGTGATACGAAAATGGTGATCTTTTCGTTAGTTTCATGAAATGTAGGACAGTAATTACTAATGACGCGCACAGTGAAACGTTCACCAGACTGATAATTACCATTCAAAATAAACGCCACAAAAAACTCCTGTACAGGATAGTCCTCCTTCATGTCAACACGCCAGCGCACAGGGTCGGCTTAAGGCCCCTGCGACATAAGCAGTCGCTTGGGGTTTCAGCCTGAGGAGATTTGTGAAAGATTTATGCACAGTATGTAACATTAGCAGTTAAAAATGACGCAGTGGAAGTATACGATAAAAAAGCAAAGATGTTGCAATATATCCTGGGTCTACACCAGCCTGCATAGATGGCTTAAAACAGAGTTCACATGTTATTGTAATGGCTGCTACAAACCGACCAAATTCCATAGATGGTGCCCTGAGGCGCTTTGGTCGTTTTGATCGGGAAATAGATATTGGTATTCCTGATGCAACTGGTCGTCTTGAAATATTACGTATTCATACAAAGAATATGAAGCTTGCAGATGATGTAGATTTGGAACAGATTGCAGCAGAAAAACACGGTCATGTTGGTGCTGATTTAGCTTCTCTGTGTTCAGAGGCAGCTTTGCAGCAGATTAGGGAGAAAATGGATCTTATCGATCTAGAGGATGATCAGATAGATGCTGAAGTGCTGAGCTCTCTGGCAGTTTTATGGAGGATTTCAGGTATGCCATGAGTAAGAGTAGCCCTAGTGCTCTAAGGGAAACAGTTGTTGAGGTGCCGAATGTCACTTGGGAAGACATAGGTGGTTTAGAAAACGTGAAGAGAGAGCTGCAAGAGCTTGTACATTATTCTGTAGAACACCCAGACAAGTTCTTAAAGTTTGGTATGCAACCATCAAGAGGGGTGCTTTTCTATGGGCCACCAGGTTGTGGAAAGACACTACTTGCAAAAGCCATAGCGAATGAATGTCAAACTAATTTTATTTCTGTGAAGGGACCTGAATTGCTAACAATGTGGTTTGGAGAGTCTGAAACCAATGTTAGAGATGTCTTTGATAAGGCGAGAGCTGCAGCACACAGTTTCACAGCCACAGGTGGAAACACAAGCGGCCAAAGATACTGGTAGCTAGGGCATAGCCACCTGTGGTAAACTAACATACGCAAACAGCGACAAACGTCGGTCAGCCCTTGCACATCAGCAACACTGACTGGCAACTACCAGCTGCTACTAGAGCCGATCAACAGGCCACAGCAGGGACACCGACGGAGCTCGCCCACAGGCGCACAAACAAACTGCCAACATTCCCTCACACTGTGTCCCCGGTATATGACCTATCGGACACAAGATCGATAACAAACCTAACTGTTACAGGTTCGGAACCGTGCGACTGCTGCGGTCGCAGGTTCGAATCCTGCCTCGGGCATGGATGTGTGTGATGTCCTTAGGTTAGTTAGGTTTAAGTAGTTCTAAGTTCTAGGGGACTAATGACCACAGCAGTTGAGTCCCATAGTGCTCAGAGCCATTTTGTTACAGGTTGCTGACGCTGAACTAGGACTTCGTACCAGCACCCAGCGCCAGCCGCCGAGCAGCACAACGCACAACGCCAAGGTATCGACAAGCATGATACCCACTACTAACAAAGCCTATCCTTGCACAACCTATCGCAGGCAGCAAAACAACCGCTACTATTCTTACCACCCGACCTAACTATCGCAGAGGTTTTTTTCGCTTGGCTCTTGTCCTGGCACTTTTTTTCCTCTGCCCTTCAAACCGCTACCCTTCGTCAGATTTCGACCAATCTATCTCCAGATGAGCGCGTATTAATGGTTAATCCTAACCAGACGTACGCAAACATCGCAGTACCTACATCCTGCGACACCTCACTTTAGTGAATACTAACTCTTATGCAGAGATGGCAGTAGACCTTTTGTGTTGGCCATCATGCCAGTGTGGCCGTGGAGGGGCTCCATCTCCATTAAAAAAAAAAAAAAAAAAAAAAAAAAAGAGCTGCAGCACCATGTGTGTTGTTTTTTGATGAACTTGATTCAATTGCAAAATCCAGAGGTGGTAATGTCGGTGATGCTGGTGGAGCTGCTGATAGAGTAATAAATCAGATCTTGACTGAAATGGATGGAATGGGTGCAAAGAAAAATGAATTTATAATTGGTGTCACAAACTGGCTCAGAGCCATCATATTATTCTAAATTAACAATCGAAAAAGTTACTTTTTTATAGTCGTCCTTTTTTGTGGCTTACGCCCATTAAATACTTTTTTTACATCTCTCTGCGTTTCTGTAAGTTATAACATTTATTTCGGTGATTTATATTGAGTGGCTCGGTGATTTACGAGTACACTGAGTGGCTAGGTGGCTCAGAGTGTTCACCAAGGGACAGTTCAACCTGGTAATAGAAAACTGGCCAGGTGCGAGTGGGACTCAGGCACTAAACATTCCGTACAAACTTAATTAACTGTATAAATATTTCATCCATTCCGAGAATCGAGAATCTCGAACATTTTTGACTGTTATTGACATTGATACTGGCAATATATCGGTCACAGGGATTCCAAGATGTTTGAGAATATTTTTCCAGTAATTAAATGTGACATAAAGTCATGTAGGAAGCAGGCGACCATTATTATAACAGTCAGTAGTTCTCCATTCAGGCTGACTGGGCTGCAATAATAAAAGTGAAACATCAGGCAAGGAATGACATTTTTGCTCAAATGACGCGTTTCGGAATTCATGCATCATCAGATACCAAAAAGTGAGTACTACACGTAGATTAGTCTGTGAATGTTTACTTCACATACAACTTGAAACGCTGTCTCTACGTGCAGTAATCGCTCATGGAAATCTGATGATACGCGAATTTCGAAACGCATCATATGAGCAATAAAGTCATTCCTTGCGCGATGTTTGACTTTTACCTTGGTGTCCCAGTCAGCTCGAATACAGAACTACTGACTGTTACAATGTCAAGCTTGACGTCGAGTAACAAATGATAATAGAAATATTTTTTTCGTGTGATATAATAACAAATTAACAATTTTCTGATTTTTTCCTTTATTTTTACTGTGAAATCTTTCTTCTTGTCAAATTTAATGAGTCCAGGCCAACGGGAAGTATCCTACACCTATTGATAAATGAGTTTGCGAGTATCAAAGTATGTGACATAAATGGTGGTATCTTTCGACTGCATTGACTTAGAAGATTCATTTTCTTACATCGCCAAGATGCCAGATACATTAGTTTGTGACATAAATGTCAACTTGATAGTCTATCCATCGTAAGAAAAAGTCGCCTTAATAAACAGACGGACAATCGGTCGGATAACAAATGACAAAAAAGTTTTTAGAGTTTTTAGACTCTTTCCGTTGATTGCACTGTGGAAGCTTGCTTTTGTCAACTTTCAGGGAAGTACACTGTAGATTTTGCTGAGTGACTTTCCGAGTATTAAAATATATGACATAAATTGCCGTATCTTTCGATTACATTCACTTAGAAGCTTCAGTGTTTTACACCGCCAAGGGGCCATAAACCTCAGTATGGGACTCAATTTTCAACTTGTTACGTTAAATCGCTCCTGAGAAAAAGTGTTTTTAGGAGTCGGGCAGACTGACAGACTATGGAGTGATCCTATAAGAGTTTCGTTTTTACCGATTGAGGTACGGTACCCTAAAAAACTGAGTGACGTTTTCATCGATAGAATCTGAGAGATGTTGTGTGACATCCACACCGAACTGCTGAAGAAAATTAACGAAGAAACATACATAGAAAGAAAAGTAGTAAAGTGCAAGGCTACAAATCCAAAGGGCATGGTTGCGATACCCAGTCAAACCTAGAATTTTTGTCTGTCACTTATCCCGTCTTTCACCTTTGGCAAAGTGGAAAATGTCGGGTTGCGCTGTGGTTACGAATCTACGTTAAACTGTGGGTCCCTCCATAGTAGGAGGCTGATAAGTCATTTCGATGGTCGGTGGAGGACAATGCTACCTCCAACAGGATAGCGCAAAGTAATGCGTTATGGTGTTCAAAACAGTCTGATGACTGATGACTGCTTTACTTTTACCCTACATATAGTCAACATGCTGCCACTTGTCTGTCCCATTTCAACCAACAAAGGGGCCTCTGGAGTGTCCCTTTCTGCATTGCTTAACCGACACGAATCAAACTGTGTTCATGAAAATGAATTGTCTGTATATCAGAACCTAGTCTTATTAGAGTTCTAGCACATGCGATAAGTTTATCAAATATAAACTTCCAACTAAACTGTTTTAAACGTTTGGCATGGGCAACCATAGCTTGTTAGTACAAAGGAACTTTATATACAAAATGCACTGAAGCGCCAAAGAAACTGGCATAGACATGCATATTCAAATACAAACAGGCAGAATACGGTGTTGCGGTCGGCAACGCCTATATAAGACAACGAGTGTCTCGCGCAGTTGTTAGATCGGGTACTGCTGCTACAATAGCAGGTTATCAAGATTTAAGTGAGTTTGAACGTGGTGTTACAGTCGGCGCGCGAGCGATGGCACACAGCATCTCCGAGGTAGCCATGAAGTGGGCATTTTCCCGTATGACCATTTAATGAGTGTACTGTGAATATCAGGAATCCGGTAAAATATCAAATCTCCGACATCGTTGCGACTGGAAAAGGATCCCGCAAGAACGACAACTGAAGGGAATCGTTCAAAGTGACAGAAGCGGAACCCTTCCGCAAATTGTTGCAGACTTCAATGCTGCGCCATCAATAAGTGTCAGTGCGCGAACCATTCAAAGAAACATCATCGATATGGCCCACTTCATGTTCCCTTCATGACTGACCGACACAAAGTCTCGCTTCAAATAGTATCGAGCGGATGGAAGTGTACGGGTACGGAGACAAGCTCATGAATCCATGGAACCTGCATGGCAGCAGGAGACTGGTCAAGTTGGTCGAGGCTCTGTAATGGTGTGGGTCGTGTGCTGTTGGAGTTTTATAGGACCGTGTTACGTCTAGATACGACTCTGACAGCTGACACATAAGAAAGCACCTTGTGTAATCATCTGCATCCATTCATGTCCATTGTGAATTCCGACGGACTTAGGCAATTCCAGCATGACAATGCAATACCCCACACGTCCAGAATTGCTAAAGTCGCTCTTCTGGATTTAAACACTTCCGCTGACCATCAAACTCCCCAGACATAAGCATTATTGAGCATACTTGGATGCCTTGCAACGTGCTGTTCAGCAGAGATCTCCACCCCCTCGTACTCTTACGGTTTTTTGGACAGCCCTGCAGGATTTATGCTGTCAATTCCTTCCAGAACTACTTCAGACATTGGTCTATTCCAAACCACGTCGTCTTGCAGGCACTTCTGCATGCTCGCGGGGGCCCTAAACGATACTAGACAGGTGAAAATGAAATGAGCGTATGACGTCGTTGGCCAGGGGGCTCCATCCGGGGAGTTTCGGCCGCCTTATTTCAGTCGACGCTACCGTGGGAGACTTGCGTGCCGGTGATGAGGATGAAATGATGATGGGGACAACACAACAAACACTCCCTGAGCGGAGAAAATCTCCAACCCGACTGGGAATCGAACTCTGGCCTACTTGCATGGGAGGCGAGCACGTTACCACTAAGCTAAGCAGGCGGACATTACAAAGTTGTAACAGTTTCTTTGGCTCATCATTGTAAATGTGACCTAACAATATTGTTCCCTCACAAACTGGATCCCAAACAAAGCTATTGGAAACGAAAGGGGAAGAATACACAGGAGAGGAGCCATGATGTCAGAGAAGATCAGGAATTCTCGTTAATCTTGAAAGGTAGTTAGATTCTGGCCGTAATTCACACTGAATAAGATGATGGCCATTAAGTTTAGGTATTTACATAATAGTGTTTCAAATCAAACATTAGAACACACAGTGGATAAATGGGTAGAGTGCCGCACATGCAGCCCAAGGCGATCAATCTACCTCTCCAGATAACAACTGCACCTATCAACTTTGAAGGACGCAAAACTACAAAACCGACACAGTAACGAAAGAATACGTTGTTTCATAACACGGACATAAACTGATGGCATGCTTATTACACTTACTAAATGAAAATAGTTAAGAGAATGAGCGAATAGTCAAAATGGTTCAAATGGCTCTGAGCACTATGGGATAACTGCTGTGGTCATCAGTCACCTAGAACTAAGAACTACTTAAACCTAACTAACCTAAGGACATCACTCACATCCATGCCCGAGGCAGGATGCGAACCTGAGACCGTAGCGGTCGCGCTGTTCCAGACTGTAACGCCTAGAACTGCCCGGCTTCAACTTCAGGAACAATAATCTTAAAGTCTGGTTGTCAATACCATGCATGAGTTAATTCCCACTAACTGAATGAACAATAGAGCGTTGACACATTGCGTTGACTGGAGTGGAAACATACAACAATTTTTCTAATATCACGGCATCAAAATGCAAAGTATATCTAGGAATTGTTGGAGGTATTCCAATATTCCGCATGTACATAATATCAGTGATTTAAGCAACCAGGGTTCGAGCTACAAATAAACTTCAGTACATTTAAAATGGAAATAGGAGCAACAAAAGAGGTGATATACAGTAGGTAGATTTCTCAAAGGAACAAATTTTGTACTACAGCAAAATCCAAATAAACTTTATGAATCCTTTCAGTTATTAGAGATACCATCGATTAACACAATTTATGTTGACTGTAATACTGCAATGAATTCGTAACTCAATGACAAATTGATTAACACAATCAGTGGATTCTTCCCTACAGTCAGCACAGGATATAAAATCATTGAGACGCCATCCAGTGCCTTATAGCTGTTCAGTCATGTCTCATTGATTTTTGTGGTGAATGAGTTATAATAAACTTACATTTGAAGCGAGCAGCACACCGCGTAGTAGAAAAACAAACCATTAACATGAAAGAACTGTCACTTCCTTATACTGAAAGGCTTGAAACAGCACAACAACAATTACAGCTCTTAATATAATCACCCCGCTTGAAAATGATGAATGAATCATATTCCAGGAATACTTCTTATAGAGGGTGCTTCAAAAATGACCAGTATATTTGAAACGGCAATAAAAACTAAACGAGCAGCGATAGAAATACACCGTTTTTTGCAATATGCTTGGGACAACAGTACATTTTCAGGCAGACAAACTTTCGAAATTACAGTAGTTACAATTTTCAACAACAGATGGCGCTGCAAGTGATGTGAAAGATATAGAAGACAACGCAGTCTGTAGGTGCGCCATTCTGTACGTCGTCTTTCTGCTGTAAGCGTGTGCTGTTCACAACGTGCAAGTGTGCTGTGGACAACATGGTTTATTCCTTAGGACAGAGGATTTTTCTGGTGTTGGAATTCCACCGCCTAGAACACAATGTTGTTGCAACAAGACGAAGTTTTCAACGGAGGTTTAATGTAACCAAAGGACCGAAAAGCGATACAATAAAGGATCTGTTTGAAAAATTTCAACGGACTGGGAACGTGACGGATGAACGTTCTGGAAAGGTAGCGCGACCGCGTACGGCAACCACAGAGGGCAACGCGCAGCTAGTGCAGTAGGTGATCCAACAGCCTCGGGTTTCCGTTCGCCGTGTTGCAGCTGCGGTCCAAATGACGCCAACGTCCACGTATCGTCTCATGCGCCAGAGTTTACACCTCTATCCATACAAAATTCAAACGCGGCAACCCCTCAGCGCCGCTACCATTGCTGCACGAGACACATTCGCTAACGATATAGTGCACAGGATTGATGACGGCGATATGCATGTGGGCAGCATTTGGTTTACTGACGAAGCTTATTTTTACCTGGACGGCTTCGTCAATAAACAGAACTGGCGCATATGGGGAACCGAAAAGCCCCATGTTGCAGTCCCATCGTCACTGCATCCTCAAAAAGTACTGGTCTGGGCCGCCATTTCTTCCAAAGGAATCATTGGCCCATTTTTCAGATCCGAAACGATTACTGCATCACGCTATATGGACATTCTTCGTGAATTTGTGGCGGTACAAACTGCCTTAGACGACACTGCGAACACCTCGTGGTTTATGCAAGATGGTGCCCGGCCACATCGCACGGCCGACGTCTTTAATTTCCTGAATGAATATTTCGATGATCGTGTGATTGCTTTAGGCTATCCGAAACATACAGGAGGCGCCGTGGATTGGCCTCCCTATTCGCCAGACATGAACCCCTGTGACTTCTTTCTGTGGGGACACTTGAAAGACCAGGTGTGCCGCCAGAATCCAGAAACAATTGAACAGCTGAAGCAGTACATCTCATTTGCATGTGAAGCCATTCCGCCAGACACGTTGTCAAAGGTTTCGGGTAATTTCATTCAGAGACTACGCCATATTATTGCTAAGCATGGTGGATATGTGGAAAATATCGTACTATAGAGTTTCCCAGACCGTAGCGCCATCTGTTGTTGACAATTGTAACTACTGTAATTTCGAAAGTTTGTCTGCCTGAAAATGTACTGTTGTCCCAAGCATATTGCAACAAACGGTGTATTTCTATCGCTGCTCGTTTAGTTTGTATTGCCGTTTCAAATATACCGGTAATTTTTGAAACACCCTGTACAAGACTTCTGCTTTAGCAATCTTTGATAACGATGGCAAGATTGGAATTGTGATTCAGACGCTTTAACCATTCCAAACAACTGTTTCCTACATTTGGAGGAAACATTTTTGAAAAAAGCAGACTGATACAGTACAATAACATCTCATCTTACATATAATACCTGGGCATTGCTGTTTCAGGGAATCAGATCCGATCTGAATGCGGTTGAAACTGATCACGCACAGAATACACGGATCACATCAGCCTTTAAAACATATATATTTCTGTGCTGAAACCAGGTTTAAAATGTTTAGCAAAAGTGGTATGGTTTATGGAAAAACCAACAGCAGATGAACATAGACCATTTAGTGGATGCAAGATGCTGATGGAATATTTCGAAAACTTGAAGCATATTCGTGTCGATGTAAAGCAAGAAGTCATTCTGATTTGAAGTGGAACGAACGATAATGCATGTACGCACCAGGGTAGCCAATCCTGAAGAGAATAAGATTTTACTTGATAAATTAACATCTAAAATGCTCCATATCTCTGTAACTGATAAGGACCGCTTAAAGCGTTTAAAAATATTGGGTGCTGGGAGTTAAATGACTACTCTGCAATTCACACTTCAATGCCTTTAAATTTTCGCTCATCGGAATTGTTCGTAAATGCTGTACATCGTAGCACCTTCCTACAATATGTAGGAACGTGCTAGCAGTTCAATTAAAATGCCTTGGTTCATTATACTCACACTTCACTCTGACAAGAGGAAGGTAAAGCTCGAATCAAATAAATTCAATAATTGAAAATTGACAAACAGCAAAATTTGCCTTAATTCAGGGTTCCATTTGTTTGATAATTTACACCAAGACCAGAGAAATAATGTGTAGAGCTTACTGTTCAACCTGTACAGAAGGTTTCACCTTCCATATTGCGATGGGGAATAGCATGGGTGTTTGCTCAATCCAAAGGCATTTAATAAGTTTTCTGCCACAGGTGAAAACAGAATAAAATTGTTAAAATGGTGCCCATTGTTATATTTGTAGAATTTGAAGCCTCATAAAATTTTCCTACCAAAATCGCAGCGTATATATTAACACTACATTCAACACTGTACGGTGAGTTATGTAAATGAATAGCTGCAGCATCACATCAAAACCACTTCACTATTGCACCTGAAAATGCAAACATCAGAAAAGAGACTCAAAGCGTCCTCGAGGAATGCAAAGAATTCATATTTCAGGGTATTTCGTTGATTGCCTTCATGAATGATGGATGTGTGTCCATGTGTAACACGTAACTAACATAGAGCACACTGGGATGAACCTGGATTGACTCACAAAGATACGACGATATAACCTGAACTTCTGATCATATTGATTCCATTATGTATGTCAATAGTATTGACAAATCGTTATGGATACGTGAAATTTACAGGAACACTGAAATTATAAATCTAGAATCATAGAGTTGTCCACCACTGCATCTTCTGAGGGAGAAGAAGAAGAATGATACAAAATATTTGTGCTCATGTATTACACAGTGATAAAGTACTATTAAGTTGCGTGACAAATCAATAACTGTTTAAAACAAAGTCTCGTCTGTATGCTGTACGCACCTGTATCTGATATTACCACGCTTATGGCACGCTTGTGCCCTGGACACTGACTTGCTTGCGAGTGTGGGTTTCTTACTCTACCATCTCCCTTGGACAGGGCTATATACGGCAAGTTTACACCTAGACGGTTTTTCCAAGTCTGAAAAGAAAATTTGTGCATACACGTTGCTCCCAGACAACCACCACCATCAGTTTCGCAAGACACTCAACACACGACAATGGGGAAAGGCGTGCTGCGCCACGAATAAGTGCAGTCGTGGATTTTGGGAATTCGTGTAAATTTCGCGCCGCTATGGCTGGAAGGCAGTAGATGGGGGACCGATTGGAACATCGGATGGCAAGCCCGGGCGATGTTGATATTTTGCAAGCTTCTCTGCGTGGCAGATTTACGACACCACTTGCAGACGGGCAAGCACGGCCCGGCGGTCTCTGTATACAAATTTGAAGTAATCACGGTAGCACAGGGCACTGACGTGCTGTAAAGGCTCCATACGTTGCAGTTAAAGCAGCGACTAGAAAGTTGTGTGTAGGGACCGAAGTGGGCTGCGCATAGCTGGCGTTGTTTATCAGAGAGCACTCCACTTTTATCCCCTCCAGAGGAACTACGTCAGAGGCGCACGGGAAAGACGTACAAATAAGTGAACATGGCGGCTCACAGCAAGCTGTCGTATCGCCATTTTGTCCGCGTCTAGAGCCGGAGAGAACGACGATTGTTTAAGTTGCAGGCCAATCACGACGACGTTTTGGTGATGGATACCCATGGCCAACGAGCTCGCTGACGCCATCTCCAACGGAAGGAGAGGTTGTCTTTTGTACTTTACGCATTTTGAATATTTTCTCCCCATGTGGTGGGCTGTGAGGGCGACACCATTACCTCATATACAACCCTCACAGAGCGACACATATCATCTGCGACAAACGTAACAGGTTGTACCTTCATGCGAGTTGTAATCATTTTAAATTTTATGACAGGAAAGACCCTTCTAGATGCTTGCTCTCCGAGCTTCAGATATTTGCAGAGGAAGTTGATGAGCTTTATCAACCAACATTCCTCTTTAATGCAAAAAACTGAATCACTGAATGAGAAATCAGTTGAGTGCTATATTTGTGAGCTAACATTAGCAAATACCAGTAAAAACCGGTTATGTATCAATGCCACCTAACAAAAAATTTTGCGGGGTAGTACAGAATTTGTAATTTCAGTTTCAAAGAATTTTCTGATTTTCTTCCTGGACACTTTACGATTCATTTAGGCACAACTTCAGAAACTGGAATGTCTTCGCATATCCCTCTTACAGGGAACAGAGCTAGAAAGCAGGGCGTCATTAATGTCAAGTTACTCCATTAGTAGTGTAGCGCTTGACACAATCACGTCGATTACATATTTGGGCGTAACATTGCAGAGTGATATGAAGTGGGACAGGCATATGGCAGTTGTGGGGAAGACGGATGGTCGTCTTCGGTTCATTGGTAGAATTTTGGGAAGGTGTGGTTCATCTGTAAAGGAGACCGCTTATAAAACACTAATACGACCTATTCTTGAGTACTGCTCGAGCGTTTGGGATCCCTAACAGGTCGGATTGAAAGAGGACATAGAAGCAATTAAGAGGCGGGCTGCTAGATTTGTTACTGGTAGGTTTGATCATCACGCGACGGCTACAGAAATGCTTCAGGAACTTGGGTGGGAGACTCTAGAGGAAAAGTGGCGTTCTCTTCGTGAACTGCTACTGAGGAAATTTAGAGAACCAGCATCTGAGGCTCACTGCAGTACAATTTTACTGCCACCAACTTACATTTCGCGGAAAGACCACAAAGATAAGATGAGAGAGAATAGGGTTCGTACAGAGGCATATTGGCAGTCATTTTACCTCCGTTCGGTTTGGGAGTGGAACAGGGAGAGAAGATGCTAGTTGTGGTACGAGGTACCCTCCGACACGCACCGTATGGTGGATTGCGGAGTATGTATGTAGATGTAGATGTAGAAGTTTTGCTTTGCTTGGTCCCTTCTAGCTTGCGATAGAAATCTCATCCTTCTGCTACACCGCACCAGGGCTATCTCTCGGCTGTGGCAGATGATTTTGATGTGGGATACTTTTGGAGGCGGACTTGACGCATCCTAATAGTCTGAAAGATGCACAAATGAATTTGCCACTATGTCGAGACCTCCATTTTTTGCGAACAGTTCCCATCCCAAACACGTGACAACGTTTGGGAGAAAACAGGGTATACAATGCATTACTGAAATTTCCAACAACGTCTCAAGTTGGAGTATAAACTGAGTAGAGTCATCTGTGTTATTGCATTCAACCAGTGTCTGGGGTCGAAGAAGTGTATTGAAAAAATCGAAAAAAATCCAAAAAATATCGTCGTGAGTCGTGCTTTTGCTAAAGACCGTTGTAAAGTAATGTATAACTCACGTTTTGGTAAGACAATGGAAAGTGTTAGGATATATCGTGATATTTGATTAGCAATTCGTTGACAGGGGCGATGTGCCGCAAGACAGTTGATCGCCAAGCCAAATTTTAAACATGCCACTATCTTCAATTAAGAATTTGTAGGCATAGAGATGACAAGGATTGCAATACATTCCACAAAACCTGTTTATATCGGTATCCGTGTAACAGACCTATCAAAGCTCCACATGTACTGTTTTCATTACTAGTTTCCTAAAACTCATTTTGAAGACTCAAATTTACTTCATATGAATAGTGACAGCTTGGTTTTTTGGATGAAGTGTTGTGATCCATGTGAAATGATAAAGTGTCATTCCGATTCATTCGACATGCCTGGACATGCAGCTGATAACCCTTACGGCATAAAGACAGTAATTTTAACGTTATTGGCTTCATGAAAGACGATCGAATGGATAGTAGATTGGGGAGTTTGTGGGCCTATGATCCAAAATATACAGTGACAGGCACTGGCCTAAGGGAAAGACAATGTTGCGTGCGACCCCGAGGACTCATGGTTGAAGATTATGTGGCGTTTCTATATGGCGGCGGTTCAGGTGATGTTCCTCCTCCGCATATGGTGCGTCATGGCAATTTTCAGTCGATGGGGCATGCGCTCCACGTGTTTTTACGTAGTACACGAATATGTAATAAAAAATGGGAATTCGTATTTCAAAAAACACAGTTGATATCCGTTTGACCTATGGCAGAGCCATCTAGCGGCTCAACCATAGCGCCATCTGTTTTCCCCTTCAAGCTAGACGAGTTTCGTTCTTTGTAGTTTTTTCGTTTGATGCTTATTTCGTGAGATATTTGTCCGATCACTGTCAATGGACCACCCTGTATACATACATCTTATATGTATACACAGGGTGAACGAGGATTCAACTTTCAGAGATATGGAAGAAAACAAGAATAAAAAGCCAAGCAAACATCGGGTCTAAAGTGCATAACTTAAGAGCTAAGAGCATTTGTTTATCATCAGTACTATGGAACCTCTTGTACTATAAGGTTTTTGGTTGCCCGGACCAAAACAAAAACAATTGTCTCGAGCTATGAGCCTTTGGTCAGTAGATTTCACAGTACCGAAGATGAAAGAATGAAGGTAGGTCTTAAGGTATCCACTTTATATCCTATATTTACTAGACTTTTTTCCTTCTTTTGATCCATACTACAACTTAGAAAATTGGTCTGTGAAGTTCTGGTTCACCCTGCATATTGCGCGTGCTCGAATTGCTTACACTGTGTGAAACACAGATTCTCTTTGTAAACTTCGAATATATATATATATATATATATATATATATATATATATATATATATATATATATATATATATATATATATTCAATGGTGTCATTGGTACATCATTTTCGTGCCTTGTTAACTGTGAAAACATAAGAAAATTTGTAACTATTATTATTTGCAAAGTTTTTTTTTACCTTGTCAGCTGTGAAAAACATACTACAAAAGTTATTATTCGTACACAGTTTTTTTTTGTAACTCTATAACTGCAAAAATAAATCTCCTTTGTTATAACCTAATCACTCCCTTACGTTCTTTCTACATCGATCTTGCAGTTCATTCTTCGCTTATCGGAGGTTGGATGCAAGGAAACACATTTTATAGAAACAATCACTTATTATTCATTACATCTGATTTAATATAGCTGGATGTACAAACAAGTTCCATTATGTAGGTAATTCTGCAGCCACGTCTGCTACTGATGTTGATGAATCATACACACTGCGTAGTGACTCACAACACCCATCAAGATGCTTAGTAACATATTCTTCTAAAGTGTTCTGACAAGCAAACTCTGTAAGGATTCGCCAATCATTTCCATAAATCCATACACATGAGGCAGCCACTCAGTACACACATACACCCTGCACTGGATGGTGTTGCTAGTATACATCAAGTTTCTGACTGTAGATTACTGAAAATGAGCTAAATGCAAGTTATTCTTGGTGTTGTGTATTTTCACTATTTTTGGAAAGTCCGAAAGGCATATTGTCTGCTCATCCAGTAACATTGCTGGCGCATAACCAACAAGATAACTGATGCAATTCATAATAAGAGAACACTACTGCCATATCACTAAATCGTGGATTTCCAATCATTACTATAATGCTGAACTCCCGATCGGAGAACATGCCTGCAAAACATTCTTCTGTGCACTGTGCAAAGCTACCAGTCTCACAGTCGGTGCAGAAACTGACGATGGCGGAAGAGTCTGGAAACAGTTCTGATTCGACCACACATGACTTCTGCTGCTGCTCAAATATATCAGGCGCTGCGCCGTCTCCATCAGGAGTTGTCGTGCTGGCGGAGCAATAAACAGAAAAAATCACGAAATACACACAAGATGGGTAATAACAAACATTTAGAGGAAGAGAGAGAGAGAGAAATAGCGGTTAATACTTACATTCGACTCAGCGAACCAGTTTTTTAGACTGGCCTCTGACCAGAAAGACCTTTGACGCTTCATGACGATCAGTCTTTCACTAGGGTATGTCTGCTGAGTCCAGGCTCTGGCCCTAGATGGGTTGGCACACAAGTGATCCGGCCTGTCAGAGGAGTGGGCGGGGTGAAGGGAGGGGGCTACTGGAACAACTCTTTTGAATTTCCACTAGCCAAGTGGGCTTCAGGAAATCTGACAATGTTACATGGCGAAAGTAGGTCAGTGGAACTCTGGTAATAGCGCAACCTGCACCAGGTGTGCATTTTGTATGTCCTACCACTTTAAACTTACAACAAGTGGGCTTGTTCTGACATCTTGAAGCTTTTGAATTCCGGACCTTAGCACAAGAGGACTGGTTTCACTGTCCTGGGTTATAGCATCAGAAGGTGTAGCATCCGCACCATCCACACCCTGATACGAATAAGCTACCTCTAGTAGCGGGCAAGGACAATAAATAATGCGCCGCATGTAGAGAGATACGGACTCAGTTTTTATTGCTGCCAGATCCCAACTATTTTAGACGCTCATCTAATTTTTTATATCTGGTTTGCAGAACGAGTTCATGTTATCTGTCTCTCCTGCTTTAGCTGTTCTAGAGTACAGATGTGCCTACGGGCTCGTCTGTAGTTATATCTATTACATGTTCTTTTCATAGGATTTTTTTCACAATTTACCGCAGATAGCAACTTCGCTCTAAAAGTTAATATTGTCACTATTGAAGAGAAAATTTTTGATTAGAAGTAAATTTTAACATCTAAATCTTTTCATTACAGCCGTTACTGATAGTCCGTTAATAACCACTTGCCGCGAGGAGTGGCCTCCGCGTTTGAGGCGCCATGTCACGGATCGGGCGGCCGCTCCCGCCGGAGGTTCGAGTCCCCCCCTGGGGCATGGATGTGTGTGTTGTTCTTAGCATAAGTTAGTTTAAGTAGTATGTTAGTCTAGGGACCCATGATATCAACAGTTTGGTCCCTTAGGAATTCACACACATACACAATAAACACTTCTGTGTCTTTTATGTTACATGTTCTTACAAATAAGAATAGGGGCGTATACAACCCTCATTTTTTCCCTTGAAATCCATGCAGATTCCACACACATGCCCAAAATATTTCACTACATATAAATATCCATAAAAATTTGGTACATATGTAATAAGATACTACTTCCGCCCGGATAGCACGTACTCTATGCCACTCCACTCATCGGGAGTCACTTTGCCACCTTTCTGGTCTCACTCTGCGACAGTACAGTTTTCGTTGTCGTGCGTATGTGGACGACCTCCTCCTCTTAATCCGCTCACGGAGTGAAACACACACGGTAACTGATTTGATATCAACGTAAGGCACTGCAGCGGGCAGTAACATGAATGTGGCTAAATCCACGGCGATGTCCACTGGACGCGGCCTCTCACACGACGACTTAGCACCTCTCCCGTGTGTACAGAAACAACGATACCTTGATATCATTTTCACCTCCACCGTGCGCCGCTCCGCTGCCATCAATTTTCGGCGTTCACTCCAAATTATCCGCACGGTGGTGCAAAAAAATCTCCTCTGCCGACTCGATTCTTTACAATGTGTCCAATACCTCAATCAGCATGTGGCGTCCAGAATAGTCCATATCGCACAGATACTCCCGCCGCCATCAACTATTGGACGCAGCCTCCAGGCTGCTTTCGGATAATTTCTTACGGCCGGTATGCTCTTTAAGGTCCGCTACTAAAGGCTCATCCTCCCTCCCCCCCCCCCAACCCCCACCCTGCTAGCGGGAGGCCTCGGACTTGCTAATGTGCGACTCCGAGAGGCGTCCTTGTACATGCCCACCACGCACAATCAGTCGAACGGGGCCACCTCACTCACGCACAGCTTGCTGTAAATTCTTGTGCCCGAGACCATAACGCCACCAGTACCAGTCGGACACATCAAGCACCATCCGACGCACATTTGTGATTTCATCGTCGACTTCAGTTACGCTCACACGGACTTACCGACCACGCGTTCTCCTCGACCTAAAGACTTTTTACACGCCGCTGCTTCGTTACACATCCAGCAATAACATCGAACTCAGACATCCATCCGAGCGGTGGCCCGCGGTTTGGCGTCATATCCACCAGCCTTTACTTCCCTCCAACGCCCGGGCAACATGGTACCACGTCGCAAGTGGAAAATTCGCCACAAATCAACGTCTTCACGCCATCGGTCTAACGGACTCTCCGCTTTGTTCCATTTGGATGACGATGTCCGCCAACTGACTTGTGGTGCCACCAGTGACGTCTGGAAACTTAGTCGACAGCTCGTTGTCTGTTACCTCCGCGTTTCACCGGATTCGAATGATCCGTGGACTTTTATACATCTTGAGGATACTTATTTCCCCGCCACCAAAAATCATGCGACTATAAGAGTCAAGAGATGGACGATCACCTACATCACGCCTAGACTTCTGGCAATGCTTCCAAACCGCCCACAGTGAAGTTGAGCACCGACCGCGCTACCGCGCCCTCTTCGCCAGTTACCTACACGCGGTCTTTACGTCAGCCCCGCTCAGCTGGATGGTGTCACATGCCGACAACACTCCCGCCCCCCTGCTCACATCTGAAACTCGCCGCGCTACTTTCTAGATCGTAACCCACAGTGGAGTAGGCACATGGACACGCGCCTCCTTTCTTTTATGCACTATACCAGAACACGCTGTTTATTCCCCCAACTCTACTCTCCATTGCTTCACACCTCTTAGCTTACATCAGTTATTATTGTTATTATTTTTTTCCTACACCTTGTTAGCAAAAAATTTGCTCGCCTTGTTCGAGTGTAATGTCTCGTGTTATTTCCGCCGGGAGAATGGCATTTCTGTTGTCTTTAAGCTTGTACCAATAAAGATATTTTGTTTATTTACCCTGTTCCCACAGAAAAAAGGCTGAGAGGTCAGTGGTCAGTGCGACGGGCTGTCGCGCCAAGGGGCGCAGGTTCGATTCCCGGCTGGGTCGGAGATTTTGTCCGCTCAGTGACTAGGTGTTTGTGTTGCCCTCAAAGAGGTGGCGACAGGTAGGGCATCCAGCCACCTCTCAAATTAACCATGCCAAATTCGACCGTAACCATGCCGACCCTGCAAAATTGCTGGACACATGCACAAGAAAAAGAAGAAGAAGATGTAATAAGATACTACAAGGGGTGCTTGGTGGAGTGGGAGAGAAATCTTGCAACGCAACTAATCGTGAACACGTACAAAGCTGATCTAGCCCTTTTTTTAAAAAAAAAAAAAAAAACCTTCCTCTACGCACGAGAATGGCGCTTGAGTCTGTACAGAACGAAGGCGTCAACCAGGAGTACACACACTCCTTCAAGGAGGTGATACCGGAAGAACCATCGCACCACTCACTATACACTGCTCTCAAGTGGACATCTTTAGCGATCCACGGTGGATTCATATCAACCCTTCCGACTGAAATTGTTATCATGAGCATCTAGGCTACGGTAACCAGCTGCGTACTTCGGTGATGATTCGGTAAACGACACTTCTGAGCCTTGTAAACACTGCATACACCGTCTAGGCGCCCATCTTCTTTGAACAAATATTTTGCTCCTCGTATCCGCTGTCGCCTTGCTCTATCTGGCAATAAAATGTACTGACCAGAGCAGGAGTCCATCCGCTATAGTTCTACCTTGTATCAACGGCCTGATGAGCTTCTAAATGTAAAATATAATGAACAATAATTTTGCTCAGTTCAGTTAATTACGAGAGTGTTTCAAGGTTTCTGTTTACTTAAAATTAAACATATCTTATGTTCAGGGTAATAAAATTTAGTCATACATCGAAGACCAATTAATCGTGTTTCATAAAATCAGGTAAAACGTATATGATGTATGTCATTCTTCTCATGTGTTTGGCTGCTACAGCTATAATCAAGTACGTGTAATTAACTGTTGTTGCTGTTGAGGTCTACAGTCCGAAGACTGGTTTGACGCAGCTCTCCGTGTTAGTCTACCCTATGCAAGCCTCTTCATTTCTGCATAACTACCACTAAATACGTCCTCTGCATCTGCTTACTACATTCATCTATTGGTCTCTCTCCACAATTTTTACTCCAGAGAATTTAAATAAAAAGAAATAAATCAGTTTATATTTGGACATTTATTTTAACATTGATCATTGTTGCATTAAGATTTCAGGATATTAAACTTGATTTATAACTAAATTGGTGCCTTATTTAGGATAATGAAAACGTGAGTTTGTAATCTTACGGAACACATCAAATATAGAGCCAAGATTGGGAGACTGCATACAACACTGCATTCATAAAATAACACACGAAGAATGTTGAAACATATGCAAGAGAAAATTAACCACAACCAACCGATTCAATTTTCACCCAAAGAAGTTACGGTCGTGGCGCAATCCTGTCCGTCATGAAATTACCACACACTGGTATACTAAATTCATATTAGTTGTCTGTGAAATCTTGTCAAAAAGACTAGCTAAGGGCTACTTTGATGATTACACTACATACTTCACATGGTCAACTTGGTTTACACAAAGATTGCAACTTCACAACAGTTTTGATAATTAAAATAAATTACATCGAAACGCAATTTACAAAAGAAAAACCTCGAACTGTTTACTATCGTCATACTATTAACCTGGTGGGTCAAACAATTATATAAGCACGTGGTACTGGTCTCACAAAGTACACCCCATGTGAGTTGAACATAAAGAAAAGTTGCTATATTGAAAAATATTGTCACGTTGAGACATTATAATCTCACGCACATTCGCATTTAAGATTGATGGTCATAGTAAGAGTTACATATCATCAACATGTGGTTCCACTTCGCTCACAAAGTAGTGACAAAGCAACTACTGGAAGATATTCTGAACTTCACACTCGAATTACACTACGTTGCAATTTAAGACAACATACGACACAAAATCAAATAAGGGTAATGCAGGAGTAGGTTTAATAATGAATAGGAAAATAGGAATGCGGGTAAGCTACTACAAACAGCATAGTGAACGCATTATTGTGGCCAAGATAGATACGAAGCCCACACCTACTACAGTATAACAAGTTTATATGCCAACTAGCTCTGCAGATGACGGAGAAATTGAAGAAATGTATGATGAAATAAAAGAAATTCTTCAGATAGTGAAGGGAGACGAAAATTTAATAGTCATGGGTGACTGGAATTCGAGTGTAGGAAAAGGGAGAGAAGGAAACGTCGTAGGTGAATATGGATTGGGGCTAAGAAATGAAAGAGGAAACCGCCTGATAGAATTTTGCAGAGAGCACAGCTTAATCATAGCTAACACTTGGTTTCAGAATCATGAAAGGATGTTGTATACATGGAAGAACCCTGGAGATACTAAAAGGTATCAGATAGATTATATAATGGTAAGACAGAGATTTAGGAACCAGGTTTTAAATGGTAAGACATTTCCAGGGGCAGATGTGGACTCTGACCACAATCTATTGGTTATGAACTGTAGATTAAAACTGAAAAAACTGCAAAAAGGTGGGAATTTAAGGTGATGGGACCTGGATAAACTGAGAGAACCAGATTTTGTACAGAGTTTCAGGGAGAGCATAAGGGAACAATTGACAGAAATGGGCGAAAGAAATACAGTAGAAGAAGAATGGGTAAGTTTGAGGGATGAAGAAGTGAAGGCAGCAGAGGATCAAGTAGGTAAAAAGACGAGGGCCAGTAGAAATCCTTGGGTAACAGAAGAAATATTGAATTTAATTGATGAAAGGAGAAAATATAAAAATGCAGTAAATGAAGCAGGCAAAAAGGAATACAAACGTCTCAATAATGAGATCGACAGAAAGTGCAAAATGGCTAAGCAGGGATGGCTAGAGGACAAATGTAAGGATGTAGAGGCTTATCTCACTAGGGGTGAGATAGATACAGCCTACAGGAAAATTAAAGAGACCTTTGGAGAAAAGAGAACCACTTGTGTGAATATCAAGAGCTCAGATGGAAACCCAGTTCTAAGCAAATAAGGGAAAGCAGAAAGGTGGAAGGAGTATATAGAGGGTCTATACAAGGGCGATGTACTTCAGGACAATATTATGGAAATGGAAGAGGATGTAGATGAAGATGAAATGGGAGATACGATACTGCGTGATGAGTTTGACAGAGCATTCAAAGACCTGAGTCGAAACAAGGCCACCGGAGTAGACAACATTCCATTAGAACTACTGACGGCCTTGGGAGAGCCAGTCGTGACAAAACTGTACCATCTGGTGAGCAAGATGTATGAAACAGACGAAATACCCTCAGACTTCAAGAAGAATATAATAATTCCAATCCCAAAGAAAGCAGGTGTTGAAAGATAAGAAAATTATCGAATAATCAGTATAATAAGCCACAGCTGCAAAATACTAACTCGAATTCTTTACAGACGAATGGAAAAACTAGTAGAAGCCGACTTCGGGGAAGATCAGTTTGGATTCCGTAGAAATACTGGAATACGTGAGGCAATACTGACCTTACGACTTATTTTAGATGAAAGATTAAGGAAAGGCAAACCTATGTTTCTAGCATTTTTAGACTTAGAGAGAGCTTTTGACAATGTTGACTGGAATACTCTCTTTCAAATTCTGAAGGTGGCAGGGGTAAAATATAGGGAGCGAAAGGCTATTTACAATTTGTACAGAAACCAGATGGCAGTTATAAGAGTCGAGGGACATGAAAGGGAGGCAGTGGTTGGGAAGGGAGTAAGACAGGGTTGCAGCCTCTCCCCGATGTTATTCAATCTGTATATTGAGCAAGCAGTAAAGGAAACAAAAGAAAAATTCGGAGTAGGTTTTAAAATCCATGGAGAAGAAATAAAAACTTTGAGGTTCACCGATGACATTGTAATTCTGTCAGAGACAGCAAAGGACTTGGAAGAGCAGTTGAACGGAATGGACAGTGTCTTGAAAGGAGGATATAAGATGAACATCAACAAAAGCAAAACGAGAATAATGGAATGTAGTCGAATTAAGTCGGGTGATGCTGAGGTAATTAGAGTAGGAAATTAGACACTTAAAGTAGTAAAGGAGTTTTGCTATTTGGGGAGCAAAATAGCTGATGATGGTCGAAGTAGAGAGGATATAAAATGTAGACTGGCAATGGCAAGGAAAGCGTTTCTGAAGAAGAGAAATTTGTTAACATCTAGTATAGATTTAAGTGTCAGGAAGTCATTTCTGAAAGTATTTTTATGGAGTGTAGCCATGCATGGAAGTGAAACATGGACGATAAATATTTTGGACAAGAAGAGAATAGAAGCTTTCGAAATGTGGTGCTACAGAAGAATGCTGAAGTTTAGATGGGTAGATCACATAACTAATAAGGAAGTATTGAATAGGATTGGGGAGAAGAGAAGTTTGTGGCACAACTTGACCAGAAGAAGGTATCGATTGGTAGGACATGTTCTGAGGCATCAAGGGTCACCAATTTAATATTGGAGGGCAGTGTGGAGGGTAAAAATCGTAGAGGGAGACCAAGAGATGAATACACTAAGCAGATTCAGAAGGATGTAGGTTGCAGTAGGTACTGGGAGATGAAGAAGCTTGCACAGGATAGAGTAGCACGGAGAGCTGCATCAAACCAGTCTCAGGACTGAAGACAACAACAAACGACATTTTAGATGTAAACTTTAAACAAAGGTCATTGAATTTTCAGTTAGGCTGAACTTGAGAAATCCATTGTCCTATGGTCTTAGCAGAGACGCGCTTAGCCGGAGATATTACCACTTCAGACGCTCGCCACGGACAGACTGGCGTGGGCCCCTACCAAGGGTGCCTCACAGATACAATCGGAAGTGACCAGAGAGGCAGCTTCCTATACCAACATGACAAGGGATGGACAGACCATACCAAGAATAGAAACCTCTTTGCTTTTAGAAAGCGTAGCTACCTGTTCCGACGTTGATCCTACTGCTCTCTAGCAGACAGGCTTGTCTGCTACCATCAAGCATTCAACTAGAAATTCATTTGTTTATTCATCCTTTCACACAGAAGGGAAGGGGGATGACAGTACCTTATCATATACACTTTATAAAATAAAGCGGACGTAGGTTCCATATGAGACTGTGTGACATGAATTACATATAATCTGTGTTATAAAGTGTAGTAGTGTGACAGATCGTTCTTGTTTATGTGTAACAGTAACACGTTCCACTGCTCAGTCTCCTCCAGGATAGAGTCAGAAACACCACAGTAAATTTAGAACTGGAATGTATGCCGTAAATGACAACAGATTTAAGAAATTAACATGAAAGGAATCCAACAGAGACCTTTCACCGTCACTTCCCTACATTGTCAGATTAACTGTTCCTTGTTTACTCAGGATGCGTCGTATCAACCGATCCCTTCTCTTAGTCTTAGGTGTACCATACATTCCTTTTTTCGCCAATTGAAATAAGTACCTTCTCATTTGTTATTCATTGTACCCATCTAATTTTCACCATTCTTTTACAGCACCGCATTTCAAAATCTTCTATCTTCTTATTGCCTACTCTACCTATGGTTTACGTTTCACTTCCATACAAGGCGACACTGAGGACAAGTACCTTCAAAGCGGCTTCCTCACACTAAAATATCCTGAATTCCTCTTTTACATAACTACATTCATCCTATTGCCAGTTAGCATTTTATATCCTCTTTACTTTGGCCATCGCCAGTTACTTTGCTGCCAAAATAGCAAAGCTCATCTATTACTTTCTCGATGTAATTCCTTCAGAATCACCTGATTTTATTCGACTACACCTCTTTACCCTTGTTTTGCATTTGATGGTGTTGGTCTTAAACGTTCTTTTCAAGATTCAATATACAATGAAGCGCAAAGAAACTGGTATAGGCCTGCGTATTCAAATACCGACATATGTACACCGGCAGAATACGGCGCTGCCGTTGGCAGTATCTATATAAGACAAGTGTCTGGCGCAGTTTTTAGATCGGTCAGTGCTGCTACAGTGGCAAGTTACCAAGATTGAATTGAGTCTGAACTTGATGTTATAGTTGGCGTACGAGCTATGGGACACTACATCTCCGAGGTAGCAATGAAGTGGGGATTTTCCCGTACGATCATTTCACGAGTGTACCGTGAATATCAGGGATCCGATAAAACATCAAAGCTCCGACATCACTGCGGCCGCAAAACGATCCTGTAAGAACAGGATAAATGACAACTGAAGAGAATCGTTCAACGTGACAGAAGAGTAACCCTTCCGCAAATTGCTACATATTTCAGTGCTGGGCCATCAACAAGTGTCAGCGTCATCGATGGGCTTTCGGAGCCGAGGGCCCACTCGTGTACCCTTGATGACTGCACGACACAAAGCCTTAAGCTTCATCTGGGCCCGTCAACACCTAAATTGGACTGTTGATGACTGGAAACATGTTGCCTGGTCGGACGAGTCACGTTTCAAATTGTATCGAGCGGATGGACATGTACGGATATGGAGACAACCCCATGAATCCGTGGACCCTGCACGTCACCAGGAGACTATCCAAGCTGATGGAGGCTCTGTAATGGTGTGGGGCGTTCCATGGGGTCTTATTTATAATACAATAAAAATATTTTTAGTAGCTGTATGTCCGGTTACGAAGTCTCGTAACCGGTTGGCTCTTAGTAGTATTAGTACGCAATCTGACTGCATAGAATAACAATAAAGAATGAAGGGAAATTTCCGTTAACAAAATTGATTAATTAAGTCCCCAGCAACTATAAAAGCTACGAAACAACAAAGCACAAATGTAACTGTTCTGTGTGTGGAAGTGTGCTTCAACGTACACATCTAGCACGGTTCTTCCTCAATACGACAAGATATTTTAAACACCATTTACAATGAAGTAATTAAAAAAACCAGAAATACTATAATTGCACATAGAAACGAGAATTACAGTCCAATACATGAACACAAGCCAGATGCTTTGTTGACTGAACCTGTGACCAAGAGGCATTGTTGTTTAGGAAATATGAAATTAAAAAAATTTTGTTACCTTCATATATATTGACGAAAAATACACTGTGATGATTGCATCCCCAATCAAACAGCATCTGCTGTCTCGTCCAACAGAACAACTGCACACAACATGCCCTCAACTAGTATTGCTATCGACATCCTCTCAACAAGGACTGCCCACGGCAACCTCTGAACTACTACTGCCCAGTGGAGGCGCCAAAATCATACTCTTTGGCGCAATCTCTGGCGCTGGGCTCAGTGTAGCCACCTTTCATATGCCCCCTCCTCCACGGGCTAGAATTTGGTGGTATTTTTGCCAGTATTGGTGGTGAAAATACCACCAAATTCGTCCAAAAAATTACAGACAAAAATAAAAGATAATAGTAAAAAGTAAATATCACATAACTTAATAAATTTTGGGTTTGCACTGACCCTTCAGTAACCTAATATATAAAATACAGTAAGGAATTCAAATGCTCGCATACATGTGATTTTACTTAATAGTTTACACAAGTATCATTCAATCAATGGCACCAGCAATGACGAATAGGTGTAGGTAAGAGTCTCATAACATTTCATAAACAGTAAATACACAAAAAAATCTGTTTATACAAATATTCACATAAAATCTTTTCAATAGTTCAATAAACAAGTTGCACTCCTCAGAGTAGTTGACAGTTCCAACAGTGGCACCCAAAAATGGCGAGCAGGCGCAGACACCAACAAATGACCTCATCTCAGTAGAAGCAGTTCTATCAGTGGTACCCAGCAATGTTGAGCAGGTGCAGACACAAACAAGTGACCTCATCTCAGTAGAAGCAGTTCCATCAGTGGCACCCAGCAATGTTGAACAGATGCAGGTAACAGTCCATAATATTCACTATCACTAATCAGACAGTTCATCGGAGTTTATCAGCAGAAATTAAACATTTCTAAGTGGCACCCATCATGTTGAACAAGTGCAGGTAGCAGTCCATAATATTCACTACCTCTAACCAAACAGTTCATCAGATTTCATTAGCAGAAATTAAACATTTCTAAGTGGCACCCATCATGTTGAAGAAGTGCAAGCACGAACAACAGTTTGAATGCAGACACAATTGCTTTTACAAATTTATTATCAATGTTCTTACACAAAACATACAAATTATAATAAACACACAAATGATATCAGAAAATTGTCATATTAACTATTACAAATACACGAATATCAGTAAACCTATAATATTTATGGATGTCAGTGCAAGCCACAACAAACAAGTAAAATAATATTTAGGAGGTAGGTCGGTACAAATTATTTGGGATTAGGAAAGGAAAACACAGAAAACACACTCACTCATCTTTCTAATTGAATAGTGTTAACTGTGTGAATGCACTTCGGTCCAAAATTTGATGTTCAACATGTGTATCAAGAAGTAGTGGCAGCAGTGTATAACAGTTAATAATAGTTAGTCAACGTCATAGTCATCATGTCAAGACCAATGTTTGCCAATACAAATGTACAGTTGCTGAACAACTGTCAGTGTGCCAAGATATGCAAATACATTCCTCTCTACAAAAAAAAAGTGTATACTGCTTATTGATTTAACAAAGTGTGTGTGTAGACAATCTTCCTTCCACTTGAGTGTTCTAGTCTGCCATTTTCACCCTCCTTGTTCCATATAACACCCCCCCCCCCCCCCCCCACAAAAAAATCTCCTCACTTACTTTACCTCTTATCCACCAAAACTCCAATAATCACCAGCATACCAGCATCACATAAGCTTAATGCTTCAATAATGCCTCTTACGTCGATACATATAAACCTCATCATCAATATCATTTACCTTACCTCTTGTCCACCAAAACTCCAATAGTCATCAACTTCACACAATCTCAATACCTCAATAATACCTCTTCAATACCTCGATACATATAAACCTTATCGCCAATACCATTTCACTTCCATAACAACTCTTTCCTCTAGTCAGTCTTCTCGAACAAGTACAGATAAAATCCTAGTGCAAACTTCAATTCATCATGCCATACAATCCGAAGGCACAATGTCCACACACACAACCTCTGTGTAATCCATCTGACACAAATCTTCTACTCATTATGAATTATAGAATACATTTTGGTTACCTTGTCCATCATTAAATAAAAGAAATGCATACATAACCTCTAACAGACTTTAATTTGAATAACTTTCAGTAAGTAAGTACGAGTACGGAGTGTGAATTATCGTAATATTTCACAGTGTGTACACCACATTAAGAATCATGGCAAAACAGAAGCAAACATGTGGAGTATTTCTTGTCTCAAGTGTCATTTGCTATTTCAATTGCTCACGAAGAATGCAGTGTAATAACTGTCAATGGTCTAAACCTAGTGTTGGTGTGTCATGTCGTTAGCTTCCTTCCCATTACCATAAATTTATACAGCTTCTATAAAACCTCCAGCTCATGTGACTTCAATGAAGTTTCTTGTACCAATGTCTTTCGTAGAATTATAGCAGTTCGTTTTCTTATCTTAAAATATAAGGCACTAAGCGTAAGTAAAACATGCAATAGCGAGTAAATATACCAGTAGAGAACAGAATGTTAACAAGTGGATGTAGCACAATCCCTACAACGAGGCTCTACCAAGCGAACAATCTATAATTAATACCATAGTGTGACCTAAACTCCATGTTCGTGCACCGTATATCAGCATATCTATATACCAAATTAAAGAGTAGTTATGACAACAAAACAGAAATGTGTAAATATGCAGTCCATACGCAGAGCAGCAAATATACATCTTCCATAATAAACAGGTCATTAGCATCATATCAGCATAAGCAAATAAATGTTCATATGTAATCTTAATAGGTAAACATGAAGGAACAAGCAGATAAATCACAAAGTATAACTTACATACATAACCATATCAGCACAACTAATCAGGTGACAATTATAATTTAAATAAATAAGCACAGCAGGCACATAATTAAAAAAAAAATGTGACATCAGGGAAAAAGCAGTGCAGCCAAGCGATGCATAATATACATAAGCAACAGCCCTGTTCTTTAATCAATCATTGTCAAAATCAGTTAACATAAAGAATAAATCACGTAATCGCGAGCAGCAAATTACGTATAAAGTACGTACCTAAGTGGAAATATGTTACCTGAAAAATAAACTCAATTAATATTACGTTTTTAGTTTATTACTTTCTTCTTCGAAATTACATTATTCCTGAAATTTTCTCGATAGCAAGTCCTCTTAACGTCGGACACACACAGAACTTACCTGAAGTTCTTAAATATTTTATACAACTGTATCCTGAAAGAAACTGAACGTTAATAACATAATTTATCAAGTCACTATAGCTTTATACTGAATTTATTCGGAGAAATTAGACTGTGTATTTGTCTACGGCTGTCAGTGCATTCACACTGAGCGCTCGATCAGGTGTAGGTAGGCTTGACGTAGGAAGTAATTGTTTGCGGTCAATGGCTGCCTTGTGCGGCGCGCAGACTTGACTGTTGCTTTGAGTACATGCCGCCGCCAGAACACGGCGCCGTATCCTTGTATTCTCTGCGTGTTTACGTATAACTGTTAGTTTCTAAAAAATATATCATTCCACAAAAACTTTAACGTTAGATATATGATGTATTCCCTTAGAACGCCGAGATTTAAGAGTTTCTACTTCGACAGTGTTATCATGAATAATTTTGCGAACTCTATATGGACCCTTATAAAGCAGAAAAAAATTGCAACACAAGCCTTTTCCTTTTTGAGACAAACGGTGAGACTTAATTAACACCTTTTGACCAACTGACAAGGTTTTTAAACGACCAGGACGTTTAGCTGATTTCTCTCTTCTAGCAGCTGCAGACGTAATATTTTGTAGAGCCAGGTTAACAACTTCAGAATGCCGCAGTTTCCGTGGAGGCGAAAAAGTAACGATTTCAGAAATGCGATTTGTAGGTGCTTTATTTTTTAATATCAATATAGGCGGTAAAGAAGTTGAATCATTAGGGAGTTCATTCAGAATGTTTTGAAAAATATGAAGATACTGATCCCACGTTCTGTTATTCTGATGGCAATAAAGTCGACACAATTTATTGATTTCCTTCATCCATCTCTCTGAAGTGTTAGATTGAGAGTGAAAAAGTGAAATGAAAATTGGTTTACTCTTACGACACCTTAGAGTATGAAGCCAAATTTTCGGGCGAAACTGTGATCCATTATCTGAGATAACCTTATCAACATGACCCACTTCTTTAAGAAAATGTTTGATGAAAGCATTAGATACTGAACGAGCTGTTGCTTTGCGTAAATGTGTAAAACACACATATTTTGATGTCAATTCCACTGCTACCAAAATGTACCCAAAACCATTAGTAGAACGAACCACTGGACCGAACAAATCAACTGCAGCATTCAAAATCGGTTGTACTTCTTCTCTAATTTCTTTCTTTAATTCATCTTTCATGTTGTTAAAACAAGTCTCTATTCGCGAGTCTAACCGTGTTGCCAATGTTCCCATACCAGTTTCTAACCCTGTTGCCACTGTTTGTAATTCAGATCGTAACTGTGATCCCAGTGAGTCTAACCGTGTTTCCATTGTTCCTATTTGTGATCCCAAATTTAATATTGCACTCATCAACTGCTCCATATTAACTGGTTCGAAATTCTTTTCGCCCGTAACATTTCCCTTAAAACTAACTTCCTTCGGCATAGCCGTAAAGCTATCTATGTTCGATATTATTTCAGAATCTTGTATCGTTAATCTCGTATTCTGTGAATTTTTTGATTGTGAAAAATTTTGAACCGGTTCCGAACTATTTTTCCGGCTTATTAAATTGTTTTCTACTTCATTGTCCTCCTGTGTGTGCGAGTTCGCCATGTTAACAGTATCGTCATTCTCACTATCCATCGTTTTTGCCCTTTTCATCAATCGCGTAATCATTTACAAAACGTACAAAACTTGTCACTATACGAAAATTACACACAATATAACACTTTATCACCAACAATACCATTCACACGAAATGCTTCCCGACAAACACGCCTAACGAACAATTAGAACCTTCATAATTGCACAAAATTGTCAAACCCGTACACGAGACATCAAATTTAAATTCAACAAAAATACCATTAGAAGAATAACAAGACAACTACAAATGTTCAATTACCAAATCTACATATGTAATATATACTACAATTACTAAACTACAAATTACTACAACAATACTACTGTCTGCTATTTTTACTGTCAAAAGAATTCCAAGGAACACTCCAAAGCAGCGGTCGCCACGTGCATGGGGGCTTAATTATGTATAAGGCAAATAATTTTAGTAGTAGCTGTGTGTCCGGTTACGAAGTCTCGTAACCGGTTGGCCCTGAGTAGTATTGGTACGCAATCTGACTGCACAGAATAACAACAAAGAATGAAAAGAAATTTCCGTTAACACAATTAATTAATTAAGTTCCCAGCAACTATAAAAGCTACCAAACACCAATGCACAAATGTAACTGTTCTGTGTGTGGAAGTGTGCTTCAACGTACACATCTAGCACGGTTCTTCCTCAATATGACAAGGTATTTTAAACACCATTTACAATGAAGTAATTTAAAAAACCAGAAATACTATAATTGCACATAGAAACGAGAATTACAGTCTAATACATGAACACAAGCCAGATGCTTTGTTGACTCAACCTGTGACCAACAGGCATTGTTATTTATGAAATTTGAAATAATTTTTTTTTTGTTGCTACCCTCATATATATTGACGAAAAATACACTGTGTAAGTAGGCTGTTTAGGTTTTTTTATTGGTAACGCCACATAGCGCTCTGTATGAAAATCGCTGGCTGTGCTGTGTGCAGTCTGTGGCTGGTTTTGAAATTTGTAAGAATTGATGTCATGAACTGATATATATATTATGACTATTAAGGTAATTTGGGAGAGCCCTTAGAAAATGTAGTCCATCAACAAAGGAGGTGGCTTACAAAACACTCGATCGACCTATACTTGAGTATTGCTCATCAGTGTGGGATCTGTAGCAGACCGGGTTGACAGAGGAGATAGAGAAGATCCAAAGAAGAGCGGCGCGTTTCGTCACAGAGTTATTTGGTAGGCGTTACGGAGATGTTTAGCAAACTCATGTGGCAGACTGTGCAAGAGAGGCGTTCTGCATCGCGGTGTAGCTTGCTGTCCAGGTTCGAGAGAGTGCGTTTCTGGATGAGGTATCAAATACATTGCTTCCCCCTGCTTATACCTCGGGAGGAGATCACGAATGTAAAATTATAGAGATTCGAGCGCGCACGGAGGCTTACCGGAAGTCGTTCTTCCCGCGAACCTACGCGACTGGAACAGGAAAGTGAGGTAATGACAGTTGCACGTGAAGTACCCTCCGCCACACACCGTTGGGTGGCTTGCGGAGTGTAAATGTAGATGTAGATGTAACTGAGTTCTGCAATAAAGTTTAACTAGTAATAGCGAATTGTTAAAGACTCACAAGAGGAGGAGGTCTACTTGGAAAAGGAAGGGAGGTACAGCACTACTTCAGTTGTATTACATCATGGTCAGGCAGACATTCCGAATCACATAGTGGATTGTAAGGCGTACGCAGGAAAAGATATAGAATCAGGTCATTATTTAGTGATGATGAATAGTGGGCTGAAGTTGAAGAGGTTGTTCAGGAATAAACAAGAAGTAAGATAAGGAAATACTATAGAAAGAAGAGCTGCACTTGATATTCTCTGAGGCTATAGATAATGTGATAATGAATAGGTCAGTAGCTAGTTCAGTTGAAGAGTACATCTCCAAAAACGTCAGTCAGGAAGTTGGTATGAAAACTATAGGTACCAGGAAAGTAAATGCGAGGAAACTATGGGTAAGACAAGAAATACTTCAACTGATCGAAGAAAGAAAGAAGTATAAAAATATTCGGGGAAGGCAAAACTACAGGAATACAAATCCCTTAGGGATGAAACAGATTCTGTTCTGGATATTTTAATAACCGCATACTAAATCCATCAATATCCTATTTGTGTAATAAGACGCTAGAATTATTCTCTTAAACATATTAGGAAGTTGTCCCCCCCAAAAAAATTTTACATACAAATTTATTGAAAACCCTATCAAAATAACATACGTCATAGAATTAACTCAAGTACTATGCCCCCAAAACGTAAGTCGTAGTTTGCACATAACTAAATTTTCTACCGTCACAAAAAATAAAATTTTTAATGAGATCTGATTACCTCCACACACCAAATTTTTTGCAAACAATAATTGCAAATAAATAACATCTAGTACATGAGAATCCCATCCAAAACACTACAAGTGACACATATAAATAAGCCCTTGAAATTTTGTCACAAATCTTACGTACAAACAATTCATATTCCTCTCTTACGTAAATAACGAAAGTTGCTGATCCCCGGGCACCAAGAGTTGTGCGGCCAGTATATACTCTCTTCTTACCTTTTATTGTGCTTCCATACTTCATCATTTACATCTTAAACTTAAAAAATCACCACTCACACAAAACAGAAATATCCCCAAAAATTCTTAAAAAACAACAAAATAAATTACACTTATTTCTACACTTATATTAATACAGACAACTTTTTTCAATCACAAGATGCAACTCTGCCACCGTTGCCTCTTATGGAATTTTTCTCGACAGTGTGAGTACGTTTTAAATGTCACCGTTTTACGATTTCTGAATTGCTGAAATTCGAGGCCTCTTTCCTCATTCATCAACAAACTCTTGATAACAGCTGGAACATCATTTTTAGATTCGAGAAAAGCACGCTTTATTTTTTCATAGACATCGATCACTTCACTTCCAGGGTGCACATTTTTAACTTCACCCCTCTCTAAACACTGCGCCCTCAAGTGATAAGTTTCAACATATTTTCGTTTTCCTTCCATATTTCTGGAACTCATTATAATTTAAGAACCATCCTCAGTGTCGTTATACCTTCCTAGATTCTCCTGATTTATCTCCAGATCATCTGTAGCATTTAAATCTTTCACTGAATTCATCGTTTCATCGTCTACTTGCGACTCAAATATACTGTCTCCTTTCTCCAAAGTAACTGTATCACTAGCTGCAACATTCTCACAATTAACCACGCAACTTAAAATTTCGTCTCTCTTAAACAAATCCTCTCTCATTTCCGCCGAAAACTACAAAATTTATCTCAATTAATTAGCTTCGTTAGTTAAAACATCCATTACATCCACCGATATATTACTGAAATCACCACCAATAACTCCATATAAATTAACTCTACAACATCGCTCCACATTAGAATTTGCAGTACACATGAATTCCGACAAACACAGATCTACCACTTTCTGCTTTACATTTTTTTCTCTATCAGATTCCTCCGACTCTTTGGATTCTGATCTACGTTTTAACACTGTATTTTCACATTCTTCCTTCCATATCCACTCATAATTCATGCTTTCATCAAAGGCCATTGGTCCACTCCATTAATAGAAATAAATGCGCAAATTCCTTCCTCCGAGATATCTAATACACTAGCGTCAACTCTTGCAACGTCAGCGCCTAAAATATCACCTTTACCTCCCTTTAATAATAAATAACCGACATCTGCCGACACATAATGAAATTCAATACCAGCTACGTATTCTTCACAAATATCTTCGGATACTTCCGTCGGTACACCACAAAATTCATCTCCAGCAGACGCACCTACAGCTCTGCCGCCTTTACATATAGCTTCACCTATTTTCTCTGGCACAAAATTGTCTTCATTTCGGTCACCTACATCCCTATAATTGTTACAACTGACTGGTGCCTCATCAGATTTTGTCATACATTCCATTTACACCCAGTTAAGATCTGCCTCTGCCTCTCTTCTGATCCCACAATCTTTACGAAAGATACATTCATTCCTCAGTCCACTTCCTTTTCACGAAACATATTTTTCAGCCCCATATTATTGTCAACCTACCTTAAAATTTTCAGCCTCATATCATTTCAACCTTCATTAGATATTTTATGATATTCCCCATTTTATTTTTGTTTCTTACAACCACCCTCTCAAACATCTGTGGCTTCTTGACCGAATTTTTGAGACCCACATTATTTTTTAAATATAGCGTGTCCTTTTCAATGCCGGTTTCCTTCGCCATATCCGGACCTGAGTTGCGGCGATCTGTAATTTCCCAACCTCGCCTTCTGGCGTTACATTCCGTGAGGTTTCCGCTCCTCGGATCTCCGTTTCCTAATTTCCTTCATGAGAATTCCCATGTCCATCTCCCTTTTGATTTTTTTTATTACAGTGATTATTAGGGGAAGGCGGGGTAAGATGGGGAAGCTAACTTTAAACCCTTACAAAAGGGACAAAAATAAACAAATTCTAGTAGGTTTGATTATCATTTGTTCACTTAACCATTGAATTACAATAGCATGCAAAGAAACCTGCAAACTTGTCACATTTAGTTAGAAATATCTCAATTTGAAATATAAACTACCAATTCCCCGTCTTGCCCCATATGCGGGGTAAGATGGGGAACTAACATGAATTCATCTCTAAAGCTTAAATAAGAATTGGAATAACGAAATCATTTGACGATCAGGTTTCGAAACATGGTTCTGCGAATTGTAGAATCAGGTATTACGTTTTATTTAGGAGTCTTACTTTCACATAGTACACAAGTGTCGACAGCCTCGTCATCGTCACTTTCTATCCCTGCACAAGTGTCGTGGGCCCAGCGTCCGCAGCTAATACAGCGTACCCAGCCTCCTTCAGAGAAATCATAGCAGTATAAACATTCTTCGCTCTCTTCCTCGTTGTCATTCGACCTCAGTTTATTATCCCTTGAGCATGAAGGGGTAGTTAAGACGTCAGTAACGTTCGTCACTTTTTCGTTGTCATTGTGTCCTTTTCGTGGTATCCCAGGTTTATTAAACGTCTTTGAGAAGAGTTTTCGTTTACATGCAGCAATTTTTGGGACTCCTTTTAGTTTAATTTCTTGAGATAGTTCACTCCTATAAGGAGATTCGGTTAAAACAACGGGTTTTCCACGCCTGTTAGATGGTTTCCTTTTGGTTTCTTTTTTATCCACCTCTGGAATAGCTAACACCATTTCAGGGCTGGTGGCCTGAAAGTTAGACGAAACAGATGCTTGATCGTCAGTTGTTAACTGTTCAGGTGTTTTACGTCTTGACAACATCTCTGATATTTGGTCTTCCATTTCTGTATCTTCAGATGTGTGAGCTTGATGAATGTCTGTTGTTGAACAGGGAAGGTAATCACTTTCTTGAAACACATTTCTGTTTGCAGGCCAAATGCCTGTTTTCCGAAACCCGTTCACTGCTGTGGACATTGTAGCTGAATGAGTGAAGGCTTTTCTTAATAAACTTGCGATCTGATGCAGCGTAACAACTTTTCAAGGATGGGTGCGAAGCCACGATCATACTTCATCTTCGTAAAATTTACTGAGAGGTTTCATAAACGCCACGTCCAATGGTTGAAGACGGTGTGAGCAGTGTGGTGGCAAACACAGCAAGACAACCCCATTTTCGTGGACCACATCTATCAGTTCTAAGTTCTTGGTGTGCGTTTTGTGGCCGTCCAATATGAGAAGTATTGGTCTTTCCTTTGACGCTCCAGTAAATGCAATAAACTTCTTAAACCAAGTCAAAAATAGTTCTTTCGTCATCCAACCAGTTACTTGGACTTCTGCTCAGGTAACAGGGGGTAGGCCAGTCTCAAACGCTTCTTGTATTCGTTTTCGAGGATAAATTAACATAGATGGTACACAGCACCCCGACGCTGGCCTCTTTCTGCTGAAGTAACTGCTCCCACCTGTCTGCGCCCTTTCAAAGCAATCACCTTTGTGTGACTTTTTGGAATGACTGTAAATACCAGTCTCATCGCAATTGAAAATTCTGTCTCCGTAAACTTGAATGTGTCTAATTGACTTTCCAGCAACTTGAATAAACCCCACTGCTGGTGCGATTGATGTAGCCTCTGGTTTTCGTATTGTTAAGGTAGGATTTCGTGCAAGAAACCCATTTAACCAATCTCTTCGAGCAGATTTGGCTGCAGTATTAAATGGATGTTTGATGTTGTTTCGTTCGGCTAGCTGAAAAGCAAGTTCACAAAGTTCTTTAAGTGTTAGGCCAAAATACTGTCCTTCCATCTGTGTTAAGTAGTCTTTAAGTTCTGCCTCTTGTTCTGGGGTAAACACACTAGTGATTGGTCCCATCCTTTTTACAACTGTATAGCCAGGTTTCTTTGCCACATGTCGTTCAATCGTTGTCTGTGGCACGTTGAACTGTCGAGCAACCCTGAAAGAACTCATATGAGCTTCTATAACAGCATTTACAGTGCCTTCCATTGACTCCAATGACCAATCTTGCCTAGACGTTTGTCGCCGATGCTTGCGAACCATCTGAAATAAAACACGTGGAACGTACTATTGAGTCAGATCGTCCCTGTTAATCTATATTATATAGTACATAATACATAGTACAGTCAGTCGTTAAAGCATAGTAAGAATACTGACTTTGCACGTTTTGTGTGTTTTTATTCACCATATAGCCTAAGGCATACTGTGTAATTAATTAGGAAACGTTGGAATAACGAATACAATTCTATTTGCAATTGTATTCAACGTATAATGGACTTGTTCAAAACCCGCAGCGAGGTAAACACATGAGACGACAAGAACGTAATGGTTGGACAAATAGTACGGGCAAGACGGGGAAGCTCCCCATGTTGCCCCACCCCGTCCTGCCCCCTACCATGCTGGCAGGTTATGTTACGCCTACATGAACACTATTTAGTGAACATTGACTACTGACACAGCAGTTTACTGTTAATAAGACGTACAATTCAGTGCTATATATACAGTCTGGATAAATGTTCACGAAACACATGTTTTAGGACCTCGAAAGGTGTAAAACATTGTCAATCAGTATAACAACTGTACGTACCTTGCAAAGCTAACAGAAACCGCCGCGAAATTAAGGTTCAGCAATGCCAACACGCTGGGACCTGTGTATTGATGATGTTGACGTAGCTATCCACAGATGGCAGCGCTCTAACTGCAGCTTATAGCCCTTCCCCGTCTTACCCCACCTCCCCTTCTTGCCCCGCTTTCCCCTATATTCAAATAAAGAGATATTATAAGCATTCTCTCTCACGCAGATAATTTACAATAATTATAAATAAATTAGCCAGTATCCTTGCACAAATGCTCTCACGATAAATGACAACATATCGTCCTTATATATGTTTAAACAATTATGTAGGCATGTTTGACAGAAACTTTTTTTTTTTCCCCTGTTCAACTGTAGTGTCAGCTAACACATGCAACTGAAAATTAGCACAGTTTTTAATAGCACTTGCAATCAACATTAGATAAAGTTACTGGCAAAAAGGTAAATTGATCATTAAATAAACACACAAGTATGGCCATATGTTATGTATTCGTGCTGTATTAATCAGCTGTGTAAATTTGGAGAATACAATGATCATATGGTGTTCTGTCAAACATTTTCATAATGAAAAAGATATCAAAGACGTTGTAGACTAATAAATAAAATAGATACAGGTATGTAGCTATCAGAGATGATAGCTATAGTGCAATACAATCATTTGGGATACCGTTTGTTGAAATCACATGAGGCGATTAAAAGTTGTTAAATCAGAGGTTCAATAAGTATTTTTTTTATTTTTAAAAATATTGAAATATTGTTGTGTCATTGTATGTGCCTCCTTTTCTGAAATCGATGATGTACTTTCTGTCCTCCCAAACGACCCACATCCGGTCCTTTGCTGAAGAACCTGGCTTCTCTGGAGCGGCTGCGGCAGTCCACCCTGAGCCCCAGACCCACTAGCGTCCAGCCGCACATGAAACACACCTTACCTCGTAGCAGTACTGGAGGGCCGCTTACACATAATGTTACAAATGTTGTGCTCCAAACGTACATTCTCAGAAATTTCTTCCTCAAATTATAGCCTGCGTTTGATACTAGTACACTGCTCTTAGCCAGAAATGCCCCTTTTTTACAGGGCTGGTCCGCATTTTATGTTCTCGTTGCTCCGCCCGTCATAGGTTATTTCGCTTCCGAGACAGCAGAAGTGCTTGGCTTCGTCTACTCTGAGATCACCAATTCCGATGTTGAGTTTTTCACTGGTCTCATTTCTGCTACTTCTAATTACTTTCGTCTTTCTTCGATTTTCCCTCAGTCCATATTATGTACCCATTAAACTGTTATTTCCATTCAACAGATCCTACAATTCTTTTATACTTTCACTGATGACAGCAGTGTCATCAGTGAATCTGATCAATGATATCTTTTCACCCTGAACTTTAAGCCCCAACTTGAATCTTTATTTTTTATTTCGTCATTGCGTCTTCAATGTATAGATGAACAGTAGGGGCGAAAGACTTCATCCTTGTCTTACACCCTTTTAATCCCAGCGCTTCGTTCTTAGTGTCCCACTTTTATTTTTCCCTCTTGAGTTTTGTACATGTTACATATTTCCGTCTTTCCCTATAACTTACCCCTACTAGCACCATTTTAGATGCCGAACGCTCTTTTCAGGTCGAGATATCCTATAGATAGTGTCTTGATTTTTCTTCTGTTTTGCTTCAATTATCAACCGCAACATCACAACTTCCTCCCTGGTGTCTTTACCTTGCCTACAGCCAAACTGATCGTCAGATCCTAAACTTTCTTTAACCATTTTTCTATATATTATTCATGTCAGCAACTTGGATGGAGCTGTTAAGTTATTGTTCCATAATTCTCGCACTTGTCGCGTGTTTCTATCGTCAGTATTGTGTGAATGATGTTTTCCCGAAAGTCCGAAGGTAAAGCGCCAGTCTCAGACATTTTACACAACAACCTGAATAGTCGTTTGTTGCCATTCCCCCCAATGATTTTAGAAATTCCGATGGAGGATTAACTGCCCCTTCCGCCTTATTTGATCTTAAGTCCTCCAAAGTTCTTTTAATACCTAACACTAATAATGGGGCCCCTATCTCTTCCATATCGACTCATGTTTCTTCTTCTGTCACGTCACCAGACAAGTCTTCCCCATCACAGAGGCATTCAGTGCACTCTTTCCATCTATCCGCTCTCTCCTCTGCAATTCCAATTACATTGTTATTGTTATCTCCCTTGCTTTCTGTTTCACCGGAGGTTGTTTTGACTTTCCCATATGCTTGTTCAGTCTTTCCGAGAGTCAGTTATTTTTCGATTTCCTTACATTTTTATGCAGCTGCTTCGCCTTTGCTTTCCTGGCCGTCGGCCACTGCGTTGTCCACAGTGGGAGGTATTCTCGTCACACTCGTAACACTTTGGATCTCGAAATATTGAATTCCCGAACAATTTCCGAAACTGTATGTTCCATGTGTCTAGCTGGAACTGCCATTCCGCGTTCAAAGTCTGTTAATGCCCGTTGTGCGGCAATAGTCACGTCGGAAACATCTTCACATGAATCTCTGAGTACAAACGACAGCTCCGCCAATGCACTGTCCTTTTACACCTTGTGTACGCGATACTACCGCCATCTGTATGTGTGCATGTCGTTATCCCATGACTTTTGTCACCTCGGTGCATAATCTCATTTGTGCCAATGATTAGTATTAGATTCAAATGTAGTTCTCGGATCCACGTAATGTAATCAGTGAAGTTATATGATAATGCAATAGCACCTAGGCCTAATGCTGTCAAATAGGCATTCAATGGAATGGACAGTGTCTTGAAAGGAGGATGTAAGATGAACATTAACAAAAACAACATGAGGATGATGGAATGTAGTCGAATTAAATCGGGTGATGCTGAGGGAATTATATTGGGAAATGAGACACTTAAAGTAGTAAATGAATTTTGTTATTTGGGGAGCAAAATAACTGATGATGGTAGAAATTGGAAATGATATAAAATGTAGACTGGCAATGGCGAGGAAAGCGTTTCTGAAGAAGAGAAATTTGTTAACGTCGAGTATAGATTTAAGTGTCCGAAAGTCGTTTCTGAAAGTATTTGTATGGAGTGTAGCCATGTATGGAAGTGAAACATGGACGATAAATAGTTTGGACAAGAAGAGTATAGAAGCTTTAGAAATGTGGTGCAACAGAAGAATGCTGAAGATTAGATGGGTCGATCACATAACTAATGAGGAGATATTGAATAGAATTGTGGAGAAGATAAATTTGTGGCACAACTTGACTAGAAGAAGGGATCGGTTGGTAGAACATATTCTGAGGCATCAAGGGATCACCAATTTAGTACTGGAGGGCACCGTGGAGGGTAAAAATAGTAGAGGGAGACCAAGAAATGGATACACGAAACAGAGTCAGAAGTATGTAGGTTGTAGTAGGTACTAGGAGATCAAGAAGCTTGCACAGGATAGAGTAGCATGGAGAGCTGCATCAAACCAGTCTCTGGACTGAAGACCACAACAACAACAGGAATTCAATGCTAGTACCGTCATTCGGTGAGAAATTGAAAGCACAGATGTCAGCTGATATTAAATATTGGTAGGGCGAGGTGACTGCAGCCGTCCATCCTAAAATTTCGTACATTGTGGCTCTCACTTGGAGGTTGTTCGTACTGTGTTACTATCAGTGAAACATATTGACGCGGCTCAGTGTATAAACCACGGGAAAGGCTGCCACACAATTGTCTGGTCCCTAGCAACATACAACGTAAATAGGAAAATGCCGAATTACCGCGTGCACCTCAAAATATGGCCGAGAGCTAGGCACTGCGAATATGTATAGGGATCAGCTTTCGCCTGTACCGTAGCTTGTATGGATCGAGATCATACGTGCGTGGATAAAGTTCATCCTGTTGCTGCTCTCGGTTTCTGTGACAAAGAGTTAAAATTACTGTGAAATTAAACAATCTCTCCGCTAATGAGTCATGTTCAATGATTCGATGTCTTATAACATGTGACTGATGATACTAGGCCTCTAGATCTTAAACAGTAGTTCATGCAGCGCCGTCATTAAAATTCACCAGTCCTTAACAAGTTCGTACAAGGGGAATATCAAAGATAGTTTGATTTGGGACTATAAAGATTAGTCTTAATCCATGCAGTTGCTTCTCCTACCACCCGAAGTACATGCACAAATCACCTCTCTCTCTGACCTCTCTACAGCACTGATGACATACCCAGTGATTATCATCACTTCTCATAGCAATAAATATTCTTTACTCCTCAACGATTTGAAAACAATGTTTGGAAAACTACCGTTCTGGACTCTCCGAAATCCCAGGCGACTTCTACGCCTTAACGACCGCGAGCAGCGGCTTTTGCGTAGATTTGACAGGGCTAACAGACATACGACACTGAGTGGAATAACAGTATAAATCAACGTGAAAAGTACGACGAATGTATCCGTCAGTGTGACGACATTTGGCGTTAATGGGCTAAGGAAACAGACGACCGACGCGAGTGCCTTTCCTGACAGCAAGACATCGCCTGCAGCGACTCTCCTGGGCTCGTGACCATATCGGTTGGACCCCAGATGACGGGAAACCTCTGATCTGGTCGTATGAGTCCCGATTTGAGTTGGTAAGAGCAGATGGCAGGGTTCGAATGTGGCACAGACACCACGAAGCTGTGGATCCTGATTGTCAACAAGGTAGTGTGCAGGGTGGGGGTGGTTCAATAATCGCGTGGACTGTGTTTACATGGAATGGACCAGGTCCTCTGATCCAACTGAACCGACCATTACCTGGATACGGTTATGTTTGGCTACTTTGAGGCCATTTCCTGCCGTTCGTGGACTTTATGTTCCCAAACAAGGCTGCCGTGTTACTGGACCAGAACTGTTCGAGATTGGTTTGAAGAACATTATGAACAATTCAGGCGAATGATTTGGCCACGCATATTATCCGACATGAATTCCATCGGAAATTTATGGAAAATAATCCAAAGGTCGTTTCGTGCACAAAATTTTGCACCGGCAACACTTTCGCAATTATGGGCGCCTATAAAGGCAGCCATGTCTCAATATTTCTGCAGGGGCCTTCCAAGAACTTGTTGAGTCCACGCCACATCAATCTGCTGTACTACACTGGGCAAAAAGAGGTCCGATATGACATTAGGAGGTATCTCTTGAATTTTGTGACGTCAGTGTATTTGCTCTGGCGTACAACAAGTGTAATGATGTTCGTCACATGGCCTAGAATTTAGAAACAACACTAACAATAGGGGTAGTGTACTACACTGGATATGTTGTGTTAGCTGCAAGAACTATCATCAAAGCGTGATTACTGTCACTGTGATGTAAAATATCCTGCCCCTCACATAAATAATGAATTATTTTTGGTGTAGTGTGCTTTAATACCATGAAAAAGAATTTATTTGTGAGGACAACGGACGAAGTCTGTTCAGAAAATTCCAGATATTTTAATAAACTTATCTAATGGTAAAAAGATACTTAGAATAACTGTAACTATATGCCGAAATGAAAAAATGTATAATGGTGTAGATCTGATACTAATTTCTTGATACGGCACTTTTGCGATCTATTCCTTTATAATATCCCTTGGTGTTGAGATGCGTCTCAGAACTGCTCTGAACAGCTTTTGAATCTGTCTGGATAATTTTTACTCCCTCTATACAAAAGTAACGAAGTAGCCGTGTCCTTATATCGGTACTGAATCTCGGCACTCTTGCATTTCCATTGGTTTCTCAAACTGCCATATTAAATGTTTTGTTCTTCCCGCGCAATATGTTTTGCTTCATTCGAGTCTTCTCTTCCTAAGGCCTTCCTTCGTTGTCTTTTTCTACTACTCGTGTGGAATGCACGTAGCCGACACTTCCATTCACGAAGCCCTCTCACGCCACCATTCATTGCTTGAAATGCCGCAGGCAGAAGTCAAATGCTATAATTAAACATGACCACGCCTCGCTTCGAAGACTGCGTGTGATGACGGCTAGCGCGATGTTCGGCCGTAAAACTGTTGAGCGTGTAATTTGCTAATGTGCAACAGGCGGCCAGGAGAGATTACCTGCTGCACTTTACCGCTCCCGTGGCTGAATTACTTCAGGCTGCAATCCGTTCCGTAATGGAAAACCGGACAGTAAATCACCGAGCCGTAATTTAGCGACCGGATATACGTCTTGCGCTGGATTTCACATTAATTGCTCCACGTGTGAGGCTCAGACGTATAACACACTTCAATAACAGCAGTGAGATGTTTATTGTGCGACGTTTCGTGAGGCGAAGCATTGCTAATCTTCATTAGCATAATACTCTGGAGCTTTGGCGCAATAGGCGTGGTAAGCGAACGGAGAAGCAGTAAGTGCCTCGAGAGAGATTATTTCCCACACTAACAGAAAGACGTTGCCAACCTAAGCAATGTCCATCGTGTCTGGGCTGACCCACGCAAATCAGCGATTATCTCAGGAGAGTGAAAAATAATTGCTTGTTTTGCGCGTAATATAAATTTTTACATGATGTTGAGTCAGGTGTGCTTTTCTGCATCCATGTCCGCCATACCTTTCTCCCGCCATCCATCGTAGATCGTTTAGCGGAGGATGAGCAGTCTCTTAGTTCCTTGTTACCCCTCAACATTCCGGAAATGCCAGAGAGAGGGAAAAATGACAATATCCTTAGACATAATATCAAAGTTTCTAATTTTTTCTGTTGTGATCATTGCGTTTGAGTCATATGGAAATGAGTATTATGACACGTGTAGGAACGTACGCTATCAGAATCTCTCTCCATTCTCATTAAGGTGGCCAACTGCCGAAAGCCTGAATATCCAGAACGTACCGACAGGAATGTGCAGCCATGTCGATCCCACTGCCGTGGCCACCTCCACTAGGTTTTACGTTTGGGGATTCATGACGCAAACAGACCGATCTACGTGCCCTCGCAGAATCTTGATTGCGTTTAAAACCACGAAGTTTGCTAGCAAGGGGGCACACTGAACTCATCCTGATGCTCTTCGAATCACGCAAGTACATTTCGAACTGTGTGACACATTTCATTATCATGCTAGTAGATGCCATCATGCCGAGGAAAAACAAACTGCATATGGGGGTGGGCATGGTCCCCAAGGACGGATGCATGACTGTGCTGATCCATTGTGCCTTTCATAACAACGAGACCACCCAAAGGATGGCAAGCCGAAAACATTATGCAGGCCATAACGCTCCCTCCTTCGGCCTCGATCGTTCGACGATTGTCGCAGGAGCGTACAAACCAATGGGCACTTGTCCGACGGAGTCTAAAACTTGGTTCATGTGAAAAAGCCATCTGTGGCCAGTAAATGTACGTCTGTTTGCGATACTGGCGTGTAAATTCCAGCCTTCGTCGTCGATGGATAGCAGCATCAAAGTGAGAAGTCGTTTTGTTGCCGTTTCCGCTAACGATTTTAGAAATTCTGGTGGCATGTTGTACATCCCTTCTGCCTCATTCGATCTTAAGTCTATCAAAGCTGTTTCAAATTCTGATTTTAATACTGTAACCTCTGTCTCTTCTATATCGACTCTTGTTTCTTCTACCACGTCATCAGACAAGACCTCCCCCCCCCCCCTTTCACAGAAGCCTCCAATGTACTCTTTCCAACTACCCGCTCGCTCCTCTGCATTTACGCTACGGTCGCAGGTTCGAATCCTGCCTCGGTCATGGATGTGTGTAATGTCCTTAGTTTAGTTAGGTTTAAGTAGTTCTAAGTTCTAGGGGACTGATGATTCAGATGTTAAATCCCATAGTGCTCTGAGCTATTTGAACCATCCTCTGCATTTAACAGTGGAATTCTCATTGCGCTCTTAACGTTACCACTCCTGCTTTTAATTTCACAGAAAGTTGTTTGGACCTTCCAATATGCTGAGTCAGTTCTTCCGACAGCCATTTCTTTTTTCGATTTCTTCACATTTTTCATGCAGCCATTTCATCTAGTTTCTCCGCACTTTCTATTTATTTCATTCCAAAGTGACTAGTATATCCGTATTCCTGAATTTCCCGAAAAATCTTTGTACTTTCATCTTTCATCCATCAGCTGGAACATTTCTTCTTCTCCAGCTTCTGTGATTGTCCTTTTTACGGATGTCCTTTCCTTTTCAACTAATATGGCTACTGAGATATTCCTCATCGAAGTATTTGTAGTCCTAGGGAAATTCAAGCGTATCTTTTCATTCCTCAGTACTTCCGTATCCCACTTCCTTGCACATTGATTCATCCTGACTATTGTCTTAAAAGTTAACCTCTTCTTCATCACTACTAAATTGTGATCTGAGTCTATATCTGCTCCTGGGTACGCCTTACAATCAAATATCTTATTTCGGAATCTCTGCCTGACAAGGATGTAAGGTAAGTGAAATCTCCCTTTATCAGCAGCCCTTTTCCACCCATACCTCCTACAACTCTGATTCTTGAATAGAGTATTCTCCGTTATTAGCTGAAATTTGTTGCAGAACTCAATTAGTCCACTGTCACTCCTAGTACCAAGCCAATACTGTCCTGTAGCCCCCTCTTCTACTCCTTCCTATACAACCACATTACCGCCTCCTATGACTATTAGCTTTTCATATCGTTCGATGTACTCATATACTTTTTCTGTCTCCTCAACTTCAGCTTGCAACGTCGGCATGTATACCTGAACTATCGTTAAAGGTGTTTGTTAGCTGTCTGTTCTGATGGGAACAACCGAATCACAGAACCACTCACAGTAAAACACTATCTCCCCTACCTTCCTATTCATACCGAATCCTAGTCCCGCTTTACCATTTTTTGCTGCTGTTGATATTACCATGCACTCATCTGACCAGAAATATTTGTCTTCTCTACATTTCACTTCAGTGATCCCCGCTGTACCTAGATTGGGTCTTTGAATTTCCCTTTTCAAACTTTATAGCTTCCCTTTCACGTTCAAATCCCTGAAATTCCACGTCCCTACTCGCAGAACATTATCCTTTCGTTTTTATTAACTCTTTTCTCTCGTGGTCACTTCAGTCTGGGTCGTCCCCTCCAGCAGATCCGATTGGGGGTCTATGCCGGAATATTTTGCCAGAGAAACGATCATCACGACACTTTTCAGCTTCAGGCCGCATGTCCTGTGGATGCACACTGTTTGCCTTTAAGGTAGTGGTTTTCATTGTCTTCTGCATGCTCATGCTGTTGATCGTGCTGATTATTGCGCCTTTAGGTGCAGTTTCCCACCCCAGGCACAAGAGAGTGCCCTGAACGTCTGCCCGCTCCTCTGCCCTCTTTACAAGGCAGTTCTCAGAATGAGGGTGACTTCTTATGCCAGAAGTCTTCGGTCGCCAAAGCTGACGATCTACACTCAAAATTTAAGCGGTGGCGGAGTGCGAACCCGAGACAGAAAACATTTTGATTATTAACCAAACCACGAATATTCAGTGCTGCAGCGCGGGTACTGTTCATTTCAGTGGTATCCACTCCATGTTGTGTGACATGATAAGAGCGACATACATGTACATTGCCCTTCTCCAGCGGTTACACCACCAACAGACTACTGTCTGGCGATGGTGCAGGAGGATCGGCCATCCTTCTCCGAGATGGCGTAGAACCGACGTACTTGGCGAATGTGCGAGGCACGGCACTCACGCTTGGCGCAGTCCGCCTCGTTAACGTCTATGCGCCCTTTTGTACTTCACAACGCGATGACAGACACGTCTTCTATTCGAAGGAAGTGGCCCCACTTTTGTCGGGAAACATAGACCACTACATAGTGGGCAGCGATTTTAATAGTATCCTGCAGTCCGAGGATCAGATACAGCATAACGTTGTATGGCCGGCTCTTCACGCACTGGTAGCGCTCCACAACACATGTCTCTTCCGTCACGAGAACCAGCGCGGATATACGCACTTTACCAGCCAATCTGCCTGTCGACTGGATCGGATGCATGCCTCGTGCGGCCTCCGCACAGCGACCATTTGTGCAGAAATTTTGGCCGACGGCCTCGACATATCTTCTCGCATATATGTGCACTGTCACCCTGTCCTCAACTCACCCGGCGTATCGCAGACCGATGGGCACTAAACGTCACCCTCCGCGAGGAAGCATGTCGGCAAGCAGCAGCTGGCACATGGCGCCGCTGTCTCAGACGCATGCCCACATACGCTTCCACATTACTGTGAAGGCTGGGATGCGTCAAACCTGCATTCCGAAAGACATTGATGACATATGGGCGTGACAGATCGAGTTGGCAAAAGGACGGCATCGAAGTTTTACCATACAGCGTTACGTGAACTGTCAACGCGACTGCCGTCGTCCAAACGTCAATTGACTGTACAACGCTTCATAGCCCTTCTACTCTGCATCAGGGCGGAGCAGCTAGAGGGCAGAGTGCAAGACCACATCCCCAACGAAATGGCGTCCACCACATTGTGCGAGAGATGCTCTACCGCGAACGTCAGTTCATCATGGCAATAAACACGGAAACAGGCAGACGCGCATAGTGAACATGTTCGCCCTGTATTATGGGACCTTGTACGTACATGGAGGAAGAGTAGCGGAACGTTATGAAGAGGTGTTGCACGATTTTTCCGTCCCTAGGAACGTTGCACTTAATGATACCTTGCTGTTGCCCATCAAACAGTTCACATCGACTTTGGAGCGAGCAGCACCGAACAAATTGCCAGGGCCTAACAGTCCGTCCCAGGAATTCTACCGCGCTTTCTATGCGGCTGCAGATGTTTCAAGAATTGATCCGCCCTGACTTCACTGCCCCCTGACCGATTGGTGGCTGTTAGTGGCTCCTCAACACGGACTAAAAGACCTTCTTCCACATCCTCCGCTCTGGTCTCCAGGCAGCTATCTGGAAAGTAACCTATAACGATCAGTCAGGTGGTGTCAGCAACATTCATCCAGCGTTAGGAGCATATCGCGACGTAATAACATTGACGGCGGCCTGAAAAATACAGAGCACCTGTGTCGCAGTCGATTTCGACCACGCATTCGTCTCAGTCGACCATGGATTCCTAAGTGCAGTTTTGGAATGCATGAACTCTATCCGGAATCTACTGGAATTCTCCTTCTATTGATCCACTGGGTGCGTTCCCGCGTGATGGTGAACGGTTACCAGCCTGGTTACATTATTTTTGGATAGTTAGAGCGACAACGTTGCCCTTTGCCAGACATTTTATTTTCGGCTTTGCATGGTCTACAGGGGCGATTAGTAGGCATCTGCATAAATGATTTTTCGTTTCGGTGCATTCGCCGATGACGTGGTGTTCGTGGCCAGATCAGGAGATGAAATATACATGGCGCTTCTGTGGCAATGACTGTACAGGGAGGTCGCTGAGAGTGACATCAACATGAAAAAGACAAAATACATGAACGTCGGAGGTGGGCTCTCCCAAACAGCGGCGGTGCATTTTGACAAGGTGCCAGCGCTCAAATGATGCTGTTCTCTAGCAATGTTCATCGAACGGCGGCAGTGCAGTTACATACAGTCGACTATTACACTAGACACGCTCTCTGATACAGAGCAAGAAGCTCCGTCGAATGGACATGTTCTTACGATAACATTTTGTCCCAAAACTAAAGTATTTTGCGCACGTCCTTTCCTTGATGGTTATGTTGGCTGACATATTTCAAGCACCATATGGACATTTAGTGAGAGCCAGTCTTGTTTTTAAAATGTGATACGTGAACCTGACATTGCTGCAGCGGGCGGGTGGTAGCGGTTTAATTCATGCATATAACCGCACGCGAGCTCTCTATCTCAACTCTATGCGTCGCACGTGGACTTTTGCCCTTGCCAGTCTGACAGACACCTTGATAACTGAAGTGGGACCACGCTCTCTACAACCAACCGTTTCCGTGATACACATTTCACCGTCACTAGTCCACATCGCAGATTTCAAGATTGTCCTTAGCTACTTGCGAACGGACCTTCCGTCGACACGGATGCCCAGCACAAAAGTCTACTATCGTCTTTACCAATAGCAACAACTCATCAATACGTTCGCACCTCGAAGTTAGCTGGAACACGGTGTGGCGTGCAGTATACACTTTTCCTACTTACATCAGTGCGTTTGTTGTGATACGTGAGTCTGAACGGAGAGTTAACTATTCTCCAGTGGGTACATACCATTCATCTGACGGACCACCCCTTGTGTCTGAGATGTCCAGTCGTTGATTCGGATGCGCACCGCCAGACTTGCGACGCCGCGTATACTGGCATTACTGTTGCGGCGTTTTCCGGAGTCTATCTCCCCTGACGATATACTGCGTCCCGACAAAGTATTTTTTCCAACAATGTAGACGAACTGGCTAAAAGGCATAACCGTTTACTACACAAATCGTGATGCACACAAAAAGCACTCTCGTCTCTGGTCCCTATTGATAACCATGCAAGTGACTTTCAGTCGCCATATGTAGTACAGGACCCATTTCGCTAGGTGCTTTATTTCCAGAATCTCCTGCTGTCCGGGGTGTTTCAGGTGTGAGACGCTGTTACTGAAGAAGATCCCTGTAACATATTGATCCCCTACGGTTGGACTGGGGGTTGGGGGGTGGGGGTTGAACAGCCCCTTGCAACAGATGAGAAAACGAGTCGGATGCTCCTTGCGGCAATCGCAGGATCTATTAAAAAAAAAGTACCTGCTTAACCCTCCCTGATCCTAGACCACGTTGCGTGGTCGTGACATGGGATGCCCTACCCACTGTCCTGCTCCCGCAGCGGTTCCTTGCCGGAAAAAAGAAAAAGAAAAAAGTGCACCTTATATCTTTTTATTTTTGAGTTGTTATTCATAGTGAAGTGACAACAGTGTCTTCCATTACCTAATTATATTTCTTTCTTCACCTGAAGTCAAACGTCAGAATCTTCTCTAGTGAGTACTAGGGTACCTTTTCTAATCCTGTTGGATCAGTAGCTGATGCGTGAACGGTAAATTTTCCAACAATAATAAATTACTAGAAACATACGATTATTCCCGAATTTATTTTTCTATTTCTGGGATAATCATAAGTTGGAAGAGGATAACGGCAATGAGGAGATAGTATATGAGCTTTTAAACTTACATGTCCCGAACAGAGCGTCCAATAAGGCTGCGATCTCCGGTAGATATGTGGAAGTATTTCGGACAGAAAGACTGTAATTTAAGACCAACTTCAAGGCCATGAGAAGCTATCCATCCTGGACACTTTTTTTTTTCATCAGTCTACTGACTGGTTTGGTTTGATGCGACCGGCCACGAATTCCTTTCCTGTGCTAACCTCTTCATCTCAGAGTACCACTTGCAACCTACGTCCTCAATTATTTGCTTGACGTATTCCAATCTCTGTCTTCCTCTGCCCTCTACAGTTCCCTCTAGTACCATGGAAGTCATTCCCTCATGTCTTAGTAGATGTCCTATCATCCTGTCGCTTCTCCTTATCAGTGTTTTCCACATATTCCTTTCCTCTCCGATTCTGCGTAGAACCTCCTCATTCCTTACCTTATCAGTCCACCTAATTTTCAACATTCGTCTATAGCACCACATCTCAAATGCTTCGATTCTCCCTGGACACATAGTGTGTCAAATTTGAGTATATAATCAAGAAGAAAGTTACTCGACTGAAAAGCAGCTTGGGGGATAAGTGGAAGCTTTACAATATTATACCAAAAGAAGTGTAAACGAAGAATCAAAACCTGTCAGTGAAATGTCGCTGATGGTTTTAGTTCATTAGCCATAACAAAATAATTAGTTTTGATCAGATGACACAGATTTTCAGTTTAACTCTTCCCCATAAAGACACACTTGAGTTCCAGTGGAATACACCTCTCTCTCTCTCTCTCTCTCTCTCTCTCTCTCTCTCTCTCTCTCTCTCTCTCTCTCTCTCTTTTAATATTTTTTTGATAAATGCAGATTTTGGATACATGTCGTCCATGAGAAGCTGTTTTAGGGCAAAACCAAACATTCAGCAGTGGCCTCAAAAACAGGTTACACAAAACAGTCAAAAAGATATAAAGTAGCAGAAAAAGAAGTAATTGCTGCAAAAGGTGCTCGCGCTGAAAAAAAGTGCGATAAAGTCACAGGAGCGTTTATATCAGGCTTTTATTCGTCGCATGATAAGTCATTTATAACATTACAAACAATAAAAAAAATGTAAGACGCAGTACATAAAATTTCCTCAGAGTAATTACCACTGGTGTTGAAAGTGTCACCACTGCATTTCGAGGAACATAAAATTGGCTTCACACTCTTCTCGCAGTGTGGAAGCGAGAGAAGAAAACGTCGAAGTTATGTTCCTGATGAGTGTCAGCCTGAGCACATGGGCAAACTCCGCAACAGAGTTTGGACATTCGTGAGGCGACAGTTATCAACATTTCGAAATCTTCATCTGTGAAGAACATAAAGGTTCTTCTGTAGTTGTACGGCACAAATAGCAAATTAGGTAATCTTAACACTCGTTCGCTTGAATCAACATTCTGATGTGGCTCCATCAGCCTCTATGCAGCTAGGCATTGAGTAGCTATTAGAGCAAATAGCGACCGTCAGAAACAAGTTCTATGCGGCGGTTGAAAGGAGAATACAGGATGTAGAGTCACAGAAAGAAAACCCAAAGAGGCCGATCGCTTTTCTTTCCCATGAATATTTTTTTATGAGTCTTAATAGCGTCAATTGCCTTCCACGTACACCTCACTGAAGTCTTTTGCATTATGTAATATTTTATTTTATATTACCCGACTTTGATATAAGGGAAACATCAATTAATGTTAAACTAAAGAAAATTATTTCACAAATGCAGACTGACGTAAAGAAAGTGATCACACAACAGCGAACTGACGAAAGTAAAAGGTATAAAAAAAGTTTGATATTCTTTCAGGTAGTAACGAAATTTACGTATGCTACATTTTGGAATGAAGTGAACCGGCCAAAGTATTATGAAATTTTGAACCCTGTGAAGTGCAAATATTTTGTATACTATATCGCTTTATGATGTTTGCGACGGTATCTTTCCACTGTCAGTTTGGATAGCCTTATTGTCAAGCTGCTCTGTGTAACTTTGATAGAAAACAACACACAGCAGCATATGTAAACTTAATAAATAGATCCCAGTGTAAACGTATCCTGGATTGCCTAAATGGAGCGAAGAGCCGTTGCAGGTAGCAAGGGGAGAATGTCAACGGTAATGACCCGAAAAAAGTACTCAAGCGAACCTTATATGGTCAACATTATTGCGGCGTATTTTTACATGCGTAACAAGCAATGACACTGGACATATAGAGTGATATTGAAAAGTTGCTCAATAACATCAGAAACTTTTGATGTATACTGCGCTGCTTGGAAATACTGTGCCATCTATGGTCAATATTGACAACATCCTTTCGTGAGTGATCTTTGACGCTCCTTGAACCAATTTTTCATCCACTTCCTTTCTGCTCGCAACAAATTAGAGCAATCTTCACAGCAGCACCGTCTTTATCGTCAACACTCCGAACAACGATATTATTGCGCAAATTACTGACAGTATTACTAAACAGTCTAGTGAGAACTTAAATAATATAGCACGATATTCTTGTGCAACATTATACCGCCTAGGGGGCGCTTCAGACGTTGGGCGGCAGGTAGACTTGGCAGCAGGAAAAATGTCAGTGGCCAAAATGTGAATTACCTGTCACGTAAGTAAAGAACAATTTTCTGAAAGTATAAGAATGGACCCTCTAGCTGTACAGTGTAAATCGTAGCACTGCAGAGCTAGTAAAGGCATTTCTTTTCGTTATGTGGAATCGAGAGTGATTAGAAGTATCCAAACGTCGGCAGCTGTAGCATAATGCATTCGTAGCTCAATGGCATAGTAGGCGGTCTACTAAGTAACTGCCAGGCAACAAGATGTGGAGTGTATCTGGCTTGGCGCAATTCTTTTTGCGTTCCTCGGATAAATTGTTTAATGTAAGGAAATCGTGAAATTACTAGCGCGAACAGTTCACAGGTCAGTTACGGTAGGTATTACTTACAGAAAAACATTCAACAGCCTAAATCACATGAAATATTTCTTTCTTTAAGGCATCCGGTTTCGACAGATTTTGATGTCATCTTTAGCTCTATAACAAAGTGCACATATATCTGGAATATTTCTCGTGAGTTAACACGTAATATTTGAGATAGTAGTTTTAGTTTGGGAATATAAAAACCGGTAACATTCACTTACTTTAAAAATCTTTTGTTGTTAAACTTGTTCATTCTACGTTTCAAGCGGTTAAAAATCAGCACATGATAAAAGGTTCTCATGTGTTGAAAACTTTGCGTCGGGTTTGAACGTACAACGAACACGTTTTCCAACAAAATAATTTTTGAGGTATGTAAATGCACCGTTCCACTTCCGATTTGTTTAATGCCAAACTAAAATTATTATCTCAAATATGACGAATTAACTCATGTTGTGAGACATATTCCTTGTATATGCACTTTGTCACAGACCTCAAGCTGACGAAAAAAATATCTTACGCGATCGAGGCTGTTGAATGTTTTATAGCAAACGACAGTTGGTGGAGTCGATGATCATCGAGGATCGTCTCATTAATAGCCACGCATTTGCTAAGTAGTCCGGTCTTCCGATGCCAACCACCCAGCCAGGAAAGGCAGTAGAATGTTTCAACTGCAGTGAGCTACTAATAAAAAAATAAATAAATAAAAATAAAGAGATTTTTGCTTTACCTGTTGACGATGAGGCAAGGCGTATGAATCATGTGGCTTGACTGAAAGCGATGTGGTGCAGGCATTTAAGCTTGCTCGTGTACTGTCATTGGCTCTTACAGAACTCATGGTGCCTGCAGACCTAACTCGCTGCGACAAATTGTCAGTCTGTTACTATGAAATATCAGTAAAACCGGGTGAATAATTCTCATGTATTAATGTCAAAGTGAGGTAATAAATAAAAGTTTCCGTCGTCAGAGTGGTAATTCTCCACTGGAAGTGACTCTAATTGATTTACACCAAAAATTCTACCACATTTTCTGTGGGAAAATAGCTTCGCAGCATCAAAAAGTGTTTCATACAATGCAATGAAGGGCGTCGTAGACAACAAATTGTTGGACCAGAATAAAGTGTCGTTATGGCGAAAACAAACGGAATTTCTCAAGGTTTCGGACATGAGACACATACCTTGTTTATTTAGCTACCGTGACCATTTAAGAACTTATACGAGTATCTATTCAGTTAACTTGTGGACTATATGTATAAGTAACACCAGCATACTCCATTTTCAGAAAAGATTTTGCGCTTTCTTAGAACAGATCTGGAATTCTGACAAGGTCAGTTTCCTATTATATACATCATAAAACATTTGTTCATCAACATTCGCGCTGAATAACATACACGAACATTATTTGTAGAGAAAAACGGGATATTTATCTTTCTCTTTCATGCTCCCACATTAAGCGTGGTTTCCTCATATTCCAAAAAAACTATGCTTCATTGCTTCATCGCTAATCCTGCATATTCATAAAGTTCAGATAGATATTACCCATTTGGGGTAAACATGACAGTTTTTCATGTTCCATCACAGTAAAGCCTGGATCACTTCGGTACGAAATGTCTGACAGACAGCAACAGTCTTTTGAAATATGGTTTAAAGGTATTTATCTTTAACAACTCCTTCCATCATAGGAGAATTCTTAATGTTTGTTCAACTGACACGTCCCGACACCACAATGTTTAAAATGTTATTTACTGAACATGGAACACACTAAGAAATAGATGAACATCGTCGCAGCTCGCCATCATGTGTCAAAATTCGCCTCTCTGTCGTGTACGGAATACCTCTGCATAAACTGTACTGTCTCCTCTAAATCGACAGCTGTGCATCAAGGTTGTGCACGAGAACAACATCTAAGTTCTGTCACTTATATGTGTTCTCATCTGTCCTGATCGTCCGTGATAGTTGTCCGCTGCCGAATTCGCCAATAACAACGCTTAATAATTATGACAGATCATTAAGCTATTTTGAGTATGTTGTAAATCGGTCCGCAAACTGTGGCCGAACTGATCTTGGTGTAAATCAGGAGCTTAAATTCCTTGAAAAAAATTCTCCTCTGTGTGTGTGTGTGTGTGTGTGTGTGTGTGTGTGTGTGTGTGTGTGTATGTGTGAGAGGGGGGGGAGGGAGAGAAATTCATGGTAGATCTCTATCTGGAGCAAAGGAACAATTAATTTTTGCGGTAACATCAGTTTTAAAATTTACTCAATTAATTCCACGATTAGCTAAAGCGCGACACCATCTGTGGATGATTTTATCTCACTTCTTAGAATCAACATTGAATTAGTTTCGTTTGTAGTAATATCATGCCGTCTATTATGCGAAACAACAATTAGTAGCTGCTGGGCAGGTTCTTCACTTGAAGCTTCGGCTAGTTTTGTAATGATCTAAAAGTTTTACCTTAGATCACGATCAGCCTTGTTTGCGTTCGCATTATCAAAAACACTATAGGATGTTACAGAAGAAAATAATTTGGAGTTGCCTGGGTAAAACGACGTCTACTTGCACTTTTTGAAGAAATTACTATGCATGGGAGTACTGAAAAGCAATGCCTCCGAATTTTAAATTGTTAATTTTTTAAATAAAACAAACGTTATTAACATTATTCATCTTAATCCTTAAGCTCTATAAATTATCTCTCAACACAGTCACACTGGCTGTTAATACATTTCTCCCAATTAGTTTATTGAAAACGTCTCTGTAGAAGGTTTAACTTTGGTGACCTCACCGCTTCATCACTATTAAAGTGAAGTCCTCGAAGGTGCTCTTTAAATTCTGGAAACAGATGAAAAAAGGGTGGGGGCAATTCGTAAATGTATGGGCGATGATTGTAACAGTAACTCAAGGCGTCGGATTGTTGCAGATGCCGCAGTGCTCGCGTGGGGTCTGTGGCGATGTCATGCTGAAGCAGAGAATGCTGCATATTTTTACAGTTCCGAGCACTCTAGCGGCAAAGGGCTGCAAATATGAAGGCATGAGGAATAAAAATGTCAAATGTTAATAACGTTTGTTTCATTTAAAACGCCTTCAGAGTTTGCACATAAAAATTCAGAGACATTATTTTTCAGCACGCCTTCGTACATACACTTCAATGTTTCACGCATTTATCGTGTAGACGTGTTATACACCGCTTTTTTTATTTCACTATATTTATTGAATAATTTAATCCGGAAGGAATTCCTTTAGCACCACGTAGTTCAAGGCCGGCCCATTGCGGGTATATACACTCCTGGAAATTGAAATAAGAACACCGTGAATTCATTGTCCCAGGAAGGGGAAACTTTATTGACACGTTCCTGGGGTCAGATACATCACATGATCACACTGACAGAACCACAGGCACATAGACACAGGCAACAGAGCATGCACAATGTCGGCACTAGTACCGTGTATATCCACCTTTCGCAGCAATGCAGGCTGCTATTCTCCCATGGAGACGATCGTAGAGATGCTGGATGTAGTCCTGTGGAACGGCTTGCCATGCTATTTCCACCTGGCGCCTCAGTTGGACCAGCGTTCGTGCTGGACATGCAGACCGCGTGAGACGACGCTTCATCCAGTCCCAAACATGCTCAATGGGGGACAGATCCGGAGATCTTGCTGGCCAGGGTAGTTGACTTACACCTTCTAGAGCACGTTGGGTGGCACGGGATACATGCGGACGTGCATTGTCCTGTTGGAACAGCAAGTTCCCTTGCCGGTCTAGGAATGGTAGAACGATGGGTTCGATGACGGTTTGGATGTACCGTGCACTATTCAGTGTCCCCTCGACGATCACCAGAGGTTTACGGCCAGTGTAGGAGATCGCTTCCCACACCATGATGCCGGGTGTTGGCCCTGTGTGCCTCGGTCGTATGCAGTCCTGATTGTGGCCCTCACCTGCAAGGCGCCAAACACGCATACGACCATCATTGGCACCAAGGCAGAAGCGACTCTCATCGCTGAAGACGACACGTCTCCATTCGTCCTTCCATTCACGCCTGTCGCGACACCACTGGAGGCGGGCTGCACGATGTTGGGGCGTGAGCGGAAGACGGCCTAACGGTGTGCGGGACCGTAGCCCAGTTTCATGGAGACGGTTGCGAATGGTCCTCGCCGATACCCCAGGAGCAACAGTGTCCCTAATTTTCTGGAAAGTGGCGGTGCGGTCCCCTACGGCACTGCTTAGGATCCTACGGTCTTGGCGTGCATCCGTGCGTCGCTGCGGTCCGGTCCCAGGTCGACGGGCACGTGCATCTTCCGCCGACCACTGGCGACAACATCGATGTACTGTGGAGACCTCACGCCCCACGTGTTGAGCAATTCGGCGGTACGTCCACCCGGCCTCCCGCATGCCCACTATACGCCCTCGCTCAAAGTCCGTCAACTGCACATACGGTTCACGTCCACGCTGTCGCGGCATGCTATCAGTGTTAAAGACTGCGATGGAGCTCCGTATGCCACGGCAAACTGGCTGACACTGACGGCGGCGGTGCACGAATGCTGCGCAGCTAGCGCCATTAGACGGCCAACACTGCGGTTGCTGGTGTGTCCGCTGTGCCGTGCGTGTGATCATTGCTTGTACAACCCCCTCGCAGTGTCCGGAGCAAGTATGGTGGGTCTGACACACCGGTGTCAATGTGTTCTTTTTTCCATTTCCAGGAGTGTATATATAAAACAGTGACACATGGTAAGAACTCTATATCCTAATCAAATGGATCTCTTCAAATATTCGCAGCATTATCTTTCCCTTCTCCTGGTGTGTGTGGGCGTGATACGTTTGAATGCTGATGTATACGTGCAGAGACTGTGTTTGCGTTGTTTCTGACGACGGGAGACAGCCGCTATGCACAATAAAGACCAAGCTAGTTTCGAAGAAACCTAAGAAAATATTTTAAGGAATTTCAGGAGCTTTGTATTAGGATGTGCTCTGTCCAACCTTGTATGTGGTGAACGTTAGTTTCATTTTATCATTCTTTCTAACAATTTTTTCTAGTGACTGTTGCAATTTGTGTCACCCATGAAACCCCGCTAGAATTTGAAATCTCACAGAAACTGTGGTAGAGTAAGAACGCTACACTAATGAAACTTCCTGGGAGAATAAAACAATGCTTAATTCCATAAAAAATATACGATTTATTTCGATGAAAAACCGTAATTAGTGGAGTTCTGTATTATGGAAGCTAGCAACATCACACGTGGAGCTAGGTGTCGTGTCCCAAGCATAATGTTTGAATATGTGGGGACGCTTAACGACAACAATGACTTCCCCTCAGAGCGCGGAAATCATCTGAATGGCTGCCCTGACAAAAAGAATAATACCTGAATAACAGCTGTTTATGCCACAAATATGGAATTGGTAACCCCTTAAAAAGATGTTTAACGCATGCACCACGAAGAAAAGTTGTGATTCATTCCAATACCGTAAGCTGCCGTTACTTTGTTTCTTTGCAGATAACTTTGGCCCACTGGTCGGAGAAGGATTTTAAATTTTTTTCCTCGCTAAAATTCACGTCAGTTAGGCTAAAAATACTGTGAGTGAATTTTTGCACTTTGTCAGTATTAGGCAATAAGGTGAGAAACTGTCATTTGTGTTAATTTCAATTTAGGTAATATATTTAACACTTCTGTAAAATGGTACACATTTTTGCAAAATGTGGTATTACTTTAGCTCGGACCAAATAACCAGAAATAGAAGATGAAGTGGTATTAGAATATCACGATGATTGTGAAAGTGTCTGTGCTGAGAACGATGGTGTTCATCATTACAAAATGTTGAAAGAGAAATTAAAAATTGGGCAACACCTACAAATTTATAAGACAAAGAAGAATATTCCGCAATTGAGAACGAGATGGGTGATGAGGCTGCTAAAGTGAACTGTCTGAGACAGACAAAGCCCTACTGCAAATGCTCAGAACAAAAACATAAACTATTTTAACCTTGGGAAGATATGATGAGAATTATGTCCAACATGACTAACAAAACGTGGCTATTTTCGAGTAGCAGAGCTTCGACAATTTGTGTGAAACTGTTCATATCCAAACTATGCAGTTGTCTACATGTTATATATTAGTTTTGCATATAGTTGGCATAGTGTGTAACATGTCACTTGAAAACTAGTCAGCTGATGAAATATGCTACACTTGTGTATTTACTGTGTCCTTTTCTGAGTAAAGCTCATTATTCCCTGTTCTTTCCTTCTAAATTTAATATTTCATGTGCTCCTCGTGCTCCTGAACGTCTACTCTAGAGACATTCATTGATTTTACTTTGTCACAATATTATATTATCATTTTTTCATAAGGAAATGATTGAAAGGGTCAAAGCAGCCCCAAGGGTGGGTAACGTTAGCTCACTTTTTTTAACTGTACCAAAGCAACATATCTGATTTTTTTGTCTATATCTTTTTTAACTCATGATACAACAGTTTGACAATATCAGAAAAATGTATTTGAAATTTTGTCCCTGCCACTATCCTTTGTTTACTTGCTACATATAAAAAAGACAGGCAAAAGTTAGGCCAAAGTAACCCCGGATTTACGGTACATCAAGAATATACGCTAATACGCGTCTCAGACTATCAGATTGCTGGTAGAAACTATTATAAACATGAATATTCTATTTTTGAAAACATTATTGGAGATATTAACTATCAAAATGTAATCTTTGAAGTTAATTACAGCAATCTAAATCGTAAGACACGTTTATTACATGATGACCGGTTTCCATCGTCACATGATCATCTTCATGCTAATGAACGATGGCTGTGAATGGAGTAGGTTTGTATGTTTCAAATATCGCTAATCCGACGCACCGATATTTTATAATATGTCATTATAGGCTCTCCATATACTGAAAAGGTATAGGCATATCGACGAAAACCATTTCGACTTACCCGCCTATAAAAATATCGCCTGCACACTGTAAATATACTGCCGGTCTTAGAGCTGTATATTTGAGTACTGATTTATTGTTACATATTCTGTACATCAATAACCTAACAGCCGGCTTATCCTCCCGTAGAGTAAACATTAAAAGGAAAACAATGCACGTTCACGCTTGGCATAACCAGTTTGCTAACAATGGTGGCTAAATGTAAGTGGCATAATAAATGGTGTCCGATGAGTATGTTTCTCGGTTTGGGCAATATCGGTTTTTACCGGAACACTTCATGTCGGCTTCCCTGTTTTTTCATTTCTGCAAACCCCAGCGACATAGCAGCTGTACTCTCAGAATTGCGTGGTGAAGTTAAACGTTGCAGTTTCTGTTGGTAGAGCCGAACGGCGATTGCGTCAGCGCTTCACCTCACTCGTCTTGTCTTCACCCAACGTCTTGTCATTTAGATTTTTGTCCATCATTTTTCAGGATCTGTTTTTGAAGACTTTCAGTGTGAAGAAATAGCATACTAGCTGCATTAAAAATTGCCGATGTGAAGAAATAGCACACTAGTTGCGTTAAGAATTGTCTTTTTAACGAAACTGAAGTGCTATTTTTTCACATCAGAAGTCTTATTATTCCATTAAACCCACCACCTTCCACTGCAATCGGACTTCTTCTTTGTACCACCTGTACTTGCTTCACACACTCAAATACAGAAAAGTAGCAAGACTCCTTTTCACACTTAAAGCAAAATTACGTTCTATTACAATTTCGAGAGAATAATTTCAAATAATTACCGAAAACTGCGAAAAAAATAATATAAAATATAAATATCAGCACTGCATACTGCCTTTTAGATTCGATATAACGATGTACACGACTGTAAATATCGGTACTCCTTGGGAAAAGTATCGCTATATTGATATTTTATCAACAACCCTAGAATGCTGCAGGAACATTGAATGACGATAGGCAGCCGCTCATATTCTAAATACATTTATGTAGTTTTTATATTATTCTAAATATAAACGCACATTCAGCTAGCAAATGTTGCGTTAATTGGTCGTGACTAAATTAGCGAACGTTTGATGGCACGAACGGGTGAAGACTGTGCTGCGAACGCTGAACTCCTCTATGAGATAAAAACAACTTTCTGAATAATAACGCATAAACAGAAATGCCGACTCCGTCACGAGAAGGCATTCATACTCTCCTCGAGCGCCCAGCAAAACTTTTTTCGTGTTTTATGGGCAAATGGTAATGAAATAAACACAAAGCGAAGTCTCGCCTTGCGATAGATCGTTATCGCCTGCTTTGAACGAGCTCTCGGTCGCCGTGAAATCGACTGATCGGAGGCCCACGACAGGTGACGACGCTACAGGTCAGAGGGCCATCACGCCCAGCCCCGGAGAGCCACGAAACGCAAGGTCCTGGAACGCCGCGCCGGCCGGCGTCACGAAAAGCGCCGCGTTTCTTTCCCTTTCGCGCATACATCTGGCGGTAATAGGGTCCTTACTTTCCCAGAGACTCCATTCTTGATGTTCTTTTAAGGTGCTTTGTTCTCGCATCCCTCACTGTCGACTCTTCGGTACACATTAGACACGCCGATTGTATGACGAAATTCCAGCATGCGAACAGGGTACACACCTATTGCGCGATAATCAGTAATTCAGGAAACGTGCAAATCATAATTTCGAAAAGGACTTTCATTTTTCAATACTGAATACGACTTTTTCCTCGCTCATTGGCCACCAGTAACAAGACTCCACCTGTTGGTAAGGCTTTATTCATTTACGCGTTCCGGATACAGTCTTTCATGAGAATGTCAGATCAAAGGACTTGATGCAATTTATCGTGTCACGTGATTTCATTTGTACTGAAATGCTGTTACGACAGAAAGCATGTAACACGACACACTGTATTAAGTAATTCATTTGATTTTTTGATGGTGGGCTTTGCACGAAACACGAAAATGAATAGTTTTTGCAGGTGAGTTGTTGTTATTAGTGGTCAAAAGACTGTGAAAAATATGCGGTCAGTATTCACAAAATGGTTACAGGTCTCTTGTATGAGTTATCTGTCGCAGTTTAAAAATATTTTTCGAGACGATATTTAATTTCTTGTGTATTTTGGAGTCTTCGGTAAATGTGGAAAAGAAAGAAACTAATATCCGCGTTAAACCATTCGACGACATCGAGTTTAGTAGGGTAGTGCCCATGCTTTAGGAGGACGCAGGAAGGAAATGAAGTTGACCAACTGGTGGAATCACCCTTACGCAGGCCTGAGATGATTTGGGCAAGTCGCGGAGAACCTACATCAGGACAGCTGAGCGAATACGATTCCAGTGTCTTGACCACTGAGTCATCTGGGTTGTCTAGTGTTATGATGAGCCCATCAGGTTCCTCTGTTCTTACCGCATGTGAAAATAATTCTGCAGTTTACAGTGTTATGTTTAAGATATAATATGATGAGCCCATCAGGATCCTCTGTTCTTACCGCATGTGAAAATAATTCTACAGTTTACTGTGCTATGTTTGAGATATAAAGTGTTTCTCCCGCAAAAATGAAGTTAAAACACCTGAAATTCAGTTATCATCTAGGCCCCTACACTATTTCTAAGTAAGTGTAAAAGTGTTACTAATTGCAATTAGATGTAGACTAAAGTCAACTTTTTCCATCCGGTAAACAGTTTCCATAGTGTCAAGGACCTTTTTTCCTTTTTTATCACCAAAACACTTCCTAGCAATGGGTGATCCCAAAGCTGCATATCGCATTGCGCTTGCTACATGTAAGTTTTGGAAAACGGCGTTTTTTTTTTTTTTGTCAGTATCTAACTCGTAACTTTAAAGTCTATGTCATGTACAAAAATTAGGTAAACATTTTGAAATTTTAAGAATATTGAAAAAGTGTTGTTAATTTTAATCCTGATGTTATGTTTTTCCTTGAAGTAGGTATGTTCGCTTTCGGAAAAGTTCCCTACTTGAGAGCGACAGGTGCATTGCTTCGCTTAGTCGAAGTGCCAAAACATAGGGGGGTGGGGGGGGGGGGCGACAGTTCCATTGGTGAATTGGTGGTAGAAATAGTCTAGCCAGTTAGCTGTCAAATAGGACTTTAAATCGGTTTATAATAATGCGTAACGTTTAGGGTAGCTTTTATGCTTCGAGAACAATTGCAGTAAATTGTTTGTTGTTGAGTCTACCGAAAAGTAGCCGCTGTGTCAAACGATTGACAAAGTGTAACGGCAACATAGCGCCATCAGCTTTCAAATTAAGTACAGTATATGCTAGTAAAATCACCTTTAAAAATCACGCTAATCATTTTAATATTATTTCCCAAACAAGACGAATAAAGCGCTGAAAGGGTTTTTAAAGGCTCTGAGCACTATGGGAGTTCACTTCTGGAGTCATCAGTCCCTTAGAACTTAGAACTACTTAAACCTAACTAACCTAAGGGCACCACACACATCCATGCCCGAGGCAGGATTCGAACCTGCGACCGTAGCGGTCGCGCGGTTCCAGACTCTAGCGCCTAGAACCGCTCGGCCACCCCGGTCTGCTGGTTTTAAAGACTCGCGCGTTCATTTTACTCTCTCTGTTTAAAAATAGCGTTTCCTTTTTTCCCTGTATTATCTTACTAGGAAGCAGATCCGGATTTACTGAGCTGTCTGTCTCCCCTCGAGGTTAAATTCGTTGAAATTTACCAAATACAATAGCCGTTAAAAGCTGCAAACTCATGCTTTATAGACGTTCACCGACCGTACTCTTGTGTGCCACAAAGAAGTTATTAGTTATCCTATTTGAAAGACAGAAAATTAGCTTTGACCAAATTTACCGTTCTTATACACTGACGTTAACGATCGTGCTAACATGTTGGCTCTCGGTACAGATGTCGGGCACCAACTGCCGCACGGTGTTAGCAAATTTCTACGCGACAATCTCGCTAACAGGCGTTCAAAAATAAGCTCCTTTCCATTGAAGAAAATTAGATTAGATATTTTATCACGGTTGCAGATGTTAAAAGAAGTATCATTAAACCACTCTTCACAACAGCAGATAAGGTAATTAAAGTGTCGATTACCTTATTTTCTGGGCGATGTGGCGAAGTGATTAGCACAGTGTTCTCACATTCGTGAGAACTGTAATTCAAATCCGCATGGACTATCCATATTTAGTTTTTCCGTGATTCCCATAAATAGCTCCAAGCAAATGCCAGGATGGTTCCTCTGAAAGGGCTGTGGCCGATTTCCTTCCTTATCCTTCAAACAATCCGAGCTTGTCGTCCGAAATGTGAACTTTTTATATTTTCCCGTCCAGCTAAGGAACACAAGGTCCCAGTAGTTTCTTTCCATTTAACTGATATTAGATTTTGCCTCTCAAATTCTCATGGAGATATAATAAAGGGAAGTGGGGTTACAGACTTGCGCTGCACGTGGCTAGGAACCGGGCGCCACAATTTCAGTAGTGCCTGAACATCAGCAAGCTATGGTTTACAATTGCTTAATTTCTGTCGTTTCCACGCAACAGGGGTTTTAAACATAAAATGTTACAAAGCTCTCGTGAATAACAAAGCGTCAGGAACGCACTTTTCAGACGTGTTTCTAATCTGAAAGGCATATTTGAAGCAGTAATAGACGCATTTAGCCCCGTTGGTGTTACTTTTTTTTGTTACATGTTTGGAATAACCAAGAAGCGAAGTATGTGATGTGAAAGGGCTGCTTTCGTAGTACAGCGTTTCCCTTCTACATAATCGTATTGAGAGAATTCAGCAGCTGTCTACAAGTAAATATTTGCGTTACTGCTCATGTATTGTTCCGTCTCAGTTACACACTTTTTTAATTCGAGTATGTCCTTCGAATACTCTTGTTCATCTGCAGGTCAAAGTAACTGCATCAGCAACCCGCCTTCTCCGCGGTATAATCGAGTAATACAATCTACAGATGGGTTAAAAGTATTTGGCGTCACGACTCACACACACACACTGATTTTGATAAGGATGTAATTGAAAGCCCCTCCTCCCTTGCATTGTCTTCTCCGGAGTGCCCTTTTCATGGACTTTCAGCTGCTTTTTGATGAATTTCTCATACTCTACTGCGCCGAGAAAAGACGTAGCGCTGAAATGCTACGTTTGTTGAAGCTTTAGAGACGGTGATACTAGTGATCATTTACTTATGGATACGAAGCTTTTTTAAAATAGAACATTCTGATATTTACGCGTATAGTGTCTCACAGTTTCGTAGTACAGCATTTTCCTTAATATGTAATGACGAAACTGATTTTCAGTCTGTGCCCTCTTTCCGGAAAAGCTGAGAATATATTTTGCTATGTCTGGACAGTCTCGGATATTTTATTCTCACAGCGTTTAACCAGAGCGCTCATTGAGTTGTGCTGATAGAAAATCCAAAATCAAACTACAGAGATATAATAGCCAAGAAGCCCAGTGGCGGGTGCGGGATTTTATTTTGGAAGGGGTTGGCCCAACTGAGTGTAGGCTCTTTCAAGGTAAACATTAATATACCAAAAAGGAAACACAATTTTATTTTGCTCATTTAACGCATAGCGAGTCTCCTCGGATAACGCATTGCAAAATCTTCAATGACTTCAGTACGTTGTAGGCTGTCAGATATCTAGGTGAATATACATGGCAGCCAAACCATTCAATCTGTCATCCGTCATTGCCGTACGAAGGTACGACTTTATCAGTTTAATCGAGAGAAACTACGCTGCACACAAGTAGAATTTTTATGTTAGGGAAAAATTCATTTGTCTCTTGATGTGCCCCTGCTTCTGTTTGTGGGGGGATGTTCCCTGTCCCTCCAGAGCTCCTTCCAAAGAGTTATTTCCCCTGATAACGAGAGAGGACTAAGCAAGTCGCTGCTGTAAACACATGCAGGTGCCACAAAAGAGTTCAGATTTTCTGTTTTTACGATGGCACTTGGTATAGGGTGAACAGGTCGAGAACTGAAGACTGCTCTTCTCTCGAAAAGCGACTCTTCAGCTGTTCCAAAACAAAATTAAGGAAGGAATACATTCAATCTGAAACAAAACACGACATGACATTATTCTTGAACTCAAAAGAACAGAAAAGAAAGAAATGCTGCATCAGACAAAAAGCGTGTGTATGTATTAATGGTTTATTTTACCTGTAGTATTCCTGAGAATCAGGTGCTTCTATATTTGAGCGATTAGCAGAAAGTTTGGCGATTCTGGGTGCCTGCACTTGGATGTCCAAAGGTTCTAAAATATGACACGCCTCTTGGAAAATTTCTTCATATTTCGTTTCTCTGTATCGTTCCGGTGTTCTGACACTGTCTACAACCTCCCGTCAAAGCTAGGACAAAGTCATTTCTTTGAAAAGAAGCCAGAAGACTTGCACTTTCCGATGAGGGAGAAGTTCTGTCCATTTCTTCAAGGAACTATACGATAGAGTCAAAGAGCTCTTTCAACTGAAACACTGCATCATGTCTTTCAAGCCAGCGTGTGTCACTAAGACTTTGTAACTTAACTCTTTTCGCCTCTGGGTGTTTTTCAAGGATAGCTCGCTTGATAAGTTCCAACGTTTTTGCTGTCTCGAGCACAAAATTGGTAACGCGACTTACAACTCCCAACAATTTGCGAATTCTAGGCGAGCTGTAGGCCCTCACGATCGCTAGGTTTAGTTTATGTGCTGCATAATGCATATTAAGTCGCTAGTGGTTGGAGCTGCTTTATTCGGAATTGTACGCCTCTGAACTATCCAGACATGTTGGCACTTCCATTAAAACCTTGACCTCTCAAATTCTTAACTTGTAGGCCGACTTGATTTAATTCTTGAACGATTCGATCGCTTAATGCAGCACCAGTCATATCAGTTGCAGACAGGAAGCATATGAAGTCTACGTATATTGTGCTTTCTTCTAAATTCAGATACTTGATACATACACTGAGTTGCTCTGTACCACTGGCATCCGCTGTTTCGGCGCCAAGTACAGCATAATATTTTGCTTCTTTGACGTTGTCGAGTACCTTTTTCATAATGACAGAATGGCATAAGTCGATCAGCTGATTCTGAGTTGTTTTGCTCGGATATGTAGCATTTTTTGGCGCAGTCTCTAAATGTTTTTGGAGAGACGAATCACACGAGTCAATGCGAAATTTTAAAAGTGCTCGAAATTTTCCCTGGATGATTTCATCACTCAGTGTACCATCATCTTGGTGACCTCTTAACTACATGTTTTCTCGACCACATAATATGATCGTCTTTACTACAGGAATCAGCCGCTTTCTGTTTGATAATTTTCAGTTTCTCAGTTTCGTTAAATTATTTCATGGTTTTCATATGAACTTTTGCAACGTGTGCTTTTTAAAACTGCCATTTGTGATAATCCGTGGCAGAATGCTTTCTGAAGATTACTACTGCTTTTTTATATTTGCAAAGCGGACGAGTGACTGAAGATCTTAGTGCCACAGAATGCTTGCCCCCACTATCTGGACCAGTAGACAGTACGCAGGGCAAACAATAGGCACCGTTCCGTTGTTGGCTATACACTAGCCGAGGGTATTCCTTCAGCCAATTATAACGAAACTTTCTTTTTTGTTCACCCTCTGTCTGCTGCGGATATTCATAATTACGAGGTTGTTCTGAATACTCCGTCAGTTGTTTATACTTTTCCTCGTCACTGAGTATTTTTCCTACCACATAAGAAATATCAAAAGGATTTTCAGCGCAAGCAGCCGCTCCCACTGACACTGGCTCTGGTTCTATAAAAACAGCAAACAAAAACTACAATTTTTATGCGAATCAGAGTGTCATACATAAGCAAATCAACAACTTACCAACAACTAAAATAACTCTTCGGAACTATATCACAGGGTTATTTAAAAGGCAAATAATAATTTACGGGTTTAAAATAAAACTCATTAATATGAAGCTTTTCTTTTATTATGGGACAAACTTGAAATCAGCTAGTCCCTGTAAAAGCTACATACAAACTAACTCGACAAACTACTCGACCAAAATGTGAGAAACAGCTTATTTTTCGTGATTTTGAAGTTGATCCCACAGTAAAAGTTGTTCTTAATGATGAGTACTTTAATCCATTAAAAGATTATTTACCGATTTTAGGTGAATAACGCCGTATAAAAGTATGGAATTCACGGCCACATCGGCATGCGAGCGAAGAAAGCTAGTTTAAAAAGAATTCAAATCCGAACAAACTCGATAACTGATATTGCAGCACATCATTAACGCTTCATATTACTTCACGCCGTCCCTTGTAGGGCAGGCAGAGAGTATCCAGTCCTCAGAGCATTTTTGTTGCCAACAGTGTTCCCCACTGAAATAACTTATTGAAACCACTATAAACCACTACATTTTTGTGCCTTTAACAAAACCATTAGATTGTTATTGTTTAAGCACTGAGTATGTTGAGTAACCAAACGTATGAGACAATTCAGTTTATCCATTTGTTTAAGGCTAGAACTTACCTAAGAGGAAATGAAGAGCTTAGGGATGTCAACGTCTTCCTCGACATAAGGTTCAACAACAGAGGCAGAATCAGTAGCGGATAAAGTATGTTCAGATGCTTTACACGTCGTTAACAGTTCCTATCAAGTCACATGAAATTGATTGAAACCGCAAACAGCTGTTAACTGATGGTCTATTAACACTATCGGTTTCAGCTGCGTTAAAGCAACATCTTCAGGTGTAAGTGGTGTAACGTATCTTAGCACATGGAGACACCTCAACGTTAACAATCGGAGAATCCAACCCCATGAAGAGGGGAAGTGCTCAACGAATAAAAATCGGCGAAACACTCTGGTGAATAGTGTAGGGGATGCGGCAGCTGTAGTCAGTAGCACTAATGGATTTTATGACTGCGAATGTTGGGAGCATCTCCATGTGCTAATTTATGTCACACCACTTACACCCGAATACGGTGCCTCAACGTAGCGAAACCGGTCGGGTCGATAAAACATCAGTTAACAGCTGTCTGCGGTTTCATTCAGTTTCAAGTCACCATGAATTTCAACGGCAGTGCCTGCCCATGTTACAAAGTGGAAGTTCCTACATGTGTCAGCACTTCTGTTGCCAGTTCATTATTGTGGCAACATTGTTTCTTCCTTCCGATTCCTGCTCGAATCGACAAATGCGAATTCATCATTTCGGATTTCATTTTATTTCTCGCTTTGGTTTCCGGCTAAAAAGTCTTTCCACTTCCGCATTCGACTATGGTAACATTGGTCGTGACAGCGCGAAAGTTGTCAATTCGTGAAATGGGCTGACCTCATTTGTATCTCTGTGTTGAAGCATTTCACACCAGAAGTTAACAACGTCTGTTTGGGACTATTTGATAAAAGCTGAATTTTGTCATTGAATATCAGTTTTCGTTATTGTGCAAGGATCAGTCTCACACGATTTAAGGAAAGGAATCAATGACTTTTTCACGACACGAACAGCCTTGGGCACGGGAAGAAATGAAATTCCCCTCAAAATTTTATTGTTGTCTGCAAGTCGTTGCAACGATTGAATTATTAATTAGTACACAAACTGGATGCATCTCAGACGTAGGACATGTTCTTGTTCTGGGTATAATTAAGACTTTCTCAGTTCATTAATCTTATTTTCGAACTAATATCCTAGATATATTTTGGGATCTGAGTGGTTTTCAAAGTCTAAATTTAATTTTATTTGCATAGGATATGTAGGGACAAAAACTTTTTTCATTAATGATTCTGTTAGCACAACCTGGTTATTTAAACAGCTTGCATGGATCCTCTGTGTTGGGTTCAAAATATTATTAACCAGATGCAACTTTGAAAGAATCGGCTTGGAAAATATTTAAATACGCCAAACTAAATCCATCAGAAAACATTGAATAAAGCATTTCTGAGTATAACAGTTGCCTTTGATTCGCGTTATTTCAATGTGCGTTCTAATATCTAACCGCTGGCCTGTAGCTCTTGTTACAGCAGGCTCTATGGACAACCATCGCGTATCACATGCGCGTGGAATTTTTAAGGGGTTCTGTTCCTTTGACACCATGACAAATATCACTATTCAGCTGTTGACGAGTTGAAGAATGCAAAACTCAAATATATGTTTCCGTAACTACGAAATCAAGATTTCCTGAAGCGTCTCACTTGCCGCAGAAGTAGTAAGTTAAACTGAATGGCTTACACATTTTATAACAATCAAATCCAGAATTACATTTTTCAAAATTTGATTGTCACCATTGTGAACACCTACAATTACATTCGTATTATCTGTGCCTATACTCTGCTACTTCTTTAGATCTAATTTCAACTCTTGAGGCGCGTCTTTAATTACTGTTCCACTAGACTGTGCATTATAATGTTCGAGATCGGCTGTTTTAAAAAACGTTGACATGATAACATTGGTTGCAGCACTGTAATATATTATTGTTATTCCTAAAAATTTGGTGACGATAATGTCTGTTGAGGCTTGAGCCTCGCTACTGAAGCGAAGTATGTGATGTGAAAAGGCTGCATTCCTAGTACAGCATTTTCCGTAATACGTAATGACAAAGCTTATTTTCCGTCTATATCCTCTTCCTGAAAAAATTGAGAATATGTTTTGCTATGTCTGGGCAGTCTGCGATATTTCCTTCTCACGGCGTCCAACCAGAGCGCTCGTTGAGTTGTACTGACAGAAAACCTAAAGTCGAGCTACAGAGATAAAACCAAGAAAGTAAAAGTAACAAGCGAAACTAAATTTCTTGTATGTAAATGAAAATATCGCTTGAACGAGTCCACTTATGGAAGAAATGTGATGCCTTTACGACTTAGACTACAATCAGAACGACTAGTACACCTCTAAATGATGCAAGATGGAATTTATTTTTCTATCAAAACACTCCGAAGAGAAGCTAATGGCTTGCTCTGCTAATATGGCGGACGTAGTCTTCAAGTTTGTGATGTCATGCCAACTCAGCTTACATACCTCCCTGGAAATTCTACTTATGAGGTCGTTGTCTGGGCACTCATGGTTGTTTCGTTATTGATATAGAAGATCTTTGACGGCATTGGCAGATGTTTCGCTACTGGTATAAGTCATCTTTGACTGCCCGAAAAGATTTAGAAACTGACAACACTGACATATTTTTCAAAATATTAACATTATCAAGAAGACATATCTAAAGTTTACAATGTAAATCAAGAAAAAGTAATTCTTCCTTTTCTCGCTTCAGATGTTTCTTCAGTAGACAGTCTTAAATCGATTAATTATCCCTCAGCTTCTAATCCTAAATATGCAGTGTAATGTACATAGTATTCAAAATTCTTCGAGCGGTACACGTTGCTGCATTTCGAACAAAAAATTCTATTCCAGCGCCACTCCGCTAAATTCTTGTCCTCTATTTACAAGGATCTGTGGTCTGGGGATTCAAATGGTTTTTCACTTCGGCCAAAACTGGACGAACAAAATTATTATCACGTTCATTTTTTTCGTCTAAAACAGTGGCTCTCAATATATTAGCATTAACAATGCTACGTACCGGCCTAAACCAAAACATCGCTCTATCTAACGGATTCAGTGTGCAAAGTTCATAGTATTGGTAAATGAAACACGCATTTTAAATTCTAGTATTATTTACTGAAGAGACTTGTCATTAATACAGTTTAGCGAAGTGACTACTCCTGTTGTTCTAAAATCTCGGAAACTACACTGGCGTGCAGAGCTTCAGGATGAAAGTAAGTTCCGTGTGATATGTCACTGCCAGTAACACAGCTCGATGAAATTTGTAGACAGAATTGCTACAGTACGAGGTGCGACAATAAAGTAATGATACTGATCTTCTTTGCAAGATGTGGCAACCCTGCAGGCTTGCGTAGGCACAATATCCTTGACCTTGGTCTATAAGGTGCCAATCGAGGCAACTGCTCAGTCGTGAGTTGTGCTGTAATAAGTTGACAAGTGTTTGTGTCTCTCGTCACGGCAATCGAACCGCATAATATTGCTCAACGGTATGACATTTCTTTTTGCGTTAAATTGGGTGAAAACGCAACAACAACTTACGATAAGCTACAGAAGGCTTTTGGAGGGAAGGTTATGTCAAGAGCTCAAGTTTTTCGTTGGCATAAAATGTTAAGTGAAGGCAGAACGAATGTTGAAGACGATGAGATGTCAACTTGGCCAGGGTGTTTGAATTCGTACGATCAGATCGAAGATTATCCTTGAAAATGATTGCAGAAAAACTGAACATCAGTCGAGAAACAGTTCATCTAATAATGACTGAAGACCTTCGTACGAGAAAGATTTGTGCAAAAATGGTCCCCAAAAATCTTACACCAAAACAGCGAGAAAGACGGAAGAATGTGGCTGCCGATATGTTAGAGCAAACGGAAATCAATCCAGAATTTTTGAACCGTGTTATCACTGACTATGAAAGTTGTTTTTTTTTTTCAGTACAACCAGGAGACAAAGCGCCAAAGTTTTCAATGGTGCTCAAAGGCATCAGCCAGACCAAGAAGAAGATCGCATGTCAAAGCCAAAAGTGAAATGCATGCTTGTGTGCTTCTTTGACACCAAGAGAATTGTTCATAAAGAATGGGTGCCTCCTGGACAAACATTTAACCAATATTACTACAAAGAAATTTTAGAAAGATTTCGTAAAAGAGTTCTTCGTGTCTGTGCCAACATTGCTGATAATTGGGTTCTGCATCACGATAATGCCCCATCCCATACTGTTCTGTCAGTACAGCAATTTTTGAACGCAAAACAAATTTCAGTACACCTCGGCCACCTTATTCACCAGATATCGCTCTGAGTGACTTTTTTATATTTCCAAGAGTCAAAACGGCGGTCAAGGGTCATCATTTTCAGACAACACAATATGTCGAAAAAGCTGTGACGAGGGTCTTGGAGGATATTACAGAAGACGAGTTCCAGAAATGTTACCATCAATGGCAGAAGGGCTGGAAGAAGTGTGTGCAATCAGAAGGGAACTACTTTGAAGGAGACAACACTAGACTAAAACGGTAAGCAACACTTGTTTTCCACATCAGTCTCATTACTTTATTGTGGCACCTCGTATATTACAGAATGTAACTGAAAGAAACACGCAACAAGACGAACAGGAATAAACACTTTCATCCTAAGACAGTACATTACACTAAAGTCCCCTGGACATTATAAATAACAGGACATGGTTCTTAACAGGGTGTATGATCACCGTGCATTGCATGCTGTGCAGCGAGCACCTACGCTAGCCACAGTGTTGCTGAGGCATTCTCGTGGCAGGGGGTTCCTTCCCTGCACCAGGACAGTTGACATTTGCTGGACGGTCGTTGGTGTTTGTAGACCCGCTACAACATGTCTCCCCAAAGCGTCTCCAACGTGCTCGACTGTATTTAAATCGAGGGAACGGGCAGGCCAGTCGATTCGTCGTATATCCCCTCGCTTCAGGAGCTCCTCCACCTGCGATGTTCGATGCGGTCGCGCATAGTCATCCATAAAAACGAAGTCGATGCGGACACCAGTACGCTCCTGCAACATTATGCCTCCCACAAAATAACACCTGAATGATCATATTGACAACGCTGAACGTACCCCCATGTGACGAGAGAAGGGAACACGTGTTGCATCCAGGAACACCGGGTTGATTATGGTTAGGAGTTCACGTTTATAGTAATTCTGAAGACCATAAAAATAATTAACAACACAACATAATTTGTAAATTTCAAGTTATAAAACTTATGTATAGTTTCTGCCTACCGCTTCATTTTGAAACATTATGAAATGTTTAGTGTTTTCTGTCACAAAAAAGATGCAGCCTATTGAAACGGTACAGTAGTGTCCGCTCCATAAGCAGCAGGTTTCGTTGCTCACTCGCACCGGGAAATATAAACGGAGGCGGCTTCGCCTCCAATTTTATTGCATGACGCGGCCGGCCGCGGGTGCAACAAACCCCATGTGGACGGGTGGCAGGGAATGTGTCAGGCTTCATAATACATATTTATATGTGTCATGAATTATGTATTTCTTGTACGTGAATGTGAATCCGCACATGAACTTTACTAATGCTCCTCACACCTTTCCATAAAGCATGGCCAAATCTTAGTTGCGAAGTAGTTCTATAGTAAAGTAGTGCCAACCTTACTCTTGGGTAGGGGATCAGAGAGACAGCACAGATTTGGGGGGGAGAGATTGATCACGGCCAAGGGCTTCGACCATCCCCTCCACAGGAGCCCAGGAAGCCCTCTGCGTGCCCACGATATTCTGGGAGTGTTACAGAAGACGGGTAAGTGAGCAGACATACCCTCAGTGCGTCTGTCTCGAAGTTCAGGCGTGGAAGAGAGATATTTGAATATTTGCACTAATTCTTTTATTTCCAGCTTCGGTTTATATAAGGAAATTAATGTTCTTGTTTAATTTCGGAAATTTGACCCACCTGTGTTAATGTATCTGGTCACCAGATTGTCCGTTATCCTCCTCACTTAGTGGATGTTCCATGTAAAATATTGGGAGACTTTGGTGGTATACATTTGGCTAACGCAATGCCGTCTTGCCCGTAGAAATCTGCATGCAGATTAGTATATAATATACCCGAGCTATAAGTTGTAAAAATTGTAATATCTGTAAACTGGAACAATTGCTGTAATCGCTGTAAAGTCGAGTGTTAATGCTTAAAATAAATAAATAATCAGTTGTCATCAATCTTTAACATACCCTACAAATCACAAAGGAGTCAGGTTAAAGGAATTCATTTAAAATAAAAGATATAGAATGCAGGGACCCACACATCAGCGTGTGAGCCCTCCAGCCCCTTGCCTAGTATCGTACAGAAAGGGCACGCTCTCTAGATAGCGCTCTCAAGCGCCCCTACCCCGTTACCCGTTACGCAATTTTCATTCAGGGCTTGACGACATCATCTTTCATCTGGCGTTTCTAGGCAAGGAGGTTTGACAGTAATCTTTCACTATTAAGGAAAGAACCTACAGAAAATATTTTAATCAAGACTTTGATCTGTCGTTCCATATTCCAAAAGAAAGAGAGATACTATACAGGGTGAGTCACCTAACGTTACCGCTGGATATATTTCGTAAACCACATCAAATACTGACGAATCGATTCCACAGACCGAACGTGAGGAGAGGGGCTAGTGTAACTGGTTAATACACACTATTAAAAAAATGCACGGAAGGATGTTTTTTAACACAAACCTACGTTTTCTTAAATGGAACCCCGTTAGTTTTGTTAGCACATCTGAACATATAAACAAATACGTAATCAGTGCCGTTTGTTGCATTGTAAAATGTAAATTACATCCGGAGATATTGTAACGTAAAGTTGACGCTTGAGTACCACTTCTCCGCTGTTCGATCGTGTGTATCGAAGAGCACCGAATTACGTAGGGATCCAAAGGGAACAGTGATGGACCTTAGGTACAGAAGAGACTGGAACAGCACATTACGTCGACATGTGTGACCCACTGGAAACCCATCGACGTATGTGGTATCAGCATGATGGTGCACCTGCACATTCCGAAAATAACACTAGGCTGACCCTTGACTGGATGTTCGATGGGCGTTTCATAGGACGTGGAGGACGCAAATTGGCCAGCCCGTTCTCCTGACCTAACACCTCTGGATTTCTTTCTGTGAGGTACGTTAAAGGAGAATGTGTACCGTGATGTGCGTACACCCCAGAGGATATGAAACAACGTATTGTGGCAGCCTGCGGCGACATTACACCAGATGTACTGCGGCGTGTACGACATTCATTACGCCAGAGATTGCTGCAGCAAATGATGGCCACCACATTGAACATCTATTGGCCTGACATGTTGGGACACACTCTATTCCACTCGGTAATTGAAAACGGAAACCACGTGTGTACGTGTATCTCACCCCTCATGGTAATGTACATGTGCGTCAGTGAAAAAGACCAATAAAAAGGTGGTAGCATGTGGACGTAATATGCTATTCCAGTCTCTTCTGTACCTAAGGTCCATCACTGTTCCCTTTGGATCCCTACGTAATTCGGTGCTCTCCGATACACACGCTAGAACAGCGGAGGAGTGGTACTCAAGCGTCAACTTTACGTTACAATATCTCCGGATGTAACTTACATTTTACAATGCAACAAACGGCACTGATTACGTATTTGTTTATATGTTCAGATGTACTAACAAAACTAACCGGGTTCCATTTAAGAAAACGTAGGTTTGTATTAAGAAACATACTTCCGTGTATTTTTTTATGGTTTGTATTAACCAGTTACACTAGCCCCTCTCCTCACGTTCGGTCTGTGGAATCGATTCGTCAGTATTTGATGTGGTTTTCGAAATATATCCAGCGGTAATGTTAGGTGACTCACCCTGTATATTTATTTAATTTGAAAACTGACAGTCAGAAAGCAAGTGAGGAGGGAGATAAACAGAAATATTCATGACTTGTACTAGCGAATAGGTAGAGGCAGCATGAGAGAGCCCCAGCGAAGCTAACAATCTAAGAAGCCTCTTCCACACATAGCTTCTGAGTATCAGGCCGTCTGCCTGAATATTAAATCAGAAAATGGAATAAATGAAGAAAATGAGATATTTAGCTGAAGATGAAGATGAATAAAGCAGAAGCACTTGTGCTAGTAATGAAAGAAATGCTGTCATTTCGTACATGTATGGGTATGCTGCCTGTAAAAGGTATATACTTCAGAATTTGTACAGCGAAATTGTGAAACGAGGATATGGTACAGCTGTTGTACGACAAGCATAAGAGAACATTTTTCCACATAAGGGACATATTTTCTGTGTCGATGCAGTGCTCCTGACACAGCCGATTGCGGTATGAGAATGTCGAAATTGAAGCGTCTGCTTAATCTTTTTGGGGCTCGGTCGTGAAAATGATGATGATGAGTCCCATACTCCGTTTACCGAGCGTAGGGGAGCGACGCGGGAGACCCGCGCCGCCATACTAGGCAAGGTCCTAGTGGAGGTGGTTTGTCGTGAAAATATAAATTTAAATTCTTTTGGCGAAAATTTTGTGAACAAAGATAGCGGTTTCAACCTAGAGGTATCATGGAATCCGACGCTTTCTTTTGTAAACTCACAAAGACGTCGCTACAGTACAGCTAACAATAAAACATCCATATCCCATCACGGACTGATCACGTAGCAATAGATCCAGTTTATGTATACTCTCTGCCGCCGATCGGTATCTCTGGCCCTAGTTTTCTCTGTGGTTTAAAGCGACGGAACATGTACTGTTGTGTACTGTAACTTCTCTGAAGACTCACTCTGAACATAGTCGGAAGGCATGCTCTCGAAATACTAAAAGAAAAAGAAATAGTTTATGCGGCAACGCTCCCGAAATTTACTAGATCAGTTATTACGCCACGAAAACCACAAGATGAACATGAGGCCAATTTGGCTGCAAGGGGAAGATGTCAGTCCCGGTCGAGTACGTTCGATCTGCATCGTTCCAACCTAGTCTCCGTCAGCTACCACTGAGAGTTTCTTCGTGGAGTGCGAGAATGACTAAGGAACCTCTAGCAGCCCTGGCATGAAACCTGCAAGCTTTCCAGTTTTGACGAAGGTGCCATTTCACTTTCAACTTTTAAACTTATTTGTCTTAATAGAGATGACCAGTAATGGCTGACGCCGACAGTTCCTTACTGAAATTCTGTTTGGTTGTGCCGGAAAATATTTTGACACTTTCAAATTTATAGTATTAGAAATGTATGAAACCGATGTTGACAAACCAGATTCTTTCTGCAAAAATAAATGACTTTTTATCCCGCGGCCGGGGACCGCAAACAGTGCTGTGTGACTCCGAAATAACTTTGCGCGGAGGCAAGAAACGTCTCATCCATAATTGTGTTAAGCACCATTGGAAAAGTGTGTGCATTCCAGGTGCTAAATTTGTTCTGATTCAGGTTGAAGAATCGAAAGACAGCTGTCCGACCTTCCAGAACTGTGGCTACCATAACGTTTCTTGCCTCCGCGCAAACGGTTATTCCGTAGCCGCACAGCGCTGTTTGCGGTCGGTGGCCGCGGCGCGGCGCTGCTGCGGCACCCCCGCTGACCAGGGGCTTCCCCGGGCGGCGCCTGTTTACGACCAGCTCAGAGCTGGGAAGGGCTGCAAGTTGAGCGCGCTGCCAGCTCAGCAGCCGCAGCGGTGGCCGCAGCCGCCGCGGGATTACCCATCTCTGATTGGTCCATAACCAGCAGAGCCGAGCAATCGCGATAAAGCCCGCGGCCCGGCCGAGTCGCCGGCTTAGCCCGCCGGCCGTGTTCTGCTCGGTCGCAAGTCTCCGAATAACGCCGCCAATTTGAGTAAGATCGGTTCGCCGTAAATCGGACCCTCCGGCCGGCACCGCACGCGGTGGGCGAGCCTTATAAGAACAAATCATCGGATAGCGAGAGAAGCTTGCTGCATCAGGGTTCTTGCGAGAAGCAGAGAGGGCTGCTTCTGCCGATTCCTCTCGAAACTTGCTGCCCGCTTACGGCTCCAGGTTTACGCCTACAGAAAGACTTCCAAGCTTTCACATGTCACTGCTACAAATACGAGGGGCGCTATAGAAGTTAGCGGCTCAACAGAGACCCATCATGAATGTAGCCAAGATCCTATGATATTCGGAAAGTATGAAGCTTTATGTGACATACTGTTAATTTTCAGAGGCTTATGTTTAACTGATCGTCTGTGGGGATTTATAAATAATCAAACGTTATTATTTTCGGTGGAAATGTGGATAAAACATAACTAGGAGCTAAGACAAAGCATCTCAACGAGTATAAAAGAGGTAATAGAATTATTTCGCTATTTGAGTCAGTGCAGACGAAAAACTATTTACGGCATGAGTACCGAACTTTATAGAAATGATGTTCAGACTATGCGCCACAGCATCTGCGTTGTTGCTAGTGTCATGACTGCCGCTGTGTGCGAGTACTGGTACGGCGACATACGGTTGAAACACAATCAGTATGCATTACAGTTGCAGATGGTCAATATAGGCCTGGACAAGGTGAACAGGGCTTTACTCCTAAGGCTCTTTTATCAAAACCGCTGCAACAGAGCAGCTGCTTCGTGAGTATCGACACATTAAAGGCACACGGAGTGGTCTTATTCCCGACCAGGGTTGAGTAACGTGATTCGGAAGTTCGAATTATCTGACGACTTGGGAATTACTCCTTTGAGAGACAGACGGACAGCTGTGCCACATGTTACTGAGGAAGTTACTGGAGCCGTGGCTGAGAATGCTCGACCCAATGTGCGATCTTCAAGCAGTCACGAACTGTGACACAACAGCTGAAGATTCTGTGATCCACCGTTGTTTCGGGCAGCAGTAGAGAAATCTCTAATATGGTTCCAGAATATCGTGGTTGCACATGTTCGTCACATTGAGCAACGTCTTTTACCTTGACCGTGAACATGGTACGCTATTTCCTCTCATCTGGAAATTTAAATGTGTTTCTTTCGATGGTTCACCCTCTCCCCCCCCCCCCTCTCTCTCACTCTTTGTCACTCTCTCTTCCGCATGTCATAAGAGATGTTTCCACAAATTTTCGTTGCCCTGCAGTCACTGATTTCTCACAGAGGCCCTCTCAAGTATCGAAATTTTAATTATAACCCCTCTGTACACACAAAGACGCTTTGTAATAGCTGATAAATCTGCCGTGGACGAACACTAGTTTCAGGTAGGTCACGCAGTGGACTACAATAACGTCCAGATTTTATTGTCTGTACCATCCATCTGGAGTTCAGCGTTCATCAAACCCATTTAAATACGTTTTGAAACGACCTCTTAGAAAAATTATACATAACAATGCTTAAACTGACACACAATATTTTTAGCGCAACGCAATCTGACTTTCAATAATCCCTACAAAAGAATGGCCCTCACTAACATTAACCTATACCTTTCACAAATCACTTACCTCACCAAAAATCTTTGTTACTCGAACTACTGCAATACAGCGAGCGCCACTACTGCCAGCTAAATAAAAGATTCAAACTACGGAAGGTACTAACTACTGATAGGCATAGTTAGCGAATGAAAGATTTTAATAGAGAACAAACAATGTATTTACCTTAATAGTCATAATATATATATAGCAGTTCATGACATCCAGTCTTACAAATTTCAAAACTCCGCCATTTCTCTCCCCACATCCACCACTGCTGGCGGCTCACTTCCAACTGCGCAACGCTACGCGCTGTTAACATCCAGCTGCCCAACACTACATGGCGAGTATTACAACAATGCCAACCAGCCACAGACTGCGCACAACACAGCTAGTGATTTTTCATACAGAGCGCTATGTGGCGTTACCAATAAGAAGACCTAAACAGCCTACTTACAGTTTGCTTAAGTGATAATGGTTTAAACCTCAATAAAATGTGGAATCCAGTACTGGAAATAGATATCTGTCACCGACAAAGATGCTGTTCCTGTATCTGCTAGAATTTATGGGTCCGCAGCTCGTGGTCGTGCGGTAGCGTTCTCGCTTCCCATGCCCAGGTTCCCGGGTTCGATTCCCGGCGGGGTCAGGGTTTTTCTCTGCCTTGTGATGACTAGGTGTTGTGTGCTGTCCTTAGGTTAGTTAGGTTTAAGTAGTTCTAAGTTCTAGGGGACTGATGACCATAGCTGTTAAGTCCCATAGTGCTCAGAGCAATTTGAACGATAGAATTTATGGGATGTAGTGTCATAAATCTACATGCTTTGCAGAGGGCGTCCCGGTACTATACATCTCTGCCTCTGATGTGATATTTCTTCCACTATAAATTGTCGTGGGAAGCCCATGTTCAGGATCTTGTTTAAAGGCTTCATAGTTCCATTTTTACTATTAGAACAGTATCTGAAGTAAGTAATAGTTCGACACGTGAAGTAGTCTACTTTGTTTACTTTCATTCACTTCGACGTATGGTATTATACACTGAAGAGTCAAATAAACTGGTACAGCCGCCTAATACCATGTAGGGCCCCCGCGAGCACGCATAAGGGCCCCAACACAACGTGGCGTAGACTCGGCTACTGTCTGAAGTAGTGCTGGAGGAAATTGGCACCATGAATCTTGCAGGGCTGTCCGTAAGTCCGCATGAGTACGAGGGGGCAAGGATCTCTTCTGAGCAGCACGTTCCAAGGCATCCCAGATATGCTCAATAACATTCCTGTCTGGGTTGTTTGGTGGGCAGCGGAAGTGTTTAAACTCAGAAGAGTGTTCGTGGAGCCACTCTGTATTCTAGACGTGTGGGGTGTCACATTGTCCTGCTGGAATACTTACGTACGTGTCACCTGTCAGAGACGTATCTAGACGTATCAGGAGTCCCATATCACTCCAACTGCACACGCTCAACACCACCATTACATAGCCTCCAACAGCTTGAACAGTTTCCTGCTGACATGCACGATCCATGGATTCATGAGGTTGTCTCCAAACCCGTACACATTCTTCGCTCGATACAATTTAAAACGAGACTCGTCGTACTTGGCAACATGTTTCCAGTCATCAACAGTCCAGTGCCGCTGTTGAGGGGCCCAGCTGACGCGTAAAGCTTTGTGTCGTGCAGTTATCAGGGGTACACGAGTGGGCCTGAGGCTCCGAAAGCCAATATCGATGATGTTTCGTTGAATGGTTCGCACGCTGACACTTGTTGGTGGCCCAGCATTTAAATCTGCAACAATTTGAGGAAGGGTTGCACTTCTGTCATAATGGACGATTCTCTTCAATCGTCGTTGGTTCCGTTCTTGCAGGAACTTATTCCGGCCGCAGAGATGTCGGAGATTTCATGTTTTACCGGACTCCTGAAATTCACAGTACACTTGTGAAATGGTCGCACGGAAAAATCCCCACTTCATCGCTACCTCGGAGAAGCTGTCTCCCAACGCTCGTGCGCCGACTATAACGCCACGTTCAAACTCACTTGAAACTTGATAACCTACCATTGTAGGAGCAGTAACTGAGCTAACAACTACGCCAGACTCTTGTTGTCTTATACAGGCATTGCCGACCGCAGCGCCGTATTTTGCTCGTTTACACATCTCTGTATTTGAATACGCATGCCTATACCAGTTTCTTTGGCACTTCACTGTGTTTTTAGGTAACTCTTCCCAAACTATAACGACATTTTTGGCTGAGAAATGAGCGATTTAGGCAATCAGTGGTGAAAGTTCCCGAACTCCTTGTCGACCTCTAATCATTAGTGTGGGTATTTTGACACTGACTTCTCAATATGTATCATTTAAGGTCGTTTCTTGTTAATAATATTAACTTATTTCTAAGAATGAGCAGCTTTCACTCAGTTAATACTAGGCAGAAATCCAATCTGCATTTGCGTCCCACCTGCTTGACTCTTGAGCAGAACGGCGTGCAATATTTTGCATCCATGTTCAATAATCTGCCATAAGAATTCAAAAATCTTAGCAATAATACCCGCACTTTCAAATCTAAACTGAAGAGTTTCCTCATGGATCGTTAATTCTATTCTGTCGAAGTTCCTTCAAAAATAACCTAATTCCTGTGTAACATTGTTGATCGCATGTATATCTACTTGTCGTCTTTTTAGGATTCATAAAGATTTTGTTTTATGCTTTATTACTTTTCTGTTGTAAATTCGCGGACTGACATGTCCCATGACAATGGAGATTTTCTGCTCAATGTAGTCTTACGGGACTAGACGTGTAAAATTAAAAAAAACGAAAAAAATATCTCCGACGTACTCGTACGCCATTAGCTGGCCCCACCGGTATATGAGGTGCACGTAGCTTTTTACCGTCATTCTTTGGGGTGTAATATTTCATTTTCGAGGCATGTCTGTGTGCCCGTTAGTTGACTATTGTGTTACACAGAACCATTATCCAGAGATGTCCTCCAGTCTTAAGGTGATGGCCCTGCCGTTCCCTAACCCTCCTAATGGGCTATGGTAGAAGCCTACAAGATTGTCTTAATGACTTGTGATTTCGCGCTGTAACAGGCTGTAGCGTCCCGGCACAGGTCGAATCTACAGCTTTGGATGCAGGTTTGGGCTGCGTGGCGCAATCAGGACCTTGACGAAAACGCAGAGTGAGGTGTACCAAGTTATCTTTAATGAAGTGAGAGGGACAAAGTTTCCTAGGATGCTTAGCTCGGTGACTTTGGTACGGAGAGAAGATTTTGGCTTCGTATGAATTGAATAATGGTGTAAAAACTTAACGATTCAATTTAGAACAATTTATTTTACAATAATTCAATCATATTCTGGGAGGCGTCTCGCAGTGGCTTCGTATCTTTGGGCACCAACGATTGCACCCAACCTCTCTACACAGTGAAGAAAAATTCCCACAGTCGGACTTCGCAGCCCGATTCCTCAAATAATGACAATACAAAAACCACTGTCACCAAATTTCGTCCTGCATACATTTCGGGCAGTAGATGGACGTTAGAGATTGATGATCTTCCTCAAATACTGACAATTCTTAAATGACTCTCACTAAATTCCATCCTGCACATATTTCGGGCAGTAAATGGACGTAAAAGATTGCCAATCTGGCAGCTCTGTAATCATTTGTGCGGTAACTACCTCTGTCCAGTTGGACAGCGTTTTGGATTATCAGTTATTCGCAGAGCACATTGTTATCCCAAATGATGATGTAAGGCCCTAACGAAATGAAATGTACCTGATCGTGGCAGGAATAATAGTAGGTGTTAATCGATGGGATCACTGAGGGAGGGTACACACAAAAGAAGTCTGGAATCGAGAAATGGCGCGGCGAAGCCCGAATGCGAGAGTTTTTCCTTATCCTCTATATTATCCTTTTCATCGATTCTGGGTTCCTCATTTCGCTTTCAGAGACGAGTGTTTGCTTGAAACTCGTACCGACAATACGCATTCAAATACTTTAACCACAATGAGAGTTAAGTACAAGACTTGTTCCTTTTTACATTCTGACACACAGAAAATTATCATCTTTCCTCGTTGCTACTAAACGCAGTCATTCACAATAGGAAACAAGAGTGAGACAGTGCTTGTTCTCTTTGTATTCTCACACATTTAAAATACCGACTATTACTCGTTACAACTACTAGAGGCAAACCCAACACAGCTTGTTCTTTTCTAACATGTAGAAAACTCAAGATAGCTACTGCTGGGTACATATCGGAATCTCAGTTGCCCTCCCTCGTATGTGCACAGTCCTCTAAGAGTTTTTACTGCAGCAGCATCTATAGTGACTGCTGCAAAACTCGGGTTTTGTACTGCTTCTAGCTGCTTCCTGTTAATCACTGCCTTGGACCCATTCGCTGGCTGTTAACATGCCGTTTTTTCCACAGATTTTTGTGGAAGTTCCTCCGGTAGAGATTTTTTCCCCCAGTTATACCAAAGGTCTTCCAGAGATTCTTCCAGAAGCTTCCAGAAGATTGTCGAACATTCTGGCAGTATGTTAGCGTCATGGTTGTCTATTCGTGTTTGAGGGTGTTGTTCTTGACTAGCCATTACAACACCGCCGCTTCCTCAGCAGGTAGTCAACAAGTATTCAAAAAATGTTCAAATGTGTGTGAAATCTTATGGGACTTAACTGCTAAGGTCATCAGTCCCTAAGCTTACACCCTATTTAACCTAAATTATCCTAAGGACCAACACACACACCCATGCCCTAGGGAGGACTCGAACCTCCGCCAGGACCAGCCGCACAGTCCATGACTGCAACAAGTATTACATTTTTAAATGAAGAAGTGATTTTATGGATTTACAGTGGATGACCTACAGCCGGCCGGTGTGGCCGTGCGCTTCTAGGCGCTTCAGTCTGGAACGACGTGATCGCTACGGTCACAGGTTCGAATCCTGCCTCGGGCAAGGATGTGTGTGATGTCCTTAGGTTAGTTAGGTTTAAGTATTTCTAAGTTCTGGGGGACTGATGACCACAGATGTTAAGTCCCATAGTGCTCAGAGCCATTTGATGTCCTACAGAGATTGGCATTCCAATTGGCAGAAATGAACAAAATACCACATAGTTTTTATACTAATAAGGCATACAGATGTGAGGTAACAGGTGAGTTGTGAAGCCCTGAAAATATTCTAAGTTCGGAGTTGACCTGGTCGCACGGGCCGCTCGGCAAGCCGAGGCTCGTCAGCAACCACGTAGCGCCGGACGTTAGCCAGAGCAAGAGGGATTGCCTAGCGTGTGGTCCACGGCGACCACGTAGCTGGGAGTTCCATGTTGGCGCTGTGTCGAGGACTGTGCTTTGTGTCGATGAAGGAGATTTGTAGGTCGGGACTGCCAAAGATGGCGGACTTTGTGAAAACCTTAATGGCACACGTTCACAGTTCATGTAGAAATTAATAATAGCCAGAAGAATGACGATACCTTAAAAAGAAACATTTACATTACCATTAATTGCACGACGATTCTGGTGGTGTAATCAGATTTTCAATATCTTTATTAGTTTAAAGTTTAGTATCTGACTGTAAATTATAGAAGTAACACCCAGGACGAATTTCCAAAACCTAAACGCTTCATCCGATATTGTCGATCGACGTGTCTTTAGAAAGCTGTTAGTGTAAACCTAAATTGGTATGAATTACAGGCATGTAACTTGAATAGTACACGTGTTATTAAAGGTCAAAGTGGCCAATTACTGTTGATCGCGTCCGGCCGTAAGTACTCCAAAGTTACACGCAAAACGGTAGCAGCATGCTTATAAATCGTCTATGACTTTGTTTATATCCGATATATGCTATTGATGAAGAAATTGGTCAAATATTTACTGTGTTTTAGAAAGCATAGAGACATTAGGCTAATTGCCTACTTTTACTTCCATTCCTTTGATAGATGTGTATTTAATCTGTTTATGTATTTAATAATGTGTTTTCGTGCGTGTTTATGGTCCAGTCTAGGAATATTTATTTAATTTCAAGTTATTTAAATGTAAAACCAGTATTTCGTATGTGTTACAATATGGCTGTGGGTGTACGTTGGCTTGGAGACATGGCGGGAGCGCTCTAGTCAATCACAGTGCTCGTTACTACGGTAGGCGACTCCCGAAGAATGGAGAGACTGAATGGAAGTGGGGAAGGAACATCTGATCACAGACAGGACACGAGGAGTGCTGGACGGGAAGGCGCCACGGCCGGTCGCAGGAAATACACTCCTGGAAATGGAAAAAAAAACACATTGACACCGGTGTGTCAGACCCACCATACTTGCTCCGGACACTGCGAGAGGGCTGTACAAGCAATGATGACACGCACGGCACAGCGGACACACCAGGAACCGCGGTGTTGGCCGTCGAATGGCGCTAGCTGCGCAGCATTTGTGCACCGCCGCCGTTAGTGTCAGCCAGTTTGCCGTGGCATACGGAGCTCCATCGCAGTCTTTAACACTGGTAGCATGCCGCGACAGCGTGGACGTGAACCGTATGTGCAGTTGACGGACTTTGAGCGAGGGCGTATAGTGGTCATGCGGGAGGCCGGGTGGACGTACCGCCGAATTGCTCAACACGTGGGGCGTTTGACAGTACATCGATGTTGTCGCCAATGGTCGGCGGAAGGTGCACGTGCCCGTCGACCTGGGACCGGACCGCAGCGACGCACGGATGCACGCCAAGACCGTAGGATCCTACCGCACCGCCACTTCCCAGCACATTAGGGACACTGTTGCTCCTGGGGTATCGGCGAGGACCATTCGCAACCGTCTCCATGAAGCTGGGCTACGGTCCTGCACACCGTTAGGCCGTCTTCCGCTCACGCCCCAACATCGTGCAGCCCGCCTCCAGTGGTGTCGCGACAGGCGTGAATGGAGGGACGAATGGAGACGTGTCGTCTTCAGCGATGAGAGTCGCTTCTGCCTTGGTGCCAATGATGGTCGTATGCGTGTTTGGCGCCGTGCAGGTGAGCGCCACAATCAGGACTGCATACGACCGAGGCACACAGGGCCAACACCCGGCATCATGGTGTGGCGAGCGATCTCCTACACTGGCCGTACACCTCTGGTGATCGTCGAGGGGACACTGAATAGTGCACGGTACATCCAAACCGTCATCGAACCCATCGTTCTACCATTCCTAGACCGGCAAGGGAACTTGCTGTTCCAACAGGACACTGCACGTCAGCATGTATCCCGTGCCACCCAACGTGCTCTAGAAGGTGTAAGTCAACTACCCTGGCTAGCAAGATCTCCGGATCTGTCCCCCATTGAGCATGTTTGGGACTGGATGAAGCGTCGTCTCAAGCGGTCTGCACGTCCAGCACGAACGCTGGTCCAACTGAGGCGCCAGGTGGAAATGGCATGGCAAGCCGTTCCACAGGACTACATCCAGCATCTCTACGATCGTCTCCATGGGAGAATAGCAGCCTGCATTGCTGCGAAAGGTGGATATACACTGTAATAGTGCCGACATTGTGCATGCTCTGTTGCCTGTGTCTATGTGCCTGTGGTTCTGTCAGTGTGATCATGTGATGTATCTGACCCCAGGAATGTGTCAATAAAGTTTCCCCTTCCTGGGACAATGAATACACGGTGTTCTTATTTCAATTTTCAGGAGTGTAGATACGTGGAGAGTGTTGAGCAGTTTGCGCTAGGGCGCAAGAGACATAAATATTTCGTAGTGCCCACTTGTGCGCTTGTGAGATATCCGTGACTTCTGCAGTGGAGACGTAGTATGCGTTTAGAAGTGAATATCTCGCGAGCTATGTTGCTGTTCATAACAAATTACGTGAAGTAGGAATCTATTGTTTCCCTGTTCTTCAACTTATATTTTATTTAACTGCTGGTCCATCGACACCAATAAGCGTTTTGCAGTAATGAACGGCATTCTTGAAGGTACTTCCGCTGTCGTACTCATCATTTAAAATCGTTAAAAATATTAGCTGCCGATTTTATTTAATTGCAATCTTTCATTCATAAATGTCCATGTTACATTCAAAATTCGCAGTTGCCAATTGATTGGAACCTTCGACCATTCGATTCATGTGTATATTCATATTGCATACTGTAGACTCAGCAGTATTTGGCTTGTAATACGGCAATTATGCATCCCAGCCCCTAGACAACGAAACCAGCCAATATTTTGAAGAATCAGCCTCATTTGCGTAAATTTTATGGTCTTTACCAGGTTTCGGCTAAATTAATCTAGCCTTCTTCAGAAGCATAAAATTACTATAACATACCAGAGTAAGGCACATCAACATAAAATTAAAACCTATAGTACCGTGGTACCATGTCGAATTAAAACTACTGAACTGAAGTCCATCCTCGGCTTCTCTTGACCACGCGGTCGGTTGGCAGCGACAACTATGTTGGCATTGAAGTCAGTGACCTTGTACCTCTCTATAAGCAAGAGTGCCTTGAGGGAAATTTCGGGGAAACAGTTTACCTAAACAGCTAATTCACCCGCAATTTTAAATAAGTTAAGCCACTTCCGAATTTGGATACATTATAAGGGTGTGCATAAACCGAATTTTCATTCACATATACATACCATGAGAACTGGTACTTGTTGCGGATGTTTTGATGGGACAAACAGATACAGCATGTGACTATTGTTTCTGTGAACGGCGACAGTGTTTTCGAACACTAAGAGAGAAGACAGATTAGTTGATTCCGAAGGTGCGTAGCGTTCTCAAGATGTCAAAACGAAATGTTAAAGTATCTTCGTTAAGTAATAAACTCAAAATATTGAGTCCATTCGAGGGTATAAGTTGGCGAAGTGTGATTCTTCGTGAGTGTGGCTTAACTCAGTCTACCTTTCGTAAGATCATAGAAGGTACCACTTGTTAGTGCTCTGAGGGATTTGTGAATATTAACAAAAACGGAATTGTTAAATTTCGTGTCGTGGATTGAATCAAAATAATCTTTGATAAAAGCATTCCCACAGATAGACTACTGTTGGAAGGGTAAGCTAAGATGTTTCAGCTAGCAATGATGGGTTAGATGGCTTTACAAAACGAGTGACTTGGTTTTTAAGAAAGCATCGGGGAAAGGTAAATCTGCAGATCAAGGAATGCTGTAAGTGAACTGAATATTAACTAATGCTTTTAGAATGATATCATTCAGACAACACTATAATATGTAGGAAATTGTTTTGTTACTTAAGTGCTTTCTGGGAAAAAAAAGCTCTGCATTTATAACAGAAGCGTGCATGGAGATAAACTATATAGCGCCTAATTATTCTTTTCTGTGCAAACATGGATGGAACTGGCAAAATGCCTCTTCTGACTATCGCGAGATCAAAGAGACCTAGATATTTCAGAGGTAAGTAGATTAACGGTACTTGACATCAGTTTCTACATGTACCGGATGTCCTATTTAGCGCACGACTGGGAATGCGGCAGCACACCAGAAAGTTGCCTGCTCAGACTACTCATGCCAGTCTCCTCTGGCATGATTCACATCTCTTTAAAAATATCCAGTTTCACTTCATCGCACATCATAAAATCTGTGCACTCATAATGCGCCATGCTGTATTGACTTTAAGGATCGATCATCGAAAAATTCGTGACTGATAAGCTTAGTGGCAAAATTATTTCGTCGACTGCTGTATAATTAATCATCTGTTAAAATACATCCAGTTTTACGTTCTTCTCTGTAACACAGTTAATTTCATTTTTATTTAATTGCTTGTCGTAGCTTTATGAATAACGGGACACTCGTAGTGCTTCCTATTATACTGTATAATCTCCAGAGCTGAGTTTGATGGAAATACATCGTAACCGGACAGTCTATGTTCGCCACTGACTACACACACGACCATGTACATAACGACATGCCAGAAATAACCACTCTGGTGTCAGAGTACATATGGAATTTTTTTGACTGGGCCGAAACCTAAATTCCCCCTCCCCAGTAGAAAAACCAGTAGCAGATAAGCCAACTATTTCAACAGATCGATAATCACCAAAAATTAGGAGTTGACTGCCAGTGTTTCTTGCAGTGAAGTGCTAGTCTCTCGTAGGAGGTAGTCACATCGTGTCATAGCAGGATCCGAGAGTTGATGAAACTGGAAAGAAAGAAAATTTTGCGACAAAACAATGAAAGCATATTGCAAAGATTGATTAGACATTCCAGGAGGAGGAGGAGTGTTTATAGCGACAACCAGAAGCATTAGGTCAAAAATTAATCAGATATGGAGAAGATTAAAAGGGACCCGTAAACTAAGATTAATAACTGGATGTTTCTACCGACCACTAGATGCAGACACATAGTTCTTAGAGGCATTCAGAGGTACAAGGGGTAGTCAAGAGGAAACGAGACAGATGGAAAAAAAGTAAATAAACATTTATTATTTCAAAAGTAATGACCGTAACTGTTAATACGTTTATCCCACTGTGAGAGAAGAAGGTCAATGCTTTCATGGAACAATGTTTGCAGTTGTAGCAAATCGAAGACCACGAAAGTCTTTCTTCAAGGTACCAAAAATACGGAAATCGCAAGGGGAGAGATCGCGATTGTATGCAGGATGTATAAGGGCTGCCCAGCGAAACCTTTGCATCGTAGTCCAAACAACCTTAGCAACATGTGGGCGGGCATTATCCTCCATCACAATGATGCCGTCCGTCAACACCCTGGACGTTTGGACTTAATGGCGCTAATCAATTTGCTTCAGACGAACAGGTGGACGCCTGGATGCAATCATGGCTCTGTAGGCAACCGCAAACATTTTTCAATGAGGGCATTGCCCGTTTTTCCTCATAACGGAAAAAAATCTATTAACAGTTAGGTTGATTACTTTTGAAATAATCAACGGTTTACTTCCTTTTTCCACCTGTCTCGTTTTCATTTGACCGGTCCCTATACCTAAACTCTATATCAAGGAAATAATCCAAGCATACAACTGTATCAGTTGATGTCTTTAATCAGCACACTATCGACTGGAGAAACTACGTATACGTTATAGGCAGTAAAGATAGTCTTGCGAAGTAAAACTGAAAACTTTGACAGACATCTGCCTCAACTACTCGGACAACCGGCACACAAAAGTAATTCTCTTGACCTCCTAGTTACAGACCGACACCATCATTCCAAGAATGCCACCAGCGACCATGATGCTATTACAGGAAAAATGGTCATTAGAAGTAAAAACATTATAAAAAAGAGTAGGAGAGTATTTGTGTTTCGTTGAATGTAGTGAGTCACTATCAACTTATTTAAACGACGACGCAAGAATATTTAGCTTGGGTCTGGCAAGCGCTGAAACATTGTCGGTAAATGTGAAATGCGTTTGTGGAATGCTAAACACAGTTTCTCGAAATTCCTTCATCAAAGAAGACGAACTAAATATTTCAGAACTCATTCAAGAACAGCTGCCAACATGAGTAACATTGAAGTATGTATCCTCGATGTAGCAAAGCAGCTTGAATCAACACGGGCATCGTATATCAATTAGATTCCTTTGAGAGTATGCTGATACGTTAGCTTAACAATGATATACAACCGCTCGCTCGACGAAAGCTCTACACCCAAAGACCGAAAAGTTCCACAAGTCACACCAATTACTCAAGGAAGCAAATAGGAGTAATCAGACGAATTATAGATCCATACCACTGATGACGATTTGGAACATATACTGTAATCAAAATTTGTGAATTACCTCAAGGAAAGCGATCTGTTGACACACATCACCATAGATTCAGGAAATATCGTTTTTGTCAAACAGAAATAGCTCTTTATTCTTACGAAGTAGTGAGTCCTATGGATAGGGGATCTCAAACCGATTCCATATTCCTGTGTTCCCAAAAGGGTTTTGATACATTTCCTCACAAGCGGCTTATAATCAAATGCTTGCCTGTGGAGTATCAGATGTGCGATTAGATTAGCGATTTACCACCACAAAGGTCACAGTTCATGGTAAGTAACGGAAAGTCATCGAGTAAAACAGAAGTGACATCTGGCATTACCTAGGGCAGTATTATAGGTCCTCTGCTGTTCCTAATCTTCATAAACGATTTAAGAGACAGTCTGAGCAGCCCTCTTAGATTGTTTACAGATGGTGCTGTCATTCACAATCTAGAAAAGTCATCAGAAGATCAAGAACAATTGATAAACGATTTAGGCAAGATACCTGTATGGTGCGGAAAATGGAAACTGACCGTAGATAGTAAAATTATGGTCATCCACATGAGCGCTAAAAGAAATCCGTTAAATTTCGGTCACACAAAAAATCAGATAAATCTAAAAGTCCTAAATTCATTTAAATACCGAGGACTTAAACTGGGACGATCACGAGATAAAGTTTTGGGGAAGGCAAACCAAAGACTGCTTTCTGTAAGCAGAATATGTAGAAGATGCGACAGATGAACTAAAGAGACAGCGTACACAACACTTGTGCGATATGCAATCCCTACCAGATAGGATTCACAAAAGACATCGAAATAGTTAGTAAAAGGGCAACTTGCTTTTTACCGTAGGGAAGTAGGGGGGAGAGTGTCAGGGATATGGTACGCTAGATGACGTGGCAATCATTCCTTAAGAGAGATCTTCTTCGTTCTCCTTCGAGTGCGAAAATATTTTGACATCCACTTATGTAGGGAGAAATGATAATTGTAATAAAATAAGAGAAGTCAGAGCACGTACGGAAAGATTTAAGTGTTCGTTCTTCCAGCGCTTTCAGAGAGCGGAACGGTAGAGAAACAGTGTGAAAGTTGTTCGATGAACCCTCGGCCAGTAGTTTACGTATGCATTGCAGAGTACTCACGTAGATGTAGAACGGCAAAATGGATAAATACGTTCCATGTAATGTGACAAAGGACGGCAAAGTACCCACCATGATTTAATGGTACTGTCCGTAGAACATAATGAAAGAGGAAATAGGCACACTCTTGTTGTAAGAGGGAGTACTGGAAGACTGTCAGAAAAAAATTAGTAGCAACTCGTACACAGGGGCATGCGTGAAGCCTACAATAATTTTCACTGAGATCCTGCAGAAAGATTTATCAGAAAATTCTCGAAAGTTGGAGTCATACGAACGCATGCTAAACTTCCATTCAATATCTTGCGGATCTGCTTGGTGTCGAAACTGAAAACAGCAGACAGAATGGAGAAATTTTAAATTTCGCTTTTCAAGAGGTTTTCATGAAACAGCGTACTACCGTACCACGGTTTGCACGCCGGACAGAATTACGGATGAGCCATACCGATACCCCGGCACTGAAAAACAAAATTTCAACTGCTGAAACAAGGCACCGGGGGATGATGGAATAACAGTTATATTTTCCGTTGGATACGTCATTGAATTAGCGCCTTTCCTACGTCACATTTACCTAGGATATCTTGCGCAGTGAGTTTTTCCGTGTGACTGGGAAAGAACGCAGGGCACTCCTGTTCACAAGACAGGTGATACACAGAATTATAGACAAATATCACTAACATCCTTCAGTTGTAGAATCCTAGGGCATATTCAAAGCTAAACAACTGTGGTGTTCCTGCAAAGAAAGTTTGCCTCCAATAAGTGGCACGGATTCAAAGAAAACGTATCCTGTGAAGCACAGCTTGTTTTATTCATACACAGACTCTTGCAAACAACACAGAGAAGTGAGTTCGTCTCCAAAGATAAATTTGAGGCGTTCGACTCTTCACGGCATCGTCGGCTACTAATGCAGGCGCGGTCATGTAATTGGCTGCCGGCCGCGGTGGTCTCGCGGTTCTAGGCGCGCAGTCCGGAACCGTGCGACTGCTACGGTCGCAGGTTCGAATCCTGCCTCGAGCATGGATGTGTGTGATGTCCTTAGGTTAGTTAGGTTTAAGTAGTTCTAAGTTCTAGGGGACTAATGACCACAGCAGTTGAGTCCCATAGTGCTCAGAGCCATTTGAACCATGTAATTGGCTGGAAAAATATGTGAGTAATAGTAAGCAGTACGCTATACTGGGCGGGGAGTGTTTCGCAGAAGCAAAAGTAACGTCATATGGGCCCCGAAGGACCGTAACAGGGTCCCTAATGTTTTCAAAATACGAAAATTATTGATCAGATATGATCAGCACTATGACAGTTAGCTGACGATGCAGTTATGTACAGGAAAGTATAGTTATTGGACGATTGTAAGGAATTGCAGAAATACTTGGAAAACATTCCCATTTGATATAATAAATGGCAGCTCTCTTTAAATATCAATAAAGTCTGCAAGAAAGAGAAAGAACTGTACAGTATGTGATTATAAGATTAGTGGTGAACATTGTGAGCATGTCTCATCCTATATGTATTAGTAATACTAAGAAGCGATAGTCAATGGGACGATCGCGTAAAATCTGTACTAGGGAAGCTGAATGGAAGACTTACAACGGAACCGTCCGCTCCTACATATCGAAACCTGCCCTGAAAATTTATATGGTGGACGAATATGCCACTGCAGTCATGGACTGTGCGGCTGGACCCGGCGGAGTCCTCCCTCGGGCATGGGTGTGTGTGTTTGTCCTTAGGATAATTTAGGTTAAGTAGTGTGTAAACTTAGGGACTGATGACCTTAGCAGTTAAGTCCCAAAAGATTTCACACGAATTTGAACATTTTTGAAGAATACGCCAAAAGAAAGTCAATGTAAAAACATTAGCCAGTAAGACACACTGCAAATATTTTTTTAATGTTGAAAATTACCAAATTCGTAGCTCACCAGTTTGCTGGCAAAGTTTATATCCATACTGTAGATGTAACAGGTAGCGATTGCGCAACGCAGCGGGCACGTATCCATGATTTGCGGCACACTGATAAAGAGATAACATGGCAAAACGAGGTCGTAGTTTCTGAAGCGAATTTCCGTTTCCATTGATAGCTTCTTTGACCCAATAAATTGTTCACATTTACTATTCGTTCGAATTTGTGACTCATCCATAATAATTAGCAACTGCCTTCGCAATATCGCCAAGTGTTAAAAAAAAAGAAAATTGAATTATTTTTCTGTGTTTTTTCTTCGTATGTGCTTGCTAGTAGCATCTCTGCAGTTCCAGTGTGTCACAGTAATGTGGTGTCCAATTAATATTTTCAAACTTACAAACGCTGTATACAATCGAAATGACCTACTTCTCATGAAAATGCACGTATGTGTTACTTATTAGTTAATTTCTTGGACATTCATTCCATTAATGTCGACATGTCATCACACATTTTGGAGACGGTAGAGAAATAAATCGGACGATTCCCCGAATTACGATTCGAACAATGATTGTTGTGCCAATTGAAATCCAACAATAACAGAGTACCTTCGAAGCCCAAGGGAAACATGTGATAAAGAAAAGACTAAATTTTTTGGGTAAACGAAGGAGGGTGAAAACTCTTAAACTTAAGCAGTGTGCCAAGCCGGTTTCGTTTCGTAAAATCTGAACATGAATTGTATAAATGGAAGAAAGGTTTAAAAAAGTATGGAATATGCATCATAATAAAACTCGAAAAAGTATGAAAGATAAACTGTTCAAAGATTTAAAATCTCTCGTGAGAGTCAATACACCGTTATTACTACTAAAAGTCTACGACACTGGGAGCTTTGAATTCCAAGTGATACGAACAGTATTGATTTCTAGACTTTATTCGACGTGGGTAAATAAATTCAAGAAATTATACGAAAAAGAAAGTCGCGAATTGAGAAGAGAACCTCAAGTAAACCTCTAGAAGAGACGCCATTAATGGGCAATAATATAGAGAATTTCGTTGCTGACGTGAAGACGAAGCTTGTTGTCATACCCAAAAATGTTGTGTATAACGTCAGTCAATCAGTTTTTGGAGAATAACTGCGTGAAAACCGCACTTTAAAATTTCGAGCGAAAAAAAGACATAGTCATTTGTGCAGTCGATGAATACTATGACACAACAATGCCAGTAATAAGTGCCATTTGCTTACTGTTTCCCCATCTTTGTATCTGTCTTCACGAACATCAGTCCACATTAGGATGAAAAATTAGAAATACTTGCAAAAACCTTGTGATCGGTGTAGCAAAATCAGGAAAAATGGGAACGAATTCTTTGCAGTGTTACATCCGAAACATCTTCTCACTATTTCCAGAAAATTATTCATTGATTTTGTCGGACTCTTGGCCTGGGCGTAATGACACCTCTGTCTTTAGGAGGACGACGAAAAGAAATTTGAGTTCCACCAGGAACTAATAGTGACATTCAATCTCTCGATAAAAAAATCAGTAGCGTAAAGAGCTCTTTGTCATTTCAGGTTTATCAGCGGAACAATATTGTTAAACTGTGATTGTTAAACTGTCACTTCTACGTTCTCAGTTTGCATAGCCAGATTTTACGCATTTGATCTAGTGTGCCTTGTATGCAGTTCAATATGTAGAACAACGCCACGACCATTGCTTATTCAATTAAAGTTCTGTCTAAATAAAATTAATAATGACTGTGAAGTGTCTGAATGCCTTATTTTTCTTTCATCAGGTGGGCCTCATGTAAGGAAAAAAAAATTTTTTTCGTCATCCAACAAACACTTCGCATTTTTGTGACTACAGGCAACAAGCAAGGGACTGTTTCATTCTTAGTAAAACGCACATGAATTATCATAAGAACGGTGCTAAAGAAGTTGTTATACTCATAAATATATTTAATGTAAATATATTTAATATATTAATGTAAATACAATTACTGTCAACAAATTGAAGTGCCGATTGATGGAAGGCGTCTGTAATGTAACGTCATACAACACTGCCTCGATTTTCTTTCTTCTACTAGTCACTTGAGTAGCAATTACATCTGTAACAGTTAAGCTGTCGATATGAATTTGTAAGTTATTAAGAAAATTGACGATTTGAGACATTTCACTTGAAGTTCGCATGTGTTCACTTTGGACTTGACGCTAGGCGGCGCTGCATGGTCTCCACTGACAACGAGAGCGTTACTTATGCCGCAGTTCTTGAAGGTTTAACAATAGTGTCTTCTCTCACTCTAGACTACGACTGTTTTATCCGCTGACACACTTGTTTGACTGTAGGTGGTTTTAAAGCTCCGTTCGGCGTGAATTCATGTTAGGTTTCATCCATCATCCATTTGTTCCTTTCCTCTCTAATGAACACTTCAAATGGTTTATTCATCGAGACATAAAGAGTTGCACTTGTGAAGGAGTCCTCCCATAATAACAGCAAACTCTGTATTTTCCTGTATTAGTTTCTATTTCATAAATTTTTTCAAATGACTGCCAGACTGATCTAGCTCAAGAAGAGAACTCTTCTTCGATAGAGCATCTTCCTTCTCTCTCACACACACTGTTAATCCATAATTTCAAACCAGCCTGGTCCGTCCAACCCCTGTCATGTACGTGAACAACAACACCTTGCGGTATTTCAGAAGCTTCTGGCATTGTTTTGCCCTTGAAAATGATCACTGGATTAAGTTTAGTATCGTCAGCACAGGGTGAAAGGACAACGGTGTAGTGTATTTTTTTTGTTCACTTGTTTTTATAGTTACATTTTTGGCACCTTTCATGGCAACAGTTCTGTTACTCTGTACATCAGATGTCAGGAGAGTTTCAGTTTCCTCCATATTCGCTATCTTGTTTAGTTCCACACCGGTTTTCTTTCGATGTTGAACAATAAAGCGATGTAAAGATAATATTTTCTTTTCATACTCTTGTGGCATTTTCAGAGATATTTTGGTTTTGGTTGTAATTCTGTAGCACCAACAAACTCCTTCCTTAAAGTCTGTTAGTTCCATTGTAACGCTAGGTTACGAACGTGTATTTGAATCATTTTTGAATTAACTCCAATCACATTTTGACGGTATCCTTGAATCCATTTCATTACATCATCTTTTAGTTTCTTCCATCTTGTATTCTGTTCTTTATGTGCACATTTAGCCTTCCACATTTTTTTCTGTTGCACTTTACAAGTCCGCTAATCTGGAACGCTTTTTTTCTGTTGGTGGACGGCCAAAATGTAGCTCACCTGCTCTACTTCCATGTTCTTTTCCTAGCTATAGTCCGTATTTTAAGAATACCTTTTATTTTTTCCATTACGAAATCGGCTACTAACAAAACTATTGTACTGCTACCGATAACACAGTCGCTTTCAATTCAGGTTCACTGGTATCGTAGACTGCAGTGACATATCATACGCTAGACACTATACAGTGTTCTGGGTTTGTGATGGTGGGGTGGGAGGGAGACAATCTTAGCTAGCTTGTGAATCCCCGCAACTCATGTTCGTCGCATCGCTGCAGTGCTGCTACCATTTGAATCCAGTGTTCCCAGATAGAGATAGCTTTCCGGCGGTATCGAATATATGTCCACTTTTAAGACTGGCAGGAATTTTAAATCGAACGCTGGAAATTTTTATATGAATTTCGAATATAAGATGCACCGGAATTTTGGAGAAAATCTTATAAGTCCATAAAATGCAGTATACAAACAGCTGTTATTTTTCTTCGTGCTGGAAAATTCAGTAAATTTAACAGTTTTAAAAAAAATACTTCAGCTCACTTTAGCAACTAACATTTCGACAGTGAATATCTTTCGGTGTATTCTTCTAGTGTGAAAAATTTCAGGGAAGGTTGTAAGTAGGCGGTTTAGTTTTTTATGTTGGTAACGCCATGTAGCGCTCTATATGAAAATCACTGACTGTGCTATGTGAGGTCTGTGGTTAGTTTGCATTGTTGGAGTATATGCTATTGTAGTGTTGGGCAGTTGGCTGTTAACAGCGCGTAGCGTTGCGCAGTTGGAGGTGAGCCGCCAGCAGTGGTGGATGTGGAGATGTGGGGAGAGAAACGGCGGAGTTTTGAGAGCGGATGATCTGGACGTGTGTCCAACAGAGACAGTAAATTTGTAAGACTGGATGTCATGAATTGCTATATATATTATGACTTTTGAACACTATTAAGGTAAATACATTGTTTGTTCTCTATCAAAATCTTTCATTTGCTAACTATGCCTATCACTAGTTAGTGTCTTCAGTAGTTTGAATCTTTTATTTAGCTGGCAATAGCGACGCTCGCTGTATTGTAGCAGTTCGAGTAACGAAGATTTTTGTGAGGTAAGTGATTCATGAAAGGTATAGGTTATTGTTAGTCAGGGCCATTCTTTTGTAGGGATTTTTGAAAGTCAGATTGCGTTGCGCTAAAAATATTGTGTGCAGTTTAGTGTTGATCAGAATAGGTAAAGAGCGAAATGTCTGAGTACGTTCAGTTCTGCTCAGCTGTTTGAAAATCAAATAATGGAAGAGGTTTATCAGCACAGTAATTCATTGATTTTTCTAAGGAGACGTTTCAAGGTGTCGACTTGTTGGACTGGACCTTTCTCTTGGAAGGGTTCTGAGAAAATGCGATGCATCTGAAGAGAAATGGCGTACTACAAGCCAGTGCGACGAATGTTTGAATATTCCTCCAGCGTTTGGAGTCCTTGTCAAGTAGGCATGGCAACAGATTTCGAACGAATCCAGAGACTCGCTACTAGAATCTTTTAACAGGTTGGTCTAAGCCATACGAAAGACTAACAGAAATGTTCGGCGAACTTGAGCTTAAATTCGAAACCTTGTTAGAGAGAAGACGTAGTTCTTATTAAACAATGTTCTTTCCTTGATGTCCATTTTTATGTTGTTGTCCGTGGTAAACTAAGATCCCAAGTGCTTGAACTGGTGCACTCTCTTGCACCTCTTGCCATCTATCTCAAGAAATTCTTCCCGCTCTTGTCTTCTTCTTAATTGCATGAAGTCTGTTTCGTCTTGATTAACTTTGGGCCCTACCTCCTGAGCATAATTGTCCATTTTCTGGTACATTACTTTCAACTCATGCTTTGACTCACTTAGTAGCACTATGTCATCAACATATGCGAGACAATTGAAGTTACCGTCCATAAGTATTCCAGTCCACTCCTGTTGCCTGCACTCTTTTATTACTTTCTCTAACATGACATTGAACAGAACACATGAGAGAGCATCCCCTTGTCTGAGGCCTGTCTCAGTCTCGAATGTTTATGATGTGGCTCCTCGGAAACGTACTGCTGCCTTTGACCCTTCCATACAAGCTTGCACCATTCTCACTAGCTTCTCACTGATTCTGAAGTCACGCATTGCATTGTACAGGCTATTCCTGTGGATGCTGTCATACGCACGTTGAAAATCGAAGCACAGTCTAAAGCGACGGGAACACTTAACTCCATCTGAACAGGCTTCAGAAAGCCCAATGGTTTCGACCGATCGCCGTGTCATCCTCAGTAGAAGTTGTCACTGTATACGGGTACGGAAGGGCATGTGGTCAACGTGCCACTCTCCCGGCCGTTGTCAGCTTTCGTGACCGGAGTCGCTACTTCTCAGTCAACTAGCTCCTCAGTTGGCCTCACAAGTGCAGAGTGCACCCTGCTTGCCAATAGGCCTGCTTCCCAAAGGACCCATACGGTCACCCATCCAAGTGCTAACCAAGCCCAACAGCACGTAACTTCAGTGATGCGACGGGGACCGGTGTTACCACTGCGACTAGATCGTTGGCCAAAGGAACAGAAAACAAACTTGATAATACTGATACGTACCACCTATCATGCACTGTGCAGTGGCTTGCGGAATATTAATGCTGATGCATATGGAGAAACATCTACGTACGGACGGCAGCAGTGCCAACTGTTGGGGGTCAGATGCTTAAGTGAATCAGTTCGATTGCTAGCTGTAATGATTAATGAATATTGGCAGCACGCTAACAGAGAGAGGTTTCTGCCATAGCTGGTCTCGTAATGACGGGATATCCTTACTTCACCTCCGAGATATTCTGATTTTCTAATGTGGTTAATTTGGTTAATTTTTAGCTCCTCTGAAGCAAAAGGAGGGAAGGGGCAAGTTACACTTACAGTAAATTAACGTCCGCCCCGATAGCTGAATGGTTCCGGTCAGAGAGCTGGTTGGTCTCTGTAATAAAACAACTGAGTGAAAGGATCAACAACAAACTTGAACGGACGTCATGTGACGTCCGCACGACCAAACATAACGAACAAAAAGCAAAAAAAAAAAAAAAAAGAAAAGTGATGGACTGCCGTCCTAAAGGGGGTCGGGGGTTTTCTCCGCTCAGGGAGACGTGTTGCCCTCATCATCATTTCATCCCCATCTGGTGCGCAGGTCGACCAATGTGGCGTCGAATGTAATAAGACCTGCACCAAGGCGGCCGGACCTGCCTCATAAGGGATCTCCCGGTCAATTACGCCCAACACTCATTTCCATTTCATTTCCAGTACAATAATTTAACTTCTTTTTTGTATGTCCATAATTTTGGCAAGAAGTCTCTGGGACGACGGCTGTTTACTATTGTTACAAAATAAAACACCTCCAGCCGTCCTTATGATTTAATTTTATTTTGTTGCAACAATTTAACTTCTGTTCTTAGCTATAAAAAAAATCTGACTATGGAAGTGACGCGAAAACTTAAGATAACAAGGGAAATTTCAAGAGCTGGGACGGCCGGTGTGGCCGAGCGGTTCTAGGCGCTACAGTCTGGAGCCTCTCGACCGCTACGGCGCAGGTTCGAATCCTGCCTCAGGCATGGATGTGTGTGATGTCCTTGGGTTAGTTAGGTTTAAGTAGTTCTAAATTCTAGGGGACTGATGACCTCAGATGTTAAGGCCCTTAGTGCTCAGAGCCATTTTTTTTAAGGGCTGGCTGGAGTAAGTTGATAAGAAAATTAAGAACAAACTAAACAAAATCGTTCTCTTTATTGACAAATTCTCTGTCCATACGAACTTTAAAGCCATTTTCATAAATGCTAATGCCACCAGTACGTCACAACCGTTAGATCGGTGCATCATAATCAATTCTGTCCTAAAATGTGGTCAAACTTAATCTGAGGGAGGTGAAGAACATTGACCCTGAGATAAAGTTGCTCCTTGCCATAAAATTCGTTAGGAGACCATTACTTTGGATTAAGCGACATTGCTATTACGAATTGCTTCAACAAAGCTGGATTTTGTATCGGTGCGGGCAACTAAGACTTTGAACCAGAGAGTATTGATTCTGAAATTGGGCCTAGCAACAAGGAATGGGCTAAATTTCTTCGTCCCAAAGCAAGTATGTCAGCATTCACATTCGAAAACTTCGTAGAGGGATGACAATATTGTGCCAACTGCCGGAGAACACACGGATGAAGGTTTGCTGGTTAGGTCAGCACGTTCAGTGGCAGATGTGCTGCGACGATGGAAACGACCAGAAAATGGGTGCTTCGTTGAGGAAAAGTACTCTATCCAAAGCAACAACAAGCTAACACATATGGCAGAGACAGTCCATAGAGTTTTTGTAAGTATCAATGGGTAGCGATCACTCCACCTTTGACTTCCAACCTTGAGAAAAATGTCCAAAGTACAAAAATGAAAACAAAAACGGAGAAACCTGTCAAATGGTTCAAATGGCTCTGAGCATTATGGGACTTAACATCTGAGGTCATCAGTCTCCTAGAACTTAGAACTACTCAAACCCAACTAACCTAAGCACACCACACACATCCATGCCCGAGGCAGGACTCGAACCTGCGACCGCAGCGGTCGCGCTGTTCCAGACTGTAGCGCCTAGACCGATCGGCCACTTCGGTCGGCGAAACCTGTCAGATTTAAGTATCATTCTATATAATACTTTTTAGATAGTTATTAAATGTCCAACTGTTTTACTTAATTCCACGTACATTCTTTATATTCTCTGTGAGAGGAAGACGTAATTGCTACACCCTGAAGTTTATGAAAACCGTATGAGAGAAGGTACGTTAGAATATGTGTAAGTGAGGAATCCAGGACGTGAGAAAACTTGGTAATCGAGAAACAGCTTCTGCTCATTTCCGCTCTAGCTTTCCCTGTTGCACTGTGTACTCATATCGTTGGCGCAGATCGGAAACATTTCTTTTTGGACGACTGCTGATTTTTGTACACTGCTTTTACGTTTCGAGGACAAACCCGAGCGCCATCTGTTTCATTCACGAAGGACGACGCCGAACTCCGAGCTGACCACGTGTCAGCGCTGTCCTTCAAGAACGCGACGAGAAGTAGCTATTTAGAAAACGAGCCAAAAAACCTAGTATAGCTCGGGAAGCTGCGTCTCCGCCGTGCCACTCTGGTAATTTCGAGGACACTGCTATTCTACGAACATTAAGCGGCGAATGGACCCGTCCTGCAGGCTGCACGAATCCGAACAGCGGCGTGGAGATGGAAGCCGAATGGCCCATACCGGACTCTTTGCCAACGCTGATGAGCACCGCCGAGAACAAAGAGGCCGCGGCAGTACCGGAAACTGCGCATTGCCGAACACGCCGCAGCCGCGGCACGCCGGGTAATTCACTTTGATGTGACCGCACGGCCGGACACGCGCCTCCTCGCTTTTTGTGCGCCTCGCTCACCTCCCGGTCGCGGGAGTCCAAGGCGACAGGTGCCGCTACGCGCTGCAGGGCAGGCCCTGCTGCCACTGCGTGCCTCGTTCGGTCTGGCCTCCGGGCTCCAGCGCCAGCTTTCTGCTTGGCATCTCCTTAAACGCCTGCCAGCAAACTTTTTAACACCAATATATGTCCGGAAAGGGTGTGTTTCTGTATTACAACGAAAACAAATCCGACTCAGTTTCCTTTTTAATTATTTAGGAAGAGGAAGTTTCAAAGTCGCAGGACAAATTGTAGTGCTCCAAAAAGTCGAAGCGGTGTCGGATACGGAAGTAACATATGTCAGAGAGCTGAATGTAGCTTTAATTGCCTGGTCTAGGTGTCCGACTGCTATTGAGGTCAACTGCTAACACACCCTCACTTTCCAGAATGAGTCTCGGTCCGGCACACAGTTTTAATCTGCCAAGAAGTTTCACAGCCTCACTTTATTTTAGGCCCCCGTGTGGCGCAGCGCCTGAACCCGCACTCTCCCTGTTTTCCATTTCCGCCTCCCCTCCCTACCACTGCTATGTCACACGATGAGATTTCGTGGTTACATTTAAGTAGCTCCTTCCCTGATGGTCCCTTCTTGTCGTCTACCTGTTGTTCGGTCGTGTTGGAGACCCCGTGACCAGGCCTCGTGTGGTCGACCTCTGCTCACTCTGCCTACGTCGTGCCATCGAGCTGGAGACGACGTACACGTACTCATATCCCATCGTCCCCACCTTCTGTCTGCTTACAACGAACGATCAGTTCCCCATTTTCTGACGTTATCTGCTGATTTGGAGTCTTGTCTGTTCGTAAATAAAGTTTATATTTCCCTTTCATTTTCCACAAAAAATTGTGGTCACCGCGAGAAAGACAAAAAGAGTTGTTAGAGCAGTTGCCTGCAAGAGGCAAAGGGAAAAAAAGGGGAGCAGCCTCTTTGATTAATAATTAAAACGTCCCCAGTCCCGGGTTCGAGCCCCACCACTACTCCAATTCAGAATAAAAACCACCACTCACAGCAGCCGAAGACTTCCCACTTAACGAGTCACCTTCATTCTGCCAACAGCCTTGTCAAAAGGATAGAGGAGCGGATATCAGCTCAGGGCACTCTCTTGCCCTTGGGGTGGGAAACTGCCCCTCAAGGCGCAAGAATCAGCAGTGATCCACGAGGATGCACAGGGCAATGGAAATCGCTGTATTAAAGACAGAAAATATTTATCTACAGGACATGAGGCCTGTAATTGAAAAACTGTTATGATCATCTCTCCTTTGGTAAAAGATTCCGGACTAGTTCCCCGTTCGGATCTCCGGGAGGGGATTGCCAAGGCTGAAGTCACTACGAGAAAAAAAAAACGAATAACCAAAAAAAGGATAATGTTCTACAAGACGTGGCGTGGGATGCCAGAATTTTGAACGTTGTAGGGAAGCTACAAAATCTGAAAATTGAAATGCAAAGGCTCAATTCTGAAACAGTGACCGTGGAGAGAAACGGAAAGACCACATGAATTCCTGGTCAGATGAGTATATGGTAACATCAACAGCAGCAGAAAACAATGTCACGGGAATAGGATTTGTTTGAATGGAAATGAGGACAGAGAGTGATTTACTGTGAACAGTGCAGTGATAGGGTTCTTCTCATTAGTGTCGACAGAAAACTAATGCCGACAAAAATAGTTGATATACATGCCGACATCGCAGTCAGAAGATGAAAGGATAGAGAAAGTATATGAGGATAGTGAGAGGGCAATTCATTACATAAAGAAAGGTGAAAATATAACAGTCGTGGGGGATTTGAACGCTATTGTAGGGAAATGTGTTGAAGAAAAGGTTACGGCAGGGCGGTTGCTATATGTCTTGCCCCTCTAGGTGAAAACTGAGAAATGGCGCCCCCTCTTTTTTACTACAATCGGTCTTCCCAGAATCTCCAAGCCCTCCACCATCGCCAACATCCAAATGCATAACAATGGCAATCTCCTCATATAGACAGACACCAGATCAATTTTGTGTGCGGACATGATAAATGCAGTTACCTTATACTCATTTTATATGTGTTTAATGAAATACGAAACCTAGGCTGTGAATACGTAATTGGTTATTCACAGGAAATAATTGTAGAAGTAAAAACAACAGTACCACTCAGTACAACTAATGCTTGGCAATTTGCAGTGACAAAAAAATAAAAAAAAAGCCACAACATGATCGCAAGCCAGCTCGCATGGCCCGCTCCAGCGCTCGACCGGGATGAATCAAGGTCACGTTTCCGTTTCTTACTCAGTAGCGGCTGCTTTAGTTTTGAGATACGTAGAGACGTTTACTTTCGTCAAAGTTAAGACTTACAATGTAACTGTTCCGTATGGTTTTGATAACAATTTGGTGTTTTAATTTTTACACATTTACATTATTCCTCCTCATCTGCCCAATTTTTTCGATGTTTGATTTGAAATTAACATTTTCCACCCTTCGCCGCCCCTAAAATACTGCTGCCCTAGGAGGCCGCCTAGTGTTTGTTAATGGTGGAAACGACGGGTATGATAGTAAGAATGAGACAGGAAAAGGATTGAGTTCTGCAATAAATTTCAAATGGTAATAATGAATACTCTGTCCAGGAATCGTAGGAGGAGGATACTTGTAAAAGGCCGGGATATACAGGACGGTTTCAGTTAGATTAGATCATCGTCAGGGAGAGATTCCCAAATCGATATTGGATTGTCCGTCTACCCGACGGGAGGCACTCGTCACACGACATTTCATTTCATTGGATTGTAAGGCGTACCAAGGAGCAGATACTGATAGAGCTTAAAAATTGGTTTAAGAGCCTAGTAAGAAAGATTCAATACATAAAGAAGTGAGATAAGAAAGTGCTAAGGAAAGAGTAGATACGCTTGAAGTCCTCTGAGATTATAGATACTGCGATAAAGAATAGCTCAGAAGGCAGTTCAATTGAAGACAAATGGAGATCCCTAAAATGGGCAATCTTAGAAGTTGGACAGAAAACATAGGTACAAGAAATGTAACTTCCAAGAAGCACAGGTAAAAGAATAAATACTTCAGTCGATCGACGAAAGAAGGAAGTACAAAAATGTCCAGAGAAATGCAGGAATACTGAAAAACAAATCAGTTAGGAATGAAATAAGAAGGAAGTGCAGAAATCGAAAATCAAATCTTTTCTAAACGACTGACTCACTATGTTGAAAATGCAAAACAACCTTCGGTGAAATTAAATCGAGGATAACATTAGAAGCGCAGTGGGAATTCATCTGTTATGGGGGCTCTAGAAGGTGGAGGACTTAACGGATTACGTGATGAAAGAAGTAACCGGAGTCGATAGGGGAGAGGTAGGGAATCCAGTATTAGAATTAAGAAGAGGTGTGGAAGTCTTAAAAAGCAAATAAGGCAGAAGGGATAGATAACATTCAATTGGAATTTCTATAATCATTGGGGGAAGTGGCAACAAAATGACTATTCTCGTTGATGTGTAATCTGTATGAGACCATCAGCTTTCGGAAAAACATCGTCCACACAATTCCCAAGGTTGCAAGAGCCGACAAGAGCGAGAATTATGGCACAGTCAGCTTAACAGCACATGCAGCCAAGTTGCTGATGAGAATGATGTAAAGAAGAATGGAAAAGAAATTGAGGATGTGTTATATGACGATCAGTCTGGCTTTAGGAAAGGTTAAGGTACCAGGGACGCAGTTCTGACGTTGCTGTTGATAATGGAAGCGAGATCAAAGAAAAATGTAGACATGTTCATGGGATTTGTAGACCTGAGAAAACGTTCGACAATGTAAAATGGTGCAAGATGTTGGAAATCCTGAGAAAAATAGGTGTGAGATACAGGGAAAGACGGGTATATACAATAAGCACAAGAACCAGGAAGGAACAATAAAAGAGGAAGACCAAGGACGAAGTGCACGGACAGAGAAGGTTGTATGACAAGGATGTAGTCTTTCGTCGCTGCCGTTCAATCTGTATGTCGGAGAAACAATGACGGAAATATAATAAAGGTTCAAGAATTAGATTAAAATTCAAGGTTAAATGATATCAATGTTAAGATTACTGAATGAGGAATTCCACCTTATGCAAGATACCTTTGGAGTTTTTTTTACCCAGACATGTTTCAGCACCTTTGTGCTAGCTTCAGCAGGTAACTTTATTTACTTTCTGAAAAATTATTATTGCATATTAACGTTTAGAGAAAACATTTGGTACAAAATATTTACATTTGTGAATGAAGTGATTGTTGTCAAATATTATATACGATTGATTTGCAGTTCACAGTTGAGATCTGTATTGCTGGGCTGATGCATTGTACGTTGTTTATTGCAGTATGTCTAAACTTTTGGTTTTATGGCTTATTTGGCAAAAGAGTGGATGCAAGCATTAGTTTACAGACCTTACATGAAGCTATTGAATGTTTATATTGGTAGCTGAGCGTTTGCTACACAATCCACACCTTGTCAACAGCAATCAGCAAAACGTAATTTTTATTTTTATTTGTTATCCATTTCCGAACGAAAGTGAATAGGTATCGCGTTATTTTGGGTGTTACCTACAGCTTTGATTTGTGTTGTTAGTCTCCTTTGTTTGTGGTGTGGTAACACGCTGATTTCTTCCACTTCTGTCGTTTCACATGCATTTTCTGCGATTTTTCGAACTTGCACTGTGTTTTTGACGCCATTATGTGTTGTTGTGGCTGTGTAGCATTCATTTGTCTCGTGGCATGTTTGTTTCGGTGAGGTGCGCAAATTTGAAGTGGATATTCGCTGATGACATTGAATGGAATGAACAGGATGTGTATAGGTTACTCATTGAGAATAAACCGTTATCTGCAATGGGGCACTGTGCAAACGCTTTCCGGAAATATAGGAATATGGAATCTCCCTATTGCCTTTCACCCATGGTTCGCAAGAGTTTCGTACGAGCTATCCTTTCTAAACCAGCGTTGCCTAAAGCAAATTTTTTTCTATTCGAATCCAGAATCTGCTCGAGAGTTCTGCAACAAACATACGTTTAGGACGTTGGCAGTAATTTTGTGGGTCCCTTCTTTTATATTTCTTTTATACGGGAGTCAACTGCGCTTTTTTTACACTCCCTTGGGACTTCCCGTTGGACGATAGATTTAGACTAAGTACAAGCTACGTAAGGGACCAATATCGGAGAGTACTGTCTGTAAATATGAACTGACATTCTATCCGGACTTGGCGGCTTAATTGCTTTCAACTCTTCCAGTTACCTCTCTACGCCTGGAATGTCTACGTCATCCAGACAGAAGTCTCTCTATGGTCAAACTATGGTACGTTGTGTGATACGCCTCGCGTGAATGATTATTTTGAACTCGTAATTTAATACTATAGGGTTTTTTAACGTCTTCTACTGCTACACTAGATTGGCCAGCGAGTGACTGAAAAGAAGCGTCAGACTCATTTAGTGATTTTAGGTAGGACCAGAATTTTCTCAATTCTCGTACAAATCTTTTGCTACGGTATCACAATGAATTTTTTTATGTTTCTCGTATCTATCTTTTTATAAATGTACAAATTTCTAACAACTTTTGCCGGCGACGCTCTCGCTTTCTATTATGAGCCGAGGTGGCAACAGTCTGTTCCTGAGCATTTTCCGAATTTTGTTATTAAACCTCGATGGGTCTTTCCCGTCCTTAATCTACTTACTTAACACATACCTCACCAGGGTGCGATTTATAGTCAATTTAAACATTGCCCATAATTCCTCTGCATCCTTCGCATTGTAGGTTGTTAAGAAATGCTCGTCTGCTGTTTCCAACACAAAAACTCACCTAGCATTCTTGATGATTTATTGACTTTGTAACCATCGTCGCCAGATTGACATCACAAATCACTAATCCCCTCTCTATACTGACATTGTCGATAAGATAAGGCCTTTTTGTAACTAGAATGAGTAAAAGATTTCCATTGTGTGTGGTTTGTCACCTAGCTGCTCAAGACAGTTTTAGTTCAAGATCTAATAAAATCGTTAATTTTTTATATAGAAGGCTGGAATATGTTGGTCATGTCAAGAAGAGGATGGGCACCAGGTTGAGGAAGTTGAAACAAAGTTTGAGAGAAAAGAAGCTTTCTGACGGTAAAACCATAAGAGGCAGGCTGACAGACAAAATGATTGATGAATTACAGCAGTATTATGGAATAGCCATTAGAAATAATACTGAGGATTTGTTGAAAATGAAGCAGGCAGGATGGCCCACCTTTTCCACAGGCTGTCGCCTGATGAAAAACCAGTACACCACCTTTGCTCTCCTGGATCTGATTCACGGTGCAATAACCGCAGTGCCCAGCACTCAGTTCACACTGCCATAAAATTCCATCCCAGCAGCAGTCATGGATATCATAAGACCTATTTACAGATACCTGGCAAATCTTGCATTACTGAAGAAGTGTCTGCGAGATCAGACTCAAAATCCCAATAAGTCGTTCAATAATCTTATATGGACTCGCTTACCAAAGGATGTTTTGGTTGGAATGAAAACACTAAAGTGGGGGTCAGTAATGCTGTTATTGCTTTTAATGATGGCAACATTGGTAGGGTGAAAGTGCTACAGCGTATGGGAATTAACCCTGGAGCAAACTGCATTAGGGCACTCGAACAGATGAACGAGGTTCGCATTGATAAACCAGAATATGTAGCACAGTTGGCCACCAAGGAGTCCAGAAAAAAGAAAAGAAGAAAAAACTTGGAAAAAGATCAAGAGAATGATATACAGTATGTTTCAGATTGCTTCTGAGCGACTAAAAATGAAAAATTAAACATATATTAAGTGAATTATAGTCTTTTGAAACTTTATAAGTCGTTGATGAAAATTTACATTTTCTGTTGCATTTTTCCCTAAATCTCAGAAACCACCTCGAGTAGAGTAGTCAAATTTTCATGGAGTAACAACATACATATCCTGAGTTTACTGAACTAAAATAGGAACATAATGTTATGTATAATTAAAATTATTTAAGATAACGTACAAAAAAGTACACAAAATTTTGAACCGCGTTATTAAAAAATCCTATTTCCGAAAGCAGTAGCTGAAATGCAATTAATGCAGTTCAGTAGACTCAGAACGTACAGTTTAATGTCCTGTAAAATTTTCATGTCAATGGCTACAGTGGATCTTGAAATACAGGGAAACCAAGTCACTAAATTTAACATTGTCGGGATAGGGCGTTCAGACTCCTCTTAAGTTGTTACGAATGCTTCTTTAGAATTTTGACAATCGAAGTGTCTTTGCTTTGTACGCTGTCTGATTCTCCTCCCTGCATACTGACGGTGAGCGTCCATATCAATTAAATTTTATTTTAAATTATTCTCCTTCCATGTTCTCATTTTCTTGAGTTTAATTTATTTGGTTCAAATTTATTACCTTATTGAAATGTTTTCCTTAGCTTACAACATTTGACAAACTAGAAGCACAAAGACTGCCACTACCTTCTCTACAGATGTTATTTTTACACTTCATACATATTTTTCCTACGTTTGTTGTATTGACAATATTTGCGCCTTATGATACAGCTAAATGATACAGCTAAATGGTTCAGCTGTGAGATCTTTTTGCACACTACATCTGGGCATCGCATCAGCTGTTTTATTTGGAAGATTAGAGATCTAAATTTGAAACGCCATTAATGATCTTGCCATTTATTCTAGTAGATCTCCAAGAAACAAACGCCTTTTATCTATTCTTCCACTATGGTTCATCGAATATTGGGCAGAAAATAATATTGCACGGTTCATTGTTGCGACTTCCATCATATTCATCCATAATGCAAATGGCCATACCTCTTTTTTTGTCTCTTGCAGATGTAATATTGAACCCTTTGATCCACTGCATGTACTCTACACTTTGTGGAGCTATAGAACTTTATTGTACCTGGTTTCTTTTTTTGCATGAATTTGATCTATGTCTTTGTCGTGATGCATTGTGCTAATGAGAACTATTGATTTTTCTTCTTCTTTTTGGGAATGTAACTCACCTTTCTGATTTCACCTCCAAAGGCAAATAACAAGAAATGCATTGCTCTTGAGGCGTGCATTTCATTGTGGTTTTTTTTTTTTTTTTTTTTTTTTTTTTTTTTTTTTTTTTTTTTTTTTTTTTGCTGTCCCAGCCGCTGTAATTTGCCGCTGTCAGCTGAATACCAATGAAGAAGTGGTCAATAGTAATAATTCTGGATGATCTTTCTATGCTTTTAGCAAGACCTTTGGCCACATTCAATCCAAGGATTTTCTGAATAAGTTCTTGCGGCTTCCACCATATGCACACAATTCCGTCTAAAGAATATACACCTGCCGGAGTGGCCGTGCGGTTCTAGGCGCTTCAGTCTTGAGCCGAGCGACCGCTACGGTCGCAGGTTCGAATCCTGCTTCGGGCATGGATGTGTGTGATGTCCTTAGGTTAGTTAGGTTTAATTAGTTCTAAGTTCTAGGCGACTGATGACCTCAGAAGTTAAGTCGCTTAGTCCTCAGAGCCATTTGAACCAAAGCAAATACAGATGTAGCATTACATAACCAAAATATCTTTATGCTATGACTGGCTTGTTTAGTGTGCATATACTGGAAAAAAAGCTGCATCTTACACGGGATGAGAGTAACAGTTCCTCGGCTGTGAGCGATTCATTATGAATCTTTCTGTTTCTACACTTGTCAAGAAACAATTTCCATACATTGCGGACAGCTACAAGTTTGTCGTCTACAGATCGAGCTCTACGGGAGCACCTATCGTCGAATCTTATTATTCTCCTCATATCCTCGTATCTATTTACTATACAATGCTGCCTTATACACAGGATTTGCCTCTTAGATGAAGAAAATTTGGGGCATCGAACTCTTCTCACTCCAGCAAGCTGTAGAAGTCCACGAAATCCTCCATTTCAACAAGTGAAACGTGTTACCAGGTTAAGTAGCCCCTCTTGTGCCTTCTACATTTGTGCTGTTGATGACTTACTGTTTCCTTGGAGATGAAATAGTCCCAGGCATCCTTTGGTTTACAATTTTTCAACCACGAACTGGACCAGTTGCCTTCTTTTTGATAACGTGAACAGGCTTACAAGTAGTTGTAGAACCATCTAAATTTCAAATGGTTCCATTACGACTATTGTATGTGCTGGCACCTCTTGAACTGTTGGTGTAGAACTCTGATGAAGTAATACCATTTGAAGTATTTGCAGTATTCCAGATCAGTAGGTTCAAAGTCAGATTCTTCACTTCTAACTACATAAAAACTTCCTTCTTTCCATGAATGAGATTCTTCAAACCATTGAGTGACTAGACTTTTAGCATTGGCTACAGCTTCATGCAATGACTCTCTCATTTTCCTTGAAGAAGTCATACAAAGTAATTGTAACTCAAAGAATGGCTGACGCTAATCTAACAATACCGGCTTTGGGGCAACAAACGAACTAAACTAACAACGATGGTCAGAGTAGCAGGGAAGAAGAATGATACTGTGCGACAATAAAGAATGCGACTGAAAAAAGCTCAAATGTATACCGTCATCTCTAATAGATAAATGTAATTTCTGCTATTTTTGGTCTTATATTACTACTAGTGCTGCTACACCGAGGTGACAAAAGTCAGGGGCTATCTGCTAATGTCGTGTCGTCTTAGTGGAGCAACTCGACTTGGCATGGACTCAACAAGTCGTTGGAAGTACCCTGAAGAAACATTGAGCCATGCTGCCTCTTTAGCTGTTCATAATTGCGAAAGTGTCGCCGGTGCAGAATATTGCACACGAACTGACTTTTCTGTTATGTCCCTTAAATGTTCGATGGGATTCACGTGGGGCGATCTGGGTAGCCAAATCATTCGCTCGAATTGTCCAGAATGTTCTTCAAACCAATCGTGAAGAATTGTGACCCGGTACCCGACATCCTTGTCCATGAATAGCAGCAAATGATCTCAAAGTAGCCGAACGTAACATTTCCAGTCAGTGATCAGGTTATTTGGACTAGAGAATCCGGTCGGTTCCATATAAACTCAGCCCTCGCCATTATTGAGTCACCACAAGTTCGCACAGTGCCTTGTTGATAATCTGGGTCCATGGTTTCGTGGGGCATGCGCCACATTCAAACCCTATCATCTGAAATCGGGACTCATCTGACTAGGCAACGGTTTTCCAGTCGTCTTGGATCCAACAGGTCACGAGCCCAGGAGAGGAGCTACAGGCGAAGTCGTGATGTTAGTGAAGATATTCGCGTCGTACCTCTAAAATTGATTTCTGCCGTTCTTTCACGCAATGCTGCTTATCTGTTATTACTGTATTGTATTAAACCGAGGACCTAGAAACGACGGAGAGGCTTCTTCCCGCCGTAGACCTCAGTGTTTTACAACCCCACAACAGGCAACAGGCCACAGCAGTCCACCCACCCCACCGCCGTACTACACCGAACCCAGGATAATTGTGCGATTCGGCCCCCAGTGGAACCCCCACCCACCCCCCCCTTTCCGCTCTCCCCGGGAGAGTTTCATACCATATCACACGAGTATAGCCCCTAATGTTTGCGTGGTAGAATAACTATGGTGTATGCGTACGTGGAACGGTGTCTGCGCAGCAATCGCCGACACAGTGTAACAGACGCGAAATAAGGGGAACCAGCCCGCATTCGCCGAGATAGATGGAAAACCGCCTTAAAAACCATCCACAGGATGGCCGCACACGGGACCTCGACACTAATCCGCCGGGCGGATTCGTGTCGGGGACCGGCACGCCTTCCCGTTCCGTAAGCAGCGCATTAGACCGCGCGGCTAGCCGGGCAGGCCAATCTATTAGTACTGACAACTCTACGCAAACGCCGCCGTTCTCGGGAGTGAAGTTTAGGTCGTCGGTCGCTACGTTGTCTGTAGAGAGAGAAAATGCCTGGAATTTTGTATTTTCGGCACATTCTTGGTACTGTGGATCACGACACATTGAATTCCCTAACGAGTTCTCAAAAGGAATTTCCCAAGCATCTAGCTCCAACTACTATTCCGCTTTCAAAGTCTGTTAATTCCCCATAATCACGTCGGAGACCATTCGCGTGAATCACCTGAGTACAGATGACAGCTCCTCCAAATCAATGCCCTTTTGTACCTAGTGTATTCGAACAGTACTTAGAACTGCAGTTAAACACAACATGCCCTTCGAACTAATTGCTTGGGCATGTAAATTTCATTCCTGTTCGTACAATGTAGCGACCAACCGCGAGGTTAAATCTATTGAAAACGCGTTCACCCGGTAAAACCTTTTGGCAGAGGCCCTACCGATGGTAGCAGACTCGCGTAGATGGCCTGACCACCAAGGCCACCTGACCTCACGTGTTTGGATTTTCCTCTGGAGGCATATGAAGCAGCTGGTGTATGAAACAGAAGAAGACGTCGTCTCTAAAATTGCCGCCGCTGCTGGTATCATTACAGAAATGCCAGGAATCTTTGAACGGACACGAAAATCAATGGTCCGACGATGTACTGCCTGCATACAGGCCAATGGTCGCGCGTTCGAGCAGTTTCTGTGAATGCCATTTCTGGAATTAGCTTGCTCAGTTAGCCTCTGTGTTAATCGTCACCGGCCGCGGTGGCCATGCGGTTCTAGGTGCTTCATTCCGTAACCGCGCTGCTGCTACGGTCACAGGTTCGAATCCTCCCTTGGGCATGGATGTGTGTGATGTCCTTAGGTTAGTTAGGTCTAAGTAGTTCTAAGTACTAGGGCACTGATGACTTCAGATGTTAAGTCCCATAGTGCTCAGAGCCACTTGAACCATTTTTTTGTTAATCGCCTCTAGCCTCAGAAATTTCCATCACGGACCATATGTGCCGTAACTAAATATACTTGTTTTGATATCCACTACCTCCTTTATTAATCTTAACGAATAGTTTCGTTACCTGTGTTTATAATACAATTCAAAGAGTGCAATACACACAAAAAGTCATAACCAGGAACACAATGCGCTTCTCTTTAGTATGACGCTAAAACAAGTATGGAAGATTCAAATCACCCCATAAGAAAATAATAAAGTGCAGTCTTTTATCTGTGGCTAACATTTTCTCAGGCCGAGATTGATCGTTGGTATCATTACAGAAATGCCAGGAATCTTTGAACGGACACGAAAATCAATGGTCCGACGATGTACTGCCTGCATACAGGCCAATGGTCGCGCGTTCGAGCAGTTTCTGTGAATGCCATTTCTGGAATTAGCTTGCTCAGTTAGCCTCTGTGTTAATCGTCACCGGCCGCGGCGGCCATGCGGTTCTAGGTGCTTCATTCCGTAACCGCGCTGCTGCTACGGTCACAGGTTCGAATCCTCCCTTGAGCATGGATGTGTGTGATGTCCTTAGGTTAGTTAGGTCTAAGTAGTTCTAAGTACTAGGGCACTGATGACTTCAGATGTTAAGTCCCATAGTGCTCAGAGCCACTTGAACCATTTTTTTGTTAATCGCCTCTAGCCTCAGAAATTTCCATCACGGACCATATGTGCCGTAACTAAATATACTTGTTTTGATATCCACTACCTCCTTTATTAATCTTAACGAATAGTTTCGTTACCTGTGTTTATAATACAATTCAAAGAGTGCAATACACACAAAAAGTCATACCCAGGAACACAATGCGCTTCTCTTTAGTATGACGCTAAAACAAGTATGGAAGATTCAAATCACCCCATAAGAAAATAATAAAGTGCAGTCTTTTATCTGTGGCTAACATTTTCTCAGGCCGAGATTAATCGTTGAATTATTACTTGACCATTAAAAACGCTACAAATAGAATTACTACCCACGATGGAAGGGGAAGCGTATGAGATATGACAGACCATTAGTCTCCCATTCAAAACCTGACTAAATACTTTTAATTCTGTCCTAGGAAAATTCTTCCGTGGCCCTAATAGTCGCTTACACTGAAGGGAAAGGAGGGTGGGGGAGGGGGGGGGGGAGTGAGGGGGGAGAAGGGGAAGTGTTGTGCATCCGCGTCTGTGGATCGTGTAAACTTCGTGTTCTGTCTGTTCGTATTTTAACTGTTTGTGTATTGTACTTTCGAGGCGTATGTGGGGCTCCGAAAACACAAAGTTTACACAATATTCAACATTCGCGCTTACAAGACTTTTCGGAACCCACTTCTTTCGTGGATGGATTACATTTCTAATTCTTCCAACAAATTTCAGTCTGGCATATGCCTCTCTTATAATTATTTTGGTATGGTAATTGCACCTTTGGTCGCTCCTGGCGGCTACTCCTAGGTAGTGATTTATTGCTAATAGCGTAATCGATCGGTAATTGATATGTATTTCAAGTTTTCGCTGCGAAAAGACTGATCCATTAAATTTCGGGCGTGCAGCAACATAAATTATTTTTTCTTCTTGTTTAGGAGAAGAAATAGGATTTATAAGTCTGCACGCCTGAAATTTATTGGATCGGTAACTGACATCTTCGTTTATTTGTACGCAATATGTTACGTTTAGTCACGCTTAGAGTCAACTGCCATTCCTTGCGCCAGACATCAATCCTCCGCAGGGCTTCCAGCGTCTAGCTGCAGCCTACTGGCGTTACTACCCCCGGATACTAAAGTGCATCGTGTGCGAACAGTGTTCTGGAACTACCGACGTTATCCAGTAGACGCTAAATACGTATACAGTGTAAACAGTGACGGCCAATGATACTCATTTTGAATACTCCCTTTGATACTTTTATTTATGCATTTATTTTACCTGGCAAGATTAGGGCCTTCAGGCCCTCTCTTACACCTAACCAGGCATACTCAGGTTGAACGAGTTACAGTTTCTACTTAACATTAAGGACATATAGCCTATTATGCTGTATTGATGTTAAAGAAAAAAATAGATATTATAACAGTAGTATAATGATAATTATAATAATTATAACAATCAATAATAATAATAATAATAATAATAATAGTAATAATAATAATAATAATAATAATAATAGTAATAATAATAATAATAATGACTATGTATATGAAAGTAAACATACTTTTCTTTTCTGAATGTCAGTCCCATTGTTAGTTGGGAATTTTCTCGTTATGTTCTTGCAGCTTGTGAGTTATTCTCATCGAGCAGAGACATAAGACGATAGAATGGGGTGAAAGAGATATATAAGAGGTAGATAGGTTAGAGGAAGAGAAATAGAACGGTAAAATTCGAAGCTGTGATGGAGAGGAGAAAGAAAGAGATGGGAGGGGCACAAGAATGGTGGTTATACCGTCCCTAATATGTAAGCTTTGAGTTCCCTCTTGAATGTTGAGTAGTTCTGGATAAGACGCAGATCACAGGGGAGCACGTTCCATAGTCGTATGGCTGAGATGGAGAATGACACGGAGAAAGATTTTGTGTTATGTAAAGGTACAGCCAAGATGATAGACGTATCTGATCTGGTGTTGCGATTGTGGAATGACGATAGGTGTTTAATGTGAGAAGATAAGTATTGGGGGCACCAGTGGCTAAGAAATCGATGAAGTAAGCACATCGTGTGGAGATCGCGTGCCGTATGTGGGCGTATCCAACCTAGCTGGGAGTATGAAGGACTGATATGATCATACAACCGAATATTGCACACATATCTAACGCAAGCATTCATCACTAGCTCGAGGCATCTAGAATTTTCACTATTTGTGCCGTGTTGAACTACATCGCAGTAGTAAAGATTAGGCAAGACTAGTGTTTGGACTAATTTTTGTTTAACATGGGTTGGAAATATTTTTCTAAACTTTTGAATTGCATGTAGGGAGGAGAGCGATTTCCGGCAAGCTGTGACTGTTTGTTCTTCCCAGTTTAGGTGTTCATCCAAGATTATTCCAAGGTCTTTTACTGTTTTTTGGTATGGTAGTTGGGTACCATTGAGGAGTATTTTAGGGACTGTTTCGCGAAAGTACCGGCTGATTAACTTTGGATGAGATATAAGTATGACCTGGGATTTCTTGGGGTTTAGTTTCAGACCTAGGTTCTGTGCCCATCGAGAAACAGAACAAAGATCTGCGTTCATACTCGCTACTGCGCCAGCAATGTTTTTGGGGCTTGCACTTATGTACAGTTGGATGTCGTCGGCATAAAGATGGTAGTTGCAGGAGTGAATCACTGAAGAAATATCATTAATGTACAGTGAGAAGAGTAGTGGACCAAGGACGGAGCCTTGGGGAACTCCAGAGCGCACGCTTTTCCATGATGACTTTTCCGACCCACAAATGACTTGTTGACTTCTGTTTTTGAGGTAGCTGTCGAACCATTGTATTGCGCTGTTTGAGAAATTCAGCTGTTTCATTTTAATTAGTAATATATCGAAGTCAACTGTGTCAAAAGCTTTACGTTTCCCCCGACGTGTTGAATTCTACCTGCAGAGAATTTCTGCGTCAAGTCATCTAAATATCCCTCAATATACTATTTTTGGTTGAATTAGTTACTTGTTCGTCAAGTTGATATTAATTTATTGAAAATAAAAAAAAAATTCTTAAAAGACAAGAATTTCAAACGAAGTGGTATTTTTTAATGACTTTATAATGTCGTCAGCTGCCATTCTCTTTATTTCATTTTGTGTTTTCGTTCACGACTTGAGTGTGCTTCATGGTGTTTTGGCCACATGCGTATAGACATTGTTTTCTAAGGAAGACATTCATTTTAAAAATGGTCCAGCACTCTTTAGACCTGTTATATAGTACAACTCACGGCTCCCTATTTTGCAGACCCAAATCGAATTATTATTATTATTATTATTATTATTATTATTTGCTTTTTCAATCTTCCAACTGGTTTGACTCAGCCTAGCACGAAATTCTTTCCTGTGCCAACCTTTTCATTTCAGAGCAGCAACTGCAACGTACGTCCTCAATTACTTGCTCTTTGTATTACAATCTCTGTCTCCCTCTAAAGTTTTTACAGCTCCCTCTGGTACCATAGAAATTATTCCCTGATGTCTTAACAGATGCCCTACCGCTTTATCCCTTCTTCGTTGTTTTCCATACATTCCTTTCCCTGCCTGTTCTGAGGAGAATCTCCCCACTCTCACCTTATCAGTTCACACAATTTTCGTCTTTCGTCTGTAATACCACATTTCAAATGCTTCGATTCTCTTCTATCCCGGTTTCTCCATAGCCCGTATTTCACTACTGTATCATGCTGTGCTCCAAACGTACATTCTGAGAAATCTCTTCCTCAAGTAAAGACCTAAGTTTGATACCAAGTAGACATCTCTTGCCAAGGAATGATCTCTTTTTATCTCCTCCTTGCTCCGTCCATCATGGGTTGTTTCGCTGTCATGGTAATTTTGCTGCTTAGATAGCAGTCTTCTGTAGCACTACATTTTAAATGCTTCGATTCTCTTCTATTCTGGTTTCTTCACAGCCCGTGTTTCACTACCGTACGATGCTGTGCTCAAAACGTACATTCTAAGAAATCTCTTCCTCAGGTGAATGCCTAAGTTTGATATTAATAGACTTCTCTTGCACAGGAATGACCACATTTTATGTCCTCCTTGCCCCGTCCATCATGGATTATTTCGCCTGTCATGGGTTGTTTTGCTGCCTAGGTAGCAGAATTCCTTATTTTCGTCTACTTCGTGATCTCCAGTTCCGATGCTTTCTTCCTATCCTCACTTCCGCTGCTTCTCATTACGTTCGCCTTTCTTCCCCCCACTCCGTCCCTCTCCTTCTTCCCCCTCACTCTGTTCATGTCCCCCTCTGTTCGTCTACTCCCCTTTCTCTTTCCTTTTCCTCCTCCACATCTATCTACTCATCTCCTCGTCCCCCTCTCTCTGTCCATCTCTTCCTCCCCATGTCTCATGTATCTCCTCCTCTCCCCTCTTAATGTCTATTTACCCTCCTTCACTCTCTGTGCACCTTCTCCTCCCTCCCCTTCTCTCTCCATCACACGCACTCCAATAGAAAGTTGGTGGTTATTACCCTCTGAGTATTTCTCTCCAAATCGTAACTAATATGTGTTCCAGTGTTTAGGATAAGCTCTTTTCCCAAGGCTTTACCCACGTACGCATACGTCAAATATATCTCACATATACAGGGTGTTTCAAAAAGAATGTATGTATTTTGAATGCACATATTTATTAAACTTTAAGACATACGAATATGAAACTTAATACACATATTTACGAACCTCTCAAGTTCAGATTACAGATGTTCAGTATGTCCTCCAACAGCGACATGAACGATATCACATCGACACTCAGATTCCTCCCGCACTTGGGCAAGCATGTCCGTCACTGATGTTATGGCAGGATGGATCCGGTTCTTCAACGCTTCCAGGTCGTGTGGGAGTGGTGGTAAATAAACGTTGTCTTTAAAGAATCCTCACAGGAAGAAGTCAAAGGGTGTCAAATCCGGTGACCGTGGAGCCCCCCTGAGACATGCTAAGTCGTCAGCTCCTTGACGACCAGTCCAACGGTTCTGTAGAGTTTCATTCAGATATTCACGCACTTGGCAACTCCAGTGAGGGGGTGCCCCGTCTTGTTGAAAAATGCATCGGAGAATCAATTTCGTTCCTCAGCCTGAAACGTCTTTGCACTGTAATCACGTAATTGCACTTCGCAAACTCGAGAACACAAAATGATTTCTGCTGCGGAGTAGCCATTTTAAACATGTGGCGGTTACCAAGTAAAATAGAAGACAACTGACATCTAGCGGCTATAATATAAACTAGACTAGGTATTCGTATCTCCAATAGCCGAGTCGAGGCGCAGCGATCGATAGTTTGTACAAAATAATACTTTGTAACCACGTATATTCTTTTTGAAACTCCCTGTATTTAACATATTCCACACGTATTTATACACATATTTCTTCTGTATCGGCAGCGAATTTCGCTCTGCAGTTTCACTTCTACGCAGTTCAATGTTTGTGACGTCGTAGCTTCTGAACTGTGTGCGGTACAGTGATATATTTTTGTAGATACATTCAGCGGTATACGTTGATACCGTCTGCCAAAAGTCATCAGCAAAGAAGTAATAAATTTAAACGGCTTACATGATGGTGCAGTTTTTCATGCATCTTACCTTTTGAGATGTCATATTTGTTGAACTATGTGTCGCACAGTGATATAATTTTGCTGGTACATTCAGTGATGCATGTGAATGTCTACAAAATATGTCGCAAATAGTGAAGTGATAAACTGTTATGTCATCCTTCATTCGACAGTTTTACTGCATGAACATCGAAAAAGTAAAAAGTAAACTATTTCCTTTTCATCATTTTATGCGGGTTGTCAGCGAGAAACAGTTTCGTAAAGGTTTGAAATTATGTGTAAAGTTTGTTGCAAGTCACTAAGCGCACTCATTCGCAGATGCTGAAATCTGTGTATATTGTCCACGCGCCTGTCTGCGAGGCATAGTTACAGTCCGACTCAGTACACACAATGAAATTCGCGAAGACTTTATGTCTCGGTATCGACTTGCCCCCAGTTTACCATCGTTGCCAGCTACGCAGTGCAATTCGATGCAACGTCTCACGTTGATAGGTTGGCTTCCAAATTTGACAATTTTGCACTGTCCGTCGATAACCGTGTCAATATCAGTTTGTGACTTCTTTGTGGTGCGTCGTTATGTCTTAGTGTGTGTTTCATATTAGGTAACGAGGCGCCACGCACTATTCCAAACCTCCAGAGAATAGTGCAGCTCTTCAGGCGAAGTGTGAGCTGTGGCGGCAACGCGATACTGAATCGGGCGGGACAGAACTGGCAGAAGCTGTCAGTCATTGCTTTATCTCATTGTCTGAATGCCGTAATGCTTTAAGTTGCTCCAGGCCATGATTACTGACTGAATTTAATGTTTAGTGATTGTCAGTTAAAGAAAAGACAGGTAGATATTACGAGGCGCATTGAGTGTAATTATCATTCCAGAATTTGTCAACAAATTTAGTTCCACGACAGGACGTATATTCTATGTAAGCATGTTTGTGTTATTGTGAGGCACTTAAATGGAACTTAGTGCAATCGAAATTTCTGCTCATTTGAAGTATGGTCGCAATCTAACGTAACAGTCGCGACGCTTCGTCTCGTTTTTGTTCCCTCAGCGATAATAGCACTCCAGGCAGCCAACAAGCCACACTTCTGAATACGGCATCGGATGAGTGCGAACACCAACATTTGTATTGATTTGTAACACAGTTTTTACATAGGCACTGTATGTAACGCCATAAAAATCGACGATAACAAACAAATTACACCACATTTGTGATTATATGGTTTCGTAACAACCCTGGGAGATATGTAATGATGCATTACAAGACAGTTTATTTACGATTCTCCTGGAACGTACTGGCATTTACTGAATAATATTCTTTTAACAACAAAAGACTGCTGTTAAACACCAGAACACATGATGCTTTACAGGGACCCAGCAAAGCAGAGTTTCTCCGCAACGCTTTCAGACAAAACAGTGGATGTGGAATGTAATACCTACATTATTTAACATATCATATAAGTCACTACAGCTGTAGCTTTAGAAGAAACCACTCAGACGTGATAATAAATCGCCATTAGCATCTAGAACTGTTTCCCAGCAAAGAATAAACCAATTCCATCAATTGTTGCTAAATCTGAGCCTCAAACGGCAAGAATCTTCTACAGTCTACCCAGTCCGTTTTGAAGCAAAAGTAATTACATATACAAAAATATACGTGTATTAAAATTTTCAGTGAAGTGTAAGAAAGGGCAAATGATTGGACTCCATAAAACATTTTAAATGTCAAGGAAAGTGCCTACTATAATAACAACAGATAGCAACAGAAATATATACTTCTCATACATGAAGTTCTTTTATATTCTCTCGCTTTCAGAGGGTAAGCTACAAATAAAGACACATTCGAAAGTATTTCTTTGTGAATGAGTTGTAGCTACAACTTAAGTCACTGAATCAGTGCTTCGACTGTTTTTACATGTATTTCACGAGAATTCATACTAACACATGGAACGCAAAATGTAACAGCTGTTCAGTTCCTTAAGTAAAAGTAAATAAAAACATACATCCTTACGACGCATATGAGTGTTTGCTTTCTTGGAGCGCTAGTGTCGCTCGAGCTGTCAAAAACCGTAGTAACAACTTTCGCACCAGAGTGTCGTTGACTGTATTTATTAGACTGTGGTGTGGTATGCGTTGTGGGAGTGACATTTATTCTTTGATTGTGTTTTTTATTCTTTGAAATTAATATTCGTCTGGAGTGGCGAAACTTTTCCTATTGTGGGAATTAGCCGCGGGTAAGCAGTCATTAGGGCATCAATAAGACTGTAAATAATTAAATGTTGCTCATAACTGGGAATTTTTCTTTTAGACCATTTCTTGTTGGACGCTTCATCCGACCCAGAACTCTAAGAACTACAACGTCTGACAAAAATTTTAAATACACGCAAGGAAAGGACGAAACGAAATGAAACTTCACGGGTTGGAAGTGATTACAAAGCTGAGTTAAATTTACGAAGATCTTAGCAGTAAGAGCCCATTTATCATTATGACTTTGCACCTCCTCTGACCCGGATTCATGCCCTGATTCAGTTGGTTATATGAAGCCCTATCCTCTTCCAAGGCAAGCTGCCCCACAACTATTGTAACAAGTGTATCCTTGATAGTGGCACTGTGTCCAAGTTGACATCTGAGTTGGTACCACATATGTCCTACTGGAGGCACATCTGGAGATTTTGTTGACCACGAGAGTACCTCAACATTGCGCAGACAGGTCACAGAAACACATGCTATGTGTGAACGCTCATTGTCCTGTTAGAAAATGGCACCACGATGCTGTCGAATGAGATGTAACACATCTGCATGCAGGATGCCCATTAAGTACCTTCGAGCCGTCAGAGTTCCCTCAATCGCAACCAGTCGTGCCCTGAAATCATATCTACATCTACATCTACATTTATACTCTGCAAGCCACCCAATTGTTCCAGTCGCGTATGGTGCGCGGGAAGAACGACTGCTGGAAAGCCTCCGTGCACTCTCGTATCTCTCTACTTTTATATCCGTGATCTCCTCGGGAGGTATAATTAAGGGGAAGCAATATATTCGATACCTCATCCAGAAACGCACCCTCTCGAAACCTGGACAGCAAGCTACACCGCGATACAGAGGGCCTCTCTTGGAGAGCCTGCCACTTGAGTAAACATCTCCGTAACGCTATCACGCTTACCAAATAACCCTGTGACGAAACGCGCCACTCTTCTTTGGATCTTCTCTATCTCCTCTGTCAACCCGAACTGGTAGGGATTGCACACTGATGAGCAATACTCAAGTATAGGTCGAAGGCTTCCCACACCATGACGCCAGGTGTAAGATCACTGTGCCTCTCCAAAATATCGGAAGACCCAGGTCGTCTCCATAATCACTGATGATAGTCAATTGGGGTAGTGTAGCTTCGCGATTCATCGCTGTACATGTTGCGACGCCATTCGTGAGAAATCCACCATTTCCCAGTCATGGCCCTATTCCAAACGAGGTGGTTACGTAATTCCCTAGTCCAGCTGTCTCAGGACAGTGGTGCAGGATCACACAGAATGTTACACAGAGTCCACGACTTGTTCTCGGATGGCATGCAGTATTAAGGGGTAACGATTTGCTTGGTGCACAATACAGCGTTTCTCTCATAAGGTGATCAGACGTGATCGTCCAGAAGCTTGGTGACGATTATTCCCAGGTTTCGATGCAGTCCAGCGTCGGGCCATTGTCACATCCGAACACCCAAAAATCTGGATGTTACAAGATTCGACCTGCCAGCCAAATGGAGACCGACAAAGAGCTACCTTTCAGACTGTGCCACGTAATTAGAACGCTGTCTTACAGTATCTTCGTGTCACTACAGTGATCACTCGCCACTGATGCTGTTCACACCTCTCACACAACGTACCAGGCCTGTTAATGCCTGCAGCTTACGGCCTAGCAGTTAGCGTTGCTGCCTTTGGATCAGGGAGTTCAGTCTTCGATTCTCGGCTGGCTCGGGGTTTTTCTCCGCCCAGGGACTGAGTGTTGTGTCCTCATCATTTCGTCACCATTCGAAGAAATGGCGAGACTGGGCAGTGAAAAGACTGGGAGTTTGTGAGGGCGTTGATAACCTCGCCGTGGAGCTCTCCACAAACCAAAATCATCATCATCTTGATCTGGTTGGCAATCCACCTGTCACAAAGAATTGCAACTCTAATCATTTACGTACCTACGTGTACGAAGCTACACTGACATCCAGCCATGTTTTCTGGATGTTTCACTCTTTTGGCAGGCAGTGTATATTACTACTGAGCGTTAGCGCTCGGGAACGGGTGGCTGGGACAGTTATTAGTAAAACCCAGTCTTTCAGGACATTAAATACGAGAACCGCTTCATAACCGAGCGCGCGAAACAGGCAGGCTGCACGGTGAATCTGGAGTGGGAAAATCGCCCGTCTAGAAGATAACGACACTTTTGTGACGTGATAGGTTGTTGCAGGAGTTAGTCGTTAGTCTCTCACATCACATTTCTCGGCAGAAACGCTGCGGGAGGGAGAGACACAAGCCCACATATCAGACGAGCGGTGACGCGGAGGTGGAACGTCCGAAAACTGCCCACACGGCGAGCCGATCCCGCGGAGTTACGGCCTAAACATTCCATTTGCATGTTAATCGCGGCCGGCACCAGTCGGCATCGCCTTCCGGGCGAGCGGAAACCGAACACCGGGGCGTACCCCTCCCCCTAGCTGGGATCTGACGTCATTAGGCCCCGGGTAGAGATTAGGCGTAAGGGGGAACGCCAGAGGGCGCGAGCCGGCGCTATCTGCTTGCGCGCTCCTCTCGCTTTCTGTCGCTGGCCGCGGCGCCTGATGGACGGCGGCAAAGTATAGGCCCCATCATCGGCGAGAGTCGCGATTTATGGATCCCGGCGCGGCGCTGCGCGCACATTCCTCATCGGCCGAGATAGCCGAGGCGAGCACAGCGCCGACCGCCGGCTGTAGCTAGCTCTGCCGCTCCGTGGCCGCCCGACAGCCGATTCTATCAGGGGCGGCGCGCTAACCAGATTAAGGCACGGCCGGCCGCCGGCCACGCCCCCTCCCTCCCTCCCTCCCAACCTCCTCCCACGCAGGCCTCTCGTAAATCACGCTAATAGAAAGGGCGGCCGGGCCGGCAAAGGCGAAACAGAGAGAGAGAGACCGGGGTGGAGCGAGAAGGGCGCGGGACCAGTTTTGTATATAAAATGCGAGAGTGATAAACAGCGAAACAAAATTAATAGCGATCACTTACGCGTGATGCGAGATGCTTTTAAGTCGGCTATTAAGAGCAATTATTTCTGTCGTGGCCGACCTTTCTTCGGCGCAGGCGCGGGTAAAAGAGTAAAAGGATCAGAGGGAAGAAATAAATCCGTGAGAGCCCGCGGCGATCCGGAGATTTCCTCGCGTCCACTCTCCTCTGGCGAAACCACCCTCCGCTCCCCTGCCCTCCCCTCTCCCACCCACGGGAGGTACAGTGTTTCAGTCTCCTAATTGCCGAGCCGAGCGCTGACTGACGCTGAGCAAGACGTACGACGCGAATACATTACCGCGGAGAGCCGCCGGCGATGCCAGGCCGCCGCTCGGAAGAAGCGACACCCCCCCTCCCCTCTCCCTCCCCTCCCCCACCCCGTCTCTTCTTCTTTTTGTATCACCTTGTCGTCGTCCGTCCTTTATTTATGTTTTCTCTTTTTCCCCTCGACCTACCACTTTTCCGGGACCTTTTAGGAGCGAAACCAATTAATTTGTCGATCAAGTACTGTATCAAACGCGGCCGCTGTTTCCAAATTACAGGCGACCGCCGACTTTGATGAATTTATTTATTAGTCGGCGGTGGGAGCACAGAGGGCGCCGCATAACTGGTAGGAGAGGCCGCCGCAGACCGGTAGGAGAAGAGGCACTCGAGTGAGCGCCGTCCTGCTGTGGGCTAGGTACTGCCCTGTGGAAAAGAGACCCTCTGTACGTCCCATGCCGACATATTCTAAAGTAAAATTGCGGTAAAATTTGACTAAATTCCTCACTCTCTCGCTTCTCTGTTTTTCATGGTTTGGCAAATTTATTTCGTTTTAATTTTGTGGCCAGATGCTCTTCCTGTCAACACAGTCGTCATTCAGCCTGAGGGTGAGAAGTCGTTTGTGGCACCTATCTGTGAACCATGTAAACTTTGTTCTGTCTCCAGAATGAGATTTTCACTCTGCAGCGGAGTGTGCGCTGATATGAAACTTCCTGGCAGATTAAAACTGTGTGCCCGACCGAGACTCGAACTCGGGACCTTTGCCTTTCGCGGGCAAGTGCTCTACCAACTGAGCTACCGAAGCACAACTCACGCCCGGTACTCACAGCTTTACTTCTGCCAGTATCCGTCTCCTACCTTCCAAACTTTACAGAAGCTCTTCTGCGAAACATGCAGAACTAGCACTCCTGAAAGAAAGGATACTGTGGAGACATGGCTTAGCCACAGCCTGGGGGATGTTTCCAGAATGTTCTGTCTGTTCTACATCTACATTTAATTGATACTCCGCAAATCACACTTATGTGCCTGGCAGAGGGTTCATCGAACCACCTTCACAATTCTCTATTACTCCAATCTCGTATAGCGCGCGGAAAGAATGAACACCTATATCTTTCCGTACGGACCCTTATTTCCCTTATTTTATCATGGTCATCGTCCCGCCCTATGTAGGTCGGTGTTAACAAAATATTTTCGCATTCGGAGGAGAAAGTTGGTGATTGGAATTTCGTGAGAAGATTCCATCGCAACGAAAAACACCTTTCTTTTAACGATTTCCAGGTCAAATCCTGTATCATTTCCGTGACACTCTCTCCCATATTTCGCGATTATACAAAACGTGCTGCCTTTCTTTGAACTTTTTCGATGTACTCCGTCAGTCCTACCTGGTAAGGATCCCACGCCGCGCAGCGGTATTCTAAAAGAGGACGGACAAGCGTAGTGTAGGCAGTCTCCTTAGTAGATCTGTTACATTTTATAGGTGTCTTGCCAATAAAACGCAGCCTTTGGTTAGCCTTCCCCACAACATTTTCTATGTGTTCTTTCCAATTTAAGTTGTTCGTAATTGTAATACCTAGGTATTTAGTTGAATTTACAGCTTTTAGATTAGACTGATTTATCGTGTAACCGAGGCTTAACGAGTTCCTTTTAGTACTCATGTGGATGACCTCACACTTTTCGTTATTTACGCTCAACTGCCACTTTTCGCACCATTCAGTTATTTTTTCTAAATCGTTTTTCAGTTTGTTTTGATCTTCTGATGACTTTATTAGTCGATAAACGACAGCGTCATCTGCAAAAACAACCAAAGGTGGCTGCTCAGATCGTCTCCCAAATCGTTTATATAGTCAAGGAACAGCAAAGGGTCTTTAAGAGTACCTTGGGGAACGCCTGAAATCACTTCTGTTTTACTCAATGACTTCCCGTCAATTACTACGAACTCTGACCTCTCTGACAGGAAATCTAAAATCCAGTCACATAACTGATACGATATTCCATATGCACGCAACTACACTACGAGCCGCTTGGGTGGTAAAAAGCCTTCCGGAAATCCAGGAATACGGAATCGATCTGAAATCCCTTGTCAAAAGCACTCAGCACTTCATGTGAATAAAGAACTAGTTGTGTTTCACAGGAACGATGTTTTATAAACCCATGTTGACTGTGTGTCAATAGACCGTTTACTTGGAGGTAACTCATAATCTTCGAACACAATATATGATCTAAAATCCTGCCGCATATCGACGTTAATGATATGGGCCTGTAATTTAGTGGATTACTCCTACTACCTTTCTTGAATATTAGTGTGACCTGTGCAGCTTTCCAGTCTTTACGTACGAATATTTCGTCGAGCGAACGGTTGTATATGATTGTTAAGTATGGAACTAATGCATCAGCATACTCCGAAAGGAACCTAACTGGTATACAGTCTGGACCAGAAGATATGCTTTTATTAAGTGATTTGAGTTGCTTCAGTACTCCGAGGATATTTACTTCTACGTTACTCATGTTGGCAGCTTTCTCGATTCGAATTCTGGAATGTTTACTTCGTCTTCTTTTGTGAAGGAATTTCGGAAGGCTGTGTTTAGTAAATCTGCTTTGGCAGCACTGTCTTAGATTGTATCTTAATTTTTATCGAGCAGAGAAGGCATTGATTGTTTCTTGCCTCTAGCGTGCTTCACGTACGACCAGAATCTCTTTGGATTGTACGGTAGTTCCTGTGGTGGAGGTTGACGTAAACGTAAACACCTTCACGGAATAGTCCTTAGGCCTGGTCCGCCTGGCCGAGTGCTGTGTAAAAGGCATGTCGCCAATTCCTCCAGCCTTTACTGACGGTAGATGAATCCTGACGATGCCGCTGCTCCTTTATTCGAGCAGCTCCTTGTTCGACCTCACAAATCGGAGTGGATCCCGTTCCAGGCATCCCTATCATAGAAATACCGCGGAGGTACCGAGAATAGGGCCCAGGTTTGTCCACACCAAAGGCAGCGACGCTAACCATTTGGCTACGGAGGCAGTAGGTTTCGGACCAGTGCAGTATTATTTAAGGGAACTTGATAATCCACACATATTATAAAAATGGACGTACGTATACATGTATGATCTATGCTCCACATATCCTGCTAAACAACTGGACAGATTTCAGCCAAACTGTATACATATCACATACTACTTGGAAGGAATCTCTGTTGGAGTAAGAACCATGCACCTATCAAATATCAAAGCGCTGAGGGTGGGGAGCGGAGATGGAGTGGGGGTGGGGAGACAGTGTAGTCCACGAGGCACGAATACTCATACTTTATTCATCCAGTTTTGGAGAATGAGAGCATGTAGTCAGTCGGTCTGTAACTACACCTCACAGACATCCGTGTAAAAAATATATGCTGATTTCAGCATTTGAGAGAGAACATGTAGCCAGCTGGAGTAATTATCGAATCGCTCGACATTTGAATAGGAGCGATGCCACTATTCAGCGATGTTGGCAGGAGTGGGTGAACCTTGGTCGATCACAGCGCAAAGGCGAAAGCGATGGACCTAGAGAACTGACAGGGCGTAATGATCGAGCAACCCTCAGAGAGGCACTCAGAGCCCTGGATTCATCACTGCCATCAATCCGACGTGCAGCTGGTGTTTCAGTGCTCACAAGGACCATTAACAGGCGGCTCACAGAAAGGGACCTCAGCACACAGCGCCCCTTACGTCAACTATCATTGACCTCTGTACCCCAATAAGCACGTTTTCAATGGTGTCTGGTACATTCGCCCTTGAATCTCATTGATTCGTGTAGAACTATCTTCAGTGATGAGTTCGGCTTCGAATTGAACCCCGATCACCAACGACGTAGTGTCTGAAGACGATCTCGACAGCGCTGTGCCAGCCATATGGTCTGACAATCAGGAATGATGGTTTGGAGTGCCATTTATTTTCATAGTAGATCCCTTTGGTAGTCGTCCACGGCTCCCTTGCACCGCAGCAGTACCTCGAAAATATTCTGTTCCATATTTTGTTACCCTTTATGGAAAGCCATCCTGGGCTTACATTTCAGCAAGATAATTCCCGCACACAAACGGTGAAAGTTTCTACTGCTTGTCTCCGTGCTTGCCAAACCCTACATTCGAGCCAGGTCGCTGGATCTCACCCCAACTGAGAATGTTTGGAGCATTATGGGTGGGACCCTCCAACCATATGGGGATTTTGACGATGTAACGCGTTAACAGGACAGAATTTGGTACGATACCTCTCAGGAGGACATCCAACAACTCTATCAGTCAATGTCAAGCCGAATAACTGCTTGCATAAGAGCCAGAATTGGACCAACATGTTACAGATTTGCTCAAGTTTTGAAGTTATTTCTCTTGAATTTTTCGGAAGTTGTAATAATTTGTTCGTCTGTACATACACATCACATCACATCACATACACATCCCATTCGCTTAATTACATCACGGAGTGTAGTTTAATTTTTTTCTTAGAGTGCATATTTTAACAGCCAATAAAATGATTTTCTCCTTCTTGCAAGCCTAATTTGAGACTCACCAAGTATTTTTACGCCAATATAGCTAAACCGTTGCATAGTGTTCTGCGACACATAACGACAGCGGTCGGTGGCATCATTGCTGCATTGTAGGTGTATGTCCGATGGGAAACGTGGGGATGCTGGTTAAACATAACGACCAAATCGGAAAGTCTTAATACTATGAACACCTTGACCGAAGCTTACATAAGACAAACTCCAGTAATTTCATGTCTGTGGCATTTACTGATGACAATTTTGTCATTATGAGAAGTTACCTGCAATATTTTTAGAGCAATAAGAATTCATTGCTGCAGATGAAGAATTTTTTGAGTACGTTACAGCTATTGACTGTCTTCTATTGTTACTGGAACTTTTCAGGAGAAGATCGCAACACTGCATGCGCAGAGGATGTGAGCGTGCAGTTTGTAGTTTTTTTTTTTTTTTTTTTTTTTTTCAGGAAGGTCGAATCATTGGCGAGAGTGTCATGGAAACATCGTGCTGCCATATCGCACAGACAGTTAGCTGTGATGCAACGACTGCGGAACAAATGGTAATGAGATGAACTCATGACAACACCGTGGCAAGAAGAGTAGGCACGAGTCCTCCCGTAAGGACTGCACCACGAGGAGATCGTAGTCATCTTCGACTCGCTCTGACGAAAAATCGGACGACAAAAGTTTAAATATAGGCATAGGTTGCAGGCAAAGTGACACCACGCACCTTTGGGAATAGATTACAGAAAGCTGGGTTGAGATACCGAGTTGCCATGCGTCATTAGCGCGGACACCATACCACAGACAGCAGATACTTACATGGCGTGCAGCCAGGGTCAAATGGGGCATTCTGTGCTGTTCAGTGACGAGTCTCACTTCTGTTTGTAACTGTCAATCGACTGTCGACACCAATGAGTCTGTAGACGTCTTGATGACAGGTCAAACCAACCAGCGAGGTCTGCAACTCCTGAAGTCATGGTGTGGAGACCTACTCATCATTTGTACACGACTTTTTTGCCATTGTCGAAAGGAGGCTAACTGCTCACCGGTATGTGGCAAGAATTGTAAACACTGTCGTCATACTCTTCATAATCAGAGTATCAAGTGGTTCTACACTACAGTTGACAGCAAAATGTCTTAAGAATATATGGATCCTTATTGGCCTCTTTGGTTCCCTTATTTGCTAAGATGCAATGGGAAGCCTCTAGCCAGCACAGACCGTGAACTGACACAGTGTGTCCTTCAGGTATGACAAGATAGCATTCAAAGGCTGCTTGTTTCCGTGACACAAACGAATACAGGAGTGTATTCGTGCACGTGGGAGTCACGCCTCATGACGAAGTTGATTATGGATCGCATTTCTGTACAGAATTTAAGCTAAATCATACTCTAAAACAAAAAGGACGACGCACCACGGAGGGATTATCCAAATGGAAAGGAAATCGGTAACTGTGATGTATATGTACAGACAAACAAATTATTACAATTTCAGAAAAATTGGATGATTTATTCAAAAGAAAGAGCTTCACAAGTTCAGCATGAGCAAGTCAAGAACGCATTGGTCCTCTTCTTCTTATTAAGCTATCAGTTGTTTGGCTTGGCACTGATTGACAGAGGTACTGGATTCCTTCCTGATGGATATCATGCCAAATTCTGTCCAACTGACACGTTAGATCTTCAAAATACCAAGCTGGTGGAAGGCCCTGCCCATAATACTCCAAACATTCTCAACTGGGGAGAGATCCGGCGACCTTGCTGGCCGATGCAAGCACCAAGACAAGCAGCAGAAACTCTCGCCATGTAAGCCCAGGATGACTTTCGACGAAATGAAACAAAACTAGGAGTAGAATACCGTAGACGTATGGCTGTGCTGTGAGCATGGCACGGATGACAACCAAAGGCATCCTACAATGAAGTGAAATGGCACCCCAGTTAGAGAGGCTTCTTGATTCACTTTGTAGGAAGTACCAGAAAGTAGTTCTATGTGGTGACTTCAATATTAATTTTGTACATGATTCTGCAAGAAAAAGGATGTTGGTAGATCTCCTAAATTCATATGATCTGATGCAAACTGTGTTTCTTCCAACTAGGGTGCAGGGGAACAGTAGCACAGTCATAGACAATATTTTTATTCATTCTTCATTACTAGATGGGCAAAAAGGGTGAATGGCCTTTTAGACCATGATGCACAAATTTTAACACTAAAAGGTTTTTGTACTCAAACCAATGTCGCATTTAATTACAAACTACATAGGAAAGTTAATCCAACAGCAATAGAGAGTTTTTCAAAACTTGTCAATGAACAAGAGTGGCAAGATGTTTATAGTGCCGATAAAATAAAGATGATAAATACAATGCTTTCCATAGCACATTTCTCATGCTCTTTGAGAGTTGCTTTCCATTAGAACATTCTAAACGGGGTACTAGCAGTAATGGACAGCCCGGTTGGCTGACTAGTGGGATAAGGATATCATGTAGAACAAAGCGGGAATTATATCAAAATGTTAGAAGTAGTCACAATCAAGCTACAGTAGCCCATTACAAACAGTATTGTAAGGTGCTTAAAAATGTTATTAGCAAGGCAAAAAGTATGTGGTATGCAAATAGAATAGCTAATTCACAGGATAAAATTAAAGCCATATGGTCAGTTGTGAAGGAAGTGTCTGGTCAGCAGCACAAGGTTGACGATATAAAGTCAGTTCGCAGTAATAATATTTCTGTTACTGATAAACCAGATATATGTACAGTATTTAACAACCATTTTCTGAGCTTTTTGGTGAATTAAATAAAAATTTAGTATCTACAGGAAATCATATAAATTTCTTAGCAAATGCCTTTCCGAGATTGACGTCTGAAATACTTCTCTGTGATACAGACAAGAGGGAGACTGAGACAATAATCAAGTCACTGAAGACAAAGGACTCTCATGGTTATGATGGAGTGTCTAGTAGAATATTAAACTACTGTGCTGCACATGTTAGCCCTGTATTTAGCCATATTTTTAATTTTTCCTTTAGGAATGGTCAGTTTTCTGAGCGATTAAAATACTCAGTAGTAAAGCCGCTTTATAAAAAGAGAGAAAGGGATAATGTAGATAATTTTAGACCTACTTCTATGCCATCTGTGTTTGCAAAAGTTATCGAAAAGGCTGTGTATGTAAGGTTAATTGATCATTTTATATCACACGATTAGCTATCAAATGTACAGTTCGTCTTTAGAAGTCGTTTGACAACTGAAAACGCTATATTCTCTTTTCTCTGTGAAGTACTGGATGGGCTAAACAAAAAGTTTCGAACGCTTGGAGTATTTTTTGATTTAACAAAGGCATTTGACTGTGTTCATCAAACAATATTGCTCCAGAAGTTGGGCCATTACGGAATAAGGGAAGTAGCACACAATTGATTCACTTCTTACTTTAGCAGCAGGCAGCAAAAGGTCATTATTACCAATGTTGATAACGGCTGTGATGTGGGATCTGAGTGGGGTACTGTCAAGTGGGGGGTGCCCCAGGGATCAGTGTTGGGGCCGCTCCTGTTCCTTATTTATATAAATAATATGCCCTCTAGTATTATGGGTAACTCTAAAATATTTCTGTTTGCTGATGACACTAGCTTGGTAGTAAAGGATGTTGTGTGCAACATTGACTCGGTTTCAAGTAGAGCAGTGCATGACCTCAGTTCATGGCTTGTAGAAAATAAACTAACGTTAAATCACAGTAAGACTCAGTTTTTACAGTTTCTAACACACAATTCAACAAAACCTGACGTTTTAATCTCACAGAACGGGCATATGATTAGTGAAACTGAACAGTTCAAATTCCTAGGTGTTCAGATAGATAGTAAGCTGTCGTGGAAAGCCCACGTTCACGATCTTGTTCAAAGACTGAATACTGCCATTTTCACTATTCGAACGGTATCGAAAGTGAGTGATACTTCGACACGTAAATTAGTCTACTTTGCTTATTTTCATTCACTTATGTCGTATGGTGTTATGCTTTGGGGTAACTCATCCTATTCTAGAAGGATATTTTTGGCTCAGAAACGGGCGATTCGGGCAATAGGTGGTGTGAGTTCACGAACCTCTTGTCGACCTCTTTTCACGAGTCTGGGTATTTTGACACTGGCTTCTCAATATGTATATTCCTTAATGTCGTTTGTTGTTACCAATATTAGTTTATTTCCAACAATAAGCAGCTTTCACTCGCTTAATACTTGGCAGAAATCAAATCTCCATTTGGATCGGACTTCCTTAACTCTTGGCAAAAAGGTGTGCAGTATACTGCTGCATCCATTTTCAATAAGCTGCCACTCGAATTCAAATATCTTAGCAGTAATCCACGTGCTTTCAAATTGAAACTGAAGAGTTTCCTCATGGGTCACTCCTTCTATTCTGACGAGGAGTTCCTTGAAAAATTAAGATTATTCTCATTGTATTGCTGATAGCGTTTGCTTAAACTTATGGACTGATTTTCTTTCACGTTCATGAATATTTATTTTTATCTGTTATTACTTTTTATGTCGGAAGTTCATGTATTGACACGTTCCATGACCTTGGAGATTTGCTCCTCAATTTGGTCCTACGGAACTTGAAATTTAAATAAATAAATAACAACCACTCCTGGTTGTTGGGGGGCAGTATGGCGAGAGAATAATCTCACCAGCCAAATATTAGTCACCTACTTAAAAAAGGACACTAGTAGCTTTGGGGCGCTCTAGACGACGCGCAATTGGAACCAGGCAGTCGCGTGATACACCACTACTGACGCAACTCATGACACTGAAGTTTTGTGTTACGTGCCAGTTGGTCATATGGATTCAGCGCAGTAAGATGGTTCGACTTGCAGAGAGGAGCTGTCGTGTTTGGACGTGCCCGTTATCACGCTGTGAATGAAGTTACCAAATTTACTGATGTTTCAACGCAGGCTGTCCAACATGTCAACAAGGAATGTTGTACCAAATGGCTCCAAGCGCTATGGGACTTAACAACTGAGGTCATCAGCCCCTATACTTAGAACTACTTAAGCCTAACTAACCTAAGGACATCACACACATCCACGCCCGAGGCAGGATTCGAACCTGCAACCGTAGCAGCAGGGCGGTTCCAGACTGAAGCACCTAGAACCGCTTGGTCACTGCGGCCGATGAAAGTTGTACCACTCGCTGTTCTGTAACGTAACGTAATGGCAGTAGTTATGAAGAAATCCTACCCAACATTAACCGTAGACGTATATTATGCTATATTATGCTTTGTCACTCACAATCGGTTTCAAACTGGACAGGAATTACTCCTGCCTACGAATGTAGATGCATTTCAAACAGTTTCCGAGCAAACATTGCGAAGACAATTGCATGCAGTGGAGTCGGTTACCTCGCAGAAAGCCGTACACACTTCAATGAAAAACAAAAAAAGGCACAGAAAAAGGACAGTGACTGATTGGGGGCGTTTAGTGTGGTGCAACGTCGGCTTGTATACTTGAAGTATCATTGTCGGAGTTGGTTTTGCTATCGAATCTGATGAGAACAATCCTATCACTGAATCATTCACAGTAACTCACTCTCTGCCCTACTTTCCTACTCAAAACGAATCCTGCACCAGTTATATCATGTTCTGTAGCTGATCACCTTATAACAGAAAAATATGAAGAAAAGTTTATAACAACAGTACATAATAAATCATACCACAGTACATAAGTGAAATTATCCCTAAGTTGGGTGTGACAAAGTCGCTCGTTAAAACAAAAGTGATGGGATTTCAGGGTCTGGAACCAACAACAACCAAAATTGTGTCAGAGGGACAAACAAGAGAGTTTATTTATGGTGCAATTCCAAATTTTCCAGATCAGATGACGAAGAGCCAGATTCATATATTTTTGTGGAACCATACAACGTACGTTAAAATATAATACACGATAAGAAACATGTATTAAACTTTAGAAATTAATTGGCTTCCTTGGTTGCTGTGTGGTAACGAATGTAGAACCCTTAACATTAGATCAGTTGCAATAAATATAATCGTCAGAGGTAAGTTCCTCCGCTTTGTAGCCGAATGTTCATTACAGGAGCATGAAAGAAATATTGATCTTAGACAACATCTAAATGCAGGACTCATTGCAACTATAACTGGAAATTACAACCGAACTGGGAGACCATGTGTGATGTATGTCTGATAATGAGATGATTAAAGTTGCAATACAGCCCAACAGAACGTTGGGCGTCCCTTGAAGAGATGTCGTGAACAATTCTGAGGTGGAACAGGCCTAATTCTTGAAAACTTGATGATGATGATGATTATGTTCTGGTGTATTTTAGATCTGAAGATGGCCTAATTGATAAGAATCGATTCAACACCATAAAATACTTTATCTAGACTATGATTTGTTCATAAATTATAAAACAAGATCACTGTTTTCTCCTGACAACACAATGCCACCTTCCTGTAATGAAGCATATCTTCCCTGAAAATCACAGATGTATAGTAGCCTAAACGTGGTCTAACAACGTTTTGGTCTTACCATTTGTAAACGTAGATTCACGTGTTCTACAAAAAGGCATGTATGTAGATCTAGCACGTACAAGGAGGTGCCCAAAAGAAACCGAATTTTTTTCTTTGTTATGTAAGAGCTTTTTGTAGTACCGCGTTTTGTCTGTAGGAGAGCGCAGAGCGAACATTCCATAATCAGGAAGCCGAGTGCAGTTGCTGAAAAGATCAGGACTAAGTTCGGTAGAGTTTATACTGACAACTGTTTTGTGTGATTGTCGTCTTTGCAATGATTGATTTCGTAAACAGGGTGCGGCGTGGGTGGAAATTCTGCTTTTTGAATTATGCTTTTTGCTCTTGGAAAGTGGAAGAGAAACGCTGGAAAGAGTAAAAACGGCCTACAAGGACGATACTAAGGGGAAACTCAGATTTTTTAGTGATTTTTCTGTTTCAAAAATGGTGAATTGCCAATTGACAACAAACTATGTTCTGGTCGTCCTTCCACAGCCCGGACACATGAAAATCTTGGAAACATTCGTATAGTCATCAACGAAGATCGACGACGGACCGTTGAAGAAGTTGTTAAGTTCTCAGGAGTGACTCTGAGTTCAGTGCGGCGAATAGTGACAGCAGATTTGCGAATAAAAAGGGTGGCTGCGAAATTCGTGCCACGACTGCTGACTGCTGAACAAAAACATCGTCACGAGGAAGCATGCTGCGCTTTGAAAGAAGAGTCCCTCAACTGTCCAAACTTTTCTTCAAAAATTAACGCAACTAATGAAACTTTGTGTTTTTATTACGATCCTGAATCAAAGGAACAATCAGGCCAGTGGAAATCTTCAAATTCACCTCGCCCCAAGAAGTTCGTCAGTGAAATCAGACTTTAAGACAATGCTGATTCGTTTATTCGATGTGAGAGAAGTCCTCCATTCCGAGGTTGTTCCCCAAGATCAGACAGTTTTCCAAGCTTTCTACTCGGAAGATTTGAAAAGACTGCGCAACTGTGTGTGGTGGAAGCAGCCTGATTTGCGGCAGTCAGGTGACTGTTTTTTTTTTTTTTTCCACCAAGACAATGCCCCTGCTCGCACAGTCCTGTGTGTACAACAGTTCTTGACCCCCTGCCCCTCCCGTACTCACCCGACCTTGCATCGTGCGACTTCTTTTTGTTTCCTAGAATGAAAGACATGAGAGCAAAGCGTTTTGCTGATGTTGCTGAGGAGAAGAAAAAACGATGGAAGCGTTGTCAAGCATCACAAAAAAAAGAATTAATATAATATTTTGAGAAATGGAATAAAAGTTTAGATAAGTGTGTTAGCGTATGCGGAGAGTATGTAGGGGACTGAGGGTATGTCGTCGCCTGTTACAGCGGCTGGCAGACTTGAGAGACAAGGCAGCAGGGGCCGCAGTTAGCTGTAAATGGCGTCTCACATTGAGAGCAATTACGCGCATCGGCAGACAATGGGAAGGCAGAGGCGGCAGGCCGGGCGCGTCTGTGCAGACGGAAAGCCTGAGTGATGGCGGCCATCAGGGCCGGTTCCGAATCCGTTCCGGCCGCGGCTCAGCACTGACTCACAGGGCGCATCTGTGCAAACAGCAGTTCCCGCCACGTGACGCGGGCCTCAGCCGGTCTGCCCACAGAGGGAGTCGCCGGGCCAGGATTAGGACGCCACTGCGGTTGGCTTCACGTCGCCCTAAACAATAAACAAGAGAACGATGATATCTGTGTGGATCAATCTCTCGTTTCATGTCAGAGGCAAAGGACGCTACTTAATATACCGATGTACCTGAAGCAACATTAGTAGTAGAGTAAGTGCTGAAAGAGGCCAACGCATTCAGTGTTTTCATTCTGCAAACGAATCACTATACACGGCGTTCCAAATCCTTAGGGTTAACATTCAACGGGTGGTAGAGGGTCCTAAACTCAATAGTTTGAGATGATAAATGATAGAAAGTGAATATTCAGTTTTTTATTGACGTAAATGACTTATACCCAGGTCTCATGCATATCCTATGTGTTCTTTACTGACTGAGTAGTAAGCGGTCAAGCAGCAGTGCCAGCTCACCAAAGTTAAGCACCATTGGGTGTGCTTAGTACTCGGATGGATCGCCACCTGGATATGCAGCGTGCTGTTGATAACTTTCCCTTTGGCTCCGTGACAGAGGGAACGGAAGGGGTGATGGCGTAAAGTCGCTGATCACCAGTCCTTCAGCCAAATTTCAACAGTCTCTGCAGTGTCTGACGAAGTAAGGGACCACAGTCGCAGGTTCGAATCCTGCCTCGGGCATGGATGTGTGTGATGTCCTTAGGTTAGTTCGGTTTAAGTAGTTCTAAGTTCTAGGGGACTGATGACCTCAGAAGTTAAGTCCCATAGTGCTCATAGCCATTAGAACCATTTGAAGTAAGGGATGTGACACTGTTGATGGTGATCCGTCAATTGGATGGGGACTTTAAGCTGGGCAGCCCCTTGGAGCTGTTCTAGAGGAGAACTGACTACTCTTACGACATACCCTTAAACACACAACGCCTATCCTTCGGGAAGGAAAAAAAAAACGCCTACAGGTGCAAAGGATAGAAAACACCTTTCCACTTCAGGCAATTGAACCTGCCCTTTGGGATCTCCGTGTCGGTCATACTATTCGACTTTGCTTTTATTACTATACGACTTTGCTTTCATTACTAACTAACAAGTATTCCATGGGACTGGAACTATTACCATTCCGCTGATGTCTGAAACGCTTCGTTACTCGCATTTTTTTCTTCCTAGCATGCAGCAGATGTTCGAATACGTAGTTTTCGCATTCCTCCAGTTAGTTACCCTCAGCGGACTCGGAGTGACGGAATCTTTTCGTTACTCGCCTGTCTTCTTTCCACTAGGTTCGCGCTGAGTCGACAGTTCTACTACCCCTCCAGTTTCTTATGCTCAGCGGAGAAAATCATTGGTGACATGGAGTACCGAACACGTTTTGTCACCCTACTTGTTAATCAAAATATCCACGGGTGTACTGCCGGTCTACAGTGTCCAACGGACACAATATTTCGGCGATCATACATGTCGCCATCATCAGGTGAACTGACGGACTGAGCTCCTGTGAGCGTGATACTGGTGATATTTGACTTCATTGGCTTGGATTTCGTCAACGCATGGCAAATAAAGAGAGGGCGGTCATTCGTGATCTGAGGGAGCGCTCTGAAATTGTTGTCTTACCGGCTGACAAAGGCAATGTTACAGTTGTTGTCTCCCATAAGGACTACACTGATAAGATGCAGAGACTGCTAAATGACGATTCCTACCGGAAGATCAGCGTTGACCCTACAAAGAAGGTGGAGAACAAGACGAGGTCGCTTCTCAAGGACGCAGATTTACCGGAGGGTGACGCTAAGAAATTGTTACCGCAAGGTCCGGTACCACCTAGACTATATGGACTCCCGAAGGTTCACAAAGAGGGGGTACCATTACGCCCCATTGTCAGCAACATCAGGGCACCTACATATTTGTCGGCCAAATACCTGACGGGAGTATTAAGTCCTTATGTGGATAAATGCCCTTATCACATCCGTAATTCCGTGGATTTTGTTAAACGCCTTGATAGCTTCAGGTTGGATGAGTCAGATATCATGGTGATTTTTGATGTCGTTTCCTTGTTTACGAGCTTTCCCCTGCGAGAGTCACTAGAATTGATTAGTCAGAAGTCTGACGAGAAGACCACTGAACTTTTTAGGCATGTCTTGACCTCCACGTATTTTCTTTTTAACGGAGAATACTACGAACAAACGGAGGGAGTCGCCATGGGTAGCTCACTCTCACCGGTGGTAGCGAATTTTTACATGGAGAACTTCGAGGAGGAAGCCCTGTCGTCATCCGAATGGAAACCTACTTGCTTTTTCCGTTACGTGGACTACACGTTCGTCAGCTGGCCACATGGTATGGATAAACTCCTGGACTTTCTTACACATCTAAACTCCATACACCCCAACATCAAATTCACTATGGAGACTGAAACGGATGGTAAATTACCTTTCCTTGACGTCTTGGTCAAGAGAAGGGCTGACGGCACCCTAGGTCATGGGGTGTATCGTAAGACAACGCACACTGATCTGTATTTGCACGCAGACAGCTGCCACAGAGGAATGAGGTACTTAAAACTCTAGTACATAGGACGCACACTATCTCTGACGCAGACAGTCTACCCCAGGAATTGGAACATCTGAGAACTGTATTTCGAAAAGTGTGTACTTAGAGTGGCAGATTCAAAGTGCTCTCCGCCCAACCACTACAGCACAGCCTGTGGAGATGGATGAAATCACGAGGGAGGCGGTAGGCATTGCGTTTATTCCATATACAGGCGCACTCTCGGGGAAAATCGCCCGCATTTTGAAGAAACACCGGGTCGGAACTGTGTTTTGTCCTCCAAATAAAACTCGTGCACTGGTGGGGAGCGCCAAAGATGACCTCGGTCTGAGGAGGGCCGGCGTGTACCAGATTCCGTGTCAATGTGGCAAGTCGTATGTTGGCTGTTGATATACTTTCCGGGATGTGAGGTCGTGGTCCAAGAACTTTTTCTGCTCCTTACGTTTCGTCCAGGACTGCGCTGGACTTCCTCAGAGGCGCTGCTCCGCTGAGTCTTGCTGACTGACTGGTCGGGTGTCTGAGAGCGACTTATATATTATGAGAAAGGGGGTCGTGGTTCAAGTGACACGTGATGAGCAAATCCATAGCAAAGATAAGGTTGACTATCGATTACCACCTTTACAGATAAAAATTGTTAGCAATTTTGTAGAGCCACTGTCCATATATCGCTGAGTTTCATAGCCTCCTCTTTCCTATTAAAATCATCGTGATGTTTATAAATTTCAATAGCTTCTCTGTATAGGCGTGGATAGTAATTTAACGTTGTAGATAAAACTTCGGTATCCGAAAACTTCACTTGGTGGTTTCCTGGTTGAAGAGCATGTTCCGCTACATCTGATTTTTCTATTTTTCCAAGTCGACAAAGACTTTTATGCTCTTTCAGTCGCGTATTTACGCTTCTTTTGGTAGTACCAATATAAACTTTCCCACAGGTACATGGAATTTTATACACACCACATGTTGACAGAGGAGGGCGTTTATCCTTCACAGATCGTAGTACTTGACTTATTTTCTTTGTTGGTTTAAAGACCGGTGTTATGTCATGTTTTCGTAAAATCTTACCGATCCGATCTGTTACTTTTTTAATAAAAGGGAGAACTACTGTTTTTTTCTGTCGTTGTGGTTCATTCTTATCTTTTGGTCTTCTGTTCCTTGGAAGCAAAATTCTATTTATCTCTTTTTTTTTGAGTAGCCTGTTTTTCAAAAGCCTGCTTCAGATGTCTCACTTCAGCATCCAAATGTTCAGGTGTACATATCCTTTGCGCTCGATCGACAAGACTTTTTATGACACCCCTTTTTTGTTGTGGATGGTCATTAGAATTTTTATGTAAATATCTGCCCGTATGTGTCGCCTTCCGAAAAACTTTAAATTCCAAGCTTCTATCGGACCGTCTCATAACTAAGACATCCAAGAAAGATATTCTGTTACCCTTTTCTATTTCCATGGTAAACTGTATTTTTGGGTGAATTTTATTTAAATAATCGAAGAAATCGTCCAAGGCCTTTCTGCCATGGGACCAAACCACAAATGTGTCATCTACATATCGATACCAACGAGATGGTTTGTTATTAGCTTTGTCTACAGCTGATTGTTCAAATCTCTCCATGTAAAGATTGGCAATCGCAGGGCCTAATGGATTACCCATTGCTACTTCATCAAGTTGTTCATAAAATTCATTATCCCACTGGAACTGACTTGATGTGAGACAATGTCTAAAAAGAACAGTCAAATCTTCTGGAAAAATATCCGATATGAAAATCATAACTTCGTTAACAGGAATCATTGTGAGTAAGGACACAATGTCAAAACTTACAAGAATATCTTCAGGGGCCAGAGTTAGTCCCTCTAGTTTTTCAATAAAATGACGCGAGTCTTTTATATATGAGTCCGTTTTTCCAATAAATGGTTGTAAACAAGTTGTTAAATATCTTGCTATTTCATAAGTGGGAGAATTGATGGCACTGACTATGGGTCTTAAAGGAAAATCTATTTTGTGAATTTTAGGTACACCATACAATCGGGGACACATAGCTTCACTTTTCAACAAAGTTCTTTTATCTTCTTTTTGGATAGAGGTAGATGACTTAATCAAATTATTAGTTTTCCTGAGTACGTTGGCTGTAGGATCTCTCGCAAGTTTTTTATACTGTCCTGACGTTAAAAGGTTCAAAATTTTTCTTCGGTAATCTTCTGTATTCATAACAACAGTAGCGTTCCCTTTATCTGCAGGAAGAACCACTATTTCTTCATCTGCATTCAAATCCATAAGAGCCTTCCTCTCACCTTTTGTTAAATTACTTTCTAGAGGTCTGCTGTGGCTTAAAACTCTAGTGGTTTCAATTCGAATTGCATTCGCGGTTGCCTTAGGGATATTCCGTAAATACGCGACTGAAAGAGCATAAAAGTCTTTGTCGACTTGGAAAAATAGAAAAATCAGCGCCGTCCTGGACGAAACGTAAGGAGCAGAAAAAGTTCTTGGACCACGACCTCACATCCCGGAAAGTATATCAACAGCCATGTCACCCGGTCGTGAAAGCCATCATTCTACAATCAGAAGACTCTACGGGAGGATTTCTCAAAATCAGTTTCTAGCCTGGAATTTTTACGTAAGAAGAGAGCACATTTAATTTGTAGTTTAACTTTTTTGTTACGTTGTAGAGATTCGTCTTCTATACCGAACTTTTTAAAGCTGAAGAAGATGTTCCGGACAGCTCGTGTACATCGGATTTATGATTATACAGAAAGAGCATTACTTCGAGAAAGGATACATCACACAAGACGAGAAATGAATTCTGTTGACTGTGAGTTACGACCTCACATCCCGGAAAGTATATCAACAGCCATGTCACCCGGTCGTGAAAGCCTTCATTCTACAAGTCGTATATTGATAAGACGATGCGTACCGTCGCGGATCGATGCCATGAACACCAGAGGCACACTCAACTGATGTATCCGAGCAAGTCGGCGGTCGCTGAACATTGTTTGTGGGAAAATCACGCTATGGAGTATGAACGCACGAGGATTTTGGTACAGACGTCGAGATACTGGGACAGCGTTGTTAGAGAGGCCATCGAAATTCGCACCAATGACGACCTCATAAACCGTGACTGTGGCTATAATCTTAGCAAGGCTCGGGAACCCTCGATTGGGTTAATCAAGAATAAATCGAGCAAACGTATAATTGTGACGACCATGGTGGACAGAGCCATCACACCGGCGTCATCTCAGACGCCGTCGCAATCTGTTCCACGGTGTGGCCGTGGCGCGGGGCGCGGACGGTGGAGGGTATTTAAATCGGCCGCCGTCGCGACCGAAGCCAGTTCCCCCTGAGCAGCCATAGCGTACGGATCTCCGTACCGGTACGTTCACAGGAGCTCAGTCCGTCAGTTCACCTGATGATAGCAACATGTATGATCGCCCGTTGGACACTGAAGACCGGCAGAACACCAGTGGCTATTTTGATTATCATATACGCCGGGAGAAACTCAAGAATCACACCCTACATGTTATTTTTAATGCTTGCAATTTTTGTCTGACTCTAGTGCAATTGGCAGTAACCATAAACCTGCAGTTACTCCATTTCACAGGCTACGGTCTCCGTCGTGGGATAAACCGCCTGGTTTTCGATAGCCTATAGCGTTAAACGGTGGTGTTAACAGAACTTCAGCAGCCTTGGCGAAAGAAGTTCCCCGTCAGCGGGTAGCGCTTTTGCCAGCTTTCAGCACCGAAGCGCAAACTGCTGCGGGTGAAGGAAGAGTCGTCTACGCAAGTGTGACAACACTGAGACGATACTAAACAAACGGGAACAAAACTGCATTACGTGATTGAGATACGCGCGCGAATCATCCACGCTAAGGCAACTGCAGCTGTCAGGGATCTTCCACCAACTCAAGGCAAGTGGCAGGAGTCCACCACTACCACTGTAGAAGCCGACCGCCGTGCAATAGACAGCCATGTCTGCTGGTAGTGGTGTACATGAGCAGGTGGCTTGCAGACGCAGATCGTAATTACTTTACTACTAGCAAGCAATCCCAGATCTGTACTGGTAGCTCTGTGGCCGGACGTTTTGTCTGGCGTAGTTGCAGTGCACGGAGGTGACGAAAGTCGTGGGATACCTCCCATTGTCGTGTCGGGCATCCTTATGTCCGACGTAGTGTGCCAACTGGACGTGGCATGGACTCAATAAATCGTTGGAAGTGCTCTGCAGAAATACTGAGCCAAGCTACCCCTAGAGCCACCCTTAATTGCTCAAGTGGTGCCGGCGCAGGAGTTCGAGCACGAACTGACCTCTCACTTATATCCCCTAAATTTTCGAAAGGTTTCACGTCCGGCGATCTGGATGACCAAATCATTTTCTTGAATAGTACAGAACGTTCTTCAAACCAATTGCAAAAAAACTGTGGCCTCGTCAAATGTTTCATTGCCTTCCATGAAAATTCTGTCGTTGTATATGAATATGAAGTCCATGAATGGCTACAAATGGTCTCCAAGTAGCCGAACGTAACCACTTCCAGTCAATGATTGGTTCAATTGGACCAGGGGATCGAGTCTATTCCATGTAAATATAGCCCACACCATTATGGAACCACCACCGGCTTTCACCTTGCCTTGTTGACAACTCTGGTCCATCGCTTAGTGGGGTCTGCGCCACACTTGACCCGACCATCAGTTATTACCAATTAAAATCTGGACTCATATGACCAGACTACAGTTTCCCAGTCCTCTAGAGTCCAACAGATACGGTCACGAGCCCAATAGAGGCGCTGTAGTCGAAGTTGAGCTGTTAGCGAAGGCACTCGCGTCAGTCGTCTGCCGCTATACTCCAGTGAGTCCAAATCCCACCACGGTGTCCTAACGGATACGATCATCGTACGTCCCACATTGGTTTCTGCGGTTATTTAACACAGCGTTGCTTGTCTTTTAGCACTGACAACTCTATACGAACGCTGCTGCTCCCGATCGTTAAGCGAAGATCATCGGCCTCTCCGTTGTCCAGGGTGAGAGCTAAAACTGAGATCTGATGCCTGAAATTTGGGACCCTCTTGACACCGTGGATCTCGGTATAGTGGATTCCCTAACAGTTTCCAAAATGGAATGTCCCATGCTTCTAGCTCCAACTAATATTCCGCATTCAATGTCTGCTAATTCCCGTCGTGTGGCCATAATAAGTCTGCTAATTCCCGTCGTGTGGCCATAATCATGTAGGAAAGATTTTCACATGAATCATCGGAATACAAATGACAGATCCACCAATACACTGCCATTTTACACCTTAGGTACGTGGTACTAGGGCCATCTGTATATGTTCATATCGCTGTCCCACGGCTTTTTGTCACCTCAGAGTATATTACACAAACAGATCTTCCTCGTCAGCTTAATCCATTCAGTACCAGTTGTTTCTGCTTGAAACTACCATTTTATGAATGTTTTAAGTACCAGTGCCTTTAGCATGAAACCACCGATACTGTAGCAAGACAGAGACGTCTAGTAGCCAAGAACTCACTTGAAGAATTCAAAGCAACAGTCGGCTATGTGAGTGTAGGAGAAAGAGACATGCCCTTTTTTTATATAATGACCGTATTAAGGACAACATTGATGGTGACAGTAATTATGTCTAAGGTTTTGAAACGTAACTCTAATTTTCTGCTGCAGCTTTTATCAGTATTTTCAAAATTAAACCACTGGGTCAGGCTGCATATAGCTCTTATACAAAATTTAATAAATTTTAGTCCTTTTCTGCTTGTTTATTATGACTATAATTTGTTTTAAGCATCATGAGCGCATGAAAGTTTCAATATGTAGGAGTGCATCGAGGAAAAAGCAGATTATGTTTACAAACATACCACATGAAATGGAAATGAGCGTTTGGCGTCATTGCCTGGGAGGTCCCTTGTGGAGCAGGTCTTATTACATTCGACGCCACACTGGGCAACCTGCGCGCCGGATGGGGATGAAATGATGACGAAGACAGCACAACACCCAGTCCCTGAGCGGAGAAAATCCCCGACCCAGCCGGGAATCGAACCCGGTACCGTAGGACGACAATCCGTCACGCCGACCACTTATCTTTCGGGGCAGACAGTACATTAAATGAAGGGTGGTAAGAAATTGTATGTCTTAGTGGATGCAGTGTGACACCATCATCTTAAAACACTAGATTGTTTACTTTTTGCCTATTTCTTCTTGTATTCGCTGCTTACTATGACAATGAAGGCCAATTTTGTCAAACATTTAAAAATTATATTTGTTTTCATATTGTTGATACTCAAAGGATTAAGTACGAAAAAACTAAAGTAACATATCATATTAACAACTAGGTAAAAATGAATGAAAGTGCACGAGAATATTGCCAGAGGTCTTCCTGTTGTGCGCTGTAAGTTGAACGTCACATGGCGTGAGGTGGTCGTGACTATAGTTCCAGATGGGACGGGCCAAAGAACAACAGGCTGTTGAATCAACGGGAAAAGTCAAGATTGCGTCAGTCATCTGGAGTAGCGGTGCACTGTGGTGGTGTTCTTCACTACAGCACGGCCCAGAGACAACATTTGGATGACTTTACACGGGGAAGAATCATTATGAAACTGGAAGAAGGACGAAGTTTGACGAATGTAGCCCAGGAGTTTGGTACTGCTCACAACAATGGCTCACAAGCATTGTGAACACTCCGAACCACAGGCAGCACGAAGAAAAGGAAGTGGTCGACAACAGACAGTGGCAGATGATGTCTACGTTGTGCAGTGGGCAAGAAGGGACCCACATCAAAATGCAGGTGCAATTGCAACAGCATTTAACAGGATTACAAGACACAAAACTGACACTCCCCAGAGGCTCAGCGACTCCATGGGCGTAATCTCCTTGCCCGACGACACGTACGTTGTATTCCGCTGACAACGGCACATCGGCTACACCGTTTGCGATGGTGCCAAGTGCACAATGATTGGGTCAACGCCTAAGTGGGTCACGGCTCTTCTCGGATGAGAGCAGGATCAGCCAGAGTAGTGGTTCTGAGCGTACTGTCATATGGCTACAGGTGGAAACACATAAGGCACCCCGGTTCAAATGGTTGAAATGGCTCTGAGCGCTATGGGACGTAACATCTGAGGTCATCAGTCCCCTAGAACTTAGAACTACTTTAACCTAACTAACCTAAGGACATCACACACATCCATGCCCGAGGCAGCATTCGAACCTGCGACCGTTGCGGTCGCACGGTTCCGAACTGAAGCGCCTAGAACCGCTGGAATGCACCCAGGAAAAGTGTTGAACATAATGCTTTTGGTGGTACAGCTGTTACAGTGTAGGGAGAGTTGATAATGCATGGGCTTACTGACTTAAAAATATTTCAATACGGTGCACTCATCAGTCAACATTACTGTGAAAACATACTCCTTCCCCACCGCGTCTTTTCAAGGGTGCTTTCAGCCGTGCCGTCATACTTAATCGATGACAATGAGCGACCGAACCAAACAGCACAGGTGGAGCAGCTATTGCAACAAGAGGATATTTGGCGAATGGATGGCCCGCCCGTTCCCACGATTCAGACACCACCGAGCACATGTGGGATGCGTTTGGGAGACGCATTGGAGCGCGTTCAATGCACAGTCTTCCAGCAGTGGTCAAATGCGTTGATAGAGGAATGGAACGTCCGACCACATGAACTCATTATCAAACTTGTAGCTAGCATGCATTGCTGTCTGTGGTGACTACATACCCTGCTGAGAACATGAGACACTCATAAAATGTATTAACTCCAATCTAATTATTGCCTTCCAATAAAACTGTATTTTCTGTTCGTCTCATTGCGTATTTCTTCCAAATACTTTCTGTGCTGTACTGTAGCAGTTGGGGTTCTGTGTATGGTCTAAGTTTCTTCCAGCTACGTAACTTGTCAGTGACACATCATGAGAAAATTATTTTCGTTCTTATGCTCTGCACAACGCTGTATTACTGAAAACGGCGATTGGCCTTCACATACAGACAGGAAAATGTGGCAGGGGACTTTAATGTACGAGCTGCATTCAAGTTCTAAGGCCTCCGATTTTTTATCTAATTAACTATTCACCCGAAATCTATGACACTGGCTTTACTTCTCGACGTAATCGCCCTGCAGACGTACACATTTTTCACAATGCTGACGCCATGATTCCATGGCAGCGGCGAAGGCTTTTTTAGGAGTATGTTTTGACCACTGGAAAATCGCTGAGGCAATAGCAGCACAGCTGGTGAATGTGCGGCCACAGAGAGTGTCTTTCATTGTTGGAAAAAGCCAAAAGTCACTAGGAGCCAGGTCAGGTAAGTAGGGAGCATGAGGAATCACTTCAAAGTTGTTATCACGAAGAAACTGTTGCGTAACGTTAGCTCGATGTGCGGGTGCGTTGTCTTGGTGAAACAACACACGCGCAGCCCTTCCCGGACGTTTTTATTGCAATGCAGGAAGGAATTTGTTCTTCAAAACATTTTCGTAGGATGCACCTGTTACCGTAGTGCCCTTTGGAACGCAATGGGTAATGATTACGCCCTCGCTGTCCCAGAACATAGATACCATCATTTTTTTAGCACTGGCGGTTATCCGAAATTTTTTTGGTGGCGGTGAATCTGTATGCTTCCATTGAGATGACTAGCGCTTTGTTTGATTGAAAAATGGCATCCACGTCTCATCCATTGTCACAACCGACGAAAAGAAAGTCCCATTCACGCTGTCGTTGCGCGTCAACATTGCTTGGCAACATGCTACATGGGCAGCCATGTGGTCGTCCGTCAGCATTCATGGCACCCACCTGGATGACACTTTTCGCATTTTCAGGTCGTCATGCAGGATTGTGCTCACACAACCCACAGAAATGCCAACTCTGGAGGCGCTCTGCTCAACAGTCATTCGGCGATCCCTCAAAACACTTCTCTCCACTTTCTCGATCATGTCGTCAGACCGGCTTGTGCAAGCCCGAGGTTGTTTCAGTTTGTTGTCACACGATGTTCTGCCTTCATTAAACTGTCGCACCCACGAACGCACTTTCGACACATCCATAACTCCGTCACCACATGTCTCCTTCAACTGTCGATGAATTTCAATTGGTTTCACACCACGCAAATTCAGAAAACGAATGATTGCACGCTGTTCGAGTAACGGAAACGTCTCCATTTTAAGTATTTGAAACAGTTCTCATTCTCGCCGCTGGGGGGAAAATTCCATCTGCCTTACGGTCCTGCCATCTCTGGGACGTATTGACAATGAACGTGGCCTCATTTTAAAACAATGCGCGTGTTTCTATCTCTTTCCAGCCCGCAGAAAAAAAATCGGAGGCCTTTGAACTTGAATGCACCTCATATAATGTGTAGTGAAAGATATTAATAGATTCTTGCCAAGCTTCACTATTCTGTGGAACTGCGGAGGCAGTTTACTTTCCTGCTTTTCCCACCAGATGGCGCCTCCTTTGTAGGTGAGCTGGTCGTAGCTCCTATCATTGCCACCAGATGTCACTCCAAACTCCAATTAAATATGGAACAGTTAAACAATATGCATATAAGGATAGTCAAATGAAAAGGAGACAGATGGAAAAAGTGATCACCATAACTGTTAATATACACTACTGGCCATTAAAATTGCTACACCAGGAAGAAATGCAGATGATAAATGTGTATTCATTGGACAAATATATTATACTACAACTGACATGTGATTACGTTTTCACGCAATTTGGGTGCATAGATCCTGAGAAATCAATACCCAGGACAACCACCTCTGGCCGTAATAACGGCCTTGATACGTCTGGGCATTGAGTCAAACAGAGCTTGGATGGCGTGTACAGGTACAGCTGCCCATGCAGCTTCAACACGATACTACAGTTCATCAAGACTAGTGACTGGCGTATTGTGACGAGACAGGTGCTTGGCCACCATTGACGAGATGTTTCCAGTTGGTGAGAGATCTGGAAAATGTGCTGGCCAGGGCAGCAGTCGAACATTTTCTGTATCCAGAAAAGCCAGTACAGGGCCTGAAACATGCGGTCGTGCATTATCCTGCTGAAATGTAGGGTTTCGCAGGGATCGAATGAAGGGTAGAGCCACGGGTCGTAACACATCTGAAATGTAACGTCCACTGTTCAAAGTGCCGTCAATGGGAACAAGAGGTGACCGAGATGTGTAACCAATGGCACCCCATACCTTCGCACCAGGTGATACGCCAGTATGGCGATGACGAATACACGCTTCCAATGTTCGTTTACCGGGAAGTCGCCAAATACGGATGCGACAATCATGATGCTGTAAACAGAACCTGGATTCATCCGAAAAAAATGACGTTTTGCCATTTGTGCACCCAGGTTCTTCGTTGAGAACACCATCGCAGGCACTCCTGTCTGTGATGCAGTGTCAAGGGTAACCGCAGCCATGGTCTCCGAGCTGATAGCCCATGCTGCTGCAGACTTCGTCGAACTGTTCGTGCAGATGGTTATTGTCTTGCAAGCAAACGTCCCCAGCTGTTGACTCATGGATCGAGACGTTGCTGCAGGATCCGTTGCAGCCATTCGGCTAAGATGCTTGTCATCTCGACTGCTAGAGATACGAGGCCGTAGGGATCCAGTGCGGCGTTCCGTATTACCATGCTGAACACACCGAGTCCATATTCTGCTAACAGTCATCGTACCTCGACCAACACGAGCAGCTATGTCCTATACGGTAAACCGCAATCGCGATTGGCTACAATCCGTACTTTATGAAAGTCGGAAACGTGATGATACGCACTTCTCCTCCTTACACGAGGCATCACAACAACGTTTTACCAGGCAACGCCGGTGAACTGCTGTTTGTGTATGAGAAATCGGTTGGAAACTTTCGTCATGTCAGCACGTTGTAGGTGTCGCCACCGGCGCCAACTTTGTGTGAAAGCTCTCAAAAGCTAATCATTTGCATATCACAGCATCTTCTTCCTGTCGGTTAAATTTCGTGACTGTAGCACATCATTTTCGTGGTGTAACGGTTTTAATGGCTAGTAGTGTATTTATCCCAATGTGAGACAGGACAGTCAATGCCTTCATGGAAAACTGTTTGCGGTTTGCCTATGGAACTACGATTGTACCCAGACCACCCACACGTTGTTCAGCACACTTTAGAAGTCTAGCTGGGAAGCCCTTATACATCCTCCTTTAAATTTCGATCTCTCCCCATGTGATATCCATATTTTTGGAGTTCTGAAGAAACACATTCATGGCCATCGATTTGCTTCAGACAAAGAGGTGCAATCGTAGTTCCGTAGACAATTGTAAGAATTTTTGCATTAAGGCACTGACCAACTTGCCTTATACTGGGATTGTTGTGTTTATAGATATGGCGATTACTTTTGAAATAATAAACAGTTTACTTACTTTTTCCATGTCAAGTTTTCGTTTGACTCTCCTTTATAGGACTTATGACCTCTGTACTAATGTTGTTGGTGTTGAGGGCTTCAGTCCTGAGACTGGTTTGATGCAGCTCTCCATGCTATCCTATCCTGTGCAAGCTTCTTCATCTCCCAGTACTTACTGCAACCTACATCCTTCTGAATCTGCTTAGTTTATTCATCTCTCGGTCTCCCTCTACCATTTTTACCCTCCACGCTGCCCTCCAATGCTAAATTTGTGATCCCTTGATGCCTTAGAATATGTGATACTAACCGGTCCCTTTTTCTGGTGAAGTTGTGCCACAAACTGCTCTTCTCCCCAATTCTATTCAATACCTCCTCATTAGTTATGTGATCTACCCATCTAATCTTCAGCATTCTTCTGTTGCACCACATTTCGAAAGCTTCTATACTCTTCTTGTCCAAGCTATTTATCGCCCATGTTTCACTTCCATACATGGCTACACTCCATACAAATACTTTCAGAAACGACTTCCTGACACTTAAATCTATACTCGATGTTAACAAATTTCTCTTCTTCAGAAACTCTTTCCTTGCCATTGCCAGTCTACAATTTATATCATTTCTAATTCGACCATTATCAGTTATTTTGCTCCTCAAATAGCAAAACTCCTTTATTGCTTTAAGTGTCTCATTTCCTAATCTAATTCCCTCAGCATCACCCGACATAATTCGACTACATTCCATTATTCTGTATTAATAACAACTCACTTTTCCCTTGTCCTAGTCACTGATTCAATTTCAGGCTAAGCCGTCGCAGTTCTATTGCTTCGTCCAAGGTATTTGGGAATTCTACGCACACTTTCTACTACATCTCAGCCGGCAGACATCGTAAAAACGCATCAAGCATTGTTCTGCTTCCTGCAGAATGTCCGTATTGGCAGGATCATCATCCGTTAGTTCCTATGCATTAATACTAATTTTTCTGATACGGTCTAGAAAACTTTCTACCGATTCTCCTGGCTTTTGCACTATACCATTAAGCTGTTCAAGATAATAAATAGAAGTATTCTATCTCCAGTAACGATACACTTATCCTTCCTGCAAGTCCGCGAAGGATTGAGCATCCTGCATTTTCTCAATGCACGCTACATATGTTCTAACAACGACTACTAATTTTAAAGGTGCCACACTTAAGAACTGCTCCCTACTCCAGTTCCCTTACTCCGCTGCTGTACACAATCTATCAAAAAAAGGCGAAAACATCCTCCCCAGATTTACAAGAAAATGGGGCCACCAACGAGGCAGTACTAGCGTCACTGCTCCCATATTTCACGCCTCACTCGATCTCTTTCCTTATGCAAAGCCTCATTATCAGCTCGAACTCTAGCTACCGCTTCCATCAAATGTCGAATCGCCTCCTGGGTTGCCACTATCTCACCAACAGACGATCTGCTTACTACTATCACCACAAGTGCACAATAAACACAAACGTAAAAGAAAGGAAATAACTAAAAACGCAACTGAGAGTCCCAAAAATCTGACGTCGGTATTTACTTGAAATCTTGCACTGACTGCAAATGTTGCTTCAGCCTTTTCCGTTCTGCCCACCATTGGTGCACCATTACAATCTCCAACAGTTGTTCTGACAAGGCTGCAATTTTTTCAAGGCTGCAGTTAGACTACTAAGGCGCGCCATCTGACAAGTTTTGTGCGAACTGTAGTGCTCCACCAGTCGACATAGCGGGCACCCACGGCCCCTACCTCACAACGTAGTGCAGCTCAGGCGGTATGCACCACCACGAGGAGGTGGAGCTGCGTGGAGGTCTTTCGTCCTTTTTGTTTCAGATATAGCTGTGATTACTTCTTCAAATTATAATACATGAAATTACAAAATAGAAAATTATAAAATATTAATCTTTAAGAAGAGAAGAAAAAGAAGGTAGGAAAGATTAGTGTTGGATATGGTCGTCCCTTAATTGGCGTTGGTCACGGAGGCGGTCTTGGAATGTGTCCCGGAGCCCGACGTCCCCGGGCAGCGCGTCCCGTTTTCAGTTTATTACACGAGATAATTCATGTCTCTGATGTCAGGAGACGATTAATCTCTCAAGTAACTACGTTTTGTTAGTGATTTTGTACTGTATGTATGTTGATTAGATACGTTAGTTGTGTTACAGTTTTTCTATATTAATGTGGTTGGTTATTGTTTTAAGTGTCGCCTGGTACAATTACCGGCCACGAACTATGCTACTTAATACATTAACAGGCTTCTATTCTTTTTTTCTATGTTTTACTATTTCGTCATTTAGTGTCGTGTATGAGTTCGACTTGTTACTGTGCATTTGTCTCGTTGTTGGTGTTAATGTCAGAGGAATCCGTTGTGCTGAGCTATTCCACTCGACTCGCTGTCGTCTAAATTGATGTCGATATGGTCTCATTTCTTTATAGTTAGTGTGTTCAGTTTTGTATACTTGATATGTATGCTTGTTTAATAAAAAAAATTGCTCGGAACACTATGGAACTTAACATCTGAAGTCATCAGTCCCCTATAACTTAGAACTACTTAAACCTAACTAACCTAAGGACATCACACACATCCATGCCCGAGGCACGATTCGAACCTGCGACCGTGGCGGTCGCGCGGTTACAGACTGCACCGCCTAGAACCGCTCGGCGACACCGGCCGGCTTGTTTAATAAAGTCAAGCGCCAAAGATGCTGGTATAGGCATGCATTTACAAATACACACATATGTAAACATGCAGAATACGGTACGGCGCTGCGGTCGGCAAAGCCTAAATAAAACAAGTGTCTGGCGCAGTTGTTAGCTATAATGGCAGGTTATAAAGATTTAAGTGAGTTTGAATGTGGCATTACAGTCGGCGCACGAGTGATAGGAAACAGCATCTCCGATGAAGTGAGGATTTTCTCGTACGACCATTTCACAAATGTACCGTAAATATCAGGAATCTGGTAAAACATCAAATCTCCGACATCGCTGCGGCCGGAAAAAGATCTTGCAAGAACGGTACTAACGACGACTGAAGAGAATCGTTCAACGTTACAGACGTGGAACCCTTCCACAAATTGCTGCAGATTTCAATGCTGGGCCATCAGCAAGTGTCAGCGTGCGAACCGGTCAACGAAATATCGTCGATATGGTCTTTCGGAGCCGAAGGCCCACTCGTGTACCCTTGATGATTGCACGACACAAAGCTTTACGCCTCGCCAGGGACCATCAACACCGACAGTGGACTGTTGATTACTGGAAACATGTTGCCTGATCGGACAAGTCTCGTTTCAAATTGTATCTAGTGGAGGACGTGTACGGGTGTGAATCCATGAACCCTGTATGTCAGCAGGGAACTTTTCAAGCTGGTGGAGGCTCTGTAGTGCCGTGGGGTGTCCGCAGTTGGAGTGATGTGGCACGCCTGAAACGTCTAGATACGACTCTGACAGGTGACACGCAATAAGCATCCTGTCTGATAACCTGCATCCATTCATGTCCATTGCGCATTCCGAAGGACTTTGACAATTCCAGCAGGACAATGCGACACCGCACACGTCAAAAATCGCTACAGAGTGGTTCCAGGAACGGTCTTCTGAGTTTAAATAGTTCCGCTGGTCACCAAACTCCCCAGAGATGAACATTATTGAGCACATCTGGGATGCCTTGCAGCCTGCTGTTCAGATGAGATCTCCAACCCCTCGTACTCTTACGGATTTATGGACAGTGGTGCAGGATTTATGGTGACACTTCCATCCAGCACTACTTCAGACATTAGTCGAATCCCTGGCGAGTCGTACTGCACCACTTCTGCGTGCTCGCGGGGGCGCTACACGATATTATGCAAGTGTGCCAGTTTTCTTTGGCTCCTCAGTGTAGCTTCCATTTATCTGCGTTCCTATGTGTTTCCTGTAGTGCATCTCTGCTAACTCCTGGTATGCTTTTACGAAAGTGGCTGTACCGTACAGAGCTAAATGGAACGTCGTATCCACATTCCCTTTTTTGTCAGTCGCCGCTGTCAGCAAGCGAAACACGCTGAAAATGAACTGGATAAGAGCCGCGCCCAGTTAGGAAGTGAACCGTGCCACAAATCGGATTGCCATTCCTAAACGCTCCCTGATGTTGGGGGAAAAGGTGTACAGCCTGTCATTGTTCTGGCATCAAGTGTAACGGAGTATTACTTTGGGATGGTGTGGGCTACCGGCTGGAAATGAGGAGACTGCAGACGATGTGTGGAGGTGAGGAGGGTGTAGACGATGTAGGCAGCTAATCTGTTTCCAGAATTCTGTATTAGCCATCATACATGAAGGCGGAGCGGTGTATATGCAGCAGGAACGCAGTAGGCGGCTGGCGACGACCCTCAGACCTGAGCCTGCTGGCACGGGTGCGCCGGAAGCAACGAGGCACCTGATAGCCAGGGTTAGGCATGCCTAACCCTGGCGGGACTAACCGCGTGATGAACATGAACTGCTGCCTCGACAGCAATATCGGATGGCAGCGGGCCTCCTATGACCCGGAGCTGGCTAAACCTCACTACGTGGCCCAGACCACGGGATGGCGGCAGATGGCTAGCTACCCGTTCTCGGCAGTCAGGTAGCGGTCGCTGGTTCGTGGCCTAGAGACAGCGGTACGGGCTGTGTCATAAATTCAGCAAGGACTGGCAAGGGCTGTGCATCATCGTATGGCTCATCTTTACCGATGCTGATGGACTGGACTTGGGTATCTTAAGTAGCACTGCCCAGGGACTGAGTCTGTGGGAGAGGTTTGTTTCTGTGTCACTTGGAAACCTCTGGAACAGAAGCCGATGACCATCGTCTGGCTGGTGCCATGCGGTAGTCGGTCACTGCCCCACACTGGGCTGACAACTCGCGGAAGCATCTGCTGATGTTGCGGTGTAGCTGGGGACGTTAGCTGACAGTGGCTCTGGCTTTATTGTGGTTCTGGGTGGCTTTACATGCTACTAAAGTTCAAGCCGTTACAGATTAACGAATACTGCAGCAAAAAGAGTACCAAAAGTTTCCACGCCATTTGAAATGAAAATTTTGGGGCTATTCAGTCTAGCATGGGATAGTAACTCCCACGTGTTAATCACCACAGATCGCTTTTCGTGCTCCGTTACGGTGTGTATAATTCCAATCAACGGACATATGCTCCACCTTAGTCAATTATAAACATTCTGTTATTAAAGAATTCCCGACAATTACAGATCAGGCATGTCTGAGGTGATTAGACAGCTGTGCCAACTATTGCATAGTCCCTTCCACCCTCATTCAGACAAAAGAATGGAAAGCATCCTTCACACTATCGGCAAAATATTAAGTTATTGTGTGAGCAGCCATAACAACAACTGGGACGTTTCCCTGCCTTACGTCGTAGATGTGTACAATCCAAAAGTGCGTGACAGCATTGGACTCACACCATATGATGTGGCAGACGATAGAAATATATCGTCACCTTCTGAAGTGTTCGAGCCTGAAGTTGGAAAAAATGGGAACTCAGTGAAGCAGTCTGCAAAAATATTGCAGGATATATGGAAAGCAAATATAAGAGCGCTCGTGTGTCAAGAATAATTAGGACAATTTGTTTTTAATCTATGTGAGTATAAAATCGGTCAGTTGGTTTTTCTGGTGAATATCTACACCCCGATGAGAAAAACTAAGAACTTCCTTATGCGGCATCAAGGGCCATGTAAGGTCAAAGAAATGATGTCACCCATTAATGTGAAATTACAGTTAACGATGAGAAGTTCCATTGTTAATAAGCTAAACTTTTTAAGGGTACTTAAGACCCTCCACCTCATGTCCAGAATCGTTACCTGCAGGGAAAACTAAAACTAAGAAGGGATGGGAGCAAGTGAGGACCTGAAGGAAGTGCCTTACACACTCAGATCACGTCAGCTGAAATCGAATTATGCGAGATATGTAATCGATTTCACGGTAAATTATATGATCATTCTGTCATTGTCATATTGTAGTGGGATTGTTCTGATTTAGAAGGTTGTGTTGCTTCGCACTAGATAGTTTGCAGCTGAACAAGAGCACGCTACAGTAATACTGTGCTTGATGTACTAATTAAACATGTTCGTACAGCCTTGCGAAATGGAGAAGAAGAATGATGCGACTTTCTATCCTTCGAGTGGCGTGACCGCCAAAGGTATTCGGGAGTACATTCACAGCAAAGCGTTATTTTCCTTGCGTTCTATTTTCTGTGTGGTGTTTAGTAAGGGATTTGGACAATTTAAGGCACGTGGAGGATTTACCAGTGATTATTTGGATCGATAGAAATCAGCGTTATTATCTGTATTGTGTTTAACTGCACTCTCATAATGAATATTGGTTGTTGTGCTATGTTAATATGCTTGAAATTATATTAGTTTTTTAGCAAGTAGCTACGAGAATGGACAAATTTATACTGGTGAAAACTCAGTGAGTGTTGCTGATCTCTAAGGAAAGAGGTAACTATGGGTTAATGTCAGTGGGCGAGCTCTGTTGAGGGAGGATTACGACACGTCCATCCAGGATGCTTCACACTGGCAAGCGAGCATGCGAAATGCGGTTATTCCTAAGTAGAGAGGAAGCAGCTTGGTGCCGGAGGGATGTTGCGATGTCACATCCGTACTTCAGAGGGTGGCTACGCATTGGATTGGACAAGGGAAACGACAAGGTTGGAAATACGAAACAGCGGAATGTCTGCCAATGGTACGACCTGTGACAGAGCGGGTACAACATTCCGCTTACCATCTACAAGTCATAATAAAGCTGACACAACCCTCTTTGTATTCCCCAGGAAAAACATTACACAATTTGCCACTCCGGAAACTGACTTACGTAAATGGTACCCTAATCTTCACTTGGCGAACACCATTAGAAGTTCACAAAAGTCTCCACACCACTTTACCTCTCATACTTGATCGCACATACGCGAGATTCATCAGAGACAAGGATATCGTTAGACGTGCCCCAGGGGAAGTGTGATAGGAACGCTGTTATTTTCTTCCTACATAAATTATCTGGCGGACAGTGTAGGCAGCAGTCTGCAGCTGTCTGCTGACGACGCTGTAATGTATGGGAAGATGTCGTCGTTGAGTGACTGTAGGCGCCTACAAGATGACTTAGACAAAATTTCTAGTTGGTTTGGTGAATGGCAGCTAGCTTCAAATGAAGAAAAATGTAAGTTAATGCAGATGAGCAAGTAAAACAAACCCATAATGCTCGAGTACAGCGTCAGTACCGTGATGCTTGACACAGACACGTCAATTAAATATCCAGGGGTAACATTTCAAAGCAATGTGGAATGGAATGAGCACGTGAGGATTGTAGTAGATATGGTGAATGGTGGACCTCGGTTTATTGTGTGAATCTTTGAAAGTGTGGCTCATCTGCAAAGGAGACCGCATACAGGGCACTAGCGCGACTTGTTGTTGAGTACTGATCGAGTCTATTGGATCCATGTCAGGTCCGATTAAATGAAGACATTGAAGCAGTTCAGAGGTGGACTGCTAGATTTGTTACTAGTAGGTTTGAGCAATGCACAAGTATTATGGAGATTCTTCAGGAACTCAATTGGGCATCACTGGAGGGGAGGCAACGTTCTTTTCGAGGAGCACCATTAAGAAAATTTAGAGAACCGGCATATGAGACTGATTGCCAAATGATTCTACTGCCGCCAACTTACATTTCCTGTAAGGGCCATCAGAAAGAGATCAGAAAGTTTAGTGCTCGTGCAGTGGCATACAGATATTCCTTTTTCCCTCTCTCTATTTGCAAGTGGAAGAGGAAAAGAAATGACTAGTAGTGGTACAAGGTACCCTCTGCCAAATGCCATATGATGGCTTGTGGAGTATGTATGTGGGTATGGAGACAGATGTACCAAACCTTGCAGTGGTTCCTTTTTCTTCCCGCCTCACCATTCTGGTCCGAGCTGCTAGAGTTGGTGGTCAAGTGCACATAAGGGGTGCTTGCTTATGTGGATGAAGAGTGTGCGTTTCTCTTTCTTTTTCAGACAAACGCTGTGGCTGAAAGCTTATGAGGAAATGCGTTTTATTTGTACCTGTCTGTAATTCGTGATAGTTTTTGGGCAAGACTCAATATCAGGGGTGGGCATAAAATGATAATTGGATCCTTCTGTTGCCCCCCCCCCCCCCCTCCAGACTCATCTCTTTATGTAACCTAAAACCTTAGAGGAAACCTCATTTCACTTATACATAAGTTCTCCACTCATACTGTAATCATTGGTGGAGACTTTTATCATGCAACAATTAATTGGGAAAATTACAGTTTTGTGTTGACTGTCATAAGACATCCTGTGAAACTTAACTAAATGACTTCCTGTAAAACTACCTAGAACAGAAAATTAGGAACCCTACTCATAATGCAAATATTTTGAATCTAATGGCAACGAACAGACCCGATCTCTTTGAGGATGCCCACATTGAAACTGGTATCAACGACTATGATGCGGTTGTAGCAACAATAATTACCAAAGAAAAGAGAACAAATAGAACAAGCAGTCAGATATATATTTCAGTAAACTAGATAAAAAAAATCAATAGTTCATACCTCAGTGAGAAACTTGAAGCTTTTAGCACAGGTCAGGAGTATCTAGAGGAAATGTGACTCAAGTTAAAAAGAATATCTGTCCAAACACTGGTTAGACATGTACCCAGTAGAACAGTTCATAATGGGAGTGAACTTCCATAGTATACAATAACTGTACAATAACTTCTAAAGAAACAGAGATTGCTGCATAATAGGTGTAAAGCAAAGTATAGGGCTATAGATAGAGAGATGCTGAATGAAACGTGTTTGGCTGTGAAGATAGCAATGTGTGATGCCTTCAAGGATTACCGTGGTAGAATATTATCAAGTCATCTTTCACAGAACCCAAGAAATTATGGTCGTATGTAAAGGCTGTTAGTGTCACAAAAGTTATTGTCGAGTCCCTAGAGAATGGGACAGGAACTGAAATTAAGGGTAGTAAAGCAAAAGCTGAAATGCTTAACTCAATTTTCAATTATTCCTTTACAAAGGAAATCCCTGGAAAATTGCCCCAACTTAAACCCTGTACCTCTAAGAAGATGAATGAAATTAGTAGTAGTGTCAGTGGAGTTGAGAAACAACTGCAGTTGTTAAAACTGGATGAAGATCGAGGTCTTATAGAATCCCTTTCAGATTCTATATTGAATTTGCACTTGAGTTAGCCCCTCTTCTAACTATACTCTGTCATAAATCCCTCGAACAAAAAAATGTGCCCAATTCTTGGAAAAAGGCACAGGTCACACCCGTCTACAAGAAGGGTAGTAGAAGGGATCCACAAAACTACAGTCCAATGTCCTTGACATCAGTGTGTTGTATAATCTTAGAACATACTCTGAGTTCAAACATAATGAGGTACCTTGAACAGAATGACCTCCTCAATGCCAACCAGCATGCATTTCGAAACTGACACTTTTCTCACATGACATTCTGAAGGATCAAGGCAACCAGATAGATGAAATATTTCTTAATTTCCAAAAAGCATTTGACTCACTACCGCATCTACACTTATTGTCAAAAGTACAATCATGTGGGGGTATCAAGTGAAATTTGTGACTGGATTGAGGACTTTTTGGTAACAAGGACACAGCACATTATCTTGGGTGGAGGGTCATCATCAGATGTAGGAGTAACTTTGGGTGTGACCCAGGGAAATGTATTAGGTCCCTTGCTGATTGTTTTGTATATTAATGACCTTGCAGATAATATCAATATTAAAATCAGACACTTTGCAGATGATGCAGTTATCTATAATGAAGTATTATATGAAAGAAGCTGCATAAATATTCAATCAGATCTTGATAAGATATCAACAAGGTGCAGAGGTTGGCAACTTGCTCTAAATGTACAAAAATGTAAAATTTTACACTTTACAAAATGAAAACCTGTAGTATGCTGTGACTATAATATCAGTGACTCACTGTAAGAATCGGTCAACTCATACAAATACCTGGATGTCACATTTTGCAGAGATATGAAATGAAATGATGACGTAGGTTCAGTCAGGGGTAAAGCAGGTAACAGACTTTGATTTGTTCGTAAAATACTGGGGAAGAGGCAATCAGTCTACTGAGAAGATTGCTTACAAATAACACATGTGAGTGGTTCTAGAATATTGTTCAAGTGTGTGGGACTAGTACTAGGTAGGACTAAGAGAGAATATTGAATGTATTCAGAGGAGGGCAGCATGAATCGTCATATACTTGTTTAATTCATGGGATAGCGTCACAATGATACTGAAGGAACTGAACTGGAAGACTCTTGAAGACAGATGTAAACTATCCCAAGAAAGTTTATTAACAAAGTTTCAAGAACTGGCTTTATATGATTACTCTAGGAATATACTACAACCCCTTACATATCGCTCATGTAGGGATCCTGAGCATAAGATTGGGATAATTATTACACGCACAGAGCCATTCAAACACTTGTTCTTTCCACGCTCCATATGTGAAAGGTACAGGAAGAAATTCTAATAACTGGTGCGATGAGATGTACTCTCTGTCATGCATCTCACAGTGATTAGCAGAGTAAAGACGTAGATGTAGATGTAGAACTTAATGTGTCATCTTTACAGTAAGTGGCAATCTATAATTCCCTACATTGTTGATATTCCAACCTAGAGTTCACATTCTTTCATTGTTTCTGCAGTTATACTATAACTATGAAGTTGTGGCGCGGATGAGGTCGACACCAGTATCGATCTAAGTATCGTATTTGAACTAAGCTAAATATTATCTTTGTGCAGTTCCGCCATTCAGTTCTGTGTAAGCCTTGTTTGTGTAAAGAGGTGAATAAATGAACTAGTGTAAAATGGGAGTGTTGTTTGGTGAAACTGACCCGAACTTGTTCCTCACTGGTGACCCCGAGTTGTAACGTCTTCCGTTTTCGCCGTTTTACTGTGTCTGCGGCCTCCGCGTGGGTTGTTTCGCGTGTATTACATCAACACAACATTCGAACAATGACTTCGGCCCAACGCCTAACGCCGGATTTTGTGATCGACGTGCATCGTGTTGCGGGCGATGTACACCCGCCAGGATGCCTCTAACTCGACGATTACGCCGATTTCGCCGGACGTTTTCGAGCCTGCAACAATAACTGAAGTTAGGAGTGTCCATGACTCCGGCTATCAAACGCCTTTGTTCCCTCCACATGTGTGCCCTCCCTCATCGACTGTGCAGCTACCTCTTACGGATCTCCGTGCAGTGCGGAACCAATGCCGATTTCTGCCAATGCTTCGTTGGACAACCTACCACCGCCAGGACAATGATTTGCTACGCCGCAATCCGTGCCGTACCACGCGGATTCCTGCCACGTGGCCAGAACTGTTTCGTTCACAGGTCAACCTCCTCAGCATCCGACCACGCCCTCGCCTGCCTCGGTTCAGCATCAGCACATACCTTCCTACTTCGATACCTTGGACTGACCTCCACCTCCGTCCCACTGCTACACCTCAGTGTTTTGTGCCATGACATTCACCTTATCCGCACACCGTTTTGAGTGGAGTGACTATGAACAGTGAAAATTCGCACATTCCGTCCTACGTTCGACGTCATTTCCCACATTGTGCTTCTGGACAGCCCGCTGGATAGGTCAGGAGTCCACTACACGCAGCAAGCGGCTATACGGGTAGCAGGGGCTGTGTGGCATGGACTGGGCGGTTTTTTAGGTTAGGTGGCCTCGGGCAACTACAGAAAGGGCAACAGCCTCAAAGGGTGCGAGGCAAAGTCAGGACATGCGGGGACCAAGCAGCAATCGCTATTGTAATTGTAAATTGTCGAAGCTGCATTGGTAAAGTACTGGAACTTCAAGCGCTGATAGAAAGCACCGAAGCTGAAATCGTTATAGGTACAGAAAGCTGACTGAAGCCAGAGATAAATTCTGCGGTAATTTTTAAAAAGGCACAGACGGTGTTTAGAAAGTATAGATTGCATGCGGTGGCGTGTTTGTCGCTGTTAGTAGTAGTTTATCCTGTAGTGAAGTAGAATTGGATAGTTCATGTGAATTATTATGGGTGGAGGTTACACTCAACAACCGAGCTAGGTTAATAATTGGCTCCTTTTACCGACCTCCCGACTCAGCAGCATTAGTGGCAGAACAACTGAGAGAAAATTTGGAATACATTTCACATAAATTTTCCCAGCATGATATAGTCGTAGGTGGAGATTTCAATTTACCAGATATAGACTGGGATACTCAGATGTTTAGGACAGGTGGTAGGGACAGAGCATCGAGTGACATTATACTGAGTGCACTATCCGAAAATTACCTTGAGCACTTAAACAGAGAACCGACTCATGTAGATAACATCTTGGACCTACTGATAATAATCAGACCCTAACTTTTCGACTCTGTAAGTGCAGAACAGGGAATCAGTGATCATAAGGCCGTTGCAGCATCCCTGAATATGGAAGTTAATAGGAATATAAAAAAAAGGCAGGAAGGTTTATCTGTTTAGTAAGAGTAATAGAAGACAGATTTCAGACTACCTAACAGACCAAAACAAAAATTTCTGTTCCGACACTGACAATGCTGAGTGTTAATGGAAAAAGTTCAAGACAATCGTAAAATGCGTTTTAGACAGGTACGAGCCGGGTAAAACTGTGAGGGACAGGAAAAACCCACAGTGGTTCAACAACAAAGTTAGGAAACTACTGCGAAAGCAAAGAGAGCTTCACTCCAAGTTTAAACACAGTCAAAACCTCTCAGACAAACAGAAGCTAAACGATGTCAAAGTTAGCGTAAGGAGGGCTACGCGTGAAGCGTTCAGTGAATTCGAAAGTAAAATTCTATGTACCGACTTGACAGATAATCCTAGGAAGTTCTGGTCTTACGTCAGTAAGTGGCTCGAAACAGCATATCCAGACACTCCGGGATGATGATGGCATTGAAACAGAGGATGACACGCGTAAAGCTGAAATACTAAACACCTTTTTCCAAAGCTGTTTCACAGAGGAAGACCGCAATGCAGTTCCTTCTCTACATCCTCGCACAAACGAAAAAATGTCTGACACCGAAATAAGTGTCCAAGGAATAGAAAAGCAACTGGAATCACTCAACAGAGGAAAGTCCACTGGACCTGACGGGATACCAATTCGATTCTACACAGAATACGCGAAAGAACTTGCACCCCTTCTAACAGCCATGTACCGCAAGTCTCTAGAGGAACGGAAGCTTCCAAATGATTGGGAAAGAACACAGGTAGTTCCAGTCTTCAAGAAGGGTCGTCGAGCAGATGCGCAAAACTATAGACCTATATCTCTGACGTCGATCTGTTGTAGAATTTTAGAACATGTTTTTTGCTCGAGTATCATGTCGTTTTTGGAAACCCAGAATCTATTCTGTAGGAATCAACATGGATTCCGGAAACGGCGATCGTGTGAGACCCAACTCGCTTTATTTGTTCATGAGGGCCAGAAAATATTAGATACAGGCTCCCAGGTAGATGCTGTTTTCCTTGACTTCCGAAAGGCGTTCGATGCAGTTCCGCACTGTCGCCTAATAAACAACGTAAGAGCCTACGGAATATCAGACCAACTGTGTGGCTGGATTGAAGAGTTTTTAGCAAATAGAACACAGCATGTTATTATCAATGGGGAGACGTCTACAGACGTTAAAGTAACCTCTGGTGTGCCACAAGGGAGTGTTATGGGACCATTGCTTTTCACAATATATATAAATGACCTAGTAGATAGTGTCAGAATTTCCATGTGGCTTTTCACAGATGATGCTGTAGTATACAGAGAGGTTGCAGCATTAGAAAATTGTAGCGAAATGCAGGTAGATCTGCAGCGGGTAGGCATTTGGTGCAGGGAGTGGCAACTGACCCTTAACATAAACAAATGTAATGTATTGCGAATACATAGAAAGAAGGATCCTTTATTGTCTGATTGTATGATAGTGGAACAAGCACTGGTAGCAGTTACTTCTGTAAAATATCTGGGAGTATGTGTGCAGAACGATTTGAAGTGGAATGATCATCATATAAAATTAATTGTTGGTAAGGCGGGTACCAGGTTGAGATTCATTGGGGGAGTCCTTAGAAAATGTAGTCCATCAACAAAGGAGGTGGCTTACAAAACACTCGTTCGACCTATACTTGAGTATTGCTCATCAGTGTGGGATCCGTACCAGATCGGGTTGACGAAGGAGATAGAGAAGATCCAAAGAAGATCTGCGCGCTTTGTCACAGTGTTATTTGGTAACCGTGATAGCGTTACGGAGATGTTTAGCAAACTCAAGTGGCAGACTCTGCAAGAGAGGCGCTCTGCATCGCGGTGTAGCTTGCTCGCCAGGTTTCGAGAGGGTGCGTTTCTGGATGAGGTAACGAATACATTGCTTCCCCCTACTTATACCTCCCGAGGAGATCACGAATGTAAAATTAGAGAGATTCGGGCCCGCACGGAGGGTTTCAGACAGTCGTTCTTCCCGCGAAACATACGCGACTGGAACAGAAAAGGGAGGTAATGACAGTGGCACGTAAAGTGCCCTCCGCCACACATCGTTGGGTGGCTTGCGGAGTATAAATGTAGATGTAGAAGTAGATGTAGATTTCCGCAGCCTCAGTGCATCTCAGGGGGCCCTGGCTCTGATCAAACGTCGAGATTTCCGCGAACTAAAACTTTGAACTCTTTCTCACCTGTTGCCCATGAGCCGGCTCCAGTCGAGCTTCCGCTACCGTTTTCGGTACATCTCGCTGCCTCACCCCTGTCGGTCTTCCGCAACGCGTCAATTCGAGCCCACCCGCAACGTGTTCAGCTTCCGAAACCGCAGTCGACACATTATGGTGTCTCACCCGGTTCGGACTTCCGCGTCACGACGGATCGCACTCAACCACAACGTGTCACCTTCATGCCGCCAGCCGAACAGCCATCATTGCCACATCCCCTGGAGGCACACTCTCCTGGAATACTACAGCAACAACAGCTCGATTCAGGCAGTGCCCAACGAACTCGACTCAACCTGTTCTTTCGAACATCCTACAACATTTACCGACGTTGTTGCCATTTAACCCCTACAGAGCAACAACCTGGTTTAAAATTGTGAACAAAGTGTTCGACCATTACAAACTCGATGAGTCAACGATGTTTCTGTGCCTCATCACCCACCTGCACGACCAGGAGGACTTGATTGCTGACGTGGCCGATGCCCGGGACTCATCTACCTGGTACATTCTAGCCAAAGGGACCGTTCTACTTTGGCTTGCACTCTCAACTGAGACAGCAATACGGCAAGTGCTCCACGTCGAGCAACTAGGCAATGACAAACCTTCACAGCTCTGGAGATGGCTACATGCCCTGGTCAGCGCCGATCTATTCTCTGACACAGCTCTCCTCGCCATCTGGTCAGATAAACTATCTCCTCACATCCGCTTTTCTCTGGCTCAGAGGCCTCCTGAACCTGTCGAACAAAGGATGACGATTGTTGACAAGCTACACGATGCTTCACTGCTCCATTTCGCCAGCCACTGCCTACCTGACAATCTCAGGTTCAGGCTCATCGCCCTGCGGCCGGACGCGAGCAGGGCCGTACTGTGCCGACTGTTCCGCTCGCCCCGGGAAGCAGTAAACAAGCAACTGGGACGGCACCAGCTCTTCCCGCGGTCACGCCCCCTCCTGCAACCGAACCTGCTGTGGCCACCGAACCTCGGCCACCGCCACTGGCAACGAACTTTCCACAGGAAATGCAACCGCACTACCCGTACTGTTACTTCCACACGCGGTTTGGTGAGGCAGCACGAACCTGCAGACCACCCTGCTACTTCCCAAATGCCCATAGCAGCTAGTGCAAAACACCGTGTTTCATCACCCATCCAAGACTCACTTCCCCTGTGCTCCATCGAGCAACCAACCCCGTGACATATCGGTCCGGGCTCATCTCACCCGTATATGCTTGTCTCTGTCGACGACATTACAAGAAACTACGCGTAAGTGCCTTGTCGAGCTTGAACACGTCGCTTGCCTACGCAAGAAAAACTTCGAGCTCTCCCTCTGGCTCCACGAAACACAGCTCCAGCTCTCTGATGCAGCAAAGGTATTACAGACACTACAGCAAGGACAAAGCAAGGTCAGTAAGTGCGCCGAATCTGCTTGCAATCCCAGCAATCGAGCTTCCGTGTGGTTACCTCCCACTACCCCTCGCAACTTTGCTATCAAGACTGCCATAACATGTACTGACAGTTTAGCAGGGCCACACCCTCCTCACATGGCAGCGTTTGACACTCTGCCGGACATAAGTGTGCATGGGCAACGAGTGTCACGTGTTCCTAAAGTGACAGCTCCTACCCCGCCCTCGCGGAGAGCACCTCAAACAATGCAACTTCGGCTCCTGTACGCCGCCATGTGACTGCCACTGACAACACAAACAGTGCACTCGCACCAAGCGTTTCGCCCGCGACTGTGCTGCCACAGACCGCACCCTTGGACAATGGACTCACTAACACTTCACGAGCTCTACCGAGCTCAACCGACCATGGTGCCACTCCTTTGGGCCGACGGCCATCTTGTCACGTTGACTCCTGGGACACTGCCTCGGCTCCCGTCGGATCCACCGAGTGGCTCTGAACACCACGACCACGCTTCGCCTGCCCCGCCCGCCACACATTGTCAACAAACTGCCTCCCGTGCCGCTGGCAACATTTCCGTCGTCACCAATGGCACGGTTCACAAATTTCGCTTTACGCCAGGCCCCCCGATCTCCAGTAAACCATGTCGACTTTGTCCCGAGCATCTCTCCAACCTTAACAAGCAGATTTCTGAACTTCTAAGCTCCGGCGTCATTGAACCCTCTGCCAGTAGCTGGTCTACGCCCATCCATATGACACCCAAGAAAGACGGGTGTGCGGCATGTGCGGAGACTACCGTCGACTAAATGCACAAACAATTATGGACACCTACCCCCTACCCACATCGCCGACTTTACCAGTTCCCTCGCAGGTGCGACCACGTTCTCTGTCATTGATTGCAAACGGGCCTACCACCAGATCACAATGGCTCCTGAAGACATCGAGAAGACAGCAACCACCACCCAAATCGGGTTATTTCAGTTTCGATTCATGCCCTTCGGTCTGAAAAACACAACCCAGACCTGGCAACGCTTCATCAACGAAGCGATATTCGAACGAAAATTCTGCTTTGCATATCTTGATGACATTCTTGCGTTCAGCTCCTCAGTTGAGTACAACATTAGACATGTGCAAACTGTTATGAACATTCTCGTGGCAGTGGGCATCAAGACCAACCAGGACAAATTACAGCTACATCAACCCGCTGTCACTTTTCTTGGTTTTCGGGTCTCTGCCGACGGCATTTCACCACCCCCTGAGAAAGTACAAGAAATACTTATCCTACCCAGACCTTTGCCATTCAAAGAGCTTCGGCGCTTTCTGAGGACGGTTAATTATTATCACTGACATCTACCACAGGCTGCAGAGATTCAAGCTCCACTGACAGACACTTTGTCAGGCACCAAGACTTCTGGATCTCTACCCATTCCATGGACCCCTGCTATGACTGCCTCTTTCACTGTCCTCAAAAATCTTCTTGCCGAGTCCCACACCATCTCGCATCCTTATCCCAATGCGCAGCTTTTCATCACCATAGACACAAGCGATGCAGCCATCAGCACTGTCCTTAGCCAGACAATCGACGGCCAAACTTTGCCTCTGCAGTTCTCATCACGCAAGTGCACCAATGCACAATGGAAATATTACGCGTTTGACAGGGAGTTGCTCGCGGTCTACGAAGCGATCAAGCATAATAAGACTGACATTGAGGGACGCCCTTTCTATGTTTTAACAGACCACGAACCTCTGCCTGCGACCATTACAAACCCCCCAGCTGACCCGCCTCCTCACTGCTTCAGATACATGGACTTCATATCTCAGTTCACCACCGATGTCAGTCATATAAAGGCTGCTGACAATATAGTTGCTGATTTCCTTTCACGAGTCGACGCTGTTCATTCGCTGTTAGACCTCCCTGAACTGCCTAACCTCCAACCCACTGACGAGGACAAGCAAAACCTGATTTCAGACTCTACCTCTTCACAACACTTCATCTGCACCACCTTCTCTAGCATTTCTGGTGAGATCTGGCACGTGTTGCCCCTCATCCCAACCACGCTCCACCGAGCTGTCTTCAACGCACTGCATAATTTAGCCCACCCCAGTGATCGTGCATCCACCTGCCTCATAGCGGAGTGCTTTGTGTGGAGAAATTTCAAGAAGGACTGCCAGCAATGGGCATGCTCCTGCGTTACGTGCCAATTCTGCAAAGTACACAAGCACACTTCAGCCACTCTCGGCGCCTTTTCGATCCCTCCTGGGCGTTTCCAGCATATTCATATTGACATTGTCTGCCCTCTCCCCCCCTCTAATGGCTTTCGTTATGTTCTCTCGTCTATCGACTGAACAACTCGCTGGGTCGAGGCTGTCCCCCTCCCCAATATCATGACAGAAACTTGCTCAAGCTTTCTCGAATCATGGGTATCGCATTTCAGATGTCCAGCTATCATCACAACTGACCAGGGCAGACAAATTGAGTCAGCCCTGTTCAACGAGATTTGTAACATTTGTGGCATCTGGCGCATCCATACCACAGCAAATCACCCGCTAAGTAATGGGCTACTTGAGCGCTGACACCGCACTTTCAAGGTGGCTCTTCGATGCCACAACTCTCTATGGATGGAGGCCCTTCCCCTTGTGCTACTCGGAATTCATATGATCTATAAGGAAGACCTCAAAGGCTAGTTGAGCGCTGACACCGCACTTTCAAGGTGGCTCTTCGATGCCACAACTCTCTATGGATGGAGGCCCTTCCCCTTGTGCTACTCGGCATTCATATGATCTATAAGGAAGACCTCAAAGGCACAATAGCCGAGTTTGGATACGGCCAGAACATTGTTCTTCCTGGCGAACTTGTTAGCCCTTCCACTTCTCTCCCTCAGTCTGACGTACCCTCCTTTGTGGACCGTGTCAGACGCCATTTCATCAACCACCACATCCATCCACCCACCAGCAATTCCTGCCCTAAGGTTCACTTCCCGAAATCTCTGTACAATTGCTAGTACATCACACTCTGAGGTGACACTATCCATGCTCCCGTGCAACCTCCATATACCGGCCCATACCAAGTCCACCGGTGCTCAGTCAACACCTGTGACATCCAGATGAAAGATTCAGCTGTTACAGTCTCTCTCAACAGACTTAAGCCTGCTCATGTCGAGCCCGCTTCCAACCCCCTTCAGGCCATGACCACGCCACTCTTTGTCGTGGCTCACAATGTTCCGACCACTCCCTCCACGTAGGACTTACACACTCAGTCGAGTGACTTCCAGCTCCAATCGTCGAGCACTTCTCCAACCTCGCCCTCTACTCTGGTCTCACGCACTCCGTCGAGTGACCACATGCTCCCCACGTCGAGCTTACCTATGATCACGCCCTCACCGCTGGGCCCTTCGCCGGTCCCTTCAACCTCTCCCCCTTCGCCTGCCTTGCCCTGTCGAGATTTCTCATGCTCCCCCATCTTGAACGTGCCCTCGCTCGAGGTGTTTGTGCCTGTTCTCCAGGACATAATCCACAACATCTCTATAATACTGCATGATGTGGCGCCGATGAGGTCGACACCAGTATCGATCTAAGTAGTGTCTTTGAACTAAGCTGAACATTATCTTTGTGCAGTTCCGCCACTCAGTTCTGTGTAGGCCTTGTTTGTGTAAAGAGGTGAACAATGGAACTACTGTAAAATGGGTGTGTTGTTTGGTGAAACCAACCCAAACTTCCTCCTCAAAGTCATTGTATAATAGTCATTCTTTTGCTAGAACAGAATTGATGCTAAGTACTAAATCAGAAAGAGAAATTTTTATGGAATAATGCTATATAGAACAGCTTATTCTAATTATCACAATTCTGTTCTGAGATATTTATTAACTACTTGAACAGGAGGAAAGTCCTGCATAAAGTAAAGCCATGTAAAGTAGCAGAACTCTTGGGCAAAGTAACGATTGTTCTTGTCATGATAGTGGTAAAATATTGTTGAAGATTCACTATGAGTAATATTGAGAATGTTCTGTCTGTAGCAGCACTTTGATGAAATGAATACTGATGTACTATTTTCCTGCTGCTGCAGTTAGGTGAGAGGTAACTGTGTTGGAGCACTGAGGTTATTTATGAAGTATGAAGGATTTATTATGAGAAGATATAATTAAAATGTTGTGCTAGGATTCTTAATGAGTAATGATAATGGGTAGGTTTATGTAGCATTGTGGAAGATTATGAGATATTACATGCATTAATAACTTATTATGAGTTATATGATGAATATGTTAGGGGCTGCAATTAAAAAATAGTGGATTGTATTCACTGACTCATAGGAAACATTTCAAATGCTGAAATAATTTATGATAATAATTTACAGGTTTGGTCATTGAAACAATGTAATGTAATATGATCCCTGAGTGTGTGGCAATTGAGTGGCGATGAAGAGCAGTAATGCTTGATTTAATCTGTTAACTTAATAACAATTACAAGCATGTGGGACTGAGTTGGTAGGGAGCCTGGGCACAGGAAGTGGAATGAGCAGATCTAATCATGGGTGTATAGTAAATCAGATTTATTAATGAAAACGATCAGAAAATTACATTTTGCTGCAATAACTAAATTACAATCAGCCAAAGTGTCACAACTTAATCGCCAGAAGTATGTAAGCAAAATTAGGCACAAGACAAATTACTCTTTATCTTCAAAGCTGCAGTTCAGGTTAAAAGTAAAACATTTCATTTATTGATCACTTGAACATAAAATACAGATTTTTTTAACAAACACCCTGCCCAAAACTGTATATGTAATTTACCACAGGTACACATTTTTAATAAAACTCAAATCTAATAAAATTTAAATGAATTTAGTATCATAATAACACAACCATGAAGAAGTTGAAACAATTCACTTTCAATTACTGACTTGAGAAATGAAATATTTGAAAAACATTAAAACCATGTACATTGAAATGATAATTAGTTATTTACCTAAGACTCAAATTAGTTACAAATTTAATAATTATAAAGAAACATGATTAAGAAATACAACATAAAGAGAACAATGTATTGAAAGCAACTCCAGAAAAATCTTAATATGCATAAACAAGAGTGTCGAAGACAGCTGTAGCTTTCCTTGTGTAGTCCATGGCCCTCAACCATTACATACTTACTTTTGCTTGGTATTTGAATGACAGTCCACATCAGCATAAAGAAATACAGCAAAATACCTCAGACTAAACTGAAACAGTGCAGTATTAAGACAACCAACAACCTTTCCTTATTCTCTTAACAAAAATGCCGTCCTTCTATAGCCCATGTCCAGACATATAAGCAGTCAGAAAATGCCGATTTAGTAAGAAACAAATTGAAATCTGGATCTGCAGGACAGAGTGGATTTGGTTGTGGAAAGGGACCCAAATCAGTTGCTGTTAGTTGCCCAAACATACAAACTTTATTTTGCTAAAACACTTAATCACACATGCCCGTAAAACAATTCAGAAACAATGCGGCTGAAGGCCAGAACACAAGTTATTAAAATTATCTTAAGAAATACACATGACTGAAGGCCTTAGTTACAAAATAGAAGAACTGAGGGCTTAAGGCCTGGATAACAAGAATTTCAGTAAGAAAGTTTTAAAAAGTTTGAAACAAATGACCTTTCAAATTTTAATTTAAGGTGGCTGAAGGCCTTAAATTTCACATAAAGTTTGGCTGAAGGCCATATATTGAACATAGAACAACTCAAGGCTTAAGGCCTGGATAACAAAATTAAGATAGAAAGGAAAATTCTCAAATTTTCAAATGATTTTTCGAATTTTCATTAATACTTCTGAAGGCCTTATCTTGAAATATTTCACATAGAAGTTCAGCTGAAGGCCACATACTGAACGTTAAAACAAATTAAATTAATACACAGCTGAAGGTCTTGCACAGTACTTGAGATTAAAGGAAAATCACAATCCAAAACAACAGAACAGTGGTGCTCAGAAACGTTCCAAGGGTGGCCTGAGGAGGTAACTCTAATGTAAGGTTAGGTGAGATGGGCAGTCAAAAGTAAGATTAAATAACTGAATGGCAACCCAACCCAGGGATGGCTGAAGGACTGACCAACAACTTAAACAATACCCTTTTTCCCGACCAATGGCATGAGAACAGAAAATACCAGTGAGGACAAAGATACCAGCAGCACTACATCTTCAAAACTGGCATCTAATTACATCCAAGGCACAATAACCACTCAAAAACACTGTGCTGGGCAGCATCATATGGTGAGGAAAAACACACTGTGGAACACTTTGCTAATGACCTCACCATGGAGACTTCCTCACTGCTGTGTCCCAACTGACCGACTGCCTATTCCAGTACGTGGACAGCATTAAAATTAATTCCTCAGTTAAAAACACACAAGCTAGACACAGTTCAATGAAAACACTTTCACAAGAACTTGAACAATGCTGAAGGCAATCACTGTGGAACAACAGGTCAACACACAGAGTTTCTATAAGCGGTCGGCGACCAAATACACATCGGTTGATGAGACAACTGACTGAATTACCAACCAAGGTCGTCCCCACTTAAGTCATGTGTGTCAGCAATGGTTTAGATTAGATTACATTAGTTTTTCGTTCCATAGATCCGTGTTGAGGAGATCCTCATGGATGTGGAACATGTCACTTTTCTTTCTTTGTGCTTTTTTTGGGATAACAATATCAATAGTATGAATATATACAACACATCATTTGTTTCTATTAAAAAATTCGTCAATTGAGTAGAAGGAGTTGGCCACTAGTAAGTCTTTCAGGCTCCTTTTAAACTGATCTTTATTTGTAACTAAATTTTTTATGTTTGCTGGAAAATTATTGAAGATGAGTGTTCCTGAGTAGTGGACCCCTTTTTGAACTAAAGTAAGTGCTTTTAAGTTCTTGGGCAGATCATTTTTGTTCCTGGTATTGTATGTATGAACTGAGCTGTTTGTTGGAAAAAGAGATACATTATTTAGGACAAATTTCATTAAGGAGTAAATATACTGAGAGGCAGTAGTTAGTATACCCAGTTCTTTGAAGAGGTTTCTACAAGACGTCCGTGAGTTTACTCCACAAATAATACATATTACAGGCTTTTTGACTCTGAAAACTTTTGTTTGACTTGAAGAGTTACGCCAAAATATTATACTACATGACATTATGGAATGAAAGTAGGCAAAGTATGCAAGCTTTTTCACTTTCATGTTGCCTGTGTCTGCTAACACTCAAATTGCAAATACAGATTTGTTGAGGCGTTTCTGCAGTTCTGTGTTGTGCTCCTCCCAACTGAATTTATTATCAAGTTGTAATCCCAGGAATTTAAGGCTGTCAACCTCTTCTATCTGCTCTTCTTTGTACTTTATGCATATGCTGGGTGGAAACCTCTTACAGGTTCTGAATTGCATATAGTGAGTCTTTTCGAAGTTTAATGTCAGTGAGTTGGCTTTAAACCATTTATTAATATCCATGAAAATATCATTAGCAGATCTTTCTAGAACTGCACTCAACATACTATTTATTGCAATACTTGTGTCATCTGCAAACAAAACGAACTCTGCTTCTGGTGGTGTAACTGATGAGAGATCATTAATTTACACAAGAAAAAGCAATGGCCCTAAGATGGATCCTTATGGGACAACACATGTAATTTCTTCCCATTCTGATGATGACTGATGACTTAATTCACTAATCCCTTGAACTGACACCCTTTGTTTCCTGTCAGTGAGGTATGACTTGAACCATTTTGCAGCACTGCCCGTGACACCATAGAATTCTAATTTATTTAAAAGGATGTTGTGGTTTACACAATCGAATGCCTTTGACAAATCACAGAAAATAACTGCTGTTTGTAACTTGTTATTTAATGAATTAAGTACATTTTCACTATAGGTGTAAATAGCCTTTTCGATATCAGAACCTTTCAGAAATCCAAACTGTGTTCTTGATAATTTGTTATTTGTGGTCAGATGGTTGAGAAGCTGCCTGCACATTACTTTTTCTAAAATTTTTGAGAATACTGGCAAAAGTGAAATCGGTCTGTAGTTTGATGGCATCTCTTTATCCCCTTTCTTGAATAGAGGCTTAACATCTGCATATTTCAGCCAGTTAGGAAATGTCCCAGTTATAATTGACTGGTTACACAAGTAACTTAGAATTGTACTAAACTCACAAGAACATGCCTTAATTAACTTTGCTGATATTTCATCGTAACCACTAGAATGCTTTGTTTTTAAAGATTTTATTATGGAAGTTGTTTCTTTTGGTGAAGTGAGTGACATATTCATGTACCTGAAGCTATTTGTAAAGGCTAGTTTGACATATTCAAGGGCATTATTTACTGATCCTGACAATCCCATTCTATCAGTAACAGATATAAAGTACTTGTTAAATAGATTTGCCACACTATGCCCATCGGTTACTAATGTGTCATCTACCCTTAGAGCTATTTGCTCCTGTTCCTTTCTGGTTCTACCAGTCTCTTCTTTCACTATATCCCGTATTGTTTTTATTTTGTTCCCTGACATTGCTATCTTCTTCTCGTAGTGTATTTGTTTAGATGTCTGAATTACTTTTTTTAATATTTTACAGTATTCCTTGTATTTAGCTAAATCATCAGCACTGGAGCTATTCTTGGTCAACAGATACATTTTCCTTTTTGTCTTACAGGAAATCTTTATTTATTGTGTGATCCAGGGTTTTATTACAGACTTCTGTTTAATTTGAGTAACATTTAGACGAAAACAGTTTTCAAACATGGTACTGACATTGTTCATGAATGTGTTATATTTTTCATTCATGTCATGAGCACCATAAACATCTTTCCAGTTCATATCTTTGAGCAGTTTTCTAAAACACTCAATTTTTGGTTGATTGAATACTCTCCTATACTCATATTTAGCAGTCTTGATAATCTGCTTAGATTTTACATCTAAAACAAGGAGTTGCATGTCATGATCTGATAGTTCATTTATTACAGGTTTTATGATATAATTTTGTTCCTTTGATTTGTCTATAAAAATGTTATGAATGGCTATCCTTGAGGATTTAGTGATCCTAGTTGGAAAGTTTACAGTGTGAGTTAGATTGAAAGACAACATTACTAACTGCAGTAAATGTTTACTGGGAGATTGAATTAGAAAATCTGTATTAAAGTCACCAGCAATCACAATTTCTTTCTTTCTTACTGTTAAATAAATCAAAAGAGCTTCTAGGTGATTTATGAATAGATTATAATTTCCTGCAGGTGCTTGGTAAATAGTTACTATTATATAGGATCTGTTATGGAACTCTACTTCTGTTGCACATGCTTCTAGATGCTGCTGTAAACAGAATTTATTAATGTCAATGTTCTTGAATTTATGGAAGTTTTTAATAAATGTGGCAACTCCTCCTCCATCCATATCTACTCTGCAGAAGTAGGAAGCTAGCTTAAATCCTGAAATGTCTAACATATCTATACCAGTGGTCACTTGATGTTCAGAGAGTCTTGGTTGTCTGGCCCTCACTGCAGCTCAATCCCAACTCCTTTGATGTTCGTTTGGAACTTGGACACACTGCAATCCAGGTACACTAGCTCAGACCCAACCATGCAGAGATAACACTTGCCCATTGGCCACCCAACATCTCTGCACAAGGATGGAACGGACCCACATCCAGCAAGATGATGAAATGATTAGGCACAGAAACAGTCAAAAGAGCAAATTCACAACACCCGATGTGACGACTGCAAGTGGTCAGTGAGTACTGGCTGTCTGGACCTCACTGGCACTGCATCCCAACTCCCTTGATGTCCATTCAAAACTTAGACACACGACGACCTGGAGGTGCTGGCTCAGACCCATCCATGCAGAAGGAACACCAGCCCATTGGCCACCCGACATCTCTGCACAAGGAAGGAACCAGCTAAAGCCCCGCAAGATGATCAATTGAAGGAGCCCAGAAGTGATTGGAAGACCAAATACATATCGTCCAATGAGATGACCGACCAAACGACCAACCATCAGTCATCCCACTCAAGTCTCCTTCCGTTGGACAGAGCATGTGTGTTGACAGCGGTCGTGTGAGTACTGGCTGTACGGTGTTCAGTGGCACTCCATCACCACTGAACTGCCAACAGACCATGATCTGGAAATACCAGCAGTTGCTCCAGAGATAGTGTGACAGCTGCTGCTGCTACTCATGGGCAAGCAAACCAGCAGCTTAGTGACGCCTGTAAATTGAATAAAAAAAAGAAGAGAGCGGCACCACAAAGACAAGCTGTCAAGCAATAAATGGCACAAATGCAAGTCGTGCAAGCCTCACAAATTACAGTACCTGTTCAGAGAGAATTGTCACTAACATAAGCCACATACATAACGTATAACCAATACCCTCAGTGTGTCTGACACACTAGAACAGGTTACAATAGCTCAAGCCTGCTCAGGCAGGCCAGCATATAATCTCAGCTTTTCACACTGTGACCACAGTCAAACAGGCCCCACTCTTGCCTTGATGCCATGCTTCCATCTTCAACCATCCCAATGCCATCAGCTTATTCCATGGACTGTTTTTCCTTCTTGCTGTCCATATGAACTGTTCCAGTCAGAGAGCTCCTGCACACACTGTAATAGGAAGTATTACCAACCTAGAAATGAAGGCCAGATAATGCCACATTTGGCACAGTTCACACACACACACACACAGACACATACACATGCACTCACACATGCATGCATGAGTGGTGTGCTGAAAAGTAATGCCTTCAAATTTTTTTGTGTGGGAACTCATAAAACTTTGTAAATAAAGCAAGCATTATTAGCAGTCTAAATCTTTTTTCTTCATTTCTCTATTTGCAGCCCTCTGACACTACAGCACACTGAACTATAAAGGTAGTATGTAACATGGCAGTGTGTAACATAACTATGTTGGTGCACGAGAAACAGCATGCTGTAATTGAGTATCAAGTTCAAAGAGTTTATCCACACATGTAACATCCTTTTCTTCAACATGGCAATGCCAGACCACGCACAAGCACTGTGACATGGGCAACAATCTGACCCCATGGGTTCAATGTTTTCAACAATCCTCTGTACAATCCTGACTTGGCCCCATTTGATGTTCACCAATTTCCAAAACTTAAACACCTTCGAGGACTTCACATTGATAGTGATGAAGTGTTGCAAGGAGAGGTGAGGTTGTGGCTCTGTGAATAAAGTCTAGCATTCTACATTGATGGTAGCAACAAACTGATCTCTTGTTAGGAACAATGTGTTTCTCACCAGTGTGACTATGTTCAGAAATAAAGACATAGATATGAAGAATAATTCAGAGGAACTATTTTTAAGCACACTCTTCTATATACCAGCTTTGATGCAGTGGAGTGTCAACATTCTCTAAACAATTAATCTTAAAATTAGTATATTGGCCCAAACATCTCACTGAATATTTTAAAACACTTTAAATAAATTATACTTTTGGTAAAATATTACACTCTTTTAGTGTTACCTTAAAGGAACATGATGGCAGTGCAAGTAACCATGTGAAAACACTAAGCTTAATACTAATTCACAAGCAAAGGCAGGTGGAAAGTATCTTCACTTTTAGCAAAGCCAGAAAACAACTGAACCAATGCTAAAACACAAATACACTAAACTGCAGAGTGTGAAGATACACTATTTTATTCTGGGGGGCAGCCTCATATCAGACCACCCAGGCCAGAACCACAATAAAGAAAAAATAAACCCAAGAAGAAAGCAAATGTCTGAAGAATGATGCTGCTCAAATGATCAGGCACAATATAATGTTCAACCAGTAACAGACACAGTGAATAGCCTTTACCTCTAATAGAAATATTGTTGAGCACAGCCAACTACCAAACAAATTCCACTCCATCACTTCTTGCAGGATAATTGCACTGGCTTCCACAGCTAAAAATCATGATAGCACATAACCATTAGTTCCACAGCCAACCTTATTAGAAAATGACATGGGTTGCTTGCACCAGCTCACTAGGCCCTGCCCACAGCCTCATGATAGGAGAGACAGAGAGAGAGAGAGCTAGGTTCCTGACACTTGCTATCTGCTACTGCTGTTTGCCTGCAGCATTCTGAGTTTGTACCTCCAGTGTTCTTGTCCATTGGCTGAGTGACTGCTAACACAAAAGACCAGCGAACACTATGTTAACTTCCTTGTTGTGCAAACAGAATACTCAGCCACAACAGCACTTTCAGTGACACTTATCTGGAACTGATAAGCAAAGTTGTTCTCTGGATGGCTCACAGATAATGAATTAGTGATGATTAAATGAGTAATTAATGATGATGAGATATACTGTTCCTATCTATAAGTGATTACCAACTATAAGTAATGTAGAAACAAGTGCTGACAATGTTACAGTTAATGGAGAATTTAAGAAAGATATTGATGGGAGGAGTGGAGGTGATGTGGTGTGTCATGGAATAACTAATAGTTAAGTAATACAAGCTCATGTTACAGACCTTTGGTTTCATACATTGCATATATTAGCAGTTAGGTGTCATTTCTATGATTAATCTTGCTTAAACAAGATTTTATTTGTTGGTGTAAGATGTGCATAATAAATACTTGGAGATATTGTGACTCCATTTCAATGTGTTATGGAAACCACTATTATTTCCTAATGTTTGAAGAATGAACATGCATATATAGTGATAGGCTAGGCATGTTTCTCAATCTGAATCTATAGATTAGGAAAATGTAATAACTATTTTAATGACTATTGAGTAAAATAAATGACATTTCTCTTTCTTTGTTACTAATGAATATAATAGCCAGTCATTTCACTGTGATATGTTGGCTTAAGTATGAAGACAGTTTGTAATTTTTATAGTAATGACAAATCTGTTCCAGCACAATGGTGAGAATATATATGTGTTAAAAAAGATGCTACCTTACTTAGTGGTTACAACTGTTACTTGACTTCATGTTAGATTATGATATCTTGTAGATAATATGCCCTTCTTTCTTGTAAAATGTAGCTTATTTTCCACCATGCCATTTTGACACGTATGCCCTCATAGTTCATTGTTGTATTTGTAAACAGCACATTAAGTAATCAAGAAAATGGTTTATAGTAGCACTAGTGGGAAACAATTTGAAAGGTTGCTTACTTGAGATAGTGTACTCATTCAGCTAGTATTATGCTTATGATTGTGTATTTAGTTACATATGTATATACTTTTGGTTCTGAACACATTTCAGTTACAAATTATCATATTTCTCAGCTGTCAGCTGAACAAAGTACAGGGTGCCCTTTCAGATCATCTTTTCAGAGGATCAGGAAAAAAACCACAGTTGAAAGGACAGTGAAATTGTATCATGTGCTACATCATTTCAAAGTATTTATATTCTCCCATAAAGTGTGCCAACTATCATCACTAGAGTGAAGCATTATCACGTGAAGTGAAAATGGTGATTTCACAGAAGAGTGCACAAGAAGTAGTTGTTGTGCAGAAATAAATTACCCAACTATGCTACAAAGAAACTATTATAGATTGCATGGGCATGATGCACTTGATGTGAAAATAATTAAAGAGTGATTTCATAAGTTTCTGGCAACTGGAAGTGTTTTGAAACATTCTGGCCATGCATGCCATAGTGTTTTGGATGACACAGTGGACGACATCAGACAAGCATTTCTTGGAAGCCCACCTGCATCAGTTTTGCAGGCATCTAGATATCTTGAAGTGTCCTGAAGAACATGTTGTGTTATCAACATGTTCATTGGTATGCTTATAAAGTACAACATCAGTTTTCTGTGGGTATGTCTGCAACATACTGCCATGAATGCCATCTTCCTGAGAGATCTTTATTCTCAGATGAGGCACTCTTTCATGTGCTGGTATCAGGAACAGTTAATTGGCATAATGTTCAGATTTGGGGCTCACAACATCTGCATGATATCATTGAACATGTTCATGATAGCTGTAAATTGAATGTCTAATGTGTGCTAATTCATGACAAGATAACTGGGCCATTTTTCTTTGGAGAAAACACAGTGATTGGGTCAGTGTACCTGGGAATGTTGGAGCAGTTTTTATACCCTCAGATATGTGTCTTGGAACCTAACATCATCTTTCAACAAGATGGAACTACACTGCATTGGTTAACACCTGTTCACAAGTTCCTGGATATGGAATTTCCCGGTAACTGGATCAGCATGGAAGATCCATTGCCTGGCCACCAACTTCCTCTGATATTACTGAATAGAATTTCTTCTTGTATGGATTCATGGAGGACCACATGTGTGTGATCATAGCGGATGACATGTTTAAGACATTGTATTACTGATGCAATTGCAACCGTGACAGAGAACATGTTACAAAGAACATGGCAAGAAACTGAATACAGGCTCAGTATTCTTCATGCTACAAATGGTTATCATGCAGAGGTAGACTGATGAGTTTTAAATAAACTCTTTGAGAAGCTCTAGCATTCGTCAACCCAGATTATCACACCTGGTCAGGCACGCTTGTCTCACCAGGGATTGTGTGTGGTGGTGAGAGAGTAAAGACCAGCCCACAGTGAGCTTTGCTTAGACAGTACAAAACTGTGGTTAGTACTTGGAACTATGGAGCTGAAGGAACAACAATGACTTGAGCCAATGCCGAAGGCCTCTGTGGGCAGTAGTTATCAATTTGTGGGGTGACACAAGGGTTTTCTACAGTGCCTGGCTGGAACTGCTTCACTTCAGTGTGACTGGCTCAAAGAGTTGCCATAGGATGCATTTCAGAGGCAGAGTGGAAGAGAGAAAAAAGACCATGGGAAAGCAGAGGGCCATAGAGAAAAGAGTAGCAGCACGGAATGAGCACCAGTGAACTGCATAGGTCAGCACAGGGTGTGGCCCTCTACATCTACATCTACATCCATACTCCGCAAGCCACCTGGCGGCATGTGACGGAGGGTACCATGACTACCTCTATCAGTTCTTCCTACTATTCCAGTATCATATTGTTCATGGAAAGAAGGATTGCTGGTATGAATCTGTGTGGGTTCTAATCTCTCTGATTTTATCCTCATGGTCTCTTAGCGAGATATACGTAGGAGGAAGCAATATACTGCTTGACTCCTCAGTGAAAGTATGTTCTCAAAACTTCAACAAAACCGCGCACTGAGCTACTGAGCATCTCTCCTGCAGAGTCTTCCACTGGAGTTTATCTATCTTCTCCTTAATACTTTTGCGAGTACTAAATGAAGGCAGCCCCTCATTGTCAGGAAGACAGAATAGTTTAGAGTTGTGAATACTTGATACGGTACAGAACCTAGAGTGGTGTGTGATATGTTTGTGTGTCATAAATCCTATTAGCAAGCTCTGATAGTTGTCAGGGTCTTGACTAATCAGGTTACAGTGTGGCAGTGTACACCAGGACTGCTGGAGCTGGCTTGATGTATTTGTTGCTGTAAAGCAAGCCATGAGGAATTTGCTAGTGCTACAGGTGCTTTTTAAATTTATTTGTGGATGGGCCATGGTATTGCATGTTTGTGAGATTCCTGTTGTGTATTTGAATACATGGCAAGGTTCTTGGCAGATAATTGTGTATTAATGATAAGCTATTGCACATTTGCTTGTTTTGCATTTTCATTGTTGCTGGTGCAGTTAGTTGTATATCTGTGTACATTATGTGGTCTTATCAATGTCTGTCTGGGAGAAGGTGAAGGTGTTCATAGTAATGGATTTTAGGTTATTGTAGTGAGCCACTTTATTTGTTATTTTATTTTGGTGCACTTCTGTAAAGTCATTAAAGGGCTGCAGCAATGTTCTTCACTCTGTAAAATGTATGCATGTATCTTAGTATAAATTGTACCATACAATGAGAAGACAAAAGTTATGGGATACCTTCTAATATTGTGTCAGACCTCCTTTTGCCTGGTGTAGTGCAGCAGCTTTATGTGACAGGGACTCAAAAAGTCATTGAAGGTCCCCTGCAGGAATTCTGAGCCATTATGCCTCTAAATCTGTCCATAACTGCAAAAGTATTGATGGTGCAGAATTTTGTGCATTAACAGACTTCTGAATTACCTCCCATAAATGGCTGATGGGATTCATATTGGATGATCTGGGTGGCCAAATCATTCGCTCAAATTGTCCATCTCCAAACAAGTCATGAACAATAGTGGCCCACTGGCATGTCACATTTGGAAACATAAAGTCTATGAATGGATGCAAATGGTCTCCATGCAGCTGAACATAACCATTTCCAGTCAATGATTGGTTCATACCACACCCCAGCACTATGGAGCCACCACCAGCTTGCACAGTGCCTTGTTCACAACTTGGGTCCATGGCTTTGTGGGGTCTGTGCCACACTCAAACTCTAAATGAGCTTTTACCAACTGAAATTGTGACTCATCTGACTAGACCATTATTTTCCAGTCATCTGGGGTCCAGCTAACATAGTCACAAGCCCAGGAGAGGTGCTGCAGGCAAAGGCATTGACATCAGTTGTCTGCTGCCATAGCCCATTAATGCCAGATTTCACCACACTGTCCTAACAGATATGTTCATTGCATGTCCCAAATTGATTTCTGTGGTTCTTTCATGCAGTGTTGCTTGTCTGATGGCATTGACAACCTCACTCAAATGCGATTGCTTTTGGTCTTTAAGTGAAAGCCATGGGCATGGTGAGAGGTTAATGTCTGAAATCTGGTATTCTCAGCACTCTCTTGATACTGTGGATGTCAGAGTACTGAATTCCCTAATGATTTCTGAAATGGAATGTCCCATGCATCTAGCTCCAATTACCATCTGCATTCAAAGTCTGTTAACTTCCACTGTGCAGCTATAATCACATTGGAAACCTTTTCTCATGAATCACCTGAGTATAGCTCTGCAAATGCACTGCCCTTGTATTCCTCGTGTACATGAGACTACTGCAATCTGCGTATATGCATATTGCTATTCCATGATGTCTGTTGCCTCAATATATATAGCTGCTTCAAATTATTAGCTCACTGTGAGGTGAATAGTTACTTGAATTATTGTGTTATTGTGTTATGAAGTTATTTAGTCAAAGAGGTTGAGTGCTGTAATTTGTTTTTTAAATAAATGAAGATTGACTATAAGCCAATACCTGCACAAACCCTGAGCCAAACTTCACCCCCAACTGGTCCTGCACCACAACCTTACTTTTAATTTCTACATTCACCATTTGCATGTGACCTTTGTTTTTATGACTAATATTATGTAGTTTCATTTGCAGTACTTCCTTAAAAGATTCTGTTTCACTGAACACAGGATGATAAAAAAAGTACCTAACTTTTTAATTCTTTGTGAGACAGCAAACAACTCGATCCACAACACACAGTCCATGTATCAAAATGCCCATGTTTTCATTTAGTATTCATTACTTGGCTCTCCAAAACATGCTCCCATGATTTTATTCCTTTGCATTTGTTAAAAATATTCATTAATGACAAGATGAATACAATGTATGTCTATTTTTTCGTGTTGAACACACTTACGTCACAGCACTGACTGGCTGCAGTACACACCTATACACTTACTGCTGAGAGTCGTCTTGTCACTCGTGATATTACTGACATAAATGTGCAATGGTCCAACACACCTCCTTACATTTATAGCACAACCAATTTACATTCAATATTCCTCAGAATTTAGCAGATTTATCCTTGTGCAAAGGTTTGGTCAAAATGTCTGCTACATTGTTTTCTAAATCTGCTTTACAAATATCTATAGTACCATTCAGTCATGAGAAGGTAGTGTACTTCAATGTAATTTGAATTTTTAGAAAAGTTGCCGTATCTAGCAGTACTGTCTGCCCTTGCATTGTCTTCAGGCTCATCAGACTATGCATCAAAATTACACAAAATTAGAGTTAATCTCAATGACAGCTTCTGAAAATGTTGCATGCTTAGCAAAAGTAGAAGATTTTGTAACAATTCCTTGTTTCTTAGATTTCCAAAAGATTACATTTCAAAATAATCTAATTACATAACCTGATGTAGACTTGTGGTCCACACAATCATCTGCCCTATTTGCATCGACAAAACAATCTATGATGTCAGTTTTGCAGTCCTTCCACATGTTAACTTCAAGCCTTTTGTCTGATTCAAATATTTCAGTACCTGAAAAGTGCATTTAAAGTCAGTATCATTGTAACAATTTTGACGTCTACAATTTTGAAGTCTACTCAAATAGTTTACACTGTAACACATGTGGCTGCATTCCTGACCATATGTACAGAGGAGCACCTATCAAGTTCCAGCATTTATCATTGTGACTTGCAACTTATGACAGTTCTAATTTCAGATTAACTTCCACTGTTATACTGTATACCTTTGACTGTCCTGTCTGATATCTCTTAGACAGAGATTAAATAAAACTTTCCCGAGAGAGCCATCACATTCTTTGCATAATTATAGTCATTATTTATCCCAATATAATTCTTTACTTTACCTAACTCTTCTATTTGAAATCACTTAGATAAGAGAATCTTGATGTCTTGTATTTTACCTTCACTTTTACCAAAAATTAGCAAATCATCAACAACCATAAGTACAAAAGTGACTTAATTTGCAGTGATCAGTACATTAAGGTGATAATTACATTTACTTCTTCCAGAACCCAAACTTTTTAAAAACTAATTCAAATAATCATACCATGTTCTAGGATTTTCTATCAAACCATATAACATATTAAATAACTAACAGACTCTGCCTATTTCATCCACATAACCTGGAAATTGCTTTACATAAATATCTGAGGAAACTCTACTATTTAGAAATGCAGTCTGTACATCTATTTATTATACAGTTAATCCCTATTCACAACAGAGTGACAAGAAAAGTTTCATTGTTGGAGTCATAGCAGCTGGTGAATAAATACCATCTGCAATATCGTTTGGTTGAAAGCACCTTAGAGCTAGTGTTGTTTTACAAGCATTACCACATTTTCTTGTAAAAACCCAGTCAACATCAAGGACATTTATATTCACTGGTCTAATTACTAGTTCCTGAGTTTTATTTTAGCATTCATCTGCGTTATCAATGCCTTGCAGCCAAACTTCTGACTTTTTCTTATACTTTTCCTCCTGAAGTGTCTTTGGACTGTCAGCACTACCGAAACTTACATACATGAAGTTACTTATGACATTATCATTAAACTATCAGGCGCACTATGTTCTCAAGTCAGTCTTCTCAACTCTCATTATTTTCCTTTTTTATGATTGACTGAACCCCTTCAATAATGTTTTCTTCCATGTGCTCGTTTACAGATTAATTCAATATCGCCATGCTGAGCAATGAAAATTTTATTGTTAATACAATACTCTGTGTCCATCTTCAGTGTTGTCTATTCCCAAGTCTGCTTTATACAAAAACCCTGATTCTATATAACTTAAAATGTTCAATATCAGGTTTCTTCCCAAACAAAATCTCATAAGGAACAAACAATAGAAACTCCAGGTGGGAATATCAACAATATAAGAAAAGATACATTGCCACTTATCATAAAGATGACAGGTTAAGTTGCAGACAGGTGCAGTTAATATGAGGTTTCTTCCCAAATAATATCTCATAAGAAACAAACAATAGAAACTCCAGGTGGGAATATCAACAATATAAGAAAAGATACATTGCCACTTAACATAAAGATGACAGGTTAAGTTGTAGACAGGTGCAGTTAATATTAGGTTTCTTCCCAAATAATATCTCATAAGAAACAAACAATAGAAACTCCAGGTGGGAATATCAACAATATAAGAAAAGATACATTGCCACTTATCGTAAAGATGACAGGTTAAGTTGCAGACAGGTGCAGTTAATATCAAGTTTCTACCCAAATAATATCTCATAAGAAATAAACAATAGAAACTCCAGTTGGAAATATCAACAATTTAAGAAGAGATACATTGCCACTTATTGTAAAGATGACAGGTTAAGTTGCAGACAGGTGCAGTTAAAAGATACTTACTTGCACAAAGCTTTTTACCACAACCTTCGCCAGTATAAGAGAAACACACACCATTCATCCACACAAGCAAGCACACTTCATGCACATGACTGCCAACTCTAGCAGCTCAGCAACAAACTGCTTCTGGCCAAAAATTGCTATCTACTCGTACTTCAGCTGACAGGCATCATGACATATCCATAATCAACCTGTTGTGTTTTTCAGATGCACCACTTAATTAATGTACAAAGGGAGGACATGCATTTGAAATGATTTCTTTCCATCTTACACATTGATAAACTTCTGAATTTTAATATTCCTTCCTGTTGTCATATCTTAATCTCTTAATAGTTTTACCAGTTAAATTTTCAATTTCATTAACTTACTCTACAAAATAACCATCAACTTTACTTTTATATTTGATAGGGTAGACTGTACCTGCTTTACTATAATCACCAATAAAAGTGAGAAAGTATGTTTCCTTGTGTAAACTGTGAGTTGACTGAGGTCCACATTAATCAATGTGAATAATCTCTTATCTTCCTTTTACTTTGCTTCTGCTGTTTCCAAGGTAAATTGTACGTTTTATTTTCAATTCAAACTTTACACTTCATAAAATTTGATTCTAAATTTGTTGGCAATTCATTTGCTAACTAATGATAACACAAAATATTCAGATCACTAAAAAATACACGTCACAGAAAAGATTCCATTTCTGCTTTATTGACATATTACCCTTACTGCTCACATTATTTAGATTCATCCCTTTCTTTAAAAGCAATCACAAGTAAGTTATTGTCTTCATCAAAAACATTTAAAATACTATTTACAGACTCAATTTTATGTTTTCTTCTCACTTTAGCACAGCTCATCAAATTTCTAACCATATCTTTCTTGAAAAATGTGTTTTTCAAATCAACTGGAGTCATGCCATCCTGAAATGGCATGGCTTCAGAAAACATCGCTCTTGTGCAACGCAGCTAGCTCTTTATTCGCACGAAGTAATGGCCGCTATCGACAGGGGATCTCAAGTTGATTCCGTATTTCTAGATTTCCGGAAAGCTTTTGACACCGTTCCTCACAAGCGACTTCTAATCAAGCTGCGGAGCTATGGGGTATCGTCTCAGTTGTGCGACTGGATTCGTGATTTCCTGTCAGGAAGGTCGCAGTTCATAGTAATAGACGGCAAATCATCGAGTAAAACTGAAGTGATATCAGGTGTTCCCCAGGGAAGCGTCCTGGGACCTCTACTGTTCCTGATCTATATAAATGACCTGGGTGACAATCTGAGCAGTTCTCTTAGGTTGTTCGCAGATGATGCTGTAATTTACCGTCTAGTAAGGTCATCCGAAGACCAGTATCAGCTGCAAAGCGATTTAGAAAAGATTGCTGTATGGTGTGTCAGGTGGCAGTTGACGCTAAATAACGAAAAGTGTGAGATGATCCACAAGAGTTCCGTTGGAATTCGATTACTCGATAAATAGTACAATTCTCAAGGCTGTCAATTCAACTAAGTACCTGGGTGTTAAAATTACAAACAACTTCAGTTGGAAGGACCACATAGATAATATTGTCGGGAAGGCGAGCCAAAGGTTGCGTTTCATTGGTAGGACACTTAGAAGATGCAACAAGTCCACTAAAGAGACAGCTTACACTACACTCGTTCGTCCTCTGTTAGAATATTGCTGCGCGGTGTGGGATCCTTACCAGGTGGGATTGACGGAGGACATCGAGAGGGTGCAAAGAAGGGCAGCTCGTTTTGTATTTTCGCGTTATAGGGGAGAGAGTGTGGCAGATATGATACACGAGTTGGGATGGAAGTCATTACAGCATAGACGTTTTTCGTCGCGGCGAGACCTTTTTACGAAATTTCAGTCACCAACTTTCTCTTCCGAATGCGAAAATATTTTGTTGAGCCCAACCTACATAGGTAGGAATGATCATCAAAATAAAATAAGAGAAATCAGAGCTCGAACAGAAAGGTTTAGGTGTTCGTTTTTCCCGCTCGCTGTTCGGGAGTGGAATAGTAGAGAGATAGTATGATTGTGGTTCGATGAACCCTCTGCCAAGCACTTAAATGTGAATTGCAGAGTAGTCATGTAGATGTAGATGAAATGGAAAATAACTGATTATATTTCCTATTTTGGTACATCGACATCTATGTATATACTCTATTAAACTCACAAATAAAGCTGATGCTCAGTGCGCTGGCTGATGGGAGAAGCTGTAAATGGGAAATGCCCTTGCAGGCACTCTTATGAGCCACCGTGCCGAATGTCAACTTCGTTTGCACGTACAATACAAGCCACTGTATGATGCATGGCAGAGTGTAACTTCTATGACTACTAGTCATTTCTTTTCCTGTTCTACTCACAAACACAGTAAGGAAAAAGAATGTCTACATGCCTCTGAATGTGTCCTGATTTCTCTTATCTTGTACTTACCTGAAATGTATGTTGGTGACAATAAGGTGGTTTTGCAGTCAGCTTGAAATCTCAATTTTCTAACTTTTTTCTGTGATGTGCCACAAAAGGAATGTTGTCTTCTCTCAAGGAATTCTCATCTCAGTTTACAAAGTGTGTGCATAATACTTGAATTTTGATTGAACCTATCTGTAACAAATCTAGCAGCCCACCTTTGCACTGTAGTTTGCAAAACTTTATCTTCCACAATTTTACATCCACAGGCTCTTTTAAATTTTTGCTCTCAGAAAAATAACTTTCATTATTAACAACATGATCTGTGCAACTGATGTCCAATAACCAATCAATCAGTACACTGCTTTCTGACTCATTATTATAACAGGTCACTGCAAGTTGTACATCTATTACCAAGCTGCTCATGTCATTTCTGTTCTGTTGATAGCCTCTGTGTCCTGGATGATGACTGCCTGTTGATCCATATTGTCTACTTCAATCACATGACCTGTTTTTGTTACCCCCACTACACTGCTCACTTTGCCATGTTATCAACTGCTGTGACCACCTCCTCAAAGATGTCCACCACATGTCCATGAATCTCTGCTTGTTCCTGACTAGTGACATTCCATCATGAAATGTCCTGGTTCACCTCATTTGTAACAAAACTTCTCCTGATAGCCCACATTAGTTTGCTTTGCATCATGAAATGAATTGGCTTTTACACCTTCACTTCCATCTTTGTCTTTTATAACCATCTTTTGAATTTTACTTTTAACATTTTAGAGTGACTGATTTTCATCTTTCTAAATATTGATCAGATCCCTGATTAGCTCAAAGATTCTGACAACATTTTCAACATGTAGTTAGGTTAGCTTCTCCTTTTCATCACTTTCATTCCTGATAATTTTAACTTATTCACTGTTTTATCAAAAATACTAAAGAAAGTTGCCATGTCACTGTAGTCTTATTAGCCCAGTTTTTCCAATTTATTTCTGCACACAGTTTGCAGGTGGTCAATTCCTTGGAGTATAATTGATCAGTATTTCAAATGCAGTTTCCTTTTCATTCATGAATTCCAGTTGCTTGTTTGAAATAACTCTACATCCACAGGTCATCATGATCAGATTCTCTTCATCCCAAGTGTCAGCCTTGTATGTGCTAGCTTTTGTTCTTGAAACTACTTCATCTTCAGCTCCATTTATGTTCATTGTATTCAATTCCCATAGTCTTCTCCAGCAAACACTGGTCTCTTAATGACAGCCATGTCCTATTTACAAAAAAATAAAAATAAAAAATAAAACACTTTTTGAACAGTGGTAACAATATTCCTTTTAGGCCACAACTGATCACTGCTTTTCTGGATAATAATCGCATTTTATCTCAACAATCATGTTCTGCTATCATGTTAAGAATATTTATTAATGACAAGATAAATACAATATATATGTAACTTTACACAGTGGAAGCACTCATGGGACAACACTGACTGCTGTACACACAATACACTAATGGCTAAGAGTCGTCCTAGTAGTGTCAATTCTGTTAATACAAAGGCACCACATTCCCTAACAGCATTATTTGAAAACTCAAGGTGATTGTATTAGAATGCATCTTACAAACATTTAACTCAGCTCAACTCCATCATGTCAAATGTTCCAGCTCACAGTTAAGATGTAAACAGCTCCAAATGTTAAGTCCAAAAATTGAAAGCTTCTCATTAGCTAGGAGAGATTCTTGCCAAAAATAAAAGATTTTGGAGCAGAAAACCATTAATTAGTATTCAAATACATATCTTGATGACTTGGAGGTGACAATGATTATTGATTGAGTTAGCATATCATTTTTGTTCACAGTACAAAGTACTGGGGTGATTTCTGTTAGAACATACTGCATCCTTACATCATTAAACATAATTTTCTCATAACTGAAATTTTTTACATTCATAACTTTTTATGGTGTGTGGGAACAACAATCCACAATTAAGTGCAGTATTCTGGGGATAGATGCAGGCAGATTATATTATGATGTCCAAACTCATTTGGTGAGTGACCTCACCTTATAACATCCATAATTTACATACATATTCATATGTGTGGTATCATTTCATTTGGACATGTCCAAAGAGAATGACTCACTTTGTATCATTCACCAGCTGCACATATAGAATGAAAGAGAAATTTTCAGATCTCACCTGCATATGTGCATTGCATTAAAATCAATGGCTACATGTGAAAATTTGTGGTAGACCATAAATCGAACACAGGAGTTTTACTTCTCTTGAATGGTTGCCTTGATTGTCTCGCCAACCAAGTATGCTTCCCATCTAGTCCAAATTCCCACATGCCACACACTAGAGTGTAGGGGCCTCTGTCCATTATCCTCTGTTTGCTCACAGCTATTCAGCTGAGTCTCACAAGGGTTTGGTGGAGTGATTGTATTTGCACAAAATATACCCCTGTAACAGTCCCTGCTGCAAGACTTGCCCTATACACCCTCTTACCACTACCTATCATAGCTCTGTAACTGCCAAAACATATACTATCAAAAGGAGAGCCACCTGCAAAACGACACTTCATATACCAATTATCATGTAAACACCGTTCAGCCTTCTACATCAGTATGACTACCACCAAACTATCAATTAGGATGAACGGGCATAGGCAGAGGGTGTAGACAGGCAACTCACAATATCCTATTGCAGAGCATGCTGTACAACATGACATTCATGACCTCGGCTCTTGTTCCACCACATTTTGATTCTTCCACCAGACACCAGTTTCTCTGCAGGCGGGAACTAAAGCTGCAAGATATCCTCGGTTCACGCCACACATCTGGCCTCAATTTATATTTATTTCTTCCATCTCAGCATTTCTTCACTGTAACTTCTCTTTGCTTCACTCTGTTTTACTTTTCTACACCTTTCATTGCCTTTCCCATCTGTTTTCCACCGAGCCCCTTTACCTGTCTTACGTACAATGCACTTAGTTTTTCACTCATACATGATATTTAGGCAGTCATCTCTGTTTACATATTATATATATTCTCCTGTCTTCCACCTTTAAGCTCTCTTCCGATGCAGTCCCCAACAATCAGTCTTTCCTTCTTATACTGTACAGTAACTGTCCCATGACCCACAGTTGTGGGTGACTTTCCAGAAATCTACCACTTTTTGTTAGACGTCTCCAGTCCTTTTCCTTCATCCTTCTTCCTTTCCTTTCAACCCTTCTGCCTGCAGAAGGAGCCACTGGTTCCGAAAGCTTAGCAAATACAACAATGTTTCATGTGTGTGTTACGCTGCAGCTTGGTGAGTAGATTTTCTCTCTATCCAATTAAATAATTTTGTCAATAAATGACTGTTTTCGTTGTTATATTATCCCATGTGGCCATCATTCCTTCTTATTTAACCCTCTTGTCAGTCTTTGTTGTCGTGTGCCTTGTTCAAACTGTCGTCTGTTTTCTACCTTATGTGCTAATCCATTTGTTTATTTATCTGTATTACCAAGACTGATCAACACTTTGCCCCTACGTCTTTTCTAATACTGATTTCCGTGCTCGTAGACTAGTCCATTTTATTTGCATATAACAATTCCATTGTTATTTACGAATTTGCATACAACAATATACGGTTCATTACACTGCATGGCCTTCTCCCGATTGTCTTTCGCCGATTTATTCGCAAATTTGAAAGCTGTTTTCTTTTCCACCATCCACTTATCTTGTTTATACGTAATTATTTCACATTTTTGTGCGTTTGTTTTTCGGCAAACTGCCCTGATCGACTTTTATTGTCGAATCTTACGTCACTGTAATTACCAAGCTGAATAGTTTACATTTTCTTCTATGACTTTCGCTTTCAGTTTACCCAGTTTCTAAAATTTCGTCTGTTTTCACGACTTTCCCCATCGATTTTTTCCTTTTATCTTCTTTTTCGTGCCATATACATCGCCAACTCATTACTTCTTATTAACGATTTTCGTACGAATTTTTCTAATTTTCCGACTTTTTCCTCGTTTTCTTCCGCTTTTCAATTTTTTACACCCTCTGCTTATTTATTTCTCATGTTTGATTTTCGTAAAGGGAAATCATTGGCCAAACCTTAACAGCTTTTGAAAACAATAACATGCTATAACTGGGAATAAGTGACCTAAGCAAAGCTTGCATTGCTGTCAACGTACTACTGGGGAAACTAGAGTTTTATGGGGTGAGAGGGAGCACTTTTTCTGTGACAAATTCTTATTTAAGTAACCGAAAACAGTTCATTTTTTCATAATGAAAATCATCACAGGTGTATCACAAGGGTATATATCCTTGGACCTTTGTTCTTCATTGTAGCTATTAATGATGTACCTAAAAACATAGCCCACCCTGTCGTGTATTATGCAGATGATACAACACTGCTTACCACACATCAGAACATTTCAGATCTGAATAAACTAACAAAAGAAACACTTGATAAAGGCCTGGACTGGTTTGCAGCCTATAACCTCCTGTGCAATCCTGTTAAAACGCAACAACTTTTCATGGAAACATCAAATGAAGTAGGCAATAAGTCAGTAAAACTCTTAGGTATTCACATTGACTTTAAACTCTATTGGTAGGAACATGTCAATCACATATGTGAAAAAATATCTTGGGTGGCATACCTTATCTTGAAACTAAGCTAGATAGTGAGCTTAGAGTACCTTAGGGTGACATACTTTGGGCTATTCAAGTCACATATTTCATATGGTCTCATAATATGGATGCACTCCACTCACACCAAGAACAACTTGAAATTACATAAAAAAAGTCTTACGCATATTATGTAAAATAGGTCATAGCGAGCACTGTCGTCCTCTTTTTTCCACGCTCAGAATACTCACAGTTATAAATTATACAACTATGTGTCTGTACACTATATTAAAAATAATATTTCAGAATTTATTGCCAGAGGGTGAATAAATGAATACAACACCAGGGCTAAGGGTAATTTAGACACACCATGCCACAGATTAGCAAGAACAGGAAATTACCACAAAGTTAACCCACTCAAAATGTTCAACAAACTGGCAGTTCATGTTCAGTTTATGGATATAATTTTTCTTTACAATTAAGTGGTACAGCTGGCTGTCAGATCATCCATTCTATGACATTAAAGAATTCTTTGAGGTGCCTGAGGAGGATGTTAGCATTTAAAAGTTGTCTGTAGTTAAACATATTATTGTGTGCTGTTGTTAATTGTGTGTAATTACATAGTGTATACAATAAACAATACAACAGTATCTTAGAGTAGATTCTAGTATAGCTTATTGCATTAACTTTTAGGAGCTATCCTGGTGTAATCCGGTACACTGTCATGCTTGAAATGTATTCTGTAGTGTACTAACACTTGTTTATTTTATTATTCTGTATGTACTAGTACATCCTGTATGACGAAGCCAATATCATTGTAAAATGATCTATGATGAATAAAATTCTTGATTATTGATTCTTTTGTCACTCCCATGGTTTCTAACTCTCCAAACTTTCATCTATTACGATGATGAATACCATCTCTTACTACATCTATTCTTTTCAAAAAGATGCAGTTAAGGCAACCATTCTAGAGAAGCAAAACAAGTTTGCAAAATGAGATTTTTATTAAGCAGTGGATTGTGTGCTGGTATGAAACTTCCTGGCAGATTAAAACTGTGTGCTAGACTGAGACTCGATCTCAGGACCTTTGCCTTTTGCAAGCAAGTGCTTTGCTGACTGAGTACCTAAACATGACTTACAACCACTCCTCACAGCTTCACTTCCACCAGTGCCTCAACTCCTACCTTCCTAACCTCACAGAAGCTCACCTGAAAAACTTGCAGGACTACCACTTTTGGAAGAAAGGATATTGCAGAGACTTGGCTTAGCCACACCCTGAGGGATGTTTCAAGAATGAAGTTTTCACTCTGCAATGGAGCATGTTCTGATATGAAACTTCCTCACAGATTAAAACTGTGTGGCGGACTGGGACTCTGACTTAGGACCTTTTCTTTTCGTGGGCAACATTTCTATCAGATGAGCTACCCAATTCACTTTCAGCTACCCAGTTCTCATTCAGCAGTAGTAGTTGTTGAACTCATCTGTAGAGCACCTTCACAAAGATATTGTGTAGTTGGGTCCTGAGTTGTGCTTGGGTGGCTGAGTTGCTAGAGCACTTGCCCCAAAAGATGATGGTCCAAAGTTTGAGTCTCAGTCTGGCACACAGGTTTAATCTGCAAGGAAGTTTCATATCAGTGTACACTCTGCTGTAGAGTGAAAATTTCATTTTGGAAACATTCCCCAGGCTGTGGCTAAGCTATGTCTCTGTTATATCATTTCTTCCAGAAGTCCTAGTCTTGCAAGTTTCGCAGGAGTGCTTCTGTGAAGTTTGGAAGGTAGGAGACAAAGTACTGGTGGAAGTGAAGCTGTGAGGATGAGTTGTGAATCACGGTTGGGTAGCTCAGTTGGTAGTGCACTTGACTGTAAAAGGAAAGGTCTCGAGTTAGAGTCTAGTCCAGCTCAGAGTTTTAATCTTCCAGGAAGTTTCATCCAGGTTTCATTCCCAAACCAGTACAAAATTTCACATGTGACCATTGTTTTTAATGCAATACCCATATGCAGAAAATCAGATCTGAAAACTTCTCTATCATTCTATGTATCACAATGAAACAACGTAAAAAGTGAAGGAGTGCAAGATTGATAGGTCTGGATTTCAACAGTTTTCATCAGCATTTAAGCATTCGCACAAAATGTTCAGTGATGATGTTAGAGGCAGTGTGAAAATGGGATGCAGTAATATGTTTGATTCCATTTTGGGTGCAAAACCAATGAAAACCAGTGGATGCACAATGTAGTCCATTTTCAGTGACAAATGATCATGGGGCTCCTTTAATAGAGAAAACAGTGACCAAGGCCTTTGTTGTATTCTTATTTGTGGCCTGTTGCACTTCAATGATATATATATATAAAATGAAAATACATATCTATTAAAAAAAAGCCACATGGCACCATGGATGGATCCACAAAATTGACAAGCACTCAGTCCAGCAGCTGGGTAGGCATAGGCTTGGGGCAGTTCTGGCTGCTGCATCTGCAGTTTTCAATCATATGTACAATATCCTCAGTGCAGTTAACTTATCCTGCTGCTCTTTGGACTATGCATTGTTCTGCTGGCAGACACCATTGTGCTGAGCAAAAACAAACTGCATGTAGGTGTGGACATGTTCCAAAGGAGAGATGTATTCTTTTGTTGATCCATTGTGCCTTCCAGAATGATGAGACTACCCAGAGAATGCCACGAGAACATTCCCTGGACTGTAACACTCTCTCCTCTAGCCTTGATGCTTCTGACAATTGTTGGAATGTGTTTGCTTTCAGATGTTTCACGCTGTACTCATCAATGGCCATCTGTCCAATGGAGCATAAAACGTGATTCATCTGAAAAGTCCGCCTGTCACCACTCACTCAGTGGATGTCCTGTTGTCGTATTGATGTGCAAATTGCAGTCTTTGTCCAACGACCAGCACTCAGCATGTTTGCATGAACCACGTATTTGCTGTGGAGACGCATATGCAGCAATATTCACTGAATTGTCATTGAGGAGAAACTGTTGCTAGCCCCTTGGTACACCTGAGCTGTCAGCTGATCAACAGTTGCATCATGAACAGACATGCAATTGTTGATCAACTGTTCACCCACACTGATTTAACACAGCTGTCATTCATCCCTGTCATTTGTGGCTCATGGTGAACCACAGCTGTTGCCTCAGAGCCAGTTTTCGATAGCATCATTTTGACATGCATGATACATGTTGACGAAGGTGGCATGAAAGCAGTTTATAAACTCAGCTGTTTCAGAAATGCTTCCACCCTTGGCCCAAAAGCCAATGATCATGCCCTTTTGGACATCAATTAAATCACTGTGTTTCTGCATTATATCAATGACCACTCTTTTTCCGCGTATCCTGAGATTCTTTATATAACCTCCACTGCTAGTATTGCAACCTGCATTCTGTGAGTGGTTATTGTATGTTGATGTTGAACATAGGCAGTGACCACATTAATCATGACTCAGCATTGATGATCATCTTGATTCAGAAATAAGATGCCATTGGAAGATGAGAGTCATTGTATCATGAAAAGAAACAATGAAATTCCACACAGGCTGCCGAAGGGAGGTACGGCAGGCAGCTGGTTTGTACAAACTTGCAAACTTATCTCAAGAGAGGATCCTTATATGCAGCTACTGTAACATTTCAGGAAGTGATGGGCAACTCTTCCAGTTACAATACCAGTTGTGAATCACTGTAAAAGCAAACAGACTCATGTTTGTCAAACTACTAATTGGGACCTATATAGAACTGTAACACTGTCAGCAATTGTTTGTGGCATCAATCAGTGATAATGAATGGAATAGTGATAATTTGATAAGAAATCACCTCACCAATATAACCTCCAAGATTTGCATTTTGGCAACTGTGAATAAATACAGACAACAACAGCTTATGATGTGTGACCAGATGAAATTGGTTACATACAGAAAAATGCAGAGCTCCTGGATAACAAAGATAATTGCCAATGACTCCTTCTATATCTGGGAATAATAAGTTCCTAGCACTGAGCTGTGTATCTTAGATGTGAACATGATACCCCATTCTGAACTATTCAGTTAATTATGCAGTAGAATGAACCCGATGTCATATGGTGACTAGTCTGTAGTCAATATGAGAGGCAAATGAGTCTGATACAAGGTCAGGTTAGAAGCAGTTTGAAGACATGGCTTCAGCTCAAGATATGTTTGGTGACAGACCACTGATGAATGGAAAGGGACTCCTTTTCTCCACAATCAATTCAAAAGATGGAGTATTGTTGCAGTTTAGGGGAAAATTGCCCATAATATGTAACCTTGCCCATAAACACCTCCAAATCCTTTATGTTCTACAGTGGAGGTACATGGCAAATGCCTTCCATGTTGTCAGACACTGGTTAAAGGTCATCACACCTGAGGATGTACTTAATGGAAGCTGGGAGAACGAGCATTTCAAGTTCCACTTTAACCTGGCTCCTGGCTCCCACAATGATGGAAAATACTCATTAGAGAGTTGATATGTCTCCTTCTGCTTCTAGATAATTGACACATTTTGGAATACTTGCGACAGTTTTTTCTAAAATTTTCTGAAAGATGCCAAAACATAGTAGTAGTAGTAGTAGTAGTGTGCCAGATTAAAACTGTGCTAGACCAAGACTCAAACCCATGAACTTTGTATTTTGTGTGAAAGTGCTCACCAACTGAGCTACCCAACTCACACTCAGCTACCAGTTCTCATTTAGCAGTAGTAGTTGTATGTTCAAGCAGAATTTCATTAACATTTATCATTCACAGAACAGTTTTCAAATGAATGATGATAATGCTATATTTGATTTTTATGAAAACATTTTCTTTACAGAAATATTCAAGATGAACTGCACATGAAGACCATGCAAAAGTAAAATTACCGGGTTGCAAAAAGTTGTTTGCTTTTATATTATTAAAGGTCATTTAAAAGCCCCCATTCTCCTCTTTTCAACAAACATTTTCCTTTTTTCAAAAATTTTGGTTTTAAAAAGTTGTTTGTCTTCGGCATTTTCATGTCCTAGAATGTTCCAGTCTTAAAATATAATTCTTTAAAAATTCAGTACCGTAGTCTGTAGCCCTGACTTTTCTGTTTCTAAAAATGCATACTTCCACTAAAAGATGTATTAGTTTGTTAATTATTCCATTTAGAAAATATCATTTTCTCAAAAATTATTTTCAAGCTCTGAGAAACCCACTTTCACATTAAAATACTGTCAAATACAATACTACTGATAATTTTGTCATATTATAATTATAAAGCTATTAGTTAAACTTACATCGCTGCCTGTTGTACCTTTTTCACTTTTAATTTTCCTGTCTTTTATGTTAACTACTGAAATGTACTTGTATCTCAGCAATCTATACTTTCCTGATGTATACATGTTTATAAATATGCATTCTGCTTATATCTCACCCAGTCACAGTTGGATAGTTGAAATGTGTTGTTGCCATATATAAGTAATCAGGAACATGATGAGGTCAGAAAAGGTCAGACAAGTGAGAAATATATAATATTGATTTTATTGTTAACCATAGCTTACAGAATTTGTTCAATATGAGCACCAGAGATGTTGACATGATACTGTGTAGTGCTAGATTAGCTCCAGAGGCCAAAATCAGAACTAATTTTTTTCCTGCATACGTCAGTAAAACATTAATACATTAGTGCATCTACCTAGTTTCACAGCCATGCACTAATTACAGTCCATACTGGAGCTCCATGTGTAGCTGCACTTCAGTTATAAGCATCCAGCATAAATCTGTAGTCAGTCAGCATTAAGCTACTATAATATAAAGTTATTAAGTGACTCAGCATGTAGTTGTAAACTCACATATTGTCTATGTTTTATCATACAGATAATCCAGATATTATGTTATTTGTTCCCAGAACGTAGCGTTAATCAGTTTGTCAGTGCCTGAGAGTGAGTGTAAACATCGTAGCTTTTTAGAAGCTAGAATTTACTGAACAGTCAATCTATGTTTTATTACATCCAAGTTACTATCTTCATTAACTGTGTTACCATTTAAAATGGTGTTAAGCCATTCATAGATTCTGTAAACTGCTGACTGTTGCAACCTGTTGTAACTGTGACAGTTCCGACAAAGCACAGTGGTACCAAACGGAGAGTGGCCTGCGAACAAACAAACGAACAGAAAGGTTGGACACAAAACAACTATGGACGATGGAGACAGACCTTACAATGACAACATGCAAGAAGCAACAGAATGACAGAGACAACCAAATGAATCCAAGACTTACACTAGTATTGAAAACAATTAAGGGTAAACACGCTGTCTCTTGTCGAGGTGATGTGTTAAGACTCACACAATGATTATACTCGCCAGCTGATCAAGAGGCAGATGCTTAAATACTCTATTCGTGGTGCTGCTATTGGCCGCTGGAACCATGTGTTCCACTGTGGCACCCTCACACTAAATGCGGGCCAGGACGCAATCACTGCCACAGCTTATGGTGCAATGGTGCAGAGACCTCTAGGGGTGTTCGACGTCCATGATGTCTGAAGGGATTCAAATTCCGTGGTGCATGGTACCAGATCCCTCCCCCCTGGAACTTGCTCGTAGGGATGGAAACGCCCCGGACGGTGCTGAGGTGGGCGGCAGTGGGGAGAGGAGCCGCGCTCATCAACTGCTATGGGTGGGGAGGAAGGGACGCCCGAGGTATCGATGACAGCCGATTAAGAGTCCAGGGTGGGGGAGGGAGCCGCCAATCCACCTGGGGTGGAGAGGGCCTGTGGCAAGCCCATGGGGAGATGGCAGCCTGGGGGCAGGGACGGTGACTCAAGTACCACGTCCATCGTCCATACACGAAGAAGGTAGGGAAAGAGCCGGTGGTGTGAGTCCTGCAGGGGCACGCGGGCGAATCTGATTATGAAGGCAGCACTCCAACCCTTTCGACGTCTGTACCGACATCACATGCCACCCATCGGCCGCGACAACCGTGGCGGATGTCCAACCCACTTTGCGTCCCAACTCTTGGGTCAACACTGCCATGCCAGGGGCATACCGCTACGAGGGCCGGTAAGGGTGGGAGGGGGATTGTGTCAGCAAATGGAGCAGGATCTGTGGCTGTTGCCCATCAAGGAGCTCTGCCGGACTGCAGCCGTCAATTGGTGTTGTGCGATAGGTTCTCAGAAACAGGGTGAAGGATGACGTGGTTGGAGACGTGTCGGCCGCCTTTGCCAACTGATGTTTAAAAATGCAGATAAGCCCATCCGTCATGCCATTGGATGAAGGTTGGAAAGGGGGGCTACGGATATATTTGATACTGTTTGCCAGAATGAAGTCATGGGAGGAGGACACCATGAATTGGGGACCATTATCGGAGACCAACATGTGTGGCTGGCCCTCAATGGCGAGAACATGGACCAGGTCCATGAGTGTAGCCTCCATGGTGTTGGATGCCATGCGGACAATATGTGGGTATTTGGAGTAGGCATCATCAATGAGTAACCACATGGACCCCAAAAAAGGGCCCAAAAAATCGATATGGATGTGATCCCAGGGCCTGCGAGGCACAGGCCAGGTTGAAAATGAGTGAGGGGGGCTTGCCTGGTGACACACACAGACAATGCACCCACGGACCAGGTGCTCAATATCGCCATTGATGCAGGGCCAATACACGTGCTGATGAGCCAAAACTTCCATATGGGACATACCCCAGTGCCTGCAGTGTAACAAACTGAGCACCCGCAATTCTGGAGAGATGACCACCTAATGGGCATCCAACTCCACGGCCAATAGAAGGACATCATTGACCATCGAGAGCCTGTGGGACAGGTGGCGCCAGGGGCTGAAATCGAACTGCATCCAACGAGTAACATAGAAGGGCCACCCATGGACCATGTAGTGGAGAACCTGTCGCAAGATAGGGTCGCTGCGGGTAGCCGCAGTGTGAAAGCAGAAGACCTCCTGTTGGTCAAAAGCAGGATTGGGGCCCACTGGGAGACGTGACAACGTGTCCACATTAGCATGGTGGGCAGTGGGCTTATACTGGATGCTGTAAGTGTAATTATGTAAAAACAATGCCCAGCGCTGGAGATGTTGAGCTGTCCACTCTGGAAGGTGAGAGTGGGGTCCAAAAAGTGTAACCAAGATTTAGGGTCCATCAGGAGGGTGAACTTTGCCCCAGAGAGATAGGTGTGAAATTTTTGGACGGTGAACACGATCGCCAGGGCCTCCTTTTCAATCTGGGAGTAGTGCTGGGGTCAACGTCATAGAGGCATAAGCGATGGGCTGTTTGGAGCCATCGGCATTTCGGTGTGTAAGGATGGCCCCAATGCCATATGCCGACGAATCACCCGCCACAACCAAGGGGCAGTCTGGAGAGAAGGGAGTAAGGCAAGGGACAGATTTCAGCTTTTCCATTAAATGGAGAAAACCCTGGTGACAGGCAGGAGTCCAATCAAAAGGTACCACTTTGCAACACAAGTGATTGATGGGTTGAGCAACGGAGGCAGCCTGGGGCATGAACCTTAAGTAATAAGTTACCTTGCCCAAAAACACCTGGAGTTCAGATAAGTCCTTGGGACGAGGAAGAGCCTCAGTGGCCTCGGCATTACAACCCAAAGAGCGAATGCCATCTTTACTAAGCCAGTGGCCTAAGTATTCCACTTCCAGTTGAAAAAAACAACACTTGTCTAGCCGACAGCGTAAACCAGCAGACTGCAGAGTGTGAAATAAGGCGCTGAGGTTTTGCAAATATTCCTGGCGGGAACACCCAGTTACCAAGATGTCATCCAGATAATTCACACAGGCGGGGATAGGCCATGTAAGGTGTTTCAGGAATCACAGGAAAATGTCCGGCACCGAAGAGACACCAAAGGGAAGGTACTTATACAATCCGAAAGGCGTGTTGATAATCATGATGTTCTGAGATTCGGCATCCAAGGGCAACTGGTGGTATGCCTCAGCCAGATAGATCTTTGAAAAATACTTTCCCCTGGCAGGCTTGGCGAGAAGGTCTTCCTGTCGGGGAATTGGGTAAGTGACAATGAGGAACTGGGCATTGACTGCAGCGCCGAAGTCCCCACACAGCCGAAGGGTCCCATTGGGTTTCTGTATGGCCACCAGTGGCGTCGCCCAGGCACTGTAAGTTACAGAGAACGCCAGCGGCCTGGAGCCAATCAAGTTCCTGCTTGACCGTAGGCCGTAAGGCCACTGGAAGGGGCTGGGCCTGGAAAAAGCGAGGCTGTGCATCTAGCCGTAAGGTGATGTGCGCCTCAAAGCCAGAAGCACATCAGCGATCTGTTGCAAACGCAAAAGCGGAGCACAGATCGTCCAAGTCGTGAAAAGAAACAGCTGTGGAAACGACCTTAACTTCGACGGAAATTGCAAAGCCAGCTGAAATGCACCCAGCCCAAAAATATTCGAAGACGACGGATGGTAAGGAGCCAGGGAACACACTTGTACGTCGCCTGAACGACGAACTGCCCACGAAGAGGAATGGAACCATTTCTGTAGGCGACCAAATGGCGAGGGGGAGGTGAAAACTCAGAAGATCCCAGCCGGGTATATGTCGCCATATTAATGAAGGAGACAGTGGCCCCATTGTCCACCTGAAAAACGACATCCTCCGTGAAAAGGCGGAGGGTGAGGAAAAGCTTCTGCACTGACGGGTCACCCTGTGGGACGACTGATTGCAGAGGATGTACTGTATCTTGAGGCCCAGGTGGGGCAGGACTGTAGCGAGTCGAGCGACTATGACCAAACGGCCAGGTGTGGCGCTCCTTGTTACATAGCATTCACGTTTTCCAATGGTGGGGACAATCAGCCTGCGAATGTGCAGTAAAGCACTGTGGGCAAGATGGAAGTGGGCCACACGACCGGCGACGAGGGGTGACTGGAGGGGCTGATGCCACAGAGACATTGGACACTTGAGCAATTTCAAAGGACTGGGCAATGCGGAGAATCTCTTCCAAGGAGGGGTTGTCGAGTTTCAACGCCGCAGTATGGACCTCAGGATCGGGAGCCAGCTGAACTACCACATCCCAGAGCAGGGAGTCCGCATATGAAGCCTTACACTGCTTATTGGTGCATGTAAAATCGCATTGACGGTTGAGACCCTGCAATCCTGTGACCCAGGAACGATATGATTGACCAGGCTGTTTATGGTACTGGTGGAACTGCAGTCAAGAGGCGACCACATGGTAGCGTTGGGAATAATAGTTTGTCAGTAAAAGGCACATCTCCTGGAAAGAGAGAGCCACAGCATCAGAAACTGGTGACAACTTATGGAGAAGAAAGAACGTGACAGGAGAGGCCCAAGACAAAAATAACGACTGCTGCAAGGCATCATCTGTGACTTGAAAAGCTGTGAAATGTTATTTCAGTCGATGTAAGTAGGTTTCCCAGTCCTCTTTAGCGTCCTTAAAGGGTAGAAATGACAGCATACGTGGGAAAGCATCGGACATTTGAGGACTCAGAAGCTGTTGTGGTAATGCGTCCCGGGCATTGACTTTGTCCATTAGCAACTACAGCGACTGTTGTAAGATGTCTAACTGGAGCTGTTGCTGTCGCATGAGCTGCTGCTGTTTGCTCCAGAAGACAGACCAATGTTGCCTCCATGCTAGCAATTATAACCGTTTGTCTCTTTGCAAAGAAGTTGTAACCTGTTGTAACCGCAACCATAACAGTCATGGGGTGGCCGATAAAGTGCTGCGGGACCAAATGGAGAGTGGCCCGTGAATAAACAAATGAACAGAAAGGATGGACACAAAACAATGACAGACGATGGAGAGAGACCTTATGATGACAACACACAAGAAGCAATGGAGTGACAGAGGCAACCGAATGAATCCAAGACGTCCACTAGTAATGAAATCAATGAAGGGTAAACATGCTGTTTGTTGTCGAGGCGATGTGTCAAGACTCACACGATGATTAGACTTGCTGGCTGAGTGAGAGGCAGGCGCTTAAATATGCTATCGGGGGCGCCACTATTGACCACTAGAACCATGTGTTCCACTGTGGCACCCTCACACTAAATGCAGGCCAGGACGCGTGCACCGCCACAGCTTACTGCACAATGGTGCAGAGACCTCTAGGGGGTCTTTTACATTTATGACCTCTGGTGGGGATTCAAATTCCGTGGCACATGGTGCCAGAGTGACCTATGATATCGTAATTTTTAAAAGTGCTCAATGCAAATTGATCGACATTAATTTAAAGCAATTAATGCAGCAAGTTATGTTACATCATTATTTACTGTGAATGAACTTACTTATTAGCTAAAGAATGCTTTTGTGTATGAACACAACAAGAATGACAAGGCAAATGTAAAAGGTCAATAAGTTTGTACGTTCTATTGTGAATACTGTGTGTGGATGGCTTGTAGTTCAGTCAGTGATTGTTGTATGAAGAGAGAAAAAAAGCCATTTCATTCCCATAGACGTGGCAACTTGATATATGGCAGATAAATAGAACATTACATTATGGTGCACTGAAACTCCAGCAGTATTACCTACACATTGTGCTTTAGTTGAAATGTGATTCCATCAAGATGTAACTAGGACTGACTGCCAACTGACCATTATCTAAATTAGCATTTTCTGTGCTTACATTGTAATACAATGTACCGTAGCAGCTGAATTTTTTTAGTGTGCCACTGCACACTAAAATGGGTTGTAATTTAAAAGACACTGGGCCTGATTTATCTCTGGAAAATGACTGGCCAAAATGAATAAGATGGCAAAAAATTGTATAGTATAATGATTGGGTAGTCACCAAACAAGGAAATAAATGGTTTTGAAGTGTTCCAGAAACAAAATTCACCCTATGGACTTGCTTTTAAGCATTGTGTAAGGAGATGTTTTAAAATATAGAGTTATTGTATGATTTCTTGTCTTTCATGATGTACTGGTGTAGTGTATTTAATTTGGGAATCAGTTCCAAAATATAATGAAAAACAACATATGTAACTAATACGTAACACCTTGACTGATTTTCAGTACACTGTTGGTTAAGAATTGTGTACTGCTGGCAATTTATGTTTGTACACTCCTGGAAATTGAAATAAGAACACCGTGAATTCATTGTCCCAGGAAGGGGAAACTTTATTGACACATTCCTGGGGTCAGATACATCACATGATCACACTGACAGAACCACAGGCACATAGACACAGGCAACACAGCATGCACAATGTCGGCACTAGTACAGTGTATATCCACCTTTCGCAGCAATGCAGGCTGCTATTCTCCCATGGAGACGATCGTAGAGATGCTGGATGTAGTCCTGTGGAACGGCTTGCCATGCAATTTCCACCTGGCGCCTCAGTTGGACCAGCGTTCGTGCTGGACGTGCAGACCGCGTGAGACGACGCTTCATCCAGTCCCAAACATGCTCAATGGGGGACAGATCCGGAGATCTTGCTGGCCAGGGTAGTTGACTTACACCTTCTAGAGCACGTTGGGTGACAAGGGATACATGCAGACGTGCATTGTCCTGTTGGAACAGCAAGTTCCCTTGCCGGTCTAGGAATGGTAGAACGATGGGTTCGATGACGGTTTGGATGTACCGTGCACTATTCAGTGTCTCCTCGACGATCACCAGAGGTGTACGGCCAGTGTACGAGATCGCTCCCCACACTATGATGCTGGGTGTTGGCCCTGTGTGCCTCGGTCGTATGCAGTCCTGATTGTGGCGCTCACCTCCACGGCGCCAAACACGCATACGACCATCATTGGCACCAAGGCAGAAGCGACTCTCATCGCTGAAGACGACACGTCTCCATTCGTCCCTCCATTCACGCCTGTCGCAACACCACTGGAGGCGGGCTGCACGATGTTGGGGCGTGAGCGGAAGATGGCCTAACGGTGTGCAGGACCCAGCTTCATGGAGATGGTTGCGAATGGTCCTCGCCGATACCCCAGGAGCAACAGTGTCCCTAATTTGCTGGGAAGTGGCAGTGCGGTCCTCTACGGCACTGCGTAGGATCCTACGGTCTTGACGTGCATCCGTGCGTCGCTGCAGTCCGGACCCAGGTCGACGGGCACGTGCACATTCCGCCGACCACTGGCGACAACATCGATGTACTGTGGAGACCTCATGCCCCACGTGTTGAGCAATTCGGCGGTACGTCCACCCAGCCTCCCGCATGACCACTATACGCCCTCGCTCAAAGTCCGTCAACTGCACATATGGTTCACGTCGACGCTGTCGCGGCATGCTACCAGTGTTAAAGACTGCGATGGAGCTCCATATGCCATGGCAAACTGGCTGACACTGACGGCGGTGGTGCACAAATGCTGCGCAGGTAGCGCCATTCTACGGCCAACACCGCGGTTCCTGGTGTGTCCGCTGTGCCGTGCGTGTGATCATTGCTTGTACAGCCCTCTCGCAGTGTCCGGAGCAAGTGTGGTGGGTCTGACACACCGGTGTCAATGTGTTCTTTTTTCCATTTCCAGGAGTGTATTTCATGCCAAAAATGAATAAGGAGCAGTGATTGGGGGCAGGGGGAGTGGGCAGGTATTCTCTGTGGGCACCAGGTGACTGCACTGGCTGAATGCAATGTGAAAGAGGCTGAACTATCAGGCATGTTAATACTGTATGTAAATGTACAATACGTAGGAGGTGTTCAGAATAAATGGATTTTACTCCCAATACTGTCATCTAAAATTACACAGAACAGTAAGATAATTTATTGTACTATGTAACTCTATATATTACTCTGATTGCAAGGGGAGAATAAGATGACTTTTTGTTGGTTGCTGTTGCTGTTATTCAGTCTGAAGATAGGTTTAATGCAACACTCCACACTAGTCTATTCTCTGTAAGCCTCTTCATCTCCCCAAAACTACTGACACCTACATCCTCTTTCATCTGCTTGTTGTGTTCATCCCTTGATCTCTCTCTACAATTTTTACCTCAATACCTCCTTCAGTGTCACTTCAGAATACTTTTATAGACTGATCTCTTCTTTTAGTCAGTCTAAATAATAATTTTATTATTTTCTTCCACTGTCTGAGTCATAATTTTTTTTTCTGCAGTTGATTCACTACAACGTTGTTAGTTTCTCAGTTTACACATCAAATATTCAGAATTTTTTTTAATTTTATTTGTTTGTTTAAGTCTATGGACCATTCTATGCAATGGTATTGGACTCATCACATTTATATGAAGTTCAAAAATGCGTAAATTTGAAAATTACATGACTACATGCATATATCAGTAAAGTGACTGTTTTCTTCAAATATATCCTCTAAAATTACTTCGTCTGAACAGGCCTTGGAAGGTCCTATGGTACTGACAGACCACTGTGTCATTCTCAGCCAACAGGCATCAATGGCTACAGATATGGAGGGGGCATGTGTTTAACACACTTCTGCCTTGGTCATTGTCACTTTTTGTGACCAGAGCCACTATTTCTCAATCAAGTAGTTCCTTAGTTTGCCTCACAAGGGCTGAGTGCACCCTGCATACCATCAGTGTTTGGCAGACCTGAACAGTCACCCATCAGTGCTTAACTTTAACAACCTGATGGGAACCAGTGTTACAACTGCAGCAAGCCCACAGCATCTAAAATAAAAATAAAAAAAATATGTACATAGATAATTACAAAATATTACAGTCACTTTTTGCTTTCTGAAATTTTCACACATTTGCCCAGTTATATATGAAACATTACATTAATTTTTAGTTTCAAGGTGTTCCTTAACAAAACATATCCTTCAATTTTCAAAATTTTCTATTCTCTCAATTGAACTATTTATCAGTCACTTTTTTCTCCAAAGCAGGGCTACACTTCAAATACATTAGAAAAAAGATTATCTAACACTTAAATTTATATTGGGTGTTAAGAGAACCCTTTTTTTTTTTCTAAGGAATGCTTTAGTCACTGTAGCCAGTCTGCATTTTATGTCCTCTTTACTTTGGCCATAATCAGTTTTTTTTCTCTGTCAAAATAACAAAAATGCTCTACTATATTTAATGTTTCATTACCTAGGCTAATCCCTCAGTATCATCTGATTCAGTTCAACTAAACTCCAGTGTCACTGCTTTACTTTTGCTTATGTTCATTTTCAAATCTTTTTCGAAGATAAATCCATTTCACTCACCTGTTCTTCTAAATCCTTTGCTGTCTCTGATAGAATTACAACAGTGGCAGCAAAGTTTTTCTTTCTTCTCACTGAAAATCAATTCATTTTATATATTTCTCCTGGATTCCTTTACTGCTTTCTCAATGTGCAGATTGAATAATATTGGGGATAGGCTGCAACCCTGTCTCACTCCTTTCTCAATCACTGCTTCCCTTTCATTTCCTTCAACTCATGTACATGCTTTCTGACTTCTGTACAACTTCTAAATAAACTTTACTGCCTAAACTTTACTGCCTCTGTTACCTTCATAATTTCAAAGAGTCTATTGCAGTCAACATTATTAAAAGCTTTCTCTAACTCTACAAATGCTATAACACAGTTTTGCCCTTCTCTACCCTAGTCTCTCAAGATAATTCATAGTGTCAGCATTGCTAGTTTTTCTATTTTTCTATAAATTATTTGTGTTAGTATTTTTTGTAAGCATGACCTGTTAAACTGATAGTTCAGTAATATTCACATTTGCCACTACCTACCTTTCTTGGAACTGGAACTGTTATGTTCCTTTTGAAGTCTGTGAGTATCTTATATACCTTGTACACCAAGCTGAATGGTTTAGTCGATTGGCTCTCCCAAGGATTTTAATGATTCTGTGGAAATGTTATCTGCTTCAGGGGCCTTTTATGACTTAGGTGCTCTGTCAAATTCTTCTCACAGTATAAAATCTTCCATCTCACCTTCATCTACTTCCTCTTCCCTTTCTATATAATATTACCTTCAAATAAATTTCATTTGCACAGCCCTTCTATACATTTCTTCTATCTTTCAGCTTTGCCTATTTTACCGCTTCTCTCTTCTCCAATGGTCTCTTTAATTTTCCTGTGGGTGGAATCTCTCTTTCCCATAGCTATTGATCAAGAAGGTATAAATAAGACTGTTTCTAGATGATAGCTCTTTTGGTAATTGAATTAATGAATGACTGTCTGTTTAAGGTACACATTATTCATCTGTTTTGTAAAGATGACTGGGTTATGTGATTTTAACATTTGAGGAAGAGTTGTCACATAAAAGATTGTAACCATTATCTCTGGTAGGAAGTAATGTTAAATGTGGATATTAATTACCCTAAATATGGATGTTAATTACCCTAAACTTACTAAGTATGATAGACATAATTATTTTTAAAGTGTATGCTTTGGAATAAAATGATGTGGAAGGAAGAGGAGATGAGTGGCAGCAAGGTCAAGAGGCAAGAAATACACCTTGATAAATATGTAAAAGAGAGTTAAATGTCACCTGGACAACTATACATGATTAATGAATGAATGATGATCATTTTTCTCTTATTTGGTAATTCCAAGTCCTCCTGGGAAGTCCAGACTGTGTTAATGTCCTTCAGATTAACTATCAGGAAAAGGAATGGTTGACCTGACTATTTATGTTGAATAAGCAAACTGCTGGATTCAAATCTTTTGCTATCATTCATAACAAAGACATGCAGTTTAGAGGATCTTAACATCAGAGACAAATACAGCAAATTGTCTGTGTGAAATTGAACATAATCTTCATTTTAAAATTAGGAATAAAGCAACTTACACTGCATTTGGAAACTTACACAAAATAACACAGCCTTTGATGTAAAATGTTTAAATTGTACACTGGTGTGCAAAACTTAAAGAAGAAAGTGACTGTCACATGATGTGTCACTGCATCTCTGCCAAGCGACATAGCTTGATGAAACTTGACCATACATAGTAAGAACTTTTACAGTAAAGTACAGAAGGTAACTGAAAATACACAACGAGAAAGACAGTGACAATAATAACACTGAAACCACCACCATTCATGATGACCCCTGTACATTACAAATGGTCAGACCAGATTTGTAATAGTGTGTTTGATCACAGATGGCATTGTGATCCTATGCTGGCCATAAGGCTAGTAAGAATTTCTTGTGGAAGGGCTTTCAGTTCCTCCACCAATGCATTTGACAACTGCTGGATGGTCATTGCTGCATATGGATGTGCTGTAATACATCTTTCCAATACAGCCTATATGTGCTCTATGGAATTTAAGTCAGGGGACAAGATTCTTGGGTGCGTTACACGTGCCCTCCTCTTGTCATATGAGGGTATGTCCAGCACTGTCAAACATGATCATGATGTGGAGAGGCATAATGTTGCATCTACATCTACATATATACTTTGCAAGATGCCATATGTTATGTGATAGAGGGTATATTGTGAAACTACTTGTCATTTCACTTCCTGTTTCACTCTCAAACTGAACAAGGAAAAACGATCCTCTATATCTTCTGTATGAGTCATAATTTCTCTTATCTTATGTTTATGGTCCCGATGCAAAATGTACATCAACAGCAGTACAATCTCTCTGCATTCAGTTTCAAATGCCATTCCTCAAAAATAATGTCTCCTTCCCTCCAGGGAATCCCATTTGAGTTCTCAAAGCATCTCCATAATACTTACTTGTTGATGGAAACCACCAGTAACAAATCTAGCAGCCAATCTCTTTTACAGATGAACCACACTTTTCTAAAAACACTCCTGATAAACTGAAGCTGACCATTTACCTTCCCCATCACAGTTCTTACATGTTTGTTCCCTTTCACATGACTTTGTAGTATTACACTCAGATATCTGATCAACCTGACTGTGTCAAGTAGCACACTACTAAGATTTATTTTTCTACTCATCTACACTAACTTACATTTTTCTACAGTTAGAGCTAGATGTTATTCATCAAATCAAATAGAAATTTTGTGTAAGTCATCTTGTACCCTTCTACAGTCACTCAATGAAGACACCTTTCCTTACACCACAGCATCATCTGCAAACAGCCACAGATTGTTGCTAACCTTGTGTGCTAGATCACTCAGATGCAAAATGTACATTAGCAGCAGTAGGAGCATTCTGAATTCAGCCTCAAATGCCATTTCTCAAAAAGAATCTCTCCTCCCCTCCTCCCATTTGAGTTCCCAAAGCATCTCCATAATACTTGCATGTTGACAGAAAAGAAGTTCTATCATGCTTGCTGGGGCACTCTTGATGATAACCTTATATATGATGAACACCTGCCATCAAGATAATTTACTGGGTCTTATTTGGGTCCTATTACTTAAAAGGTCTTTGAACCACTCACATATCTGGTCACCTATTCTGTGTTTGGAAATCTGGAAATATGGAATCTGCCTGTTACACCTCCTTCCTGATTAGATTAGATTAGATTATACTCCTGGAAATGGAAAAAAGAACACATTGACACCAGTGTGTCAGACCCACCATACTTGCTCCGGACACTGCGAGAGGGCCGTACAGGCAATGATCACACGCACGGCACAGCGGACACACCAGGAACCGCGATGTTGGCCGTCGAATGGCGCTAGCTGCGCAGCATTTGTGCACCGCCGCCGTCAGTGTCAGCCAGTTTGCCGTGGCATACAGAGCTCCATCGCAGTCTTTAACACTGGTAGCATGCCGCGACAGCGTGGACGTGAACCGTATGTGCAGTTGACGGACTTTGAGTGAGGGCGTATAGTAGGCATGCGGGAGGCGGGGTGGACGTACCACCGAATTGCTCAACACATGGGGCGTGAGGTCTCCACAGTACATCGATGTTGTCGCCAGTGGTCGGCGGAAGGTGCACATGCCCGTCGACCTGGGACCGGACACAGCGACACACGGATGCACACCAAGACCGTAGGATCCTATGCAGTGCCGTAGGGGACCGCACTGCCACTTCCCAGCAAATCAGGGACACTGTTGCTCCTGGGGTATCGGCGAGGACCATTCGCAACCATCTCCATGAAGCTGGGTCCCGCACACCGTTAGGCCATCTTCCGCTCACGCCCCAACATCGTGCTGCCCGCCTCCAGTGGTGTTGCGACAGACGTGAATGGATGGACGAATGGAGACGTGTCGTCTTCAGCGATGAGAGTCGCTTCTGCCTTGGTGCCAATGATGGTCGTATGCGTGTTTGGCACCGTGCAGGTGAGCGCCACAATCAGGACTGCATACGACCGAGGCACACAGGGCCAACACCTGGCATCATAGTGTGGGGAGCGATCTCGTACACTGGCCGTACACCTCTGGTGATTGTCGAGGAGACACTGAATAGTGCACGGTACATCCAAACCGTCATCGAACCCATCGTTCTACCATTCCTAGACCGGCAAGGGAACTTGCTGTTCCAACAGGACAATGCACGTCCGCATGTATCCCGTGCCAACCAACGTGCTCTAGAAGGTGTAAGTCAACTACCCTGGCCAGCAAGATCTCCGGATCTATCCCCCATTGAGCATGTTTGGGACTGGATGAAGCGTCATCTCACGCAGTCTGCACGTCCAGCACGAACGCTGGTCCAACTGAGGCGCCAGGTGGAAATTGCATGGCAAGCCGTTCCACAGGACTACATCCAGCATCTCTACGATCGTCTCCATGGGAGAATAGCAGCCTGCATTGCCGCAAAAGGTGGATATACACTGTACTAGTGCCGACATTGTGCATGCTGTGTTGCCTGTGTCTATGTGCCTGTGGTTCTGTCAGTGTGATCATGTGATGTATCTGACCCCAGAAATGTGTCAATAAAGTTTCCCCTTCCTGGGACAATGAATTCACGGTGTTCTTATTTCAGTTTCCAGGAGTGTATATATATTAGATTTAGGTTTCATTCCATAGATCCAAAAATTGAGATGATTCTCATGGGTGTGGAACATATCAGAAAATATAGCATAAAACATAAAACATTTGAATATAATACATACTACCCTGATCATTTTTCAGGATATTGTCAGAATAGATTAATACAATGCAGCAAACTGGAACAGCTAATATTTACAGAATTAACACAATGTCAGAATGGAACAATGTTATGCATTATTAATATATTTATCATACACAAAATACCTAATCTAGACTGTTGTGACCAAGTGTGGTCAAAACAGATATTTTTACTTAAGATGGCTTAACAGTCTCTGTTAAGATATTCATCTATGGAGTAGAAGGGGTTGCCTATAAGCAAGTCTTTCAAATTCTGTTTAAACTGTGCTTTACCTGAAACCAATTTTTTAGTGGTTGCTGACAATTTATTGAAAATGTATGTTCCTGACTGAAAATGTGTGCTCACAGAATGTCACGTGAAGAAAGGGCAAGCTGAGTTTTGCATGGGCAATGCTTTCTAGAACTGTGCTGATTTGTGTTTAGAAGCTTTTCAGTCTCAAGGAATTTATTATGTTTGAACTGAGAATCTGTTTCAGAATTCCTCAGCAAACTGACAATGGTCTGCAATTTTGAGGGTCAGTTCTTTTATCCTTTCATATACAGGAGTCTCCTATGTATTTCTTCAATTGCTTGGAAGTTAGTGCTGGATGAAAGATTTGTGATACGGCAATCTAGGTAATGGACTAATGCTGTATAGTACACTCTGTAAAACCAAATTAGGATTCCATCTGGATCTGATGAGTTATTTGTGTTCAACTCTTTTGGTTGCTTCTCTGTACCAGGGATTACTGCATCCTCCATACATGTTTATATGTGATATTCAAATGACAGAATGTTTGTAAGATCCTCCTCCATGAATAATTTCTTAAATGTGGAATTTACATCATCAGCTTCACTTTTACTGTCTTATATTCCAACAACAGATCAGTCAATGTGTGACTCAATAGAAGCCTTCAACTCACTTAGCAATTCTCATATTACCAGAATTGTTTTTGGTTCTCCAATAAATGCTTTGCTAAGATATGTATGCTTGGTGCATCAATCTTAATACAGATACACAAGTCTCTATTAACTTTTGCCAGACATCATTTGTACCAAGAGGGCTACAGATTTTGCATCCTTTGCATTTTCTGAATTTTGTTATTAACCCATTGTGGGTCTTTTCTGCCCTTGATCCACTTATTTCTCTAGAGTGTGATTTAGAATCCATTTAAATTTTACCCGTAACTCTCCACTTTCATCACACTAGAACTAAACGAAGTCCATTAATTGTCTAACTTCAACTGTTTATCTGTTCTTTCTAGCAAAAATACACTGGTAGCTTTCTTGACTGATTTGTTAACTACAGTAACCATTGTCACTATGATGACATCATGGTCACTAACATCTGTGGCTATAGTGACACCATCAATAAGGTCACGTATTTTTGTAGCTACAAGGGCTAAAATGTTTCCATTGTGTGTGAGCTGACATACTAACTGCTCAAGACAGTTTTCAGAAAATGTATTCAAAAGTACACTGCATGACTTCCTGTAGGCTAAATTCACCTCCAACTAATATTCCATATTCTGTATATTTCTGTGCCACTAACCATAGACTTTCTTTGAATTACTCTAAAACTATCACAGCAGAGTTGGGTGGCTGGTAAAACCATCCAGTAATTACCTCAGTTTCACCTACTGACCTCCAAATCTTGGAACACATTACACTCATCAATTGATATTACTATGATAGTGTAATCATTCCCCACACGTGTCTTTGTTGCATTCAGCCCCGAGATCACTTTTATGGATGAAAAAGTGTGACCACGTCAAACAGCAGAGTTGGAAAAGCTCTTTAAATGAGAGAATATTCAGCAGAGTAGCTGTTCTGCCTATTTTCCAGACTTAAATCTCATCCAGTACATGTGGGATGCTTTGGGAGGGCATACCGCACCAGTTTCACATGAACCAATGTCCACCCAGCAGTTTTCAACCACACTGGTGGAGGAATGAAATGCCATACAACAAGAACATGGGGTCATGTTGCAGAACATGCGTTGTTGTCCATGGCTATCACACACCCTATTAAGAATAAATTCCTGCTGTTTGTAATGCCCAGGGGACCATCATGAATTCCCGTGACTTCAGTGTAATTCTTGTCATTGAATAAAAGTGTCATTTGTGCTTTTGTTGTTGCATATTTCTTTCACTTCTCTGTTGTACTATACTGTAGCAATTCCTTCTATGTATGGTCCAAGTTTCATTGTGCTTTGTTACTTGGCAGTGACACACCATGCAAAGGTTAGGTGTGTCCTTAAGTTTTGCATGCCAGTGTACAACAAATAATGATAAATAATCAAGCTTTTCAGTGATGACATATCTTGAAACATTTTTCTACAAAAAGACCTCTTCTTACAAATCTGACAATAACAGCATTATTCATCATATTTCTGTTGAATGCACACTCTGTACTGTATTACTGATTTTGCTTTGTTTTCTGTTGTGGGTGAGGTCTCTGGATACTGAAAAGTGCATTTTATTGTAATTTTCTTGTGGCATCTTATTCCATGTGATTCAGTAGCCATAGTCAAGGAGCAGCAGCAGTTTCTTTTTATATGCAAGATATACTTTATTTTTGTTCTCACTTGCTTATGAGGAGAGGTGAACTGTGTTGTGGATATTACTGTACTGTCTTACATTTTCTAAGTATTCTAAGCTTTTGTACTTCATTTGTGTTACATGAACTTATTTTGGGGAGTAGGAAAAACCAGAAGTAGTGTAGCAGCAGAACTTAGGTCACATCCAGCAACTGCTTATTGTACTATATTCTTTGTGATATAAATTAACATTGACCAGAAATTGACAGGGACTGTGGTTGTTGTGTATGCATGCAGGGGAAATAGGCCACTGCTTGTAAAGAGCTGGAAGCTGTGTTGACCATGGTCAAGAGGCTTCAGCATGCTGCCATGGGCTGTGGTGGCATTGGGGTGCATGAGATGAATGCTTTGGCATATCTGGCATACTTTCTTTTCATCAAGGCTTACCAATGTACTGAAATATACCTGATACAAACCAGGGTATTTAGAGGATCACCTTTAATAATTTGAAATCCTACTGAATTCTGTTTTATATTGGCTACTCCAGTATGTATATTACATGAAGAAATGTTGTTCATTTATGTGCATGGTGTAAAAAGACATGATGTTTTAAGTATTTCCTTGCAGATTATCACACCTGTATATATTTTCTATCATAGTATGAGCTACTTATTATTTTCAATTAACAGAATACACATATGTAAAAACATGAATGTAAATATAAAATAATAATTTAAAACATAAAACAAATATAAGTAAAATAAACAGTTATAATAGTAATGAATGTTTAGATGTTTTAATCAGATATGTTCAAAATACTCCAACAGCACATTGTGTATAGCTCAATTTCCAAAAAAATGGTGTTTTAGAAACCAGCTTTATTAGACAGGGATGTATGTGGCTGGAAAACTTCTTTAATTTGTGTTGGAACAAAAGTTTTCATTTTTCAGAATTAATTAATGGTAGTGGGGTATTTTGCAAAATTTCAAAATATTACAAAATTCAATTACACAGTTTTCAAGAATATTAATTACATATTAACTTTTACCTGAATAATGTTTTCTTATACCTTGAAGATATTCCCTCTAAACCTAAAATGCCTATTTTTTTGGCGTGTGTTATATACCATAAACGTGAAATTGGTCACAAATAAAAAAAATATGTGTTGTACTATTTTGCCGCCTCTGTCAACCACCAAGTTCCATCACAATTGCTTATTGATACTTGGGAATATTCCCTTGTAAGTGCTCTCATTATGAATTGCTGGATGAATATAAATTGGGTAATCTGCACTAGTTTTTCACGCATCTCCATGTTTATGATGTCATATCTCCTTGACTCTGTGTTGTACAATGATATGTGGACACTGTCTGCAGACTGTGTTGTGCATAGTGTTAGTAGTAATGAAGTAATAAATTAAAATGTCTTGCTTGATGCTGAAATTTGACTGCATGAACAGCAAAAGTGTAGTAAGCAATAAATTTTCCCCCTTTCATTATTTTGTGGATGGTGTCAGCAAGAAAAAATGGCATAAAAATTTGAAGTTATGTATAAATTTTGTTGGAAGTCACTAGGTGCTCTCATTCCTTACCATTGGACAAATGAAGTCCACATATTTGTGTGTCATCAGTTAAGTCACCTCAAGAGAAACACACAGTTTCAGACTACAATCCTTACAGGTTGTGCGGGTTCCACAGCTATGCCACATCTGTATCTCCCCAGATACTTCAATTGCACCCTTCTTCCTTGGCCACACTTTCCGTGGTCTTCCTCTTCTTCTCCTTCCAGGACGTTGCCATGAAAGTGCTCTCTCTTTGTCTTACTGTATTAAATTTTTAACACAAGACTGTACCTCTTAATGAGCAGACTAGGACAGCATTTTAATTTTTTAATTCAGTTAATAATTCCATGAATTACTGAAAATTGAATTTTTGTTGCCCTATACTGTAACTGGTGCCTGATTACAATTTCTGGGTTACAGGGTAGTGTTTTGATAATATAGACGTTAAGATGTTGTTTTTGTAAAGCAAAAATAGGAAAAGAACTTTTAAGACAAAACATTTATTTCACATTTGGTACACAAAAATAAATGCACTACATTTTCATACTTCTTATGGCATCATAATGAATAAGTTTGTTAAATGGCAGTTTCATACTTTTTCTAATGTTTATAAAAATGTAAATGTCTACAAACATATTAAAATATCCATCTGAATAAAATAATGAGTCATTAAATATAATATACACTGAAACATAACACAAACATAGCTATAAACATCTAATATCAACAACAAATTTCACTCTCAGACAGACAAACTACGTATATTTAATGAAGCACACTGTAGAAACACATGATTAGATTACTAAGCATGTATTGAAGACAATTTGTTCTTCATACATGATCATTTCTTGTTACTGTACTAATGAATAAACTGAAAATTTCTGGTGTTGTATTTTAAATATTTGCCAATGATTTCTTGCTGGAATGAAATTGTACTATTAACTATATTTCAACTAATTTCTTGATTTTGTTACAGTTCTTTTCACTCATCATAGCTACTCACATCTGGCTACAGCTGTCTTCTCATAGACATAATTAATTTTATTATACAGCTTATAAAAGTTGCCCTGAGAATATAAAATTAAATGTTATTTTACAAAAAGGCACCAAAAGTAAATCTAATTACATCATAGTAGCTACCAGATGTTTAATATAAAACTCAGCTGCCTTTTACATAAGTGCAACAGGCCAGTTTAAAGTGTTTCTTGTTTATAGGAAAACTCCATACACTGATATCAAAACACATTAATGTATAATACAAACATATTTTTACAAAAAATGTATCTTTAGCTTGACATTGTTTTCAAGGCTGCACTTTTCCTACTATTTTGAACATCTGGATCGTGCAGATATAAATACACATCAAAAAGTTTTAATGGAGTACTTTAAATTCTCTTCCTGTAATATATAAATAAAAATAAAGTTCTGATGAATACACGACCTTATATTCATTTAATACTGCCTAAAAGTATTTGAAACATCCATAGAAATAAAGCCTTATACTGAATGTCAGCATGAAAGACATAAACTTTGTTTCCTTCCAAGTGCTGCTGACAGTGTATGAAATATGAGTAATAAACTGCATCAAAAATAAATTAAAGATTAATCTCATGACAGTACTGTTTCCATTATTTTGATGAAATGAAATAAGGAAATAAGTAAACTTTATGAAATACCAGACATTCAATATCATGGCATCATCTTGAACTTTGAGACAGTAGCTACCAACATGGTTAGCTGAAATCAAAATATACAATAACGTGCAGGGAAAATGATGATGTGTGACTCGATACAAAATATATGTGATGTTAATGAAAAAAGGAGGAATTTGGCAGATAATAGCTAATTTAGTTCCTAATATATACTACATTACTAACAAATGTTGAATCTGAAACAGCAGTCTTATTTAAATAATGCATCCCTCTTTTGTGAGATGTTCTCTCATATAATTCTCCAAAACAATACAAAAAATTCCTTAATGTACTTGAATGTCAAATTGCAGATCATTAAATCTGGCTCTTCTTAAGCTGCATTCCCAGTACCATTCACTTCTTTCTTGGGTTCAACCATGAAATTAAGGAATCCATCCACATCATCAAGCTCTTTTGATGTAAATTTTGCAGCAATTGTTGCCCGGCCATCATATTTTGGTGTAAATTTAAAGTTGACTGATGCCTCTTCATCGGGAGCAATGTTCCTAAAAACATAACAATTTTTTTGTCATTCACTGGAAAATAGGAGTGATTCAACTGCAGAAATTATAATTACGTAACATCTATTTTTTATAGCATTTCCTTTATCACATTTTAGTTAAACTGAGTTCTGGTGTTTTAAGTGGCCTTGGCAATACCTTTGCTTGTGTGTATCATTAAATTATACTAGGAAAACCAAAATATTAAGGCCTTCAAGGAATCTGCCCTACATGGTTGGTGCCAAATCTTAAAAATGGAATGCTAAAGGTGATGTTGAGAATTTATATGGCATACATAAATGGTTTGCGAAATGCATTGAAGAACTCCTTGAAAAATGTAACGGCTCCTGATGATGTGAGTGTACTGACAAAGGATCCAAACATAACATACCTGGTTCACCCAGAAAAATAATGGAGTATGCTTATAGGTGGTTTGCAGTAAACAGCTTCACTTCCAATCTTACAAAAACTAAACTGTATCTAACACTGCTAAGATGCTGAATTGCAGATAGGCACTACAAAAATACTTCACAAATTAAGTTTGGCCAGTAAGGCCTTAATCAAAAATAGATCTCACACACACACACACACACACACACACACACACACACACACACACACACACACACATGCAAATGCAACTCGCACATACGACTGCAGTCTCAGGGAACTGAAACCACACTACGAGCAGCAGCACCAGAGCATGATGGGAGTGGTGACTGCTTGGGGGTAAGGAGGAGGCTGGGACAGGCAGGGGGGTGAGTGATAGTAGGGTAGGGTTGACGGAGAGTGAAGTGCTGCATGTCAGATGGAGGGCAGAGGAGAAGTGTGGTTGGGGGGGGGGGGGGGGGTTACATTCCAGTCTGGGTTTTCCATTGTTTGATTTAAACTTTACCTGAGGAATATTCAGTTGAAAACACCAATAAATTACAGGACAGAATTATTAGCAAGTGTTTCCTTTCATGACACAGAATGTTTCATATTACCAAGAGAGAACAGTAGATCAGGGGTAGTCTCAGGCCCTGGATGACAGGGACATACCTCCCTAAGGAAGGAACTAACATTCCAAAAGCTAGGATAGTATTGCCACTTTCACTTTTACATGTGTCTGTTGACAATATTAAACAGTTTGCTATAAATTTTCTCTCATTTCCTTTTTTAAAAGACTCAATTTTGCAATTCCAAAAATTAAAAACGACTTACAAGTACAAAAGTATGGACAAAAATCAAATGTGATGTGATGAGTAAATTGTCTAGGTATTCAGATGGATAAAATGCAACTTACAACAATTTAAAGCAGAGATCAATGAGAACACGCTGAATGGAACTCCATGTGTGAAATTCCCAGGCATCCAAATGGGTGAAATACGAATGTAGTGATTTGAACACAGATTTTTTTTTTTTTAATACAGCAGTATATATGCTTTGATAAATATGACCAAAACATTCAATATGATCTCCACAATACATTGACGAACATGATCAACAGAATTTACAAGTTACATCATTGATCAGATCTTCATTTCAGAAACAAGCTGTAATTTCACAAGCAGCGTACTTAGCATTGGTGACAGTGATCATGAGACACAGCTACTGTGGAAAGAAATAGCAACAGGTTGTAGCAGTTGCAAAAATGTAGTTGAAAAAGTAACTTTTTCTGAAGACAAAATTAGAATTTTTAAAATCTTACTAGGTAGGGGAAACTGGGAAAGTATTTCCATTCAGAACAATGTTGTCAACATGTACAGCCCATAACAGAAATTGCATGACCATTCACCTTATCATTACACTCAACTGCACAGCTTTAATGTCTCTTTTAGAGAACAACCCCTAAGGAGACAAAGTGCTACCAACATGAAATCTCCAAGCATGAGGTCAAAAGAATATCTGAATATTGTCAGACTGTTTTACACACACACACACACACACACACACACACACACACACACACACACACACACACACATATCCATCCACACATACACAGACACAAGCACACATATTAAAAGGCCTTTTAATATGTCTGCTTGTGTCTGTGTATGTGCGGATGGATATCTGTGTGTGTGCGTGCGCGAGTGTACATCTGTCCTTTTTTTCCCCTAAGGGAAGTCTTTCCGCTCCCGGGATTGGAATGACTCCTTACCCTCTCCCTTAAAACCCACATCCTTTCGTCTTTCCCTCTCCTTCCTGAAGAAGCAACCATCGGTTGCGAAAGCTAGCAAATCTGTGTGTGTGTTTGTGTGTTTTGTTCATGTGCCTGTCTGCATATATATATATATAAATAAAACAGAAAGAAACTTCCACATGGGAAAAATATATTAAAAATAAAGATTCCAAGACTTACCAAGCGGGAAAGCGCCGGCAGACAGGCACATGAACAAAACACACAAACACACACACAGAATTACAAGCTTTCGCAACTGGCAGTTGCTTCGTCAGGAAGGAAGGAAGGAGAGGGAAAAATGAAAGGGTGTGGGTTTTAAGGGAGAGGGTAAGGAGTCATTCCAATCCCGGGAGCGGAAAGACTTCCCTTAGGGGAAAAAAAGGACAGGTGTACACTCGCACACACACACACACACACATATCCATCCGCACATACACAGACACAACTGCCAGTTGCGAAAGCTTGTAATTCTGTGTGTGTGTTTGTGTGTTTTGTTCATGTGCCTGTCTGCCGGCGCTTTCCCGCTTGGTAAGTCTTGGAATCTTTATTTTTAATATATATATATATATATATATATATATATATATATATATATATATATATATAACAGAAAAAAACTTCCACATGGAAAAAAATATATTAAAAACAAAGATTCCAAGACTTACCAAGCGGGAAAGCGCCGGCAGACAGGCACATGAACAAAACACACAAACACACACACAGAATTACGAGCTTTCGCAACTGGCAGTTGCTTCGTCAGGAAGGAAGGAAGGAGAGGGAAAAATGAAAGGATGTGGATTTTAAGGGAGAGGGTAAGGAGTCATTCCAATCCCGGGAGCGGAAAGACTTCCCTTAGGGAAAAAAAGGACAGGTGTACACTCGCACACACACACACACACACACATATCCATCCGCACATACACAGACACAAGCAGACATATTTAAAGGCAAAGAGTAAGGGCAGAGATGTCAGTCGAGGCGGAAGTACAGAGGCAAAGAAGTTGTTGAAAGACAGGTGAGGTATGAGTGGCGGCAACTTGAAATTAGCGGAGGTTGAGGCCTGGCGGATATCGAGAAGAGAGGATATACTGAAGGGCGAGTTCCCATCTCCGGAGTTCGGATAGGTTGGTGTTGGTGGGAAGTATCCAGATAACTCTGACGGTGTAACACTGTGCCAAGATGTGCTGGCCGTGCATCAAGGCATGTTTAGCCACAGGGTGATCCTCATTACCAACAAACACTGTCTGCCTGTGTCCATTCATGCGAATGGACAGTTTGTTGCTGGTCATTCCCACATAGAAAGCATCACAGTGCAGGCAGGTCAGTTGGTAAATCACGTGGGTGCTTTCACATGTGGCTCTCCCTTTGATCGTGTACACCTTCCGGGTTACAGGACTGGAGTAGGTGGTGGTGGGAGGGTGCTTAGGACAGGTTTTACACTGGGGGCGGTTGCAAGGGTAGGAGCCAGAGGGTAGGGGAGGTGGTTTGGGGATTTCATAGGGATGAACCAAGAGGTTACGAAGGTTAGGTGGACGGCGGAAAGACACTCTTGGTGGAGTGGGGAGGATTTCATGAAGGATGGATCTCATTTCGGGGCAGGATTTTAGGAAGTCGTATCCCTGCTGGAGAGCCACATTCAAGGTCTGATCCAGTCCCGGGAAGTATTCTGTTACAAGTGGGGCACTTTTGGGGTTCTTCTGTGAGAGGTTCTGGGTTTGAGGGGATGAGGAAGTGGCTCTGGTTATCTGCTTCTGTACCAGTTTGGGAGGGTAGTTGCGGGATGCGAAAGCTGTTTTCAGGTTGTTGGTGTAATGGTCGAGGGATTCAGGACTGGAGCAGATTCGTTTGTCACGAAGGCCTAGGCTGTAGGGAAGGGACCGTTTGATATGGAATGGGTGGCAGCTGTCATAATGGAGGTACTGTTGCTTGTTGGTGGGTTTGATGTGGACGGATGTGTGCAGCTGGCCATTGGACAGATGGAGGTCAACGTCTAGGAAAGTGGCATGGGATTTGGAGTAGGACCAGGTGAATCTGATGGAACTAAAGGAGTTGAGGTTGGAGAGGAAATTCTGGAGTTGTTCTTCACTGTGAGTCCAGATCATGAAGATGTCATCAATAAATCTGTACCAAACTTTGGGTTGGCAGGCTTGGGTAACCAAGAAGGCTTCCTCTAAGCGACCCATAAATAGGTTGGCATACGAGGGGGCCATCCTGGTACCCATGGCTGTTCCCTTTAATTGTTGGTATGTCTGGCCTTCAAAAGTGAAGAAGTTGTGGGTCAGGATGAAGCTGGCTAAGGTGACGAGGAAAGAGGTTTTAGGTAGGGTGGCAGGTGATCGGCGTGAAAGGAAGTGCTCCATTGCAGCGAGGCCCTGGACATGCAGGATATTTGTGTATAGGGAAGTGGCATCAATGGTTACAAGGATGGTTTCCGGGGGTAACAGACTGGGTACGGATTCCAGGCGTTCGAGAAAGTGGTTGGTGTCTTTGATGAAGGATGGGAGACTGCATGTAATGGGTTGAAGGTGTTGATCTACGTAGGCAGAGATACGTTCTGTGGGGGCTTGGTAACCAGCTACAATGGGGCGGCCAGGATGTTTGGATTTGTGAATTTTAGGAAGTAGGTAGAAGGTAGGAGTGCGAGGTGTCGGTGGGGTGAGGAGTTTGATGGAGTCAGGTGAAAGGTTTTGTAGGGGGCCTAAGGTTCTGAGGATTCCTTGAAGCTCCGCCTGGACATCAGGAATGGGATTACCTCGGCAAACTTTGTATGTAGAGTTGTCTGAAAGCTGACGCAGTCCCTCAGCCACATACTCCCGACGATCAAGTACCACGGTCGTGGAACCCTTGTCAGCCGGAAGAATGATGATGGATCGGTCAGCTTCCAGATCACGGATAGCCTGGGATTCAGCTGTGGTGATGTTGGGAGTAGGATTAAGGTTTTTCAAGAAAGATTGAGAGGCAAGGCTGGAAGTGAGAAATTCCTGGAAGGTTTGGAGAGGGTGATTTTGAGGAAGAGGAGGTGGGTCCCGCTGTGATGGAGGACGGAACTGTTGCAGGCAGGGTTCAATTTGGATAGTGTCTTGGGGAGTTGGATCATTAGGAGTGGGATCAGGATTGTTTTTCTTCGTGGCAAAGTGATATTTCCAGCAGAGACTACGAGTGTAGGACAGTAAATCCTTGACAAGGGCAGTTTGGTTGAACCTGGGAGTGGGGCTGAAGGTGAGGCCTTTGGATAGGACAGAGGTTTCGGATTGGGAGAGAGGTTTGGAGGAAAGGTTAACTATTGAATTGGGGTGTTGTGGTTCCAGATTGTGTTGACTGGAATTTTGAGGTGTTGGGGGGAGTGGAGCTGGAAGTGGGAGATTGAGTAGATGGGAGAGACTGGGTCTGTGTGCAATGAGAGGAGGTTGAGGTTTGTTGGAAAGGTTGTGGAGGGTGAGTGAGTTGCCTTTCCGGAGGTGGGAAACCAGGAGATTGGATAGTTTTTTGAGGTGGAGGGTGGCATGTTGTTCTAATTTGCGGTTGGCCTGTAGGAGGATGCTATGTACAGCCGGTGTGGATGTGGGAGAGGAAAGATTGAGGACTTTGATTTGGGATAGGAGTTGACGGGTGTGTTCATTGGCCGAGTCGATGTATAGGTGAAGGATTAGGCGGGTGAGGGCTATGGATTGTGCTGTTTGGAACTGGTATAAGGACTGATGGAAAGAAGGATTGCAGCCAGAGATGGGAACTTTAAGTGTGAGGCCTTTGGGAGTAATGCCAAATGTCAGACAAGCCTGAGTAAATAAAATATGGGAGCGTAATCTGGCTAGGGTGAAGGCATGTTTGCGGAGGGAATGTAAATAAAATTTAATGGGGTCGTTGTAGGGATGTTGTGAGGTTGACATGGTATTAGTAGGTGGAGAGGGTAATATGAGGTTAAAGTGAAAGTAAAGAGAGATTTGCAGAGGGAGAGATAAAGGTGTGAAAAAAGTCGAAGAAGTGTTGGTTTGAGATGAGCTATGTTGATCATGTGCTGAACTTAGGTTGGTGAACAACAATGGGTGCAAAGGTTGGGTAGTTATGTTGTCTCCAGATCACGTTAAAGGGTGGGGAAATTCAAGAAAATTTCGAAAAAAAAATTTTTTTCGAAAAAAAAAATTTCGAAAAAAGTTTCGAAAAAATAATTTGCGGAAAAATAAAATTCGAAAAAAATTTTCGAATAAAATCTCGAAGAATATGTGTGTAAATGTATTCAAAGGACTGGTTATGTACTGGCAGGTTATGATTATGAGGCTAACAATTGTTTGATGAAGAAATAATAGCGTGTAAACCTGTGGGAAGCTGCTAAAAAATGATCGGTTTTGTGGGAAAAACTGGAATGGAAATAAAACGAAAGTTGTTGGAAAAAAACTGAGATGGTTGTGTAATGGGTGAAAGGAACTGAAGCTGTAAAATAGTATTCACGAGTTTACACGAAATGTTTGTAAACTTGGAACAATGGATTTTATAGCAGCGGTTATGTTGAAAACGTTGAAAATTTTAGGTTATGGTTTGGAGGTAAATTACGTATTATTGAGTATAATTAGGCAGGATAAAATGTATGGTAGATTACGGAAAAATGGAAGATGAATACAAAGTGGAACTTCTTGTACAAACGAAAAGAGAAAGTAAGACGATAGAGAAGATTTCGAAATGCAACAGAGACAATAACAAACGTAATTGTTGGGTTCAAATTAATGATGATGTAAATAAAACAGAAAGAAACTTCCACATGGAAAAAATATATTAAAAACAAAGATTCCAAGACTTACCAAGCGGGAAAGCGCCGGCAGACAGGCACATGAACAAAACACACAAACACACACACAGAATTACGAGCTTTCGCAACTGGCAGTTGCTTCGTCAGGAAGGAAGGAAGGAGAGGGAAAAATGAAAGGATGTGGGTTTTAAGGGAGAGGGTAAGGAGTCATTCCAATCCCGGGAGCGGAAAGACTTCCCTTAGGGAAAAAAAGGACAGGTGTACACTCGCACACACACACACACACACACACACATATCCATCCGCACATACACAGACACAAGCAGACATATTTAAAGGCAAAGAGTAAGGGCAGAGATGTCAGTCGAGGCGGAAGTACAGAGGCAAAGAAGTTGTTGAAAGACAGGTGAGGTATGAGTGGCGGCAACTTGAAATTAGCGGAGGTTGAGGCCTGGCGGATATCGAGAAGAGAGGATATACTGAAGGGCGAGTTCCCATCTCCGGAGTTCGGATAGGTTGGTGTTGGTGGGAAGTATCCAGATAACTCTGACGGTGTAACACTGTGCCAAGATGTGCTGGCCGTGCATCAAGGCATGTTTAGCCACAGGGTGATCCTCATTACCAACAAACACTGTCTGCCTGTGTCCATTCATGCGAATGGACAGTTTGTTGCTGGTCATTCCCACATAGAAAGCATCACAGTGCAGGCAGGTCAGTTGGTAAATCACGTGGGTGCTTTCACATGTGGCTCTCCCTTTGATCGTGTACACCTTCCGGGTTACAGGACTGGAGTAGGTGGTGGTGGGAGGGTGCTTAGGACAGGTTTTACACCGGGGGCGGTTGCAAGGGTAGGAGCCAGAGGGTAGGGGAGGTGGTTTGGGGATTTCATAGGGATGAACCAAGAGGTTACGAAGGTTAGGTGGACGGCGGAAAGACACTCTTGGTGGAGTGGGGAGGATTTCATGAAGGATGGATCTCATTTCGGGGCAGGATTTTAGGAAGTCGTATCCCTGCTGGAGAGCCACATTCAAGGTCTGATCCAGTCCCGGGAAGTATTCTGTTACAAGTGGGGCACTTTTGGGGTTCTTCTGTGAGAGGTTCTGGGTTTGAGGGGATGAGGAAGTGGCTCTGGTTATCTGCTTCTGTACCAGTTTGGGAGGGTAGTTGCGGGATGCGAAAGCTGTTTTCAGGTTGTTTGTGTAATGGTCGAGGGATTCAGGACTGGAGCAGATTCGTTTGTCACGAAGGCCTAGGCTGTAGGGAAGGGACCGTTTGATATGGAATGGGTGGCAGCTGTCATAATGGAGGTACTGTTGCTTGTTGGTGGGTTTGATGTGGACGGATGTGTGCAGCTGGCCATTGGACAGATGGAGGTCAACGTCTAGGAAAGTGGCATGGGATTTGGAGTAGGACCAGGTGAATCTGATGGAACTAAAGGAGTTGAGGTTGGAGAGGAAATTCTGGAGTTGTTCTTCACTGTGAGTCCAGATCATGAAGATGTCATCAATAAATCTGTACCAAACTTTGGGTTGGCAGGCTTGGGTAATCAAGAAGGCTTCCTCTAAGCGACCCATAAATAGGTTGGCATACGAGGGGGCCATCCTGGTACCCATGGCTGTTCCCTTTAATTGTTGGTATGTCTGGCCTTCAAAAGTGAAGAAGTTGTGGGTCAGGATGAAGCTGGCTAAGGTGACGAGGAAAGAGGTTTTAGGTAGGGTGGCAGGTGATCGGCGTGAAAGGAAGTGCTCCATTGCAGCGAGGCCCTGGACATGCAGGATATTTGTGTATAGGGAAGTGGCATCAATGGTTACAAGGATGGTTTCCGGGGGTAACAGACTGGGTACGGATTCCAGGCGTTCGAGAAAGTGGTTGGTGTCTTTGATGAAGGATGGGAGACTGCATGTAATGGGTTGAAGGTGTTGATCTACGTAGGCAGAGATACGTTCTGTGGGGGCTTGGTAACCAGCTACAATGGGGCGGCCAGGATGTTTGGATTTGTGAATTTTAGGAAGTAGGTAGAAGGTAGGAGTGCGAGGTGTCGGTGGGGTGAGGTGTTTGATGGAGTCAGGTGAAAGGTTTTGTAGGGGGCCTAAGGTTCTGAGGATTCCTTGAAGCTCCGCCTGGACATCAGGAATGGGATTACCTCGGCAAACTTTGTATGTAGAGTTGTCTGAAAGCTGACGCAGTCCCTCAGCCACATACTCCCGACGATCAAGTACCACGGTCGTGGAACCCTTGTCAGCCGGAAGAATGATGATGGATCGGTCAGCTTTCAGATCACGGATAGCCTGGGATTCAGCTGTGGTGATGTTGGGAGTAGGATTAAGGTTTTTCAAGAAAGATTGAGAGGCAAGGCTGGAAGTGAGAAATTCCTGGAAGGTTTGGAGAGGGTGATTTTGAGGAAGAGGAGGTGGGTCCCGCTGTGATGGAGGACGGAACTGTTGCAGGCAGGGTTCAATTTGGATAGTGTCTTGGGGAGTTGGATCATTAGGAGTGGGATCAGGATTGTTTTTCTTCGTGGCAAAGTGATATTTCCAGCAGAGACTACGAGTGTAGGACAGTAAATCCTTGACAAGGGCAGTTTGGTTGAACCTGGGAGTGGGGCTGAAGGTGAGGCCTTTGGATAGGACAGAGGTTTCGGATTGGGAGAGGGGTTTGGAGGAAAGATTAACTACTGAATTGGGGTGTTGTGGTTCCAGATTGTGTTGACTGGAATTTTGAGGTGTTGGGGGGAGTGGAGCTGGAAGTGGGAGATTGAGTAGATGGGAGAGACTGGGTCTGTGTGCAATGAGAGGAGGTTGAGGTTTGTTGGAAAGGTTGTGGAGGGTGAGTGAGTTGCCTTTCCGGAGGTGGGAAACCAGGAGATTGGATAGTTTTTTGAGGTGGAGGGTGGCATGTTGTTCTAATTTGCGGTTGGCCTGTAGGAGGATGCTATGTACAGCCGGTGTGGATGTGGGAGAGGAAAGATTGAGGACTTTGATTTGGGATAGGAGTTGACGGGTGTGTTCATTGGCCGAGTCGATGTATAGGTGAAGGATTAGGCGGGTGAGGGCTATGGATTGTGCTGTTTGGAACTGGTATAAGGACTGATGGAAAGAAGGATTGCAGCCAGAGATGGGAACTTTAAGTGTGAGGCCTTTGGGAGTAATGCCAAATGTCAGACAAGCCTGAGTAAATAAAATATGGGAGCGTAATCTGGCTAGGGTGAAGGCATGTTTGCGGAGGGAATGTAAATAAAATTTAATGGGGTCGTTGTAGGGATGTTGTGAGGTTGACATGGTATTAGTAGGTGGAAAGGGTAATATGAGGTTAAAGTGAAAGTAAAGAGAGATTTGCAGAGGGAGAGATAAAGGTGTGAAAAAAGTCGAAGAAGTGTTGGTTTGAGATGAGCTATGTTGATCATGTGCTGAACTTAGGTTGGTGAACAACAATGGGTGCAAAGGTTGGGTAGTTATGTTGTCTCCAGATCACGTTAAAGGGTGGGGAAATTCAAGAAAATTTCGAAAAAAAAAATTTTTCGAAAAAAAAATTTCGAAAAAAGTTTCGAAAAAATAATTTGCGGAAAAATAAAATTCGAAAAAAATTTTCGAATAAAATCTCGAAGAATATGTGTGTAAATGTATTCAAAGGACTGGTTATGTACTGGCAGGTTATGATTATGAGGCTAACAATTTTCGGCCAGCACATCTTGGCACAGTGTTACACCGTCAGAGTTATCTGGATACTTCCCACCAACACCAACCTATCCGAACTCCGGAGATGGGAACTCGCCCTTCAGTATATCCTCTCTTCTCGATATCCACCAGGCCTCAACCTCCGCTAATTTCAAGTTGCCGCCACTCATATCTCACCTGTCTTTCAACAACTTCTTTGCCTCTGTACTTCTGCCTCGACTGACATCTCTGCCCTTACTCTTTGCCTTTAAATATGTCTGCTTGTGTCTGTGTATGTGCGGATGGATATGTGTGTGTGTGTGTGTGTGTGCGAGTGTACACCTGTCCTTTTTTCCCTAAGGGAAGTCTTTCCGCTCCCGGGATTGGAATGACTCCTTACCCTCTCCCTTAAAACCCACATCCTTTCATTTTTCCCTCTCCTTCTTTCCTTCCTGACGAAGCAACTGCCAGTTGCGAAAGCTCGTAATTCTGTGTGTGTGTTTGTGTGTTTTGTTCATGTGCCTGTCTGCCGGCGCTTTCCCGCTTGGTAAGTCTTGGAATCGTTATATATATATATATATATATATATATATATATATATATATATATATATATATATATATATATATATGCAACTTGCACACACATCTGCAGTCTCAGAGAGCTGAGAGCACACAGGTCCCATCTCCTTAAATCCCCATTTTTTTGCAGTTTCTTCAGTTTTAATCTACAATTCATAACCAATAGATTGTGGTCAGAGTCTACATCTGCCCCCAGAAACGTCTTACAATTTAAAACCTGGTTCCTAAATCTCTGTCTTGCCATTATATAATCTATTTGATACCTTATAGTATCTCCAGGCTTCTTCCATGTATACAACCTTCTTTCGTGATTCTTGAACCAAGCTCTGTGCAAAATTCTACCAGGCAGCTTCCTCTTTCATTTCTTATCCCCAATCCTTATTCCCTACTATGTTTTCTTCTCTCCCTTTTCCTAATGTTGAATTCCAGTCATCCATGACTATTAAATGTTCATCTCCATTCACTATCCAAGTAATTTATTTTTTCTCATCATACATTTCATCAATTTCTTCATTGCAGAGCTAGTTGGCCTATAAACTTGACACCTTGAACATATGGTAATAGATTGCTGTTTTGTGCTTCCTTCTGTTCTCCTCTATTGCCTTCATTCTTTGTCACCATAGTTTTATCTATTAGTTTCATCCCATAATCATTGGCATCAAAAATGGACTTGAGGTTTTGTAGTTCATCCTTTAGATGTTCCTTAGCACTGATCCTGTGAACCCTCTTGGTTAAAGCACGCAGGGTGGATTTCTTCTCAATAGGGTGATGACGATAGGAGGCAGTGCTTGTCAGTACTAGTTTGGTTCTATATACTCTATGGCCCAGTTTACCATCAGACTTTCTGTAAACTTCTGCATTGGGCAAAGGCAGCACCCAATTCTTTTCCATCTCCATAGTGGATTGGATTCTGCTGGGCTGCTGGATGAGATGTTGGTGGAAATTTCATAACTCTTCCTCTCCATGTGGCCAGATAATGAAAGTATTATCAGCATCTCAGAACCAACATTCTGGGCGTAATGGTGTGGACTGGAACACTGTTTCTTCAAATGCTTCCATGAAGTTGTCTGCTACAATAGGCAAGAGAGGGGAGACCACAGCTACACCATCTGGCTCTTCATAGAATTCCCCATTCCACCTGAGATAGGTGATCGTTGAACAGTGGTGCACTAGCTCGCAGATATTGGGTGCCACACGTTCCTCTAAGATGTTCATTGTGCCTTGTACTGGTACATTTGTGAATAAAGATTTCATGTCAAAGCTAACCATCAGGACTGTGGCAAAGATACACTTTTGATTTAAAAGTTCAACAAAATGGATGGAGTCCTGAACATACAAATTTATGTGGCTCACCAAATGTTGGAGCTTTGGACCCAGTTCCTTCGCTAGACTATATGTTGTTGAATTAATGGTACTTACAGTCGGTTGCAAAGGAAATGCCTCTTTATGGACCTTCAGTACACCATATATATCCTTCGTGCCTGTGGAACTTATGGAATGAGTCCTCTGGCCATATCAAAATTCTTTCTAGTTTGCTTTGGCAGTGTTTGCGTCAATGTGATTATCTTGGCCATTAGCTCTCCCTTAAGCTTCTTACAAATTGGTTCATTCAGAAGATCCTTCATTTGTTTATTATAATCTTCCATGCCCAACACAACAGTCGCATTTCCCTTGTCTGCTCATGTTATTACTAAATGAGAGCTATTCTTCTGTTCGCACACATCCACACCACACACACACACACACACACACACACACACACACACACACGAATGCACGTGCGCGCAAACACGCAGACATGCAAACACACTTGTATGCACATGTCTGTGCCTCTGTGTGGTGCTGGCTAGACACACAATGCTGGTACTGCATTCTGACAGGTGAACTAGGGTAGCATGGGTAGAAGAAGAGAGAGGTGGATGCAGGGAGAGGAGTTTGGTGCCACATAGAGGCATAGGTAAATATATTTTTGTGTATGTGCACGTGTTTTTACTCTAGCCCGGAAAAGGGTTACTCCAAAAGTTAGCAAGTTTTGTTTCTTTTTTTGAACTTATGTTCAGTGCTCCTGCTTTTTGGTGAGTGGTCTCCTTTATGCATAAGTATTTACACTACACCCGAACTTCCCTAAAAATGTATAAAAAGTTTGAAAGTATAATATAAATGTTTCTAGTGTTACTGCAATAGCTACACTGCCAGTTGACAGGCTGATGTGCATAACTCCAACTGCAAATATGACTCTTAATAAGGAGTGAAAATTCAAAAGAATTACTTACATAGTAAAGGAAAGTTTTACTTGTCTAATGAGGAAGATTATAGTTAAATGAACAAATGAATGAATTATATGTGGTCTGTTGTGATTTAGAATGATATGGGAAAGAGATTAATTTAGGTTGACACACATTCCTGGAACTTTCTTCCCAAAACTATTAATAGATTACATAGTCCAAAGGAAGTACAAGGGATGGGCAACATAATTCTTATATGACCCATTGAAGTGCAGTATCAGAAATGTACATTTGTGTGTTTTTAACCGTTACCTCTTTTGTTTTGAGTTAGATATTAACTATCAATCTTTTTTTAGCTCTAACTACAATAATATATCCAAGTACACTGTTGAATGCATTGTGTGTAATGGTGTGTCTTGATTCATCTTTTACATTTCAAGTTAAATTTTTATTATTATATGAATTAAACAAATATTTCATACTTCCTGCCTGGGCAACAGTGTACAGTTTCACACTGATATGTTCAAAGTTAAGTAAAAAATTTCTAATTAAAAATTTCAAATGCAAATCATATGACGAAGTATCGTCATACTTAAATACGTACTGGGAAAGTTTTATCTTCTGTGTTTTAGCTATTCCAGGGCCTTCAATCAAGAACTGTCCTTTCTTCACTGGTATTGGCAATGGGTTCTTCAAAGTTGCGACAGCAGACATCTCTTGACCTTGTACAGGTTCACCTTCCAACTGTAGAAAAAAAGGAGATTGTATTAAAAATGTTGAAACTACACAAATCATACGGAGCAAAAGCAGCACATATATGAATTTAATTCATTTTGTTTTGGATCAATACATGCATTGATGAAAGAAGTTAAACTTTAATTCTTATATTTTGAAAAATAACTGAATAACTTCATGTGGCAGCTGGCAGCATATTTGCTTTTTCTGTGGTTTACAAAGCATTGTATATTCCAGAATGAATCTCTCATTCTACAGCAGAGTGTGAGCTATTGTGAAATTTCCTAAAGGAATGAAACTTGTGCCAGGCCAGAACGAGAACCCAGACTTTACTTTGCCTGTGAAAGTAGGGCTCTATGTTCAAATGCACTTCCAGCAAACACAATCAATGTGTCAGGAAGTTTCACATGGAATACAGGTGCTAAGAGCCCTGTGATGTGTGGAACAAATAGTAGTTATCTTATCACTGAATACCTCACAATAAAACAATGGCTAGTGAGAACTAAAAGTAAGTGTTGCTTTTTTAAAAGTGAGCATCATGAACAAGATAATTTTTCTGGGACATTTGAATCTAACTTCATCAGATTTTTTTCTAAGTAATCATTCTGTAAAATCAAATGGTTTGGATTCATTCTGTAGTTGAACATATGGCAATGCAACTTTGTTCCTGAAATAAGTTCTTAATATGAAAAATGCCAGTTCATTTAATGGTCACTACAACTGCTGGGTGGAGTGTTTCACAGGCCAGCATAACATGAGAACTAGGCAGCTCAATTGTAGGGTCATGGAGGATTGTGGTGCTCATATTGATGCTTTATTTTTTACTTACTGAGAACAGAATTTCCCTCTTATCTCTCAGCTGCAACTGTATCTGTCACCAGCAATCTTCTGGAATGGAGTAAGGAGCAGCCAAGAGGCTGGGAGAAAGAGGGACAGTAGAGTATGGGTGGGTGAGGTGCTAGTGCTGCCTGGAGGTCTACATGGGCTTGAGGGAATAGCATAGGGCTGTTAGGTGTAGTGTTGGGAGGCTGTGCTGGTGGGGGGGATTGGGAGTAAGGCAGAGTAGAGAGAGAAGAAGTAGAGAAGAGAAAAAGGACTTGTAGGTGCACTGGTGGGATAGAAGACATATGGAGAACTGGAGTGGGAGCAGGGAAGCGGATAGATATGTGAGAGACAGGGACTAGTGAAGCTTCAGACCAATGAGATTACAGGACCAAAGGATATGTTATAGAGGAGTATCCATCTGAGCAGTTCAGAAAAGGTGGTACCAGTAGGAATAATCCAGATAGCTGTAAAGGAGTCATTAAAATGAAGCACATCATGTTGGGCAGAATGTTCAGCAACTGGGTGGTCCAGCTTTCTCTTAGACACATTTTGGCAATGGCTATTCATTTGAACAGACATCTTGTTAGTAGCCATGCCCACATAAAAACTGGCACAATGGCTTCAGCATAGATTGTTTGTCACATAGCTGCTCCCTTTGATGGGCTAGGAGGTGCCTGTAATTGGACTGGAGTAGGTGATAGTAGTAGGTCTATTGCATGTTATGAGCCATGAGGCAGGGGTTGGGAGCAGGTGTGGAATAGGGGCAGACAAGGATACTGTGTATGTTCAGTGGGTGATGGAATACCACTTTCGGAACTGTGGACAGGATAGTGGGGAGGATGTTCCTCATTTCGGGGCATGTCAAAATTCACATATAGAATGAGATTCAGTTGCTCCAGTCCTGGATGGTACAGAGTCATGAGAAGCACGCTTTTTTTGTAGCAACTGGATGGTGGGTATATGGGAGATGATAAGTGACTGGAGAGAGAAGGCATGAGAGATATGTTTCTGAACAAGGCTGGAAGGGTAATTTCAGTCTGCAAAAGTGTGCATGTGACCACTGACATATTTGGAGATAGGAAGCTCATCACTACAGATGTGATGTAGACAGGTGGCTAAGCAATTTAGAAGAAACTTCTTGGTATGGAATGGTTGGCAGCTGTCAAGGTGGTCGTAGGTTTGATGTGGAAGGAGATAATGATGTAGCCACCCTTGAGGTGGAGGTCACCATCAAAGAAGGTGGCTTTTGAAGTTAAGAAGGGCCAGGTGAAATGAATGGGGGTGAAGGTATAGAGATTCTGTTCACATCACAAAAATGTCAATAATGAAACTGAACCAGGAGAGGGGTTTACAATTCTGGGTGTCTAGGAAGAGTTCCTCCAGATACTCCGTGAATAGAATGGCGCAGAATGATGCTGTATGGCTGCCCTTTGCTATACCATGGATTTTTTGTAGCCAATTCCTTCAAAGGAGAATTAATTGTGGGTGAGGATGTAGTTGACCATAGTGACCAGGAAGGAGATAGCTATAATGGCAGCTACTGTGTAAGAGCAAAAGAGCATGTGAACACCCTAACTTTTGACACCTTGTGGATTTATTGTCTGTTTTTCTTTGAATGCTGTTAAACATAACATAGATGCTCCAATCTGAAAGATACCACACTTAAAGCTACTATGCTGCTGCTCCTCTACACTCCATGAAATTTGACATTGGAGTCATGAGCACACCTTCAGTTGTACTTGTTTTAAGGAACATTTGCACATTTGCAACTTGCATGATGTAATTGCCTTATGGACCAAGTACAAACAGATTTTATAAACAATGCACATGGCACTCAATTAGAACTTTATGTCAGTGCCATGAGGTGTAGCACACTGCAGCAGACTTTTATCTCAGTTTGTTTGGCATAAATCGTGCTATATGATAGCACACTTCTCAGATATGCTAATTCACTCACTATATACTGCAGTAAAATTAGACCAGATGTCAAAGTATGTTAAAGTTGTACTGACAGGAAACCTATTTTGTCTGATTTCTCATGCAGCTAAAGTCTTGCTGAGATTGTTGAATAGAAGGAATTGCAGAGGAGCAGTTCAGATTTAGAAGAGGAAAAGGAACAAGAGATGCTACTGGCCTGTTAAAAACTATAGGGGAAAGATATATATTGGAAAAATGTAGAGAAATCTTTGCTGTTTTTACAGAATTAGAAAAGGCTTTCGACAGAGTTAAGTGGAACAAGCTGATGGATATTTTGAAGAGGAAAGGAGTAGACTGGAAAGAGAGACAACTGATATAGAATCTATATTTACACCAGAAAGTAAGGATAAGGATTGGAAATGACATGTCAGAAGGAAGCAGCACTGGATGAGGTGTTAGACAGGGTTGTTGTGTTTCCCCACTGTTGTTTAACTCTTACCTTAAAGAGATTAATGCAAAAGGCTTAGATAGTAAAAGAGGAATGTGTATTGGTGGAAGGAGAATAGAATGTATAAGATTTGCTGATGACATGGTGTTAGTGGAAGAAAGTGAATGGACAGTGAATAATATGCTGAAAGATCTGAATAAAGCATATATGGAATATGAGATGTAAATAAACACAGGAAAACCAAAGAGTATGGTCATCAATACAAGATGCAGACTGTCCAATATTAATACCATTAGCCAAGTAACAGCATTTAAATATCTTGGAAGCACAATAACTGAAGACTTGAGATGTCACCAGGAAGTGAAAACTCAAACGGCCACAGTGAATGAGGCATTCAACAGAGAGAGGAGACTCTTATGTGACAAATTAGATAAAGACCTAAGGAAAAGGCTTGGCAAATGTTTTGTCTGGAGTGTGGCACTATATGGGGCAGAAACATGGACGCTGAGATGAGAGGATGAAAAAAGGTTAGAAGTATTTGAGATGTGGATGCGGAGGAGAATGGAGAGAATAAGCTGGGTGGAAATAGTGAGTAATGAAAGAATATTGGAAAGGGTTGGTGAGAGAAGATGTTTGCTGAAGGTTGTAAGAGAAAGGAAAAAGAACTGGTTGGGACATAAGGGCCTAAAGCACATCATCATCAATTGTGAGACTGTAATGTTTATTCATGGTTACGAAATCTGTTGATCTTATGGTGAGTCAGGTTTATTGGTGCTGTAGACCAACAATGTACGTATGAAAATTCACAAAAAGCTGTAACATTGGTTTCTCTGATATTTACTTAAATGTGGGATCAATGGTGGTGTGCTTTAGGCCCTTATAGATCTTAGTGTTTCATTTGTATTCTAGTCAAGTGTTGGTTGGTAGACAAGTTTGTTGGTAGACATTACTACTTGAGTTGTATCATTTCCATATACAGCACTTTGTGTTTGGTTGTTCAGTTTGTGGGAATCAGCTTTCATGTGCAGTGTAAACATGAACTATGTTGAGTCTATTTTAAATGCTACTGGAAAATTAAAGCTGTGGGATGGATCGTGAGTTGTGCTTGGGTAAATGAGTTGGTAGAGCACTGGCCCACAAAAGGCATACATCCCAGTTCGAATCTTGGTCTGACACGTAGTTTTAATCTGCTAGGAAGTTTCATATCAGTGCACACTCCTCTGCAGAGTGAAAACCTCACTCTGGGAACAGATAAGTAAATCACCAGGAAAAGTTAGACTCAAAGGAACTAGGGCCTCTGAGAACAGATCCTTTGGGAGGGTGACAAAATCAAATAAGTGGTGACTAGCAAACATTTAACAAGTAAATCAGTAGTCAGCACTACTTCTTGGATGGGTGTAGCATAAGAAAATCTGATTTCAGCCTGGAAGTAAATTCGTGAACTAATACATCTGTCAGGGATCTTGTGCATTTGTCCGAACAAAATGGACAGTTGGGAAAGCTTACACATTATTTTCTTATTGTCCTGAACTGTACTTATGTATAAAACAACAAAATTTCACAAAAACCATTATTTCTTTTGTCATATAAGTTATGCATCTAATTATTATTATTATTATTATTATTATTATTATTATTATATTATTATTATTGTTGTTATTATTATTGGTAGTGTCTGTAGTTGCATAAATTTGACGATAAGCATAACTGTTATACCACAGATGCTAGTAATTTCACACTCTCACATTTATCTGAATCTAAAAATTTGTGATCACCCAGAGTGTATATTCATGAGGCGCCACTGGATAGCAGTCTGGAGCCAGTTGAGCATTGAAAAAACAAGTATTCAACAGCAACATGGGATGAGCATTGGGAATGTTAGTGTAGAGGGAGGTGGCACTGTTAGTAACAAGCATGATAAAAGAACAGGGACTGTTGAGAGTCAGTGGCAGAAATGGTTGGTGTCCTTTATATAGGCTTTACAGCCCATCCCACCTGTTTTATTACTACCAGCACCAGTTTTTGTGAACTGTACTCTCACTACAATGTATACTCCATTCCCTTAACCCCCCCCCCCCCCGACCTAAATCTTTGCTCATCCCTGTCTCCCACCTACATATCTTCTTCCTACTTCACACTTCAGCACTAGACATGACACATGTCTTCCATCCTGCCAACATACTTGCAAGTCCCTTCCCTTCTCTGCTTCTCCTCACTCCTTCCTCCCCCCTCTCCCCCCCCCCCCCCCCCTCTGCTGCCCTTCCCAGCACAGCCACCTAACACTGCACTTAACAGCACTGTCCTGTGTAAGTACATGCATGCCACACCACCCTGTGCAAGTGTCTTCTCTAACATGTACCCTACTGTCCCTCCCCTCTCCACCTCATGCCTCCTTCTGAACCCCACCTTCCATCCCAGCAGATTGCTACTCGATACACACACAGTTGCAATTGGTCTGTAGCACCCTGAGACATAGGCCTTGTTTGTGTGAACTGAGGAAATGTGTGTGTGTGTTTTCTACTGCAAAAGGACTTTACCCAAAAGCCTTAATAGTTTAGCATTTGTTTCCACTGTACCTGTCTGTGACTCAGTACCTCCTCTTTACAGTGTGTAGCAATACATGCTTACTAATTGTTGTTACTTCATTCTGGGCTTTCCACTGCCAGATGAATTACTTTTTACTTTGTGCTATATCTGGATCATCAGAATACATCAGCTTTCTGATGTGTGTAGCTTTGCATTTCATAAGGGCCACTATAGTTGGTATTAAATTTATCATAATTTTCTTTGTTCATTTTACATACAGTGTGACTAAAAAATTGAACTTTTAGCAGTCTCAAATATTACACTAGCAACAAATTAAAGACATACATTACCTTAATCTTAATGTCAGGCTTACGGACACGGAAGTCATCCTGGGCAAAATATTCATACTTTGTGTCATGAACAGTGGCAAGACAGGCAATATTGAATGCACACTGATCCACCAGGTGTTTGTAATAATCCTCATATGCCACATCTATCCTTACTTCCTCAACTGAAACAAAATGGTTTTAAAATGGTACTGATAGAACTTTTCACATTTGTTGCTAATGTAAGTGTTGAAGAAGTATTTCTCATTTTTGTTATTTGCACATACCTTAAAATATTCCATTGGAAAGCTAAAATGAAATTTTTTATTTGAGAGATGACTAACAGTGGAGAAAACTGTAAAAGCTACTCTATGAGGTAGTTATATAAAAACAAACACACAACTCACGTAATTGCAGTGAATTCAAGAAGAATTTCATCAGCAGAAAATGCAATACCATTAATGAAATAATAATGATAGGAACTGCTAACAATGACTAATCTATTCTCCTTCTTTTATGCGCACTCAATGAGTCCATTAATGAAAGGAATTTGGGTTATTGTGTATTGTTCTCAAAATGATAGACAAGGTACGTTTCTCAGAATGGAAATGAAAATGACCATAAAAATGAGAAATTATATGTGTGGCTCAAGGAGATACAATGACTGACAAATACTTACCTGAATAGTGTATTCCAGGATTTGAAACCACCAGTTCCTTCATGAGGGATGAGAGAGGGATAGGCTGGGGAATGTTTGAAAGAAGGGACAAGTTATGCAGATTTCAAGTCATGTGGACAAAGGGAGATAACTATGAGGGAAGATACATTAGAGGCTGCACATTTGGGGAGAGAGGAATTATGTAATCACATGGACATGTGTAGTCTTAAAACTTTATTTTGGAGGAGAGTTCTTAAATATGGGTCCTAGAATTATTAAAGCCACATGTCTATTCAGTACCTGGTTAATTGGTTAAATGGATACATACAGAAATCAGCTGTGGTTGGACTATGAAACTGATTACCAAAGAATGTGCCATAAAACTGTTTTCTACATTAACTTTGCAGCTTTGTCTAGAGAGAGAGAGAGAGAGCAGCATGTAGTATGCATATGAAAACTCAACATCAAGTTGCTTGTACACATAAGAAAGAAAACTGGAATACATAGAAATTCAGAATAAATGAAAAACACGCTTACTAACCACATTTTGATAGTGATGATGATGATGATGATGATGTTTGGTTTGGGGGGCACTCAACTGTGCAGTCATCAGCACTCGTACAAAGTCCCAACTTCTACACAGTCCACTCTGGCCACTGTCATGAATGATGGTGATGACAATGACAATGATGAAATGATGAGGACAACACCACATTTTGATAAGCATGTTTAATCATCATGAGCAGCCAGAAGATATAGAAAATTCAACCAGGACCCTTTCATGCCTTATTACAATGGTTGTAAGTCAAGAAACATCAATCAAATGTGTATTCTGTCCTTCAACAGAGGTGAAAATGATTGTGGCTTCTGTAAAAGACAACAGGAATATACAAGATTCCACATCGTTGTTGGATGTCATATATTCTTCTGATTTGCCGCACTCTTATAGACAAATGTGATGAACATTGACATCACAATAGACTAGATCCAGCAAAACAATCTGCTGTTGCTGGCAACTACCTAGAAATGGGAAATTATATGAACTGCAGAAAGACCAAGATACTTTCACCTCCCTTGACCCATTAGACTTGTAATTAAAGAGCTGTTCAAAATATGTGGAGTTAATAATGCAATCAACAGAGACAGCATACCTCAGCACAATGTGAGAATCAATACTAACAGTGTTAGGACATCATCAGTTGAAGAAAAACAAATCTGGTGAGAATACACAAACTGGGTGAGGGGCAGGGGGTCTTGAATCTAGGGTAGATAGACCAGGTGTCAACAAAATATTAAGTTGCAAATGCTGGTATTTGCAATTTGTGCCCAGGGTTCCTGCACATCTCTTTTCTCTGGTAAGAGGCTCTTGAAGTCAATTTCTCCTCTGATAAGATTAAAGACCCTTCCATCATCCTGGTGTTTGCTATTTTCTAGGAAGCTACTTCGCACAGAGACACCTAAAGTTTATGAACATTGACCTCACTGAATTATTGTATAGTTTCTACAACAGCAGCATGCCCATGCATCTTTCAAACTGTTTTTACGCCAGGAAGATCTTAAACAGCACAGGGTAAATGTCATTATCACTAGACTGATAATTAATTGGATGTGCTGTAGGATGGTTGTTTTTTTACCTCATTTGTTACCATATGAAGACAATAATAATGATGATTGTGACATATCACCAAAATATTTTGACAATAACATCCAAAAAAGAACTAGCCAGATACACTTATGAGGAAAAACTTTTAATTTATACTGGTGTTCCCAGAGGAATGTTCGACAATTAGGGGGACAACAGGAATACCATTTGCAGCAAAAAATTCATATGGACATATTTCCAATTCTGAATGTTTTCTGAGGTAAGACACATTTAATGCATATTGTTATTTGTTTTCTGTATCATTCAATACATTGTCAGTTTTACACACATACACTTGCACAACAGTTAGTAAGTATTACAATGTGCATTTCACAATGTATCAAGTGAAAAATATGTATTTTTAACATATTAACCTCCAGTATTACAGCTTTTGTACAGTTCACAATAAATGTTCTAAATTCCTACTGTCAATTTCATTGCATTTGTGCCCTCTTGGGCGTATTGTGTTCCTTTTCTGAGAGTTTCTGCATGTTCCCTAACAAATGCAGCAGCTTCCATGATGTGACCAGGCAGTTCATGTACCATATTCACTTTTCATAAATGCAGCTCAGTCTTCGTCCAATCTCATAACCCAAAACCTAATGGCCTAAGGCCTAGCAATCTTGGTGGCCAGTTAATTGTACTGCCACCACTAATGCAGCAATTAGGGTAAATGCAGCTGAGATGTTCCCTTATATGTCTGGTAAAATTTGGAGGGGCTCTGTCATGCTGGAAATACATTGCAGTCAATGTGGCCAAAGGAATGTCCTCAAGGTGTTAAAATTTTTTAAAAATGTGTTTTATCTGGAAATCCATTGAGAATAAGTTTTTTGCTTCAAATAATCTTCCCTGTCACATCCTTGACTACTGACCATTCCTCATGGGACACCCTGATTATTCTGTTGGAAATCATTGTAGAAATGAAATTTAGATTGTCTGTGTTTGATGACCATATGTCATAAAAATGGTCACAGTAGGCTAGGTTGAGCTCCTTGTGCCAAACAACTAGATTATTAGTCTTCAATGATACAAATATAAGCAATAATATTATGTTCTTGATTGTTACTTACCAGCTCCAGCCTTGATTAAACGCTCAACCTTCTCTTTCTTTACTCCATCCTTCACATGGCCAGTGTAAAGCACTGTGTCAACTCGCAACAGGACAGTAACTGTATAATCCTGTTGATTGCTCCTGTTCTTCATGACAACCACAACACTACATGGGATAGAATGGTAAAGTATTAGAAATCTGTATTATGTGAGATGATACTGAAATATAAGTAATGCTAATGATTTATTTGTACCACCACAAATTTATTGTGATTATCAAGCAGTGTAAGTATGTTCTGGAATGAAATGTAACAGATTTACTGCACAGAGACTATGATTTGAAATCTATTCTATCACAGAACTATCTGTTGATTGAAAGTATTGGTAAATATCGAGATTCACATAATACTACCCATTACCATTTATTCCAATTGAAAATGTAAAAATAGAAATGTATATTTTCAAAAAATACAAAATTTAGAAAGCAACAATTAATAGAAGTAGTAATTAAACAGAGTCTGTTATGAACATATTTACAGGACAATTAAGTTATATGTTACCATTTGGGGAAAAAAAAGAGGAGGGAAAACAAGAAACTAAGCTGTAGTGTCAATGATTCTGGCTGTAATTACGTGACAAGGCAATAAAATGCTAATATTCTAATAATGTGTTTAATATTATGTCACAGTTCTGCACATATTTCTTTGTCTTATGAAGCTATTAATATGATGAATACCACTGGAGATCTACATGCAGAGGATAAACAAATGGACCATGTGTTATCCTGAAGATGAAGTTATCAGTCCAAAGGACAATCTGGATAGAGTAAAAACAATATAGACTTAGATAAAATAACTTCTTACCAAATTGTACCACACTTGTAAACAAAGAATGAATGTAAGAAACTGTGTCTTTTTGAGTAAATCATTTTCATCCATATAATGAGAAGAAAATGTTGCAGAAATAGAGTTATAAAAAGTCATCAATGACCCTACATCAACAAGACTCAACTGGCCAGAATGGGAGGTAAATATACAGTTAAATCACTTACAGGACTTCAGTCTGTAAACCTTGAATGGTTTCATAACAACAACTGAAATTCCTGATTTGATCATTTGTGGTACAAGGTATACAATATGATATTGGAGAAGTCATTGTGATTTACAATACATGATTTTAAATCATACAAGAATATTTACATTGATTTAGGCTTAATATTATCACAACTGAAGGTTCATCTTCCATACAATATATTTAATCCAAGTAATTTAATGTTTCTTTTTTAGTATTTGTCAATAAATTTTTATGTTTCAAGATATTCATCTACACTATAATAACATTTTTGCAATAAATATTTATGGACAGCAGTTTTAAATTTTGAAGTGTCTTTTATTGTTTTAATGCTTGCAGGTAGCTTATTATATGATTACTTGTAAAGTATACAAACATGGTAGTGGAAGGATATGTAGTTTCTTGAATAAGAGCTTGCATGAGCTTCTTGATGCAGCATTTTCTATGGTTCTTACAATTCTCTATGTCTGGCGCTAGTGAACATTTATTTTGCACTGTGTGTATATGCATTGTAACTGTTTTTTCTGTGTTTATTATTAAGCTGTTTCCAGAAAACCAGTCTGTAATTTGGGTGGTACAATTTTTAATCTCATGTAATAATTCTTCTTTGGTCCTTCCTTTTACTATCACATTTGTGTCATCCAGAAATTTTATGTAATTACGGCATGGGATAGTCAGTTCCAAGTCATTTACAAAGAGCAGAAACAGAACTGGTCCTAGAATGGAGACTTGTAAAAGTAAGGAAAAGGCAACTACTCCATGGACTAATGCATGGAGTACCACTTTCCTAGCAAAAGAAATGCAACAAGAGCTTGTGTGAATGGTGTGTCCCATTATGTGTTTCTGTGTACAATGCATTGGTCCTTGAACAGTTTCCCTTGTTCATGCTCTTTCCTTCATTTTTGTTGAATGAAGGAACTTCTAATTGTGAAATATTTTGTTCCCCTCAGTCTTTTTCTTTTATTTATATTGAACCACTATTATTCATAACTTTTTTATACCTTTATCTTGAAGATAATTTTCTTTAAGTGACAACTAAAAATATGATAGAGTTTTTAGCTACTGGAAGAAATCTATCTGTATCACTCTTGTGTTTGTAGTCAGTGATATGAGAAAAAGTCTTCAAATTGAAACACCTTTAGTTCCTTCCTTAGCCTCTGATCTTAACTTTTTCTTCCACTTGAATTATTATACAACCACTTGCTGTTTAATAATGCTCTATTCAGATCAGATAATAACTTCAACTTTTAAAGCTGCCTTTAAGCAGTTGTATACATCAACGCTATGCTTTCTATAATTGTTATTTCCTATTAGTGTTACTGTGCATGTGAATGGCTCTGAGCACTATGGGACTCAACATCTGAGGTCATCAGTCCCCTAGAACTTAGAGCTACTTAAACCTAACTAACCTAAGGACATCACACACATCCATGCCCGAGGCAGGATTCGAACCTGTGACCGTAGCAGTCACGCGGTTCCGGACTGAAGTGCCTAGAACCGCACGGCCATTGCGGCCGGCATGTGTGAATATGTGCATATGTGAGTATTTAAATATGTGACAGCTCAATTTTCTGTTCTTTTAGAATGAACAAATCTGGTGAATAACCATACTGAAGGATGAGCAATATTACCTGAATGGTGAGCCAATTACAATATCATCCCTTAGCTCAAAATTGAAATGTATGTCATTAAAGTCTTCATTGAGGTAATATCTGCTGAAAAGACTTTCACTCTGCCTTAGTGCCTTCAGCATAGCAGCACGCTCTTCAACACTCTCTGAAAAATTAGAGAATGAATAGTTATGTTAAAAATATTAAATAAAATAAACAAAAAGTGGTGTCTTCCTTTTGACAGAAATCTAAAATAATAATAAAGAGTAAGGGATTATTTAAATTATGATAGTGGGTATTTCTATGAAATTTGAGATACTTAATTGTTGGGTTCAAATTAATGACGATGTAAATAAAACAGAAAGAAACTTCCACATGGGAAAAATATATTAAAAACAAAGATTCCAAGACTTACCAAGCGGGAAAGCGCCGGCAGACAGGCACATGAACAAAACACACAAACACACACACAGAATTACAAGCTTTCGCAACTGGCAGTTGCTTCCTCAGGAAAGAGGGAAGGAGAGGGAAAAATGAAAGGATGTGGGTTTTAAGGGAGAGGGTAAGGAGTCATTCCAATCCCGGGAGCGGAAAGACTTCCTTTAGGGGAAAAAAAGGACAGGTGTACACTCGCACACACACACACATATCCATCCGCACATACACAGACACAAGCAGACATATCACAAATTAAGGGCCATACACTTGGAAACAAACACTTACAAGGGAGAATGGCAATGGATAATTGAAAGTCTTAAATAATGCACTGTTTCTAGTATAGGATGACCTCCAGGTATCTGCTGTGCAGTATCCATTCTTCCTGTTAGAAGTGTTAGTGAAAGGCATCTTCTTTCATAGCTTATTAATAACCTGGCAGTATTATATAATGTGACTTGGTAACTGAGTGGAGAAGTGCCAGACTATAATTCTAAAGGTTCAGGATGCAATTATCAGTTGGTCCTATGAGTTTTTCAGCCACCTGATGCTTCTTTCACCTAACTCAGAGATTTATTTCTGTTCTATATGGCAATATTGCCCATGGTTCAGAAGCTGCATTAAATCATAGGTCCTCCCTTTATCTGACAGTGTAAGGCAGTTCATAGGCTGAAGGAAGGTTAAGACATATTGCCTTCAGTAGGACCAAGTCTAGTAAAGCACTGTTGTGCTCAAACCAACCTTTGGTTTGATAACAGGTTTACCTTATTTCTAACATGCCTTTCTGGAGCCTTTACCTGCAATAACAGCATCTGCAGCTGTGGTAGTACAGTCTGCATCAAGAGCTCTGCAAACAGCTGAATTTTGAACCATAAAAAGTTGGTGATGGAAAACATCCAGTGCCACATAAGAATGACATGCCAACAGGTCAGCACAAAACAGAACCACACAGGTGAGCTGCAGCAACCACAAGTGACACAGTCTGGCTGGCTGTTGCTGCAGCTCACCTGTGTGGTTCTGTTTTGTGCTGACCTGTTGGCATGTCCTTCTTACGTGGCATTGGATGTTTTCCATCACCAACGTTTTATACATTGACTGTCAGCCCTATAGACGTTGTCATTTTAACTATGAAGGTTGGGCCTTCTACATTCTCACTATGTTGTTTATCACATTTCAATTTTTATATCCACCTGATGATGTAGCTACAAACAACAAACCTGGAAGTACCTTAATAAAATTGGTTCAAAATTCAACTGTTTGCAGAGCTCTTGCTGCAAATGCTGTGATCAAAGAGTCACTTGTAATAAGGATATTGATGACCAGTTACAACAGTTGTTGGGCAAGTTATCTCAGAAGAGGATCCAACATTTGTATGACACCCAAAATGGCCCCCAGAATTCCCAACTGAGTCAGTGCACTCATCCAAGCCCACAGGATTTAAACATCCTCTTGATGAGAGACCAGTCGAGAACTCAAGTGGCAAATTTTGATTTTCATTTAACTTGATTTTGTAATGACTGAAATTAATCCTCTCCCCCTAGGTTCGGATCCACCTCCAAACTGAAGTCACTGAGGCACAGTTTTGTCAGAAGTATTTAGTTACCAAGTTGAGGAAAGATGGTGACAAAGACTTTATGCCAATCTTGGGGATTGGACTGAACTCCAGACACCTCCAAATTGCCTCAGAACAAAGATATTTGTCACTGTTGCAGGTTATTTTTTAGTTGGATGGAACCATTGTGTTTGGCTGCCATTTTGGTGATATTCGAACAAAGTATGCTATGTGCAGATTAGGCTATGTACTGGCACTGGCTTGCACCCTCTTCCCTCTCTCATAATCATACAACAAAAATATGAGACCACGTTATTGTTTCACATGTGTGGTGGGAATAGCAAATATGAAGACACTTGTCGTACATGACTCAAGGAAATCACAGACATTGGCTGAGAGGGGCATTGATTTAAATAACAAAATAACCAACCATATTAAACCCAGGGGGCACATTTGAGCTTTGTACTCTCTTGCACTGATGGTTGTTAGACTGTCAGTAACTGCTGAAGACTCATTTAGAAGACTGGAAACTACAGAAACTGCTGATCTCCCACCCTTAATTCTCCTCTTACAATACTCTACAATTTGAGCCCAATTTTTTGGACCCTAAGCCCAACTTTTATCTTTTCTCTGCCAGTATTTAGTATCTACAAATCACCGAGACAAATACCTACTAGTCCAAATATGTCTCATGTCATTCAATATCAGCAAACACTTTGCAAATGAGTTAAAAATCAAATCAAGTTATTATGAAATAATTTAAATAGCCCACGTGTCAATCTGCAAAGTTTTGTAGCACAGTAGTCAGTGTTGTGTACCAGTAATGAAAAATATACTTACGATAGTTGCTGTTGTACTAATAGTGAAAAGTTTTGATTCAGTTCAGCAGTAAATATTCTAAGTATACTTTTCATTACCAAACAGTGTACATTGTTCTACAAATCCTAGTGGATTGCCTAATATCCTGAAGTTCATTTACAAGTTACTGCAATTTTTAAATTATAGCAGCATTCCACAATAACATCTGCATTGCACTTTCACAATTCTATATCATTTCTTTGTTCCTCTATTTAATTTTTTACATGTGGAGACTTTGATCAAATGAGTCTACGTACCTCCACAATTTTCCCCAGCTGTAGAAAAAAATATGAATGTTGAAGAAGGATGGAGAGAAAAATTGAACACCCAATTTTTGAAACTGGTATTTCTTTCAAGAGGAGGAAAAAGTAACACTTAAAAGTGGAAAAATCAAGAAATATTTTATAAGAATGTTAAAGCAGAAACATTAGGTCAAAGGAGGCACAGTAATAGCAGATAAAGAGTTGGACTAACAATGAAGACATCAAGCAAAATTCAAATTGTAGATTACAGACAACGAGTTGAGAGATCAAATAAGACCTGGAACTTTGGTAGCAATTTGGTGGTGTGCAGACTAGAAAGGAGAATGTACTGAATCTTCTTGTGCAGGTGTAAATATGAAAACTTTAACAAACTTTTAAAATGTAACAGAAGACCTTGCATCATCTCCATGTTAACTTTAATGCCATTTCTCCTTCTGTTTTCTGATATTAAGATATAACTCTAATGCAGATGAGAGCACATAGTAGAATAGTAGATACCAAGCACTGGCAGAGAGAAGATGGATGCTTGGTTATGGTTATAGAGTATTGGTCTCAGACTGTGGACTATTCATCACAAAAGGCAAAGGTCTCAGTCTGAGTCTCCGTCTAACATAAAGTTTTAATCTGTTGTTTGACAAACATTTTTATGATTTGCTTAAGAAAAATGATCACTCACTTTCTGGATATTTGTAAGTGTTTGTGATGTCCTCTCTCTGAAAGCGACCAACTGCTTTTGTACTGATGTTTTGTCCAATCCTATAACAGAAATGTTTCATGTCCTTTAAGTATTTGCAAGATTATTAATTAATTTACATTTAAATGAGAATTATTGTCAACATAACATGTGCAAACATTTATCACATTTGTTCTTCAAACATGCAGAGAAAATAAAAAACTCATATTTTTCTGATATTTTATGTTACTGGTATCTCAGTTGCAAGTGAGCTTAACAAAACAAACTAAGGAGATCTCATGAAGTAAAATTTGCATTTTGAAGTACTTAAAATTGTTAAACATATGCATGGCCAACAAACAAAGAAGATAAAGAAATGCCTTGCTGAGATACCTACCCAAGCATGTCCTTGCGAATTAATTTGAGTGGTTGAGTTGGGCCACTGTAACGCCAGAATACTTTGTCAGCATTGACTTCAGCAAACACATAACCAGAGTCATATGGCCGAAGAACTTCACCCTGTTTCACAGCTACAACTGGAGCAGGCCCACAGCGGTACATGTTGTCACTCAGTTCCTGTGGTGTTGAATCAACTGCCTGCCAACCACCATAGTGGGCTCCATCTCCAGGCATCAGATCAGGACGTTCCATCCATACTTCAGACCATACGTGGAAGTTCCTGTGCAAAATATGTCTATGTAGACTTTGTATGCCATTATGACCAACATAATCTACATAAATATCTGAAATTTATGGCCTATAATTTATAACTGAGGAATGTTCATTTGTAACAGAATAGTTCATTTGTTGTCACCCACAAGTGTCCACACGTATACAGTAATCTGTTTGTAATTAATGTGCACTAAAAGAAATGTAGTGTGTAAGACTTGTGCAACATGTTTAGAAGTTGGGGAGAAATACATCATAAATTCATAGCATGGTGTTATCTTAGCGGATGTCTCTTTAAAACATTTTGCTAGCAGCAGTGCCAAAAATTAGTACATTCATTCAAACAGTAAAGTTTTTTAATAAAGTGTCTGAGAGAGCTCACACAGCAACAAGTCCTGCTGCATCAGCTATGTTATTTGAACATTTAACACATTCACTTTACCAAAATCTGTGATATGAGACTAGAACTATCAAATCAGTATACATTGCAAGAAAGAAAGTCCACATCACAGGACTTTTACACGCATTATATCGAAACTGCCCACATTTTAGGATGGAATATTGTGAGTTGTTTCAGGAAATGGTACAAGATGGTAAGGACATTGCCACAAATAATGATTTGATGTGGCAAAGCAGAACTAAACTTGAATGTAACTGTAAACCACCTTAAATTTGTGTATTTGTGTGCAGACAATAAACAGATTTTGCACAAATGGAGATCTGTGAAGAATGAATTAATGTGGCTTGCTACCAGGGGTTGTCACTGGAACAGTCACAACAGCAGGTACAATAAGTGGACAAGGGAAACTGAATATGCTGTTTGCATCCATACTACTCAACATTTGTGTGTTACATGGCTATAAGATATTTAATTTAACAGGATGGCACACCACAACATTAACACCAAGTTACATGAAATTATTTCGATGACAGGTTCCGGATACTGTATAGCAGGATATGGTGCAATTGTTATCTGCACTTAAATCTACTGGACTCCTATGTGCACCATGACAAAGAAGAAACATTAGCAGAGCATTGGGAAGAAACTCAAATAGCACAGGCACCAAGCACATGAAACATATTGACAAAGTTACTCAAGCAGTAATTTAACAATATTACGAAAAGTACAGTTGCTACTCAAAATTTAAAGAAGATGCTGCAATAAATCACACTATCAAAACTTATTTGATGCTGATGTTGTCATTTTTAACAACTGTAGTTGTTGGATCAATTGAGATGAGTATGATCATGTACACGGTCTGGACTGGAAAATGTTCCATGCAGCTTAAGGTAAATTACACAACTTATATCATCTTCCCTATGTAACTTGGGTTTCATGAAACATTTTTTATCCAGTTTTATTTTTCCCACCCCATACTAACAATCATTTAGTTTAGTATTATTTTGTCTCCATCTTTTTATTTTCCTGGAATATGTGTACATAATTTTGTCGCCCTTTAGATGGAAAACATATATGTTTATCCTTAACATCTGTATACTTTTCTGTGTGAATGATGTCCATCTGGCGTTTGTAGCACTAAATGTACAATAGAGTACTGTGATCCATTAGTTAAAACTTTCAGGCTGAGAGGCCATGATCGACCAATTAAACTTCTTTTTCCTGACGTTTCGTTGCCAACTGCGGGCAACATCTTCCGAGGTGAGTCAATGACTGGCAGTCAGTCCATGGAGGTACTGTTTACATAGAGTGCATAGAGGCCATCATCAAATGTCATGTGGGGCTGACTGTAAGTATATCTCTGGCTAACATGATTATTCTCAATTGAAGGTAATCGATTGTCACATCGTTGGTGCAAAGTCTATCACCATGTCTTATCGAACATAAAGCCTTCCTCTTTTCTGATAAAATTATTGTGGTGTTTCTGAACCTCTATAGCTTCTCTATACATGTGTTCATAATAATGCAGTGTCATGACAAGCACACTCATCTCACTAAATTTTATTTCATGATCACCGTCTTTAAAAACATGTTCCGCTACAGCTGATTTGTTGTTATGTCTCAGTCGAAAGTTCCTTTTGTGTTTGGTTAAGCAAGTATTAACACTTCTTTTTGTAATTCCAATATAAACCTTCCCACAGCTACATGGAATTTTATACACCCCTGGAGTTGGTAAGAGGTGTCGAGCATCTTTTGCCAATCTTAAACACTCGCTAATCTTCTTGGTGAGTCTCAAGATTATTTCAACTTGAACTTTGGTCAGTAATTTCCCAATATGGTCCATAATATTATGAATAAATGGAAGAAAAAATGAAACAATTTTTAGACCCACCAAGAAGATTATTGAGTGTTTAAGATCAGTGAGAGACACTCAACACCCCTTAGCAACTCCAGGGGTGTATAAAATTCCATGTAGTTGTGGGATGGTTTATATTGGAACAATGAAAAGAAGTGTTAGTACCTGTTTAACAGAACACAGAAGGAACTGTCAAATGGGATGTACTGACAAATCAGCTGTAGCAGAACACGTTTTTAAAGATGGTGATCATGAATAAAATTTAGTGAGAGAAGTGTGCTAGCCAGGACATCGCATTATTAAGCACGCATGTGTAGAGGAGCTCCACCATAATTTTAATAGAAAAGAGGAAGGCTTAAAGTTAGATAAGATATGGCGGTCGACTTTCCACCAACGATGTGACAATCGTTTATCTTCAATCAAGAGTAATGATATCAGTCAGAGATAGACTTACAGTCAACCCCAAATGATGTATGGTGGTGCCCTCTATGCACTCTATATAAATGAGACTTCCATGGCCAGGCATCCAGTCATTGACTCACCTCAGAAGTTGTTGCCCACAGTTGGCAACAAAACATCAGGAAGAAGAAGTTTTACAGAGCGACCACAGCCTCTCAACCCGGAAGTTATAACTAACAAAGACACTGGCCATGAAAGCCTTCACATTACGAGTACTGAGATCATTCATGAAAATATGCTGCCATCTTTGCAGGAGAAGTAATAATGTCAACCAGTAGTTCTCATACTCTTAAGTTAAGGGATAATTCTGGAGACTAGTAAGACGTAACTTCTATTACCAGTAATGACTCACTGAACATTTTTGAGCAGCATTTAAAAATTGATGCACTCAACATGGGTGTTAAATAATCTTTGGTAGAGTGGTGATGCGCTTTTTGTGAAATCATGCTGAGTACACTTATAAGATCAGTATTCAAGGGACACTACAGATCATTTCAATTGCAACACATATGTTATATTTTATAAGGTACACAAGCTGTGTTGTGTAATGAATGTAAAGAAATATGGGAATTTTATAACAAGTTCCATAAGGTCGGATGATGGCAGCATAAGACTGTTGAAACTGGATTTCTTGGAACACTAAGCTTGTCATCACTGTGACCACAGCATAGAATATATGTTCTTCATTCCCTCCACATATATGTTGGTTAATGACCACAAGAACAACATGAAACAATTGATATATGTGTGGAGGCATAGAGACAATGGTTTTCTTACAGTCAGTGTAAGACTGAAAGAAAAAAGAAAGAGAGGAATAATGATAATATATATCTTGGCTCAAATGATATATGTTGCCTTGAGATGGATTATGAAAATGTAGATGTAGTTAACAAAAATATATATTGACAGTTTTAAAATATGAATTTTTCTTCAGAGTATGCATATCTGTGAAAAGAACAATTTTAAGAATAGAGATACATCCACTTTGACAAGACCTGATGTCCTACCCTAGTTAGAAACATATAGTGACTAAATATTATATAAATATTTCATGAATACCACTTAAATACTGTTGTTTATTTTCAGAAAATCAAAAATAAACTAAAAAGAATTTAAGATAACTGCAAATAATATGAATGGTTTTTCAGGAAGTTACTTATAATTAAGAATATTTGACATGTGCACATGTATTCATTAAAATACTTGTGGGGTCAAATTTGATTGCTCTTTGCAACAGACTAAAAGTATTGTTTGTATGTAGTGCTTTTTATCACTTTTTAATAAAGCCATCTTACCATATGGAGTCACTGTTCATTTCTTCCATGATCTCACCCTTATCATCAACAAAATAGTCAACTGTCAGACTGTTTTGGGTGTCATGGGCAGCTGAGTATGTTGTTACAGTACGTGCTGGTAGACCCAGTGCTCGGCAAACTGTAAAGAAGTAGTAGTTTCCTTTATTTGTGAGAACCATCTTAGTAAACCAATTACAGATGTTATAAGTGACAGCAAAAATACAAAATGAAAGAAAGAAAAAATTATTCTGAACAAATAGTACCAACAGACAAGTGTCTGTTGGTACCACACTTTTTGCATTTTGAAGATAAGTACTGGCCTGTCTCATAATTTACTAATTTCCCCAATTGATTCTTGCTTTGATGTAGTAGTATAAAGAGTTATGACAGACTACAACCTTCCTGGAGATGGAAGGTGGGTGACATCTAGGTACAGTTATCATATCTTCAGGTGAGTGGTCACCTGAAATTTGTTTTATTTACTGCTTCCATCCCAGAACTTCTATTGTCACATTACTTTTGCTATATTATTGACTATAAACTAAGCAAGAGGACTTTCAGCAAAAATGTATTAATGATATTTGTCGAAAATTACTGAGAGATCAGCACACTTTGGGCTATAACACGCAATTATTTTAGAATAAGCTGAGTTAAGTGAATGTTTTTAAAAAAGACTGAAGAGCAGTCTTATTGTATGAAGAATTAAACTTGCATTACATGACAACTGAAATGCTGGAGCATGAAACAAACTTGAGAGGATGTGCAGCTTCAGTTACAGGTGAGCTGAGCACTTGATAGGGTTTGTATATTTTTTGATTGAATGATTCATAGTTACAGGCAGAAACAAGCTGCATATTATGTACCTGTCAGTGGCATTATCTCTAACATCATTTTGTTGGTATATTATCAAATAAAAACTGCCAATACCTTCTTAAACCATTACAAGTGGGAAATACAGTAGGAATTGAGACTCAAAAACTAGTAGATAGGTTTTGGTATTTGAGCAGCAAATTAACTGACAATGGCTCAGATGGGGAAAACATAAAATAGAGAGATAGGCAATAGTAAGAAAAGTACTTCTAGAAAAGAGAAAACTGTTAGCATTTAATTTAAATTAAAAAGTTAGGACAGTCTTTTCTGGCAGTATTTCTCTGCTCTCAATTGTATCCTTGTATTGGATGGAACCGGGTCAGACAAGAAGAGATTAGATGCCTTTGCAATGTGATGTGGATCTACAGAAGAGTGCTGAAAATTATAGGGTCAAATTGTATAAATAATTAAGACATACTGAATCACGTTTGGTAGAAAAAAATGTTTGGTACAATTCGAGTAAAAGAAGGGATTGGTTGATATGGCAGGTTCTGAGGCATCAAGAAATCATTAATTCGGTCATAGAAGGAACTGTGAGAGGCAAAACTTGCAGAGGGAAACTTAGCAGATTCAAATGATTGTAAGTTGCAGTTGTTATGCAGAGATGAAGCCTTACATAGGTGGATAGCATGGAGGGCTGCATCAAACCATTCTTCACGCTGAAGACCACAAAAAGAACACAAATGAAGATTACATATAGCAGTAGTTACTAAGAAAGCCTGTGTTCCTCCTAGATTGTGTGATAAGGATGAATGAAATATCAAGTTAAAGTATTCATTGTTTCTGAAAGATACACATAGCTGCTCACATTTGTAACTTATTTCATACTTTAAGAAATCCACAATAAGGGTATCATGATTTTTATGAACAATCCAAAGCTACTGTGCCAGATACTATCACAGGATTTAAATGAAATATTTAGCAGTGGAATTCAGTATTTTAATGGCTATTCCACTGACACAACAACTTACCAGTTGTAAGTACCCCTGCAAATACCCAGCACTGACCATATTTCACAGGTTTCTTATTCTTGTAGAATTGCTGCAAGATCTTCATACTACCTATCCATTTTGTAGGTGGAGTACCACCACCATAATCATTAGACCAATTGCCCATTACTGCTCCATTGTCGTCTGGAGAGTTTACCTGTAAAATTGTTGATTTATGTAAAAGGCATTGTCAGTATGTAGTAACATTCAGGAACTAAGATTTTTGATACATTAATGGGTGACATACTAATGAATTAAAGCTTAAAGGAACATTTAAAAGCAAATTAAAATGACAGACAAGGAGAAATGCCAAATCACATAAAAATCATTTGCCCATATCATAGTAGACATCTACAGTTTGTTGATAGCTTTTACTGTCATCTATGTAACAGCAAATACATTGTCATTAAATATGGCAGTGCACTGTACACATTGTATGATATATCTTTCTCTGCATTGCTCTGTTCCACAATACTAAAACAACTACTTCGAGAATTCACATATTTCCAGGCTAATAAAGTCCTGATGTTTATGAAAGCTGATCTCAATAGTGTTAATCTACACATCTCTACAGGATTTCTTCCTGTGTCATGTTGTATTTTTCTGTGTCCTAATTTTTCACTGATTATTATTCTTTCTGATATGCTTAATTAATTTTCCTTACATCTGATCATTTTAATTGACTCTCTGTTTCAAATTTATGTTACCAAATATTTTTCTTGAATTTCCACTTACCTGCAATTCAGTTTTTGTTTCATTATTGGTTTTGTAGATATTGGGTGCTCTCATTTGGCCTTATACATCAGCTTAATTCTCCATACAGCATCAAATATTTTTGTATCTTCTTGGCACTGTTTGAGCAGGTATCAATCAATGTATTTCACATTATTTTTTGAACACTTCTCCATTGTAATTCAAATTTTCTGACCTGCACTTCTGTTAAATACAACCTCAGAAGAGAGCAGAACTATGTACAGCTTCTGAAGGCAAACTAATCATCACACAATTCCTTCTCTTTTTTTGAGTAATCAGTCTTCTGACTGGTTTTATGTGGCTCATGGTGAATTCCTCTCCAGTGCCAATCTCTTCCATGCAGAATAGCACTTGCAATTTACATCCTCAATTATTTCCTGATTGTATTCCAAATCTCTGACTTCCTCAACAGTTTTTGCCTTCTACAGCTCCCTCTAGCACCATGGAAGTCACTTCCTGATGTCTTAACAGATGTCCTACCATTCTGTCCATTCTGCTTTTCAGTGTTTTCTACATATTACTTTCCTCTCTGATTCTGCACAGAACCTCCTCATTCCTTACCTTACCAGTCCACCTAATTTTCAACAATCATCTGTAGCACCACATCTCAAATGCTTCAATTCCCTTTTGTTCCAGTTCTCTCACAGTCCATGTTTCACTACCATACAATGCCATGCTCCAAAGATACATTCTCAGAAATTTCTTCCTCAAGTTAAGGTCTATGTTTGATATTAGCAGACTTCTCTTGAGCAGGAATGTGCTTCTTGACAATGCTAGTCTGTTTTTGATGTCCTACTGTATGTCATTGGTTATTTTGCTGCCTAGGTAGCAGAATTCCTTAACTTCATGTATTTTGTGACCATCAATCACAATGTTAGATCTTTCGCTGTTCTCATTTATGCTATTTGTCATTACTTTCACCTTTCATCGATTTACTCTCCATCCATATTTTATACTCATTAGACTGTTCATTCCATTCAGCAGATCCCATAATTCTTCTTCACTTTCACTCAGGGTAGCACTGTCACCAGCGACTCATATTGTTAATATCCTTTCACCTCGAATTTTAATCCTACTCCTGAACAGTGCCAGCTGCTGTGTAAGAGCAAAAGAGCATGTGAACAACCTAATTTTCGACACCTTGCAGATTTATTGGTTATTTCTTAAAGATATCACACTTAAATCTACCACACGGCTGCTTCTCTAGACTCCATGAAATTTGGCATCAGGATAGCGAGCACACCTTCAGTTGTGCACGTCTTAAGGAGCTTTTGCGCATGTGCAACTCGTATGACATAATTGCCTTACGGGCCAAATACATAGGCCTACGGATTTGATAAACAATGTGCACAGCAGTAGCATATTGCGGCAGACTTGTATCCCCGTTTGCTTAACAAAAATCCTGCTATATGACAGCACACTCCTCAGATAGGCTAATTCACTCACTGTATGTTATAGTGAAATTAGATCGCACGTCAGTGTATGTTAAAGTTGTACAGACAGTAAACCTATTTTGTGGGTTTCTGAATGAGTTGTGGTATATTATGAATTTCAGGGACTGAGAATTATGAGGGCCTAAAGTACCTATACATCGATTGTGAGATTGTAGCATTTATTCATGCTTATGAAATCTGTTGATCGTATAGTGCGTCAGGTTTATCTGTTCTGTAGGCCGACTTTATGTATATGAAAATTCACGAAAAGCTGTATGATACGTTTAACTGATATTCACTTAAAATTTTGGATCGACGCTGGTGTGCTTTAGGCCCTTATGGATCTCACTGCCTTATTTGTTCCCTAGTCAACAGGCCAACTTGGTAGACATTACTAATGAAGTTTAGTCATTTGCACATAATATGACACCTTGGGTTGGGAGTTGGTTTTCTATCTTGCGGGAATCGGCTAATGCGTACAGTGTAAACATGAACTATGTTGAATATATTTTAAATGCTATTGGAAAATTAAGGCTGTGAGGATGGGTCGTGAGTCGTGCTTGGGTAGTTCAGTAGGTAGAGCACTTGCCCGCGAAAGGCAAAGGTCCCGAGTTCGAGTCTCGATCTGACATCTGACACACAGTTTTAACCTACCATGAAGTTTGTTATCAGAGCGCATTCCTCTGCAGAGTGAAAATCTCATTCTGGCAACAGAAAAATAAATTACGAGGAAAATTAGCCGCAAAGAAACTAGGGCTCTGAGAACAGATCCTTTGAGAGATTGACGAAATGAAATAGGCATGACTAAAAGCGAATATTTAACAAGGAAGTGTACACTTTGTACAAGTTGTTGCATGGGTGCAGTGTAAGAATATCTTATTTTTAGCCCAGAAGTAAATTCGTGAACTAGTACATCTGTCAGGTATCTTGTACATTTGTCCGAACAAATGGAAAAGCAGGAAAACTACCACTTCCACAAAAATACGAAATGGAGAGTTGCGAAAGATTACACATTATTTCGTTATTACCCTAAACTGTACTTAATTATGTACAAAACAACAAAATTCCACAAGAACAATTCTTTCTTTTGTCAGATGTGTTATGCATCTTATTATTATTGTTATTATTACTGTTATTATTATTATTATTATTATTATTATTGGCAGTGACTGTAGTTGCATAAACTTGCTGATAAGCATAACTGTTATACAGCAGATGCTATTAATCTCACACTCTCAAATTTATTTGAATCTAAAATCTGTGAGCACCCGGAGTGTATACTCACGAGCTGCCACTGCTCCTGAACCTTTCTTTTATTTCCATCATTGCTTCTTTGATATAGAGATTGAACAGTAGGGGCGAAAGACTACATCTCTGTCTTATACTCTTTGTATTCCGAGCTCTTAGTTCTTGGTCGTCCACTCTTATTATTAGCTCTTGGCTCCTGTACATATTGTATGTTATACGTCTCTCTCTACAGCTTAACCCTATTTTTCTCAGAATTTCGAATATCTTGCACCGTTTTTAACTGTCACACGCTTTTTCCCGGGCGACAAATCCTATGCACGGGTCTTGATATTGATAGCAACGTGTTATCAATATTTAACACATCAGTAAATATAGCAGCTCTAGCTATCTGTCTATCTGACCATCCCAATGGGATATTCTTTTTAGCAGCTGCTAATGTTTTTTTCTTAACATGTCTCATGCGAACACACTATATATAACTCATATAAGCTACCAGGGTGCATCTGCATGACACCACAGCTATGAAAATTATCAGATGGTGCCCCCTCTATAATCACAGTTTCCAAAGTACATCTGTACAATGATGCTAAACTTGGAGGTAGCCGGACCAAATATTGATGGTGAATTGAGACAAGTACACTATGTCTTGGCACTGTTTTTCACTATCTCCCTTCTTTCACCATTGTACAACATAAACATGACACCACAGCAAACACACTCGTTACAGGGATCCTTGAGGGCAAATTCTCATACACGGTATTGAAACAGACGATTGGACACAGAGACAGAAAACCCTTACACTTAGCCACCTGAACAATCCCTCGGGGACTCCCAGCCAACAGTGCCATGTGACTGTCTCTTTTGTTAGACATTTACCAAACGCTGCGAGCAGGTATCATTTTAAACTCCATCCGAGTAGTTATTCAGGGTGCTTCTAACAACAAAATTGCTATGCAAGGAAGCTAAGATGTAAAAAGTATTCACGCAGATGATGTGGTACTCACTGCTGCTGAGATGGCTCTGCAGACCCTCACAGGATCTCCGCACTCACTTGGGCGAACGCCGCCGATCTTGCTGACGAGATAAAGGGCACAGTCGAGGATGTCCTTCTCAAACTGGGCATACTTCCAGACACACGGGCGCAGCCGGTTGTAGCTGCCTCTCCAGATGAGGCCTGTGTCATTCAGCACATACTCCTGCAGCAGTTCTTCGCCCTCCAAGAACACCTGGTCCTCTGCCAGGGGAGAGAAACAAAGGAATGAACATTTCCTGTAAATCACTGTCATTTCTTTTTAATCCACACTTTAAAATTACATGAGGCACATAACAGAGCATAAGTTGTGGAAATTTGTGGGAAGACCCATGGGACTAAACTGCTGAGGTCATCGGTCCCTAAGCTTACACACTACTTGATCTAACTTAAACTAACTTAGGTAAGGACAACACACACACCCATACCCGAAGGAGGACTCGAACGTCCGACTGGGGAGACGCGCGAACCGTGACAAGGCGCCCTAGACCAAGCGACCACCCCACGCGGCCAATACGTTGTGGTGGAAGGAATATAAGATAACTATAATTCAGAGATTCGAGGAAATGGTGTTTCAGTGCTGAGAGTGCGACTATTACATTTTGTGAACATTTGCTGGAAGTAGGAAAGATCCTCCCCCCCCCCCCCCCCCCCCAAAGAATGGATACTAACAAAGGTTGAATCAGTGCTCAAGGGAGGCACACAATTTTTATTCCAAAGTAACTACAGCTTTTATAAGAAGAACTGTGGAGGTCCTTTTGAACGAAGAGTAAGGCGTATTCTGCAGCGATTGTTCGTGTATCGCCGCTCTATTCAGCATACAACAGATAACTGAAAAGCACAGTCATTGACTATAAAAAAGTGTTCAGTAAATATATTCCTATAAGACAAATGCTGTGGGGAGTACATCCTGAAACAGGCTTTCGAAGCCATCATCACAGAACTCGTTTTTTTTAAATTTTGTGCAAGGGCACCACTGTTTTATAAGTGACTGGAGCTCCTGCTGAGATCCAATTAATGCCCCACTCCAGCATAGGCTCTGTTGCAGCTGAAACTGAGCTTTATTTCACAAATTCTAACTTTGGTAGATAAGTTTTTACATTTGTTGACCGATAACGTATATATGAGGGCGTGCTAAAAAGTAACCCCTGCGAATTTTTTATGTGTAAGGTCTTAAGGCTTCTTAAATAAAATAAACGTTAGTAACATACTACATCTTTATTCTTCATGTCTACACATTTGAAGCCCTCTGTCGCTAGAGAGTTCGGAAACTGTAGCGCGTAATGTAGCGGTGTGTAACGTAACTATGTCGATGCGTGAGAAACAGTGTGCTGTAATCGAGTTTCGAATTCGAAGAATTCGTCCACACACGGATAACCATCTCCTTCCGCATGACGATGACAGATTACACACGAGCGATGTGATATATGCAACAGTTACACGTTTTGAGTTCACTGTTATTGACCGTTCCAACATACAATTATGACTTGGCCTCATACGAATTCCATCTGTTTCCAAAATTTAAAGAACCCTTTTGAGGAATTCACTTTGGTAGTGAAGGGACGTTGCAACCAGAGGTGAAATTGTGGCTCCGTCAACAAAGTCAAACATACGCTATACAGTGACGGTATCAACAAACAGGTCTCTCGGTGGGAGAAATGTGTTTGTCGTCAGGGTGACTATGTTGAGAAATTAATATGTAGATATGAGGAATAAAGATGTATGATGTTAATAACCTTTTTTTTCCCAAAAAGCCTTAAGGGTTTTCGTATAAAAATTCAAAGGCATTAATTTTCATCACGCCCTGTATGAGTTGTTTTATTGTACACTTCAGCTCTAAACTCTTGAACAATAGAATAATAATCCCATCACTTCTCTAAGAAGAACAGAGTGGACTTAGATGAGGACGTTCTTGTAGCGACTCGATGCAATCGTGCCGCCGTTTCCTCGTTGCAGTGAACTTCTGTCCCTTAGTGAATGCCTCCTAGCACCACGGAATGCAGCGTGAGCACATGTGTAGCCTATACTGCGTAGAACTGACGCCCGCGCCCCGGGACAAGAGTGGGGAAAGAGTGAGGCCAGAGGTCGGAGGCTGTGACCTGTGAAACGGCTAACTCCATCCCGGAGGAACGCGGGGCACAGGCGGCGATCCGACACGCACCATCTCCAGCTTCATCTGCTGGACTGCAGCCGTCTAACTGCGGTCGGCGTACGTCAGCAACGTGGTAGTCTGCTCACCGGAGAAAATCGATGAGGTACCAAAAGTCATGCTGTACCTCTAATATACACTACTGGCCATTAAAATTGCTACAGCAAGAAAAAATGCAGATGATAAACGGGTATTCATTGGACAAATATATTATACTAGAACTGACATGTGATTACATTTTCATGTAATTTGGGTGCATAGATCCTGAGAAATCAGTACCCAGAACAACCACCTCTGGCCGTAATAATGACCTTGATACGCCTGGGGATTGAGTCAAACAGAGCTTCGATGGCGTGTACAGGTACAGGTGCTCATGCAGCTTCAGCACGATACCACAGTTCATCAAGAGTAGTGACTGGTGGATTGTGACGAGCCAGTTGCTCGGCCACCATTGACCAGACGTTTTCAATTGGTGAGAGATCTGGAGAATGTGCTGGCCAGGGCAGCAATCGAACATTTTCTGTAACCAGAAAAGCCCCTACAGGACCTGCAACATGCGGTCGTGCATTATCTTGCTGAAATGTAGGTTTTCGCAGGGATCGAATGAAGGGTAGAGCCACGGGTCGTAACACATCTGAAATGTAACGTCAACTGTTCAAAGTGCCGTCAAGGCGAACAAGAGGTGACCGAGACGTGTAACCAATGGCACCCCATACCATCAAGCCGGGTGATACGCCAGTATGGCGATGACGAATACTCGCTTCCAATGTGCGTTCACCGCGATGTCGCCAAACACGGATGAGACCATCATGACGCTGTAAACAGAACTTGGATTCATCCGAAAAAAAATGACGTTTTGCCATTCGTGCACCCAGGTTAGTCGTTGAGTGTACTATCGCAGGCGCTCCTGTCTGTGATGCGGCGTCAAGGATAACCGCAGCCATGGTCTCCGAGCTGATAGTCCATGCTGCTGCAAACGTCGTCGAACTGTTCGAGCAAATAGTTGTTGTCCCCAACTGTTGACTCAGGTATCGAGACGTGGCAGCACGATCCGTTACAGCCATGCGGATAAGATGCCTGGCATCTCGACTGCTAGTGCTACGAGGCCGTTGGGATCCAGCACGGCGTTCCGTATTACCCTCCTGAACCCAGTGATTCCATATTATGCTAACAGTGATCGGATCTCGACAAACGCGAGCAGCAATGTCGCGATACGATAAACCGCAATCGCGAAAGGGTACAATCCGACCTTTATCAAAGTCGGAAACGTGATGGTACGCATTTCTCCTCCTTACACGAGGCATCACAACAACGTTTCACCAGGCAACGCCTGTCAGCTGCTATTTGTGTATGAGAAATCGGCTGGAAACGTTCCTCATGTCAGCACGTTGTAGGTGTCGCCACCGCCGCCAATCTTGTGTGAATGCTCTGAAAAGCTAGCCATTTGCATATCAAAGCACCTTCTTCCTGGCGGTTAAATTTCGCGTCTGTAGCACGTAATCTTCGTGATGTAGCAATTTAATGGCCAGTAGCGTAGTATCGGACTCCTTTTGCCTGGCATAGTGCAGCAATTCGACGTGACATGGACCCAACAAGTCATTGGAAGTCTCCTGAAGAAATACTGAGCCATGCTACTTCTTTTATAGTCTTCCATAATTGTGGAAATGTTGCCGGTGTAGGATTCTGTGCACGAACTGACATCTCGATTACGTTCCATAATGATCAATGAGACTCATGTCGGGAAGTATGAGTGGTCAAACCATTCACTAGAATTGCTCAGAATATTCTTCAAACCAATCGCGAATAATTGAGGCCCGGCGGCATGGCATATTGTCATCCCTAAAAATCCCGTCGTTTTTTGGGAACATGACAGCAAATACAATATTACAGTACCTGTGTTATTCTGATGACGATGCACTGCGGTGACCACAGTCATTGCGAACACATCAGATGAATTCGCAATTGCGAATAATGACTACTACCGGCTGTAGAATGGAATAATCACAATGAAAAGTTGTGCCGGAGCGAGAATCGAACCCGGATTTCCAGCTTAAGGCTAGCGGTCGCCTGACCATTTTGTTATTCGTGCGCGACTCACGACCAGACCCAAACTTCTGTACGTCGTCAACCATGCGTCTACTATCTGTACTCGCACATCCATTATGTGTATTCCCCTACAGATCAGACGTTGTGCTTGAAAGTCGCATGGTCGGTATCGGCAGCGTCTGACAAACCGGTTTCAGGCACTGTCTCTGGCTGAGCCAGATGCAGCTGCCTGCCCTGTTTCAGAGGATCATTCTTAGCCTTCAAGGTCCGGGCAATCGCAGAGGGTGGGCTTACTGGTAGTTGGGAGCTCCAATGTTAGGCGCGTAATTTGGCCCCTTAGGGATACGGCGGCTAAGAAGGGGAAGAAATCCAATGTGCACTCCGTGTGCATTCCAGGAGGAGTCATTCCTGACGTGGAAAGGGTCCTTCCGGATGCCATGAAGAGCACAGGGTGCAGCCAGCTGCAGGTGGTGGCACATGTCGGCACTAATGACGTGTGTCGCTTTGGATCTGAGGAAATTCTCTCTGGATTCCAGCGGCTATCTGATTTGGTGAAGGCTGCCGGTCTTGCTTACGAGATGAAGGCAGAGCTCACCTTCTGCAGCATCGTTGACAGAACCGACTGCGGACCTTTGGTGCAGAGCCGGGTGGAGGGTCTGAATTAGAGGCTCAGACGGCTTTGCGACCGTGTTGGCTGCAGATACCTTGACTTGCGCCATAGGGTGGTGGGGTTTCGGGTTCCGCTGAATAGGTCAGGAGTTCACTGCACTCAGCTGGCGGCTACACGGGTAGCGAAGGCTGTGTGGCGTGGACTGGGCGGTTTTTAGGTTAGAAGGCCTCGGGAAAGTACGGGGTGGGCTGCAATGTCAAAGGGTGCATGGCAATTACAGGACGTGCTTGGATCAAGGAACAGTCGGAATTATAGTTGTAAATTGTTGTAGTTGCGCTGGAAAAGTCCCTTGCTTCAAGCGCTAATAGAAAACACAGAAGCTGATATCGTTATAGGTACAGAAAGCTGGCTAAAGCCTGAAATAAGTTCTGCAGAAATTTTTACGAAGTCTCAGACGGTGTTCAGGAAAGATAGATTAGGCAGAATTGGTGGTGGAGTGTTTGTGTCTGTCAGTAGTGGTTTATCTTGTAGTGAAGTCGAAGTAGATACTCCGTGCGAATTGGTGTGGGTGGAGGTTATACTTAACAGCCGAATTAAGTTAATAATTGGTTCCTTCTACCGACCCCCAGACTCCGATGATACAGTTGCGGAACAGTTCAGAGAAAGTTTGAGTCTCGTAACAAATAAATACCCCACTCATACGGTTATAGTTGGTGGGGACTTCAACCTACCCTCGGTATGTTGGCAAAAATACTTGTTCAAAACCGGTGGTAGGCAGAAAACGTCTTCCGAGATTGTCCTAAATGCTTTCTCCGAAAATTATTTCGAGCAGTTAGTCCACGAACCCACGCGAATTGTAAATGGTTGCGAAAACACACTTGACCTCTTAGCCACAAACAATCCAGAGCTGATAGAGAGCATCATGACTGATACAGGGATTAGTGATCACAAGGTCTTTGTAGCTAGGCTCAGTACCATTTCTTCCAAATCCATCAGAAACAAACGCAAAATAATTTTATTTAAAAAAGCGGATAAAGTGTCACTAGAAGCCTTCCTAAAAGACAATTTCCATTCCTTCCGAACTGACTATGCGAATGTAGACGAGATGTGGCTCAAATTCAAAGATATAGTAGCAACAGCAATTGAGATATTCATACCGCATAAATTGGTAAGAGATGGAACGGATCTCCCGTGGTACACAAAAAAGGTCCGAACGCTGTTGCAGAGGCAACGGAAAAAGCATGCGAAGTTCAGAAGAACGCGAAATCCCGAAGATGGGCTAAAATTTACAGACGCGCGAAATTTGGCACGTACTTCGATGCGAGATGCCTTTAATAGGTTCCACAACGAAACATTGTCTCGAAATTTGGTAGAAAATCCGAAGAAATTCTAGTCGTATGTAAAGTACACAAGCGGAAAGATGCAGTCAATACCTTCGCTGCGCAGTGCCGATGGTACTGTTACCGACGACTGTGCCGCTAAAGCGGAGTTATTGAACGCAGTTTTCCAAAATTCCTTCACCAGGGAAGACGAATGGAATATTCCAGAATTTGAAACACGAACATTTGCTAGCATGAGTTTCTTAGAAGTAGATACCTTAGGGGTTGCGAAGCAACTCAAATCGCTTGATACGGGCAAGTCTTCAGGTCCAGATTGTATACCGATTAGGTTCCTTTCAGATTACGCTGATACTATAGCTCCCTACTTAGCACTCATATACAACCGCTCGCTCACCGATAGATCTGTATCTACGGATTGGAAAATTGCGCAGGTCGCACCAGTGTTCAAGAAGGGTAGTAGGAGTAATCCATTTAACTACAGACCTATATCATTGACGTCGGTTTGCAGTAGGGTTTTGGAGCATATACTGTATTAAAAAATTATGAATCACCTCGAAGGGAGCGATCTATTGACACGTAATCAGCATGGCTTCAGAAAACATCGCTCTTGTGCAACGCAGCTAGCTCTTTATTCGCACGAAGTAATGGCCGCTATCGACAGGGGATCTCAAGTTGATTCCGTATTTCTAGATTTCCGGAAAGCTTTTGACACCGTTCCTCACAAGCGACTTCTAATCAAGCTGCGGAGCTATGGGGTATCGTCTCAGTTGTGCGACTGGATTCGTGATTTCCTGTCAGGAAGGTCGCAGTTCGTAGTAATAGACGCCAAATCATCGAGTAAAACTGAAGTGATATCAGGTGTTCCCCAGGGAAGCGTCCTGGGACCTCTGCTGTTCCTGATCTATATAAATGACCTGGGTGACAATCTGAGCAGTTCTCTTAGATTGTTGGAAGATGATGCTGTAATTTACCGTCTAGTAAGGTCATCCGAAGACCAGTATCAGTTGCAAAGCGATTTAGAAAAGATTGCTGTATGGTGTGTCAGGTGGCAGTTGACGCTAAATAACGAGAGAGATGATCCACATGAGTTCCAAAAGAAATCCGTTGGAATTCAATTACTCGATAAATAGTACAATTCTCAAGGCTGTCAATTCAACTAAGTACCTGGGTGTTAAAATTACGAACAACTTCAGTTGGAAGGACCACATAGATAATATTGTCGGGAAGGCGAGCCAAAGGTTGCGTTTCATTGGCAGGACAATTAGAAGATGCAACAAGTCCACTAAAGAGACAGCTTAACTACACTCGTTCGTCCTCTGTTAGAATATTGCTGCGCGGTGTGGGATCCTTACCAGGTGGGATTGACGGAGGACATCGAAAGGGTGCAAAAAAGAGCAGCTCGTTTTGTATTATCACGTTAAAAGGGGAGAGAGTGTGGCAGATATGATACACGAGTTGGGATGGAAGTCATTACAGCATAGACGTTTTTCGTCGCGGCGAGACCTTTTTACGAAATTTCAGTCTCCAACTTTCTCTTCCGAATGCGAAAATAATTTGTTGAGCCCAACCTACATAGGTAGGAATGATCATCAAAATAAAATAAGAGAAATCAGAGCTCGAACAGAAAGGTTTAGGTGTTCGTTTTTCCCGCTCGCTGTTCGGGAGTGGAATAGTAGAGAGATAGTGTGATTGTGGTTCGAGGAACCCTCTGCCTAGCACTTAAAAGTGAATTGCAGAGTAGTCATGTAGATGTAGATGTAGATATTGCACTGCCTGTGTTATTCTGACGAGGATGCACTGCGGCGACCACAGCCGTTACGAAACACATCAGATGAATTCGCAATTACGAATACATAATGGATGTGCGAGTACAGATCGTAGGTGTGGTTGACGACGCATGGAAGTTTAGGTCTGGCCGTGAGTCGTGTTCGGATAGCCCAATGGTAAGGCGACCGCTCGCGATAAGCGGGAAATCCGGGTTCGAGACTCGGTCAGGCATAAATTTTCATTGTCGTCATTCCATTCTACAGCCGATGGTAGTCACTATTCGCTATTGCGAATTCCTCTGATGACAGCAAATGGTCTCCAAGTAGCCGAACATGGCCGTTTCCAGTCAATGATTGGTTCAATTGGACCAGGGGATCTAGTTCATTCCATGTAAACACTACCAGCTTGCACGGTGCCTTGTTGACAATGTGGGTCCGTGGCTTCGTGGGGTCTGCGCCGCAGTCGAACCGCACCATCAGCTCTTTCCAACTGAAATCGGAACTCATCTGAGAAGAACACGGTTTTCCAATCGTCTAGAGTCCAAGCGACATGGTCGCGAGCCTAGGTGATGTACTGACAGCAAAGGCACTCGCGTTGGTCATCTGCTGGCGAAGCCCATTAACGCCAAATTTCGCCGCACCGTCCTAACGGATACGTTCGTCGTACGTCCCACAGTGATTTCTGTGGTTATTTCACGCAGTGTTGCTTGTTTCGTAGCGCTAATAAATCTACGAAAACACTGCGCGTCTCGGTGGCCTAGTGAGGTCATCAGGCGCAGCGTTGCCCTTGGTGAGAAGTTACTCCAGAAGTTTGGTATTCTCCGCACACTCCTGACACTGTGGATCTCAGAATACTGAACTCCCTAACGATTTCCGAAATGGAATGTCCTATGCGTCTAGCTGCAACTAATATTTCCCGTCCGTAGTCTGTTAATTGCCGTCGTGCGGCCATTATCAAGTCGGAAACCTTTTCACGTAAATCACCTGAGCACAAGCGATAGTTTCGTCATTGCACTACCCGTTTATACGTTGCGTACACGACACTACCGCCATCTGTATTTGCGCATATCGCTATCTCATGTCTTTTGTCACCTCAGTGTATGACACACTCGTTTAAAACCGCCTCTACAGTTGATAAGGGTCCCAATTCGGTGAGCAAGTATATTCACATGAAGCCACTCACTGTAGGTTAGATCCCATAGAGCTAGAAAATTGAAGGGGATGTTGGCGGTTGCTACGTTTTAGCTTCTGTTCCAGTTACTCCCAGAAATTTCATGTAGGGTTAAAATCTCTAGATTTGTTGTTGTAGTGGGGTACCACAGTGTGGTTGAGTGTTCGACAAACGAGGTAAGTATGCGTCAAGCTATGTGAACATGGCTGTTTTTATATCTGAAGAAGGGAGTGTTCACAGAATACTCAACATGAAGATGTAGAATACAGGCAAAAATTGGTCACGGAAAAAACTGAAATAAACACCTCAAGATTAAGTTCACGGTAATCGAAATGATAGGGTCCTAATCATGGCGCGAAACACACCCACAAAAAGATCACACAACCGCCTTCAGCATGAGTTACTCGTATATCCTCCACACGCTCCAGGTTACATGCTTCATTGGGCTGCCGGTAGAATCGACTTCGTGCATCGTTTGAAAAGACTGACAAGATGTAAAACCACGACCTGATGGTCGGAACACCTTACACGCCTCCAGTAAGCAAATGTCCAGTTTCTGTGCTGTTCAGCCAAATAAAGATACACAGCTTAGTAATTCTGTGAGCAATGGTGGCCTTTCGCGGCGGCTTTCTTTCCCCCTCTTGCACCAACCGCTTCGTCTTAGAGTAGTACTTGAACACTACGTCATCAGTTTTTTGCTCGATGTACTCTCTTCCTCTACGTGCTTTAGCGTCGAAAGCTTCTCTAGTACCATGAAAGTTATTCTCCAATATCTTAACACATGTCTTATAATCCTTTTCCTACTTCTTGTTAATGTTTTTCAGATTTTCCTTCCTTCACTGTTACTGCATGGAACCTCCTCATTCCTAATCTTATCAGTCCACCTAATTTTCGACATTGTTCTGTAGCGCCACATCTCAAATGCTTCGACTCTCTTCTGTTGCGGTTTTCTCACAGTTCACGATTCGCTCGCTACCTTACAATGCTGTGCTCCAAACGTACATTTTCAGAAATTTCTTCCTAAAATTAAGGCCTCAGTTTGCAACTAGTAGACTATTTTTGACCAGGAATGCCCTCTTTGCGCGTGCTAGTCTGCTTTTATGTCCTCCTTCCTTCGTCCGTCATGAATTATTTTGCTTCCCAGATAACAGAATTCCTTTACTTCGTATACGATTCCAAAAGTCCAGTGCACGCAGTCCCCTTCGCAATATTCGCTTGGAAACTGGCTGCGGAGGATCCATATGTTCTGACAGCAGCAGTTCATCTCGATTTTTCTATAACGTGATACACGCTTGCGAGTCCTGCTCCGTTCCTTGTAGACACGATAAACGGTCTGCGTTGGCGTACCAGTAAAATGGCTTATTGCACACATGCCGAAATCGATCGTGGAAAAAATATGACGTGATATTCCTTTCGCTAAAGGTACGGTGTTGGTACAGTCCTCTTCGAACACAGGCTCCCTAAATTCATACAACAGGGTTTGGCGCGCACTACGTGGTCTTGCTTCCGAAGGTAAACTGTTTAGCACAGCAGGCCTAGGGGGTTTACAGCTTAAAGTGAAATGCGCTCCGTCATTGTGCTGCAGATTTTTTCATGCACGCGAGATCATTGTACACCTGATTAAGCGATTGCTCTGTTGTGATGAAATGACAACACTACTGTAAGGGATTTGAAGTCAAATTTATTTCATGGTTGATTTGTGTGCGATTTATAGTCTAGTCATTAACTTTGACGTTGCCAAATATTTTGACACATTATGACATGTGCTACGGTGCTTCAAAACAATTTGAGAATTGCTAACACGCCGAAATCGATCGTGGGAGAAACATGATTTGATATTTCTTTCAGTCATCTGCTGAGAATGTTATCATTTATGACTAACATACGGTTGCGGTGCCAACCAGAGTGGAAAACGTTAACTTTCTAATAATCTTGATATCGACAAGATGTCAGACTCTAACACGTCTTGAGTATTCTGGTCACAAAAATTTCTTCTCTCATAGGGGTTCGAATGATTTCGAACGTAGATCAGTTGTGTTTATAAATACTGAGTGATTTTTTGCCGAAGAATTGTGTTGCATACACTGCTGTCAACGACGAACTTTCACAACGCACGAGTGTCTGTAGAGACGAAGTGGAATGCTTCCATTGCATCAAAAATTTTATCATGGGAACATCGTCTTCTTCTTGAGGCTCAAAAGATATTATCATGATTATTAATAGGCAAAGGATAATACAACGATTGCTTGTAGTTGACAACGTTATTGGGGTAGTTGTACAACGAGCTGAAGAACAAGCGGCCAAAATTAAAGATTTTTCTTATACCAGGAGAATGCAGCTATCTATAAATTGTTGGAGCAGTGAAATATCCTTTGAATAAGGAGACTACGTGAGTTCTGAGGGATTACTAGGCACATCTGGCAACAGCTTTCTTTTCTGAGAAAATAATGAGAACTTAATATCCATGGATCAGGTACACGAAGCTCAAATAACTTTAACTGGGAAATAAAATTTTGTTTTTGCAAAAGCAATGTATTCATTTTTTTATCGAACTTGTGAAAGCTTCCTTGCACTTCATCAAAGATGGTTCAAATGTCTCTGAGCACTATGGGACTCAACTGCTGTGGTCATTAGTCCCTTAGAACTTAGAACTACTTAAACCTAACTAACCTAAGGACATCACACACATCCATGCTCGAGGCAGGATTCGAACCTCCGACCGTAGCAGTCGCACGGTTCCGGACTGCGCGCCTAGAACCGCGAGACCACCGCGGCCGGCCTTCATCAAAGAAAGACATATACAAGCTGCTGCTTTTACAACAGCATACTGTGATAATAATATCGATTCCTCTTCCATTTCGTTTTTGAAATGCCGAACGATTTTAAGACAGTTAAATGTCTGCGACAACTCCGAGATTGATGGACGAAATCTACAATTACAAGTCTTAGGCTGGAGAGTAAGTACTTACGTCGGCACCAGGGGTTGTACAGGATATAGAACGGGTCCTTGTAGCTGTAGCTGACTGCGCCGTCGTTCTTCAGTTTGGTGTCGATGTCCATTTTCCATTTTCCCACAATAGCATCTGCCGCCGGAGTAATCTGTAAGCACAAAACAATTGCCGTGTACGACTATTCATTACCGTAACGAAAATGCTGTGCAGGATGTATATGAACAATACCGACATGTAGTTTCTCGTGTCCAGTGGTCCGATTCAGCCCGTTTATACTGTTGGTGGATGTCTGAAAAACTTCCAATAATGACTTCAAAGTAGACGATGAGCTTTCGAGTATTTCGAAGTTAACCTACTTGCAGAACAGTGACTCTTCCAATACTGCTAACAGGTAATGAAGATGCAGATAAAGAAACGTCTTAAGCTAAACGCATCGAAAAGTAACTCGGTATTGTGTCCTTTGAGAGCATAGCTTTCTATTTCAAAACAGTAAACAACCAACGATCTACCGAAATAAATTTGCGTACACTCCCGTGTAAGGACTTATAACCTCGTAGAATCAAATACACATAAAAAAAAGTTTTGGTTCGCCGCGGTTCCGAGAATTCCGGAAACTGTACAGAAAACTGGAATAGAGATCAACATAAACATCATTTCTGCCCTTTTTATTGCTCATGATAACCAAGCGTTGCATGTTGTACCACCATACAGTGAGACCTTCAGAGATGGTGGTCAAGATTGCTGTACACACTGGTACCTCTAATACAGAGTAACACCCCCTCTTGATCTGATGTATGCCTGTATTCGTCGTGGCACACGATCCACAAATTCATCAAGGTACTGTCGGTCCATATTGTCCCACTCCTCAGCGGCGATTCGGCGTAGATCCCTCAGAATGGTGGGTAGGTCACGTCGTCCACAAACAGCCCTTTGCAAACTATCCCAGTACGTTGATAAGGTTCATGTCTGGATAACATGCTGGTCACTCAAGTCGAGCGATGTCATTATCCTGAAGGAATTCATTTACAAGATGTGCACTATGGGGGCGCGAATTGTCGTCCATGAAGACGAATGCCTCGGCAGTATGCTGCCGATATGGTTGCACTATCGGTCGGAGGATGGCATTCACGTGTCGTACAGCCGTTACTGCGCCTTCCATTACCATCAGCGGCGTACGTCGGCCCCAGACAGTGGCACCCCAAAACAGCAAGGAACCTCCACCTTGCTGCACTCGCTCGACACAGTGCGTCTAAGGCGTTCAGCCTGACCAGGTTGCCTCCAAACACGTCTCCGACTATCGTCTGATTGAATGCATATGCGACACTAATCGGGGAAGAGAACGTGATGCCAATCCTTAGCGGTCCATTCGGTTTGATGTTAGACCCATCTGTACCGCGCTGCATGGCGTTGTGGTTGCAAAGATCGACCTCGCCGTGGACGTCGGGAGTGAAGTTCCGTAGCATTCAGCCTATTGCGCACAGTTTGAGTCGTAACATAACGTCCTGTGGCTGCAAGAAGAGCATTATCCAACATGGTGGCATTGCTGTCAGGGTTCCTCCAAGCCATAATCCGTAGGTAGCAGTCATCCACTGCAGTAGTAGTCTTTGGGCGGCCTGAGCAAGGCATGTCATCGACCTGTTCCTGTCTCTCTGTATCTCCTCCATGTCTGAACAACATCGCCTTGGTTCACTCCGAGACGTCTGGGCGCTTCTCTTGTTCAGAGCCCTTCCTGGCACAAAGTAAAATTGCGGGCGCGATCGAACCACGATATTGCCCGTCTAGGCATGGTTGAACTACAGACAACACTAGCTGTGAATGACTGGAATTGATCGGTTGTCTGTCCCCATCCGTCTAAAAGGCGCTACTCATGCATGGTTGTTTACATCTTTGGGCGGGTTTAGTGACATCTTTGAATACTCAGAGGGACTCTGTTCCGTCAGGGTGGGCTATAGCAGGCGTGGATCCAAATTTAAGACCTTCAAGAGATCGCAGTATGTTCGTGATGTAGGGTGACTTGACAAATATGTTCCATCTTTGAAGTCTAGTGGTGCGAATGGAGATGAGAGTGACACTTGTACACTTGCCAGAGATGACTATTGGTCTTCAATATGTAGGCCACTTTCACTATGGATTGTTGATGCCATACATAAGCAGAATGTTAATAACAATAATATCAATAAATTTATAAATATTTTAATAAAATCAGCGCATAGTCCACCGGTATAGCTCAACTTGGAAGAAACTGGAAAATTCAGAGAAGTACATCATTTTGAAATTTGATAAGTGTGTGCATCTTGCAGTGATTTAAGGAACTTTCCTAACTTTTACAGGGTCATAATTTACACCATATGAAATCGAAGTGCGCGCTCTCCACAATCAGTATTTCACTTAGTAATAAGTTTTAGATCACAGATCTGAATCCTACGGGTATGCAAGAGTGTAAATTTGGATAATGTTGTATAGGAACGCAGGCTTTCTCGGAGAACTGCAGTCCGAGAGACAGCGTTGTCCTGTAGCAACGTTTCACCGACTTTCCTAGTCGCCAGGTGAAGATTACGAGCAGGAAACATGTTGAACGGTCGACACAAGGCGACGTTGCCAATCGGCTGATGTCACGAGAAAATTCTGCCTGCTTTTAGACTTGGCCAATCTTCCAGATTTTTTTTTTTTTTTTTTTTTGCCTATGTGGAAGTTCTTTCCGTTCAAGCCTTGCGTTACACAACTTCTTCGGACTCCAAAACCTATCTGATTTGTTTTGGCGGCACATACGGTCAGCATGTGGATGGGTGCCTTTAGTTGTGAGGAACGCCTTCTGCAGCCGGCAAGGCTGACAGCCCACCCTCTGAGGCTATCTCTGAAAAATATAATTCCTCGCCATTTTAGACAGCTCTAGTCTTTATGAGACATTATTCACTAAAAGTTGGCTAAAGAGTTTGGAAACTAACAGATGTAAAATATAAATGTTTTTGGTGAATTGTTCTTCGGTCAGGGACGTGACCGCCATGACACTCCCCTCTGCTGCACTCTGGTAACGCTAGCAGGCGATGGACGCGCGCTCACCTGTATGCGCAGGATGTCGTCGGCGCTGGAGTCCAGCACGGCGTTCCAGGCGGCTCCAGACTCGGCGCCCTTGGCCAGCAGCGGCACGGCCACCAGCGTGCCCTGTCCGTAGCTCGGCTTCTCCGCGTCTGTGCAGACACACAACAGGCACACAGTCAGCAAACACAGCTCCACTGCCTTGAGCATTTGAATATACGGGTCACAAATGTAACTCAAAAGTTTTCTTTAGCACGACTGTACTTCCTGTTACACTAGAATTACAATTTTAGATGATCACTGCATTATTTCATGACCGTTCCGTAACGTCTAAATGAATAAGCCTTCAGTTTCTTCATTGCCAAGCCACTTAGGCGTAACTGTAGATGACGCGAAGTTTTACTTAAGAAATCCGCATTCAGTCATATTTACATGACGAAATACGCCTGGTATTTGAGGTATTATATATACTGTATATGTAAGGCTGTGGCCACATCACCAGAAACAGGCTCTTGAAACTATTTTTTTCTGCTGTTTGTAGCTCTCTATGGTTCAAATGGCTCTGAGCACTATGGGACTTAACGTCTGAGATCATCAGTCCCCTAGAACTTAGAACTACTTAAACCTAACTAACCTAAGGACATCACACACATCCATGCCCGATGCAGGATTCGAACCTGCAACCATAGAGGTCGCGCGGTTCAGACTGTAGCGCCTAGAACCGCTCAGCCACCCGGCCGGCAGCTCCCTATGGAGAGGAAGTAAATTCTAGATGCAATTTTGGTAAACAATGATTATATCGAAATGATATATCGAAAGTTTGTCTTCTCCGAGTGGAATGTACATGTATTTCGTGTAAACATTAAAAAAGAAATCGATGAGTTTCCCCGACGTTTCAGGAAAAACATAATTCCTTCATTGTAATTCAAGAGGGAATACTCCCTCAATTATGCTTCTCAAATCTCAGAATATCTTTAGCTCTTTTGAAGCAAGTTTTTGACTTATATGCATAAAATACTTATGGATTGCGCTCTCAAATGACAGACTACATATGCCCTAGGCCACTTAAAGTGAATGCTAGGTTGGTATCTTAGAACAAGCCGGCAGATTTCCTTCCTTATCGTTCTCCAGTCTGGTTCATTCTCTAATGGTCTCATCGTCGTCGAAACGTTAAATCCTATCACGTTCTATCCCTCAACCTCGTACAGATCCGGATTTGACTGCCAGAAGAGCAAATATTCTTAATTTTTCAGTAAATGTCATCACGGCACGTTCTCTGTGGAGTCAGAAATTCACCCTGCTACCATAGACCTCCTTCATATTCACTTTGATACTGTGAACAGTACTTTGTTTTTGACAAAAATGACAAAAGGATTTCGCAATGTAGTAACCTTTTACAACCATCCAATACTGCGCGCATATAAAAAATAATGGAGAGAAGGAATCACTCTCGAATCTGTAAAAGTGGCTACTCCTTTCACGAACGTGAACATGAATGATTAGACAAAGGGATTTCATTCCGACTATAAAACCTAACTACTGAACCTAACTACTGCTCCCAATACTAATGTAGATGATGCAATAGAACTCTTTGTCACCTCTTACAGCATATGGTTTTACGTATACTTTTATTCTTATTTCATAATTCCATAGATTGTTGATGGCAGATTTTATAGATTCTTCTGTTTTATCTGTATACAGTCCGATGATGGCCAATGACTGGTCGAAACAGGTAACTAAATTGTGAAATACTTTTCAGACTGTTGTCGCATAACATAATGGTCAGTCAGTCATCTCCGATGTTATTTAGTCCTTACAGTGAGCTAGCTGTGCAGGAAACTCAGAAGAGATTTGCAAAGGAATGTTAACGTTCGGGAAGAAGGAATAAAAATGTTGAGGTTTACCGATGACATTGTATTTCCGCCCAAGACATCAGAAGACTTATAAGAACACCTGGAAGGAGTGGATAGTGTCTTGAAAAGAAGCTTTAAGATGGACTTCGACAAAAGTAAAACATTGTACTCAAATGAAATCAGACGATGATGAGTAATTAGGGTAGGAAACGCGACACAAAAGGGGAGGATGATCTGGTTGTAAAATAGCTGACGATGGTCGAAATAGGGAGGATATAAAACGTAGACTGAGAATAGCAAGTCAGCATTTCTGAAAAAGAGAAGTTTGCTAACATCGAAAAAAATTTAAGTGTCAGGAAGTCTTTTATGAATGTTTTGTCAGAAGTATAGCCTTGTACGGTAATTTAACGAGGACGATAAACAGGTCACACAAGAAGAAGCTATTAAATTGTGGTACTATGGAAGAATGCTCTGGTATTAGATAGGTATGTCTAATAACTAATGAGGATGTAATGAAGCGAATTGGAGAAATAATACCTCTGGCATCAAGTAATATCAGTTTAGTAACGGTGGAAAGTACTGATTTTTATTTATTTTTTTTTTTTAATTCACGAGTCCTCGGAGTGATTTGATGCAGCCCGCGACGAATTCTCCTCCTGCGCTAACCTCTTCAACTCAGAGTAGCACTTGCACCCTATGCACTTAATTATTTGTTGGATTTATTCATATCTCTGTCTTCCCCTATAGTTTTTAGCCTCTGCAGTTCCCTTTAGTATCACAGAGGTTATTCTCTGATGCCTTAACACATATCCTGTCATCCAGTCCATTCTTCTTGTCAGTGTTTTCCACATATTCCCTTCCTAACCGATTCTGCGCAGAACCTACTCATTCCTTATCTTACCAGTCTACTTGATTCGCTTCGATTCTCCTCTGTTTCTGGTTTTCCCACAACCTCTGATTCACTGCTATACAATGCTGTGCTCCAAACGTACATTCTCAGAGTTTTCTGCCTCATATTAAAGCCAATGTTTGATGCAAGCAGACTTCTCTTAGCGCCGGCCGGAGTGGCCGAGCGGTTCTAGGCGCTACAATCTGGAACCGCGCGACCGCTACGGTCGCAGGTTCGAATCCTCCCTCGGGCAGGATGTGTGTGATGTACTTAGGTTAGTTAGATTTAAGTAGTTCTTAGTTCTAGGGGACTGATGACCTCAGAAGTTAAGCCCCATAGTGTTCAGAGCCATTTGAACCATTTTGAACTTCTCTTGGCGAGGAACGCCTTCTTAGCCTATGCTAGTCTGCTTTTTATGTCCTCCTTGCTTCGTCCGTCATAGGTTATTTTGCTCCCAAGATAGCAGAATACATTAACTTTGTCTTCTTCGTGATCACCTATTCTGACATTCTGTTTCCTGCTGTTCTCATTTCTGCTACTTTCGTATTTCTTCGATTTACTCTCAATCCATATTCTGCACCCATTGGAACGTTCATTCCTTTAAACTATTCTATTCTATCGCTTGCGCCCTGTCCCGCGGTTAGACAGGGTCGGCCATGGTTAATCGGATTTGGTATGTTAAGTTTAAGTGGTGGCGGGATGCCCTTCCTGCCCAATACCCTCCAGGACGGAATTAGTGCAACCCCAACAGTCTCTGTTTAGTGGAATCCATGAAATAGTGTGAATGTGTTCAGATGTATGCAAGCTGTGTACCTGAGGCGGAACGTGGGGACCAGCCCGGTATTCACCTAGTGGGATGTGGAAAACCGCCTAAAAACCACTCACAGGCTGGTCGGCACACCGGCTCTCGTCGTCAATCCGCCGGGTGGATTCGATCCGGGGCCGGCGCACCTATCCGAGTCCAGAAAGCAGCGCGTTAGCGCTCTCAGCTACCCTGGCGGGTCAATGTTCATTCCTTTCAACAAATCCTGTCATTCTTCCTCTCACTCACTGAGGATAGCAATGTCACCAGCGAATCATATCATCGATACCATTTCACCCTGAATTTTAATCCCACGCTTCAACCTTTCTTTTATTCCGTCATGCTTCTTCGATGTGTAGATGGTCTTTGTACATATCGTGCAGTGCCCGTCTCTCCGTATAGTGTACTCCTATTTTTCTCAGAATTTCGAACGCCTTTCACCATTTTACCCTGTAGAACGCTTTCTGTATGTCGATGAATCCTCTAAGAGTATACTGATTTTTTTCAATCTTGTTTCCAGTATCAAGCGCAACATGAGAACTACCTTTCTCGTGCCTTTACTTTACGTATGGGCGGGGAAAATAAAAGTTTTAGTGGAGATGAAGAAGGTTCTTATATAGCAGACAGGTTCAAACGGATGTAGGCTGTGGTAATTACGCGGAGAAGAAAATGCTTGCACAGGACAAGATAGCTCGGAAAGTTGCGTCAAAGCAGTCTTCTGACTGAAGATCACAACAACAATCAGTCAGTGGTACAATCTCCAGTGACAGTGCGTCATTTTTCCCGACTACGAACTGTGTCCCCGACACTGATGGGAACTCTGCAGCTGCTTGCCCTTTAACAGGATGTGCGGCAGCCCCCTTACGGGATGGAGGTAAGCGGGAGGGGCCACGCACGACATGCCGATGACTACGGCGGCGGCCATACGGGGATGCAGGCCACGGTAACTGTCTGCTCACGACCTGGTATGCCGTTGCCGTGGAAGTTGCGAGTCCCGCCTGTAACAAGTCCGTAACGGGAGACTGGCCGGACGAGACGACGACTCAATCAGCGCAGTCGTGCTTCCGGTAGAGCGGTCTGTGCGAGCAGGCGACGCGCTGCCCTTGCATAGCTCGTACTTTTACAGAAACCACTCAGCCGCAAGTCTCAGGACCGTCACAGTGCTGCAAGTGCAGTCGTCGGTACTCGGACCAAGCGAGTTTCAATTTCATGGAGTGCTTATGCGTCCGGCATGTTTGAAGCAAATCGAATACCTGTTCACCATTTTATATGTAGTCAAGGGCGTCTTCTGTGTCACTGTCCCTCAAAACTGATTTTGATTAACTTCGTGTACCTCATACTCACTTTATTTCTCAAAAAATAGGAAACAGCGGTGATTTCGGTGTACTCTAGCAGCAAAAAGGAATGTTTTAGTCGAAATATGGATAGAAACTTTTCGATGTAGATAAGAGTGCAAGAAGACTCAAAATATTTTCGTCCACCCAAGATATCTTCTTGCTGCCCGCAAAATGAGCAGGTACCGCATGAAGATTATGGAGGAAACTTCGAAATACGTTGCGGTTGGCTAACAGAAACGGTATTTTGCTTGTATGAAAATACGTAAAAGCAGTATAATTATTAAGACTTACGATGTGCCACTGAAGACTCATTAAGAATCTTACTGACCAAATTTTTGAAAGTTCACTTCCTGACTCCTGGTTGTGCGATTTCATCTTTTTTATTTTTTTTAAATGTTGTGGAAAATTAGAGACAGTTGGGACTGACGTGGGCAAAAGGCGCCTCTGATCATTTATGTCGTACTTATATTTGTCTTCAAACTAATTTGAGAATATATAGCTCGTCGTAGTTCAAAACCATCTGTTCCGTTTCAGCCGGCCAGAGTGGCTGAGCGGTTCTAGGCGCTGCAGTCTGGAACCGCGTGACCGCTACGGTCGCAGTTTCGAGTCCTGCCTAAGGCATGGATGTGTGTGTTGTCCTTAGGTTAGTTAGGTTTAAGTAGTTTTAATTTCTAGGGGCCTGATGACCTCAGAACTTAAGTCCCATAATGCTCAGTGCCATTTTGTCCCGTTTCATATTTGCTGCCCATTTCTATGCTAGGACCTGTCACTTCTATTCGTGCAGTTGACCGAAAAACACACTTTAGCCATTTTAAATTTACATTTCGCTAAACAAATTGCAAAAATATATTAAACTATTCGTGAAATAAAGCAGTTTACTTTGCACACAGACAAACGATAGACTGGCTCCTCTTAATATTCTGACCCAGATCAGTATGGCAGCCGAGTTAACTTTCATAGCCGCAAGGAACGCTATAGGTCGTAAATTTAAACTCGTTGCTCGGACCTCTCGTCAGTTTACTTCACTGAAGGGTATTGTCCAACCTGAACAGGGGTATGTGGTGCCTCTGCATAGTTTCGGCTGGTAAGAACATTTTCCCAGAAAAGCGAGAGTCCAGGTTCGTGCCTTACCTTTGTAACGGTCGGGCTACATCCGATTTCTTTCTTCAGCCTAAAATACTATTTCAGAACGAAAGGTGACATACAAGATGATTCTGTGACGATGTTATAAACTTTCAGGTATGATGGAGGAGAACAGATGTATCTATTTAAGACAACCTAGTCGAAATTTATGAGCGAAGACCGTTCTGATACCCCTGACAGTAGAATATGTGTACAGCTGCTGCTCGTGGGACGATGTGAAAAGTCTTTTGTCGAGACTGAAGAGAATCTTCTGGCAAGAATTCGCCCTGCTTGCAACACTGACAGCGGAGATACTAGAACGAGTACGATAGAACTGCGACGATGCCATGGCTGAATGACGCTGGGGGGACACAATTTTGAACAACTGATGTAAATCTAGCAGCTCATGAAACTTGTGTCGGTTAATGGAATCCATTATTACTGTACCGTAGACAGAAATTTCGGTCCCTCTGACATCCGGTTACCTGAACCATTACTAATCCATCAACAGGGCAAATTATCTGAGAATATTGTGGAGTACTGAGCGGAAATTCTGTAAGTCATGATCAGGATTCGAAAGTTGAAGCAAGGCTGAGGTGGAACTTGAGCAGATTTGAGCTCATATCTTCCGACTCTGTCGTTTCCCGGCTAGCGTACCTTACCTCAGATTGATGCATTTACACTTCTCCATCATCCCTGACAGATTGTGACATAATCACGGAATCACCCCGTGTAATAAATGGATACCTTGCTGAGTGATAAAGAAAGTGGAACAGGCGGGTAAGTTCCTTTTATTAATGTGTTAAGAAAGATAGATTGCGTGTTGAAGATGTTTCGAATTACTAGCTGGTAAGGAACATCTGAGACCTCTCACACTATCGAAGCATCGAATAGTAAGTGTGAAGGAGGCTATGAACAAAGAGAAATACCGGGCAATCCTCAATCTCTTAGTGAATGTGGAGTGCAGACCCCTAGCATGAATTATAGCCATAGGAAGAGGAGCCACCGAGTCGGACACAATCACAGCAGCAGGGACTCAGATAACGAAAAGGGATGAATAAATCTCAGAAAATGAGATGGGAAGTATAATATGACCTCAGCTTATTCTTCGGCAGTGGTTCGTAGGCGTATTTCCCATTTCAGAGGAGGATAGGTGACTTTAAATTGAGATGCTGTACAATGTGCCTTAAACTGTTTTACACAACTTGGACAAAGTGGAGCCTTATAAACAGAATCAGCGACGTCAGAGACGTAAATTTGTTGTACTGTTGTAGGACTGCATAGAAAGATTCCTCCGTAGTAGGAAATACTGCATTTTACTTCTGCTATTAGTGATGTCATTTTCGAGTCTGCAAAACTACTTAGCTTTGGTGCCTTGAGGCAATAGCGACGTTTAATCTCGAATCTGCGGTTTCCGATCCGCAGCGCATTGCTTGATGGTCAGGAAACGTTGTCGGCGGCTACTTACGAATAACGTTGCAAATGTTGGTAAGATTGCAACTTCCTGACGTATCAAAAATATTTAAAAATCACACCTGGATCTCTAATGTTTGTGCGTAAGTTGGTCGTCTGAACGCATTTCACGAGCCCATCAATGCTTCAGCACGGCAGTACCGGTCTCCTGACCAAGGTTTTCCCAATTATATGCGTTTGGGAGCGCCGAACCAGAGAGATATGCAGAACAACTGGAAGAAGAGTGCGCAGCAGCATAAGAGTGGTACTGATATGCTGCAGCTTAGACAGGCGCGTAAGAATAGCTCAACTGCTTGCTTTTCCAGCGGAAGGTAGAGGTCCCTGTTGGAGTTTCGGTCCGGCATCCAGTATTAATCCGTCAGGAAGTTTTATCACAATGTGCACTCGGCAGCAGAGCCCAAGTTTGATTTTGGAATTCCAGGACTAGTGTTATGTTCTTATCATCGCCCCGTTTTTCTGGTTGCCCTACTGTCAGAAAGTCGCGATCTTACTCAGCAGTGCTCACTTTGTTTGAACGTAAAGATCAGCGTCGTCGGCTGTGGAGCAACAATGAACAGCTGACGGCACTAACTGTCAAGGTACAACGTGGTTACACGCTGAAATGTATTTGCTTGACTATCGAAGTTTACTATTCGGTCTTATTAGTAGTGAAATTTTTAGTGGCGACAAAGTAACGGCCTGTGGCGATTGTTATCGGCTGCATCGGTTACTTTTAATCAAGGAAGTCGCTCAGGTGTCCCGAGCACCAAGAAATATCTGGATAACAAAGTGTTCACACAGTTCGGAAAGTACTCATTTCTGGGGAATATTGTGTTGCAAATTAACCGTGTCATAAAACCCTTTCGTTACCATTGTCCATTGCTTGAGACTTACACACTTGATTCATTTACGAACATTCGTTACCATTATCCATTGCTTGAGACCTTCACAAGTGTTTCATTTATAAATGCATTCTTGGCCTGCATAATTATCCTTTACGTGTCCGAATACTTCGGCCACCTTAGGTAACATTTGGCTATATTTCTCTAACGCTACATACTCCAAATATTTCATTTAAAAGTTCCTTTTTCCCACAAAGAGAGATTCGAATTAATAAGGAAGACGACGTGAATTTCTCCCATTCTTGGCGGAATACACATCATATTGTGTGTTCATAACAACTTAAAACTGTACGTCCTGCAGAAACTCAAATCCGGATTAGTTCCATCCATTGCAGCTGCTCTTTTCATCGAGCCATTCAAGTTCGGCTGAAAGTGCGACTCGAAGACTTGTAACAATGTCCTTCCCTTTTATCTGCACAGCGGCCCTCCTGTGATTCCGTGGACATAATTCCCCCTATGTGGGAGTTAAATTCCACTACATAGCCTCCCAACTGCAATCGAGTTGAAATTTATTATTATTTATTAGCATGTACATTGAACTGCCAGCGGGTATACTCGGTATAAAATAAAAAGACTTCGTCTCAGTTACAAGGACGAGGTTGTGGAGGATTCAAACTGCTGCTTCCTTTCTACCTGCCATCTAGTCTCACTGAATTGTAGGGGAGTAAATAAGGAGCTTAAAATGGATGAAGGAGCAAACGGAAAGTTAAATCCGTAACTTGGTCTCCGAGACACACCTGAATGACTCAGTGTGGTAAGTTCTGAAAGTGAGAGGCGAGGATTCCGTGCGGAGTTTAACTCGTTCACGTCGACATTTCTTTCCATCAAGCGCCGTGTACAATCGGTGGCTCATGGTAGACGCTACCAATTATGCTACCAGCTACACAACAACGTATGATATATTACCTATAGGCCACGCGCAATGAAAAGCTCTGAATACAATTTTGGGTAACCCTTCGACAAGAGAGCTTCCTGAGCAAATGAGGTATCACGTAAGTTTCTGTTAGTTTGGATTGAAATTATTTTATGTGATCCCTCGCATTAAGATTAAAAGGTCAATACCTGTATTAAAATAGTAGACTAGGACGTTTCAATACGACCGCCATCCTGTGTCGAGATACAGGAAAAGCAGCCTCGCCAAATGAAAGAAAGGATGAATACGCGCGCCGCCCCCTAGCGAGAAACACAATTGGCAGCGTCGGCGTGAACATGTTAGAGTACCGAATTTGCGAACAGGTTATGATGAAGTGGGATGGTATGTGCAACTGACCTTCGACAGTGAAGACGAAGGAGATGGCGTCGATGTCCGGGTTGTAGGGGCGGCTGAGCGTGACGCTGACTGCGAAGGGCTGGCCGCGGCGGACGACCAGCCTGGGCTCCTTCTCGCGGTCCATCAGCTCGTACTGGCGCGTGCGGTGGGCGTCGCCGTTCTCTGCCAGCAGCACGTCCACCTCCTTCACGGACGCCACCTCCGGCGCCACCCCAGCGTCTGGCACATCGCCTGCAACACATTACAATAACCAGCTGTAGTTTCTGCAGACAGTGGAACCTGCAAACAACACCAAAAGTCCCTAAGGTTTCACTAAGAGAAATAGTGCCATATGTGTGAACTGATGAGCCAAAACACTATGACTGCCCACTCCGACGTTCGGTGTCGTCTAATAACGTTGTGGGCACTTACGCGGTAACAACAGTATGTAAATGGAGCAGACAAATGGGACACTGAGATAAGTGACTTTGACAAGGGCCAGGTTATTATTACGTAGAGCCCGTGAACGAGTTGTGGCAGCCTGGGACGACATTACACCCAGATGTACTGCGGCGTGTACGACATGCATTACGCCAGAGTTTGCAATTGTGTGCAGCAAATGATGGCCACCACATTGAACATCTATTGGCCTGACACGTCTGGACACAATCTATTCCACTCCGTAATTGAAAACGGAAACCACGTGTGTACGTGTACCTCACCCCTCATTGTAATGTACACGTGCGTCAGTGAAAAAGAGCAATAAAAAGGTGTTAGGATGTGGACGTAATGTGCTGTTCCAGTCTCTTCTGTACCTAAAGTCCATCACCGTTTCCTTTGAATCTCTACGTAATTCGGTGCTCTCCGATACACACGATCGAACAGCGGAGGAGTGGTACTCAAGCGTCAACTTTAGGTTACAGTATCTCCGGATGTAATTAACGTTTTACAATTCAACAAATGGCACTGATTACGTATTTGTTTATATGTTCAGATGTGCTAACAGAACTAACGGGCTTCCGTTAAAAAAAACGTAGGTTTGTGTTAAAAAACATACTTCCGTGGATTTTTTTATGGTTTGTATTAACCAATTACACTAGCTCCTCTCCTCACGTTCGGTTTGGGGAATCGATTCGTCAGTATTTGATGTGGTTTACGAAATATATCCAGCGGTAACGTTAGGTGACTCACCCTGTATAAGCAAATCAGTGGCTCTTTATTTACGCGAATTCTATGACCTATGCGTAGGCATCTAATGACACATACTTACCTACCAACGAACTGTGGGGTTCCTGACATGGAGAATCAGTTATGTAGCTTCGTTCCAGAGACGGACAAACAAACTATTAAGCAGGTGGCCATAATTTTTTGGTTCAAATGGCTCTGAGCACTATGGGACTTAACGTCTAAGCTCATCAGTCCCCTAGAACTTAGAACTACTTAAACCTAACTAACCTTATGACATCAAACACATCCACGCCCGAGGCAGGATCCGAACCTGCGACCGTAGCGGTCGCGCGGTTCCAGACTGTAGCGCCTAGAGCCGCTAGGCCACCCTGGCCGGCCCATAATTGTTTGGCTCATAAGCGTTTCTCTATAACTGTTCGGCGTTTCAGCTCCGGCGGATCACGCAATCTCATCCTACCCAATTCCGTCATTCGGGTTCAGTATGGCGCGTGTGGCGTGAGCTCAATATCTTCCCGGTGCTTGTCAGCGACACACAATTTGAAGCTGCTCCTTGTGACCCAATCAGTTCCTCACCTGGCTTCACGAAGCAAAGTGCACGCCGTTCCAAGGCTCCCCCTACGGAAAAATCAGTGCCAGTGCCGGGAGTTGAATCCGATTCTTCCACAAGGCAATCGTACCAGCTGACAACTCAGCCACTGGAGAGGACATGGGCGGCGATACCTATCTAATGAAGATTCATGACATTGATGGCCTGCCTCAGAAGCCGTAGTTGTGCGAAAACTTGGAGAAGATTGTGTGTAAATTTCCTGATTATATTGTTTTATTACTAGCCTGGGAGACAGAACTAATTGGATCACGTTGTAGGGACAGAGACTGGAGTAATACTATTCTACATGTATTATCAGAAAATTAACTTGGGGAGTTAACCAGAGTCCGACTCCTGAGGGCAACTTACTAGGTCTCCTGTTTACAATGGGACTGACCTCATCGATGCAGTAGTTATATCGGCAAACGAGATCGGTAACGCTCCTGTATTGTGGTGTTTATTTCCACGACTACTTGTTCGAATCCCGGTAGTAGAAAAAATTATCACCACCAGTATTTGGCTGGCGGCAACGGCCTTGCCACAGTGGTAACACCAGTTCCCGTTAGATCACAGAAGTTAAGCGCTTCATGCTTGGCTAGAACTTGGATGTGTGACCATTTAGGTCCACCGTGCGCAGCTGGCAAGTTGGGTGTACTCTACCCTTGTGAGGCCAATTGGGGAGCTATTTGATTGAGAAGTAGCGGTTCCGGTCACGAAATCAGACAACAGCCAGTAGAGCGGTGAGCTGACGACTGGCCCAACCATATTCGCATCCAGTGATGTCTCTCAACTGAAGATGAAGGCAGTCGATCGGTACCTCTGGGACTTCCGAGGCCTGCTCGGACGAAGTATTTTTTTAGTATTTGGCTGGCAAGATTGCTAAAGTGGTTGCGTTACGTTCGCCATCCCCGAATTTCGCACCAATATCTTTATTAAACTCGAAACCTCTGCTCATGGAGTCAGTACATGTGACACCCTTGATGGTGATCTGTCCGACTGATTGGGATATTAAGTTCGGCGGCCCGCTCGTGTTGTTCGAGAGGAGCGGGGTATGTGCCGGCACTGCATTTCACCCTCTCCCTTATCATCAAAAAGATAAACATGACAGAAAACTATCAGTTACATCCGCTACAGTCATCTAAACTCAACTGATACGGTTCAGATACAAGTCTTGTACACATTGAGGAACGAGATTTACTGGAAGGGGCCACACTATTTCCGATTAGGCGGCTGAACTAGAGCCCCGCTGCCTCCCAACCAACAATGACATACGACTCTTGCTTTTCTTTTCTTTGACGGAGTTCAGCAGTGAATAATCGATCATAAGAACGTCATAGGATTGCTGACTACACGTGTCAGTAGGAAAGTCAAGAAAGATAGGAAGATTTTCTGCTTAGCAATTCTGTAAAGAAACAGTCTTCTGATTACCTGAGCAATAAATTTCAAACAGTTATGTGAAAATTTCATAAAGTTTGAAACTTTTGAGCTTATACGAAGACCGGCAAACAGTCGTCCTTCTCACATTTCGCGACTGGAACGGGAAAGAAAGTGTCAGTGATTTGTGGAGCACCCGCCACATACCACAAACGGCTCGTGGAGAATAAACGTATGTAGATGTAGAACATGTGGCAACCCAGTTTAAGTGTCGACAAGAATGGCTCGGGGTTCACAACCTTCCTGAAATAAATCAGCCAAGTAGCATTTTGCAGTGGATATACTCCGATAAAGAACTATACCACCACACTGAAGCGTGGGAAAAGATGTTGGGGACAAGACATAAAGAACTATACCACCACACTGAAGCGTGGGAAAAGATGTTGGGGACAAGACACCAACCCGGCCGCTGTGGCCGAGCGGTTCTAGGTCCTTCAGTCTTGAACCGCGCGACCGCTACGGTCGCAGGCTCGAATCCTGCCTCGGGCATAGATGTGTGTGATGTCCTTAGGTTGGTTAGGTTTAAGTAGTTCTAAGTTGTAGGGGACTGATGACCTCAGATGTTAAGTCACATAGTGCTCAGAGCCATTTGAACCATTTGAGCCAAGACACCAACGACCTACGTGAGTACATCGATGTGGATAAAACCGAGGCATCGATGTAGGAGTTGGTACAAGCTGAATTCGTGCCAGAGTTGGAGAAAAAAGGGATATAACGTAAACCACCAACAGTTTTTTTGAACAGTAATCTCAGTAACGCTGTAATGGCATGAGGGCATGTATTTAGCCACCATGATCATATGATATGAATTCTGTAGTATACTTCTAAAATACTGTAGAGAATGATGTTCACTACGTGCTGTTCGGTCCAACCAATCGCCGTGAGATGTGGCTGACAGTTGAGTGGTTACAGACGCCCAAACGTTCCCGGTATCTTGCGAAGAACGGTATATGACGAGTTGTCGCCACAATGCGAGCAATCTCGGCTACTCTTCGCTACTGTGCAGGTTTGTTCACTTCAGTCCTTTGTCAGCGCAGTGATGGTAATACCGAAAACAAAATAAACGATTCAAGGTGCGAAAGGAATGTAATCATTTACATACACAAATGTAATAAGAATCTCTTCAATGAGTCTCATTATTGTTAAGATCTTCCGGCGTTATGACTGGTACTTTCGCTTATGACCTGATGTGTCAGCTCAGTTTCCTGCCGCTGAGTCACAACGCCAGTGCATAGACGAAACCTGCCGACCACAGGCTCCACTATTATTACCTCGGCGTGCGTCGCCCTTGACATTTATTCAGAGTGGACGCACGCCCGCTTAACCGGATTTGGTAGTGAAGTATGCTGATCCACCTCATCGCTGTAGGGCAGCGTATCCGCCGCTTACGTAACGATAACATTTCGCAACCGGCCTGGATAGCTTCTTTTTTTTTTTTTTTGTTTGGTCCAGGCACGGTGCATTTGAGTCGCACGCAACCTCCAGGCTACCAACGTAACTGAAGGCGCCAGAGGCAACAGCAGACCTCAAACTAATTTTTTGTTCGAAGGAAGGACGCAAGATTAGGGTTTAAAATCCCGTCGATGATGAGGTCATTATGAACGAAACACAAGCTCAGATTGGAGAAGGATTAGGAGAGAAATTGTCTATGCCCTTTATAAGGAACCATCCCAGCATGCGCCGTACACCGGTTATAGTTTTAGGGGGAGACTGGAGTGGAGTGGGAAGGGGGGAGGCGACAGGAAAGGCATCCGGGAATCCTTTCTTCTACCTTTGTCGAATCCAAATTAACATGCCAACCCTGTGTGGAGAAGGGATAAAGGTCAGGGAAAAGATGTCAAAATAAAAGGTCTTCGCAAGAAAATTAGTTTCTCTAAGAAATCAAAATAATGTTATGTCCCTGAGGAAACGAAGGTTCGCTTGCACTGTTGTTGAGTCAAGAGTATAAAAGTGGAAGAACAATCGGGTTTCATTGCCCCATAGGAAATGAGACGCATGTCTCTATATCAACACCCCTTTAGATCCAGTGTAGCCACTCATATAGTTTTCACACTGATGTGACAGCTTAGCTTCGCCTCCTCTGGTGTGAAATGAAAATTTGTTCTTGTTATCGGCCTGGCTGGTAGTTTGAATACACGTCGGAGGTAGTGAAGAAGTCACTTTTAAACAGTAATTTGGAGTTGGTTAGCGCAAACAGTTAATGATCCCCATTAGAAAGAGCACTAAAGGCAAATATTAGGAAGAGCACTAAGGGCAAACACAGCGATCCAGTTGTGAATCGCCTGATTTGCTTCTCTAAAGGATAGCATAAAAATTGCAGACGTTCAGTTATTAAACATTAATCGTTACAGGAGTCGACTGCTTTCTCAAGATGAACACAAAACTACAAAGCCGGCCAATGTACTAGCGACTCATATAAAGGGAAATCGTAAAGGTACTAATGTTGTACACAGTATACATGAATGAAGCGTTTGTTAACGCCGGAAGGTCCATGAAGCTGTTCACCGATGATGCAGTTGTACACAAGGAACTTGCAACGCCAAAAAATTGTAGCGAAACACAGAAATACCTACAGAAGGTCGATGCTTCGTGTAGCGTTTGGCAGTAGTCACCCAGCATAAACAAATGTAACTTGCTGTGCAGAAATAGCTGGAAAGAGGCTTATTGTAATATTACAAGATTGCTGAATTGTGCCAGCTGAGTGACTTAAAGTTGAACGACCACATAAAACAAATGACAGGAAAAACAGATGTTACACTGTGACTGATAAGAAGAATTCTCAGAAGGTGTAGTCCATCCACGGGGAAGGATGGACTTGAGTCTGCTCGTCACTATAGCAGATAGGACTGGTAGAAGAAATAGAGGAGATCCGAACAAAAGCAGCACGTCAGCACGTTTCGTCATAGGTTTGTTTCGTAGGGGCGAAAGCGTCATGAAGGCGCTGCTCCAACTCCAATGGTAATGCATCACCAAAAACAGAACACATTACCACTTCCAATACGGTGTAGGAAAACAGTTGACATTCAAAAAGCTCTCAATCGTCTCGGAATGGACAAATACAGGTCCTATATTTTCAAGGAAACCCTACCCTATATCATTCTTCCAGAGAAACAATGGGGAGATTAGGTAATGACGAAGGAGGTGGATAGCGATCTCGCACAGTTCTCTCCAAAGTAGATCGCAAAGTAGCAGTTCTGGTGATTGTGGTGACTGTGGTGGAGAGGGAAAGCGCGAGGATTCTCGTGCTCGCAAAATCCAGTGCTGGACGATGTGAGCTGTGTGAAGACTAGCGGTAGCGGGATCCTCGTGGAGCCGGGCGGTCTGGAAGTCTTGCCACGGTTCGTGTGGCTCCCCCCCCCCCCCCCCCCCACACACACACACACACCCCACCCCCACCCCTCGGAGGTTCCAGTTCTCCCTCGGGCATGGATGTGAGTGTTGACCTCAGCGTAGACCTAGCGACCGATGACTTCAGCTGCTTGATCCCATAGAAACTTACCAAAAAATAAAATAAATAAAAATAAAAAAATGTCATCGTGGACGACGGCGTCGTAATCGGGAAAGAAATATTTTATCATGAAGTGGTAATGATTAGCCAAAATGGTCACATAATCCTTCGCAGTAATGCGGCCTTACAGAATAACTTGTCATACCGTGATATGGCTGCCCAAATTATCACGGAACGCCTGCCATGTTTCACTCTTGGCACCGAGCAGTCTGCACCGCAGACGAGACGGTGTTATCCAGACATAAACTCGGCCAGAAGTCGAAACGGTGTGAGACAAGACTCATCCGACCAACTGACTTTCTTCCATTGCTCCCTATTCCAGTGCTTACGGCTTCGGCACTGCATTTTCCTGTTACAGGAATTTGTATCACTGATGGGAGAAATTGGCGCTAGCCCTGCTATTCATTCTTCGGAGCTCCATTAGTATTGTTTAGTTGTTGAAATGGTTCGCGAGTGCGACTTTCAGTTCTGCAGTGACATTTGCAGCTGTCTTCACCTTTATTTTTTCTCACCATGCTTTTCAATGATTATCTGTCACTATCACTCAACACAAACTTTCGTCCACGTTGTGACTTAGCCGATGATGTCTTTCCGCTTTCTCTGTATGTAGTATAAATTTTCGATTCGGTGCCTCTTCAAACACCAAACACTTCTCCTAGCTTGGTTACAGAAGCACCCATCATACGAGCACCAATAATTTTCCCTAGTTCAAATTGACTTAACCCGGACATAACGCGTTTACAACTGCACAGAACGCTGTTCTGACCATGACTGGCATTTGCAACGTATTGATGATGTTGCAAGAGTGACGTTCGTGGTCAAATACTGGGCGGTTCCAATTAAAGAGCAGCCACTCACAGAGGTACAATGTGGGCTGTAATTACCGTACGACAGCGAAACTTGGTAGATATTCTACTAACGCGAAACAGATTTATACTGTAAAAAATTTAGTTCCGATTATGGGCACCAAGTGCAAATGTGGCGCTGTAAATGCAAAGAAGACGTTTGCAGTTGTTCGCATATGTAACAGATTAGAAACGGGACGTGGGCAGAAAAGGTCAAATAAGTACGTATCTAGAAGAGTCAACCAGTATACTGCTCCCTCCTGCGTATATCTCGCGGAAAGGTGGAGGTAAAATTACAGAGATTAGAGCTCACAGGAAGGCCCTACCGACAATCGTTTTTCCGGCGCACCACTCGCGGCTGGAACAAGAAAGGCGCAGTGGTACACAAAGTACCCTCCGCCACACACCATATGCTCGCAAAGCATAGACTCGTAGAAAGTAAACTCCGGAAATATGGTGTCCGCATTGCTTTGTGCAACTCGTGTATGATGCTGCAGTGGAGTCAGGCCACCTTAGCGTACAGGTGACAGTCATGGGGCATGAATGAGCGAGATGGCCTGCGAGCTTGTTTGCGTGGAACGCTGCCAGCAGAGCGGTGTGTTGCTTTGTGGAGGCGGCAGCGGCTGCAGCGCTCTGGAGGACCGGTTCTCCGGGAGGCGGCGCTGCTGCCATCTCGCCAGCCGCCAGCCGCCAGCCGGGCTGCTCCTGAGGACACGTGTAGCCGCCGCTCTACACTCCTCCCTTTTTACGTGCAGCGGGCGGCCCGTTAGCCACGTGTGGCAGGCACGGTACCCAGACAGCTGTCTTCTACAGTATAAGGCCGCTGCGCTGCTCCCGCTTCCTGGATTAGTAACATCTATCATCCGGCTGCTTTCTGTAGCCATCCGTTACTACGACGCGCCAAGCATTCGTTGTAGAATCTGTTTCCGGATGCGTGTGACGTGGCTCCTCACACCAGAGAGTTTGAGCGTTTCTTCGAGTGGTCTGTCATAGTCGTTTAAATGAGAGCTGAACTCTTGTTCGGAATTAGACGTCATCTATCTACTCAAACGTCTTAGTACTAATCCACTGACCACCGATTTCAGGAAGGTTCTTCAGTCCATCTTTATCCACAAATTGTTTCTGCCTGACTGTCTTTTCCTGCTTTATCGTCCAGTAAACATCACTTTCTTTTTATCATCACTCTTCTGGGTGCTCTGATGCGAGTCGCCATGAGTTCCTCTTCTGTGCCAACATAATCTCAAAGCAGCACTTACACTAAACGTCCTCATTTATTTACTGAATATATTCAAGTTTCCCATTGTCTATCTGCCCCTGTAGTTCTTATTCCCCATATCTCTCTCAGGTACTAGGAAAGTTATTGCTTCATGCTTTATCATATGTCTTCTTCTCCTGTCCTTTTTGCAGTGTTCTCCTCGAATTCTTTTCGAATCCTCATTTTCTACCAGTCTCTAATGACGACGTTTTCGACGAAAATTTCAGTTGTGATTTTGCTTCTATTTGTCACAACTACGTATTTCGTAGCAGTAATCTATCTTAAGACTTAGAACCACAACGATGCAAAACAAGCTCTGTAGAGTAAATACTCGCCGAAAACCAGTCCATCGGTGAATGTCACACGTAAATCGACGAGTTTCAGTCTTCTGAAGGTTAGTTTACAGAGTTAGAAATCCGTGTTGAATTAATCCAATAAGTTAAACAGTAAATAAGTCATTCGATTTTTTTTTTCAAATAGAAATTAGCAGTGCTTCTTACAAAACACCCACACAACATTCTTTTCCATATTAGCAATTGACAACTAATTAACAACCATTTCGGACAGAAATAATCAGAGGTGCCACGAGAAAGAACGCTGCTGTAACAATTAGCATATCGTGCTAGAGCGAATGCTACAACGTCGTACGCTTCATTGTCTGCCTAGGCTTTCTGCACCGCAACAACTCATGTTAGGTTGCACTAGAAATAAACCTTTCCTGGATGCGAATCTGCTCAGTGTTCTGTTCACTTGCGTAACGCACCGTGCATCTTGGTCAGGGAGCATACTTTCTCTTTTTTCTTTTCACAGGGAACACGTTGTATATTTTCCCGCATTCCTGTGTAGAGCAAGCTCGGAGAGGCACACAGCGAAGAGTGTCAATAAACAGATCCACGAGCGTCACGAAAAAACCGCCGCGTTTTTTTGCCCTTGGTGAACTTCTCTCAAGAAAATCAAGAGTTTTATAGGCTAATTTTACAAGTGTTTCCACATTAATTAACAAGGTTATCCTATATCTTTGCTAAAAGTACACAATGTACGTGATTGTTGTGACGAGTGCATTACTGCTGGTATGGCAACGTTTCATAAGCTTCCATTTTATTTTTGTCTGCAGCGTTTATCGTCTCTGTTTCAGTTCCGTAGAAGGCAACACTCCAGAAGAAACTTGCTAAGCAACATTTCCGAATAATACCTTCATAAAAGACTCCCTAACGCTAAATATTGTATTTGATGTTAACAAATTTTATTTTTCTTGCTATTGCCGGCCAGCATTGTATATACTCACTAATTTAGCGATCGTCTCTTATTTTACAGCCCAAATAGCAAAACCGATCTACTGGTTTTAGTGCACATTTCCTAATTTAATTTTATCACCATTGCCTGATTTGATTCGACTACGCTCCTTAACGCTTCTTGTACTTTTGTTGACTTTCATGACCTAAACATTCCAATCAATGGCTCTTGCGAGTCTCCGATAGCGAAAATGTTGTTGTCATACCTCAAAGCTTTATTTTTATATAAATTAGACATATGAATATGCTATTTCCGTTCTCAGCTATTGTTTTCTTCGGTTCTAGGCGCTGCAGTCCGGAACCGCGGGACTGCTACGGTCGCAGGTTCGAATCCTGCCTCGGGCATGGATGTGTGTGATGTCCTTAGGTTAGTTAGGTTTAAGTAGTTCTAATTTCTAGGGGACTGATGGCCTCAGATGTTAAGTCCCATAGTGCTCAGAGCCATTTGAACCATTATTTTTTTTTTTGTGCCCTTTGACTTTTGTAATTGTGGTCTGGTTTCTGTAGAATTTGTAGACAACCTTTCGCTGGTGCCTTCAGAATTTCAGTGAATGTAGGCAGGTCAACATTTCAAAAGCTTTCTCTGAATGTATAAAGTTGTAGACGTAGGTTTACCTTTTTGTACCCTGTGCCTTGGTCGAATATTTGACTTGAGCGAAAACAAGAAACCCTGTTATTCACACGATGGCTTTTTATCAGATTTTTCATAGACAAACGAAGAGTGAGAAACCGACAACTAGGATATCAAACCGACAAGAGTGAAGTCAAGTTTTTTGAAGGAAGATTTATTTGCTTGAAAGAAGTCAGGGCAAGTAAGAGAAATTTAATTAGTGATGTGAAGGAAAATTTAAATATTTGACGAACAGTTACTGCTAGCCACGTGAATTAAGCGTAAAGAAATTTCATCCCATCAAGGCCGAGTTACTTGGAGAGTAAAACGTTTTATAGGTGTAGAAATCGTGTAATCCCTTCTTTCAGGTTGAAAAAATCAAATAAAAATCAATATATATATAAAGCGGTTGCAGTTTCCTACGCGGCTTGTATTCGCTACGAGTATCAACAACGCAGAGCGCGAGGCACTTCGTGTGACAGATATCAAACATGCCGAGCACTGCAACTACTACTCACAATGATAGAAAACCGATCGATACTTAAATACATTTGCTTATGTAAGTAGCGATCTTCATACATATATATGAAGATCGCTGCTTACATAAAATTTCGTAAACTGACTTGAAACACGTATGTATCTAGTAGGTGAAGGGGAAAGGTTGTTTACCAAAAATCTCTAAGACTCCTTGACCGATTTATCTCATATTTCTACACGATTATCTAACGAAAATTTGGACAGGCAGGAATCAGACGTAACAGTGAAGAAAAGTAATGAAAAATTAAATGCCTAACAAACGAAATACATCGTGACAAAGTGACTGCAACTCCTATAGCGAGAATAAATTACACCAGCAATACTCGTCTTGGAGATAGCACCATCAGGCGTCACTAGATCGCGGGATGAGCGAAAGATCGAGAATTTGAGAGAGACGTGACTGTAAACTGTTATTTAGGGATAAGTTGCCTATGTTTCACGCAGCGGAGCAAGGCTGGCCGTGAAGAACCTGTTGCTGCACGTCACGGGGTTTGCCGCAGGTGAAGACGTATTCAGTCATTCCTCGCATTCAGTTGATACGCAGTGTTTTAAATGTGTCCTTCGCTTTAAAGCGGTTGCAGTTTCCTACAAGGCTTGCATTCGCTACGAGTATCAACAACGCAGAGCGCCAGACACTTCGTGTGACAGATATCAAACATGCCGAGCTCTGCAACTACTACTCACAATGATAGAAAACCGATCGATACTTAAATACATTTCTCCCTTTCTGAACCAAACTTGGAATAAAAAAATGAAAGAAGCAGCCACATGTTTGGTGAAGTGATTTTTATACAAGTAAGAAATAAAATACATTAGAGAAATATCTGAAGGGCCTATTTGCTGTACATGATTTCGAGTAACATTCAGAGGTGCGGCAGAACTTTCTCTAAACTATTTTATTTCTTGCTTGACTGTTTTCTTTTGTTTATTTTTTTCAGTTTTTCTTTTAAAGTATGTTACAAGGTCAGTATCGCCTCGCGTTTTCCCACATTTCTGTCGAACCCAATCTGATCTTCCCCGCGGATGCAGGAGAAGAGTACCAAAACAGACAGTGTAGGTACACGAGGCGAAAAGGAAGGCCAGCGGCGGGTCAGCGCTCAAGGGCAAGCGTCGAGCTCGGGCCGAGGTGACCTGCGCGACCTCCGTTATCGCGCGTCCCATCCGCGGCGCGGGAGAGATGAGTGGCGACGAGGCGCGTCGGCCAAATGTCCGGAGGCCCCCCACGCCGCCGCTGATGGCTATCGCCGGCTGCAGACGCCCTGCCGACACGCTGGGGCACTCCTCCGAGCTGAGAGGCGTCTGTCTGCTGCCTCACAGATGATACGACACACCAATGCTCCGACGTTGGGGGTTGTACCACACGGAAAACTACTGTGTAAGTGGCTGTTGTGCCACTGACAGCAAGAGTCACTTCAAATTCCTTTTACGTACATAGATGGTGGCAGGCTCAAGGTACTACTTGACGACCGTGCAGGAGGGATAGTCTGAGAAAATTCAGTACATTCAGAGTTTTTTTCGGGTACGTATAACTGAGGCTGGGAGTATGTATAACTGAGGCTGGCCAATTGGGTCAGAGATGATTAGTTGTACAAATGCCTCCTGCAGTTCTTCAAGAAGCACGTGAGTCTTCTCCTCTAACATAACGGCAATGAATCGCTGTAAGTCCATCTTTATACAGATGGTTACAGGACCTCTGTTGTTCAGTACAGAATGTCGAATCAAAACACCCTCCAGCCGTCTAAATTTCCAGTTGCTATTTTATTTGAGCAACAAGTTTCGGTGTTGCATTATGCCATCGTCAGGCCCCTTAACCGACGTATTGGAAGGACCAGAGATGGAAATCGACATACAGGCCGCTCAGGGAGCCTGAAGATCATGTAATGTAGCTCAGAAACTGGTTGCTCAGATAAAATAATAATAATTGGAAATTAAAACGGCTGAAAGGTATTTTCATTCGACAGTCAACGCTTAGGTGCCAAATAAACTGGTATAGGTATGCGTACTCAAATACAGAAATATCTAAACAGTTAGAATACGTCGCTGCGGTCGGCAACGCCTATATAAGAGAACACGTGTCTGGCAAAGTATTTTTTTGGATCGGTTACTGCTGCTACAATGGCAGCTTATCAAGATTTAAGTGATTTTTAACGTGTTGTTGTTGTCGACGCACGAGCGGTGGGACACAGCATCTCCGAAGTAACAATCAAGTGGGGATTTTCCTGTATGACCATTCCACGAGTGTACCGTGAATATCAGGAATCTGGAAAAACAGCAAATTTCCGCCATCGCTGCGGCCGGAAAAATATCCTGCATGAACAGTACAAACGACGACTGAAGAGAATCGTTCAGCGTGACAGAAGTGCAACCCTCCCGCAAACTGCTGCAGATTTCAAAGCTGGCCCTTCAACAAGTGTCACTGTGCGAACCATTCAACGAAACATCATCGATATGTGCTTTCCGAGCCGAAGGCCACTTGAATTCCCTTGATGACTGCACGCTACAGAGCTTTATGCCTCGCCTGGGTCCGTCAGCACCGACTTGGACTGATGATGACTGGAAACATGTTGCCTGGTCGGACGAGAGTCGTTTCAAATTGCATCGAGCGGATGGACGTGTGCTGATATGGAATACGTGGATCCTGCATGTCAGCAGGCGCTGTTCAAGCTGTTGGAGGCTCTGTAATGATGTGGGGCGTGAGCAGTTGGGGTGTTATGCGACCCCTGATACCTCTAGATACGACTCTGACAGGTGACACGTACGTAAGCTTCCTGTCTTATCACCTGCATCCGTTCATGTCCAATGTGCATTCCGATGGCCTTGGCAATTCCAGCAGCGCAATACGACATCCCACACGTCCAGAATTTCTACAGAGTGGCCCCAGGAACACTTTTCTGAGTTTAAACGGTTCCGCTGCCACCAAACTCCCCAGACATGAACATTATTGAGCATATCTGGGATGCAACGTGATGTTCAGAAGAGATCTCCACCCCTCGTATCCTTACGGATTTACGGACAGCCCTGCAGGATTCATGGTGTCAGTTCCCTCCAGCACTACTTCAGGCATTAGTCGATTCCATGCCACGTCGTGTTGCGGCACATATGCTTGCTCGCTTGGGCGCTACACGACATTAGGCAGCTGTGCCAGTTTCTTTGGCTCTTTAGTATATGTGGCAATGACGACGTACACCACCTCACCAAAAGTATCCGTACGTATATTAGTGGATATTTATATGGGTTGCGTCCACACATCACTTTTATAGCGGTTTCAGCATTCTGGGAACACTTTCAACTAGGTATCTCAACGACTGTGGAGGAATTGCAGCCCATTCTTCTACAAGATCCGAAACCAGAGAAGGTAGTCATAGTAAAAGCTGGGGTCTGGAGGGAAGTAAACGTTCCAGATCGGTTCTGTTCAGGTCGGTATACTGGGCAGGCCAATCCATTTCAGGAACGTTACTGTCCACAGACCATTGTCTCAGCATTCTCATGCTGATGCAGCTATCGTCTCCAAACTCTTTCTCTACTGTAGGCAGTACACAGTGCTGTAAAATGTGTTCAAGTCATTCCGCATTTAGCGGTGTCGCAAGCGCAATAAATGGACAACATCCTAACTAAGAAAAACACCCCCTCGCCATAATGCCGCCTCCTTCATACTTCACTGTTGGCACTATGCATGGCAGCAGATAACTTTCTCCACGCATCCGGCCAAACCAATCGTTCCATCGTCCTGCCACAGGGTGTAGCGCGATTCATCGCCGCAAATCACTCGTTTCCAGTCATCAACTGTCCAGTGGCGTCGCTTAACATTCACTACCTGCTCAACCATTTCACCCATCGCCATTCCCCATGCACAGTCACCGTGCTAGCTGGACTGCCGGTAGCACTTTGAAACTGACCAGTGATTACTTCCGCTGATTTTATGCCATTTTCTACAACCAACTGTCGACAGTTCCTGTCCGTCAGTACATGAGGTCTACCTGATTTTGGTTTAGCTGTACTGTAGGTATTTACAACTCACAATCGCATTACCGACAGTTGACTTGCTGAATTTGTTACTGAGCTTACGTCCACATTCCAAATCACTGAAATTTCCCGACCAACCCACTCTGCCACTTCTCTGCTGACAAACATAATACTCTCCGGCTTCTTTTATGCTGGCGCGTCAGCGTCTCTTGGCAGCTAGTGGTGAATCCTGCATGTGCACGGATACATTTGATCAGATACGTCGAATTCGGCACGGTCGAATTTTGGAAACGTCGTCGACGGGTGGAGTGAAGTTTATCCAGGGTGGCGCCTCCCTCTAGAACGTCAGAGTGGCCTGGTGCGGCTGTGAGGCGGTGCCTCGACGCCACAAGCGGGCTCTGTGGCGCTGCGTGCATTACCGGCACGCAAAAAAGCAGCGCCGACAGCGACGTGGCTGGGCGGCGCGCCGCTGCGCTCAAGGTGAAGCTGCCCGGTCCGGTCTGACATCATCGCTCTCGTTCGGCCCTTCTGTGAGCTAACGGCGAGGCTAACAGACGGCGGCGCAGCCGACGCAACGTGCTGACCCACTCCGTCCGTGTCTCACGTAACGCTTTCGAAGAGCGCAGGCAAACAGGATGGGATCGAGCGAAATATTCGCATATCGTTGGGGTATCGTCTTAAGCAGTTACACCCTTTCGTGCTTTCGCAACACAATACTCTTACATCTGGAAATTAATACTACACAACCTGTCACAGCGATGGCGCGTAATCTAGTTCTAGAATTCATTGTTGACCTTGCACGCATATGCCATACGTAATGCTTGGTTCTCACACAGGCGATACGATATGCGATACGACAAGTCGCATTCCCACAGAAGCCATTCGATAGCAAATGAGAGAGTAAGCGGCAATAGCCGCGTTTGTGGCGCGCTACAGCCAGCCTCATCGCAAGGCAACTCTCAAATACTTCACGAATTTACTCGAGACTGGAAAGATGTATGGTTGTGCCCAAAGTGTTAAAAAAATAATTCCGATATGATGGCTATATTTGGTATGCAGCATCGTATGACCTAAAATGCATCACATGTGAACTACACTTTTTACTGTAAATTTTTCAAAATCAGCGCTATGTTTTACTTAATTTCCAAGTATGACAGTAGCTATGGGTAAAAATCATTTCTCTTTTTTACCGAATAACAAAGATTGCACATCGGAGAACATGCATGGATTCTAAAACAATGGTTTTTAATTTTTTACGTGAGGAAAGTAACTACAGAGACAGATATAGAATTGTTTGATCTACATAAAACAACCTTTTTAGGCACTTCAGATGACTTAAAATTTCCTTCCCTGTGTATCGTAAGATACAGTTGCGTGGAGCGACCAGCAGTCTGTTTTGGGCCGGGCGATATAGCATTGAATCGTATGGGTGGTGTATCACCGGCATCCTAGTGCGAGCCAGTGCGGTCTTTTTAATTACGTTTCCGCGCACCGCCAACGGCTTGCTTCTGAGTCATGAAACGAGTCTCACTGCGTATCGTATCGGATATCGTATGGCCTCACTAAAAATAATAATAATAATAACTGAATAGGATTTTTAATGTAACCCATTCTATCAGATGAAAGGTTGCACTCGTCAATACACTGTACACTGAAGCGCCAAGAAGACTGGTACAGGCATTTGTATTTCAAACACAGAGATATGGAAAGAGACAGAATACGGCCCTGCGTCGGCAACGCATATCTAAGACAACAATTGTCTTCGCAGTTGTTAGTTCAGTTACTGTTGCTACAATGGCTGTTATCAAGAGTTCAGTGAGTTTGAACGTGGTTTTATAATCAGCACATGAGCGGTGGGAAGCAGCAGCGCCGAGGTAGCGATGAAGCTGCGATTTTCCCGTACGACCATTTGACGAGTATACCCTGAATGTCAGGAATCCGTAAAACATCAAATCTCCGAAATCGCTGGGCCCGGAGAAATATCCTGCAAGAACGGTACCAATGACAGCTGAAGAGAAACGTTCAACGAGACAGAAGAGGAACCGTTCCGTAAATTGCTGCAGTTTTCAATTCTGGGCCATCAACAAGTGTCTGCGTGCGAACCATTCAAAGGAACATCATCGATATGGGCATTCGAAGTAAAGGCCCACTCATGTATCCTTGATGACTGCACGATACAAAACTTTACCCCTCTCCTGGATCCAGCAACACCGACATTGGACTGCTGATGATGGAAATATGTTCCAATTGTATCGAGCGGATGGACATGTACGGGTACGGACACAACCTCATGAATCCATGGACCGCCGGCCAGAGTGGCCGAGCGGTTATAGGCGCTACAGTCTGGAACCGCGCGACCGCTACGGTCGCAAGTTCGAATCCTGCCGCGGGCATGGATGTGTGTGATGTCCTTAGGTTAGTTAGGTTTAAGTAGTTCTAAGTTCTAGGGGACTGATGACCTCAGATGATAAGTCCCATAGTGCTCAGATAGTGCTCAGAGCCATTTGAACCATTTGAATCCATGGACCCTGCAGGTCAGTAGGGAACTGTTCAAGCTGATGAAGGCTCTGGAACGGTGATATGGGACCCCCGATATGTTTAATATGACTCAGACAGATGACACGTACGTAAGCATCCTTTCTGATCACCTGTATCCATTCATATCCATTGTGCATTCTGACGGATTTGGGCAAATCCAGCACGTCAATGCGACACCCCACATTTCCAGAATTGCTACTGCGTGGCTCCACGAACACTCTTCTGAGTTTAATCACTTCCGCTGGCCACCAAACTTCCCAGACATGAACATTATTGAGCATATCTGGGCTGCGTTGCAACGTGCTGTTCAGAAGAGTTCACTCCTTCGTACCCTTACAGATTGATGGACAGCCCTGCAAGGTTCGTGGTGTCAGTTCTCTCCAGAAATACTTCAGACATCAGTCGAGACCATGGCGCGTCCTGAAGCGGCACTTCTGCCCGCTCGCGGAGGCCCTGCACGATATTAGGCAGGTGTATCAGTTTCTTTGGCTGTTCAGTGTATTTTCCAACGGCATAAAACCTGCTCTGAACCAGCTAACACATAAAAGGTCAATCAAATGCACACGAGGAGCAGTGCTGATCAGCTGCCCGCCGGGCCCGGTGCCGGCAGCAGTGCCAGCTGAAGAGCGAAGTGCCAGGCCGCAGCCGTCAGCACGCCTCCGCCTCCGCCGCCGCCTCCACGTGCGTCGCTGACCTTCTTCACCGCAGCTGCCGCCCTGAGCCGCCTATTAAATTGCACGGCCGCTTACTCCGGATTAGGCGAGGCCTGCAGCTGCGGATGCGACGCACGTTGAATCCAAGTCATCCGGAGAAGTCAGTCATCCGAGTGGGGTCAGTGCCTGCTCGGTAGAGGCCTGGACCAACGGTGTAGCGTCTAGCATATGTTCGAGCAAACTGCGCTTCTTCGTTTCCCACACACTCCGTCACGCACCCACACAAAATGTAAATCACATCTTTGACCGTCAAATGTGTTCGTATGGTTCTTCAGTGTACATTCACCAGAGTTCCTCGCATGACAAATCACGTACATACCATCTCTTTACAATCGAAACACAGTGTCTCACTTACCTAGTACCCCAACTGTGCACATTCGTAAACTCCATTTCCGTTGCTGCCGTCTTCCTCTAAAACTAGCTGCTCTGCACGCAATAAAATGCCCTGTGGCTTTAAGAACACGCAGAAGCACTTCCATATGTCATCCTTTAACGTTTTCCCAAAAATTAACTTAATTGCCAGTTTTTCCTCTGTGAAGCTCTAAACCAAATGAACCCATCTTCTCCAAGTTGGCTTCTTTCTCTTATCATCTCGCAATCACTCACGTCACTTTCTTCTCCTCTGTCTTCATTAATTTTGTTTTATCACATTCCTAACTGTCCCTTCTTCGACCCTTTCTCTGACGTCTGTTGCTGCTAGCACTCACAGTTTACGTACACCTTGATGTTATTTGCATTTGTTGTCGCATTTTTCATGAAAGAATGTAAACTGCGTTTTTCTTTCTTTTCTGGACTAAGATAATTTCTAACTGTTGTGTTACGTCGTATATTTGATGTAACTCACAACATGCATACCGCAATGCGTGTAACGCAAGTATTTAGAATATCTAGTAACAAATGGATTGAATGAAAAGTATTGGCAGAAGTATTATAATTCAGTCCAGATTTTATACACAGAGTCCTTCGGCTGCTGTGACCGAGCGTTTCTAGGTGCTTCATTCCGGAACCGCGCTGATGCTATGGTCGCAGGTTCGAATCCTGCCTCGGGCATGGATCTGTGTGATGTCCTTAGGTTAGTTAGGTTTAAGTAGTTCTAAGTTCTAGGGGACTGATCACCTCAGATGTTAAGTCCCATAGTGCTCAGAGCCATTTGAATCATTTGACAGACGTCCACCGTATTACGCGTCCTCAGCATAATGACCCCGAGTCTCAAAATTCAAATGGCTCCGAGCACTATGGGACTTGAACTACTTAACTAAACTAAGGACATCACACAGATCCATGCCCGAGGCAGGATTCGAACCTGCGACCGTAGCAGCAGCACGGTTCCGGACTGAAGCGCCTAGAATCGCTCGGCCACACCGGCCGGTACCCCGCGTCTCGATCATCTTCCCCCATACGCGTCGTTCACCGTCAGAACGTCCATCTCTGCCGCTGTCTCGCAAGGGTCGGGCTATGCCATGGATGATGTCTTCTCCTGTGTTGTAGCGCTTGTAATGAGGAGGTTCCTTCATTTCGGCGAACAGGTCGTAATGGCATCAACTCATATTGGGTGAATACGTCGGATGTTCTCCCATCCCCACGCACGGGGTTCACCGTGTAGAATCGTGCATTGTCATGAAGGGTGATGGAATTCAGTACGAGAAGGCGCCATTGCTTTCTTCTCGGTATCGGACATAGGAGACGTCTCAAGAAATGGTAGTAGCAGGCTGCAGTGACCATTTTCCCCTGGAGTAGCACGACGTGATGCAGTATTAACCCGTGGGCATCGTAACCACAAGAACAATCACTTTGGTATCGGCCGATTCACGGCGCACGTTCTGTGGGCGAGGAGAAACAGGGTGTTTCGGTTCGTTGGGCCGATCCTGAAAGATATTCTTGCCATCGCGTAACGCTTACACCCATCCCGCCGCCATTCGCTACCGCAATGCTGCTTCACCACGCGCCTCACACAGTCCATGAAAACATTATTGTGCACTCTCACCACTGCAGTCTTGATCCACCCACGTTTCTTTTGTTTCATAAGCATAATCATGTGGCAAATTAGTTGGCCTCCTGCACTTCCAGACAGTACACAATGCAACTGCTCCAAACACGGCCGTCGCCACTCACTGTACTTCTCCAACTGACCTGCTGTCAGCTACGTATACCACTGGACGTACATCCTTGATGTTGCCACTACTTTTTATCCAATCCTAGTATCTAAGAGAGGGCCTGATGGCTCTGATCTTGCCAGGTTAAATAAATAAATATACAAATAAGAAAATACGGTGCGTGGCGGAGGGTGCCTCGTACCACAACTAGCATCTTCTCTCCCTGTTCCACTCCCAAACAGAACGAGGGAAAAATGACTGCCTATATGCCTCTGTACGAGCCCTAATCTCTCTTATCTTATCTTTGTGGTCTTTCCGCGAAATGTAAGTTGGCGGCAGTAAAATTGTACTGCAGTCAGCCTCAAATGCTGGTTCTCTAAATTTCCTCAGTAGCGATTCACGGAAATAACGCCTCCTTTCTTCTAGAGACTCCCAACCGAGTTCCTGAAGCATTTCCGTAACACTCGCGTGATCAAACTTACCAATAACAAATCTAGCAGCCCGACTCTGAATTGCGTCTATGTCCTCCCTCAATCCGACGTGATAGGGATCTAAAACGCTCGAGCAGTACTCAAGAATAGGTCGTATTAGTGTTTTATAAGCGGTCTCCTCTACAGATGTACCACATCTTCCCAAAATTCTACCAATGAACCGAAGACGACTATCCGCCTTCCCCACAACTGCCATTACATGCTTGTCCCACTTCATAACGCTCTGCAATGTTACGCCCAAATATTTAATCGACGTGACTGTGTCAAGCGCTACACTACTACGTCGAGTACACAGTCATCCGATTCAGTCCACTCCGATAACTTCCATAGATTCTTGTACCTTTCAGGCAACGTTTTGTTATAGTTTCCTTCCTAAAGAAATTTGAAGAAAGGAAAGATGGAATTTAGCATCTCCCGACTTTGAGATCGTCAAAGACGGGGAACTCACTATCTCACATATACAAGCATACAGCAAAGAACACTTAGCCATCCCAGCATTCGACTGGAGTTACGTAAGCCTCAGATAACCTAAATCAAGATGGCCTCATGCCGATTAGCGATTTCGTTGCTTTCGTACACGAATCCAGCGACTTAAAAACTGCTCCACAAATATGAGAAGTATTGCATTGCTGAGTATTCCAGGTCATTCTCGACAGACTAACTCTAGTCGAAAAGTCAGGAATCGGAGGCATACTGAACAAGACACTACCGTAATTTCTAAAATGCATAAATTATTTGCCGTTATTATCATCGTACTGACGGTTGGTTTGAAGCAGTTCTGAACATCTTGTCGCTCGCTGGTTATTTTCTTTACTTCACCGTAACTGCTGCATTCTGCGCCAACGGTATCTATGCCAGCTACTTCTATTCCTTTTCCCCACCAATTCTTCAACAACTGTTTTTAGCAACAACTACTGCGTCTTACATAAGTGCCTAACCAGTCTCTCTCTCCGATCCATGATGTTCTTTATTGTTGTAAGGTGTCTTCATTCCTTACCCTATTAATCCATCTGATCTTCAACTGTCTCCTGTAACAACACAAATCAAAGGTTTCTAATCGTTTCATTGCTGTCAGTCTCACTGTACATTTGCGCCAATACAGAACTGTACTCCAAACGTAGCTTTTTGTGAATCTTTACCCTGTCTCGAAGTTTACTGTTTGGATGTTAGCCGCTGTTCACTGTTTATTTTTACAGGAAGTCCTCTTACTCTCTACGTTCTTTGCTGAAACGTCTTTCTTACATCTTTTATTCTCTTATCGAGATACCGACATTGACCCTTTTTCTAAAGAATCTAACGTGCAAGTTTAAAACTTAACCATTCAGCACGTCCACCTGTTGTGCGTATTAACAATTTATTTTCTTTTTGATAGTGCGCACGTTACAGGAGACAAGTAGCACACTTCCCGTTTAGAGCTGTTTTTCTTCGGTGACTATTGTTGTGACATTAAGTACTGTATCGTGACCCTTTTTCTCAAGAATCTAACGTGCAAGTTTAAAATTTAGCCGTTCAGCATGTCCACCTATTGTGCCCGCTAGTAAATTTATTTTCTGTTTGTTAGTGTGCTCATTACAGCAGACAGCTAGCACACGTTCTGTTTCGATCTGTTCGTTTTCGGTGACTACGGCTGTGTCATCAAAAATCGTATCGCACCGATTTTCTGAGCACGAAAGTCACCCCCCCCCCCCCCCCCCCGTCCTTTACTTGCACCACTCCCTGTTTAATCCACATATTAGACGTCATTGGCGACAATAATAGCTCTGGGTTACATATTCCGTGATTTTGGTCCTCCTTACCATTCACTTACTGCTGGCTATTCCAGTCTGTTTGACGTAAGCATGATGGATTATCCTTCTGTCGAAACTTTGCGCTCTATCGGGACAAACCGCGTATAGTCGAGGACTGTGTTGTTCATTTTGTCCTCTTGCAAAGTTTCTTAGGTAATCTACACCAGCTACTCTACATCTACACTCCACAGGCCACCTTTTGGTGTGTGGCAGATGGTAGCTTACATTGTGTACAATATCACTTGCCCCTTTTCCTATTCCAGCTGTGAATGATCCACTGCAAAAACGATTGCTGGTAAGCCTTTGTGTATGCTAGAATCTCTCTAATTTGACGTATTTTCTTTTCGAGCGATGTCCGAAGAATGAAGCAATATATTGGTTGACTCTTCCAGCAACGTACGCTCTCGGAATTTTCACAACGCCGTCTCGTAGCGCGTGTCACTGCAGTTGGCTGACCATTGCCGTGACGAAATGCACGTCTCTTCTTTGGATCTTTTCTGTTTGCTCTGTAAGTCCTACTGGATACGATTCGTAGACTGATGAGCAATGTTTAAGCTACTTTTTTCCTCCGTGAACCATACTTCCTGAGTATTCTTCCAATGAATCTCAGTGTGACACTTGTGTTACCTGTCATTAGTTTTTGTGTTCGTTCCATTTTAAACTGCACCGTACTCATACTCACAGGTATTTAAAGGATGTGACTTTTCCAGTGCTTGTTTGGAAGTGTAATCATATAATATATGGGCTTCCTGCCTATTTGTGCAGGTGCTTTAAATTTTTTTTGTGTTGAGGATCCACTGCCAATTCCTACACCAAACGTCGATCCTCTGCAGCCTTGCTTTTTGCTACACTTTTCTAGCGTTGCTACTTCTCTGGATGCAACAGCATTATAAGCGAAAGTCTTTTTGAAATTAAAATGTCACCGTTATCCAAAAGTATATATTAGCTCTTCAATCCCCTCACAAAGCTGGTCTGATATTGCGTACTTTTGTATTTTGTTCATTAGGTGACAGTGCGGAACTGTATTGAACCGCTTTGGAAGTCAAAGAACACGGCATCAATCTGGGTACCGATCTCAACTAAACTATGGGTCTCGTGGATGAACAGAGCGATCTGGATGTCACACGATCGTTGTTGATCCCTACAGAGTTAGTTTTCGGTTTCCAGAAGTGCTATGTTACGGGTGTGTATAATGTTTCCCAGAATTCTACAAAATACTGACGTCATTATGATCAACAGTCTACATCTAAAGCTCACAACCAAAATTAAACCTGAATATTTTGTTCGTTTCTGCTTTTTAAATGTGTTACAGTTACATCAGTCTACTGTTTGACGCAATATAGATAAGCGGAAACCATTGTTGCAGTGAGGCATAGAGTGCGTGTACCGCACTGGGCGGGACTCTTCCCTTGTTAGGAACGTGTGGTGTCCCCGTGGATTCCCACGCCGCTCATCGTGAAGAGATGGACTTGACTCAGTGCTGACTGATGCCGTAGTGGGAGCTGAGCACCGGTCGCTTGTTCCAGGAAGCTGGAGGTTGATTCACTCTGCCGGTCGTGAGACCGCTAAGAGGAGCAGCCGGCGGCGAACTTAAAAGTTTGCTAGTCAACAAATTCCTGAGTAATTACCAAAATATGGGGCAACCAGCCTACACAGACAGATATGATGACGGAGCATATATTCCGAAATCGATCATGTATGAATAATGAACATCAATAAAGTGCAACCTAAGTAAGTCAGGGATCTTTTATCTGATTTTTGATATTTCCTTCGGTTCATTCACAAATAGAGCGTGAAAAGAGAAATGGTGGCAATGCCTCTGAGCAAGTTCTTATTTATCTTCGTGATAGCTACGGAAGCAGGAATTGAGAGATAACAGGATATTTCTACTTTCTTGGTTTTGAGAATATTCTAAGGTCGTTTTCAAGAGCTAATAGTTCACATATTTCGGGACATCTGTAAGAAACTCCAGCAGAGCAAACAAACCTATTGTTATCATTTGCACTGGTTCTCTTTGTGCACGATCGTAATCCCCTGTTATTTAGAGCAGACGTAGATACTGAGGGTCGAAGTACCAATCTTATTTCAGTTTTTCGTAACTATAGTAAATCATTTCAGAATACCGTTACGATTTTTTTTTAAGAAGGTCACGATCGATTTTCTCTGATACGCGTCCAATGAGTTAGTGCTTCGTCTGTAATTACCGCGCTGGATTTAAACACGAAACAATAGCCTCCTTTTCCAGCTAGAATTCACCGGCTACAGCCCACCTACTTTATATGTACAGGCTCTCTACGCCACTGTCGGAGACAAACTGCAGTCGTGCAATGAGCTACCGCACAAGTAAGACGTTTGTCTGTGTTTTTTAATATGCAGAGCTTCACATTTACTTATTAAAATTCCATTTATTTAACTAAAGGTGTTGTTAATTTAGTATTTGACAGTTTCAGTCAACCTTTACAAGTCTTTAACAGATCATAAAGTTCCACACAACACTCTAACTTGAGTACTGTCACCTTACTGCCGTCACAAATTCGTTTATGACGTCAAAGGAGCATGCCGTGTATTATACAGTGAAGGCTTTCATGAGCGCATGTCATAGATGCTGATGAGTCTTTTGGGTTGTATGGCCGTGGTCGAATAAACTTTTCGGTTCCTGGCGTGTCAGAGGTACACAAGACACCTTCGGCGGTGCTAAGTGGGCGTGGTCGAATTTACATGTGATCAGCAAGGATAATCTTTGTCAAAGATAAAACTACATTGGAGCTACCAAAAAAATGTGTGTGAAGTCCTAAGGGACCAAACTGTTTAGGTCATCGGTCCCTAGACTTAACACTATTTAAGCTAACTAAAAATAGCTTATGATAAGAGCAACACACACTCCCATGCCCGAGGGAGGATTAGAACCTCCAGCGGGAGGGTCTGGGAACTACCAAAAGAAACGCAAACACATGTTGAAAGAACGCAAAACTCTTTGTCGACTAGGGAAAACAGAAATATCAGCTGTAGCAGAGCATGCACTTCAGTCAGGAAATCATGAAGTGACGTTTAACGAAGCCAAAATTTTACGTACTATGACAGACAGTTCGGCTGCATATTTATGATGAAAACTTTTACTGTAGGTGTGGTCCTATTTGGTTTGCATTGCACTGCGCCAATGCCGTACTAAGCACATCGCGCAGTGTTTTTAAAGTTTGGACAAGGGACATTTGCCTGCTGGGATATTTTGTGCGCGGTGTCCCATGTACCCGTCGCTACCAAATATCAGCGAATGCGAAGAAGCATAAGCGAAGGTGAAAGGCGTCATTGGGAAATAATAATGAAAAAAAAAGAAAAACACTGCACACAAGACTCCTTGGCTTCATATCATAGATACTAATTGCTGTACCAAGCCCTTTACGAAATGCAAAAATTTATTATGACCGACTATTATCCACGACTGTACAGAGAAGCAATCGAAATATTTCTGTAAGCCTGTGACAATTTTAAAAGAAAAGACCAAGCCAGGAACTCAGTGATATATATTTACAGTGGCTCTGAAGAATCGATAAATAAGTTTTTATCCTTTACAGGCGACAATCGATGGTTAACTTTGATCTCTGACGAAGATTATCTTTACTGATCACGTGTAAACCTGACGACTCCCATTTTCCACAGTAGTTAGCAGCGCTCCCACGTCAGACTCGTCAGTCGGCAAAACTCAGCGCTGCCAGGAGCACATCCGAAGATGTCCAGCGCAGCTCTGGACGATATATCAGAAACCGAAAAGTTTCTTCGACCACGGCCATACAACCCGGAAGACTCATCATCAACCATGCCTTGTATGATGTTCGATTAATGTATCCATTTTGTTTGTCGATTGAGTTTCCTATTTTCTCACACCGTTAAGAATTCTAAGCAAGAAACTGAATACGCAGTTACGGTACTTCTTCAAGCTGGCGTAACAATACTGCCCTTATGAAGCAAGTGGCTCCAGGAATATTTCTAGAAAAGGAAGTGAGTTTCTTACTCATCTTTCTCCTTCGTCACTTCCTCAGTGACGAGTATGCGTGACTTGCAACGTTCTCGTAGAAGCGCACACTTTGTATTGCGAAACTTGTTCAGACGAGTGCCTTAAACGTGCTGTTTTTGCTGTATCCGGGAGACACTCTGAGTCAGAGGTGGCCATGTCTTGACAGGCAACAGCTAGAATGATTGTGGTGTACAGTTTCCTACAATCCTACGTGTCACTGTTTGCCTTCTCACCGTGCAATAACGCCCACGGAGCGGACGAGAGAAGAGATAATATGAATCAAATTACAACGAATAGTTTACTCATTCCGTCAACACAAACCTTATACATAGTTCCGCCTGTTAGTTGAGGTCTACGATGGGCAGCCCTTGACGACATACGACTGTCAAAACAAAATAACGGTTCGGCCTTCGTTTATATTGTCCTCGACAGAGAAACTGACTGAATTGCAACACAACATGATTGTAACTGATTGCTGTCTCTACTGGCGCGCTTCAGATCAGGTACGTCGAAAATGTGTAGTGGCAAGGCTCCCCAGACCCGGAGGCAAGGGGGGCCGCGATTCCGTTCCCTACCTCTCAGGGAGAGGACAAAATGTAGTGTAGTAAGGTGTTTTTCTTTCAATAAAATGATTTAAAAATAGTTATTTCGCTGGTTTATGGCAAAGCCGGAAATTGAACCTTTTTATGACTACTTACAAGTCGCCATTCACTACGGTCGCAGGTTAGAATCCTGCCTCTGGCATGGATGTGTGTGATGTTCTTAGGTTAGTTAGGTTTAAGTAGTTATAAGTTCTAGGGGACTGATGACCTCAGATGTTGAGTCCCATAGTGCTCAGAGACATTTGAACCAAGTCGCCATTCGTCTTCCAAAATATTAAATATACTCAATATCTCCAGGCAGAGTCCTCTCCGCCCCCCCGCCCCCCCTCCCTGTAAGCTACCGTATTGACGCCCTTGTGTAGTGAAAAGGAAATGGACTCACATTGGGCAAGAGTGATATACAGATCCGCGTCTGCTCATCTGGATTTAAGATTTCCACGGTTTCCACAATTCTTTAAAACTTAATTACGGTATGATTCTCTTAAAAAGCTGCGCCCTCTTTCTTCCCCGGTGCTTATACAGTCTCAGCTTGTACTTCACCTGTGTTAACGTCGTTCTTATTGACTAAATGTTACACCTTAATATTCTTTTTCTCACTTCCGATTCCATACACCTTGTCCGTTCTTTTAAGGCATTTTCCTTGACAAACTGTCGTAGGGAGTATATGAAAAGCCTCAACTTGCCTTGAAGATTCAATAGCCCCGATGAGTGTAAAGCAGAGAAGGTTTGTTGGCTATGATTTGCATTTCGCTGGAACAAAAATGTATGTCCAGGTACTTCACGTTTATTTGAAAACCTGAGGTGTTTACACAATTAACTTAAGTTTGGTCGTGAAACCGATTTTGCATTACTACCTGTGATACTGCTGACAATATACTCCATCATCCAGTTCTGTTCACTGAAGATTTAAAACTAAATGTCATATTTGTTGAAGGCAGGAACCGTGACTATACTGGGTCTATGAAAATTTCACAAAAATTAAAAATTTATTGACACTCACTAGTTTCAGCGTTCAAGTCATCGTCTAGAGGTAACTCAAACGTGAGAAACTTATACCGAATCTCTACAAGTGTAAAGCAACTTGCAACGTCAAAAAATATTAAAATTTATAAGGAAGCATAAAACAAATGTCAGGCAATGCCCTCTAAGAGCGCAGAAGATGGAAGCCCCACTTTCTTTATTATTATAACATGCCTCGAAAAAGGATGTATTTTATCATACCCGTATTATTTGTAGATTTCATAATGAGAAAAGCTATGGACGGCTCCAACATGCGAACGCATTTGAATGAGCAGACTAGGCGTTCGGATCTGAGTTTTGCTAATGACAACGTTTTCTGGCAGAAAGACAATGAAGTTTACAAGTAGTGACTTCCAAGTTGGATGGAATGGCCAGTACTGTACGGCTAAAAATAAACAGTGATAATACAAAGACAATGTACATAAAATGTGGAAATGTATCTACTGAATTTTTAATGTGAAGGCAGTACAAGATGTTGACCGATTTTCATAACTCGGAGTCTTTTCAATAATAACGGAGACACGGATACAGCCATGATCAACAGAACGGAGAAAGATTCTGCTATCTTCCAACGAATGCGACCCATAAGGCAATTACACTCTACTGACATTTCTGCACTCTCTGCTTATTCAGTTTGACAGATGTATGCATCAACGGACGCGTCAGCTCACTCATACAAACAACGCCAAGATGTGAACGCAACGGTAGATGAGAGCAAATTGTATGCACTGTAGTTGTGGTAATTTACTTACGTGTACATTAGCGGACGCGTGCGCCAGGACACAGTTTCTATGTTGACCATGTAGCCACAGATTCAATTCATGCAGACTTCTTTACCGTCTATCGACGTTCCTGCCACTCAGCTGCATACACAGCGACGCGGTCCACCGGTTTTAAAAAGGACGGAGCGAGAGATGTAGACCAGTCTTTCGGCTCTGAAGATGGTGGAAAGGTAAAAGGGCGAAATTTAAACAAAGGAACTGCAGTTAGGAAGTCAGGCACGGAATTCGAAGCACAGCTTTCTTAATTACTAGAACACGCTAATTGTTGTCCCAAATAATTCAGTTCGCTTCGTGTACGTCGACTTTACGAATTACTCCTGAAATATGCAGCAATCTGAGCAATATCCTCTGAATAAAGGCTACCCTAGGAACAATAAAGCTGTGATTGGATTCAGCCGCGAGTAAATGCAGGTCATTGGTGTTGAAGTGTTCCCTGAAAGCCTGTAACGCCGTCAGTGCTGCTGCGCCTTCCTGGATGCTGTTAGTTGCTGGAGGCAGCTGGCTCAAGGGATTCCCAAGGGCTCCCCCTACTGGCGTGACGGCGCCCTTGACGCCAGGGCGGCGAGCTATTTCAGTGCGATATCTGCCAGACGCTCAGGGACCCCTCTCGCTTTGTAGCGCCGTATGCATCTACTACCATACTAATGGAGTCTCTAGGGTGTCTCCAGTCCTCCTCATATGGATAGAGGAGATCCTATGCTCAGCTAAAAACTGACTGCGTGCGCAAACTATGTTACACTTGAGCATTATGTTCGATGTCAACAGTACAAAAGTCGTCATGACTATTGCAACTCAACAGCAAATGACTTGGTACTGATAGCTGGAACTGTGACACTCGACTTAACAATGTGTTTATGCTCGCATGCTTACAAGCAGATCAACAAATCCAGTCTTGGAGTCCATCAGGTGGACTCTCTCTCTTATTGACTCACTGATATAAACCGAAACATTTAGCATCTCCTAGCGAAGAAAAAATATTCTCTTGATGACTCAGCTCCGTGTATACTTTGTTGTGGTCTGGCGTGGCACTGTGATGGTAACTCTACGGCTACAGTTGCGGGTTCAGTCCACACTGCGTCCCAAAATTTTCCTATAATTTGACGTGGTTATCACTAAGATGCATTGTAGTTCAGATTCCGGATTACCAAGTAGATTTCTTTAAAAGTGGCTAGGTGAACAGGTATTTGTGTCTGAAAACCATTGCTGATAAGTCACTGTAGTATTCGAAGCAATTTCCGTGTAGATGGAAACTTTAGTTATAGGTGTCCGTGTGAAAGCTAATTCCATGTCTGCGACCTTCTTAAGTAAAGCATGAATCATTCCTGCCACTGTTTCTCTGCTCCCGTAATCGACAGGCTGCTTTAAAATCAAATGGCTCTGAGCACTATGGGACTTAACTTCTGAGGTCATCAGTCCCTTAGAACTTAGAACTACTTAAACCTAACTAACCTAAGGACATCACACACATCCATGCCCGAGGCAGGACTGGAACCTGCGACCGTAGCGGTCGCACGGTTCCAGACTGTAGGGCCTAGAACCGCTCGGCCACCCTGGCCGGCAGGCTGCTTTACTCTGAGAAATGTGACATATTGATCATATTGCCTTCCATTCAAAAGCGTTGTGGCTCCGTCCCCTCTAATTTAGATGATGCCTTTTCTTTCTAAAGCATATAACATTACTATCACGATGATTCATTAGCGACCACGACTAATTCAAGCTTCTCTAACCACCTCTGTATCTGATCGCCTTCTTGTCGACGGGAAATTACATTTTCATTGTTCCTTTACTGCTTGGCATTGCAAAGCTGAGTTTGCTGACTTAAAGTCTTTCGTACTCCGAAAAAATGCCGAAAGGGACGGGGATCAAGAATCTCGTTTTGTACAGATAATCTCTAATAATCATCAGACTGAAGAATGTGTGTGTGCGTGCTTGAATGCGTGTGAGAGAGGGAGAGGATTTAAGGGGAGGGGGGGGGGGGGGAGGAGACGAGACGAGACGAGACGATCTGCCAGTAGCGAGATCTTCGATGCCAGTATTAAACTGTTGCAATACAGTCGCAGCTAAAAGGTTTGTGTATTCACTAAACCCACGAAAACAGTTTATACCTGACAGCTATCCTAAAAAAAGGACAGATGAAATGATATGCAATAACGTAGCCAGGATTTGGTCAAAGGAGGATTCGATTTGAGGAACTTAAAAAGACTAATGGTTTCCATTTACTTTAAAATTTCCATAAACAACGGTAAACCATTTTATTCGACAATGATCTCGGAGTTTTCACCTTTTTGGGCTATAACCTCGTTACTTAGGAGTGTTGTAGTTTGGCAAAGCACTAAGAAGCAGTCATGCTCCAATCTCCCTTCACCCTCCAAGGTCTTTTTACACTCTTCTTCTTCCAGTCTAGATTTGAGCTGAGGAAATGATCAGGACCGGACGAGCGGTAATTTTTTGGGACACCGTGATTATTACCGACTGGGATTTTTGGAATAAAGAGATGTCTGTTGGACAGAGCAGGTAGAAAAAAGTTTGGTGGCGGAAACTCAAAGGATCCGGAATTACTCGATCTTACAGTTTGTCACTTCATTTATGTATGTATCTCTTACTTCCTGCAATGCAAGAAAGGTCATTTTTCCGCATTAAATAATGCCCTAGCAGAGAAATGCATAAGCTTAAATAAGGAGAATTTGGGTAATTATTGTTTATTTATCATATGGCTTTTATTGCCGGGAGTCTCCGAAGAGATGCGCGGCTCGCCTTTGATCCAGCTCCTTTCATTTAAGTACAGTTGCTGTATCTTTAAGTAATTGGATTCTTTCATGAAAAAAAGGCATTCAGAAGGAACTGGATGTTGCCTGTAGTAAGGGACCGACCCCACAATTTGCCTAAATTGGAAACGGGAAGCCGCAGAAAACTATTTTCAAAGTTACTGGCGGACGGATTCAAGCCACCTCGCCTTGCGAATCAAGAGACGGTCAGCTCAGCGTCCCAACACGAGGTCGGTTGGGAATTTGCAAAAACTGGTTGTTGTACATTGTTTTAAAATAAATTAAATGCATCACAACAAAAGAATGAATCCAGACATTGCATATTTTCCCTTCAATTGACCATTTTTAGTCATTTGATAGTGCATGAATACATGCATACTTTAAGATTTAATTGTGCATGAAATTGCTCGCTTCAGTTACTGCAGTATTACAACAGCGTAAATAGATTTTGGAGGAAAGGGGGAGGGAGGATGCAGTATTCAGTCGGCGTGGACGAGTCCAAGCAGCCAGCTGCGCAATATGTTTTAGACATGAACGAACTATAGAATGTGCTGTGATCCCGTACCCCTTCGTCTCTCCATGAACCCCCTTCATCGTTCCGTATCCGAACTGGTTTTCATAACAGAGTACCGCGCAGGTGTGACCAGGTTGGGGGATATTTGCACATGGGCTACTAATGACAGAATATCGAGCAATGTTTCGGAAAAAAATGCAACCATCGCCGTTTAGGTGACATTTTTGTTGATAAACGCTATTTTTTGGCGACGCAGACAAATCCAGCGTATTTGTACGCAGTGATTTTAACTTAGTTTATTTGTAATGGTATTTACCGCTCCACTGCCTTGTGAAATACTGAAATATTGCAACGCCAAAGTTCTACCAGCCTCCAAACAGAGAATCCAGAATTAAACTGCTATAGATAGGTAATTTAGGCTATTAGGTAGTAGTGCGTAGATATTCTTTACTATTTAAAGCTAATGGGTGAATCAGAATCGACTTTCTACTTCTTTCTCGTTACCAACCTATCCATAATTAGAAACTACACAGCAGCACACACCACAAAAACACTAAACGATAGCGTTTACATTAAATTCAACAGCAAGTAAGAACTGAACTGATTAACAAAACAATAACTGAGCTCAAACAAGGAAAACAATTGGTCTTGGCTGAAATAGGGGTGGGCTAGAGCCGATAGTACTATGGATGTATAGATTCTTTAAATCTTTCGTTGGCCTTGCTACCTATCGGTAGTGTGTCGCCCTTTCTCGTCGTGTGATTGAAAATCAAAACATCTTTCAGTTTCACTACACGGCAACTAGGTGGTGTGTAATTCAGTTTAGGTGATAGGGGGAGGGGGGCGTTCGGGCCTCTTCCCCCTCCCCCCCCCCCCCGCTCCCCCCTCCCCCCGCCCTTTGGCTCCGACCTTGTGATATAAACATAGACATTCAAAAAGGTAGCTACCGGTATTCCAAAACACCATAAAAACCTCAACCTGGAATAGAGACAGCATAGGCCTACTTCTCTAAATATAAAGTGAACTTTATAACATTGTGGCTGACTTCAATGTGTATACACGAATGGACTGGTCATCCTGCTGAAGTTAACAGCCACGCATCAAAAAGTGATTTCCTTTAAGCTGCTGTGACAAAACCACTTCCTCGAATATCACTGATCGAAATTAGTATTGGCACAGTTGGACAGTGATTTTCTCTGACGTCAGTAATACGCTACCTCTCCTAGAGTTACACCTACGACTACACTCATGAAGCTGAGGTACCGACTTTCTGTTACAGCACCCATCGTTACGGCAGTCTCAATGATTGGTAGAGAACTATATACTCTAATGAATAAATAATTATATTGGCTGATGATATTCTAGTCTGATCTTTTTACAAAGTCGGTCACAACAATATCGCATCTCCATGGGCGTTCCGAGATCTAGTATTCGTGCCGAGAGCAGGATGATTAATCGGGTGCTGGTTGTTTTAGCTGGCTACTCTTAGCGCAGACGCTCTGTTTGTGGCGCTGGTTACAAGGACGCCCAGAGATCTGAGTGCCTCCGGAATCGTTTATATCTGCGCAACTGCACGCGAGGCCCTCTGGAACCGGTCGCTGACGTAGCAAAACATGCAACGTTCTTGTCGGCATCCGACGTCTCGGAGGAGTAATACGCGTTCCATGCATTCACTGCCGGCGCACATGTTATTGTGTGTCAGCCCTTCAGATAATTCCTTAACAACGTTGATTGATGTAAGCTGCTTAGGCAGGAAAAAGTTTTAGCTATAGTTGAGTTGGAAATAACATTTCACACAGGAAAAATAGATTAATTATGTATTCAGATGACGAGAAGGAAATGAAAGTGTCAGTGTGCTTGGAAGAGCTGCTCGGTAATTACTAGATGGTTCTGTTCTTTCAGCATATACGTATCACGCAACAGCATAGAGGACTCCATAAGTTATTTACTATAGATTCGTAAAACTGGAACACTGATATGAAAAGTACATGTTATATCAAGTGCTGGACAAGGAATTAAAAGAAATATTTACTAGTATAGCTGCAAAAGAGCAATAATTCTGTCGTCATCTCCCGCATGCTATCACAATAGTTCTGCTGCTGCACAACGAAAAGGCTGCTATTAAATCGTAAGATGTTTCATTTTGTCACTACAAAGTACACAGAGGAAAGAGAAAAACCTAGCTATGTTTCATTGTGATTAAGATACTAGTCTCCATTCTGTAGGAACAAGAGCCGGCCAGTGTGGCCGAGCGGTTCTAGGCGCTTCAGTCTGGAACCGCGCGACCGCTACGGTCGCAGGTTCGAATCCTGCCTCGGGCATGGTTGTGTGTGATGTCCTTAGGTTAGTAAGGTTTAAGTAGTTCTAAGTTCTAGGGGACTTATGACCTCAGAAGTTAAGTCCCTTAGTGCTTAGATCCATTTGAACCATTTTGTAGGGACAAGATTAAAAACGCTCACCGAGCATCCTGATTTAAGTTACCTACAACTTCGCTAACCACGCTTCGCAATCACTGGGACAGTTCTTTGAAGTGTTGCATCTCTGTCAAATTGATTTGACACCCCGTATCTAATAAACTCGACGTGAACAGGAGGTTTAACTTCCTTTCTCCTTTTCTTACGAAGTACGAGTAGACAGATAAAGGTGGCAGCGGAGCTGTGCTCACCTGTAACCGATAATTATTATATTTAGTCTCTAGGCGAAGTTCGCCTCTAGGAAAAATGCCACTTTCTATGAAGAGATACGGACTCCGCCATCGTCGTCGCTATACTGCACTCGCCTTGTCGGTATCTAAGTTTCGGATTTTATCTGGAAAAGGAAACTTACCTATGGTTCAGATTTGATCTTGGTGTGCATGAAGGCAATATCCGAGTAACTTGTTCGACTGATTTAAATGGTCGCTTAAATCCAGCTATACACACGGCAAATCAAACTTCAGCGTAGAACACATATAATAAATAGTCAGCCCGACTCTGCAAAAACTGGCGTCCATCTCTCAAGTACTGAAGCAGAGATACTTATCACGTTACTAAGGAACCATTTGTCGTGGTATGTTCATGCGTGACTGTTTCTCGCCCTTGAACTGAAACCTTATGCTGTGACATGTTTCGGGTAATTCGATGATCTCATTGACAGTGGATTAGCAGTTTACTCCGGACGGGTTCTTGTTCCTTCCGGATTTGATGCCGCGAATATGTGAAAGGCGATTTATAACCCAGTAAACAATTAAATAATCATTTAAGTAAAAACGCTTTTAATGAACAACATGTTTTTAAAACGGACTAAAAGTGGTTGATTGCAACAACGGCTTAGCTCCTGTACACAGCCACACGGAAAATAACTCTCGGAAATGTTTTGAGTAGTGGAACGAACGAATTCAGACACTGTGGGCTTAAATTTACACAAATTACCAGCATCAGCCCCTTCTGTTCAGTGATAGACCTCGTACAGATTTACAAGCGAGGTAAGGACACAAATTGAAGTTGAAGTAGCAAACAGTCACATACCAACAGGTCACGACAAATAATTACTTAGTAATACGAGCAGTCTTTTTTTTTAACACGTTTTTGTTAAGTCGCTCTCTTGTGTGTTTGCTCGGTACAAATTTTGGAGTTAATTTTAAACTAACTTCCGCACGAACTAGATACTTGAAACTTTCAACATATCTCAGAACTGGATGACAACGCAATATTAACTCTCTTTCTTGTCTGGTGTGTGGCGGAGGGTACTTTGCTTACCACTATCATTCCCCTATGAGCTAGAGACGTGAAACTTTCAACATAGCTCATAACTCCGAAACAGAGCAATATAAACCCACTTTCACGTCTGGTGTGTCCCGGACGATACTTTGTGTATCATTGGCATTTCTCTCTGTTCCTGGTACACTTGCAGATGTTTCGTGGTCTATGAATGGTTGCTGGTAGGTTCCCGTGTGAACTCGATTCTCTCTGATTTTTGCCTTCGAAGTCTTTTCGTGAGATAATCATAGGAGAAATCAATGTATTGTTGACTCAGTTGAAGAGAAATTGAAATAATCCTTGCATTTACAACATTTGTTTGATGTAATCTTATCAAAATGTTTTAAACAGACTGAAAAATGTGATACACACAAAAGATTAAAAATCAGAAAAGAATTATTTAAATAAATAATTTATTCCAACACATTTTCAAGCGGGCTACAAAGTATGAAGTAATTTCTCCTAGCTCCATACAGATTCCTAACCTCTTAAAGACAGTCCTTAAAATTTGTGTTTGTGAATTTTTAATAGCTTAAAATACTCGTAGAATTTAAAACGTAAATGTGAGGCAACACATAATAGTAAGATGGTGAACTATTCGTGCATCATTTTTGTACTGCGTGCGCCACACATTTCTCTTCTTTAATTCTACATTCAGAAGCACAACCTTTCAGGAGTATCTCTATGTGGCTAAGAAACTCTAAAGGGCTAGGAGATATTATTTTACACTTCTTAGTCCGTTTTAAGAACGTGTTGTATTAAAAAGGTTTTGATTTAAGTAATAATTTAATTGTTTAATGAGTTATAAATGGTCTTTTACATACCCGCGGCAGCAAATACCGAATGCACGATTTAGCAGGAATCAGGTTTGATCACTTTAACCGTATACGTCACGGTGGTGCTGGCAAGGACGTCCTGATCATTTCCATAAGGTCATATGCCATTTGATGGCCTGGTTCCGGTGCTACCTCACTAACAAAATAGTCAGAGTAAAGAAAAAATTAAAAGAAACTTGTTTCTAGATGTGAACGTGGCGCAGAGGGCGGCTGTCTATAAATAAGCGTGACTAAGAGGCGCTACCGCAGAAGAAAACGACACGGCGGCTAGTGCTGGCTTTGCCTGCAGCCACGAGGCACGTCCAACAGCTGGCTGCCGCCAACTCTATCGAGACGTCTCAATGGAGGCTACAGCGCCCGCTGCGCGACCGTTAAAGCAGAACACTTCTCAAATATTTGACGCTCCACCGCTCACAGGAGTACCATCCGGGGCAAATATTTGAGGGCGGCCCTTCGTAGGCACCTTTTAAAAGCGAGAAGAATAAACGAAAAGAAATGGCCGCTTTCATTCCCTCCGAGTGGTGTGAAACGCTTGGACGACCAAACTCTAAACAGCTGATTAACGCGCAGTCACATCAATACTGTGGAAGTCTGTATTTTACCACCTAGTAAGGCTTTCGGTCAGCTGGTGCCTCATTCATGGCCTGGAACAAAAACTACCATACAATATCCGTGTTCTTCCTGAACCCAAATATCTACGCCAAGAAGGAAAGGAAGGAAGCACACTGCATTTCAGATTATTTATAATGTTTAACTGCTATACATTTAACATTTTCACGTCTTACTCACAGGCGTCGGATAGAATCTACTGTCACGAAGAGCTTATAACACATCATGGTAACTGAAGGAAACTTCAGAAGCCAAACTCGCTAAAGAAAGCAGTTTACTGTATGACCGATCTCGACAGAGCTGTTCTGTTATCATTGGATCTTATGCTTTTGAATTTTTACAACATATTATCCAACAATGTTACAAGTCTCTCCACATTGCATTTGTGTACCACACTACCATGCAGATTGCTACACATCGGTATCTCAAATGTAAAAGTATTATGTACAAACATAAATTAAATTATATTGCGTTATGGTTTTACACCACTTCTCTGTCAGTTGCCACCTGGTAGAGAACATGAACACTTGCAATCGGTGTAATGTAGTTATGTTTATCTCGGTACATAATACTTTTACATTTGTCATGCCGATGTGTGGAGATATTCATCTTAATGAGGTGTACATATACAGTGTGAAGCGACTTATGACACTCACTGATATGCTGGCAAAATTCATCTACATCTACATCTACATTTATACTCCGCAAGCCACCCAACGGTGTGTGGCGGAGGGCACTTTACATGCCACTGTCATTACCTCCCTTTCCTGTTCCAATCGCGTATGGTTCGCGGGAACAACGACTGTCTGAAAGCCTCCGTGCGCGCACGAATCTCTCTAATTTTACATTCGTGATCTCCTCGGGAGGTATAAGTAAGGGGAAGCAATATATTCGATACCTCATCCAGAAACGCACCCTCTCGAAACCTGGACAGCAAGCTACACCGTGACGCAGAGCGCCTCTCTTGCAGAGTCTGCCACTTGAGTTTGTTAAACATCTCCGTAACGCTATCACGGTTTCCAAATATCCCGGTGACGAAACGCGCCGCTCTTCTTTGGATATTCTCTATCTCTTCTGTCAACCCGATCTGGTACGGATCCCACACTGATGAGCAATACTCAAGTATAGGTCGAACGAGTGTTTTGTAAGCCACCTCCTTTGTTGATGGACTACATTTTCTAAGGACTCTCCCAATGAATCTCAACCTGGTACCCGCCTTACCAACAATTAATTTTATATGATCATTCCACTTCAAATCGTTCCGCACACATACTCCCAGATATTTTACAGAAGTAACTGCTACCTTTGTTTGTTCCGCTATCATATAATCATACAATAAAGGATCCTTTTTTCTATGTATTCGCAATACATTACATTTGTCTATGTTAAGGGTCAGTTTCCACTCCCTGCACCAAGTGCCTATTAGCTGCAAAGCATAAGACTCGATTATGACAGCATAGCTCTGTCGAGACCAGTCGTAAAATGCTTTTTAGCGATCTTGGCTTGTAGGTTTTCTTCAGTTACTGTACGCTGCAGATCGCCCCCAGACTGACCATGTCAGGAATGTGTAATCAGATTGACTCCACTTCTAACTAATGAACATGCTGTCACTATTTGTAGCTCAGCTGCCAAGTACCACATTGCTCATACTTCATTCCTTTGTCATTCTGGAAGGATGTTCTGGGATCTTAGCCGGAAAACGTTCAAATACCTTGCTTCTCCACATGGCTGTAAATGTCAATATCCTCATATTATATCCGTTAAATCTCTTAAAAATGTTAAACGTATTTGCTGTGTACTACTTTGTACACAATGGTAAGGAGATGGGGACTACAGAGTGGTGCAGCAACTGTCACCGTAGGAAAGCTGGACAGGAGCAGAAATGTTTAGTGAGAAAGTTAGTACAATAACAAGAAGATTTACGGAACCTGTATTTCTCCAAGTATACGAAGACACATTACAAAATATGCCGCAGGAAACAGAGTCCGGTTATCACAATGTCAACAAGAAAAAGGCTAGCTGTACTAAGCACAAACGACGGTGTCGTAGCGATGAGACTGCAAGTACAGGTGAGGTGATTGGCTGCCACCGGCCGTCCTATGTCGCAGCGGCACATGGCGCTCAAGGTATGGGCCATGGGTGGGGTGGCTCAGCGCATACGTACCATTGGGTCCGCCAGATACCCGCGCGACTGCTGTCGTCATGTAATGGAAAGCTGGAATTTCGGAGCCAACTTCGCGATGCCGGTGTGTTCTTATCATTATCCAAGAACATTGGTTTCAATTATAATGCACATTACTATGACACAATGGAAAGAAAGTAATTCGTTCAGATGACAATCTAGTCATTAGAGACAGACTACAACTTGGACTAGATAAAATGCCTCTGAGCACCTTGGGACTTAACCGCTGAGGTCATCAGTCCCCTAGAACTTAGAACTACTTAAGCCTAACTAACCTAAGGACATCACACACATCCATGCCCGAGGCAGGATTCGAACCTGCGACCGTAGCGGTCTCGCGGTTCCAGACTGTAGCGCCTAGAACCGCTCGGCCACTCTGGCCGGTTGGACTTGGTAAACATGAGGGAACTGGCCGTCGTCTGGTTAAAGGGGTCGTACCATATTTCACCTGAAGTGATTTATGGCAACGGTTGGAAATCCAAATCAGGCAGGCTAGACGTGGGCCTCTTGAAACTAAACTTTCGTTGTTTTCGTGAAATCCTGTAGAGTAAGCCTACAGAACAACTATTTGAGAGTGACTGTGATACCATTCTGCCACCAACGTGTACATCGTGGAAACCACGAGAGTAAGATTTGTATGCGTTCAGAGAAATGTAATTTTTTGCGTAGTTCATTATTCGTGTAGGAAGAGATAAAAACGTTGGTACAAAGTGTTCCCTGTATACCGTACAGTGGCTCCCAAAGAAAAAGGAAACGAGAACTGGCAGTAAGTTAGGTATCATGGCAAAGTGGACATAATTTCGTCGGTGTGGAGTGAGAACTGTGGCTTCAAAGCAGTTTCCGGTTGTATTTAATAGCATAGTGAGTTGTACAACCCATTAGACAACAGTGTAAAGTGGACGCAAGGGCTGTGTGTGAGAAAAGGAGGAAGAAAGATTAGGATTTAACGTCCAGTCGACATCCAGGTCATTAGAGACGGTGCATAAGCTCGAAATGTTTCAATGATGGGGAAGGAAATTGGCCATGCCCTTTCAAGGGAACCATTCCGGCATTTGCCTGGAGCGATTTAGGGAATGACGACAAACCTAAATCTAGATGGCCGGAGACGGACGACTGCGAAAGACGTTGTATGTTGAGCATAACGGTGAACTGGTCTTTTTTCACGACAGAACTAATATCTGGAAATACATTACTTGTGCTGTGTAGGGCATTGTAGCTCGTGGTTGCAGCCAAGAGTGACGTCTAATGGGTTGCATTACGAATTATTTTTTAAACACTATCTGAAGATGCTCAGATACCACCCTTCTCAAATTTCGGACGATTCCACGCAGAGGTTCCTTCTTCAGAAATAGCCAGTTTTCCGTCTCGGAAAGCGAAGCCAGAAATCTAAGCTTTGTCACAATTGTTTAATGCTCTATGTATGAAACCCTGCTTCTCGTGAATGCAGTGTCTTGCTCAAATCGTCACATTGCTCGGTACGAGGAAGATAACGCCGTAGAGAAGCAGCTGTCAATCTGAGGGTGGGTTTATGAACTTCTGTGCAGTAATGAGCATGATCCTATTTGAAGCTTACCGCCCATGTTTTCATCCTAACACAAAAGCGGCTCACCCATACAGTTTATCATCTAGAAATTTCATTCCAAAGGGCAAGATGGTGCATTATTTGATGCCTTCGGTTGTAGTATTTAGTGAGTGAGAGAAGAGGAGATTTTAAATCTCCAGCAGGTCATCCAATTTTACGCTTTTGCGGTACCCTTAATTTACTGGAGGCGAAAGCTGCGGCAATATCAGTGTTTGCTGACTGAAGTGTGTTACCTGTAAGTTAAAAGTGATCTACTGAGAGAAAGTGACTGTAAAAATTGAAGGAACACGGTAAATCAAATTGCACAATTTCGCAAACTGCAATTGAGAACGCACAGTAACTCCCAGAGACGCTCGTTTCTGCCGCGTTGGCATCAAAATGCTTGTCCTTACATAGCAACTGATGTCCTTACGATGGAGGTGTGACGTCGAAATGTACAGTGGTGTAGTAAAAACTCCATAAAATACAGTAGGAGGGTGTTGTTATTAAATTTTCATTCATATTTAACTGTCTCGGTTTTTCCAATGGTATACATAGCATGAAAAATGTGAAGATGATTCTGTACGATAAACTCAGTTAGTGCGCCGAAATGTTGAACTTCGGCTTTTCTCGACGAATTCGCGGTGCGATTACGTGAAGCACATGAGTATACAGAGAGGGCAGTTGTTTGCGTAAGAGTCGGTAACACCTCCACGCTCTACCAAACATGGGAATCGCACGCATATGCAGGTGGAAACCACGCAGCTGGAGTCTTTTCGTGCACTGTCTACCAGCAGCAGGTAGACGGCGGGCTGTCCGCCTCCCAGGGACGCCGCCCACGCAGCCGCGAGAGGTGCTATTATTGTGGCAACCGGACCGCCGCTCGCGCCGACGGTAAATATTTACCTTGAGTTCTGCGAGTGCGTCTGTGTGCGCACTAATGTACGTGTGTGTGTGTGTCTGCTGGAGTGTGTGTGTGTGTGTGTGTGTGTGTGTGTGTGTGTGAGACAGAGAGGGGGGGGGGGGGGGAGAGAGAGAGAGATAGAGAGAGAGAGAGAGAGAGAGAGAGAGAGAGAGTGTTCCGTTCATCTTTCTGCTATAGGGCTCGGAACATACTTCGTGCCTTCCTCGCCTGTGTTTTTGCAAGCGGCCACACAACTTTTTGATCGCACATTACATGTTGGTAGTAACATATGAACCAAGAAGAATTAAACACTTGCCTCAGCAGCACAGTGTATTTCAATATCAGACTCGCCTGGTACATTCCGAGCACGCATTGTATTGGGGCTCAAGTTGGGATCTCCGTCTTTCCTAACTAGAAGGTCAGGAAAAAGCTCTCTCTCCCTTCCTCCGCCCGCGGTTTGTGACACCAATGTTATTATTATATTTAAGTTGTGTGTGCGTTTAATGTCTTATCAATAAAAAGAAAACATTCGTATGACATTGTTAGGTGGGGAGCCACGCGTAACTAGAGCGATTTCTTTCCTGGCATGTTGTAGCATATTTGCTATGAAAAAGTAGGCTACGAATACTATGTTGTTGTTGTGGTCTTCAGTCCTGAGACTGGTTTGATGCAGCTCTCCATGCTACTCTATCCTGTGCAAGATTCTTCATCTCCCAGTACCTACTACAACCTACATCCTTCTGAATCTGCTTAGTGTATTCATCTCTTGGTCTCCCTCTACGATTTTTACCCTCCAGGCTGCCCTCCAATACTAAATTGGCGATCCCTTGAAGCCTCAGAACATGTCCTATCAACCGATCCCTTCTTCAGGTCAAGTTGTGCCACAAACTTTTCTTCTCCCCAATCCTATTCAATACTTCCTCATTAGTTATGGGATCTACCCATCTAATCTTCAGCATTCTTCTGTAGCACCACATTTCGAAAGCTTCTATTCTCTTCTTGTCCAAACTATTTATCGTCCATGTTTCACTTCCATACATGGCTACACTCCATACAAATACTTTCAGAAATGACTTCCTGACACTCAAATCCATACTCGATGTTAACAAATTCCTCTTCTTCAGAAAAGCTTTCCTTGCCATTGCCAGTCTACATTTTATATCCTGTTATTTTGCTCCCCAAATAGCAAAACTCCTACTTTAGGTGTCTCGTTTCCTAATCTAATTCCCTCAGCATCACCTGATTTAATTCGACTACATTTCATTATTCTCGTTTTGCTTTTGTTGATGTTCATCTTATATCCTCCTTCCAAGACACATGTTAAAAAGTAAGTACCTCAGCTGGAAAAGCTTAAACCGAACAAAAATAACTTTAAAATAACGGAAATGTGTCGAGCACCCATCAAGCCCATCTAGGCCGATTATCTGTAAAATTCTACATTTGTGTGCGATCGATGTTTGAAGATTTAACGAATCTAAAGACTACAAAGAAGCAATACCATCTAACTGACAGTTATTATGACCGTCAGATTCACAACAATCATAAATGCATTAGTTCGCGAAAAGCTAAACTTTGGCTTGGTTTTTGACAGAAGATGAAGTCCATGCATGATTACCGAGGTGGTCACGGAGAAAAGCCACTGCGACTAATCCACTGTTGTGCAAACGAAATACAATCTGAAATAACTGTAAACGTTTGCTGTACCAGTCGGCCACAATGGAAGGGAATAAATTCGAAATACGATTACTCTACAAACAGCCACTGGAGGTCACGAGTCCCTTGTACCAAAATACTGTAATTACTTGAAATGAAGGTTAGTAGTTTGAAAAGTACATCAGCTGACGTAGTATTGTCGTACAGCGTAGAGGGTTCTGCGTAGCAGAGGGTTGGGTGCTTCGTGAGATAAGATGTGGAGGAGGCTGCGGTCCGGGCAGCGGCTGCTGGGCGTTATCAGAGAGCAGTGCTGCGTGCCACGCGCCACGCACGCACCCTGCGTTATCTGCGCACCCCACGCACCTCAGCCGAGCACGCGCTTCCGGGCACCCGCGCTGTTTATGTCGCACCTGCCCACCTTAAATAATCACATCGCGAAGCGCCTTTACCGGCTGCACCTCGTTTTCGGTCAAGGATGGCAGGTTTACGTCTACATCTATTCTCCTGAAGCCACACTATAGTGTGTGGCAGAGAGTACTTCGTATAGCACTGACGCCCCTTTCTTGTTCCAGTCGCGAATGGTACTCTGGAAGAACAAAGGTTGGCGAGCCTCCGTTCGACTCGAATTTGTCCAATTTTACGTCCATGATCTTCTTGCGAGATATACAAAAGAAGAAGCAAAATAATCGTGGAGCCTTCTGGGATCGAACAAAAATGTTATAAGGACACCACTGGGTGATCCTGAAGGCTTCTGGCGTCTGTCAGGGGAGCTGGGTGAGCATCTTTGCGTTCGCACTTACTAAATGAATGTGCAGTGAAACGTAGCGCTCACTCTTCTTTGGATCCTCACTACACATACAATTTACTGTTATGGTAGTTATATCTGTTCGTGCACGACAGTACACGGCACGAATACGTTTCAAACAAAAAATGGCTCAAATGGCTCTGAGCACTACGGGACTTAACTGCTGTGGTCATCAGTCCCCTAGAACTCAGAACTACTTAAACCCAACTAACCTAAGGACATCACACACATCCATGCCCGAGGCAGGATTCGAACCTGCGACCATAGCGGTCGTGCGGTTCCAGACTGTATCTCCTAGAACCGCTCGGCCACCCCGGCCGGCAGGCTGCTTTACCCTGAGAAATGTGACATATTGGTCATATTGCCTCCCATTCAAAAGCTCAACTGTTTCGGGCTGCGCGGAATTAGCCGAGCGGTCTGAAGCACTGCAGTCATGGACTGTGCGGCTGGTCCCGGCGGAGGTTCGAGTCCTCCCTCGGGCATGGGTGCATGTGTTTGTCCTTAGGATAATTTAGGTTAAGTAGTATGTATGCTTAGGGACTGATGACCTTAGCAGTTAACAACCATAACATTTCACACACATTTGAACATTTTTGAACTGTTTCCGATAGCCTTCGGTCTAATGACCAGTTCTATACTTTTCGAAAGAACTAGCACACTGTATCTATCCTACAGTACTGGGTCAAAATTTAAACGTTACACACTGCCTCCAGCCCAGGGAAATTTGGCAAATGGGTTGGTTGTTTTGTATTAGGTGTGTTATAGTTCAATAGGTTCAAATGGCTCTGAGCACTATGCGACTTAACTTCTGAGGTCATCAGTCGCCTAGAACTTAGAACTAATTAAACCTAACTAATATAAGGACATTACACACATTATGGCCGAGGCAGGATTCGAACCTGCGACCGTAGCAGTCGCGCGGTTCCGGACTGAGGCGCCTAGAACCGCTCGGTCACAGCCTCCGGCTGGGGTGTTATACAGTGGGCCTTAAGCGGCCTATAAAAACACTATTTATTCATGGTCGGTTCCTGAGAAAAACCCACAAAAATCATGATTTTTGGATATTAAAAGCACAAATTGTGGGCATGGCCACTTCTATAATTTATGTTCGCACCAAGTCATCAAAATTTTTACCAAATATCCTTAAGATGATGTTCTCTGGGTTCTTCGACAGGTTTTTCGACATCATTATCCGTCACCGTAATCAAGAGACTCAAAATTAGCGCAAAAACAGGTTTTTAACCATTTTTTGCACCATGGGCCGCAGGTGTCTAAATGACTAACAATGGAGGAGGCTCATATTTTAACTGCACTCTCTTCAGACAGATTACGCAAAACAAAGACAATACGAACGTACAGTACCAATATCTTTGACGACAAAACAGGCCGACACCGCTGAAATGCTTAACAAGACGAGGCCGGCCGAAGTGGTCTCGCGGTTCTAGGCGAGCAGTCCGGAACCGTGCGACTGCTACGGTTCAGGTTCGAATCCTGCCTCGGGCATGGATGTGTGTGATGTCCTTAGGGTAGTTAGGTTTAGGTAGTTCTAAGTTCTAGGGGACTGATGACCACAGCAGTGGAGTCCGATAGTGCTCAGAGCCATTTGAACAAGACGAGGGCATCATAAAAATCAACTAAAAGAGTAGTTAAATTATACCTAAATAGCGTGCAAGATAATCCAAAACTGTGAACGCGTCCCGTAACATATATTATTATGTATTGTGTAATTATGCAGGTCCTGCAAATTTCGCGGGCCGGGGAGGCCGAGGGTTTTAGGCACTACAGTCTGGAATCGCACGACCGCCTGCCTCGGGCATGAATGTGTGTGGTGTACTTAGGTTATTTAGGTTTAAGTAGTTCTAAGTTCTAGGGGGCTGATGACCTCAGATGTTAAGTCCCATAGTGCTCAGAGCCATTTTCAACCTGCAAATTTCTGGACATAAAGCCCGATACCGGCCCGACCAAAATAAAAGTAAACTATAAAACAAAGAGCCTTGTCTGCGTATAAGCATACACTGTCATTCAGCAACTTCATACAAGTTGCAGGATGCCGTGAAAAAAAAATTTTTACGATATTATTGGTGATCATTTTGAGCAGATCATACGTGAAGCCACTTCGGAAGTAACCTGCTCAAGATATATATATATATATATATATATATATATATATATATATATATATATATATATGAGCCGCTCGGCTTCAGCTAACGCAATGTACCATCATGTGATGTAACAAGACCCATTCCTTGGTTGGCTGATTTTTTCAACCTCTTCACATTTACGCACTTGCTGTTCCGCAACCATGTTTAAGATTTTGTATTTTATCTGCACGTTGCATTAAAGGAATAAAGCCGACAGGGTACGGATATTAAATGGTTTCATCGTTTAGACATTAGTACAGAAAATCACTAATATCGGTTCGATGTACCCTCCGCCATGCAGTGCACAGTGTCTCGTGGGGTGTATGCTATATGTACCACGACTGGCTGCGTGGCTGCCGCACTTCCGGCCAGTGCGGACACACTTATTGCCCTGCCCCCGGCTTATTATTAGGCGCCTGACAGCGGCGAGCGGGCGCTCCCTAAGGAACGCGGCGCCGTCGCGGCGACCTGGGCGCCGGCTTTGATCGCCGCCCCCCCCCCCCCTCTCCGTCACCCCCTCCTCCTCCATCTTCCTCCTCCGCCGAGAAACGAGAGAAATTGTCCGCCCGGCCTGGGTTGTCTCACGTCGCTGCTGCAGGCTCACTTGGTTTCTGACTCCTCTATTTTCTTTTTGTTCCATTTCCTTCTTTTTCTCCCGCTACGCCGGGCCGCCCTGTCGCCTCTTGAAACAAAGTTGGTCCATTCATGCCCCTCGGTCGGCCGCTTTATCAACAGCCGCCAGGGCGCCGCCTCTCTGCAGGAAGGTGTGTCTCTCTGGCCTGAAACACGCCGGTTCACCGCTTCCGTAGATGCGTCGCCAGACTGCCTGTCTGCCACCGGTATTTACTGCACCACAGTTGTAGAGGTAGTTACGAGGGAAGGAAGAAGCGGACGACCATTCAGCTGGACGTAATTATGATGATATACAGGAGTTAGGCCGTAAACATTAATGTTTGACGGTGACACTGTAATTCTGTCAGAGACGGTAAAAGCTGGCCGGTGTGGCCGAGCGTTTTTAGGCGATTCAGTCTGGAACCGCGCGACCGCTATGGTCGCAGGTTCGGATCCTGCCTCGGGCATGGATGTGTGTAATGTCTTTAGGTTAGTTAGGTTTAAGTAGTTCTAAGTTCTAGGGGACTGATGACCTCAGAAGTTAAGTCCCATTGTGCTCAGAGCCATTTGAACCATTTTTTGAACGGTAAAAGAGTAAGCAGCAATGGATGGTGTATTGAAAAGAGATTATAACATGGACATTAGGCGTTCAAGTGAACAGTAAAATTTCGTCACAACCTTTCAAAAGTGCAGAAGGATTAAAGAAGGGATGCTGCCTACCTCTTACATTGTTTAAAATTTAGGGTAGCCCTACCTAACTTCGAGATATTAAGTTTTGTGTATAAAGTAGCAAAGCAAATATTCAGTCTAACCTTTCAAAAGTGCAGAAGGATTAAAGAAGGGATGCTGCCTACCTCTTACATTGTTTAAAATTTAGGGTAGCCCTACCTAACTTCGAGATATTAAGTTTTGTGAATAAAGTAGCAAAGCAAATATTCAGTCTAAAAAATTTATATTTCACATGTAAGAAACCAATGCATTTCTCTGCTAACCAAAATAAAGAACATATAAGAAATGAACAGCAGCTGAAGTTATGAAATGTAGTGAACAAAGTGGGCATGGTACTTAATTTTGTTATTTCATAGCTAGTTCGATGACACTCTCTACTTAACTTCCTGATAATGTGTTTAATTCTGTGATAATTTTCTTTTGCATTGTTACGTTCACTTAACGCACTTTTCATTCATTTTCAGCATCGGCGTAACTAACAATTGCACAAATATTGCACATAAATACCATACAGTCATCATTTTTATCTGTTTTCCGCTTTTCCTTAGTTGCTCTAAATTTGTGGAGGTATGTGCCGTCTACGCAACTAAATGTAGGCAGTTTATTTATAACAATAAACAAACTGTCTTAATTTAGTTGCATAGACGGTACATGCCTCCATGACCATAAAGTCAGTTGAGTCGATGGACTACCGATTTTCAAGAAACCACCGCAGAAGGAAACACCTCTGAATCGAAGGTTTTTATTTTTTCCACAGCTTTAGCTATGTTTCCAATCGGCACAGATGTCACCGTTCCTTTCGTTCTTTTACTTCTGTTTTCCCTTACACATTGATTTCACTCTGCTACAATGACTAGTGGACTATTCGGTTAACGTTAAGCACTCAGCACTACGTCTTCAGGGCACAAGTGGCCCATCGGGACCATCCAACCGCCATGCCATCCTCAGCTGAGGATGCGGATAGCAGGGGCGCGTGCTCAGCACACCGCTCTCCCGGTCGTTATGATCGTTTCCTTTGACCGAAACCTCTACTATTCGGTCGAGTAGCTCCTCAATTGGCATCACGAGGCTGAGTGCACCCCGTCAAATGGCAACAGCGCATGGCGGCCCGGATGGTTATCCATCCAAGTGCCGGCCACTCCTGACAGCGCTTAACTTCGGTGATCTGACAGGAACCGGTGTATCTACTGCGGCAAGGCCGTTTCCGGTTAACGTTAAGGCCGAACACTATTCCCTGCGTTTGTATTATGAAATTAACTAATTCAACTTCCAGTTCACTCATAACGGCAAATGGTATATCCAATTTGCCAATGGTCACATTGTATTTGCCACCATTACTGCGATCTTCATAGTCTTTTAAAGTAGTTCACAGAATGGAGGAACGTATAGCAGCTTTGTACATCGACAACTTCTCTTCCATAACTTTCTGAAGTGCTCCAACAGGGCTCTCTTCTCTGTAATGGGCTTCAGTGCTCCTTTACTTATTATTCCATATAACCATATCACGATAGCGCGACCCTCTTCTGTAGCTAGAGTCGCTGGCAGACGCATGTGCAGTGGCGCTCGTCTCGGGCATAAGCCGGTTCGAATCCTGGTGTTGGTTGAAATTTTCACCTCCTATATTTGGGCAGCAAGAGGAGGAGGAGGAGTGGTAGCGTCAAGTTTTTGATCACCAGTCTTGGAGTCAATGTCCTGGTTTAAACTTCAGTGACGGATGAAGTGTGGGCACGGGGCACTTTTTGTTGGTGATCCGTTCATGCGGGTGGTAAGCCTGGCCATCCCACTGATGTCTTTCGACAGGAGTAGGCTACTCGCTGGCACCGTGGTACACCGTCTCACCTGCATTCGCAAGTACACATACGACACGTCTCTCACATATCCTCAAGGAAGCAGGCCAATGTGTACGGAAGAACCCACTCGGTAGGATGACCCAGCCAACAATACCATACGATATTCACATTTTTCATAAGAGTGATAATAATATTTGGGTTGTATATCATTAAAACTGCGAAATAAGTAATTGCCTCTGTTTGCATAGAGCTATAATTTCGGAAGGGTCTCAGATAACGGAACCAAACCACAAGAATCGCCAACGGACGTGGGGCTGTCTCATGTTCATAACAGTTGCTCGCGACCTTAAGTGATCCGGACACAAAGGGCAGATCAATGTCGGCCTATATTTAGCGCGACTGGTTTATCTCTGGAAGACACCTGCGCCCGGTGTCAGATTACATCTCTCTGAAATTACACGCTACCGGTGACGCGGGCTTGGCAGAACGTTACTGCACGCGAATTAGCGCTTTAGTACCTTGCCATCAGGAATCAGGTTCTTACGGGCCGCGATTTTAAAAATAAAATCAGCACAGACATTACGCGCCAGAAAGCTATGTCGATTTCCGCATACGAAAAAGTGTGAGAAGCTGTTGGAGGGGCAGTATGTAGTGCTACCCGCTGCCCATATATCTGCCTCCAACGAGATCAGTTAATTATTCAACGCACCTACTGTGCCTGCATGGATAGCGGATATAACTCCCTAAAATACGGTCGCCGACTTAATGTAACTCCACGAATCCTCTGAAGGAGTAAATATATGCATTTTCGAAACGGAAATGCTGTTGTCAAAGGTCATCAGTTCGATCCTCTTCACAAGTTTGGCCAGAAATATTGCGACCGTGCATCCACTACAGAACTGCAACAAAAACTGAATATACAGGTGTAGCGGATATAAATTGAGACACTTTTACGCGTGGTACCTTAAGAAGTACACGCATCAGCGTGTTGGCTGTTTTATCCCTGTGTCAAACATTCTTCCCACAAATACGTCACAAACTTTTCGTCCTGATAATTTCAGCACGGTCGTAACTGCACCACTAAGTGGACTACGCCCACTTACCATTTTGCGGCCAGGAGTCCACCCTGCAACAGCTCAGCTGCTGCCCACGGAGAAGTAAACGTTAATGCCTCTTGCCACACCTACTTGGAGGTACTACCCAACCTAAAAACAACCGACTTGTAATAGCTATATTTATTAGACTGCGAGTGACGTAAATACTGATGTAATGTTGTTCAGTCCACCGTCCTCAGAAATATCTGCACTGATACTTGCTACGCCCGGTATTCTTAATGAATTTCAGCGCAGAAGTCATGACAGAAAAAACGCACAGAAATCCGATTAGCAAGGGATAAAACAGAAACAATTGGGCCAGGGTTTCGCTACCGTAGAGAGTTTACCTGCATACTGCAAAATGTTTTTCTAGGGTGACAATCAATGTTGTACGAACCTGACGTCCGAATCACAGGCCCACCCTTCATCAAATGGTTCAAATGGCTCTGAGCACTATGGGACTCAACTGCTGTGGTCATCAATCCCTAGAACTTAGAACTACTTAAACCTAACTAACCTAAGGACACCACACACATCCATGCCCGAGGCAGGATTCGAACCTGTGACCTTAGCAGTCGCACGGTTCCGGACTGCGCGCCTAGATCCGCGAGACCACCGCGGCCGGCCCACACCCTTCATCAGGACAACTGCACAGCACGTCTCGTCTCTAACACCGTCCGTCAACGAGTGGGCCCTTGCAACAATCCGAAAACCATTGATTATTCTTCCGTGTTTGGCTTCAGGCAATCTACTACTCTGGCTCCTCCCAGGCTGCCAACCCAACTGGACTCTTAAACACGCTCCTCCCACAGGAACAACGGAAGAATCTGTCTCTTTTAAGTTTCACGTTATGGTTGATTCTGTCCCAAGCCCGGGACTGACAATATCTCTGTCTTCTTCCCCCATTGTAACTTAACGGCTTTGGTCTCATTTCCTGTTTCAAGAGAATCGGTCATTGTACAAAATTTCTCGCGACTTGTGACCACTTTGCCTGTATCCTATATATATAGACCTCATTGCTTCAATATCACACACGCAGTTTTCCAATAGTAATAGTGGTTATGGTTTAACGTTGGGTCGGCAATTCGGTCATCTGAGGCAGAGCACTAACTCCCATTGCAGAAGAATGGGAAGACATCTGATTGTGTCCTATTCAAAGGAGCTATTCCGACATTTTCCATAAGCGATTTATGTAAACCAAGCAGAACATAGGCGTTCAGACAGGGACTTGAACCGCCATCCTCCTGAATAGCAGTCTGGTGTCTTGCCATTGCACCACCTAAGTCGATCTCGCAGCCCAGACTGAATACTGACTACTGGGTCTAGCGTTTGCTGGCCACATTTTCACGGGGTTACTAGTTTAAGAGAAAGGTCTTACTTGATACCGGGATAGCAGCCAACCTGAAAAGGTACTCTACCAGTAAAACTATGCAGAAAGCTCACATCTAAATTTTGAATTCTTGTTAAGACTCTACAGTTATTCTGCAGAGCTACGTCAAATATAGTTTCTCTGACGTTGTCCTCATAAAGAAATGTAAAACGTGTTTTCTCTTTCTGCACTATCCGGACAAGTCATGCACACCTATTGGATGCATCAAGTTCTCTTGTATTACTCTCTAGACTCTCGTGTAGTCAATATTACTTGTTGCAGCTAACTATCTTACACTGGCTCAGAGGTTCTCATCAGTTGCACGAAGTTCCCGTCAGTTGAAGTGTCGATCTTCTACGTCTCCCTCAGCTATGGGTAGTAGGCTTAAACATTCAAGCCGGCCGGTGTGGCCAAGCGGTTCTAGGCGCTTCGTTCTGGAACCGCGCGACCGCTACGGTCGCAGGTTCGAATCATGCCTCCGGCATGGATGTGTGTGATGTCCTTAGGTTAGTTAGCTTTAAGTAATTCTAAGCTCAAGGGGACTGATGACCTTAGATGTTAAGTCCCATAGTGCACAGAGCCATTTTTTTTAAACATTCAATGTGAAACATCCTCTTGGAAAATTTACGAATGATAGTGCTGGTAATCCTCTTACGTTTGATTTTCAAACAGCTGAGCAGAACTGAACGTACTCAGACATTTCTCTCTTTAGTTATTCTGATCAACGTTAAACTGACACACAATATTTTTAGCGCAACGCAATCTGACTTTCAACAATCCCTACAATAGAATGGCTCTGACTAACAATAACTTCTACCTTTCATGCTCACAAAAATCTTCATTACTCGAACTACTGCAATACAGCGAGCGCCACTACTTCCAGATAAATAAAAGATTCAAACTACTGAAGGCACTAACTACTGATAGGCAGAGTTAGCAAATGAAAGATTTTGATGGAGAAGAAACAATGTATTTACCTTAATAATGTTCAAAAGTCATCATATATAAATCAGTTCATGATATACAGTTTTACAAATTTATTCGTTCTGATGGACAGACGTCCAGATCATCCGGTCTCAAAATTCTGCCATCTCTCTCCCCACATCCACCACTGCTGGCGGCTCACATCCAACTACACAACGCTACGCGCTGTTCACATCCAACTGCCCAACACTACAATAGCGAATATTCCAACAATGCCAACGAGCCACAGACTGCACACAGCACAGCCAGCGATTTTCATACAGAGCGCTACGTGGCGTTACCAACATAAAAACCTAAACAGCCTACTTACAAATGCTCCCTAAGGCGTTATTTCAAACATTTCATATAAGGAAACCTTCCATATATTGCTGGTACGTTCTGTTTCTGCGTGTTTCCCATGATTAATGTGATTACGAAGAGAAGTATAAAATGAGTTCTTTCTGGTCTTTTTTTGTCCACATAAATGCATTTTTATCCTTTATGTCTGAGGAAATTTTCCTAAAAGTTTGGCTGTACTACTTGTTACACGGTGTTCATACAGGGTGATTGAGCGGCCTGTGTTGATAGGTTTTATGCAGCTCAAAACACTTTCAAAAAGCAAATGCGAAATTTTCTTATTCTATTGTTCGTTACGTGAAAACTGTTAGTCCTACAGAAAAAAATGAACCAGACCTTTTTGTAGGAAATTTGTTGTTGTTGTTGTTGTGGTCTTCAGTCCTGAGACTGGTTTGATGCCGCTCTCCATGCTACTCTATCCTGTGCAAACTTCTTCATCTCCCAGTACCTACTGCAACCTACATCCTTCTGAATCTGCTTAATGTATTCATCTCTTGGTCTCCCTCTACGATTTTTACCCTCCACACTGCCGTCCAATACTAAATTGGTGAACCCTCGATGTCTCAGAACGTGTCCTACCAACCGATCCCTTCTTCTTAGTCAAGTTGTGCCACAAGCTCCTCTTCTCCCCAATTCTATTCAATACCTCGTCATTAGTTATGTGCTCTACCCATCTAATCTCCAGCATTCTTAAGCTTCTATTCTGTTTTGTCTAAATTTAATGAAGTTAAATTTTCTACTGAGACACATTCGATCTAGAGGCCTCAAGACACACGCTTTTGGAGTATAATTCTGACACTACGGCCTCTACCGAAATCGTACCACAGTACAAAATTTAAATACATTAAATTACGACAGAAAGGTCCTGCTCATTTTTTCTGTACGTCTAACATTTTGCGCTAAGCAAGCGAGAGAATAAAATCTTTAAGGTGGTGCTTGAAGGTGCATAAAACTCATGGGTAGGGGCAGTTGAATCACTCTGTATGTAGACATATCTGTCATTTTTACTGTGAAAAAAAGGAAGATTAGGGTTTAATGTCTTGTCTACATCGCGGTCATTAGAGACGGTTTAGAGTGGAGAATACGTGTGTTGTTGGCACCTCGTAGGACTAATAGTCGGGTGAGCTGTGAAGGCAAGTCCTCGACGTGGGTAGTTATGTCCAAGCACCGTTGCGTGCCGACTGTGAACCGCCGGAGGCCGACAGAGAATCCAGCAGCCCCTCTCCGCCGCGCCGCATCAGCTAACGGAGCGCAAGCAGCGGCAGCGGCAGCGGCGGCGGCATCGCTCGAGTTACGAGGCCGGCCGGGGCAGGGCAGACCAGAGCAGGCGGGCAGCCCGCCGGCCGTTTCCCACGAGCACTCGGCCCCCGCCCACCCGCCTCCTACTGTTACGGGGCGGAATCAGTGAGGCGAGGGCGGCCAAAGATTTCCGCGGCACAAAAAAACTCGGGAGGGCTGCCGCTGCCGTCTCCGAGCCCTCCCCCGCGACCATTCAGTCGACGCCGGGCCACGCCACGCGATGAATTATGTATGGAGATCACCGCCGCCCCGTCCGATCCGGTTGTACCCTACGCGTGACCCTGCACGGCGCGAGAACTCCTTTCAGGTGATACTCTTTTTTAAAGGACCTCGCTTCGCCCTCTCAGACATTTTTCAGTATACAGTCTGTATGGGAACGTTTTTGTCCTGTAGGAATCCGCGGACAAAGGATATCATTGACACCAAAAAGAAACACCCTGTGCGATTCCCCGATGGCAGTCAGCTATTCTAATTTCAAAAATAGTTACAATTCATACACTCTAAGGAAAAACTAACGACGGGCCACGAAGGAATCAAGCGAATGTGACGGAAGTCGGTAGATGCGATGCACGCGTACAGACAAACAAATAATCACAGTTTCAGAAAAACTGGGTGATTTAAATCCAATCCGGAGCTGCTACCAAACGTTCTCGGGGGCACGAGGGGAGGGGTGGGGGGAAGGGCAGATCCAGTGACCTTCCTATCTAAGGTAGTGTTTTAGTCCATTAAATTTCGGGCGTGTAGCCACGCAAATAAAATTTTCTCCACTGACATTGCGGCCGCGTATCGTCCGGGCAGCCTCAGAGTGAGTCGCAAGACTGACGACAAGATGCCAAGCGCGGCCTTATCCGCTCCACCGCGGCGATACTGCGCATGAGGTCTCAGATGCTGGTCGGCGCAGAGAGATACGCTTAGAAATGCGCCGCCTGTGGCGAAGGCGCACAGACATTCGATTCGCTTATCGATGTATGATCGCCAGCGGTGACACCATGACGACTTCTCTGCAGTTTAATTACCCCAAGAGCCGAATTCCATGCTTTGTCCAAATTAAAACCATTATCTCTATTTATTAAATTATTAGGTAATCTAATCTCTATAGCTTCCCTGAAGACAGAATCCCAAAAACAAGAGGTGGATTTTAAAATCTTAACATCACTGTAATTCATGGAATGCCTTGTATTAATACAATGTCCGGCCACAGATGACTTAGTGTTTGGAAAGCACGAAGACAAGCAGTAGAAACTTTCGGTATGTGCATAGTGGCATTACTTGCTGAAATGTAACTCTATAATAGCTTGCAATGAAGGGCAGCCAAAGGTGTATAGAATACCGCCACCGTACCATTGTGCCGTAAGAATGCCAAGGATAACAATCAAAGTGATCCTAGATTGAAAAAAAGCGGTATCTCAGAACAATCGGGTTGGTATGGCACCGCTATCCATGGCATCTTCAGAAACATCTTCGGCCTGGTATCTCATTGACTGGAGTAGAATTATCCCTAGGGATGAGTACCGCCTCAAAATGAGCCCCTATGACCAGCCCAGTTCTAAGCAAAGAAGGGAAGGCAGAAAGGTGGAAGGAGTATATAGAAGGTTTATACAAGGGCGATGTACTTGAGGACAATATTATGGAAATAGAAGAGGATGTAGATGAATATGAAATAGGAGACACGATACTGCGTGAAGAGTTTGACAGAGCACTGAAAGACCTGAGTCGAAACAAGGCCCCCGGAGTAGACAACATTCCATTAGAACTACTGACGGCCTTGGGAGAGCCAGTCCTGACAAAACTCTACCAGCTGGTGAGCAAGATGTATGAGACAGGCGAAATACCCTCAGACTTCAAGAAGAGTATAATAATTCCAATCCCAAAGAAAGCAGGTGCTGACCGATGTGAAAATTACCGAACTATCAGTTTAATAAGCCACGGCTGCAAAATACTAACGCGAATTCTTTACAGACGAATGGAAAAACTGGTAGATGCAGACCTCGGGGAGGATCAGTTTGGATTCCGTCGAAATGTTGGAACACGTGAGGCAATACTGACCTTACGACTTATCTTAGAAGAAAGATTAAGAAAAGGCAAACCTACGTTTCTAGCATTTGTAGACTTAGAGAAAGCTTTTGACAATGTTGACTGGAATACTCTTTTTCAAATTCTAAAGGTGGCAGGGGTAAAATACAGGGAGCGAAAGGCTATTTATAATTTGTACGGAAACCAGATGGCAGTAATAAGAGTCGAGGGGCATGAAAGGGAAGCAGTGGTTGGGAAAGGAGTGAGACAGGGTTGTAGCCTCTCCCCGATGTTATTCAATCTGTATATTGAGCAAGCAGTAAAGGAAACAAAAGAAAAATTTGGAGTAGGTATTAAAATTCATGGAGACGAAGTAAAAACTTTGAGGTTCGCCGATGACATTGTAATTCTGTCAGAGACGGCAAAGGACTTGGAAGAGCAGTTGAACGGAATGGACAGTGTCTTGAAAGGAGGATATAAGATGAACATTAACAAAAGCAAAACGAGGATAATGGAATGTAGTCAAATTAAATCGGGTGATGCTGAGGGAATTAAATTAGGAAATGAGACACTTAAAGTAGTAAAGGAGTTTTGCTATTTAGGAAGTAAAATAACTGATGATGGTCGAAGTAGAGAGGATATAAAATGTAGACTGGCAATGGCAAGGAAAGCGTTTCTGAAAAAGAGAAATTTGTTAACATCGAATATAGATTTACGTATCAGGAAGTCGTTTCTGAAAGTATTTGTTTGGAGTGTAGCCATGTATGGAAGTGAAACATGGACGATAACTAGTTTGGACAAGAAGAGAATAGAAGCTTTCGAAATGTGGTGCTACAGAAGAATACTGAAGATAAGGTGGATAGATCACGTAACTAATGAGGAGGTATTGAATAGGATTGGGGAGAAGAGAAGTTTGTGGCACAACTTGACTAGAAGAAGGGATCGGTTGGTAGGACATGTTTTGAGGCATCAAGGGATCACAAATTTAGCATTGGAGGGCAGCGTGGAGGGTAAAAATCGTAGAGGGAGACCGAGAGATGAGTACACTAAGCAGATTCAGAAGGATGTAGGTTGCAGTAGGTACTGGGAGATGAAGAATCTTGCACAGGATAGAGTAGCATGGAGAGCTGCATCAAACCAGTCTCAGGACTGAAGACAACAACAACAACAACATGACCAGCGATGACAAGTGCAGAGACGTCCCGGACAGTGATGGGATGCCGGACCGACTGTCGCCCGCCATAGGTATACGTTCCTCTTTTGACAAACACTTAGGTGTTTTATGGCACCTGGACTGGCAAGAAAAGTAACCTGACATTTACCTCATAGAAATTGTCTGATACTATATCTAACACCAAAAGAACATTCCCGATATTTGGTCGCTCAGCTGGATCCGATCATCAATGAGTAGATTCAGCTGGATCCAGCGTACCTGAAGAAACTTGTGGGCTCCATTTCCCTCTGGATCGAGGCAATTATCAAGGTCAGATTCGGCGCTCACGTGTTGTTAGAGTGACATCTCCCTGGAGTTATTAATATTTTGTCTGATGGGTTTGTATGTTTCGCCCACTGAGCTCTCTTGTGAAACTTGCTGACAGATCGACTGTTTGGGCCTCGAACCTAGACCGCTGCATATTGCCGTCAATAAAGCTTCTACCGACTGAGCTGTGCAAGCCCGCTTCACGGATCGCCACCATTGTTTCAGTACCTTCCGCGGCTAAGCCATTCCCCGGTCTCCCAGGAGCGGCAGAACGGCATTGCATGCCACATACTCAGCTTGTGGTTTGCCATTGCCTTCCACCGACCTGTTACGAAGCATCAGGTCTACGTGGTGATGAGTGATTGTACAGAGTAGTGCTGAGTTAGTGTTGTGATAGATGAAGGTAAGGAAGTGAGTGGAACCCGGTGCCGGTACGCATTCCTCTCGAACAGCATCATCGGGGGAACAGAGCTTAACATCCCCATCTGAAGATCGTATCATCATCAACAGTGCTGCATTTTGTCAGTCAGGGAGCCACAATAGGAATAGTTCGAATGTAATTGATTACACTGGCGCAATGCATCATAATTATGGAAATAATACTACCACTTCTCCTTTTTCAGTCAAAATATTGGCGATAAAAATTTCTTCCACCCAACCAAGATTCGACCCGCTGTCTCGTGGGACTTACCGGCATCGCAGAGACGTGCGCTAGGTTTTTTTTTTTCTCAAATCATTTTGTTCGTAATTATTCATTGAAATTATCATTGAATATGTTCGAGGCGGACTTCACCTGACACCGTTAAAGTTCATCGTTGCTCTGTTGGCTCAGGGGTTTTATTATTATTATTATTATTATTATTATTATTATTATTATTATTATTACAGAGGGTACCTAACCCTCTGACGAAACACACTGAGCTACAAAGTCCTCGGCTACGAAGACGGATCCCGAGTTTTGCAATTAGGAACAAAGTGTTGGCGGACCGAAGCGAAGTGTCGAGCCCAGTTAGGTCCGTTGTTTAAACAACATTTCGCCATTCTGATTTTTGTGTCGCATAGTTACATTTCTACAGCAACTTCAACAACGGTTCATGCTGTTACCCCTCGACTTGTCTAACCCAAGAAGGCCATTATGTTCTACCTTGATATTAAATCAATACAATACCTTAAATTCCTTAAATTCAGCTCAGGTAAGCCTCAGATTCGATGAGATGTAGTAGAGATACGGTGACTTTGTCTCTTTCCTACTTCTTAGGAAATGTTGCTGAAGGTGATGAGTGGTTGTGCTGCGTAGTACCGTGTTTCTGTTATAAGCATGGAAATGAAAGGAAGGGAAAGTTTGAAATACTGTGCTGGCAGAAATTCCGCTCTTTGAAGCAGCTCCAAGACGGCTACCAAGCTTAACTGACCCATGCCACGTGCGGAACATAATCAAAATCTTCACATGCAGTGACTCCATGAGACAAAATTGCGCATTCGAGCGCAATTTACGCAAAACCTAATGATCAGAAACGATGATTCAAGAAATGGCTCCAAGCACTTTGGGACGTAACATCTGACGTCATCAGTCTCCTAGACCTAGAACTGCTTAAACCTAACTAACCTAAGAACATCACACACATCCATGCCCGAGGCAGGATTCGAACCTGAGACCGTAGCAGCCGCGTAGTTCCGGACTGAATCATCTAGCAAAGACCGTGAGCCACCCATTTACGCACTGCATGCGTGAGGTCATACGTAGCAGATGAAAACTGATTAAACGTCGAGGTTCCGAAATGCTCAACATTGAGACTTATGTCGCCACACTAGGCTCTGGAATTGGATCTAAATCTGTTCTTTCTCTTCATTGTTTTTGGATCTTTTTGCGGTTTGCTGATGTCAGTAGGCAAAGAGATAATTCCTCCGTTGCGAAACCTTCAGAAAATTTAAGCACATGATATCTCGGAAGGGACGTGTACCTGACACGTTTACAGCTACATGAATCCCAGATATACAAAGCAAATAATGTGATTTAAAGGTCTTCTCGTAGTGTAAATGTATTTTTCCTTGCGAAAGACAATACACCGCCCACTGTGATGTGGGAAAGTAAAAGCAGTTTTACGACTCCTGTCAACTAGCAACTTGGAAATCACACAATGTCTCAGAAACAACCAACGTGAACAGTAAAGCGTAAAATTTACTGCAAAACATTCTCTTTAGTAACTGTAGTATTGTCAATCTGTGAAGATATACTGAAATTATAGTAGCTATACTGAAATTATACTTTTGCTAGACTCAGTTATTAATCCAAACAGACGTAGACGCAAGTAGACTGCCGCGTGCTAGTCATTTTAATCACAGTGAAAATAATCTGTGTTACGAAGCATGTACAAGGTATACGCAGTAGCTCTCAATGGATCCAAAATCATTTAGGTTAGGAGAGGGAAACGTAAAATTAGACGATCTCTTGGCATTTCACGAACAAAGGACGGGTTAAAACTATACGTTTTACTGGAATTCAGACATAAACTGATCTACCGCGATAAGAGACTTAATTTTAATAACGGCTGTAAGCAGAAAACTGCGAAAGGTTCCTTTCGTCAGGTTTTTGGTGTTCTAAAGGGTTAGAAGCAGAGTCTGTAGTTGATAAGAGGATTGAACTGACCATCTCTGGAATGAACTGCGAAGTGAGCATTTTCACACATACTCGTATCAAATTGAACATTGTTATGAAGTAATCGTAACCAGTTTTATTCACGTTCTTAGTTTTCTAATGTAAAACTGATAAAACCTCGAATTAAATATGTGAAGTTCGATGTTAGAAAAATGAAGCTGACTAACCAGCGAGCTGCTACCCAGGTCGCCACAGTAGGTCATAATTGGCTCCCAATGTGATAGCACGTGGCAGTTCTATGTCACAAAATATGGAAACTGTTAAGTATAGACCGGTTACTTTTTTAAGTGAAACCGACATAATCAAAGAGTGGAGAGGATGTATGACAAGTAGAGGAGAAACTTCATGAGTCATGATGGCAGTCACAAAAAGTGTTTAACGCTTTTAGTGCTTTATAGTTCGTCAGAAGAAAGGGAAGCTGACCTCTCCGGCAATTAAGAACCCTCATCCGGAAAGAATCCGCAAACCAAGTGGAAAATGAGATGATCCGCCGAGCTGCTTACGAAGGTATCCTGGCCCGCCCGGAGCAGGATGCAGGTCGGGCACGTGGGGGTGCATAATGTGCGGCAGAGGGCGGCTGGTCAGGTCAAAGGACAGGCCATCTGCCCCAGGAATCCTTTTAGAACGCCTCTGAGCTGCGTCCCCCTCCCAGCCCTTTGTGCGCAATGTCTCGCTGGCTTTGGGCGCGCCAAAACTGCGTAGGATCCGACTTGTCAGAACCTTCTCCATAGACTACAAAGAAATTCTTATACTTCTTCCTTAACATGGCGTAATGTGAAATTTTGAAAGCTTACTTATTCAAACAGAGATTGTTGTTCTACAGCTCTCATCACATATTATCTTTTTTTTTGATAACGTCATAGTATCTGCAAATAATATGCTATCACCGAACCTCGATATGGTAATTATTTTTTATATTAATTGCGGGCCAAAATCTCCATCCTGACACCACAGCTGTCTATTACGCTAAGGGAGGAAATCTGCGTAGAAATCAGTACCATTCGCGTCAGTACCGATTTTGTACTTTTGTGCCGTTTATTCATTTCGCCAATTTTCTACTAGAAACGAAAACAAAAAGTGGACTGAATTTTTAATGAAATATCGAAATGATTTCATTTCCGTGTATTTCTGAAAACACTTATGAAATTAGGGAACAGTTGTACAAAGAAATATACATGATGTGAAAATGGATACGTAGATTTGTAGATGGCTAATGTTGCCTTACAGTAAGTTTGGTTAAAATCGGTCGAGTGGTTTAGGAAAAGATGTGTAACATACACTCATACCTATCGGATCGTAAAATATTCTCGATCGGAAAAAATTTGAGAAATAAGACACAATCGACTGTTGATTATTCGAAGCTCGATAAATAGAACTTTTCCATATCTCGAACTTCTCGCTAAGTTGAAAAACTTCTATAAATCGAAAAAATCATGTGAGTTTTGACACTCTCGGTAAAATGAACAGATGAGCAGATTGTCATGACAGATCGCCCCAAAAAACTTTACAGTTCGAAATCAGCGGCTATCCAACACCCGACAGTTCGAACTGTTTTTCAACTGTTCAGCTAATTGTTTCCCCAGTCAACTGTTCGCGACACTTCTTTGTTTTCTCAACAATGCATACGTACTACAGTACATAAATCAGTTGTAAAAATTACTTCAAGGCCGGCCGGAGTGGCAGAGCGTTTCTAGGCGCTACACCCTGGAATCGCGCGGCCGCTACGGTCGCAGGTTCGAATCCTGCCTCGTGCATGGATGTGTGTGATGTCCTTAGATTAGTTAGGTTTAAGTAGTTCTAAGTTCTAGGGGACTGATGACCTCAGCAGTTAAGTCCCTTAGTGCTCAGAGCCACATGAACCATTTGAATTACTTCAAGGGAGTTCAAGCGTTTGATTATCACAAAAAAGTAATAAGTTATTGAGAACGTGGAATGAGGAATGGAAAAAAAGGATGTAGCGAAAAATTTTGGGATTCCGTTATCCTCGCTGCCGACAATCCTGAAAGAGAAAGATAAGACTCCTGAAAACGTAGCATACAGATGAAGGATGTGGATCCGGTGAGACGAGTTTACGCATGCAGCAGAATGATGGTGGAAATGTTTAGTCAATGCAGAGGACAAAAAACACATGCAAGTGGTTATGTGCTTAGAAAAAGGCTAAGTACTTCGCTGTTAATCTGGGCAATGAAGGGCTCGCCGCAACAGACTGATGGCTCGCTAACTTTAAAGAAAGACATAACTTCGTTTTTAAGATGATTTGAGGATCAAGTACAAGCACTCACGACAATTTATTCGGCATGAGAAAATGACTGAAATTGAAGCTTTGGTACGTATTGTCGAAAATTTGTGCGTATTTGTTTGAAATGTTAAAATAAGTAAAAAAAAGTCATTAATGTAAAGAATTAACTTATTTGTTATTTTCCGCTTCCTTCTGTGTAGAAGTACGAATGTTTTGGAAGCTATACCAGTTTTAGTGTTCTGTATGTCAGTAAGAAAAACGGAACGCTTATAGGACCACTTTGTCTGTATGTGTCTGTCTGTCCAGATCCTTTTTCTCAGGAACTTTTAGAGGTATTAAATTCAGATATATGACAAGTACTAATGTCGACGGTCCTTTGGCTGTGTAAGCAATTTATGGGTGTAAGTCACTGCTATCAAAAGATGCGTCCATTCATGCCAAATATTTTGATACAGACTCACTCGTCAAAACCTATAGGGTACTGCCCATTGACGTAGAATTATTAAATGTGCCAAGGAACAAGGTTTCATAGTAGAAGTAAGGGAAAAAATCGGAAACATTATCTTGGAACTGATCTCGAAAGCGCTGAAACACCAGGGAACGATGTATTGGCAACATCGATTTCAGTACCAGTCAAAATCCTCGGTGCGTAAGTCCCCTACACACTCAGCAAAATTTTAATTTAACTTAGTTCTTCCTGATTTCACCTTGATCAGTCAAAGTTAATTCAAACTTTCAGGTATTCGTACTTTTGCCACGTCTCTTGAATTTCGAGCTATCGAGAGTCGACTGCACGCCTTATTTCTGTTCTGACTATGCAGCTGCGTGGACATAAAAGTACAGACACGTGAGCAGGGCAGAAAGGCAGGATTTTTGTACCAGATATGCACTGAAGCGCCAAAGAAACTGGTATAGGCATGCGTATTCAAATACGGAGGTAAGTAAACAGGCAGAATACGGCGCTGCGGTGGGCAACGCCTATATAACGCAAGTGTCTGGAGCAGTTGTTATATCAGTTACAGCTGCTACAATGGCACGTTATCAAGATTTAAGTGAGTTTGAACGTGGTGTTGTAGTCGGCGCACGAGCGATGGAACACAGCATCTCCGACGTACCGACGAAATGGGGATTTTCACGTACGACTATTTCACGAGTGTACCGTGAATATCACGAATACGGCAAAACATCAAGTTTCCGACAGCGCTGCTGCCGCAAAAAGATCCTGCACGAATGGGACCAATGACGACTGAAGTGCAACCTTTCCGCAAATTGCTACAGATTTCAATGCTGGGCCTTCGACATGTGTCAGCATGCCAACCAATCAACGAAACATCATCGATTAGGGGTTTCGGAGCCGAAGGTCCAATTGTGTACCTTTGATGACTGCAAGACATATACAGTAGTTTTACGCCTCGCCTGGTCCCGTGAACGCTGAAATTGGAAATATGTTGCCTGGTCGGACGAGTCTTGTTTCAAATTGTATCGAGCGGATGGACGTGTACGGATATGGAATCCATGGATCCTTCATGTCAGCAGGGGCTGTTCAAGCTGGTGAAGGCTCTGTTATGATGTGGGGCGTGAGCAGTTGGAGTGTTATGGGACCCCTGATACGTCTAGATACGACTCTGACAAGTGACACGTACGTAAGCATCCTGTCTGATCACCTGCATCCATTCACGTCCATTGTGCAATCCGACGAGCTTCAGCAATTCGGGAAGGACAATGCGACACCCTACACATCCAGAATTGCTACAGACTGGCTCCAGGAACACTCTTCTGAGTTTCAACACTTCCGTCGGCCACCAACTCCCCCGATATGAGCATATCTGGGACGTCTTGCAACGTGCTGTTCAGAAGAAATCTCCGGCCCCTCCTACTCACGGATTTACGGACAGCTCTGCACGATTCATGGTGTCAGTTCCCTCCAGAACTACTTCAGACAGTACTCGAATCCATGCCATGTCGTGTTGCGGCACTCCTGCGCGGCCCTACACGAAACAAGGCAGGTGTACCAGTTTTCTCGGCTCTTCAGTGTATTGAGAAGACTCGAGCATTGCCGAATCCAAGGAGGAATAAAACCCACCTAGATCAATCATGTAACTGAAGCAGCTGTTTCTATGGAAACTCTATTAAGTTATTACACGAATTTCAGAGATTTTTCAGTTGTTGCCCAATTGCGGAGAACCATTAACATCGAGCCACTCGTAAGAGAAAATTAGCACGACGGCTTCGAGTGGCGGTCAGAGCGGGACGTGAGAGGCAGCATTTAATTTGTGGGCCACATGCAGGGCCAGAGGGTATCGAGGGCAGCAGGCGGCACCGGTGGTGCGCGTCGGGCGGGAGCCTCTGCAGTTCAAGGCCGCGGCGGGCAGGCGATGACCGCTGCTACGGACGCCATCGGCAATCAGCCGGCCGCAGCCGCCGGGCTGCCAGCACAAAGGAGTCGCAGGAGCCGCTGCTGGTGCTGCTGCTCAGCCCCACTGCCAGGCGGTCCCAAACAGCTAACGCACTACTCCCTCCTTCATCAAACATATGCGTCCTTCTACTGACCTGGTTACGTTAGAATGAAAGGAAGGGAAAGTAATGGAACAGGAGCTTGGAATGGAGAAGGATAAGGCAGAAAGTCTGTCGTGATTGTTTACTATAGAACCATTCTGGCATTTTCATGCCTTTAGAAGACCACGGGTGATCTAAATGCGGCAGGCCGTTGTGGCTGAGCGGCTCTAGGCGCGTCAGTCCGGAACCGCGTTGCTACTACGGTCCTGAATCCTGCCTGCCTCTGGCATGGGTGTGCGTGATGTACTTACATTATTTAGGTCTAAGTAGTTCTAAGTCTAGGGGACTGATGGCCCTCCTTAAAACTTGCCGGGAGATTAAAATTGTGTGGCGGACCGGGACTCGGCCAGGGATGTGGTAGAACAATTTCTACGAAATTTGGAAAATTGGAGAGTGATACATCTGCAAATAAGGCTGTGAGGTTGTGGGTCGTGCACGGAGAGCTCAGTCGGTACAGCATTTGCCTGTGGGAGGTAAAGGTTAGAGTCCCAGTGAACAGGAGGAGGAGGAGAGTAGTGTTTAACGTCCCGTCGTCAACGAGGTCATTAGAGATCGAGCGCAAGCCCGGGTTAAGGAAGGATGGGGAAGGAAATCGGCCGTGCCCTTTCAAAGGAACCATCCCGATATTTGCCTGAAACGATTTAGGGAAATCACGGAAAACCTAAATCAGGATGGTCGGTGACGGGATTAAACAGTCGTCCTCCCGAATGCGACTCCAGTGAGCTAACCGCTGCGCCACTTCGCTCGGTTCCCAGTAAACACTCCGCTGCAGAGTGAAATTTCATACTGGGAACGCTTTTCTTGTTGAGTTTTCCACAGAGTAATTCAGTATTTCTGGGACGATCTCTGAAGGTGTGACACGCCACATGACCAAACACGTGCGTAATATTTGAAAAACGTCATGATTATCTGCATGTGGTCCTGATGAAATTTCTTTATGTGTGAAACCAGTTTGGATCCACAAACCATCATGAGGTTCATAAAAGCATGTACAGACACTATAAAATCATTGGCGACAGATTATACAATCCACGAATTCGTAACTGTTGTCACATGTTAATATAAATAGCATCATCAGTCATAAACTGTGCCAGCCAGTGCACTTATTCATGCTACTTCAACAGTCAGCATGAGCGCCCTAGACCTAGTATTCTACTTACTGAGTATGTAGAATATGTTCGTTTTGCTGGGACCCCTGCAACTGTGGCCTTTCATAGATCGGGCAGAGAGCATGAGAGCTGCAAAAAAAGTGGTTCAAATGGCTCTGAGGACTAAGGGGCTTAACTTCTGAGGTCATCAGTCCCCTAGAACTTAGAACTACCTAAACCTAACTAACCTTAGGACATCACACACATCCATGCCCTTGGCAGGATTCGAACCTGCGACCGTAGCGGTCGCTCGGTTCCAGACTGTAGCGCCGCTCGGGCATCACGGCAGGCTGAGAGCTCCACGGAACATCGAAATTAACCCGGCTCTTACAGCTCAACAAGCTGGCAGTAGCAGAGCACGGCACCTCTCCTGGACAGTCTATTCTATACGACAATGTCGAAATTCGAACTTCGAGTTCATGGTTCTGAGACCCGGTGGTGAAGGGCGAGGTAAAAATTTGTTTAGCGGATTTAACGGAGATAACAGTTTTAATCCCAGAAAATCCATAAAATCTGCCGCTTTCTTTGATCAACTCGATAAGACGTCGCTACAGTGCATCTCTTAATGATGTATCGATATACTAGCATCTTTTCAGGGTCTAATTAGATATTCAGTTCGTAAAAAGTGCTGCAACGTATCATTATCTCTGGCCGGTATGTTTTCTGTAATAGCAAACGGAGTCAAGGGTCTTTGATATAACGTATGTGCGTGTTACAATCTGTCACGTCACTCAGAAGGTGACGGAAGGTGCACTGCCAAATAATAGCTGAAGAGATGGAATTTCTGCACACACCAAATCTAATTGAACAGCTAGTACGAATTTAAACTGTCACGGCAGCGGAGGTTTCTAACGTTAGGCTAGGTTAGGTTAGTGTTTAACGTCCCGTCGACAACGAGGTCATTAGAGACGGAGCGCAGCTCGGGTTAGGGAAGGATTGGGAAGGAAATCGGCCGTGCCCTTTCAAAGGAACCATCCCGGCATTTGCCTGAAACGATTTAGGGAAATCACGGAAAACCTAAATCAGGATGGCTGGAGACGATATTGAACCGTCGTCCTCCCGAATACGAGTCCAGTGTGCTACCACTGCGCCACCTCGCTCGGTGGTTTCTAACGGACAACCGTCTCTAATGAGCTCGTTGTCGACGGGACGTTAAACACTAACCACCACCACCATCTAACGGACAGTTTTGTTATTCGATTACCAGCTGCACACCTGTGGGGTACCGTGCAGTACTTCTGGACGGCGGCAGGTGAAGGCGATCTCGTGTGCAGGGGGAGAGAGGAGACAGGCGGCTGGCTGACCCGAGGGCGAAACCTGAGCCCCGAGCGGCGGAGCTGTCTCCTGGTCTGCGGTCGCCGAGGAAACCGGGTCCCTGGCTGCGGCCGCGACACACCCGATAGCCCGGGGCGCGTTCGCACGCTGTCATCGCACCACACGCCTACCTGCACAGCCGATCTCTCCTCCGCACACCGTCCTCTGGCAGCTTCCTTATTATACACCAGGTGCACTGCACTACTGCCACTCTGATGCTCGAGGACTAGCGGTAGTTTTACGACTTCACGTGCTGCCACATTTCATCTATTGCACTCAAGTCCTTGAGGCATTCGGAGGGTGGGGAGGGGGGGGGGGGGGGGGAAGGCTTTGAACTCAGCTCGGCCATCGGCCATCCTTGTTTAGGATTACCATGGATTGCCCTTAACGGACAGAGGACTCGGAAAAAGATGCGGTGGTCAGATTCCTTCCCTGTCCTTGCCTTATCTACGCTTTCAGTCCGTACAGTGATCCGTATTGAAGAATGGAAAAGAAAATTGGCTATGTGTTAGATGACGACCAGTTTGACCTTAGGAAAGGCAAAGGCACCAGAGAGGCAATTCTGACGTTGCGGTTGATAATCGAAACAAGTCCAAAGAAAAATCAAGACACGTTCGTAGGATTGAAGACCTGGAAAAAGCGTTCGACACTGTAAAACGGTGCAAGACGAACGAAATTCTGAGAAAAATAGGAGTAAGCTATATGGAGAGACGGGTAATATACAATATGCACAAGAGCCAGGAGAGAGTGATAAGAGTGGATGACCAAGAACGATGTGCTGGGATTAAAAAGGATGTACGACAGGGATGTAGTCTTTCGCCCCTATAGTTAAATCTGTACATCGAAGAAGCAATGGTGGAAATAAAAGAAAGATTGAGGGGTAGATTTAAATTCAAGGTGAAAGCATATAAATGATACGATTCGCTGATGACATGGCTGTCCTGAGAGAATTTGAGAAAAAATCACATGATCTGCTGAATGGAATGAACAGTCCAATGAGTACAGAATATCGATTGAGAGCGGATCGAAGAAAGACGAAAGTAATGAAGGGTAACACAAATGAGGACAGCGAAAACTTAACATCAGGATTGATGGCGACGAAGTATATGGAGTTAAGGGATTCTGCACCTAGGCAGCAAAATAACCAATGACGTACGGAGCAAGGAGGATATCAAAAGCAGACTAGCACTAGCAAAAAGGGCATTGCAGTCTACTAGTATCAAACATAGTCCTTAGTTTGAAGAAGAAATTTCTGAGAATGTACGTTTGGAGCACAGCATTGTATGGTAGTGAAACATGGTCTAGGGGAAAAGCAGAACAGAAGAGAATCTAAGCATTTGAGATGTGATGTTACAGACGAATGTTGAAAATTAGTTGGACTGGTAAGGTAATGAATGAAGAGCTTCTGACCATAATCGGAGAGGAAAGGAACTTGTCGAAAACGTTGTCAAGAAGAAGGGACAGGATGATAGGACATGTGTTAAGACGTCAGGGAATGAGTCTCATGGTACTGGAGGAAGCTGTAGAGGGCAAAAACTGTAGAGGAAGACAGAGACTGGGATACATCCAGCAAACAACTTAGGTTGCAAGTGCTACTCCGAGATGAAGAGGAGAGGAATTCGTCGCGGGCCGCATCGAAACAGTCAGAATGATGACGAGAAAAAAAAAAAGTCACTGTATAGACAACGCATGGCTATAGAAACTTCTTCTGGAGGAGAGCAAGGGGGGGGGGGGGGGCTAGAGTTTTCACGATCTGTTACTGCTCGCTCCCTCCCTCTCCCCCCCGACCCACCCCTCTCTCTGCAAGTATTACTTGACGTCACCCTCATTTTTATCATGCCACATATGCCTACGATTCTGAATTTGGTTCTTTGCATTACCGTTTACCACGTGTAGGACGGTCTCTGCTGTACTCAAGATCTGGGATTTTTTTCTTTATGTTAACTCTTCTGCCGGATGCCCTTCCTGTGGCATCAGTCTTGACTTACCTGAAGGAGGGTTGCCGAGAACGCCACCTGTCTTGAATCGCGTAAAGATTGTTCTCTGTGTGATAATATGTAGTTTTACTCCAGAATGAAAGTTTCACTGTGCAGCATAGTCATGGTCTAGCACACAGTTTTAAACTGCCACGATGTTTTGTATTCCAACTGTTGTTATCTGATGCGTACACTGGGGACTAGACAGCATTTACCTAAAAGAGTGTGGAAAACCACCTAACAACCGTAGGCAGGCCGGTGTGCCGGCAACGGTCGTTAACCCACCACGTGGATTCAATTTGTTTCAGGCACAACTCCCCTTCTCGCAAGCTAGCTCGTAGTGCGTTACACTATACGAGCAATTGCTATGATTTTAATAATGATAAAAACAAAATATTTAAAAAAATTAATATAATAATAATAATGTGTTTTCGTCACTACTTAGTACATCACTTTACCACAATATCTACTTAACTGAAATTCAGAGAAATGTTGCATTTGAACACCTTTCAATTGACAAAACAAAATAGCCAGTTGCCAGAAGACCGGCTGGTTGTTTATTTTGTCAATTGAAGTTACTCATGTGGTCATGCACGTGAAAAGCATTCGTCTCTTCTCAAAAAGAGAATGTGTCATGTAATCAATTCAAGAACTATGACAACAAACTCTAGCAATTTCGGTTACAATACATTTTACCGGATGTAAAATCAAAGTGTGGAGTCACCACCATCATGTTTCACTTAACATTTCGACTGTGGACACACGTCTAACAACTACTGCTATGTGGGCTCACAAGTGAGGGAGGGGGAGGGACGGGTGATCCTTTTTTACGTGGTTTCCACCTACGTTCGGGATGTCAGCCTGTGTGTCGTTTTATTCTTTAGTGGACAATCTTACCCTTTACCTCTTTCCCTACCCAACTCCCAGTGGTCCGTCGAGTTCTACATGTGAATATACGCATCGTTTCTGGTTTGTTGGCGATGGCAGATTCGGGCAGCCTGGCAAAGTACGCCTTTACCTGGCAAGAGTGGCACAGGCCACATCGTACGCCCAGCCACTTGGAGACTCCTCACACAATCAGCTGAAAAGTATCCCGTTTAAAATGTAGTTTGCAATTTATAGAATTCTTTGCCATTTTGGAAATTGTTAGCTCTGATACTACTTATTTCTCCGGAAGTTAGCTGTAAAATTTAGTAATTGATTTATTTAAAAACATAAACAGTACTAGCGAAATCTGGAAGGAGTTGAGAGGAACTTCCCCCGGCCCCCCTTGGATCCTCCCCTGGTTTATGGTAAGATAAATGATTTATATGCCGGCGTGGTATCTATTCTTTCGGACATGCAGGGGGACTATGGACAGGTGGCGCTAGATGGGATGTGGGTCGGTCGGTGGACGTACCGAAATATTCCGTACTTTGCGATAAACACTGGGTCCGTGATACACGCAACTGTATATTAAGCGGGATATCCCTGGTTCCAGCCTCGGTGTGGCATACATTTTCACTTGTCGGAGCTGATTTTCCATGAAGCCTGTATGCAGCTGACATCAATAGTTCCTTCCATTTCCTTTCCTTTCTTCCCCGTCCACCCCCATTTATATCACATAAGCTATTATCTTCCTGCTTTTGTTTTTACTTTTAATGTGCTTCTCATCGACTGTATGATAAATTCTGACCTTCATTCCTTTCTTTGTTTGCCATCAACAATGTCAACAAGATTAGCGCACCCACAGAGAGGATTAGGCTATCCGTTTTGTTTCTGATGCCCTGTCCTGAAATAAGAGGGAACGCCAACTGCTGGTACCGGAAACCATCACCCATAATCTGATACGTAAACCTGAGTGCAGATACAGAGTCACGTGTATTCCATTCCCAATGAGAAATGCAGAAACACACTCCGTGCCCTTGCCAGCAGCGACGTATACGGATGAATATTAACTAGAGACTAGTTTTGCATGGTGACGCATCGGACTGGCGGATTCTCGGTCATTGGGACTTCAGGACTACTAAAGGCGATGACATCACTCTGTGTAGAAACAACAGTGTTGTACTCGTCTCGCTCACTGACGTACTTGCGTAACAAGGCAAGGTGTCGACCCGAGGCGTCCATCAGAAAATGTTTTGTCTATGTTTTCGAAGAGTGTCGCTTAAATATTCATCTCCTTTTCCTGTGAAGTGACAATTTTCATCAACCGCTTTTTTCCCCTAAATATCCCCGACACAGGGAACCTACCATATTTTATGATCGATTCAATTATACACACCCCAGGTACAGTTCGAAATATTTGGAAGAGACACGCACTCAGCGAGGGCACATTTAAAGCCCACACCATGCCCGGTTTGGGATTCGAACCCCTTCCATCCGCCTTACAGGATGTAAGTAACCTGTTTGTATGTTGGCAGCTCTATAGACAGTGTTAATATCGCTGACAGCACTCTGCACCCTCCGCAAGAGAGTCTATGGTTGGACGGACTGGCAGTTAGCGAGTGTACAGGGAAGTGTATGGCCATAATATTCTTAGTGGAGAATCTGTTTTGGTAGGACATGCATTGTAAAGTGAGATGAAATGATGTGTTTACAAGAAAATACGCAAGGAAATGTTTGAGGATGGATGTATAGTTGATAATGTTTGGGCAGTGGAATTAATGACAACTACATAATTTTTGGAACTGGATGTCACTTGAACAAGGTATAATTTTCTAGATACGTTGTTTGCTCTTTCATTTGCTAACCAAATGCCTCCTAATAGTTAGAGTCTACACTAGTTACAATCTTTTTATTTAGCTGGCTGTTGTTGCTACTTGCTGTAATTGCTGTAGTTCGTCTTATGAAGATTTTCTGCGAGGCAAGTGACTTATAAAAATGAATGGGGCTTCCAAAATCGGGATTCGTAATTGAAATGAGTTTAGACAATTAACAGAGTTGGAGGTATTTTTATATTTCTTTAATTTTATTTTTCATGGATTTGTATTATTGTTAGGATTTCTGGCAATTCAGGGCCATTCTTTTCTGTTAACTAAGGGAAGCCATGCTGTCAATGTATATCACTCAGACTGCGTTGGGCTTGTAAATTGTGAGTAATAAATGAATAGGTTAAGTTTGAGTTGTCTTTGTCAGGGAAAATTCTGTAGGTCAGTGTTTAGTAAAAAAATTAATTTACAAGAGTTTCAAGGGGAGTGATGCTTCCCAAAGATTGTGGCAGTTAACAGCAATACTAGCGAAAACTACTCGACAGGTAAGTTGAAATGACAAAGATAAATATGAGAGGCTGCTTTTGTCTTCCCTAGCCGCTAGTTCTTTTCGATTATGAAACTACCTTAAGTTGATTTTTTTTTATCCATGATTTTCCTACTTTTGGGAGACACAACCATGTAGAATCGTCACTATTTGTCTACCATTACAACTTCAGGTCTATTACCACTTTTAAGTGGTTCATTACTATCATATGCTAATTACACATATATCATGTCGTAGCAGACGTCAAGAACATCACGTGCAACATTCCACCGTACAACGAACATCATGCAAAAGCACTATTACCTTACCCATTAAAAAACAGTCTGTCTCGCGAACCTGGCATAGTTACAGATATATTTCATCGCTGACCCTTCATACCATACGAGCTATTAAATGTGTGCATAAGGATGCCAGGTTTGCGGGATGGACTGGTGTTAAATTGAGAGGTAATGTTGATTTTACAAATTGTGACTGGCATTGACACGATGTTCCCAATATGGTGAGATGTTACTTGCGACTTTCTTGACGTGTGATACGACAGGGAATATGTCTAATTACCATAAGATAATAATGCTTTGAAAGTGACTATAGAGATGAAACTACGGCGGTGTCTAAAAGGAAACGAAAGAGCAATCAAATGACTGAAGCATTATCATTTAAAAAATTTGTTATTGCAGTTAATACATACTGTCTTTACACTGATATTACTTATCTGTCGTTTGAAAAGTTTTTGTATAGATAATGACAAACTTTATAGCCGTACGTCGTTGATAAGTCATATCAAATAAGGCTTAATAATAAAACATTGATCGAGCACTAATCTTGGAGCATGACTTCAGCGCCCATCGCTATTAGAGAATTAAGAACTGCGGTTTGTAAACATAATCCGAAAACAACTTTTGGGTGTTCCATAAATAAGCTGAGATCCGGTTTCTTCCACCTTGTCGATGTATGCCGAGCAGTATTGTGAGGATACGGGCAGATGTATGTATGTATCTGTGTGTGTGTGTGTGTGTGTGTGTGTGTGTGTGAGAGAGAGAGAGAGAGAGAGAGAGAGAGAGAGAGAGAGAGAGAGAGCTGATTTCTGGAGGCTGGAGACGGCTTTCCAGCTCTGCGAACATTTAAAAACGTAAGCAACGTTTGCAGTGCACTGAAGATGGGAGTGTAAGGTGCACTGCAACGTGCTCGAGACGTAAGAAACGGAACGGGTGCCAGATATGGCTTCGACTGACGGTGAGAACAGATTCAGATCACGCAGGCGGCCGTGTGATTCCGAGACGCAGTAGGGCGGTGACGCTGGCCGAAGGCATCCTGACCCAAGGTCGGGGGCCGGGCGAGTGCCGAGGGCAGCCGTGACCGACTTGGCCGTACTCACGCTCTTGCGACACGCCGGGGGCTTGCCGAGACTCCTCTCAAAGATGACCACCTTGCATCTCAGACTCATCAGGGCGGCACCTATGATGTTCCACTTCTTGTGGCAATCCAGATCTCTGAGTGATGGTACTCCCGGAAGAGAAAATTTGCTCTTTCTCAGACCTACTGAATGTTCCTAGACAACCGAAAACTCGCTACTTTTACCTGTCTCTTTCCGGTATGTAAACTTAAGAAGCTGAAATCGTTAAGCAGTTCCATAGTTTCTCATTTACGAATGAGGCAACAGTGATTAATCCTCTACAGTCCTAGACAGATAGCGTGGTGGTTGGTATACTGATCCCCCATTCAGGAGGACGATGACTCAAATCTGGTCATCCAGATTAAGGTTTCCCGTAATTTCCCTAAATCGCTTTATAGAAATGCTGGAATGGTTCCGTTCGAAAGAGCACGGCTGATATCCTTCCCCCTCGTTCTACCTTTCTCTAATCTGAGCTGTTGTACCATCGCTAATGGTCTCGTTGACGATTGGACGTTAAGCTCTAAACTTCTTAGGTATCAGTAGACCGCTTCAGCTGTATCTCGTCCTTTATTTTTGTATGACTACCAGTTTCATGGCAGCAAAAGCCACGTCTTCAAGTGAACATCTGTATCACAATAAATCGGAAGACATTGTAATCCTCAGATATCCACACTACGATAAGTTTCTAAAATTATTTTAAGGTTTTTCAAATTTTTCTAAAAACTATTAAAAACTTTTATATGAGAAAATTAAAATATTTGGACCATAGTGACACACTAGTAAGATTTTAAAAAAATGAAAAACTATTAAGACCAGGAAATGGTTCCAACAAAATGGAGGGATGTTCTAACCGTCAGTAAAGCTTACTGTCGGAAAACTGGAACGTGAGTACTGCACTTACCGCTTCCCTTGTCTGTAAGCAATCGCGAACAGGGAACGCGGGAGCTGACGGTATGAAGTAAAAAGTACAAAAAGTACAGCGATAAAGTACGAAGCTCCGAGCTTTCTAGCTCTAAAGTTTTAGTTACGTGAATACAAATACTTTAGTTTCCTCATGTAAATGTTTTTAAGAGGCTTTTAAAAAATTTAAAAATCTTAAAATAATTTTTGAAAATTATCATATGAGGGTTTATTGTTATACATACGTTCACCTGAGGATGTGGCCTTTAGTGCCATGAAATCGGTAGTGATCTAAAAATAAAGAATTAAATACAGCTGAAGCGGTTAATTAATACCCAAGGTGAATACTCTCACAGCTATGGTTGCCCTACGCACAAGGTTGTCTGCGTTAAATTCTTAGCTTCTTTTCTTTCTTTTTTTTTTTTTGTGGTCCAGGAGAACTTGCATTCCATGACAGCGCACATATGGCAACGGATCATTCTGAACATGTTGTGGGACGAATGGACAGCACAGTAAAACATTTGTACGCCATAAGTGATAACGATTTATTGAGAGCGGAGACAAAATGATTGCGTGACCCTAATAATGCCATCGTCAGGTTCCGTTTATGCATCTGTTGAGCAAGCAGTGGGAGAAGATGGAGAGGCGGGGTGAAGGATATTATAAAAAATGCTAAGCGAATCATAAGTACCTATTCAACATAACTTTCAAGTGATCTAATTAAGAGAGCTTCTGATAACCTGTATGTTGTTGGGCAGCAGGCTGGTACAGAATATTACCACCAAGAGAATAGTTCAGTACTAATAGATACAACTTTTATTTTTTGAAATTGGTGGTTATTATAATTTGTCCTTGTTTTAAAAAAGCCTGTTTCGTTTTCTGAGTCTTGTAATTGTGCTGCCTCCATCTTAAGACATGGTTCACACTGTTAGCTTCGGAACAAGGGCGCAACACAGCTCCTCACGAAAAGAGCCACATTGATAATGAGTTCCGACAGCTAACGTACCGGTAAAATCTAATAAAGTGACAGGAAGAAGGCCAATTATAATCAGGAAAGGTGAACTTAAAAACTCTCTTAAATTCTGTAAAAGTATACCAGTGTGAGGTGGCGTAGTCGTTAAGGCACTGGACTCGCATACAGTAGTCCTTTTATGGGTTTCTAGTGGCTTCACTAAGTAACGGATGGCTAGTGCCAAAAAGATGTTCTTTTGTGTACGACACGACCGCTTGCCTTCCCTATCCTTTCTCCGTAGGAGTTCGTCGCTAATGAACTCGCCGTCGACGAGAAGTTAAATCCTAGTTGTCTTCTTTGTTAACGAATTTTAAATAGAGAAAGAAGCGGATTCCTTTCGAGGCCCAGATAAAGGATCCAATTCATGCGATTCTGTCGAATGAAACATTTAAACCTTTAAAACTGTAAGAATCCAATGGAGAGATGCAGATGAATAAACAAAAGATCAGGAAGTTAAGGCGCTTCCAACGGTGAAATATGACTGCGCGAATATTCATAAGAATACGTAATTTACAAGCCATTATTTCACGAAACACATTTTCCCACAAATCAGATAACCGCAAATGATGGAAAAGGACAACTGACTGAGTTGTGGTAATAATACCACGAATCTAAAATCATATTCAACAAATATAATTTCGATAGAGGACATCTGAATTTTGCTTTATCTGAACACAGGACGATATAATATATACAGGATAGTGCATTATAGCCTCATACGCTCTGATGTCCTATGCTACATGCCTCAGCACCTGTAACGTTCTTTGAATGGTCTGTAATGTTGATGAGTTTATCTGAAAGAAAACGAAGATACTTCGTATCGTTTTCAAAAGAGAGACTGTTTCATAAGCAAAAATATCTTGACCCTACTATAAACAATAAACAATCAAAATTTAATTTCTCTACACAAGTTACCTTACTATACACTTTCATCCGTTTATCAGCCATCCACAACAAATACACTCCTGGAAATTGAAATAAGAACACCGTGAATTCATTGTCCCAGGAAGGGGAAACTTTATTGACACATTCCTGGGGTCAGATACATCACACGATCACACTGACAGAACCACAGGCATATAGACACAGGCAACAGAGCATGCACAATGTCGGCACTAGTACAGTGTATATCCACCTTTCACAGCAATGCAGGCTGCTATTCTCCCATGGAGACGATCGTAGAGATGCTGGATGTAGTCCTGTGGAACGGCTTGCCATGCCATTTCCACCTGGCGCCTCAGTTGGACCCGCGTTCGTGCTGGACGTGCAGACCGCGTGAGACGACGCTTCATCCAGTCCCAAACATGCTCGGTGGGGAACAGATCCGGAGATCTTGCTGGCCAGGGTAGTTGACTTACACCTTCTAGAGCACGTTGGGTGGCACGGGATACATGCGGACGTGCATTGTCCTGTTGGAACAGCAAGTTCCCTTGCCGGTCTAGGAATGGTAGAACGATGGGTTCGATGACGGTTTGGATGTACCATGCACTATTCAGTGTCCCCTCGACGATCACCAGAGGTGTACGGCCAGTATAGGAGATCGCTCCCCACACCATGATGCCGGGTGTTGGGCCTGTGTGCCTCGGTCGTATGCAGTCCTGATTGTGGCGCTCACCTGCACGGCGCCAAACACGCATACGACCATCATTGGCACCAAGGCAGAAGCGACTCTCATCGCTGAAGACGACACGTCTCCATTCGTCCCTCCATTCATGCCTGTCGCGACACCACTGGAGGCGGGCTGCACGATGTTGGGGCGTGAGGGGAAGACGGCCTAACGGTGTGCGGGACCGTAGCCCAGCTTCATGGAGACGGTTGCGAATGGTCCTCGCCGATACCCCAGGAGCAACAGTGTCCCTAATTTGCTGGGAAGTGGCGGTGCGGTCCCCTACGGCACTGCGTAGGATCTTACGGTCTTGGCGTGCATCCGTGCGTCGGTGCGGTCCGGTCCCAGGTCGACGGGCACGTGCACCTTCCGCCGACCACTGGCGACAACATCGATGTACTGTGGAGACCTCACGCCCCACGTGTTGAGCAATTCGGCGGTACGTCCATCCGGCCTCCCGCATGCCCTCTATACGCCCTCGCTCAAAGTCCGTCAACTGCACATACGGTTCACGTCCACGATGTCGCGGCATGCTACCAGTGTTAAAGACTACGATGGATCTCCGTATGCCACGGCAAACTGGTTGACACTGACGGCGGCGGTGCACAAATGCTGCGCAGTTAGCGCCATTCGACGGCCAACACCGCGGTTCCTGGTGTGTCCGCTGTGCCGTGCGTGTGATCATTGCTTGTACAGCCCTCTCGCAGTGTCCGGAGCAAGTATGGTGGGTCTGACACACCGGTGTCAATGTGTTCTTTTTTCCATTTCCAGGAGTGTATATTACAAATAACGACTAGGGAATATTAATTACGGTGGCTTTTCGAGTGAAGTTAAGGAATGGGTACAATTTCTTTCTGCACTGCTGCCTATACACATATACCTAAGAAGCTGCTTCTGAGAGTACGTTTCTGAAAACCTAAATTATTATAATAAAGGTACTTCTTACTTCAGAGAATCGCATTTTGTGATGCGCCATCGGGATGTTAGATAATATTTGAATCCTCACCAGGTGCATACTTTTTTTCGTATCTTGCATTCGCGTCATCTGAAACGTCTGTGGTCTGTGAAACAGGCGCGAACAAGGCGAAGTAACTGCCGTTAGCGAAGTGGTCTCGTCCACTTAGCGGCGGCCCGTGAATTATCCTCTTCGATGAACACCAGGCGCTCTGTGCTGCACATGCGCGCGCGCGCGCGCACACACACACACACACACACACACACACACACACACACACACAAACACACAGTTTTGTAGCGGCTTGTCTGCGCAGCATTTCCAGAGGAGGTTTCGAGTTACTCCACATTTACTTCCAATTTCCAACAGTTAGACGAACAATTTTCCACAGCTATTCATCAAGTATACATCCATTAGAAACTCAGAAGCCGTGAACTTCCTGAGAAAGGTACGCTCTGGTTCTCACAAGAAAATGCAATATATCCTCTGATTATATGTAAAATGTCACGGAGACGTTTCAAGTAAACTAAATACAATTATAGCAGAAAAGGCTACTTAAAAGACAAGTTACGCAGAAGGAGACATCAGTTCTCGCACTCACAATAGTCAGTTTCCGGAGCTGATTTTCAGGCACTGGAATTGAGACTAGAGGCGATTTATATTGGTGGTACACATAGTATACATTTAAATGTTTGCACCAGTAGATACAACATAGTGTTCGTCACAGTAATCATCTTCTAAATCAATACTTTCACACAAAGCGTTTCGCCGTTCCATAAATGGTTCAAATGGTTCGAATGGCTCTGAGCACTATGAAACTTAACATCTGTGGTCATCAGTCCCCTATAACTTAGAACTACTTAAACCTAACTAACCTAAAAACTTGGATATATTGGCACTTGTTTGATAAAAAAACACTGCTAAGCCCGTTCTAAATTTAAGTTTTAGTTTCAACACTCATACGCAGTCATAGTCCCTCGTAATAACGCGTTTGTGGTATCAGTCCAAACCTAATGCCAGAAAAAATTACAAACCGGATTATCTGTGACAGAATAATCTTTCAAATATTACCCAATTTGACCACTGCCTGTATCATCCACCACGCGGATTTTGGTTATTCAAAAGTCGCAGTTCGCATATTAAAATCGGAATTTCAAATGTTCGTTTTTTCTCACACGTCCGCAACCACTTTCCGGCACTCCACTGCCAAGTTTTCATCAGTGTTCAGCGCTCCTTATATCCGCATCCGAACACGATGATGGCTGAACTCCGAACTAAATTCTTTACACTTCATAAAGCAATTCTTTAACCCACAAAATACGGACAAAATGTACTCTCCTTTTTACTCGCCAGTTACGTTTCAATTAATCGCTCAGTTAACCCGATACCGAAACTCATTTATTGCACCCGTTGGATTCGTATAATGCTACTGATTCTCCTACAGTTTTTGCAGAAGAAGAACGTTATTCATTTTTAACAGAAAGGTGTGTGGACCTTAAGGTGAGTAAACACTTTCCACAGGACGAGCAAAAATTAACCACGCCCTTACATACACGCATATGTCCTTCAAATTAGTTTGGAAGCACTTTCGTAAATGTCGAAAAAGCGTGGAATCCATTAGCGAAATTCAATACGTATCTCAACAGAGATTGTGTAAAGCTAACCAAAGGTGGTAACGCTTTTGACATGGCTATGTGTGGTAGTCAAAAGTGCATTAGATAAATAATGTCTACTTTCAGTACGTTACACACATAAAGAAATTTTCACAAGAGAACGCTTCAATAGCGCTGTACATGCCTTTACAGAAAGTATAAGTAAAGATCTGTGTAGTCTACATTAGAAGAAACACAACGTCACAACACGGTTCTCTGAATACATTTCGTCGTTCCTTCCATGTAAATATCGAATCGTAATAGCTATTTATACCCACCGCGAGTGAGTTCAGATAAGTTGCACTGAATCAGACCTGACGTCACTTCGCGGCTCTGGGACAACATGTGCACTAACTCCATTCATATTTTTGCGGGCAAGGACAAAGCGTACAATCTCTTGTTCTTGTCATCCTTTAAGCATTCGTGGGTGCAGGCGACGCTCAGAACTCAAGATAAGTTCATTTTCCCATATGGAACTCGCGTAACACAAATCAACACGAAACATCTACACCCTCAACGTAGTAGGGCAGATGTAACCTCTCGGTTTTTTTATTTGATACTGTCACTATTGTTGTTACTGTTGTTGTTTATTTGACACTGGATCCAGACTATACAGCCACTGGCAACACGGCACGCTTATCAGCTATGCTGCGTCAAACATTACAGCACTGTTCAACACTAAGGAAACCAAAAGAAAATGTAGCAACTGCAGATGACTAATTACTGTTCGTGTTTCACGGAATGGTGGAATGTAATTGAAATACAACTACGTGACACAACAAGCTAGTTTCTTGCCACATACATCGTCTGCGAAAAACAACACAAGTGCTTGCTGCTAACACACGGTATAAAACACAGACAAACGCGTCTTATGGTGGTGATGTGGCATTCAAACGCGAAGCAAATCAAGTAACTACTTGATTGCCTTTTAATAAGGTTCTGTTTCTGCAGGTTACTGATTACTCCTATCTGACTGTTTCACTCTCTCTGTCAGCTTTTAAAGCATAGCCGCAATACTTGGATGAGAAAGACAAGAAACAAATGAAGATTTTTCACGGGGTGCGACACTCTTCTCGAGATTCGTGGAAGTTCACCCTGAGTCTGCGACTTCCGGAAGGAACACAGACTTCCAGTCTTTTGGTGAAGTGCCGGTGTATCGAAGTACGTCTCAGGAACGTTAAGTTGTAAATGTCTGGTGTGGTATAACAGACGATCAGCTGATTAGGCTGCTGTGTTACCGCTTAGTCTTAAAGGATCCCATTATCTATACTTCTCTTGAAAACGTGTTTCCAGCATTATTGGAAGAGGTCCCTTTGGCTGTAACGATGGGTACGTTCTTCCAGCATCACGGGGCCCCTGCACATTTTAGTTGCCAGGCGACACGTCATCTAAACCTAACCGGACGTGTCAGACAGAACAGACACTACTCGTGTTTCTCTGTGATGGCGTGACGGCTTCATGAGATTTACTTCAGTGCAGATGCACTGATATCGTCCGAACTCCCGCAGGAATCAATAATTTGAGAGTAGGGGATTAATGGACGACGGAAGCTGCATTGCAGCGTGCGGTGAGTTGGAAGTTTGGGTCGGTCAGGGACTGTGTACGAAGAGCCGAACCGGCCGCTGGCAGATTAGCGCAGCGTATTCGGTCAGAGGGCTGGATGCTGTGTGTAACAAGAGAAAGTGAGTGAAATATTCGACGATGAACTTGATGAGGTGTCACATGATGTCCGCCCTGACCAAATACCGCGAACAAATATGAAGAAAATGGAAAAAAAGAAAAAAAATCACTAATGAGAAGCGTTAAATCCACGAGCGCGTAACTGCCCGACATATTTTCAACTTACGGGGTTGCATTTCCCACCCCTTTCCTTTCCTTCCCATTCCTATAATTCACATACAACTTCAGAAGAGCTGCATGTGGTGTCGTCAATATAACTCGAAAGTCACTGAAGTCAGAGGTGGAATTTATAAAAATCAGCTTTACTTCTAATAATTTGCCATTGGCTTCGTGTGAGTATTTGTTTAGTTGGCAATCTAAGAGTTGTGTCTATGTAACCAAAAAGCTTAGACGTAAGTTATCTGTAATGTTATGTTCGGATTAATCTATACTGCCGCCAGCTGAGACATTTTCTATTCCTCCTGAAGCACACTGTATGAGCAGGCGGACTGCGAGACACCGGCAGAAGATGGAAGGAGGCCGTACACCCTCCGAATAGAAGCAGACTCATTGCGAACTACCGCCGCTAAAAACGTTAATATATTTTACTGCAAGAAAAGGTTTGACTCTCTCTCTGTGAGTGCAGTGTAGTGCTACTGGATGAAATACACCACCACCGCCAAGATTACTCATTTCTATCAAGAAGTGCTTCAAGTATCTACATACAAGTTTATCTTACACTTTCTTCTTCCGTACGAGTCCTGTCTTAGAACAGAACATTTAGTTAATAATATAGGTGATATACACGTTGCTATGAGTAGAAGGATTGACGTCTCCTTGTTGCTAAGATTAATAAACCCTTACAAGTGTGTGTCAGGATGGTTTCTGCAACATAAACATCGTGATTTGCTTCCCCAGCTTTGTCCTGCTGAGTTAGATCCCTGTCCCTGATGACACGGATTTCAATGAGATGCTGATCATTAAAAGGTGATGCGATGTAACTGAATTTCGTTACATCTCGACTACATTGTCGATTATATCCGTTTGAAACGCAGAGCTTCACTGATAAGCACTAACGGTGGTTATAACTGTATAATTTGTCAAGGCCTGCAGAGTCTCTTTAAATATCTGTTTCCCCTCCCCTCTTTCTCATTTTTCGTCGGTTTTACTTCTTTAACGGCGTAGGCAAACGTCAACGCCAGATACATCTTTTCGAAACGGCGTAACCAACGCTGGATAGGTTAAGTATCACGTTGTCTTCTAGTATGCAATATGACTTCAATATTTTTCCTCGTCTCTTGCATTAGATGTCTGGTACTAAAGCAATTCTGCGCTCCCGTGCTTCAGTATATACATAATCTTTCGAAAGGAAATGAGAATATCTCATCAAAAGATGATGCTATTATTACAATTTGATAAGATTTATTTACTTTGCGTATGGCGAAACGCTCTACTGATGTTTGGAGGCGCAGATTCGAAACGAACTGTACGACCACTCTTAACAGTCACGCACTAAGATGTATTTTAAGTAAGTACATGATTCTGAAGCAGCGCTCTTTATAATTTTTCCGTTCTTAATATGAACCAGAGAGGAAGAAATAAATTTAAGCAGTTTGTTTGAAATGCATTTATTCATAACGCATGCCGAAAATGTTAAATTTTGAATTAATATTTAGTTCAATATGTTATACACTCTGAAAGTATTTGTATGGAGTGTAGCCATGTATGGATGTGAAACATGGACGATAAATAGTGTGGACAAGAAGAGAATAGAAGCTTTCGAAAGGTGGTGCTGCAGAAGAATGCTGAGGGTTAGGTGGGTAGATCACATAACTAGTGAGGAGGTACTGAATAGGATTGGGGAGAAGAGAAGTTTGTGGCACAACTTGACTAGAAGAAGGGATCGGTTGGTCCTTGAGGCATCAAGGGATCACCAATTTAGTATTGGAGGGCAGCGTGGAGCGTAAAAATCATAGAGGGAGACCAAGAGATGAATACACTAAGCAGATTCAGAAGGATGTAGGCTGCAGTAGGTACTGGGAGATGAAGAAACTTGCACAGGATAGAGTAGCATGGAGAGCTGCATCAAACCAGTCTCAGGACTGAAGACAACAACAACAACAACAACAACATGTTATACACGTCTGTTTCGCTGATATCCAGGGAGTATACAACGGTAGTGTAGAAAACCAGATGAAACAGCTGAAGGAACTTACATTAGAAGACAAAGTATGAGTATTCTCAGTCAGTATAATCCTAGTGCAGCGAGATCGGCATCAAAAGAGTTTCAAAAGGAACACAGTTTTATGTAGCTGTGCCGTCCCGGTAGTGGGTCGTGTATTACATCCGTGAGCACTAATGGCACGGGAGAGTAACATCGCTCCTCGATCACCGTGCCGCTGTTTGTTTACGCTCGTGTTAAAGCGCGGCCGTCTGCCCCTTCCTCCAGATTCCACACTGTCAACACTGGAAAATAAACACGGTTCAACGATCTTTGCTTACATGGCTCCAAACACCTTCTAGCAAGTAGCTCTGAAGAGTCCAGTCGCACATCCAGTTTCTGTCCTCCCCATCCCCTCTCAAATATCCCTCAACCAGCCTCGCACTGTGTCACACGTTCGGCAGCTGTCAAATGTGAAGACAGCACAGCTTCCTATTTCGCGATGACTGGTCCTAACCCGAGTCATATGGCTCTCGTTGTGCCGGTGCACTTGTCTTAATGTGTGAACGCTTCCGAAATTAATAATTATTTGTTGGTTTAAAGGCGCAATGGAATTAAAGATAGTAGCTACTAGAGGCCATTGATTATATCAATGGGGCAAGTCAAAAATTTGTGCTGGAGCAGGATTCGAAGCCGTGTTTCCTAGTTACCAGGCAGATGCACTGGCCACTACGCCATCCGGATACATGTGGTCACCTAAAACAAATGAAATGCTCCATGAAAGAGAAAGAGCTTTAAAACTGTTGTCAGCGAGTGTGACATTACCGAAAAATCTTTTAACCTACTATTTTTATTGGTTCTCACGAAATAAGCGCAAATTAAAAAACTACAAAGAACAAAACTTGTCTACTTTGAAGGGGATGGCGCTATGGTTGGCCCGCTAGATGGCGCTGCCATAGGTCAAACGGATATCAACTTCGTTGTTTTAAATAGGAAACCCCATTTTTTATTACATATTCATGTAGTACGTAAAGAAATACGAATGTTTTAGTTGGATCACTTTTTTCGCTTTGTGATAGATGCCGCTGTAATAGTCACAAACATATGGCTCACAATTTTAGACGAACTGTTGGTAACAGGTTGGTTTTTTTTAATTAAAATACAGAACGTATGTACGATTGAACATTTTATTTCGGTTGTTCCAATGTGATACATGTACCTTTGTGAACTTATCATTTCGGAGAAGGCATGCTGTCACAACCTGTACATAACACATTAATGCAATAAATGCTCAAAATGATGTCCGTCAACCTGAATGCATTTGGCAATATGTGTAACGGCATTCCTCTCAACAGTGAGTAGTTCGCCTTCCGCAATGTTCGCACATGCATTGACAATGCGCTGAGGCATGTTGTCAGCCGTTGTCGGTGGATCACGATAGCGAATATCCTTCAACTTTCCCCACAGAAAGAAATCCGGGGACGTCAGATCCGGTGAAATATGCTATTCAATACCGCTTCAGCTGCACGCGAGCTATGTGCCGGACATCCATCATGTTGGAAGTACATGGCCATTCTGTCATGCAGTGAAACATCTTGTAGTAACATGGGTAGAACATTACGTAGGAAATCAGCATACATTGCACCACTTAGATTGCCATCGATAAAATGAGGGCCAATTATCCTTCCTCCCTTAATGCCGTACCATACATTAACCCACCAAGGTCGCTGATGTTCCACTTGTCGCAGTCATCGGGGATTTTCCGTTGCCCAATAGTGCATATTATGCCGGTTTATGTTACCGCTGTTGGTGAATGACGCTTCGTCACTAAGTAGAATGCGTGCAAAAAATCTGCCATCGTCCCGAAATTTCTCTGGTGGCAGAACTGTACACGACGTTCAAAGTCGTCTCCATGGAAGTCCTGGTGCAATCGATGTTGATGTAGCATTCTCAACACCGACGTTTTTTAGATTCCCGATTCTCGAGCAATTTGTCTGATATTGATGTGCGGATTATCTGCGAGAGAAGCTAAAACACCTACTTGGGCATCATCATTTGTTGCAGGTCGTGACTGACGTTTCACATGTGGCTAAACACTTCCTGTTTCCTTAAATAACGCCCGCATCTCGTGGTCGTGCGGTAGCGTTCTCGCTTCCCGCGCCCGGGTTCCCGGGTTCGATTCCCGGCCGGGTCAGGGATTTTCTCTGCCTCGTGATGGCTGGGTGTTGTGTGTTGTCCTTAGGTTAGTTAGGTTTAAGTAGTTCTAAGTTCTAGGGGACTGATGACCATAGATGTTAAGTCCCATAGTGCTCAGAGCCATTTTTGAGCCTTAAATAACGTAACTATCCCGCGTACGGTCCAGACACTTGGATGATGTCGTCCAGGATACCGAGCAGCATACATAGCACACGCCTGTTGGGTATTTTGATCACAATAGTCATACATCAACACGATATCGACCTTTTCCGCAATTGGTAAACGGTCCATTTTAACACGGGTAATGTATCACGAAGCAAAAACCGTCCGCACTGGGAGAATGTTACGTGATACCACGTACTTATACGTTTGTGACTATTACAGCGCCATCTATCACAAAGCGAAAAACGTGGTCCAACTAAAACATTCATATTTCTTTACGTACTACACGAATGTGTAATAAAAAATGGGGGTTCCTATTTTAAAAAAACGCAGTTGATATCCATTTGACCTATGGCAACGCCATCTAGTCGGCCAACCATAGCGCCATCTGGTTTCCCCCTTCAAGCTAGACAAGTTTCGTTCTTTATAGTTTTTTCGTTTGACGCTTATTTCGTGAGATATTTGGCCCGGTCACTGTCAATGTATCTAAATATTGTATCTAAATGTGGTAATCCTTAGGATGGCATATTTAAGAAAAAATGTTCTTACCAATCACCATAGGCTATAACAGACAAAAAGAAGAAATTCAGTGTTTTAGCTATGCAAATAGATATTCAGCGTTAGACTGATTAAATATTTTCTGCCATGAAAAAGAATCAGTTGACACGTATCTGTTAAGCAAAAGCCGCGAGGGATTAGCCGAGTGGTCTGAAGCGCTGCAGTCATGGACTGTGCGGCTGGTCCCGGCGGAGGTTCGAGTCTTCCCTCGGGCATGGGTGTGTGTGTTTTTCCTTAGGATAATTTAGGTTAAGTAGTGTGTAAGCTTAGGGACTGATGACCTTAGCAGTTAAGTCCCATAAGATTTCACACACTTTTTTTTTTTTAAGCAAAAGAATTGCATTAGGGCGTTAATCCTCACAAAGTAGGATCCAACAATTTAGCTTATATCTGTGCTTCTATAGACAAATTATTTTTTAGCTCTTTACTCGCAGTGTGTCTTCCGAAAAGTTAACAGTTGTTTTCGTACAGCTCGTTTCTTAGGACCGCTAGCCGTCTATTTATAGCCTGTCCACGTTTTCCTCTAACGTCAGTGCGAGAAACAGCTAGCGAGTCACTCTGTCTTCCCGTGACCAACATCCGTATCAGGCGTCTGACTGCGTCGTGACGCGTTCACGGTCAAACTTTGTACCTCTACGTTAGCTTCACATTTCACACGGCTTCCGTATGTTAAGCGACCACAGGACGTACGGGAGTCTACGTATTGAAGCACACAGTGAGTCGGCAGGCCGAATGACTCGTCGGTGATTCCTTGTTAACTCTTCTCGGGCCGCACAAAAAGCTCTGCGCCAACTGCAGGAAGTGATGTCAGTGCAATGACCCCCGCCTACTGTGGGCGGATAAATCGTCGCCCATTAGGCATTTCGCGGTAGTGGTCTTCGAGTGACGTTTCCTTGTAGACATTCACAGGAAACGTGTCTCATGAGAGATCACACGATTTCCTCCCCGTCTTTCAATGTTCGGACGTGGCGAACAATGGACTCGTAATCCATTCGAGCGTTCGAGCGAGATTCTAGAAGTACAAAACGGCGCAGAGAAATACTATGAATGAATACCCGAAGATATGCACTATTGTTGGATTACACTGTTCGAGACAAATCACTGGGATTAGTAATTTCCATAAAATGCCCAAGAATAACCATCTGGAGCTACCTAAAGCGGTATCTTGGCAAACGCCGGTCTGACATTCGTTGGGAGAATATTGAGGAACTGAGATTCATTCATGATATAAGCGGCTTAATAACAGAGGCGTTGCTCATAACGGAGCGTTTTACTGTTGACATTCCTAGAATATATTTCCTAAGAAGAATTGGACAACGTATTACTATCTCCCACATTCGTGTCGCGAAATGTCCACCATTGGAAAATCAAAGAAAGTAAAGCTCATATAGAAGTTTACCGACAGCAACCCTTCGCAAGTGCTACCCACGAATGTAACAGGGTGGAGAGAAGAAGAAAGTGTTTCTAGAAAACCTCTTCGCCACACAGTGTAAAAGACACAGATCTAAAAGCGCCCGCACACCGTATTAGGTACGCGTTCGTCTTGTTTTGTTCAACCACTCTTGCTATAGTGAAAAACTATGTGCAGCTATGGTGAAGTTAACATGTCATTTCCCCAAGGAAAATGACAGAAAACAGTGTGGATATGTTTATCTGTGCTATAGCAAGGCTTTGTATCTACGTCTTACTGATAGACATGGCCGGTATATTGGACAGCTTCAGTTAAACGTTGTAATAACACGAAAAAACATTCAATTTAATTCTAAATTGATTGTATAAAAAATTATAAAGTAGTGTTCTACCCAAAGTCTCTGGTGTCTTCTAAAATTTATAGCATATTTCATGTAAATTCAGCCGATTTTCAAATCGTAGCTTGTCATGTTGGCATAGCAGCATTGTCCTCATCGTCGCTGCCATACCGCACCGAATAGCGTCTGACGCCAGAAAATTTTAACAACTGTTCTGCCTTTCCCTTCGTGAACTGACATGTGCTGATCATCGACAAAACGACGCAGTGGTTTCGCAGGGGAGAACAAATTTTCATCGAGGCACCGTCCTTTGGTCTATTGCTCCTTAAAAAAGGGCATGGCCAATCCGTTCTTCACTTCTCTCCAGCTAAGTTAGAGCTACGTCTCTAATGACCCCGATGAAAAATTGAAATTGAGCTTTCCTTATGTAATTTGTGTAAGGAATGCATACAATAAATTTAGTAATTTCGATACCCTTATGAACAGTTTAGCTGTTACAAGAAGCAGTTAATGAAAACTATGGAGTGAAGGTAACTGCGTCTTATGGAATTTCAGCAGCCCTAGGCGACGTGTATTAAACGCATTCTGGTCTCCTCCATCTCCAGAATGTTTACTTTCAGCTGTGTCTCCAATTAGTTGTAGATTATCATTGAGCTAAAACTGGACGCTGGTCACCGAACAGAACACCGATACTTCCGTTTTGAAGAGACGGTGCTCTCATATTTACTCAGTAGAATCTGCACATTTGAAGAAAGGATATATCGAATAGGAGTGGGTTTCTTATTGGAATGAAGGTTTTTGGTTGAAGATTTCGCCCTTACAAGTGTGTTAAGGTAGCCGAAATACACTTTACTAAAGAATTTGTCACCTCATTCTCCCGCTTTCTTTAATGTCTTTCTCTGACGTACAACACTTTCTCGATGAAGTTTCACATAAAATAAACTTTTGCCTAAAGTGGCACAGTTATTAGCTATACCGTTTCATACGCAGCACCCACCACCAAAGCTTGTACACTGCGGGTATTGTCTCTGCCAGCAGTCCGTGGAACTGTGACCTTTTCCGAACAGATGCCAGCAACGACTATGCGGCAGCTCTACGTCCCCCACTTTCACCGATGTTCTGGCTGGTGGACTTCGTAAAATTCTACCAGTTGTCGCTTCGCAGGCAAAGAAGCATTCGTTCTACAGTAACGTTAGAACTTGAGATGAGAAACGGAAACTGACATTTTTCCTGAAATTTGCGGCAGATCTCACAGCGGGTGATTTACTTTTAGAAAGTTAATGCTAGTGTATTGAGCGAGGTGGCGCCATAGTAAAGGCACTGTATTCGTATGCAGGGTTCAAATCTTCGTTCAGCCATCAGAATTTTGTATGTTTTCCCTACATATATTGCGATAGGTGAAAGGCTGGGTCCTTTGTGGAATACATTATTGGTTTTTTGCTTTATCCCTGTCATCATCCTCCTTTCCGTTTAAAATCCACACCTCATTTGCGTCTTAAATCATGGTGAGAATCTTACCGCGAAGGAAGAGGAGAAGCATCAGAAGAAGCAGTCCAGTATACACTGTCGTCTGCTGCGAAGAAGGAAGAACTATTACATTTTATCGTCTCCACGACATGAGGCAGAGCACTGAAATCAAAAACCAGAAATCCCAGATGGGGATTTTCAATTCTCCTCCTTCTGAATACGTGTGTAATGTCTTACCCTCTGCGACAACTTTCTTGGTCTCTGGCATTGTACGTTTTAGAGCTACAAGTACAGTACCGCCGCTGCCCATGTAAAACATAGCTATCAGCATGTCAAGAGACATGTCCCGTATGCTTCTGGAAATGAGAAATAGATTAGACAGTTGCGTATTAAAATGTGCCGCGCTGTCATGTTGTGGTCGAATGAATTTCTTGGCGAACCCCAAAGTTATGGACCGAGCGAGGTGGCGCAGTGGTTAGCACACTGGACTCGCATTCGGGAGGACGACGGTTCAATCCCGTCTCCAGCCATCCTGATTTAGGTTTTCCGTGATTTCCCTAAATCGTTTCAGGCAAATGCCGGGATGGTTCCTTTGAAAGGGCACGGCCGGTTTTCTTCCCAATCCTTGCGTAACCTGAGCTTGCGCTCCGTCTCTCATGACCTCGTTGTCGAAGGGACCTTAAACACTAACCACCACCACCACCACCAAAGTTATGTACTTCTCAAGTCTTCAAAGGGGAGCGGAGGGTTCAAATGGTTCAAATGGCTCTGAGCACTATGGGACTTAACAGCTGTGGTCATCAGTCCCCTAGAACTTAGAACTACTTAAACATAACCTAAGGACATCACACACACCCATGCTCGAGGCAGGATTCGAAACTGCGACCGTAGCAGTCGCACGGTTCCGGACTGCGCGCCTAGAACCGCGAGACCACCACGTCCGGCCGGAGCGGAGGGGAGAAGGCGGGAGCATAGGGTGCGAGGGTGGTGAGGAGGGGATGTTTTAATAAGTGTGACTTTTCCAACCGTGAAAACTTACATGTCAGAAGTACTAGACAGCATGGAGGCGTATAACGGGAACGAGCAAACCTCGTTTATGTGGGTAAACAAAACAGTCGGAGGGTGTACACCAAATCAGTTCGAAGAAAAGGAATTTAGCCAGGCCAGGAGCGTACCCAGGAAATTTGTGCGCTTAGTTACCGTGGCTTAACGTGCTCATTTAACGACGCAGACAACTCACGTTGCGACAGGCAATAGGAACCCTGTGGAAGCACACGGGCCGGCGCAACAGGTATACGCGAAGACCACGTCCGCTGGGCCGTGTTCAGCGGTGAACACTGTCCGAGCCCATTGTATGCAGATGGAGCGTGGCTCTCAAATCGTCCGCGCTGCGTTCAGCAGTGGCACGTTCCTCTGCGCCTGGCCTGCACGCCGCACTCAACGCCGTCCTCACACTGAGCCACGGAAGCGCTGCGTTAACGTACCGACAATTGAAGACAGCTTGCGCCAGATGGAGGATTTAAGTCTGGTTACGATTAGTATGCTCCCGGTAACGAGGCCAACATTCGAATTGCATATCGAGCAAATTTGCCAGACAGATGTCATTAGTACACATTGTTTGTGGATTTCGATGACTGTACAGCTGTTAGGTATGAACAAAAGATGATTTAAATACGAGGATCATTCGGTAGGTCATGGCAACTAAGATATCTCGAGCAAACATGTGGCATCTCAATTATCGCAGTAAGAGCATATGATGATGGCTTGGTAGCATCCCCTGAAACAGCGTGTGGTTTCCTGTGTTACAAGATGGATCCTCTCCCACAAGTACTACTGAACCTAGTCCCCCAGATGTCAGAAACTAAGATCGGTACCAACATTGTGTGTCGATATTGTATCATACCAAAACACCGTTTTAGTTAGTTCAGATGGTTCAAATGGCTCTGAGCACTATGGGACTTAACTTCTGAGGTCACCAGTCCCTTAGAACTGAGAACTACTTAAACCTAACTAACCTAAGGACATGACACACATCCATGCCCGAGGCAGGATTCGAAACTGCGACCGTAGCAGCCACGCTGTTCCGAAATGCAGCGCCTAGAACCGCTCGGCCACCGCGGCCGGCTTTTAGTTAGTGCTATACCCTGTCGTCTAGTAGAACATGCATAAACGGTAATTGAAAATAGCACCAGAACTATGGAGCACAGGAAAAGCATATGTGTGAGTCATTGTTTTCCAGATTTCTCGTGAGGTAGTTGTATGAGCGATCAATCCCCACTGATGACTTTTTTTCTTTGTTTACACGTGAAACTGTTGTATCATGCCGGCCTTTGTGGCCGAACGGTTCTAGGCGCTTCAGTCTGGAATGTGATGTCCTTAGGTTAGTTAGGTTTAAGTAGGGGACTGATGACCTCAGATAGTGCTCAGAGACATTTGAACCATTTTTTTGTTGTATCAAAGAACATTTTCCTGACACGCAAAAGGATTTTTCAGAGTATGCAGCAAAGTTCTTTTGGAAGTCTTCTTTCGCTTCGTTAGCTGAAGATAGCAAACCTATATAGTACATAATGGTCTGAGAGCAGCATCTAGCAATGTTGTGACCACGACTGACACTTGCAACGTCTAGAGGTCGTTGCACAGGTGCCGCTAGTGGTCAACAACAGCGCAAGCTTCACAGACAGTCATTTTACGTCACGCAAAAGGCGACTGCAGTTTTTGAGAAATTTATTTACATTGGTACGACGTATACTCTGCCACGCACTGTACAGTGACTTCTGGAGTATACATCAAGATGTAGAAGTTAAATGGTGAACGTAGCACTGTAGCTACCTACGCCCGCTTCAGAACGCACCCGCGCCCCTCGATTTCCGAGGCGGCAGGCCATCCATCAGCGGCGCGGCGACCGGACGCCTCGCCTCGCCTCGCTCCGCCTCACACCAGCGCCGCCCTCCCAGGTGCCACCGGAAGCGCAGGCTTCCTGCACGCCGGCCTCCCACACGTGCGAGCCGCGCCGGGCGTCGCGCAGCGGCCCGCGGGCCGGCCATGAATATTGCAGCAGGTGGCGCAGGCGGCCGCATTGTTGTGCATCTCGGGTTGGCCATCTCCAGCCGCGGCCTTGTGGCCTGCGCCACAGGTGCTGCGGGCCTCGCTGGGCAGCTACTGCTTGCAGAAGGGGCATGGCGGACTCCCGTCCACTTGAATACACCGTTTACTTCACCAAGTGGTCAGAGGTCGTGAGAAGGCGCTGGTTGTGCCTTCCCATGACCGAGCCCTCAAAACTGCTGTAAAAAGTCAGGGCAACACGATGTACTACAGTCGCTCTGGAGACACACTGATCGAGCCTTGAAGTTGCAGTAAACCGTCGAGGTCTGAGGCAAACTACGTGTTTCAATCGTTCTGGAGAGACATGGATCCTCGCATCAATTCAGAATTCTTCTTGTGTACGTGGTACTGGCTTCACAGAGCTTACAACATCCTATAATTGCCTATAACTACAATTCAGTTCTCTTTAGGACCAATCCATGATTGTGCGGTCGGTGAGTTGCTCATCGATCCACTTGTGTGTAACGAAAAGGCGGTGTCATGTCGAAACGTCCAGGAGTCTCCATCATGGTTCTGTACTGGCAGTAATTTAGATGGTCTGCAAGGTATGGACATAGAATGCAACTGCCACTGCTTCCTGCACCCGGATAAGAGGGACTAATTACGACCGCGTGAACACACGCCAGACCAAGATTGGACAAAACCTTGAAATGGAGGGATCAGAGCTTCATTGCCGATACAGCATTCCCATGTGCCTATCAGTTCAATACAGTTGAAACTGGGATTCGTTGGAACATGTTATAAGCCGTCATTGCACCTTGGTCGAAAGACGTTATTCGCAGACCCGGAACAGTCAGTCTACTTTGGGTCGAGGAGTCACAAAGGGACACATACACTGCTGAAACAGTGGGTTTTTTCCTCTGCACAGTTCCGGTAGGAATGGGTTCCTGACGCCCCGCATTCAAGCCAGCAACGATTTGACGTATGGAGGCAGCATGATGTCCGTTCATCAGACGCCTTGCTGGGAATGGTGTTAAAAATCTGAATGGGACCGTGGCAGGCGCCGATAAAATATGCAGAGGTATCCTCCAAAATAATCAAGAGGGAGACGTATGACTATTAAATGAGACACAAATTATAATCACTTTGATTTATTCCAATAAAATGATCGTTAAATAAATGGCAACCAATGGCTACATTAATCTCCTTACAACAAAATCATAGATAAAGAAATTGTAACCTGTGGCAGCATTAATCTGATAAAACCTTGGCATTCCTGGCATACGGACTCGGGAGAAAAAACGCAGATAGCTGCATTAAATCTCGAAGTGCCCAGTAACTGCCGTAACGTTAAAAGAAAATAGTATTACAGGAGGGAATACGTACACATGTGGTCAAAGTTAAAAGCAACTGTTCACGGAATTAAAATGCAAGTTTTCTGAATGAAGCTTGCAGTAATTGGATTACTTAAAAATGACTTTAATGGCTCTACAAATAGTCTCGCAGTTGCGGCTCGATCTCACCTTAGTACTGCAGGTGGTGGCTGAAGCGGCTGTGGGTTTTTACATTGGCAGAACTAACGACACCATCAGGAGCAAAATTACATTAGCCAGAAATTTTTATAAGTCTCCAATTCGCAACCGCAGATAGTTCAGTGGCTGTAGACGGCTCTCAGCATAGAAATCTAATTATAGAAGCCACAAAGAGTATCTAGAATGTTGGAGCTGAATTTGAAGTCTCATTTCTGATCGACCTCCATCTCATTGAATTTTCATTGGCCCAGCTCCAGATCGTCTGTGCATCGACCTGCTCCTTACAAAACATTCATCCCATTCCTGTAGCTAGTTAATCAATGATTTGTGTTCCACCACCCTCAACACAAAAAGTTCCGTCTCTGTCTTTCGTCTACCAATGAGGTACTTTGGATTGTCACTGTCCAGTGTCTCTTTCTGACTTGAACAATTGTCTTTTTCAGAGCGAAAACATTCCGCATTGCCTCAGATTTTCAAAGGCTCAGGACTGTGGATCCCCCACATGCCTTCCAAACGTGTATCTCTAGCATTCACTGCTTTATGAGGAAATGGCCGGCTTTCTACATTTCCAGAACAATGGCACTAGCCAAAAATGGCATTTTCCCTCACTCCATTTCCAGGTCGCACATGTTTTTGTCAGGAATTCGCTCTAGGGAGTTGCTATCTGTGTTTCTATAGAAACCATAACGTCCTGCGGTTGTGCCGCTGGGCAATAGCCGCATGTTTTTTAACGAAGTACACACAGCTTTTTTTTTGTATAGCGAAACAGATTAGTTCAGCGAAACACATACCATCTGAAGTAGTTTTCTAGCCCGACTATGTAAGGCGCAACTTGTTCAATAACTGAAGAATGCTTCACAAGACAAGATCGTTAAAAAAGCATTTTTTGTCTGACCGGTTTTCCATGGGTTTTGACCACTCAGTTTATATATCTAAATGTAACTGCACAGGTTGTAACATAATCAATAGCGAAAACTTACACGGGTGAAAGCAAACGACAGGAAATTTGGGTCTGCAAACTGAGACGGTTCCGAGGTAATTCCAAATGTATGTTTAGGACCTCTCTCTGAGGTTAGTATTAAACATTAATATTGTGCTATCTGACACAAATGTTTTTGAAATTTAACTTTTTCGATGATGTCTCCTTCTGAATGAGCTCAGACTTCACCCTAGGCTAGTCTTAAGAAGAAATAAAATACTACTTCAGCATGTCACTTGTTCCAGCTGACTATACATTCGGACATGTTAAAGCAATGTTGTACCGTTGGGAAAAGGAGTGTACGTGCACTATAAAGTATTATGCTTAAGAAAAGAGAGAATGAAGTTAGGTGCCACCGCACAGCCTGTTCCTTCCAATGAATAGCTAGTGAGTTGCAGAGCAAAACTTCGCATTTGGCGGCTGGATCACCATTCACAGTGACACATGCTGTCATTGCATGTGGCACAGGGGGAGGGTGTGGATTTGAACCCACGAATTTAGCACAGGGTATTAGATGACTAGGTGAAAGGACAATATGTGGGTTGATGAATGACTAAAAATTGGTTGCGAAAGACACAGTTCGAAAATCCTTGCCAGAATAAGGGTTGGTTGGACGACTGATAAGAGATCCTTTACGATTTAACTACTCTACTGCAAAAGAAACCGTTGGAAAGAAGGATTCTTAAGATACGTAGGAGTAGCCATCTGGTGCGATCTAAACTGTAATGACGACAAAAATACAAATGTCGGAAAAGCAGTTGCCAGGATGAGATATTAAGAAAATATAATCCATCTAGGAAACAAGTGGCGTACAAAACATTTGTAAGACCAGTTACTGGGTAAGGCTGATGAGTCTTATATCTGAGACCCTTACCAGGTTGGATTAACAGAAGAGATTAACGGAAGATTCAACAAAGATCGGCGTTTATCGTCACGGAATGGTTCAGTAAGCAAAGACACTCAACAAAGTCCAGTGACGGACACTGAAAGAGGGCCATTGTGTCCTTCTAGAAGAGTCGAGCATCATATTAATTCCTCCCATATTTATTTCGTGAAATGAACTCAACAAGAGAATCAAAGAACTTATGGTGCAGTACTAAAATGCCTTTACAACTTTGAAAATTCAGATAAACTTATTCACGGGGCTTACAGACAGTCTTGGCGTAATTTTATAGGAAAATAGATGAAGTTTTGATTCAGGTGGTACCATAGAATGAAATGCTGCCGGAAGCGCTACTATAGTTGTAGGAAAGATGGCTGCGTTCATTGTTCCAGAGAGCACTAGCTGTATGTTTCAGTTTGAAGTATCAGTCAGTGACAAATGTTCAACTTAATTTTCGTACAAAATAGTAGGCACACAATTTATGAGAGGCATGTCTGTTTGGGTGTTCTGTAAGACATAAAAAATACTTTGGTATACAGCTTGACCATGATGGCATCGTAGAGCGAGTGAGGCAAAATACAGCCGTCATTCTCCTCTCGGGATGGGCGTCCCATATGTAACTGTTTGGAATATGTTAAAAACACATCTGCGCCTCAAAAAGATTACAGTGTTTGTACTACTTTTATCGGATTATGGCTCTGAGCACTATGGGAATTAACAGCTGAGGTCATCAGTCTCCTAGAACGTAGAACTACTTAAACCTAACTAACCTAAGGACATCACACACATCCGTGCCCGAGGCAGGATTCGAACCAGCGACCGTAGCGGTCACGTGGTTCCAGACTGTAGGGTATCGAACCGCTCGGCCACCCCGGCCGGCTTTTATCGGATTCTCTAGCAGACTTCAGAACAAGATTCTACGTCGCAATTGAACAAGTTGTATGAGACTGACATTAGCAGTGAACGGTAACAGGAAAATTTCACAAGAAAGACTACTAAAAACACGTTTTATTGGATGGCCGGTTTCGACAGAACTGTGCTGTCATAATCGAATCTTATGCTTCAAAATATTACAACATATTGTCCATCAGAACATGTTGTAATATTTTAAAGCATAATATCCGACGATGACAGTATAGCTCTGTCGAAACCGGTCAGCTAATAAAATGCTTTTTCAACGATCTTGTCTTGCGAAGTTTTCTTCAGTTTTTGAACAATCTGCGCCTGACATAGTGCATCGATTTGGCAAGAAAACTACTTCAGGTAGTATGTGCTTCGCCGAACTAATCTGTTTCGCTATAAAAAAAGATACGTGTACTTCGTTAAAAAATGACACTCAAACCAGGTCTGTAAATGATAAGAATAAATGTAGATGAATTTTCAAAGTTGTTAAGGAACATCCTGTAGAGCTCATACGGACAGTCGTTCTCCCCATGTCTGTTCGCAAATGGAACAGGGAATGATACTGGTAGCACTCAACGCAGGATGGCCTGCGGATTATAGAAGTAGACGTAAATATCCAGAAAAACTTCATTTCAGTGGCAGGAGCAGTGGAATTGGAAACATGTAGGAGAAACATAAGTGTAAGGACATGTAAACCGCATTGCAGAGGACTTCGGGTGTAGCGGGTACATAGTGATGAAAAGATTGAGAAAAGATAGAGATGAAAGACGGCGTCAGACCAATTTCAGTACTGATCACTTACAAAATTACAGTGAAGGAGTGCTTTTGTCGCCCATAACTTCTACATTTCTCACTCCTGTACGCTCTCAGCCCATTGCTTTAAATACTGTTTCTTCTGCAAGTTATAAATTGACCTACCTTGTGCTAAGGCCACTTGGTTTAGTAAGAACTGTGGAACAGGAATACTGCAAGCTGACAGCGAGCCAGTACTTGAAACGCACAGCTTCGTGGCGCATGAAAGCATTGTCTTCCCTGCGTGGGGCCGGAATCCTGTGGTCAGTGTGTTGGCATCGCTGATTCACGGACGGCACTTAGCCGTGACCTGCTCGTCAAGGCTGCCGCTCTCTTTAGGTTCTCCCGCAGCCAAGCCGAACAATAGCTCTCGCGGTTATCCTCCTTGTTTCGCAAGTACTGTACGTGCATCATTGTTAAAGACGCTTCTATGCGGCAACCTTCCGTTGCTGTTGCTGCTCATGTAGAATTAAAGGGTTTCCTGGCCAAATAGTGAGCGTATCGAAGAGGATAGTGACATTCTTGGATTCCTAGGTGAAAATTCGTTTATGGAATTTGTTAAATCACTAAATAATCGGACTCTTCCTCAAGCGAATGCCAGTTTAAGGTACTACTGCTTTTTAATTATCAGCGAGGGCGTGGCTTCGAAAGCCCGGTGAATCCCGAAACCCCAGACGTCAAAGTATTGCTAGCAACATGTATTTGTCGGCACGTGGAAGGGAACGGAGATGTAGAGTTCTTATTGCCCAAAAATTATGTGGAAATTGCCTTAATTAGATAGCACACCTTGTAGCTCTATTTTGCAAAGCTAAAGCGTGAGATACTGTTGATGATGATTTGTACTCTGGAGAATGAGGAGGAGGTGGTGACAAAATCGTCGTTCTCGTTCCTGCCCTTCCATAGCACCAGTCTTTGTGTTAGCACTTTGCTACACCCATCTTGTCTCCCGTTTCGATTACCAGAGCTTCCATACACTGTAGCTGCAAACATCACGGAAGAAGGCATTGTGGATTGAGCGGTTGGACGTGTCCACGTGTGATGTGTGTGTGGGAAGAAGGGGAGGGGGGATGTGGGAGACAGCAGACTACCACTGATTGTTAGGCCGTGAGACGCCAGAGAAACCTATTCACCGATTTCTTTCAATAATACCATTAAGCAAATACGTATATCAAAATAGTGTGGGAAGGTAATCGTCATACTGGACTATTTTTCTACAAAGAGGAACAATTCCTTATAATTTGTGTTTGAGTCCTGAGTCTCCTGACTAGTATGATGTGGCTGGCCACGAATTCTTCTCCTATGCCAACACCTCCATCTCAGATTAGTACTGTCACCCTATTCTTTCCCTCCTATTCTTAACCCTCTGCAGCTCCCTCCACTACTAAGAAAGCTGTTCCCTCATGTCTTAACAACGTCCTACGACCATATCCCTTCTGCTTGTGTGTTCCGATATGTCCCTTTCCTCGCCAATTCTGCGGTGAACCTCCTCATTCCTTACGTTATCAGTCCACCTAATTTTTAACATTCTTCTGTAGCACTACATCTCAGGTGCTTGGAGTCTCTTCTTTTCTGGTTTTTCCACAGTCCATGTTTCATTACCATACAATGCTGTGCTCCAAACGTACAGTCTCAGAAATTTCTTCCTCAAATCAAGGCTCAAATGGTTCAAATGGCTCTAAGCACTATGGGACTTAACATCTGAGGTCATCAATCCCCTAGACTTACAATTTTTTAAACCTAAATAACCTAAGGTCATCATATACATTCATGTCCGAGGCAGGATTCGAACCTGCGACCGTAGCAGAAACGCGATTCCGGACTGAAGCTAGTAGAACCGCTCGACCACCGCTGCCGGCCGAAATCGAGGCCTGCGTTTGATACTAGTAGACTTCTCTTGGCCAGAAGTGCCTTTTGTGGCAGTGCTAGTCTGCTTTTTATGTTGTCCTTGCTCCGTCCATCACGATTTTACTTTGTTGCCTAGTTAGCAGAATTCTTTCATCTATTTCGTGATCAACAATCCTGACGTTAAGTTTTTCGCTGATCCCTTTTCAACTGCTTCCCATTAGTTTTTTCTTTCTTAGATTTACTCTCGAAACGTATTCTGTACTATTTGGACTGTTCATTCCATTTAGAATATACTGTAATGCTTCCTCATTTTCACTGAGTGGAGCAATGTCATCAGCGAATCGTACCATTAATATCCTTTCCCCTTGAATTTGAATTTCACTCTTCAACTTTTCTTTTATTACCCTCATTGCTTCTTCGATATCTATTGGGGGCGAAAGATTACATCACTTTCACCGGTTTTAATCTAAGCACTTCTTGTTTTAGTCATCCACTTCTATTGTTCCCTCTTGGCTCTCGTACATATTCTATATTACCAGTCTTTCCGTATAACTTATCCCTACTTTTACCAGAATTTCGAAAATCTTGCACCATCTGACAATTTCGAACGTTTTTCCAGGTCGGCAAATCACTGATATTGAAAGACGTAAAAATGGTCCCAGTTTTATATGTCCTGCATCTGGTAATACGGGTGATTTAGCAGGGAAGATTTAGCTGTACTATTCTGTGAGACCAATTACAACCAGTAGTTCACATATAGTCTAGACCGCAATGGTAATCGGCGTACAGTTAGTATAAAAAATCATACGCTTATGCAGAGTGGTCAGTGAAGAGGCGGTAGACCGGTGTCTTCCAGTGCGAGAGGAGCAGGCAGCTGGCGGTGCGAGGCCGTGAGGAGCGGGATGCCGCCGCGGGGGCGCGCCTACGCCTCGGCGTCTGAGTGGGCAGCGCCGGCTCGCCTCGCTTCTCCTCGCTTTGCCTTGCCTTGCCTTGCCTTGCCGTGTTGTGTTGTGCTACGCTGTGCGATTCACCGCCAACATCCAGTGCTGCCAGCTACTGCACTGCACGCCACGCCCAACGCAGTATAGCTGTGCTGGGCAGTTTCGAAAGGTGGCAGCTCTGTGTACTAAATTTCGCACTCTGTACAGTGCAACCACCTGCAAATTTAGTAATGTATTCTTCCTACTGCGCTGCACACTCACAACAAGCTCAGTTCCTTTATTTTCTCTCCTTCTCGTTGTAATTTTAAAGTCCAGCTCTGTGTAAAACCTCAGTTTGACAGAAGCAGCTACTGCACGGATATGGCTGTCTTAGATCCTAGAGAAAAAGAGATGACCCAGTGGTTAAGTAACTGAACTAGCATTCGGCAGAGGCTGAAAGTTACGTAGCCGATATCCTTCCTCATACTGTTCCAATGTGAGCTTCTGTACAGTCTGTGACCACCTACTCATTGACATTACGGCTTAACCTTCCCTCTTTTTTGAATTCTAATGTAAATGTCGCGCATCTGGGGGTGCAAGTCTTTCGACTTGACGCCATTTCGGCGACTTGCGCGTCAATGGGGACGCAATGATGATTAGGACAACACAACACCCAGTTCCTGAACGAAGAAAATCTCCGACCCAGCCGGGAATCGAACCCGGGCCCTTAGGATTGACATTCCGCCGCGCTGACCACTCAGCTACCGGGCGGACAATTCTACTGGTGGATGATATATACACTGCCAGTAATGAATCGAGAAACTCTTGAGGTGTCTTATCGGAAATTTAATGATATCAGAAGGTAGTGCCAATGTCTCGAATAACATGCTAAATCTTTTTACGGTATCATGGGTCAGGTGCCTGCGATTCCGTACTGGGTCGTTCAGCGAATGCGTTGGCGTATGCGCATGCGTTTGTTAACCATGCCGGACATTGGAACTATACATTGCCAGCACCTGGTTTAAGTCTTCCCCCTTCTTTACTCTTTATTTCCGAACTTATTTGGAAGTACGTGAACCAGTCTCCGCGCTGCATAAGCCCTTTCCAGTCATCCACTCGACAGATATACGAGACTGACATTTGATAAGCACTTTCGAGGACTTCGTTCCAGATTATTCCCAAAGTCAATTGCCCCAATCTATAATTGATTTTTCTGTATAAGGATATGAATATAATTTCACATTAAAATAAAATCCAAACAGTTCAATGTTACTTATAATCCGTCTTGATTACGAAAATGTTTATTCACATGACCGGTTTCGGTTCGCCGCGCGGGATTAACTTGGAAGAGTATGCATACAGCCAAGAAAACAGGAGTGATTGACTCTGGCGGGCCACGCGGGGTTAGCCGAGCGGTCTGGGGCGCTGCAGTCATGGACTGTGCTGCTGGTCCCGTCGGAGGTTCGAGTCTCCCTCGGGCGTGGGTGTGTGTGTTTGTCCTTAGAATAATTTAGGTTAAGCAGTGTGTAAGCGTAGGGACTGATGACCTAAGCAGTTAAGTCCCATAAGATTTCACACACAACTGAACTTTTTTTTATGTTTCTGTTCCTCTAGAACCATCTTCAGATCTGCAATTTCGGTTACAGGAGTAACCCATCCACACACAGCAACCTTCACATGGCGCGCCATCTCCCTTGTAGATGACTACGCTAGTACGCGGCATGTGAAGATTGCTGTGTGTGGACGAGTTACTCCTGTAACCGAAATTGCGGATCTGAAGATGGTTCTAGAGGAACCGAAACCGGTCATGTGAATAAACATTTTTGCAATCAAGATGGGTTATAAGCAACATTGTATAACCAGTGAGTGCGGTATGCCATCAGACATTATGTCTGTTTTTCCAAACAGTTCAGTTCCACATAAATATTTAGGACAAAATTTCGTCTTTTTATTAGTTCATTCCAGTATCCACAAGTAGGAAACCTGTAATTAAATGTTAGCTCTGTACTTATCGCACGACGCTTCCTATAATCACATACTCTGTCCTGCAACCGTTACAACAGCAACAGAGCATAGGTCGTGTAAGGTGTTACACACACAGTGTAAGCTATCTAGTTCGGCTGCCATTACTTCGGATAATTGCTAGTATCAAAATAAAAGGAGCCATACTGCTCTAAACTTCTATCGCTGTCGGGGGGAGGCCCGGGGGTCTTATTAAGCAATTAACGTTTTACGTCACCTCGTGAAAAATCTAAATATTTTTGTACGCATCTACAAGGGAGATGGCGTGACTGCTATACGGGAGGGTCAGGTTCAGATCTCCAGCTGACTAATCAGATTTACGTTCTTCTTGCTTTCTCTAAATTGTTTAAGGAAAATGTCGGGATGTTTCCTTTGAACAGGACATGGCTGATTTCCATACCCATCCTCCTTCAATCTGTAAACTCAAACTTTCTTTTCCGCATAGCTGGATATAGTTGCTGGATAACCACTGATCTTCTTTTCTGTCGACAAGCAATTCAATTAACAGCTCGGTCTTTTGTGGCCATTTTTCCGAGCAGCAGAGAGGACACTGCTCGTTGATGTCCTTTGATGCTTGAAAGGCCCGGGTGATGTTCTGTTTAATTTGTTTCAGGAAAACATACAGGGCAGTCTTACTGTAACATAATCCCTTTCCAAATACGTATACTATTTGGAGACAGTACCTTCTCGTGGAGTTGATCATGAAACTGCAAGGCACACTGAGAGATAATTCTGTAGATGCAGTCAGCTAGTCGGAATCCACTAGGCGAATATCGTTACTCAGGAATGAAGTAACTCACAGGCACCTCTAAGGATTGTAGGAGGCGACTTCTAATGTTACGGGGTGACCAGTGACTCACTCACTAACTTTCGGTTTCAGGAGAAGAACAAATACGACGGGAACAACCGATAGAGTGCTCAGCACAAACAGAAATGTAAGGCCCAACAGTTTAGGCTTCTTAGCGAAGAACCTGACTCCGTTTCACTCTTTGGAAAATCGCTGCGCGCATTATGAAACCGCAGCGTTATTCACCTCGTCCTTTGCGGATCCGCTCAACAGGTGGGAGAACTACGTGATGTCATCCGACGAAAGCGAAAGTGGGCGGTTCGGAGGCAGCGGCCAGCTGACGCAATGACGTCAGCAGACCGTCTTGCGTTGCTGCAGCCAGCTAACAATTAATCGGCTGCCGCAGTTCCTTCTGAGTGAATCAGCGCAGGGCCACGGGTGTTAGGAAACACAGTACCGTAGCTTTCATATATCTCACGTCGCCGCACTTATATTGAAAACAAATATCACTCAAATGGCGTATGTATGCCGTAGAAAAGGCATCACTATTCTCATGGACAGAATATGGAGACCTGCCTCCTTCTGGTTTATTATCTTCGGCCTTTATTCACAGTGCAGAATACAACAGAAGTGTCGGTATCGTGGAGGTGTGGGCCTTAAATCCCAGCCCGGAGGTCAATGTTGTTTTTCATAAGCAGATTAAGAGGAATAGCGGTATAGTTGCTATGAAAAATGACACGTCCAATCCCTTCGCCCTCCTTGACCCATCCTAATTTGTTGTGTGACCGTTAAGAGCTGATCTTCCTGTTTTCAAAAAATCAAATGGTTCAAATGGATGTGAGCCTATAGGACTTAACATCTGAGGTCTTCAGTCCCCTAAAACTTAAAACTACTTAAACCTAACTAACCTAAGAACATCACACACATCCGTGCCCGAGGCAGGATTCGAACCTGCGACCGTAGCAGTCGCACGGTTCCGGACTGCGCGCCTAGAACCGCGGGCCACCGCGGCCGGCAGGAAGCGAGTGATTTGGAGTCTGGTGGTAGGGTTAGGGTTTGGCTAATACGACGATAACTTTATCTGCCATCATATGTAACACCGGCAGTGAAGTAAGGAGTAGGTCGTGTTACGGTCTGGGCGTGTTTTTTCGTGGGTGCGGATAGTTCTCTCATTGCACTTAAGAAAACGCTAAATGCGGAAAGCTACGAACATGTTTTACAGTATTGTGTACTGCGTACAGTGGAGGGGTAGTTCGTAGACGATGATCGTATCAGCATAACAAAGCGCCCTGTCAGAAAGTACTATCTATGAGGCAATGGTTTGTGGAGAGTAACATTTCTGAAATGAACTGCCCTGCCCAGAGTGTCGAACTGAACCCAGTGGAATGAGTTATAAATCGATTTCGCTCCAGATCCCATCGTCGACGGCAGTGCCTTCTCTGATTATGACTTCTGAAGATGAGTGTCCACAGACATTCAGACACTTCATTGGAAGTGTCCACAGCAGAGTTCAAGCCGCTATGGAGATGGGGCGTGGACACATCACATATTAATGTGCACTAATGGATGTCCGGATATTTTTTTTCAGATGGTGTGTCTTGACAAATCTACAGAATGCTCATCAGCAAGGTGAGGTTAAAGACACAGTATGAAAAGGCATCGTCTATCGTATATCCGCCTCGCCTCCGAGGTTTACGTTCCTGTGGTTTTCTCAAATCACAGCGTGTCAATGATGGGACGTTTCTTTGAAAAACACACTTGAAACTTCTTGTCCAATCCGAACTTGTCTTCCACCTCTAAGGAAACTCATTGTGAACGAGGTGTTACAATTTCGACCGTATCCTTCCTTCTCGTCTAAGGTTGACACATTTTCTTAACATCTGAGTGGCTTGAGAAAATATGCAGAAACCACAGAAAATTTGCTTGGTGCCGCCTGAAAATAGCTGAAATCTTAACAGTAGAATGTTTACAATCATTAAGTCGGTGGTGTATGTGTGACCGTTGCTACACGCTTGTAAGTGAACTACAAATATTGATGCGATTATTTTTCAATTGTAACTGCAAAAAAAGCCAGAGATGTATATAAGACTTTTGCTACTCGCTCGCAGGTAACCAAAAATATTAATTCCATTTTTATAGGAATTTGTATAAGGGCGAACATAAAGAAATTCTTTCAAAAACTGTTCTCCTTTGCTAGCACTTAAAATCCCTTCAGCTGTCCGCCTGTACATCTAAAGCAGAAAGAAATGATTCGACTGACAAGATTTGCTGATGACGTTGGTGTTTTCTGTGAGACTGAAGCACAACTGCAGGATTTGCTGAATGGAATGATCTACAGAGCTCAGAGGAGCACACAGTAGATAAAGAGAACAATCCCTCCTACCCTCGAAGCAAAATAATGCGTGACGGACTTAAGAAGAAGTCTGTCACAGGCAAAGAGGACTCTCCAGCCAAAAGAAGCAGTAACAAATATCGGCCTTAGTTTGAGGAAGACATTTTTGAGAAGGTACATTTAAAGAATAAAATTGTATTGAAGGTAAAAACACGAGTGATTTTCTTATTACAGAAGTTTATTCGCCCCGTTCGCATAAAAATACACAACGATTACTCGCTTCAGCGAAATTAAATGGCCGTCTTCAGATAATTTGTACAGAATCTTTTTTTATTTGCAGTGCCAAACCATTTCGTCGACTGTTCACATTACTTGGACACAACTGTAATGTATATGAAGGTATAATTACGGAAAATTCGAACGTCAGACCAACATAAAATGCAAACGAATTCAAAGTAAACATTCTTCATAGAGACGATATCATACAACAAGATAACAGCTGTATGAAATGTCGTCTTTATGAAGTATGCTTACTTTGAATTTGTACGTATTTTATGTTGGTTTGCCATTAAAATTTTCCACATTTGTACCTTTATATACTATACATTACAGCTATGTCCAACAAACGTTGAAAATATGCTGTATAAATAATCTAAAGAGAGCGATTTAATTTCGCTGAAACTGACAACTGTTGTTTATTTTTATTCGATCTGAGGGAATAAACTTCTGTAACAAGAAGAACAATCGTGCTTAGATTGTGAGATCGCCTCCAGTGCTATTGATAATGTCAGATAATCATCATATGTATGGAAGGGAATCATGGACTGTGGAATCGAAGCATTTGAGATGTTATGTTACGTAAGACCGCTGGAAATTAGATGAATTCTTACGGTAGGAAACACCGTAGCACTTCCGCACAATCGGCGAGGAAAAGAATATGTGGAAAACTGTGACTAGATAGAAAGACAACATGGTAGAGGCTACAAATGTAATAGAAGAGAGCCGCTCAGGACAGAAATTGTTTGGTTAAGCGAAATTAGGAAATATACAACAAATAGCTGAGAAAGCTGGATGTTAGTGTTACCATGAGAGGAAGAGATTGTCATAGAAAAGGAAATTATGGCGAGTCGCAAGAAACCAGTCAGGCGACAGATGATGAAAGAGAATAGGAAACTGTGAAACTTGCATTCGCGATAGGAATTTATATTAAAAGTGTCTCGCAAAGGCGGATTGTCCATGAGGCAGTGTTGCCAACCTTTTAATGCTGAGCTCAACGCGATGTTTGGTTTCCCGCTCTGATCATCTGCGAACCGCGCTTTCCAGATTGCCAGGAGTGCTCCACTTCCACCGGCTGGCAACGCAGAGGGGCTGGAACACGGGGACCGCAAACTGGTTTGCCGGAAGCGCTGCCTAGATATAGCCGCCCCGCCTGCAGCCAGCGGCCAGATGCAACAGTAACCACGTGCGCGCGCGGATGCTGCGGCTCCTGTTGCAGCGCTGAGAATAGACGCCACCCTCTCTCTCCGTGTTTCGGTGAGCCAGCCGCCACTGTCGGTGACCTCAGGAACAGCTGCGTGCCGTGACGTCACACCGCTCTGCAGTAGTCCGATTAGCAATACGGCACTTGCGGCGATTGTCGAAACTGGTCGAGGCACCATGATTCATTCCGAGCGGAATACAAAGGTCTACTTTCAGTTGACTTTTAGAATGCAGTTATTCTGAGCTGGGACTTTTTTGATAGTTTTACTTTTAACCGCCTGCCCCTAGTAGCCCTAGAGTGCAAGTCAGCACTTATCCTTAATGTGAAAATACTGTAGCGGTACTACAAAAAACAATTGTCAGTCTGAGATGCTATACAGTCAGTTAGGTTGCTCGATGTGTGGTTATCCACTTTATTTTGCTGTTTAATTTCTTATGATCGTTTCTTACCACTATATGAACTACATCTTATATTAGGCACGATGGTTTAAGCATTCAGACCATAGATTCAAATACGCTACTTGCCAAAGAAAAAAGAAAGATCTAGATGACATTGTCAGATGTCAGTATAGATTCGTACATAAACACACCATTGGTAGGTATGCAAATGATAAGAGTTTCAATTTTCTGTGACTGATAGAACGGCCACGAGAGGGTACAAGTGTTGTTCGTGGTTAGTTTTCAAATGGTTTAAATGACTCAGAGCACTATGGGAGCCGGCCGCGGTGGTCTCGCGGTTCTAGGCGCGCAGTCCGGAACCGTGCGACTGCTACAGTCGCAGGTTCGAATCCTGCTTCGGGCATGGATGTATGTGATGTCCTTAGGTTAGTTAGGTTTAAGTAGTTCTAAGTTCTAGGGGACTGATAACCACAGCAGTTGAGTCCCATAGTGCTCAGAGCCATTTGAGCCATTTTTTAGCACTATGGGAGTTAACATCTGACGTCATTAGTACCCTAGGACTTAGAACTACTGAAACCTAAGTAACCTAAGAACATCACACACATCCATGCCCGAGGCAGGATTCGAACCTGCGACCGTAGCGATCGCGTGGTTCCAGACTGAAGCGCCTAGAACCGCTCGGCTACACCGGCCGGCGTGGTAGGTGTCATTACCAGACCTAGTAAGGTATACAGGGGGCGTGAACAGTGTCGGAAGTTAGGTGACAACTATGAAGGACACGGAAATGTCGCATACCCGTGTGAGGCGGCGTTATCAGCACCTGACACCTCATTGTGAGTCTCCGGCTGGTAGAATCATCCAGTACTCAGGTTTGCTGGAACATTGTGTCAGTAGACTGCATGGGAACTTGAAGGCAGACATATTCGTCGTCAAAGCTTTCCGCCGATCTCTACGGAAGATAGCTGTATTGTGCACCAAGTATATCATAATCTCTTCACACCCCCACCTGGCGTCTGCTAGCAAGTAACGGACTGCCAGCAACATTCTGTGCCAACCCGCGCCACTGATCGGAGACTAGCTGCAGCCGGACTATGGAATTCTCGTCCGATGTGTAGAGTTGACGTTAATACCTCAACACAGATGGCTGCGTTTGGCATCGTGCCGTGACCAGCTGATGAATGGCGTCATTGTGTTCAGTAATGAATTTCGGTCGCGCACTACCCTGAATGAACGTTGTCGGCGAAATTGATAGTGGCCCGAGGAAAGCGACTGTCCTACCAATGTTTTGGAGAAGCACAGTGATGTTACTCATTGCGTTATGGTCTAGAGAGCCATCGGGTATGACTTCAGGGCACGGCTGAGGTCTCTGACGACACAACGGTACGTCACGGTCATCCTGTGTCTATATGTGTTACCTCTCATGCAACTGTATCGTCGTGCCATTTTTCAACAGGACAATGCTCGTATCTCTAAGAACTATCGACCTGATGCTGTGGTCAGCAGTACCTCCAGATTGTCCCCGACAGACGTGTGGGATGAGCCCAACCCAGACGACAACTCCTCACCGTTATCAGTAATTTGACTACCAGAGACCATTTACGTGCCAGCTTCCCTCAGGAGGGGATGTAATGGATGTATGACACCCTTCCCAAACTAATTAGTGCTTGCGTCCAGGCCAGAGAAGGTGCAACATCTTACTGATACGCCGTCTCATACTGTCAAGTTCTTTGTCTGAATCGATCTTGTAATAATTGAAATAACGACACATAGTCTCTCAACCAGTGAAGGTTTCATTTCGCTTTCTTCTGGGTAGTTAACTTTCTTTGTAAGGCTGTGTTTAGTTCTACTTCTGTGTGCGAGATCGTGTATTATGGTTTTTGAGAGAAAGCAAGGCCGTAGGTCAGCAACACTAAACTGTTCTGTCTGTAGTCATGCTGGTGTCAGTCTGACATCAATACAGCCACAAGTAATTATAATCGATTCTTGATAAATGTTACATTGCGACAATGCAATTAATTAAGTAAACCTAGCAGGTGCCTTCACCCTCTTAGGTCTGATGTATCCGCTTGAAGAATGCCCGCATTGTTTTAGAAGGAACCGAGCTCTGCTTAACTCGGAATATCAGGATATAAGTAAAAACTGTGATACTACGCCAGCGTTCCACAGAAACTGATTTCTAGTACCAATAGAGGATTTTTTTAAATACTCTCTGTTCCTTTCCTCTCCACCTTTCTTTTGTATTTGAAATTGGTTCTTAGGAGGTTAGTCGTCTGGCACGCTTGATTTCGAGCTCGTTTCCTGACGTAGTAGACAAAGACATCTACGAGTATATCTCCAGTCATCTTCACGGAATGAGAAACTTGAAATGGCTCATACAATTCTGTTGGTTGTTGTGCAAAAGCGATAATTTCTTATCTATGAAGGATTTGGTGTAGCCACCTGCGATAGTAATTATTTTTGGTCACTTAAGTATTGATGCGGATCTCTTGGTGTTCACTTTTTTTACTTTGGTTATACTGAACGCGGGCCGTCCTTGTAGTATATGTAGTTCCATACTCACAAATAGGCAAATATTCCAACCACACTTCTGAATAGATGCGTCACAAGTTAGTGGTACTATAATGGCACAGTTTTTACTTTCACTCAAAAGTTAAGCAACTACTGATTTATATAGATGCAGCTCTTAAGTACATATTAGTTACGGTGAAACTTGTTTTAAAAGTGAGTCAACCAGTATCTACGACGACTACCTCCGATGTTCGTAATTAAAACGCATTAAATGAGGATTACATTCAGCAGGTCGTACCTAGCAGTGGAGTAGGGGGTAGTGGTAGGTCATTGCTAACCCCTTCCTTCCTGAAAAAAAAAAATGATCTTCGCAACACGCATTCTGTCCCACCACACATAGTTCAGACCCTGGGTGCACTCTCGATAACAATATTTTGGAGCGAATGCCATGCTGTGTGTTTCGCGCTAAAGACTGTCACAAGATACCTGTCATCCACAAATCTGTTAGTCTTATATTTGTGGCTAGCAGAAAGTTGTATTTTAGATAGCCTATCGTACAATCCGTACAGCTGTCTTATTTTAATTGGTTTTGTGCTTGTGGACCAAACGAAACGGTGCAGTGGTAAGATACTGGACTCGAATTCGGGTGGATAGCAGTCTAATCCTCCTACGGCCATCCAGATTTAGGTTTTCAATGTTTTAAAAAACTGCTTGAGGTAAATACTAGGATGGTTACTTTGAAAATGGCACGGCCAATATCCTCCCTTTCGTTTCCAAGTCCAAGCCTTTATTCAAGCTGTAATGATAGTGTCGTCGATCGAACGATACGGCTTAATCTTCCTTCCTTTCTGCATGTGAAAAACTGCATCTTCAACTTGAAATTTAAGTCTCCTTACATCTTACAATGTTAGCTGAGAGTCCGTCAGATGAATGAAACACAGTACGTGGGTAACGAAGCTCTCCCAGGTTTAAAACTACCACACGGTACTGGTGGCTTTAGTTTCTTTATAGTGTGCTTCTTTAATGAAGATATATTAACAGTATCGTTGAGGATGTGTCCTAAGTACCTATTAATTTTGAAAAACTATGGAGAGCCAGACGTTACACACCCGAAGCGACTGAAATAGGAGCTATCATTACGATGCGCCTTTGGCAGGACACTGACATGACTGCTTGACAGAGGGCATGCTATTTAAACGCATGACAAGCAGAGGGCGTGACCCGTTCGCACGATATCTCTCTTTTACTGAGCGACGTGACATTAAGCTCTCCACCATCTTCATTAGCTTCAGCGTGTCCGACGGGTGGACGCCGTGACCCCAGATAAGACGAGGAGGAATGCACACTCCTTAATAAATACATTGTGAACTGAACTGCAGCATGTATTAGCAACGAGATTCGCTGCTCCAATTATAACGAAGTGATAAACTGAGCGGCTGCTCCTCGAAAATTTATGTAGGACACTTGTGGTCTTTCAAGGTGGGAAACAGCCTCACAGTGCCCGTCAAAGGCAGTTAACGCGCATGTGCACCGTGTGAGGTTTCGTCTAAAATCGTCCGTGAATTTCAAAAACTCATTGTTCTTGCATACACAAATTTTAAAACTGAAGTTCATGTAATTTTTATCTTAAAATATTGCGAACTTAAGCAGCATAAAATTAAGGATTGAATCGATTTGTTGTCTTTCATTCTTACTTAGAAACTACTCTGCTTGTAAGTCGCCAGGTCTGTCCCCAATTGAGAACGTTTATAGCGTTATGGACAGGGTCCTACAACCAATTGGGCGGAATTTGACTGAATATCCCTCAGGAGGTCATCCAACAAATCTGTAAACCAATGGCGAGCCGAATAACTGCTTTCATAAGGGACAGAGGTAGGGCAAAGCGTTCATGACTTGTTCAATTTGTGAAGCACATTCTCAGAAAGAAATCATCCATTTTTTTATAAAAATTCTAATCATTTGAATGTTTATACATGTTTATCACGCCAGCCGACTTCAGTCCCATTGAGGTAATTCGTTCGTGAAGCACCGATTTCTTTTTGTTATCTTAGAGTGTAGTAGTCTACGGGACTTAGAGTATCACAGAAAATGATAAGTTTTTGCACAGTTTTGAGTTCGGTAAAAGCAAATTGTATGTTTCGTAGAGTCGCTTACTTGGAATATGAGACATAGGCATACTGCATGAAAGGTGTGAATGAAGCTAACAGAATTCTTCTCATGGATTGTTCGGCTGGTCCCGGAGAAGATTCGAGTCCTCCCTCGGGCATGGGTGTGTGTGTTTGTCCTTAGGATAATTTAGGTTAAGTAGTGTGTAAGCTTAGGGACTGATGGCCATAAGATGTCACACACATTTGAACAGAATTCATCTTGTGCTGTTGAACCCGGAGATGCTATAAGGGTGAACTCAAATCGCCTGCCTCTGGCGAAGACTCAGAGCTGTCCGTTTTGTGGGTTGCTCGTGTCTCGTTTCTGTACCCATGTCAAGCGAAGACGGCAGCTGGCAACCACGGGACAGCTACCGCTAGCGGCTGCCGGACGAGCTGTCAACACGTCCGCGGCATGTGTGGATTTACTGCACGGCTGGGGGCGGCAGCGTCGGCTAGCGCACAAGGCGAGGACTTAAGTACACGCCACTGAGTGCATTCGTTCCTGTGCTCTGGGCTCAAAAGTGCGAAGAACACATCAAGCGCGGCAGTACTGTTTCCCTTAGTGACAGAGGGAAGCAAATTCGGATTTGAACGTCCCGTTGACGCCCAGGTCATCAAAAACAGAAAACAAGCTCAGTTGAACAAGACTAAGGCAGAAGTAGGTCGCGTCTTTGTTGAAGGAATCATCCTACCATTCTCCAGAAGTGTCTATGGTCTTTGCCAAGAGAGCCTGACGAAAGAGATCAAGAAGTAGAAGAGATTAAGATATATGCTTCAACGGTAATAAAAGGTCAGTAGAGGTCGTATGGAAGTGTGGAAATGTATCACAGATGAAAGGGAAATTAAAACGGGAGTCGGTACTGAAGGTAGACAAAGTAGTCGTTGCACAGGCTCCATTGTACAGCGGAATAACGGAAGCGATGTCAGAGTGCGGGAGAAGACCTGTAGGTAGTTATTTGCTTCTCGCTCCATATGCGATTGCAACTGGGTTTTATACATCTCGTGCTCCACAGGTTTTAAATATCGTGTGAAAGATGTATTTACAGTTACCACTGCTGCAACTGAAACTGTTCTTTGTCTCTGCGGCTAGATGCATTCTTTGCTCGGGCAATGCAATAGCGCGCCAGTGATTTAGAAGGCATCAGATATGAAATCGCACTATAAAATAAACTACGGATTTGCCATCATAATTGTAATAGTAGCTGCCAAGGATTGGTAAACAATAAGGAAAAGCATACACATATAATTATTTGCGTAGTCAGTAACACGTAGGTGCATGACAAACAAATGTAAATTCAACCTGTATACCCAGGGACTACCAAATATTTGTACAAAGCACCTTTCGCCAGCCCTTGTACCGTCGTGTGCAGAGTTATCCTCTTATGTGGAAATTAAAATGTGTTTGAAATTTCAGTGAATTACAAACATCAGCTGTGTACAAAAATAGTTCAAATGGCTCTGAGCACTATGGGACTTGACTTCTGACGCCATCAGTCCCCTAGAACTTAGAACTACTTAAATCTAACTAACCTAAGGACATCACAGACATCCATGCCCGAGGCAGGATTCAAGCCTGCGACCGTAGCAGTAGTGCGGTTCCAGACTGTAGCGCCTAGATCGGCTTGGCCACCCCGGCCGGCCCAGCTGTGTACGGGACGTTGATAAAAATCAAGGGGGAGATTTAAAAATGTGTGCCCGACCGGTATTCGAACCAAATATCTCCTGCTTACTAAACAGGCGCTCTATCCCCTATTATTTTACATTTTTTTCGTTACTGTTCGTTGTATTTGGTAGTAGCCGAACGTCACATGACATCCGTTAAAGTTCGTTGTTGATCCCTTCACTCAGTTTTTTTATTTTTTATTTTTTTTTTTAATTACTGCGACCAGCCAGCTCTCTGACCGAACACGCTGATCTACCGTGCCGGCGGCCCCTAACCCACCGAGGGGACAGGAATTAGCGCGGATTTTTCCCAAGCACAACCCCCCCCCCCCCCCCCCTCCTCCAACAGGCTCACATTCTCAACTTATTCCACAGACTACGAATGTAGTGCTCCCTGCCCATTAATCTCAATGCTCGTAGCATGAGTTCGGGCGTATGTATGCAACCGCACAGAAATGATCCTTGCCTTGTGATCGCCGTAATTATATGTGTACCATACACATATAAAATGTGTTTCTATCAATTGCTTCTTCGTTATTTCTCTTCGCTTGTCCTTAGAAATGTTGCCTTAAAGTTTCATTGCTCTACGAACGCTCGTTCTTCGTGGAGGCCCACTCAAGTGGCGAAAGTTTAATTATAACCACCCCGTACTTTGCTCACCACGTCCCTTGCCCGCAACGACCGGTCGCGAAATTAAGACTACAGTGGAAGTCCGGAGAAGCTTTGCACAGATGTGTCAGATGTGTTCCGCAGTGTCTCTAGAATGCCCGTCTGTCGCGTCGTATCGTACTTTTCAGTTTGGAGCACACAGTTAGCACACAAATATGCCTAGAACAATAGTGTCCTGACGAGCGGTTTTGGTTGACTCCGTGCAACCCACATAACATAACTGTCATGCGTTTCTCTCTTCATGACAATGCGCTCTGCATACTGCAGGTCCAACGAACACGCCCCAGCAGCGTTTTCGCTGAGAAGTGTTCGATCCTCCACCAGCCCGGGATTGCTCCCTCTGATTTTAATCTCTTTGCTCACATGAACCGCTGTCAATGAAGACAGCATTTCGGCACAGACAACGAGCTGCATAACAACGTAGGGAACTGGCGGAAATTCACAGACGGTTGCCATATATGACGAGGGCTTTGTAAAGTTGATATCACGCTACCACAGATGTGTAACTCTGAGCGTAGCTTATGTACAGAAGTAGCTGGGAGGTGAAGCTAAATATTGTACATAAAACGTATTTGATTTTCACTGTGGTTTACATTTCGCGACCGATCGTAAGTTGGAAAAAAATGTTGTATAAGGAACGCATGCTTATTACAGAGCAATAACGCGGTTATGATTTATTCGTTTTTTTTTTTTTTTTTTTTTTTTTTTTTTTTTTTTTTACCGCAGTCACTCTTGGTTCAGAGAAAATACCTTCGCGATACTGAAGGATCCTGTAATATGCAATAATCAAAACGTACAACACACAACACAAAGTAATACAACAACCCTCAGATGAAACATCGTACTGTGATGTGGTTGCCGTCACATTTCGTGAACCCATACATGGGGTGCATTTCGGCCAGCTCTCCGTCAGTGAAGGTTGAAGCTATCCATACAGCTGTATATAACTGTAACGTATCACTAACACAGCCAGGGAAACAAAACAAAACTAGGACAGAACCGAGCAGTGCTGAATGCAAGCTAGAAGTCGAAGAGCAAAATGGATAATACTGTCATTAACAGCACATACCATGAGCGAGTGGGAACGAGACAAACAGCGCATACCATCGACTTTTGCACTGTTGCGCACTATTTTCATGCAGTGCAGATACAAAGCTAATTCGGGCAAGAAACCAAAGGATATGCAATAACTCCGTACCGAGGCGCCGGAAACCGTAGATCCATTGTAACGGAATACTCAGAAGGCATCTCTGAACGAACTCTGGAAATTTGTCGGCTGACGGGCCAAAACATAATGGCAGCCGCCGGCTCCGAGGTTGAAGGACACCGCTGGTGTCGCGGACGGGTGACGGCGCAAGGGAAGTGTACGACGAAGCGAGAACGACCACAATGATTCCTGCCCCATTAGTACTGTATATTTTCCCTACCGCGCAACGCGCCCACTTCGAAACTGGCCACACATGTGGAGACTGTCGTGACCCTCCACGTGGAAATGGTCATCTCGGGAACGAGGAAGCTGTTCGGCTGTTCGCGTGCTACTACAGTGTGCATCTACGGAAAGTGATCGAAGAGCGATGAAATCACGAACTATCGACACGGTGTTCAACGTCCAGGCTTCATCATAGAACTCTCTATAGGAGGAAACGTGGTAATCCATGGGAGCTATGATGGTAAAATACAGTCATATCTCCCACAGATTACAGTACTTTGGAGCATACAGTTCAGAACACATTACTGAATATGCGACACCACAATATATGAACCCTACGTGTTCCCTTGTTGACCAAAGGACATCGTCAGTGAAGATTGCAGTCTGTATGGGATCATCAGGATTGGAGCGTTGATCAATGGATGAAGTGCGTTTCTTGTTACACCAAGTCGATGGCAGTGTCAGGATACCCTGTTCTCCAGGGCAACGCCTGCTTAAAACATGCAACACGATACAGGAGAAGGGTGATCGGGGCATTATTATGCAATAGGATATGTTCATATGGGCGTCGTATAATAATAATTATTATTAAATTCAAACTTAAGCTAATGTCTACAATAGTTTTTAAGGATTTTGATGACTGTTTCAGGTAAGCCTACTTTCGTTCGTGTGTCTCTCTACTGACAACTGTTGTCACCTTTAGAAGAATGTGTACAGGAATTGCACATTTATGGTGGAACAACAATGCACTTTTTCCTATCTTATAACGATGGCGTTGAATAGACTGCACAAGGCTTGTCTACCAGTCCTGCTCATCTGATCGACAACACTTGCCGCAACCGTGCGAATGGCGCCTAGAGAAGGGCACCCCGCCATGCACACACTACCTGTCCACGGCTGCAAAGTGCGGAACGTATACACAGACGGTACGTCCGAGATTCAACATCAAGGACGTCTGGTGCTGCCGCACCGGCTGAATCTGGTGCACATACCACTAAATGATTATTCAACATTAAAGGGCTCTCCAAAGCTACGATTACGGAATGGAGGTCTGGCAAGGCCAGCATCTGGCTCAATCAAGTCCTGTTTCTCTGTACCGTGATTAGTGAATGAAAATGCGTTATAGGTTGCAAAACACAGACAGTGATTGTGTAGCAATAACTACCCGTATACGGGCACGCATATGCAGCAAGCAAGTACGATGTGTAAGTATTATTCTCTCTCTCTCTCTCTCGCTCTTTCTCTTTCTCTCTCTCTCTCTCTCTCTCTCTCTCTCTCTCTCTCTCACACACACACACACACACACACACACACACAAACACACACACACGCACAAAACCCTGTTCAGTTTGCTTTCTTCACTTGTTTCGTTGCAGTATCTATCAGTGTTCTAACAAATTGTTGGTGCTTAATGAAAACAACATCCAACAAAGTGAAAATAGTCGCCTCTCTCAACAGGCTGAAATGTAATTTAGGAAAGGACAAACGTTACCAGAGAACAAGGCACCATTACTAATTCTGAAAGAATTCGACCACCTAACAACTCTTTTCTCATTTCATAAGTTTCACCATCTTTTTTTGTCCGCTCCTAATTTCCTTTTTTTGATGTGTTAAGCATCGTTGAAGGAGGCAAAGTAAGTTGCGTAGTTGTTTCTATGCAGTGTCGCACATACAATTTCTTTCATAATAACGTCATCTGTAATGTAATTATAATAATTAGTGACACGATGCTCATATCGGAAAGAAAAAATCATCAGTAAGTAACCTGTCTCAGGCAGTGAGCTCTGGTATTTTATAATAGGTTGTACCAGCTGAGTTATGAGACCATGCTCTTGAGATGAATTGGGTTTACTAGCAATAGACACAGCCTTATTAATGGTGGATCGTGGGTCATTCAGCGATGAAATTCCAATAGAAACCTACTACAATCTTAGTTCTGTGAAAATTGTGTGACAAGACACTTCATAAAAAAGTAATAGAATTTTAAATCAGTTAACAGAGAAGAAATTGAACGTGAATAGTGAAACAAGCAATAAGACTTACACAAGAGGATATTAAATACTGTTGGAATACAGGGAAGTAATTCATTTGTGAACTGCGCAGTTGACTTGTAGTCTGAAAAAAAAATAGTATTACTGTTTAGTTGTACTAATTACTTAGAACGATGGAGAGACGTTGTGACAGCCTGGTAAAGGTGACAGACCAACCCACATCCAACGACAATGTGCAGCTCTTTTGTTATTCGAGGATAGTGGTCGCGTCGAGTGAGGCACAAGCACAAGCGATAGCGTCGCGTAATTCTTACTTGACAGTTTGTCGTCATACAGCTAACTACGAAATTCCTCCACACTAGAATAGACAGCGTCACTGTATCAGGAGATGCAAAACGCAGAATTTCCGAGTGATGTTCCTTGCTTCCAAGAAGTGAGGTATTGGATTTGCATTCGGGAGGATGTTGGTTGAAAAACTCAAACGGTCAAAGGAAGTGTAGGCTTTCAGTAATTTCTCTAAATCATTTTAGGTAAATGAAGAGATCGTCCCTTCAAAAAGAATGCGGCATCCTCATTCCCTCTAAATCCGAGTTTGTATTCAGACCTTAGGGTCATCGTTGATGGGGTGGTAAACCATAATTTGCTTTCCATCCTTCCTTCGTGACAAAAGGGTCTTACAGCCCTTCCCTTTCTTTACTTAGACACGTCGAAAATACAGCTGTTCTAAGAAAATCTTCTGATAGGTCACATGAATGATAAAAAATCGCTCTTAGATTCGGTAATGACAACTGTGTCAAAAGAGAACCGCCCGGAAAGACGAGAGCGTTAGAGCGCCGCTTCCGGGATAGTGGAGCCGAGCCCGCCATACATAGAATCCATCTCGAAGAGTAACGACAGGTGCCGGTAAGCCGCGGTTTTTAGGCTGTTTCCCATATTCATCTGGGCAAATACCGGGATCGCTCCCACCTCTGGCCTCAGTTACACGCTACGAAAATATTGCAGAACGTTCTTACATAGTTCTACTCTGTACGAAGACAGATGGAGTTAGCAGATCCAGCCCTGGAAGCGGGTGGGGGAGGGTGGTGACGTCAGGAACGGTATGTGCCCACCAACTACCATTAACTCAACTCATGAACAATGCGTACCCCATAGTAGAAACGAGAAATGGCAAAAGTAGGAGGAGGAGGAGGAGGAGGAGGAGAAGAAGAAGATGGAGAAGTACGTCAAAACGGAGCTGAGTTGAACAAGGGACGATGAAAAAGTTTTCGTTCAAAGAGTAGCGCGTTTCAGGCGCGTGTGTATAAGTACCGACGCAAAAGGTTAGTTTGGTCTTCGAACGGCAACTTTTTGATTGCGTCTTATGTCTACAATTTTTACTGTAGCCTGATTGTGAAACAAAAGTGAAATAAGTTAGAAGTTATAAATTAGTAAAAACGACGCTTACTGCTTCAACATTCTCATTACGAAGTAATTTTTCTTAAAAAACTGTTTGCTCGAAATATAAGCGACGGGTACATTTTTAATCGTACTCTCCAAGTTAAAGTATCTAAGAGAGCAAAAAAATCAGACATTTCAATGCATAGTTGACAGACAATAGCGCCAAGAATTGTACAATATCTGCCACCGTGAGTGCTAAACAGTAAATCATCTGCACCATAATTTATTTTTTAGAGCATACTCAGGGGTACTCAAGATAAATCAGCGTTGCTTGACAGTTGATCATATTTTGTGTTTCATCCTGTAATTGGTGGTTGGAACGGGCTGAAGCTGTTTTTCTCTGAGCGCTGCACCTCGGATGGGACATTGTTTACAGTAATTACAGCGAGATTACGGAACTGGGGTGGAGATGAGAGCCCCTTCGGACCAGTCGAAATAAGACGTTAAGAAGTACCTGAGCACGTGGTCCCGACAGTGCGCCGTAACGTAGCTCAGAGAACAATGGGTGATCACGGCCCATCCTCAGGGGGCGCCTGCGAGAAACAATACGAACGCGTCTTAGTTAACTCGCTGCTTTACGATATCGTCTCACGACGCCCGAGGAACATACGGAGCGCTGGGAAGAGCATCATTCATCAGACAAGTGTTTATGACAAGTGGCTACTAATGTCTCTCCAGGGCGAAGTTTATCGCTTCAGTTTGCTTGGGCGTTAAGCCTATCCTTATATTTAAATGAACACCAGTAATACTTTAACACTACTTCACATAAATAGGCACTGCAGGTCAATAACGGTTCAGTACTGTGTTCCAAATCAGTGTATGTCACCATACTTATCATTGTTTTATGAAACGTGGAAGTTTTACTTTAGCTTTTGCAATAAACCGCCTTCTAACAACAAAAGCACAAGAAGTTTTTTTCTTTCGTTGCTTAACCAGTTTCGGAATGATGCACTGAAGCATTATATTTTCAGTGCACACGAACATTGATAAGGTATGATAGACAACACCGTCTGTTTACGTACCTTTCAAAATGGAATGTAGTATTAAGAGAATTATTATGGCTTCCTTATTGGAATACTTATTCAAATTCTTCATTGTATCAGGTGCTGACCCATCCTGATGCCAGAAGGTGGAAAAGAGGTTATAAAATTTCGATTTCTTTCTACAGAGCAAAATACTACATAATTATTTTAGATCTTTGATCGTAATTCCCTCCAGAAAATAGTTGTTCTATTGCCGGCTCTTTCAATCACTGTAACCTGACCTTGAAACAGCTGTACGCTACATGTGATTTTCTATCGTGCAATACGTACTCTTGAGTAACATTGTGTTATAGAAAAGAAAATGAAGCAATACTTCCCGTCTGTAAATTCACAACAAAGCAATGAACACAATATTAGTTTCCTATGAAGTGTATTCCCTTTCTTCGCCTCTTTATATGTCCAGTCTCTATTATATCAACCCTTTAGTGACTTAACATACTGTCGTTAGAATCGAGCCCTTGTTTTTGTTACATTTGAACTTTTAGGTAATTACATTTTTTTTTGCCTGTATCGTTCAAGTTAAAAGTCTTACGTTTTGATCATACTATATGCATCATTTACAAGTATACAGAAATAAAAATACGTGAAGATAACGATGCAAGTCACTTCATCAACAGGAACGAGCCACCAGTATAGAAAGTTTTGCAGTTACATTTATTTAAAACAAGCTGGCGCTTTAATACAGACAAAAGAATGCATTAAGAAGTGGAAAAATGGAAGTGATCGAGAGAGAAAGAGAGAGAGAGAAGGAGATAAAAAGAAAGGGCAGATTGGTTTGATCATTATCTTTTTGACAATGCTGTCTTAATATCGAGCACATTTAGAGCGAGCTGTGAAATACAGATCACTTTCTAAGCCATTACTCTCTTATATTATTAATATATAACATCCACATCAAGTCACGGCGGTAAAGATACCCGTGTTTGTCTCTTTAAGGAAACAAAGGGGTGTAAGTAACGAAATGCTATCACAGGTGATGTACGGTTTTCGCTTGCTGTGCTACCCTGAGGTCTGTCGTGATGGTTGTGCGGCTGTTACGCGACTAATGTATATTACACGGGCTGCACCGCGACGAGGTTTCGGTATGCATCCCGTCAAACAATAGCTGTGCGATCATTCCAACGGACGGCGCACACATTATCTGGTTTTGCCTGCGCTTCATTATTACCAGTAATACTTCCCCTTTTCAGGCAGCATACAGGCACAGTTACAGGAAAAAGTTACTAACAGCAGTTTCATTTAACATCTGTTGTAGATTTCTGCTCTAGAAAAGGTATCGCGTTCAGAACACAAGGAATGTGCGGGAGAATTTAGCAGCCCGTCGATGCCGCAGTGGTACAGTCGAACTACTGTGCAGCCTTACTACCAGTTCTGTTGGATGAGGATTCTGGGGAACATTCGTCCATATCCTACTTAAGAACGCTCCCAGAATTCTCTTGAACATGGTGCAGCAACCTTGGGATCATCATACCAGAGTTCATTTTGCTGTCTTCTGGAATATGTTTCCAGTTCCGCTGCGACCTGTCTCCGTGTCACTAGACTAGATTAAACGAAACCTGTCAAGAGGTGTTAGATACCTACGCCCATTGGTCACCGGAACAACTCTGCAATGTCAGCTGCATGGAGTTGTGAACTGCCGTATCCTGCAAGGGTGACGTACAGTGTGTTTCGAATACATTCGTCCTACTTCACAAGACTATATCTTTAACATAAATGTAGATGGAATAGGGGGGTCGATTTTAACTGACAGATCAAAACTATAAATGTACGTAGGCACCAGTTGTCAGTTTCCAGCTCACACATTTATGGGTATGGATATCTCTGGCACGCCTAGCTTGCTCTCTGGCTCGTTCATCTGGCTCTTCCTAGGAGTGGGAGAACATGCCGAAAGCGTCACATTGCAACAGGGCGGAGCACAACGCACTGGCAGCTGCGTGTAACAATAGTTCTCAACAATGAGATACCTTCACAATGGACTGGCGTAAGGATGCCGTATTGCACCTGTGGCTCAAGGTCGCAAGATTTCACGATATGTGCTTTTACTGAACTTTATTCCAACAACTTGGATATACTGCGATGTCACACAGTAACAGCAGCAAATGCAGTAATGCCAGATATGCTCACTGAGGCACAGGACAAAGTTGAGTATCATCTCGTCATGATTTACGTAAAATACAAAGAGCCATTTGAACCATTTTTATTGAAACATTTTCTAGTGGAAAATTGTGCTTTGTTGAACTACAGCGCTGGAGCGGTTATTCTTCAATTCATTTCACGACTGTGGAGCAGCCGCGCTCAACAAACGTGGAGAAACTATCACTTCTTCATAACGTTAAAAATGTTCTACGTCTCCGATATCTGGGCATGTACCGCATTCCAGCGATCGAGGCATGTCTTACGTGGGACAGCTTATTAAAACAGTCGAACAAAGACTACTATCACCGAACGGGGCGGCGCTGTGCTTAGGACAAAGGACTAGTTTTCGGTAGGACGACGGTTCAAATCCCCGTCCGGCCATCCAGATTTAAATTTTCTGTGACTTCCCTAAATTGCCCCAGGGAAGTGTCGGGATGGTTCACTTGAAAAGGGCACAACCTATTTCTTTCCCCATCCTTCCGTAATCATAGCTCTTGCTCTGTCTCTTATCACCGTCTGAGAGACGCTGAAATAAAGTGCTTCTTCCTTCCATTTTCGAGTATAATCAGACTAATTGGGAACCCAGGCTCGCTTAACAACGCAGAACAGATCGCGGCACCTGAAGAGGACGACTGGGCATAAAATGGAAGCAACACCTCGGCTTTACTCAGGAAATCATATCATTCAGCGCGTGGATGATTTTCGTGCGTCCCGTGGACGGAACATTGAACTTTAGTCAAAGATAAATGAAACCTTGGAGCCTATAGGCGAGTGTAGAAAATGTAAGGGTGTATCTCGACACAGTATAAATGAAATGCTCTTATAAAATTGCATAGGTTTTTCTTAAATATACAAATTTTGTAATCAAATGTATCAGTTAAAATTCGCCCTAAGTTTCTGTCTTCATTTGTGTAAATATGCAGGCTTGTGAAATTAGATACATCTATTTCCAACACCACGTAGATCGACATTCATTACTCGCTCATACAGTTCTACTGCGTCCGATCCAAGTAGTTATAGGCTGTATTTCATAAGGATGAAGTACTGTCTCGGGATGGTCTTGTTGTTACTAAGCAGTCTAGGTAGTACATGAATTCTACGTAGGACCCTAGCGAGTTTATACCATCAAGCAGCAGAAGTGGCAGCGGCGAGGTACTTACCAAGCGATGGCGGCGGGGGCACCACAGCGGCGGGCGGCTTGGGGAGGCTGTCAGGCCTGCGTGTCGACCCGCCCCTCACGGGCATCAGAGGGATGCCGCCCCCGCTGCCTTCGTTGGGCTTGAATACCGCCCTGAACGTCGAACAACAGTTACCCATCGCTAGACAGGCCGTCCTTCCCTACTGAGAGACTCCGCTTCGGTACTGGTTGCAACCCGGGCGCGAACAGAACAGAACAGATGCGACTGCTTCGGTGGGAGACGCCGGACTGACGCTACGCGGGCCGGGCCGCGCCTCCTGAGGACCACCTCGGCAGCGCCCCTAGCGGGCGGCGCGCGAAACTCGCGGCCGTTCCAGGAACGCCGCCGGCCCGCCGTGTCCGTGGACACGCCGCGCCGCTTGCCGGGGGCTTCCATAGTCGCGTTCAGCGACGCGACAGACGCTCACATCCCATTCCAGCGTGTTGTGCGTAACCGGCACGCGGTCCGACGGATTTCCGCCCGGCTTGCAGCATCGAGTTCTCCGTGAAGACTGCCGAAAACACGCAGGTCTTCTAGACAGACGTCACTTCGTGGAACTGCTAGTGTTCCAGTTGCGCCCAATCAGTTCAAGGCCTTAACACCGACCACGGTAGGAAGCGCTGATTACAAACTAACTGAACTGCCACGCAGGCATCAAATACACACTTGTCGACTTCGCAGTAGACACTATTGGCGGAGGACGTCGAAAAAGTTCAAAGTACATGGGTGGCTCCAAAAGAATGCACACTATTTTTAAAAAAAATCCATCTCTTATTCTACATGTTTGAAAGTTTTAAAGTGTTTAGATTTTTCATTTCTCCACATAATTTACATCCCTCTCAACTGCCTTACGCCATCTTGGAACCAGCGCCCGTATACCCGCACAGTAAAATCCTGGACCAACCTGTTGGAGACACTGCAGCGTCCACAAGGGAGTCATCATCTTCAAACCTTGGTCCATGAAGAGAGTCTTTCAGTTTCCCAAAGAGATGATAGTCACATGGAGCCGGGTCAGGACTGTAAGGCAGGTGTTTCAGTGTCGTCCATCCGAGTTTTGTGATCGTTTCCATGGTTTTTTGACTGACATATGGCCGTGCGTTGTCGTGCAACAGCAAAACGTCCTGCTTTTACCGATGTGGTCGAACACGACTCGGTCGATCTTGAAGTTTCTTCAGTGTCGTCACACATGCATCAGAATTTATGGTGGTTCCACTTGGCATGATGTCCACAAGCAAGAGTCCTTCAGAATCGAGAAACACCGTAGCCATAACTTTTCTAGCAGAAGGTCTGGTTTTTAATTTTTTTTCTTGGGTGAATTGGGATGATGCCACTCCATTGATTGTCTCTTCGATTCTGGTGAAAAATGATGAAGCCTTGTTTCATCACCTGTCACAATTCTTGCAAGAAATTCATCTCCACCATTCTCGTACTGTTCCAAAAGTTCGCTGTATACCGTTTTTCTTGTCTCTTTGTGAGCCACTGTCAACGTCCTGGAACCAGAATGGCGCTAACCTTTTTTAATGCAACACTTTCAGTATTCTGCAAACACTTCCTTCCCCCATCCCAATGTAGCGTGACAATTCGTTTACTGTGATGCGTCTGTCAGCAGTCATCAATTCGTTAACCCCTGCACATTGTCTGGAGTGTGTGCAGTACGAGGCCTGCCGCTGCGAGGAAAATCCTCAATATTGCCGTGCCCGCTTTCATCACGTAACGTGCTTATCCACCGACTAACTGTACTGAGATCGACAGCAGCATCTCAACCGTTAGTGATTGTGAATGTTTCCCAGCACAGGAATTCTATGACAGCACGTTGCTTCTGACCAACGTCAAGTGCAGGAGCCATCTTGAAGACATACTGTGACGGCGCCACTTACAGGAACAGGTTCAACTAAATTTGAAAAGAAGCTGGAAGAATGTATCTACACACTGTAAAACTTTCACACATGCAGAATGAAAACCGTATTTTCACAAAAATAGTGTGCATTTCTTTTGGAGTACCCTCGTAGTATTACGATGCAATAGAGAGAGAGAGAGAGTCACGGGTATGTTAAGCTAGTTGGGACGGTAATAATTAAAACAAAGCAATTTTTCGTTGCAGTGAGACCTTTTCACGAAATTTCAGCAAGCACCCTTCTCCGAATGCCACCTACGAATAGAGAAATGATCATCATCATAAAATATGAGAAATCAGAGCTCGCACAGAATTATTTAGTTGTTCCTGTGTGTAGTGTCTGTTCTTTCGGACTTCCGAATAAATAATTAAGGTGAGACAACCAAAGATCTCTTCACTTCAGATGCACTCCAGGATCGAACTCTTACGGGAATCGATGAAATGCCTCGAGTAATGAGGATAATGAGCAAAGGGCACTTACATTAGTAGAGTCTAGGCAAGTTGAGAATTAGGTCTGATGGGAAGCGTGCTCGGGTAGTCCGTGGAGTAGCAGTGACCACTTTGTCCAGATTGGTCAGTGGTCACTGCATCGGTCTCGTAAGCAGGACACCTTGGTTCGAATGCCGGTCAGGCACAAATTTTCCACATTTCCATTTGTTTTCAATCAATGTCCACTCGCAGCCAATGTCTGTAATTCATTTGTGAACGTCTTACTCGACAGTGAGTCCACGATTAACTTGTGCAAACCTCTTCATCTCGGCATAACTGCTGCAACTTTCATCTATTTGGTTTCCCTGGACAACAGTATTCCCCCCTCCCTCCCTCCCCCCCTCTCTCACACGCACCTGACCCCCCCCCCCCCCCCACACACACACACACAAACACACGCATAAACATTTTCTTCCATGTTCATATTCACGATTCCTTGGTGCCTTAGGATCATCAATCGATTCCTTCTTTTAGTCGAATTCCGCCATAAATTCCTTTTCTCCTCATTTAGATTCAGTACCGTCTCATTAATAACGCGATCTACCCATCTAACCTTTACCATTCTTCCGTAGTCCCACATTTCAAAAGCTTCAATTCTCTTCTGCCTGATTTGTTATCGCCCACGTTTCACTTCCCTACAAGGCTATACTCGAAATCAATTCAGAAAAAACTTCGTAACACGTATGTTCATATTTGGTGTTAAAATATTTCTTATTTTCAGAAAAACTTTTCTTGCTGTTGCAGTTTGCTTTCTATTTCGGTGTAATTTGATGGACAAAGAGACAAGCTCATTTATTAGTTCTAGTGTCTCATTCCATAATCCCGTTCCCTCAACTTCGCCTGATTTAATTTAGCTACATGTACTTGTCCTTGCTGTGTTTTTGCTGATGTTCCTTTCTGCGCTATACTGCACCATACTTCGCAAATAAATGAAAATCCACAATTTCCTCGTAGCCTCTCTTCAAGCCCATATAACTTCCACTTTCTCAGAAAGGACTGTTATCAATTCTTCGTAGCAAGTACTTTCGGTCTACTTGGATGCTTGTACCTGGCTAACAGCCTAAAATTTTTTCTCCAGCTGTGCACTTCTGCTTCCGCTACTGCAATCCGTCTTATTCTCGAAGCCTTAGCCTTACTGCGAGTTTCATAAATATCCGCAACTTGTCTACTCAGTGTGGTTAAATTTTAAGGTTACTAGTTTATATCTGGCGTCCAGTGAAAGTGATATTAGCTCTACATTTCCATTCAATGTATCATACATGATATCTTTATATTGTATATGTTTCAAAACGAAGGCGTCAATAATCTGTATGTTACGCAAAACAGGTTCTGAATACAAGAAATGTGATCTTTGGTTGTCAATAGCAATGTCACTGCCAGTAGCATCCTCAGAGAAGTAAGTGACACGGGTGTTGGTCATGTCATTGAGCGGTCTGGATGTTGCTATCAGAGCACATAAATAAAAATGCAGAGGATGTTGAATTTTGGAAATTTGATTTGATAAAGACTGGCCCTAACAAATTTTCTTGGCTTACCTGTGGCAACAGAAACTCGGCACTGTTCGAAAGAGATGAACATTAAAATACAGCACAGCTGCAGACTAGCTAAAAATAAAGATGTTCACGTAATGTTGTCGTTGCATTCCTTCCTTGCGAGTAATTTGTGATTTGTTTGAAAAAAGAAAAGTTCTAATGGGATTCTATTTATTAGTTCAGATTGCTTAGTGTCATTGCTCAGTAGCGTTTAAACAGAGGTATCTGTTCGTACAACTTGCACTCGGAGTTGTAGATGTATCCCTCATCGCAGAGTAATATTTTTTAATGTTGTTGTTGTTATTATTGTTGTTTTTGTTGTGGTCTTCAGTCCAGAGACTGGTTTTATGCAGCTCTCCATGCTACTCTATCCTGTGCAAGCTTCTTCATCTTCTGCAACCTACGTCCTTCTGGATCTGCTTAGTGTATTCATCTCTTGGTCTCCCTCTACGATTTTTACCATCCACACTGCTCTCCAATAGTAAATTGGTGATCCCTTGATGCCTCAGAACATGTCCTACCAACCGATCCCTTCTTCTAGTCAAGTTTTGCCATAAACTTCTCTTCTCTCCAATTCTATTCAATACCTCCTCATTAGTTGTGCGATCTATCCATCTAATCTTCAGCATTCTTCCGTAGCACCACAATTCGAAATCTTCTATTCATTTCTTGTCCAAACTACTTATCGTCCATGTTTCACTTCCATACATGGCAACACTCTTTACAAATACTTTCAGAAACAACTTCCTGACACTTAAATCTATACTCGACGTTGATAAATTCCTCTTCTTCAGAAACGCTTTCGTTGCCATTGCCAGTTTACATTTTATATTCTATCTATTTCGACCTACATCAGCTATTTTGCTCCCCAAATAGCAAAACTCATTTACTACTTTAAGTGTCTTATTTCCTAATCTAATTCCCTCAGCATAATCCGACTTAATTCGACTGAATTCCATTACCCTAGTTTTATTTTTGTCGATGTTCATCTTATATCCTCCTTCCAAGACCTTGTCCATGCCGTTCAACTGCTCTTCCAGGTCCTTTGCCGTCTTTGATACAATTACAATGTCATCGGCAAACCTCAAAATTTTTATTTCTTTTCCATGGATTTTAATTCCTACTCCGAATTTTTCTCTTGTTTCCTTCACTGCTTGCTCAATATACAGATTGAATAACATCGGGGAGAGGCTGCCATCCTGTCTCACTCCCTCCTTAACCACTGCTTTCGTTTCAAGCCCCTCAACTCTTACAACTGCCTTCTGGTTTCTGTACAAATTTTAAATAGCCTTCCGCTCCCTATATTTTACACCTGCCACCTTATTTCTTAATAAGAAGTAATTTTGTACAGATGGTTGTAATTGTCAGGGGATTTTTTTTATTATTCTGTGTAGTTTTGGAATACTAGTATCTTTCGAATCATTTAAGAAATGTAATATCTTCCACCGTCTTTTCACGAAAATTTGGATTTTTAATTGTGTGTCACCGCACTGGATTCTGAGGAACAATGTTGTTAAAACTAAAGCTTAATCTGCTTAGAATAGCTGAATGTCCTTGCACTACACTGTGCTAGCCTTTCTTTGATTTTTATTTGCTCCTCTGCTGCGCTGTATTTTAATGTTCAAGACTTTCGAGCAGTGCCGAGTTTCTGTTGTCACAGGTAAGTCAAGAAAATTTGTTAGGGCCAGTTTTATATTACAGTCTGGACAATAAGATCATTCGTACTTAAATTCTGGTTTACAGAATCGTTATCGTGCTCTGCAATGGTAAAGATGAGTTCATATTTCATTTCATATGCAGACAGGTTTCATTCCTACAATGTAATCTTTCGTTTGCATGTGTATAACTTAGTGTCTGGAATTTTGCTTAATCAGCCTGCGTTCGTAAAATTACAGGGCATTTTCACAGAAATGTTAGGTTCGTTTCTCGTTCAAAATACATTTGTAGTTTTTTATAGAATTTTTATTCTAACAATTAGGTGTGTCGAAGTTGCAGTTATGCATTGCAGCACTTTTCACTGCCCTTCACAGTACAGTATCTCTCAGAACAGCTTATTTAGGATACAGTTTTACCTTTTCTAATTGTTTTGGCAAAGTTAATTACAACACAGTTAAACAGTTTCAGACCTCCGGCAACTCTATATCAGGTAGCGTTTACGTAATTACAGCACTTGTATTGTTCAGGGTTACAATACAGACACATACGAAGTTAAGAATAGGAAACCAGGTCAGTTTAGTTCAGTATGCAACAACAACTCACATAGAAAACTACAAAATCCATTCTTTTAATACGGGCACAGAAATTTAGCTGAGATTCTCCTCATAGAAGTAAATGTAGGTTTACTTTATTCGTTCTTATTATTTACTCAGTGATCAAGACATCGGTTTTCCGGTCACGTAAGGGAGTACATGAAAATGCAAGGAAGTCATAGGAAGGAATTTAAAAGACAGAAGATCCTTCTGTGAAAAGAAGCAGCTCCTAACGTAAAAAAGCATGAAACCGGAAAAAGTTTACCGAAAAGCTATGTTTTGAGCAAAGGTCTGTATGGATCCGAAACATGGAGGATGGTGAAGATAGAAATTAAATTAGTAGAGTCCCTTCATGCTTGATGTCTTCTGCGACAACAGTACCTTCCAGCGGGATAACAGTCCGTATCACAAGGTCGGCATGTTGTGAGACGTGTTGTCAATGTTCTTGCTCAATATTCTATTCGTGTCTGTTGTGCATAAAACGTGTTCATTCATTCCAGCTCCCTAGTTATTTGTGTTCCGTTGATTCTGAAGAAGCGAGAAAGTTCTATACATGACACTGTAAGTAAATTGATGATTTGAGTGATGGGTCTGTCGTGTTCGCATTAGAATGTTGTCGCGAGTTTACTAAAATGTCCAACCTTCATAAGGTGCGGGTTAGTGTTTTAAATCTCCCAAATGAGATGCCAAAATGAAACCAGAGGCAATCGAAAGGAGAGTGTGTGTTGCGCTCCTTTGTATGATTACACATTCCCTCCGAGTACACCCTTACATCTGCAGTATATCTTGACATGTTAAAATTGTTTAACGTTCGCCAGTTGTCTTCAACAGACGACGTAGCGCCTCACTGGAGTTTAGGTATTTTGGCTTTATCTTTCCTGCCACGGCTTTTCATGGATATGATAAAACAAAGTAAAAAATACCCAAAATTGCTACCCGCAAGAGCTTTGAAACATTGCTCATTTTGTACTACAGATTAACGAAACTACACTCCTGGAAATTGAAATAAGAACACCGTGAATTCATTGTCCCAGGAAGGGGAAACTTTATTGACACATTCCTGGGGTCAAATACATCACATGATCACACTGACAGACCCACAGGCACATAGACACAGGCAACAGAGCATGCACAATGTCGGCACTAGTACAGTGTATATCCACCTTTCGCAGCAATGCAGGCTGCTATTCTCCCATGGAGACGATCGTAGAGATGCTGGATGTAGTCCTGTGGAACGGCTTGCCATGCCATTTCCACCTGGCGCCTCAGTTGGACCAGCGTTGGTGCTGGACGTGCAGACCGCGTGAGACGACGCTTCATACAGTCCCAAACATGCTCAATGGGGGTCAGATCCGGAAATCTTGCTGGCCAGGGTAGTTGACTTACACCTTGTAGAGCACGTTGGGTGGCACGGGATACATGCGGACGTGCATTGTCCTGTTGGAACAGCAAGTTCCCTTGCCGGTCTAGGAATGGTAGAACGATGGGTTCGATGACGGTTTGGATGTACCGTGCACTATTCAGTGTCCCCTCGACGATCACCAGAGGTGTACGGCCAGTGTAGGAGATCGCTCCCCACACCATGATGCCGGGTGTTGGCCCTGTGTGCCTCGGTCGTATGCAGTCCTGATTGTGGCGCTCACCTGCACGGCGCCAAACACGCATACGACCATCATTGGCACCAAGGCACAAGAGACTCTCATCGCTGAAGACGACACGTCTCCATTCGTCCCTCCATTCACGCCTGTCGCGACACCACTGTAGGCGGGCAGCACGATGTTGGGGCGTGAGCGGAAGACGGCCTAACGGTGTGCGGGACCGTAGCCCAGCTTCATGGAGACGGTTGCGAATGGTCCTCGCCGATACCCCAGGAGCAACAGTGTCCCTAATTTGCTGGGAAGTGGCGGTGCGGTCCCCTACGGCACTGCGTAGGATCCTACGGTCTTGGCGTGTATCCGTGTGTTGCTGCGGTCCGGTCCCAGGTCGACGGGCACGTGCACCTTCCGCCGACCACTGGCGACAACATCGATGTACTGTGGAGACCTCACGCCCCACGTGTTGAGCAATTCGGCGGTACGTCCACCCGGCCTACCGCATGCCCAGTATATGCCCTCGCTCAAAGTCCGTCAACTGCATATACGGTTCACGTCCACGCTGTCTCGGCATGCTGCCAGTGTTAAAGACTGCGATGGAGCTCCGTATGCAACGGCAAACTGGCTGACACTGACGGCGGCGGTGCACAAATGCTGCGCAGCTAGCGCCATTCGACGGCCAACACCGCGGTTCCTGGTGTGTCCGCTGTGCCGTGCGTGTGATCATTGCTTGTACAGCCCTCTCGCAGTGTACGGAGCAAGTATGGTGGGTCTGACACACCGGTGTCAATGTGTTCTTTTTTCCATTTCCAGGAGTGTATGTGATGAAGGAAATGAGAAAGTTTTAAAAACATTCTACCATAGCAAAAATAAACATTTACATCTGCATCTACGTCAATACCCTGCTATTCACAATAAAGTGCCTGGCAGAGGGACCAGTGAACCACCTTCAAGCTGACTCTCTACCATTTCACTTTCGAACGGCGCGAGGGTAAAACGAGCACTTAAATTTTTCTGTGCGAGTCCTGATTTCTCTTGTTTTATCGTGATGATCGTTTCTCCCTTTGTAGGCGGGTGCCAACAGAATGTTTTGCCAATAGGAGGAGAAAACTGGTTCAAAATGGTTCAAATGGCTCTGAGCACTACGGGATTTAACTTGTAAGGTCATCAGTCCCCTAGAACTTAGAACTAATTAAACCTAACTGACCTAAGGATATCACACACATACATGTCCGAGGCAGGATTCGGACCTGCGACCGCAGCGGCAACGTGGTTCCAGACTGTAGCGCCTAGAACCGCTCGGCCACCCCGACCGGAAGAAAACTGGTGATTGAAATTTCATGAGAAGACCCCTCTCAACGAAAAACGACTTTGTTTTAATTATTGCCACTTCAATTCACGTATCATGTCTGTAGCACTATCTCCTCTATTTTGCGATAGTACAAAACGAGCTGCCCTTCTTTGAACTTTTTCTATGTCATCTGTCAGTCCAATATGATACGGATCCCACACCAAACAGTAATACTCCAGAATAGGGCGGACAAGCGTGGTGTAAGCAGTCTCATTAGTAGACATGTTTGCACCTTCTGTGCCTTCTGCCAATCAATCGCAGTCTTTGGTTTGCTCTACCCACAACGTTATCTATATGATCGTTCCAATTTAAGTTATTTGTAATTGTAATCCCTAAGTATTTAGTTTAATTTAAAGTCTTCAGATTTGTGTGACTTACCACGTAATCGAAATTTAACAGATTTGTCTTGGTACTCATGTGAATAACTTCTTTATTCAGGATCAATTGTCACTTTTCGCACCATAAAGATATCTTATCCAAATCATTTTGCAATTCGGTTTGATCATCTGATGACTTTACACTTTCTAAGTTTCGTGGCAATGATTTGCATTCTTTGGCTTTCTCTACCCACAACATTATCTATTTGTTCCTTCCAATTTCGATTATTTGTAATTGTAATCCCTAAGTATTTAGTTACATTTACAGCCTTCATATTTGTGTGACTTACATCTGATGACTTTAGAAGATGGTAAATGACAGCATTATCTGCAAACAATCTAAGAGGGCTACTCAGATCGTCTCCTATGTCGTTAATATAGATCTGGAACAATAGAGGGCCTATAACACTGCCTTGGAGAACGCCAGATATTACTACTGTTTTACTTCATGACTTTCCGTCTGTTACTAAGACCTGTGACCTTTCTGACAGGAAATCATGAATCCAGTCTCACAACTGAGGCGAGTTTTGTTAGGAGGCTCTTGTGAGGAATGATGTCGAAAGCCTTCTGTAAATCTCAAAATCAATTTGACATCCCCTGTCGATAACACTCATTACTTCATGGGTATAAAGCACTAGTTGTACTTCGCAAGAATGATATTTTCTGAATCCGTGCTGACTATGTATCAATAAATCGTTCTCTTCGAGGTAATTCATAATGTTGGAACACAGTATATGTTCTAGTACCCTACAGCAAATCGACGTTAGTGATATGGGCCTATAATTTAGCAGATTACTCCTATTTCCCTTTTTGGGTATTGCTGTGACGTGAGCAGTTTTCCAGTCTTTAGGTACGAATTTTTCTGTGAGCCAGCGGTTTTATGTAATAGCTAAATATGGAGCTAGTGTATCAGCATACTCTGAAATGAACCTGACTGGTATACAGTCTGGACCGGAAGCCTTGCCTTTATCAAGTGATTTAAGCTGCTTTGCTACATCGTGGATATCTACTTCTATATTTCTCATCTTGGCGGGTAGCAGGAAGACTGTAGGAGTTGCCACACCCCGTACCCAACATAGACCTGTTATATGCACTGTGAATCTTGTAGAAGCGCCTGAAGAGGTACCATTCAAGTGGAGGTTTAACTTCAAGAAGGGTGACAGGCAGAAGTTCAGTGAAGATTTTGGCTCAAAAGTGATAAACATTCAACCGAAACCTGAAATGTACGGAACCTTCATCAAATGCGTACAACAAGTTTCATGGAAAACTATTCCGAGAAGATGCAGAACTCGGTATGTTCAAGGCATGTCCAGTGACGACGAAGTGTTGTTAGAAAGATACCAAATTCGCTATGAAGAGGATCCATTTGCAGAAGAAGCGATCCAAACTGCTGAAATATTGCTGCAAGTCATTTCAGCAACTCGCAAGGCCAAGTGGAGTAACCTGGTAGAGAATTTAGGCATGAAGCTGAACAGTAGACAAGTCTGGAAATTGCTTAAAAACCTGAGTTGTGATCCTGTAAAATCACAAGACAATTTTGCGAGAGTATCCCCTGATAAAGAGGCAATCCAGCTCCTGCAGAACGGCAAAATAAAAGGAAGGATGCCCAGAGAAGCTCTTCAGCTCGACCCAGAAACAGAGCATTATTTTCTTACGGATCCTTTCACCATGGCTGAACTCGAACATCTCCAGCTCGAAGATGTGTAAGGCTGCAGGTGACGATGACCTAAGAGATGAACAGATAAAATGTAAAACGATGAAGTGGCTACTAAGCCTAACGAACACATGTGTCGTCAAGCTACACATCCCCAAAATGTGGAGGAAGTGTCGAGTCATTCCAACACTTAAGCCTGGGAAGGAACCAAACGATCCAAAAATATTCGACTTATCTCCCTTTTATGCCACACTTTCAAGATATCAGAACGGCTGGTACTTAACCGAATCGGTGCCACCCTCGAAGTGAAGTTTATCCCTCAATAAGCAGGATTTTGTGTTGGCAAATCATGTTGTAATCAGATCTTGAATCTAACCCAGCACATCGAGGACGGTTTTGAGCGTGGTGAGATTACTGGAGTCGCTTTTGTTGCTCCATCAACTGCATACGATACTGTTAGTAAGGACTGCCAACTAACATCCCTTATTAGCACCTTCCTTCGGAACAGAAGATTCCAAGTTTCTTTACAGGGTACGAGAAGTAGATGGCGAACACAGAAGAACGGTCTCAATATCTACACAAATGATCAGCCAATACCAGCAAGTACTAGGCTCTTCATGTATGCCGATGACACACCAGTAGCTATTCAGAGGCAACCTTGATAGAAGTAGAGGGAAAACTGTTTCTAGCAATGGTTAAACTCTCCAAGTACTATTATGCCAACCACCCGAAGTCCAATCCCCGTAAAACTCAAGTGAGCGCCTTCCACTTACAAAACAGGGAAGCGCAGCAAAAGCTGGACATCACATGGCGAGGAGAGCAACTGAAACATTGCCCAACACCAGTCTACCTAGGTGTCACACTGGATAGGGCTTTAACATACAGGCAGCAATGACTAAACGTGAAACAGTAAGTCATTGCTCGCAATGGGCTACTTAAAAAGCTGATAGGCAACAGCTGGGGAGCCAATCCGCACCTCCTAAGGACTTCTGCACTTGCGCTTTTGTATCAGCTGCTGAGTGAGCTGCTCCTGTGTGGAACGCTTCAGCTCATGCTAAGCACGTCGATATTGCAGTCAACGATACTGCTAGGATCATCTCAGGAAGCTTGAAGCGGAAACTTTATCCGACTGTTGAAACAGCGCCAACCAACATCCGGAGGGCCATTGCTGCAGACAATGAGAGTACAAAGCAGGAGAATGACCGCCGATATCCTCTGTATGGTCATCAGACAGCAAGATCCGCCTTAAATGCCGCAAGAGTTTCCATACTAGTACTGCGCTACTGGAGGGAGCACCAGAGTCAATCTGTCTTACTTCCCGTAGACGTATCAGTAAAAGAAGAACTAGCTCCTGGCGCAAACTTACAATACCCTGTGTGGAGGTCCCTCAACCGCCTAAGAGGGGCGCCCCCCGATGCAAGGCCAACCTGAAGAAATAATGAATCCTTCCAGCGAGCGCTGACACCTTTAACAACTGCGGGGTTGAAGACGATCCAAGCCACCTACTTGTATGTCCCCTCCAGGACAACCCATGCCCAATACAAGATGTTTACGAAGAAAATGACAAAGTTATTGCAGCTTCTATTTTTTGGAAATACTGACCGGACACGGAAATGAATGAATGATCTTGGCAGTTGTTCTTGATTGGAATTCGGGAATATTTACTTCGTCTTCTTTGGTGAAGGAGTTCCGGAAAACAGCGTTTAATAGCTCTGCTTAGTGACACTGTCTTCACTGACTTCACCTTTGAAGTACGAGCCATATTTCGAACTTCTGCAAAACTTTGCCAATCTTGAGGATTTTGCGTTTTTTTTTTATCTTGACAATGTTTTCGTTGTTTCTGCAACAGCAATTTGACCCGTTTTGTGTTCCATGGGGGATCAGTACTATCACTTATTACTTTATGTGGTAAACATCTCTCACTGCCGCCGATATTCTCTCTTTGGAATATTACCAGATCTTTTTTTCGACACTTACGTGATCAGATCGGAAGGACTGGAGACTGTCTCTTAAAAAGGTGTTAAGAGCATTTTTATGGGCTTTTTTTTAAATAGATGTACTTTGCGTTTCTTTTTGATGGTTGTAGGTGTTACGGCATTGAGCCTGCCTAGCAGCAACTGCCTTGTCGTCGCTAATCCCTGTATTCGTCATGATACTCTCTATTTGTCCAGGATTATATGTTGCTAAGACGTGAAGTACGCTTTCGCAACCATTTACGCTTCAAGTGGGCTCATGAACTACCGCAATTCTTCAAAATAATTTCCTGAGAAAGCATTCAGTACAATTTAGGATGACGTTTTACGCCAGCCGCCGGCTTTATAATTTTTCCAGCATATCGAGTGTAGATTGAAGTCACCACCGACTATAACTGTATGAGTGGGGTACCTATTTGAAATGAGATTAAAGTTTTCTTTAAACTGTTCAGCAACTATATCTCCTGAGCCGGAGGGTCGGTAAAACGATCCAATTAATAGTTTAGACCCATACTATTTCGCAGATACTATCTACATCAATTTCACTGCAACGTAAACTACTTCTTACAGCAATAAATACTCCACCACCAACTGTATTTAATCTATCCTTTCTAAACACTGTTAGATCGTCTAAAAAAATTTCGGATGAACTTATTTCCGGCTTTAGCCAGCTTTCCATACCTATAACTATTTGAGCTTCAGTGCTTTCTATTAGGGCTTGGAGCTCTGGTATTTCCCAACACAGCTACGACGATTTACAACTACAATACCGATCGTTTCTACATCTACCTTGCTGTCTTTTACCTGCCCCCTTTTAGACGGACGCTCTTTCTGTGGTTTCCTGGGACGTTCTAACCTATAAAAACCTCCCAGTGCCTTCAAAAGGCAAGCGTCTGGGATCGCATTTAGAATTGAGTTTCAGAAAGTTTCGTAACACCGCATACTTCCTTGAATGAGAGATTCATTCTGCATTCCATAGGTTGTAGCGATCTATTTTCTGCTACATTTTTTCCCAGGCATGCTAATGCAACAAGATATGAGAGAAGACGCTGTGTGGTGTTTGGTAAATAGGATAGGGGTACTGGCACACGGAATCACTTATTATAGTCTTAAGCTGTATATTGATACCTCACATAGGAAGATCATAACCCGTCAGTAGCATCGGTCTGAGTTTGAGCCTCAGTTCAGAATATAATCCTCACCTGGCAGGAGTTTCGTGTCGTAACTTCAGTGTCGACTTGAACATAAGTGATAATGATAAAAAAGAAGTGCAGAGCACAGTAATGGTTGCCCGCTGCCTCTGAAATACGAACAAAAGGTTTTCAGATTACTGTCGAGACTTCTCTGCCACACCCAATTATGGACGCGTTTGTTTTAAATGTATTTATCGACATAAATTATGATAAATGGTCAGGGAGGGTAGTTAAGGATATTAAATGTTTAGATAATGGCGCACCACGGTCCTTTGTTTACTTGAGCTGTAAGCTACATTACTTCCTTGTAGAAGTGGAAGGAAAGTTCAGACATATTTCCCAAACGTCGACTAAAGCGTTTCAGATCAGGAGAACAACGTTTAAAATATATTACATTAACGTGAATATTAGCTACAGAATTAAGGTGCGAACTAACACTAATATTAATGATTTAATGGAAGCATTGGCTTAATCTACAATGCTTAGTCTGTACATTAGACTTCACAAAAAGGAGACATCATCTCCTGATGCAACAGTTAGACGCAAAATGAAATCCAGAGTTCACTCAGTCATCACAGAGCCTACTATTGCCGTATTGCTTTCTTCTCTGAATTCGACGCGTCCCTTCCGCTCTCCCACGACCTTGCAGTGTTAATACGTCACATCAGGCATCCGGAGACAGATATCACGACTCAGAGCTTCCTGACTGCGGTACCTCGGGATTCCTTCGCGGATTTCCCCTGACGAAAGATCTACGCGTACCACAAAGAAAACGAATTCTTACCTTTGGAAACAGTGCTCTCCTGTTGGCTAGTAGTAAAGCGCGTGCCTAAGACAGAAAGTTCCAACTTTTCAAAACCCTGTAATTGCTTACCATTGCGACGAGTAAGTTTAAAATTTAGCTCAAAGGTGCCTACAGCCTTGCTCTGCAATCTAGTTTTGTCCATCATGGGCGGGCGGCATCGGCTTTATTGCTACCAAGTCTTCGAAAGAAGCACTAGTGTAACGATTGAATTCACGATATCCAGAGATTTATGGCTCTGTATGACATTTCCGTTTACTTGGATAGATGCATATGGGGCCTGAAGGTAGCATAGTGAAATGCAGAAACTTGTAGACTTCACAATAAAATAAAATACTGTATGTGATCAAAAGCATCCGGACACTGGTTGAAAATGACTTACAAGTTCGTAGCACCCTCCATCAGTAACTCTGGAATTCGATGTGGTGTTGGCTCACCCTTAGCCTTGCTGACAGCTTCCACTCTCGCAGGCATCCGTTCAATCAGGTACTAAAAGGTGTCTTGGGGAGTGGCAGCCCATTCTTCACGGAGTGCTCCACTGAGGAGAGGTATCTATGTCGGTCGGTGAGGCCTGGCACGAAGTCGGCGTTCCAAAATGCGTTCTATAGGATTCAGGTCAGGACTCCGTGCAGGTCAGTCCATCACAGGGATTTTATTGTCGTGTAACCCTCTCCGCCACAGGCCGAGCTTGTGAACAGGTGCTTTATCGTGTTGAAAGATGCAATCGTCATCCAGGAATTGCTCTTCAACAGTGGGAAGCAAGAAGGTGCTTAAAATATCAATGTAGGCCTGTGCTGTGACAGTGTCACGCAAACCAACAAGGGGTGCAAGCCTCCTCCATGAAAAACACGACCACACCATAACGCCACTGCCTCCGAAGTTTACTGTTGGCAACACACACGCTTCCAGATGACGTTCACAGGGCATTCGCCACACCCACACCCTGATATCGGATCGCCACATTGTGTACCGTGATTCGTCACTCTACAGAACGTTTTTCCACTGTTCAGTCGTCCAATGTTTACGCTCCTTACACCAAGCGAGGCATCTTTTGGAATTTATCGGCGTGATGTGTGGCTTATGAGCAGCCGCTCGACCATGAAATTCAAGTTTTATCACCTCCCGCGTGACTATCACAGCACTTGCAATGGATCCCGACGCAGTTTGGAATTCCTGTGTGATTATCTGGATAGATGTCTGCCTATTACACAATACGATCCTCTTCAACTGTCGGCGGTGTCTTGTCAGTCAACAGACGAGGTCGGCCTGTACTCTTTTGTGCAGTACGTGTCCCTACACGTTACCGCTTCACTATCACATAGAAAAAAGTGGATCTAGGAATGTTTAGGAGTGTGGACATCTCGCGTACAGACGTATGACACAGCTGACACCGAATCACCTGACCACGTTCGAAGTCTGTGAGTTCCGTGGAGCGCCACATTGTGCTCTCTCACGATGTCTAATGACCGATGTCTAATGACTACTGAGGTCGCTGATATGGAGTACCTGGTAGTAGGTGGCAGCACAATGCACCTAATACGAAAAAAAAAAAATGTTTTGTGGGTGTCCGAATACTTTTTGATCACATAGTGCAATACGTTAAGTTACACGGCTGTTGGTGAATTTCATTGACAATGGCAATTCCTCTGTAATGACGCAAAAGCGTGGCGCCCTGCGAAATCACCTTCGGGCTCGGCGATGTCCACACTTCGGAGAAAAGGCCAAAGTTAAAACGTTCATGTGAGCTTTAGGGTGTGTTGATAATGCCATACTGGCACCAAATTTGACCACAATTCTGCCCAACGCCTCTGTGGACGTATCACACGATGAGAAAGTCATTACCGCCCTCTTACCAAACTTCAGCTCTGCTTTTCACGTCTCCAATGGAGATCAGAGCCGCAAGACCTCACATTGAAGTCACGTTCAGACAAACCGCCTCTTAGAACCGACAAGAAGAGGCTCGAGAAGGGTGGGCGCTCGTTCCCACATACTTCGCAGTCTGAAACGACAGTTCGCAGAGCGATGAACCTCGAGAAGACGTTTTTGACAACCGTCGACTCTGCTGATACCCTACAACGTTTCAACCCTTTGCTAAGGACATTGTGGGTTGCATCCCCACTGAACGTGATCGCACTCCTTTGGAGTGTAGCGCTACTTCAACGTTTGCTCTCGTGTACAGGCTGGAACGCTAGAGACAGTTCAAAACCATTCAACAAAATCTGAACGTGATGCGAAGTATCAAACGGTACTTATGCATTTTCAGCCCTCCTGTTTTCCGCCCACCTGTGGCGTGATCATGTTGAAGTGCAACATTAGCATGCGTGGGAATGAAACAGCAACTCTCTCGCCGTCACCCATGCGACTTTTGAGCACGTTACAAATGTAGTAGTTAGGAATTTCAATACCAGTTGAGCCTAGTGGTTGCTCTAGCGCCTTAAGGTAGGTAAACCGCACCAAATGAGTATCGAAGGGGTTGGCTAAACCTCAAATGCTCGGGCAGAAGCCAGGCTGATTTGGTGCCGAATTTTGTGAAGGCACATTAGTAACGTGCTCAACAAATTTTCTTGGGTATCACCGTGGGTTTTTAACTCTGACTCCTTTTCTGAAAGTGCGTCAAGTTAATCACTGCTATCAAAACTAGACATGATTGTCTTAATGGGAATTCCGCGATCGTTTATTAAACAAAAATATGGAGTTTCAGTCTTTGATCGCTATTCTTTATTTTCAATTACCGGTTTCGGCCTAGCTGTCCATCTTCAGATCATATATTTTTATCAAAATTAGACATGATTGTCTTAATGGGAATTCCGCGATCGTTCATTAAATAAAAATATGGAGTTTCAGTCTTTGATCACAGCTAGCCCGAAACCGGTAATTGAAAATAAAGAATAGCGTTCAAAGACTGAAACGCCATATTTTTATTTAATCAGTGCTAGTCATATCTCATTTCCTTGTTATAATTAGATGTTTCTCTCGCCATATGCTTAATTAAGATCCACACTGAGCAACGTTATAATGAAATTAGACTCACCTGGACAACGATTTCCATTCAATAGTTAGTGAACCCCGTTTCCATGCAGTATTCCTTCAATGAGTTTTAAGAAGACCAACACCCAGGACTCATTTACCAGTGTCAACTCTTTGCTATAGCTAATTCCGTTGCACTACAGTTATTAATTCAGTATCAGAGTTCATTGAGAGCGATATACCTTTCATTAGCCAAGTTGATACCGAGCGAGGTGGCGCAGTGGCTAACACACTGGACTCGCATTCAGCAGGGCGACGGTTCAATCCCGCGTCCGGTCATCCTGATTTGGATTTTCTGTGATTTCCGTAAATCGCTCCAGGCAAATGGCGAGATGTTCCTTTGAAAGGGCACTGCCGATTTCCTTCCCCGTCTTTCCCTAAGCCAATGAGCCAATGAGACCGATGACCTCGCTGTCTGGTCTCTTACCCCAAACAACGCAACCCAGTTGATACAGCTCTTGTCCTTTTTTTTCAGCTCAGTTTGCGTTTCGCAGAGTACTGTAGATTTTTTTATTTGTTTGCAGGTACAGATCAACAGTCCAGGTAGCCTTTGAAAATCCTGCGCCACAGTAAAGTAGCACTAAGAGGAACCAAAATAAAATATCACAGCCTCTTGATAAAGTGAAGCTATATATTATTTTTCTGCGTTGGGAGGGATAAAATGCTGCAACAATCTATGCTAAATTCGTGGAAGCGCACAGCAACACTGCAACATCATGTAACCCACAAAGTTGGGATGGCGCGTACGCTTCCAGTGGGGTCACACAAGACTGAATGACGAGGAATGAAGGGGCATACTATCTTCTACATCTACGTCTACATACATACATCACAAGACAACGAAGAGTGCGTAATGGAAGGTACCTTGTAACACTGCTAGCCATTTTCCCTTCCGTTTCACTGGCAAGTACAGCGAGGGAAAAACAAGCCTCTATGTGCTTCTATACGAGTCGTAATTTCTCTTAGCTTACCTTCGTAGTCCTGACGCGGAATTTACGCACTCGACAGTAAAATAGTTCTGCAAACAGCTTCAGATGCCTGTTTTCTACAATTCTCAATAGTGTTCCGCTAAAAGAAAGTTGACTTCCGTCCAAGGATTCCCATTTGAATTCACGTAGCATTACACAATATTTGATTGCTGATCGAACCAGTCTCTGAATTCCTTTTATCCGACCTGGTGTGGATCCAACACATTCGAGCGGTACGCAGGAATGGGTCTCACTGGAGTTCTATACGCGATCTGCTTTACAAATGATCTGTACTTTCATCAAGTTCTTCCAAAAAAACGAAGTTGACCATTAACTTTCCCTACTACCGTCCTTACGTGCACGTTCCATTTCTTATCGGTCTGCAACATTACTTCTAGATATTTAATCTAGCTGACAGTCTGAAGCAGTACACTACTAATTCGAACATTTTTTTCTTCTCATCTAAATCAACTTACCCTACATTTTTTCTACACTTGGAGAAAGCTGCCACTCAGTACACCTATCAGAAATTTTGTCTTAGTGTCTTACACCCTATTACAGCCACTCAAGGACGAGCCCTCCTCGTGCACCACAGCATCATCAGCAAACAACAGAAGATTGCTGTTCCCACCTCCTTCAGATCATTTATGTATATCGACAGTATCCTATCACACTTCCCTAGGCAACCCTGACGATACCTTTGTCTCCAATGAACACCCACAGTCGAGCACGACATACTAAGTTCTACTACTTAAGAAATATTCGAGCCACACCCATATCTGGGTACCTATTCTGTATGCGCATATTTTCATTGACAGTCTGCGGCAGGCCACCGCGTCAAAGGCTTTTCGGAAAAATAGGAACATAAAAATTATGGAAAATGGCTGTTGCTCTTCCTCCAGAGTTTGCATTACACCACGTTAGATAGGAGCAATCTAAGCATTGACCCGTCGCTTGGGATCTTCAGAAGCCTAGCTTCCACAAAAATGCCAATTACGTACTTTTAAAATTTTTCCAGCGGTCTGTTACTCTTGGTAGCTCCCTAAAAGGGACAATACTTACCGATCACGCTGGCAACATTCAGTCTGCACGTGTGCGCCGTTGGGTGCAGACGTGTATTTCTGCACGAGGCTTCGAGGGACCCCATGCGACGACTGGAGTAAGTGAAATTCTACAGGTTACTTTATTTTCTATTTGTTTTTTATGTTTCTTTTGTTACAGTGCTTATGATTCGTTTTGTTGAAGAGCAGTTTAAATAAAATAAATATAGACGAACGACAGCATGAACGAATCCTGAGATGGCTGGAAGTGGAAAACGACTAAATTATTGGTGGTGAAGAAGATGAAGAGAAGGTCTATTTTCCAGAGGAAATTAGTGATCACGACACAGCGTGATAGCAATACTGCGAAGATGACAATACTCCAGAACATCTTAAACCGCCAGAATCCTCAAATAGTGACGAAGATGACATTTCATTATTCCATTTACCATCAAGTAATTTATGTTCTGTCAAAAAAAAAAAAAAAATAAGCCAAAGAGACGGAACCTACACTGTTATTGGCAAACGGAAAAAAACTTCCTACCAACAGGCTGTCAGAAGAAGATTTCATAATATTTGTCACAGAACAACCAGGTCTCCAAAGCGTAGTATGTGAGGTTCGCAACCCTTTAGAATCTTGGTTATTGTTTATTCACTTAGAAATGTTGCAACACATAGTAGACTACACAAATATAAAAATAATACCAATGTGGATATATTTATGAATGAGAACGAGACTGTGGGCTTACAGATTTGACTGAGTTGAAATCTTTGTTTGGCGCCATGTACATAACAGGGCTACATAAGTCGTCACATTCTTAGAGTGATGACATTTGGATTATTGATGGAGCTCGCCTTGATTTATGTCTTGTTTTTATGTCCAAACAGCGATTTCAGTTTTTACTTAGATCTCTTAGATTTGATGACATTATAACACGTGGAGAGTGAAATCTAACTGACAAGTTGGCACCGATCAGGCAGTTATACAATGTCTCTGTCAACAATTGCAAAAAACATTGTAGAAACAATGAGTACGTTACAGTGGATGAGATGCTAGAGAGTTTCAGAGGATCGTGCCGATTTTATCAATACATGCCCAGCAAACCTGCAAAATATGGAATCAAGGTCTTTTCTTTTGTAGATGCTGTTACATTTTACACCATCAAATTAGAGATTTATGTTGGTAAACAGCTGGAATGGCTTTTTTTTATCAAGGCACTTCGACCAACACACTTGTCAAGCGGCAAATTGCTTCCATATCAGTACTGGACGATATGTGACTGTTACAATTGGTTCACAAGCGGTCCTTTGGCAGAAGAACTACCGAGAGAACACAGATTGACAGTGGCGGGTACATTTAGAATAAATAAAACAGAAATTCCGAGTGAATTCAAGCAGAAGGGTATGCAAGAACGTTCAATAAATTTTTGGCTATCAAGCAAGAATCACTTTGCTGTATAATTGCCCCAAGAAGAACAAAACAGAGATACTTCTGTCAACAATGCATCGTCCTGGAGTCGTAGATGATAGAGTCCAAAAAAAACTTCCTGAAATTATAAGCTTTTACAATAAAACAAAAGGGGACGTTGATGTAGTGGACCAACTCAACCGCAGCTACTCTGTTGCACGAGTTTGCCACCGATGGCCACTTCGGCTGCTCTTTACTTTTCTGTACATTGGTGCACTGAATGCTCACATATTACTGGACACAGTCAATCGGGCACACAAAATGGAACGTAAAGTTTTTTTGAAAACATTGGCACTTGAACTGTGTCGCCCTCAACTGTTTTTACGTGCAACTGTAACGATTTTTCCTCCAGTCTACAATGCGATTCATATCTGCTGTTCAGGATATACTACCTGATGAAGACGAGTTCGTGCCGACGAGAAAGCGTTGCATTCACTGTGCAAGACTAGCAGGTAGAAAATTGAAATCTATTTGTCATTTTTACAAGTTTACTTCAATTTTTTTGGCTGAATATACTAGAATTGTTTTTATGAGAATATTGTTAACTTTAATTTTTCTAGTTGGTGACTTTTATTCATTTATATTTTTTATTAAGCTTGGTAATATATGCTCAGCTCATACCAAAGCAGTATGTACTGCCTGTATCCGAAACGAGAACTTGGCCCAGTTAAATGTGTGAAAGTTTATACATTTTTGCCTGTTCATGTTACTTTCTATTTTTTATTAGTTTTATGTCTGTGTTGAGCTCAAATAATTGTAAGATTTAAAGAAATTGCTTGGTTTCATAAAGAAATAAATATCATGATAAACTTGTTCCAAAGAGACAATGGCTCTGAGCACTATGGGACTTAACATCTGTGGTCATCAGTCCCCTAGAACTTACAACTACTTAAACCTAACCAACCTAAGGACATCACACACATCCATGCCCGAGGCAGGATTCGAACCTGCGACCGTAGCAGTCGCGACGTTCCGGACTGAGCGCCTGAACCGCTAGACCACCGCGGCCGGCAAAGAGACAATGTTTACATAGTGTAAATAAATACACTAGTGGAAATTGAAATAAGAACACCGTGAATTCATTGTCCCAGGAAGGGGAAACTTTATTGACACATTCCTGGGGTCAGATACATCACATGATCACACTGACAGAACCATAGGCACATAGACACAGGCAACAGAGCATGCACAATGTCGGCACTAGTACAGTGTATATCCACCTTTCGCAGCAATGCAGGCTGCTATTCTCCCATGGAGACGACCGTAGAGATGCTGGATGTAGTCCTGTGGAACGGCTTGCCATGCCATTTCCACCTGGCGCCTCAGTTGGACCAGCGTTCCTGCTGGACGTGCAGACCGCGTGAGGCGACGCTTCATCCAGTCCCAAACATGCTCAATGGGGGACAGATCTGGAGATCTTGCTGGCCAGGGTAGTTGACTTACACCTTCTAGAGCACGTTGGGTGGCACGGGATACATGCGGACGTGCATTGTCCTGTTGGAACAGCAAGTTCCCTTGCCGGTCTAGGAATGGTAGAACGATGGGTTCGATGACGGTTTGGATGTACCGTGCACTATTCAGTGTCCCCTCGACGATCACCAGAGGTGTACGGCCAGTGTAGGAGATCGCTCCCCACACCATGATGCCGGGTGTTGGCCCTGTGTGCCTCGGTCGTATGCAGTCCTGATTGTGGCGCTCACCTGCACGGCGCCAAACACGCATACGACCATCATTGGCACCAAGGCAGAAGCGACTCTCATCGCTGAAGACGACACGTCTCCATTCGTCCCTCCATTCACGCCTGTCGCGACACCACTGGAGGCGGGCTGCACGATGTTGGAGCGTGAGCGGAAGACGGCCTAACGGTGTGCAGGACCGTAGCCCAGCTTCATGGAGACGGTTGCGAATGGTCCTCGCCGATACCCCAGGAGCAACAGTGTCCCTAATTTGCTAAAAGTGGCGGTGCGGTCCCCTACAGCACTGCGTAGGATACTACGGTCTTGGCGTGCATCCGTGCGTCGCTGCGGTCCGGTCCCAGGTCGACGGGCACGTGCACCTTCCGCCGACCACTGGCGACAACATCGATGTACTGTGGAGACCTCACGCCCCACGTGTTGAGCAATTCGGCGGTACGTCCACCCGGGCTCCCGCATGCCCACTATACGCCCTCGCTCTAAGTCCGTCAACTGCACATACGGTTCACGTCCACGCTGTCGCGACATGCTACCAGTGTTAAAGACTGCGATGGAGCTCCGTATGCCACGGCAAACTGGCTGACACTGACGGCGGCGGTGCACAAATGCTGCGCAGCTAGCGCCATTCGACGGCCAACACCGCGGTTCCTGGTGTGTCCGCTGTGCCGTGCGTGTGATCATTGCTTGCACAGCCCTCTCGCAGTGTCCGGAGCAAGTATGGTGGGTCTGACACACCGGTGTCAATGTGTTCTTTTTTCCATTTCCAGGAGTGTAATTAACTTACAATTTATTTCATTATGGTTCTATTACGTAACTAAATCCTATAAAAGAATACCCTAAATATATGTTGTAACAGCAACAATATGCTGCTGTTTATCCTTTTGGGGTCTCTCATTACTCCACGCGACGTCTCACGTTACAAGAAAGGCGCGACGGGTCGAGGGTTAAAATTGTACTGGTGTGTGGAGAGATGCTTTTTCGATGCAAGGAAATTTATTGTATTCGGACTGAGAATACGTCGAAGCATTCCGTAGCAAAGCAATGTTAAGGATATTGGTCTGTGATTTGGCGGCCCTTTTCTTTTACCCGTCTTATATATTGAAATACGCGAGAGATTCGCGATAAATGAAAGGTAAGAAAGAGACCAATGCCTCAGAGTACTCTTTGTAAAACCGTACTGGGACTCCATCAGGACCTGGCGACTAATTTGTCTTCCAGTCTTTCAGTAGCTTCTCTACGACAAGGATGTCTATCTCGTCCATGCGGGAGTCTGTACAACAGTCAAACTGTTAGTTTGCACGACCCCTTAAAGGCGAAATTCAAAACTCTGTCTATCCTTTTGCTGTTTTCTATTGTCTCATCACACTGATCGAAGAATGAACGGAAAGGAATCTTCGACCTGCTTAGCGATTTTACGTAGGACAAGAATTTTATGGCGTCCATCGCATAGAAAGTAAACAATATCCATTCAGTTTCAAAGTGGGACGCTAACAACTGGTTATCTGGTGTTTCTAGCATAAATACTCCTATATTTCTTGGTGGATTTACTCGTATTAACCTTAGTAACCTTTGTCGCTATGACGACATCGTGATTGGTAATCGCCGGCTCTACCTGTGCTGGTCCTGTCGGTAAGGTCTGGCCTCTTTGTACCTACAAGGGCTAAAATATTTCCATTGCGTGCTCGCTATCGACTGCGCAGGACAGTTTTCGGACAACGTGTACAAAAATACTTCACAAAACTGTCTTTCCCCACCATCTGCAGTGAATCAATAGACGTCCTAGCCTGTACTCGGTAGATTAAAGCCTTCTCCAACAATATTGCATGGTCTGGATATTCCCGTGGTACTGAGCCTGGACTTACTCTGAATAATTCTACAACTGTTACAGAGGAAATGGGGAGGCGGTAAAAACATCCGATAATTAACTTAAGTCCACCTATGACTGCTGAACGCGAGCAGATAACTTAACAGTCAGACTCAATTTCGACTTCAATACGCACAATATTTTTGTTGATAGCAGGGAACACTCCTCCTCGTATGCCCCCTAATCTGTCCTTCCAATAAACTTTCTATGCCTCGTTAAATATTTCGGTGCTTTCTATTTTGGACTTAATCTAGCTCTCGGTTCCTAGAAGAAGAAATAGGAACCGCAAGACATGTGGATCACTTGCTGCTCGAAGACTGGCGACCCCAATCACGGCCATAAAGGAAAAAAAGGAAAATCAGTCGTAGATCAACTGAAACGGAGCAAGCCTTTCGGCGTTCCTATTTTTAGTCTTCGGTCATCTTTAATTTTTCAAATGGAAGGGATGGAAGCTTAATGGGATACATATTAGCACTGTGACAGGATGTGATGAGTTTACTCCCTCTTCATAATTTTCTTATAGTATAACTTTCTGCCGGATACTTTCAATTCTTTTCTGGGCTTATTTTAGAAGCGATGAGTGCTGTGAACATGAGACTGGCGTCACGTTGCGAGGCCCAGCGAAAAGAGTCACGGAGGGCGTGACTGAGGCCCTTGGCAGAAACGGCGAAGAAGTGCAGCTCGGGCGCACGCCTCCTGGCCACGGAATGAAAGTTGCTTGGTGATACGGAATGCTGGTGGATAACCCATTGTCCATTTATGACGGCCTTCATTCCAAAAAAACAGAACTCTGCCAGCTTCTGAAATGACATACTTGGGAAGATCAAAGATTTCTGGCATTCCTAAAAAAGTAAAAGCCGTTTTGACGCTGTAGGAGGGGCGGCTGCTACCCTGATAACAAGATTTTCACATTTTCAGGAGACCAGAAACGCAAGGCTAGCGGATGACGAAATGAGCACCACTTGATGTGTTTCTTTTGACGTCATTTGAGCGTAACACATGGCAGCAAGCTTTTTAGAAAAGAGGGGAACTGATGTGATTCATTAACCCGTTGGCATTTCGGAAGTTTTGGGCAAGAAATCTTGCCTACGTAACAGTCACGCCATTGGGCGGCGCTGGCAACTTTCTAGAGGATTAGTGGGCGCTTAGTGTTGGCGGAAAGACGGCAGCAAACTCTGTTTTTAGAGACACAAAAAAGAGGACCGATGAGAAGACGTGGACGAGGAGAGTCGTGTCCGGGATGCGAAAGAGAGGAGTCGATCGAGGGGCGTGGAGGGTAGACTGCGCTGTGAGTGCACTTTGTTCATCACTTACAGCTCCGGCAAATTAGGAAAAATGAGAGTGTTAAGGTTCAATTGAAAGATAGCTGCCACTGGCTGTCAGCACTTCCTTAGTTCTCTTGGAGCTATAGGAGTTGGTTGAAGACAAACTGTGATTGTGATAATCGCATTCAAGCTAATGTTCCTGTCTCACCGAATGAGAACCGTGATATGATGCAGCTTCGTCCCTTTCAGTAACTCTGGCAACTCAGAGCGTTAGTTAGCAATGTTTGCAATAGGCAACATCTTCGTAACGTTTTTGCCTCATAATTGTGTTTCACTGCATTAATATTCATTTGTTTCTGATAACAGACCATAGTATTATTTAAATCTTGTATTCATTATGATAACCAATTTCCGTAAATGGCAATACTATGTTAATTCCCCATCTTTAGATTCTTTGCTAGGGCCAATCAGATAAAGTATTAGTAAATTCTCACACTAAATTTAGCACTAGTCTCAAGGGTGCACCTGATTCTCGATTAACCTCAGATTCAGATAAATGTCACATTTATCTCTTACACGCACAGTTTTGCCCAATTATCAATATCTTGGACAACCTTTTCGAACATGACACACACAGCCAGCCGCTGGGTTCCCCACTGCTCACATCCATTCAAGATAACCGCTTAGCCGAGGCAGTACGGAAATGTTGCACCTGTGTCATGCCAACACTTCTTCAGCCTTTGCTTCCTTAGGGATTGTATTTAACAAAACAATACATTGTCCGTCATAGGCTGCATTCTGATTTATTAAAATCGTGCTATTAGCTAATTTCGGCCGTGAGCCATTATCAAGCACCTGAAATAAACCAAGTGGAACAGCGTCACATTACTGCATGGATCGTCATGTATAAATAAAGCATTCCATAATTCACATTTACATAATGAGATTTACAGTACAATAACAGATTTACCCTTGCTATGTCATGTATTACATATCGTGATCATCACATCAATTTTTTTTCACATTAATAAAACCAGAAGTCGTACTCCATCGCAGTATATTGTAAGTGCTGCAACTTGACAACTGAAACAGCTGTAACAATTTTGACAAAGATGCACTTACAACAATTGTAAACCTGTCTATGGCAATGAGCAATTACTTTATATTTACTTCCGGAATTCCAAACTTATTTGAGGTATTGTGTACTCGGTAATCGGTGACCGAAGGTAACTTAAGGTCATATATATTCTTTACAGTGCATTAAAATCATATATGAAAGTATAAATATCATGAAATATTGACGAAGAAACAATCTATTTCCTATTGAGGTACCACACTTAACGAAAATATTGTAACGTAGATCATCAGTGACTTACGTTTACATACAGACATACGGAAACCAGCTTATTGACGTGTTTTACAGACGAATGAAATATCAAAACATAGATTTTACAATATTTTAAGCTTATGTTAACCGTAATACACCAGTGGGACCAAATTGCATTTGCACAATATGTCAACAAGCTGGTCTCCGTCAATATCTCATGATATTTACACTTTCATATTTGTTTTTAATGTACTGTAAAGAATATATATGCCATTAAGTGACGTTTGGTCACCGATTACAGAGTACACAATACTTCAACTATGTTTGGAATGCCAGCAGTAAATATAAAGTATTTGCTCATAGCTATAGATAGATTTACAGTTGTTACAAGTAAGTGCATCTTTGACAAAATTATAACAGCTGTTTCACCTCTCAGATTGCAGCACTTAGAGTATATTACGATGGAGTACGACTTCTGGTTTTATGTATGTGATAAAAAACAACGTGATGACCATAATATGTAATAAACGACATAGAGTGTGTAAGTAATGTTATTGTATTGTAAATCTGATTACGTTAATGTGAGGAATACAGGGTGGTCCACTGATAGTGACCAGACCAAATATCTCACGAAATAAGCATCAAACGAAAAACTACAAAGAATGAAACTCGTCTAGCTGGAAGGAGGGAACCAGATGGCGCTCTGGTTGGCCCGCTAGATGGCGCTGCTACAGGTCAAACGGATATCAACTGGTTTTTTAAAAAATAGGAACCCCCATTTTTTATTACATATTCGTGTAGTACGTAAAGAAATATGAATGTTTTAGTTGGACCACTTTTTTTCGCTTTGTGATAGATGGCGCTGTAATAGTCACAAACGTATAAATACCTGGTATCACGTAACATTCCGCCAGTGCGGACGGTATTTGCTTCGTAATACATTACCCGTGTTAAAATAGACCGTTTACCAATTGCGGAAAAGGTCGATATCGTGTTGATGTATGGCTATTGTGATCCAAATGCACAACGGGCGTGTGCTGTGTATGCTGCTCGGTATTCTGGACGATATCATCCAAGTGTCCGGACCGTTCGCCGGATAGTTACGTTATTTAAGGAAACAGGAAGTATTCAGCCACATGTGAAACGTCAACCACGACCTGCAACAAATGGTGATGCCTAAGTAGATGTTTTAGATGCTGTCGCGGCTAATCCGCGCATCAGTAGCAGACAAATTGCTCGAGAATCAGGAGTCTCAAAAACGTTGGTGTAGAGAATGCTACATCAACATCGATTGCACCCGTACCATATTTCTATGCACCATGAATTGCATGGCGACGACTTTGAACGTCGTGTACATTTCTGCCAAAGGGCACACGAGAAATTACGGGACGATGACAGATTTATTGCACGCGTTCTATTTAGCGACGAAGCGTCATTCACCAACAGCTGTAACGTAAACCGGCATAATATGCAGTACTGGGCAACGGAAAATCCACGATGGCTGCGACAAGTGGAACATCAGCGACCTTGGTGGGTTAATGTATGGTGCGGCATTATGGGAGGAAGGATAATTGCGTCCCATTTTATCGATGGAAGTCTAAATGGTGCAATGTATGCTGTTTTCCTACGTTATGTCCACCGATGTTACTACAAGATGTTTCACTACATGACAGAATGGCGAGATACTTCCAACATGATGGATGTCCGGCACATAGCTCGCGTGCGGTTGAAGCGGTATTCAGTAGCATATTTCATGACAGGTAGATTGGTCGTCGAAGCACCATACCATGGCCCGCACGTTCACCGTATCTGACGTCCCCGGTTTTCTTACTGTGGGAAACGTTGAAGGAGATTTGCTATCGTGATCCATCGACAACGCCAGACAACATGCGTCAGCGCATTGTCAATGCATGTGAGAATATTACGGAAGGCGAACTACTCGGTGTTGAGAGGAATGTCGTTACACGTATTGCCAAGTGCATTGAGGTTGACGGAGATCATTTTGAGCATTAATTGCATTAATGTGACCGGCTGGTGTGGCCGAGCGGTTCTAGGCACTTCAGTTTGGGACCGCGCGACCGCTACGGTAGCAGGTTTTTAAGTAGTTCTAAGTTCTAGGGGGCTGATGACCTCAGATGTTAAGTCCCATAGTGCTCAAAGCCATTTTTTTTTTTTGCATTAATGTGGTATTTACAGGTAATCACGCTGTAACAGCATGCGTTCTCAGAAATGTTAAGTTCACAAAGGAACATGTATCACAATGGAACAAACAAAATAAAATGTTCAACGTTCCTACGTTCTGTTTTTTAATTTAAAAAACCTACCTGTTACCAACTGTTCGTCTAAAATTGTGAGCCGCATGTTTGTGAGTATTCCAGCGCCATCTATCACAAAGAGAAAAAAGTGGTCTAACTAAAACATTTATATTTCTTTGCGTACTACACGAATATGTAACGAAAAATGGGGTTCCTGTTTAAAAAAAAAACTCAGTTGATATCCGTTTGACCTATGGCAGCGCCATCTAGCGCGCCAACCATAGCGCCATCTGGTTTCCCCCTTCAAGCTAGACAAGTTTCGTTCTTTGTAGTTTTTCCGTTTGACGCTTATTTCGTGAGATATTTGGCCCTGTCACCATTAATTGGCCACCCCGTATAATAGGCTAAGTGTCATGTAGGCATTTTTTGGTGGATTTTAATACAAGACAAGGTAACTGATAAATTGACTTTATCAGTCAAGAACAACATATCTATGTAGAAATATCCAGATATGCTGAAGAAAATTGATAAATGTGTGCCTGAGGAATCGTCGCAGCAGTTTCGCTAGTGACAGATACTTAAAACTATGAAATATGCATGATGATTATCAATAAGGATACTGATTACCATGCAGCTGTGCGCCCTAAATGAAACTACCCGCACTTTTCCCCTAACCCTAACGCATGGCAAACTGAGCACACCTCGGACTCCGTCTAGTGAAATGTGATTGACTAGGTCCCAGCTCCAAATATTTTGCATAAGTTAAGCAGCGATGGAGCTGGATGGCTTCCCAACACTTTCGACGTTTCGTGGACGCTATGACTTGACAGGTCACCGCCATCATTGGACGAAAGGAGACGCTACACGGAACCAGGTAACTGTGTCTAATTCATTTGCTCATTAGCGGATTGTCCTTGTGGTTTGTTTACAAATGTGAAATAGTAACTTGTATCATTAACACGAAAAATTCATCTGTTCAGTACGAGACGCTCACATCTGGACGCCATATCAATAATGTTCACGAGTTCGATAACAACCGAAAGTTACGATGGCATATATATAGGGTGTTTCAAAAATGAGCGGTATATTTGAAACGGCAATAAAAACTAAACGAGCAGCGATAGAAATACACCGTTTGTTGCAATATGCTTGGGACAACAGTACATTTTCAGGCGGACAAGCTTTCGAAATTACAGTAGCTACAATTTTCAACAACAGATGGCGCTGCAAGTGATGTGAAAGATATAGAAGACAACGCAGTCTGTGGGTGCGCCATTCTGTACGTCGTCTTTCTGCTGTAAGCGTGTGCTGTTCACAACGTGCAAGTGTGCTGTGGACAACATGCTTTATTCCTTAGAACAGAGGATTTTTCTGGTGTTGGAATTCCATCGCCTAGAACACAGCAACCCCTCAGCGCCGCTACCATTGCTGCACAAGAGACATTCGCTAACGATATAGTGCACAGGATTGATAACGGCGATATGCATGTGGACAGCATTTGGTTTACTGACGAAGCTTATTTTTACCTGGACGGCTTCGTCAATAAACAGAACTGGCGCATATAAGGAACCGAAAAGCCCCATGTTGCAGTCCCATCGTCCCTGCATCCTCAAAAAGTACTGGTCTGGGCCGCCATTTCTTCCAAAGGAATCATTGGCCCATTTTTCAGATCCGAAACGATTACTGCATCACGCTATCTGGACATTCTTCGTGAATTTGTGGCGGTACAAACTGCCTTAGACGACACTGCAAGATGGTGCCCGGCCACATCGCACGGCCGACGTCTTTAATTTCCTGAATGAATATTTCGATGATCGTGTGATTGCTTTGGGCTATCCTAAACATACAGGAGGCGGCGTGGATTGGCCTCCCTATTCGCCAGACATGAACCCCTGTGACTTCTTTCTGTGGGGACACTTGAAAGACCAGGTGTACCGCCAGAATCCAGAAACAATTGAACAACTGAAGCAGTACATCTCATCTCCATGTGAAGCCATTCCGCCAGACACGTTATCAAAGGTTTCGGGTAATTTCATTCAGAGACTACGCCATATTATAGCTACGCTTGGTGGATATGTGGAAAATATCGTACTATAGAGTTTCCCAGACCGCAGTGCCATCTGTTGTTGACAATTGTAACTACTGTAATTTCGAAAGTTTGTCTGCCTGAAAATGTACTGTTGTCCCAAGCATATTGCAACAAACGGTGTATTTCTATCGCTACTCGTTTAGTTTCTATTGCCGTTTTAAATATACCAGCCATTTTTGAAACACCCTTTAAACTCAGATGCAGAAAAAATATATTTCTTCCTTTAGTATGTAGTCGCATATTTATTTTGTCAAATGTCAACCGGTTTAGGTATCAAGTACCCCTAGCGCACAATCGTCAGTCTCAGGTACCCAAGTGAGTTCGCCATTACGGAGGTTGTTTCACACTATTTGCGTCAAACAAGTAGGGATGGTAGATCACGTGATGAATAAATTTCGTTAGAGGCAAAATATTCGCTAGCGATTCCGCGCGACCGTAGGGTTCTTTTTTTATTTCAGTGGCCCTGAAACGATGAGATTTCACCGAACTAACAGGGTTTATCAACTACGTGTTCTCCATCTATAGACTGTGTACGTCAGTAATCTGATTGAGTGATATTCAACAAGAAAATCTTGAGTACGTCTCTAAGTGACAAAACATATCTTACAAGAGAGTCAGGATCTCAACCTACCACATTTCACGCAGAGCAGATAACTGGATTATAGGCAACATACACAGCATACGCATGCTACAGAATGCCTACGCCCTTCCACCTGTCAGAGACATAACTGATATTAAAAGATGAAACTTCCTGTCAGATTAAAACTGTCTACTGGACCGAGACTCGAACCCGGTAGAGCACTTGCCCGCGGAAGGCAAAGGTCCCAAGTCTCGGTCCGGCACACAGTTTTAACCTGCGCACACTCCGGTGCAGAGTGAAAATCTCATTCTGGACTATTAGAAGATGCTTAGTGTCCCCGGCAAGCGTCAGTGAAAATTTTGTTTCTAACAAAAATGGTATGAGGTGGTCATTTCACTTTTTATCTTTATAAGTTATCGGTGTGCACGTCACAGAGACGGAAAGTTTCGTTACTGTTAAACAATATTTGGTCTTGTTGTGCCACAGTCTTTGCCTCTGCTCAGTCTGATACAATCTTCGTTAAACTGTGGTAGGTGATGGACGCATTCAGTAGTGCTGTGTTGGCTTGTGATTGTACCTCTTAGATTAAGAAAAATGTATTTAAAAAAAGAAAAGCATGGATGAATATGATGTCTATATGTTGTTGTTGTGGTCTTCAGTCCAGAGACTGGTTAGATGCAGCTCTCCGTGCTACTCTACCTAGTGCAAGCTTCTTCATCTCCCCGTATCTACTGCAACCTACATCCTTCTGAATCAGCTTAGTGTATTCATCTCTTGGTCTACCTCTACGATTTTTACCCTCCACGCTGCCCTCCAATACTAAATTGGGGATCCCTTGATGCCTCAGAACATGTTCTACCACCCGATCCCTTCTTCGAGTCAAGTTGTGCAACTAATTTCTCTTGTCCCCAATTCTATTCAGTACCTCCTCAACTGTTATGTGATCTACCCATCTAATTATGTATATAGAGGAAGGCGAAAATAATGTAAATGTTGAAAAATATAGCCGGCCGTGCTGGCCGAGCGGTTCTAGGCGCTACAGCCTGGAACTGCGCGTCCGCTACGGTCGCAGGTTCGAATCCTGCCTCGGTCATCGATGTGTGTGATGCCCTTAGCTTAGTTAGTTTAAGTAGTTCTGAGTTCTAGGAGACTGATGACCTCAGAAGTTAAGTCCGATAGCGCTCAGAGCCATTTGATCCTTTTTTTTTAACAATATTACTTCTGAATAGAAGAAGTTTAAGGTAAGACTGCAGCACTGCGCAGCTAATTTGTTACAATAATTATTGTCAGCTAGTTAACTTGCTCAGAGCTGAGAGAAAGGCCACCCCACTTACCTGAGTCTTGCACTAACATATGATCTGATTAAGCGGAGTAGTTTTAACAGAAATTCACTACACCCTTTTCAAATCATTACTCATTTTGTTAAGCACAGTCTTGTTCAGACAAATGTTATGTGTGAAGATCAGGCCAAGTTTCACTCTGTCTTTTTGAATACACACTTCATTCCAAAATCGTTGTCTTGGAATATCATAAGAATAGTTACTCTCCCCACCCTACTGTTTGAAGAAGGTTTATCAATATGCAGTGCCACATTGCACCATATGATATGCAACAGTTTGAATGTTGTTTGGAAATTTTATCTAAAAAAATAGAAATCTAACATAGACGCTGCCTGTTTGCTGTTGTGCTTTCGTTGTGTGCAATAATATTGCCAGGACTCGAGGTAAATCGAAATTATAATTAGGGTCAGATAATTGTTTTACATCATTTGCGCATTTATATAAAGACAGTTCAGTTCAAATTAGGTTCTATTTAGTCAAAGATAAGCATACAAGTTGGATAGAAGTTTGTGGGCATATAGTTTTAGTAGTATGTAGATTTTTTATAGAACGGGAGGTAAAGTTGAGATGAATTTCATACAGAAACATATAGTGGGGGGCTTACAGTTGTTTCCCGCGACACGAAGTGATCTATCATCCCTATGCGTTTGATACAAAGACTTTGAAACAACCCGTATAATGGTGTAAGTGGGTTTGACGACTGTGCACCAGGGGATGGCCTATATTGGATTTTGGTATACAAACCGGTGGTCATTTCACAAAATAAAAGTGCGAGTGTAGACTAAAGCATACCTAATTCTGAGTACGTAGGTCGCTATTTTAACACAGACTACGTTTGAAATATGTAAACTTAGTTTCATCTATTCCATTTATTAACAAATCTAATGGTTTTATACTGTTGAACATAAAGCAGAGCCAAATCTTCTTCAAGTTAAAGTGGGAAATGTGATCTTGAATATCGTCCTCGACGAATATAGATCACTCGGTGGACACGAAGTCGTGATCGGAAGAGAGGTTGTAAGTACCGACTCGGCAGTCGTGACAAAAAGCGCACTTTAGTTCTGCCAAAACGTGAGCAGTGCTTGATGAGGTCTTTCATGTCGAAGTTTTGCCGGTTGTTCAGTCTTAGAACCATCCTTTTGCGAAAAGACGGAACGCTAGAACATGTTGAAATGAAATTTTCAGGCACTCTGTCAAGAGAGCCCCGCGCCGATGGACCTCGTCTTCCGCTTGATGGTGCCTGCTAATTGCCTCGAAAAAAAAAAAATACTGTGAAACTTACATTATTGTATCATTCATCAAAAGTGAGAACTATATGTTCATCTGTTGACTTGTGAGAGCTGAATTGCCTTTAAGCGCCAGCACTATCAGGCCGAAACACTGTATGTCCCAGGCCGGCCCGTGTGGCCGAGCGGTTCTAGGAGCTTCAGTCCGAAACCGCGCTGCTGCTACGGTCGCAGGTTCGAATCCTGCCTCGGGCATGGCTGTGTGTGATGTCCTTAGGTTATTTAGGTTTAAGTAGTTCTAAGTCTAGGGAACTGATGACCTCAGATGTTAAGTCCCATAGTGCTCAAAGCCATTTGAACCATTTGCATGTCCCATGTCTCCTGTATCCACTATTGTGGACCGTAATAACAATTACCATAACGAAAGTGGTTAGCGACAGCTAGGAGACCACGAGTCACAAACCCGAAATCACAGCTCCGGTCAATAAAGCGTTGGCGTTGCATCCTGTCTAGTGCAGGCGTAGTGTAATGTGGTCCTCCGTGTAGTTCAGGCTGTAACGTGTAGCGCCCTTTCGTAATTTTTATTTTCTCGGATTATCTTCTGTTTGCTACAGAATCTATATCAATATTGTTCTTGGTGTAGGGAGCTCTGTGGAATACTGTTATACACTAAATAGTTTTTAAGAAATACAGAAACGTCGGAAGCAATCAAAATCCCTACATCAGATTGTCCATAATTGTTGGATCGACGTAATGCAATGCTGGATATTCGATAAATTATCAGAGGTGATCAAAAAATTTCCGTTCGAAAGCCACACTACCCCTTGCCTACATGTCGGTGCTTGTATACCCGCATCAGAGTCACGCTGGGTTGCATAAACGCCGCAGCAACGCACTCAGGAGTAATTATTTAGCGGTTCTTATATAAAAGACTGCAGCAAATATGTAGTTGGTTTCCAGTTTGTATTGTTGAAAGGTGTTTCTGGTTCCAAAGGAGGAAAAATTAATCGTGGATAAATTGCGACAAGTTTATTTTGAAAGTATGAACATTTGAGTGCCTAAAATGATCAGCCGAAAATCACATGGACGTTGGTGAGTTACCACTGGATTTTTCTTAACTGAAATCAGTGTTACTGAGTTTAGTGTTGACTTAACTGTTTCAAGGACAGAATCAATAACACTAATAAAAAAAGACTGACGTGCTTACTGATTTCTGAAATTGCGGTATTATCTATTGACACTGTCCTGTTATAAATCTAGTAAACTATTTTACTGAATGTAAAACCTCTGCTTTTCTTAGAAGTCTTATTATCATTTTTATTATTATTATTGTACACGTATAAGTCGCTAAGGACCACGTGAAATCGTTACCTGATGAGAAATATTTTCAGGCGTCACTCTTCCTTCATCGCCTCACCAAGCATTTCCTTCCTTTCTTCCGGCCAAGTTTTCCCCGTCTTGAATTTCTTGACCTCTTGGCTCAATTTCCACTAGCGTACTTTGTTGCTGAATAATTGTATGTCTTGTACATCTGAGTCTGTTATGTCAGCATACTTCAGGTCTTTATTGATTTCAGCTATCCAGTTCATGTTCTTAATATTTTCTTTGTATTTCAAGATCTGTTTAATTTGCCGGATGTACTGCATTTTCTTGATTGCCCGTAAAATTTCAGTTGACGTTTGTCATATGCGAGTAGTGTGTCAGATATCTATTTAGTCTCTCGTATACTCCGAAATCTGGAGTCTTTCTGTATTGTTGCGCACTAGGGTTTTTCTCGTGGTTATTTTCTGCAGTTTCTTGAGATTTTCTAGTGCAAGTCCCCGGTCTATGACTGACGTTTCCGTTGCGAATAAGATTTCTGGTTGATGACGATACTGTAATGTTTCCCTTTTGCATTACGTGTTAGCCATGCTTTATTGTAAATGTATCCAGACTCCCAGAATACTCTTGTCGTCTTTTGATTTCTCTTTCCATGAGTTTCTTTGTCTGTCTCAGCTGCCTCTATCATCTTCCCAAGAAATTTCAGTTTGTGAACTTCCTTGATCTCACGATATTTTGTAGTGATTTTTCTTGATTTGACATGTAGTCTTTTTTCTCCAAGGAGGCCTATAGTCTGTCCATTTTTGCCTACTCTTTCAACACCTGAATTTGCTTTAGTGCAGTTACTGTGTCATTATTATTAATATTATTGTTCATAAACATCAACATCATCCATTCCAGAATTAACATCATCCATTACTTGACATCTACTGCTATATAAATGCTTCGCCAGAAGTCTCGATGCCGTCTAACCACCTTCCATTAAATCGTCGCATTGGTCTGTTCTTTTCCCTTGTAACTGAACAAAGAGCTTCATTTTCCATCCGTCAACCAGTCGCTTGGCTCTGTGTCCCGACGAGTTTCATTTTAATTTCATTGCAGTAATTACTTATTCTGTTGCCAACGATGCGCAGGAAACTGGCGAAACGATATCCTTCCTGTTAGAATACCGTGCTATAACGGTGAGGAAACGACGCAAACTCTCAGAAGTAAGTACATAATCCAAGGTAAGCGAAAGGTCGAAGATGCTACTGATACAGCGATGAAACACCATATTAATAAATAAATAACAATAATCACGTATACTGCAACGCTTGTTTCCTTTAAGCCAACGCGACCCAGGTCCACCACAATGGCTCTGTCTAAAACAGCGCCCTTGGATTAGAATGCCGCTGTTTAGCTGTGCATGATTCTTAATTATCATTCTGCTGATCTGTGTTCTACTGTGAACCGAAAACCGCAGGAGAAAATAAGCTGAGGCCGATTTTTGCGTCAGAATTTTCGGAGCTTCACACCGAAAAAGACTAAAGTTTGTTTCCTTCCATCCGTGACTCATGCGTCAAACGTCGCTTCATCGGCGTGTGTTTTATCGGGCAGGAACAGTGGGTTTAATCGCGTAAGCATCGCAGCCTGAAAATAAACCAGACATGACGCGCGTCGCTCGCAACAGCGCATGCGTAATAGCCTGCGAACGTTCGGCAGGCGTAGAGGCCCTACTTGATGAATGCCCGCCATAACTTTTTCCGCAACAAATTATGTTTAGTTTCCTTCTGATATCGAATCTAGTAATGCCGCATTCAGATCTCTAGCTACACCTCAAAGCAGCTGGTCTAGCTGCTTTTCCGATTAGTGCTTGGAGGTCTTCAACAACAACAAGAACAGAAGTCCCATACTGGTCTGTCTCTAAATCTATCTAATGAAGTAGCAATGAATAAGAGTAAAAGAGGAATTCACACATAAAACTGACGGTGGCATGTTTGGAAGACAAGTTTTTAACATACAGCATTATAAAAATGCTTAGGTGAAGACGAAAAGTACAGTCAAGCAATTTAGGAGAAAAAAGGTTGCAGACAACTTTAATTTATATTAAGAAACACATTCAGCAGAAACGGAAATAAAAAAAAACTGGGTTCGAGAGACATTAGTGATATACGTTTGATTGATTTAAGCAGTTCAGGTCATAATAAAAGTAATAGTTTGGAGTGTAAATAATTTAAACACTTAATGTTATCAGAACTGTGGCAATGAGAGAGAAGCGAGTCTTAGAAATGCTTCATGTAAAGTGAGACTTTTAGCAGTAGACCAGAACCGACATCAGATAACGTATTGTGCAAGGTGCAATATGAATTCAGATGGCGAGATCAACAATGGGTACTGCTTTAGTGATGAGGCACACAAAGAAAAATTGACTTTCACAAGCATTCAGCATTTAGTGATCTCGAAAAATAACTTGAAAATGTCAGCAGGGAAGAATTGAGGGTATTTATGGAGGAGAGGGCAATCATAGCATCCAATACTTCTTTTAAGATGTTTGTACAAAAGTACTTCCATTTACCGTAACAAAAAAATGCAACGCATCATCTTAGGAAGACTCTCCCAACGTAAGAACTAAAGTGGAATTATTACAATATAATACGAATATTACACATGTGAAACAGTGACAGCCCAAAACAGTTGTTTTTTCAGAAGATCTGTATGCATCTGAAAACATATAGATGTATGTACCTCTAACGTTACAAAAATTAAAAAGAAGGAATAGAAAATTGTTACGAAAATATGTGGCCTCGCACATAAACTGAATTTGAACCAGCAGACTACTGGACTGCTGTACACTGAATGACAGGTTCGTAGATGCTGTATGCAGGGTACATGTGTAATTCACATGCACATATTCAGAGAATGGGCAACAATCTCACGAAATGAATATTTAATACAATTATTTCAAAGAAATTCAAAGTTAACTAGCTATAAAAATCTCAAGTATATTCACAAATAATTCCTTTACCAGTGACAGAATAGAAAACTTCAGACACACATATAGTTAAGCACGAGGACAAATTTTAATGATATGAGGGAGGAAAAATCAGCAATCTGTTAGTCGTGCACATCACGAACGGGAAAGGAACATTCTGTGACGAATGTCATGCCGAGCAGCCTTCAGACCATTACCACACAGAAACCAGTAATAGTGAAGTCTTCAAACAGCTTCTGATGGATATTTGAAGTCAGTGCTTTGTTCATTCACATTTTTTGCAGGTCATCTCACGAATTTCTTATCGCATTAATTATTTGACACTTAATCACATCAACGCCTAAACGCATATTGTAAGTAGGCTGTTTAGGTTTTCTTATTGGTAACGCCACGTAGCGCTCGGTATGAAAATCACTGGCTGTGCTGTGTGAAGTCAGTGGCTGGTTGGTATTGTTGTAATACTCGCCATTGTAGTGTTGGGCAGCTGGATGCGAACAGCACGTAGCGTTGCGCAGTTGGAGGTGAGCCGCCAGCAGCGGTGGATGTGGGGAGAGAGATGGCGGAGTTTTGAAATTTGTAAGACTGGATGTCATGAACTGCTATATACATTATGACATTTGAACACTATTAATGTATAATTGTTCTAAGGGGACCTTTCAATATCAATGGCTGAGTTTGGGCAGTTATTTACTCAGAATTCATTGTGACGAGCTTTAGCTATTGTAATGCAGTAACAACAATTTTTTCTTTCTGTAAACTCATCACAATGGTAAAATATTGTACGACGTGAGCCACATTGGTCCCTTTCCTTCCATGTTAAAGTTTTATCTTCAGTAAATTGAAGCTTTCCAATCATCATTAGCCTACCAACTGTACTCGAATGCTGTACGAATAAGCACACTAAACGATACGAGCAGTTCATCGTCTTCAGATTTGAAAAGAAGTTCGCACTTTTGGTCCAGAGCTTCAAACAAACACTTTAGCAGAGTTTTCTGCTTGCAGTGCTAACATTGGAGATGCAGTGAATGTTGGCTATATGTAATTCGGAGGCAAAAATTTTAATGCAGTTTTCCGTGAAATTATTTTACATTTAGATGTGTCTGTGAAACTATCCATATAAGAAATTTGAGAATGTGTCTGTGAAACTATCCATATAAGAAATTCGAGTGAGTATCAGAGTGCCGATATCTCGACTTTCTATAGGTATAAACGGACAAACTTCTTGTGATGTAAAATAATGCTCGAATGGAAATATGTATGGCAAGAACTGCCTCGGCGAAGTTACGACCGAGCTTTCAGCAACGCCCTTCAAGTACAAAACACATCCCACTTCAGCAGGGCGTTGCTGGGCGTGACCATCGTGTTCGAACTGGCTGGAAACGTCGCGCTATTCATGTGGCATGAGTTACTACATGTGTATTGCCCTGAAATATTTTTATCACGCCTACCATATTTCGTCGCTACCACGCCCTGACATTAGTGTTAATAAGCTACTCTATCTATTATTTATGTGTTAGAACATTCACACACACATCCAACGACGTTTAACTACTGTTCTATATTTGCTTCTTGATCCAATTTTTCATTTTTTTTTTCAGTTGCTGTGTTACTGTTTCCTAATGCTGCACTTCGATTGTTGTTCAACAAAACTTCCAGGTTAATGGCAATATTCCGAAAAAAATATTTTTGGCTCTGCAAGCAATATGGCGTAAACTCGTGCAATGGAATTAGTCTGTCTACTCCACCAGGGTAGCTGATGAACATCGCTTTGATAGTATTTGACTGGTGCGAATTCTGATGCTGGAAGAAATATATATACGTGTACTCCGCCCATTCTTTTCTTGGTGCAATTTTATGCGTTTGACTCCTCACATCATGAGCGAGCGAGGTGGCGCAGTGGTTAGCACACTGGACTCGCATTCGGGAGGACGACGGTTCAATCCCGTCTCCGGCCATCCTAATTTAGGTTTTCCGTGATTTCCCTAAATCGTTTCAGGCAAATGCCGGGATGGTTCCTTTGAAAGGGCAAGGCCGATTTCCTTCCCAATCCTTCCCTAACCCGAGCTTGCGCTCCGTCTCTAATGACCTCGTTGTCGACGGGACGTTAAACACTAACCACCACCATCCTCACATCATGAGATGATTATATTATCACAGTACGGCAAGTTTAAAATTTTATATTTTATACTTTGGGAGCTAGCACACTCTTTACTCACAGTACCTCCCGCCCCCTCCTAAACACATTTAAGAATTTGTAACTTTTATGCCGGGCGCTTGAAGACTCTTTAGATGGTTTTTATGTTTTACAAATTTTGCATATGGTCTTACATTTGTCCTGGGTTTCGTAATTTTCTTAGATTGTCTGAAGATGCCTTTCAATACAGGCAAAACGCGTCGCAAATGAAGAACTAGTAAATCCAGCATCTTTGTTGCAGTCACGACGGAATTCGGTCTGTAGGAAAAAAAAATGCCGGTATTAGGGCGAAAATTGACGAAGTAGTGGAAGAGTAAGTTTCTGATCATCGGAGTCAGTATCAAAATGTCTGACTTAATTTAGTAAGTCTCCACAGTGTCTCATGGGTTGCGAGCATAAGACACTGTTGATGTTGATATTTCCATCAAGTAGACTTGAAGCTCAAGTCCTACCTAAAGGTTATATTCGAGGCGCTTGTACCATGTCCAGTACGGACTCCACCTCCCTCATTCTCTACTTACATTCTCATCGACGACATCTCACACAACACTACATTGTACAAGCGTTTATTACAGCCAGTCACGTGATGCTGATAAATCGTCATTTTATAGCACATTGAAGGACGCAAACGAAAATCCATCTGCACTAGGTCTTTGTCCCGGTGAGGTGCTTGGTGTTCACGCGTGCTCTACAAAATACCTGCGGCCTATAATTCGGATCATTTTCTTCACAGAAGCTACAATTTCCGAGCCTAAGCTTACCACCGCGACACCTCATGTGTTTGGGAAGAACAACCGATAGGTTGTTCATTCACGTTGGTTTGTCGTAGGCAGCTATTTGAAATAAGGCTCTTAAGTTGGGAAGTGCTTACAGAAGCGTCTACTGCAGTGTATACCGAAATGTCTACTATAGGGTGTAGAACGGCCTTGCATGGTAATGAAATGAGATGTGTGGTGAGGGCCTCCCGGCGGGTAGATCTGATCGCCTGGTGCAAGTCTTTTGAGGTGACGCCACTTCGGCGACTTGCGCGTCGATGAGGATGAAATGATGTTGATGAAGACGACACAAACACCCAGTCCCTGGGCGGAGAAAATCTCCAACCCAGTTGGGAATCGAACCCGGGTCCCTCAGCATGACAAGCCGGCGCGCTGTCTACTCAGCTACGGTGGCGGACTTCGTGGTAATACAGACTTGCGTCTTTCCGAAACTGTATGAGCAGGTGGGCTGTTACATTTATAAAATGCACTGAGGTGACAAACGCCATGGGATACCTCACGATATCGTGTCGGAGCCTTTTTGCCCTGGGTAGTGCAGCAGCTCAACGTGGAATTGACTCAACATGTCGTTGGAAGTCCTCTGCAGAAATACGGAGCCATGCTGCTTTCATTGCCATCCATATTTGCAAAAGGATTTTGAGCACGAACTGACCTCCTGATCATGTCCCACAATTGTGTGATGGGATTCATGTCATACGATCTGGATGGCCAAATGATTCGTTCGAATTGTCAGAATGTTCTTCGAACCAACCTCGTACAGTAGTGGCCCAGTGACATGGCGCATTTCATCCACAAAAATTCAGTCGTTGTTTGGCTGCAGATGGCATCTAAACAGCCGAACATAACCATATACAGTCGAGGATTGGTTCAGTTGAACCAGAGGACCCAGTCCATTCCATGCAAACACAGCTTACACCATTATCGAGCCACCATCAGCTGGCACAGTACCTTGTCGACAAATTGTGTCCATGCCTTCTTGCGGTCTGCATTATATACGAGTCCTCAGCCTTGGACCCAAATGAAATCGGGACTCGTCTGACCAGACCAGGGTTTATCAGTCACCTAGGGTCCAACCGACAGGATCACGAGCCCAGGAGAGCCGCTGAAGGCGATGTCGTTCTGTTAACAAAGGCACTCGTGTCGGTCGTCTGCTGCCATAGCCCATTAACGCCAGATTTCGCAGCACTGTTCTAGCGGATACTCTTCAAGTAAAGTTCGTCGGCCACTGCATTGTCCGTGATGAGAGATAATGCCTGAAATTTGGTATTCCCGACACACTCTTGACACTGTGAATCTCATAATACTGGATTCCCTAACGACTTCCGAAATGGAATGCTCCACTACCATTCCGCGTTCAAAGTCTGTTAATTCCAAGCATTCGGCCGTAATCGGTTCGGAAACCGCTTTACATGAATCACCTGAGCTCTCCCAGTACACTGTTCTTTCATACCCTGTGTACGCAATACTACCGCCACCTATAAATGTGCATATCGCCATTCCATGACCTTTCTCACCTCATTCTGATAGAGTATGAAACAAATATATAGAAATGGAAATTATGAACCTCAACATAGTGCTAAACCTTTCATTTATGGCAGTGAGATATGGACATTACGAAAACCGGGTTTGTCAGTAAGCAATGGAGAGTTGAGTGCTGGAAAATACAGGGGCAGACAGGGAAAGAAACAAATGGTTCGAAAGAAAGACTGGAGTGGAAAGTTACAGTGACTGTACTGAGAATGAAATGGGGCAGATGAGAGTGTGGCCAAGTGACCAAGTGACTGTACGGCAAATGGACCAAGGAAACTTCTGGAATACCAAAAGGTTAAAAAATATCGTCGCTACGACGTAATGGGAATGACTTTGAAACATGTATAAGCAACATCGATGCCTACATAAAGGCACAGGAGATGTATGGTAGAAGGCTTTATCTATATATTGATATCAAATTTCCGATGGTTCTGGTGATGAAAGCGATCGGCGAGAGTAACGATCAATGTTCTTTCAGAGGCAGCTACTACTTAACCCCTTAAGTGACAGGTAAATACATATCATACCGGTCTTAAGTAATATTTATTACTTTATTTACTACGAACAATCGATTTTATTGGTATGAATATTTTCGCAGTAGTTTATCTGATAAACCTGACTGTCCTTTCCATGTTTCTAAGTGGAAACCTTTACAGATCAGCGAACAAGTTAGTAATGGTAAGAATTTTCACTGATGGCCTTTGAGATACTTTAAGAGCTGATTTTGTGTTCAACTAATTTTTGACAACTGAGGATTTACACAGTAACATTTTCTACATTCTAAAATACAAAAGTCGTTTTAAAGCACATTTACAACTAGTTCTTTTCCGGGCCTTGCGTGAAAAAAGACTGTCGTGATTTCAGTTCCAAGTCACATCCAATTTTGCTGATTATATGCTGCGAGATGCTACTTCTAATGTAGAATAAATGTTACACAGCATATTCTTTGAACTGATTATCTCGAAAGTGGTAGCTTATATAAATTATTTCAGTTAATAGTGTCGATGCCGAATGACTATTGAAATACGCATCTACATCTACATCAATACTCCGCTATTCACAATAAAATGCCTGGCAGAGGGTTCAATGAACCACCATCAAGCTGTCTCCCCACCTTTCTACTCTCGAATGACGCGCAGGTAAAACGAGCACTTAAATTTTTCTGTCCGAGCCCTGATTTCTCTTATATTATAGTTATGATCATTTCTCCTTATGTAGGTGGGTGCCAACAGAATGTTTTCGCAATCGGAGAAGCAAACTGGTGATTGAAATGTCATGAGAAGATCCCGTCGCAACTAAAAACGCCTGTGTTTTAATGATTGCCACTCCAATTCACGTATCACGTCTGTGGCACTATCTCCCCTATTTTGCGATAATATACAAAACGAGCCGCCTTCTCCTTCTTTGTACTCTTTCGATGTCATCCGTCAGTCCCACTTGATGCGGATCCCACACCTCACAGCAATACTCCAAAGTAGGGCGGACATTCGTGGTGTAAGCAATCTCCTTAGTAGGCATGTTGCACCTTCTGAGTCTTCTGCCAATGAATCGAGATCTTCGGTTTGCTCTACCCAGAACATTATCTATGTTATCGTTTCAATTTAGGTTATTTGTAATTGTAATCCCTAAGCATTTAGTTGAATTTTCAGCCTGCAGATTTGTGTGACTTATCGCGTAATCGAAATTTAGTGGACTTCTTTTAGTACTCATGTGAACAAATTCACACTTTTCCTTATTCAGGGTAAATTGCCACTTTTCGCATCATACAGGTATCTTATCTAAATCATTTTCTAATTCGTTTTGGTCGTCTGATGACTTTACAAGACGGTAAGTGACAGCATCATCTGCAAACAATTTAAGACGGCTACTCAGATTGTCTCCTATGTCGTTGGTATAGATCAGGAACAACAGAGGACCTATAACACTTCCTTGGGGAACGCCGGATATTATTTTGCGTTTTACTCGACGACTTTACGTCTATTTCTACGAACTGTGACCTCTCTGACAGGAAATCACGAATCCACTCGCACATCGTTGTTATCGCGCAGTGAAGGTATTGACTGCTTCTAGCCACTGGTGCGCTTTATGTATGACCAGAATCTCTTTGGGTTTTCAGCCAGATTTCGAGATAGTGTTTCGTTGTGGAAATTGTTAAAAGCATCTCGCCTTGAAGTACGCGCTGTATTTCGAACTTCTCTAAAACTTTTCCAGTCTTGGGGATTTTGCTTCTTTTAAATTTGGCAGGCTTTTTTCGTTGCTTCTGCAACAGCGATCTGACCTGTTTTGTGTACATGGTGGAACACTTATTGACTCTTTGAAATCATTCCACAATTTTTCTATGCTTACATGATCAGATCGGAAGGAGTGAAGACTGTCTCTTAAAGCGGCGTTAAGAGCGCTCTTATCAACTTTATTTAAAAAAGGTGTACTTTTCGTTTTTTTTATGGTTGTAGGTGTCGCCGCTTTCAGCCTAGGAGCAACTGCCTTGTGGTGGCTAATCCCTGTATTCGTCACGACACTCACTATTTGTCCACAATTATTTGTGGCTAAGAGGTCAAGTATGCTATCGCAACCACTTACGCTTCGAGTGGGCTCATGAACTTATTGATCAAAATAATTTTCTGAGAAAGCATTCAGTACAGTTTCGGATGACGTTTTATGCATGCCGCCGACTTTAAACATATATTTTTCCAGCATATCGAGGGTAGATTGAAATCACCACCAACTCTAACTGTATAAGCCGAAGATCTATTTGAAATGGGACTCAAGTTTTCTTTGAACTGTTCAGCAACTATATCTTCTGAGTCGGGGCTCGGTAAAACTATCTAGTTAATAGTTTAGTCCGACTATCAAATATAGCCTCTACCTACACTATTTCGCTGGTACTATCTACTTCAGTACAAAGCAAACTACTTCTGACAGCAATAAATACTCCACCACCAACTGTATTTAATCCATCCTTTATGAACACCGTTTGATCGTTTGAAAATATTTCGGCGAACTTATTTCCGCTTTCAGTCATCTTTCTGTACTTATAACTGTTTGAGCTTCAGTGCTTTCCATTAGGGCTTGGAGCTCTGTTTCTTTCCCAACATTGCTATGACAATTTACAACTACAATACCGATCGTTTCTACGACTATCTTACTGTGTTTTACCTGTCCCCTTTTAGACGAACGCCCTTTCTGTGGTTCCCTGAGACCCTCTAACCTAAAATACCGCCCTGTCCCTTCCACACAGCCCCCGCTACCCTCTTACCCGCTTCCTGTGTGCAGTGGTACCGACGTGAGCCACCACCTACAGTTGGATGCACCCTGACAGTTGGCTGCAACAAGACGGAAACGTTTATGCACACACTTGAATGTAATAGGCTTATTATTTCCTCTTTTTTATAGTTAGAGGTCTTATGCTGACATTCGTAAATATTTTTTTAGATAAATAAGAATGACTTTACGGAGGAGAATAATTCCATGGCAGGAATAGCTTCGGCTGGAAAGAGGTTACAGAAGAGGACGCGGAAGATTCGGAATTGGAGGACACTCTGATACAGATGATGTATCTACTGTTTCTAACGTTTCAAACACTGCCACAGTAACTGATAGTAGTCTGTGTAATACCGGGTCAAGTGGACCACCATTGTGTGAAACATCTACATCCATACTCTGCGAACCATCGAAGTTCGTGGCAGAAGGTACGTCTCATTTGGTTCAGGGTAGACTGTTCGCCTCTTCTTGAAGAAGTATTTTATGATAGTCATCAAACCGACTCTGACACCAAAGGGGCTACAAATACGGATTTTTATGGATGGTCTAAAGTTGGGTGTAAATCCCAGTGCTTTGGGAATTTTCTTCCTCTGAGGGCTTTCAGAATTGTTCAGCACAGATTATGTGTTCCTTATTCATTAACTCCTGGTGACTTAGAATTACATAATAAATTCAGCATGTTATTGATTACTGTTCCCAAAGAGTGCATATATACTGACATGTATTCATTATAATGATGAATAAAACATTTTGTCACCGGAAGAGTGAAATAATGGCATACCAACATAACATTGGATTATTCTCTTCTTTTGCCTTTTATATTGGCTTAATTATTCTTCATTTCGTTTCTGCATAACTGTATACAGAGTAAGTCGCTAACAGTTTAAAAAAATTGCAACAAGGTTTTTTAAAAATGAAGGTTCGCATTGTACTCTCCCGACTGTGAGTTGTCTTACCACTGACCACTGCCAAAACCATGACCAGTACATCGGCAATTGATCAAATAAGTATCTTTCGTAAACTGAAACAATCAGCTAACATAATTTGCTTACCTCTTACAAGTGAGAGTGTACAGTGACAGCAAACAATAAACTGTGTGGCAACTGGCATCGTCCTACAATTGGGGCTCTTTGTATATGAGTGTCGACATCTCATGGCAGGAAAGATATAAAAAACACTTTCCTACACGTTCTTTTATGCTTTTTGTAGCTGATGTAATTCTGTATCATTTTCAGGATGTATTAGCTACAAAATTAAGAATAAATCGAAGTTACTATGTGAAGATGTGAAAAGTTTCTTCTCGTGGAGTAAAATCAGCCTCCTGTTTTTCTCTGTCGTCTTGTAAGTTTCACACGGCGTCTTTTCGCTAGAAATGTGGGAGGAAATAGTGTTGCCCGACTTCCCTTGGAATTTAAGCTCTCGGCGTTTCAATAGTAATCCTCTCCGTGATGCATAACCTCTCTCTTGTAGTGCCTGCTACTGGAGCATGTTGAAATCATCCGAACAATCTCGCGCTTACTAAATAATTCCGTGACGAAACGCGAGGCTCTTCGTTGGATCTTCTTTCTCTCTCTCTCTCTCTCTCTCTTTCCCTCTCTCTCTTTTTTTCTTTCTCTTTATCTCTCTCTCTCTCTCTCTTTTCTATCAGACCATAAAGGTCCTCCAAATTCTTGCAATCACTTTCAGCCCAGTATCTGCGGTTACTACAATCAGGTTGCACGTTGTTATTAAATTTTGAGCCTCTTCCGATGGTTACTAGGTATTTAATGGTCGTCACTGTTTTCAGTCATTTATCGCCAATGCTGTAGCTCCATAATCCACTTGGAGATCTAATTGAGTGCCCTCCCTTGCTCAAGTCTTCACACATATGTTTCAGAGATATGTAATTCATGAGGCATTAAAAATTGGTTCTGTCACAAGCACATTTCCTTTTTATTTCTGCCGACCCACATTATTAATATTTCAGTATTGAACTTATCTCAATAGTAGGTTCTAGTTAATCAATTATTTTAAATAAATGTTCAAATGTGTGTGAATTTATAAGGGACCAAACTGCTGAGGTCATAGGTCCCTATACTTGCACACTACTTAAACTAACTTATGCTAACAACAACACACACACCCATACCCGAGGGAGGACTCGAACCTCCGGCGGGAGGGGCAGCGCAATCCGTGACATGACGCCTCTAACCGCGTGGCCATTCCGCGCGTATTTTAAAACCAGTGTTTAAAGAAACGAATTATCGTGTGCAAAATAGCTTCAGACGTGTCTTTACAAGTGAATTAATGCCTTAAATATTTATTTTAAAAAGGTAAGCTAGAAGAAGTTTAAGAAATATTTGAAATTATGCTTCAGGTTTGTTGTACATTGCTAAGTGCACTCATTATGAAACACTGTATGAATATAAACATGCAATTTGCGCCGCATTTTAAGGAAAAATTAGTTTATCACATATCTCAATGCTTATGACATTGCGTGTCCTGATTAATGTTATAATCTTGCTGGTACAGTCACTGATATTTGTAGATACTGCCTGCAACGAGGGTTAGCAGTGGAGTTGGTAGTACAGAAATAACTTAAAACGTCATGCCTGGTGCTGCACAAAAAGAAGAAATGTAGTAAGGGATACAATTTTTTCCTTTCAGCATTTTTAAGGTTTTCAGTGACAAAAAGTTTTGAAAAAGTTTGACAATATGTGTAAAGGCTGTTAGAAGCTACTAAGTGATCTCATCTCAAATATTGGATGAATAAAGTACGAGTATTCGCGCGCCGCAAGTTGCATTGCCTCAACACGGACACACAGTTTCTTATTGTGTTACGCTTTTAACGTAAGACTATATACCTCTTAATGAGTAGATCATGACAATGCAAAAGGGCCTGGGTACTGTGTCCCCGCGTTGCGGGATTGCCGTTTTTTGGGCTTCCGTACCTCAATCGTCAAAAAAAAGGAACCGTAGTAGGATCGCTTTGTTGTCTGTCCGTCTGCCTGTTAAGAACTCTTCTTCTCAGCAACGCGTAGGCTTGTTAAATTCGAACAAATGTAATGCAATAAAATCTTCGGTCCCTAGGCGGTGTAAAACATTTAAGCTTCTAAGTCAATGCAATAAAAAATTCAGCAATTTATGTCACATGTTTCGATATTTGCAAACTCACTCATCAAAACCTAGAGGGTACATCCCGTTGACCAAGAATGATGAGATTTGACAAGAGGCAAGGTTTACAGTAAAAGTGAATGAAAAAATCCTAAAATCGAATTATACCACACACAAAATTTTAGTCATTGGAACATCCTCTACATTCGTCGTCGTCAAAAACATTACAGAAAAATATTACTGCACGCACACCTAAAACGTAAGCTGTAGTCTAGTTTTAGTAACTAAATTAAAATATGTTAGTAAAACTTCCCTCTCTATATATGCATATAAACTGAAGTCCCTTGCTCGTTTCTTTCTGTATGTCTCAGGAACCACTTAGAGACTTTGATGCGGTTTTGGAATTCTTGAAGCCAATATCTTCTCAATATCGATATCGATAACAGCCACAAGTAGTCCAGATTCTTGATTTCCTGGATTGGTAAACTATCTATATACATAATAATATATGATAATTTTGTACGGAATCCTCAGTGCGCGGGTCATATTCGCAATTGGGCAAATTTTTTGTCTTTGACGTTATTCAAGAGTACGTTTAAAATGATCAGCTAGGTTAAAATTGGTTCTAAATGTGTAACCGTGACACCGTGAGAACACAGCATACCTCTGATAAGAGGAACCTTGTTACCAAGAATGTTAATCGAAAGAAACGGCAATGCAAAGATCACTTTCATAGGAGTTCGTTGGAAAAGCAGGTCTGTTTCAGTGTGGGAGCTTCGGTACCGTCGGTAGGCCGGATCGCTATAAGATTCCCAACACACGGAGCGTGGACGGGACGGCTTCCGAGAAGACGGACAGGGTGGCCGCTTAGTGGTACCCGCGGAGTTCCGACTGAGTGATTGGCGGCGTAACGGAAGGCGGGCAGAGAGCACGGCGTCAGCAGAGCGTACAGGCCGCGCCGGCAGGGGAGTACCCCGGGCCTGCCCTCGCGACACGCCTTGTCTGCTCCGTGGAATTCTCGCCGAATGTCGGAGTGGACGCCCCGCGATGCCACAATGGAATGCGCGTCCAACTTACCGCCCTTGCGTATCTGCAATACCAACAGAATAATTTCGAATACCTATTCCTTCTAAACAATTTACGTAATTCTTCAACTTTTACTGGTCGGTATTCCTTATTTTTTTTAAAAATGGTCTTCGTCATTGTAGTGCAATACAACCAGTTTTTAGTGAGTGAGGTGAAGACAGATGTCATTGGAAATACAGGGTGACTCCAAAGAACGAGAAATTCTGGAATGGAGATTAACGTATCAACACAGTTATTATACTAACACACATTTGTTTATGTTAATGTGTAGTACAGTGTGTGCCATTATTGGCTGTCACAAGCATTTTTTGTTTCTCGACTATCACTTCAGAAAGATGAGCTCCCCTCGGCGTACACATTCCTGCAGGAACGTTATTCATGGCTCAACCTAACGTTTCAATATCAATCCTGGAGATTTCCTTTGGTGTTCTTGCTTTAAGTTCTTCGGTAGCAGGTAAAGTACGGTGGCCTCACAAGAAAAAATAACACTCTGTGGGGTAAGAGGATCCTGGGGGCCATGAAATGTCACCGTACCTTGAAATCACACCTTTACCAAACAATCATTGCACAGCTCCCATCGATATCCGTGTGCCGGCCGCAGTGTCCGTGCGGTTCTAGGCGCTTCAGTCCGGAACCGCGTGACTGATACGGTCGCAGGTTCGAATCCTGCCTCGGGCATGGATGTGTGTGATGTCCTTAGATTAGTTAGGTTTAAGTAGTTCTAAGTTCTAGGGGACTGATGACCTCAGATCTTGAGTCCCATAGTGCTAGGAGCCCTTTTTTTTTATACCCGTGCCGTAGCTGCCGTTGCTCAGTGTTGGCAGACAAATTGGGCAGTTTCTGTGCAACAAAACTTTCCATCATGCCAACGTACCGAACGGAGGTCACAGTGATTGCGCACTCAGCATATCTTCAAAAAAGTAAGTGCCCATAACGCCAGTCGATGGCATACCGTACAGTAGCCTCGCTGCTGTGCAATAGACTGGTGTAGTTGACGTGAATTTTGCTGAGACCAATAGAGAAAATTCTGTCAACTAAAAAAAGCCACTAAGGTGGAAATGAGCTACGTCAGACATCCACTGATTGTTAATGAAACTAACGTCCTCCTGCATCTTTGCGTTGGGTATATTGTCTATGGATTACCAGATCATAAGGTTAAAGTTTCTCAATGATCTGCAGCTTGTACGAATGGAACTTTGAATCCACTTTCAGTATTCATTGAGCACTCGATCGATGCAACTGCAGAGATTCTGCTTAACGTAGAACAGAGTGCTGTGGGCTTCTTGCGGAAGCAGTTCGCACAGCCTCGATATTGTCTGCTATTCGAGCGCTTCAGGGTTTCGTTGCAGTTTGTTCCTTCAATTCAGAAGCCGTTGCTTCAAAATTGCGAACCGAGCTGTTGACTACGTGCGCTGAGCGAACACGACCCTGCTGTCCGATGCTGAAATAACGCCGAAGTTCTCGACGCGCGGCCTTCACACTTCCATTCAGGTAACGGGCTATTACTGCAAAGGCGCGCTGCACACTGTTACATTGCTCCAAATCTGCTGTTTACTAAATGGTAAGACAGTGCGAGCAGCATCCTGTATGTCTTTCGGCGCCACCTACCTTTCAGCATTGCCACAACACGTTTCATAATTTCCCGTTCTTTCAAGTCACACTGTACATCTGATACTCTCCCAACAGGCTTTAAACATCAAAAAATTACTAAAACTCTTCGTAACTTATATCAGTTATGAGAGGTTCATCTTTCGAGAGTAACATCAGTCTTAAGCACTATGAAAAAATGAATTGATTCCTCATGGTTCTTTTTCCTCTTTTGTGTGTGTGTGTGTGTGTGTGTGTGTGTGTGTGTGTGTGTGTGTGTCTCCGACAAGTCCCATGCTGTTCTACATTGCTATTGTTTTTTTTTACGTGCTGTTACAGTTTTGCAGCTATAGCCAACTCGGATCGCCGCTTCCAGGAAACGGGGAGCCGCGCCGGCCTCAGATCGAAATCGCCCGGTGGATCAGCAACTGGGGCCAGTGTGCAGGTGCGTCTAGACGTACCTACATCCCGCCTCAGATATATAATACTAAAATGTTTAGAGAACTCAGTAAGCAAAGAAGATCCACAGCTTCGCCAGTTATGTTACCAGAGTCAGTAAATTTCTTTCACTTCCAGCATCTACATCTAGTGTCTCTTTTCACAGTAGTTTTGTTTTTGCAAGGCTCACTCGGTTACTAAGTTCGATTGGAAGTAAAAGTGCATCGAAGTAATTTTTTCTGGTGTGTTCCTGAGAGAAAAAAAAGCAGTTATAATAAACTGTGGATTTAGCTTCATCCTTTGGTGAAATCAGGATTAAATATCAGCATGGTCAAGTTATAGAGAAACAGTTGGGATCACGTGACGGGACAATATCAGATTCTGGTGTGCCCACTGGCGAGGTTTGTGCAGTCAGTACTATGTCGTAAGCTAAGTTCGTAAAACAAATGTTAATGTAGTAACTATAAACTATAGGTCCTCTCATCCTCAACAACTCAAACCCAACGTAGAACTACAGAGAGGCTAATGACTGCTAAGCATGGGACGTAACTGCAGTTAATGGCTCCTGACAAGCAAGCTGTGTTTCCAAGAACGTTTTACACAACAGTATGAGCCAAAGGAGTAATAAAAGTGCAAAATTGGAAGTCTACTTGAAGAGAACTATCTTTCGCGTATTTTTAACTCAAAAACACGAAAGTGGGGGAATGTTACATTGTTACCAAATCATCGTAAATTTTACTACTCCTTATTATATTCACAGGGACTCATAATTAGTAGTTTATTCTCGATTTAATTAAAATTATAAGGTCTCCAGTGGTATGGCACATACAAAATAAGTGCAAAATTTCCCATTTTACACCCTACACTGGCATTACCAGACTGGTGGAAACTGCGAATTGGTACCAACTGCAATCGTAAATTTTACGAGTGCTTAGTAATCTAGAGTTAAAACGTCTAAAAGACTGTGAAGAGTCCAACGAACAGCACTGTTTCTACAGAGACGTCTTTCACCTGTGTGATCCCTGGAAGCTATGTGTATAGCGCAAAGAATTATATAGCAAGCCAAACACTGCAGCTCTTCTTTCTTCTTCATACCGTTCCTTAACGCTAATGTTAGAATCTGCCACTCGCTCAGTGGCAGAAGTAGTAGTAGTCGTTAAAGTGAAATGAAACTTTATGTTTGTCTTCTGAGAAAACAGTATTAATGTGCCAGTTTTTTGGTCGTAGATAAACTGTCTTCATAACCTATTTCATTCTGTTGACTTACTGTTTAATGTGATCCTTGTTTCGCATACTATAACATGCCATGATGTACATAAAATTCAGCAATATTTAATTATCTTTGTTAGAGAAAAATAACTGACTTGCATAGTGTAAGTTTGTAATCTTTTGTGACTTGGAATATTTGTGGAAGGACACACGACGAAACAACGCCTTTTTTCTGTAGTGTACTTGTATCGGTGCGCATCAAGCATACAGTTCAAATTTTAGCAGTTTAGGTTTTCTGTTTCGTTTAGTGTCAATCTGTAACGTGAGCGTTATCACTAACAACATGTTTCGAGTGACGATACTTCACCAGCCGTTGTGGCCGAGCTATTCTAGACGCTTCAGCCCTGAACCGCGCTGCTCATACGGTCGCAGGTTCGAATCCTGTCTCGGGCATGGATGTGTGTGATGTCCTTAGGTCAGTTAGGTTAAAGTAGTTCAAAGTCTAGGGGACTGAAGTCCTATAGAGCTTAGAGCCATTTCATTTGAAGATACTTCACCTGTGTGCCAGAAGTGGAACGGAACCCGTAAGTCTCCTTCCGGAGGAGGTGTGTATGCAAACAAGAAATTACAAGGAGTGCAAGTTCTTTCTGTTTCTTGACACCTTTGCACAAAAAAAGTCAATCCTGGTGCGTGGGAACATGCATTCGGAAACGTCAAACGTGATCCGCTGTTCGAGTGCTAATGCAGTGATGATCTGTCGAAACTGGTTGAAAGACTGTGAAACCAATAGTGGGTGACAAGGTACTGGACGTCCATGCATCACAGAACGTGGACGTCGGGGGCTTGACCGCTCTGCAATGCACGATTGGTGGCGATCTGTAGAAGATCTGACGACTCAGTGCTTGTGCGCGCACGAGGTATTCGGAGCGCCTTGTTAGCGTACTTGGTTGTACATAGGGCTACGCAGCACACGACCCCTACGTCTTCCCGTGTCTACCTAACACAGCGTCTGTTTTGGTTTCAGTAGGCCTGGGATCATAGAAGTTCAACAGTGGATCAGTGGAAACTTGTCACCTGGTCGGATGAATAATGTTTCTTGCGATACAGGTCGATGATCGTGTCAGGACACGTTGTAATCGACCAGTCGAACGGCTTCTCGAAACGTGTACATTGCAACTAACGCAGCCATGTGGGAGCACCATTATGCTTTGAGGAAGCGTTACTAAAGCTTTCAAGGGACCTGTGGTAGTAATCTAAGGGGCCGTGATAGTTGTGGACTACTTGAATTATTGTGGATCCCCTGCACCCCTTCATACTTGATGATTTCCCAGTCAGCATATCCCAGCAGGATAGCTGTGCCAATCACAAGCTCAGATTCGTGATACAGTGGTTTAAGGAACAAGAGAGTGAACTCATTTTGATATCTTGCCTACCAAATACGCCCGATTTGAACCCGATTGAATACAAGTCACAAATCCTTGCGTGACCTGCGCTTAGACCTCTGTTGTCACATACCTCAGGAAATCTGCCAAGAACTTGCCGAACCCATGTTACGCAGAATCGCTATTGTACTGCGCTTCAAAGTTACACCAACACGCTATCATGCAGGTAGTCGTAATGGTTTGGTTCATCATGTGCACAGCACTCTGATTGCAGAGCTGGAGGAGCGAAAGAAATGTTTGAAATTTGGAAACATTAGTACACACGACGTACGTTTATGTTATAACAATCCCGATTCACTTTCTCAGGTCTGTAAACTGATAGATCCATGCGGCTTGTTTTAAAATACGCCTGCACTTGTTGCAAATGCGTGATAGAGATGGCGGCACTGTAAGGCACATGGAACTCTAGGAGAAACCGCGAGATTGAGGACCACGTTTGATGCTAAAAATCGCAGTGTTTTCAGTGCAAGGATAGCATTTAAACTTAGTTTTCTGTACTTGCGTGAAGTGACAGCGATTGAAATTCGTTGCCCGTTGAGTAAGTCATGTGGTGATGTGTCATGGAAGTGTCTAATGTGTTTTCGCGGCTGCGGCAGTTCAAAGAAGGCATAGCGTCCTGTGAGAACAAAACCAAGTCACCTCAGCCTCGCACCAGCCGGTCTGGCGACATTATCGAGAGAGAGGAGAGAATTGTTTTGGAGGATTTCCGAATGAGTGTGGAACACATCCCCTCCAGAATTGGTATTACAGTGGGGTCTGTGCATATTGTCCTGTATGAAGACCAGAAAATGCGGCGAGTGTCCTCCAGATGTGTGCTGCAAAGCTGACGGACGGCCAGAAGGCTATGCATATGGCATGTGGCCAGGCCGGTTTTACGCGTGACGACGACATGAATGGGACATTCTTTTCATCGATTGTGACAACGGATGAAATGTGGATGCAGTTTTTCAATCCTGAAACAAAGCACCAGTTAGCTCAATGAAAGCGCACATCCTCACCGCCAACAAAAAAATCTGGGCTAAGAGGGAGAGCTGTAAAAATTATAGTTGCCCTGTTCTGGGACAGCGATAACGTAAAGTTTACTCATTGCGTTCCAAAGGGCACTAAGGTGGCAATTGCAACCTACAAAGATCTTTTGAAGAACGGTATCCTTCTAATATCGCTTGAGAAACGATCAGAAAAGGATGCGCGTATGCTCTTTCACCAAGAAAATGTACCAGCGCATCGGGCGAAAGCGATGGTACAGATTTTTCGTTATAACAACTTTGAAGTGATTTCTGATCCTCCTTATTCACCAGATCTGGCTCCTAGCGCCCTTTGGCTGTTTTCAATGATGAAAGACACACTCTGTGGTCACACATCCATTATCTGTGCCGCTTGAAAATCAAATCCAGTGGTCAGTCAGGGACTCCTAAAGAAATGTAATCATGTCGTCGACATTGGGAATAATCAGTATTGTTGCAGGGAGATTACTTCGAGATGTGACATAAGTTTCACAGTTTTTGTGTGATTCATTTTTGACGAAAGAAAAATCTGGAGTGTTATAACCTGAAAACACTTCTTTCAGCCTTCAGTCAAAAATTAGTCTACTTCGGTAATGGTGCACACAAAGGAAATGAAATTATGTTGACAGCAGCATAGACCTTTTGAACTTTTTGAATGAAATGCAAAATATGAACCAAAACACGAAAATACCTTCTTGAAGTTGATAATTACACAATTTTTACACTTATATGTAGCTTTTCGCTGTCTTAACACTCTCTACAATGAAGATAAGCCTTCTCACATCCAAATGAATAGAATCCGATGGCAATAGACCGTTGAGATGTGCGTGTTGTGGCACCCATTGGCAAATTTTCTGAACTATTACGTGTGTGTCTTGATGCCAAGAACTGTGGTACTCAATGAGTGTAAATTTTTCTGTGGCCATGTCTTCCGATTATCGTCAAATTGAATCATTTTGAGGCGGAGTATTTCTCTTCCTTGCGGGTATGAAGAGGACCTGATGGCAACTTAAAACTCTTGAGCTGTGCTTGCATAGTGTAACTGTTCCCATAAGATAGGTATCCACGTGAGAGTTCCGGTCCGGGCATTGGATTACTTGTTAAAAGTGTTCACAGATGATTTTGCAATGTCTGTGTGCTTCATAATCTATCTCGCTCTAATACACCTGTTGTTTTGAATGATTACATCAACGATCGATTTATTTTCAGTTGTTGTGATGGTTGACAATCTCTCTGAACGTGGCTGATACTACAATCGCCGTGCCGAAACCACAGTAGCCAGTAAAATACCTTACTTTGATTTTTACGGTGTTCTCTTTAGAATTGCAACAGCTTACAGTGGTGTGATGCTGCTGTGCTATTCCATTGACCATCCTTGGTGAATTACCTGAAACAAAACAAAAATTACAGTAGATCGTAGCTATGAATTTATGATTGAGTATAAACATTTATTTTACTAGTTATTATGTAATACGTTTGATAGTTGATGGCAGTGAAGAAAAATGATTTTTATTTTATTTGACGTCACAATATGGTCGAGAATTGTCGCTAAGTAAGATTTAGTTATTAGCTACTATTGGCGTCTGACATGACACTTTTCACCAACAAAAATTATGTTTCCGGCATATGTAACTTTCAGACATCAGCTGTATTGAACATTACACTTTCGCTGATCTTTTACAAAGATAAGCTAAAGATCTGGTTAAGGTATACACTGGAAGTCACAATGACAAGCAAAAAAATTGAAGCGAAACAGATTTTTAATTTATTTCGTATTTATATTTGCGATGTAGCTGTCGTCCTTCAATTATAAGTTTCAGTGACAACAGTTAAAATACCCACATACCCTGCAGCAATGCTGCAGTTCTTGCTTGATGCATGGAAAGCTGTGTTTGGCGCAGACAATAAAATTACGAACAAGTTGTGAAATTTACAGCATGCAGCACATATCAGGTAGCAATCTACAGTAAATAAATAAATAAATAGGTGTACTGTTTTATTCATACTGTAATGTTTGTTATGTTACAAAAAGAAAACACCGGACGTTTTTCCAGCAAATAAATTTAATGCAGCGATAAATGCATCTGGCCGGGTACAATTTTATCTAAAGTATGGGGGATACAATTACCTCAACCATCTTTACATGTCTTCATTACAATTTAACGATGCAAAGTGTTGCTGTCTACGAGTGGGCGAATAGCGAATACGACTTCAGCAGTAATCCTCCACACAGCGGACGCAAAAAAGATTAGTCAGCTAACGATCTGCCCACTATCGTCGGACTGTATAATGAACAGCTTATGTAACTTGCAAATCAATGAGATACGGAAATTTTCTACAGATTCACCCTGCGACTATATGTAATTACGAGGACTGTAAATGCAGGAATTTCTCTTTTTGTGCGGTCCGTTGGAGGTTTACTATAATCTTTTACTCCACCTCAAGACTTGTGAACACTGTGCCCCTTTGTTAGATCTTATTACATTTTCTAAACACTGGTTCTCTGTTAAATAATAAACACAGGTGGCGTATTTCTAGACGCGTCGCGAAACACGATCTATATGTTTCGTGAAAGAAGTGCGGTTTGCACCAACTTTCGTTACGTCCACAAAGAAAGCATGCATGAAATAGGCACCTGAAACTGACGCTGTGAGGTCACAAACGTGTAACTGCTCTCGTGGAGAATGTCTACAGAAAAATGCCCTGATTAAAATGCCCAGATATTAATTGTGAAAAATGTCACATGAAAGTTTTATTTTAACGCTATCTGAGTTTACAGACAACTTAGCACAGGCATCACTTAACTTTGCGCAACGGTTAATCAGTGGGCTTAAATGAATATTTAAATAAACCGTAATGATCAAGTTTCCTTTCCACGAATCCATCGTTTGACTTACAACATGTACAAGTGCTCCAACCTTTAGAGAAACCTTGAGCTCTGAACAGGCTAGACAAGCCGTTGTATCTTAAATACATTTATTCATGAAGATTGAAAGTACTGAACAACAGAACAACGCTGGATAGATCGTGGTATATCATTCACTTCTCGGAATATCGCAGTGTAAACTTATCTTCTGCAACCTGAAAGAATCGTACGAAAACGCTACCAGCAGTCTTGTGTAAGCAAGACACGCTGGTTGGTTTGCAGGAGGGGACCAGACCGCGAGGTCATCGGTCCAATCGGATTAGGGAGGTATGGTGAAGGAAGTCGACCATGCCCTTTCAAAGGAACCATGCTGGCATTTGCCTGAAGCGATTTAGGGAAATCACGGAAAACCTAAATCAGGATGGCCGGACGCGGGTTTTAACCGTCGTCCTCCCGAATGCGAATCCATTGTGTTATCCGCTATACACCTCGCTCGGTGCAAATACGTTTGCTGGAGGCAAATGATCATTGCTCAATCCCCACCAGCGCATAATTCATATAGTCAATGAGCACATGGCTTACTAAGTTTAATTGTTAACTGAATGCTCTCAGTTTAGTGGTGACGATCGACCAATCGCACCAGAGATGGTACGAAAGTGGCTCAATAAGACTCTTTGTTTCTCATTTGAATACTAAACATGCTGCCTTGTCACAAATCGAGCTGATTTCTTATTCTCCGAGACCTACAGCTAGCCAACAAGCGTCGATTAGATTCCACTTCTGTACTGAGCAAAGGCTGTCTTCATCGCAGAGATTGGTTGAATGTCAATGTTTATTTCAGCAGAAATGTTCGCGAAATAGCATGCACGGAAAATATTAGAAGTAGGAAACTGACATGCGTTATAGGCAACTTTCAAACTGGGATCAGTACATGTTACCACCTCTCGCCATATGAGGGTATACCCAGTATTATCGAACATGATCGATTTGGTGATCGAGGGGTTATGTTGTGTGGAGGCATTGTTGCATGGGCGTACTGACCTCCAAGCCTCTGACACGGAACACTCACCGTTGAAAGTTGCTGAAGATTGCACTCCTACCCTATGTGCGTATTTCAGGTGTGCATTCAGCACTGACTTCATTTTCATGGATGACAATGCGCGACCATATCGGACAGCGAAGGTGGAGGAGCTCTTGGAACGAGAGGATAGACGGCGAATGGACAGGGCTGTCCATTCTCCCCGACTTGAATCCCATCGGCTACGTGAGAAATGTGCTGGGGAAACGTGTTGCAGCACGTCCACATTCCTACCACAAGAACTCCTCACAAACTTTCTGGTCAACATGGGAGTACGTTGCAGAAACTGCTTTGTCATCTGTGGTGATGACACCGTATTGTGAACCAAAGGGTAGCGTTACTTATAGTTGGGCGCTCAAATATTAGGCGCGTGATGGGGTCACTTGGCACAAAGCTTCCAAGGAGGGGAAGAAATCTAGTGTGCACTTTTTGTGCATGTCAGGGCCTGTAACCCCAGATACGGTACGGGTGTTTGCGGATGTCATAAAGAGCACCGAGTGCAGCCAACTGCGGGTGGTGGTTCATGTCATTATTAATAATGTGTGCCGCTTTGGATCGGAAGAGATTCTCTCTGGTTTCCGGCGGGCATCTGAACTGGTAAAGATGTTTGCAGATGACGCTGTCATGTATCGTCTAGTAAAGTCTTCAGAAGATCGAAAACGTTAACGAAACGATTTACACAAGATATCTACATGGTGCAAAAATTGAAAGTTTACCCTTAATAATGAAAAATGTGAGGTCATTCACATAAGAATTCGAAGGAATCTATTAAATTTCGGTTATTTGAGGTAGCAGTATCACTCACCACCTTCGCACGTCATCGTGTAGGTACAGTTATACTCCATACAAGTTCGGCCATTGAAAAATTTTGACAGTGGGAGCGAGAAAAGTTAACTGTGCCACGTATACATTCAGAGTGTAGCAAATGCTAATATTTTGAATAGACATGCAATTTGAAGCTTCCCTTATCTTATTTAATGAAACAAGCTATTTACTTAGAATCATTCTCTCACGCCAAATTACTCTACTCATATCATATTGGCCGTTCTCAAGAATTTATTGTGCATATTCAGTCAGTCGTAAGTGTCTCTTATAGGAAACGTCACACCAAAACTGATTTAAAACTAGATTGTGCAACCGAATTACAGGATCACTTTTTCGACACCCCGTAATGCCCACTCATTGCGACGCTTAAGTTAGAAATTTGGCTCAAAGATGCTTAAAATCTTCCTTTGTAATGGTGCAAAAGCATTTAACGTCCTGCAACGTCACCCTCCGGCTCGACAACGTTTCAAACACCAAGGTAACGACACTTATGAAAAAATTCTACAGAGAAGTTCATGTGACGTGTAAGGTGCATTAATGATGCTTATGGTTTATCAGGGCTCTTATTTTGTGGCCTCTTGTGGCGTGATCATGCGGGTGAGGCATTAACATATACGTGAATAAAATGTCAATGGGTCCCTCTACGGTTTAAAAAAAAAACTGCTTTTCATTCCCTAACCCTGCAGGTATAGGAGGCTGATCGAATAACGGCACATTGAAAAGTCAGATACATTTCAGAGAGCTAATAGTGGGCCACAGGGAAACCTCATTGGATATATATGGGAAGAGATCGCGGTGTAAGAGCTAAACTGCACAATAGAATTAAGGGATCACTTTCTCGAACCCTATGATTTCCACCCATTGCGACGTTGAAATTTGAAATTTGGATCAACGGTGCTAACAGTCTTCATCTGTAAGGGTGAAAGAGCATGGCCCCTGAGAGGTCACAATCGGACTCGACAATTCAAACAGAAAATGTCGACAATTGAGAGAAAAACGAAACCGATCAGATGTTCAATGGACATGTAATGTGGGTTGATGATGTTAAATTGGCACCAAACTTCATCACAGTTCTACACAACGCTACTGTGGGCGTGTCACATGATTGGAAGGTCGTCACATCCCTTGTTATCCACATCTCTCCCGTTCGTTTGAAGCGTATGCGATGGAGGTCAGGTTAGCTACACCGAGAATTTAAAAGAGTATCGTCTAGCAGCGTCGTTAAATTGTGCGATGAGGAACATAAAGACGTTCTTCACAACATTTGACACTGCTGACATCATCAGGCGTTTCAACCCTTCTCTAAGGACATTGTGAGGGTGCATCCCCATCAAACGCGATGGAACCCATTCGCGACCGCAGGTTTGCTTTTGTGTACAGGTTGGAACCACTAGGGACCGTTCCAAAACATTCGACAAAATTTGAATGTGAGCTCATGTTTTTCAGCACTCCTGTTTTGTATCTTTCTGTGGTGTGAACACGGGTGATGCGACATTGACACATCCGTGAATAAAATGGGAAATGGTCCTTTCAAGACCCCTCAATTCGGCAAGTGTAAATTCTGCTTATATCAATGTTACGTGTTTCGATGATTTTTGTGTGTGTGTTTTGTTGGAGGTCTCTTAAATCCGTCTTTGCAAATGGTTCAAATGGCTCTAAGTACTATGGGACTTAAACATCTGTGATCATCAGTCCCCTAGACTTAGAACTACTTAAACCTAACTAACCTAAGGATATCAGACACATCCATGCCCGAGGCAAGATTCGAATCTGCGACCGTAGCAGCAGCAGCAGCGCGGTTCCGGACTGAAGTGCCGTCTTTGCAGCTACAACGGAATATGTATTTTTCTCATAATACGCGTTTCGTTTTATTGATGTAAAACATCAGTAGGGGCGTTATTTTATGTCAACTGCTTTTAATGGTAGTGGTGCTACACTGTGTGGTGTTTCACATCGATAAATTCATACTTCTGTGAAGTGCGGCCTGGCGGTATAGAAGCCGCACAACTGATTTCCAGCAACAGCGATTCATCGAGAGAAGCATACAGGCAGTGAATGCTAATTTCATAAATAGTGTTTTAATAAGATGGATAAAAAGTGTGCTCTGTCATTTTTCTGCTTGACGTACGGCTCAGCAAGAACGTACAGTGGACGGCAGTCAACGCAGTCGCGGCAGTATGTGTCTTCGCCAGCAACACTCGCCCACCTGCCGAAGGCCGATGAACGGAGAAGACAACGAAAATTGTACTTTACATGCTGAGTCAATGAATTTTTAAACCAAAAACAAAGAATAAATATAAGCAGAAAATATGTAGCATTGTTCTGGACGTTGTTAAGAAAAAGGAAGTTCAATTTATCCTGAAATCTCATATGTAAAGATCGATGTTTGCATTGCTTGAATCATTGTCGATGAAATTTACATATGGTCAGAGCTCTGCAAATGTTCTGTAAGTACTAAAAGACGTATAGTGTCTGTGAAAAATAAAAACTATTGAAATGTGTTGCAATTAACATGATGGTTGCTATTGAGGAATTTTCGTAGTAATCCAAAGATCGTAACCTTTAAGTAATCGAAGTGGAGGGAAAAAATCAATTTCCAGACAAATTTCGTAATTACTACCTGAACTGAAAATGTCTTGTTGTTGAAACTGCGTGTGAGGTAACAGGCACCAACACGAACCGTTGTCAGGAAGTAAAGGCAAAACGGACCTGATCAAAAGTACAAGGCAAATGTAAACGGTCAAGTAAAATATTGCTTCGGTTATTTGTCTCTGATGTTCAAGAGCTGAACAGTTAACTTTTACTCAAAGAAGGTAAATAAAATCGCTCGGGATTATTGATTACCGGTTATTTTGGAAAAACACGCAGCTATTTGTCAGATCATTTTTGAGAAGAAGTGAGTATCCTAAAAAGCTTCTGCACTGACTGTGTATTTGAATACAGTTCGGCCAGTCGCTCTGCGAAGTGCGTATAATGAACTGCAACGGTTATTTTGGGTAGGCATCCTGAAAGAGTTAGTTAATAGTGTTTTCCAGAGTTATGTATAGACAAAGTTTATCTGTGCTAGGCATAGCAACCAGAATAAACAAGATCGTTAAAAGGACGAGAAAACTTGACGATTTCACTGTATACTAAATCTTTAAGTCCAAGAAAAAAGGTGCAACCACAGTCATCCACCCGCAGATAAAAGCGGCAAAACGTGTATGAATCTTATTATCTTCGTGTTTAGTGCTGCAAACAGTCTTAAACAATTTGTTGGTCGTCCGATCTGGATGTTAATAAAGCACCTGTACCAAATTTTAGCGCGTTACATCGGTTGGCTAGAACAAATATACTGTATAATGTCGTAAAGCTGCACACACTGTAGCAAAAATGTGGAATTGTGCCGGTGTCAAGTGCCAAAAGCAGAAATACCTCAACAATGCCAAAGTAGACAGAGATTCCCTATGCTAGCCAAAATCTGACGTAAATTACCACCTCTAGTAATGTTTAATTTTAATACAACAAAAAGCGTTTGACGATAAAAGTTTTCTAGCAGGTGCAGAGAGCGGTTTAAAATACCTCCAATAACTATAAAGTGACAACGGACAAGATGGTAGCACAAATAAGAATTTATATGCGTGTGTTGTGCGCTCTATTCGACGCCGAAATAAAGATTAGCAGCGAGACGACAAATAATAGTTAAGTCCCACAGTGCTTAGAGCCATTTGAACCATTTCGACAAACAATAAGGAAGAACAGTACCATTATCGTACGTTCCAAAAAGAGTTGGGGAACGTATTACTTTATTGCGCATATAAGGGGTATTCACAAAGAAACGAGCTGGAAGCTGCAAAATGAAAACTGCTGAAGCGATCATAATGCCACTGGGTACAGGAGAAGGTGTGGTCGCTGTACGAGAGCCGAGTCCACAAACAAGGAGATGGGCGCAAACACCAACTGACGACAGGGAGAGAAATGGAGGCTTCAGTAGAAGAGAAAAGGGGTGTAGTGCGTTTCCTTACAGCGGAAGAACTGCGGGGCATGGAAATTCGTCGAAGAATGGCCGAAGTATACTCAGAAAACTGCACGTCCGATGCAATTCCGACGTTCAGTCCTACCTCTGGGGCAATGGCTGCCACCGCATATCGCCGGTCTTCAATAGTCATGGTATCCTCCTGCTGGACAGTGCTGTCGGTAATGCGGTATCGCGCTTCATGTCATGCGTCATCGGCGAATGATTACTTGAATCGCTTGTGTCACACCTTGAGCCATTCAGCGAAACCGCACTACACCCCTTTGCTCTTCTTTTGCAGCCTCCACTTTTGTTTTCAGCATGACAGAGTGTGGTGGGCTGTCCACGCGTGCACGCGCTTCCTCTATTGTCAAGTGGGTGTGGGCCCATATCTCTCTAGCGGCGAGTTTGGGGCTTCAGCGCTTTTACAGGGATCACATGTTCTTCCTCAGATCAGCGGTTTTCATTTTACGGAGTCCAGCTCGTTTCTTTTAAGTACCACCTACAGGTCTGACAAAAGAGACACAGCGAGAAAAACAGAAAAATTAGAGCTCATACCGAGGCTCGGATTAAAGAGGGCGTAATACAGGGATGCGGTCTTTAGTTCCTATTGTTCAGTCCGTACATCGAACAAGCAATGACGGAAATAAAAGAAAGATTCAAGAGTGCGATTAAGAGTCAGGGTGAAAGGATATCAGTGACTAGATTCGCTGATGACATTGCTGTCCTCAGTGAAAGTGAAAATGAATTACGGCATGGATGGGCAACTGGTAGTCTGCGACTGGTTTCAATCCGGCCCGTAGAAGAAATTCATGAGAGAGAGAGAGAGCGAGGAAGTGCAGAATTCTGCAATGGAAGTTGTTAAGACAGCTATTGTAAAACGTCGGAAAGTAAGTCAGGAAATAATTTTCACGACGGGTAAATAAACATAAACATCTGAAGATGGGGTGAATGAATGTAGTCTCAAAAGCTCTTGTTTTGGATCATAATTTGCTGGTGTGGCGTTTCGGAAAACGTGGGCCATCCATATAGGTCCGTTACCCCATAAACCTTATCGTCACGGTCGCCAAAGAAAGCTGCTGTTGGGTCACGTGGTGAGATGGCACACGATCCTAAGTAAGAACGAGAGTTAGGCGCGTGGGTGACCAAAGGTTGCCGATGCCTGACGTACAGGATCTGTTGAATAGAATGAACAGTGTAAGGAGTACAGTGAGTACAGAATATGAATTGAGAGTAAATCCAAGAAAGACGAAAATGATGAGAAATAGGACATACGAGGATAGCAAGAAACTTAATATCAAAATTGATAGCATCGAAGTAAACGTAGTTAAGGAATCCTGCTACCTTGAAAGCAAAATAACACATGGCAGACGAAGCATGAAGGGCATAAGAAGCAGACTAGCCCAGGCAAAGAGGACATTCCTGGCCAACAGATGTCTATTAGCATCAAATATGGGCCTTAATCGGAGGGAGAATTTTATGAGAACGTATATTTGGAGCACATTATAGTGAATCATCGGCTTTTGGAAAATGGGAACAGAACAGAATCGAAGCGTTCTGGGTGTTTGCTACAGAAGAACGTAGAAAATCTAGTGGAGCGATAAGGTATGGAATGAGAAGGTTCCCCATACAATCTATGAGGAAAGGAATATACAGTAAACACCGACAAGAAGAAGGGATAGGATGGTAGGACATCTTTTAAGACATCACAGAATAACGTCCAAGGTATTAGAGCAGAGTGTTCAATCTTTTAGCCTACCTGGGTCACATTAGAAGAAGATGCATATTTTTGGCCATCACATAATATCGGAGGTATATTAGAATTCATTAATTTTCTAAATAAAGAAAGGGGGAATTAATTTGACATTTTATATTTGAGATTTCATTAATAATTTTGTATATGAGTAATTACAGTGGTGAATCGTAAATTCCGCTTAACTCAGTTATAATATCCAGCTGTGTTTGCCTCGCTACCAGATTGCTTTGCCAGTGATACACAGAACATGAGAAATATGTAATTCATGCCGCACAGGAAGCTAGTTTGTCAACTCTCGAATGAAGAAATTGAATTTAATTAAACCTCATCTCTTTTTGCCTTGCGTGCTAGGAGACATGACTGAATTATTACGGGACACTGCCCAGTACTTTTTACCATTATGCTGCTGCCACGTTCATTGTATGCTGCCGTAAGCTGTACCTACGAATACAATACTTTATTTAATTTCTTTCCTTGACTGCAGCGTTTGGTCACATTATACATTATTTTACAGGCCTTAGTCTGTGAATAACAGACCGATGACGAATCATTTAAATTAGGTGTAGCGACTGACCTTCACTTATGGTCTCCCATCTTCAGCCACAGTTTAACTAAATACGCTGGTAATAATGCAACGCCGTCTACAGTTAGTTAGCAACCGTTGACAGTAGTTCCAAGAGGATGATTTCCGACATCTTCTGACAAGTACCGACCCGAGACAAGAGTCAAGTTGTTGCGCGAAGACAGTATAATAGAACCACGTTACAAAGACTTTCCCTGCTGTAAGTGCTGTGTGAAGGGGGCGAGTACGATGATCACTGGGGACGACGAAGTGCAAGGTAAGCAGCTTCCACCAGCACGTGCAGTACTGACTCACCGATCATCTGCTATGGCAGACATTGCACACGAAACTAAAAAGATTACGTGAAAGCCCAATACAGAGACGTACATATTCAAGTGTGGTTCTTTTTTGTAGCAACGGATATGATATCAAATAAAAGTATTACAACAGAATTACGGTACTGCTAGATAGCAAACATTGGCAGTAGTTGCAATCCACATGAAGATTTCTAACTTAGTGATCAGAATTACGACCAAATCGTTCTTTATCAGAATTGTACAGAAATACTGCAGAATTTCCTATTATTTCCATAAATTAATTTTATTATACAGTTTCTAAATCTCTAGTTTCGTAGTTGCAACTGAAGTAGTCGTAAGGCAAGAGAACAGCATGTCTGATGGATTGGCCGATTGTAAGAACGAGACTCTGGGGGTTCGAATAGGGGCATGTGCGGGGATGGACCAAAGAGAGAATAGCATCGTGTAGCGAGAGTTTCAAGTTGAAAATACACTGAAGAGCCAAAGAAGCTGGTACACTTGCCTAATATCATGTAGGGCCCCCGCAAGCACGCAGAAGTGCCGCAACACGACGTGGGATGGAATCGACTCATGTCTGAAGGGAATTAAAACTATGAATACTGCAGGGCTGCCCATAAATCAGTAAGAGTATGAGGGGGTGGAGATCACTTCTGAAAAACACGTCGCAAGGCTTCCCAGATATGCTCAATAATGTTCATGTCTGGGGAATTTTGTAGTCAGTGGAAGTGTTTAAGCTCAGAAGGGTGTTGTTGGAGCCACTCTGTAGCAATTCTGGAAATGCGGGGTGTCGCATTGTCCTGCTGGAACTGCCAAAGTCCGTCGGAATGCACAATGCCCATTAATTGATGCAGGTGATCAGACAGGATGTTTACATACGCGTCACCTGTCAGAGTTGTACCTAGACGCATCAGAGGTCCCGTATCATTCCAACTTCAACGCCCAAAACCGTTACAGAGCCACCAAGAGTTTGAACAGTCTCCTCCTGACATGCAGGGTCCATGGATTCGTGAGGTTGTCTCCATACCTGTACACGTCCATCCCCTCGATACAATCTGAAAGGAGACTCTTCCGACCAGCCAACATTTTTCCAGTCATCAACAGTCCATTGTCGGTGTTGACGGTACCTGGCGAGGCATCAATCTTCGTGTCGCGCAGTCATCAAAAGAACATATCGATGATGTTTCGTTCAATGGTTGGCACGCTGACGCTTACTGATGGACTAGCATTTAAATCTGCAGTAGTGTGCGGAAGGGTTGCACTTCTGTCACGTTCAACGATTCTTTTCAGTCGTCGTCGGTCCCGTTCTTGTAGGTTCTTTTTCCGGCCCCATCGATGTTGGAGATTTGTTGTTTTACCGGATACACGATATTCACAGTACACTCGTGGAATGGTCGTACGGGAAAATCCCCATTATCTAAGAGATGCTGTGTCCCATCGGTCGCGTGCCGACTACTATAACGCCACATTCAGACTCAAATGTTGAAAACGTGCCATTGTAGCAGCAGTAACCGATCTAGCAACTGCGCCAGACACTTGTTGTCTTATATAGGCGTTACCAACCGCAGCGCCGTATTCTGCCTGTTTACATGTCTCTGTATTTGAATCCGCATTCCAATACTAGTTCTTTTGGCGCTTCAGTATTCAGTTTATCATTACATAAACGGATTTTATAGTGTTTTTTTCCTATCATGTTATAGATGCTCACATTCTGCGCCGCCGTGGGCCGCAGGATGAACACCTCTGTAGTAGTGGAGGATAAAAACTAAAACTGTGGAGGAACATAGAGATTCGAAATTGGAATAGTTCCAACAAATAATTAAGGACGTTGGGTGCAATTGTTACTCTAACATGAAAAGGTTGGCGCAGGAGAGAAATTCATGACGGGCCGCATCAAGCTAGTGGGATACTGAAGACTCAGTCAAAAAGGATCCATTCGCGAATGGGACGGAGGAATGAGACGATAAGGGGGAAATAATGGAAATACCCTCCGCTATACACAGTTAAGTTGCGAAGAACAAACGTATATTACGAGGGCTATTCGGAAAGTAAGGAACGATAGGTCACCACATGGAAACCACAGCGAAAATCAAAACTGTTTTATTTGCAACGGTTAAATACACCTTCCAGCTACTTCTCTGCACAGTCGCCGATCAGGTTTACACATCTGTCGTAGCGTTGTAGAAACTTTTTAATTTCCTCGTTATAGAAGACAGCCGCCAGTGCTTTTCAACCATTTTCTACTCTGGATTGCAACAGGTTATCAATGTCAAAATATTGTCTTCATAGCCAGCGGTTCATTTGAGGAGAGATGAACCTCAGGGGTAGCCAATTACGAGCTGTATTGTGGATGATCAAACACTTCCCATCGAAAAAGCTGCAGGAGTATCTGTATTGCTCCTGCAGAGTGCGGCCGAGAATTGTCATGTAGAACGAACCGCATGACAGTTATGTTACGTGGATTGCATAGCTTCAGGCTAAATCTTTCGCCAGGCCCTCATACTTGGCGGGAGACGCTAATTTCTAGCCATCTTTACATTCTCACTTTGAGCTCAGAACTGAAAAGAGCAAACTGATGCGTTCGACGGGCATACTAGAGACAGTGTGCAAAGCATCTGTGCAAAGTTTCATCAGAATTTCACTGTATTTTTCATTTCGCGACCGATCGTTCCTTACTTTCTGAATAAGCCTCGCGCAAGCAAGTAGCGTTGCGCATCGGTCCACGGCGGTACAGCCTCGCGGGCTGCTGGTTGACAGACAGTTCAGTGGAAGCCGCCGACATTCCTGGGGGTGTGGGAACGCTCTCGCGGCACGGCGAGGCACGCTGCGCCACAAAGGCGCCGCCGCCGCCGCCGCAGTGAGGCCTACGTGCGCCGGAGCCCGCTATCCGCCGCCCGCTGGTCGTCAGCGCTGCCGTTCCGCCGTCTCGGCACGTTCCAGCTGATAAAGATTACGCACGAACGCATCGCCAGTTGCCTCCTAGTACAGATTCGACGCCGATGGGCGTGAAAGCGCGTCCATGTCCAGCCATCTGACACTAATTCCGAGGCAGCAGCGAAAAGCGACAGCGACATCGACATCTGGGTCTACAGAACGGCACGGTCAGTTAAATCTACACCAATACGCTGCAAGCCACCTAACAGTGTGTGGCGGAAGGTACTTCTGGTACCATCAACTGATACCCTCTTTCCCGTTTCATTAGCGGATGGCGCGTGGGAAAAATGATTATCTGTAAGAATCCGAATTAGTACAACGAAAAACCAGACGAAAGTTGCAAACTTTACTTTTTTTGTGCACTCGATGACTAGTTTCCGACCGAGACCCATTTTCAAATAATCGTAACACAGTCAAAAATATTTCCGAAGACGTGAGAACCATGTCAAATCTGTTAGTTGTGCGTTTCTGACATGGATGTCATGTCTTCGGAAATACCATTTTTGATTACTCATCGAGAGAGTAAAAAAGTAAAATTTCCAACTTTCGACTGGTCTTTCGATGTACTGGTTAACAGGAGTTGCTGACCCACGGCTACTCCAGCACGCTCTATTAGCTCTAATTTCTCGAATTTTCTCGTTGTGGTCATTTCGTGGGAGGAAGTAATATGTTATCCGATTATTCCTGGAAATTTTTTTGTCGAAATTTCAACAGTAAACATATCCCTCACGCTGATGCACAGAGCCTCTCTTGTAGTGTGTGCCACTGGAGTTCGTTAAACACTTCCGTAACGCTCACGTTCGGACTAAACTATCCCTTAACGAAAAGCGTCGCTCTTCGTTGGAACTTCTATGTCTCTTCAATCAATACCAGATAAGGGTTCCAGATTGACGAAAAGTACTCAAGAATTGGTCGAAAAAGTGTCTTCTAAGCCACTTCTGTAGCGGATGAATCACATTTCCTTCAGGTTCTTCCTGTGAATCTCAGTCTAGCATCTGCTTTTCATATTATTTGTTTCATGTGGTCAGTCTACTTCAGGTCGTACCCGATAGATACTCCTAGACATTTTACAATAGTTACCGTTTCCAGCAATTTGTCATCAACAGGGTAATTGAAAAGTGGTGGTTTACGTTCAGTATCAACTGCCAGGCCCTGCACCATTCATCAGTCCTCTGTAGGATCTTCTGCAAATCTTTACTGTCTTCAGGTGTTTTTATAGACAACTGCATCATCTGTGATCCGCTCTAAAGAGCTTCCGATGCGGTCTAGTGGGGCATTTATACAGGGTGAGCTACGTAATACGTAGTATCCATTTTATTTCTTGAACGATTCCATAAATCGAAATGAGGTTTTCGGCAAATGACATTACTCAAAGGGGCACATGCTTTGGTAAATAATAAAGAATTTTTACTTCTATATCGATCGAGATATTGAAGCAACTACCGTATCTTAAGAAATTTCTTAACGGCATCCTAAAGCACTGGAAAGACAAGTACAGTGATATAAGGCTTGTTAATTCTGAGGCTCAAACTCTTCGTAAAATAACCAATATATATTCTTAAGTTCCAAAGCAAGTCAGCTGAAACCGGCAATGGAATTATAAACACATTCACGCCGCATTACGCCGTTGTACAGGTCTTTCCACTGTTCAGTTCTCGGCATTGCAGAACTAGCAGGAACTGTGTTGCCTATCTGCAGGTCATTTCTGCTTCAGCACATCTTACATGAAAATATATACTCCACCGAGGAAAAGTTCAAAAATTGTTCAAATGGCTCTGAGCAATATGGGACTCAACTTCTGAGGTCATTAGTCCCCTAGAACTTAGAACTACTTAAACCTAACTAACCTAAGGACATCACACACATCCATGCCCGAGGCAGGATTCGAACCTGCGACCGTAGCGGTCTCGCAGTTCCAGACTGCAGCGCCTAGAAACGCACGGCCACTTCGGCCGGCTAAGGAAAAGTTAGAGATGCTACATTTATATGGCGGATATCAGACAAATGCTGTAAAAATGGTAATGTAAAACTGTCAGAGGGAATGGTAGTTGTTTCCAGAAGTTGGAAATTTAAGGACATTTGAAATAGTTTTCCTAGGCCCCATCTGATACATGATAAGCTAGCATATGTCGTAACTCATGTGCAAATATCATAGCTGACCCTATATTATGTCGTATAGGAAATAAGGTTTTATCTTAGTAGTGTAGGACGGTCTTGCTGTATATAACGACGGTGCCTGACATGAGAGCTCTACTTGGTGGTGTTTATACCGCAATAGCCGACTGTGGCCACATTGCTTTAAAGTTTTAGTGCATTCGTCGGACTCTTTCGTGAAAGGTTTTTACCCCAACACTAACAAGCGCTGGTCAATGCAGTTCCCTTTCAAAGAGCTATTGAATGCAGTTATGATAAGTATACGTGTCCATTATAATGAAACATACTTGTTTCAATATCTCAGCTGATACCACAGTTCAGAGCATTATCTGTCCAAAATACTTCAAACCACTCGTACAACCTAGTTTCAATATCGGAAACTGTGCAGGAAATAAAAGGGGTGTTAGGTCTTATGCGACTAACCCTATGTACAGTGCAAGCATAACGGTCCTATCTCACATGCTTCTATCTCACATGCTCCTATCTCACATGCTCCTATCTCACATGCTCCTATCACACACTTCTGAAATTACCTTTACAACTGTCGATTTTGTTCCTTTAAGAACGACGTTTTGAGTTCTGTCTGCAAGGAAGACGTGAATCCAATCGCAAATCTCGTCCAGTATTCTGTAAGCTCGTCTTTTTCTCTAATCGGCGATGCCGGACAATGTCAAATACCTTCCTGAAGGCGAGGAAAACGTCGTTAACTTGAGCGCCTATGTCTACAACGTTGTAGATCTCACGCAGTAACAGAACGACATGAGTTTCGCAAGATCTCTGTTTGCGAATTCCCATGTTGATTTTTATAGAGAAGAATTTCGTTCCCCAAAAACTTCTTTAACATATGAGTATAAAAATCTTTCATAATTCTATAAGAGACTGACACCCAAGGATATAGGTCTATAATTATGTCCATCTTTTCTACTACCGTTCTTGAAAACCGGAATGACATCAGGTTTTTACCAGATGCTAGTTACTCGTGCTGCGCAAGCAACCAAGAGAATATACTGCTTGGAGAGGAGCAAATTCTTTAGCCTGATATTTTTAGAATCTTAGAGGTATCTCATTTGGCCGTGATGCATTTCCACTACAAAGGGATTGTTTTTCTATTCCGCTATCAGTTATCTAAATATCTGCCATTTCGTAGCTTCTGTGATGAAAGAAAGGGCGGATAGTACTACTGTCTTCCGCGGTGAAACAATTTCGGAAGAGTGAACTCAGTATCTCGTCCTTCGGTCTGTCATTTTTCGTGTCCGTGCCATTACGGAATGACTGAATAGATGATTTCTAACCGCTTACTGATTTTACGTAAGCCCAAACCCTCATAGGGTTTTTAGAAAGAGCGGCAGACAAAATTTTACCTTCAAAGTCACTGAGCGCTTCTCTCACTAGTCTCCTTACGTTCATTTTTGCTTCGTTCACCTTCCATTTGTCACCTAGATTTTGACTTATCTGAATCTGTGATGAAGAACTCTATCTTTGTGTAGCAGTTTTCTGATATCGCTGTTAAAACACGTAGTCCTTCCAACCCCTTAAGACCTTGCTCAGATCATACTTGTCTAAGACACATTAAACGATGCTTTTGAGATTTTTCTGTTTGTGTTCAGCACCTTCGTACTCAGCACTGAACATCTGATGTTGACTACTCAGACACTGTGCAATGTGTAGCCTGTCGCTTTTGGTAGCCAATCTTTTTCCTACCTTTCTTAACATTCCTTTTAATACCCGCAGTCATAATGCTATCACGACCTTTTGATGACTGACTCCTCTTCTCCATTAACTGAGTTGAGAAGTTCAGGTCTTTGCTGCTAGGAAGTCAAGACGTCACCCTGACGAGTTAATTTTCTATCCGCTCGAAGTAATTATCGGATAGCCGGGCCGCAGTGGACGTGCGGTTCTAGGCGCTGCTGTCCGGAACCGCGTGACTGCTACGGTCGCAGGTTCGAATTCTGCCTCGGGCATGGATGTGTGTGATGTCCTTAGGTTAGTTCGGCTTAAGTAGTTCTAAGTTCAGAAGTCACAGGGAGCGAGGTCAGGTGACCGTGCAAATCATGTTTCCCACACTCTAGACATTAATGTTACCAAGTTTGCTACTCGTACGGTATTGAGTCTGGAAGTTCAGGTTCGCATTATACACAGCAGACCTAAGATGTTATGTCCCTTAGTGGTCAGAGCCAATTATCGGATAAGATATTCATAATAATGTCACACGAATCCCGGTCCCTGGCACCAATTTTGGTAGCATGTTCCTCCCGTTCTATACCTGTCAAGTCACGCCGTATTAGAACAACATGATCAGGAAACTTATTCACTGAATTTTACAAGTTCCTCTAACCCATACTTACGATAAATATTCCAATCTGAGTTCAGAATTTCGTTATTTCGTTGCTGTTGACTTTTGGTTGCAACAAATGTTATGTTCCTGGTACTATCTGGTCGTTACAACCATCAATAGGCGATATTAATTCTGGGACCCATGAATGCTCCTGCAATTTACTAATATCGTGTTAACCTTTTCTGTTTCCGATCTGCAGGGACAAGCATTCTCTGTGAATAATGTAGCAGATGAATCTTTGATTTCTTCTCTGATCTCAAGGGCAGGGGGTGGGCGGAGGATAGTGGTTAATCTAACCTAAAACCCCACGTGCAAGCCTCATGTATTCCACTACCCTAGTAGCCGCTTCTTGGATGTAGTGCGCTACTGAGATATTCAGGGAAACCTCACAACTTCCCCCCTGATAGCGGAGGTCGTGAAATTGGCAACGGATACTGTCCCTGAATCGTCTGAGCCTCTGGTGTAGACATCTCACTCTTCTTGAAACCAGAGGACAGCGATTGATCCTAGGTACAATACTACAAACACTGAGCTTCGCCAGTACGCTGTGTGCAACGATAGTTGTCTTCACCACATCAACCGTCCTCCTCTAGGGACTGAGGGTAGCCTCATAACCAAAGCAGCAGGCGTTATTCGCACCGACATGAGCCGCGATTTGCAGCCGGTCCCAACCAGTGCGCTCGATAGCAGCCCGCAGAGTCACCTCCATGTCTCGGACGAGACCCCCTAGCAAACGTACCGAGTGCACACTGGAATCCTTTCCCAACCTGTCTGCTGTTTCTCTGAGTGGTTCCATTACCAACCAAACAAAGGAGCTTCCTGTTGTTGTGGTCTTCAGTCTGAGGATTGGTTTGGTGCAGTTCTGCATGCTGCTCTATACTGTGCGAGCTTCTTCGCTCCGAATAACTACAGCAACTAATATCCTTCTGAATTTGGCTTACAGTATTCATCTGTTGGTCTCCCTCTACCATTTTTACCCCTCACGCTTCCCTCCATTTGTGAACTGGTGATACCTTGATGTCTGACAATGTGTCCTACCAACCTATCCATTCATTTTTACAAGTTGTGCCACAAATTTATTGTCCCCTCAGTTCCATTCAGCACCTCCTCATTAGTTACGTGATCTACCCATCTAACCTTCAATATTCTTCTGTATCACCACATTTCTATTCTCTTTTCATGTAAACCGTTTATGGTCCATGTATCACGTCCATTGATGGCTACACTCCAGACAAGTACCTTCAAAAAAGAGTTCCTAACGCTTAAGCCTATATTCGATGTTAACAAATCTCTCTTCTTCAGAAATGTTTTTCTTACATTGCCAGTCTACATTTTATATCCTCTCTACTTTTGCATCATCAGTTATTTTGCTGCCCAAATAGCAAAACTCATTTACTACTTTCAGTGTCTCGTTTTATAATCTGATTCCCTTAGCATCACCTGATTTAATTCGACTACATTCGATTATCCTTGTTTGACTTTTCTTGATGTTCATCTTACATTCTACTTTCAGGACACAGTCCATTCCGTTCAGCTTCTCTATCAAGTCCTTTGCAATCTCTGACAAAATTACAATGTCATCGGCAAACCTCAAAGTTTTCATGTCTTCTCCCTGAACTTTAATTACTACTCCAAAATTTTCTTTGGCTTTCTTTAATGTTTGTTCAGTGTACAGATTGAATAAACTCGGTGATAGGCTACAACCCTGTTCCACTCTCTTCTCAATCACTGCTTCGCTTTCATGCCCCTCTACTCTTGTAACTGCTATCTGTTTTCAGTACAAGTTGTAAGTAGCCCTTCGCTCCCTGTATTTTACCTCTGCTACCTACAGAATTTCAAGGAGAGTATTCCAGTCAACATTGTCAAAAGCGTTCTATAAGTCTACAAATGTTATAAAAGTAGGTCTTTCTTTCCTTGACCTAACTTCTAAGATAATTAGTCGGGTCTATAGTGCCCCGCGTGTTCCTATATTTCTCCGGAATCCAAACCGACCTTCACTGAGGCCTGATTCTACAATTTTTTCCATTCTTCTATAAACAATTCATGTTAGTATTCTGCAACCACGACTTATTAGGCCTAAACTGATAGTTCGATAATTTTCATACCTTTCTTTGGATTTGGAATTATTACATTTTTATTGAAAGCTAAGGATATTTCGCCTTTCTCATACGTCGTGCACACCACATGGAAGAGCTTTGTCATAGCTAGCTCTCCCAAGGCTATCAGTAGCTCTAACGGAATGTTGTCTACTCCCGGGGCGTTGTTTCTATTTAGATGTTTCAGAGCACTGTCAAATTCTTCTCGGAGTACGAGATCACATATCTCACCTTCATCTACGTCCACTTACCTTTCTACGATATTGCTTTCATGTTCATCTTCCTTGTATAGACCCTCTATATAACCCACCCACCTTTCAGCTTTCCCTTCTTTGCTTAGGACTGGTTTTCCATCTCAACTCTTGATAGTCATACAGCTCTCTATGAGGCGCATTTCGGAAAGTGAATGAAGTCATGAAGTGGCGCAGACCTTAACTATCGATTTCATAAGAGCGTAATTCTTAAATCCTGACAGCAATAATGTAGAAACAGCAGATTACAGTGTCCCAGCGGTATGCACAATTTGTCGCTCATAGGCATGACAGTCTTAGTGGCTGAAGATATTACTTTCTTTTTGCAATTTTATTCGGTTATCACAGTTAGATTCAGGGTGAGCAGAAACTGTAGACAGGAATGCACAGCTCTTCTCCTGAAAAGAAAAGGAACAATGGCGCTGACGAAAGATAATAGGTGAGTGCTACAAACGATAATTTGTACCCTGACCTTTGTGTTCACAACAAAGCTTAGGAAGCTCAGAGAACTGTACGGACAAGCACATATTCATTGATAAATGGCAGTATTGTGGTTCTACCGCTTACCTTTTTTGTTGTCGCTTGCACTGCAAATGATTGGTTGTTTCCGCGCCAGTCTAACCTGTGCACGTCTTTTTATTTCTGCAAAACTGCAGCGACCTAAAGCCATTTGAACTTGATTACCGTAGTCAAGCCTCTACAGATTTACACTCCAAGCTCCCTCTTTTACTAAACAGACTACTGCTTGGTGCCTCAGGACGTGTCCTGCCAACATATCCCTTTTCTTTTTTTCGTCAATTCATGTCATAAATTTCTTTTCTCTTCGATTCGACACAGTACCTTCTCATTAGTTATTCGATCTACTGATCTAACCTTCAGCAATCTACCAGAACACAACATTTAAAAAGATTCTACCCTCTTCTTGTCTGACCTGTTTACAGACCACGTTTCACTTCCGTACAATGCTACACTCCACACAAACACATTCGGAAAAGACTTCATAACACATTTATATTCGGAATTAACAAATTTCTCTTGGAGAAATGCTGTTCTTGCTATTGTTCTTCTTCATTTTTATATCCTTTCTGCTTCCATGATCCTCAGTTACTTCGCAAATAACAAAACTCATCTACTACTTTTAGTGTCTCCTTTCCCTAACTAATTTCCTCAGCACCACCTAATTTAATTCGGCTACATTCTATTACCATTTTTTTACTTTTGTTGATTCTCATCTTGTAACCTCTTTTCAAGACACTGTCCATTCCGTTCAACTGTCTTTTAAGTCTTCTGCTGTCTCTGACAGAATTAGAGAGTCATCGGTGAACCTCAAAGTTTTTATTGCTTCTCCTTGAACTTGAATTCCATCTCCAAATTTGTTCTTCATTTCTTTTGCTTCTTGCTCAATGTACGGATTGAATAATATCGGAATTGGCTACGACTCTTATTTCACTTTCTTGTCACCTGTTACTACATTTCCTTCGCCTCTTGTAATTTCATTCTATTTTTTACAAAGTATGCCAATTTTGGAGCTACTGATTGAGAGGGAGCGGCTCAAAACTCAAAACGTCGACAAGGCCGGGATTGCGGTGTAATGACCCCATGCTCCTCAATGCCGTATCCGATGATAAATGATTGAGGTTGGTTCACACGGCGGTCGGTCGACTATCATGTGGTATTCACGTCCTGATCAAGGGGTCTTCTTCTTTCCTTGCCATCAAATTTATCTTTGCGCAATGTTGCTCATGCTGAATTTTGTATTCGTCGTGCTTCGACCATCGTCAATTACTTCGTTCGGAAATAACAAAACACATACACTACTTTTAATGCCTCCTTCCAAAGAATAGTTCCTTCATCATCTCAAAATTTAATTCGGCTGCATTCTATTACTATTATCTTACTTTCGTTTATTCTCATCTTATAACCTCTTTTCATGAGACTATCCATCCCATTCATACATTATATTCGTTTAATCGCACCAAGGATGTGCTGAATTGCTACAAACGTATGGAAAAGCGAATATCAATGGCAGGAAAGTCACATAAAGCTATTGCTGCTGGGCTCTAGTATGGAGCGAGGGGGTTTCCTTGATTTAAGTGAACATGTATAATAGCTGCATCAAGTTCGTCGTCGGATTTTCAAGAGCAGACCGTATCTAATGGTACTTCCGTCGACGGCAAATGAAGCTCTAACCTTTCACCCATTTGAGAGAATAGGCTCTCCAAGACACAAGTACAGCCCCATCTGAAACTGATGACACGTGACTTACCAACATAATGTGAATGAATTAGGTACGGGTAGCTGTTTCGTGTACAGGGTGGTTATAATTTAACTTTCGCTTCTTGAGCAAGTGTAGGCGGAAAACTACTTACCGCACGCGTACCCAACTTTATGTTCCGACTGTGCGCTGCGGTATTTGCGTTGTTAGTAGTGTTAGTGTCATGACTTGCCGTTAGCCGGCGGTAGTTTTACGGCGACGTACTGTTCAGATACAAGCCTCAGTGTGGATTACAGTTGCACGGGTCTGGACAAGGTGAGCAGGGCTTTCGTCGTTAAGTTGTCTTACAAAGCAGCAGTAGTACTGCTGCTCTTTGTGACTATCGACGCATTGCAGGAATACGGAGAGGTCCTCTTTCCACACCGGAGTTCAAGAACATAATTCGGAAATTAGAATTAACTGGTGATTTGGAAATTTCTCCTGGGAGAGACCAAAGACCAACTGCGCCGTAAATTATTGACGAGATTACTGTCGGCATTGTTGAGAATCCTGGACGTAATGTGTGATCTTCAAGCATAGCACGAGTTGTGTCACAGCTGAACATTCCATGGTCCACCGTTAGAAAGTGCTGCGCGTAATTGTGATGTGGGATGTCTAGTGCTGTTCCAGGCGTCCGTGGATGCAGATGGTCGTCAGTTTGAGCAACATTTGTAACATGAAACGTAAACATGGTAAGCAATTAACAAATGTTACCCTTTCGCGTGGAAATTAATATGTTTCTTTCAATGGCTTATTCGTTATTTCTCGTCCGCATGTCTTTACAAATGTTTCCAGAAAGTTTCCTTGTCGTACGATCACTCGTGTGTCATGGGGGTCCTCTCAGCTAATGTTAGTTTAATTATAACCCATCCTGTACTCTACATGAAAACCCCTACCATTCCTGATTAGGCTTTCTAAAGAAACGCTGTAATTCGGTCTTGTGAAATCACTCTTCTTCAATGATGATACGACTTGCTTCCTTTGGAAGTTTTTTGCTGCCTACTAAATATCCATCTGCGTCCACAGGAAAACTCTCATGCGGTGGTAAAATTCTTTAAAACAAAATCCCTCTCTTTCTCCGGATTCAGATTCATTGTATCGGGATCAAGCACTGCACAGACCAAGAGAGATGACGCGTTGGTTAACACACTGAACTCACGCTCGGGAGGACGGAGGTGCAAATGCCCACCTAAATCTCGAGATCTAATTTTTCGTAGTTTCCCTATATCGCTTAGTGGAATTTTTTGGGATTATTTCTATGAAAATCACATGGCCGATTTCCTTCCCTGTCGTTTCTCATTCTGAGCTTGTGCACCGTATTTAATGACGCCGTTGTAGAGAGCATTGTAAACCGTAACCTTTCTTACCGAACATTACAGCATCACCATGATATAGCGAAGTTTTCCACCGTAGCGGTTGCAATATACTAGGAATAACATACATACATCGTGTATTTCGATGCCATACAATATAGGAGTCCCTATCACAGCTTAGGCGTACTTACAGAATACTGAAGTTTAACTGTTCAAGCCGATTTAGTCCCCTAAACCTACAGCCTATCGTTTGTAGAACCAGCGTACTGAAATCGTTCTTTAGCACAAAAGCGCAGACTGACACTGTGTCACTCAGCTTTCCAGATATCCTACTGATCGGATGTGTCGTAGGCCTGCAGCAGCTCCTGTGATGACTACATTCATTGGTGTTGCAATTCTTTCGGATCCACGCGGGAACTTCGGCGGTCTTAGCGTCAGGTACAAGAATAAACGTTGCGAGGCTGGTTCGCGGAACATGCACTTACCTTACGGCTCACTTGTCATGGAATGTATACAACACGTTGACGAAGAGCCCGCCTGGAAACTGCTGTGCATCAGCTGAACAAACGCGTCTTTTTCAGAGAAGGATGATTCCTTCGTTTCACTCACGTCTGTTTCGTCATCATTCATGTGTGCGAGACGGTCAAGTAGTAGCAACCGAAATTTTGTTTTGGAAGCAGAGTGATTTGGGTTGCGACCTAGACACAGAGGTTCAGGTTCTCCATCATCTTCTGAAATTTGGCTCCTATTTCACTATCTAAAATGATGTTAAGTGGACTTTACTTGAGCGTGGAATTGAAAGGCTAATAACTATCCCGTACACAATGATATTAATCAAAGAATGGGAAAGGAGTGTTTGATGGTTAGCAGTAACCGAAAATATCTTCATTGCTTTGCTTCAGTAGTAGAAAATATAGAAGCAGCTAGTCCATAACAAGAGCTATCTGCAGGCGATTAAATGATAAATTTCCAGCTTACTGTTTGGTCTAATATTGGAGGAATCTCCAATATCTGTACATTGTAGAACAAAACATGAATAATCTAATATGTTCGTGCACCAGGTGTAACACAAAACATAAAGTATTAGATAATACAAACATTTCCCTACAAACGTCGGTTTCTACTTTATCAGTTATTCGAAGACAACGGACTTGCGTAATCTGATTATACAGGAATCTGTCACGATGTGCTGAAGTTTAATATGATGAACTCATATTACGAGTAGCATAATAGACTATATATTAGGAACTACACAATTTGGCTGTCATTGATGAGTAGGCGTTGAGCAAATACTATAAAAAAGAAGATGCTTCAAAAAGTTATTTCAACATTCTCTGTCCACTACATTACTCCTAATAAAGATTCATAGTTGTTCAAAAGCCTTTGTCCTTTCGCCCAACGAAGCAAGGAAACACTCTTCATGAATAAAATTCTTCTGCGTTCTGAAACTCATCAGCGAGAGCGAGAGTTCTCGACAGCCTTGCAGCAAACTAAATGCAAGAAGTATGTACGTTGGCATCCTGTGATGTGAAATGTTTCTATAATACCAATATGGGGTATAATATCCAACGTGGCTAAAATGTTTCCAGCTCTCTCGGCTTGTCATAAAGAGAATTTCTCTAGTATGAATGGACAAAGAGAACAACAAATAATCATTCATCTGTATATGAATTTCCGCTGCAGCACGACGTATTTAAGGAACCAAAGCGATGCAGACAACAGAATATTTTTCTCAGAAAAGCTGCCCTCAGTTCAATCCCTGATAGGAACAGAGTTTTTTCCTCGTCATTTTTTTCAGTATGTTTCGTATTTTCTTAATCTACTGTTAGCTTTAGAAATCGCTTTTCAGTAGCGTAGCTTTACTACTACATCTTCCTTGAAGACCCAAGAAATATCTGGCTTCTGTGTACTCGTTGTCAAATATCGTAACAAGAATATTACGACATTCTTGTTTTTCAAAGAGTCACAGAGTATCCATGCATGCATTTCTTCAATAATAAATACATGAAAGTGTGCAGTTACGTTCCCTTTTTTTTTACGTATTCTATTTAAGCTAATTTTATAAGAGGTTTCCATAGGTTTCCGTGATATTCAAAGCTGTGTGAAAATAAAAGGAATTATGTTAGTGTAGGTACAGGCAATTTTTTAAACTGTATAATGTGTAATAGATATGAGTTGCTTCTTTTTAGTTTTACAGTAGGTCACAAAGTGATCGAGTAAGCTTCCCTGTGAACAGTTACAAGTTGTCCTCTGTTTTTGGACACATTACAATGCGTTATTACATCGTTAATGACGAATGGTCCCTTCTACGAATGTTTTTGCTCTTACGTTCATCACATTCATAGTAAGGTTGTGAATGCATGTCCGCCTACGCCACTTACAGCTGCTGCTGAAACGTCGGAACGGTTTCTTCCACAAAGTAGAGACTGATTTTTCTGACCTGTCTTCGTTGGCGATGGAGTCATTAAAAGAAATGAGAGTTGGCATGGCCTCTCATCGTATGAGACAGATTGCTGGTGATGATTCTTTTTATGAACGGGTTAGGAGGGTGGCTGCGAAGTGTGAAGGCTGCTTCGGGAGTAATACTTCATACTCATTACTACATAACCTAGCACCAAATGTGAGGTGAGTCGTAACAATATTTGGCATGTTGGAGCTTTGTCGGGAAAGTCTGTCTCGACAGTGTTCCCTCCAGCCACTTTGTGCCAAGAAAGGCACTCTCAACAACCAACACTGTCAAAATGCAACCACTCCTTCATTGCACCTGGGACAGTGTAGTCGTTCGGGTAATATATATCATAAAGAACACACAGTAAACAGGAGTGTATGAAGAATGAGGAAGACGTAATGAAGAACAGACGTTACATTCTCTGAAGCTGGCTTTCACGATAGATGTATCCTCATTTCTGGGATAAATGCACCGTCAGTTCAATTGACTTTTTTCCATCTCGAAAGTATGAATTTGTTAGCAATGGTGCAAGAAATACATCAAGGGCGTCTACATAAGGTCGTAAGTGAGAAAAAAGAAATTTCAGTTCAAGAGGGCAACAGAGATGTTTTGGTGCTTGATGAGGCAGAGAAACTCCGGAAAACAACTCTGTGCATTACACAGTACGTAACAATCGAAAAACATTGTGATTTTAAAAAGGTCGGCACGGACGACTATGACAAGCTGGGTTTCTTTTTCTTCTTCACTGTTAAACAGAATTTTTCTGCTAAAACTTTGTGCCAGGCCTACTTTGGATGTTACCGTGCCACGTGCTCCAATTTGTGACACAGTGACCTGAGGTTTTAGTCCCTGTCAGGTGTTCTAGGCTTATGTTTCCCGCGATCTTCCAAAACCCGTTGAAGGGAAGTCAGATGCAGATACAGCTAGTGGCTCATCTAGCTTGGAAGAGTATGCATACAGCCAAGAAAACAGGAGTGATTGACTCTGTCGGATAGGCTCAGTCGGCCAAATATCTGTGGAATGAGAGTAATGAATGTACTCATAGCTTACGTGGCAGCTTCCGTTGATATTTGTGATTTTCCCTTTTCCAAACTACTGGTAAAAAAGTTTAAAAAAATAAGTCACATATTACGTGGAATGAAATTATCGTATGGCATTTATTGGCCGGGATAACCCCTTGGGGGTTCAGCCGCCGTATTGCAATTCTTTTGAGTTGACGCCACTTCGGCGTCTTGCGTGTCAATGATGATGAAGGACACACAACACCCAGTCCCTTTCCGGGAATCGAACCCGGCCCCCCTTGGGCGGTAGACGCTAACGATACCGCTGCGCTACGGAGGCGCACACAGTTTATGTAAATATTAGTTTTTATTCCTTGAGGGTATTTTTGTTCTGTCATTGCAACTACAAAGATGCATGTCTTTTTCACCAGACGTGTTTCGCTTTATTGACGTAAAGCGTAATCACTGGTCTGTAATTAAGTTATTTACATTTTGATTTGCTTTAAGATCGAAAAACAGTTCACTAACAATATGGTAATTTGTGCTTAACGTGATTTTCGTTGATTTCTTGCTTACGTCAGTACAAACCATCATATTGTTAACGAACTGTTTTTCGGTGTTAAAGCAAATCAAAGTGTAAATAAATTACGTGAATAAAGCGAAACACGCCTAGTGAAAAAAACACACACCTTTGTAATTGTAACGACAGAACGGAAATACATTCAAATTACCTGAATATAGCGAAACACGTCTGGTGAAAAAGCACGCACCTTTGTAGTTGCAACGACAGAACGGAAGTACCTTCAAGAATTTTAAAGCAACTACGGACAACACGGCCACGCAAATGAAGAATTTAGTTTTTATAGCTCTATGATATAATGTCAGATGCAGCATAATACCCTGCTGTATACTGGTAAGGTTCTCTCTCCTTCTTGTTCACGTGAGTGAAAACGGAAACGCGCAACAGGGCTCAATGGCTGTCGAAGTAGCCATAATTAATACACCCGATATGGTGTACGATCCCGGCGAATAGCATACTTGTTGTGGGGCCAACGCTGCTTGCATTCATTTAGGTTGTTAAAAGCTTCCTGAGACACAGTTTTCAACGTCTCGGAACAATAGTCTTGAAATCTGGAAACTCGTTGGGAGGGTGACCTATCCGCCATTCCTGTTCCAAGCGAATGCCATAGATGATCAGTTGGAGTGACTTCCGGACAGTACATTGACCATGGCATTCGAGTGACAATCTTGTGACGTTCTCTGCTCCTTCCGCGAAGCCGAAAGAACATCCGCTGTTGTTTTTCACGTGGTCCGGATGATGAGAAATACTAGCGGTTTCACTACATGTCGTAATGTCTCCACGGTTAGCAAAGAAAATATCGGCTGACGATGAAACTCTTTAGACCGCTGAATTTGTTAAATTGTTTTAAAATGATCACCGGCATTGCCTTGACCCTTGAGACAAGGTTAATTAAGCACCACTATTGTGAGCAGACAATCGTGAGTTTGTTTGTAAGATAAACGTGTAACTTATGCAAGGTATTTCCTTTAACGGATGAGCTGCCTTGCATAATTTTTTTACCAAAAATATATGTGAATGGTTAACGGAAGGATCTATAACTCTTGACTACACAACCGGCTGCAGAGGTACTTACAACTGTTGCACAGACGAACATTTCTGCACGTGTCGCATTTGTCAGATCGTGCCAGGGTGTTCTTGAAAACGTGTCGTAACCGGTTAAGTATGCTGCACTGTCATAGTAATGGTGACTGACAATGAGATGAATGAGGATGTGAACACACACATAGAAAGTTTTTGCTGGACTCCTTCGGAAAGAAGTGACTCAGAATATAAGAGGACGACGCCAGATTAGAGGTCAGGCGTACGTCCAACTGTAAATCTGCAGATCTTAACGTATGGAGACCTCTACAAAAGACCGTTATGCAACAGTTGAAGCACCGTGGTTGTGTAAGAACTGCGGGGTCAAAAAGATGCACTTAGAGTAGGTGGCAGATTGATATTGTAATTTACTGTTTATAATAACAATAAATCTGTAAAACTGTCGTGCCTGTTTGAACACGCTTCTCCAAAACTATTACACGAATTTTCATGGGGCTTTCGCAGGTAACTTGAGCATAGCTGGGGGCATAATCAAAATAGGATCACCGAAAAAGATAACGTAACTGAAGTTGTATCCACACTAATACTATAAATGCGAAAGAAACTCTCTCACGTTTTGACAGCTAACTTAAAAAAACCGATATCGATTAAATTTGTATGTAGATAGCTTGATCCCTAAGGAAGAACAGACACCATAATTACTCTACCACGCTAACGCTGGGGTTACACTCGTCCGGTTTGAGACGTTTCGGGGGGGGGGGGGGGGGAGGGGGGGAGGCGGGGGGGAGAGTTCACTGGGGATCGAACCGCACAATAACCGTAGGTTCGGTGTAGGGCGGCGGTGATGTGGGTGGACTGCTGTGGCCTGTTGTGGGGTTGTGAACCACAGGGCTATTCCGGGACGAAGCCTCTCTGTCTTTTCTAGGTCACCGGTTCAATACGTACACACACACAAGATACTTATTTATTCGAAGAATATTACGTGAATTAGGGAAAAATAGCTACTGTCTGTCTTTTGATCTTTATCGTATTTGTGAACATGTTGTTTTTTGCTTGATGTGTGCTATGTGATGCTATTCTAAGTAATTAATTCAATGCTTATACAATCTAGAATTTGTTTAATCCACACTTCCGCATTATTTGTTGCATATTGTACACGTTTTATAATGTGCAACTATTTCAGTAGCGTGATGCACAAATATGTGCTCCTGGCAATAACCCTCTGCACGCGCTGCTCGGCGGTGACGCTGTGCATGCCGACGCATCGTGTGCTGGGACAGCTTGGGAGGGGGGAGACAGGAGCACACATCACGTGCCGTGCTTACCCAAACATACAGACAGGCGAGGGCAGCTGACGTTATTGCACGTACAGTCGTTTACTTACTCACCATCACTCATAACTAAACTAATGAAATGTGAGCGCAGCTCTGGGCAACAGTTAATAAATAAAATGAAAAAATGAAATAATGATGCACTGAAATCTACTCTTTGCCATGTATTTCAACGTGATTTTCGGGACATATATGTAAATGACTGAGGAGTAGTCATGAGGATTTGATTATCACCTTCATAAATAAGCTTATGTAATTCGTCTCTGTTGGCAGGTACATGGCTGCACTGAAGACCTAACACCACAGTACTCTGGTACGCCGCTACGGGAGCCAAAAGAAAACGACGCAGCTCATAGCTACGGTGCAGCAATTCGCATTCTGCATTTGAAGGGGAACAGCGCTGCAATAATCCGTACTAAGTTGGTGGAGGTGTACGTAAACAGTACACCATCGTATGATACAGGGTCTAAGTGGTGCAAACGCTTCCAGGGTGGTCAGAGAGGTCTGAATGACGGAAAACGAAATGCTGGACCATCTCTCTGAGGAGAACTGGAAATCGCATGAGAAATGGATAGTCTGGTGCTCGAATACCGGCGTATCACGACAATATTTAAAAAAGCGAAAGTCAATCATGGATCAGTCTTTAACATTTGCACGATATACAGAACCTAATAAAGATCGTCGCCTATTGGATTCCAAGATTGTTCGCAGCCATTCGAATACGCCGTTAAATGAGGCAGCAGCGAAAATATTAGAGCTGTCTAGCCGCCCGCGTTGGCCGAGCGGTTCTAGGCGCTACAGTCTGGAACCGCGCGACCACTACGATCGCAGGTTCGAATCCTGCCTCGGGCATGGATGTGTGTGATGTCCTTAGGTTAGTTAGGTTTAAGTAGTTCTAAGTTCTAGCGGACTAATGACCTCAGAAGTTAAGTCCCATAGTGCTCAGAGCCATTACAGCTGTCTCAAAAGAATCCAGATGACTTATTTAGCCACCTAGTCATATGGACGAGTCCTAGGTGTACCAAGAAGACCCCGAGGCAAATAAGGAAAGCAAGCAGCGGGAATATAAGTGTTCACCAAAGCTGTAATGGGCGAAGACGGAACTATGATCGGGCAAAGTGATTTTTTTTTTTTTTTTTTTTTTTTTTTTTTTTTTTTTTTTTTTTTTTTTTTGCGGCTAGTATGATGTGCTAACGGATTGTGGTCATAAGGGCCAAATTTTGACCGAAATGTCCTGAGGAGATTAAGGAGAGTGTCAGGATGAAGAGTCATGGGAAACTTCCCAAGGGGCATTTTCCTTCATGATAATGCCGCAACTCATTCCACACTAGACACAGTCTCACATGGTGCTGGACTATCAAATTATGCCTTTCCCCGTATTGTCATGACATGGCAACCAGCAGCCTGATCAGGAAACCACTGCGCAGAAAACATTGCCAGAGTGACGACGAGGCGATTTTGATGATGGGACGTTCCCTGATCAGAGTACGGACTTCTAGAAACAAGCACTCTGCATGTTTCCATCGATGGAAAAGAATGTGTCACGTTGAAGCATAACTACGTAGAGCAGAACTAACACCATAACAAATTAAAAAGCGTGCATCTTGATTTTTTCGTGGTGATAATTAAAACTTTCTGACTGCGCCCTGTGAATGGTGGTATATTTATCGCGAATCTCTCACATGGCGCTAAGTTCCAAGCGACTGGAGAAAAAGTTCAGATGACTCCTCTGTATACGAAGGGTAAAAGAAGACTCGCAAAATTACAGACCAATGTCCTTAAAACCGGTTTGCTGTAGGATTCTTGAACACGCTCTGCCAGTAAGTTCATGTATTAAAGTTCCTAGAGACGGAAAAAGCTTATGTCCACAAATCAGCAGGGTATCGCACGTGCGAAACTCAGCTTGCCTTTTCTCATTTGATACGTCGCAAACGAAACGATGGATAAAGGGCAACAGCTAGATTCCATATCCCTAGATTTCCGAAAATCATATGACACCTTGCCGCACTGCAGACTCTTAACAAAGATACAGGCATATTGGACAGTTCCAAGATATGTGAGCGGCTCGAGCACTTCTGAAGTAATGACATCAAATACGTTGTCATCGGTGGCGAGCGTACAACAGAGATGAGAGGCAAGGACATCATCAGGAGCGACCCAGAGAAGGGCGACGAGGCCACTGTTGTTCACTATGTACGTAAATCATATGACAGGCAAGCAGCAATCTGCGGTTGTTTCTTGATGAAGCTCTGATGTACGGCAACGTGCTGAAATTGAGTGACTGTAGCTGGATATAGCGTGACAGACACAATTTCTAGTTGGTTTGATCAATGGCAGCTGGTTAAATAAGAAAGTTAGTTAATGAGACAGCAACGGACTTGGAAGAGCAGTTGAACGGAATGGACAGTGTCTTGAAAGGAGGATATAAGATGAAGATCAATAAAAGCAAAACGAGGATAACGGAATGTTGTCTAATTAAGTCGGGTGATGCTGAGGGAATTAGATTAAGAAATGAGACACTTAAAGTAGTAAAGGAGTTTTGCTATTTGGGGAGCAAAATAACTGATGTTGGTCGAAGTAGAGAGGATATAAAATGTAGACTGGCAATGGCAAGGAAAGCGTTTCTGAAGAAGAGAAATTAGTTAACATCGAGTATAGAGTTAAATGTCAGGAAGACGTTTCTGAAAATATTTGTATGGAGTGTAGCCATGTATAGAAGTGAAACGTGGACGATGAATAGTTTAGACAAGAAGAGAATAGAGGCTTTCGAAATGTGGTGCTACAGAAGAATGCTGAAGATTAGATGGGTAGATCACATAACTAATGAGGAGGTATTGAATAGAATTGGGGAGAAGAGGAGTTTGTGGCACAACTTGACTAGAAGAAGGGATCGGTTGGTAGGACATGTTCTGAGGCATCAAGGGATCACCAATTTAGTATTGGAGGGCAGCGCGGAGGGTAAAAATCGTAGAGGGAGACCAAGAGATGAATACGCTAAGCAGATTCAGAAGGATGTAGGTTGTAGTAGCTACTGGGAGATGAAGAAGCTTGCGTAGCATAGAGTAGCATGGAGAGCACCATCAAACCAGTCTCAAGAATGAAGACCACAAAAACAACAGTTAATGAAAATGTGTAGGAAAAACAATCCCATAATGTTCGAATACAGCGTCGGTAGTGTACTACTTGACACAGTCAGTTCGATTAAATATCTAGGCGTAACGTTACAAAGCGGTATGAAGTGGAACGAGTAAGTAAGTATTATGGTAGGGAAGGCGGGAAGGCGAGTGGTTGACGTAGGTTTATTGGGAGAGTTTTGGTGAAGTGTTGTTCATGTGTGAAGGAAACCACCTATAGAACACAACTGTGACCACATCTTGAATGCTGCTAGAGTACATGGGAGACGCACTAGGTCGGATATCGAAGCAATTTCGAAGCGGGTTGCTGTATTTATTACCGGTAGGTTCGATCAGCATCCAAGAATTACAGAGATACTTCGGGGACTCAAATAGGAATCCCTGGAAGGAAGATGTTCTTTTTGAGGAACGCTTATGAGAAAATTTAGAGAACCAGCATTTCTACATCTACATCTACATCTATACTCCGCAATCCACCTCACGGTGTGTGGCGGAGGGTACCTTGAGTACATCTATCGGTTCTCCCTTCTATTCCAGTTTCGTATTGTTCGGGGAAAGAAGCATTGTTGGTATGCATCTGTGTGGGCTATAATCTCTCTGATTTTACCCTCATGGTCTCTTCACGAGGGAGTAATATACTGCTTGACTCCTCGGTGAACGTATGTTCTCGAAACTTCAAGAAAAGCCCGTACCGAGCTACTGAGCGTCTCTCCTGCAGAGTCTTCCAATGGAGTTTATCTATCATAACGCTTTTGCGATTACGAAAAAGGCCTGTAACGTTGCGCGCTGCTCTCCATTGGATCTTCTCTATCTCTTCTACCAAACCTATCTGGTACGGATCCCACACTGCTGAGCAGTATTCAAGCAATGGGTGAACAAGCGTATTTAACCTACTTCCTTTGTTTTCGGATTGCATTTCTTTAGGATTCTTCCAATGAATCTCAGTCTGGCATCTGCTTTACTGACAATCAACTTTATAGGATCATTCCATTTTAAATCACGACTAATGCGTACTCCCAGATAATTTATTTAATTAACTGCTTCCAGTTGCTGACCTGCTATATTGTAGCTAAATGATAAGGGATCTTTCTTTCTATGTATTCGCATCACATTACACTTGTCTACGTTGAGATTCAATTGCCATTCCCTGCACCATGCGTCAATTCGCTGCAGATCCTCCTGCATTTCGGTACAATTTTCCATTGTTACAACCTCTCGATATATCACAGCATCATCCGCAAAAAGCCTCAGTGAACTTGCGATGTCATCAACAAGGTCACTTATGTATATTGTGAATAGCAACGGACCTACGACACTCCCCTGCGCCACATCTGAAATCACTGTTGCTTCGGAAGACTTCTCTCCATTGAGAATGACATGCTACGTTCTGTTATCTAGGAACTCCTCAATCCAATCACTCAATTGGTCTGATATTCCATATGCTCTTACTTTGTTGATTAAACGACCGTGGGGAACTGTACCGAACACCTTGCGGAAGTCAAGAAACGCGGCATCTACCTGGGAACCCGTGTCTATGGCCCTATGAGTCTCGTGGACGATTAGCGCTAGCCGGGTTTCACACGATCGTCTTTTTCGAAACCCATGCTGATTCCTACAGAGTAGATTTCTAGTCTCCAGAAAAGTCATTATACTCAAACATAATACGTGTTCCAAAATTCTACAACTAATCGAAGTTAGAGATATAGGTGTATAGGTCTGCATATCTGTTCGACGCCCCTTCTTGAAAACGGGGATGACCTGTGCTGTTTTCCAATCCTTTGGAACGCTACGCTCTTCTAGAGACCTACGGTACACCGCTGCAAGAAGGGGGGCAAGTTCCTTCACGTACTCTGTATAAAATCGAACTGGTATCCCATCAGGTCCAGCGGCGTTTCCTGTTTTGAGCGATTTTAATGGTTTCTCTATCCCTCTGTCGTCTATTTCGATATCTACCATTTTGTCGTCTGTGCGACAATCTAGAGAAGGAACTACAGTGCAGTCTTCCTCTGTGAAACAGCTTTCAAGCTGACTGCAGAACATTCGTACTGCCACCAACGTACATTTCATGTAAGGATCACGAACGTAAGGTAAGGAAAACTACGGCCGTGCGGTTCTAGGCGCTTCAGTCTGGAACCGCGTGACCGCTACGTTCGCAGGTTCGAATCCTGCCTCGGGCATGGATGTGTGTGATGTCCTTAGGTTAGTTAGGTTTAATTAGTTCTAAGTTCTAGGCGACTGATGACCTCAGAAGTTAAGTCGCATAGTACTCAGAGCCATTTGAACCATTAAGGAAAACTAGGGTTCGTTCGAAAGCATAGAGGGAGTCATTTTTCCTTCGCTTCGTTTGGGTGCTGAACAGGAAGGCAAATGACTAGTAATGGTAAAACGCACCTTACGATAGCTTGCGGGATATTGATGTAGATGCGGAAAAGCTCCCAGAAATGAAAGTTGAGAGAGAAATTGTTTCCCGTGTCTCTGCAACACGAGTAGCTGCAGTGCTATTTTACGCCTGTGCTGCCGTTGCAGGAGTACCGTGGGCGGACGCATACGTGTTGCGCTAACAGCCGTGACGCCTGCTGTCTCGAGTACGGCGCTGCTCGCAGCTGCGGCGACGCGAGACTTCCGGGAAGCGAGGCGTAACGGCGGGGGACCGCTGGCCTCGCTCAGCTGGCTAGAGTGCTCTTATCAGCTGACGTATGGGCGCTCCGGTCGGGATGTCATCTGAACTGGTCCGCTTTGTCACCAGTTGAGAAACACTCTGCCGGGGAACTAGTCGTCATCTTCCTGTGTTGCAGGTACACCTTTAAGAGCTGATTTACGCACTAGCGCAATATCAAAACTGCACATCGTATAGTGAGGTGCTGAAAAGATTCTGCCTATCCGATTTTGAAGTTAGTCCTTAAAGTAGAGCGTTGGTCGCTTTAGCGCACTGTGCATCCTGCAGAAGAAGAACCACGCCGACCACTGACTTAAATTGTGGCAGTGAAATAGTGTGTGTGCACCAGTGAGTTGCATGTGGTCACTGCAGTGGCATACAGGGGATAGAAAAAAATAATGTGACCACCTGTACTTACTTGGGAATCGTTTATTAATAAGGGGTTGGACCCCTATTTTCCCGTGATACAGCTGGAATACTGGTATGTAATGATTGTATTGTCTCCAGTGGAATGTTATGCCACTCTCCGATCAGAATCTCTTCTACTCCTGCAGTGACGAGGAAGGTGAAAATCTGCTCCGGAGAGTTCGCTCCAATACTGTCTGGTCCGGAGACTGTGCTGGACAGGGAAGACGCTGCAGTTCCTTTGCATGCTTCTCATACCACGATTTCAATATCCTGACTGTGTGAATGCGCGCATTACCATCCTAAAATATGGCATCATTTTTGGGGAACAACATTTGAATCACGAAGTGCACCTGATCACCTAAAATGTTGGCTGTAAAACGGTCTCTGAGAGTAATGATGGGACCAGCAGAATGTGGCCGCCCACACCATCATACTTCCACCTCTACGCCTAACCGTTGGAATGAAGTAATGAGGACTGTGGGCTTCTTCTGGCGTTCTCGAGACGTAAACCAGACCCGATGTTGGGAATTACCGAAAATGTTGACTGGTCGTGCCATATGACGTGTTCCCACTGATCAGCCATCCAGGATTTATGCTCCTGACACCATGTTTTACGCTTTTTTGCACTGGTTGTCGTCACTAAAGTTTTCGGTATAGCCGCTCGTCCATTAATATTCGGCGGACAGCGTGGTTAGATACGGGGTGTAGACCGCGCGGAGTATCCGTGAGGTCTAGGGCACCTTGCCACGGCTGGCGGGGCTCCCCCCGCCGGTGGTTCGAGTCCTCCCTCGGGTATGGGTGTGTGTGTTGTCCTTAGCACAAGTTAGTGTAAGTATTGTGTAAGTCTACGGACGCATGCCCTCAGCAGTTTGGTCCCTTAGGAATTCACACACATTTTTTCGTTCGGATTGTCCAGTGTTTCTGTAAGGAGGAGTGTACCGCTCACAACCACGTACCACGGCTTTAGAACGGCTATCATAGCAGGATCCTGAGGGACAAAACAGGAGGGGAGTATCGTGCCATGTCAGTGATAATCGGTTTCAACCTCAGCAAGAGTTGCTGCTATCAGTGAATGCAGGCCCATCTCAGTTTCCGAACATTGCAAAGGCAATTGCATGCAATGGGGAGTTCGAGTCGGGTACCTCGCAAAAGGCCATTCTTCGCAGTCGTACATGAAACTGTAGGTTGCAATGTGCCAAACAACACAGAAACTGGACAGACACGTACTGGACGTATGTGGTACGATACGAAGAATCTCAGTTTTACCTGTTTTCAACTGACGCAAGGCACTGAGGGCGCCGACAGCCCAACGAGATTTACTTCAGGGTGGAGGAGGTTTTATGATGTGTTGGGGCTGTTTTTGGCACCATGACGTAGGGCCCACTCATTCAGATTATCATCATCCTGAACTAAGATTTATTTTCGACATTCTCGGTGAGAAAGTGTTGCCCATCTTTCTACGCGGTCCAGTCACATTAATGTGACCACAACCTACGCTCGACGTCAATGTGCAGTAACCAGTCACAGACGGCAACTGACAGCACTAACAGTAGGGAAATACGGAAGCGTCCGATCCCGCCCGTCTGCTTTGACCCATGACGTCACAAATATGGCGGAAACGACCATAAACCACGATTCCAATATAGCGCATATAAAGTCGCTAGGTACACATTATGAGGACGAAAATACATCTAAAAAGAAACACACACACTTTCCACACAAAGCCTAATGACACTAACGGGACAAGCGGGGGAAATGAGGTGTTTTTGGGAGGAGACAAACTAAATATAATCAAATTTAGACACCCACCCCCATACAAAACCACACAAAACAACGAAAAAACCGACATCACAAAACTCCCCAAATACCACTAAACACAATATCATCTGGACTCGGACACTTCCCTTGACCTATATAGCTCAACAGCAGTTCGCGATCCCATAAATTAGGATCAAACACTTCCGTTGGCCTGTATAGCTCAAAAACATCTCCCGATACCAATATCAATATACACAGCCACACATTGGGATCGAACACTTCCCTTGACCTGCGCACTGTCAATTTTATCCGTCATATCCATTCCTGAACAAAAACAACAACGGATTAATTTTACTAAAATTACCACACGATGTACAGCGAACAACACTAAATTAACCTTCACACAAAATCGTGAACTCACTGAAACGAATTCCACTACAAACACAGCCGACACTCGAACAGTTCTGGATAATGAGCAAAAGCAAACTGAGCCCATTACACCACACAAACGAAAACACTAAACATACCACCAGAGAGCACAACAAACTACAACACGACGACATCTACAAACACGCCACACTCACAAACCAAACTCCGCGCCGTCCTGACGTCACACACGACAACACCCTTACGTCACGGGTCAAAGCCGACGCGTGGGGTCGGACGCTTCTGGCGACCCAACAGGTGGGGGTATATGAAGTGCGTCCGAAGCACGCGGAAAACAGTGCAGTCGTTATCGTAGTACGGAAACAGGGCGATTTATCTGACGTCCAGAAGGGCATGATCATTGACTTTCGGACCTAGGGTGGTAGCATTCCCGAAACTGTTCGTGTGGCGCCGTGGTTGAAGTATACCGTACATGGGAAAATGGCACTATCCAGAACAGACGCTGACGCAACTGTGGAACACCATGGGCCATAAAGTACATGGGTGCAAGGCGGTTGCAAAGACGTGTGGGGGAAATAGAGCAACTGACCGCCTAGATGAATCGAGGGCTACCAGCAGTGTCTCCTCAGCGACCGTTGCTACGTATGGGCCTCCGCAGCAGGCGCGTTGTTCATGCACCCAAGCTGACTGCTGTTCACCTGCATTCCAATAACCCAACTGGACATCCACTGAGCGGTGACAGGTGACCTTTGAAGATAAATCACGCTTTATGCTCCATCGGACAGATAGGCGATGGCGTGTACGGCATGAAACGTCTGAAAGCAAACATCCTGCAAATATCGAGGACGGGTCCAGGTCTAAGTTGGGAGCGTTATTGTAGGCTAATATCTTAGTGACATTCCCTGGGTGATATCGTCATTCTGGAAAGCACAACAGATCAACACGAATATGCATATATCCCTGGGGACCACGTCAACTTATCTGGCATCTACCAACAGGACAATGCAACGTGACACACATCTCGCAGTGTACGTACATGCAGAATGAGTTTACTGTAGTCCAGTGACCATGCAACTCCCCGGATATAGACCCAGTCGGTTATTTATGGAAGTGCAGTTGGCCACGGCTCTGCAGTCAGCATGGCTACACATACCTGTCGGTACCTTCCAGATCTTCATTGACTGTCTTCCTGCACTGCAAATAGTTGTTATTCAAGCATGTGGCATGTGTTCGTCCTAATGTGACTGAACAGTGTATAGCTTTGTGATGAGAAAGCTGCGGTCATTCCGATCTTCCAAGACCACAGCAGCCGTGGTCACATTCCTGGTTTGACAAACAATCAAGGACCCTATCCACTTCGACTGTCTTCGTGAAACACCAAATATAAATCCCGCAAAAAATGTCTAGGAACATTTGGAACTGTGGATGAAACTTAAAAACAATTAACATCCCCACAGAATGATAGTTGTACGTAATCTAATCGTCAATAAGTGGCTTCAGTTGTATATGACACTTCTGTCCAGTATAGAGACAAACTTCATTTAGCGGTCTCTTCGTTTAAGTACCTGGGGATCTGCGCATTCCAAGCACAGGACATTACTTACGGTTCTAGGCGCTACAGTCTGGGACCGCGCGACCGCTACGGTCGCAGCAGGTTCGAATCCTGCCTCGGGCATGGGTGTGTGTGTGAAGTCCTAAGGTTAGTTGGGTTTAAGTAGTTCTAAGTTCTAGGGGACAGATGACCTCAGAAGTTAAGCCCCATAGTGCTCAGAGCCATTTTTTGGACATTACTTACGAGGTTTGTTGTTCTTAACATGAATTTGTTTAGAAGGAACAACAGATTAGGTCAATGAACACAAGTTAGACGAACTACGATGCGAGGATAAACTACTAAAAAGGCTTCTCGAGTATACCTACTTCTTCTAAAGCCAAACTGGTTCTGAGTTAATATACTTTGGTGATTTTCTTCCATTCTTCGATAAAGTTGTGGCGTCACTCTAAAGTCGACAACGTAAATCGATACAACAATAAAGCCTCGGAGTGAGGTCAATATACACTGTCTCATCAAAAGTATCCGGACACCTGGATGAAAATGACTTAAAAGTTCCTGCCGCCCTCCATCGCTAATGCTGGAATTCAATATGTTGTTAGCCCACCTTTAGCCTTGATGACAGCTTCCACTATCGGAGGCATACGGTCAATCAGGTGCTGGAATGGTTCTAGTGGAATGGCAGCCCGTTCTTCACGAAGTGCTGAACTGAGGAGAAGTATCGACGTCTTTAGGTGAAACGTGGTATAAAGTCGGCGTTTCAAACCATCCGAGAGGTGTTCTGTAGGATTCAGGTCAGGACTCTGTACAGGCTAGTCCATTACAGGGATGTTATTGTCGTGTAACAAATAAAATTGTTCAAATGGCTCTGAGCACTATGGAACTTACGTTTTGAGGTCATCAGTCCGCTATAACTTAGAACTACTTAAACCTAACTAACCTAAGGACATCATACATATCCATGCCCGAGCAGGATTCGAACCTGCGACAGTAGCGGTCGCGAGTTTCCAGACTGTAGCGCCTAGAACCGCTCGGCCAACCCCGGCCGGCTGTCGTGTAACCACTCGGCCATAGGCCGTGCGTTATGTACAGATGCTCGATAGTGTTGAAAGATGAAATCGCCGTCCCTGAATTGCTCTTCAACAATGGGAAGCAAGAAGGTGCTTACAACGTCATTGTAGGCCTGCGCTGTGTTAGTGTCACGCAAAACAACAAGGGGTGCAAGCCCCCTCCATGAAAAACACGACCACACCATAAGACCACCGCCTCCGAATTTTACTGTACGCACGCTGGCAGATGACGTTCACTGGGCATTCACGATACCCACACCCTGCCATCGGATCACCACATTGTGACCGTGATTCGTCACTCCACACAACATTTTCCACTGTGTCAGTCATCCAATGTTTATGCTCCTTACACCAAGCGAGGCGTCCTTTGGAATTTACTGGCGTCATGTGTGGCTTATGAGCAGCCTCTCGACCGTGAAATCCAAGTTTTCTCATCTCCCACCTAACTGTCACAGTACTTGCAGTGGATTCTGATGCAGTTTGGAATTCCTGTGTGATGGCGTTGATAGATGCCTGCCTGTTACACGTTACGACCCTCATCAACTGTCGGCGGTCTCTGTCATTCAATAGACGAGGTCGGCCTGTACGCATTTGTGATCTGCGTGTCCCTTCGCGTTTCCAGTTCACCATAACATAGGAAACAGTTTACCTAATGATGTTTAGGAGTGTGGAAATCGCGCATACAGACGTATGACACAAGTGACACCCAAACAGCTCACCACGACCGTAGTCCGTGAGTTCCATGGAGCGCCCCATTCTGCTCTCTCACGATGTGTAATGACTACTGAGGTCGTTGTATCTGCAGTAGGTGGCAGCACAATGGACCTAATAAGAAAAACTTTAGTTGTTGAGGGTGTCGGGTTACTTTTAATCACATACTGTAGAGCTGAGTATGGTAGCTCTGTGTTCCAGTTTATGACCTCAGCTGAAGCAGTCAGCATTGAGTACGACCAATGACAGTCAAGTTTCAGAGAGACATGCACTTTTGTAAATGTTGAATATCGTAATTCAAGAGAACAGTTTGTTAATTAGTGCATCAAATAATGCTTTAATAATCAGTGACAGTTGTAAATATTTTACGCACTCCTTTGGCATAGGATTGTATCGAGTTAAGTAAATCTTTTTACTTATTATATTCGACACTGGATACTTTGCGGCATTTCTCACCCCACTCCACTCTTGATTCCTTCGTAAGCGTAATAAAGGCATTGTTTTCAAATCTGATGAAACTCTTGCTGTTTTTTAAAGCTTGCTCTTTACATCATTAAGTTGGCATGTGCGGGTCTGTTCGAATATCTTCTCGAAAAAATGGGAAAAAAAGTTATTTAAGCAAATGTTCATCGGGGATTTACATAAATGTACTGTGAGATAACTATTACTTCGATAATATTAACGTCAGAAAGAAACACAAACTTTCATTGAATTTTGTCAAATACAGCTGGACTTTAAAGATAGCAAATAAACGAACGGAATAATAAGTTCCTCAGTAGTCTCGGAGCAGACGAACTGCAGTCCAGTTAAAGCACTAACTGGACTGCTGCGATGAAATGCATATTCACACAACACACTGAGAATCATTTCCACTGAATTAACGTCATTTTAGTCAAACAACAGTGAAAGTCATGTTTAATCGTTGTACGTTCTCCATTTCGCTAGAAAATATTTACTCAAGATATACTTCCGCTGTTTTTATTTCAGTGCATTCTCGAAATGGCTTAACACAGATGTCGGAGTCGTCACTTTGAAGAGAACTCGACCGATTTCTTTCCCCACCTTTGTCTATTCCAAGCTTGTGCTCGCTCTCGATGTCGACTGTACCTTGAACCCTATTCTTTCTCCCTTAACGTCAGACAGACAGATAGAGCCGTGCTATATCCGTAAATCCAATCAAGGTCATGGTAAAATACTGCTCATTTAGTGACGGTTACGCCGTAATGTGTATTTCATCTTGTGCTGCCGCAATACTCAGTGATATATAGCGATATTGTTGATTTTTCCAGTATCTTCAGTCCACTGTTCACACACGTGCCTTAAACCCCCTTCCTTACGAGGTCCTCTTGCAGTGAGAAAACGGTTTCCAGCACAGTGTCACAGATACACCAATGAACCAAAACACTGATCTCTGTTATACTTATTGCCCCTGGTAGCGTTGTGTGCAAGTGACGACTTAAGGGATGTATATAAGCGGGGAGTCATTTCAGCCACGATAATACCTTCAACTGGGGAAATATACTGCAGTAAGTGACATTGACGAACGGCAGATTGTTAGGGCCTGGCACTTAGGAATCTCGTCAGTTGTTCGAGTGCTAATGTGGTGACAGTCTATGAAATGTATTTGAAGGGCTGGGAGAGTGTTAGACGTTTATCATAGAACGTGGCGATCGTAGGCTTGTTCACTCAATAAAGTAGCAAAGGCAGCAACTTGTGGCAGATTCCACGGCACAGTACAGTTCTGGTGCAGGTATATGTGTTTCGGAGCACACCGTACGGCGGACATCGATCAACAGGAGGCCCTGCAGCAGAGGATCCTTTAAGTGTTACCACGCTGAGCAACATCGACAGCTGTTTTTGGAGTGGTCACGGTGGGATCATTGAGACTGGACCGTGCGTCAATGGAAACGCTTCTGCTGGTCGGCTGAATCATATATCTTGTTACACCAGATAGGTGGTGCTCAAAACATTCGCTCACCGCGGACGTAATCTGGTGGAAGTAATATTATGCTAAGACGGCGTGGACATCACCCAGCACGCTAACAGTCCGACTGAAATGGCCAGAATCGTTCTATAGTTGTTTTAGGAGCACGATAGTGAACTATCGTTGGATATCTTGATCACTAGATTCACCTGATCTGAACGCGATGGAACACATTTGGGATGCTATCGGGCGCCAGCCGCGCGCTCACAGACCGTTGGCTTCTAATTGAAGGAAACTGCGGGACGTCCACGTAGATATCTGGCGTTCCGAAAACCTACCAAGGATTTGTAGAATCCATGCCGTGCAGAATCGCTATGTGGCGTTTCAAAGATGGACCAATAAGTTAGAACCCCAGTGGTACACTTGTCCAGTGCAGTGCTTCTTTGGCACCATCAGTCAGTCCTGAGGATGCCAATGCACGCAGCCCACTACAGTGGACACTCCGTACTGGTGCTGTGTCCTGAATGCATTCGCAGTCTGCACTGCACTGGACAAATGGACCCCAGAGGTAAAGTGTCATAATATTTTGGCTCAAGAGTGTAGTATTCTGTAATTTTTTTGTATGAAGTCTATCGCCACGTTCTCCTTGTAGCACCTCGACTTTTTCTCTCTTACACGAAGCTATTAACGTCGCAACTAGTTGCCTGATCAAAACTTTTCGTGGCCATTTGTTGACAAATTTCCCGTTGGGTTCTGTCTCTCGAGATTTTGTTACAAGATAATACTACTAGAAATAACAGTGTTGAAATATCGATGGGTGTCTTAGGAAAACTCCAGATAGTGGTAAGAATGGACCATATCATTTGGTCGTGTGGACGTAAAATCTGTTTGTCACACCTTTCCAAGTCAGTGTGTTTCACGCCCAGCGCTTTAACATATAGCGCGCTTTCCTAGACGAGCGTCACCCACAGTGCGACGAGTAACACAGCATCGGTATCTATAAAGTCGCAGGTGGCTGACTACACGACTATCGAAAAGAAAAAGCTTCCGAACGATACAGGCAAATGGTACCATTTCTGTTACTATACTATCTTGCCCTTACGCATCAGGAATCCTTAATCTTCTATTTGTGACCTTTCTCTGTGTTTCAAGTAGCATTAGACGGAAAAATTAAATTTGTAGCCCGAAGTCTGTGACTTTTTCAGTACTTTATATAGGATGTTAGGGGCATAAGTGCAGATATTTTTGTGTGGTACCTTGTATGTGCCCTCTTCAGTGTGTTAGTTGTTTTTCCCTTCGTCAGTCTTCTTACAAAAACGTCAACAATTTACTACCAGCTATTTCCTCCGTGGTCGTAACTTTACCACAAAGTGGACTACGCCTGTTAGTATAGAGCAACAGTTTTGCGTTCACACATCCACAGTTCAACACCTGAACTGCTGCCCATGGCAAAATTAGCCTTAATGGTTTGCTCTTGCCACATGTACTTGGAGGGACTAACTAACCTAAAAACAAACAACGCCTAACAGTCTTCAGATGAAGTAAATACTGCTGTAATGTTGCTCAGTACACTGTCGTCAATCACCAGTAAATGTTTCTGCATTTATACCCCTATCACTCTGTATGTTAAAGGCTTCCTTGAGAAAGCAGATATGTAATATTAATTTTCTTTTCACTTGCATCCACAGTCTTGTAGTATTTTAGAAAAGACAAAATATCTGCCTGAACTTTTATTAAATGTGTTTATTCAAGACAGCAATTTCGCTCGTTGTGCCAATATCAAGTGACATCTCACTACAAAGTGCTTCAGCGCATGTCGTTCCTTTTAAGGGACACTGTCCACGTGTTAAGCATGATTACGAATTACTTTGTTTCACGCTGTTCGCTTTTCGTTTACCGCTGCTGGAGAAAAAAATTAAGCTGTCCAAGTCGTAAAGAACTGAGTTGAAATCTGATTTACGACCACTCCCTAGGCGATGTACTTCGCAGATATGGTGCGGCCCACTCTACCGGTTGGTTTGACCGGTTCTTCTTTCCTTCAATCTTCTCAGATGTGTTGTCCGAGAATTAGAGAAGTTCTTAGAGAAATTCCCTCGAAAACCAAATAAGCTGATTCGCTTTCCTATGCAGCACATATTTTCCATACACAATGAAGACGAATATCAACGAATAGAATGTTGATGTAGCTGTGCGTAGTGTACGAACCAGCTTGACTGGACGAGGGGGCTGTCCTATTTTAGTGAAGAGGACAGCGATGAAAGAGACCACCCAGGGATGGAAGGCCAACGACCTCTGCGGCGTGTTAAACCTCTGCGGCGAGACGCCAGCCACGCCTCCTTAGAAGGAGGAGGAGGAAGGAGAGATGTTTATGTGAAGAGGCGTGGGCGGGGGAAGGAGGGACGCAGCTCGGTGACGTCCCGCTCCACACCACAGCACACGCCGCTAATGCTCTCTGTTCCCCCATGACATCATAGCAGCCTGCCTTTACTTAGCCGTTAATCTGTTCGCCGCCGCGCCGTGGGCGTTTGTGTACACGACGAAACGAGCCACTTCCCAGTTTCTGGGGAGCAGTGGAACAACGCAGAACTCCGACATACAATTCGCTCTCTGCGAAACGGCGTGTCACAATAGTCACCATCTACGTCTTCCCAAACCACAGGGAAGTGCATGGAATGCGCGTGCCGTAATACATTTAATCTTGTTCTCACTATCCCTAAGGGAACGATACGTTGAAGGTTGCAGTATACTCCTAGATTCACTTCCCGCTGGTTCTTGAAACTTTATAAGCTTTCTCTGCCATTACAATATTTGTAGCACCTCTTTGACACTCTCTCGTACGTCAGACAAACCTGTGACCATTTGTGCTGTCATCCTCCGTGTACGTTCAATGTACCCTGATTGTTTTGTTTGGTACGGGTCCCCCGCACCTGAGCAGCAATTTAGGACGGGTCACATGAATGATTTATAAGCAGTTTCCTTTGTAGACTGAATTTCTATAGTCTACCAACTGCTTTAATCACAACTGAGCCTATGTGATCATTCCATTTCATATCCATGCAAAATATTACAACCAGATATTGGCACGAGTTGACAGACTCCTACTGCGACTCATTGTTATTGTAGCCATAGCGTATTATGTTTTCTAGTTTTGTGAAGTGCACAGTTTTACATTTCCGAACATCTAATGCAATTTGCTAATCTTTGCACCACTCTGAAATCTTATCAAGATCAAACTGAGCATTTGTGTAGCTTTTTTCAGACAGTACTTCATTATAGGCCTACCCCCATGAACCATGGACCTTGCAGTTGGTGGGGAGGCTTGCGTGCCTCAACGACACAGATGGCCGTACCGTAGGTACAACCACAACGGAAGGGTATCTGTTGAGAGGCCAGTCAAACGTGTGGTTCCTGAAGAGAGGCAGCAGCCTTTTCAGTAGTTGCAAGGGCGACAGTCTGGATGATTGACTGATCTGGCCTTGTAACACTAACCAAAACGGCCTTGCTGTACTGGTACTGCGAGCGGCTGAAAGCAAGGGGAAACTACAGCCGTAATTTTTCTCGAGGGCATGCAGCTTTACTGTATGGTTAAATGATGATGGCGTCTTCTTGGGTAAAATATTCAGGAGGTAAAATTGTCCCCCATTCGGATCGCCGGGCGGGGACTACTCAAGACGACGTCATTATCAGGAGAAAGAAAACTGGCGTTCTACGGATCGGAGCGTGGAATGTCAGATACCTTAATCCTTGGGAAACAGAAGAAATATTGAATTTAATTGATGAAAGGAGAAAATACAAAAATGCAGTAAATGAAACAGGCAAAAAGGAATGCAAACGTCTCAAAAATGAGATTGACAGGAAGTGCAAAATGGCTAAGCAGGGATGGCTAGAGGACAAATGTAAAGATGTAGAGACTTATCTCACAAGGGGTAAGATAGATACTGCCTACAGGAATATTAAAGAGACCTTTGGAGAAAAGTGAACCACTTGTATGAATATCAAGAGCTCAGATGGACACCCAGTTCTGTCTAAGCAAAGAAGGGAAAGCAGAAAGGTGGAAGGAGTATATAGAGGGTCTATACAAGGGCGATGTACTTGAGGGCAATATTATGGAAATGGAAGAGCATGTAAATGAAGATGAAAAGGGGGAGATATGATACTGCGTGAAGAGGTTGACAGAGCACTGAAAGACCTACGTCGAAACAAGGCCCCGGGAGTAGACAACATTCCATTAGAACTACTGACAGCCTTGGGAGAGCCAGTCCAGACAAAACTCTACCATCTGGTGAGCAAGATGTATGAGACAGGTGAAATATCCTCAGACTCCAAGAAGAATATAATTCCAATCCCAAAGAAAGCAGGTGTTGACAGATGTGAAAATTACCGAAATATCAGTTTAATAAGTCACAGCTGGAAAAACTGGTAGAAGCTGACCTCGGGGAAGATCAGTTTGCATTCCGCAGAAATGCTGGAACGTGTAAGGCAATACTGACCCTACGACTTATCGTAGAAAATAGATTAAGGAAAGGCATACCTACGTTTCTAGCATTTGTAGACTTAGAGAAAGCTTTTGGCAATGTTAACGGGAATACTCTCTTTCAAATTCTAAAGATGGCAGGGGTAAAATACAGGGAGCGAAAGGCTATTTACAATTTGTACAGAAACCAGATGGCAGTTATAAGAGTCGAGGGGCATGAAAGGGAAGCAGCGGCTGGGAAGGGAGTGAGAAAGGGCTGTAGCCTATCCCAGATGTGATTCAATCTGTATTTTGAGCATGCAGTAAAGGAAACAATAGAAAAATTCGGAGTAGGTATTAAAATTCATGGAGAAGAAATAAAAACGTTGAGGTTCGCCGATGGCATTGTAATTCTGTCAGAGACAGCAAAAGGACTTTGAAGAGCAGTTGAACGGAATGGACAGTGTCTTGAAAGGAGGGTATAAGATGAACATCAACAAAAGCAAAACAAGGATAATGGAATGTAGTTGAATTAAGTCGGGCGATGCTGAGGAAATTAGATTAGGAAATGAGACACTTAAAGTAGTAAAGGAGTTTTGCTATTTGGGGAGCAAAATACACTCCTGGAAATGGAAAAAAGAACACATTGACACCGGTGTGTCAGACCCACCATACTTGCTACGGACACTGCGAGAGGGCTGTACAAGCAATGATCACACGCACGGCACAGCGGACACACCAGGAACCGCGGTGTTGGCCGTCGAATGGCGCTAGCTGCGCAGCATTTGTGCACCGCCGCCGTCAGTGTCAGCCAGTTTGCCGTGGCATACGGAGATCCATCGCAGTCTTTAACACTGGTAGCATGCCGCGACAGCGTGGACGTGAACCGTATGTGCAGTTGACGGACTTTGAGCGAGGGCGTATAGTGGGCATGCGGGAGGCCGGGTGGTCGTACCGCCGAATTGCTCAACACGTGGGGCGTGAGGTCTCCACAGTACATCGATGTTGTCGCCAGTGGTCGGCGGAAGGTGCACGTGCCCGTCGACCTGGGACCGGACCGCAGCGACGCACGGATGCACGCCAAGACCGTAGGATCCTACGCAGTGCCGTAGGGGACCGCACCGCCACTTCCCAGCAAATTAGGGCCACTGTTGTTCCTGGGATATCGGCGAGGACAATTCGCAACCGTCTCCATGAAGCTGGGCTACGGTCCCGCACACCGTTAGGCTGTCTTCCGCTCTCGCCCCAACATCGTGCAGCCTGCCTCCAGTGGTGTCGCGACAGGCGTGAATGGAGGGACGAATGGAGACGTGTCGTCTTCAGCGATGAGAGTCGCTTCTGCCTTGGTGCCAATGCGTGTTTGGCGCCGTGCAGGTGAGCGCCACAATCAGGACTGCATACGACCGAGGCACACAGGGCCAACACCCGGCATCATGGTGTGGGGAGCGATCTCCTACACTGGCCGTACACCTCTGGTGATCGTCGAGGGGACACTGAATAGTGCACGGTACATCCAAACCGTCATCGAACCCATCGTTCTACCATTCCTAGACCGGCAAGGGAACTTGCTGTTCCAACAGGACAATGCACGTCCGCATGTATCCCGTGCCACCCAACGTGCTCTAGAAGGTGTAAGTCAACTAGCCTGGCCAGCAAGATCTCCGGATCTGTCCCCCATTGAGCATGTTTGGGACTGAATGAAGCGTCGTCTCACGCGGTCTGCACGTCCAGCACGAACGCTGGCCCAACTGAGGCGCCAGGTGGAAATGGCATGGCAAGCCGTTCCACAGGACTACATCCAGCATCTGTACGATCGTCTCCATGGGAGAATAGCAGCCTGCATTGCTACGAAAGGTGGATATACACTGTACTAGTGCCGACATTGTGCATGCTTTGTTGCCTGTGTCTATGTGCCTGTGGTTCTGTCAGTGTGATCATGTGATGTATCCGACCCCAGGAATGTGTCAGTAAAGTTTCCCCTTCCTGGGACAATGAATTCACGGTGTTCTTATTTCAATTTCCAGGAGTGTAACTGATGATGGACGAAGTAGAGAGGTTATAAAATGTAGACTGGCAATGGCAACGAAAGCGTTTCTGAAGAAGAGGAATTTGTTAACATCGAGTATAGATTTAAGTGTAATGAAGTCCTTTCTGAAAGTATTTGTATGGAGTGTAGCCATGTATGGAAGTGAAACATGGACGACAAATAGTTTAGACAAGAAGAGAATAGAAGCTTTTGAAACGTGGTGCTACAGAAGAATGCTGAAGCTTACGTGTGTAGATCACATAACTAATGTGGAGGTATTGAACAGAATTGGGGAGAAGAGGAGTTTGTGGCACAACTTGACTAGAAGAAGGGACCGGTTGGTAGGACATGTTCTGAGGCATCAAGGGATCACAAATTTAGCATTGGAGGGCAGTGTGGAAGGTACAAATCGAGGAGGGAGACCAAGAGATGAATACACTAAGCAGATTTAGAAGGATGTAGGTTGCAGTAAGTACTGGGAGATGAAGAAGCTTGCACAGGATAGAGAAGCATGGAGAGCTGCATCAAACCAGTCTCAGGACTGAAGACAACAACAACAAAAACTTCGTTATAGGTATCTGCATCATCGGCGAAAAGTTTGAGGTTGCTATGAATATTGTCTTATTATCCGGTTTTTTATGTATGAGTCGGCAGTTGATGTAAATACGAGGTGTGTACTTAAAATAAGGTTCTCAATTTTTTTTCTCTATGTAAAACATGTTTATTTCATGAATGCGTACATTTTTGAAAAGTTCAGACTTTATCCTATTTTTCTACATATTCGTCACTGAGGTCAATACATTTTTGCATGCGGTGTGCGAGCTTTTGAATGCCCAAGTCAAAAAAATCTGCCGCTAAGCAGCGCAGATACCTGAGAACCGCTTCTTCCAGCTCTTCTCTGTCGCCGAAATGCGTTCCACTCAGATGTTTCTTCATGTCAGGGAAGAGATGGTAGTCACTTGGGGCTAAGTCCGGGCTGTAGGGTGGGTGTTTGATAATACCCCATCCAAATTTTGCGTTGAGCTCGTTGGTGGCTTTAGCGGTGTGCGGTCGAGTGTTATCCTGATGCAAACGCACTCCCTTGGACAGCGTACCCCTCCTCTTGTTTTGATTTCACGGAGCAATTTTTGCAGTGTCTCGCAGTACCCGGCAGCGTTGATTGTTGTACCGGTGGGCAAGACTTCGCACAGCAATAGCCCCTTCCTGTCCCAAAACACTGTTGCCATCACTTTGCCGTCACTTTACGTTTCTTTAAATTTTCGCGATCTCGGCGACTCTTGGTGCTTCCATTGTTTTGACTGTTCTTTGGTTTCGGATGTGCGGTAGTGCACCCAAGTCTTGTCTCCAGTGACGATGGAGTAAAGGTATTTTTCTCCATGAGCTCCGTGATCTTGAAGAGGTTGTTGGGCCGCTTCAACGCGTTGACGTTTGTGGTCTTCTGTCAACATTCTTGGCACCCACCTAGACGCTCCGTCAAAATCTTGTCAATAGAGGTTTTCCTGACATCAGGGATCATTTAGGAGAGCTCACGAACCGTCACTCTTCGATCTGAGAGCACTGCTGCCTCCACTTTTGCGATTGTTTCGTCAGAAACAGATTGCCGTCCGGGACGCTCCTCATCATGGACGTCAGTACGCCCGTTCTTGAACTCTCTGCACCATTTGCGCACGTGTTGTACGCTCATACACTTGTCTCCATAGATTTTGCATAGCTAGGAATGGATTTCTGCTGCCACAATGTTTTTTACAGATAGGAAACGGATCACCGAACGCAGCTCACTCCTGGGGGGCGAAGCGAGGGAGAGATCCATCACGTACGGCTGTCAAGCCAAGACTGAGCTCCGCATGCAGCTCGCTATGGAGGGGATTTGAAGTGGGGGAACCAAGATACACTACAGAATCGCGGAATCCACCGTAACAGCGCTTTTCAGGACTGTAGCGCCATTGGAACCTTATTTTACGGACAACCCTCGTATCTCCAGGGAAGTCATTTTTCTTTTATTTTGAAATAAAGACCTAATTTTTTATATAGTGTTTAAGCGTAACAGTTTTCTTTGTACTGTAGATTGAGAACTTGCTAAATAATGAAATTTAGCATTTATTTCAAAATCAATGAACAACCTACGCACGGAAATCATCCTTTAAAAACTGTCACATTTTCTTTTTTATTTTTTTCATTTTCATTTACGTATCAGGGGCCGTGGGACTATACAGGTCAAAGCTTCTTGAACATGTAAGGTATCGGAACGTAGTTTACAGAACGTTGTTTACAAATATTTGGAAACAAAAGGAAGTAAAGAACTAATAAGAAGCGAAGAAAGTGGTTAGAGAGAATATTCATACAAGCAAACAGACAAACACCGTCCAAACAGGCCTTGAAGGCCCAACGGTACAGGCCGGCCGCCGTGTCACCCTCAGTCCTCAGGCATCACCGGATACGGAAGGGCATCTGGTAAGCGCACCGCTATCCCGGCAGTCACAGGTGCCGCTACTCCTCAATCAAGTAGCTACTTAATTGGTCTCATAAGGGCTGAGTGCACTGCACTTGCCAACAGCACTCGGTAGCCAGGGACGGTGACCCATCCAAGTGTTAGCCAAGCCCTACAGCACTTAAGTTATATGATGGGAACTGGTGTTACTACTGCGGCAAGGCCATTGGCTCATATGAGTACATAACACAGAGAAAACTTTACTTCGAAGAAGTCGTGTATAAAACTTAACAACTTAAATTTGACTTAGAGTTTATCTCTCATATTTCAGTTCTGTTGGAAGCCTATTGAAAATGAAACTAGCTGAAAAGCGCACACTTTCCTGTGCAGTGCTTAGGAAGGTGTTATCCAAGTAAAGCCATGATTAAATGATGCAATTTCTTCTGAATGAGTCAGCACGTTTAACAACAAATCAAATGAACAGAAATGGCAGATACAGAATTCCGAGGTACCTCACCAGCGACCTACACGATGTTCGCGAACTGACACCGCTCATCTCCCTGACCGCCCTTAACTAGGATAAAAATGCTCTTCATGAGTGCATGGAATTGCCCCAAAATACGACCCCGTCTGAGATCGTGCCACACATCTTCGCACCATTCACCCCAGTAGTTACGAGTTTCACTTCGCAACTGGAGACAGGGATTTCGAGAGGTAACCCCACTCTCCTCGTAACCCATCTTCCATCAAACGGTTCCCGGCTCTCGGCTAGCACCATTCGTCGTTATCTGTGCTGCAGTCTCCGTACAGTCAGCAATAGTTGCTCGTCTGATACTGCGATACAGGCGCGGATTTGTATCGCGCTGACTCCTTGAATCAGGACTACGTGGGTATCTTCCTTGGAACACCAACACGAACACACTTTCAATGATGATGCATATGTCCAGTGTGAAGACTTAATTCTTGAAAACATCATCAAACCTTCAACAGCTCAACAAAACACCTTCGCTCAATTTCAGCTTAACGTACGAAATGTTCTCATAAACCGAGCGAGATGCCGCAATATTTAAGCACTTTATTCGAATTCAGGACGACCTGGGGTCATCTACCCTGTCTGGCCATCCAAATTTAGGTCTTTCGAGATTTCTCTAAATCTCTTAATGAAAACTCCCGCATGGTGTCTTTAACAAGACCAATTTCCTTCTCCATCTTTCCCCAATCCGGACTGCGTGCTCCATCTCTAACTACCTTCGTTGTTCATGGAACGTTTAATCCTGCCTTCCTTTTGTTCTCGTTGTCGAATTTATGTTACCTCTGAAATGTTCAATAGCTCAGCATGATTCTAGAAACAGCCGATCATTTTTCAACAATCAGATACAGTTGTCCGAGTAGTGCAATTGAGAACAGAACACTGTCTATTTTTGATGACCGGATGCAGCCAGTATAGGCTGCCATCAAATCTGATTACTTGAAATCTCTCTATCTCTCTCTCTTTTAATTTATTGGGTTTTGTAACGTGCTCATACCGCCAGCCCAACACTCCACTGCAAATGCCAATAACAATTTGTTTTGACAATTCAAAGTAGACATTAAGTCGCACACTGGGCCGGCCGGAGTGGCCGTGCGGTTCTAGGCGCTACAGTCTGGAACCGCGTGACCGCTACGGTCGCAGGTTCGAATCCTGCCTCGGGCATGGATGTGTGTGATGTTCTTAGGTTAGTTAGGTTTAAGTAGTTCTAAGTTCTAGGGGACTGATGACCACAGCAGTTAAGTCCCATAGTGCTCAGAGCCATTTCTTTTTCGCACACTGGTATGAAGTTACATAGGCTTATCAGAGGACTAAGTCCGACATAAAACAAATTTTACAACGACAGTATACTGAAACGAGTAAACAATACTAAAATATAACGCAGGATACGCAGAGGTAGTACGACTATGCTGTAAAAATCCTACCAGTAACTCAATAAGAAATGATCAATAGCCATGGGTACACTTTTGGTATCTTCACAATTCAGTCCATATTAATGACTATATCTCTAAACTAACAATTTTTTTGTATGTCCTGCAAAAACAGTTTCAGAAGCTTCACTTGTACATGCCTATAAGTACCATCTTGATATAATAGAACAATTTACAAAAACCAGATTCGGGTATTAAAGACATACGTATTGTTGCACCCGTCTTCAGGCACATACATATGAGAGGTACACGGTGATATACATTTAGAAGCTGAGCTTTCCATATTTTGCTGTGTAACACGTGGGAATATAGTTAGTTACTTGAGCTTATAAGGTAAGGAATGAGGAGGTTCTCAACAGAATAGCCGAGGAAAGCAATAAACGGAAAACAGATCAGGGAATGCCTTCTGTAATAGTGAAGGGAGCTGTAGAGGCTAAAAACTGCAGAGGAAGACAGAGATTGCAATACATACAGCAACCAACAGAGGACGTAGGCTGCAAGTGCTACTGTTGCCATCGTAGACGAACTCGTGCAGCTCGTGTAGTATTTTACACGTTTCTACATCGTTGGATGCTAGCAGGGTTTGGAAGCTGTTTGGGGACGACTGACTAAGACCCCGAAGATTAAATGCAATTATGTTTACGTGATACATGTTGTAGAAATATACTGTTTGAATCTTCTTCCTCTCCACGAACACAGAGAGGTGTGGCCCTTAAGTTGAGCCGATAGAGATGTTTATTGAATTTACAGTGATTATATTTCAGCCGTGCTATAAGTGTCATGAAGCTCCATGATGTTTGCGCCTTATTATATCGGGGTACTCTTTGAATCGTGACTTAGTGACATTTTAGATGCCCGCGACCATTCCTCTTGCCAGTCCGAGGACAATGGCTTCTGAGTATGGACATCATATCCGTGAGAGGGAGTTTATCAGATTTAATGGCCCCATGCGGAGATACCTGCTGTACTGCGGCATCTACGAGTCCATTTCTAGCAATCCAGAGCGGCTTTCGGTGCATACCGTACGATGGTGCGACAGGTCACCTGCACCAGAGAGGCGTCGGAAATTGCTGCAAATATAGTGTTGGTAGAACATCAAGGCGGTTTCTAATCAGCTGCAGGGCTGACATGCTGTCAGAGATGATGACTATTGTCTCTGCTGAGGTCATCTGTGTGAATGGTATTGTTTCCAAAGTGGCAATCTGCCCAGCTGTCATAATAGTGGAATGTGGATCCGACTTTCATTGGCCTTGTTTTAAACACTTTTCGCAGCAACTGTTGCTCGCAGTCTCCATGATACGGCATTTGCACCATTCCCATTACCGTTCTCTTTTGGTGTTCGTTACTAAACTGGTGTTTGAACGTCAGGTCAATAGAATTGCTGATTTTTTTTTTCATTTTCCCTTTGTGTATTATGAATAAACTGGGGTTCGAAACGTGTTCTTACCGGAAATAATGCGAGTATCTTAACCAAGGAATTACCTTCTTTAGTTCTAGTAAACAGAGACAAAAAATGGTTCAAATGGCTGTGAGCACTATGGGACTTAACTTCTTTGGTCATCAGTCCCCTAGAACTTAGAACTACTTAAACCTAACTAACCTAAGGACATCACACACATCCATGCCCGAGGCAGGATTCGAACCTGCGACCGTAGCGGTCGCGCGGTTCCAGACTGAAGCGCCTACAACCGCATGGACCCTGCGGCAGGCAAATAGAGACAAAAGAAAAGGATGTGAGAAGGAGAGTACAGAACGGTACACAGTAAGAGACTTTCTCCGCACCGTTCAACGTTTACATAATACGGAGAGTGCTAGCCAGTATGCGGGCGGCCACAGCTGTTGCTGTTGTTCAGAGCGGCGGCTGGCAGTAATCAGCGCGCAGAGGTGGCAGCGGACGCACCCTCGCACCTGCGCACAAATTACACGCGTGCCACTCCACGCCACGCCAACGCCGGAAGCGCGTAATTGCGTCCGTCCTTCGGCCGCGGGGAAGTCGCTGCAGCTTCCCACGCCCTTTCTCTTTCTCTCTGGAACTGGTCGAGGCTCTTTTTCTTTTTTGCTGCTTCACAGAGACCAGATTATAATTATTTATTTCTAAGAATAGTTCATATTTCCTGTGACACGAAAATGTTCTCGCGTGGCTGTGACCATTACGAGTGCGGCGGGCACTGGTGTTTTTTTCCCGCCACTTCCGCCGCAGTGACGAAATACGGACCGAATAATGTGCAAAGCGATTGCCTACAGCGCCTAATTTGACAGTGACATATTTCATTAGATTGCATAACAGAACTAGTACCTGTAGCAGGCTGGTATGGCCGAGCGGCTCTAGGCGCATCAGTCTGGAACCGTGCGACCGGGCATGGATGTGTGTGATGTCTTCAGGTTAATTAGGTTTAAGTAGTTCTAAGTTCTGGGGGACTGATGACCTCAGATGTTGAGTCCCATAGTGCTCAGAGCCATAGTACCTGCAGCTTTTTGTTCCAGTTGTTTTCTTCTTTGTTTCGTTGCATTCTGTATTAGTCTGAAAATTTCTTCTAGCTCTTAGTTTCAGCAGAATACCTTCGTAGGTATTTGTAGTATGGAGCCCACATCTCGTGGTCGTGCGGTAGCGTTCTCGCTTTCCACGCCCGGTTTTCCGGGTTCGATTCCCGGCGGGGTCAGGGATTTTCTCTGCCTCGTGATGGCTGGGTGTTGTGTGATGTCCTTAGGTTAGTTAGGTTTAAGTAGTTGTAAGTTCTAGGGGACTGATGACCTAAGACGTTAAGTCCCATAGTGCTCAGAGCCATGTTGTATGGATGACGACATATGAAATCCTTTCGACCAATTAAAACTTGTTACGTCCGTGTAAAGGAGACCACTAACTGGGCAACGCCTGTCAGTACAGATTAGCAATTTGCGTCCACTCGTCGACACTTCAACATCTGACCTGCTGTCGAGTGGAAAATAAGCATTAAAGGCTTACTCTTGCCACACGTACTTGGAGGTACTAAACAACCTAAAGCCATATGACTTATAATGGCTATAGTTAATAGTCTGTAAATTACGTAAATTCTGCTGTAATGTTTTTAAGTACACCGTCCTCAGTCACCAACATAAATATGTGCACTTATACGCTTTAGAACCAGTATCTTACAATTAGGCATTTTGAGTTTTTTTTTTACTCCTTCACGCCGAAATGGCTAATGAATTTCGAAGAAATCTGGAATGGAATTAACTTATACCCTGAATTAACACATACGTTACTTTTAAAATTATGTAGTACAAGATACTTACTGACTTGAAGAACATAATATGAAATGTGGAACACTAATTTGTATCAGAAAAAGCTATTTGCTTACAACATACGATTGAACATAATGGATACAACGCTTATACAATTCTCAAAGTATTAAATCCATACTACCATACAAGCCAATTACATTTTAGCTGCTGAGCGTCAAGCGTACCTTATAGCTTCTGAGACCTTTGAAGACTCACAACGATAGTGTCATTTAAATTCTGTGTGACAGAGAGACGTCTTGGCTTCACATGTAGACCATGGCACACTTTTAATGAGGCTGGATTTGATTGTTATATGCGAGCGTATTAGCTCGTAACAGGCACACACGTGAGGGCAGATGACATTTTTGCACGTACAAATATTATAAAATTTGCGCTGCACCGATGTAGAAATTGCTTATTTTCCTTCTTCGTCAAGCTAGTGTACTCGTTAATACTTCACGCTGAAGCGGCTGGACTGATTTTAAAGAATTCTGGAATGGAAATAGACTATACCCTTAATTAACACATAGGCTACGTTTTATCTCGAAAAAAATCATTGTACCTGTGGACAGCCAACATATTGCAGTACATTTATTGCTCTCCGTACACACAAAGACAATTATGATCTTTTCCTGGTAGACATATCGCAAACAATAGTGAAATTTTTTATTACCTTTCCTGACACATTTTGTAATTCTACACTCGGTCACGTGAAAACTTTTTCCTTAAGTTAACTAGTTAGTTGCGAACAATATGCATTCTGTCAGTTTCTTCCGATGTCGCTCGGTTTGCTGGCCCGAGGCAGGATTCGAACCTGCGACTGAAGCAGTCCCGCGGTTCCGGACTGCAGCGCCAGAACCGCACGGCCACCGCGGCCGGCTGTAATACATCAATGGATAAACACACAGAAGGTGAATGCCTTCATGGAAACATTCAGCAAGACCGAGCAACACCGAACCCTTTTGACAACGTCGTCGCAAGTGCAGGAGGTTTACAGTGAGGTGAGACCAATCAGCAGGGCCAGTGCCACGTTCTGGCCACCACCGTCGCTCGATCTCTCTCCCTGTTTTACGCGTGGGGGAAACTGAAGGGTCCGGTGTATCCAAGTAATCCTCACACGCTTTAAGAGCGTCAACAGGTCACTGGAAACGTCATTGCTGCTGTCTCTCAGACAGAGCCGCCACGCGTGTCTCACAGTTTGATAAAATCGACCATAGCGCTGCATCGACGTCAGCAGCGGTAATTTCAAGATCTTCTGTGATGTTCACTAACGACTTTTAATGCTGTTTCAGTGTCACTGTAAATATTTTCCGAAAAATTAACGCACTGGTCTATAATTGTAATGGAAATGATGTAGACTTAAATGACTCACAGTTAAAAGTTTCGACAGGTTAAAAACCCGACAGTAACTGAATTCGATGGCAATGAAATACATTTATTACAGAAAGAACACTCTAGAGGGAAGCTTATGTAGTTCTTCACCATCGGGAAAGTTCTACATAGTGGACCCGAACTTTATCTACAGTATTTCTCAGTATTTTGGGGTTAAGGACTCGTATTCTGCGGTGCCTCGTTACAGAGTTACGTTGTAATTATTCGATTTGTTTTTGTGTCAATATCTTCACAACAGTAAAAGCGCCAATAATATGCAATTATTATGGAGGTACAACATGAAACACAGGGTAATGAAACAATCTTCACATGCGAAAGTATTGTCATGTGGTGGGTGCCGCTGAGGGAGCAGGTCAGCTCAGCATTCAGTGAACACATTCAAGAGGTGCTTATTGGCGAATACTTTATCAATAGACATACCCACACTGATATACAAGAAGAATCAGGAGGATAGGTACATGCTTTTGGAAGACGGTCTGAACAAAAAACTTCATATGGACATATGCCCTATTGCAAATGGTTTCCGAGATACAAGACGTTTAATATCACTTTTGTACGTTTTTCTTTAATAACTCGAAAACCCCACACACCAAAGGAACCGTCTCTCAATACACGATTAAACTAAATTAAATTTTCTACAGAAAAGATCCTATTTATTTTTTGTCTAGAACTAACAGTCTGTGCGAAGAAATCGCGAGAATATTGAAATTCTTGCGCATCGCGCCTGCGTCGTAGCTTAGGAACTTTTTGTAAGTCAGTTTGGGATAGTTTTCTGAATTGATTGACCACAAGCGTCCTGTATCAAAATGACCGTCTCAAATTCCCCTATACTACTGTGGTACGTTGTAAACATTGACAGTGAATAAACCAGAAAATAAATAGAAATATACATTAAAAGTGTTCTATTTCGGAAACCATTCGGAACAGGGCATATGTCCAAATCAAGTATTTTGTTCAGAATAACTAATGCTATCACCGGTCAAAACACGTTCCTTCCCTATTGCCTCACCCTGTATATCATATTGATAAGTATCACTGACAATATACTGCTTGAAAAATAAATACGAGACAACCGAGCACACTAAATGCAAGCTCGAGGACGAAGAGTAAAGCGGGCGTGCTGTCAACACTAAGTACCGTGACTGAACTGAGTAAGTTTCCAAACAACATTTGCATCAGACTGTCAGATCGGTAACGCTGAGGCATCTGGTGGTTAACTCTCTGGTTCGTCTGCGGAGCTTCCAAAATAGACTCTTTCATTCATCGAATGACCCGACAAGCACACGAAAAAGGATGTCTATCAAATAGGTAAAATTACGTAATAAATAAAATTTCCCGCTTACATTTCCTCCTAAGGCTCGCCACCACAGCAAAAGAGACACATATGATGGGACTCACGTGTTGGGAACACGGTCGTAATATTCTAAATGATAGAGCTTACGAAACGGAGTTTACAGTGGCGTTTCACATGTAATCTTCGTGCATGACCGGAAGAGATGTTTATCCAATTTTTATTGTTGTCTATCTCCTGGAATTGATATCTCTGCAGTTCGCCAACCCTATAAATGGATAATCGGTTTCTGAGTTAGAGGGGCCTGATGGTTCGTAGGTAGAAAACTACATTTTATCTTGAGGTAAGTAACTCAATTAACTTCAGAGGTATTTGTAGGGGCTGTTGGAGTCGAAAGATGTGATAATCTCTCTTTAGCTGGCTAAATAAATGGGCGGTACTTGACAGACAGAAAATCGTTTCCATATCAGTTTCACGAAACCCATAACAGTTATGAAACGTCCCCTTTGTAAAATTTATACACGACTGTGCTTAAACTGACACACAATATTTTTGGCGCAACGCACTCTGACTTCCAAAAATCCCTACGAAAGAATGGCCCTGATTAACATTAACCTATACGTTTCACAAATCACTTACCTCACAAAAATCTTCGTTACTCAAGCTACTGCAATACAGCGAGCGCCACTACTGCCAGCTAAATAAAAGATTCAAAATAAAAGATTCAAACTACTGAAGGCACTAACTACTGATAGGTATAGTTAGCAAATGAAAGATTTTAATACAGAACAGACAATGTATTTACCTTAATAGTCATAATATATATGATAGTTCATGACATCCAGTCTTATAAATTACAAAACTCCGCCATATCTCTCCCCACGTCCACCACTGCTGGCGGCTCACCTCCAACTGCGCAACGCTACGCGCTGTTAGCATCCAGCTGCCTCTGCTCAACACTACAATGGCAGACAACAATGCAAACTAAACACAGACTGCGCACAGCACAGCCAGTGATTTTTCATACCGAGCGCTAAGCGGCGTTACCAATAAGAAAACCTAAACAGCCTACTTACACAGTCAGTGGATATCAACTAATAGCATTTGTACGCAGAGTATCGGAGTTGTGCAACATAAAAGGAAGTTGGTTGGCATCTTTCTATATCTGAAACATGATGTCTATTCAAATTTCATGCCATATGGCATAAGAGTGGCGCCAGTAACGCCAATACGAGGATGCAAATCAGGCTTGCTTTAAACTCACCCTATAACGGCCGTGAGCGTTAGTTACCTTTGAGATTGGAAGTGGTAATTTATAGTCAAGGATGCCTGTAACGCACGAAAGACACCATTATCAGCGACTCAATGAGTTGGAATGAGGTCGCGTAACAGGACTACGAGAAGCTGGATGTTCCTTCTGCAATACCGCAGAAAGCCGTGGTAGGAATGTAATCACTGTACGCGATTACTGGCAGTGGCGATCGCGAAAACATGCGGTCGCACGAAGACCGGGTTCCAGACAGCCACGTGGCACTACTGAGGGCGAAGACCATCGTGTTCGTCCTATGGCGCTGGCGCATCGTACTGCATCTGCAGCAGCAATCTGAGCAGCGTTTGGCACCACGGTGACACGACCAACTCTTACAAATCGGTTACGTCAAGGACAGCTCTGAGACAGACAAATTCCATTGATCCCAAACCACCACCATTTGCGACATGAGTGGTGTCAAGCGAGAATTCACTGGAAGGACTGGTGGACGTCTGTGTTTCCTGATGAAAGGCGGTTCTGCCTCGGCGCCAGTGAGGGCCGCGTGTTGGTTAGGAGACCAGTCGAAGTCCTGCAACCAACCTGTTTGCGTGCTGGACACACTGGACCTTGTCCACTGTTGTGCAGACATTCTCATTGATACAGACACAAAGACAAATGGGAGTAAGAAATCATACGAAATGCGATCACGTAGTGGTAAACGAAGGCACCATGACAGCTGCGGACTATGTGAAAATTATTGCCGACACCTGCGTCCCTTCACGCTTGACATCTTCCCTGGCCTTGATGGTACGTTACAGCAGGATAACTTTCTATCTCACGAAGCTACAATCGAGCTACAGTGATTTTAGCAGCACGATAGTGAACTCACATTGATGTCTTGGCCACCAAATGCGCCTGATCTAACCTCGATAAACTGAGGTAACAAGAGTCGCGATATACCTCCTAATATCGTATCAGACTTCTCTTTGCCCGGCTTAGTGCAGCAATTCAAGGTGACATGGGTTCAACATGTCGTTAGAAGTGCTCTGCAGAGATATTGAGCCATGCTGGCTCTACTTCCGTCCATAACTCCGAAAGCGTGGCTGGTGAAGAATGTTGTGCACGAAGTGACCTCTCCATTACCTCCAGTAGGTGTTCGATGAGAATCATGCCGGGGTATCTGTGTACCAAACTATTGGCTACAGTTGACCAGAACCTTCTTCAAACGAATCACGAACAACTGTGCAACGATGACACGGCGAACAGTCATCTACAAAAATTCCATCATTATTTGGGAACATGAAGTCCATGAATGGCTGCAAATCCAAGTAGCCGAACATTACCGTTTCCAGTCAATGATGGATTAATTCCATGTACGCACAGCCCATACCATTATGCAGTCACCACCTGCATGCACAGTGCCTTTTTGACAACTTGGGTCCTTGGCTTCTTTGGGTCCATGCCTCACTCGACCCTTACCATGAGTACTTTATGACTTAAATTGGGACTCATTTGACCAGGTGACGGTTTTCTACTCGTCTTGGGCCCAAACGATGTGGTCACGAGCCTTGGAGAGGCGCCGCTGGCGGTGATGTGCTATGAGCTAAGGCACTCTCGTAGGTCGTCTGCTCCCAAAGCCCATTAACGCCAAATTTCACCACACTGTTCTAACCGAAACATTCGTCGTACATCCTACGTTGATTTCTGAGGTTATTTCACGCAGCCTTGCTTGTCTATTAGCACTGATAACTCTACCCAAGCATCGCTGCTCTCGGTCGTTTGAGTGAAGGCCGTTGGCCACCCTTGTCAGTGGTGAGAGACAATGCTTGAGATTTTGTATTCTCGGCACGCCCTTCGCACTGTAGCTCTCGGAATACTGAATTCCTTAATTATTTCCGATATGGAATGTTACAGTCCTCTAGGTCCAACTATGATTCCGTGTTCAAAGTCTCTTCGTTCCCGTCGCGCAGCCATAAGGAAACATTTTCACTCGAATCACCTCAGTACAGGTGACGGCAATGCACTGCCCTTTTATTCCTTGCGCACGCGATACCACCGCCATCTGTGTATGTACATATCGCTATACCATGACTTTTCTCACCCCAGTGTAAAACACATCTGGAACGCCATCGGGCGCCAGCTCTGCGCCCACAGATCATCGGCCCTCAGTTCAAGGAAACTGCGTGGCTTGTAGGTAGAAATCTGGTGCTAAATACCTCCGGAAACTTACCAAGAACTTGTCGAGCTGATGGTTACACAGAATGTCTGCTGTATTGCATTCCAAAGGTGGATCGACACGCTGTTAGTCAGGTAGTCAGATGGTTTTTGCTCATAAGCTTTTATCATTTGCTACAGTTAATTAATGTTTCATAATATCTCAGAAATTCCGCCTGAATCGTCCACAGTGCGTTGCGGCACTGAGATCGGAACACGCTAGAATACAATTAGAAAAATATGTAGTGTCTCAAATTTTTCCAGAACTCTCTCAAGACGAAGTTATTCATTCTATAAAGGTGATGAGTGAACAGTCTGTGATTTAACATCGCAGAAATAAATCCACTGATATTAAATCATATGATCTTAGGCCAAAGAAACTGGTCCACCTCCGTCAATCGCATTAAGGTGAACTTCGACGCACACATAAACACACAGGAGAGCAATCGCGCGCGAAGTACATTGATCTGTGAAGTGTTGGTGGACATCAACCGAGAGACATGGCAGCGTGTTCCACAAGAAACGTTATCAGGTCATCCCATTAACTCTGCTCCCATGTCAGTCACCAACACTGACAGCCCCAGGTGTTGATTGAGATGCTCTGCTGGTGTGATGTTTCAGTGGTTACTCGAGAATTTAATAGTGGCGCACACGATAACTATGGCGTACATCAAACAGTACACATGATACTACATTTCATTAATTTTCAAGAAGTGAGAAACGCACGCATGCAAGGGCGCGCGCCCACCCACACACCCACACACACAAACACGCGCGCGTGCGCTAGTGAGACAACAGCCACAATAAAAGATTGTCTCATTATATTTCTAGAGTTACTTGATACATTGTTTTCTTCTTCCTTTTTCGTGAAATGCCCTTGTCATTTCTCAAACGTCCTGTAAATAAATTTAGTGCTAAATACTTCAAAGCAACATACTAATGCACGTAGAGATCGTTAGTGACACAACAGTTTCCTGTTACAAACGAAATTTTACTGTCACATGAATTTTACATTATATTTCCAGGACTGACTGCGGAAGCCGCGCAGCCTCAAGCGACGCCCAGGCGCTACCGCCACTGTATTCTGGGACTCGTCACCACGGCGCATCACCGCACCTGCTTAGGTCTGCAACAATATCCACTGTTTCAGCAGTTATAGCTGTGGCAACGCGAAGCATTGTCACCACAAAGCGTATCTGTTTACAAGACAAACAACATGCAATTAATAGATCAGAACAAATACGCTAACAGAACAAAAATGTGTCACTAACCATGGAGAAGTTATCGTAATTTTTACTTCGGGTGCTTGCACATGTGCAACAATGTGGAGGGAAGAGAGATATCTACACTGCGCATTAAAATTCAAGCATCACTTTTTCGAAACGACGTAATTGTCTCCCATTGCGACCGATAAGTTTGAAATTTGGCTGTAAGGTGCCTACAACCTTCCTCTGAAATGTTCTAAAAGCGTAGCGCCTTGCGATGTCACCCTAGGTCTTGACGACTCTCTAAACAGCAAGCTGTCGACACATGCGACAAAAAGGCCATAGCTCCGAAGTTCATGTGAGCTGCAAGGTGGGTTAATGATGTCACGTTGGCACAAAGTTTCATCACTGTTCTGTCCAACGCCACCTCGGATGTGTCACGCGATGGGAAGGTCGTCACAGTCACTCTTACTCATATTTCATTCCTTCTTTTGACGCTTATGTGAAGGAGATCACAGCCGGGACACCCAGCGTTGAAATTACGCCGTTTTCTTATGGGTGGCCGGAGAAAACATTTCACACATGTGGTGTCACCGCCAGACACCACACTTGCTTGGTGGTAGCCTGTAAACCGGCCGCGGTCCGTTAGTACATGTCGGAACCGCGTGTCGCCACTATCACTGATTGCAGACCGAGCGCCGCCACACGGCAAGTCTAGAGAGACTTCCTAGCACTCGCCCAGTTGTACAGCCGACTTTGCTAGCGATGGTTTACTGACAAATTACGCTCTCATTTGCCGAGACGATAGTTAGCAACATAACTTGGGAAGGCAGGGGAACCAGATCTGTCATTGACTATATAATAACAGATCAGGAATTCAGGAAGGCTGTGAGAGACACACGTGTATTCAGGGGATTCTTTGATGACACTGATGATTATTTAATCTGCAGTGAAATTGGGATTGTGAGGCCGAAAGTGCAGGAGGTCAGGTCTATATGTAGGAGGATAACAGTGGAGAAACTTCAGGATAGGGAAATCAGGCACAAGTACGTAACAGCGATCTCAGAAAGGTACCAGTTAGTTGAATGTAGTCAATTATAGTCATTGGAAAAGGAATGGACAAGGTACAGGGACACAGTACTAGAAGTGGCTAAAGAATGTCTTGGAACAGTAGTGTGTAAAAGTAGGATGAAGCAAACAGCATGGTGGAATGACACAGTCAAGAAAGCCTGTAAAAGGAAAAAGAACGCATATTAAAAATGGCTACATACTAGAACTCAGGTAGACAGAGAAAGTTGTGTTGAAGAAAGAAACAAAGCCAAACAGATAACTGCAGCATCCAAGAAGGAATCTTGGGAAGACTTTGGAAACAGGTTGGAGACTATGGGTTAGGTTCTGGAAAACCATTCTGGAGTGTAATTAGCAGTCTTCGAAAGGGAGGTAAGAAGGAAATGACAAGTATTTTGGACATGTCAGGAAAACTGCTGCTGAATCCTGTGGATGCCTTGGGCAGTTGGAGGGAATATTTTGAAGAGTTGCTCAATGTAGGTGAAAATACGATCAGCAATGTTTCAGATTTCGAGGTAGAATGGGATAGGAATGATGATGGAAATAGGATCACATTTGAGGAAGTGGAGAAAATGGTCAATAGATTGCAGTGCAATAAAGCAGCTGGGGTGGATGAAATTCAGTCGGAACTCATCAAATACAGTGGAACGTCAGGTCTTAAATGGCTACACAGGATAATTGAAATGGCCTGGGAGTCGGGACAGGTTCCATTAGACTGGACAAAAGCAGTAATCACACCAATCTTTAAACATGGAAACAGAAAAGATTGTAACAACTACAGAGGTATCTCTTTAATCAACGTTGTGGATAAAATCTTCTCAGGTATTGTTGAAAGTAAAGTGCGAGTATTAGTTGAGGACCAACTGGATGAAAATCAGTCTGGGTTTAGGCTTCTTAGAGGTTGTCAGGACCAGATCTTTAGCTTACGGCAAATAATGGAGAAGTGTTATGAGTGGAACAGGGAATTGTATCTATGCTTTATAGATCTAGAAAAGGCATATTGTCTGTTCTAAGAGATTATGGAATAGGAGGCAAACTTTTGCAAGCAATTAAAGGTCATTACATGGATAGTCAGGCAGCAGTTAGACTTGATGGTAAATTGAGTTCATGGTTCAGAGTAGTTTCAGGAGTAAGACAAGGCTGCAACCTGTCTCCACTGTTGTTTATATTATTTATGGATCATATGTTGAAAACAATAGACTGGCTGGGTGAGATCAAGATATGTGAACACAAAATAAGCAGTCTTGCGTATGCGGACGACTTAGTTGTGATGGCAGATTCGATTGAAAGTTTGCAAAGTAATATTTCAGTGCTAGGTCAGAAATGTAAGGACTATGGTATGAAGATTAGCATCTCCAAAACAAAAGTAATGTCAGTGGGAAAGAAATACAAACGGATTGAGTGCCAAATAGGAGGAACGAAGTTAGAACAGGTGGACGGTTTCAAGTACTTAGGATCCATATTCTCACAGGATGGCAACATAGTGAAAGAACTGGAAGCGAGGTGTAGCAAAGCTAATGCAGTGAGCGCTCAGCTACGATCTACTCTCTTCTGCAAGAAGGAATTCAGTACCAAGACTAAGTTATCTGTGCACAGTTCAGTCTTTCGACCAACTTTGTTGCATGGGAGCGAAAGCTGGGTGGATTCAGGTTACCTTATCAACAAGGTTGAGGTTACGGATATGAAAGTAGCTAGGATGATTGTAGGTACTAGCAGATGGGAACAATGGCAGGAGGGTGTCCACAATGAGGAAATCAAAGAAAAACTGGGAATGAACTCTATAGATGTAGCAGTCAGGATGAACAGGCTTAGATGGTGGGGTCATGTTACACGCATGGGAGAAGCGAGGTTACCCAAGAGACTCATGGGTTCAGCAGTAGAGGGTAGGAGAAGTCGGGACAGACCAAGGAGAAGGTACCTGGATCCGGTTAAGAATGATTTTGAAGTAATAGGTTTAACATCAGGAGACGCACCAATCAGCCATAATCAGTCTTAAATGATGATGATGATGATGATGATAGTTAGCATAGCCTTCAGCTACGTTATTTGTTACGACCTATCAAGGCGTCATGATCAGTTTCTATTGATATTGTAAATCATGTACCGTCAAGAGTGTCGTTCGTCATTAATGGATTAAAGTTAAGTATTCCAGCAGCTACGTCCGTTTTTCTCAATTCTAATTCCCTTGTCATGTTCCAGACCTCACGCAGACGCGTGCATTTCGGCCTCCTTTAGTAATACGGTGTTGGCTCTCCTGCCAACCACAACAACGCACAATGCAGCTCAGAACAGACACGAAAAGACTTCAGAGGGGGACATAAAGGGCGTCAATGAAACCACCCCTTTCGTTGGCGCGTTGATTCCCACACATTTCGAGGTCGAAAACGACAGTTGGCATTGAGATAAGAAACAGGAAGACGTTTTCCACAACCAGATACCCTTTAAGCCCCTTGTTCCGCAACACCCTCAGTGCCAACCATGCAACACTGCTGCGCACGTTACAAATGTATATCTCAGAAACTTCGACACCAGCCTGGCGGCTGTGTAGGGATGTAAAACAGGGTCGTCTAGCTTTCAGGCGCTAGAGCAACCGCCAAGCTGATTCCGTGTCGAAATTTCTAAAGGTACATTTCTGATGCTCAGCAAAGGTGTGTAGGTGGTACTGGGGTGTTGCTGAACTGGCGGGGGATGGGGTAAGGGGAGTGTGGGTCTTAGAGGGATCCTTTCTGGTTTTATTGATGCACGTGCCTCAGGGGTCAGAAAATAGGAGAGTTCCAAAACCTTAACTACGCTCTGCTGCTTCGGATTAAGTTTAAATTTCGTCGGAGCTTTTTGAATTGTCCCTAGTGCTTCCAGCCTGTACACGAGAGCAAAAATTGGACTTGCGCTACATTCCAAAGGGGTGCGTTGACGTTCAGTGGGGCTGCAGGACCACGATGTCTTAAAGAAAAGTAGCAGGATCTGGTGGGAGGTTTCTGTCTCTCTCCCTCTTTCTTTCTCTCTCTCACTCTCTCTCTCTCTCTCTCTCTCTCTCTCTCTCTCTCTCTCTCTCTCTCTCTCTCTCTCTCTCTCTCTCTCTCTCCCTCCATCAGTCTTCTGACTGGTTTGATGCGGCTTGCCACGAATTCCTGGTGGGAGGTGTAGCTAGTGTCAAATTTTGTTTGTCACACTGCAAACTATCGTTCTTGAGAGCGAAATGTGTGGGAATCAATGCGACAGGGAAAGTAGTTGCTTTATTGACGCCCTTTATGCCACCCCCTGAAGCCTTTTCGTGCCGATTGTGAGTGGCGGTGTGTCTGTGATAGACTCCTCGGTCAGCCACAAAAAACTGCGGCATTTCAACGCTTGAGGTCGCGGTTCTGACCTCTTTCGCAGATGGCAACAAAATAAGGGGTGAAATGTAGGTAAGAAGTGGTGTGACGGTCTCCCCATTGTGTGACGCGTTCACGATGGCGTTGGGCAGAGTTGTGCTGAAATTTGGTGCCAGTGTCATATCATTAACCCGCCTTACACGTCACGTGATCTTCTGAGCTCTGGCCTTTTTTTAGAATGTGTCGACACCCTGGTGTTTGCAGCGTCGGCGAACCCGAGGATGAAGTCGCAGGGCGCCACGTTTCTGCATCACTACAGAGAAAACGAGCAGGCACCTTTCAGCAAAATTTCTAACTTAATCGTCGCAATGCAAGGCAATTATGGGGTTTCTAAAAAGTGATCCTTTAATTCTTCGTTAATTACAAATGCGTATATTATATTGAATGAAACGAAGAAAATTTAAATAACTCTCCGATTTATTTCACTTCAGTACTTGTCATCAGAACGGTGTGTGTACGTACGTACATCAAGAAATCAAGAAATATGTTTGACTTACGTAAACGGATGTCAGTTTATAAGCATTTGAAGAAAAAAATGCAGACATCTGAAGATGAGCCTAACATGTCGGTAGTTTGTTTTTTGATTGATCCATTTTTAATTTTATCTTCTGTTGTTATTTTATATCGTAATGTCTCTGAAAGTCTTCAGAGTTAGTTCACCTCTGGCTGTTGAGCTATTATTCTGCTCTACGTTCATGTCCGACAGTACAGACGCCTGGTGGAAGGTACATCACCGTAGTCCGCTTATCTCGAGCATCCCGAACAACAACTTTCATTGCTTTAGCTAGTGTGTCTACGGTAGCGACAACATAAACACTTCTCATGAAAGCCTTGTCTGCTAAAAACGCGATGGTAAGAGAAAGTAAATTTATCCCGACAGGATAAAAAAGACGTTGGTTCATGTTATAGGAACACTGCTGCCATGAAAGTTACTGCTGAGCTTAATGTCCGTGTAGAGAACACAATTAGGGAAAATAAGTTGTCGGCAACCGCATATGCAGAAAGACCCAGAGAGTTGCGGTGATAATACGCTGCTCTGCATTACAATTGCAAAGCCATACAGACGACATGCGATAAATGTCAAATTAGCATGAAGTATAGAACGTGCTTGGATACGCGAATGATTAGCGTTTCAACTGAACAGTACGAAGTAGGTTGAAGTAGCGTCATCTACATACTGAATTCAAGGAAAGATTACACAATGCATTTATCATGCAGAAATTGCATATGAATGTTGTTTGTTTGTGAGGAAATTGTGTGGTACGTTGTGTGAGAGAGAGAAGTCTAACAGCACGCGTCTAAATGCAACTGAAAGACTGTACGCCAATTGGCATTGCAGTGTATCGTTCCACCACGTGCTGCTACCGTCAGTCGGGATCGTGCGACTAGTCATGCGAATATGGTTCAGGACGGACACACTCTTTGCCTCGGAGGAGCTCAAAGCACTGAAGCGACTAATGCTCGAGACGAAAGATATATTATTCTCTCGGCCGTGCAGCATCGTGCAGCTACATCATCTGACTCAGGAAATGGCATGCAATTCTTAATGGTGCCAAAGCTTCAGTCATAAGAATGAATTCTGGCCTACCCCAAAGGAGTATTACAGGACCATTACATTTCACAAAAGACAGGGTGACCAGAAAAAGTATGAAAAGCTTGTGAGGACGTTGCATCGCAAGCTGTGAGTGAGATATTTGTTAGCAAAAAAATTCGATGCATTGCGCCTTTACCGAGTTAATTAACACTTAAGTCATCCAGTCAGGCCGTTCCGCTCACAAATTCAAGCGGTTCGCCGGAGACAATGTCGCCAAACAAGTTCTTCCTTTGGTTTCCTAAAACCCAACAAGCGACCGATACAAAGGTTGGACATGGGACAGTAGTAAGAATCGAGCCTGAGCCAAACGGTGAGCAGTCTCGAGCGCTATGAGAACAACTGACACTAAGTGTCTCTGGCGGACCGCTTGAATTTAAGCACTCACCGGCCTTATGCACTATGTTCAATACTAATTAACTCGGAAACGACACAACGTATCGAATTTTTTGCTTAACCATTATTTCTCAGCCCAACCTACCCCGCTAGACCCTTACAAGCTTTCCAGACTATTTCTGAGCACTCTGTATATAAACAAGCAAGAGGATAACATCGGAAGGTCCATGAGGCTTTTCGTAGTGATACTACTGTAAACAGAGATGTCGCAACACTAAAAACATATAGCGAAATGCAAGAGAACCAGCAAAGGGTGGCAGTTGGTATAAGGACAATTGATCGTCAACGTAAACAAGTGCAATATTTTTCGCATAAATAGGCAGGAAGACCTGTTATTATAACACAATTGTACAACAACAATCAATGGAAGCAGTGACATCCATTAACACCTAGGAGTAAGCACCCGGGGCGACTGAAAGTGCAACGACCAAATAAAGCTAATCGCAGGTAATGCAGGTGCCAGAGATTCGTTGGAAGAGTCCACAGGATGTGTAGTCCACCTATAAAAGAGATAGCTTATAAAACCCTCCATCGACCAGCACGTGAACAATGGTCTTCAGTCTGCAATCACGATTTCTGACAGAAGAAATAGAGAAAATCCTCAAGTTCATTTGGTAAGTGCGATCACGGAGGTGCTCAGACAACCCCAGTGGCAGACGCTGTAAGAGAAGGCTTTTTTCATCATGGTGTGATCTATCGTTAAAGTTTCCACAGCTTATGTTTCTAGAAGAGTCATTGTTCTAAGCAAAGACATTGAATAAAAAGTTGGAGAGATTCGAGGATGGTTACCAGCATTCATTCTTCCTGTGCTCCATAGCCATAACATTTTGAATAGGAACCCATGACCGGAAACGTGATCCAACGACGCTACAGTGCGCCGAAGTTGCTGGCGCCGGCGCCTGTAAATTTACATATATACAGGGTGTTTCCGTGATGATATTACAGATTTGAAGAATGATGGAGACTGATATATGTATCAATTTGAGGTAAGCGTCCATGGTTTCGAAACGAATGAGTCGAAAGTTACAAGCGAAAATCATTCTGATATCTCTGGTAGTGGAACATACCGTGTACCGGGACTGCTGTTGTTAATGTTTCTGGGATATGCAACTTTCAGAAACAAGAAAGAATTGTCCAGTAAACATGGGATCTAAAATGCATATATGAGGAGCTATGACCACTTATTCATCTTTGCCTCTATTGAGCAAGTGCTCATAGCTCCTCAGATGTGCATTTTAGAACCCATGTTTACTGGACAATTTTTTCTGTTTTGGTCAATACTACCTACTCTGAAAGTTCCTATCCTAGAATCTTAGTAACTAGAGTACCGGTGCATGTCAGAAGTATCAGAAAGAGTTTCGTTTATAACTTTCGACTCTTTCGTTTCCACAACAGGGTCCCTTATCTCAAACTGATACATTCATCCATTAGCCTAGAACATTTGTAACTTCATCACGGAATCGCCCAGTGTATACATACAATTAAAGGCGCCGGCACCTACAACTTTGACTGTCGGTAGCGTCGTTGGTTAATGATTCCAGACATTGGTTCCTACTCAAAATATTATGTAAGCCTACTCACTCCCCTCAAGCCCTAGATGTTTTTAACGGGAATTACCGAACACTCTATATACTGGTGAATAGAAAGTGAGACGCCGCGGAATATCTCGACAAAAGTTCGCTAGTAGTTGTGGCACCGAGTGAGTGAGCAACAACCGCTGTACGTGCAGCGGGCCGGGGCAGCTGCAGCGCTGACGCCAAAAGCAGGCAACACGTGCGGCTCGCGACTCGCGACTGCTGGGCGCTGTCCAAGAGGCCAGGGGCACGCCCGCTCGGCAGACAGCTGCCGACAGGCACTTGTCACTCGCTCCGTCGCGCACGTCGACGTTAGCCACACCACTCATTTGTCACTAAATGGAGTTGAAGGGACTCTGATGCACTCCATCTTTTTCAAGTGGCTGGTCGGACTTTATCTTCGCAATGGTGTAAAAAAGCGAACGTCAATAAATTTCGCATGAAGGACACTGGTTCCCATCTACTACTGCAACCATTATATCGCTCCGGAAACATTCTAAGTTTGGGGGATGAATTCCAAATTGAGAAACGACATGACAGGTTAAAAGTGTGTTGGGAACCATCGCCTTCCAGTAATACTGCTCTCACTGGATGAGAAAGAAATTACATTGCTCGCCATTGAGGCTGCAACACCAGGAGGGGTAGCAAGTAACGAAATTTTACTTACTGTGCCCATAGAGTAGAAAGAGTACGTTATTCAGTTTAGATGAGAACTACTTTTTTTCAACCTCTGATCGGTCGCGGAATGCAAACTACAGTGAAAATCAAAAATATTTTATTTGCAACATATAGCTACATCTTCCAGATATGTCTCTACATAATCGCCACTTCGATTTAGACTTCTGTCGTAGCGTGGAGGAACTTTCCAACACCCTCGTCATAGAAGGCAGCTGCCTGTGACTTCCACCACTTTCCGACATCGGTGTCCAGCTTGTTGTCTGTGCCAAAATGCTGTCCACATAGTCAGCGGTTCATGTCAGCGAAGAGATAAAAATGAGACGGAGGCGAATCCGGGTTGTATGGAGGGTGATCAAATGCTTCCCACTGAGAACGCTGCAGGAGGATTTTCGTTGCCCCTGTGGCCAAGAACAGTTTTTGAGAAGGAAATGCATCACAGATACGTTATGTGGGCTGCATGAAAATAGGCGAAATCTCTCAGTAGAACTTCGCACTTCGTGGGAGACGTTATCTAGAAAATAAATTTACGTGGTCACTGTGCGGTCATAACTAAAAATTGTGACGTGACGCGATGTACAGGTGTATTAGAGACATTCTGCAAACATATCTGCGCAAAATTTGACCGAGTTTTCACTACGGTTTTAATTTAGAGATAGATCAGAGGCAGAAAGAAATAGCGCTCATAGGTAATTTGGGGATAAATGTGGCGCGAATTTTAGTACTATTGGCGATACTTCTAGTAGCAAGGGTGGCTGTAACTCAGAAGGGCACCGAGTCGCACTGCGTTTGGATGAGCAATGTTGGTATGCCATTCCATGGTGCTTCAACACGTTGCCAGTGGGTGAGAGAGATCGCAAAATCGCCCTCTCTAGGACAACAATCATACTCTCTCGGTACCGCGGCAGGTTAGGACGCATGGGCAACATGGCGTCTTGCTTTATATTGTTAACTTCAAGGAGGCCTCGAAAACAGGACGCAAATAATGGCGTTATCACATCTCATCCTGAAATGTAAAGGCTGGTATCTCCACTATCAACTACGCACACCAGAGATGATCGAATTTTGAACCCAGTGGGACTTCATACCATCACACCAGACGTTAGAAGCGTACGCTGAGGGCGAATGCAACCTCAGAGCCTGCACGCACAGATACGACCATCATGAAGCTGTGCCAACAATTGCAGTACATCTCGAAGACGACAAGGTGCAATCCTTGTGTGTGCTGTTATCATGCCCACCGAAGTCTTTGCGCTCTCTCTGCAGCTGCATCAGGAGAAGCTGCAGCAATGATCGCCATGCTCACAGTCCCCCGTGCTCTAGATGTCGTCGTTCTAACTGCTACACCGACTGCAAACTAACCCAGATCCTACTTGAACGTACATGACGTGCTTATACGATCCTGCACGATCGAGCGAACAGCGTGTCTATCCTCTTGGCCGGTGGTCACGTGCGGCCGTGGCGATGACGTCGAGTATGAATCTTCTCAAACTACCGATCCTACATTCACGTGACAACCTTATCATCCAAAACGGGGATTTGAGTCGAGCTACTATAGAATGCAAGTACAGCGACTTGACCACTGCAGCAGACCTCTTCCTCGTTATCTACCGAGAGAGCTAAACGTCTGGAAAATCTATTCGGGAGGATTCTCGAGAGCAATGAACTCTTTCCTTGAACCAAATGTTGTACTGTGGGGATCAACAGCTGTAGAATTGAACCATGATGTATAAGACCGCTTTATTTCTGATCCAGCTACTTTCGCGCCGTTAGATGAAGATGATGATGATGATGTTTGGTTTGTGGGGCGCTCAACTGTTCGGTTATCAGCGCCCGTCGTCCGCCCCCAGTAGCTGAGTGGTCGGCGTGACAGACTGTCAATCCTGAGGGCGCGGGTTCGATTTCCGGCTGGGTCGTAATTTTCTCCGCTCAGGGACTGGGTGTTGTGTTTTCCTGATCATCATCTTTTCATCCCCATCGACGCGCAAGTCACCGAAGTGGCGTCAAATCAAAAGACTTGCACCCGGCGAACGGTCTGCCGACGGGAGGCCCTAGTCAGACGACATTATTAGCGCCTTTAAAAATTCCCAACCTTTGCTCAGTCCAAACTCGCCACTTTCATGAATGAGCATGTAATGATGAGGACAACACAAACTCCCAGTCATCTCGTGGCAGGTGAAAATCCCTGACCGCGCCGGGAATCGAACGCGGGGGAAGCGAGTTTGCGACCGTGACACCACGAGCTGGGGACGCGGATCTATAACCACACCTTCAGGGGTACATCTATACGCAAACAAAAGTAAAAATGAATGGAGAGCCTGTTTCCGTTAATATGTAGTTATACTATATACGAAGCTATAAAAGAAAAATTGCGTACTCACATTTACGATTTATTATATATTTATTATTTTTTGTGGTGAGGTCTTATGGGACCAAACTGCTGCGGTCATCGGTTCCTAAGCGTACACACTACTTAATCTAACTTAAACTAACTTACGGTATGTACAACACACATACCCATTACCAAGGAAGGACTCAAACCTCCGACGTGGGGCGCCGCACAGACCATGACATGACGCCTCAGACCGTGACATGACTCCTTAGACCGTGCAGCTACCCCGCGCGGCTACTTATTATTAATTTATTATTAATTTATTAATTAATTTATTATTGATGATTTATGATTTATTCCAAACGATAAGCAGTAGAAGACGCAGAATTGTTTGTCTAGTTGTGAGAAAACTGTTTAACCCTGAAGAGGTTGATAGGCCAATTTAAAATAGAGCAGAAGGTAGGGAACATCATCCCTATACAAGAAAACTGGGAAAAATATTAAGTGGTAAACCAAATAGATCAAAATAAAAGGACTGGAGAAAGGAAAACATAAAATCTTATACAGACATACGTAACGCTTAACATCGTCGTCACAACATGAGGTCCACAGTGAGCGCCTAGACACGACGCCGATGCCGGTAAGGAAAACGTGCGCATGCATGTAAGAACGTCTGCAACGGAAGGCGACGTGGGAATAGAATTGTAAACAGTGACACATGAAGTTGGTAGCATCGTTACCAGTAATTTTATTTAGATGGCGATCTATTTTGTATGCAACATTTTATTTAAACTTGCGTTATCGAACAATCATACAAACTCTGCTTTGAGATTTATTTTACATTGCCATTGTGAATGTACCTTTCACCGCTTCCACTATAATTTGTTTTATCTTTGACATCCGTTTGATTTGCCACCGTATTCTTATTCCAGTTTTCCTGTATCGGGATGGTGCTCCCTACTTTGTGCTCTATTTTAAATTGCACTGGCTACCTCTTTACGGTTAAATAGTTTTTTCACAACTGAAAAAACATGTTGGGTCACCTACTGCTTATCAAAAATGGTTCAAATGGCTCTAAGCACTATGGGTCTTAAACATCTGAGGTCATCAGTCCCCTAGAGATAGATCTACTGAAACCTAACTAACCTAAGGGCATCCCACACATCCATGGCCGAGGCAGGATTCGAACCTGTGACCGTAGCAGCGGCGCGGTTCCGGACTGAAGGGCCTAGAACCGCTCGGCCACAATGGCCAGCTACTGCTTATCCCTTGAAATAAATTATAAATGTGAGAACAAAATTTTTTCTATATAGCTTCGTGTATAGCACAACAACATTTTGACCGAAAGATGTCTTTATTCGCGTTTTACTTTTATTTACAGAGAGATGTATCCCTGAAGATGTTGCATTAACGCCGCGAAGCTATTTGGACCAGAAAAAAGATTTATCATACAGCTGAAGCGGTCTTATTCATCATGATTCATTTCTTGCAGCTTCAGGCACGATACGTTACACTTGCTCCGCAGATTCGAGTTGTCTGTGATTTAACTAGACTTATTCTATCGTGCAACCATAGATAACATAATAGATAAAATGTACAGGCACTTTAGAATCTTTCAGAATAGTTCTATAGTTTAAGAAATGAGCAAAAACACAGAACATTAGTAATGATAACGTGATGTGCGTTACCTAAACATGATGATGTTCCAATAGAAATGGTGAACGGTGGAGGCAAAGAAATACTAAAGGAACTTGAAAAATTGTTTACAGAATGTCTGCCGAGGAAAAGAAATCCACAAAACATGAACAATACGATTTAGAAAAAAGGGAAAAAAACACATAAAAATAAAAGAAACCAACACTCTCCTCCGAGATACATATAAGGTACTCACCCAAATGATCACGAACTTAAATTGTAATCAGGCAAAAAAAAAAAAAAAAAAAAAAAAAGAAACTGGCTGTAGAAGTGAAATGTACAGTAGAACTTCTGCATGTCCTAAACGAAAGTCTATAACGTAGATGATTTTGAATTGCCGAATTACCTCCATGCCCGGGATACGTAGATTTTGAAAAAAAAAGAACTTTGGAAATCAATTTCTGCTACATCCGTTACTAAACTCCTCACGAAGTCAGGTAGTGAAATAAAGCAAAGAGTGAACGTGTCACTACTACAGTTCCCATTACACCTTCTTTAGGATAGGGAGAGATTTGGATTTGAGAGAGGAGTCTGTCAAGGAGATTCTTTGTCATCAAAACTATTCTTAGAGCAAGCTTCCTTTAATGGGGGAAATGGAGGACGAACATGTGTTAGTGAAACGTTTCTCGGCTAGCTTCATTTCATGATGACTTCGAACTGTTTGCCTCGAGAGCACATAGAATTCAGCTACTGCCAGAGCAACCTAATAGAACAAAATCGAATTTGAAACAGAAAATCAATTATGATAATGATTAACAAATATATCAAATGGCTCTAAGCACTATAGGACTTAACATCTGAGGTCATCAATCCACTAGACTTAGAACTACTTAAACCTAACTAAACTAAGGAAATCACACACATCCAAAGCCGAGGCAGGATTCGAACCTGCGACTATAGAAGCAGTGCGGTTCCGGACTGAAGTCCCTAGAACCGCTCTGTCACAGTGGCCGGCCCTTTCAGAGGTGTTGTAACTAAAAGTTATTTAATTAATTTCTTCGGCGGTTACTGTCACCCAAGTTCTTAAAAAACTTAGCTTCACTCAAGAGTAAAAGATATAATCAAACGCCAAAGTAAGGTTGCCTACATTTTTCCAAGCATTAACTAAAGGATGTCCAGTGAAATGAAGCATGTAGGTTAAATTACCTCATCAAGTTTAGTTATGGATTTATATATAAAAAAGGGATAATTTTGTTGCGAATACGATGGTATAGGGTTGTCTTAGCAAAAGTAGGATATCCTTGGGTTGTCACGATTTTGCTTCTACGAGAGCAACAGCATATACCATTTGTATTAGTGGGGCCATAAAGATTTCGTAGAATTTTTCGCTCTACCTTGCAGTTTCATGAGTTTTTGAATGGCCTTCTAAAGTTTTGGTTTCTGAGGAATGTAATGCTTCAGGCAGGACAACTGTCTTGTAATGCCGAAGTTTCGCATTACGGGATATCACTCGTTCATTGTAGTGATTCCATGTTATTGTGTAAGCGTTCTGGAGTTTAGCGGCTTTTAAAAAAACTGAGATTACATTATAGTCCAGATGGCTCTACGATTTCTCCTAGATATCTGAAAAAAGACACATGTGACAATGTTCCCTGTTTCGTTTGTAGCGGTGATCTTCTGATATTTTTATGTAAATTTTCCATCAAGTGAGTCTCCTCATATTTGAAAGGCTGTCTTTGTCGTTTTCTCATGTAACTTTTCCTTGTCGTGCTTGGTTTCTCTCAGTTAGATCGTCAGCAAAAGCTAGTCACTTCACTTTAATTCTCTGTCTGGAGGTCCCTGGATCTCTCTCTCTCTTTCTCTCTCTCTCCCACGCCCTGATGATTTTATTTTAATACAATGTTAAAGACAAGCGGGGAGAGGTCATCTCCTTTGAAACTTCTATATGTGCTTCAAAAGGATCAAACATTTCACTCAGAGACTTACTTGAGATGTTGTCTCTGTGAGAGTCTGGTAGATTAGTTCACTAACGTTCCTGTCAACCCTGAGTTTATCTAAAGTGTCCAAAAAGGTTTGTTTCAACAGAGTCATACGCCTTCTTGAATTTCGCAAAGGTGACGTATGTGTTGATACGTCGACGTACCCTTAGTACTGTTTTCAAAAAGCAACTCACGATCTGTCTTTCTTAAATCCCACTTAGTGTTCGTCAGTCAAATGATCTGTTTGCTGTCCAGCTCTGTATAAGAGAGTTTTGGATAGACATGTCTGTATAAGTTCATACTCAATAATAATAATATTATCTTTATTAACTTTTTTGCCAAAAACAGTTTCTTAATGGTAATGTTGTAGCTTTATATATCTTTTTATACACCATTACTATTTATACTATAATAATTATTATTATTATTTGCATTATTAACTCATTTTTATTAAAATTATGATTGTTACTGTTATCAACATAAATGTTATTAACACCAAAACGGATTCTCGGTGGTTAGTAGAAATGGGCATATGGACACACTTTCCTCGGGGAGTGTCTCACATGCAATGATTCTGCGTCTTTATCTATCACAAAGGTTTGTATGTTCACTGTTTCCTGTTATGCCACGCTCTTGTACTCAATTAAATCGCGAAAACCATAACACTGGTCTAGTTTTACTAAAGCAGCTCTGTACCATCGTGTTTGCAATGAAATTATCCACATTATATATGTAATTATATAAGGAAGCTTGATGATGGTAATTTAGTTCTACGTGCTTACCTGTTTACATTTGACAACATTCCATTAATGTCTGGAAAACGGCAGGCAACCTTACTTTGGCGTTTTATTTACTTGTTTTACTCTTACTTGGTGCTGATTTTTTCTAACAAACTGCATTTGCTATCGCAAAAATTTAAGAAACCTTTAATTAGAAACGTCTCTGCAGGGATATAGGGAAGCAACCCAGGCACGTTTCTTTAGCAAGTCACATTGTATAAAACATACACACGAAGAATTAACGCATTAGTCCACCTCTGGTCGTTATGCAAGCAGTTATTCGGCTTCACATTTATTCACAGAGTTGTTGGATGCTCTCCTGAGGGATATCGTGCCATATTCTGTCCAATTGGCGTGTTACATCGTCAAAATCCCACAATTGTTGAACTTCGAACCCATAACACTTCAAACGTTTTGAATTGGAGGGAAATCCGGTAACCTTACTGGCCAAGACAGGGTTTCGCAAGCACGCTGACAAGCAGCAGAAACTCGCTGTGTGCAGGCGGGCGTTATCTTGCTGAAATGTAGTTACATGGTGGCTAGCCATGAAGGGTAACAAAATGGCGAATAGAATATCATCGACGTTCCGCTGTGCTTAAACCATCACCACAGACTGTTGTGCTGTATGGCGGACGAAAGTCAGGCTGATATCCCACCGCTGTCCAGGACGTATGCAGACAGTCCTTAGGCCTGGAATCTGAAGTACAAGTGTCTTCAGAGAGTCGCGGTTCGAATTGAACCACCTAGACCAGCGGAGACCTGACTGGCCATGCCCCACATAACAGAGGGATACCAATCTGACTGTCGCCAACCGTACAGCCCAACGATCATGAGTGGAGGTCTGAAGTGCCATTTCTTTTCAAAGCATTATCCTTTGGTTGTCATCCGTGACACAACTGCAACTTACATTTCAACAACATAATGCCTGCCCACATACACAGCGAGAGTTTCTACTGCTTGTCTTCATGCTTGCCAAACCCTACCTTGGCCAGTGAGGTCACCGGATCTCTCCCAAATCGAGAACGTTTGGAGAATTGTGGGTAAGACGCTCCAACCATCTCGGGATTTTGACGATTCAGCGCACTAATTGGAAGGAATTTGGCACAATATCACACAGGAGGATATATGACACCTCTGTCATTTAATGCCAAGCCAAGAAACTGCTTGCATAAGAGACAGAGGTGGAGAACTATGTTACTGACTTGCTCAATTTGTGAAGCTCTTTCTCTTTAATAAATCATTCAATTTTTCTGAAATTGTAATTGTTTGTCTGTACATGTATATCTCAAGTACAGATTTCCATCCAGTTTGGATAATTCCTTCATGGTGCATAGTTTCTTTTTTTCTCCTAGAGTGGACATTTTATTAGGAAACTAGATTAAGGAAGGTTGATTTAAGTTGGGTTCTTGTACTCTAACGTTTGACTGCCTAGTGAAGCTGAAGTTGGTTCTTCTGGAGAGAGAAACATGATCTTAGAGAGATAAGGCAGCTCAGAAGATGGCACCTTGAGGCTGAAGCGGTCTGCCATAGTGAGCTCCGTGTTGACAGCGACGTGCAGTAACGCCAGAGAGGCTTCATCATCTGTGATGAGGCCCGCAGCTGCCACCATCACTGCTGGAATTGGTTCCTCCGTCACCAGGATTTCCTCTGACGTTGGGGCCTCCTCCTCTGTTGCTGGGGCCTTCTCCTCTGCTGACGCGGCCTCCTCCTCTGCTGCAGCCTCCTCATCTGAAGCCGAGGCACCCTCTTCCATAGCTGGGGCTCCCTGTTCTGTCGCTGGGGCTCCTTCTTCCGTCGCTGGGGCTCCCTCTTCTGTCGCTGAGGCTCCCTCTTCCATCTCTGGGGCTCCCTCTTCCATCGCTGGGGCTCCCTCTTCTGCCACTGGGGCTCCCTCTTCTGCCACTGGGGCTCCCTCTTCCATAGCTGGGGCTGTCTCTTCTGTCACTGGAGCAACCTCGCTTGATGCTGGGGCTCCCTCTTCTGATGCTGGGGCTCCCTCTTCTGCTGCTGGGGCTCCCTCTTCTGCTACCACTGGCACCTCCTGCCCACGATCCTCTGCCTCTGCCACCTGATCAGATGCAAGCAGTCTTTGATATTGACATTTGCAGGTGCCCTTCATGCCAAATTTGGCTGCCAGCACGACCTCCATCTCCTTGGCTGGTGGGGCCTCCTCCTCTGACAGTGCCCCCTCTTCTGGCACTGGGTCCCCCTCTTTGGACGCCAGGGTCTCCTCCTCTGAGGCTGGAATGACCTCCTCTGACACTGTAACCTCCTCCTTGACAGCTGTAACCTTCTCCTCCATGGGTGGGACCCTCTCCTCTGTGACAGAGAGCTCCTCCTCTGCTGTTGGAACCTCCTCCTCTGCAACTGTGACCTCTTGCTCTGAGGCATGGACCCCTTCCTCTGAGGCTGGGACCTCTTCTTCTGAGGCCGGGACCTCTTCCTCTGAGGCCGGGACCTCTTCCTCTGAGGCCTGGACCTCTTCCTCTGAGGTTGGGACCTCTTCCTCCGAGGCTGTGACCTCTTCCTCTGAGGCCGGGATTACTTCTTCTGAGGCCGGGACCTCTTCTTCTGAGGTCGGGACCTCTTCCGCTGAGGCTGGGACCTCTTCCTCTGAGGCTGGGACCTCTTCCTCTGAGGCTGGGACCTCTTCCTCTGAGGCTGGGACCTCTTCTTCTGAGGCCGGGACCTCTTCTTCTGAGGTTGGGACCTCTTCCTCTGAGGCTGGGACCTCTTCCTCTGAGGCTGGGACCTCTTCCTCTGAGGCTGGGACCTCTTCCTCTGAGGCTGGGACCTCTTCCTCTGAGGCTGGGACCTCTTCTTCTGAGGCCGGGACCTCTTCCTCCAAGGCTGGGACCTGTTCTTCTGAGATTTGGACCTCTTCCTCTGAGGCTGGGACCTCTTCCTCAGAGGCTGGGACCTCTTCCTCAGAGGCTGGGACCTCCTCCTCTGAGGCTGGGACCTCTTCCTCTGAGGCTGGGACCTCTTCTTCTGAGGCCGGGACCTCTTCCTCCAAGGCTGGGACCTGTTCTTCTGAGATTTGGACCTCTTCCTCTGAGGCTGGGACCTCTTCCTCAGAGGCTGGGACCTCTTCCTCTGAGGCTGGGACCTCCTCCTCTGAGGCTTGGCCCTCCTCCTCTGAGGCCAGAACCATCTCTTCTGATGCCACGACCTCTTCTGATGCTGGGACCTCCTCCTCGGAGGCTGGGGTCTTCTCCTCCATGCTGGGTGTCACCTGCATCATACAACAGGATAGCGACCTCCTCTCAAATAGTACTTGCACTGTAAGTGGTGGAATTACCTTACAGTGACTCTAATAATACTCGTCACTTCTCTTCCTATGCAGTTATTTATTGATGACGCACTTCTAGGTGCCCAGCCTAGTTGCTGATTCCATTGTGTCATTATGCGCACTAGATGCCTGTGCTCCAATCTGACTCTGAAGAACTGTTGGTGTCACAAGGCTATTTTTACCTGAGTTCAACTCCCAGTGCCCGATGCCCGATACATGCTCTAATGCACTTTTTTTCTTTTTTTCCGGAGCCTGGGTAATACTCTGTGGAACGCTCATCGATTCAAAATTTAGCAGCTGTGCTCGATGAGATGGCTAGGCGGATCTTTGCATACTGTCTGCTGGATCTCAAGCCTTGGTTAAATTGAAATCTCCATCCCGATTAATTAGGTTTTCCAGCATATTTATCACCCTGTTCCAGATACATGGCGTTAGCATTACGATAACGGTCTCATAGTATTTCATTTCACAATTGTGCTTCAGGCTGGGCCCTGTTTGCTTGTCTGTACATGTACAGCACAAGGACCGATTTACGTTCAATTCAGATAATTTGTTTGGCTGTTTTAGTGGAGTAAGTCAATGGTGTTCCATGCACCTTTCATTAACTGGTATAATAGTCAGTACCAAGTAAGACGTCGCAGTTATGCATGGAAAGCCCTACCAAACAGGCTTCGGAAGCTAGATCATGTGCAAAATTTTTTTTAAAAACAAGGCATTTTATAGTTCTTGACGATAGCGGATAATAAAATACATCATAGTCAGGTTGGAGCCCAGACAACAGCTACGATTAACAACACAGAGCACTGCATAAAATGAAATCAGCAACTAGGCTGGGCACTTAAAAGAAAACACTAATTAGTCACACAGAAAACGTGAGGTATCACAAATAGTTAATATTATCTGATTTGAAAACAATCATAAACACCTGTTAGGAACAGAGCAAGAGCCCCACTGCGTGAATAATACAGGATGGATCAGGAAGTAATGGATTCTTTTTTTTTTTTTTTTTTTTGATTAGGGTACTTATCGTGATTAACAGCATTGTTACAAACCCGTTATGAGAGAGATGTGGCTAAAATACACAGACTGTTTCTCACACCAGTAAACGCACAATACGGTCAGCTCAAATGTTGCTAACCTCAATCAGTACTCCACAACTATCACAAACTGGTGGGTTTTCGCATCTTAGAACGAATGTAGGTGTTAGAGGGCTGTGGCCTATTCGAAGACGTGTTGAGCAGACTTTATGATGTCTCACTGATCGATAGAAGATGCTTGATCGTCGTATAGCTGCTTTTATTTATTGCAGTTCGTTATCTCCTGCCATTCTTAATCCCCTGACGCATTAAGGATTACTCGGAAATTGGCGGCGGTATCGGTTGGATCATTCCATACATTCCAGTGTGTACTGGTGCCTAGCAGAATGACAGCTTCTTTCTTAGTCCTTGAAACTGAAAATTGGCGTAGTGGTTAATGCGGAGTGCAGATGGTAGACTATTTGCAAATCACCTATCAACTCGTAGCAGGCGAGGAACATTAATCTGTACATGTCTCATTTCATCTCCAACTCTCAGAATCGAATATACATCAACGCATTAAATAAAACTAGCTAACTGGGGAGTCGGATTCAGGGGAGACGTTCCGGGTAAACAATGGAACAGCCATAACTGACCCCATGTACGGAGATGTCAGTATATACTACACTCCTGGAAATGGAAAAAAGAACACATTGATACCGGTGTGTCAGACCCACCATACTTGCTCCGGACACTGCGAGAGGGCTCTACAAGCAATGATCACACTTACGGCACAGCGGACACACCAGGAACCGCGGTGTTGGCCGTCGAATGGCGCTAGCTGCGCAGCATTTGTGCACCGCCGCCGTCAGTGTCAGCCAGTTTGCCGTGGCATACGGAGCTCCATAGCAGTCTTTAACACTGGTAGCATGCCGCGACAGCGTGTACGTGAACCGTATGTGCACTTGACGGACTTTGAGCGAGGGCGTATAGTGGGCATGCGGGAGGCCGGGTGGACGTACCGCCGAATTGCTCAACACGTGGGGCGTGAGGTCTCCACAGTACATCGATGTTGTCGCCAGTGGTCGGCGGAAGGTGCACGTGCCCGTCGACCTGGGACCGGACCGCAGCGACGCACGGATGCACGCCAAGACCGTAGGATCCTACGCAGTGCCGTAGGGGACCGCACCGCCACTTCCCAGCAAATTAGGGACACTCTTGCTCCTGGGGTATCGGCGAGGACAATTCGCAACCGTCTCCATGAAGCTGGGCTACGGTCCTGCACACCGTTAGGCCGTCTTCCGCTCACGCCCCAACATCGTGCAGCCCGCCTCCAGTGGTGTCGCGACAGGCGTGAATGGAGGGACGAATGGAGACGTGTCGTCTTCAGCGATGAGAGTCGCTTGTGCCTTGGTGCCAATGATGGTCGTATGCGTGTTTGCCGCCGTGCAGGTGAGCGCCACAATCAGGACTGCATACGACCGAGGCACACAGGGCCAACACCCGGCATCATGGTGTGGGGAGCGATCTCCTACACTGGCCGTACACCTCTGGTGATCGTCGAGGGGACACTGAATAGTGCACGGTACCTCCAAACCGTCATCAAACCCATCGTTCTACCATTCCTAGACCGGCAAGGGAACTTGCTGTTCCAACAGGACAATGCACGTCCGCATGTATCCCGTGCCACCCAACGTGCTCTAGAAGGTGTAAGTCAACTACCCTGGCCAGCAAGATCTCCGGATCTGTCCGCCATTGAGCATGTTTGGGAATGGATGAAGCGTCGTCTCACGCGGTCTGCACGTCCAGCACGAACGCTGGTCCAACTGAGGCGCCAGGTGGAAATGGCGTGGCAAACCGTTCCGCAGGACTACATCCAGCATCTCTACGATCGTCTCCATGGGAGAATAGCAGCCTGCATTGCTGCGAAAGGTGGATATACACTGTACTAGTGGTGACATTGTGCATGCTCTGTTGCCTGTGTCTATGTGCCTGTGGTTCTGTCAGTGTGATCATGTGATGTATCTGACCCCAGGAATGTGTCAATAAAGTTTCCCCTTCCTGGGACAATGAATTCACGGTGTTCTTATTTCAATTTCCAGGAGTGTATTTTAAAATCATCGTGCTAATTTAAAACGCTGAAAAAATTGTTTCTAGCGTATACGAGTAATATTCATCGGCAAACGGTTATACATAAGTGTTGGCGTACCATTTAGAACAGAAAACATAGTATGAATGTTAAGCTCTGTTCTCTACGGTTTTCAAAATACAGGTATTTCAAATTACCAGAACAGCGAACTGTGCAACTGACAATAAAGTGTCACATCGTTATTTATGATGAAACCGATTTGAAAACTGAAAGTCCTATTTGACATCAGCTGTGATATTTATTGGTGACACATGAAAACTGGTGACGGACTGGTACTCAGACCTGTATATCCCGCTTACTGCAAGCCATCGCTTTAACCACGCAGCTATTTGTGCAAGCTTCCCGGACTGATCCAAAACTCCACATGCCATACTGTCCAATCCCATAATTCTTGAGTGCTTGTGGTTCCCGCAACACACAGAGAGAATGTTATCATCGTAGTTTTTAGCCTGTCTGTTCATGAAATACTTATTTTGAAACGTGTGTGTTATACAACGTCCGTCTGTTATTATAAAATGTCCTTCAGGCATGTACGCATGCGGACACAACACAGTATGACCCCCTGTCTAATAGCACGGAAGAAATGACGCCTTGATAGGTGGCTGGAGGGAGTTGCTACTACATCCACACTCAGGACACCTAATTCCCATAAATTATGCGGGGTGGGTGTAGGGGAAGGATGGGGCGATAAGCTCTGACGCCTCATTCAATCACATCCCAGATCTGTTTTGTCGGATTCGGATATGGCAAGTTGGGAGGCCAGAACATAAATTGGAACTCACCACTGTGTTTCTCGAACCGCTCCTCACCCTCCTGGCCTTGTGACGTGACTCTTTATGTAGTTGAAAAATGCCACTGGCGTCAGGTAACAAGATCGTCATGAAGGATTGTACGTGGGCGGCAACCAGTATACAATACTCCTTGGCCACCATGGTGCCTTGCACAAGCTCCACTGGACTCATGGATGCCCACGTGAATGTTCCCCAGAACATAATGGAGCCACCACCAGCATATGTCCGTCCTGCTGTATAGGTGTCAAAGAGTTGTTCCCCTGGAAGACGACGGATTCATGCCTCCCATCGGCATGATGAAGAAGGTATTGGAACTCATCAGACCACTCAATGCTGTGCTACAGCGCCAACATCCATTGCCGATAGCTACATGCCCATTTCAGTGCTAATTACCTATATTGTGCTGGTAACATTGGCACATGCATGAGTCCTCGGCTGCGGGGGCCTATCGTTACGAATGTTCATTGCACAGTGTGCTCAGGCATAGTTGTAGTCCGCCAAGTATTGAAGTCTGATGTTAGTTCCGCCTTAGTTCGCCTCCTGTCCTTTTTCACCAGGTTGCCAAGCCTACAAGGTCTGTCATCTTTAACGAGGGGTGGCCGCCCAACTGTACTACGTTTGGACGTGTTTTCACCTTGGTTTCACCACATTGAAGACACTCACCAGAGCACTCCTCGAACACCAGAC